>NC_138958.1:31763750-34245000 GCF_965226115.1 Aulonocara stuartgranti
TCAGACCATGGCGGTGTCAAACTCGCTTCACTGTGGGCAGTGAGGCTGGTGTTCCAGGAGTTTTCTTAACAGACTTGGTCTTTATGTCATCCCTGAACATGCTAACCAATTTCCTCTCATCTGGAGCTGACTTTTTGAGTATTCCTCAAGATCAAACTGGTGAAAACATCTGAATAACTTGTACTTGTGTAGTTTCAGCTGATGGTTTCTGAATCTGCAGTTGTTTAGAAATGGCTCCAAGAGACCTCCCAACTTGTGTAAATCTACAATTATCCTTCTTAAGATCCTCACAGAGTTCCTTGAATTTTTCAAGACATTTTTTCTTATAAGAACTGGTCAATCTAATGAGTGTTGTCAAACAAATCCTTTTGATGCTGGCAAAGACAAATTACCAGTAGTCAATCATTTTCACTAACAAGACGTCAACAGGCCTTGACCATATCAAGTTAAAATACACTATAAAACCTTCAGGACCATTAATTAAACTGGTTTTAAATCACTGAATTAAATGATTAAAGAGAGTGTAAGTATAAACCTCCATGTACAGTTTTGACGCCAAGTGATGAGAAAATCCAAAATGGATTTAGATTTGACTTGTGCACATTAAAGCTGTATGTTGTATAATCATTCCACCCTGGCAAAACCCACAAAAAGAAATAAACCCCCCCACAAAATATCATGACATTTATGCCTGTGACAAGCATATGTACACTTCTTACCATAATTGTATACAAATATTAAATGTTTTGCCAGCATGCACAGTCATCTTTGATTCTCTGAAAACAGAATACTAAAGCTAAGTCTACAATTAAATCAGATCTTGACTGTTTGATGTCAAATCCACTGCGGTGGTGTAAAGAGCCAAAATTAGACCAAATGTTTATAAATACGTATGAACCTGAAAGTATGCTGCTGATTGCAACCTTGCTTTTGTGTGAGAAACAAACATCACCTTCAGGTATGAGCCATAGTACTTGGTGATAAAGGGGCTGTCGCACTGGCTCAGCACAGTGATCTCTTGCTGGATGTCTTCGATCTCGTCCTCTGCTTCCTCTAGATCTATGATCTTGATCGCCACGACCTTCTGTGTACGGTTGTCGATGCCTTTGAATACCTCACCAAATGAACCCTTGCCAATGCGCTCAAGCTTGGTGAACAGCTCCTCTGGGTCCACTCTAGCATTCTGATGTTTGACAGGCAGGGGAAACAAAACAAAGGCGGAAAGGGAAGATGGATTGAAAAAGCAAAACACAAAACAAACAAACAAAAAAACATAAAAGAAAGGAATGTTTAAAAAGAAATCAGCCTTGGGGAACAAACAGGAAACACCAGCAGGGTGCCATTCTTACAGGACACATTAATTCACTCATTGCAACACCTTTTGTTTGTGTACACAAAAAGAAAGACACAGGAGAATGAAAGGGAAAAGTGTAAAAATTGGACAGCATGCAGGTTAAGAAAGCATTAAAAACAAACAAACAAACAAACAAAAAACAAAAACCCAAAATGTAAACGGAAGGCAACATTTTAGTCGAGCTACCCCTTTGGGGTTTACTGTGCGCTCATCATTTTCTTCATTAATTTTTTTGAAACAAAACAAGCAAACAAACAAAAGACCCCCCCCCCCCAAAAAAAAAACAAAAAAAAAAAACATATAGAAGAGAAAAACAATGACCAAATTAAACTTTCAAAAAGGCTGAGTTACTGTTCTCATGATTATTAGTAAATGAAACGTTGTAGCTCTGCTTTGGACTCTCTAGGCCTGAGGCAGCATGTATAAACACACATTAAAAATCTTAATACGCTGAGGACTTAAGTCTGACTGCAGTAAAAACATCTAAGATTAAGTCAATCAACCCGTATGAGGCTTTCAAGGGGACTTGGAGATCAGGGCTACTTAACATGAATCATACATTCATGTCATTACTCATATATCATATACAGTATATAAGCATACAGATACATACACTATACAGACAAAAGTATTGGGCCACACCATTCTGAATTCAAATGTTTTCAGTCACATATGCACGGGTGTATACAAATCAAGCACCTAGCCAAGCAGCCTGCCTTTACAAACGGCTGTTCTAAAGAGCTCAATGAATTTGAGTGTGATTAACACATTAGTTACAGTGAAATATCTAGGCACGAAGAAATTTCTAAGAGCTAATATTAAAAGATGTAAGCCTTTAGGAACCACAGCAACGGATTGACAAAGTGACAGAGCATGTAATATTGCACAGCAGGGTCGCCAAGTGCTGAGGCTTAGTTACTAACACTCTGCTGACTCAGTAAGTTCAACATCAGCACAAAAAATGTGCATTGGGAGCTTCTTGACATGGGTTGCCATGATTGAGCAGCTCAAGCAGTTGTATGTGTAGGTGGTAGAGGGTGTGATATAGCTCATGATACAAGAAAATTTTTGTAATACTTTAAAAATACTTTCTATCTAGAATGTTGTATCTTAAATACTTAAAGTCCTGCTAGCATCTCCTCCTTCATAGCCTGGTCGCACTTAACACTGTTTCTGCCTCACGTGGTGAAACACATTTGTCATTTCCAGCTTTTGTGGTAACACTGTTCTTACATATTTTACAAAGTGCTGTGCTTTGTTAGAGACAGTTTAAGTAGCTCCTTTTTAGGTACTAACCCGCTGTCAGAGACTGACACATGGTTCTCAGACAAGACCACAGTAGGGAATGTAAACGCATAGCATTACTATATTAATGATATCACCATATGACATATTTATCTCATGTAAAAATTTGTACAGGTATTTTTGTGATATCATACACAGCTCTTGTACGTCTTATTTCCTTTGACAAGTTTTACATGCTGCCTGTTTAACACTGAGTAACTGCTTTTGCCTGATTTTAAATCGTTTGAGCAGTCACACAGAAAAGCTTAACACTCTGGAGTGCTTATGATGGAAAAACTGAAAGTGTGCTTAGTGAATTCACTGAAAACTGTATCGGTGGGGCCGGTGGATAGTAACACTGAGTGTATCTGAGTGGGGTATGAAAAAACCTTTAACACCACAGGAAGTGAACTAAAATTACTGAATTCTCAAGAGGCTGTTATGTGGGAAACACAGGACTAGGCACCAACAAAAACAACTTCTTTTTTTGACCTCTCTGAGCAAAGGCAGGGTCAATGTGTCCATTTTGAGATTACTAAAAAATGAAGCCACTGGTTTAAACAAGGAGGAACCCTTCTGTCAAAGGGTGCCTTTAAATCCAATTTTCCAAGGAAAAAACCATTGACTCTGCGAGTAAAATGTGTTACAATTTCTCCAAATTGTGGACTGGCAGGCAACAACGATGATTTAGCGTGCTTTAGTGTTGTGCAGACTCATATAACATAAACCTAACCTTTGTATACTTTCAGTATGAGTTACTATGTATTAACTGAGGTAGCCGTTGGCTAATCCCAAAAGCTTCTCTACTTCTGATATGCATCTTGTGTTTACTAACAAGCCTGCAAAGACAGCATAATCTGGTGCGTGAGGCAGTTTACATTAGGAACAGTTATCTGCTCTAGTCATCTGCCCAACACAAGCTCTACAGGCGCAGTAAGGATACGTGAGATGCAGGAACAAAGTTCCAGCTTGCACGTCTCTGCACAACGGCACGTGAGAGCTCAATATTTCCTTCAAGTCATGACTGAAATATCCGAATTTTACCTCTTGCAATTCAAAATATGTGTCATTAAATAGTAGACTTGTTGTCAGTGATACTAACAATGAAAACACATGGAGCAGAAAGGTTAATTAACTTACCCTCGGCACACGCAAGTCTATGTGTTTTGGTAGCTTTTAGAGAATATGTACCTCCGATTTATTCTGCCCAGAGCATGAGGCGAATTGACGCGATGTACCAGAGTACTTAAACGCTTCACTTCACTGAGCCGAGTGGGAGTACAAACTCACAGCAGGGAGGCAAACGATTTAAATTCTGTTCTGACAGTCATCTCGACTACGTATTGCGGACAGACTCCACAGACATTTAACTTACCTGCATCCCCGGCAGGTTACCCTGAACGGGAGAATGGGCCATGGTGATGCTGACTGGTTCTGTAGTGCAGGGCTGAGGTCTGATCGGTTTCACTTGTGTTTACAGTCCCGGCTGTGGTGCCGTTAATGCCCCACAGCGCTCCTGCAGCACACCTAGCTACCCAGATCTGCTCAGAATACCCCCGGTTACTCTCAAACAGGACAATAAAATGTCCTTCCTGCACACGAACTAATGCACTTTTTCTGTATCCGAACAACCTAAGACACCCAAAACAGCTGAGCACGCTAACCAACGTTTGCTAACGCTAACTCTGAAGAAATCCGCAATGTTAGCTTACTAACCAGAAGGCTAGTGTGTTAAATTAATTTTCTCACTCGTAGAAGTAATACCGTTTGCGAAAAAATGATATCTGTAATAAAGTAGCAGCGACGACTGTGTATTTCAAATTTAACCTGATGTCACTTTCTCAAAGCGTATTCTCTAGCTAACGGTGTCGTCAGCTAGCTAACATGATTAGCGGGTTAGCTCCCTGGCCAACGCAGACGACCTGCCAAACGTTCCCTCAGCTTGGACTACAATTCGTCTGCATACGGCAAATGTCACCCACAGAACAGAAACTCTAAGCAACCCAGCTTATATCTTTGCACTAACTCGTCACCCGCTGCTCTACAGGTCTGGCATCCACAGCAAGGATAGTGTCACCAGTGTTTTTGTTTCCTCCCTCATTTTCGTCCCGTACTCTCGGCCATCTTGTCGGTGCCGTGACGCCTGACTGGGCGGATCCGGATCCGAATCAGCAGCAGCATCTTTACTTCTCTCCCACCTAGCAGGTGTTGATGGCAGCTGGATTGATCCTGGGCTCCCAGACTTTATTTGTCTTTTCTTTTTTGAATGACTGAGTGCGAGTTTAATACTAATAAAAAGGATCCATATTTAAACCACAGAATCTCATCTAAGAAGTTCTGTTTGGCCTGTTCTGGTAACACCGCTTTACGGCAAAGAACAAAAACTGTCAATAATTCATAAACGTAGCGTTTTTAAAAAAGACCAAATAGCAGTACCTTGTCTTAAAATGCCTTAAAGTGCAAACATACTTATTTTAATGTTCCCATTAAGGCGTTATGTCAAAATTCAGACATGTTAAGTCCTAATAAGTTTTTTCGGCATTGAATGCATAATCTGTGTAATGACAAATATACTCACTATTCACTATTACTATTTATTCATCACGCGATCATATGTTAAGATAACGGTAAGATAAAAGTAATATGCCCCTTATTTGGAAGGATCATTGAATACGAGAAAAAAATGAATATGTCGTCTTTCTTTCATTGTTTTTTTTCTTCTTAAATTATTATTTTTATTTAATCATTTACTATAAACAAAACCAGCTTGGTAGACCTGACCTTTTACGATGAAACTCAAAGTTTTCCATATTAATACAGTTTATTTAAAACCACCTTTCAAGACACCCAAGGACGCTTAGTAGAATTAAAAACATAGTAGAAGATAAAATAAACAAACAATCAGTTTACAGTGAATATGCAGACTTGGACAGAACCGCTGTTTATTATATCTGGGGGAAGAGAGTTCCACATATTCCTTATTCAACCTATATCAGCCTATAGAATTTATTTCATTTTCTGCCATATTTATGCATGATCAAACTCCATCATAGCCTAAAGAACTCATAATATCCCAAATAATAGATTTCAGTCTCAGACTGCAGGCTTGCTTACTTGTAGTTCAAAGAGTTGCAAAACTTAAAATAAAAAGGCGGGGGCAATTTCCCCCCTGCTTCAAGCAAAAGTTTGACAAGGAATCCAAGAGTTGATGGGTTTGGCCTTAGAAAGCAGTTCACTGTAGCCTGATCATCATTAAATGCCACCATCAACTTAAATATTGATTACTTAGGTAAGTACTTAAGTACTGACGTTCATGCTATTGTCTTGTGTTACTCTTAAGTGAGATTAAACAGTTGCATTATGAATATAGGCTAAATCTAATTGCAACGGTTTTCTATGGCCACCAGAGGAGGGCACCCCGGTATAAACTTCACTGCAGCGGCATCCTGGTCAAACGTGAACTCCGGCACAGGCACAGCATGGCGTGCTGCAGCTAGAAATAATGATGGAATGACCGGAGCATTTCTGTAGCCGGTGTGTAAGACGTTCTGGATAGTGGTAATGGGCATTTGACGTAATATTATGCGTTATATGTTTATATCTGAAATGAGAAGAAAATAATGACAATGGCTGCGGCTGTTTTCAGTGTGGAGGGGGCCTGTGTATGGCGCAGTGGTTGAGAAAATCCACATGGGTAACACCAAACAAGCAGACATTGCTCCATTGCTGTATTGATTGCTGTCGCGGTTAAACTAGATATTAATAACGTACGCAGTACAGTACAGTATTTAAACTGCACCCTACTGAAATACATTGAATGTTTTTTTCACAGATCCAATTGAAACAATAGACTGTTTGGCCGAACATAGTTATGCGTGTCTTAACGACTACAAATGACTATAAATATGTATTCACAAATGAATCCCTGTATGCTCACTCGCCTGTGTGCTCATCACCGCCGCGTCCCGGGGTGAGCGCGTGTAATGGGAAGCACTACCTCCCTCCTTCGTGCGTAAATTATGTAGGGCAGGACGGCAATGCTTTGCTACCTCCATTTGATCAAACCCACCCGGTGAATACGAGGGAGAAAAGAGACATCAAATCAGCTACAACAAAAAGCCATCCTCGTTTTCGAGACGCATTTGACAGAGGCGGAGTAGCGCATCACGACTTGCCTGTTGTGAAGCCAAGGAGAAGAAAAGATGGACATCACGGATCAAGGAGCTCAAATGGAGCCGCTCTTGCCAACGGTAAGGCTAAATATTCACGTACTTGCAGTATTTGTGTTCAGTTCTTTAAAATTTAACTGATAATCTTGTTGAAATCATAATGTACTGTTGGTGCTCAGTGTTTACCCCTTTGGAATAAGACAGGCGCAAGCACGTGATAAATGAATGATTCATTTTCATTATAATCGTGCTTCAAAATTACCAATATTCGGACGCTTTGCCGGCTATATGACGCATGACTATATCACGACTAACATGGATGTTGCGCATCATATATAGGGGATGCAGTTCCCTTGTGCACTGCATGTATATCCGAGTAGAAGATGTTCACATCCTTCATATCCAAACG
The DNA here is from genome assembly GCF_965226115.1 of Aulonocara stuartgranti. Classification (NCBI taxonomy): domain Eukaryota; kingdom Metazoa; phylum Chordata; class Actinopteri; order Cichliformes; family Cichlidae; genus Aulonocara; species Aulonocara stuartgranti. Next base: position 31,770,967 of record NC_138958.1, read on the forward strand.
CCTTCACACAGGAGGCATTTGTGATGAGGCTAGTTGTATTTCATGGGTTCTTTGCTTCTTGTGTAGAAATCATATGGGCTGGCTACCCCCTCGACCCAGTTTTCTTATCTATATGAAAATCTACTGCCAAGCTGTTGCTTTAAGTACACATCATCTTAAGATGATACAGTGAGATGAGCATAAAGTGTTTGATCCTAGCAGTGAGGAGACAGAGACAGGAGAGACTGGATTTTTATGACTTGAAAATATCATATTCGGCAAATTGACTGTATCATGCAGGAATTTATGTGCAGTAATCATATTCTATCTCATGTGTAGGTGTTACTGTCAATACAGTTATAGACAGAGAGATGCAGCACAAAAAAAATTGACTGAGGAATACATGCATCTGTAGTATAGCAAATTAACAAACCCAATGGCAGAGTTACACACAAACAAACACATGCAACACACTGAGACACTTGAAGGCACAGCCTGGTTCTGCGGTCAGCCTCTCCTCATTAGCATTCAGGTGAGACTGTGTGGAGAAAAAAAATGTCAGCTGCCTTGGAAGCACTGTCAGTGCCAGAGGAGATATGAAATATGCTGCTTTGTGCTCACCATTTAAAAAAAAGCACCAAATAGAGGCAAATCAATACTCTCATTGTTTGTTCTATTTGTAGCTGTGTTACATGAGGACTTAGTTTTCCGCAGCTTATGGTGTACAGTGAAGCCTGATGGGGCTGATGTGGTATGGGATGGGATGTTCCGTTTCCCCGCAGTGCCATTGCAGTGGAGTCGTTTCCCTGTCATTGTAGCTCATTGCTGTTTCCCCATCCCTCCTCCTACATAGCTCATAGCAAGTGTTGTCATGGTTTCATCAGGATGTGTATGAGTATGTGAGGTGTTAATATAGTGAGAATCTCAGGGACTTCTCAGCAAACGACGTGGCTATAAAAAACCAGTGCAATTGTGTACCGTTCTACTGTGTTACCAGGTTTCCAGGGTCATGCATGGGAGTATGTTTAATTTACAACAGCAAGCGCTGCATTCAAATGCATTATTGGTTTTCAATGTCTGCTGCCTTTGAGTTGTTACACTCAAAGTTTACGTGCTAAGGTATGTTTTTCACAGACCATTTTGGCTGACAGTAATGTTCTTGCGTGTCTTGCTTTTGTCCCATTAAGTGATTTCCTGATATATATTTTTTAATTGCAGGAACAAAGTTCCCAAGAAACTAAAGAAGTGGTGAGTAACACAGAATAATGCAAACTATATGACTTTCTTATTGTTTTGCATGGTCAGTGGACTGCTCCAACCCCTCAGTCATCAGTTGGTTTCTGATAAGAGGCAGGTACTGTAAGGTTATAGAGTCAGTCTGGTGTGGGATGGCTGTATAGCTCAGTAGGAAAAAGTAGTAGTAGTGTTAGCAGCGAAAAAACTGCTGGGTACAATTCTAGCTTGCAGGGAATAGATTTACACAACTGTCTAATATATTGTTTCCCCCTTTGTAAGTATTTCTTGTTTGCTTTGTTTTAGTCTTAATGAAAAAATAATCACATGCAAAAATTTGGATAAAAAAGCCTCCTAGTACTAAAAAGTTATTGAATGACATCAAGCAGGTGGCCAGGTAACATGCTGGATATCTGCATAAGTTTCACTGTTATTTTTTATTTCAGCTATCTTGAATGGATAGTGATGATCAATCAACACCAAAACGTTAGCTGGGTGTACTAATGTTGATTTTGTGTTTGGTGTATGTGTAGAGTTTGCAGTTGAAATAAATGGTAAAGAGTTTTAGAAAAAGATTTTAAACCCTATATACTATAAGCCACTGTTATGCATACATGCATACACCACTCTATTCTCTGTATTTTAAGTCCTGTATTGATCTCACATCTACACCACAAGCAACGGTGAGAAGAAAACTAGAGAAAACCCGCACATGCTCGGGGAGATCATCCAAACTGTGTTGTTCTTGCCATGAGGTGACAGTGCAAAGTGTTGAGTAGACTTCCAACTTAAGACTGAAAATTATAGGAAATCTAAAGCTTCACAAAAAACAAATGTTAGAGACCGCAAATATTGTGTTTTTTGTGGGGGTGGAGGGAAGCCCTCATCTGCATAAGAAACTGTAAAAAAAATAGCTCAACACTGCAAACGAATCTGTCTTACTAAGGCAGAATGAATGAATGAGTAGATATTATAAAATTGAATGCAGGCCTGCATTGCTTTACTGGTACTATTGTGCTTCTCAGAACAATAGGAAGTAATTAAAAGTAAATGATCAGATAGATTTACTGATGCCTCAGATGGTGTTCTCACATTCTTTGCTGTTAAAAAGCTGTTAATCTGCAATAATATAGCAGCTGTATTTGGTTCAGATCTTCAATTAGATTGCTTGCTAAACAGATGTTGACTATTTTAGGTTGCAATAATCACACGTCACCTGCATTTGGCATCTACAATAGGTTAACAAAAATAAATAATAACAGATAATCTATGTGAAGGCTTTATATCTGTGAAATGCCTTTGAGAGTATGAGCCAAATATAGGAGTATGAGAAGAAAAACCATGGAGGATAGGTTTGATATGTGCATGCTATTTGCTCTGACAAAATATTGTTTATGCAACTGTGGGCCAAGAGCCAAACTGAGGACAAGACTAAGTACAAAGTGCCCCTGTCTAAACTGACAGGGGCACTTTGATGACTTTCACATTACAAGATATTGTGAATAAATACAAATATTAGAACCCTGTTTTATTAAGTAATGACAACAGTAACTAAATTAAACTCTGCGATAGAATGGAAGATAAATCAAATTTATCATTCACACGTATATACAATAATTTCACATGGAAAGTAAAACTTTGGTAACATTAGAAATAGATAAAGCTCAAATCTTAGTGTTTGAATAACTCAAAACTTAATTTCAGAGCAAATTTATTAAATCATAGAGGCTATTTTAAAAATTCTTTAACTAATAATGTCCTTATATACAATGCTGCTTTTGACAGGAGGCATCAGTCATCTTTAATTCCGTTCAGTTCAATTTTATTTACACAGCGACAAATCACCAAAACAGTCGCCTTAAGGCATTTTATATTCTAAGGTAGACCCTACAATAATACATACAGAGAAAAACCCAACAGTAAGCACTTTGGCAACGGTGGGAAGGAAAAACTCTTTAACAGGAAGAAACCTCTTGCAGAACCAGGCTCATGGAGTGGCGGCCATCTGCTGCGACCAGCAGATGGCCGCTATAAACTGTTGTTGGCATAACTTGGCCTTTTAAGTAGTCTTTGGTGTGGCATCAGGGTGGCTCAAACACTTTGCGTATCTTTTAGGAATTTCAAAAAGATAATAGTTTCAGTTTAATTCCTTTAGTTTAGTTTCTTTAGTTTTAGTTTAGCAGAAGCATTCCTAATGACACTTAGATATGAGAATATCTAACTCTAGTGTCTGGAAATTAAATTGAGCAGAATGTGTTTAGCCTAACTTAGAATATAAAAATTGAAACTTTCTTTGTAGCCAGCTTCAATAAACCAAAAGGGCAACTAGAAATACTTTTAAATGTTTTTTTTTTTTTACCTGAATCAATACATAATTGTTAGTTAAGTCTGTGACCCCAATTAAAAAAAAAAAACAAAAGTTAAAAAAAAATGGATGGATAGCTCAATGTATAGTTAGCTTAGTTTAACATTAAGCCTTGTAAATGACCAAAGTGCTAGCATAATGCTATATCCGACTAATTAAAACATTACCTTTAATATGTATAAAAGCCAGTGTGTAAGAACAGTAATGTGCTAATATTTCTGGTTTCGAAGACAATATCTGATTTTATGCTAAGCTAACCTAAGCTAATCTAAATAGCTTCAGCTATTATATTTACCATAGCCAAATGTAACAATGTTGTCAATATTCTATTTCTATATGGTGCAAGAATGCAGTGTGGCAGGCAGGAATTGGACCCAAAATGCAGGACTTAGAGGAAAAACGTGAACTCAAAAACTCTGCTTTAATGCAGGCTTGGAAGGAATACAAAACAATAACAAACTAAACTCGGAAATCCAAGAATATAACTCACGAGAGAAAACACAGCACGAGAGGGGAACCGCCGTTAACGACGCGACAACAAGAACTAACTGACAAGGACTAAAATACACTGGCAGGCACATTAGGAAACGAGGAACAGGTAGGCACACAGCTTGGACTCATGGACATAATGAGACACAGACCTACAAAGTAAAACAGGAAACACACAGACTATTTTACAACACAAACGCGGGGATCCGAACAGAGCACAGAGGGAAGACACAGGTAGGGATAATAAACACGACGAACAAACCCAAAGAACTAATATAAAATCAGAATAAACTAGAAAATGATAATAATAAACTTAAAGCGCTGGGTCACCAACCCAGGACCATGACAGTACCCCCCCCCCCCCCCCCCCCCCTCAAGGGCTGGCCCCCGACAGCCCCAAAACATAAACAGACCACCGAACCAGGGTGGGCGGTGGGAGGTCCAGGACGGAGGGACCGAGTCCAAAAACAAAACGTGCGTAGAGTCCATCAATAATTAAGGGGGCCGACCGTGCGGACGGCAATGGTGGCAAGGGGCAAACAGTTCAGGGGGTCGACCGTGCGGACGGCAACGGCGGCGAGGCAGATGAAGGCAGGCCGGAGGCCGAAGGCGAAGTTGAAGCTGAAGCGGAAGCTGGACCAGGCGGAGGCGAAGCCGAAGCTGGACCAGGCGAAGCTGAAGCTGGACCAAGCGAAGCGGATGAAGCTGAAGCAGAGGCTGGACCAGGCGAAGCGGGTGAAGCTGAAGCAGAGGCTGGACCAGGCGAAGCTGGTGAAGCTGAAGCAGAGGCTGGACCAGGTGAAATGGGTGAATCTGAAGCAGAGGCTGGACCAGGCTAAGCGGGTGAAGCTGAAGCAGAGGCTGGACCAAGCGAAGCGGGTGAAGCTGAAGCTGCTGCTGCAGGCGAGTATGAGGATGAAACTGCTGCTGCGGGTGCGGATGAAGACACAGAGGCAGGACCGGGCGAGGCAGGACCGGGCGAGGCAGGACCGGGTGAGGCAGGACCGGGCGAGGCAGGACCGGGCGGAAGCGTGGCAGCTGCGGAAGCCAATGAAGCTGAAGCTAGCCCAGGCCTGGACAAAGCTGATGCTGACGCTGCAGGCGCGGATGAGGCTGACGCTGCAGGCACGGACGATGCTGATGCTGACGAGGCTGCTGCTGCAGGCGGGGATGATGATGAGGCTGCTGCTGCAGGTGAGGATGATGACCCGGAGGCTGGACCAGACGAGGATGCAGACACGGAGGCTGGATCAGACGAGGATGCAGACATGGAGGCTGGATCAGACGAGGATGCAGACACGGAGGCTGGACCATGACAGTACACTGCTACATGTGTGGCAGACAGTGCTAAGGACTTTGAACCACATTGACAGAGAAACAATGTAATGATATAGAAATAATTATATGGTCATTTCCAAACAATTCAAGGGCAATCAGTCTACAGTGAGAAAGGTTATGCACAACTGGAAAACATGCAGTACACTTGCTTATACTCCCAGGCGTGGACAGCCTAGCGAATTCATGTCATACCATCGAATCCTCAGCGATTGGCAAAAAACCCAAAAGCTACATCTCAGAATTTAAAGGCCTCAGTTGGGGACTCACATATGAAATGTTCACAACGGTACAGTTAGAAAAAGATTTAGAAAAAGTGCGTGACCGCATCTTCGGTGCGCAAAGCTCTATCTGAACACATCACAAGACATGCGACTTCAGCCCAAACAATATTTTTTGGACAGTGAAGGCCAAAGTGGAGATATTTGGCTATAATAAACAGTGCCAAACACAAAACATCAGCACAAACTCCTTATACCAGTTGTCAAGCCCAGTGGTGAAGAGATGACTGAATGGTAAATGGACTGGTTCTTATATAGCACCTTTCTGCTGTACTTGAGCACTCCAACTTGCTTGATTCATTCATTTATACATGCACCTTTTTCAAACCACCAAACTTCCATTTAGTAATTGAGCTGCTCTACCTCCTAAAGTACAACCACCCAGATTGTCTATGTAGGTTTTTAATAATCCAGGTCCCGTATTCGTCCCGTATTCGTAAAAGCTTGACAAGAAGGTGACTGGACTTCTTTAAGTTTTTTTCGAGGACATATTACCTCGCATCCAAGAGACTTCAGTCGTAAAACCAAAAGGTGGAGAGTTCCAGGTATTTAAACCAAGTGGGGATTAGAAGTGAATGAAATTCATTGAATGTTGCAACTGTGTCTGCTGAAGTTTTCACACACTGCTTCTTTATTTGGCTTAATTGTTAAATAAAAAACGAGATGGTATAATACATCATGTGTTGTTGTAATAAGGTTATATTTGGCTATAAGTGACCGTGTCTGTGATTGGCCAGTACTGGTTGACAGTATTGTAAAGCAGAGATGTATCATTGTTGTTGTCTTTGCACATTTATCTGTTTCTTTATAGATAAATATATTTATTTTCCTTTACCTATTATCAACTTGACTCCAATTCAAATGACCATTATTTTGTTTTGGATGTGAACTTGACTGCACAGCTCTAATTGCTGTACAACCCTGACATAACAGCAGGCTTTCTGCCAATTTGTCCAGTTTAAGCTGGAGAAGATCAGTGAGAACAGATGGAGGAAGCTTGCTGGAGTTGCCGGGGTTTGTTCTATTGAGAATGTTGTTATCTGTGTGAAATCTGTGCTCGACTTAGTGATCTAACTGTGCAAAACTGGCAGGCAGGGAGGAAGCCTCCCCACCTCAGCTAGCAGCCCAGACTGGCTGCACTCCTTTCCATGGTTAATTATAGCAGTGTCAGTGGAGAGGAGGATGATGAGAGCATGGAGGTAGGCAGAAGAAGAGGATGCAGAGCTGGTTGGAGAAGATGATTTTGATTTGATTTTGATTTTATTGATTAGCATTCAAATATCTCAGTGAAGACAGAACAAAGATCTACCACAAAGCAAGAAAGCATGAGACAAGGCTAATCAAAAGGTATTGGCTGAAGCATTTGCTTATTACGCCAACCCTTTTAACAAAAGATCTCTTTGCATGCAGCTCCTGTACACAGGGCTCGAAGCAAATAATAAAACAAAGCAAAAACAAAACAAACAAACAAACAAGAAATTTTTTTTTTCCACCTTAGATAAGTAACTACATCAAAGCAAGATGAGAGACAGATGGATGGATGAGGAGAGGCAGGCTTATGGAAAATTAGATTGCATACTATAATTGTAATATGGCTGTCTGATCTTCACTTATAAATGTTTCAATGATAAGTGCTTTTTCTGTTAATGAAATCCTTCAGAAGTATCAGCTGACACAAACCACAAAGGCAGCACTACTGTAATTTCACAGTGGTCTCCGGCAGCGCAGCAGGAATATTTGCTTGTTCCTTTAGGATCTGCTTTTAGCAGATCACAGTTTTGCTGACAATGCACTAGAGCAGCTTCTTTGCCTCAGGTAGGTCATACATACACTACTGTGCATAATGAAACTGCAACGCTCCACCCTGCCTCTTACGTCCTCTGCTAGATGTATGTGTTGACCCGTAACTGTGTGAAGCTCCTTTCTGAGGATAGTGTTTTTAGAGCCCTTGCGACCTATGATTTAGGTAATAGAACAACAGAGCTTGGATGCTCAGCAGTAGAACTCTGCACAGCACAGCACTGGTGATGTCAGAGCGCTAATCTCTCTGGGGGGATTGGCGGATGGACGCTTGTCAGAAACATTTGATGTTACCCTGGATGAAAGGCGTCGGAGGCAGTGGAAGAGGCACAGGGAGAGCTGGCGCGGTGCTGAAGTCTCTGCTTTTGTTTTTAAGTTGTGTTCGCTGAGCTTTTTGGAATAAGGTTGCTGCCTTTTTAAAGCATGGGAAGAGCAGCTGAAAAGAGTGGCTGAGAAGAGAGGCGAGGGTTTGACTGAGATGCACAGACAAACAAGCTGTCTGCCTCTGTTATTCTCTCTGAGTCCTCTTACAACAGTCATAGTCATCCTGAGCTGAGTGGGGCTCAGGCCCTTAGCCTTAGCCTCTTATCTTACTATTGCCGCAAGCACAAGGAGAGTTAGCGGGCATCCTGCCCCAACGTTTCAAGAGGTGCACCATGCTCTCAGTGGACCTCAATAAAGGATTTATTTATCAGGTAGGCTTCTTTGATGTTGTTTCTGAGTTTATTCAAAGCATTACTTGCAATTCAAGCAGTTAGCTCTCACTGAGTTAGTTGACTTTTGATTTGTATACCCTGTTGTTATAATATTGAAGATAACCAGTAACTTAAAAACAATAGCTGGACTAAGGTTTGTATTTTTCCTACTGCATGTATAGTTAATAGCATGTTTGGTTCCTGTGGTGCAGAAAGGACCGGTTGTGCTGATGTGCAGGCAAAAGGTCCTGAGGAGGCTGACAGATGTGGCTGCCATTCAGGGGAAAGACAGGAGCTTAAACCTGCTGTACTGACCCTAGTAATCTCTGATAGAGAAATGGGTGAACAAAAGCCAGGAATGCTGGATTTGTTTTAGCTGGAGTACTATGTCAGATATATAGAGTTGCCTCTGTCTTTGTGTGTGTGTTTACAGAATGCTGAATGCTTTTACCACTGCTAGCTCAAATCCAAACAGCTTAAGTCTCAGCCTCATCCACACCTAATGCCCCTGGAACCCCTGTGTTTACAGCAAGCTAGAAAGCAGGAATGTTCCAAGTATTCCTTGCATATTTTTCCAAGGAAGGCTGCTGATGCTGAGCCTGCTGTCATTGCCACAGTAACTATGGCCATCTGTAGGGATGAAAACCATGACAACAGAAGCTGTTGGCCAATCGCAGTGCTTGTGCAGCCACTGATAATCTGTCTTGGCTAGCTACCACCTATACAATCACTCTATTTCACAACACATGTGGAAAGTCGACTAAAGCAGATTTACATTAACAGCCAGTTCGTGCTCCCAGCTGGCTAATATGATTTTTAGTACTCCTCTTGTCCTAGATCATAAGGTAAATTAATGTAAATCATCTCTACTGTTGTGAACATATCAGGAAAGATCCCTGAAGAATTCAGTAATGAGGTCACATACTACTTTCCAGAGAGTGATGTGGTAGTGTACACAGATTCCTGGAAATGAGCTTGTGAGAATCAATAGGATCTGATTTATTCTGGCCAAGAATGTGGAATATAAGCTCCCAGACATATCTAACACTGACATTTAAAGATATCTTCTTTGTTGTTTTGTAACTAGTTAAACCCTCAAAGATATTGTGATTGGAGTATCAGCTATGTTGCATTTGATGATTTTATTCCTGTTTCACTCTATATTTTCATTTCTGTGTGCTGGTACACAGTTTACAATGTGAGGATGAAAAAATTTGCTTTTATTTTAATTAAGCAAACTGTTAAAATTCTAAATGCAGGAGGTACTGTATTGTGAACATTTAAAGGATTTCCTTGAAAGTAATTTTCATCTTTCCAGTGTGGTGAAATTAGATGCTTGTCATCCTGAGGATTTTTTATTTTTTTTGCTGTAGCTTTCACAATTGACTTTTCTTTTAAAAGTGGCTTCAATAAAAACATGGCTGAATTTCAACATTGAAAAATGTTAGCCACATCCCAGCTTAACTTCTTTATATATAAAAAGGTGATTGCATTTTCATCGAATTTGTGCAGAGAAACACATTTGAGATAACACAAGTCCAGGGTTTATGATTCAAATAAAATTTGTATTCATCTATAAAATAATTAAAATCACAACGTTATCAATTAAGAGCACTGATTCATATTATAGCTATAGTCTCACACACTGAAACTAATGCCTGTCGTAATGAGGACACATATGTTCCTTCTTTTAGTGTTACGTATGAACACAAAACTGACAACAAAAAGCAAAATTGAAAACCAACTAGGAGAGTTGACGATTGATACAGTTATTCTACTTTAGAAACATGCACATGTAGAAATGGAAGTTACAATGCTATAAGCCTGATTACTGCCTATTGGAGGTCAGGCTTTTGGCTGTTGGGTGACATTACCATTTACTCTGCTTTAACATCACTCTGGGTTTTTTGCTAGCCTTGTGTTAGCATGCCGTCTGTTCAGATGCTTACAAAGAGCCAATGTTGTGTTAGCACTATAATGCAGTTGTTTCTGGATGTAGTTTGCACTCTTCTTCTTTTATGGAATGAAAATGAAATGAAATGTCCAAACCTAAACTCTGATATTTTCCTCCTTCCTGCACAAGAACTTTAATCAGCTGTTTGTAGATTAGCTGCTAAGAGAAAAATCCGCTAGCCACCTGTTGTGCAGATAACTTAAGAAACTTTGTTTCGCAGGTATGGCATAACTCTAACTGCAATGTGATTATGTCTTACTTTTGAACGTATTACACCAAAAATGTTTAAGAGGAAATGTTTAGCTGAAACAGTAAAATGTGGGAAAGCACAATTGTAAGAGTTGTGTTTTTGAAGCAGGATGTTCAGTTAGCATCCTTTGAGTTCAAACAGGTCACATTTTAGTGTTGGCTGGGTTATCTTTTAGACTCATAGCAAAGATACACAAACACTAAATGCCTTATCGATGATTAAAGCTGAAGTTTTAGTTGGTATCACTCAGTAGGTGAATGTGAAAGGAATATTGTTTTGTTTGTTTGACTTTATGCTAGGACTTATTTCAAAAATTCTTAAAAGATTCCATTTTTTTGCGAAGAAATGGTTTACTTGAAGAGTTTTAGTCAGGATTTAGAGTGCACCATAGCACAGAAACAGTATTAGTAAAGGTTATTAATCATCTTCTGTGCTTATCCCGCTAGACCTCAGTGCAGCATTCGATGTAGCTGAGAGAGTAAAACACACTGTTAGTATTTCAAGGATGTTTGTTGCAGTAGTCTGATTCTTATCTATCTGACTGATTTCAATTTGTGCATGTAAATGGAAACCTTTTTCCACACACAAGATTTAGGCAAACAGAGTTATGTGTTGGGACCAATACTTTCACATTATTCATACTTCTCTTAGTTATACTATTATTAAAAAATCAATGCCTACATTTTCATTGCTGACACCCAATTTTATTCATCAATGAAACAGGATGATACAAATCAACTAAACTACAGGCACATCTAAAAGACATGACAGACTATAGGCCTGGATGACCTCGAATTTCTTGCTAAAAACGATCTAATACGCCTTCAGCTGATCCAGAACGTTGCAGCGAGAGTACTAAATGGGACTGAAACCCTTATTAGCTTTTCTTCTCTGGCTCCCTGTTGTAATCAGGTCCAACCTAATCTTAAAGACCCTCATACTACCTTCAATTCAATGCAGTTTTATTTTTGTAACGCTAGATCACAACAACAGTTGACTCAGGGTGCTTTATATTATAAGGTAAAGACAATACTACAGAGAAAACATAGAAAATCTCCCAACAGTCAGATGACCTCCTTTGAGCAAGCACTTTGGCAACAGTGGGAAGGAAGAACTCAATTTTAACAGGAAAAATCCTCTGGCAGAACCAGACTCAGGTAAAGGCGGCCATCTGCTACCGCCGACTGGGGGAAGAAGACAGGACAAACTTAAAATTAAAATTAAATACAGAGTGGTGTAGAAACACATAAACACTCAGTGCATCATGGGAATCCCCCAGCAACCTAGACCTTTTGCAGCATAACTAAGGGAGGATTCAGGGTCATGTGATCCAGCTCTAACCTCATGCTTTATCACCTTATAATCCTAACAGAGCGCTTCACTCTCTGACTGCAGGCTATGGTTCCTAAAGGGTGCTGCTACCTCCCATTATCCAAAGTATAATGGGAGGTAGTAGCACCCATCAACGTCTCTAAACAAACACTTTTAACCAGCAATATGTTAGAAAGTCTTTATTCTTCATAGCTCCCAGAATAAAATAAATTCATGTACTCTCCTCAAATTCTACAGCTCAAATTTGTGGTCTCTCTCTCTCTTTGTCAATCTGCCAAATGAGCTAGTTATGTGCTAGCTCCATTGCTAGCATTAGATTGGGTCCTAATCCCAGAGAAAAAAAAAAAAATTAAAAATAAAGACATAAATCCAAGGATGAAACTTGTCTTCAACCCAATTGAATGAGCAAAGGTTCTGGGAACACAAACATTCTTGCGTGCACACTCACAGGTTTGTACTAATTTACATTACATTAGGACATGACTCTGTCCTAATTTGTTTTGAGACATATTGCTGCCATTAAATTCAAGAAGGAGCTAATGCTTTAAAAGATTCATTTTCTGTATAACCATTCACTTTTCTGTTTTCTGTTGTAAATAAAACACAGATTTATGAGATTTTCATATCATTGTATCATCCGTCATCTGTCTTTACTGATATTTTACACAGTGTCCGCTAAAATAAGCTGCCTATTTATGTATTAAAGTGCAACTTTATAATGTTTTTTTCTAAACCACAATCTACTGTGGCCACAAGCAGGATATAATTTGTGAAACTGTACACTGTTTCCAGATAATAAACTTGCATAAACTTTTATCCCCACTGGGAATAAACATTTAGCAGAGGCAGGAACGTGTTGACCGGAGAGAGGGAAACCCATCCGACCCCCCCTAACGAATCCTGGCCACAAGTATCAGTTACAAGACAACAGCAAGAGCAATGTAGTGTTTCTGTGTGTTTTAATTACCTCTGGATTTTGGCGATTTTGGCCTGCTCTTCTTTACAGAGAAGTGGACCAAAATCCCTCCTGAGACGTGAGCAAACCTGTTGACCAACTATAAGAAACGTTTTACTGCTGTGCTTGCCACCAATAGTTTCTCCACCAAGTGCTAAGTGATGTTTCGCTTGGGGATCAAATACTTATTTCATTCAGTGTCATGCAAATCAATTTATAACAATTATGTAATTAGTTTTTGCTGATAATCTGATTCTCTCTCCATTAAAGTTGTACAGGTCACTTGGTGGGGGAAACAAGCTTCTATCCAAACAATTGCAATGCAACTCAGACCGACTGCAGTCAATTTCAGACAGACTGGGGAACTGCTGTCTAATGCAAACAGATGGCCAACACATTGATATCAACCCGAGTTAGTCTGGAGTTCAACTCATCAGTTGCAAGGTTGCAGAGCCATTTTACTATTAGATTTCCATCCTACATCAACTATGCCACTATTTGTGGAGGAATTTCTCAATTTCTGGGTCAAATCTATGAGGTTCTGGCTGGGCACTGAATGTAGAAAGTAACAGATTTGTGGTTTTCATGGATTTATCACACATTGCATATAATTGCCAAATTGACGTGGATCAATCGTAAATTAATGAACACTGATAGTAGACTGTCTTATTGTAATTTGATCACTGTGCTTCTGCATCAGAGTTGGTCACACACCTTCTTCCCACCATAAATAAACCATTTCAAAGGCTACAAGATCACAAGTTTATTGAACAAAGTGGCAATAAGACCCCCATTGTTTGAAGCGTTTGAAGACCCCATTGTGCCGTGGGTCTTCAAACACTGTTTTCCATAGTGTGATCGTACCATTAATGATTTGGTGCTGCAGACCCTGACTTTCTACTAGTTGTCCACTTGATATACTATAACCTCCTGAGAACCAGCCTATTCATTTATGTCCTCTGTAATGGATATTTGTTTTTGGTCTATATCTTTTGACTAATGAAGTCCTGATGTACTAAAAGAAGACATTTCTTCATTTCTTAATGAAGCTTTTATTGTGAATGCATGTTTTGAGCATAGCATAGATATCTACATATTGTAGTTGAACATAGACGTTCTAGCAACCTCCGGCCTTAATATAGAACAAAAATAAAGATAAATATATCACAGCATGAGAAACTAAACCACAAACATAACTGAGAAAGAATATTTTTGGACAAGAACATCTATGCTTGTGAGGGAATGAGGTTTTTTTTTTGCTGTACATCTACAGAACATACTGTAGATTGAATCAAAACAGATGAAGTACAATGTCAAACCTTCCTCCTGAAGGTTGTAACGCTTGGCTTAACATCACTGCGCACATGCTTGCACATGAAGACTTCACACTGTGAGGCATCAAAACCCCCTCTCATGCTCTCTTTGTGTCCAGGCCTGATGGTTTTTTCATCTTTCCTCCTGTGTGCTGCTGTTTCTTCCTATTTTAACACTGCTTTGTGCATATGTGCCGCATATCCAGTACAATTTGTTCATACTATTTCTTTCACATATAATAACTAGTGCATCTAAAACTACAATAAAACTAATAAGCTGTAAAGGGAAAAAAGCTACAAGGTGAACAGCTATAGATATACTATCTGTTCAGGTTAAATTCAAGTGTCTCTGTTCATCATACCATATCTACCCCTCCTCCATCTCTTCTAGAGTCTTGATCACGTGAGTCCTGCCCCTGTTCCCCCTGAAGCCTCTGTCACTGACCAGCGCATTAACTGAGAACCAGCTGATTTAATTCTACCCACAGTGCAGGGCCCTCAATCACTGATCCCATGGTCAAAGACAAGGCTTTATCCTGCTGGCAGATTAATCTCAACCCAGATTGGTGAGCTGGGATGTAGCTGTGTGTGCTGGTCTGGGGTCAGTAACATACGCCAGAAATACCGTTGTCCAAAAATAGAAGCAGGGACCTGCAGGCAGGAGATTCTGGCTCAGCTGTTATATTAAACAGAGTAAAGCTTTGTTTGGGACAGAAAAAAACAAAAGTCCTCATTTGATATTGTTTATTACATCATTTATTCTGTGTGGAAATGAGAGAAAATACAGGAGTGAAGCAGTCAGGACAGTAGGGTGGAACTCATTGTTTCTAGTTATTATATTTCTCTCTGGTTTTCAGTAATAGGTAATGAATATAGATGCACAAACTCCTCAACGCTTCCTGTGTTGAAAAACAAAACAGTTCAGAGGAATGGGAGAAAAGAAGTAAATAAACATACTCCAACAAAATACATGCGCCAGAAAAAAAATTGACATTTTGCCTCTATAATACTTTAGTTTACGGTGAGCTCAAGTTCAACTCAGTTAGTGAAAGGTGATCTTTCCAAAGGGCATTATTCCAAAAATCAGTCAGAAGGTTTGTCCAGGCACACCTTTACAATTTTAAGCCATGTTATTTTTAGAGAGGAGGGGCTTTCTCATGGTAACCTTTCGAAACGAGCTATAATTATTTAGTCTTTTTCTAATTGCACTGTCTTTAACACTTAACATGCCTAATTGCAGGCTGATCTTGTGGTGAATCTGTCAAATGACTTTAAATTAGAGATGGCACGATCCCACTTTTTTATGTCCGATACCGATACCGATATCATAAATTTGGATATCTGCCGATACCGATATGAATCCGATATAGTGTTTTTTAATCAACAAAACTGTTTTTTTTTAAATATCTTGCTGCATTTTGTATAAGTTCATACTCAAGTTTAAAACAACAACTACACTAAAGCTATTCTGTTATACCTGTATGCAAAAAAAAATATTTCATAGTTCAGCAATACTGATCAATCTAATAAACTTAAACCTACACCATCCTCCCTATTCTGGTATTTTAAAGAGTACTTAGCGTAAATATTAAGCAACCTAACTAATAGGGTTCCAACTCCCAGCAACAACAAAAATAAATAAATAAAAAATAGGGAACCACCCTTCACGCTCCACCTCATGATGCTTAATCGACGTAATCAACCTTAATTTGATGCAGTGTGAAAAAAAATGCACAGAAATCAATTATTTTTCAAGAAATATTAAATAGCTTCAACATCTTTCTTCAACAAAATTGCAGACTGCACAGATGGTACCTTCCCAAAGGAAAAAGTACTATAGCTTACTAGGGTATATATATTAGACTTAATAGTCACTATATACAGTAATTGACTTCTATTCATTTTACATCAAATTAAAACTTTGGGTGTCAGATAATTATTTATTAAAAGCTAGACATTTTAAATGAGAATAAGAAAGAAAAGTATGTCTTTGTGCCCCCTTTTCCCTGTTAATGTCCTATCGGCCCCCCTGGCTAAACTTTGCTAGATCCGCCCCTGCACAGTTACCAGCCGTCAACTACAGTAGAAAAAGATCCTCGAGTAGAAAGTAATATTAAATAAATTATAACAACAGCTTATCAAGCTTAAACGTGCTGCTGTTGTTTATCCACTGGTTTCCTCTTTCTGGTGCAAAGTGGGCCAAAAACAAACAAGAGAGACGGACTCGCGACAGAAAAGCTGATCAGCTGATCATTAAGCAGTTTCATGATTGAAGTAGCAGCAAGAAGAGGCAGTCGTTTGTTAAGCTTAACGCAGGAATGCTTTACAAACATTCAGAGATGGACTTACACACTTGCTTTACTTCTCTCGGGATAACTTTGTCGGAGATGAAATGCCGGGTTGCTAGCGAAGCTCCAAATGCTATCCAGACCACCGACAGGTCCCGCATGCCACAGCCGCTCTATCACGTGATGCATACTGCTCCGAAGTGCTAACGTTCTGAGGTGAGTTACAGCGTGTTGCAAGTTTTGTGAGGTGCTTTCGTGATATTTAATGGATCGGATTACATTTTTTATTTTTCTCCGATATCCGATCCAGTAATTTAGGTCAGTATCGGACCGATACCGATACGTAATATCGGATCGGTCCATCTCTACTTTAAATTAGGGTGCACAAACCCAGAACAAAGTTTTGGAGTCACCCTGTCAAATAAACCAGTTAAGTGACCTTTGCAGTACTACAGATTTACTGTGAGGAAGAGTCGAGAAAGATCTTGTTTTTCTTAATATTCTTTGCTATTAAGTGTCATGTAGAGTAGTTGTTCTGGCTCTTCTGAGTCCATCCTGAGTGGAGTTTCTCCATTGAAGAAGCTCTCCGTACACCTGTCTAGTAATCAAATATGGAGTATACACGGCCTGAGTTTGCAAGATTTCTCTGACAGATCATGGTCGTCATTATTAATTCCATAATTAACCAAACTTGGATATCCACCAACTGCCCACAAACAATCTCTAAGTTTCCATTCACTCTTAACTATACTAATAACTAATAAAACTAATGACTATCACAGGTGGACCATATTCTCCTCTTCGACTCCTGGTAATTCTTTATCTCTTCTTTGACAGGGCTCCCATATGCAAACCTGTAGTGCTGCTAAATCTCCCTGCCAACTGCTCTCTATCAGTAAACCATTCACTTCTTAACTATGACTTCTTTAAACTTGCCAAGTGTTGCCTGGGTTTGCTCTTTGGATCCACCTTTTGGCAAAGCATGACACCAGAACTGTTACAAACATTCAGATCTTCACTGCAGCTTCTACCAAGAAAGAAAAGGACAGGGATTATATCAGTTTATTAGTGTTTCTGTACTTTTTCGCTCCTTGACATATACACACTTTGTCTTGAGTGACTCATATGTGTGACTGTAGATTGAGGTGCAGTACATGGAGTCTGTAGAGGGTTGATTCTGGATGCATAGGCATAAATAGTGACAAAATGGAGACACTGAGGAAATGTCAGATTATCATTTACCATCTGCCACACTGTAAAAAAAATTGTAATATAAAAGTATTTTACTGTGTATTTTACAGTTTTGTACTGTTCTTCTAGAATATCATTAAATTCACATAAATAGACTGTGATTTAACATTTCAAATGTAAATCAACGTAAAATCACTGTAAATGTAATAAAACATAATTTTCTTGTTTTTTTTAAATGTATCTGTCTGTACATATGCATATTTAGATTGTTAAAATACATTCACAAATGTATCATAATTTCACAAATATTTGTCCGTTATTTGAAAGATTGAACTGTTAAATTCAAACGTAATGCTATGGAAAAATCTATAAAATGATTTGTATAAACTTTTTTTTTTTACACCAAATAATAATAATTATTATTGTTATTTAGGGCGATGGTGGCTCAAGAGTTGGCAGTTCGCCTTGTAATCAGAAGGTTGCCGTTTCGAGCCCCAGCTCGGACACTCTCGGTCATTTTGTCCTTGGGCAAGACACTTCACCTACCACCTACTGGTGATGGCCAGAGGGGAATTATAAAGTAGAATTGTAAGGCGCTTTGAGGGTCTCAAAGCGCCTCCTTTGCATATATAAGTTAACATGAAATTTCAGACTTAAAATGACAAAAAGTAACTGTCTTAGTCTAAATGATTAACTTAACTCTCCAGCCCTGTCTCCAGTTCAGTAACTTCAAATATATGCTTCACATATTCATAGTTTTTTCCATGTCTAATTCATTAAAAGTTTTTCCTTGACCTTAAACAGGGTGTAAAAACTGCCTTCCTGCGTCACAGTCTGCAAAGATATTCTAACCATATAATGGTCAACATGGTGAGATATTTTGGAGCCAATGGGCAGCATTGCTGCCATTTTGAAATGTCCATGAAAAACTTCAAATTTTCTCTGTCAACAACTTATTCAATTCAATCTTTATTGGCAGACTTCATGTCCATAAAAACAAGACAAAAAAAACACACACACACACACAACACTCCCCCCCCAACACAAGGTATAAACCATTAAATATATATATATGTATATAAATAAGTATCTAAAACATTTGTAAAAAAATATAAAACCATAATATACATAAAACACAATTACTTAAAATAAATCAATAAATACACAAACACTTTAACCAGTGCTTTCTGAGACTGGATGAGTAACGGGAACCACTCAGTGTCGGATCTGTGAGTGCTAAAATTATACTGTTACTCGAACCATCCAGTCGTTCTCTAAAATTGAACATTAGCTTCCTTAAAAGTGCTTTAAAAGTCCAAACACCCACAGCTACAAACATCTGGCTGGCACTACCACTTCTAGGTATCCTGCAAAGGATTCTCATCGCATCATTATATGCAACATGCAGCTTCTGCATGCTACATTGTTTGTAGGATGACCACAAGGGGGCAGTATATAGCGGTGTGCAATACGCTTTAAACAAAGCCACTTTAACTGGAAGTGAACAAAAGCTGAATTTGCGTGCAATAGTATTTGCCTGCACATAGAGCTTACACCGTTGTCTGTATATGTCATCATCATCATTCATTTGCTCAGTAATAAAGTGACCGAGGTATTTCACCTTTTTATGAACTTCAAGAGTTTTTTGTGCCAGTTTAAACAAAGGGAAATTTAGCTGTTTATCCTGCTTGGTTCTACATATCAAAACAGCACTTTTAGCAGCATTGTACTCAATGTCATATTGCACACCATATTCAGTACAGACATTAAGAAGATCCTGTAACCCAGCACTGCTTGGACTAAAAACAACCAGGTCATCTGCATACATAAGATGATTTATCAGTGCTTTACCTAATATACACCCAGTGTTACAGGCTCTCAGTTGTATGGACAAATCATCAACATACAAATTAAATAAAATTGGAGACAAAATCCCACCCTGTCTAACACCATTGCTGACACCAAAGGGGGCAGAAATACTGCTTCCCCATTTAACCTGCATGTTCTGATGAGCGTACCAGTAAGAGAGAATCCTCACGATGTACTGAGGTCTCTTCATTTTATCAAAAAGTTTTCTGTGGTTCACTCGATCAAAAGCCTTAGAGGCATCAATGAAAGACATGAGAACAGATGAATTTTTAGCCCTGTACAAACTGTACAAATCATGCTATTGTCCTTTTTTTTGGTGTAGTGTATTGAATTAGATGATTGAAGTCTGAAGCAACAAGGTATATTGGCCGTTTATTTATTTAGCAAACAGGGGCGTCAGTGGCATGCAGAAGCCACAACGGCCCTAACAAAGAAAAATAGACCGAACACAAATTTCTCTACTTTTTGTGCTAAGTTAATTTTTTTGGTCAAATACTATTGTGTGAAGACTACCAAAATGCTTGTTGATACTGAATAATTCGATGATTTGCACATTCATAGGGAACATCTAGTAAAACACATATGATCTAGGAGCTAAAGACAAGACTCCTAATAAAAAGAGAGAGAGTGATAAGACGCAGAGTCAGAGGTATAAGAGAAAGTGACAAGGAGATAGAGAATTTATCGCTACGACCACTTTTCTACTACTAGAAGCCACAGAAGTTGTCTCCTTTTTTTTTGTCTCCAGAGCATATGTTAAAAACACCACATTCATATTTCAGTGTTTTCAGTGAATATTAAAAGCACAGTGAACACTCAAAAGTGTGTTTTTTTATTTGTCAAGGTCAGAGCTATTTATAGAAGGGTGTTACCAGAAAAGCACTACTCTGTGTCCATTATCACCAGGCCTTGTTTCTTCCACTCTACACTGAGTGTGTGCTCTTGCTCCAGTTCCCAAGAAACTGGGCTTGGGGAAGGTGTGGGTGGGTTAGCGTTTACATGATTTAAAGCGTACACACAATAAGGCGATCTTCTTAAAGGTGTAACTGAAAATGGTGTACTCTGGCATTCCATAGATGAATGTGCTCCTTCTAAATTGCAATTGGCTGTCTGTTGTTGCCATGGTAACAGTGACTGGATGTCAGCCTTAATGCTGAGTTTTCCTGTGTGTTTATTTCAAGACACATCGTCTCACTAGGCTGATAGCAGGGGAGGCAGAGAATTGTTGCATTTAGGGCAACAGGGAAGTGCTACACCTGTGAATTTGTAGGAAGATAATATTAAAAATGTGCATGCTACATACAAATTGTTGGTTCTTATTTTTTTAATGCTGAGTAATCACCTTTGCCTCTGTGTGTCTCCTGTAGAGAACTGATGAAGAGGCAATAGTGGACCGCGGGGGCACACGCTCCATGCTCACCACCAATTTTGAGAAGGAAGAACTAGAAGGTAACATCACTAAGTGATACTGAACATTTGCTTGATACAACAGAGGCCAAAATATTCAAATGTTTATTCCCAGGTGACTCAACAACTGCTCACACCAACATTTTCCATAACACTGATCAATTATATCTATCATTTTCATGTGTTATATAATATCAATGTAATATATAAAAGCTACAACATAGCAGTGTTAATCATAGCAGAGCCTAGGAACACCAGAAAAGCCGTATATAATATCAGTCCACCTGTCTAAGTCATTGCAAATGGATGTTGGATTTTGATGTGAGTGCTGCTGCATCAAAGAGCACAAGGTCTTTTCTCTGCACATCTGCTTGCATCAGCATTTCAGATGACATAAAAGAGACAGAGGTGCAATTTCTGCACCAAACAGCATCCTGAATAGACAACAAAGTTCAAAGGGTTACAAAAGGGTTTCCTTTTTGTAAAAGTGGACTTAATTTTTGTTTAAAAAGAAAAACCTTAATAAATCCACAGGGAAATATCAGCAAATAAGAAAACATCTTAAAAATGCAAAAAGATCAGTACTCCATGACAATCATATAATGTAAGCAGACCAAACCTTGGGTTTAGTCCAAGAGGATCTGGAACAGGCTCTCTGTTATGATATGTTTAAAAGTCATTAACTTTATAGTGCTAAGTAGCATCGCATGTTAAGACAAAGACTAACCTGACTATGTTAACAACAATGAGAGAATTGAATGTTGACTCACCAGTTTTAGTAATACAACTGTCCCCATATCTATTTTTGAATTTATTACCCTTATTATTTGACATTTTTCTTCTGCTCTTGCTCTTGACGAAGGCGGTCGCACTTTTCTCCTCTCCGCCTTTCCCTTAGCTTCCCTGCTTAGCCTCTTATGTCCTTGTCTAGTCTCGTGTTTTTTTGTATTACTTTTCCCTGGAACACTCTCTCACAGTCTGTTCTCTAAAACCTAAAAGAACAATTATGGATTTGATCAATTGGTCCCTAAATGCAATTGACACCCCTTTCTCAACGAGAAGTTTGGGCTTGGGTGAGCCTGAGTGCTGAAGATATCTACCTATTCGGAACCATGGTAACAGGGTTCTGGCTGATCGGAGCTGGCTTGGCCCTGACTTATCGAAGAATTAAGAAAGCGGAACCGGCTGTTTTTTTTGTTTCCTGTTCTCATGCTGTCCTCCCAGGAGCCCAGCACGAGTAGAGGTCTCTTTTTTTTCCTCTTGTACTTTCCCATTGTAGTGTATATTTCAGTGTTTTTTTTTCTGTAACGCTACCAATCTCCGACCTGTATCCCCATGTGATGTCTGTGTCGTGTGTGTAAGGTTGGGGGGGGGGGGTCCTATTTCACTGCAGGCCAACCTGCACGTGGCGAATAAAGCCTTGATTGATTAAAGGTAGTGAACATTACTCATACTAACGTGCTAAACCTGTAATTTTGCAATACAAGTGTAATAAAAAAAAAACCAAAACAACCCTGATGTATTTACATGTTTAGTAAGATGACCAAAGACAATCTAAACTAGGTGAAAATAGGCAAAATAATGTGGGTACATGAAATAATTTTAGAAAGCAGCATACAAGACAAAGGCCTGTTAGGAGGCAAATGGTGAAAATAAATGTACATTCATACCGAGAGCATTAAAGAGTTTTCTGTGCAATAGTCAAACAATAGAAAGCTTTGGTACACTCAAAAGATGAGTTATTACTGAAGCAGAATTGGTTCCCCGTCAGCATCCACAGAATTTTTGTTACCAGGCAACGTGGATCTAGGTAGCTGGCAGAAATGTCAGTCTTTTATTCTGACACTCTGTCAGTGAGGCAGTACTTTCATCTCAAGGACCCACATCTCTGGATGATGGTTTCCATAATTACTTTATTCTTGTCTGTTGCTGTGGTAACACAGACTCTTCAAAAAGCAGGAAAAGAAGATCCTCTGAAGTTATGTCACTGCATAACTCCTCCTACTAGATTAGTTCTAGGAGAGTTAATTATGTGTATTACATCACTGTTAATAGATCCAATTCAAATACAAAATTGAACAATATCTCAATAGAAAGTATTCCCTTAATGTGTTAAGTATGACCCCTATTCTAAAAAATTGGAATGTTGTGTGAAATGTAAATAAAAAAAAATATGAAAATATGAAAAGAATAATATGAGCTTGTTTTGAATTTAAATTTGAATTTGTTTGCAGCAACATGTTACAAAAATATTCTTTCAACAAGAGTCGTAAACATTTGGGAACTAAAGAGATCATCAGTTGGACCTTTTGAGGAGGAATGTTATCTCATTCCTGTCTGACATTCTAGGACTCTAGCTGCTCAACAGTCGTGGGTCTTCTGTCATATTTTTGAAAGGTCCGGACTGCAGGCAGGCAATTCAAATCCTGGGCTCTTCAACAATGAAGCTACGCTGTTGTAAAAGGTACAGCGTGCGGTTTAGCATTATCCCTCTGAAATATGTGAGGCCTTTCCTGAAAAAGATCTTGACTACACCAGAGAAGAGCGGTGACGTTTCTGTTCACATGTTACTTCTTCTTTGGATAACAAAGCTTGTGGATAACATGGTGGACTGTTTTCATGAACAGCAATTTCTAGAAGTGATCTTGAGTCTATGTAGATATTTCCATGACATAATCATGGCTGGGTTTAATGCAGTGCCACTTTAGGTTGAGAAGATCATGAGCATTCAATATTGACTTATTAGTGTCCCTTACACACAGAGACTTCTCTAGAGTCTCAGAATCTCTTGAGTATATGATATGCTCTATATGGTGACATAGTCACAGCCTTTGCTGTTAATGAGCATTATTCTGAAAGCTCTAGATTTTTATAGAGTGGTAAATCTCTTCCACTTTTACTTAAGAGAAGCTCAGTTAACTTAATTAGGTGCAAAATGTTCCTCCGGTTATTTCTTTATCACCGCTTACTTTTTGTAATCTTTTGTTGCCCGGTCCCAACATTTTTGAGACATGTTTGCTGACATTAAATTCAAAATCAGGATGATATAACTGTTCAAAGTCAAGGAGAAATTTCGCCACCACCTTCCCCTTTTTCACAAGGGAAACATGGTCTTTTGATAAGCTGATGTCCTCAGTAATCTCTGTCATCGCTCAGGAGCTGTTGAGGATGGAGGACTTTCAGCACTGGGTATCTCACCTGCAGCTGGATGTGAGATGTCTTCTCAGATGTATGCCTGATAGGTCTCTGTGAGTGGGGAGACCCAGAAGTGTTCGCTGTTGGTGACCACTTGGATGTGGTTGTTATGAGGAAAACTCTGACAACAGGTGCTTCATTGACTGGGTAGGGGGGTATTTTCAAGAGAAGGACCATAAATGGCACTTGTTTGAAGTTGCTCCTTCAAACAAATATGTGGAGGACAGTTTTTCTGGCTTTGAGCTATTTCTTGCTGCTTCTGAAAATTGTAATGTCTTGTTAAGGACGTCAATGCAACAGCAGTGGTGTATATAAACTGTCAGGGAGGCTTTCTCTCGGTGACATTACACAAGTTGGCTCACAGCCTGATTATGTAGAGCAGCAAACAACTCCTCTCATTAAGTGTGACGCATGTTCCTGGTGTGTTGAACACTGGAGCGGATTTGCTCTCCAGAGGTTCTCTACTCTACAGGGAGTGGTGACTCAATCCCAAAATAGTTTACCAGCTGTGGGACAAGTTTGGTAAGGCGTCCGTAAATCTGTTTGCATCATGCAATGAATTATTTTCTATAAGAAACGAGGGCGAGGACACAAAATCTCACCTCACCCATGGCTGAATGTGCTGCTACATGTGTTTCTCCCTTTCAACCTCAGGGAGCAGTGACTGTCTCTGATTTTAATTGCTTCTCATTGACCCAACAGGTCATGGATGACCATCCATGGCCTGTTGGGTCAATGAGAAGCAATGAGCCTGTCTGCTCCACAACCAGCAGTGGCCACTGCCTTTGTGACTCAATCCCAAGAGGGTTGAGGGACTTAGCGTCACAGAGACATAGGCAGCTTTTTCAACCACATCCAATGCAGTTAGTTCTCAGGGCCTGGCATGTGAAAACTTGAATTTGAATGAGTCTGTTCTTCTTCTGTGGGTCATTGAGACCATTCAGAGTGCAACAGCTCTTTCCACATGTTCACTTTATGGTGTGTATCTTAGATATGGTGTTCAGATAGTGCTCAGTTCCAAAGCTGTTATGCTTCCTTCAGGATTTGCTAGATAACATGTATTAAAATGTATTTGGCTGCAATTTCAGCCTGTCATGTTGGCTTTGGTTCTGCACCAATTGGTCAGAATTCTCAGATAAGGAGGTTTATGAAGGGAGGCCACTAGCTGAGGCCTCCTGCCAAGCCTGTTTTTCCCTTGTGCGATTTACTGACAGTTTTAGAGGCACTTTTAGAGCTGCCTTTTGAGCCTTTAGAATGTCTTTACTTAAAGGAACTTTCACTCGAAACACTCCTATTGCTGTCTAGATAAAATCCGATGTTTCTGTATCCTATGCCTGCCTTCGTGTTTAAGGATAGGGAGTCTACCTATAGCTGTCCCACACTGGAGCTTTTAACTTTTCATCTCCTGTTTTTTGCTGATGAGAGCCAGACGTGGCTTCACTTTGCAGTGTCTGAGCTTAAAAATGTAACCAGAACTAAAGGGTTTAGGAAAAGCAACAAACTCCTTCCTGGGATCCTTCTTACAGAAGGAATCATGTGTCCCTCCAGTGGTTGCCACACTGGAGTGCCAGGGACTGCAGCCTCCTGTGTACCTGCATGCACATTACACCAGGAGAATACCAAAGGCTAGGTCACGCACCTTTTTTAAGAGTGTTTCTGTTGGGGACATCCATACAACTGCTAGCTGGGCAACCCCACACACATGATTTAGGTTTTATTGCATTGATGTTACCGCACCCTTGTCACACTTAGCATGTTTACTATTATTAGCTGCATGCTGACTTTAGTCTTGTTGACTTTACCCTGCAATATTCTATATTGCATAAAATTTGGAGCAACACTGAAAGGAGTTCCCAGAAATACTTGTTTCATGTTTGATTAACATTTGATATGAAATTATAGCAAGCAGCTGCTTTAGGAAGTTACTGACATTAGGAATATATTCTGTAAATGTATATTTTACAGAATTTTGAATATGAATATATTTGAAATAATCAGCTATTTTAGCTATTTTAAATAGTCTCCAGTTGGCATCAAAAACTGAGATATATATAAAGACTATCTCTAATCAAAGAAAACTTTGCAATGTCAACAAGTACAAGAGGTTGCCACACATGACATGAATAAACTGAGAACATAAACTGTACTGCTTCTTCAGAGGCCAAGGCAGTTGTATGATAAGACTGCAAAACCCAGCAAAAGCCAATCAGAATTACTTTTGTCAGTAGTCACGTAATCCTACACATACATGAATACACACCCATGGACTTGAGGATGTGGACGCTAAAACACAGCATGTCACACAGCTGAGTGAATTCAGGCTGAGGCTGACTGAAAGCCAGTGACATGTGGCAACAGAAGAAAAGGAAAAGAAACATCCTATGACATCAGCAGTAGTTTAGGCCTGGAGGACAAGTGCTATTTTTGTAAAGTCCTTCACTTGTGAGACTTGCTCATGAACTCTAAAGCTCTCTTGCTTTCCTGTTATGTGTTCCTCAGCTGCCTAGGTCCTGTCTGTTCATATATGAAATTTCCTGCATATGCACAGTCATTCTCTCCTCGGCTTCTGACATGCATAATTCAGTCAATGCTGAGAACAGTTTGCATCGGCAACGGTACATGCTCTGTTAAGAAGATAGCCTCCAAACTACAAATCTATTCTGACCTGTCGTTCATTTTCTCATTGCATCCTCTGAGATCTAATTTTTTCTCTGGATTCCTATTGGTGCAGGGTGTGTACTCTGAAATGATCTGATGTTACTGTGCTCCTAGATGATTCATCTTTTGTCTTTTCATTGCTTAAATCTGATTAGTATGCTGTGATGAGATTAGGCATGTATCCAAGCAAGTGAAAACAATTCAAGGCAATCACTGGGATATTTTTATCTGACAAAATATACAATATACAGTACCGAAAATATACAGTACCGAGTTTTTCTGATAATCAATCAGATATGTATAGGAAGTGTATTCACACTTCAACTGTACATTGCAAATATAATAATAAATAATCTTTCCTCCTATATTAAAAAATACACATATCCTGAGGATTTAAAATACTTGTACTTGTACAGTTGAAATGTTGTGTTGAAATGCACACAGTTTTCACATGAACACTAATTTCAAATGCATACTTTCACTTTAATTCAGCATGTATACTGTTACAAACAAAGTGATATATTTAATGGTTGCTAATGATAAATTATTTATGAATGAAATAACCTTTTTTACAGTGGTATGCAAAATGGGTTTGATCTTTTCCTCTAAAGGTGAATGCCAGCAAGAGTGTTGTTTTTTCAGTAAAGTAGACATGTAAATTTGTACAAAAGTGCTAGTGCCTTTGATGGGTTGATGAAAACAGTATAACCAACCACTTTCCCTTGTGTCATCTTTCTGGTGAGAAAAAAATGACTTAAAGTGATGCTCCTTTGACGCACCCTATTTTGTGGCTCCCTAGCATCAAATTTCATGGGGTATATCCATGTGGTGTCACATTATGCCGGACAATGTGGCGCCTCATACGGTGGTGAAGCCAAATAAAGAGAACAGCGTGTGTAGAAGTATTGTCTGTGTCCGGACACAGAGCTGAGAGCCGGCAGGAAGGCAGCAGTGGCCAGGCAGCTCGATTGCAATAAAAGAGGAGAAAGTCAGCTCGCATTATCTTCTCACTGACCCTGCGGATGCGCGCGTACATACACATGGACATTAGAAAAAGGCCTTTGTGCTACATTGTACAATATCCTTTCACAATCTCCCTTTCATTATCTGTTCTGTATTTATTTGATGAAAGTAAGTAATTACAAAGATATTATAATGTCAAAATCATTTCAACTTGTGCAAAGATGACCAAAGACCCTAGAGGTAGTAGTTCGTTAAATAATGTCTTTGTGGTTTTTACCTAACAGACAATGGCATTTACTTCTCTATATTACTGGGCAAGTTGAGCATTGTTATTTTTATTTATGTACAAGCTACAAGCTATGATAGCTTGTTTTTATTATTTTTTTCTAGACCCGTTTTTGAAATATGATATAATAATATAATTTTCTTTATTAAACCAGCATTTGTGACAGTTAAAAATATGCCAGTATGGGTTCTTTTTATATGCATAAAAATAGGCTAAAGTCTAAACTCAACACTGCAATTCTATATGTGATTTACTTCTACTTGGGAATGAAAGGTCTATAAGTTGAATTAGATGATGTGCATTGGTATATTTAACCAATGTACTCATTCAGCTGCTGTCCTAACACATGTAGCAACGTGTTCACCGGTAGAAAAAGGTTTAGGTAAAATAATATTTACAAGTTTTCCACAAAGTTTACAGCAAATGACTCAAAATACGGTGGCTAAAGGCTAAAGGATGTTTTCTTTTCACTGGAGTACCACAAGGATTGTTGCTCAGTCCCATTTTCTTTGTATTCTACACCAGGTCTTTTGTTTTATTTATCTGTATGGGTGACCTCTGTCACAGTTATCATGCTAATGATACTTAGCTTTATTTCCACAGGATGTACGTACCCCCAGTTGTGCCAGGGATCTAACAACATTAATAAAATTTCTGCCACGTTTAAATATAATATAATATATAATATATAATAATTAGTTTACCCAGATGGTAAAAGTGTTTGGTTAGGCAGTTATAGAGTAATGTAAGACTGCACAATGCAACCCAGCTGTTTTATTTTGCATTTTGATTTTGAAAAGATAACAGATTTTACATGAATAATTAAAAACATTCACTGAAATAATCAGGACATTTCCTGATAAATAAAAGTTTGTCTCTAAGAATTAAACTTGTGACATTTTGGGCTTTTACTGAGCTACTTCTTAATCTTGCCACATCCCACATTGGCAGTATTCCTGCGTATGAGTCACTGGTGAGTGACTCACCGATTAGGTCTGTAAAATTTTAGATCAATGACACAGCTAATCTTCATCTTTTTCCATCTTTTCTCTAGGTCACCGCACTCTATACATTGGGGTTCACGTTCCTCTAGGCAGGAGGTCGCACCGACGACATCGTCACCATGGACACAGACACAGGAAGAGGTCCAAAGAGAGGGATTCCACAGCTGAGGATGGAAGAGAATCCCCATCACACAGTAGGTTTTGGTTCTAAAATGCTGATTTAGATTACACATTTTTACAGAACCTGGGTTATGTGCTTCTAATCCATGTCTTCCAGTGGTATTCAAATTCTTAATTTCTTTGGCTTTTTTCTTCTTTTCTGTGCTTGTCTTCCACCTATCAAACTTGCTGCAGCAGACACACCAGCTCAGAGGGTGCAGTTTCTGTTGGGGACTGAGGATGGCGATGAGGAACACATCCCCCACGCCCTGTTCACTGAGCTGGACGAAATCTGCCTCAGGGAGGGTGAGGATGCTGAATGGAAGGAGACAGCAAGGTATGCCTTTGTATTTTTTCTCCCCTGTTGTGCTTGAGACTTTGAATTGTTTCTATCTAAATAAAAGCTTATTAAATTGATGTGGCCAGAGGACTATGAGTTAGCAATGTGATAAAACATAATGTACACATCAAAACTAAAAGGAAAATACAAGGAAAAATTGAGGAATTTTTTTGTGTGTTTTCTTTTGGTTGCAGGTGGCTTAAGTTTGAGGAAGACGTTGAGGATGGTGGTGAGCGGTGGAGTAAACCCTATGTAGCCACTCTGTCTCTACACAGTCTCTTTGAACTTCGCAGCTGCATCATGAATGGCACTGTGATGCTGGATATGAGGGCAAACTCACTGGAAGAGATTGCAGGTAAACACTAGATGAAGTGATTTTTAAAAGGGTTTATGCGACCTTCATGGCACAAAAACATGCAGCAGGCACATTTGTTCAAAATCTACATAATAAAAAAAAACAACCCCCAGCTAAAACCTCATCTTTAGACTCGTGTTTGGTTAACTTTTTGTTTTTATGTTGGCTTTTGTTGTGAAGCTCTTCGTGGTGTTTCTCTTGAAAGCTTCTTTGCTCAAGTACTTAATATAATCGAGCCACTCTCCCAGTGTCAAGCTCTATTTTTGGACCACACTTTTGTCAGTCTCTGGTACAACAGTTTTCTCATGTTCCTTCTTTCTGATGTTGCTTGTCAGTTGGGATTTCCACACAGTTGCCCTCTTCTGCTCCTTGACAGCCACCTCTGTGTCTGGTTGCTGGTTCCTGTCTGGAACTAGAAGTCCCACAGGAACTTTGTGCTGGTGTTCTCAGCCACTTTTGATGGCATGTCCCATTGGGACATGGGGATTTCTAATCCATATGCAGCAAAGATGTTCCTGTACAATATCCCAGTGACTTGGTTATGCCTCTCAGTATATGCTGTCCCAGCTTGCATATTACTTCCTGCTACTATGCCTGCACAGACTTCTGCTTCTGTGCTGTGCTTCATGCTAGCCTTTTCCATCCACCAATAGAATGTCTTGATGTCAGCCACTGCCACTATCCATGATTAAGTACCAAATCCACCCTTTCCTGATCCAGATGCTCCACATGCTCTAGGCTTAGCCTCACTTGCTCTTCTGACTGTCCCTTGTTTCAGAATTGTGTGCCAAAGCTTTTGTTGCTCCACACCTCTCTGAAACTTACTACCATTTTACCTCTGCTAGCGAAACTCTATTACATAATTTAAATCTAAGATCATAACCCAACTGTTCACAGCATATCACATGTATTTTTTTTATTTTAGCTGTTAATTGTGAACACCAGTGTAGTCTGTTCATTTGCTAAAGCAGAGAGATCCAAAGTGTAATTAAATAAATATTGTCTTCTTTGAATGATTGTTTAAAAAAAAAATGAAACCAAGAAAGAGACTATTGAGTGAGCTCCATTGATTCATATCAACAGAGAGAGCGGTGCACTGAGCTGCAAATTCATTAAATCATCTCAATAGAAACCGCCTGCTTGACTTGATCCTCACTCTAACAGTTTACCCACATTGTGCGCAAACAGAATGAAGGAGTATTTATACTGTACAATACTTGACTAGCTGGCACGTTCCATTTCACATTGACCAGCACCTTTAAATCTACAGTAACCAAACACATCACAGTTCAGAGGTTACTCAGGATGAAGGATGAAGAAACTTTCCTTAATTTTAATTGTAGCTTATACTGCTGTAGATGCCATATGTTGTAATATAATGTTCATTCAGTGGTTTGACGTTTTGATGATCTGTTGATCTCATTCTCTTTGGGATATTTATACCAGCAGCACTACTCTGTTTTGGTCCTGGCAGATGGCCGCCCCTCCCTGAGCCTGGTTCTGCCGGAGGTTTCTTTTTATTAGGGAGTTTTTCCTTCCTACTGTTGCCAAAGTGCTTGCTCATAGGGGGTCATATTATTGTTGGCTTAATGTATGTATTATTGTGGGGTCTACCACAACAACAAAGTGCTGTTGTCGTTGTGAATTGACGCTGTATAAATAAAACTGAATGGAATTTTAGGATTTTTCCTACATTGATAAGATTAGGAAATGGATTGTCATCTTTTTAACCAACCAGATGACAGGTTGCTGTATAACCATGATATGACCTCCAATTGAGTTTAAGTTGTTGTGTAGCAATTACACTCTTTTTTAGCAGGCCTTCATGGTACAACTCCTCACTGTAGTCTGCTTACTGATCCAACTCTCAGTTCTAAACCTATACTCAAGCAAATAATTTTAATTTCTATTTGCCATTGGCTTTTATACATTTTATTTTGCAACTGCTTATTAATTTGTGATCTTTGCATCATTTCCTGTTTTTGTATATTAAGGTTAGGGTCTCTTAATTATTAAAATCACTGATTTAATGGGTTTTATTGGGGTGGAGTCCAGGTTAGCATGCACCATAATATGCCAGAAGAAGTTCATCCACAAGGACAATACAGAGGACCATTTGATCTGCTTCAAACTGCGTTTTAGATTTAGAGGTCTTCAAACTGAATGCTTTATCTGATTGTGGTAAAAACTGTTCTGCTGCACAAATCTATTGTATGTAACCTGGTTTGGTGCGATTAAATCAGGTCATTTTTTGTTGGAATAATCAGCTTAGTATTACTGGCTGCCACACAGCACCGGACACCAGCAGCCTTTGTGAATTCAACCATTTTAAGGGGTATTGCGTTAAACACAATGGCGTTTGTGTGTGTTTTCTTCCCTAGACATGGTTCTGGATCAGTATGAGGCATCTGGCCCTGTAGGTGAAGATGCCAGGAGAAAGATCCGTGAGGCTCTTCTCAAACAACACCATCACCAAAACCACAAAAAACTGGCCAACCGCATCCCTATTGTACGCTCCTTTGCTGATATTGGCAAGAAGCAGTCTGAGCCTCACTCCATGGACAAGAATGGTGAGCACAGAACATGTACAGGACACCCACACATACACCTGTCTGTAGATGAGACTGCAAGCTTTTCTGTACTCTGTAATGTCCTCAGCTACTCACGTGTTGATGTTGTAAACAAATATATGCAGTATGTTTCTGTTTAATGCTATTATCCTTTGCATGACGATCCAATAATTATCCATCTCGACATGCTGTTTTACTGCTGTTTGATATCTCATTTTCTCCTCTTGTTTGTGTTTCTCCATGTTTGTGTATGTCTTTCTTCCTGTCTGCTGTATTTTGCATGCATGTGTGCATGCGTATATTTAACTTACCCAGTAAATGGCCTCTGTTATCACACTTTAAAATCTCCTAAATGTTCACCTGAAAAAACACTCCTGACGAGCACTTCACCCAGAAAGGCCTTTTCTTATAGGGCTTGTAGGCAGCGTGTTTCTTGTGTGTTATGCTTGTCCACTCCTTCTTCACCTTTGAGTTCCTGCAGGGGCTTTGATCACATGACTCCAGACATGGTCTTTGGTGAAAACAAAACCACATGTCTTAGTGTCCTTTAGGCAGTTGCACAAGGCTACTGCCCCATCTCACTGGAAGACACAGATCAGAAAATCTGCACGGGCAACAAGATATCCTGTAGGCTGATTAGAAAGTCTGTAGACAGTAGTAGTATAAAAAGAACGTGCTAAGGATAGGAGAGTAACATTGTGATTGGTTGGATATGGCTGGTTAATAATCATGACAAAAAAGAAAAGAAAAGCTCAGCATTCTTCAGTTCAAGCAGTTTTCTCCCTGTCCAAGGCTCACTGTCAAAATGTTCTTCCAGCTTTTCTACTGTTGAGGCTTCAAAGTGAAGCAATATAAAGAGTTGAAATGTTTATGTTGTTGCGGTTTTGTGAGTTTTTCCACATCTGGGAATAGACTTAATTGAACTGAAGAATCACAAAAGTTTCTATAATACTCTCCCCTCCTTGTCACTGTCATCAATATGTTTGTTAAACAGAAACCATAAGAACTTGTAGAGCAACTCTAAAAAATAGTCAGTAATGACTAACTGCAGTAAATGCTCACTAGTCTTTATTTTGCTGCTTTTGGGGATCAGCTTTTATAAAGAAATCTTTGAACATTTCTTTATAAAAGCTGGGAAATACACTTGTGCTCCTTTTTGGCAACTGAATAAAACACGGACACTGCTTTTGAATAAATGATATGCTAAAATGATTCCTTTAAAGGAGGAGTTCAGCATAATATCATTGTTACTTCTGTCTGTTAAAAATGAGTCCAAAGCCCACAGGCTGTTATCTTCCCTTGTCGGAAAGGCTGGAAACAGTGAAACAACTTGGATTATAAATGTTACAAATTAATATGTTAATTGTAGATTAAATAAATAATGTATAGCGCATTAATCGGTGGGCTTTATCAAAATGTGGTGATGGGAGTGTTGTAGGCCAGGAGCCAGCTGTAAGCCACACTAGTTTCCATATTAAAGCTACAGTTTCTTAGCTATAGTGTCGTATCGAACAGATATACATTTCATTGCTGGAACTCCTTTAAAAGCAGCACCATAGCACACTCACTTAAAGAGTTGACATTCTGAGCAAGGCATATTTTTAGCTTTTTTCTTTAACTGTTTTCATTAACGCCCACAGTTGCAAGGTGAAATCTTTGACTTAAATAAAACAAAATGAATAAGGTGCTTTAAATGAGCACTGGTTAACTGATGCACATAAATCTGAACTGGAAGTTAAAGATTGCACCTTATTTTAAACTCTCTTTAAACGGTCTAGCAACAATTTATATATTGCGCTTTAACTCACCGGGTACACTCTGAAAATGGGTACAATATTATTTGTTTCATCACTGGGGCTAAAGCTTTTGTCCTCAATAAAGACTCAGCACCTACAACAAAAGGGACCAGTGCTGTAACCCTTTTTCAGAGAATGTAACTGTACCCTGTAGTCACTCCCTGGAAATCTCTGTCTTTGTGTGGGAAAGAGGTATTGGGATAGGATGAGCCCCTGTGAAAACTGATGTTGGTTTCCTGCTCTACCTGACAGGGCAAACAGTCTCACCTCAGTCCCAGCCAGCCAACAATGAGGGCAAACAGGACGTCAGCCGAGAAAACAGCACTGTTGACTTCAGCAAGGTTAGCTACCAGACCCACCACTGATCCTGCTGTTTATCTACGGGCATTGATAGCTGGACACATAAGTAGTGCTGTATATTTAACCAAGCCTGGGTTACATATGAAATCACAACCTTCTTACCCTGGGAAACTGAGTGGAATTTAACAGGAGTACTTCTTTCTTCTCAAAGCCTGATTCTTGCTGTGTTGTTGATTCTCATTTATAAGACGTTCAGTACGACTGCATCTACATCACTGTGTTTTTAAAGCAGACCAATAAACATTTTTACTTTATAATAATGTAGTGGTTTTCTTTTTCTTTTACAGATTGACCTCCACTTCATGAAGAAAATCCCACCTGGTGCTGAGGCATCCAATGTGCTGGTAGGGGAGCTGGAATTCCTAGAGCGCCCTGTGGTGGCCTTTGTCCGCCTAGCTCCTGCTGTACTGCTTAATGGCCTGGCTGAAGTTCCCATCACCACCAGGTAATAAACAAATTGTTGGCAAAGCCCTTAACTTGCCTCTGTCTCCTTCTTCCTTTATTCTGTGCGAAGGCTGGATAGATGAGCCGGTTAACCTTTGAATTTCTCATTAAAAAAGGATTTGACTTTTACCAAAAACCTTTTGTTCTTTGTCTTGTGCAGGTTTCTTTTCATCTTGCTTGGCCCTCTGGGGAAAGGTCCACAGTATCATGAAATTGGCCGGTCTATTGCTACACTGATGACTGATGAGGTGAGGCAAGAATCTGAAGAAAGTAGCAGGTGTTTAATGCTGTGTTTTAGGATATTTTAACTCTTGCAGTGATTCTAGGCACAGTGAGATAAAACGCAAAAAAGCTTTCTAGATTATAGGTTTTTACTATTAAAGTGGAATTGCTTGTATATGTGAAGTAATGTTTAATTTAATTATCATAAACATTATCTCCTTAGTTGATCAAATACAGTAGAGTAGGAATAGGAACGCAAACTGCAATCAGGATAGTTCCAATTCTAAAAAGTTGGAATATTATGTAAAATGCGAATAAAAACAGAATGAAATGGTTTACAAATCTCATGAACCAATTTTTATTTTTTACAGTTAAAAAATAGAAAACAAAAATTGCATAAACTACAACATTTTAACATCTTACTCTCTAATGAAAAACATTAGCTCATTTTTGATTGATATAAACAATTTCTCAAATCAAACAGGTTCTCAGTCATCCAGGTCATCGTAGTCAAAGGAGCTTGGAAAGAAAAGCGTCTGGTTATAATGGTTCAGGTCTCAGACAATTCTTTGAAGAGTCTGATGTACATTAAAAATGTGTAAGTTCAGCCAGACTGAGGAAAAATGGCTGTGTGTTCTAAAACTTCAATTCGTCTAAACTGCATTGTGAGCATTTTGTGGGAAGCTTTATTCCAAACATTTTTTGTAACATTTTACAAATATGTTTATAATACACACATTTGTCTTTTGTTTTTAGCTGTCATACTGTCATGCCTTTTAAGTCAAGGAATCACATATTTGATGGGCTGAGGCTCACCACTCTGTAGGAGAAGCTTTTTACATGGATAATTTTACAAAAGCATCCATCCATCCATCCATCCATCCATCCATCCATCCATCCATCCATCCATTTTCTAGAAAATCATGCATTGCAAGTTTAAGATGTCAAGATTAAAGTCATTGGAATGGAAAGTGTTAACTAAAGCATCTTAAAGTTGTTCTCAGTAATGGAGTAAGTGTCTTTTTCCAAATCTGCCTTAACACATACCATGATCCTTGGGTGGTTTCTTAGTTATTCTGGGTCAAATACTCACATTTGTATCCTGAACCTAGAAAAATCAATGTGAGATTTGCTTTCTGTTCTTATACGTGATATTAGTGTAGCTTGGGGAGTTGAGAAGCTTCAATAAATAAAGCCCAACTACCCACTTCAGGGTTGCTTTTCTATATCTGAGCCTGACCTTTGACTTATGTCAAAAAAGCAAGGAAAAACATCAAAAACAAAAAGCCTTTGGGAATCAGTAAAGTATGACATGAAAACCTTGACAGGAGATTTCCCACAGTATAGCTATGAGCTAATGTTACATGCCATCATCTGAGCCAGATGTTATCTCTTTTTTTCCCCTTCTCTGTTGGCAGCAGTCCTTTGGGATGCATGAAAACAGAAGGCAGAGATGTTAACCTACATTATATATGGAAATGGATTGAATGTGTCACTATGATTTGCTTTCGTGCCAGTGCAAGCAAGAATGATACTGTTTTTCATATATTCTTTGGATAAAAAAATAAACATTAGACAACAGAAATTGGAGCATGAATGTGTCTTATTCCTCTGTAGATTCACTTTGGATGCTGTTGTTGTGAATGAAGTTAGGTTATAAATAATAATTTGCTGACTGTATGGCTGGTATGCTATATGAGTTTACATTTCATTAGGTTATATTTAATCTGCCTCTCCGCAGATTTTCCATGATGTTGCTTACAAGGCCAAAGACAGGAATGACTTGGTGGCAGGCATTGACGAGTTTCTGGATCAGGTGACAGTGTTACCCCCAGGAGAGTGGGACCCCTCCATCAGAATAGAGCCCCCTAAAAATGTGCCCTCCCAGGTAAACAGTGAGTAAAAATGACAGTTTTTTGGGACTTTAATCCGAGCACCTATGCAGAGTTTTAAAGTCTGTGTGCACATAATGATTTTTTTTTCACAAATATCCGTGAGTCCCTTCTGTGACCTACTGCCTGACAAGAATTTTTAAACATCTGTGTTCTCCTCTAATCTCTACTGCGTTGTACTCTGTGCTTTGATGCGACTCCCCAGGGTTCTGTTCTCAATCCTCTCCAAAGCATTAGTTATTTCCCTCCATTAGTTATTCTGGTCTACTCTGAAAAGAGAGAGGCAATCTTGAAGGGAAATTTTTAGTCATACAGAAGAAACATTTTGAAAAAATACAGATGTTGTTTCAGGTATTGTTTTCCATTTCTCTTTTATCATTAGGCTCCTGCAGTGGATTAATGACAGACCACTGAGCAATTAGATTGTTATACTGATGAGCTCAGAATATGATCCATAAGAATTTAATTATTTGACTTTTTAAAATTATATTGTACCAAATGCAGGCTATTTGGTGGAGATTTGATTCCAACTAAGAGTTATAGTGATGTGGGCAGCAGACAGCTGACTGACAGTGATCTTAAACACACAGGAAAAGCGGAAGATTCCCCCAGTTCCCAACGGAGTGACAGATCTTGGAGAGTCTGGGGAGCACGGAGGGCATGGTGGCCCAGAGCTCCAGCGCACTGGGAAGTAAGTGTCAGAGAGAAAGATCATGATTTGCTGTGTTTTGAGAGCCCTGATCTCTCAAAACTCCTTTTTGTGCCTGGAACCTTCCTGTTGCCTGTGAGCCTCCTTCCAGCCCTCAAACTGTAAATTTAGTTCTCTTAAGAGGCAGTGCCCTACTTGCCTATTATTCCTCATACATCAATTCCACACTGAGACCTTTTGTTTAGGTTCTAATTCATTATTAGCTCATACAAATAGTGTGCTGTGACTTTGACCACCACCACCAAAAGAAAAATCTTCATCTGCTGTTTAAGAAGATTGGAAGCTTCCTGCACCTTTCTGCACTCCGTCCTGGATGTGTCCATCTTTCTGTAATTATTCCTGGATGTGTCCATCTTTCTGCAGTCCTTCCTAGATGTGTCCATCTTTCTGTAGTCCTTTCTGGATGTGACCATCTTACAATTTTGTCTTAGAGTGTGTTGGTGCACTTTTGGAAACCCTTATGTTTAGTAGAAATCCAACAACAAAAGGCCATTTGGGTTCAGGTTGGGCAGGCCAATCCTCCCAGTCACATCCTTGTAGGTCAAATCAGATGGGACACCTTCCATCTGTACAGTCGTTTGACGTATAAGCACTGATGCAAGAATTCAGGGAAGCATACCTCTCATCCCCTGGGGATAAGACTAACATATAGACACTGAATCCTGGAGAGGCCGACTGTACGTAGCCAATACCTTGGACTCCTTCCTCACCAGAGGGATGATGTTTCATCTAACTAAAGCCAGTTTCAGCAATCAAGCCGCCAAGGGCCCCATGCTTTATTTATTTACCTTATTTTATTAATAGTTTTTTAATGCTCTCTGAAGTCTCAGCAATGAACACCTAATAATATAAGCATGAGATCTCAAAATATAAATTTCGTTTTTACTTTCATATGCCTTCAAAACTGTTTTTGAGATTAGATGAGATTTAAAGAAGGGATTAAAAATGAAGAATATCATCTTGTTATCGCCCCAGAAAAAATCCCTGATGGTAACAAATGATTCAATTTATTGCCATCAGGAATTTTTTTTAACCCAAGCTTGAAAGAATAAAGTGAGAGTGCAGCACCCAGGAAGGGTTTAGCGGCAGAAGAGTGAGTGATGTACGTCTGCTTAGCTGCGGTATACTGCGGTACAGACTCTTATGCCAACTAAGATTGGCTGGAAACCCAGGCTCAGCTATCTGGCTGCTTAGCCTGAAATAAGAACAACAGCCCACCAACTTGCGCGCTTGCCACACCAACCACTTCCAGATTGTTCCCCACCATCCCAGTCCACAGCAGCAGTAGAGCCTGCTCATTGTGATTGAAAGTATACAAAGATAGAGCCATGAGTCAACACAATCACTCATATGGATGCACGGAGGTACAGTAATTTTAGTGTTGGTGCCCTGAAAATAACTTGTTTAAAGGCATGTTGATGTTCTTATGAATCTTACAATATCTTACAATAAGATGTAAGATAAGTTGCTCTTTGTTACCTTTATGCGTATGTGCAGCTCTTTCATAAAATCCCTTTTTCTCCACAGGTTTTGTGGTGGGTTGATCTTGGATGTCAAAAGAAAGGCTCGTCACTACCTTTCTGACTACACAGACGCTGTCAGTCTGCAGTGTCTAGCCTCATTTCTCTTCCTCTACTGCGCCTGCATGTCCCCTGTGATCACCTTTGGAGGACTCTTGGGTGAGGCTACAGAGGGGCGTGTGGTAAGATCATTTTTATTTTTTTCCTCAAGCCTTTATAAACACGCCCCAAAAGCATCTCTTTACATTCAAGAAGAATATACACAATCATCTGCACACCGCATCAAACTCAAAGCCTTTGAAACCAGTAGATGAATGAAGGAAATTGAAGGATTTGATCTCATCAAAAATTTTCTTTAAGCACCATCACCAGGTCAAAGCTCACATGTCCTCCTTTATTTAGTTTTATGACAAAAATGATATTACTTTGAGAGACAGTTGGATCCTCCAGATCACATTCATGCATCTCCAGCTATGTGCTGGTAGCCCATAGTCAGATTGGATAAATGACCAGTTTATTGGTGCTTCCGGCCAAAAGCGCACAGCTACAGATGTTCTTTATATGCAGTGAGATGTATTTTTTAACACATATCCAAAGCAGTTTCAAAACAGTTTCTAAAGATGACTTTACTGATGCTTCTGTGTAGCAAAGGTTTTTATTGGACACAGGCACTGACAAAGCTCTTTGGCTTTTTTTCCCCAGGCAAGCCTCACTTATGTTGTCTGACTTCCTGTTGGCTCCTTGCATGTGTGAACAGGATAAAGTTAGCGTTATAGCTTATATGATAGTAAATGCTGATTTAAACTAGAATACTCCAAATACAACATGTGTTTGACTAAATGAATCAGAGCATTATTGCGTGTGTTTCCAGAGTGCTATTGAATCCTTATTCGGGGCTTCCATGACTGGAATAGCCTACTCTCTTTTTGCTGGGCAGCCTCTCACCATCCTGGGCAGCACAGGGCCTGTTCTTGTCTTTGAGAAGATCCTCTTTAAGTTCTGCAAGTAGGCTATTCACTACACCTTTGTGCTTCTTTTATACACTAATGTTTCTGTTTATTTGATAGGTGTGTGTGTTTTATGCTTCAGTTGAAATGTCATATTGAATTATGTATCCTGCTTTTCTGCCACTGCTATGTTTTTCTGTGTTTTTTGTGTCCGTCAGGGAATACGGCCTCTCCTACCTCTCCCTGAGGACCTGTATTGGCCTGTGGACAGCCTTCTTCTGTCTGCTGCTGGTAGCCACGGATGCCAGCTCGCTTGTCTGTTACATCACACGCTTCACCGAGGAAGCTTTTGCTGCACTGATCTGCATTATCTTCATCTATGAGGCCCTGGAGAAGCTACTTCACCTGGGGGTGCATTACCCCATCAACAAGAACAACAACCTTCAGAAACTCACGTTGTACTCGTACGTACATTTTAGTTACAGCTCATGCACGGTGTGCTTAACTCAGCACATGTGCTCAAGTCTTTTGCTGTGTCAAGAAACGGCAGATGGTACAGCACTGTATCGGGCATGCTGTTCATTTTTTTCAGACATGGATTGTGCTTTATGATGAATAATCCCATGTTGAGTGTGTGTCAGGATGGATCATCGTGCTTTAAGCTGGCTAGTGGCTATGTCAAGCCAAAAGCTCCTTCTGTGAGTTTCTATTCTGGTGTAGTGGACAGCAGGGTAGGCTGACATTTAGTTTCGATAAATGCCAGCAGAATGAGTTAAGCTCAGAAAAATGTTACAGACAACTCCACACAGTGTTTTTACGACATATTATGAGTGAAACAAGCATTCAGTGAGGCTTAAGCATTTTAACCTTGAGAAACTCTAGTGTAACACTAACAATCACAAAAAAATAACAAATCCAAGGAACCAATCTCACCAAGTTTTAGACTTAGAAGACAGTTTATTTAATGTGATGAATAATTTAAAAGATGAACCAGGATCCAGGTATGAAAAGTGAAGCCATTTCAATTTCATTTGAAATTGAAATGGCTTCACTTTTCAGTTTCAGTTTTATTTTATTTATACAGCCCTAAATCACAACAACGGTCACCTCAAGTAACTTCAGATTGTAAGGTAGATCCTACAATAATACATACAGAGAAAAACCCAACAATCATGAGCAAGCACTTTTTCTGTTAAAACTCCCTTTTAACAGGAAGAAACCTCCAGCAGAACCAGGCTCAGGGAGGGGCAGCCATCTGCTGTAATCGGTTGGGGTGAGAGAAGGAAGACATGATAAAGACATGCTGTGGAAGAGAGACAGAGATTAATGACAAGTATGATTTGGTGCAGAGACGTCTATTAACACATAGTGAGTGAGAAATGTGACTGAAGAAGAAATACTCAATGCATCATGGGAATCCCCCAGCAGCCTACACCTATTGCAGCATAACTAAGGGAGGATTCAGGGTCACCTGGTCCAGCCCTAACTATATGCTTTAGCAAAAAGGAAAGTTTGAAGCCTAATCTTGAAAGTAGAGAAGGTGTCTGTCTCCCGAATCCAAACTGGAAGCTGGTTCCACAGAAGAGGGGCCTGAAAACTGAAGGCTCTGCCTCCCATTCTACTTTTAAATACACTAGGGACAACAAGTAAGCCTGCAGTGTGAGAGTGAAGTGCTCTAATGGGGTGATATGGTACTACAAGGTCATTAAGATATGTAGAAGTCTGTACAAAGAAAACATCTAATTCTAAATGAATTTATGATACCTGTAAACACTTTTCCTGGTTTCTAGTTTCAGGTCTTTTAATAGAGAATGATATTCATTTTGTAACTTATGACCACATTTACTAAAAATTCAACGGGTTTGATGCGTTTTATATTAGGTCAAAGGGTCAGTGGTGGAGGGCTGGGCAATAGGAGATAATTTGTGTATGCTTGGATGTGTACAGTTACATCTCAGCCATTTTAAGCTGTACATTGATATTAATGTCGTATTCTACATTTGCTTTGCTACGTCATATAAAAGCGACTAAAGATTAATTTCATTCAATCCTTTAGTTGACTTTAAGGTCTAGAAAGGCTCTTTTTTTCTTTAAGAAGAAATCATGGCCTTCTCTGCTAGGTGGCGCCAGAACATATTAAATACAAATACACAAAATACACAGCCACCGCTAATGAACTGCAGATAGAGTATATTTATCTTGGCCTGTTGTGTTTACTCAAGAAAATTGAATCTATTTATCCTCCTCCTATAGATGTTCTTGTGTGGAACCTAGGGACCCCAGCAATGAGACTCTGCACTTCTGGGACGAGAGAAACATCACTGCTTCGCAGGTCAACTGGACCATGCTGGAGGTCACGGTAAGAATAAAAATTATAGCAAAACACTTGCATACATACATATATATGTATATGTCTAAAATAATGCCTGATGCAGAGGAGAAGAAAGGCCGGACCTAGAAAGAAACTGTTCATTCAGCAATGAAACATAACACCACACATGTTGTGTTGTACTCAGCCCTTACTTTGTTACATAAACATAATAAGACTAGGCAGGGATTAGGATCATGTGGGCAGTATTTTATGGTATCTAGCTGTGCAAAATGAGGGTGCAGATGCAGTGTAAGGGATGATGTCACTTATCAATCACGCTGGTGGCAGCGCGCTGCACCACTCCTACACATGTTAGATGTGGCAGTCAGGTGAGGCCTCTGCTGTATGCAAGTGATGAATCATGCACTACAGGGATAGTAAAGAAAATGAGCAGTGAATGTGTCTGACTTTTGGTAGTCAGAATTTTCTAATTCATTAATGACACTGACATCCATCATTGCCATTATCCCCACTGTAACTCTAATCATTTTTTATTGGCATCATTATCCCTGCTTTCCTCCTTCTCCTGCTCACACCCTGTTTCTCACCATCACCGCCATCATCATCATCATCATCATCACTGTGTCCTCTGGGGTCAGTAGGAGTGCGAGATGTTACATGGGGAGTTTGAGGGGAGCGCCTGTGGTCCCCATGGCCCGTACATCCCTGACGTCCTGTTCTGGTGTGTGGTCCTGTTCTTCTCCACTGTCCTTATGTCTGCTTTTCTCAAGGAGTTCAAGACAAGCCGGTACTTTCCAACCAAGGTACATATGTTTTATCCAATTTATTTTAAATGTCTGTATTTGGTAACTTATGCTGACATCAGTTGGTTGTGTTAGGACACAGTATTTGTGGAGAACCTATGTTCAGTTTCTATGATTCATCAATGCGATGATGTGCATGTGTGGCCTGATGCTGCCACACTCATCTGTACTGTCCTGGCGCCACCTTGTGGTGATAAGTGCTGCACTGTAGTCTGGATAGACAGGGGTGCACATAAGTGGCCCGCAGGTGCGCATTTGCTGTCAAAATAAAAGACGCGCACCAGATAAGAAGTTGCAACGCTCGTTCGCGTACATATAAAAGGCACTGTTTTTGTCTGCTAGAGTGGGATTTTTACATATGCATATTCTGCACCACATCTCTGTGCGTTCATCATTTGTTTGAAGCCAGCTCACCTCCTGCACTTCTTTTGTGGTTCGGACTCCTTCTGACATTTCTTTGGAGGTGGAGGAACACCAAAGTAATTGCTTAAAGGAGCTTGCTTCTTCAACATCTTTAAGAGTCTGTCCTCCTCCAGAAAATCTTATGTACACAAACGCGCGTTGCAACTTCATGTGGATTGAGGTCAAAAATTAGATGAAAGATCTGAACTCTGTAGTGATGGAGTTAATTAATTAATTTAATGTAAGAAAACAAGCCTTACTGACTGTCAAAACAGAACTTGAGCCATTATAATGAGACCCTTTAAAATATATAGACAAGAAGTAATGTTTCTCATTCTAGATAAAGCGATAGAGACCACATGTTCCAAAAACAGCATAAACAGCATCTAGTTAGCACAGTATGTTGTACTGTATGCAGATCTTAGTTTTTGTAACATACTTCTGTCTAAAGATTGTGTGTCTTGTTTCCTTTAGGTGCGGGCCATCATCAGTGACTTTGCAGTCTTCATTACCATCCTCACTATGGTGTTAGTAGATTATGCCCTGGGTATCCCCTCACCTAAGTTACAGGTTCCCAACAAGTTCAAAGTAAGTCCACATGAATCTCACACAAGCTGCTGTTTACATCAAAATTGGACATTGTATTGGACATTTTTTCTGTGTTTCATAACATTTAAGCATGCAATTTTTGCGCAAATCTTGCAGAGATACAGAGAGCACTGATCCCCCATTAGCTTCAGTGTGGCTGAGGAGTAAAGACACAGGAAAACATGTATAAAACAGTATAAG
This sequence comes from Aulonocara stuartgranti, assembly GCF_965226115.1. Classification (NCBI taxonomy): domain Eukaryota; kingdom Metazoa; phylum Chordata; class Actinopteri; order Cichliformes; family Cichlidae; genus Aulonocara; species Aulonocara stuartgranti. The sequence goes on from NC_138958.1 coordinate 31,815,449, forward strand.
AATGTTTAGATTTAGATTCGACAGCTATGTTAGCGGGCTGAATGGAAAAGTACAGCTGTGCATCATTAGCATAGCAAAGGTACAAGATGTCCTTGAAACTGTTCAGTAGATGACCCAGGGGTAACATAAGATAAAAAGTGAAATCAGAATTGGTACGAGGATTGTCTCCTGAGGGACCTCAAATATGAGGGGCAGATATGAGGACATACACCTGTTCCTATTCCTCCTTGCAAAAAGGAGCACCTCCAATTCTACAGCCCTGTCCAGCTCTCCTAGACTAACTCCAGTCTCCTGGAATCTCATCCATTCTCTTGAGACTGTGCTGGGAGATACAATAAACCTTCCGACAATTGGTATTGGTGTGCCATCCGAGGGATTGGACTACCTGTGAAACCTGTGTAGGATCCGGTATGTTACCAATAATGACACCGATCCTGGCCAAATAGGAAACTAGTGTAAAAACATGCAGAAAATATCTAATTTATATTAGCAGTGAACATCAAAGCTTCCTAATTAAATGTAATAATAGTCTAATAATAATGACTTAGAAGAGAAATTTAGAAATAAAGAGGAAATATGTATTTTGATTTATTAAAACATTTCAAATTCTTCATGATTATTATTATTTTTAAATGTTCTTTTTGCCATTACCCTTAGCCAACCAGGGATGATCGTGGCTGGATTATCAACCCTGTGGGGCCCAACCCCTGGTGGACCACAATTATCACCTCCATCCCTGCTCTGCTCTGCACCATTCTCATCTTTATGGACCAGCAGATCACAGCCGTCATCATCAACAGGAAGGAACACAAACTAAAGGTATTTCATTGGATATGTTCACATTGGTGTGTGAAAGTGATTTTAAATGTGGTCAATACAATTAATTCCTACAAGCCCCAGTGTGCTGTTTTTTAGTTTTCAAATCTTTGCTTTTCCTGAAGTGGGTAAGTAAGCTAAATCTAAATATCTAAATCACACTTTCCTTGATCCAACCCTACAGAAAGGCTGTGGCTATCACCTGGACCTGTTTGTGGTGGGGGTGATGCTTGGTGTGTGCTCAGTAATGGGCTTGCCATGGTTCGTGGCTGCCACTGTGCTCTCCATCTCCCACGTGAATAGCCTGAAGCTGGAGTCAGAGTGCTCGGCCCCTGGAGAGCAGCCCAAGTTCTTGGGAATCCGAGAGCAGCGCTTCACTGGCCTCATGATCTTTACTCTGATGGGTTGTTCCGTCTTCATGACCTCCGTGCTGAAGGTAGGGGATAAACACCTATACTTATACCTATACTTATCAGAGATTTCTGGATCTCAAAAAGACTTTTTATTTCTTCAGTTCTTAATACTCTTAACAATATATAAAAAAAATAACAGATAATTTATCAAAGGACCTATTTTAAATACCGTATTTCCCGGACTACAAAGCGCACCTGAATATTAGCCGCACAAGCTAAAATCAGGGGAAAATCCTGTTTTGTACAGACATTAGCCGCACCTGACCAAAAGCCGCAGGTGTTTCAATATTGACTTATCATATGTAAGAGAATATGCACAAAGCGAATTGTCAGGAAAGAGATGGCTGTTTGGAGACACACCCCTTTTATTAATATTTTGAAAATCAAGTTATGGGTACATATTTGCACATGTGCTGTGCTTCATAAATGAGTAACAAATGTAGTACATAACAGTAACCTACAGCACACCAGAAAAATAGATTCAGACTACCTTTTAGGCTCAGGTGCAGTGACACGGCTTTAACAAGAAGAAAAGTCAGTCATTCACCACCATCTTCCTGCGCACTAAAACCACCAAAGTCCTCTTCTCCAGTGTCGGAAACGAACAGGCTCAGGATGGCTTCGTCATCCACTCTCAGCTTCTTTCCTTCGTTGTCACTTTCAAAACCAAAGATAATCCTCATTGTCATTGTCAGTGTCGGAGTCGAACACCCTCTGAAGGGCCGTGGCAGTGTCCTCCTCTTCATCATGCAGCAGTCCAGCCCTTCGAAATCCGTTGGTGATCGTGGATGTTTGCACACTTTTCCACGCTGTCAGAATCCACCGGTAGAGTTGAGCACAACTTGCTTTTCGCAAGTTTATCGCCGCTCATCATCCACGACTCCAGCTGAACGCATAGCGCTACTTTGAAGTTTGTTTTTCGCGCTACTTGTACGGCACTATGTTGCCTGGCGGATGGACATGTGACCAACATACCACTCTTGAACCCCGATCCTTCCGCCAGGCAACGTAGTGCCGTACAACAGCGGAACAAACAAAACAAATCGTCTTACGATATCACAAAAATCATGGACAATCTATAGAAAAGCCGCACCTGACTAAAAGCCGCAGGGTTCAAAGCTTGTGCAAAAAGTAGCGGCTTATAGCCCGACAATTACGGTAATATTTTTAGGCACTTTGCTACTAGCAACCTGTTACAAGAACGCATAATGTTGTATAATTTTGTTGAGCCTATGAAACATTTCACCATTTGACTATTTGTTTGCATTAACAAAGGGACTCCCAAAAATATTTTAGAAGAAAACTAGTTGCATCTCTAGTGTGTCCATAAAAAAATATTTGAGGAAATTAGACAAGTGGACAGTGACCAGCCTAAAACAAACTACCTACTTCAAGTAAATAGCGTCTGAAACTCGTGTCCTTAACAATCCCTTTCTGTTCACTTTAGTCATCTCTCCGTGTATTGTCCTTTTTTTTATCTCCTTTAAGTTTGTCATCTCTCCATGTTTATTTTTTGTGTTGTCTCTACTTTTTCTAATCACCTGCTTGTGTATATGTTGTCTCAGTCTCCCTTTGTGTATTGTCAGAGCATCAGTCAACTTCCCCTTGGGTCGCCTAGCTTTCTCTTAGCAAGAGATTTTGGTTTCCTTTTGTATTTTATGTCTTACCTTTATTTTGTGCTTTGACCACCAGGCTAAATAAATTGCTTGCTTTTGTTTTTGTTTACTCCAGCTTGCCTCTGTGGGTCTGTGTTTGAGTCATCACATTCCTCAATATACTGTATGATCTGTGTACTACGCAGACCATGACAGAATCAGTGGTTACTTTCATATCTGATTATTAATCAGTGGTTACTTTCATATCTGATTATACAGACTGAGTGGACAGCCAACCTTGGCAAGGGGGCATTTAGCTCAACTCAGTGTTTGCTTTATTATCAAAAAAAGGGCATTTATCCAATCACTTATGTGAACAGTTGTGTTTAGAGTGACACAAGTTATGTCTACAAAACAATGGTTAAGTTAGAATGAAATCACATCATACTTGGTAAGGAATTACAACCATATGATTGCATGGTTACATTTCTCTAGCATGCTCTTATAGAAATGTAGCCACAGTTGCAAAGTACAAAAAAATATCAGACTGGAGCAGCCAGGGATCAAACCACCAACCTTCTCATTAGTTGATGAGCTGCTCTACCTTCTAAACTACAGATAATAATGTCTAGCAAACAAAACAGGAGAAATGTTTTCTGTAACCGCTGACATGGATGAATAAGTTCACCATCTAACAGGAAAGACTAACAGTTCTAAGTTTTTACTCATACTGGAAATGCTTTTCTGTCTCTACGCAGTTTATTCCCATGCCTGTGTTATATGGCGTCTTTCTTTACATGGGGGCTTCCTCACTCAGAGGTATTCAGGTGAGGTGACCATGGTATTTTCTGTTGGAAGAAATAATCCAGAAAAGCTTTGAAGGAAAATTCTAATTTTTTCTTTGTATCTCTGCAGTTCTTTGACCGTCTGAAGCTGTTTGGCATGCCTGCCAAACATCAGCCAGACTTCATCTACCTTCGTCACGTCCCTTTGAGGAAGGTCCACCTTTTTACTATCATCCAGCTAAGCTGCTTGGTCCTCCTCTGGGTCATCAAGACCTCTAAAGCTGCCATTGTTTTCCCCATGATGGTAACCCAAGTGTGCTTGTATATGCACGAGTGTTTGTGCACCTAATGAATATGATGGCTTGACGTCAGTCTGTTTCTCTTGTTCCAGGTCTTGGCCCTAGTGTTTATTCGTAAATTGCTGGACTTCATTTTCACCAAGAGAGAGCTGAGCTGGCTGGATGACCTGATGCCAGAGTGGAAGAAGAAGAAACTAGAAGATGCTGCACAAGAGGTGCAGTATGAGAGCACTATTTAGAGGACTTGGATGATCTTCAAATTTCTGCCACTGCAATAGATTTTTCTCTTCCCACAGGAGGAACACAGCATTATTGCAGAGGAGGAAGGCATTGTACAAGTGCCACTTGAGGGACACTACAAGTAAGTCTTTCGGATATTTAATTCTATTCTGTGTTTTGTGTTTTACCTAAGCTGTTTTGTCTGTCAACCAAAACTCACACATGCAGATATTTGTGAGTTCATTCTTAGCTCTAGCTCAGACGTATGTGTGGTTTAAGTGCTTGTGCTACTTTAGTGAAAACCAATGAAATAATGTCCTTTTCTCTGCTTGTTTGAAGGAGTGACCCAGCCACAGTAAACATCACTGATGAGATGTCCAAAGGGTCCTTTGGGAATGTGTGGAAGAGTGTGAACCCTGCTGAGAGTGCTAAAAAGGAACAAAGTGCTAAAAGGTTAGCCACATATTTGCATTATTAAGACTTCCAGATCTCCCATACAACAGAGAGATAATACTGGATGTTGATCCAGATCATAAGTAGGCTTCTGATCTTAAGGTTGTGAAAGCAGCAAGCACAGGTGTTTATTATTCAGGAATACTGACTTTTTCCAAGAAGCTGACAAGCTAGTATGTTTGTTTAGGAGCAGTCCTGCCCTTGTAGATTTCCCACTGAGCAGACTAACATAGAATTTCCTGCCTGCCTTTCTCATTTCATCCCACCCCTAAGCTCCCCTTCCTAACCTCTCAGAAGCTGATATCCCAAAGGTAAGCAGTTCAGAGGTGACCCCTTCAGCATGGAGAGTCTCATCCTAAGTGTTATTGCATGATGAACATGTGTTGCTAATTATGATTTGGGTGATGGAAGATGTTTGTGGATGTTATTCATTCATGTTTTCTTGATGTCAAATGTGACCTTGGCATGCTAATTACAAATAGTTAATAGCACTGGGTCTAATTTACTAGTCACTATAATCTGTGTTTTAAGGAAAGACTGCTGAACCTTTTTGAGATAAATTTGCATGCATGCATGCCACCGAAATTCTCTTTTTGTATCATTTTTGTTGGGTTTACATTTTCTTTTTTCCCCCATGCAGTTCCAAAAGCAACGAAAAGCGTCACAAACGGCGAAGGCATGACAAGAGCTTGGACAGGGAGACAAGTTTGTGATGACACATACTGGCAAAGCCACTGTGCTGTCAACCAGTAAATCAACAAGTATACCGTGCCACACTCAGCCACCTTTGTACTGTGCTACACTGTGTTTTTTCGTCACGTAAGTCTATGTGCAAGTCGGGTGAAACAAAGAAAATTTATTAGAAACTGTATTAATGAGAGGAAACTGAGACACATCTGTGTTTTTCTTTTTCTGTGTATATCAGTGTTTAGTGATACCAGCAACCGAAGGATGCCAGAATTATGACACCTGCAGTAACTGCTGTGTCTATGGGCCAATTCCGGAAAAATTTTAAAGAATTTTTAAAATTTATTTTATTTGTATTTTGTATGTTTTTATATTTTTCCAACAACTACAAGTTATCCTTTTAACAAGGTTACAGCGAACCACTAAAGAATTGATTCTATGTGGAACATTGTTTACTCCACGACATTCTCCGTGGAGCATTTAATGCCGCTGTTGTATTTAGCGCCTCATAATAGACTGAAAAAAAGTAGATATTTGCCAATATAAATCTGTAGTACTGATATCTAAAAGAGTTGGCTATATAGCAAATCTAGTAATTTTTTGGACACATTAAATATACATTTTATATATTAAATATATCTAAATGTTTTTGTGACAGTGACCACTCATCATTTCCCAGTCTTTTCCATTCCTATCAGGTATAAATGTCTCCTTCTCCTCTAGTATGAAGCATTTCCCAAGAAACTGCCCAGAAATTTGACTTTGAAATTTGTTTCTGAGAGTCACATGAAGTGACTGACCTAAAGAGATTGCTAAATATGAAGCTAAATCCAGCAGCTAGTTAACTTAGCTTAGCATAGACAGCGTAAATGGTGAAATAGCTTCCATTGCTTTGTTTAAAAGTAACCAAGAAAACAATTGCAAACAGGCACTTTATATTTTACTTCTTAATTCCCTTATTGCAGCGTCCCTCCGACAGAAGACAGAGATGATCGGTATTCCGTTTACCGGCTGTTTATTAAGAACAGTAACACAGGCTACTGTGGGCCGTAGCCAACGCCAAAAAAGCAGGGAAAACGCTCTCTCTAGAATCAAAACAAAAAACCCTGGGCTCTCCTGCCGAACTTGCGCTCCTTTCTTCCGCATACACACAACACACACTCTCTAACTCCCACCCCCCAAACACTCTCAGCCAGTTCTCTTACAGACTCTGTCATAGGTAGCTGATATAATTGACAGGCTTAACAGCCTCTAGACCAGGGGTGTCAAACTCAAATACACAGTGGGCCAAAATTCAAAACTGGAACAAAGTCGCGGGCTAACATTAATATTTATTGAAAAAAAAAATCTTCCTCCAGATATAAGAATGAATCTTTTCTTATGGACTCAAACACGTTTTGCTGGAAAACTGAATATGGAACAAGCAAAGCTTTATACTAAACAATATATATATTAGCTGTATAATACCAGTAGGCCAGCTCTAATAGTAATTTGGTATGGCTTCGCGGGCCAAATGTAATTAGGCTGTGGGCCAAATTTGGCCCGCGGGCCAGAGTTTGACACCTATGCTCTAGACTATTAAACCTTCAAGGACAATCAGTAATCACATGGCTGCAGGTGTGTAACAACTATGCCATAACTGAGTGGCAATAACACCGATTACACATCAAACTAACTTGTAATCCAGTCCTTTACAATATGAAGTGTAAAAATAACATTTTTGATTGGTGTCACTATTACTTGCTAGTGATTGCGCCATATTAATCACTCACTGGAATAGACATATCTATCATTTAATCTGACTCTCAGAAACAAAGCAATTAAATTAAACAAATAAAGTATTTTCTGATTTATTTTGGTGAGATTATTATTTTTGGGGGTAGGGTGGGAGGGGAACCTTTTGGGAAATTAGATTTAGCATGGTAACATAGATTGGGAAATTTTGGTATGTATCGACTTTTTTCCCTCAAATTGGACAATGATGAACTCTTGAGCAACTGTACAGTAAAGCACCATGTTTTCCACTTGCATTCTCTTCGTCATCTTGTCAGTAAGTGTCATCCATGGACATGTAATCTCCTCTCCAAATGACCCTCAGTGTGTTAATATCTGAAGCTAATTATTTCTTTAAAAAACAAACAAACACCTGCATGCTGGTGAAACACTGACTGTCTTGCTGCAGGACTATGGTTCTAGAAATGCAATAATACCTTTTTTTTCTGGGAAGGGCAACATGTAATAACAGTAAAGAGTCTTAACAATGTATAATACATAGAATATTTTATTCATGTAAAATGTTACTTATATATTACTAGCATTAAGTCAGTGTTCGATTGAAGTTTTTCTTGTAGATGTTATTTTCCCATTGTCTAACTGATGGTTCTTAGATGATTTGATTAGAGAAACTAATAATGGGTCAAAAATAATAACTGTATCAAATACTTTGACCACTTCTGTGTGGAATTCTGCCTTAAAATTGGTAGTAATAGTTGTGCACTTTCTGTTAGATAATTTAAGTCACCTGTATAAACAATCAGTTCATTCTTCAATCGTTTAATGAGAATGAGAGAGAGAGAGAGAGTAAATAAAGATATTAAACTGCAGGACTGTTTATATTTTCTGTGTTGTCTTATACTTATTTTATTTATATTATACTTATTTAATTTTAATTAATTAACCTGAGATTCACTTGCTCTGGGCTAGTTTTCAACTTTCTTTGTGTTTTCAGCTTTGTGTTCATGCCGAAATACTAAAGGAAAAATTGTATGTGTGTCCTCATTAGGACAGTTATATGACAAGTTATATGACAAGTGGTTACATTGCAAAAAAATTGCAAAAAATGACTCTCTCCTGGGAGTAATTAATAAAATACTGTATACTACTTATTTACTAGAGCAGTGTTTCCCAACCACTGTGCCGCAGCACATAGGTGTGCCATTGAAGATTATCTAGTTCCACCTGATTAGTACTCTAATAGAATTACTGACCCTTTTTTTTCCTGGTGCAAGTCCCTACTACTAGATTTACTAACCCTGCGAAAATTTGCGTAAATTCCCCTGAACCTAACACCTCCTAGCACCCCGCTGAGAGGCCTTCAGCTCCATTGTTCTCCTGCTTTTGTTGTGCAAAAAAAACACACTCTCCCCCAACCAGGAGAGATTCAGGAGACAGGAGAGAACCAGGAGAAGGTCTTTCCTTCCAATCGTTGTCAGACTCAACAACAAAGTACCTGCAGCCTACAATACACCATGGTAGTTTTTATGTGCAGTATTTCTCATATGTAATATTACTTCTTGTCAGTCGTTGTACATATATTTATATATCCACACCTTACATAATATACGTAAAGTCTAGTTATATATATACGAGTAGTGGTCAGAAGAAAGCAAAAAAGATATACTGGGGACAAACGGAATCAATTACACTATACCTGGTGCGTGGGAAAAAAACTATCAACATGCTTTTTGTGACATTTTTGCTTGGTGTTGTGCCGTGTGATTTTTCTAATGTGAAATATGTGCCGTGGCTCCGAAAGGTTGACCAACACTGTACTAGACATGTAATGATTATTGGGTAATACAGTAGGCTACTTTTGTGAGTAATGACCTAATCACAGATCACAACAAAGAGGGGAAATGCCTTCAACATGCACAAGCATTTAACCTAGAGATGTGCAAAGCAGCCGGTATTTGTATCTGTATTTGTATTTGTTGAGGGGGAAGTATTTGTATTTGTAAAGTAAAATTCAAAATAGGCGTAAAAATCCATTTTTTTGCATTACACTTCGAATTAATGTTATAGTGTAAGTATTCTTTATTTATATCCATTATAATAATTATGGATGTTTTTAATTGATGTTTTTCCATAAATCCAGTAATGAACATGTAACGTTATTGAAAAGAAAATAACATAACAGCCATTGTCTCATCCATGGTTAAACCAACAACTAATAAAATACCATTGTGAACATTGCACACATTACATATCACTTTGGTTTTGTCTGCAGCATTGACTGTAAAATGCTTCCACACAGAACTTGAGTTTTTTGGCTGGTGGAGGACCAAGAGATGGCTCAGCAGCAGCAACACTCTTTTCTATTTGGTTGCCCAAATCCATGTGGGGAGTTTCAGCCAAGTTAAAACACCAGCAGTGCCCAGCCTTCTACCTTTCTACCTTTAAAACCCACCTTCCAGCCAAATGGCTGGTAGGTGTTTAGCTAGGGTTTAGCTTCAGCCAAGTGGAAGCTAAATTGTCTAGTCATTCATATGTAAATTAGGTTGTTATCTGAGAATTCTGGAGGGGAGTGGGGGTGTGTGAATGAGGGGGTGGGGGAGCTGCTAAAAGCTGTGAACTTCCTTTTGTGTTCGTCTTGATGCATTCTCAATCATCCAGGGAAATAAATCTCCAAAAGTCACCAACTTGGAGTGTTTCAGTTTGCCATCTTAGGGAGAAATCAACACACATGGGTGTATGTCCTTTGTTGCTGAGATTTATTGATAAAAACAGTACAACAAACCAACCATTTGTACACATATTTACAAATAATAATAAAAAGTGAGTGAGTACATTTCAACATTTTCAGCAATCACTCACAATCCTGGCACTGCCATGGTATCTGTAGTCTGCATTTACCACATGTGTATCTGTAGCAGTGAACACATCGCACAGTGGCATGATTGTGCTTGCATTTGTGTTTGACCTGACACGTGGCTCTTTTTCCAGGGCTAGGTGTGGAGGGTTGTGTCCAAAGCAACTGTTCTTTTCTTGCCTTCTTCCCAGCTACATGAGAGTGAGCCAACTCTCTTGCAAGCTCCACCAGGAAGTCCACCCGTCTTTCCTTCGTCCCGGTGCATGCTTGATACAGCACATGTGCATTCAGTGCTGCCATGTCGATCATGTTGTAAAACACGGCAACTGGCCAGCGCCGTGTTCCTCTGCGGACAGTGTACTCCCGAAGCATCTGGTCCATCACATCCACGCCACACTTTGTTTTGTTGTAAAGGGTGACAGTGTTTGGCTTCCTTTTGGTAGTGTTATCAGTCTGAACCACGCTGTGCATGCTGCTAAGAATATAGACTGTCTTCTTCCGTTTGGCCGCATACGCCGTCAGCGTGGCATCAGAGGTTGAAAACACCTAAGAAATAAGATAAATTGTTATTTCCATAGCCCTTTTACACACAAGGAAACACATAAACATAGAACCACAAAAGACCTGCAACATACCTGAGTGGTGAATTCATTGCGATCTGCCTGTCTAGTGGATTGAGGAATTTCCCTGCGAATCTTGTTGACTGTGCACAGGATGGTGGTTTTCCGTCTAAGAAGTTTTTGCGCAAGTGAAAGCGATGTGAAAAAATTGTCCGTGGTAACATTTCTGCCCTTGTCTAGGAATGGTTCCATCAGCCTCATTACTACAGTTTCAGAAAGTCTCTCCCCAGTGGGACGATTGGGGTCCTTGCCAAGATATGGGAAGACATTGCAAATGTACTTGGATTTTAGGTCGCAAGCCACCCAAAACTTGATCCCAAACTTGTCAGGTTTACTTGCAATATACTGCAGGAAACAGCACCGAGTCTTTGATGGGAAAAGCTGTTCATCAACGGTGATATGTAGACCAGGGTTGTAGCATGTGATGCAGTTGGTGACAAATGATCCCCACACACTGGAAATTGCAGCGAACTTATCAGTCTTTGCTCGATCACTGCGGGTGGACTTGTCATCAAAGCGTAGGTGTTTCATGATGTCTTGGAAGCGCTTTCGTGCAAGGACAAATGCAAGCACAATCATGCCACTGTGCGATGTGTTCACTGCTACAGATACACATGTGGTAAATGCAGACTACAGATACCATGGCAGTGCCAGGATTGTGAGTGATTGCTGAAAATGTTGAAATGTACTCACTCACTTTTTATTATTATTTGTAAATATGTGTACAAATGGTTGGTTTTTTGTACTGTTTTTATCAATAAATCTCAGCAACAAAGGACATACACCCATGTGTGTTGATTTCTCCCTAAGATGGCAAACTGAAACACTCCAAGTTTCCTTGTGGCTCAGGAAACTAACCACTCCAAGTTGGTGACTTTTGGAGATTTATTTCCCTGGATGATTGAGAATGCATCAAGACGAACACAAAAGGAAGTTCACAGCTTTTAGCAGCCCCCCCCCCCCCCCCTCTCATTCACACACCCCCACTCCCCTCCAGAATTCTCAGGTAACAACCTAATTTACATATGAATGACTAGCCAATTTAGCTTCCACTTGGCTGAAGCTAAACCCTAGCTAAACACCTACCAGCCATTTGGCTGGAAGGCGGGTTTTAAAGGTAGAAAAGCCAAATGGCTGCTCTCTGGGACTCTAAGTGTTGGGTGATGGGAAGCTATGCTAAGGTTAACTAGCCTATAGCCTACATTTTGCTCTCTGCAAAAGACAAAGTAACTTAAGCGTACCATATAACTCCCACAAGTACATTCAGTTCGACACAACTACACACCTTTTTAACCTAACATTAAGGTTGCTCTGTCAACAGCCTATTGTCTAAATTACTGAGCTAACAGAGCTACGTAAACAGAGCGAACATGAGAGCACCCGACTGCAGACGTCATTAATGCAGCGCAATGGAATAAACTCCCAATCTCTGTGAAAGTGATAAACTGTGTCCGGAACCAAGTTAAAATACGAAAAAAATCTATTCAATAATAATAGTGATGCAGTTTAGCCTTTTTTATGGCGTTATTTTTGTGCCACTATTCTGAGTGCACGTAAAAAAAAGTTTGCACAAAATTCATTGTTGAGTGCAAAAAATGTATATATTATCCATACACACACAATAGGAGCCCCACTCGCTCAGTTTTTGCATTTGCGCTTGTTCGCAATGTGTTGCTTGCGCTCTCAACATTTCTGCCCGTGCGCACTCAACTCTTTCTGTACACCGTTATATTTGTGCCACAAAACCAGCCAATCACAGACTTGGATGCAAAAAAAATCTGATTGGCTGCTTTGGTCTCCAATCTGCTTGAAATGACAAAATGCAATATCCCAGAATCCATTTCATCCAAAACTCAAATGAGGCAGTGACAGAGGAACACAGAGTGGCAGAGTTTGAAATATTACTCTTTCTGGGTCACAAAATAAACTTTTAAGATATTTTCATTCGAGAATGTTGCTGTGTAAACTTCAAATATCTGCTTGATTTATCAAGACATCACATAAGGGCTCTAACGTTTTCGGAGATGCCTGTTACCCACCAGCTGACCGCATAGCTGGACTGGCCATTAGGCATACTTTTTTATTTTTATGTTTGCTTGTTTTTGTAACGGTATAAACAACGAAAGGTGGTGGATTAACCAATTTAGCTAGAATTTAAAAAAAGACACAAAGCTGGAGTTATTCTGTGTTTTTGCTGCACAAATGCCTCTTCTTCTCTCATTCTCTCCCCCTCCCTCTCCTGTTGCTACTTCAATCATGAAACCGATCAATGATCAGCTGATATGCTTTTCTGCCACAAGTCCCGTGTCTCTTGTTTGTTTATCACCCACTTTGCGACAGAAAGAGGAAACCAGCGGATGTTGCGCTAAACAACAGCAGCAAGCTTGATAAGCTGTTGTTAGAATTTATTTAATATTACTTTCTAGTATCAGCTGTTTGCTGGAGCCACAGCTGTAAAAACTGCTGGTCATGATATCAGTTTGGATATGTGGTGAGAGGGAAACATGAAGGTGATACAAATCATACATATATACCAACAAGACAGTGTACATCACTGTGACAACAGTGTTTGTTTTAGTTCAAAGGCTTTATGGTTTTTCCTATAATACCTGGTGGTGTAGTCGGCTATTTTTTGTCAGTCCAGCCTTATATATTATGTTTAACCCGAGTAGGGTTTGAAAACGATGTGCCACGCCTTTTGCAAATATGTGATGTCTTGTTAATCGAGCAGATATTTGAAGTTTACACAGCACCATTCTCGAATGAAAATATCTTAAAAGTTTATTTTGTGACCCAGAAAGAGTAATATTTCAAACTCCGCCACTCTGTGTTCCTCTGCCACTGCCTCATTTGAGTTTTGGACGAAATGGATTCTGGGATATTGCATTTCGTCATTTCAAGCTGATTGGAGACCAAAGCAGCCAATCAGATTTTTTTTGCATCCAAGTCTGTGATTGGCTGGTTTTGTAGCACAAATATAACGTGTTGAGCGCGCACGGGCAGAAATGTTGAGAGCGCAAGCAACACATTGCGAACAAGCACAAATGCAAAAACTGAGCAAGTGGGGCTCCTATTGTGTGTGTGTGTGTATGGATAATAGCAAACACTGAAATACATTTTTGTACTCACCAATGAATTTTGTTCACTCAAATTTAGCTTTTCTTGGCTCAAAATAAATTTCTCCTCAAAATGCAACACATTGACCTGCCATTTTTTTTTTAATGTGCGCTCAATTTTTTTTTACGTGCGCTCAGAATAGTGGCAGAAAAATAACGCCAAATTTTTTTCGCTCAGCCGAGCCTCTCTGTTGCTGTTTTGAGCAGCCCGTGTCAGTCACCTCTTTCACATGTCACTCACTCATCCACTCATGCACTGTGGTCTCATAAGGAAACTCAGCTTTTTGATATAAACTTTTCCCTTCTTCCTGAATACAAATATTTTTTTAAAGTATTTGTTCGAAATAAGTATTCGTAAAAAAAACCCACGTTATTTGTGCCCCTCCGAATACTGTATTCGGGTTCGGCTCCACCCCTAATTTGACCACAGTTAATTTGCATGAATGTTGATTTTCGATGTGCTGCTTGGATATGATGCTTAGCAATAGTGGTGACTCTTAAAGCTAGTCAGTGAGAACCCGGTGAGAATTGATAACAAATTTGAAACTGGTAATGGCTTCAGCACCCCTGCACCTTGCCCACTTGGATGTTAAAGGTGAGTAAGCAGCACACTCAAGGACATTTAAATCTGTTAACAGTATTGTCCTATGTCTGTTTCTCCGTCTTTGACCTCAGGAGCACCATGTTTTTGGCCCGAAAGGGAGACATACAGTAAAGACAACCCTGCGCTACCAATAGATTACTACCTATTGCTTGCATGACATGTGTGATAAATAAATAATAAATTCATGGTAACAGAAGTGGTAAAGGTATTAAGTCTGTGAAAGAACAGTCAAAAATCTGTCTTAACACATTAATAATGGTGAAGACAAAAACATTCTTTGGAATTTGATTATTAAGCTGTTAGCTAAGCAAGCACCCCATAATATGAGCAATCCACTTACCAGTCACTTCAGTCGTTTACACCTTGCTGGAACAGTGTTACACTCCGTCTTACCTTCAGAACTGCCCTAATTCCTTGTGATTGAAAAGATTCCTCAGGGTGTTTGGTCCATATTGACACAGTAGATGGTGGAAGCAGCCATAAGAAGATGACTACATTGTGGCCATAAAAAGATGAACACAGTACTCAGGTTTGCTCTGGCAGTTGAGTGATCCTAAATTTGTACCAAGGGACACAAAGTGGCAAAGGCACTATGGATCCATACTTTCATGTTTATGTCTAATTCTGACACTACCATCCAAACGTTAGAGCAGATCAATCAAGATTTATCAGACCAGTCAATGTTTTTTCCAGTCTTTGTTGTCCAATTTTGGCGAGCCCATGTGAAATTTAGCCTTTGTATCCTGTTTTAATTGACCAGAGTAGCACCGGGTGTGGTCCCCAAACCCAGTTCTGAGGCTGGGTTTGGGGATGTTCTGCATTGTTACATTGTGTTTTGATATTTGAGCTACTGTTTTCTTTTAATTCCAACAGTTTTCACAGACACGATTATCCTTATATTTTCTTCACATATTAAGATTTTGAAGTGGGTGTAAAATGTACAGCTTTTACGAGCTCACACAAATCAAGCATTATTACAGATTAAACCACTTCTTCATGCTTTTCATTGTGCTGACTGTTTTTCTATTCATTTTTTAAAAATGGTTTTGCAGGTTGGACTGTTCCTTGGAAAAAATAAGCTCTCTAGATGTGTCATTTTATGTTCTAGTTCAGTATTATAAGAATTACAATACGGTGATAATTAGTTTTAATACTTAAATACTTTTAAAGTGTTTTTGTCTGAATATTTTTTATATAATTTTACTTAATTAACCTTTAAATACAAATGTTTCGCAGCATTTACCGGTGCATGTTTACATGAATAAAGAATCCAGATCCTTCCTCAACCACATATCTATACATTTCTATGAAGTTCATCTTTGTAATATAAAACAGGACTGAAGCTGAAAAAACAGTGACTGAAAACTTTATTTTGCAGAGCAGAATATTAATATAATGACAATCATAAGCTAGATGTGCTTTCCATAGGTCTACCTGAGATTGAGCGTTTTTGTGTTCGTGTTAAAAATATAGAAAATAATTTAAAATTGTAAATTGTAAAATTGAATTTCTTCTTTTGTGTAATGTAAATTATACGGAAGAGTATTTTATATGTTTTGTGTCTTTGCCTTACATTCACAAAAAGTAAAAAAGAAAAACTTAAATATAGTTTTGACAATACATCATGCAAAGCAGAATGGCTTTCAATTCCTCCTGTGTATGGCTTTGTTTACAGCATGCAGGGAGCGACATGGAGCAGACTCTCATTCATCTGCTTGTCTTTTCTTACTGAAAAGAAAGAAAATTACAATCACGGCAATGCTCAGTCAATAAAAAAGACCTTTAACCTCTAGCATTTGCCAAATCAGCCATGATGATTTGATGTTACCTTTCCCCTGAAGGCTTGGAGGTCATGACCCAGAGTAAATATTCCTTGGCGGCCATGGAATCCAGTACCTTGTTCACATCGCTGGTGAAGCTTCCATCTACGTGCCTCTTGCTGAATGTTTCACCCCATCTTTCCATTTCAGATCTGAGTATGTACACAGGCACACAATGTAAACACTGCCCCCTAATGGTCAGTAACCCCACAGTACGGAAACCTGACAATTTAGCTGTAAAATTTGATCTGCACTGGAGAAATCATCAGTTTTTCATATGATTATTTTCATCATAAGTGAAAAGATTGTTCTGGTGTAATCATTTCCTAACTGCTTCATTGTCTCTTTGCATGGTTCATGTCTCATTGCACAGTGTGAGTAAGATATGATCAACACAGTGGAAAAGTTCAAGTGATTTATTTTGGCACAATCACAAGAAACACTAAGGGAAAAAAGCAGTGGAAAGGGGGAAAAAGGTTGAAGAAGCAAGAAGAATCAGCTGATTAGCTCGAGTTCTCTGTTTTGCTCTCCCCATCATGGTGGAATCAGACACAAGCAGGCCATTTTAGAAGGTTTGGGTATTGTAGGAGGAGATACACGTGAAGAAAAGAAGGGCGGCCTACTCTCTTCGGACTTGTCCAGACTTGAGGTTGGCAACAAAGTCTTTGATTGCCTGGTCTTTGAGGAAGGAGCTTACATCACTGGTGAAGGTGCCATCTGCATGTCGCTTCTCGCCAGCACTAAAAAACACAGACACGGACCACTTGATATGTCTTTTTTATACTAATGGAACATGTGAGTCAATTATAAAGGCGCTTTCTTATTTGAGGTACCTTATATTTACACTCTAGTGCTTTTAAATGTAAGATTTTACATTTACAAGTATAAAAGATCAACTCACTAAAGACTGGCTCTGAATTCCTCACAAAATGTGTGGCTTGCTGGGCACATGTGTCAGATGCTTTGGAAATAACCTGTTTAAGGCCAATGGACAGGCAAATAGAGAAATACTTCTTTTTATTATTATTCTTATGACCCCTCTGATATATCTGCAGAGGCTTTAGAAGGGCCAGGCCCCTAGTTTGAGAGCCAAAATGCATATAAATACATGAGATGTTAGGCTGCTTTTCTTGCATACTCCTTTACTGCTGCTACTTTAAGCACTATGTTGTATTACGTGTTTCACTTGTACAATTGAACACTACTCTGCTAGTATCCTTGGCTACTTTAAAAGATCAGTTCTAGTGTCTTTTATCACAAATTTCACACTGTTTTCACACTGACCCGCTCCTCTTGTTGTTCATCAGCCACCGAACAAAGTCCTGTGCTTTCCTGTCCTCCAGATATTTACTGTAGTCATTTGAGAAAGTTCCCTCTGAATGTCTCTTCATGCTCGACAACTCCACAGGCTCATCATTTAATGTGTTGTCTGATTCAAAACTGCAAGGAAGAGCAAAGTAGGTACCACTGAAGTGTTTTCCATAGCATATCATATTTCTACATATCTATATAAATCTCTAGGAACACTAGGAGTATAAAAAAGAGAAGTAAAAGAAAGGGGAACCGAAAGGAAGCACTTTGTTCTTAAACTTAGCATTGTCATATATAGTACATGTATCCTTTGTCCTTCCCTTTAATCCTACATTATGTATCACTTGTTTCAGGGTCACACTAAAAAGTTAATCAACCATAGGTTCTATGAGTCAGTATCAGGTCATGTAGGAATTTACACTACAATAAAAACAGTTTTTAATTGCATTTCAGCATAATCTTTAAAGCTTTTTCTTGTTTTTTAATACAGTTGGAGAGACTTTTTCTCATACGGAAAATATCTTCTAAAATATCTTTTAATTTCTTTTTGACGTATTTTATAGTTGACCTAGCTCTGAATTATGTTTCAATAGGCTCAGGATACTGGGGAGCTTCCCATAATGCACTAAGCATTTCTTTTCCCTCTCTGTTTTTTATACACCCCTACTGTTTAATCACTGTAGGGTCTTTACCTTACAGTATAACTATTGTTGTGAATCTGTGCTATATAGATCAAATTGAATGGAATTGTTCTTGTGATTTAGTCACAAGAGTAACACAAGGGTGCTAAAAACAGCTTTATCTTAAAGAAGCGTTTCGTTGTACCTTAAGCTGTCATCAGCATCATGCAGAGGAACCTGCCAACTGCTCTGGACAAAGCCGAGGACCAGGAGGATGCCAGCCAGGGAGTGAATGCTTTTCATGGTGGTGACCTGTAACAGGGGACAACACACACAAAAAAGAAATAAAACATTCAACCAAACAAAGAAACATTTCCCCCACCCAGAAAAAAAAACCAAGAAAAAAGAACTTGATGGCTAAAAGTAAAATACCTTCTCCACTGCAACAAGATACAACTCACCTTTTCTTCTTTCTTTCCAAACACCCGCTGTTAGTTCCACTGCTTATTGCTGGTGTCTGCATCTAACCACCCTCTCTCACTTTGCAGCCTTATATATTGAAAGAAGAGCTGCATAGGTGGGTCTTTTTTCCCACTCTTAGAGTAACAGTTCCACCTATTACTCTAAACCTATTAGACACACCCATTACACACGGGGCCTGTTGACTGAATAGATGAGCCGACCGTTTGCTCATGAAGGAAAGGTGCCAGTCAAGCGTGATGCCAGCTGGTCCTTCAGTGTTAAGGTCAAACAACCGCAGTTCATCCTGTCAAACAGAAAGTTGGGGAGATGCTTTAATGTGCTACTGTGTCATTGCGATCGGAAGCAATATTTGTGGCGTCATAACTGGATGGAGGTTGTGGAGTCTTCCGTTCAGAATCAAAAGATCGGAAATCTCTCTCCCCCCTTTTTTGCATCAGTTGCAGTTATCTCTGTTTAACCAAGCTGACTATTCAATAATAAATACACACATACAGGTGGGTGATGCTACATGACTGTCACACATAGACCAGATATTTAATTTGCTGGAAATTAAGGTTTATTAGTACAGGATCAGGGCTGGAACCTTTCACTTTGACACTAAATTTTGCTGACTTTTTTTGTGACATTGAATATTGATCATGAAATAACATTTTTTTTTAGAGCACTGACATCCAGAAATATTATTCAGGTGCTGGATTTAAACATAAGCTTAGTGACAGCCCTCTTCCCCATATTTAGATTTTCCTGGTGCTGTGGATCCACGGCTGGATCAGGAGGGGTCAAGGAATCCCAAAAAGGCGTTGAATGCACAACACTACTCAGTATCAACTGGGTCTATATAATGAAGGAGAAAATCAACAAGACTGTCTTCATATAGTGTCACAGATTTTTACAAAGGGACAAGAAAACTTCAGGTATTACTATTTCATCACCGGGACCTTTCCCCCCAAGAGTTCCGATACTACATGGAACCAACTGTTTGATATGACACATATTTAAACCAGATGTCTTTGACAAAAAACTCCCACTAACCCAGGTACACTAGTTTTCACCTGAGCTACACCCAACCCACTAATGACACCATACTTTAAATACCCCTTAAAATTGAAAGTGAAGCAAGAAGATATTTTTTTCCTCATTGTTAATTATTTATTACATTAGAAAAAACTCCATTAACAGTTTTACAAATGTCATAAAACTGTATCAAATACTTTGATGTGTCTATGCTTAATACAATGCTGTAGAAATTTTAAATGTCCAAGTAGTTCAGGTTCACTAAAATATTCCATTACACTCAGTTCCCATTTCATTCTTTGCATTATTATACTTTTTCTGCTGGCCTCTAAATGACATTTTAAACAATAAATGTACACTTAATATATTTCTAGAAAAATAATTTTTTTCACATATAGGTTTTACAAGGAACCATATCAGCTTTAATTCTTAAAGAGACAGATATTTTTAAAAGAACATATTACACACTTTTTGACTTACCATTATTTTATTAAATTACAACGTATCAGATTGTTTTTTGTACCCGATGAAGGTCAGTTGGACTGAAACGTTGTGGTTTAATAAAATAACACAGAGCAAGATGTTTGTTGTTAATTCAGAGCTTTTTTAAACTAAATGAACATATCTAAAACAAGCTCTCATAGACACAGAATAACATTAGAACTGGGACAGTTTTGCACCCATTAATTTTCCAATACTAAATGAGTTTACATGTATTTTTTTGCCTATCTTTATTCATAGAAAATAAAAACAATTTTTGGTTTTATGCAAAGCACCTGAGTAGAAAGTGAGTCATGTGGGTATAGACATGTTGATTGGCAGCACCAGCGAGCCCATGATCCTTGTCTGTGTACCACTGAAAGAAGAAAGCATTATATGTATGAGTGTTTCATGACATTGGTCCCACAATTGTCTGTTGCATTTCCCAAGTTGCTCACCATGGCCTCAAAGTCCACCTGCTCCTCAACCAGAGCTTCTGAGATCTCTGCTGCCTGCTGGAAATGGACATTGTCTAGAAAAACAAACCGAACAATAAGGCAGGGTTCCGTTGAAAGGTAACATAGTGGTATGATCATGGCCATTACTTTTGTCAGTGCTGATCAAGTTGCAAGTGTTGGATCTATTTATTTTACATCAGTCTGTATGAATTTGTTGATAATGATAAGTGCGGTATACTAATGGATTTTCTGCAATAGTATTGGCATTCAATTTAAAAAAGATGAAAAAAGTGTGCTTTACCAACCACATGTAGAAATTCAAACTAGTCTAGAACATTTCAGTTTAGTTTTCTATAACCACATTAATTTTGTTGCACTTTTCCAACGTCAGGAGATGGCTATGAGGAATGCATCTAAAACCTCCTGTTTGAAAAGGCAGGGCTGCAAATGTATTCTATCACAGCGAATGAAAAATAAACTCTCACACTTATTGTTATTATGTTTTAGGCTTATGTTGCCCCCCAAAATTATAAAATAATAAACAGACACAAACATAGAGGCCTTGTGTTGCTCACCATCGGCTGTTCCATGAACAAGAAGATACTGCACTGAATGGAAGTTCCTGGCCCTGCCAGTTACTGTTGTGTTCTGCACACAGTCAGATTTAATTTTTATGCGTCAACAAAGACAATCGCACAGCTGAAAATAAAGGACAGAGAACTTGATATTCCTGGCTGTGAAACTTACATCGTAACCTTCAGAATTCTGTGAAGGCAATTTCATGTAACGCTCTGTGTAGATGGAATCTGGTACAAATAGACAGATAGTTGCAGATGTTATTATTTCATATCATTAATGGGATTGTAAAAAGTGACAGCAAAAGAAATACCATAATAGCGCCATTTGGAGACTGGAGCAACTGCCATTCCACACTTGAAAACTCCACTGCCAGATCCCAAGACCATGGATGTGACATATCCTCCGTAGGACTGTTGAATATAAAAAACTCATTACTGCAGATCATCTATTGTCTTGAGTACATGCCAAACACATTGACTTGTGAGTGAAACATTAACTTGCACTAAAACATTCTCAATGTGTTTAACCGTTGTGGCGTTTTTGTTTAACACAAAGTCTTCACTACTTACCCATCCCCAAATAGCAACTCTGTCTTTGTCAATGAATCCCATTTTGATGAATTCCCTTGAAAAAAAAGAGATATGAATTTAATATGGATAAGGGGATGACAAGAACTTCTGCTGATCATTGCCATCATTGACTCGTGATATTTCCGCTACACTAAGTTTCTCTCTAAATGGGAGTCACAGAAACAAGTAAAATCCAGTTTTATCAAACTTGCTGGAGCAAAGAAGGAACCTGTTTGTTTGAGATGCACTGACTTGTCTAAACTCCTCCTCACTTTCCTTACCTGGCTGCTGTTATCTGATCTTCCACCTCTTTGGTTCCCAGGCTTTTGTAAATTTCATACATTAACTTGTCGCCCTGGTAACCGCTCCCTCTTCCGTCAAAGCTAGCAACAATGATTTTCTCAGTGCTTGCCAGGTAGGTGGACCAGTTTACCCTGTAGACGTAGTTTACTTTCTGACTGCATGGACCTGCGTACCTGGAACATCAAGCACATTCAGAATGAGTTTTTTGGCCCTACTTTAAAAAGTCTTTTCGTTTTATTTTTTAAATGAACTCTTACACATCGATCAGTAAAGGGTACTTCTTGGACTCATCAAAGCCTGGAGGCAAAATCATCTGGTACCAGAGATCTGTCAAAAATATGAACATAAAAAGAGTAGTAGGTATAAGACATGTAGTAAAATAAATAATGAAACAATGTACAAATAATAATTTCATGCTGGTCAGAATTGAACCCATGGTACTGCATTTCAGCCACAGAACATTAGGATGCCTGCTCAACCAGAGAGCTACATTATTTTTCATAATTGTTTTTTTTTTCATGACAGTTTTCCAATGGGCCACCTTCAGGGAAGGTTTACCTGCTTAAACCTTCTATCGTGCAAGCTGATGTCCTCTATGTTGACTGGTATTTGGACATCCACTGCTTTTTATTCAAAATGCCAAATTATTCTTTTTGTTTCCAAATTTTGCTAATGGCAGATCATATTTAAAACATGCCTGTCTTTTCCAATAATAAATATAAACAAGTATTAGTGAATGTCATTAATGTAAAAGATATTGCATATATCAGTGCCAGTATCTACCTATTGATCCATTCTCTTCCGTTTATACTTAGCAGAGTTGCAGGGGGGGCTAGAGTCTATCCCAGCTACCATAGGGTGACCCTCAACAGATTGCCAGTCTGTTGCAGGGCTAGCAACAGACTGGCATCTAACACAGAGAGAACATACAAACTCCACATAGAAATGCCCTGGGCAGATTGTGGCCTCGGGATCTTCTGGCTGTGAAGCAACAGTGCTAACCACTGCTACTACTATGAATGCTACTACGCATGAAACCCCAGTGCAAGGGGTTACACAAAGAGGATGTGGGACCCATGGAATCTCCGATACCCAGCATCCAAACTGACGGCGAAACAACTAGTAGCTCGGTGTTCCAGCATTCGGAAGAAGGAACTGCTATCACAGCTGGAGATCATTGAGGTACAACAGAAATGCTATGGCAAGGGGGAGCCAGGATGATACGTCATATCATCACCCCCACCTGAGATTGGGTACCAAGCCCCAAATATGATGGAACAACGGGCGTTGAGTGCGAGAGCAGCTGATCTGAAATGTAAGATCATGGTGAAACTGGAAACCTGGACCCTTCCTAGCCAGTTACCAAGACTATGTGAAGTACCCCCTTGAAGGTCTACTAAAAGATGTGAATGCAGCAACAATCCCTACTGCAACCATCAACGAAACCAACCAGCTGATATACACCATGAAACGAGTGATCATGGGGATCCATGGCTACACTGTAAAAAAAAATTGTAATATAAAAGTATTTTGCTGTGTATTTTACAGTTTTTTACTGTTTTTCTAGAATATCATTAAATTTACATAAATAGACTGTCATGTTACATTTCAAATGAAAAATAACATAAAATCACTGTAAATGTAATAAAACATAATTTTCTTGTTTTTAAATATATTTGTCTGTACATATGCATATTTAGATTGTTAAAATACATTCACAAATGTATCATAATTTCACAAAATATTTGTCTGTTATTTGAAAGATTGAACTGTTAAATTCAAATGTAATACTATGGAAAGATATATAAAATGATTCTTATAAACTTTTTTTCACATTAAATAATGTTATTTAGGGCGATCGTGGCTCAAGAGTTGGCAGTTCGTCTTGTAATCAGAGGTTGCCAGTTCGAGCCCCGGCTCAGACAGTCTCGGTCGTTGTGTCCTTGGGCAAGACACTTCACCTACCACCTACTGGTGATGGCCAGAGGCGCCAATGGCGCGATATGGCAGCCTTGCTTCTGTCAGTCTGTCCCAGGGTAGCTGTGGCTACAACTGTAGCTGCCTTCACCAGTGTGTGAATGTGAGAGTGAATGAATAGTAGAATTGTAAAGCACTTTGAGGGTCTCGAAAAGTGCTATATAAATGCAATCCATTATTATTTAAACCAACTGTTAACTGTATATTTCTGTACATTTAAGTATTATTA
The DNA here is from genome assembly GCF_965226115.1 of Aulonocara stuartgranti. NCBI lineage: Eukaryota > Metazoa > Chordata > Actinopteri > Cichliformes > Cichlidae > Aulonocara > Aulonocara stuartgranti. The sequence continues at coordinate 31,839,487 of NC_138958.1, forward strand.
TTCATATTGCCGCATTCATTGACCTTGTTTATAGGTAATTTCATTGTTTAATCACATTAAAAGGTTCCTAATTTAATGTTTAAAAGCACTTGAAAAAGGCAAAATCCCATGTAAAATTAGGGCAACAAACTGTATTGTCATTACTGAAAATAACCGTATTTTTATGAGAAAGTTATTATCTGTTATTTTATGGTATTATTTTGGCGCACCGGCTGCCGGAATATTACTGTTTTTTCAGGATTTAATTTTTACAGTGTACAAGATGATGGAGAAGGACACTAGAGGCCAAGATCATGGTAGCACGGAGGTGCTATGAAGAAAGGGTTGCTTAATAAATATAGCAGGCTGCCCCTACCTGAGGTCATGGAAACTACCAAGCAAAGACTCACAGACACTTGAAGAGATGCTGGCCAAAGGAGGCAATAGAAGCCACTGACATAAAGATCAGGAAGCTTGCAACCATGCCTGGAGGGTTTCACCCCAAGTCCAGCATCCTAAGGCTGTACGCTAAGTGGTAGGAAGGAGGTTGGGGACAAGTGAGTGTCAGCACCACAGTCCAGGATGAAACAATGAACATCCACATCAGGAAGATGGCTCGAACCGACCACATGCTCAGTGAATACCTCAGGTAGCAGAAACCCAAGAAAGAGGAGCAAGAGGAGGAACCATCATGTAAGGAGAAGCCCCTGCATGGTATGTACCAGCGGCAGATAGAGGAGGTGGCTGACATCCAGAAATCCTACCAGTGGCTGCTGGACAAAGCTGGACTGAAAGACAGCACAGAGGCACTAATCATGGCAGCACAGGAACAAGCTCTGAGCACAAGATCCATATAGGCTGGGGTCTATCACACCAGGCAAGACCCCAGGTGCAGGCTGTGTAAAGATGCTCCTGAGACAATCCAGCACATAACAGCAGGGTGCAAGATGCTAGCAGGCAGAGGATACATGGAACGCCATATCCAAGTGGCCGGCACAGTATACAGAAACATCTGTGCAGAATATGGCCTGGAAGCCCTGAGGTCAAAATAGGAGACACCCCCTAGGGTGGTGGAGAATGACCAAACTAAGATCCTGTGGGACAAGATACAGACGGACAAAATGGCAGTGGCTAACCAACTGGACATAGTAGTGGTGGACAAGCAGAGGAAGACGGCTGTAGTGATAGAGCTAGCGATACAGAATGACAGCAACATCAGGAAGAAGGAAGATGAGAAGCTGGAGAAGTACCAAGCGCTCAGAGAAGAGCTTGAAAAGATGTGCAGGGTGAAGGTAACAGTGGTAATTGGAGCGCTTGGTGCAGTGACCCCCCAAGCTAGGCAAGTGGCTCCAGCAGATCCCAGGACCAACATCTGAGATCTGTTTCTGCGAACATCAAAAAAATAAATAAATAAACATACTAGATTTGTAATTGACCCAGATACTCTAATGAGAGGGATTTTAAGAATTTTATCTCATGTTTAAAAACATCTACAGTGTAGTGGGGTTGAGGTTTAAAATGGGCAAAGCCAACTGCATATGGTTCAAGATTATGCTTATCCGTTGCCATTGACAAAATATTCTGGCAATGTAAAAAAAAACAAAAGCTTTCTGCAGGGTCGTTGTTTATTATTGCTATTGGATTATCGTTAGAGAGTATAGTCAAAAATGTTATCAGCTCAAAATGAAACTGATGGGGAAAGTCTTAAAGGAAAAATGATCATTTCTGCATTCACTTACTGTATTCGCCCAATTTGATGGTGCCTTGACGCATGGTTGGCATTTGAATACCAGAAATCATGCTCACAAATTCCTTGTTGTCTTCCAAAACTCTTTGCTCTACAAATGTACAAATACAAGAAAGTTATTGGAATACTTTTTTTTTTCTGGACTGCAGAACCAGTTGCATACTGTAACTTACCTCTGTTGTTTATGTTATCCATGAGAGAATAGAAAGGAGTGCCAGGACCTTTGAGTAAGGAATATGATGATATAATTAACTCAAATGATCCAAAAACTCTAGAGAGAATAAGAGGTAGGTTTTTACGAATCAGAAAGAGAATAAAACTGACCACTGCAGCTCATGCGGTAATAGGAGGCATTGTGGCTGAAGTAAGCGGAGTTATACCAACAGTTTTCACGTAGATTACACGTCAGACACTTGGTTTCTTGTTGTGTCCGCCTAAAACACATAAAAATGCCCACATAGCAATTCTTATTGAATTTCTTAATGAAAGATAAAGGATAAAACATGAAAATCATTATTCTTACTTGTAAACGTTTCTTCCTCCTGGCTTGCCACCCTCTTCATTACTTGAAAAATATCTGAGGAGTAATCGGTAAGAATGAGTGAGGCAGGAGTTTTAAGAATGTAGCAAAGTAGGAATAAAGCTTGAAGGACACTAGTATGGAGACTTTGGAATTCTTAATTATAATCAGTGGCAATCAGACAATACCAAAACCTACATGGCCCCATGTAAAAAAGTGATTGCCCTCTAAACCGAATAATTGGTTTGGCCACCCTTATCAGCAAAAACTGCAATCAAGCATTTGCGATAATTGGCAGTGAGTCTTTTACAGCACTGCGGAGGAATTTTGGCCCACTCATCTTTGTAGAATTGTTGTAATTCAGCCACATTAGAGGGTTTTCAGATATGAACCACCTTTTTAAGATCACGCCACAGCATGTCAATCTGAGTCAGGTCAGGACTTTGACTAGGCCACTCCAAAGTCTTCATTTAGTTTTTCCTTCAGAGGTGAACTTGCTGGTGTGTTTTGGATCATCAAGATGATTTTTTTTTTCCAAAATTGACACGAGCCTTTATCTTCCTTTTTCCTAGCAGCGGTTTTTGTCTCAGAATTCTCCAGGCCATTTTGTGTCTTTCGTATTGTGGAGTCACAAACACTGATTGTACCTTTATTAAGTTAGGCCTGTAGTTATTTGGATGTTTTTCTGGGGTCTTTTGTGACCTCTTGGCTCAGTCACTGCTGTGCTCTTAGGATCATTTTGGTCAGCCAGCCACTCCTGGAAAGGTTCTCCCATGTCCCATGTTTTTGCCATTTGTGGATAATGGGTCTCACTGTTGTTTTGCTAGAGTCCCGCAGCTTTAGAAATGGCTTTATAACCTTTCCAGACTGAGAGATTTGTTTCTCATTTGTTCCTGAATTTTCTTGGATGGCAGCATGATGTCTGGCTTTTGATGATCTTTTGTCCAACTCCTTTTTGTCAGGCAGGTCCTGTTTATGTGATTTCTTGATTGAGAACAGGTGTGACAGTAATCAGACCTGTGTGTGGCTAGAGAAATTGAATTGAGCTATCCAAAGATGTGATACACCACAGTTAATTTATGCTATAACAGAGGGGGCTAACCACTTTTTCCACATAGGGCCATTTATATTTTGTCTACGGAGTCCTGCACTTGAGTTCTCACTCTGCCTGCCACACAGCTAGCTGATGACCAAAAACAAAATTTGAAGACACCGTGTGCATCTATTACATTAACTGCAAGCAATTAAATGAATAGATTGGGGATGTCAAACTCATTTTACATTGCAGGCCACATACAGCTCACTTTAATCTTAAGTAAGCCAGACCAATTAAACTACATGATAAATGAGCAAAATTACAGACAAAGTTGTGGGTAAAAACAGCAACTTTTCTGATATATAACTGTTTAATTGTTGGTGGTGGCAGTATTGGTACTGGTTATGATGATAGTGGTGGTGGGGAAGGGGAGGTCTGTATCAATAGGAAATGCTGCAAAACTTGTGAAAAGACAGTTAAAACTTCAGTGCACTCTTTTAAAATTTCTAAAGCTTTTCAGTGGGCCGGATTTCGTCTGTGGCAGGTTGATTCTGGCCCCCGGGCCTTATGTTTGACAACCCTGTAGGAGATGATTTGACTTACACACTATCTGTTGTGACTTTCAGAATGTCAATAACTTCCCATTCTCCAGAAGTGATGGCTGTAGCCTTGCCCTGCATGAATACAGAATATGTGTGGGTGGTTAACATGTCACAAAAAATGATTCATAAAGATTCATAAAAGATATTGTGCAAGACAAAAGAAAGACTAGCCAGCAAAAATATTTCAGTACTCATACACCCACCCCAACCACATGATGGATGTGCTTGTATTGCTGGGTGTCACTCATGAGCAGGTAATAGCTGTTCTTATCTGTGGCAAAAACTGGTTCTGATGGAGAGAACTAAAGAACAAGCGTGTTATTATTTATTCTTTTATGCCTTTTCTGTGCAATTCATTCATGTCAGCACACATTTAATTTTAATATTAATTTTATTTCAGTACCCTGAAATAAATGGTTGTAAGCAAATGTTATCCAACAGTCAGTAGGGAACTATTTTCTGCAGTGGATTAATACACATACAGTGTTCTACTGAGTGTTTCTGCAGCACTGTCTGTTGACAGTCAGACAGTCAGAGCAACAGCGTGACTCACTTTGATGTAAGCACAATACTCGTCATTGTGGGAGTGAGTCTTTCCATGGAATGTATTACTTTAAAACATTTACATATTTAATACCTATTTAACATTTAACAGTGTAGTGACCATACCCGTCCAATCCAGCCAGTGCTTGCCACCTCCAGATGCTGTGAAAAGATGTTAAAACTTGTGTTTATTGTCGTTCTAAGCTACAGTTTAGAGTACAACACAGCAGCCTTATCGGCTCAGCAGCTTTAAACCCAGAGAGCACAAAGAGACATTGTGACTGGGAACTGAATTTTGAAACTCTTTAGCCAACAAATTAGGAAAATCTCTAAATGGCAGGGTTGCTCTTTCACATTTTTACATAAATGGAAATAATTAGCAGCCCTTTAGCTAAGTGGAATGCCACAAGAAACTCTGCTGCACCAAGTTAACACTTTCGACTAGCTTTTGTCACGGTTTATATGAAGATATTCCAGAATAGATTTTTAGATCTTTAAAAGTTTATTTTATCCACATGTATTACACTGCAGCATTTACATACATGACTGTATTTAGTATATAAGCCTGGACTACAGAAAATATTTTTGGACTAGATTTTTTCCTTATAAGACTAGGGATATAGGATGGAAGATGCATTCCAGATCATATTCTACTTCAGTTGTGCAAATTTCCAGTGGATTTGACATACATAACCATTGAGCTCTAAGCTATTTAGAGTAAATCTAGGGATATATTGAACAAATAGTCTTTTGTCCATACTTTAGATAAAAAGATCAATTTTTTATGTGATTTAACATGAAGCATGTCAAAAAACTCTAGTCTCAGTCAGCAAAATCTTAGCGGTTTTCACAAAGTTATGGACTCAAAGGTAGGAAAAAGTACTGGTTTATACATTTTTGTTTTACCTCATAAGTATTCCATGTGAATCCATTAAAGCTGTAGATCTGAAGGATGAGATGGTTTTGTACTCTCTTTAGCCACTGGACAGCTAGACGCTCATCACTCACCCAGGTTACAGTAGACAAGTAGTGCTCACTGAAGTGAAACAAAAAGAACAGTTAAAGTTCAACATTTTGTTTTTGGATATTTGTGGAAGAAATGATATATTAGAAAGTGTTAGATTACACTGAGCCAAATGAGTCTGGAACAACAACTTCAGAGATTTTTGTTGCATTGTCAGTGTCCACGACAAATAGCTTCACTGTGGGATTGGGAGTTCCTGGCTGCAAAGACAAAAGAATATAAGATAACAGACAAAAGCCAACACTGATTACTGATGTATGTCTTCAACAAAACAGCAAATGTGCTACCTTTGGATATGGAATAGAAACAGTGCTGGGGTACTGGTTTTCACCATACCACGAGTATTCAATAGTGTGGACCCCGGTGTCATTAAACTCAGCGTAAGCCAAGTTCTTTCCTCCAGGTGACCACCAGAGACCTTGGTTGGATGAGAACATTTCCTCTGGAACGATGAACGTATGAAGCTGTGTTAGAAGATCTTTTACAGCTTATGGAGTAGTAAAGCAGCATGGTTTCATGTTGTCACAGTACAATAGATCGATAGATCGATATGTGTTTGGGTTTTTTTTACACTCCTTGAAATGTGACTGTAAAAACACAAACATTCTTCTAAATGAATGGGAACATTTGAGGCCTGCTGCTGTCTTAGAAAATCTAAGACAGAAGAGAAATGACTGATATTATAGTGTAAACATATTTTTTTAAAGTACAGACATATTAGCAAAACATCCTTTGTATGCATTCTACTGTACAGTAATTAGTCAAAATCATCAATTACATTATAATAAAATATCTGTCATGAAACGCTGTGTGGCAGGCAGGAGTAGGACCCAAGATGCAGGCACTCAGACTCGAAGGATGAACTCAAAAAACTCAGCTTTATTTGCTGACAGGGGAAAGCATACAAAACTGAACTGGGAAATATAAGCTTACACTTGACGGCGAGGCACACGAGGAAACACACAGTTTGAGGGACAACGCAACACTGACTCAGAGAAACACAGGGTTTAAATACACTGGGAAGTAACGAGGGGAATGAGACACATAAGGAGGGCACAGCTGGGAGAAATCAGGACTGACGAGACAAGCAAAGCAGGACGCATTCACATAAGACACGGACCTTCAAAGTAAAACAGGAAGTATGACACAGAGACGCGAACTTGACACGGTGGAGACAGCAACTAAGAAACACAGAGACATAAACCATAAGGCAGAGGACTCTAAGAACCGAAAGACACAGAGGGAAACTCAAACATGCAGACACAGACATACACAGAACAGAGGGGACACAGAGAAACACGAAGGGCAAGGGATCGAAACTAGAAACCATAGAATAACTCACACAAGTACAAAAATACAAAAATCACAAAGAACTAAACATGCTGGGTCAGGAGACCCAGGGCCCTGACAATATCATTCAAACCAGAAGGGCACTCGGTCTAAGACCATACCACTACAGTGCTCAAAGACCAGCGTTGCTCCTTTGTCCTTGCTCTGCATTTCCACTTCATTAATAATTAAAAAAGTTTGACAATAAAAAAACAGAGACTGTTCACCTACAAAATAAAAATCTCTCCTTTTGAAATGTGTTGGTCTCAGCAGTAAGGCACAACTTTTACTTTAAAGATGAATGTTCTACATTTCTGGTCTTTGTTATAGTTTAATACTGCTCGGTGGTTGGTTACAGAGTGTTCGCTAACAAAGTTTGTATCTTCCACTGCAAACTACTGTATAGGTAGTTGCATAATATGCTAGTAATCAAAGCAATCACAAGGAGGTTGTTGGTGCAGCAACCTATTTAGAACGGATTTAAAAAACATTTCACCCAAACAATGGAAGCATCACACCAGCCAGCAAACACCTCTCCATCTGAGTTTTTGCTTTTCTCACCAAAAGATTCCAGTGAGTTCACAACTGATCTGAGGCCTAAACTTTGTATGATATCTAAATGCTAGTCAAGTATGACATCCTTTTTATTACTAATTGTGGCGGTGGCGTAGTCTGTGCCGCTGCTGCAGGGGAGGCGTGATGAGCTGATGCAGTTTCGGTGTGCCAGCCTGTATTTTCCCACAGCGGCGCCACAGACCACGCCCCACCACACCCCACCACACTAATGTTGTCTTTTTGTGCTTGAATAATGTCTTTATGTACCTGTATTTATCATATGGTATGGTCTAATATTAATATAAAATGGTTTATTTACATGTGATATTAAAATTTCAAATGTCTGTATCAGGATACGTATAGAGTTGATCAGGGTCTCTTCCTGGAGACACAGCTACTTGTGTAACAGTAAGAAGCAAGTTTCCTCATGCAAACACTGAACGTAAATGACTCATATATCTTCCACTTACCCTCATAAACCCAGTCTGGGATTCCATTTAAAATCTTATTTTCCTCGCCATTGAATGTGACTTGTTGTGATGTAGAGTTGGGGCTGGTCTTTATATACACATTATTGTTCCAAACAAAGGCCTAGAAAAACAAATAAACAAAAGTCAAGAGACAAAACCCAAATATATGGATGGATGGGAGGACTTCGAAAAGGTTGTACATGATAATCTTTTACCCACTTCAAAACAGAAGTGTCATTCAAAATTAAGCCTGCAATCATCTGTCTTTCCCTGAACTTACCAGTTTGTTCCCTTCAGGGGCCCAGGCAAAGTACTGGACTTTATCAGGAATGTCAGAGGGTGTGATAAATGTGCTGAAACAGATTTAAGCATACATTTTACGAGGTGCCTGTAACTGAAGTTGTGAATTATGTCGGTGATATAAATATATATTTAAATAGAGGAAGCCAAAACCTTCTTTGTAGTTGAAAAAAAAAGTTACTCACTCTGACTCCCGGTCATAAAGTGAATATGAAGCTGTAAATGAATGTCTCCACAGCTAATGGGACAAAAACAAAGTAAGGTAGTTTATCATTTAAAAACTTTGAATATAAATCAGTTTAGAAATGAATCAGATGTGAATAAAGGTACTTTACCTTGGAGTAGTTGCTCATGAATGCAACGTATCGGCGGTCAGCTGACAGCTGGTAATCATAGGCATTTTTGTCTATCTGTTTGTTGAACAGAGAGATTGTAAGCATTTCATAGACACCTCCTCAAAGTCTTGCATACAAACAACACAGCATCTGTATGGAAGCTGTGTGCTATAAGCTTTAAAAGAAGGCTATGGATGCACATGAGAAGGATGTCTTACAAATCTGTCTTTGCTCAAGAAGTCTGATATCTTGTCTGTTGCGACGTCATAGAGGAACACTGAGCCTTCTGACGTATGCAGATATTCATGATCTATGGTGGAAGATGAGAAAGATGAAAGCACACCCTTAAATATTCTACTTACAAGGGAAAATGTGTGTTAAAGAAGAGAGTTACTAAATGACTGATTACTGTGATAAAAGGCAGTTGACACAGTCATATAGATGACAATCTCAATATGGACCAAAGTTTTCTCATGATTGTTAAATTGAAAAAACTGCTACTACTACTTTATGGAAATGAACTTTAACTTGCTGTAGTGCTCTAATCTAGCTATAGCTACTACTTGATTTATTCACATGCTACAGTTATGCTTAAACATACCCAAATGTATGGGTTAGAATTAGGGTTAGACCCTATGGTAGGTTAGCTCTGAGAGGGTTAAAACCACTGGTACCAAAATCATAGTAGCACCAGATTTAGCACCAGGGGTTAGTTATCCATTGGGAACATGAATGCAAAAGTATGAAAAAGTGCTTGTGATCCATGTAGATGCATGGACAAAACCAGCTTGATATTTCAGAGAAAAAAGGTGCTGTTCTGGTTTCAGAACAAGTGAATTAGGCAGGTCAGAGCTGTCCTTATTAATATTACTGCATTCTAGGTTATTTGGTTCCATATACTGGGTAACTAAATACGTGCCAATAATTTCATGTGCCTCAGTGAGTCAGTAACACAAAGTGGATTTTTGGAGATATAAATTATCCTGTCTGATAACATATTTACAGTCCGGGAGACAATAACTCAGTGTCATCATGCCCCACACTTTCTTTCTTTCTTTTTTTAAAAATACAGGTTAATTACATCACCCACCAGAAATCCACCTCATGTTGTAGGATTTGGGTTTCAGTGAGCTGTTGAAGACGTCCTCAAGGGTGAAAGATCTAATGCTGGCCTCGTCGTTCTTTTCTGAAACACGTGTTTGGAAAGCACTTGAAGATCACATGTTACAGATATAATATCTAGCCCCCCCCTCCCACACACACACACACACACACTCACATTATGATGCTCAGCAATGAGATAAGCTAAGAGCTGTAGAGGCTGTAACTGATAACGGCAAGTGGGATGTCGCTTACGTTAATGTGTAATAATGGAAATTGTCAAAGTGGGTACAGAATGGGCTTGGATTTAAAGGTATGCATATGGGGTGTCAGAGAAACGTCATTGCGACTTTAATCACACTTATAAATGTGACTTCGCTCGTTTCTTAGGTGGCAACGTGACTCCCGATGAGCTAAATGTTTTCTTTCAGTGTTTTTAGAGAAGTGTTAAGTGACAACGGTCCAAACAACGCGCAATGACGCGCGCATAAAATACTTTCTGACAAATGTGTTTAACGGTAAAGCAGAGATGACGCCAGTGTGTGAAGCATTTAATAACAAAGACTCACCATTAAGAAATATAGCCGTGGGGACCGCTATCAAAACGACGACCACAGCTGCCCCAAAAATTCCGAGGAGCACCTTGGCAATGGAAACCTGTTCGAAGGGACAAAAGTCAGAAAGTGCAAACGGTTCCGTGTGAAGCATTCCATACGCATAACAACGACGTGTGAGTATTAACAAACCACCACCAACCATTGTTTCTGGCCGTAAAGTGAAGTATACAACCGATATCGCTCCGAATCACAACTTCATCGATCCAGTGCCACACGCGCAGAGAGCAACAAAGTTATGTGACACATTGGTTTGTTGTTAAATATTATCTCAGCTCAAGTTTCAAAGGTGACACAGAAAATGTTCAGCGGAGTAAAGTTCGTCAGGTTTTATGATGCACAACAGTTTTGAGGAAGTATGTTATCCAGCTGTTCCCCAATTTGTCCGCTATTCAGAAAATTGTTCCTCTTATTCAGCATGTGGAGCAAAATGCCATTTCACTTAAATATAAGAACACATATCGTGTCTGTAAACACTTTTTGTTTTGTTCAAGGCTGCAATTATCAGTTTAGTCTGTTACTCTGTTTTGCAATTGCCTGAAATGACAAAATTAATATCTTGTTTGATTAGTTATTTTCCTGTTCATACAGAAAGAGAAAATTATGCTTGTTAGACAGGGACGTTTGCCAGGAAAAAAGGAAAAAACGGATTAACGGTTTACAACTATGACTAAACAGAGTGTAGAAATAAATATTAAATAACGTCATTTTACCTCTCAGGACCTGGCGTCCACATATGTGGACATCACATTTTGGGTTGTCTAGACCAAAATACAAAATTTTGCTCTACAAGGGCCCAATATCCACATACGAAGACAGTATACTACCACTGTTCTATCGAAATTTAAAACGAATGTCCTCATATGTGGATATCATTTTTCCCAGAAACAAAAATCAGGTAAAAAGATAATACTTTGTTTTTACATTCATCAGGTCCCAATCAGCCCAAATAGCAAAGAGAAATTAAAAATGCATGCCATGAAAGAGTTAGGAGGTTAAAGAAAACGGATTATTTTCATATATTATGAACTACAAAAGATGATCACATAGCACCCAATATATATTAATTCCTGCAATTGTGTTATTAAATACGATTTAATACTGTGAAGGCTATTAAAAAAAACAAAAAAGCTTAAGCCAAACTGTACTTGAGCATCCTTATTATGTGCCAAAATCTATTAAAAATATTTCACTGCTTTGATAGCCAGATAGTCACCATTGCTATCACTGGCTATGCTGCTATTGTGGCTAACTCAGTCAAGCTAAGTTGTAGCATTATATATGCAGTCCTGAGAGTTCATTCATAAAAATCAAACAAACACAAGCTATTCATATTGAACCACCATCCTGTATGACAAGGAATAACTTTTTGTTAGCTCTCATATTGCACTGCATATGCTGTCCACCACTTTACATGACTGTCAAAATTATGTCTTAGATGCATCCACCATATAGTCCCTTCTGTGGTGCATGGTAAGAGTCCCCAAGCCGTATGCAATGCAATAAGTACGGAGGAATGAAAAAGTTATTTAAAAAAAGTGATTTTACATTCTCTGCTCAGATGTATTTTTCTAACAGCTGTACAAATAACACTATTTATTCTATATATGTACACACACACACACGTATATATATATATATATATTTTCTTTTTTTTCAGTCAGTGTGACTCTCAGAAATACAAGTTTAGGGTTTTTTTTAGACATTATTTCCACTGACTGTGCAAGTCTTCCTCTTTGCACACGACACTGACCAGTCTGAAAATGCTAAGAGCCCATTAAAGGCTTAACAAATATAAAGCTGTGCCTTTATGAGGAATAGACATCATATTCTGCACTTATTTTCCTCATACCGGACATCCTCAGCAAACAAATAGACAGTGGATGTCTTCCCTAATGCAGCATGGCTTGTTTGAAGAGTGTTACTTCACAGATGCCTCCATTTAGCTGACACTCAGCCTGACTAAAATCGTTTATAGGTGTCACTTTATACGCATTTAGTCTTATTGGACAGATATAGCTTTGACGTATGAAGGCAGAGAGTGAGGAAAGAAAACATGACAGATATAGAGCAAAGTTTGAACCGCTGGTCATCTGAATCTATGTACAGTTGTGTACTGGTGGATTTATAATCTAATGCAGGATTTTGATACATGGAAATATTGCAATGTCTTGACATAACAACCATTTTTCAGTTTAAAGAAAAGTGAATAAAAACAGAGAAAACAGGAAGTCATTAATGTAAGATAAACACTGTCACCGAGTCAGATTATTTTTTCAACTCTCTTTCAACTCTGCCCTGTGTTAAATAAAAATTTGTTATATAGGGCATGAGACATTTCTTTGGAGGGTGATTGTGCTTGACCGCAACCAGCCTTCTAATAAAAGTGTGCCGTCTCAGGGATAAATTGAGAAGCTGGGCCTTGACTTAAACAGATTCTTTGCTTCAGGTTGAATAGCCTTGAAATTTGGGAGTTGTTTGGAGGAACTGTGAGGAAATCACTGCTGTTGGAAATAAGCCAGTGAACATTTTGTAAACATCCTCACTGCACTGACGTATCAACTTAATCAGGGCTGCCCAATCCCAGTCCTCGAGAGCTACTATCCTGCAGCTTTTAGATGCATCCCTACTCCAACACAGCTGAATCAAATGGTTTGATTACCTCTTCAGCATGCCATCATGTTTGGCAAAGGCCTGATAACAAGCCATTCATTTGATTCGGGTGTGTGGGAACAAGGATGCATCTAAAAGCTGCAGGACGGTAGCTCTCGAGGACCGGGATTGGGCAGCCCTGAACTTAATGATACGTCAGTGCAGTGCAGCAGCTCATTTAAAAACCACTCACACACATATACTTCAGATTATACACTACAATTACTAATGTTGTTTTGCAATACAAATTTGTATTTCAGTTTGAAGCTATAAACACTATAAGTGGATAAAGGACTGGATACTGATAAACTGATAGATCATATAAATGTTTTACTGCTGTAAGTCCTGTAACTAATTGTATTTACTATTACATATGCACAGTATATATGCACTGCTCAAAGAAATGGAACCTAACAAAAAATAAATGAAAGGTAAATCGCATAAATCAAATAGTGGATCTTGGTGAGTGAACTATACAAAATGAAAATCTTTAACATACATGTGAGCAATGTTCCCTCTAATTTTTCATGTGTCTGAGCGAACACACAAACTCCCTGAGCGGTCCCTTGGACCACTGTGAGCAACAGCAGACAGTGTGCACTGTGGTCACGCCAGCATCGAATCCATCCAAGTTACATGGTTTATTAAAACAATCAAATTACAGCATTTACATTTATGTTAGACTACTTTTAATTAACTGCCTTAGCCCACTTACGATGAAAAAAAAATCTTGTTCATGACCTGTGTAGGATGTTAACACTATTGGAAGTACAAAAAAAAAAAAAAAAAAAAAAAAATTATATAATATATATATATATATATATATATATATATATTTGCAAAAGAATCTGGCTGCAAAATAAAATACAGTATATAATGACCAATGTTGGGCAATTTAATTATATAGTTACTTATATAGTTACTTCTTCAAAAAAGTAACCGAGTTATGCAAACAAAGTTTTTTGCAGCTGTTTACCTAAAAATGCAGCCAAGGCGTTTTTTAAATAAACATTTAAAACTATTTACAGAACAATCAGGTGTTCTGCATCAAATTTGATGCCACAAAAATTATTTGTGCCACTCCAAAAAACAATTTCTGACCACTATGAGATAAAGGAGAACAACAGCCTGATACCTGCAGGCCTGACAACAGGAGATGTATCACTCCTGTAACACCTGTAACATTCAGTAGTCCATTGTTCTGACACACACAACAAAACTATTGACTACACTACACACTAACTACACAAGATTTGCGCTAAATGTCTCAAATCTCTCATATCTCAAATATCTCAAAACACCTCCGTCACTCCTAAAACTTCCCCCCTTCCTAAACAATAAATGCCATGTTGCCATATCATATTTTGATTGGTCGACATGGTATATTTTTCGACCAATAGGAAAGGGTGGGTTTGTTTGGTTTTGTTTTTGCTCACAGGGGGAGAGCGCTTTCCTTATAAAACGCCGTTTACCGTTTCTTCCGCAGTAAATATAAACAACGATAGTATTCAGGAAGAAAACCAAACATTGCATATATTTGTTTTTATCATAACTCTGGTTTTATGTGGCCTATCAACTAGAGATGGACCGATCAGATATTACGTATCGGTATCGGTCCGATACTGACCTAAATTACTGGATCGGATATCGGAGAAAAATAAAAAATGTAATCCGATCCATTAAATATCACGAAAGCACCTCACAAAACTTGCAACACGCCATAACTCACCTCAGAACGTTAGCACGTCGGAGCAGTATGCATCACGTGATAGAGCGGCTGTGGCATGCGGGACCTGTCGGTGGTCTGGATAGCATGTGGAGCTTCGCTAGCAACCCGGCATTTCATCTCCGACAAAGTTATCCCGAGAGAAGTAAAGCAAGTGTGTAAGTCCATCTCTGCATGTTTGTAAAGCATTCCTGCGTTAAGCTTAACAAGCGATATATGGAGCGACTGCCTCTTCTTGCTGCTACTTCAATCATGAAACTGCTTAATGATCAGCTGATCGGCTTTTCTGTCGCGAGTCCATCTCTCTGGTTTGTTTTTGGCCCACTTTGCACCAGAAAGAGGAAACCAGCAGCTAAACAACAGCAGCACGTTTAAGCTTGATCAGCTGTTGTTAGAATTTATTTATTATTACTTTCTACTCGAGGATCTTTTTCTACGTAGCTGACGGCTGGTAACTGTGCAGGGGCGGATCTAGCAAAGTTTAGCCAGGGGGGCCGATAGGGCATTAACAGGGAAAAGGGGGCACAAAGACATACTTTTCTTTCTTATTCTCATTTAAAATGTCTAGCTTTTAATAAATAATTATCCGAATCTTACACCGAAAGTTTTAATTTGATGTAAAATGAATAGAAGTCAATTACTGTATATAGTGAATATTAAGTCTAATATATATACCCTAGTAAGCTATAGTACTTTTTCCTTTGGGAAGGTACCATCTGTACAGTCTGCAATTTTGTTGAAGAAAGATGTTGAATCTATTTAATATTTCTTGAAAAATAATTGATTTCTGTGCATTTTTTTTTCACACTGCATCAAATTAAGGTTGATTACGTTGATTAAGCATCATGAGGTGGAGCGTGAGGGGTGGTTCCCTATTTTTTATTTATTTATTTTTGTTGTTGCTGGGAGTTGGAACCCTATTAGTTAGGTTGCTTAATATTTACGCTAAGTACTCTTTAAAATACCAGAATAGGGAGGATGGTGTAGGTTTAAGTTTATTAGATTGATCAGTATTGCTGAACTATAAATATTTTTTTTTTGCATATAGGTATAACAGAATAGCTTTAGTGTAGTTGTTGTTTTAAACTTGAGTATGAACTTATACAAAATGCAGCAAGATATTTTTAAAAAAACAGTTTTATTGATTAAAACACACTATATCGGATTCATATCGGTATCGGCAGATATCCAAATTTATGATATCGGTATCGGTATCGGACATAAAAAAGTGGTATCGTGCCATCTCTACTATCAACACAACATTTAAAACTGGTATAAAGTCCACACGTTTTCCGTCAATTGTTCCGTCTGTCCTGCTCACATCTCCAATGGTTGTACACGTTATTATTAATGTGGCTTCACTCCATATCATCCACGCCGCTTTGCTAGCTAAAACACCGTTGTCGGCACATAAGGATGCTGCCATAGCCTGTCAACGACGTTGTTTAGCTGCATACTGTATATACGAATGTGAATCGCATTATTGGCTGGACTATGGCATCCCATAGGTGGCATCGTTCTAATCCCTTACGGGAGCAGCCAGTCATTTACTGACTAACACTGCAAAACAGAATTGTTAACATATTAATTTTAATTTAAATTCAGGTTGGATTTTTTTTGTGCACAACGCAGATTTTTTGTGCGCAGAGACCGTGCCAGCAATTGCGCACATGCGCAGCTTAGAGGGAACATTGCATGTGAGTTAGTAGTGTTGTGTAGGGAGCCGTTGACATGTCTTGAAGTTCTCCAGAGGCCTGATAATGAACTAATCATTTGATTCAGGTATGTTGACCCAGGTTGATATCTAAAACCTGCAGGCACTAGAGGCCTGGGGTTGGACACCCCTGGTTTAGAGCATCAATAAGCTCTCTCTAAAGGACAGAAAGACCTCATGCCAACCTCATGGAGTATCATTCTGACAGTTTAGTCAGAAACATGCACAAGTAGCCTAGTGGAGGTAATTTTGTAGGGCTCTGCTAGTGCTGCTCTTGTTCTTCCTCACACAAAGGACAAAATACTGGTCCGGGTGTTGAGTTGATGCCTGCCTTAGCCTATTTACACTCTTAAGACTGTGCAGCGAGATGCAGCAAACCTTCTAGTACCAGCATTTATTGATGTGCTGTACTGGAAATACTGGACTACCTCTGAACCTAAATGGGCAATAGTGACAATGACACTAGCAAAAAGCAAAACTGGAGAAACGTCAGTCAGAAAGGCCTCTCCAATGGCACAATATTGTCATGTTCAATTGCACCAAAGGAAGTGATGTAATTTTACAGCGAATTGTTGTAGAATGTCACTTTGGTAAAATAGTTCAAAAAATCTTGAGCAACTATATTCACGTGAATAACTGAACACAACATAACATTATGAAATGACGGATAGATTGTGCAGTTTGAAGCACCAGTATTACGGTTTTATCCACTGCCATGTTTCTTTATTTGAACTATATTTGGAGAATCACACTAAAACATAACTGAAAAGTAAAATACAGTTAATAATAGCATAAAACCAAGTTAAGACCCAATAAAATATAATGAAAGGAAACAAAAAATAAGAATAAAAAACATTATCAATAAGAGTTTCCACAGAAAGACTTAACAAAAAAGTTATCATTTGGTTCTGAGCTTGTGATTGAAGACAGCGAGGAGCAGTATTTTTTTTTAAAGATAAATTGAGATAAATAGTCTGGAGCTGTTGAGCTGATGTGGCATTCTTAGAGCAGACAGAACCGGATCACTGTAGAAGGTTCCATGATTACAGATTCTGACAGTCAGACACCTAATTGTTAGAATCTGGAAACACTGCAGAGAGGATTGGCTAGTTTTTCATGGGCACAACCAATGACTGTATGGGCACAACCCACAAATGCATTTTCCTCACAAGTATGGCAGGAATTCCAACAGTAATAAATTTATTGCTAAGAAACATTGTTACAACAAAGAAATAAGTGACCAAACAGAAATTCTCTTTTTATGCTAGGTGTGTGTGTGTGTGTGTGTGTGTGTGTGTGTGTGTGTGTGTGTGTGTGTGTGTGTGTGTGTGTGTGTGTAGACAGAGAGACATTATTCTTTCAAATCCGTGCACCTAGATTTTTTCACAGCATAATTACCTTCATAGCAGCCAGTGTGTGTCCTCGATGACCTACAGCACTCTCAGATGCTCACTGATTTCGGTGTTTGGCTCTGAGTGTTGGTATTTCCCTGTTATGATAAAGTGGGACCTCCCACCCCAGATGTTGGTTCTGTTAAGATACCACTCCACACTAAGCCATGGACATAACGTACAGGAAGTAATGTCTTTTGCACTGTCCTTTGCTCTCACAGTTCTCTAGCAGCCTCAGATATTTTGCTTTTCATTTGAATTTCTTTTACTGAAGTTTTACTGAAGAATGAAATGCCGTGAAGGCTGCTCACTTTTACAGATGTGAAATCTCATCTTCTATTTGTTGATATTTTCAGCTTCCTGTCTTGATTAGATACACATATTCTTATGATAGTGTTTTAGGTAAAGCTACTTTTGACTCCTCCCTTACTCAAAAAGGGATCGCGACAGTAGGTAGCTATACATAAATGATTTGGCAGGTTATTTATGCTGGATCTGCAGACAATTAAGAATAAATAAATAAATATATACATTTTTAAACTTAATTTAAACGTATCTTAATGTGCATTTTTCTTACTTGTAATTTTATTTGTTTCGTTTTTATTTAAAGACCTTTAAATTCCTGAAATTATGAAAAATAAATAGTATATAGCGCTTCTTTATTACACGAGCAGAACCAAGGTTTCCACAGCACAACCTAGTGGTGAATGACAACATTGCAGGAGAGCAAAGCTAAGAGCATTTTGGCGGTCCTTTTAAAAATGCCCTGTGCTCTTCTGTCATTGGCTAGTTGCAATGTCTGTCAAGGCACTTCCGACAACTCTCGGCAGCTCGGATGTGATGCACTGCTCTTCTGACTTCGGAAGTTACAGCGTTGTTACAGTGTAGCTCGTATCAAATCACACTGACATTTTATAAGTATTAAACTTGTCAGAGGTCTTTCCTTTTCACCAAATGGCTTATCCAGGATACGGCGGAGTGAGTAAACTGTACTAAACACTGTTAAACGAGCTACAGTAGCTAGCAGGAGGGTTAGCTGTTGCTGGAGGCTCTTGCATATTTTACGTTAAGTTGTGACTGTAGAGGTGCTGCATTTGTTCCTGTACTCCTGTAGTAATTATTAATGTGGTAACTTTTTACCTACTGTAACTCAGGAGCTATATTGGCGTCCTCTGTTGATTGTAAATGAACTTTTATACCCCGAAAAAATGTCTTCCGGGATGAAAAATCTCTCAGTGCTCGCCTTCAGTCTCTCAGCTGTGTATATGAAAAAGGTTTTGGCATAGAGTAACCTATGAAATTACAGCAAGTACGATTATCGGTGCTAAAGACTTTCTTTATGTCTGTACACTGTATTTAAACAAGCACTGCAGAGTATTTGAAAATGTAGCGTATTGACAGCACTTTGTGTAGGGCACACAGGGCAACAGGTTATAATTGTTTTGTGGTATGAAACAAATCAGCACTCTGATCAGTGTTTTACATACCAGTACTAATCTTCTCTCTATTTTCTGTCTCAGTATGGGGGCCAAATGCCAGGCATGCCACCGCAAGGAATGCCAGGAGGGCCCATGAGAGGTCCCATGCCTGGGAACATGGGGGGTCCGATGGGAGGTGGGCCACCTCAAGGAGGATATGGACAGTATGGAAGCTATCCAGGAACATTTGGTGCCCAACCCCCACCTGCAAATGACCCAATGTGGGGATACTTTACAGCCATAGCAGGCCAGGTGAGTTTGGATGCATGCAGAAACATGTCAGTCATAGTCTTTAAGAAAGTCACATTTTCCCAGCAGCTTTGATTTCATTTTCATATTTCAGATCAAAAACGAGACAGGCTCTGTCTGCAGATGTTCAATATGTCATAAGTGTCAGGAGCTCAGATGAAGCAGTAAAGGAGCTCTGACTTAACTTGAGTTCCCTCTGTCATCAATGCATAGATAATGCACAAAATCTTGGCTGCTGGCCTCCAGTTCGAAACGGTGTGAGCACAAAGTTTTACTTGATAGTGTGTGCACTCAGCTGAGAGGTTGTGGCTTGCTGAGACGAGAGCAGAAAGTTGTTTAGTTTTCAAGAAAAAACTGCATTAGAAACATTACAAAACAGCAGTGTACATGCACTTGCACAATGATGTTTGCAGTTATTGCACTCAAACTATTTTTGTTTAGTGGTTTTTATTCCGGGGTATTATTTCCTGTGGGATGAAACTGTTTTTAAACCTACTGGTTCTCATCTTCAGAGACTTGACACAGCTGCCTGAGGCCGACAGGTCGAACATTCTCTAATATCTGTTGATCTGTGGTCATTATATTTTTCATATTTGTCGCATACTGTAGTCTACCAAAATCTCATGGTTAAACGAGTTTTATTTAAAGTATCAAGGTTAACGGTGGATTATTTTAATTGAACTTTTTTTTTTCATCTTCACTTACACTACCGTCTGTCACATCTTCTTCCTTTCTTTACTTTCTGCTACACAGACAAGATCCTCTGCAAGAATGAATCATGTAGGACTAATATTAGTCTCTTAACCTGCCTACATACCATTTTCAACCTTTTTGGTGCTAAGGCATATCAGAGGTCAAATGTAAAGTTTTGATAATTATTAAAGTTTAAATAAGTGTCCAAACAGGCAGAGAGAGAACATGAAAACTATACAGAAAGACCCCAGTTATGGTTTGAACTGTCTTGCTATGCAGTGACAGAGCAAACCTCTACATCACCATGCCACCCTGCATAAGTGGTTGAAGAAATAAGTCACAGATAGTTAATAATTCGGAGAGTCAACTCTTACATGTCACCTCATTCACTCCTTCAAGCAATTCTAGTCAAAATCTGTTAGTATCACCCTGTCTTTCTCTGGTATCCCAGTCAGTGTTTGTTATAAGCTAATGTATGCTGCAAGGCTTAAAGAGTGAGTGCCAGTAGAGTTTGTACTGGTCTATAAACCTTCCATCCGTTATGGATGCAAAATAGAAGTAAATGCACAAAATAATCAAACTATTGGTAGCATTCATTTAAACTCGTTGGTTTCCTGGCACAGGCTCGGGTCTTATGTATAGTTTTTTCAATAGTGTTGAGTTTGGGTGTTTGGGAAGGCCATTCCAGAAGCTCAATGTTAGGCAGCTTTATCTCTTACAGAGCCAACTTTGTTGTGTGTTTGGGGTGATTGTCCTGTTTAAACACCTAATTGTGTCCAAGTTTCAACTGTTTAGCTGTTGATTTGAGGTGATGTTGAAGAATTTGGAGGTAGCTCTGACAGATCTAGAGGAGGTCTGTGTGGATGAGTGGGCCAAATCCCTGTTGCAGTGTGTGCAAACCTGGTCAAGAACTACAGGAAACGTTTGACCTCTGTAATTGCAAATAAAGGCTTCTGTACCAAATATTAACACTGATTTTCTCAGGTGTTCAAATACTTATGTGCACCAGTGCAATACAAATAAATTCTTTAAAAATCATACAATGTGATTTCCTGATTTTTTTTTTTTTTTAAATGCTGTCTCTCACACCGGGGAATGCACCTACAATGTGAATTTCAGACCCCTCCATGATTTCTAAGAGGGAGAACTTGCAAAATTGCAGAGTGTTCAAATACTTATGTTCCTCACTGTATACAGCATAAAGAATGAGCATCATGGTACAACCATCATGCTTGACAGTTGATAGTGTTAGGTTTGAAGTCTCACCTTTACATTTCTTGTCATTGTGGCCTAATAGTGCAGTCTTTGTTTTGTGAAGGATCAGGATCACTTATATTGGAATCTGCATCTGTTTAGAAATGGAAAGGTCCAAGATAAAGCTGAGACCTTTCCAACTTTTGTAAATCAACAATTCTTCTTAGGTCTTCACTGAGTTTCATGCACTTTCCTATTCTTTTAGGTATTGGTTAATCCAATGAGGACTGCCAATTTTTTTTTTTTTTTAAACGGTGAAATAAATTATTTTTTAAAATAAATCTGGTGGGAAAGAGAAATTACCAGTTGTAATTAATAGGCCTTGGCTTTGTCACATTAGGAAACCATCCAATTCCTAATGCAGAACCATCCGCACCACTTCTTACAATTTTAAGTGAAAAAATATGTGACTTCCTGCTCTGTACAGGACGGCGAGATTGATGCAGAGGAACTCCAGAGATGTCTGACTCAAGCTGGTTTTACTGGCAGCTACAGTCGTAAGTTTACTGCTTTCTCTTTAACTAAAGAGGTCGATGCTTGAATTATGCTTTTACACAATTTCTGTTTTAATTTTGAAGGGCAGTTTATATCTCCAATATCGAGCTAAAAGTTCCAGCTAAGTGGGCCCTTTAAATATTTGTTACTGAGAGCAATTTTTACTGAGAAACTGAGGAATTTTCACTGTCACAGCTTGGATTTTATAAATGTACACTTTTTTTGTGAAGTCTTGTTTGTGGACTGTTCACTGCATATCATTAATACGCACCTATGTTTATGTGTATTTAAAAGGGACAGATTAATTAGCAATTAATATGCCAGGTCTTTCCTGGCAGGTTGATGACATATAAAATTAATCAACAAAAGCAAACATTCAGACACATGTGAGCAATAAGTATGAGCAAAAAGGACAAAAACACGTAGGCGACTTTCCGTGAGATTACTTCACATCATGAAACCTGCTGAATTAACCAACAGTAATAACTTTCTAAAGCCGTCCTCTGGCCCGCCCCCTTAGGGCAGCTCTCACATGTTTATACATGTAGTTCCACACAGTGCTGAGCTCGAAGAGAGAAGTGAAAGGTTCAAACAATTATTGAAACACCCCAGAGTTAAGAGGAAGGATGAGGTTAACACACGTTGCAAGAATGTAATTGCGCATGTGAAAGTTTGGTCATAAAAAATAAATTTTTACAGAAAAGTCACATTTATGAAAACCTTCTGTTGGCTCTAATATTTGACTTAGAAGATGCTGAAGCTGTACAGTTCTACCATTTTTGGAGTATGGCGTGTTGCATTTGATCTTCATAGCCACTGGTCTATTGCTCACTGGATGGTTGACTGTCTATTATAAAGAAGGTAGTGAATGACAGATGAGTGATTTTGGACACAGCTACTGTATCTGTAGTGATTGGTTAACAGGTTTAAAATAGTGATTCAGTAAGTAAATTATCTGCAGCAGTTTTTGTTGTGAGCTAACAAGTAATCTATATCACCACCTAGGGCTGCTCAATTAATCGAATTTTAATCACGATTACGATCTGGGCTTTTAATGATCATTAAAAATGACTGAGCCGATTATTAGCCCCTCCCTTGTGCTTTACTCTGGCGCTGCTCCGTGTGGCAAATCGAGCGCACCTCTCTGCATTTCGAACAGGCGTCACAACAATTAAGAGGACCCGAGGGAAGCTCGGAAAGCTCGGAAAGCTAAGCAGAAGTTATTTGGAGAGGAGAGTGACTGCCGTTGGTTGAAAAGAGAAGTAAAAAAAACCCAAAAACTTCAGTGGTGTGGAAACATTATGGGTTCGCGGAGTCAGACGTGGATCAAGTAGACATAGTGTGTAAACGTTGCTACAGCGTCGTAGCTGCACCACAGAGCAACACTGCAAAGTTCACTAAACATAGATGTTTACATTTTTCATTTATTTTTTATATTGCAAACATTTGCACTGTTATCAGTATTTGCACACTATTTTATATTATTTTTTAAAGTCATTATTCAATACGTTGTTATTGTTAACCCTTTAAAGCCGGTCAGAGCAGCACGCTCTGTTTTGTGTAACTATTTTTAAATCCCTGTAGAACCTGAACCGCGTAAGCTAGCGCAATAATTTTTTTGCATATGAAACTTAAATCTTATGCCATCAGCTTGTCCTAAGTCACGGTTTCCTTCCACATATAGCTTTGCAAAAATTGCATAAAAAGCGCTTGCAGGAACAAAAACATAATATTCCAGAAACACGCTTTGCCAATCCGATCAGCTGTTCGTAACACTTCCCACAATGAAAAAGATGTCAACGCGAACTATCGCATGTCCGCCATTTCCTGTCCGAAACCGGAAGTGACGTCATTTTCACGGAAAATGTCGTTTTTTTACTTGTAGGCCTTAAAAGCCTATACTGGTGTTTTTATAAGTCATGTTTGACTTTTCTGAATAGTTTCTGGGATGCTTAGAACTCGAATTGCACTGCTGGAAATAGTTTATTTTGATGCACATGCTGTTTTCTTTGCAAATTTGCATCATAGGATTGTTTTTTTTTTTTGTTTTTCCTGCAGTATATAAAAATTGCTGTATCTCCAAAATAAAACTATGAAGACACTTAAACTAAATTTCCTGTTGTTGTAAACTATTTTTTGCAACTTTTTTGTATTTAAAGTTTTGAGGGATAAACCTCTTACATTTCTCCAAGTAGAAATATATGTAAAAAAAACAAAACAAAAACGATTTTCAATTTTTTTGTAGTTTATTGCACTTTTTTGCAATTAATGTAATTACTATGGACTTAATGCATACATATTATTAAAATATGGGCTATAACAGTATAGCAACTTGAAATGCTCCCACAAATGGCACTACAACATGTAAAAAAATAATATAAGCTCTGGCGGACTTGGTTCTATAGTAGGTCTTAAAGGGTTAAATAAATATCGTCAAATAATCGAGATCTCAATTTCAGTGAAAATAATCGTGATTATCATTTTTGCCATAATCGAGCAGCCCTATCACCACCAGCTTTTTCACAAGAGCAAATACTAGTTTAGAGCTTTATTGAGAAACCTTGTAGGAGTCATACGATTTGGAGTCACATGGAACTTCCTTTAGGAGCTTCCTAAATCCAGACCTTATCTTGGGATGCTTTGAGTATGGTATTAGCTCTGAAAGTTGCTTTCAACCACCAGGCAGTACTTTTGTGTTATCTTTAAAATGAAAATAAAAATGTTGCCTCAAGTAATTTCTAACATGTGTATTATCTTTACAGCCTTCAGCCTGGACACATGCAGGATCATGATTGCAATGCTAGATGTATCCTTTTTTGTACAGTATCTTTGGTCTAAGTAGCTGCAATATGCTGCTCGTCATATCCTAATCAAACTTTTCAGGTGAAATTCCTCAGGTTTATAGCAGGCGTGACTCAACCTTTGCTTTGTTATAGCAATTACTGTCCTCATATCTGCGCTTAAATCTTAACCAACCTGTCACCAGAGAGACTTGACAGGCAAGATGGGTTTCAATGAGTTTAAGGAGCTGTTTTCAGCTCTCAACGGCTGGAAGCAGAACTTCATGATGTTTGACCGGGATCGAAGTGGAACTGTAGAACCTCACGAGATGACTCAGGCTATCAACGCCATGGGTGAGAGTCCTAACATTTCAGCATCAGATACTTAATGGCTAATATCATCTTTAATTTAGTGACACTTAATTAGACCTAATAATATGTGACTGGTTTTTACTGGAGTTACCACTTGGCCCTCACAGTGAGAAGGTTCTGGGCTCCAGCCTTCAGGCTTCTCTGCTTGGAGTCTGCATGTTCTCCCTGTGCCAGTGTAGGTTTATCTGGGTACTCCGACTTCCTTGGGCAGTGCAAAGACAGGCATGTAAGGTTAATTTGCGTTTCTAAATTGGCCATATTTATGAATGTAAAGTGGATAAAGCTTTTAAACTGTATAGAATAAAGTACATTCAGTATGACTTATAAAGCCACAGAATAATGCTATAAACAGACGATTCCATAACAGCAGGCCTTAATCTTGAGTCACAGTACTACGAAATGCTGGTGATAATGGTTTTCATCATTATTAAATCTTTCAATTATTGTAAAAAAAATCTATTTATCTATACCTATCTATCTGTCTATGAAGTGCTTTGCAGCTTTCTTGCAAAAGACAGCAGTGAAGCACTTGCTTCCACTATGATGAAAGAATAAAATATTGAACTTTATTTTGCTCATAGGAGTGTTCTTTTGATTTCAAATCTAGTAAATTATTTCACAGTGACACAACTTTTGACCAGCAGATTGACAGGAATGATGAGCCTGATATTGTCGCCCCCCCCCCCCCCCCTTTTTTTTTTTTTTTAAGGCTACCGCATCAGTCCACAGGCCCTGAATGCTATTCTCAAGCGATACAACAAAGGGGGCAGGGTCTTCTTCGATGACTATGTGGCCTGCTGTGTGAAACTCCGAGCTCTCACAGGTATGAGAAGACAGACATGGTCTGACATGTTCAGTGATCAGCCATTGCAAACGCAGACATGGCTTTCATTTCACCTGTATTCCCCTGCTGTTCGCTGTAGTGTGCTGCAATGTTCTACTTTGCTCCATCCTTACGTCTGAGTCACGAAGCAGCAAGAAATTAGTTTTATTGAAATCATGACCCTGATCTTACTCTGCCTGTTACAGACAACTTCAGGCAGAGAGATGTCATGCAGCAGGGATCTGTCACCTTCCAATATGATGATGTAAGTATTTTTTATGTCCGGTGTTCCAATTTAGCTCTGCCCGAATCTGCTCAGATCACCTGGTTGCTGTGTTTGTGGTGTTCCAAACACCTGTGTTACCCATGCAGGAAAAAAAAGATTTCTCCAGTCTTACTCTATTTTATTTTATTTTATTTATTTATTTTCCTGTCCTAATCCCCAGTCATGGCCATATCACAGTCCAAGTTAAGCCCTTTGCAGACATGAATAGGCAGGATTTGGCCAGCATTATAGACATTTTTCATCGGTTGTGAGTTTGGTGCACTATTCTTACATCAGCACAACGTAAACTTAACAGTAGAAAGTTACAAGGTTAAAGATCGATTTAAACTAGGGCTGCTCGATTATGGCAAAAATGATAATCACGATTATTTTCACTGAAATTGAGATCTCGATTATTTGACGATATTAATTTAACCCTTTAAGACCTACCATAGAACCAAGTCCGCCAGAGCTTATATTATTATTATTTTTTTTTTTTTAAATTTATTTATTTTTACATGTTGTAGTGCCATTTTTGGGAGCATTTCAAGTTGCTATACATCAATACAACTGTTATAGCCCATATTTTAATAATATGTATGCATTAAGTCCATAGTAATTACATTAATTACAAAAAAAGTGCAATAAACTACAAAAAAATTGAAAATCGTTTTTGTCATTACATATATTTCTACTTGGGGAAATTTAAGAGTTTTATCCCTCAAAACTTTAAATACAAAAAAGTTGCAAAAAATAGTTTCCCACCACAGTAAATTTATTTTGAGTGTTTTCATAGTTTTATTTTGGAGATACAGCAATTTTTATATACTGCAGGAAAAACAAAAAACAATCCTATGATGCAAATTTGCAAAGAAAACAGCATGTGCATCAAAATAAACTATTTCCAGCTGTGCAATTCGAGTTCTAAGCATCCCAGAAACTTCAGAAAAGTCAAACATGACTTATAAAAACACCAGTATAGGCTTTTAAGGCCTACAAGTAAAAAAACGTCATTTTCATGGAAAATGACGTTTTTTCCCTTCCGGTTTCGGACAGGAAATGGCGGACATGCGATAGTTCGCGTTGACATCTTTTTCATTGTGGGAAGTGTTACGAACAGCTGATCGGATTGGCAAAGCGTGTTTCTGGAATATTATGTTTTTGTTCCTGCAAGCGCTTTTTATGCAATTTTTGCAAAGCTTTATGTGGAAGGAAACCGTGACTTAGGACAAGCTGATGGCATAAGATGTAAGTACAACTCCTCCGGTTTCATATGCAAAACAAATTATTGCGCTAGCTTACACGTTTCAGGTTCTACAGGGATTTAAAGGGTTAACAATAACAACGTATTGAACAATGACTTTAAAAAATAATATAAAATAGTGTGCAAATACTGATAACAGTGCAAATGTTTGCAATATAAAAAATAAATGAAAAATGTAAACATCTACGTTTAGTGAACTTTGCAGTGTTGCTCTGTGGCGCAGCTACGACACTGTAGCAAAGTTTACACACTATGTCTACTTGATCCACGTCAAGTAGAACCCATAATGTTTCCACACCACTGAAGTTTTTTTTTTTACCTCTCTTTTCAACCAACGGCAGTCACTCTCCTCCCCAAATAACTTCTGCTTAGCTTTCCGAGCTTCCCTTGGGTCTTCTTAATTGTTGTGACAGGTGTTGGAAATGCAGAGAGGTGCGCTTGATTTGCCACACGGAGCAGCGCGAGAGTAAAGCACGAGGGAGGGGCTAATAATCGGCTCAGTCATTTTTAATGATCGTTGAAAGCCCAGATCGTAATCGTGATTAAAATTCGATTAATTGAGCAGCCCTAACTTAAACCTGATCTCACTATATCTGACTTGCTTTTTCATATGCACTTCTTTCAAGCAATGTGTAGAAAACTTAAGAACTACAGTGATAGTCCCCTCCTCACCTATACCCTTTATCGCTCTGGAGCTTTTCCGTTGCACTGACAGGGCTCCGAGAAACTATCATAGAGGTTTTGTCCTTGCACACCTGTACACCCACGGTGTGAAATGTTCTCAGCATGACAAACAAAAGCACGCTGTGCAGAGGGCCCAGGACGTGTTTGCAAGCTGTGGGATCCTGCAGCAGTTGGGGGTTTGCTAGCATCTTGCTGTAGCTTTAAAAAGCATTTCCTGTTGAGTTGTTGTGGATGACCACATTTACCACTCTTCCCCCTCTTGTTGACAGTTTATCCTGTGCACAATGGCCATCTAAGTGCTGTCGTCTGTCCCAATCCACGAGGGCAAGCTGTTTGTGTGCCAATCAGAACCTAATTCTGGATTATTGTCTCACGGGAATGCAAGGGAAGGCCAGTATACTAAGACTGTGCAGCAACAGAAAATTCACCCACTGCTTGTAATGCTTACTATAATGCATTAATTGTGTATTTTACACAGGGATGTGCTGAAGATGTACACACATATTATAAATCAGCATTGAAGGGCAATATTTTAAAGCCTGTAATAGAAATGTTTGTCTTTCAAAATAAGGGCACAAATATTATAATCTTTTAAGTTTATTAAAAAAAATGTAATCTCATAAAATCTGCATGTAGTGGCTTTAAAGGGCTTCATCATAAACACCTTTTTGGATTTGGACTTCAAAAATAAATTTTTTATTTAGGATGATTTCCAAGAGATTTTATTCAATAACCAAACACCTGTTTTAACAGAAATTGTAAGATATGCTAACAACGTATCGCTGTTAAAAAGATGCTCTGATGTGCCATTAGACTTTCTGAATGTACGCTCCAAACACCTTTTGTTGGACTTACAGGAAGTGCATCACGAGTCACGATTGATTGTTGTTACAAAGAACATGTTCATTTGCTTTTTATATTAAATGTTTGACAGTAATGGATTTTGTCAGCTGCTGTTTTCTCATTTCCCCAATCTGATGTATACCTCTGTTTTATACAATTTACAAAACCAGATGCATATAAATTTAATTTACCAAGCAGTCAGTGATGACTGTGTGTTGGAAAAGTAGAGTGAGATCTGCAGTCTGTTCAAAAATGTTCATGTGTTTGAGATTTTCCAGCTGGGAATGTTTCAGCTTTTCCCTTTCGTCCATTGACAGCATTTTTGGAAAATCAGAATAACGACTTTTAATCAGCAAGCATTCTGTTTATTTATTTATACAACTGCGAATCCCCGCCCCCCAAGTCTATTTACACAATACACTTTATTTCTTTAAATATAGTTAACAGAAACATTCAAATTAGCTGTTAAGTGTTGCATTGTATAAAATACAGTGGCAAACATTTAAAAAAAATGCATAAAAACAATTGTGAACAGCACTAGATTTAAAAAGTGACATATCAAGTACAGCAAGTTTTCTAATCTCTGTGCAAAAGTCTGCAAATCCCAAGAAAGTTCATTAGATGCCTCTTCAGGTGTTGGACATGTCAAGTTTTGTTCTACACATGTGCTTGAGAAAGAAAGCTTATCCAAAAAAAGCAGGAAACATTTGTATCGTCCTGTAAAGATCTTTAATCTCACCCATGTTAATTGTGTATTATCTCACCACTTGGTTCTTCTGGAAGGATAAATCTGATTTCATCATTTCTCTCATATCTCACCAAGTTTTTGATCACGTCTACATGTATTATTGAGTGGTTTGGAGTCAAAGGATCAAATGCAAGCCAGGCTCTCTTCAGAGAACAGCGAAGTTCTGGGTTTGAACTTGCTTGTTTCAACATACCAAATGATCAGAGAGAAAGGTCCAAGTAAAAACTGGGGGGAAAAAAATCATCAAATCAATGTGCAAAAAATCAAGACAAACTCTGTGCAACACATCGCCTTCAGTGTTGCCCATCTCTTCTTGCTACATTGAGAGGCTACGCATGACATTAATCATCATCATCGTCCCAGCAGTAGTCCACAGCATTCCAACCGAGAGCAGGGCTTTTGGAAACAAACAAGGTACATAGAAAAATAATGGCAAATTAATACTTTGTTTTAGAAAAATAGATGTAACTGTTATTTCCAAGTCTCTGCGGATGAGTCGTGTGCTGTAATTACAGATCAATACGTGTCACGCAGACCTTTTTATAATTGTTTCAAGTGCAGTCTCCATGCAATACACGAGCTTGTGCTGGACTTTATGTAGTTGGAAAACTAAAAGGACTAATTCTCATAATGCAGTCTAATCTAAAATGGTTTGGTACATTTACATTTGTGGATAAGCAGATTTTTGGTGTGTCGGACTGATGTTTGTAAAGGCTAGAGCAGGCGAATAAAGCTAAGGCCGTTTGGAGGCTGAGCTCTGTCCTCAGCATAAAATACATGAAATAAACCTTGTTTAAGATGATTGTTTAATCATCATGCTTTGTTAACGTTCACATAGGCAATGTTATTTTAGGAGTATAATGGAAGACGTAAAGCATGCAACTGAATGAAACTAGCCTCCAGCAGTTCCTTCCAGCTTTCAAGAGAATTTGGGACGCTGGTTCCTGTCAAGCAGTCTCATTCTCAAACACTTGAAGGACTTTTATGTCAAGGAAATCAGTTTAGGAGTTTTAATTATTTCTAAAACATTTATTTTCTGTGACAAAATGACAAATGGAGCTCTTCGTTTGAAAGAATAATACCAAGTTAAGATGAATTTGAATAGGTGTAAACGCAAAGTTCACTTTATCTGATGTATCCAGATACAGATAATTCATAAGAAATCATGTATGTGTGCACAAAAACTGAAATGTGTACACATATTCTCACATATTCTTTTCTTCTTGTATGAACCGGGCATGTGTATTAGGAAAATTACCTTCTTAAACCATGAATGGATTTAGCCGATCCTATCACTGATCTTTTGTATACAAAAACTCTGGATCTTGTGTGAAACACTCACTTGTGGGAACTGTGTTCTGTTGGTCTCAGTTCTACAATCACATACAGATCAGCAGAAGCTAGAGCTCTGTATGTGTAAAGCAAAGGGCAGCAGGTGCAAGGGTTAAAAAAAAAAAGAAGAATACCAAGGCATCAATAAGGTCCTCCAATAAGCCCCATCCTTATGTATAACCACTACACACTATTATTGTTATTTATAGCTCCCACATCAAAAGCATTTACCAGATTTAGTGTTGCTCAGTCACGCTAGAGTGTAAATAGGGCAACAACCTTGGTTGCCCTGTGATTGCACTGAATCGTGAAGCACCTTCAAGCTTCAAATAGGGCAGCGACCCATCTCCAAACAGGAAATGTGGACTGATCCTCTCACACAAATTGGCAAAGGTTTGCATATAATTGCTAAGTTAGGAATAAAGTCAGACTACAAACATGTTGCAATGAGGCAACGTGTCAATATGAGCAACTCTCCTGTGATGAGTCTCTGCAACAGCCCACTCGACTCAACTGGTTGCTGCTAGTTGTATACTGATTATATTCCTGTATCAGAGCCTGTCATTTTGCAGTTATTCTGCTATATTGCAAAAACAATTTATGGAGGAATTTCTGTTTTAAAAACATAATGTTCTGGCTGGACTCTGAATCTACATAGCTAATGTGAATTTCTATTTACTTTCTGTGCAACAGATTAGCAGTTTTGACTAATTCCTCACAGATAACTGCAGTAGTGTTCCCAGACCTGGTCCTATCTTCGAAACAACTATTTCAGAGGCAATAAGATCCCAAGGTTGCAGTAATTTTGGTCACACCACAATCTCCACCCACTGTTTTCTACAGTGTGATAATAATTAAATAATAAGAAATTTAAGCTCCGGGACACTTTCTTTTGTTTTATTTCCATCACATTATTACTGATCTCCATGTCAGCAAGTCAAGCTTGACTTACTCTGAGAAAACCATGTGTACGCATGTTCTGAAGTGTGTTTGACTCATCCTTTGTCCAGCTTTTTCATGCATATTCATGGTTTATATATTTGGCTACTGGTAAAGTTAGATTTGTGTGTGTGTGTGTGTGTGTGTGTGTGTGTGCGTGTGTGTTTTTTATAAATGGACTAGCTTAATAAGCTACAGGAATTATTGTTGGTGAATTATCCTGAAAAGACTGGAAAAAACAATACATTTTGTAAACTTTCTGTCACAAACAGCCATCAAAGATTCATGCTGACTTTTGTCAGTGTCTCGTTGATCACTACCAAAATAGAATAGGACAAGCAGACAGTGAGCTGTGCTTCACACTGTAAACCATCACAGAAAAAAAACTTGTCCAAACAGCCTTGACATAAATGTCCTTCATGTTTTTGACTTCCTCAGGGTGTTAATCATCTTCATGTTGTGGTCTTAATTTTTGTTTGTTTCTAATAATTAAAGTGAGCTAAAATGTGTGAAGCTTTACATCAGGTTTGCTCTATACAAGTAAATTCATCCACAGCACAAACGCTATGTTCTTCAGCTCATAGATAATTATTTCCAGAATGTATTTAACTCTAGAAACATACCAGAAAATCCACTGTGGCTCCTCATCGTTACATCATTATTGCTTTCAAAGACTGACAAAGTTGTCATTGTGCTATGGGACATCAGAGCAGCCTCTACACACTCTAATATTACATCCTGTAATAGGGGCTGAATAACTGGTTTTTCATATGTCATGGCAATGTGGTGTACATTAGGCACGCTAAACATACAGACAGCTCTCCTTGCCAATATGCGACTGCACCAATTTATTTGGAGCTTGAAAGCTGTGGAGTGAAATATAAACTTAGCACAAAAAGTAAGGAAGTTTGTGTTTGGCTAATTGTATCAGTGATTGTTTATTTCCCCTTAAATGGTGCCACATTTGTAAGGAAAATGCATTTGTGGGTTGAGCAGCAAAGTTAAGTATGTGGTTGCTTGCCAAACAGCTTATTCTGTGACCAACACAACCACTTTGGCTGACTTGGGTCAAATGGTGGTTGTAAAATGGGACACCAGCGCACAGCACTGTGCTACCAAGCTGGTGACTAGGATGAGGAGGAGGTGGAAGGCGAGGCCCCTGTTTTATAATGAACAAATTGTCAATATTTCTTGTTTCTTCGCACTTCAGTCATTTAATTCAATAAACAACACCAAACAAGACAACAGATAAACTGGTTTGGCGTGTTTTTCATAGTTTCAACCCACTTGCTCAACACTGCTGCTCAACCCACAAATGCATTTTCCTTACAAATGTGGCACTATTTAAAGGGAAATAAACAAGCGTTCCAACAGTATAACATTTATTAGCAAGAAGGATTATTACAACAAAGAAATAATTGACCAAACACAAATTTCCATACTTTTTGTGCTAAGTTTAGAAATGCCTTGGAAAGAGTTTCAAGTAGCTTTGTTCCCTGTGAGGAGGGAAGAGTGGTGGAAAATGAGAGTGGAAAGCTACAGTCTGTGTGCAGTCTGTGAGCGTGCTGAGGCCACCCCTGAATGAATGGTGGTTTGCACTGTGTGTGAGGAACATGCAACAGAAGACAACATGAGAAAAAAAAAATCATGCATATCTTTTCGGAAGAGCACATTAGGTGCCTTGAGTTGCTGGCAGTGTTCTATTTCAACTATGTACATGGTAGATGATGACTTTACACGTGGAAGTAATATAGTGTATAAATACCTCTGTATAAATGGATTTTATACATCTAAATTGGAGCACAGGGCAGGGAGCACACGGAGGAGGGAGCTAGGGGGTTTTCTCAAAAGGAATGGAAGAAAGTCTACAGTTTCTTTTAACCTTTGCATATTTAGTCTCTTTCTTAAACCCTGAGTCAAGCTTTAGAAATAACCTTCAGTCATTGTCGAAGGGTTTGGAGTGGGGGGTAGGGGCTACATCCCTGGAAGCCCCGGGTCGGAGACTGGCCTGTGGAGTCCCAACATTCCTGAGCTGCTGGGGACATCTGGTAGAGAGGCTTGCCGGCTTGATGGGAAATTCAGTGGATGTTGGTGGTGCTGCTGCTCTGCTGAGTCTAGGATGTCTCTCTGCTCAGTGTTGGTGTTATTCTCAAGCAGTCCAGCTAAGTCCCCATTGGGATGAGTCTCTGCATGGAGAAGGACTGGGGAGGTTTCTTTGGATGTGTTCAGGGCTCTCTCTGAGCCGGGGCTCTGGGGATGGAACAGTACAGTGGAAATCCACAGAAATTAAAGAAAGACTACACACAGCAAACGACTTTCTATCACATGATATAAACCCCTGACAGCCGGTCAACGTAGGAGTGGTTTTTGGTAGTTCTTTCCAAGGCTTTATCTCACTTACTTTCTTATTAGTTTTAATAAATAATAAATAATAAAAATTTAATTTAATTTAAATTTTACTGTGAATTTTGTCCTTCCATATAGGTGCTCTCCTGCATTATTTCAACACTGCTTTCATAAATATCCACCTATAATACAAAACCTATAATAACAGGAGATGAAAAATTTTATTTGCTGTCCAGTAGCCTCTTTATTTATATGCCACTACTGCATGCCATTAACTTTTTCTACTCTCTGTGATTCGTTCTGTTTGTTGTCTTTCTGCTCCTGTTTTCTCTCTCTTGTTTTTTACGTCACCTGATGGCTGCCCTCTCCTGAACCTGGTCCTCCTGGGAGGTTTATCCTGCTTTTTTTTTTAAAAAAAAAAAAAAGGAATTCTTCCTCCCCACCATCACCAGTGCTTTGCTCATAGGACACACAAGGGCAAAATATGGCTTGAGGTTCAGAACTGGCACATGGAGCTTCCTAATCAGGCTCCTGATGTCCTAAAACTAAAAACTAAAAAACAAACAAAACAAAAACAAAAAACAGTTAGTAGATCTCATGGCGAATGACTGAAATGAGTCCATCCTGCTCGATTTAAACAAGAAAGTGCAATAGTGCAAAAAAGTCAATGTGGCCTTTTGAAAACAAACGCTTCTGATGCTCGTCACAGGAGATTGCTGGTTCATAAGGATAGTATTATTAATAAATCTTATAACATTTCAGGCTATTTACCTTCAAATGTAAAAGGACCGTGAACTGTGAACTGCTGCCACAAATAAATCAAACTGGATTTAATGGAATAAAAGATCAATATTTAATATTATTTTGAAGGGCAAGCTGCTCCAACTTTACAACAGCAGCACGCTGAGTGATGACGGGCAAAATCCACTGGTGTTCTCTGATTTGTGTAACGCAGAGCTCCATCACAGCTAACCAGTTTGCTCTACTATGCTCCAAAATAACTCCTAACTGATGTTTTCCTTGCTGACCTGTGATGGAGGGACCGTAACATGAACAGCAGGTTATGTACTGTGTAATCTTTCCTTTAAGTAAACATTAAGTAAATGTAGAGGAAATGACCCCTTTAAGCTCTTTTTGGTAAGGTAGTTGCTATTTGGTTTGACTTTTGGTAACTGTTATTTAATTATATAATAATTACAAAAAAAAACCCAAACAACACAAAAACTATGATTGGAATTCATCAACAAGAATCTTAAGATTATACAGATTTGAAATTTACCACAAAAACGGAGCCAAAGCTATTGTAAAACAGTGTGACAACCAGCTGAAAACCGTGGCAGTGTTAGGGAAAATCAGCGTTTCCACTCATTAAGCTTCTGCTGTACCTGCGGCTGGGATGGAGCAGGGCTCACATCGATGGCAGACACCAGCTGGATCCTGACGGCTGGCCTCTGGTACTCTGGGCTGGAGGTGACGGTGCTATAAGCTGGAGGACCGGCTGCTGTTTGCCTCTGAAGGAGCTGCAGGATAGCCTGGATGTCTGCAGTCATCTGGGACTCAAGTCTGATGGCCACAAAACATGAAATAAACTGAAAAGCAGCATGACAGTGGTTCCATTTTGGATGCTGTAGATCTTTGTGTTTCATTAGAGAAAACACATCTGAAGGAAATATATTAGCAGAACAAAAGTTCACTTCAACAAAGTAACAATGAGCCTTGATAGTTGATTGTTTACATCAGGGGAGGGGAACTCCAGGCCTCAAGGGCCTGTGTCCTGCAGGGTTTTAGATGTGTCCTTGATCCAGCCCAGCTGATTTAAATGGCGAAATTACCTCCTCAACATGTCTTGAAGTTCTCCAGAGGCCTGATAATGAACTAATCGCTTGATTCAGTTGTGTTGATCCAGGGTGATATCTAAAACCTGTGGGGACACCAGCTCTTGAGGCCTGGAGTTCCCCCATTTTTGATGCTCGACATCAGGGGTGTCAAACAAAATTAATAGGTAATTAGCAAGACTCTATAGAAAGTGGTAACCCCTAACTCTACCTAAGTAAATTTAAATAAATGTAAGTAAATGTAAATGTTTGGAAAAATGTACTTCTAAAAGCGTCTGGACTTCTTTAAGTTGCTTGAAGACGTTTCACCTCTCATCCGAGAAGCTTCTTCAGTTCTAAGGTCAAATGGTGGAGAGTCCCAGATATAAACCTAGTGGGAGTAACCCCCCACTGGGTTTAAATCTTCTTTCCAAGCTCCTTAGACTGCGATGACCTGGATGACTGAGAACCTTCACAGACGTACTTCTAAAAGTACTTTTATTGCGCCATGTTCATTCACTCATAAGCTGCTGTAACATGAATCAAATGGTTCTATAGAACTCTCAATCAAGACTGATTTCCATACTGATGACAAACAGGTGATGAGTTCCTGCTTGATAGTTCTGAGTACACCAGTCAAAAACTTTAATTAAATGAGATCCGAACAAATGAACAGCTCTTATTTCTAAGAGAAGTCTTCTGGTAATGGCTACTCGCTGTTGCTGTGACAGCAAGGAAGACCATTAAAGGTAATCATTACTACACAACATACGGTTACATTGTCACCTTGTTCTCTGAGCGAGAGACTATCTCTCCACTCTGTTACATATTTCATATGTGGGGGTTATACCCCATACATATGGAATATGTAACAGAGTGGAGAGATAGTCTTGATATGATAGAGAACTAAAGTACTCTTACTAAATCCCCAACGTCTGCAGTAATAGTATCAGTGTATCAGTAGTGCAGTTTACTACCAGGATTTTAAAAAATGTATTTGTGTAAATTTCAACTGTTTTGCAGAGTGTAAGTTATGCAGTGTGTGGACTGTTATACAATGAATATGCAGACAGAAAAAGCATACCACAGTATAGTGCAGTACCATGGATGGAACACTAGAGGGAGCTTTAAAGCTTCCTTCATATAGTAAGGACAATCAAGAGTTTCCCGGTAGTATGATCCTGCTCAAATGCAGAGCCTTCAGGAAGATGAGGAATTCTCAAAGGTGTGACCGAACACATATAGTGTGTGCATGTATTGATGCATTAAAGATTTCACCAGCAATAAATAAGGAAAGATAATTCAAATATTCTGAGTTGTGTGCTAAAGATATTCGCTAGTAAAAAGTCTAGTAATTCCCTCCAAAATGAAGTGGAAATGTGAAGTAGTAGATAATGAAGAAGTGCTCCCAGTGCTCAGTTCCCTCACTGTTGTGCCGATTTTGAACCTGATTCTGTGATATCTGCACTTGAAAGTATGAAATCCTCTATAAAAATGAACTGTTTTTCATTTCTCCTGGAGATTGCTGCATCACCTTATGCACCAAGTTACATCATGAGCCACAGGGTGTTAGGTGATGAATCACCTCTTTTCCCCCTGCTTACACACTCCTTTTCTGTCCTTCAGTACAAAATAAAGAGAGTCAGTAAACACAGCGAGCAAAACAGAAGCTTTCCAGTGCAGACTCAAGCACATTGGTACTTTGTCAGGTGAGTGGGGGTTTTTTCACCCAGAGGACAGAGTGGAAGTAAACACTTTGTCTCGGTTCTGCTGTGAGGGTAAATGAGGGTTGGTGGTGCGGTGGCCAAGCCTGCCCATCAACTGAATCAGCATAAATGGCTGAAAGGTATTCAGCAGTGATGAGACCAGAATTTCTACCGAGAGGCAGTGAGCAGAATATTGAAGAAACTCAAGTAGTTCCACCCTTCAATTCATTACTTCATGTGAGATTTGTGAGACAGTTGCTAACAAATGCCATCTCCTTCAATTGGCAACTTTACTGTGACTTCCACAAACCAAACCTCGTAGGATGACGTCGAAACCCTTGCAATTTGTCTGTATCTTTTGGCTCTGCGCTATAAATAGACAGTCGTTAACTGTCTTCCTCCCCCTCATCTGTATCAGTGCACCAGCCCAGAATCACACCAGCTGCTCACATGGTCCACTCTCTGCATTAACACAGCTGCAGTGGGTGTCTGGCCTAAAATGTGTATGCAAGTTTTAGCCAATTATAGGCAGAATTATGGGATTCACATGGCTAGCTCTCAAAGAAGCTGCTGAAAAATACAAAGCCTATTATAGAAAATTGAGTCAAACATGATCCCAGAGGTGTCTTTAGTAATCCAAAGGTTAAGTGCCTGAAAAATCCTGAAATAGCATTCCACTGATTTAGCTCCTGTAACATTGACTAGTGATGGTAAATCTGATTGGCCAGTAGTACTGACCAATAGATTAGTTTAAGTTTTAACCAAAACTGTTCAAAATGTGAAAAAAGCCTGAAAGTTTACATATTGGTGCTTTTTTCTTTGTTCCTTTATTTAAAAACAGGACATCCGTGATTTGGCAGTTGCTCCCCAGAAAAAGGATGTGTTATAGTTTTTATGGGATTAACTGAGAAAGCTAGCTTTCTGGTATAAAAATGAGCTATGAGTGGTTTCAACAATGCAAAAAAAGTAGAAGAGATCAAAATGCGTGGTCTACATAGGAAGAGAAATGGAGAAGGGGGTCAACTTGAAGGAAAAGTATGTGAATAATGTGACCGTGAAGAGGGTTGCAGACAGAATCATGAGTTTGAACCCAGAAATTTAAGGGGTGATGCTGAATGTTGTCAGTGTCACAGATTGAATATGTCAGTTAGAAGAAGGAATTCTAGAGTAAGTTGGATGAAGCAGTAGAGACTGTTCCCATGGGCGAAAGAGTGGTGATTGGAGTGGATGTCAATAGACATGTAGATGAAAGGAACAGAGGTGATGAGGGCATGCTGTATAGCTATAGTGAGAAATCGAGAAAGACAGATGGTAGTGGATTTTGTGAAATGGACAGAAATGGCTGTAAACACAAAGGGAGAAACATAGGGTGATCTAAGAATGAAGGAAGTTAAACACAGGTGGATTACATCTTATGCAGAAGGGGAATCCGAAAGAGAAGACTGCAAAGTTATGTCAGGGGAGAATGTCGCTAGTTAGCATCAGACGGTAGTCTATAGGAAATTACTGTATATTAAGAAGAGGAAGCAAGTACAAATAAAGCTGAGGATGAAAGAATCGTATGCACAGTTCAGGGAGAGAGACCTGCTCTGGTTTGTAGGGAAGTGTTACCGATGAGTGGGAAAGTACAGCTAAAGTACACCAAACAGCTGCCAAGAAGCTGTTTGGTGTACTTGGTGGGGAAATGGAGAAGTGCAGGAATGTATTCAAAGAAATAGGTTAGCTAAGAATAAGTTGAGTAGTCAGAGAGTTGAAGAATGGAGACAGAAGGCTTGCAGTGACTTCTATGTGATCCTAGGCACTAATGAAGGCGAAAAGGACTTTTACTGACTGGCTAGGCAGAGCGCTTGAGTTGGAAAGGATGTGCAGCATATTTGGGTGATTAATGATAAATGAAATGAAAAATGAAAAAAAAAATACTTATGCTATATATACTTATATATGTAGATAGTAACGTGTTTAGGACTGACATCATGTTCCATTCTGCTCAGCAGACTTTTGCAGGGACGTTCAGCTTCAGCTCCAGCATTGACTGATAAACTGGTCTTTTCCTGCTGCTGTTGCTATATCGCATTTAGAAATTCACTATTGAGTTTAGCCGCTAAAGTTGCCTGAAGTCTCTGTATCAACGTAATCCTGAGTGTTGACGATACAAAGAGCATTTGCAGTCTTTTGGTTTGACATGACCAACAAGCTGTTTCAAAACCCTTCCCCTTTGCCCTTGCGCACCTGTTGAGGTGCTGCTGCAGCAAGTCTAGACGTTGCTCCACCTCTCCATAGGTGAGCTCTGTGTCACTGTCATCCTCCCTGGCTGGTGTTTCCTGGCAGTGAGCCGACTCCTCCGCAGCCTCACCGGGATGCTGACGCACCCACTCGTCAGGGTGGAGCTCTGGAGGGAAAGACATGCAAGCAGAGATGAATACGCATACACACGCGTGCACAAGAAACGATCTGTGTTATTAGAATGGTTTCTCAGGGAAAGCACTGTATGTGCTGTGCCCTCTCATCATTTAGCTTTACTGAGCTCCGAGCAGCTTACCACCTTCTGATTCCTGACATTTACACTGGAGAGGAAAACACCCATCTGACCCCAGCTTGCATCACAACCTCAGTGGGATTTTCCTGCCTCTCTTTTGGGTTTCTGCTAGAGATTAAATTGACATTTCCTGTGCATTTCTCTCGCCAGTTTGTAAGAATCAATATCACTCTGCTCTCCAGAACAAATCCTCTTACAGCTGTAACATCTGAATTGTGGGATATTATCAAACCAACACACTGACACAGATTTCCCACGTCAGTGTGGAATCCTGCTGAGTTTGACTTACAGTTAAAATTCAGGAGCGCCCTGTGCGTGTGTTTATACTAAACCAATTTATGGAGGATTTAAGGTGACTGCAGCTGACTACTGAGAGTGCAGATCAAATGAAGTCAGATGCAGCTGTTTATGTGGAAGCTGCATCTGCATCGGAATGCATAGGAGGATTCTGTATCGGTTTGCTGCGCGTTTACAGCCGGTACAGTCCTATTAACAACATTCACATTACCAACATGTTTCCAACAGATCCTTCAGTTTGGCCCGAACCTACAGTCACAAGGGGTGTCCCGAGCCAAGTGCTGGATAAAATCCTCTAACATTTTATTACTGAGTTGGTTTTAGGTTTCAACATGACACATAATCCTTTTTGGGATTTTTAATAGATGTGACAATCCTCCCCTCAGGCTTTTTTAACTGGGGTTTTTTGAATTCTTGAAAATGAACTTCTAAGTTAATTACTTATTCTGGTGACAACCTTTACAGGGAAAAAACCCCCAGATTTACAGGAAACTGTGTATTTGAACAATGTCAGTAATTTCCCAGATGTTTCTTTAGTGTTTTATCCACTTGGTTTTTGTTAGAAAAAAACATTTATTTGAATGACAGGAAAGAAATAAAGACTAATCTCTTGTTACTTGATGGAGAGATAAAAAAAACCTCTTCATTTGTAGGAACAAATACATCTGACATCTCTGTCACCTTTGTATTCCTGGTTCTGTGCGTTGTCTCCAGCCTGTGTACTGGAAGCACTGTTCAACCCAAGGCCCAGGGCGTGGTCCCTTACCACCGGGTAGCCCAGCACACCAGAACACAAGGGCCTCTGCTCCTCTTCCTCCTCCCTGCCTTCCTCTTCCTCCTCATCCTCATCATCCTCTCCCTCCTCAGCAGACTCTCTCCTCTTCTCAGCTGCCGAGGAAGCATAGATCTGCCTCGTCTGCTTTGTGTTGCAGTAGGTGACTGCAGTCTCCTTGTTGTCCTGGTTGTGGGAGCCTACGGGCACAAAGTGCAGTCAGGAAACCTGCTGGGGGAACACTGACTTCCTCTGGGGATGTGGGGGTTGCCTTTGTTATCTGACAACAGTAGCACGTGTCTTGCTTTGGGATTAAAGTGAGGACAAACAATGTTAAAGCACAATCTAGCCTGTTAATGTTGTGCATTATATCATAATATGTTCCAAATGTGTGTTTACAAGGCAAGCTTGTTCAGCAGTAATGAATAGTGAACATGAGCTTTTCATTCCAAACTGAAGTGAGGTCTAAATCTTCACACCTGATGGATGTAGGCAAGATATGCCAGCTGCTAGACTGTGAAATGGACCATTAGCTACTTTCTCTGTCCCTACTTGTGTTATACTGTGAGATGGTGACACCAGTGACAGAGGACTCGTAACCATGGTGACCAATTAGATTAAATTAAAGATATTCCACTTCACGTACGAAGTACTGAATGATGATGAAGCATTATATTTTTAAAATCTCTTAGTATCAACTGTTGACAGAAGAGCTCTTCACTCTCATACTGCAGACTTGTTTGTGTATTTTATTTTACAGTCGACTAGGAGGCAGCGCCTTCAGCTACTGGATCTCTTTTCTGTGAAACTAGCTCCCAGTTTGGATTTAAGAGACAGACATGCTCCCTACTTTTCATATTAAGCTTTAAACTCTTCTTTTTCCTACAGGTTATGAGTAAGTCTATGGGCTCAAAATGAGGTCATAAATATTTTGTACTTGTAAATCAGGATTTGTATGTGTAAAAAAAATTTGTGTGTGTGTAAAAAAGATTTGTATGTGTAAAAAAGATTTGTGTGTGGACTTAGCCAAAAAAAACCCTGCAAGTTACAAGTACGAATTTTGACCCTATTTTTCTTCCTTTCATCTGATTGGTCAATGTCATGTCAATCACAAATGTAACAATCCAATCAGAGAACAGATGGGTTTGGCTGTCTGAGGGGTGCTTTTTTTGAACTGCAGGTCTTTGAAGGGAATAAATGCCCTTTTACATGCCAACCCAGAGTTTTCCTTCATCACCACGAAGGAAAACAGTCTGTGGTCGTCTGAGTTTGGTGATTTTTGTGTCACAGGTCTACGTGTTTAATATAGGGACTTCTCTGATTGGATTGTTACATTTGTGATTGACATGACATTGACCAATCAGATGAAAGGAAGAAAAATAGGGTCAAAATTCGTACTTGTAACTTGCAGGGTTTTTTTGGCTAAGTCCACACACAAATCTTTTTTACACATACAAATCTTTTTTACACACACACAAATTTTTTTACACATACAAATCCTGATTTACAAGTACAAAACCGATTTACAAGTACAAAATATTTTTGACCACATTTTGAGCCCATATAAGTCTGGATCTGGATATCCAAACAAGTTATGCTACTATAGGCTCTGCTGGGAGATGCACTGAGCACTTATCTATTCTCACCTCCCCCCATTTTCCCCATTTGTTGTTTGTAGCCTCTCTGTGCTCTTCTTTCCACTCATCTCTTCCCCCTCACTCCAACCAGTCAACATATGGCTGCACCTCCCTGAGCCTGGTTCAGCCAGAGGCCTCTTCCTGTTAAAATGGTCTGTCAGATTGTTGAGGTTCTCTTTTTGTATGTTGTTGCCAGTGACAGTGACAAAAGATGGATTAATTAATGTAGTTTAATGAAATTGTTTAGACTTCTCTGTATTTTAAATTCTGTCATGCGTGAGCTTCAGAAAAGTACAAAACAAGTCCAGCTTGTCAGTGCCGAGCACTTTCACAATGCATTAACAGTGCCGCAGCAAATAGGAAGGTTCAGAGAATTGCTTTCAGTTTGTATGATTGAGCATGACTGCACAAAGAAACCTAATATAACCCAGCCTAACTGTAAGAAAACATTCTTTATTAAAGTATCTTTTCTGGAAATAAGCTTTTTTTATTTTATAAACCTCCCCTTTTATTAACATTGAGGCTGTCATTGCACTTGAGTCAGCACACATTCATGAGAAGGGGCTAGGAATGAGGAAGCGCAGCTTTGGCAAGTTAAATGGAGCATCAGTGGGCTTCAGTGTAACTCAAACACCACCTGGAGGCATCGTTGCGTAGACCTGTT
Organism: Aulonocara stuartgranti; assembly: GCF_965226115.1. Taxonomy (NCBI): domain Eukaryota; kingdom Metazoa; phylum Chordata; class Actinopteri; order Cichliformes; family Cichlidae; genus Aulonocara; species Aulonocara stuartgranti. Next base: position 31,883,116 of record NC_138958.1, read on the forward strand.
TATTTAAAATACTGTCCTGAGAATCAAAAATGTTTGTAGGAAAAACCGAATTCGCAGCTAAGGTCACCATGACTTCCTACAGAGTGGACGGTGTGCCAAAAGGCCACCGTGTGATAACTAAATGTTGAATTCTTGAAGACATTCAACACATCCAAAGCATTGAAAAACACATCACCCAAAATTCATTCTCATTAGCCCTCATGAGTTTCTGACCTGACACAGGGAGGTCACATGCTTTGCTAAGACATCAGGCAACTCTGATTTGCCTGCTGTCTTCCTTTTAAGGCCCAGTTTCAATACTGTTATTTGGTTAAGTGATCAGATTGGATTCGTGTGTCTACATGTCGCCCGGCTATCTGAATGAGTTGCTATGGTAACAGTGTAATAAGTAAGCAGCTCTGCATGTGTACCTTGTCCTTTGCGTCCTGTGTTTTGCATGACAAAAGACGCTTTGTAAACTGACTTTAGCATCCACACTGACACACTTCTCTAGAAATGTCCAAATGTGGTTTCAATCCACTTAAAAAAAATGCTGGAATCTTTCTGGATACAATATAGATGTGCTAAAAATAGGTCTGAGAAAGGCTTCACACTCAGCTCCACCTAGGCTCTGTGCACAGGTACATGTATAGGAAAATGACTTCATTTGAATGTGAGTCTCTGTGATAGGTACAGGTATGTGAAACATCAGTCACAGAAAAAAAAAACATGAAATAAGGCTAAACAGAGAGTGTAACAGTGGTTTTGGAGATCATTTCTCTCAAATTATGCTGACAATTCAATACCCAAACTTTGGTCATTTAGTCATAAGATCCATAATTGCAGCTGCTGTTGCTCGGATGAAAGGCTCACTGTTAATTATTAATAAAAGCTACTTTCAGATGCTCCCTTACTCACAAGGGTCACCTCAGCAGGTAGTTCCATATTTGATTTGGCAGATTTACATGCTGTGTGTCTCTCTTTTACACAAGTCCAAACAGATCTGTGTCTAAAACAGTGAAAAGAATTTGCAGACTTTAGACTTACAGTTTAAAGTGATTGTCAAATTTTATATGTAAAATTTATGACTAAGTTTTCAGAAGTTGATCAAATGAAAGTAAATAAATTAAAACTGAGAGAATGTTCACATTACTCTGTCATTAATCTGACAATCCCCGGTGAGGAAGGACAGGGCAGGAGTATTAGGAAAACTCTGTTTTAACAGGAAGACTTCCAGCATAGCCAGGCTCAGGTAGGTGCTGTCACCTGCTGAGGCCAGGTGAGTCATAAGGAGAAAGACAAGATGAACAAAGAGCAACCACCAACAACAACAATCTTCTGGAAGTCCAAGCCTATAGCCCAGGGGTGTCGAACCCCAGGCCTCCAGGTCCAGTGTCCTGCAGGTTTTAGATCTCACCCTGGGTCAACACACCTGAATCATTTAAACCAGTCCTCTGGAGAACTTCAAGATATGTTGAGGAGGTAATTTAGCCATTTAAGTCAGCTGTGTTGGATCAAGGACACATCTAAAACCTGAATAACTAAAAATGGTTCAGGCACCTGATCCAATCCTAATTATAAGCTTTATGACACTGTCTGTCTCCTGAACCCAAACTGGAAGCCGTTTCCACAGAGGAGAAACGCCTTATAGTTGAAGGCTCTGCCTCCCCTTCTACTTTTAGAAACTGCGGGAACCACAAGTAAGCCGTGCAGGCGTATTGAAGAGTGCTCGTAAGGATAACATGGTACTATGAGGTGTTTAAGATAGAGGGCCTGAAAGATCAGATGGATTTTATGAGGATTTTAAATGGGTTTTCTGGATTTTACAAAAAGCAAAGGAAGACTAGCTAATGTGGACTTTCTGTGCAGAGCCATTTCTAATTTTTTCAATATTCTGCATTTTAAAGTTGTTACTAGAGACTTGTTACATGGTCAGGAACGACTTTTAGGCACTGCTCCTTATAACTTACCTTACTGGAGGCCAAGATATCCATGGTATGTATCAGTTTTGGCAGCATGTTTCTGAGGAATATTTAAATGAGGGTGCAGCAGGTCTGAGGTGTTAGCTGGCTGAATAAATGGCACTGCTATGGTAACAGTAAACAGTAAACAGCATGTGTGCTGGTTATCCAGATGCAAAATAAACAGGGTTTCCCATTTAAAACCACCAACAGTAGTGCTTTTGTGCATCACGCTGACCTGTGGAGGATTTCCTTCTGTATGAGACCCGTTTTCGACACTTGGAGTCATCCATGTTAGAATCAGTTTCTTGTGAGTAGGTCACCTATAAAGAGATGATGTATGATCAGACTGAACCAGCGTAAAAGTCTGTGCCATATCTGTGTCACTCGCCTCTGTTGTTCTAGAAGTAAAAATGTTAGAAGCACAAAAATTGTGTTGGTATTAAAACAACAAGCTTCCTTAACTAAGCAATATAAACTCCTGCCTGTCTTGTTGGAACACCATGTCTCTGCTGTTTTTGTTGTAATCCTAGCACGCTCTTCTCATGTGTCACCTCTGCTCTGCGTCCCTCTCTGCTTTCCAGTTCTCTAAATAAATAACCAAAGGTCAACACAAAGTGCACTCCCAGCTCTCTTTTTAAAAGATAAAACTAGCTCATTTGGATTCACACACACACACGATGCTGCTCTCTCACTTAACGTGTTATTACAACCTCCCACATCATGTCTTCTGTCCAGCGATTAGTACTCTCTCATTCTTGTCTTCCAGCAAATGAGCGATTACAGAAATTTCTTTAAAATAGAACTGAATATGAAAGCCTATATTGCTATAATCGGTGGGGCCAGCCTTATTTAAGTTACCTTTGCATTTTCATCACGGAGGTCAAACGTGAGCTCCAGGTTAGTGAAGAAGTGGTCCGCGAATTCTGGATACATGTCCAGCACCTCCAGAATGTCCTCCCTCTGAATGGTTTGCAGGTCACAATAACTTAGCGCCCGCACGTCTGCGCAGGATTTCCCCGGCTTTGCGTACAGGTGTATCATTTCTCCGAAGATGTCATTTTTGCCTAAAGAAGAAACAAGTGGGGAGGTTGACACAGGAAGTGTCATCTTTCAGCTTATGAAGGACATTTATTTTTGGCAGAAGAAATTAAATTAAAGTTACTGGAGAACATATAGCATATATAACTTGTAGATGCAGTGTTTTGCAGACTGGGGAACCTCTGCCTAAGAAACTCTCCCTCTGATGCTTTTCTTATAACCAAACATGTTACTGAGCTACAAATTAAGCTAATTAGATGCAAAATGTTCCTCCACCTGTTTTTCTTAAAATGATAACGATAAAACTTTGTTTCATATTGACTAAAATATGGATTTATGAGATTTTATTTACATTTTGTGTTATTTTTGTGTTGATCTACTTCCCTCGCAGAGAATGTGCTGACTTACATGTGATGGCCCTTGCTTATCCTAACCCTATTGTGTCATGTGCTTTCTCTAGACCTTATTGGCTGTGTGAAAAGAGCCCTTAATGAAAAACAAGCGTATAAAAGGCTCAGCAGGCTACACCTGCCCACAGCTGAGATGAGAAAAACAGGGAGACCAGATGAGATTTGCTGTGATTAAATCTGGAAGCTGTTGATAGCAGAATGCGGCTTCTGTCATCAAGCACTACATCACACCACGCTGACAACCACACAAAATTTCTCTACTCTCTTTTCTTCCGCTGTCACTTCACATTCTTTGTTTTCTATTGCTCTTCTCTTCTCTCTAACCTGCCCACTCGTTCATCCCTCCCCATTTCTTTTGTCATTTGTCTCTATATGAAAGAAATCGTGCCCTTTTTTTTCCATTAACACATATTCTCTGTTACCCTCATCCCACTATATGTACCCCCCCCCTGTGTTCTGTCCTCTCCCTTCATCTTGAGCATGCCTGTGAGGGAGCAGTAATCAGAATTTTCTTTGAAGTTAAAACAACATACCCGATAGGGAGCTCAGCTGCCAGCCCAGCCTTATTATAGCACAACTGAGCCATCTTCATTTAGCTGGCCCACCTGCATCTACACTGATGGAGGTGTACTCAGGCAAGTCCGACCAGACTGGACTGACAGGACTATCAGTCATACTCTTTTGAGGTTCCTTTTAAAGTGTTTTTGAGCTGGCTCATCAGCTGGATTCAATTGTTATTCACTAATTAAGAACATTTAGATGTTTGCATACTTGGATGCTGAATTGTTGTCAGCGGGTTTTCTGCACTGTGAAAGCTCATGCTGGCTGTAACAGCACTAGAATTCATCAAACCCTCAGACATGAGAGTATGATTTGAAGAAAAAATGTTTTTTCTGTTGCTGAAAGCCAATCAAAAACAATTATTAACAAAATGTTATACTTTGGCTCTTTGGTTAAACTTAGACAAGACAAGAAGTTTGACATCCATCTATATAAACCTACAATCAGCAGGTGGTTGATGGAAAAGAGAAAAAACCACTAACTTAAAGCATGCTGCTTTTAAAGTTAATGTTTGTTAATGTGAATGCAATTCATATCTAACGTAAATCTTTAGATGAGTAATGCAGACCCACCCAGGATGGCCACCACAACGTCATCCTTTAGGATTTCAATGGAGCCACGGGAAACAAAGTAGAGTGCTGTAAGTACATCTCCACTGTGGACTAGCGTGTCTCCAGGGGGCGCATGGGTCGTCTTAAACCTCATGGCCAAGGCCCGAAGGCAGCCCTTGGTGGCTCCGTGAAATGCTTTACGGCCCTGGAGGAGATTCTTGTTGAGGTGGAGGCAGATATCCGCCTGTAGGCACTCTGGAAAACCCTTCAGGACCTGAGTCAAAGCACACATGTGTATGGTCAGACGTATTGAGGTAGTATATTATGTAAGATGTGATGGTTCTTTTTTCTTATATTTTATGACTTTGGGTTTGGGGTGAAGCAGTAGGTCGAATTGACTTGACTTCCAGAGAAATTTAATACAGTTGCCACTTGTGCTCTTTCCTTCTTCTCAAAACCCTGCAGTAGAAATACTCTGCAATGTCTTTTTACTGTTTTAGTGAGCCTCTGAGGAGCTTAAAATAAGAGGTAAACAGAACATTTAGAGACTGTAAAGCTGTAGATAAATGAAATCACAAAGTCAAAACACAGATTTGACATTTGAGTCTTCTGTCTGTTTCTTTATGTACTCACATAATGAGAATCCTCTAAGAATTCTAACCTCAGTAACGCTCATAATTTTTTTTTTCCAATACTCTGACCCTTTGTTTGTTGTTAAAGGATAAAAAAACAAATACCATTTAAAAAATACTGAACCGATAAAATGTGAAGCATTCCTACACATTTACCATTACAATTACCATTTCTAGTGACATCACATTCAACTTCTGTTAAAAGGAAGTTTTTCTTTTCCACAGTCACCAGGTGTTTGGTTAAAACACTGTTGGGGTTTTTCTCTCGATTGTACAGTATTTACCTTACAGTAAAAAGTGACCTGAGGCGATTATTTTTGAACTAAAATTAAAACTTATTTTTGCACTTACCGTTTAAAGACATAACCCCCCCCCCCCCCCCCCCCCCCCAAAAAAAAAAAAAACCCAAAAAAAAACCCAGCGACCACTGACAAAAAACTTAAAAATCCCAGGACAACTTGAACTGACTATTAATAAGTGTACATTTTCATAGACTGAAAGGCTTGAAAATGAGGTTTGAGTTCACTGGACATCACAAAGACATTTCTTCTTTTTGTCATTTAGACAATGACACAAGCACAGCAAAAGAAATGTTGCCTGAACAGGATTTCTGGCTCTGACATGCTTTTTGTTGCTCGCAACAAAAACTGATTAGTACATTTGGAAAGGAAAGATTGAACAACATTTGGCAAGCGCAGGTGCCGCCGCGGAGCGTGCAGCCAAGCCTCCCACAGTGGGAGGGAAACCTGGCAGTGCCCAGCGAGGCTGTGCCCACTCTCACAGGCATGATTCACTCACTCTCTCTGGTACCAGATGAATATCATGGGGTTGTGTTTGAATACACAGATTTCATGCAAAAGGAACTTCAAGACAGGCCACATGCAAGTCTACCAATGATAGACGATTACTGGGGCCTGTGAGAAACATGAAGAATTACGTGTGTGTTCCTTAATAAAGGCATGCACAAGTCGATAAAATATATGTGGTATGGTTTCACCACAGTTGTGTACAAAATAGCTATATGTCCATATATGCACAGTAAATTGTGTAACACCCTGATGAACAGAACACGTCCATTAATTACATGCATGTCTGGGGCACTAATAAAACCTTGACATGGTGTATTTGATGGTCTCATGGAGAAACTAACAAAGCATTACACTACTAATGTCAGACACAGCTAGGTGAAGCTCTAAGACTGAGGAGCATCCGTATAAACATTGTGTTAGCACATGTACCTCCTGCTCTTACCAGAGTGGTGGGGTCATTCCATTTGACATGAGGCAGACATGGAAAAAACAAACTTATATAAGTACCATGAACAGTTCATGATGACAAAAGCCTGAGTTACTGTATGCACACACAGTAACAGTGGCTTTCATTCACTTGGTTAAGGCTAAACATTGCACAGGATAATGAAAGCATTGCACTATGCCAATGACATAGCAAGATAGGTTCACACTGATGTGGTAAGAGCGTTTTTCAGAACAAGATAGTTGAAACTGAGCAGAAATGGGGTTCAAAACTTCAAACTCACAGAAATGAAATTGAAAAAGGGGGAGAAGAAGTAGCAGAGAGAAAAACCCAACAGCAATCCCAGTTTTGTTATAGTTCCGTACCAGTGCAAACACCATTCCTCTCGTACCATATTCATGTCGATGCCGTTAGTGTACGTCCAAGCGTGTTGGAAGTACTCCTCCAGCCTCTGCCTCAGTGGGTTTGGGATCTGGTGGAAGCGGATGAATTCTTTGACCCGCAGCATCTGGAGGTGATACCTGGCTGTACCTGAATACAACCTCTGGATGATGGCGGACACATTTCCAAAGATGCTGGCGTACATTAGAGCTGGGAGAGAAGCCATAGAGGTGACCTTTGAGTACAGATGGGTTCATCTCTTCATATACATAACACCTACCTTGGGAGTTGCTGCTACTGCCAGAAATGCACAAACTGATGTCCTGAATGTGGACTGTGAATCCTTTATGTTCCAATTATGCTATATCAGCAGGTTTTAACAGTGCATTTATTTATATTTAAAAAATACATTGGATCTTTCATGTAAAATGAAAACAGTACTAGTTTCAGTGTTTGGCTTTATGTCTTTCCTAACTGTCTGTATGTGCTGTCATTCAGTTATCACTCACATCCAATGAGCATAACACATATGGAAAAGATCTTCTCAGAGTTGGTGTTGGGGGAAACGTTCCCAAAGCCCACGCTGGTCAGACTGCTGAAGGTGAAGTAGAGTGCTGTGACATACTTATCTTTGATGGAAGGACCTGAGCTTGGGTCACTGTAGTTGTATTTTTTCCCTGTAAAATGCAACATAATCATTTTTCTATCCTACTTTTAAATTCAGCTTTAAAATAGAGAACTGAGGGAAGGAACTATCATCAACAGACATTACCTATTGACACCCCCAGGTTGTCCAGCCAGCCAATTTTATGCTCCAGGTAAGGCTTCTCCACATTTCCAATTGCGTACCAGATGCAGGCCAACCAGTGTGCAATGAGGGCAAAGATGCACATGAGCAGCATGAGGACAGCAGCACCATACTCTGAGTAACGGTCCAGCTTACGGGCCACTCGTACAAGCCGTAGGAGACGGGCCGTCTTTAGCAGACCGATCAGAGTGGTAGTCTGGAAAACAGAGAAGTGCACGCTCACTTAAATCTATGTGTTTTAAATACTCTACGTTTGGATATGTACATGGTACAATGTGCTAAAATATGTGATACAGGGAGTGATGGTAGTTTACTCATGTCCTTATTCTACTGGGTGATAAATCTGGGGATGTGTAGGTATTCAGGGATTTCAAAAAAAATCCTACTATTTAAAACTTCCTATTTTTTTTTCTTTTAGGCTCACGCAACACAAATAGAGTTCCTAAGATTTGTAATGTTTAGTTATTTATTTAATCTCCGACAGGGACCAGTTCCCTGTTGGAAACAGGGAACTATGGCGTTACCTGTTGAGAACAGGGAACTTGCAAATTGATAAATTATACAACACTCAAAACATGGCTAAAAGGAGTTTCTCTCATCTCTTTTTATTTATCAGGGGTTATAAATGAAAGTCTTGAAAAGTTAATAATGGCTAATAATATCGGTCTGCAAATAAATCAGTTGGGCTCTAATGGTTATCGGTCCATCAGTGATTAGGTTCACTCACTGTTTAGTTAAGCTTATAAGTGATTACCGACTCAAAAACATATGGTGTAGCTTTTTGCAACATACAGTAGTAGATCATTCGTGCTGGTATAAACAGATCTTTCAAGGTCTCAGCATCCCTTGGTGTCAGCACAACTTCCCTGCCTCAAGCTCTACAAATCATAAAATGTCAGTAAGTATCTGGCTTCTTAACTGGCATGCCAAAAAAGCGTATGAAAGAGAGAAGGTTGCTTTGGTGATTCATCTGTTGGCAGATGAAAAAAAAAACCTTTTCGATAACTGCATATGATGATGGCAAAATGAGCTTAAAAAAAACAAAAAATATCACCAGCTTGGAACCTCCATCAAAGTCTCAAAGCCAGTGTGCCAATGTGTCCCCATTTTTGACACAATGAATACAGAGTGTGTAACGTGAGAGTGGAGCGGCTATTAGTGTGGAGCAATCTGTAAACACAGTACAAGAAAATGCTAATAGGTCCAACCACTCCCTATCACACCTGGCAATTATCTTAATATCCTTAAAGAAGCACAAACCTTAGTAACTGTGCTTCGTCACTTCTGTGCTTGCCTATGCAGGTGAAAGCAAATACGACATTGATTATTCAAAGCACTAAAAAGTAAGAAGGGGGCTTGTTGTTTGTTGTTTTGTTTTGAAAGCAAATGACTGATGAGAAAGAGTGCGTCTACATCATGCTGAGGAAGAGTGCTGTAGCTGCTTCTGATGGGTCCATTAAAGAGCCTCCATTCTTCCAATCTCACCCCTAAATCACAGCCATCTGTCATTGCAGTGTTCCCTTTCAGTGACAACACAGTGAACAGTGAATGAATCTTGTATAGAAACAGATGGGCTTCAAATTATCCAGCATGCAAGTGACTCTGAGTGACCTGCACAGATGACACAGTGCATGCTGTATAATGTGTAAAATTGATTAAAATCTTAAAGTAAGTTGAATGCATTTGGGGCTAAGAGTGAAGCTAAAGCTAACATTAGGAACAAACTATATGAAAAATACCCAGAAAATATCCAAATATCCCTCTGGTCATCTGCCACTGTAGCTTTGCAGGCTCCCCTGGCCACTTTTAAAACCCAAGAGTCAACCAAGGGTGTGATATAACTTTCTGTCTTCAAAGTGGTCACATTCCTTCTATCCGACAAGAGCTCTGCACGGCACAGAACAAGCCAATAATCACCCAAATGTTTCCCTTCTTCATGTGATCTATAAAGAGAACATATTATCCACAACTATAGTGTCTACTGTCTGAGTGAACAGTTGCAGAAAAATTTCAAGTACAAATCTGTCTGTCCTTCCTGTGTGCACAAGCGAGACTGAGGGGGCTGCCTGTTACAACGAATCTGCCTCCTTTCTCTTTGTTTAGTACAGCCGTTGCTGCAGGTTTTACAGCATAATGGAGTTGGAGTGCATTTTTGTACAGTCTGCTTTAACCAAGGGGAAAACAATGCACATTTACCCTCTGAATGGAGACAGAATGTGAAGCCGGGAAGCAATCCATTACACACGCCTCACTTGATTTGCATGAAAATATTCACAGGACATCTGTTATAGAAAAGAGGATTTGCTTGTGTTGTTCACTTGACCTTAAAGGGTTAATTTAATATTTGTAATCATAAATGTCTCTTTCAGGAGGGCAGATACAGTAATATGATCAATTTTGTGGAACTGTCATGAAGTAGCTAGACACACTGGAAGCACAGTGTTTATGTAAATTTACTACCAGGCACGGAAGAGATGTATGTAACCACCCACGCACCCTGACATTTTGGCTTTGTTCCAGGTTTACAGTGGTCTGCCCAGAATTTCAGGTGAATGACATTTGAATTGTGATTTAGGTTCACTTTTTTCAGGGATCCTCCATAGTTTGCAAATGTGTCAAATGCGGGCACTATATCCATGTGAATGTGGACATAACATGCAAACTATCTGATCTTATCACAACAGGACATTGATATGAAAATGATGGAGGAGTTGAAACAAGTCCTGCAGGCAAATTCGAAGCCACATCATTTTCTTTTGTGTGCCAGCCTGCAGCCAAGTCCAATCAGAGCAGGATATCACCCAGGAATATGCACCCAATAAAATCAGCAGAAAAGACCCAACAAAACTCTTAACACATTGTCAGATGTGGTTTCCAGGCAACAAAAGTGCATGAAATTAGGGCTAAAAATAGTTCCTGTTTCTGCACAGTGAGCTAAAATAACACACCTTAAAGACCAGAGCTAAAAATGTACATGGATATGTTATTTTCAGCTTCTCTTGATTGGAGGAGGTAAAAATACAATTTTTTTTTTTTTTGCCTCATCCTGACACTGTGTGCTGTGGACGCAAATTGTAAGTAGAACACATCCTGTCACTGCACAAGTCATTTGGCTGTATGATGAGGACGTATGTTGTGCTGTGGTGTCGCTCAGCTGTCTGCTCTTTTTTCCTTGCCCGCCACTCACTGGTGGCCTCTAGCCATGTACTTCCTCAAAGAAACACACACCTAATGGTAAATAAAGACTTGGCAAACCAGTAGGCTGACATCAGATCAGGACCTTGCTCTTAATACACACCTTAATCCTGGATATATCCTAATTTTATGTGTGTTTTTGAAGGTATTGCTTTGCGTATCGTGGAACCTGGAATTTTCACACATTGCAATGGACTGCATTGCCAGATTTGCTCCTGGATTGATTTGAAAATGCAAGGAAGGGGCTGGGAATCAGACCCGCTCTAGAAACAAGAGAAATGCATGTGTTTGGGGCAGTAAAGGATTGGAATATTGTATTTCCTTTAAAATGTTTTCTTACTATTAAATATTAAATGAACCTTGATGTATGTAATTTTATTTTGGAGTGCAAATAATTAAAAAATGTTTCATTTAATCTGATTTTTTTTGTATATTCTCAAGCTAGTAATTATGTCCTCTGCTGCTCCCCATTCTCAGCAGCGGGAGTTTGCTAAGCCATCTCCCTCAGACTTGCAAGCAGAGCTGTTGGGCAGGCACAGACCTTTTTAAAGATTTGGATGGCCTGGGGCCGTAGAGTCTGTCTCTGATGAAAAGAGAGCGGAGGGAAGCAGATGCGAAAACGAAGTGTCAGATTGGTTTGGGAGTCTAAGCATTCAAGATAACATCTCAAAAAAAAAGACTGCCCAAAGTGTAGCCTGATGACACAGGGGTAACTAAGGCAGGACTGATGCTCAGCAGCTTCATGGTGTAAAAAAAGAGTTCTTTTCAATTTAGGTTTCACAAAGCTATTTCAGGTAAAAATGACCCCCCCCCCCCCTACTCATTAATCTACTGATTAAGTTTATTTAAATGTGTTCTGTACTTATTTAAATGTGACTGTACAAAGAGTTGATCTGTATCTAAGAGGACAGAGAGGATATTAAGTACAAAAATCCCTTTGGACTTCTCTATCCCCAACCAACCCCGGCAAATGGCCGTTCCTCCCTGAGCCTGGTTCTGCTGGAGGTTTCTTCCTGTTAAAAGGGAGTTTTTCCTTCCCACTGTCCCCAAAGTGCTTGCTCATAGGGGGTTCATATGATTGATGGGTTTTTCTCTGTAGTATGTAGGGTAGGGTCTACTTTACAATATAAAACACCTTGAGGCGACTGTTGTTGTGATTTGGAGCTGTATAAATAAATTGAATTGAATTGAATTGGAAGAGTGTGTATTGAGAGATGGACGGAGTACTTTAAGAAGCTGCTGAATTATGCAAATGAGTAGGAGAGGAAGATGGAGGAAAGTTCGTGAATCTGGAAGTGCAGAGGATTAGTCAGGAGGAAATGAGCAGGTTAAAGAGCATAAAGGCAGCTAGTCCAGATAACATACTTGTGGGGCATCGAACTGTTTAACTAGAGCATGTAATACAATCTTTTACCGATTTACAAGAATGAGGGTGATGTAAGAACTACAGATGGATAACGCTGATGAGTCATGAAGCAATGAGAATGAGTTGTAGAAGCTAGGTTAAGAAGAGGGGCGACGATCAATGTGTAATGTGTATGGGCTCATGTTGAGATGGGGTTAGGGTTAGGCACAACAGGCATGATGATTGCTTTGAGAGTATTGATGGAGAAGCATGGAGAAGATCAGAAGGAGCTGCACTGTCTTTGTGGATCTAGAGGAAACGTAACAGGAAGGTATGCTCTGGAGAGAAGATGAATGAAAGTCAGTAGAAGAAGTAAGAAATGAGTGAAATCAGAGAGACAGATTCATGGACGTATTGAAGGATATGCAGAGGGTTGTGTGAAATAGGAGGATACTAGGGATAGGGCAAGATGAAAGCCAGTGAGCTGCTGTGGTGACCCCTAAAGGGAAGAAGAAGAAGAAGGACCATACATACTATTGTTACTGCTGAACTGTAATAACCTCAATCACCTGAACGACATTCACCTCAAGATGAACTGAGATACTAGTGACCATAATGTGTAGTGGTTAACACATTTGCCTAACAGGTGAAAGATCCCTGGTTGGAGACTGGGAGAGGACACAAATAGGGTTGGATGAACCCACCAATGTTATCTCGTGTTCTAAAAGACCTTTAGAGTGAGTTGTGATTTATTCTGTGAGTTCAAGTGCTTTTCTTGTAAAGGCAGTCAGATACTCGGTCATCACTGTCATCATCTCCAACTCTGCCTGGTTGATAACTGACTGATAAACGAAATAAATCCTCACCTCATCAGATCCTGAGCCAAAGATGAGCAAGTCAAAAGGGATGGCAGCCACCATGTCTATGAGGAACCAGCCTTTAAAGTAGTGGATGGCGATCTTGGCTGGGTGGCTGACCACCTCCTCATTGGTGTTGACGTAAGTCGTCCTAAAATTTATAAGGATGTCCACTATAAACATAATGTCAACTATCAGATCAACCACATTGAGGGGCGAGCAGGAATAACCACACTCCCGTCTCCTCTGCTCCTCAATGTCATTGAGGAGGAAGGCAGCAGAGTAGGGGGTGAAAATGGCCGTGTAGATGACCAGCAGCAGGATCAGCCAGTCCCAAACTGCTTTGAATGGACTGTAGTGAAGAATGGTCCACTTATCCATCCGTGGTGTCTGGAGTTTGTATTCAGGAAGCACATCGGCACCCAGAGAAAGAACCTAGTGAAAAACAAAGAGAACTTTTAAAATTTTACTGCCTTTAACATTCACTATCTGTGTTCAAATACACACACATTTTGGGAAATAAAAGTGTAATACGGTGCTTTTTCTTGCAGATTCTTTGCAAATTTGTTTTTATTGAGGACTTCACTGATTGCCTTTGCAGTGCCTGGGAGAAGCTTTCAATTTCTATTTCTGTTTTACGACACCATCAGCAATATTTTCAGAGTGAAGGGTCAGGCGAAAGGATTAAAATTTTAACTACATGGACATTTCAAAGAGTCTGTAAGTAGATTTGCATCACAGGAAATACAGGATGAGCATTGTTTTTGATTAAGAGTCAGAACTTATTATTTGCCACTTTGAGTCTCTACTTTGTGAAGGTGCAACAAATCTAAGAACTGCATGCACTTAACAATCTTAAATATGCTCTGTTTTTTGAGAAATTTAGTTAAATACAAGAAAATTTGAAAATATTTACACTAAGCGTTTGCATGTCTGCTCTCTTACATTGCTGGGCATGCTAGTAAGTGGAATTGCATACAGTCATGGTGATAACTATCAGTACATATTAAAAATCAACTTGTCCTTAGCAGCTCTTAAAGTAAGGTAAATATAAAGTTAGATGAATAATTATTAAGCTAAAATGAAGAAGCGGTGTGCTAAAAATTATAGTACACAATGTCCACAGTTTGGACTGAGAAGAAAGACGGTTTGGAGTAAAGGAGGCCATTTACGTCCACTGTGACAAACCATCGAGGTGACCTCTAGAGCTCATATGACGGTGGGTTCGGGTGATGCCTTGTAATGTTAGCGGTTTCACACCTTTGTTCTGGAGGGGGTAATGACCCCGCCTTTTTTCACATCTTGGTTCATGTGATAACCCGCATGATTAATAGTGGGTCATTGACCCTCAGCACCACCCCCAAGGTGTTGGTTTACGGCAGGGGTAGGCAACTCCAGGCCACGAGGGCCGGTGTCCTGCAGGTTATAGATGTGTCCTTGAGCAAGCACAGCTGATTTAAATGGCTAAATGACCTCCTCAACATGTCTTGAAGTTCTCCAGAGGCCTGGTAATGAACTAGTTGTTTGATTCAGGTGTGTTGATCCAGGGTGATATCTAAAACCTGCAGGACGCCCTTGAGGCCTGGAGTTGCCCACCTCTGGTCTGAGGGTTAAGGGTTAATTTCCTGGGACTCTCCATCAGTTGTTTTAAAACTGAAGAAGCCTCTGATGACAGGAGGAATATCTTCACTATCCTAAAGAAGTCACTGTGGCTCAAGTTTTAAAAAAGTTTAGTTTTAATTAAGTTTGAAATCAAATTTGCTATGAAAAAGACAAACAGGCTACGAGAAACAGAAGTAAACAGACGAAGGTGCATGTGATCTGTCAACCCCACATGAAAAAAACAAAACAAAACTCCTGATTATCCAACATCTGTGGGAGAGTGCCAAGAAATTAGACTGTAAGTGATAACATCCTAGCAATGACATGCCATATTTTATGAAAGATAATTTAGGATAAGATGAGATAAGGAATACTGGAATATGTTTAAATGAAGGTTAAAGCCTACATCAATGTTACAGAGCACATGGAAAACAAATGGCCACAAACCTCGTTGAACTAAAGTAATGATGTAAACAGGTAACTGCTGCTAAAGGTGGTTCTACAAGATACTGAATCATGGGGTGTACTTAGTTTTATTTTGGCTTTGATATCATAAAGACAACATGTAATAAGTCATCAATTGTTAATCTGAAATTGTAAGACCTGATAAGGACCTTTTTAATAATGCCCTTATACGTAAAGCCGTGGAATTAACAAAATGTATATTTTCTTTAGATTAGGTCAAGTAAAATTCAAAAGAAAAGACTTATCGCTGTGTGAATAATGCAGCTGTACATCATATAGATTCAGATGTAATGCACTTCACCATTATCTGTCATCCACAAGAACATCTTGCACATTACTTTAGGCATGATTTCCAATAAATAAATACTTCTCCAGTGCCTGTTTACAGAAACTCTTAAAATTGAAGCTTCAGTTGAGGGAGTGATACCTTTTATTATTATTATTTGTAAGAATATTGTTTATAAGAACAGAAACTGAACATATCAAACCAAAATAAAATGACGATGCATCAACTGCATATAGAAAAATAAGAGCATGCATAAATGTCAAAATGTATCATCAAGACTGGAGGTATAATCCATTCCGGCAAGCCTGAATGTCAACATAATTATCTCTGTTATTGCAGTCACCATATAAACTACAGAACCTAATAGCTTTTAACATGAATATTAAAGCAGCGTCATGGGACTTTTTTCAGATAAGAGTCTCAGTGACTTGGAGGTAATTATAGGTGCAGGCAGGGGTACAGCTATTCATCTAAGTGTTCAACACTTCAATAGCTACAAATTTTCATTTTCACTGCTGATTATGGCAGAGGGGGTAGGTTTGATGGGTGGGTGTGCAGGTAAATTGCATGCACTACAAAGGCAAAGATACAATTATGATGTGATGTATGTGAGTGAGCACGAGAATGAAACAAGAAGGGAGGGCCTTAAGTGACTTTATTTTGGCATTCATCATATTTTTCATTGCTCCTCTATCGGTGCCCTGTCACCCCTCTATTCTAACCATTGTAACTGGGGAGGTAGGACCGGAGAACAGAAGGATGACGTATAGCACAATGTGGCGTGGTATTAATAATTGAATTGGTTATTAAAAACCCCATCCCTCTGGGAGGAGGGTTAAACGCTTTTACCCTCTGATATGGGATAACCTTTGAAATCGATCAGAAACCAAAGGACAGGCAAAGGGAATGCGCTCTAATATTCATCAAGCTGCCACTTCATTAAAGCTGGATGCTTAAAGTGATGGTTTTAACTCAGAGTTTAATTACTGTTGACTTTGAAATAACACCTTAGATTCCCATTCTTGTAAAATGATTTCTGTTAGGAAGGAGTATAAATGTTGAGAAAAGCTGACACTTGCTGTACCGAGGACGATTGTGGCCCGATCGCTCACATGATCCCACAACCTGCTGGTAATCCTGAGAAAGTTGGTTGATTTGTCAGAGTGACAGTTCTAGATCAAAGTGTTGTAGACATCTGTTTCTAAATTAATGATCCCATCTTAATTATTTAACCTGGTTACAGTAGCCATGTGCACTTGGTCAAATGAACTCTTTCTTGCTGGTTAATGGAAAGCACATTCTGTGTGTGTCTCGGTCTCAAGCACAAATAAACATTAGCTCTCCCCTCTTCTGGTTTTTCTGGTCTGCACAGTGCACACTGAGATATCATTTAGAAGTACATAGACCGTTATTTGACTCAAGATTCCACCTCAGATAACCGCAAGAAGTATAAACTGCTAAGATGCGGTCATTTGAGCCTCATATGGGGATGAGCCACACGTAGGGCTGTTCGATATAACGATATATATCGGATGACGATATAAAAACGTCTATCGTTTCATTTTACACTATCGTTTGTTTCGTGGTGTTGCAAAATAAACTGTTTACGGCAATATTTTTTCATCGTTTTGATGGTCACTGTAGTGGCTATATTAATTTCTTAAAGTTCTCTCTTTCTCTTATATTTTATATAACCACACTACTGACGGACAAGCGCATGTTTTTATGCGTTGTGGTTAGCAACAACTACGGAGCCCCGCTGGGGACATGGGAGAAAAAAAAATTAAGACAGACTTTTGTAAACTCGGGATCTCGCAAAACTTTTGCAACGACCTTTCACAATAAAGCTCAAGATCCTGTTGAGACTTTTCCAAAAAAAATGGATCACGTGAAAGAGCAGATTATTTACGGATGAGAATTAAAAAAAGAGCCGCCAGGTGCTAAAAAATAAACCTTAGACTCAAACGTTAGAACAGGCTTTTCCCCGCAGCACGCCGTGTAATAAATACTCACAAAGAAAATGGCGGCCTTTACAACTTGTGTCTAAAAATGTATAGTTTCATGCATCGGTTGAAACACTCGACTCCAGCTACATGGCGCGCAGCTGGAAACACTTCCCGCAAGTCGAGCTGCCCGAGATTCACAGAATTTACAGAAAATGTTACATTTTTGTGATTTATATCGTTATCGGGACGATAGAATTCTTATATCGGGGTATGAGATTTTGGTCATATTGCACAGCCCTAGCCACACGTGCACTGAGAAGTTCAAAATGTAATAAACAGCCTGTGAGGTGCAAGTCTGCTTTCCTTTTTAGCTGATCAGTTTCCTGGGTGAAGCCACCATCTGGCTGCAGTACCTGTGAGGTGGCCAAGGCCAACAGAGAGTGTATCTGTTCAGTTGCTTTAATTATAACTTCAAATAAACTCTGATGAGTTCAAAGTTGCTTTCAAGACATCTTCTGTCACTTGGTTGTCAAAGTCAGGTGTCCAGAAACCCGCTTACCAATCTAAGCTGTAAAGGAAAGTGATAGGATAGGAAAAGTATATTTTACAGTTATATTCTAGGAAGTATGAAGCTTCTTGATGCTTTCACCACTCTCATGCAGCAACTCTTCTGAGGTGTTGTATTCTACCACATGTTACCCAAGTCAATTAAAACCATATTAAGCCCTCTCTTACTTTGCACTTGTGTGAGAGGACATTGTGCCATTCTGTGGTCCCTCTGCCTCTGGCGTCAGTGTAAGGCCTGCAGCTGAAATTGGCTTTGAGCGCAAACAGTGGTCAGTTTCTGTGTCCTCTATCTGTTACACCATTAATTGGCAAAATGCAAAACTGAGACCTAATCAGTAGTTTCAAGCAGCACTGGCCTACTCCTAGGACTACATTAACTTATAGTTCCATGCCTCTCAGTCCTGGCAGGAAAGGTGAGAATGACCTCTTACACTGTTCGTAACTCTAGAAATATAGCCTGAGCTCTGGATGCTGTCTGACAGCTGTAAGAGAACACTTGGCTATAGACACCTCCAATGCTTTACGTATCAGATCCCTTGAATTTCAGTTAATCATCCTGATGCTGACTGAGGGCATTTGGGAGTGTGCATGCAATCTGCTGATAAAGTGCTCAATCTGTCCAAGTCTGATTTGTGATGATCATAAATGATAATATGATGAACATTATATTAGAATTCTAATATCTCACTGTTCTCCAGTCTGCACAGACTTTATTATTAAAATCATTACAAATAAATACAGACTAAGGGCCCAAGACATTTCAGTCTATTCCTGATTTTTTGAGTAGTCCTATTTATGTTGTTATTCTTATTGCAGTGCTGCCTCTGTTTGTTTGGGTGATACATTTGTTTTTATTTTATGTAGGCAAAAACCTTGAAATTACTACTTGTTTCTTCAAGAATGAAAACAGTGATGTAGTATGTTTTATTCCCTTCGCACTGTCCATAACAGTTTGAAGACCCAAATTCATGAGTCCTCAGATGACCAAACACACAGCAAGCACTGTTTAACTGAGGTTGGATAATTCCAAAGGAACAAGGTAATCCAAAAACTAAAACTGGCCTGAGCAATATATGAAAACCACACAGTGGAAAAGCACTGGCATCAAAGGCAAGGGGATGAACACAGCCAGAGAACATACGTAATCAGACAGACTGTCAACTATCAATAGGAATACAGGACTATAAATAAATAGAAAGAATAGAAACTCACAAGGCACAAGTGAAGAAAATGAGGCTGACAGGATGTAAATCCAATGAAAACATTTTTGTTGCGTTTGCAGGTCTCACGGGTAGTATTATTGTTATTTTAAGGATCCAACAGATCATTTTATGCCTGTAATTCTAAATTACAGGCCCTCAATTTTTCTCCCCATTCACAAACTTGAAACTGGCTCACGTCCTTACCTGTGTGACTTTGTCAGTGACATTGTGAGTGCGATCTTTGACTTTTGGGGCGATGATAGTTTTCTCAGAGGATGGAGGGGAGGGGCACTTCTTATCATTGTTTGCCTCTGAGAAGTTGAGCGTGATCAGGGGAATCTTGTTGATGGTGGAGTACTTGTTGAGGTTGGAGTCGGAAGTTGAGCCAAGCAGGCTTGATTTGATTTGGCTGAGTGGTCCTGAAAAAAGAGCACGGCAGAGGGTGGGTGTTATTATTAGAAGATGCCGTATCTTGTTTTATAGCTGGGCTCTTGTTGATCTGTTATGCACTGTCAGTAGTGTTTATTTGGAAGTAGTTGCGACATGGGTAGTGAGCATGGAGTGATTCCTAGTTTTGGAGTGACTTCAACCACAACACAATACCGAGAATACAAAAGATGCTGAAATATAAACTGTACAGCCTTTCAGAGCCTCTCATTAAAACATAATGAACAACACTGTTGGTGAATAAACAGAATGATTTAATGTGCAATCAGAGAGTGCAAGTTCCCATAGTTTGCCAAATCTAGTGCAGTGAACTCACTGTATAGATAAAATTATGTAGTATGATCAGTGAACACTTTGTATGTAGAACACAATCATATTAAAAACGGAACTGTGCGATAGCGCTAAACAAACTGACATGTGGCCCAATGAGAGTGAGAAAAGTGAAAACAAGAAGTTTGCTAATTCAGCTGCGTGAACCAGCAGAGGAAGGATACACTGCCCACCCCACAAAGCACAGTGATTGAGAGTCAAGGACAGAGAAACAGACAGTTGAGGATGAAAGAGTGCATGCGCAGCTTCAATACATGCCACAGTCAGGATACATCAAAGCCGTCATAAAAAAACAACTGAAAAGAAAAAAGCTGAAGCCATACCCCCAGCCATCCAGGAGCGAGATACTAGCCAACCAGGAGAGAGAAGAAATAGGAGGTAAAGGAGAAAGTGGGATTATGGAAAGGTGTTTGGGACGTTGGGTCAGTAGTCTCGGGTACAAGCATATCAATAATGTGGCATTACTAGTAAATAGAGCTTGACAGGGGCTCTATCAGTAAACCTTTAGAGGATTAAAAAGGGCAGACTATGATGCTAATGTTGCTATTAATGTGTATTCCATTTGATTACAAAGAGCATATGACTTTTAAAGAACCTGGTTGAATATGTACTGTACTATGCATTCAACATAGCACTGCAACAGTTCAATTAAGCATGTAAACAGTCAGGTTTCTTTCCATTCACAAAGACAAGATCCAGAGCTTGCACACAAGAAAGCAAAGGTTAAAGACAGTAGGAGGCATCATTTCTTAAGCATTAATTTATCCTCTTCAATGAACAACAAGCAGGAGAGAAGTTTAATGTGCTGCTTCCATGCAAGCATGTGCAGAGGTTACTGTGTTTTCTTTTTAGTGAGCACTTACAGAGGCTGGCTAGGTTTAGGCAGGTCGTGTAGTCATTTAGTGTCTTTCGAGGCCAAAGAACTTACAAACACAGTCATCTGCTGAGGCATTTGCATACAACATGAACCTTTTGTGGGAAAACTCATGCAACAAGCAGGCTTTGACATGTACACGTGTATCATTAGACATGCTGCTATTCACGATCTGAAAATGCAGCAGGTTGCCGTTAGTTACCTTTGATATTGCGACCATTATCTGTGAAGGTGGCAACAGAGTGGGGGAGAAGACAGAAAAAGGGGAGTGGAGGTGAGAGAAGAATTTGTGGGTGTCTATGATGATAAATGGGGGTTGCCGTTAACGACCCGCTAATGTCCCTGTGAACAATGCATTACAGGGAAGTAGATGTATTAAATGTATCTAAATAGGAATTAGAGGCAATTGGAGGAGACTGATTGAGCTGCAGGAAACAGGACCAGTATGGGTCACTCCTACCCTCAACCAAATGAGGACCAAAAGGTGGAAGATCAATACCACAGATTATAGATGTGACCATCTACTGAGGATTCACTAGAACCCCACATAGCTGATATTTTAGGACGACAGTCTTAGTAATTGATTAGATCTGTAAATAAAATATCAATTACATTTGTTTCTTTCTTATATCACATCAATTCAACAAATCAATAAACAAGACATCATCAACCAGTGCTGTGCACTTTGCAGTTTAATGTAAACTAATGTAAACTTTGTTTACCAGTTTAAAGCATTTAAAATAAATACAAAGTGATTATTAAGTAATACCATATATACAGTTCAGCAACTGTTGATGCATATCTGAAAATGTATAAAAGGACACTCTTACCTTCACTGGCATGCCGGTCCCTGAACACCATCTTAGAGTTGGACCCAAAGCCTTCCATGTCATGTACAGAAGAGGCCCTGCGAATACTGCACATACTCTCTCTGGAGGCAGTTGGAGTAAGGCCTGGGATTGATGGAGCTGCAATAAGCGTGTCCTCTTGGCTCTGGTTTTTTGTCTGGGCAACGGCCTGGTCCGGGTACATCCGGTCCCAGGGGCCTTTAGGCGACGAGTGGTCCAAAGGCTCAGACACAGGGGTTGAGCAGTGGCTGGGGCCGATGAGGGCACGGGTGTCATTGGCGTAAGAGGGACTGCAGCTCTCTCGAGTGGTGGGAAGTTGGTAGTCGCGTGTTGCTACTGAGCCGTCACTGTAGCGAGGAGAGTCTACCATGACGGCATCAGGGTCTTCCTGGGGCAGGGACTGCTTGCTGATTCCCAGGAGAGGTAAGGCTGGGAGACGGAAACGAAAGAATCTCCCTTTCCCTGACAGAAAACAAGAGAAAAATCAATAAGAACAAGTGGTCGCACTGCCTCTGTTTCTCCTATATTGTTCCACACTTATGCCACCAAGATAATATTTTTTTATAATAAGAATATGAATAACAACACTGACAAAGCGTCTCAATTCTGATTAGCACATGTTTTTATACAGCGCCAAATCACAACAACAGTTGCCTCAAGATTCTTTATATTGAAGTAAAAGACCCTAAAGAGGGTAAGACTTTTATTCTGAAACACAAAACTGGTATACCCCAATCCCCTTCGAAGCCTTCTCCAAAACCGCAGCTCAATTAATGTCCAAGCCATTCACCTTTATCTACTAAAACACTGTCAAACCTCAAATGGGAACGTGGGCCCAGTGAGTGAAATAAGATTTAAATTTCCAGCATATCAAATTTCACTTGCTGAGTAATCCTCACCTTTAAAAATAATCTCTCATCTGCTTCCCCGCTCCTCTCTTTCATACATCTGCACTCATCTTTCAGTGTTGTATATTTACAACAACTGTACATTTAGCTTGCAGACACTATTTGTGAGATGCTGCACAGAAACAATTTGTTTCTGCCAGCCAAATGTACAAATGTGTAGATATTTATTATATGCAGTATATATTTATATATTTATATATGCAATATTATAAATCTGTTGAAAAAATCCATTTGAAATTACTTGACACTTAAAAAACCTTACTCAATTTAATCGTGATGCTGAGCGCCATGACAAAAACTTTATTTACATCTACACCATGAACGCATCATAGAAAAAAAAGAGATGTGTTCAAGGTGTAAGCACGTTGTGGGATTTCATTTTCTTATTACTGAGCAAGAGGTAAACCCAGTCTAGCTATGGACAGAATGGGGACTGCCCATTCAATCATATCTATTATCCACCTGATCAAAGGTAAAGTAAAAAAACTTTTAAAAAAGTAAAGTAATTTGAGTTTTTCTTCAGGGAGTGACAAAAATAGCCCAGAAAATATGAGTATTGTTGCAAATTTTATCTCTAACCTTTAGCTTCTATTAATGGATTGGAACAAAATATTCTTGCATAGATTTGTTTCTGTCAAGCAGGGAACGCCTGAGGACAATTGATATCACATTTAATGTAACTGATCCACTCAATTAGTGTGAAGACTATTTGACTGTAGTCACACCCAAATAGCATAAAAACAGAGAATACAGTGGATTTTAATGAACCCTGAGAGACACAACCCCCTGTGACCTTGCGGCGTGTTTTTACGGTGTGTTTATAAGAAAACGTGCTTACATTCTTCAGCATCCCTGGTGATACCTCACATTTGTTTGCCAGCATCACTGAAAAGCCTACCAACACAGCTTTCTTAAAAAGACCCTGGCAGATCAACACAAGTGCTTGCTCTGCCTCAGGCACAAGTTCAGGCTTCAGTTTCCTTCAATTATTCATAAGGGAGGACATTTGTGAAAATACTATAGTGTGATGTGTAGTAGGGCTGAACGATTATGGAAAATAATCTAATTGCGATTTTTTGCCCCAATATTGCGATTGCGATGCGATATGCGATTATTTTTTAAGGTCTTTGTCTTCTGTATTATTAAACAAAGACAAGCAATACATCATATAGTATGGCCAATACTATATTACATTAATTTTAAACTGTTCTTTCCTGGAAGACAGACCTCTGTTATGATGACATGAGGTGATGCATGAATTGATGACTGACATTTTTATTTAACTTCTTCAATCACAACAGTATATTTGAACATACACAATAGTTTATTTTTAGCTTACAAACATCTGAGCATAAAGTGCTGACAAGGAACCCTGGTGTAAACATTAAAATGAAAGTCAGTACAATGTGCAGATTGCAGAAATATACATAAACAAAATCAGTGGCTTTACCACACTCAGTTTTTTGACATCTGTGAACTACTAGACAGTCATTCAATTAAAAAATAATATTAAATAAATAAAACTAATAAATAAAAAATACACACATCTTACTGATCTCTGCAGTCAGTAACATTACACATAAAGTGCAAACATAATAGCAATTGTATAAACACACACACAAACACGCCTTTAAAATTTAAAGGCGTGAAATTGGACGGTCTAGCCTTCTGAATCAGAAGGCTAGTTCTGATTAGCGTCACCGCTGTCTCGGTGGAGTTTAATAAACTCGGCCGTCTGCTTCTTGCTATCTAAAATATAACCAGACACTGGCGTAAATTCTCGACTGTCTCATACTTCTGTTTAATAAGTTTTCTGTTTGACGTTTAGTCAGCTGTGTGAAAACCAAGGAGGAACCCACCCGGGGGATTAATAAAGTTTTATTTTATCTAATCTAATAACTTTAATCTCAGCCAAACCGATTTACTCATGAACAAACAAAACACTGAAAAAAGCCCAACAATAACATTTTTAGGTTGTCTAAGTGACTTATATATTACGTTTAACCCGAGCAGCGAAACTCCGCGGTGATCTGAAAATGATGTGCCGGGAGTTGTGCCGTTCTCGGCCGCATCAGTAACCCTCGAGCTCCCGGCTAGCTGTCGAGCTGGTGGGTAGCAGACGCCTCTGAAAACGTCGAAGCACTTTTGCAAATATGGGATATCTTGATAAACCGAGCAGATATTTGATGTTTACACAACTACTTTCTCGCCTGAAAATATTTTAAAAGTTTATTTTGTGACCCAGAAAGATTAGTATGAGTAATTTTAAAACTTAGTAGCGGCCGCCATTGTTGGAAACTGGAGTTTGGCTGGGCCGCGCTATGAATTCTGGGATATGGTAGTAATTTGGACAGCCTTCGGCGCGTCGCTGTGACGTAATCGGTCTACAAATGCGGCCTCAGGAGGATGCAGCCCATGAATTTGGACATGTCCAGAGTATAATCGCAGCCTTTGCAGTTAGAAAATTGCACTTGATCATGTCGCGATATTATCGCAAATGCGATATATCGTTCAGCCCTAATGTGTAGAAGAGTCAGTCTTATAGGAGATTACAGAGAGTGCTTTAATGAGTGACTGATAGCTTCTGGAGAGATAGTAAAAAGTCATATTTCTGACCATATTGAAACATACGGCAGTTCTGAGGGATGATAGTATAACAATATAAGTTTACTGTAACGCTCCCCACCCCAAAGACACACACCATTCACACACACATTTACTTGGGTTGTACACTATATGCAAACACCATAAGACATGCTCAGACTTACAGGTTTTCACATACTGTATGCACTGCAAAGTCACCTGAACATATGCTATGCATATAACAATACTCTCTCAGCCTTTAGTCTTACTGCCATGGTGACACAGTGAAAATCAGTAAACACATCACATTATCATGTCTCCTTTGTATATTTTCTGCAGACAGCTACATTGTATACAACATACCGACATATGCAAATAGCGGAAAAGGTAAGGATGTATTCAGAAAAGTAGAATTAATGTTTGAGTGTTAGCAGGGAGCAGCCCGTCGCTTTATCTACCTCACTGCTTCTTCTACTGGGGTGAGACTGACAGGGAGGAGAGAGAAAAACTAACTTTAGACACAATGCCAATGTCTGTTTGGGTCAATGTGGTGTGTTTAAATTAAGTCTGGAGCCAGATGCTGATGCCAGAAGTGATCATCGGCATTTCATTTGAGATTCAGATTGGAAACTCCAATCTGGGATACCGTTCATATTCATCAGGATGAAAACAGGTTGAATCAGCATTCTCGTCTTTTAAAAGCGATTGTGAACAAAAGTCTGTTTCGTGAGAGCTCAGTTCTATTTTTCTAATCACACCACTGTAATATTACAATACTAACATGTTAGACAATTAATTGTGAAGCATTTCACAATTTTAAGGGCCAACATTGACTGCTAAAAGTGACACGTTATGAAAATAATGAACAATATTACTTGCCTCCAATTATTGTGCATGGAGGATAAGTGGACAATGTATGCCACAGCTCCTTAAATTAGTTTGTAATTCAGTCACACAGTCAGCGTGTGGTGAGAAAATTGCATGTACATTTAATTGTGGCACTGAAAGAGCCAAACGTTTCATGGATATGTTGCCCTTTTTGTGACTGCTGTTACTGCATGTACTGTATGCGTCTCTTCCCTCTTTACCCCTCCCGTTCCCTCCCTGCAAAATCTCACTGGCAGCTTTACACAACCAGTACAGTGGCCCTTGTTGCTATGATACCAGATAGTAATATTTGCACTGAATATTAATTGGGTCCTCAGATCCCCATGTTGGGGAGTGAAACATCTTGATGTAATGTGAGCATCATTCAGAGATTACGTTAGAAGCAGAAAGAGAACAACAACCCTCCATGCTGTGGTAAACGCAGGACAAAAACGATGGTGTGTCTTTTTGTCTCTGTCTTTTGTTCTTGAGCTTTTGCTGACATTACATAAAAAAGAGAGTTGTACAGCAGTTAATGTGTTTGCTAAGTGATTTGAAAGCAGATTTCTTTCACCTTAAGAGTTGTTTTCCTAGACTTCCAGCACAGCCCTAGTATTACTCACATGCTCTAGAGCAGGGGTCGGCAACCTGCGGAGCCGCATGTGGCTCTTTAGTCCTTATACTGCAGCTCCGCGTGGTTTGGGAAAATATATTACAAGTATTTAGCTGAAGTGTATTTTTTGTATTCGTTCTTTTTAAACTTGTAGTTCTAAATTGGAAGATTATTGTGACATTGAAATATAAAAATAAAATCAAATTTTATTATTTTTCGTCGCTCAAAATAAGCGTCACAATCGCGGAAGCATCTTTCTTGTAGTCGTCGTTCCAACACAACAACAGTGTGTTTGTTTTGATTTGTAGACCCCGAAAATGGCGCTGCGCTCCCACAATGCATTGCGGCGTGACGTCAACTCCAAAGCCCTATACTCGCCAATATAAACAATATATACAGTGTTATCTTCATTTTAGATGTCAAAAAGTATTTGCGGCTCCCAGAGTTTTCTTTTGTGTGGAAACCGGGTCCAAATGGCTCTTTGGGTGTTAAAGGTTGCTGACCCCTGCTCTAAAGGATAACATTTGTATTTCTGCTGGGTCCCAACTTTGCTCTCTGCTTATTTATTACAGAGGAAATTAGCCTGAGTTGATAGTCAAGAGCTTTATTTTATTTATTTTTTAAGTCAGGCAGTTGCCATCGGCGTGTGAAAATATACCAGAGTGATAATCAGTAAAGGTCCCTGGCTGAATTTGAAATAGAAACACTATAGAAGTCAGTGATCAGTATAAAACCTCACAGAAAGAAAGTTCCCCTTGGGTGGGCTCCTGCTGGGTACTCAGGGTTCCTCCCGCAGTCCAAAGACATATGTTATATTCACTGGTCACTCTAAATTGGCTACAGATATAAAGTACACGAATTACTTAAACTGCGTGGACAAGGGTAGAAAAACAAGTAAAGAGGGAAACACTGAAAGCAAAGAAAGAAAGACTAAGACAGAGTCTTAGTAGCCCTGAAGGCTAATCCTGAATAAACTGAAAAGCCATTTCCCCAACAGGAATTTGATGAATCTTTCCTCCTGAGGAAAAAGATAGCTCATAAATAATTTCCCCCAGCTGCTCTTCACTTCCTAGGCTCATCACCACATTCCCCAATGCACATAAGCCAGTGTGGTTGGTTACAGAAAACTATAGTGCGACTAAATGCTAAAGACAACACATAGCGCCATCAATCCACTAAATCTGCAATTCCTTGCTCGTTTTTTCCTGAAACCTATTCTGAACCTCCTGTTGTTCTACAGTTATAAACACATCATGTGGTTAGATTAGATGCTGAGCTGTAGTGGAGAGCTCAAAATAAATAGTGTCCAACGTGAAAATCTGGTGTCTAATGTAGAGATAGTAAGGAGACAAGCAGAAACCATTGTAACCTTTCAGCAGCATCATTTTTCTAACTTGAGATGCCTAGCATAGACAGAATATTTAGAAGAAGAACTGATATAGGCCTGGGCAAAGTAAGATAAGAGGTGAGACAATTTTAGAGCTACTTTATTGTTCTAATATATCACAAGCAGACAATCTCACATTATAGGAATGAAGGTACCAACAGTCTTAAAAGACAACAAAACTGTGTGAGGCCTTGCTTCCCCTTATAACTTACAAAGTTCTACGCAGGTTCAGTGAAGATGAATATAATAGTTTTGGTTGTCAGGGTTACAACAAATGACTTTTTGTACACTGCAGTGAAGAGCACCTGGCACACCAAATCCACACACTACCTTCTCCAAATCGCCCTGCATGTCTTCACCACCTGCACTCATGTGAAAATGAAACACCTTTAATCTTGATTTTGGAATTAAATACAGTATCTGTTTGTTATTTTTTAAAGCTTTTATCTATGTGACATTTACAGTCACCCATAAGACAAAAATTACAAATTATTAACCATTCTCTAATTTTGATATCTGCTCTTGGAACCTACTGATTATTTTATAAAATAGGCCTCTGGTTCAAACGTACAAGAAGCTCCAGTGATGATGTAAAGAACACAAACTTTTAGGCACACATATGCTTATTTGACCTGGATAAGTTTTTAGATTTGTCACACACAGCAGACTTAATTTGAACTGCATCTGTCAAATTTGTAGTGATCACATATTTTGTTCTGGTTTTACTAGTGTCAGCTCTCAATATACTGACAACATTTTCAACTATTCTGCTTCTCATCTTCCAAGTGATGCTCAGTGCTGGAGGAATTCCCTACTATTGCAACAATACTTATGAATTCATAAGAAACACAATACACAGCATAGTGAAATGAACCATTTTGCGCACATTTCTGTGTGAATTTTGTGAATCTGTTAGTGGCTCTTCTCTGCTGCATCAAAGCAATCCAAGTCGGTTGCAGAATGTATGACTCATCACTGGTTGACAGAGGGCAATTGATAAGCAGTGCCTAATGCATTCCTCAGATAGAGTCTAGATAACGCAATGCATGCATCATCTCCTCAGTAACAAGCAGTGTAAGGCTATTAATTAGAATAGTAACACTGTCTGTCTCACAGTCTTAAATTACATATTTAGCAGTTTTTTCATGAAAAATTCTGACAAAATTATTCATAATTTGTGAACATGACACAGGTTTCTAGAGTTTCTAGAGTTAAATGGATAAATAAACGAAGCACAAAGAAACCTATCCAGCATCGGGCCTTGACCCTATAAGCAAATCTGAACTATATCTGTGGAGGCACTCACTTAGATATTCAGACTGGAAACAGAGCTGGGAGAACTGCTATAGTGTTCAGACTGGGCCTTAGAAAAGTGAAATACTTTTCTAAGTGGGGGTGGGGGGTCATGGTTTGGTCCTGCCTTTGCTATTGTGGTTGATATGGGGGTAGGGACGGCCTTAGGGCATCTGGGGAGTCCCTGGGGACGTTTTCCCTGGAGGGCCTAACCCGGGGGATGTGGCCATGACCTGGTTAGGGGCTCTGGTAGCTCTTAGATGGTGTTTTCCTTGTGGCTGCGTACACCGGAGATGGGGGAGGGTCTGTGCTGGCGGACGTTGGTTACTGGCCTGGTAGCCTGGCTGCCCCTGGGTGGGTCCGGGACGGGTGTGGAGGCTTGGGGGTCTGGGGGTGCTCCCCCCCCGGTCTGGGGTGCTGGCTGGGCCTTGGGGGCTTGGGTTCTGGCTGTTGTGTCGCCGGAGCTGTGGGCAGGTGTTTTCAATGCACTTTAGAACAGCACACAGCAACACTACATATGAGCGGGCGTAGGGAGGTTTGGGGTCTTCACTCACCCCGGTTCTGTTAGCCTGTTAGATCCCAATCTGACGGCCAGCACCTCCTCGCAACTGGGGGGCTGGGAGGAGGTGCTGGCTGTCAGATTGGGATCTGGGATGCGGGGCCTCCCTGCTACTGCAGATAAGCAGGTGGTCCGCTTGGTGCTGTATTTATTATGTTGCTCTTTTTTTGTTTGCTTTCCAGGTGATCCAGGTGTTTTGTTTGTTTTTCTTTCTTTCTTCCCCCCTTTCTCACCGTCTCTTGTCCCCTCTGTTTTTCTTTCTCTCCCTCTCTTTCTTTCATTCTTTCTCCCTGTCCTATCCCCCAGTCATGTCTGTCCCGTTTGTAGCAACCGAAAATAAAATAAATACATAATTATAATAAAGGTCAATCAAATGGACCAATATGGCAAGGCCATGATGATCCACTTGGTAAAATAAATCCGCTTGGCATCTTTCTTGGCCTTAAGACAACAATTCTGATGGCTAAAGATCCAAACAGGACAAAAAAAAAAGGAAAAAAAAGAAAAGTGAAATACGAGGGCCTTATCAGTCACATGCACAACAGCCAAACATGGCCCCCTGTCATACACACACGCACACAAAAGCTTGACTATAGCCTAAGCATGCACACTGTCATAGTATCATACATAAACATGTATATAAACTGTATGTAAAGAACATGCATTCACACGCCACATGAAGCAAGGCAGTCTGTTCGAGTCCTCGTTCAATTACACTAATCTGAGGTGACCTTTGGTCTTCACGATGCTGCTTTATATGTCACAGACAGAAAATGGGGAAAGTGAAAAACTTTAAAAAAAGACAAGGCATCAAGAACACGTTCAAGAGCACAGCTGGGGAACGACATTATCCACTATTACACCGACAGCTCTGGGAAACCGAGGGACCCACAGCACTGCTCGAGTAGTTCATCAGGCCATCCTGAGCTATAATTGGTCCAGACCTTTGAAATGATAGCAGGCTAACACATAAGTGTCTGCTAAACGCTTGTGTCAACATGCCAAAGGAGCCATCTAGCTGGGAATTTCAGCAGCTGCCCTCGTGATTACTGCTGCTAGTACAGTTGCAAGATTAAAAAAAAAAAAAGAAAGTGAAAATGTAGCAGTCAATATGGGGATAAAAGTACCCCAGAGGTGTTTTTGCAGTAGTCAAGAGTACATGCAAAGATTAGCTTAACATGTCTGGAAAAACAGAAATAAGTGCACCTGAAAAGGGAATGACAAAGAAATACATAAAGAAGAATATAGCCTGTACAGAGAAATAAATAGACAATCAGGGAATCAAGTGTAAAAATGCTGAAGTAGCCAAATAAAAGTATAACTAAGATGATTACAGTGTTTTGGTTCTGCGTCTGTGTTTTAACTTTCTAGTTGTTTAAATATTCTATTTGGTCCCTGATTGGTCTAATGTGTTTGTGCTCATTGTAAACAGTTTGTGTTTTTGTTCGTCTTCTTTTTTTCTTTGTAAACTACATCCACAAATACTCAATAAAAATATTTTGAATAATGTGTTCATGCAGTGTTCTTGAGTCTGTTCTCCATGCCCTGCTGTTCATCCTTCCCACTGTTCCCCAGCTCTGTTGTTTCCTAGCCTTAGTGTGTTTTCAAGTTTAGGTTTCAAGTAGTTGCCATTTTCTTTGTACTTTACTTTTCATTTTTATTCAAATGTGTCATTAGCTTTCAACAAGTTGCTCACTTTTTGTTTATTTCAGTCTGACTGTCTTTGCATCTGGTATTTGGGTTCTCACACTCCACTCTGCATGACATACAATTTAAACTGGTAGCTGATAACATCAAGAAACAGGCAAAATTTCTTCTGACACAACGCATTTGTGCTAAATTGAGTCATCTTAAAAGTAGAGAGAGTATCTGTCTCCCAAATAGGAGCTGATTCCTTAGTAGAGGGGCCTGATAGCTGAAGAGTATGCCTCCTATTCTACTTTTACAAGCTCTAAGCACTACAAGTACAAGTACTACAAGCCAGCAGTCTGACAGAGAAGCGCTCTGTTAGGATAATAAGACACTATGACATCTTTAAAACATGCTTAGATTCTAAATTTAACAGGGAGTCAACGGAAAGAAGCTAATATGGGAGAAATATAGTCTCTCTTTTTAGTCCCAGTTAGTACGCTCACTGCAGTATTCTGGATCAACTGAAAGCTTTTCAGAGAGCTTTTAGAGGGACCTGATATTAGCTTTTTAGCATCAATCTGAAACAGGATGTTTCTAATTTCAGCAATACTGCGGAAATGAATAAAGACAGTCCTACATATTTGTTTAATGTGCATACTGAAGGACATAAAATATACCACAAGATCCTTCACAGTGTTACTGCAGGCCAACGTAATGCACTTTAAAGTAATTATCTGGTTAAAACGGAGGTTGTCTGATTTAGTGACTATCTGAATTTAGAAGTAGGAAATCAGAGCTCATCCAGGCTTTTGTCTGTGACATGCCTGGAGTGTAGTTGACTTGTATCATTTGGCTTCCTGGATAAGTACAGCTGGATATCTGCAGAGCAATTAAATTGAATGCAGTTTTTTCTAATAATTTTAAAAAGTATTGGTCCCAGCATTTAACCTTGAGGAACTCCGTGACTAACTTGTGTGTGAAGAAGAGTCCCATCTAAAAATTAGTAGATTTACATCTACAAATTTGCATACAGGGAGTGCAGAATTATTAGGCAAGTTGTATTTTTGAGGAATAATTTTATTATTGAACAACAACCATGTTCTCAATGAACCCAAAAAACTCATTAATATCAAAGCTGAATGTTTTTGGAAGTAGTTTTTAGTTTGTTTTTAGTTTTAGCTATTTTAGGGGGATATCTGTGTGTGCAGGTGACTATTATTGTGCATAATTATTAGGCAACTTAACATAAAACAAATATATACCCATTTCAATTATTTATTTTTACCAGTGAAACCAATATAACATCTCCACATTCACAAATATACATTTCTGACATTCAAAAACAAAACAAAAACAAATCAGCGACCAATATAGTCACCTTTCTTTGCAAGGACACTCAAAAACCTGCCATCCATGGATTCTGTCAGTGTTTTGATCTCTTCATCATCAACATTGCGTGCAGCAGTAACCACAGCCTCCCAGACACTGTTCAGAGAGGTGTACTGTTTTCCCTCCTTGTAAATCTCACATTTGATGATGGACCACAGGTTCTCAATGGGGTTCAGATCAGGTGAACAAGGAGGCCATGTCATTAGTTTTTCTTCTTTTATACCCTTTCTTGCCAGCCACGCTGTGGAGTACTTGGACGCGTGTGATGGAGCATTGTCCTGCATGAAAATCATGTTTTCTTGAAGGATGCAGACTTCTTCCTGTACCACTGCTTGAAGAAGGTGTCTTCCAGAAACTGGCAGTAGGACTGGGAGTTGAGCTTGACTCCATCCTCAACCCGAAAAGTCCCCACAAGCTCATCTTTGATGATACCAGCCCAAACCAGTACTCCACCTCCACCTTGCTGGCGTCTGAGTCGGACTGGAGCTCTCTGCCCTTTACCAATCCACCCACGGGCCCATCCATCTGGCCCATCAAGACTCACTCTCATTTCATCAGTCCATAAAACCTTAGAAAAACCAGTCTTGAGATATTTCTTGGCCCAGTCTTGACGTTTCAGCTTGTGTGTCTTGTTCAGTGGTGGTCGTCTTTCAGCCTTTCTTACCTTGGCCATGTCTCTGAGTATTGCACACCTTGTGCTTTTGGGCACTCCAGTGATGTTGCAGCTCTGAAATATGGCCAAACTGGTGGCAAGTGGCATCTTGGCAGCTGCACGCTTGACTTTTCTCAGTTCATGGGCAGTTATTTTGCGCCTTGGTTTTTCCACACGCTTCTTTCGACCCTGTTGACTATTTTGAATGAAACGCTTGATTGTTCGATGATCACGCTTCAGAAGCTTTGCAATTTTGAGACTGCTGCATCCCTCTGCAAGATATCTCACTATTTTTGACTTTTCTGAGCCTGTCAAGTCCTTCTTTTGACCCATTTTGCCAAAGGAAAGGAAGTTGCCTAATAATTATGCACACCTGATATAGGGTGTTGATGTCATTAGACCACACCCCTTCTCATTCCAGAGATGCACATCACCTAATATGCTTAATTGGTAGTAGGCTTTCGAGCCTATACAGCTTGGAGTATGACAACATGCATGAAGAGGATGATGTGGACAAAATACTCATTTGCCTAATAATTCTGCACTCCCTGTATAAAGATATGCGATGCAGTTCTTTTGCTACCATTAGTGTATTTTAATCACTGTAGTAAAATACTGTGGTCAGCCGTGTTAGATGAGCACAGACACCAGTCCAATTTCAAGATC
This sequence comes from Aulonocara stuartgranti, assembly GCF_965226115.1. Classification (NCBI taxonomy): domain Eukaryota; kingdom Metazoa; phylum Chordata; class Actinopteri; order Cichliformes; family Cichlidae; genus Aulonocara; species Aulonocara stuartgranti. Next base: position 31,917,207 of record NC_138958.1, read on the forward strand.
ATTTGACTTTCAGTGGTGCTATTTCTGTGCTATACACTCTAAATCCTGACTGAATCTCCTCAGACTAACCATTCCTTTGCAGATGATCAGCTAACTGTTTGAATACCACTATTTCAATAACTTTTAAAAATAACAGCAAGTTTAGAAATCCGTCTATAATTAAGGATCGATTAAGGACTTTTTAAAATAATGGTTTAATTACCACCACCTTAAAAGTTTGTGGTACATAGCCTGATATTAAAGACAAATGAATTAAATTTAAATTCGATGGATGGATAAAATTGAAGCATTAATGGTGAAACGTCTTTGAGCAGTCTTGTATACGGCTGGGTATTGTCACTGATTTCTAGAATCGATTCGATTCAATTCCGATTCACGATCCACGATTTGATTCAATTCGATTTAAATCTGGGAAATTTTGCCTCAGAGAGCCAGAAATATTATAATTCAGATCAGTACATTTACATATTTTTGTATCTATAAAAAGGAAGCTGACACTTGCAAGACTTTATCAAAGGTGTAAGCATCACAGCAGATGCCTTTGTGTCAAAGTAGCTGAAGAGAAAACACAGAAAAACATGAAGGTGATTTTCCTGGCCTGGGATTTTATAAAATATATTCTGCAGTACATCAAAAATGAAAGAAAACCATTAATCAACATATGAACATTACCTCTGAAGTTACAGCGGTTTTATTAGCGCATTATGCATTTTGCATAATTTTAAAAAGTTTACATTTGTTCAGAAGCCTATTGAACAGCAGAAATTAGGCTTTCTTTTCGGAAGCAAGTAAAAGGAAAAAAAACAGCAGCCGACAGCGCTGTAAACAACGGCAGACTTGTGCGTAACAAGCAAGCGAATAATGCAGAAAACAGATTTTTAGACGGGAAACTGTTCTTGAAGTATACTGAGAAAGAGAGAGAGAGCTGTGCATGAAGTGTGGTGGAAGCAAAACAGCAAAAGTCAGAGGGAATTCATGACGATGTTTTTGTGAAGCATAGTTTGGATCTTTTTTGCTGCTGGTTCGGTCAATATTGTTTGGAGAGAGATGAAACTAACAGCTTTAGAATCAGCGCAAAAAAGGCATAAACACAAAGTGCGGATCAGTTATACTAAAGTGAAATATCAATTATAGCAGACAGCAGCATGTGCAACATTAAGATTATAGTAGGTCTCTAGCAGTGTTGGGTAAGTTACTTTAAATTAGTAACTTAGTTACATTACTAGTTACTTCTATCAAAAGTAACTCAGTTACTTCAAGTTACTTGTTACTTTCAGAGTAACTAGTTACTAGGGAAAGTAACTTTGGTTTTACTCAGAATTCTCTTGTTAATGTGTTGCTTCCGTAACTGGATACCCAGCAAGATTGCCAGTCTTCTAGCTTGCTTACTTGCCACAAGTGCACTGTGCCACCTACCAATAGAAAGGAAAAAATAATGTGCACATTTCCACGAGAGAAATCCCACGCCTGATTCTATCCTAGCCTGCTTTTTACATCCAACACAAAAACTGCAGTCGTGGTGCTTTCGATTGTACTCAGAACTCGGAAATTCTGCCTTCTGAATAGGAAGATGTAGGTAACACCAGACTGCAGATGAGCTGCATACAGAGCTGGACTGGGACAAAAAAAATCGTCCCGGGCATTTTGACCATTATAGGAAAAATCATAAAACCTTTGAATGAAAATAACGCTGTTGTGACAGTGATGTACACTGTTCTGATGGGATATATGTATCAATCTATCAATTGTTTGTTGCAAGACTCAGATAATTATTTTTTTAAAAGTGAGACATTTAAAGGGAAGTGTCCTGATTTGTGCGGATCCTATAGACCTATAGCCCTCTTGAATGTAGATAGGAAACTGCTTTCTAAAATTCTGGCCACCCGCTTAGAAAATTTTTTACCTGTGCTGATAAGGGAGGACCAGACAGGCTTTATAAAGGGTCGAAACTCAGCCACCAATGTTAGACGCTTACTGAACGCTATTGTAGCTTTCAAGCAAAAATCTATTGACGGCCTGGTGCTTTCTCTCGATGCGGAGAAAGCATTTGACAGAATTGAGTGGTCTTATTTGTTGTATACTCTGGGCAAATTCGGCTTAGGGGAGAATTTTATAAAATGGGTCAAAGTTATCTACAATAATCCACAGGCAGCAGTCCTGACTAATGGACTTAGGTCTGATTACTTCAACACTCATAGGGGAGTTATGCAGGGCTGCCCCTTATCGCCCCTTCTATTCGCTCTGGCCATAGAGCCTCTTGCTGAGGCCATAAGGGCGACGCCCACAATACGTAGTTTAGAGATTGGACAGCTGTGTCATAAAATAACCTTATACGCGGACGACATCTTGATTCTTTTGACTAACCCTGTAACATCCGTACCCAGTCTCATTGAGGTGATTGACAGGTTTAGCCATTTCTCTGGCTATAGAATCAATTTGGCTAAGTCAGAGGCCATGCCTCTCGGTACTCTTTTCACAATGCCGGCTACTGTTCCTTCCTTTCCTTTTAAATGGTCTCCTAATGGATTTGTGTATTTGGGGATCTTTATTACCCCGTCTCTCGACCAATTGTACAAAGCCAACTTCACACCCTTATTTGGCAAACTCAAACAGGACCTAGAGCGGTGGGCGTCACTTCCTGTCTCCTGGCTAGGACGCATTGCCCTGATCAAAATGAATGTGCTGCCCAGGCTATTGTATCCTATCCAAATGATCCCCGTCTTGTTCTCTAAGAGAGTACTGAAGGACATAAATGGTTGGCTCACCTCTTTCATCTGGAACAAGCGCAGACCCAGACTCAAGATGGCAGTGTTGCATCTGCCAAGCTCCAGGGGCGGCTTGGATCTACCTAATATTAGATTGTATCAGCTTTCTGCCCATTTAAGATTTGTGAGCGACTGGGTTAGGGGTAAAACCTCAATCTGGTCGGATATTGAGACAGCTCTGTCACAATGCAAACTGAGCGATCTATTATTTTGTAATGATTTTAACGGAATTAAGGCCCTTTGTACAAATCCTGTAACAATCAACACCCTAAAAGCGTGGCGAATTGTCCGCCGTCTTGAGGGAAGATCGAGAATAACATCAACCTTTACCCCTATAATGAATAACCCTGCTTTCCCTCCGGGTTCTTTGGACCCCGGCTTTCAACGATGGTCTGATAAGAATATTAAGTCTCTTGGTGACCTTTTCTCGGGTGGTGAACTCATGTCGTTTGAACAGCTTACCAACAGTTACGGCTTGCCTAGACAGGATTTCTTTCGTTTTTTGCAAATACGACACTATATCACTCACAATACAACCCTTGCTGAGCACCCTGAAGTATCTGATGTTGAGAGGGTTTTGTTTGGGCAACAGCTGACGGTGTCTCTGAGTTCATTTTACCATGTGCTTAATGCTTTGACTACCACTGATGCGCAGGGGATTAGAGGTGTGTGGGAGAGGGAACTGTCGGTAACCATAGATGAAGATAAGTGGGATACCGTTTGGTCTCTCGCAAAAAGGATTTCAATTTGTACTCGGACAAGAGCAATCCAATTTAAGATTTTACACAGATTACACGTATCCCCTCACCGCAGACACCTCTTCAGCCGCTCTCTTTCCCCTGTGTGTCTTAAGTGCAAAACTGATGTAGGGACTTTAACTCACTGTTTTTGGTCCTGTTATAAGCTTCAAGAATACTGGGCTGACATTACAGGTGAACTGGGGAAAATCTTCCACGTTGATATAGAGATGGACCCTTTGTCCCTGATTCTAGGTCTTCCAAGTGACCGCCTAAAAGCGGCGGCCAACAAAAGATTGTATAACACTCTAACATTTGCAGCCAGGAAAAATATCCTCTTACAATGGATCAACGATAGGACTCCCACTGTCTGTGGCTGGCGCAAAATAGTTTTTGAACTGATTCCTCTGGAATACCTCACACACGTTATACACCACAGTGTGGGTCAGTTCTATGGGATGTGGTACCCCTTTTTGGACTATATTGGACCGGACCTTTCCGCTATCTTATTCAAAGGACTACTACACACGTGATCACCACCCGGGCGCTGTAAGACTGACTCACCACCTCTTGTATGTTATATTTTGTATTTTGTATCTTGTATTATGCCTTATTTAAGAGCTGTTGTGTACGTTTTGTGTTTGTACTGTTTTGTTGTTCTGTGTCTACTGTCGAGACACTGTCGTGTTAAAGGAAAATCTGCAATAAAAACAATGATGAAAAAAAAAAAAAGAAGTGAGACATTTTAAATGAGAATAAGAAAGTATTTCTTTGTGCCCCCCTTTCCCTTTTAATGCCCTACATGGACCCCTGGCAACACTTTGCTAGACCCGCCCCTGCACCAGCTGTCAGCTACTTAGAAAAGGATCCTGGTGTTATTTGTCTCTCAGAAACAGTTCATAACTTCCCTTCAACTCATTCATGTCACCTAAAATCCGCTGGTTTCCTCTTTCTGGCGCAAAGTGAGCGATAAATAAACAAGAGAGAAAAGCCGATCAGCTGATCATTGATCAGTTTCATGATTGAAGTAGAAACAGGAGAGGGAGGGTGAGAGGATGAGAGAAGAAGAGGCAGCTGTGCAGCAAACAGAATAACTCCAGCTTTGTGTCTTTTTCATTGTAGCTGAAACACAAACTGTGTTCCTTTTCACCTCAATACGAAACGCATGATATTTTCTCTGAATACGAGACGATTCCTTTTTTTTACGGGACGGTTGGCAACTCTAATAATTAACCTTATGAACAAAATAAAGTTCAACATCAGTAACATAGCACCACCCAGCTGTATAGAAACTCCGTCATGCTAGCTAGCACGCAGTACGAAAAAGTCAGCATAACGAAAATAAACTCCACCTAAACTTGGTTCATATCTGACCCAGATGGACTGCAGGTTATAACTTCTTACCTGAAGTTCAGTTCACCTGACACTCTCGGACCAGCAGCCGCTTCGGGTCTCTCCTCTTGCCTCCCTTTTCCTTCATCCACCTGCTGGCTTCCACCACTTGCTAATGTTATTGAATCTGTGGAAGCTCCGCGATAGCCACCACACGAAGTAACGAATAACGAGCCCCTCTAAATCCCAGTAATGAGTAACGCGTTCCCGGCTTTGGCATAATAACTAGTTACCGTGCTCGTTACCACAATAATAACGTAGTTACTGTAACGCGTTACTTAATAACGCGTTAGTCCCAACACTGGTCTCTAGTATATTTATGTATTTCTAATATATGTCCACCTTTATACGTGTATTATTTCTAACACTATATTTACTTAATGGTACAAACACAACCAGATTTGGGGAACGAATAAAAGCTCCGACCAAATGTCACAGACGGTCGTCTAGCACCGACCTTCTCCTGCCTGGGCCTTGCATGTTTTTACTCACATTGATCAGCTTTAGAAGGTGAGGTATGGTTTAGTCTCTCCAGCGAGTCACTGCTGCCTTCATCCAGGATGTAATCAAAGTTCAGGATGAACATCATGACCACACCCTCCTCGTTCTTCACAGGGATGATATGGGTGGCACAGAGGAAGTTTGAACCTAAGCAAAAGGAAATCACAGTTAGAAAGAGTTTTCTATTTGATTGACTTAACATGTGAGCCAGTGGCAGATACAGAATCTCGAAATTATGAGGCCCAATCAATCTTTGTAATTTTTCAGTCTGAAGCAAAATGGAAAACCTGATTTAAACCCGACATAGCAGGTTTCTAGACATTTTGACCCTGGAGTTTTCCATTAACACCCTTTGACATTCAAGCATCTTATTCCAGATAACGTTGCTCACACAGGCAGGTCTGGCAGAAAAATGAGGGTGAAAAGGTCAACAAGGCCTTTGAGAGGAAACCCACTGGAGCTCAATGATTTTATACATACAGACATGCGGCAAGTGTCCTTCACAGTTCAGTACAGTTGAAACATTGCAAACAGCTTACATCAAACCTAACATTAGCAGATTATTTAAATAATGTATCCCCTTGAATAATTAATAATTTCTTCTTCATGTAACAACCATGAATATTTTCACAGCAGTTCTCATGGAAGGAAAAAAAATGAGGCCCAATTACTAGAGTTGGCAATGGCTTCACAGTGGGAGGTAATTTAATACAACCCTGCTAGCTGCTAATGCCTCACATCTAAATGTTCCTAATTGATCAAATAGGAAAGAGGTGAACAAAAATAAAGCAGATATAGGAGACAAAATTGTAGACCATTCCTACCAGCTGACTTGTCCTAGCTTCAGAAAAAACCCTCAAATAAACAGAAAATATGATTGTTACATTTTTATTTTTAGGTTTGATTCCGTCTTTAATCCTACTCTAGGCTTAAATAGTAATTGAAGTGTTGCCAACATTAGTAAAGCTGTAGTACAGGAGCAATGAACAAAAATGAGATGCATGTTTATGTTTTAACTAATAAACATAGACATTGTTGGAAGATGCTCTCTCACACACTAGACTTGAAATCCTGGTATCACTATTAGGCTATTTATAGCTCACCCAGCAGGCACCCAGCCCAGCTTCTGGGGGAGCATAGATGCACTGCTGCTCAAACACCCTAAACTGCGATTCTTACTCTGCCTACAAAAGAATTGTGGATTACCACTCACTTTCTTATATCAGGTTCTCAAATGCTACTGTGCAGCTTTGTAAACCAAAGTAGTTCACAAGGCCTGGTTTTGATTTATGTTTTAGGAAGTCCAGATTTTGCAGGGCTAAGCAATATCCAGGGCCTAACAGTATATCAGTGTCACCATGGGTGGGTTGAACTATTCACTTAAATCTGGGGCGGGGGGGGGGACTACCGTGCCTCCTGTGACTACAGTGTCAACACTGTAGCACTGTAGCTTACAGATAATACAGAACATAAAGTCACAGCAGATGGTTGCCTCTTCTTCACCCTAGTTCTGCCTACTCACTCACAGGGAATGACCAGATTGCTAGTGTTCCCTCTCCAGTTCCGTACCTTTACCTTAAAATGACTCTTGGTGTAAACCGGCACTATATACACACATATACACACTACACTATGAACACAGCATTGACTACAGAGTGAGTATTAAGAGAACAGCATTCTGATATAGCAACTATGACTTGAGGTAAAAAAAAAGAAGCTTGTTTTGAATCACAACTGAAGCAAGCACTTTGGCGACAGTGGGAAGGAAAAACTCCCTTTTAATAGGAAGAAGCCTCCACCAGAACCAGGCTCAGGGAGGGGCGGCCATCTGCTGCGACCGGTTGGGGTGACAGGAAGAAGACAAGATAATCCACATAGTTTAGTTTGCATTCAACATACTTTTTAAAAGCAATTTGAATCAGACTTGACTGTCAATTTTATTCACACGCTCCCCATACACTTATGAAATACCTACCCAGAAGATGGTAAATGGCCTGTATTTGTATAGCACTTTACTTAGTTCCTAAGGACCCCAAAGCGCTTTACACTGCATTCAGTCATCCACCCATTCACACACTGGTGATGGCAAGCTACATTGTAGCCACAGCTGCCCTGGGGCGCACTGGCAGAGGCCAGGCTGTGGGTCACTGGCGCCACCGGGCCCTCTGACCACTACCAGTAGGCAACGGGTGAAGTGTCTTGCCCAAGGACACAACAACTGAGACTGTCGGAGCCAGGGCTCGAACTGGCAACCTTCCAATTACAAGACAAACTGCCAACTCTTGAGCCACGATCGCCCCAGAAGAGTTACCAATATGGCTGCCAAGTGGTAAGTCATGCTTCTAGAAGGACTTTGACGTTAGCTAGAGGGATTAAATCCTGACCTACACAAATATACACACATTATTAGTGGAATATTTTGGATATGAAAAGAGTGCATCCAGATATTATTGTGTACTTACCTCATACTGACAGATTCAGTTATTTACCCCAACTTAAAATATGAACTTCAATCAATGACTTTGATTTTAGCTTTCATCTCAGCTCAGATATGTTTGTCATTATAAAAATACAAATGCATCTGTTGTTTTTATCTCTTTAAGCACAAGGAGTAGCACTGACAGTGATAAGCATCCTATAATTTGACTCACTTTGTTTGCAAATTAAAATCTTCTCCGTCTGTCTCCATGGAAACAACTGAGCGCTCCAAAGAAAGTTAAACTCACTGCACCATTCTGTCATCAGTACAAAGTGACTTCAAGATGTTTTTCAAATGATTATCTTTATTCATCTGCCAATATACAGGGTGTTGAAAGAAATTTCCCTTTTATGGCAACAAACAAATGGAATAAATCATTTAGATGGGCATTTAACAGTGTTTCCACTGAAAACACAAACACCACCCAGCCACCTATCATTACATTTTTTCAGTTGTAGTGTTGAAGAAGTGTCTGAAGTTGTACAAATGCACATTTGCATAGACTAACCAAACATGCAAAACAAATCACATGCATGCACACAGATGCCCTCACATGTGCACAACCATACAGTGCTGTGCAGAAGTCTCAAAGCATTCTATCCATCAACGAACAAAATCCAATAAAACTTGCTAAATATTATGTGATGTAATGGTAAATGGCCTGCATCTTCAAACACAAGGCGAACAAAGAGCCCCACACTAAACACACCATGCAGAGATTATATCAAGAGACAAAAGACAGTGAGCCAGTCTAAAATCCAGAGACCTGTGGCACATTTTCCAAGCTTGAATAACTGCACCTGTACCCAGGAGAACTGGAGATGCTCACATCAAATATAGATAGTTATGATTTCATTTTTATGTGATTAGTTGACTATACTATATTATTTTTTAACATACAGTACTTTCCAGTACTTGTAGTAAATTCGTTCACAGTACAGTACAGAGCAGTCTATAAAAGTAGTGCTTGCAGGGACAAAACCCCAGCCTTGAAATGCAATCTATGTGTGTACGTGTATGAGTGACTCTAAAAATAGGCTGCTTGGAATCCATAGGCATTTATAATTCATAAGTGTCAAGTATTATATTCTAGAAAACATAATGGTGACTTGGTGACAATGGCTTTTTTAGGCAACATAAGAATGAGAATGGGTTTAAAGCTGTGTGTATGAAGAAGAATAGAAGAAGAAGAAAGTGATGGGAATTTTATAAAAACTTAAAGTTTGTTAAAAAAAATCTATATTTTGTTTATTGTAATAATTTTTCATGTGATCTCATGTCATATACTTAGCAATGGCTCAATTCAAATACAGTTGAATATGAAAAAGACAATGGAGTAGAGAAGTGCTTATAGTTTCTAAGCCATACAGGGGCACAAGGACATTGTGATCTTTTCAAGGTTCAAGGTTCTTTATTTGTCACATGCATAGTTATACAAGTATAACACACAGTGAAATGTAGCCTGACACGCTCTTCGACATGTGCAAAAATGGGGGGGGGGGGGGGGGGGGTGTAGAGGAAGAACATTATATATATATATATACATACATATAGTATATACACTGGGTGAATGTGCAGTAGTAGCAGCAAGCAGGTGAATTCTGTACATTAATATGAATAGACATCTGACTTTTTGTCATTACTTCAGTTGACGCATGTGTTACTTGGAGCGGAGTGACCAGTTTTAATATGGGTTTAGTATTAGTTTTAAACCTGCATAAAAATAATAATTCTACATGAACTTCTTTTCCCTCTATCTCTTCTGGTCATTACTCCTTTACTCCTTCATGTCTCTTAAATCCAGACTCCTTTTTTTTCTGTTGGTTTATTCCCCTTAGTCTTTATTTGCCTGCTCTCGTTCTCTGCTCCTGTCTCTGCATGTCTTTCTTCCTGAGAAGAAAGAGAGCTGCCCAGGTTCTCTGCAGGAAGGCCACCTGACGCGTTATAAACGGACAGATCAGAAAGATTCCCGACACTGCTGCTGATGCAAATTTCTGCCCATCTGCCTGTGTATCCTACCTCAGAGGAGTGTGACAGGCAAACACAGATACACATACATGCATGCACACACTCACACAAACAGAAATAACATTTACATTTCTTGCGTGCACACTGGCAGTGAGACAGCCAAGCATGCGCACAAAAACGCTAATGAGGTCCACAGATCTCGGCTCAGCACACTCTGAAACAGCCACAGACAGACACTGGCTCACACACATAAACACACACAGTCACTCACACACAGCCTGCCCGCAGCATTAATTAGCAGAATGTTCTCTGTCCAACTAAATCTAATACGCAGGCAATGGAGCTGCTTTACATGGTGCAGTGTAATGAGAGAGCACACCTTTGAAATTCTCTGACTAAAACAACTTTAGTCAGAGAATTTCTGACCTGAATATTTATAAGGACAAGCAAAGCAAACACAGTTAAATATCTCCATTTAATAGATCGGGTGCCATCTCTACTGCTTTAACAACAGATTTAGAATTGAAAAAAAAAATACCCTTCAAACTTAAAGAAAGTGTGTGACTCAGCATCAGCCCTCCCATGACACAAATTTACAGTCATGGATGGATGAAGTGAAACAGAAACACAATCTGTTCTTTTCTAGTCTCTAATCCTCAGAGAATGGTGGATGGAGGAAAGTGCTGACACACAGTTCATGTAAGTGGCAAAGAATCTCAAACTTTGGCAAGGTGAAAGTGATCTAATGCGCACAAAACTGCCTATCATCCCCATAAACAAGATTCTTGAGCCAAACTGGAGGGAATTCTATATATATAAGCAGCGTGATAAGGCTACTGCTTTGCTAGTGTTGAAACTGCTTGGTGTGTCAAGGTCAAGCCTTAAGCCTGAGAGGAAACGTGGGTCTTATTCATTGAAACATTTTCCACTCAACTTCATTTCCTCGCTGACAGGGTGCAGTTAGGAAGCTACCTGGATTAACAGAGCTACCTAGTAATCTTTTGCTAGACAGATGGCTCGGCAGGATGGCAGCACAGTGTGTTACCAAGTGTATATGCAGACTACGCCAAATCACAGCATGCTCTTTAATATTTTCAGACCAAAGCCACATTGTATAGCATTATCATTTTTGAACATAACTACTCTGGTACAGTGGGGAGTCAGTGTCCATTCTGATAAAAACACAAGATTTAAAAAAAAAAAGGTAGTTCCAGTCATGCAAAGTCACCTCCATGCCAGTTTTTGTACTTGATGTCTCTCCAGTAACCTAGATGACTGGTCCAAGCAAAGACATTACTATGAAATTAACACAACTGTGCATGAGATAAAACCGGCATTCATCTCAAACACAGTGGATAAAAGTTGATATTCTGCATAACAGACACGTTATAGACACCTTTTAGTACACAAGACTCCCGGGAACCTTAATTTGACCTCAAGGTTTGGACTAACAACAGGAACACTAATGGAGCTAAGGACAAAGTTCAGATGAGGGTAGTGTCTTATATTGCATTGATACACCAATGACCAACAATTCCAACAATGTCCTTTCATTACAGAGCTATCCAATACATGTCTCTGTTCAACACAGTTCTCTCAGTCTGTGCCTCACTGCCATGATTCTCTTTCTCAACTTACATTAATTACACCATCAAAGGTTGTGCCAGTTCAAGCTCATTTTAAGCTTGAGGGATCACTGCTCTGCTCTGCTGAAGGGCATTACCTCCAGCCGAGCAGAGCTTTGAAATATCTTTCAAGAAGCTTGGAGCTCTTTTCCTGAAGCCTACTTAAAGAAATTACAAGAAAGCTTGCGTAAGATATTTCAGGCTCTATTGAAGAATAAAGGTGGGCGTTACAACTTATTGACTTTCATAATCTCATTAGAATTGTGCAAATTCTTTTTTTCCTTATATATTGTATTTCTATGCATGTTTCAATTAATAATATCCCATTTCCCCTATTTCCCATTTTCGTAGCAAATCATTAAGAAATTAGGGATATCTCAAGATTTTTTCATAGTATTTTATAGTGTAAAATTTTTGTTTTATAGTGTAAAAGACCTGATACTTTAATTATATTTAGTGCTGTACAGGACATGAGATGTCATTGTATTAATTTCACCAATTAAAGAAAATTTACTGATTTCTTCAATTTTGGTTTCAAAAAGAAAGAGAGTTGGCAGTTCATTGGTAAATGACTTGTCAGCCAAGCAGGCAGTAGAATTATCTTAATCCTTAATGTTTTCTTGGCTGTTTATCTTAGCCTGCTGAGGAAATAACCTGAGTAACCTGTAGGAGTGTTAACCCACTACTGAAATGGTAGCTGTTCAGTTAAACCCTGGTTGAAAAGTTATAGCTCCAAAAAACCAAGATGGCAATGGCCAAAACACAAAACCCAAGGCTCAGCAGAGGTCAACAGTCTACACTACTGGAAGAAATATTCAATTTTCTTACTGAGGTTTTGCAAACATGTGGTGACAAATAAAGCCGAAGTTACATAGGCCTAGAGATTAGTCTGTGACCAGCTACCAGAAACCACTGATCATGAGGGAAAAATTAGTGTTCCCTAACTATTTGCTGGAAGTTGATGACAGTCATTGGAAAAATAATTGCTAGAGCCCTAGTCAGCGGTCAGCAACCCCCTGAGTTTTACCTCTCACTGGGAAAAATGTGTTGCACAACTCCACAACTATTTTCGATTGCTTTGGTCTCTAGGACACTGCTGTGGTCGCAGTTTGAAGGTGTTGGACTTTTCCACAAGCACTGCACAGCTATTCCCTGAGCTGTATGGAAACTGTGAATCTGCAAACTGGAAATGAAAACCATTTGGCTTCAAAGTGAAAGTGTCTTTTGAAACATGCTGGCTGCAGGCACAACCTTTACTTTAAAGAATTGAATTTTTTCAAATTCTACTTCTACTGAGCTAATAATTAGTGAGTATTTGCAGACCAACATAAACAACCATAGGCAGCTGTGGCAACTGGCTAGTAGCCAAAGTAGTCAAACAACATCTTATTTTCCACTAGCAAAGTTTCAAGATAAAGTAGTCCTCTTAGGCTACGTCCACATTAACACTAAAACGGTGTCTTCGTCTGAAAATACTCTGCGTGCACCAGGGGCGATTTTTCAGTCTTTTTCTAATTGCCCTGTCATAAAATGTAATATTTCACATATAACTGAAGCCTGTAGAAACTGAGATGTGGCTCTTGGGTTGTTTGCAACTTCTTGAGCATTGCTCATTCTGAACAAGGGTGATGCGCAAAGCTGTAGTAAAAAGTATTGATGGAGATGTACAGAGAAGGTCAAAAAGAGGTGCTCTGTCTTTGTGGATCTAGAGAAAATTAATAATAGGGTGCAAAGAGATGAGCTGTGGCTGTGCTTGAGGAAGTCAGGAGTGGCAAAGAAGTATGTGAGGCTGGTACAGGACATGCATCAAGACACTGAGATATAGTGGGATGGGATTACATCAGAGCTGCCCTTCTTGTTCGCAATGATGATGGATAGGTTGACAGATACGATCAGGCAGGATTCTCAGTGGAATATGATGTTTACCAATGACATTGTGATCTATAGTGAAAGTAGCGCGCAGACGAGAGCCTGGATAGGTGGAGGTTTGCTCTGGAGAGAAAAGGAATGAAAACCAGTGGAAGCACGACAGAATATGTGTGTGTGAATAAGATATGGGACAGGTGGAAAGGTAAACATAGAAAGAGTAGAGATAGTGAAGGCAGATGAGTTTAAATACCTGGGGTCAACCATACAAACCAATGGAGAGTGCAGAGGTGAAGGAGAAAGTGCAGGCAGTTTACCCTGCTGATATGAGTGTCAGCGGTGATTTGTGAGAAAAGGATAGCAGCAAGAGTAAAAGAGAAGATTTACAAGATGATAGTGAGACCTAATATGACATATGGATTGGCGACAGTAGCACTAACAAAAGACAGGAGGCTTGGTTGGAGGTGACAGAGCTGAAGATTATGATTGACACTGGGAATGACCAAAATGGACAAGATCAATTTCATGAAGAAATGAGTACATCAGATCGACAGCTCAAGTTGAGTGTGTTGGAGAAAAGTTAGAGAGGAAAGGCTGTAATAGTTTGGACATGTTTGGACAGGCATAGTGGTCATATGGGACAAAGCATGGTAAATATGGTGCTACCATGAAAAGAGGAAGATGCATGGATGTGCACAACATTCAAATGAATAAAAGAAGGATATGAAGAGGGTTGGTGTGATAAACAATTTGCATAGCTGAACAAAATCCTGGTATCTTTATTATAAAAAAAAACAACAACAATCCTTTGTAAAAAAAACTAAATTAGTTAGGTAATAGAAATTGCTGAATGTGACTGTGTACCTGACAGTTGCACAGCAGGAGGAGTTCCAGTTTCAGGATGCTGGAAATTTCATTCCATTTCCACTATCAATAATTAAAAGAATGCAGCTGAACGTACACTCATTCACAGTGGAAAGGTAACTAAAGTTCAACACAAGCATACATTTATCTCTGCAGTTTGATCAAGTTCTTCTTCTTGCTGTCTCTCTCATACACGGATACACACACACAGTTGCTTAACATCTGTTAACTGGTTATATCTGACTGTTATATGGGAATCTTGACAGCCCTCACTCGGAGAAATCTCTGCCAGCACCATTTAAGTGAAAATCATTTTAAATGGAAAACTCTACTTTTTGCCTTGGTTTGATAGACATGGTGTGTGTGTATGTGTGGGTGTATGCAGTTATGTTTGTATGTGAGCACAAATGAGTGATACTAATGTGAGCTGAGCCTCGAGCAGCTCTGGTGTTACACTACCTCAGGGGTTACAGTGACACTTCCCTCCTTGTTTCCACTCTCTATGTCTCTGTAAAACGCTCAACTGTGAGCTTTTTCAGTTCGCCACAACTAATTGTCATCAAATCAAGTTATCCAGGTCACTCTTTAACCGTCTCAGCAAGTTAGAATGTGTTGGAGTCGATCACTGTTGTAGCAGTAGTGTCTTTTATTCAGAAAGTGAGAAAAGCAACATGGGTGTAGGAATGACGGCGACCTGTGTAAACTGCAAAGAGCACAAATTCTCATTTACAGTAACAGACAAGCCACTCAATCTGATGACTCTACTCAAAAACAGAAGATGGGTGAAAAGATGCTGTGATTCCATTAAAGTATTAAAGCTAAATGATTATAAATGAGAAAGATTTAAAAAACAAGCCTATGCTTCTGGAAATGTAACCAGCGCTTCTCACCCCTCTCCCGTTTTCCTTTTTCCACTGAGAACATTTAGATGTACTCGGAACTGTATACGTGTATGTCTGCTATCTATTCCAGAATTGAATGTCATCAATGGCAGCACAGGGCCTGGTGGTTTGAGAAACTGTCTCGTAGCACAGAGGTCACTTGTCAAATCAAGAGAAGTGCCTCAGCATCTATATGAATAACAGGTACACAGTACATACGTACACATTATTTATAACTGCAGAAATATCCTCTGTTATTATTCATAGAAGAAAATTATTTCCATTTATCCCCTGCCAGTGGTAAGGCAATGACAGTCTTGGAACATAATTAAAATCGAATGTAATGGCATATCATAAATATATTCCTGGAAATTAGCGATGGAGTCATAACATCCCATAACATCTCCTCTTGAACAGACAGGAGATGTGGGTGTTAAACATTGTGATCACAATGACAGAGTACAGCCTTGTTAGCATGAGGCACAATGACTTTCAACAGGACCTGATAATGGTAGGAAGACAGTGACTAAAAGTAAAATTTGAATCAGAGGGTCAATGCATTCTGTCTCAGCATTTATATAAGAGACACTTCATAATGAGTTTAAATCACACAGTATAAAAGCCAAACTGCAGGCTGAAGCAGATAAACTTTATTCCAAATCTGAGTCATGATGCAGAACTGAATATAAGCAACTTAATTGCCTTTTGTGTGCCTGATTGTGGTGCAGATTCATTCAAGGTCTTATTTTATGAGCCCCTCCTCAAAATGTAAACCAGCAGTGTTTACCATGCATACATAACTATTAAAATATAGTGGTGCAAGGAGTCAGCTGACTCCTGCTTTGCCATTTTCAGTAAACAAGTTTGTCTTTCTGTTCCTCTTTTAGTGTCAGGGAAACAGAGTTACTAAACAGTAAACAACAAAAAATTAGGAGCTCAGTGCCAAAGTTACAGTAGGTAGTTTTTATGTCTTTACTTTATCTTTCCAAACTCAGTGCTACTGCACCATCTTGGACAGACAGATGGTTTTTGTAGCTGATGTGACAAGCGCTTCAGATGCTACCAAAAAAGGGACAACATCAAGCATGACAAAATTAAAGCATCCGCCTGTGCTGATATGTTTCTGTCACTGCTGATCAGAGATGGAGCTGAAAATTACCCACAACTGCAGAGTACTTCAGGGTTTATTACAAAAACTAGTTGCTGTATTTTAGCATATGTCGAATCTTTTATCTGATATTTCCTTGGTATTGTTTCTATCCTTGGATCGGGAAAACGTGGCTTACTGCTATTGACAGATTGACAGACTGATACTAAAATTCCATTATGATGTGTGAGGGTTTAAAAAAGGACCCAAATTCAGAATCCGGAGGACAAAGACAGGATGACAGCTAAATACAAAAGACACTTACAAAAGTAACTTAACTTCCACAGCATGTCTTTGTCCTCCCCTCACAAAAACTGGTCACGACAGATGGACGTCCCTCCCCCTGCCAGGTTCTGCTGGAGATTTCTTCCTGTTAAAAGGGAGTTTTTCCTTCCCATTGTCGCCAAAGCACTTCATCAAACGGGTTTTTCACTGTTTTCTTTGTATTATTGTAGGGCCTTTACTTTACAACATACAGCATCTTGAGGCAACTGCTACTGTGATTTGGCACTATATATAAAAAAAATTACTGAATACACGAACAACTGATTAGTGACTTTTAAATTTGTGGATATCCTGTGTTCATGTGGTGTATGGGTTACTGTTTACAGTATTATTACAGCACGAGAGCTTGACTGAATGTGTACTGTGTACGTGAACCTTTGAAGAATACCTTGAAGAGCCAGTTAATGATTGTACAGTTAGGGCTGGGCAATATGGCCTAAAATTCATATCGCGATATAATTTCAAGCATGTGCGGTAACGATATATATCGCGATATATTCTTTTCTTCTGTATAAGGTATTTTCAACACTACAAGGCACACTTAAAATTCTTTAATTTTCTCAAAAATAGAGAGTGTGCCTTATGTATGAATTCTGGTTGTGCTTACTGACCTCGAACCCGATTTGGGCGTGCAGAAATCTGTTAAAAAATGTTTTAGTACAACTTTGGTAAGCCGCACTGCTTGATGGATTGTCAGAGCATTACGGCTGCCATGGTGAGGAGCTTCGCGGAGTAATCTGGGTCCAAAATTCCGTCCCTTCAGGTCCCAAAGTCAAACTCTTTTACTGAGAGTAAAAAATGGTCTAAATTCTTTAATCTTTAATAAAATCATCAGCGTTGCTGCTTTACCAGGTGTAACAATTAAGTTTAACATCCAGGCATCCATGAAAACAGAATTTATTACATTTAACGGAGTTAGAAGTTAGCAGGAAGTTAGCTCGCTAGTTTCCACCTAAACATGACATACTATGTTCTGACTGAGAGATTTTTGAAACTAATTAAAACGTACAGCTCTGCTACCACTTCCAACATAAATGAAGAGAGAAAACTAAACAGCAGTGGCATTTGCAGGGTTACTGAAGTTGGACTACCTAATGTTGTGCTACATGATTGCTAGCGAAACAGCTATGTTAGCATAACATTGGCACAGTGAAGCTGGAGGATGAATGCCAACTTTTTTTCCACTCGAAAAAAGTCATTAATGAATCAATGTTATGGAAGTGGAGGAAGCGCAGTTTTTGGCTTTCCCCACATTTCAAAAGTGCTTCATCTCTTTGCTATGACTGTCGGCATATTTTGCAGATGCTGCCGGTGGCACGGTGGTTAGCACTGTTGCCGCACAGCAAGAAGGTCCTGAGTTCAATTCCAACATCAGGCCGGGGTCTTTCTGTGTGGAGTTTGCATGTTCTCCCTGTGTTTGTGTGGGTTCCCTCCGGGTACTCCGGCTTCCTCCCACCGTCCAAAGACATGCAGCTTGTGGGGATAGGGTAATTGCATAATCCAAATTGTCACAATGTGCGAATGAATGTGAGTGCGAATGGTTGTCTGTCCCTGTGTGTTGGCCCTGCGACAGACTGGCGACCTGTCCAGGGTGTACCCCGCCTCTCGCCCTATGACAGCTGGGATAGGCTCCAGCGCCCCCCGCAACCCTGAAAAGGACAAGCGGAAGCGAATGGATGGATGGATGGATGGATAATGGCTGTAAGCCGCTGCGATGCTTTCGACCAAAACAGGCACAGCTTGATGACATCATCAACATGCGCTATCACGATAGAGCGGTATAGTCAAAATCTCTATCGTTGGCCAAATTTATATCGTTTCTATCGTATATCATTTCTATCGCCCACCCTTATGTTCAGTCACTTTTTTCTTTTAGCCAGTTCATAACCAAATACTGGTTCGACTTTGTCAGACAACTAAAAATAGCGTTCACACAATATAGTAATGCAACATTTGCTAGAAAACATACAACAATATCTTATGAGGACTTCTAAGACTAAAATTTAAAAAAAGAACCCATAATTTCTTTTTTAGCGTCATTTAGCATTGCAACAATCTGAACAGCATTGGTCATGCTTAACTGTCTAGCAAGAGCCAAAAAAATAAGAAACAACGAAGACAAAATACACAGTACCAACCTGGATGTAAATAAGAAAGACATGCATGATGAAGAGACCTCAAACAGACGAAGTTTGGGAAATGTCAGACTTGAACTACTGCGGTCTAACACCTTGATAATGTCAGATGTCAGGTTTTGTTGACATTTGTACAGTTGTGATGATATATGCCACTAGCTTTAGGCTGTCCCCCTGCCTCTAAGGGTTTGTTGATTGAATCCCCATCAAAGTGGTCCTCCAAGGGTAGCAGAATACAGATCCATGGCATTTAGTGATAGGGTGCAAAAATGCGTCAATTCATGGAAGCAAGTGATTGTTGTGGGGCTGGGATTGTGTCTTGGGGTCTTTGTTGTGTTTTTCAAGTTGTTCCTCCTTTCTGTTATGTGGGAGATGCAGTTGAATTTCAATGTCCAGGTGTGAGGGAACATAAGATCCAAATTAAGGCCAGGACATGAGGTTTTTCAGAACATTTCATTGTTTCCCTTCCCTGATTGTTGCAACAATCCAAACAGCACAAAATCCAGTGAATGAAAAACTATATAACAGTGACAAAAAATGAATGGCTGCTCATTCACAGATTTGCTCTTTGCATATTCGTCTCTGAATGAGAGAAAATCTGGGATCAGGTCTGAAATATCGTTCATGAGAAATATGAACAACTGAGTGGAGGGGGCAGGGTTAAATTGGCAGACCCACACTGTGTGATTCTTCCATGCAGTCAGCATTCGTAGAGCCAACCTGTTATCTCCTGGACATCAGATGAATGAACGGCATCTCTGCACATGGAGCTGCTGGACAGGAGATGTGAGCCCCTTAATAAAACAAGAATGAGCAGAGACTTGTGGGGAGGGGGAGGAAAGCCAAGTGTTTGAGCCTGAATGGGTTGGGGGAGGGGCCGTCAGACTGTTTACTGTCTGTTTGCGGTAATACTATCACATAAATGCAGTGAGTGTGGGCTTAATTCAAAGATACAACACCAGACTGACCTACATTTATTCACTGGCGCTGTAAAGCCCTGGCTTTGTAATAGATTTCATTCATACCAGTTAATTAACTAGTATGTGTGACTGATATCATAAAATTCTATATGTGGGAAAATGACAAAGCTGTTGACATGTCCAGAGCAGCGTGTATAGCTTTCTGCTAAAAGTTTGATTTATGAAAGTAATTCTTCTCTTTGAAAGAATCCAAAAATGTCAATACCTTAATAGAGATGGCACGATACCACTTTTTTATGTCCGATACCGATACCATAAATTTGGATATCTGCCGATACCGATATGAATCCGATATAGTGTTTTTTAATCAACAAAACTGTTTTTTAAATATCTTGCTGCATTTTGTATAAGTTCATACTCAAGTTTAAAACAACAACTACACTAAAGCTATTCTGTTATACCTGTATGCAAAAAAAAATATTTCATAGTTCAGCAATACTGATCAATCTAATAAACTTAAACCTACACCATCCTCCCTATTCTGGTATTTTAAAGAGTACTTAGCATAAATATTAAGCAACCTAACTAATAGGGTTCCAACTCCCAGCAACAACAAAAATAAATAAATAAAAAATAGGGAACCACCCCTCACGCTCCTCCTCATGATGCTTAATCAACGTAATCAACCTTAATTTGATGCAGTGTGAAAAAAAATGCACAGAAATCAATTATTTTTCAAGAAATATTAAATAGATTCAACATCTTTCTTCAACAAAATTGCAGACTGCACAGATGGTACCTTCCCAAAGGAAAAAGTACTATAGCTTACTAGGGTATATATATTAGACTTAATAGTTACTATATACAGTAATTGACTTCTATTCATTTTACATCAAATTGAAACTTTGGGTGTCAGATAATTATTTATTAAAAGCTAGACATTTTAAATGAGAATAAGAAAGAAAAGTATGTCTTTGTGCCCCCTTTTCCCTGTTAATGCCCTATCGGCCCCCCTGGCTAAACTTTGCTAGATCCGCCCCTGCACAGTTACCAGCGTCAGCTACGTAGAAAAAGATCCTGGTGTAGAAAGTAATATTAAATACATTCTAACAACAGCTGATCAAGCTTAAACGTGCTGCTGTTGTTCAGCCGCTGGTTTCCTCTTTCTGGTGCAAAGTGGGCCAAAAGCAAACTAGAGACAGGGACTCGCGACAGAAAAGCCGATCAGCTGATCGTTAAGCAGTTTCATGATTGAAGTAGCAGCAGGAGAGGCAGTCGTTTGTTAAGCTTAACGCAGGAATGCTTTACAAACATTCAGAGATGGACTTACACACTTGCTGTACTTCTCTCGGGATAACTTTGTCGGAGATGAAATGCCGGGTTGCTAGCGAAGCTCCAAATGCTATCCAGACCACCGACAGGTCCCGCATGCCACAGCCGCTCTATCACGTGATGCATACTGCTCCGACATGCTAACGTTCTGAGGTGAGTTACGGCGTGTTGCAAGTTTTGTGAGGTGCTTTCGTGATATTTAATGGATCGGATTACATTTTTTATTTTTCTCCGATATCCGATCCAGTAATTTAGGTCAGTATCGGACCGATACCGATACGTAATATCGGATCGGTCCATCTCTATACCTTAATGGATATCAATGAAATAAAACAGTGAAACAAAATAGAAACAATGGAAGGATATTAACTCCTTTGCAACCTCCTAACAACTAAAGAAAAAAGATCAGATTTCTTTTTTTTTTTTAAATATTGTGTTGATTTTATTCTGTAGATATTAATGTCTACAACTATATGTATAGCATTGTACTTCATCTGACATGTCAGTGAGAAGAAAAAAAATGGTGTCTGCTGCTGCAGTGAAGAATGATCTAACAGGAGCACAATGGAGGGGAGGGATGGTGAAGGAATACGTTATTGATCCGAATGATCTTGTTACACACTAAGTGAAAGGTTTCATGAATTTTAATACAAATAAGAAGACAGAAAGGCAGCAAATCATTTATCTGTCTGAGGCCATGCTATTTTCTGCAAAAGATGACTGAAAGAGGAGCAGATCTTTTCATCTTTGTTGACAAAGGCTGCATTTTGGACCTTTATCTTAGCAAAGTGCTGGTGCTCAGTAGTGCCTTACAGAGCTACTAGTGTGACATTGGGCAAGTGATACTCAGCTTACGGGCCTATCAACCTAGTCAGGTCTGTCACGGGGGACAACTGTCCAGCTATTCATTGAAATATGGTTTGAAGATGTTACACCTATATGTACCATCATATAAATGCTTTCCAGGGCAACAAAGTTAGCATTTTGCAAGTTAAATTTTTGCAGTTTTTATCATGTGGGCTTGGTGTCAGTCTTTGTAAATGAATTTAGTTAGTTATTAAGTTATGACTCTTACTCTTTTCATTATGGGGGAAAAGCTGAGTATTCCTGCTGAGTAGATTTGAGTCAGATTTACAATTTCTGTCAATTTGTAACTGAAATACACATTAATTTAAACAGATATTCTAACATTAGACGTTATTCCTATATTACTACCAGTCTGCTTTCACAATTCTAGTGTCTTTATATTCAGTCTGTCAATGAAGCCAGATCTTTATTACCAGGTCAAATGTTCCTTTGCAATAGTTATAATAAACCGTCAGCTAAAAAAATAACTGTAACTGCTCTCATAACATGAAATATGAAGCTAAGTAGAAACTGCCTGCTTTTCTTGAGAACCACATCTGCATTTGGGGAGCCTCTTTCTTTTGCTAACAGCCCAGAAAAGCTGTTGAGGAGACTCGTTATAAATGGGATCCACGGACTTCCGGTTGAGCTTTGATGGAGTAGGACGCGAGTCTGGGAGCTCCCGCCGATTTCGATTAAATTGTTATTTATTCGCGCGTTTTGGCCGTATTTTCAGTCCTGTTTTGGTTTGTGGATTGTCTTGTTGAGAAGTTTTACTCGGGCCGGCGTAAAATGGCAGCAAAAAATGTTAAAACCCGCAGTACTATTCAGACACAACTGAGGCCTAGTTTGCAAACCGCGACCACACCCTCGAGTGAGCCGTCGTCTCCTGCAAAGCCCCCCACATGTCAAGCTAATCCTGATATTGAGGCTCTCAAGGTCGAGTTGCTGGCTTCGCTGAGGAAAGATATCGCCGACATCTTTAAAAAGGAACTTCAGGATACTCTGGGTGATGCTTTGTCTACCATTAAGTTCGACCTGCAGGCGGTGAAGACGCAGCTGGCGATCGATAAAGCTGCAAATGACGCTACCATGTCTGAGCTAAAAGGTACGGTGAAGGAGATGGAGCACGCACTTACTGTCTGCTCTGATGATATAGCTGAGATGAAAAACACTATCAAGGGTCTCACAGCTCATGTAGCCAAGCTGGAAAGTAAGTGTGAAGATTTGGAGTCCAGATCGCGGCGCAACAATGTTAGGATAGTGGGAGTACCGGAGGGCCCTGACACGTGCACCACTGCCGCCGTAGCTTCCTTGCTAAAAGAAGCATTTGATCTGGGGAAGGAGCCGCTTTTGGATCGTTCGCACAGGACCCTCCAACCCGCACCTAAGCCTGGCGACCGTCCACGAGCCATTGTATGCAGGTTTCATTACCACACTGACTGTGTCGACATTTTACGACGTGCTAGAGAACGCCGACAGATTAAAGTTGGAGATCGGACCATCTCAGTCTTCCCCGACTACACCGCCAGGGTGGCACGGGCTCGTGCTGCATTCAACACGGTCAGGCAGCAACTCCGTGGCATTGACGGTGTTCGGTATGGCCTGCTTCATCCAGCGCGACTCCGCATCACATATAAGGGTGTCGAGAAGGACTTTGTTTCGGCAGAGGAGGCCAGTGATTATGTCAAAACTTTGATTTCTGGGTGAGCCTCGTTAGCTCCTCAGTTTGATACTGTAATGCTGCTAAGGGTTCACGGTCTCCTTAGGTTTAACGCCACCTGTGCATTGTTTTCTTAGGCCATTGTGCTGGTTATTGTACTGTTGGTGTGCTGGTTCCTTTTATTTTCATTGTTATTTATTGAAACTGGATCATATAATATACTCTTGAACTTTGGACCAGTCCGGCACAATCTTCTCCAAGCTTGCTGCATTGATTTGCATAGGACTGAGTTGTTTTTCGTTTCTGTTAAATTTTTATTTATTTATTTTTTTGTTTGGTTGTTTTTGTTTTAATTGTTTATCTATTTATGTATGTTGTTTTTTGTTTTTTTAAATTTTATGCACTTTCGGTGATTTGTTGGAAAGTTCTCCTTCTGAGGAAGTCATATTTTGTACTGTGAGATCTTTTTTTGGTTGGTTGGTTTCCTTTTTATTTTTTCCCTTTTTAAAAAAAACATGTTTACTGTTACGCGCACACTGTTATGCTGTAGAGAAGTTGGTGAGAGGTTATTTTTCCCTCTCTCGCTTTTATTTTTATTTAGACAACAATTAGTCCAGTCACTTCGGTGAATCATTTTTGCTACTTTGGGGGTACACTGCTGTCTCCTTTGTTCTGTTCTGTGGAGACTTGGGGGTGTATTTGTGTTCAGGGTTGGGTTGGGGGGGGGCTGTCCCATTTCGGCTCTTCATGGCCACTGGCATTTTGGTTTGGTCTTTTTCCTCTTCCTTTTTGTAAATGGTTAATGGAAATATAGACCCCAGCATTGCTGGGTCAGGTATGCCTCTTAGATTCATTAGTTGGAATATCAGAGGTATGGGTAACCCTGTTAAGAGATCTAAGGTTTTTACTCACTTGAAACGTCTAAATTCTGACATAGCATTTTTACAGGAGACTCATCTTCGCATTAAGGATCATTATAGGTTATATTGCCCTTGGGTAGGTCAGGTCTTTCACTCAAATTTTAATTCGAAGGCTAGAGGAGTGGCCATTCTCATTAATAAGAAAGTTCAATTCACTTTGACCAATGTTGTCGCTGATAGGAACGGTAGATACATCATTGTTGCTGGTACCCTAATGCAGAAAAAGGTTTTGTTGGTAAATGTATATGCCCCGAATTTTGATGATGCTGAATTCGCTAATAGATTGCTGAGTAACATCCCCTTTCTGAATACACATTTGCTTATCCTTGGTGGTGATCTGAATTGTGTTTTTGATCCAATTTTGGATCGATCTAGTCCTCGTAATTTGACTCAATCATCTATGTCTAAAACATTCTCAGATTTTATGAAACAGAATGATCTTGTTGATCCATGGAGATTTCGCAACCCTTCAATCAAAAAATTTTCATTCTTCTCTCAGGTCCACCAGTCTTATTCCAGGATTGATTATTTTTTCATCGACAGAACTCTTAATTCATGTGTTAATTCTTCCGACTATTCTGGTATTGTAATATCTGATCATTCTCCTCTGCTATTGGATGTTCATCTTTCTACCCATAAACGTAGCCCTCCACTTTGGAGATTTAACTCTCTCCTTCTGGCGGATAAAGAATTTTGTGAATTTATTTCAGGCTCTATTGAGGAGTTCTTGTCCTTCAATCAGGATGATTCTGTCTCATATTCTTTGCTATGGGAGACTCTTAAATGCTACCTGAGAGGTCAAGTTATTTCTTACTCTGTCCGTGCTAATAAAAAGATTAATGCCAGGCTTAAAGAACTTATAGCTGCAATTAGTAACCTTGATCAAAGTTATACACTGAACCCTTCTCCAGAATTACTGAAGCAGCGCCTTGATTTGCAAGCAGAATTTGATCTTATGTCAACCAAAGAGGCTGAGCACTTATTACTACGCAGTCGTGGCTCATATTACGAATATGGTGACAAGGCTAGTCGCTTGTTGGCACATCAGTTACGACGTCAGGCCTCCTCGCGTGTGATCCCCATTATTAAACACTCTGATGACAATATTACTACAGATCCCTTGGAAATTAATTCTACCTTTAAAACATTTTACTCTTTGTTGTACAGGTCCGAATTTCCCACGGATAAAGCTAAAATGAATGCATTTCTTCATAATCTTTCAAACCCTGTTATTGGTGCTAATGATGCGGGGCAATTGGACTCCCCATTATCTGTTGAAGAAGTATTAAAAGCTATTACAGCTATGCAGTCTAATAAAGCCCCGGGCCCGGATGGGTTTCCAATTGAATTCTATAAAACATTTATTGGTAAATTGGCACCATTGCTTTTGTCTGTGTTTAACGAATCCTTGGAAACCGGTTCATTACCACCTACTTTCACACAAGCAACCATAGCGCTCCTTCTCAAAAATGACAAGGACCCAACCTCCTGTGGTTCCTACAGGCCATTATCTCTGCTTAATGCCGATGCAAAGGTATTGGCTAAAGTAATTTCATCTCGCCTTGAGGATGTGCTTCCTCGAATTATATCTGAAGAGCAGATTGGCTTTATAAAGGGACGGCAATTGTTTTTTAATACCCGTACACTCTTTAATGTTATTTACTCAAAGCGTCTATCTGAACTTCCTGAACTTGTGATTTCTTTAGATGCTGAAAAGGCTTTCGATAGGGTGGAGTGGGAGTACTTGTTTGCAGTTTTAGAGAAATTTGGTTTTGGTGATAAATTTATTTCCTGGATTCGGCTTCTTTATTCGTCCCCTAAAGCCAGTGTTCATACTAATGATGTTTACTCTGATTATTTTGCGCTGGGTCGTGGTTGTCGTCAAGGTTGCCCTTTGTCTCCCTTACTCTTTGCCATTGCCATCGAGCCTCTGTCTATTACATTGCGATCTTCTTCTGTATTCAGGGGAATCATCCGTAATGGAATTACACATAAAGTATCATTGTATGCGGATGACTTGTTATTATATATGACTGACCCCGCATGCTCCATCCCTGCTGTTTTAAGTATTCTGGAGAACTTCAGTTCGTTTTCAGGTTATAAATTGAATTTGGGGAAAAGTGAGTGTTTTCCTGTTAATACGGCAGCACGTCAACTTCAACAGTCCGATCTACCCTTTCGTCTCAGTCCGTCTGGGTTTAAGTACTTAGGGATTAACGTGACTCGCTCTCTAGCTGGCCTTAAATCAGCAAATTTGTCTCCTCTTATATCTAGGGTCACATCTGATATTCAAAGATGGGGTAATCTCCCCCTTTCTTTAATCGGTAAGATTAACGTTGTTAAAATGAACATCTTACCAAAATTTTTATTTTTATTTCAGTCAATTCCCTTATTTTTGCCGAAACATTTTTTTGTTTCACTGGACAAGATTATTGGTTCTTTCATTTGGGGAGGGAAGCCACCTAGGGTCTCTAAAACTTTGCTGCAGCGATGCAGATTTAGTGGAGGACTTGCATTACCTAATTTTTTAGTCTATTACTGGGCCGCTCACATCCATAAACTTTGCTACTGGCTAAAATCTTCTGGTTCCTCGTGGTGTAAATTGGAGCTATCATCATGTAAGGGCTCTTCTTTACCGGCTTTGCTCTATTCCTCTTTACCCGTGAGACCCTCTCTGTACACTGATAATCAGGTGGTTCTTAACACACTCAAAATCTGGTTTCAGTTTAGACGTCACTTTAATTTTGTAATGCCGTCTTCCTCGGGTCCTCTAAGCGAAAACCATTTGTTTCCCCCTTCACTTTTGGACTCGACATTTTCAGTGTGGTGTGACAAGGGTATAAAACAGTTCAAACATTTATATGTGGATGGTGTTTTCGATAGTTTTCCCAACTTGTCTTCTCGTCACAATCTCCCTGTTACCCATTTGTTTCGCTATTTTCAAATTCGAAATTTTGTTGCTAAGTGTTTCCCAAATTTCCCCTCTTTACCTCCAGAACAGCAGTGGGAAACTACGTTATCATTTGTTCCTCATCACAGAGGAACCATTTCGAAACTCTATGATGCTATTCTGTCTTTTAGTAACCACTCTAATGTTAAGCTTAAGCGTACATGGGAAGAAGAACTGGGATTTCGAATACATGAGGAGTCTTGGGAACGGGCTATAACGAGGATACGATCTTCCACCTCCTGTGCTCGTCTTGGACTTATTCAATTTAAGGTCATACACAGGGTGCATTTCTCTAAGTCTAGACTTTCTGAATTGTATCCAGAAGTGGAAAATAAATGTGATAAATGCCATGGTTCTCCTTGTCACCTTAGCCACATGTTTTTTCTGTGCCCTGAGCTACAAGGTTTCTGGACAAGGTATTTTGCTATTATGTCAACTGTTCTTGGGGTAACTCTTCATCCTTGTCCTCTGATTGCTGTGTTTGGGATTCCTGCTCGCTCACTTACACTTGATTCCACACAAAGGGATATTATAGCCTTCACATCCCTATTAGCGAGACGTCTAATATTGTTGCATTGGAAGTCTGCTAAGTATCCTACTATTTCCCGGTGGCTTAAAGATGTCATGTTTTTTTTAAAACTTGAAAAAATTAAATATACGTTGAGAGGTTGCACAGCCAAATTTTTTCACAAGTGGCAACCCTTTATCTCTTATTTTGCTAGTCTAGAGGTATTGCCTGTTTAAATCTACTTTTGTTACTGTTATATTCCTCTAATATGTTTGATGGTTGTGTTGATCTGTGTGGGACTGGGGGGGGGGGGGGGGGGCGTTGTGTTTTGTTTTTTTTGTTTTCTTTTTGTTTTTTTTCATATATATATATATATATATATATATGTTAATTTACTTAGGAAAATTAAGAAAGGTTGATTGTATTTCGGTAACTGCAAGTACTGTTTTCTTTTTTCAATAAAAATATTTTCAAAAAAAAAAAAAAAAAAAAAATGGGATCCACTGTGAGGCATGAATATAGAGGAAATCAAAGCTTCTGCTACAACACAAATCTATCTATGTCACTTTAGACTGAGAGTGGTAGCTTTGCTCATTACACTGCTCCCTAGCTGGGCCCTGTAAAGTGATAAGAGTGAGCTGGACAGCTTTATTCAGTCGCACAAAATCAGTTTTCTAAGCAAATCCTTTGTTTTATTTTATATGGGTTTATTCAATGTTGAACACGAGAACAGCTCACTCTGTTTTTAGCGCAGTCAAGTGAAAATAATGTTCTGTATCTGCATAAAGAGGTAACACTTTGCTTCCAGTGAGACAGACAAAGGGTGTTGGATATAGAACTAGGGCCATCAATTATTTAAGCAGCTCTCAAGCAACTGGACTGAATTCAAGGGGGCGTTCCCACAATGGAAGAAGCCATCTGAT
The DNA here is from genome assembly GCF_965226115.1 of Aulonocara stuartgranti. NCBI lineage: Eukaryota > Metazoa > Chordata > Actinopteri > Cichliformes > Cichlidae > Aulonocara > Aulonocara stuartgranti. Next base: position 31,945,914 of record NC_138958.1, read on the forward strand.
ATTCAGCTGCACTTGATTTCTTTCCATCTCTGACACCTCCATTTACTCTCTCTGCCAGCCGCCCCAACCACACACACATTTAGATAAGGATGAATGCTCCTTTCTTCATCCCAGCTCTCCGTCTTTCAGTTATGCGCCTTATTTTGTCTTTTGTTGTCCCTTTTTTGTCCCCTGCATCTTCTTTTATTCTCTCTGCATTTCCTTCTTTTTAGCTCGCACTGTTTCCCTTCATACACATGTCTTTCACAGAGACAGGCTGCCCACTGTATGCGCTCAAACACAGCTAAACCCGAGAACATGACGGAGAATGCAGGTGAAACAGAATAAGAGCTTATCTTGTTTGCACAGCAATGGATCTGCAAGAATTGGTTTTATGGAGTGTGGTTTCCATTCAAGACTCACACCATTGAATAACCTGACTCATCTCATCATCAGTCATCTTGTCCAGTTTCCATAGCCTCATTGGCTATTTGCACATTGTGAGTTATTCATACAAAATTCCCACAATGTGGTGCACTTATGTCAGCAGCACCTTCAAAAAAACACCTTCAAGTCATCTCATTCTTGTACAAATTAGTTAGCCCCAAGCCCCTGCAATACCATGTTTGTATATCCATGGCAATCTGGTTTAGATACTAACCTAAGTGATTCAGGCGCTAACTGGGCAGATGTGTGGATGAAAACTTGTTTGGTTTACATATGGTGTTAAACTGTATTCTGTAACCTGTAACATTAAGTGTTTTGTGCATGCCCAAATATTACCCCTTTATGTAGGTGATGTTTGCTGAAAGATAAAGAAGAATAAATATTATTTCCACTGTGTTGTTTTGCTCCTGATGGATCGTTGCCCTACATTCTCTTAATTTTCTCTTAGAAGCACGTTTAACAAAATATTACCAACACTAAGGTTTTATAGGATAGTACACCTGATGTTGTTGGATTTCAACTCTTGGACAAAACATGTCATTTTACTGTGTCAACTTGGGTCTAGAAATTGTAATTGTAATTTTTTTAATCATTAGGGAACATGAACATGATGCTGCAATACAAAAAATGGACTGATAGGAGAGGCAGGCTAATTTTCTAATTTATAAACAAACATCAGTTAGTTGAGTAGTAATAACCAGACAACCGTGATAACAGGTCCCAGCAGACTCACTGAGAGAGCAAGCATCTAGTAACCAAAAGAATGCAGTGTAAGCACAGGTTTCATTCAATTCAAAAGTAGCATGGTAACTTGAATCAACAAGAGGCAGCTGCACATGAAACTGAGACACAAACGCACACAGCACCAGCTGTTGTAACCACTTCTGGACACCATGATTTGCAAAGGCAACAACCGTCTAATCCAGATGGGCTCTTGTACCAAAATTTGGCACCAATCGATTTAGTGTGAATCTGTCCTCTGTACTAATTCAGTTAATTCCCTAAAAAGTACTAGATTCTGTCCCAAGCCCTAGCAGTATGACCTGAAGTATGTACAGAAGCAGACAGAACAATATATATCTGCCTGCATGTTAATGACGTTAATGTTACTGTGCTTTGTTCATAAAACTTGCAGAACAACTTTTTCCCCTTTTACATGCCTTGCCATAGTATATGTATTGTATGTGTATTACTGCTGAGAAAAGATATACAACTGATCTTGCACTCACAGCTATGTTCACACAATCACTTACACACAATAATATATATTCACTCACATGCACCAAGCCAGAATGCAATCAACCAATTAGGAAATACTAACTATTAGGCACATCTCAGATGTGTACTATTGATCAGATAAGGACTCAGAAACAACATTAGTTTTGTAACTGAGCCTTTAAAAGCCAAAAGGAAAGAAAAGAAAAGACCCACTTTTAACACTCCATTTATGAATAACATTCAGATCCACGATAGCACTAAAAATATCCATTAAACATTCTAAAAGCATAATTTAAAATGTAGTTTCTACCAATGCTAAATACTAAAAGTTTTAGCAGGTCCTAAAATAATTCTGTTTGCAAAGTTTGGACAGATCGTTAGCAAATCTGACCCAACATGAATAACAGACTGAAAATAACTATGACTTGAACTTTATAACGTCACCTATTTTGTTCAGATTATGGCTTTTTAAGCAACGACAACAAATGTTCATCACAATCTAAAGTTCCCACATTTATCCATGGCATTTGAAGGTTGGAAAAGCTCTAATCTCAGCGAGCATCACTGAAGCACAACCAGCTTTAATCTATTTAGAGTGTGACATTTTCACTCTCATTTGCTATTTACAAATGAGAGCTGTTAGCATGTGCTGAGCTTATGGATTTCTAGATACACAAAGGACCCCGAGAGTCGGCATTTTTAGCATGGGAAGCAAGGCGCTGCAAATGCTTGGAACAGAGACGCAAATAGAGCGAGTGTTGCTGAGTAAATATGTGCTGCTGAGATTAGAACTGTTTATATTTACTCTGACTTTTTTTTGAAACTGTCATTAAGACACTAACATTTAAATACTTAATCTTTAACTCTGGTAATTTATTTATACACTGGATACATTCATTAGCAAATATCAGCCTGCAGAGTAATAATGAGTGCTGACAGGAACATCAGCTGTAGCTACCTCCTGTGGTGCATTGTTCAATGCCAGAGCTGAAACAGGTAGTCTTTTAAAACAGGAACTGTTTTACTATATGCTTGTGTTTCAGGTGGCAAAGATGTTGCAAAGACAATTTTGTAGCATTACCATTTAAATGGGCCATGCAACTATATTTAACAAAATCCTGCCAGAGAAGAATGAGCCCTGCATCTGTATTCCTTAAAAGATTAAAGTGCAAGACTCTTTGTACCATTGTCAAAATAATTGTCAGAACAATTATTGGCTAATTTCTTTCAATCTTTTAACTATTTTGCGTGAATTGTCTGTATTTAACACACTTTACATATTAAACTCATGAAATACATTACCGAATGCATATTTTGTATTACTACTGCGTATCTTCAGCACACTATTTACAATTACTTTCCCCAGCAGTTGGAAACAATTTCCACTTTAATGACAGAAGTCAGATACACTGAAAGGAAAAAGGACCAGTGGTCCAGTGAACGCAAAAATCATAAAGCATTAACAATGTGCCAGAGATTGTGCTGATGAGCAGAATCTCCTTCATGGACTGTAAAGGGCATTGGGCAATGTGCTTATATCGACCTAGGATCCTGGGATTAAAAAGAAGATTGGCTTGAGGAAACTCCTGCAGAGCACCACAATGAGATCTGCTGCAATGACATTTCTCCTAAAATCCTAATACAGAAGACAATAGAGACAGAGGCTGAAGGCTCTCTGATTGCTGGCTGTTACATCTAAATCTATTCTCATAAATGTATAAATCTGGGAGTTGCTAAACCTGATTTTTCTGGATTTTTTTCACTGCAGCACCACTCAAGACAGCTGGTGCATTTTTTAAAAGAAATTCTAATTGTTGTCCATCACTGACAAACAACCGTGCTTCAGTTACATGACTTTATCCATTGCTAGACTGTATCAAAGACATATTATTGTGTAAAGACACAATAATATGTGTATTTTTTACAAATGGAGCTGCCTGCTTCAGCACATTTGTATTAACAGTGTGATCACAAGAATGTTTTGCAGTCAAAGATTATAAATGGTTAAACATATCTGCAAACATACCAGATTACATAAAAAGCTAAAAATATATTTATATAAATTCAAAAGAAAAGATGATTTACATGTATGAATACATGTACCCATACTTGCTTATCCTAATACAAGCAGGATGTTTAACAGCAGTCTGCCAAGTTGAAACAGGTGTATGACCTTCCCTGGAGAAACTCTGACTCAGGTAAGAGGAAAACACTGTGGTAATTAGGAACCAGGATACAGAATAGTAATAAGGCATTTCCCTTGCTGTAGGGCCCAACAGTCTAAATCCAATGAACATTGTTATTATTAACAAACTGTCCAATTTCACTTTAGATCTCCTGTGGATGGGCCAACAGTAGGGCTGAACGATATATCGCATTTGCGATAATATCGCGACATGATCAAGTGCAATTTTCTAACCGCAAAGGCTGCGATTATACTGCGATTATAAGGCTGTCCAAATTACTACCATATCCCAGAATTCATAGCGCGGCCCAGCCAAACTCCAGTTTCCAGCAATGGCGGCCGCTACTAAGTTTTAAAATTACTCATACTAATCTTTCTGGGTCACAAAATAAACTTTTAACATATTTTCAGGCGAGAAAGTAGTTGTGTAAACATCAAATATCTGCTCGGTTTATCAAGATATCCCATATTTGCAAAAGTGCTTCGACGTTTTCAGAGGCGTCTGCTACCCACCAGCTCGACAGCTAGCCGGGAGCTTGAGGATTACTGATGCGGCCGAGAACGGCACAACTCCCGGCACATCATTTTCAGATCACCGCGGAGTTTCGCTGCTCGGGTTAAACGTAATATATAAGTCACTTAGACAACCTAAAAATGTTATTGTTGGGCTTTTTTCAGTGTTTTGTTTGTTCGTGAGTAAATCGGTTTGGCTGAGATTAAAGTTATTAGATTAGATAAAATAAAACTTTATTAATCCCCCGGGTGGGTTCCTCCTTGGTTTTCACACAGCTGACTAAACGTCAAACAGAAAACTGATTAAACAGAAGTATGAGACAGTCGAGAATTTACACCAGTGTCTGGTTATATTTTAGATAGCAAGAAGCAGACGGCCGAGTTTATTAAACTCCACCGGTGACGCTAATCAGAACTAGCCTTCTGATTAGCTAATCAGAAGGCTAGACCGTCCAATTTCACGCCTTTAAATTTTAAAGGCGTGTTTGTGTGTGTGTTTATACAATTGCTATTATGTTTGCACTTTATGTGTAATGTTACTGACTGCAGAGATCAGTAAGATGTGTGTATTTTTTATTTATTAGTTTTATTTATTTAATATTATTTTTTAATTGAATGACTGTCTAGTAGTTCACAGATGTCAAAAAACTGAGTGTGGTAAAGCCACTGATTTTGTTTATGTATATTTCTGCAATCTGCACATTGTACTGACTTTCATTTTAATGTTTACACCAGGGTTCCTTGTCAGCACTTTATGCTCAGATGTTTGTAAGCTAAAAATAAACTATTGTGTATGTTCAAATATACTGTTGTGATTGAAGAAGTTAAATAAAAATGTCAGTCATCAATTCATGCATCACCTCATGTCATCATAACAGAGGTCTGTCTTCCAGGAAAGAACAGTTTAAAATTAATGTAATATAGTATTGGCCATACTATATGATGTATTGCTTGTCTTTGTTTAATAATACAGAAGACAAAGACCTTAAAAAATAATCGCATATTGCATCGCAATCGCAATATTGGGGCAAAAAATCGCAATTAGATTATTTTCCATAATCGTTCAGCCCTAGCCAACAGAGGGCGGATGTTTGGCCACGACTGATTTGCACTCTCCAATACACTGTTTTCAGAGATCAATGCAACATGCAGGTATTTGTGTAATCGTTAATACTGTTTGCCCAGCAGATCAATGGACGCTGAACGTCCAGCTTGTCTTAGCTGACAAACTGGCCTAGAGGAGCATTAGACTCCTAATGGTCAGTTACTTTAATCCTTTAAGTATTAAAAGAAAATTCCATTATGAAAGAATGTTACCAATTTAAAATGTGCCACAATGGACATGCAAAGAAGAGTAGAATAGTGAATAGTGTGGCTGTCTCATAAAATCTTTCCAACTGGTAAACGTCTGGACGGACAGACAACTCAAAATATTGGCAGTTTGTTAATCACACCCCAGCTAATTTTGGTGACAGTGGCAACAATAATGTAAGTCATATTGCTGATGCCAGGGAAGCTCGTTCTGGCCAGCGCACTAGCTGAACTCGTGTTCAGCTAGTGTTACGCATACACTAAGCACAGGAGGACCGACTCTGATCCACTGTAGTGAAAATATAGGCTAAAAAATATACACTTAAATCAGCTTCACGCAAACTTGTGAAATGCAGACCAGTATCAAAGTATATTGTAAGGCAGACCTTACAATTATATATAGAGAGAAAAACCCATAAATTATATGACCCTCTATGAGCAAGCACTTTGGTGACGGTGGGAAGGAAAAACTCCCTTTTAACAGGAAGAAATCTCCAGCAGAACCAGGCTCAGGGAAGGGCAGCCATCTGCCGCGACCGTTAGGGATGAGAGAAGGAAGACAGGACTTTTAACTATGAATCCTCTATGTCACAGGTGTCGAACTCCAGGCCTCGGGCCCGGTGTCCTGCAGGTTTTAGATGTGTCCTTGATCCAACACAGCTGATTTAAATGGCTTAATGACCTCCTCAGCATGTCTTGAAGTTCTCCAGAAGCCTGGTAATGAACTAATCATGTGATTCAGGTGTGTTGACCCTGGGTGTTATCTAAAACCTGCAGGACACTGCCCCTCGAGGCCTGGAGTTCATGCTAGGTGTTCAATAACTCACATTTATTACACAAAAAGGGTGCAGAAATTCTCTGACACAAAAATAAAGTTCTCATGCAATCAATAAAAAATCTGAAATGGACTTTATGGTTTCAGAATGTAAAATATAATTATAAATATAATATAGAACAAAACCATTTAGATAAGCAAAGGGAAAATGTAGCATTACTGATGCAACATTTACAAAAAGCTCAGCAAGGCCAATATAACACAAAGCTAGATTTTATATTGAAAGGTGTTACAGGTTCAGGCTGTAGCACAACACTTTTCTTAAAAACATGGGCTGACATCTCCTCTCTGCCTATTCCCTCAAGAATTTTTCTCTATCTTTATCACTTTCTTTTAACCTCTGACCACAAACATCTATGTCTTTGTGACTGCTCCATAAGCTGCTTTTGACCTAATCTACATCACCTTCTTTTGGTCTGGATTTTCTTATACATTACATACACAATCATACTCACACTAACAAACAAAAAAAAGCTCAGTCTTTGAAGCATGCGTCATCCTGATTGAACCACAGCGCCGATTACACATCAAGCGTCAAAACAAATCCTCCTGACAGGATGTTGTTTCACTGTCCCTGAAAAAATGTCATTTCAAAAGCAGAGATATAACACCATTTTGTAAAAGCTGCATTTATTTCAAAATAAAGCCCCCCCCCCCCCCCCCCCCCCCCATTTTGAATTTGAATACATGGGAACAAATGACTGAAAACTGCAAAAGTACAATCAATTTGAGGATTTCAACTACAGCGCCTGAAGTCCAAAGCTTTTCACAGAAACGCACGATCAACTTAAATGTGTAAACAAACTCGAGAAGTGCAGGCATGTTAATTGGAAACTGCCTCATTGAAGATGACCTGAGGCAAAGTTAAAAACTGCCCTATGGTCTCGCCAGTCCACCTTTAAAAAATATTTTTGAAACTTAAACATCTGCAAAGACTCCTTTGGATGTTAAAGTATGGTCCCATTCAAAGTATAATGTAATTGAAGACAGTCTTTTTAGCTTTTGTTTTTCCAGACAAAAGCCAAAAAGTGTTGTTTAATAAACAATAGATTTTGTCCATTTTGAATAGATTTTGTTGAAGCAAGTCAAAATAGTACTCTTGTATGGCCCCCACATCCTTGTATGCATGCCTGACAATGTTAGGGCATGCTTCCAGTGAGACGATAGATTGTGTTCTGGGGGATCCAGATACGGACTAGGGCATTCCTGAGCCCCTGGACAATCTGAGGTGCAACCTGGCGATGTTGGATGAACCCAAACATAATGTCCCAGAGGGGTTGTATTGGCATTAGGTCAGGTAAGTGTGGAGGTCAGTCAGTGGTATCAGTTCCTTCATCCTCCAAGAACTGCCTGCATACTCTCATCATATGAAGCCAGATATTCTTGTTCACCAGGAAGAACCCAGAACCAGCATAGGGTTTGACAATGGGTCCAAGGCCTTCATCCTGATACCTAATGGCAGTTTGGGTGCTGTTGCTGAACCTGTAGAGGTCTGTGTGTCTCTCCGTGTATATGCCTCCTTAAACCATCACTGACCCACCACCCAACCGGTCATGCTGAACAATGTTACTAGAGGATGTTGGGCCCTCAGGCCACCTTCGTGAACTCTGTTTCTGATTGTTTGGTCAGAGACATTCATGCTAGGGGCCTGCTGGAGGTCATTTTGTAGGGCTCTGGCAGTGCTCATCCTGTTCCGAAGCAGATACTGGCCCTATAGGTCGTTGGTCATTACATATTGATACAAGTATTATTACTTGATGTTGTAGCCAACTCTTAAAAGTCATAAGAAATGCTGTAGAATGATCCCTGAGCTCAAGACAAAAAAATAAACAATTCCTAAAACACACAACCACATGGGGATCCTCCCTACAAAGTTCTTACAAAACTATTAATCCTTGTTTGAATCACAGTGCAACTTTACTGGTCCTTAAGTGTTACGCAAGGAGACTTAATCATCTGAATACATATGCCACGATTAGAGGACAGCACACGAACTCTCCCTGAACCAACACAGTTGATGTGAATCAAACAGTTAAACTTTCACTTTGGAGCTAACTTTGTATTTCATCAAAACTATCCCAGCTGTCAAGTCATGAATTAGCATATGCATGCTACATCATCTTAATCATAGATGAGTGATACAGATCCCATCATTTACAGACAACTGCCACACCTATGGAGGCTTACACTGGAAAATGTAAAGTAGCAGAATGAAGAGTGACATATGTGTTCAGTAAACTGAGGAGAAACCGAGAGATGGCAAGAACAGAAAGAGAGAAACCGCACGCTTGACTATCTTCACATTGGTCTTAAGGGAGCTGAGCTACATCCTTCCCGGAGTGTCCTATCCGGCGAAGGCTAATGAACACCTTTTCCCAGTCATTCAGTGCATACATCATTTCAAAACTGGACATCATGGGAGACAAAACTTTAACAGTTGCTCTTTTCCCCCCTCAGGGTTCTAAATGGGTGCACTTAGTGATTTGCTGCTGCAAAATGCTCCAGCTAGAACTGATTCAGAACTAAAAATTACACACTAAATGTACCTACACTGGCAGATGTTGTACAAGTCACCCTTCACATATTTTTTCTTCATCTACAGGCTTTCCTTGCAGATAGCAGCACAAAATCTATTCAAATTCAAACACTGTAACACTAGATTTAAAAACTGTATTATTTTAAGCAATTTCTTTACATCGAAAGGTATAACAGGGATCACAACATAAAGTCAAAACATAAGCAGCTTTCCAGCCAGTGTGGATTTCAATGTCAGACTATTGCAGCAGCCTTATGTCAAGTTCTGCATGTGTCACCTGAACCTTGCAACACTCACCATCCTTGCGGTGGTAGGTGATCTCCACTTTGCGCTCCTCGGACCCCAGCAGTGCCTGGGCCACCTGGGCCACAGCGTGCCGACTGGTGAACTGGCCATGCAAGAAGTCACAAGTGCATGGCTTCTGCATTACATCTGGCCTGGAAAAGCCCGTCATCTCGCAGAAACCATCATTACAGTAGATAATAGCGCAGTTCTGCACCCGGGCATTGGCTATGATGAATTTCTTATCTGTGACGAGGCAGAGAAGAAATTGGGGGAGAAAGAGTGTTACCGTGTTTATAGATGTAATTTTAAACTATTTGCACATAAATAAGAATATGAAAAAGTATAACAAATGTTTTATTTAACTAATACAAGTAGGTGTATTGGTTTGTATGGGATTATCCAGAATTACAGTCCTGAATGCTACTCAGCTGACTGAATAAAATTATGAAACTTCACATGTAGGTGGGATTGCTCTAGACAATAAGCATGTTCAGTAAATCCTTAGTAGGCTTAAATACTCCACTTTCTATTAACGAGGTGGCGTTAAATTTGACATTTTTTTAAAACAACAATGTGGAGACAACTGATGCACATTTTTGAGTTGTAAAAACCAGATTTGAGGCATAACTGAAACCCATTTTTAAAAGCGTAATTAGCTAAATTCATATATGGGGGATATAATCTGTAATTAATTACGTTAATCCTTTAATCCGTGTATATCACATGCAGCATTTTAAACTACATTTCCCACCGGAGCAGGAGAAAATGAGAAGGACACCAGAACTAAACAAACCTGGTGCGCGATAACACAGTATGGTAATTGACTCATAATGACTTTCATGGATTTCTGGCATTAACATCACAGGGTTAGCCATCCAAAGCCTTGCTGGTGTATAAAAGAAGGCCTATTCCTAACAATAACTGATCTCGAGGAGCAGCGGGACAGACACAAAAGACAAGCAGCACAGCACAGTGCACCCACACAGTACCTGACACCCAGGAAATCTACTTACTTTGTCCTTCGAATTTCCGAATAATTACTCCCAAAAATGTGTTTTGTGGCGCAACATGACCCCTCCGGACAGGCATGGTTCCCCTTCCAAAAATAATAATAATAATGATGGAAGAAAAAAAATCTTTGTCTGTCCAAGTAAGAGCACACCGGTCCCCACAAAAATGTCTTCCGTAAAGTTATATAGCGGATGTCAACCGAAGCCAGAGGGGCTCCCCGTATTCTTTGTCACCAGTCAGTCATCCTCGTAAAAAAAAAAAAAAGCCCCAACAAACCGCTTTCCGGTTTTCTTACCCAAGCCCCAATGTTTCCCTTATTTCAACTCCGACGTGTCCCCCGTTGAGCGCATCGCAGAGGCTTCTCTGCGCTCCTCGCCGACGTGAAGCTAGAAAGAAAGAAAGAATCGGCAAACCGCAGTTTAAACATTTCACCGTCACTCCTCGAAAGCACTGCGCGCTTTTTGTGTCTGCGCGTGAGCAGAAGGCGCGCGTGCGTGCGTGCGAGCGAGCGAGCAGGGGTCTATTGTTGTGAAGGGAAGACGGATGGTCTCTGAGGCCAATGGCTGAGAGGCGTAGCACCGACACTGCGAAGGGAGAACCCACAAGGATGCGCAGACAAAGCAGCAAACGTAGAGATGTTAGAGGCGAGGCGGAGAAGTAACGGATTACTGTAACACCTTCCAGTGTGGTTAGACGCATCATTTCATGAGTAGGCTTTAGTTAAGTTAGCACAGAGTAAACACAGCTCGTACTTTTAGCTGATACACGCCTAAAGGCGAATTATTATCGACATTTTCAATATTCAGTTTTCCTTTTTATCTGTCTTATCACAGCTGCTACATTTATTGTAGACTTTATGAGCGCAAGCTAGCTTAACTTTGCCTGCTTGAATAAAAAAACAAACCAACGGAATTTTACTGAAAGGACTTATCTTATTTTGGTTTGCAACATGACATCGAGTGAGGAAATACGTTTTGACATAGAATCATTATTTTTCTTTGTTACTTTTTCTGAGTCGCAAGCCCGACAGCGGCAGTGGGAGGCTGAGACCAGGGCAGGCGTATTTTATTCAAAGAGAGCGCTTGGCCACCACATATCTCCCCTTTCCGCTTTTCCTGTAAAACACCGTTTGCATCCAAAATGGAGCAAGGATCCGCTGTCACTGCCTCGGCCAGGCGCTGGCCATGGTGCTGCTGTTGCGGCGTCTCACATTTCCGCCCGCTGCTGGTTTCAGTAACTTTTTTTGAATGAAAAGATTCAGCCTTTGTTGCTGCCTTGTAACGAACGTAATACACTGTGTAAAAAATAACAACAACAAAAAAAAAAACAATAAAAAAGATAATATTTCCCATTCAAGCAGTCTACACTTAGTTGCTGTAAACTCTCCTTAGAATGCAACAGCTTACTTGAGGTCAAATAATTACTCTCTCTTCCAAAATTGTGCTTTCTGGCAGAGATTTAATAGTATATTCTGCACATTAGCAGTACTTTCATATGACTGAATGTTTTATTATTGAACTATTATTTGTTTACCATTAACAGCATTTTTCTAGCTTGTTGGGTGGTGTTTTTTTATTTATTTAAAAAAAGCAACTTATCTTTTCAATGCCATTTTCACATTCAAATACACAAAGAAGATAACAAATAACAGTAGACTGAAATAAAAAAAAAACCCACATAAATTAGAGTGACTTTAGCTAGCATTTCATGTTATTTACATGCAAATTAGGGCTCAGGTGATAGAACGGGCCATTTAGTAATCTACTAATACTTCTAATGAAGGTCAGCAGTTTGATCCCTAGCTCTTCCAGTCTGCAGGCTTCCAGTGTTCCTAAATTGCACCCAGTGTATCCATTATAATCGTCTGGGCGTATAGTGAAAAAGCAATTAAAGGCATGGAATTAAAGTGCTGCATGAATTTGTGTGGTATGAGTGGATGAATGTGACATGTAGTGTTTAAAGTGCTTTGTAGTGCTCAGTAAAAATAGTTAAGAGCCATTTAAATAGTAATCTATCACATATGAACTGGTAACATGTTTATATCAGTTGTTCTATAAATGACATTTATTAGGTCATATATGTGCAATCTTAATCTACAAACCCATAGCTATAAAATTAAAGTAGCATTTATTGTATAAATGTGCTTTCAACCACAATTATCTATATTTCTTTTGGAGAATTTGCACTAGATCTCCTACTGATCATTTAATGAACTACACCAACATGAGCTAGCAGGTTATCTATACCGGGTGTCTTAAAATGCTCTTGTTTCCTTTTATTATCTTTTCCCCCTTGGTCCACTTTCCTTGCAGATTCAATTTATTCACTATGTCTCCTTCAGTGTTCCACTCAGACACGCACAGGCAAATAAGCACTCCCATACTCTAGTGGAACATCTGTCCTGCTCCATCTGCTCCATTGAGAAAATGATTGACAATTCAACAGACATGGTGGGGAGGGGAGTTGCAGAGACTGCAGACTATGTTGCTTTTGCAGTCTTTTATTTCTCTCTTATTCCGCTACTCCTCCCTCAGTCTGTGTCTGTTACAGAGCGAGTAAAACTCTCCCTTCACTGAAACAGTGAAGGCAAGGCCTACCCCTGCCATAGTCACAATCCCATCCATCCATCCGCTTATCCTTTTCAGGGTCGCGGGGGGCGCTGGAGCCTATCCCAGTTGTCATAGGGCGAGAGGCGGGGTACACCCTGGACAGGTCGCCAGTCTGTCGCAGGGCCAACACACAGGGACAGACAACCATTCGCACTCACATTCATTCGCACATTGTGACAATTTGGATTATGCAATTAACCTATCCCCACAAGCTGCATGTCTTTGGACGGTGGGAGGAAGCCAGAGTACCCGGAAGGAACCCACGCAAACACAGGGAGAACATGCAAACTCCACACAGAAAGACCCCGGCCTGATGTTGGAATTGAACTCAGGACCTTCTTGCTGTGCGGCAACAGTGCTAACCACCGTGCCACCGTGCTGCCCACACAATCCCATTTAAAGAAAATGCAGTGTTTGTTAGTTTGTATTCCAGCTCTTAACGTGCTCAATGAAATGACAAAACAAAATTTACATAAGAATCTGAGGGCCTTTTTTATTCGTGTTTCCTTCTAGATGATCACCATCTTCTTCTTTCGACTGGTCCCTTTAGGTGTTGTCACAGTAGATTATCTGCCTCCATCTCACTCTGTCCCAGGAACATCATGCAATCAAAAAATCAAAAATAGGTATTCCCCAACAAATTGTGTGGGGTTTCTGAAAGTTGCTAAGAGTTACTGTGATTTCCAATTCATACAGGTCTAGTGACTGGTCAGTGTACCCCTGGTAATGGCATAGGGAAAGGTCTTGTATCTGTTTAAAAAAAAAAAGATGTGCATAACATTTTTAATCAATTTCAATCATTTTATCGTAAAATGAATTTAATTAAAAGTTTAAAATTGAAAATGAGATTATGATGGCTGCTGATACTGGTGTTTGCTCTTTAATGGCATTAGCTCAGCTTTTAAAACAGTGGATCAGAGATAGGCTACAGCATTTAGTTTTTCCATCAGAAGATTATTGCCTACCACTTGGAGAGTAGCTGGTGAGTTTCTGCAGACAAGTTAGCATCTTCATGAAAGTTACAGATGACTGCAACAAATCTTCTAGCACAAGGAGGTTTTTGGCACAACACCACAACTGTGGGGCTCTGGCCCTGTGTGAGTGAAACCTTACATAGGTAAAAGGGTGGACTGCTACTTTATCAGTTAATACTAGCAAGCTTGGTTAGCATGCTGCTTTCATAAATTGTGGTTGCAATGCAGACACAACAACTCAGCCATTTAGTGCTAAATAACTGAGTAATAACATGGGGACATTTGACTCAAACATTTAACACAAACGTTTTGAATAGTCGCTACCACACAATAAGCAAGCTTCAGGGATCACCCGAAATCTTGTAAAGCATCGTGTAAACCTTGCTTTACAAGGAAGGATCCAGGCCTAACTACGTGCTTTATCAAAAGGGAATGTTTTAAGCCTGATCTTGAAAGTAGAGATGGTGTTTGCTTCCAGAATACAAACTGGAAGCAGATTCTATTATTTTGTGGGGATTTCAGCCTGCATTGTCTGCAGTGGGTGTTGACCTCATTCTAGGCCAGGGGTGTCCAACTCCAGGCCTCAAGGGCTCGAGGGTGTCCCCCAGGTTTTAGATGTGTCCTTGATCCAACACAGCTGATTTAAATGGCTAAATTATCTCCTCAACATGTCTTGAAGTTCTCCAGAGGCCTGGTAATGAACTAATCATTTGATTCAGGTGTGTTGACCCAGGGTGAGATCTAAAACCTGCAGGACACCGGCACTTGAGGCCTGGAGTGGGACACTCCTGTTCTAGGCAATGATTTTGCATGCAGTTGTCTTTGGGCAAACGTGTCATCATCAAACGTGGTCGCTTTTCAGCTCAGATCAGGTAGAAAATGTAGTCTGTCCTTACACTTAACTGGCCTGTGCTGTTACTCAGGCTATTGAAATTAGAGAATTTCAATTGGCATTTCATTCAATGAGTTCGAGTATGACCAGTACTCTTTCCTCTAGTGAGGAGCTCGAACAAGGAGTAAGACAATTCTCTACTCATACACAAAAAGATGTGAGTGGGGAGACTTTAACTTAGGCTTGACTCCATTAACAACAAACATCCACCCTCTTGAGCCTCCCAGAGCATGAGAAGATAATGAATTCCCATCTATAGACAAACTTTTTCATCAATAGAAAAAATTATTTTCCCCTTCACTGTTAGAAGTAAATTATTTTAAAGCAGCTTTGTCATGGAAAAATTAGGGATGCTGTCCACCTTTAAATAGCCCCCTTTCACTTTATGTGACACCAGATTGAAAGGTTAGGGTCTACACGGGGTTTATTTTCCATCTTTTGTGAGTCTAAGAAAGCTGACATGGGTTAATTACATGGACCACCAAGAAATTGGCAGTAATTTCCCCTGATGGTTGTAAAAGATCTCTATTACTATGAGATGGGGTTTTTAAAACCTCATCCCATAAGCTCTAGCTGCTGTAGCTGGTTCAGCAGTTATTAAATTAACCCAGAGCATCCTAATCCACTCAGTGTATGAACATTTATTTGTAAAGTATGCCACTCTACTTTGTCTTGATCCTTCTATTGGATATTGTTACACAACAAGAAGAAGCAACACGTTTTGGGTTCTACACGTTCTTTATTACATTACATTCTTCTTCCTCTTCTTCTTTCAGCAGTCCCCTTTAAGAGGGTTCCCACATTGGATCTTCCTCCATCTCCACCCTATTTCTTGCAACCTATTCTGTCACCCCAACCCTTTGCATGTCCTTCTTCACTACTACTCTAACCTGGCAGCTCCACAGTCAGCATCCTTTGCATAATATATCCACTATTCCTCCCCTAACAACAAGAAGAAAATAAGCTGTTCAGAAATCTAAAAAATGAGATGCACATGTGTTAACAAGAATATCTGCTATGGGTTTTTTGAAACATCAATCTGATGTTAGGGGGACTTGGGGGACTAAACTACAATAATTCAAAAACTGGACACAATTTGACATTTCCAAGTTTAAAAACGTTGTTGTCAAGCTAAACAAAGACCTATTTTGATAATAGATGATATTATTAATGTTAAATCAATGCCACTGATGAGGATATAATTGGGACAGTCCTATTTGTGTTTTCTTCTGTGAGAAAAAACATTCTTCTTTGTGTTAATCTCCCATCAAAACTTGCATCAAAATATAGCCTCCTACTGCCGCCACTGGAGCTTAGGCCTGACTATCAGCTCAGTTGGCCCATTCATTTGTAGCTTAATCTTTTCAGTATGTGGAGCAATTTAGATCGGGCAGCTAGGCCTTGGCCCCTAATCCACAGATCACTCCAGGGCAAATGACTGTCTACATCCAAGAAGGACCCTATCTCTTCCTATTCTCTTGTGATTTACCTCTGCCCATTTTTGTTTTTGTTGGCTCTTCTCTGTTCTGGCTGGCAGCCAGGTGAAGACATGGGGACAGTCAGAAAAATCCAAAGCAAATTAATTCAGACACAGTAAAGCAGAATAGAAGAATGCATGGCAATAAGGTTAAGTAGGTAATGAAGCATTGCATTGGTTTTTGCTATGATCACCCATCCACCTTTTGTCACAGACTTTTTCCACAGCTGGCCCCTTGCACAGATACATTTCTCACCTTTCCTCTCTACTATCTTGCTATCATTTGGTAACCTTGCAGTCCACCTTTGAGGTTCATGGGAAATACATACTTAGGATGTAGTGTGGGCATTACAACGATAACCCACATGTCACTCAAAGATACCCCTGACAGCTCTCTATAAACCCACAGTTTTGTCTTCTGTCAGTGTCACCATCCTAACTAAATGCCTGTGATTGCACAGCTCATTGCCAAAGAGAGGTGTCATCCCAGAGATTTATCACCCTACACATGACCCAGTCTCCTTGGTAGTCCACTTGAAGTTCCAAAGTGGACTGACTGTGACTCAGGGCTGTGTATATATATCCATTTGTGAGTGTAATGCTGTGGCTGTCCTTGTAAGAGCAGATTTGAGTTTGAGGCAATTTTCATAAAAAGAAATGATTTTAGCGTGCTTTAACTGCACTTTATGGACTCATTGCCTGGTTCACCTGAGATCCCAGGGGCAGAGATTTGTGCTTCAAAGCTGCGAGAGTACAGACACCACATTTTAGATGCCTGGGTTTAAATCCACTGACCAGCTGGGGACTTTCTACGTGGCATTTGCATGTTTTGCACCAGATGACTGCCCCTCCCTGAGACCTGGTTCTGCTAGATGTTTCTTGATGATTGATGAGGAACAACAGAAATGCTACAGCAAGGGGTACCAGGACCTCAGGTCAGGAGGGAGATATCATCATCCCAATCCAAGATTGAGTCTACTAGATGATGTGAATGCACCACAGGCCTTCAAGATGGCAGCAGTTTAGCCATTACTTAAAAAGCCATCTCTAGACCCAGCAGTCTTAGCTAATTATAGGCCAATCTCCAACCTTCCTTTCATATCAAAAATTCCCTGAAAGAGTAGTTGTCAAACAGCTAACAGATCATCTGCAGAGGAATGGTTTACTTGAAGAATTTCAGTCAGGTTTCAGAGCTGACAGTGGACTCGTCTCTGTGCTTGTCCTGCTTGACCTAAGTGCAGCGTTGGATGCTGTTGACCATAATATCCTATTAGAGCGATTAGAACATGCTGCAGGTATTACAGATACTGCACCACAGTGGTTTGTATCATATTTATCTAATAGACTCCAATTTGTTCCTGTAAATGGACAGTCCTCTTCACACACTGAGGTTAGTTATGGAGTTCCACAGGGCTCAGTGCTAGGACCAATTCTGTTCACATTATACATGCTTCCCTTGACACCCCTTAGACCAGGGGTGTCAAACTCAAATACACAGTGGGCCAAAATTCAAAACTGGAACAAAGTCGCGGGCTAACGTTAATATTTATTGAAATATATGTACTGTATTCCTCCAGATATAAGAATGAATCTTTTCTTATGGACTCAAACACGTTTTGCTGAAAAACTGAACATGGAACAAGCAAAGCTTAATACTAAACAATATATATATTAGCTGTATAATACCAGTAGGCCAGCTCTAATAGTAATTTGGTATGGCTTTGCGGGCCAAATGTAATTAGGCTGTGGGCCAAATTTGGCCCGCGGGCCAGAGTTTGACACCTATGCCTTAGGCAGTATCATCAGAAGACATATTCACATTTTCACTGCTATGCAGATGACACCCAGCTCTATCTGTCCATGAAGCCAGATAACACACACCAATTAGTTAAACTACAGGAATGTCTTTTGTTTTTTTGCTAGGATGATTGACTGATAAATACCTAACTGCTGTATGTTAATGTCTGTCTGTCTGTTCAACAAAGTATGCTGTAAAACGTGATATGCCTTAGATCTTTGTAGATAAATAATAATTAAGTTCATAAATGGGAAGGATTAATTATTTACAGTCCATCATTAACACAGATCCCGATTCAAGTCTCAGATCAGCTTCTTGTGCCAATTCTTAGAACAAAATCCACGAGCATGGCAGTTTTGAATTTTTTGCCCTATAATGACGTCTGCTTTTGTAGTCATTTGTGAAATAACGAATATTTTCTTGTTCTTAGACTTAGCTCATCCTGTAAACACTCACTCATCCTACATGTATGGGTGAATTAAATGAAGCAGTGACTGCTGTTACAATTAGTGACAACTGCATCCATTTGTGATTGTAGCTGGATACTTCCCAGCTGCAGAATCGCAAACAAGTCACATTAGTCATCTTAATGGCAACAATAGTGGGCTGGTATTTGCATTGGAGAAGAGATATTGGAACAAAGTCATATAAAAATATCACTCACTTGGCAGCAGAACTACATTGGACAACATTTACTTTCAAATATAGCCTACTTTCATTAAAGAAACAAGAATTGATTCAGAAATATGAACTTTAGGCTGCCAGTTTAGCTCACAGGGTGAGGAGGCGACCATATGCTGTAAGGCTCAATGCAGCGGCCTGGATTTAACTCTGACCTGAGGTCCTTTGCTGTTTGTCTTCCCTCACTTTCTCTCCCCGCTTTCCTGTCCTCTCTTCTCTATGCTATCAAGTAAAGGCAGAAAGAAGTGTGAAATTATACAGCAGTTTTACCCTGGTTTCAGTTTGTACTCGACATTGAAAACAAAATTATTCATGTCTATGCAGCTTAGAAAGTGCTTTTCTTAAAATGAGATGTATAGACGCATTACAGATAGAATGGGGATATTCAGCTGTGTACAATTTGTGCCTATATGTCTGGGAAATTAAAATACAGATCATTGTGCAGCTCAGTACAATGCATATCACATAGTAACAAATTAGACCAGCGGCATGATGTTTTGCAATTAATGTTGACAGAACAAACAGAGGCTGAGGTATTTTTAGACTTTGTTTACAAGCTAAATTACTTTTCTAATTTTTTACATTTCCTTTCCCCCCCATTATTATTAGGTTCATAATTTGGTGGACAGACAGCTTTTTTAATAGATTTGGCTCTAGTACACATTTTAAATGGACTTTAAATTAAAAAAAATGTGATTGAAGTGCAGACTTCAATTAAAACTTAAATTTTAAGGTGATTAGCAAAAAAATAGTACATTAACTGCTTGGGAATTACAGACATCATCTGTTTAGCCAATTTAATTAAAAACTTACACATGACATCTTTTTTCATAGTGTAATCTTTATGTTCTGGGTGCTGCTCACGTGATGGTGATGAATGGTAAATGGCGCTTTACTTAGTCCCTAAGGACCCCAAAACGCTTTACACTACATTCAGTCATCCACCCATTCACGCACACATTCACACACTGGTGATGGCAAGCTACATTGTAGCACAGCTGCCCTGGGGCGCACTGACAGAGGCAAGGCTGTCGGACACTGGCGCCACTGGGCCCTCTGACCACCACCAGTGGGCAACGGGTGGAGTATCTTGCCCAAGGACACAACGACCGAGACTGTCGGAGACGGGGCTCGAATCGGCAACCTTCTGATTATAAGACAAACTGCCTACTCTTGAACCACGATCGATGAGGAAGTGTAGCTCTAAACAGAAAGCCCGGTCCACCACTAACCCATTTATGTTTCTAACTGTTTTCCACGCTCGGCAACACACCCACTGAGGAACAAACTCTGGTAATTGTCAATTCTGTTTTGAGACGTGTAAAGTTAGAGACACCAGCAACCATAGTCAACTGTCTTCCAGGGGACAGAACAGGTGACATTGAGGGAAATTTATAACTGCTGGCTAAGGGTAAACATAAATTCCATAAAATTATAATTCACGTCAGGAGTAATGACACTTGGTTATACCAGTTGGAGAGCACTAAAATTAATATTTAATAAGTGTGCAACTTTGCCAAATAAAATGTGGGACTCTGAATTTTTCTCTGTTCCCCTCCCCAACTAGATCAGGAGTGACATGTTTAGCTGCAAGCAGAACTCTTAAACGTGCACCTTAAAGCAGATGATCAGTAAGCTGGAGAGGAAATGGCATCTCACTAATTTAGAAGTTCATTATTTAGCCTGAAAAAATAGTTTGCTGCTTTACGAAAACATCTAGAACATCTTACTATTCATGACTGATAGAAAAAAATATGAACAACCCTAGGTTTCTCTTTAGTACTGTAGCCAGGCTGACAAAAAGTCAGAGCTCTGTTGAGCCAACCAATCCCTAAAGTACTCTTCACACACTAAGGTTACCAATTATGTTTACAGGCAGTATCATGAGAAGGCATATCATACATTTTCACTGCTATGCAGATGACACCCAAATTTATCTATCCATTAAAACACATGATAACACACACCAATTAGTTAAACTGCAGGAATGTCTTAAAGACATAAAGACCTTGACAGCCTCAAGGCATTACCTTGGCCTCCAGTAACACTGTGAGGAACCTTGAAGTAATTTTTGACCTGGATATGTCCTTCAGTGCACATATTAAACAACGATGCTGAAAAACTAGTTCATGCATTTATTACTTCTAGGCTGGACTACTGTAATTCATTATTATCAGGATGTCCTAAAAACTCCTCGAAAAGCCTTCAGTTAATCGAAAATTAGAGCACTTCGCTCTCGCACTGCAGGCTTACTTGTTGTTCCTAGAGTATTTAAAAGTAGAATGGGAGGCAGAGCCTTCAGTTTTTAGGCACCTCTTCTGTGGAACCAGCTTCCAGTTTGGATTCGGGAGACAGACACTAGCTCTAATTTTAAGAGTAGGCTTAAAACTTACCTTTTTGCTAAAGCATATAGTTGGGGCTGGACCAGGTGACCCTGAATCCTCCCTTCCTGAGTGAAAAAAGTAACTGAAGAAGAAACACTCATTGCATCATGGGGATCCCCCAGCAGCCTAGGCCTATTGCAGCATAATAATGTGTTTATAAACCTCTCCACATTCAGTTGCTAATTATTATCAATCCCTGTCTCTCTTTCACACAGTGTCTTTGTCCTGCTTTCTATCCCTCACCCGAACCGGTGGTGGCAGATGGCTGCGTCTCCCTGAGCCTGGTTCTGCTGGAGGTTTCTTCCTGCTTAAAGGGAGTTTTTTCTTCCCACTGTCGCCAAAGTGCCAAAGCAATTGCTCATATGGGGTCATAAGATTGTTGGGGTTTTCTCTGTTTTCTTTGAATTGTTGTAGGGTCTTTACCTTTCAATATAAACCATTCTGAGGACACTGCTGTTGTAGTTAGGGGATGCATAATTAAGACTGAACTGAATTGAAAAAAACTGAATTTAACAACATCTAACCAAGTAAAAAAAACACACTTTAGAAATGCCTTCATGAATGGAAAAAGCAAACAGCTATTTCGAGAAAAAAGTAAATGTATATTTCATCCATAGCCTGACAGACATTAAGCATCTACTCATGAACACTTTGCTCTGTTGGGCTAAACACTCAATTGAGGGTGAGACCTGAAGGCTGCATAAAGTCTTAAGGGTGGAGATGGACAGTCCACATACAATAACAGAGGAAAGCATGTCAAAACTCCAGAAATGATAAAGTCTCCTAAGGTTCAGCAAGAAAGAGAATCCAAATGCAGGACTAACAGGAAAGGCAAGTAAATGCAAAACTGACCGTTTTATTAAAGTAGGAGTCCACGAGAAGGAAAAAACAATGTAAAACAATAATAAAAGTTTATTAAATTTCAATAACTTACAAAACATGAACTGACAGACACTAGGGACATCAAACTGACACCACACATTCAAACACTGAAGGAAGACCAAGGCTTTAAATACACGTGAAGCAATCAAAGAGTTTCAGGGAGAAACACCAGCGAAACAAGACAGAACTGAAACTAATCAAGGAAATAACAAAAGAATTAAAATTAAATACACACAAACAAACAAATGACTACCAAAATAAATCTGGAAAGGAAAACTGAAACACTGAATATGTAGAACTTGACTGGCAGGGAAAACAAAGGGAACAAGTCCTGGAACTGATAGAGTACAAGATAAACACTTGAAAATAAGGAACCACCAATAATCCAAACTCAATTCTGCTCGATATTAGTTTTATCTCTTTATAAGCGTATTGGTGCAACTCTCCACAACAGTCCCAGTTTCATATGTGGCTCCTTGGGGGAAATTAATTGCCCACCCCTACCATAGAGTCTGGTGAATAACAGAGAATACAACCCTGAGGAACAATTATACTCTAATAGAAATAGTATAAGTATATAAGTATAAGTATAAGACAAAAGACCATATGAAATTCAAAATCTTCAAAAAAAAGAAAATAAAAACAGTATAAACTTTAAAAAATATTGAGAATTCCACACTCAACAATCTGAATCCAAAGTACAATTTGACTACAGCACATAGTTTCTGGATCAACGGCAGCAGCTGAGAACTTCAGAAATTACATATGTTCATCATTATCAAACCAATAGTTTGAAACCAATAGACAAGAATATGTTTGTGTGACACATACATAAGGGCGTGTGTGTGTGTGTGTGTTTCTTAAAGTGTTTCTTTAATCTTACTATTTCTGATATACTGGAATTTGTTCTGAAAATGCATCTGTGGATATTTGTCTGTGTCTTGTCATTGAATAATGGTTTCAGATGGCCTAACCATTAAGAGGTTATCCCTCTGGAGACCCCCGTGCGATGACTCCATCCCTCCTGTTCATTACTGCACTGCTGTCAAAACCTCTGGCAGCACTTCAGCTGACCGAAGGCACCCCACCTCCTCCATTCCTTCTTTCACCTCCAGTGTGACTCTTGCTTGCTCTCACTTTCTGTCAGCTCCAGTCGGTCTGACAGATCAGGAGGTAAGGTTGCCATGGCAACTTATCCATCCATGGATTGTTCCCTACTATCACAAACTCTTTGGAATACAGAAAAACAGAAACATATGCCAAGACAAAATAAACTTCGGTAAATTCCTTGTTTAAGCTGAACTATAGGAACAGACGTGTCTCTGTCAGATTTTCCATCATGCTTCTTTTGTTGGCAAAGTATTATAAGCTAGCAATAATGAAATTCTGCAGGGAAGAAGTGACATCTTCAGGTTTTTAGGCTATAGATGAGAGGAAGGGAAGGATTGTTTCCAGTGTTGTCAGTGTGTGACAGCACGTGCGGGGGGGCTAGAGGGGCTTGAGCACCCGCCCCTTTCCTGATGGGTCCCCTTTTGTTGAGGCAACTTTTTTAAAAAAAATTATTATTTTTTAATGTGTGTGTGCGTGCGGAGTCCTGTCTGTGCCCCTGAACAATAATATTTAACTATTAATCACAGTTTTGCTAAATAAAAGGATCTGGCTTGCATCAGTCACATGATCACATTTAACCAATGATCGCCCTTGACGGCAGAACGCGCTGGTTACGAGCCGGGAACGAGCTCACAAAGAGCACGCGCATTTTTTGCGGTCCGGAGCTGTAGAAGAAACACAAATTGACACAGACTGATGCCACAAAACCAGTAAGTAGGTGTACAGCGTACACTGTAGTGTATAGCACACAGGAGCATTAGCTTATTACGTACACGTTGGTAAGCTGTCTTGTTGCAACTGACGAACTGAAACAAACGAGCAACAGCGTGACAAACATTACCTGTCCTTTTATTAACTGCACAAGTAGTGCTGGTCATAGCTGCTGGCTACCTGTGTAAGGCTGTCATGGGTCTGTAGCTCTGTCACCGTTTTAGGGAACATATTTAGTTTTAAAGTAAGTTTCCGGGCTTTTCCTGCCTTTCTGGAGGGATTATATTTCACTAAAAAACGGTCTGATATGCATGTCCACATAATAATTATTATAATTATAATATATTAAAAAACACACGCTGTATTTTAAAGAACATACATTAAGAAGCAGATTATATTAGATTTATATTTTAAATAAGACAATATTTGGATTTTAAAGCAGTAAAATTATTGTATCTCTACAGTTTAAAAATGTAATAAGCTTTGCCCCTGCACAGAGTGGATAGTGAAACAAATGGAATCATCATAATGACATTATTTCATATTTATTTCTTCCCCCTCCTCATTGCTTTATTATTGTAGCTCTAGTAATAAATAATAATGTAAGGATTCTGGATCAGCACCATGGATGCCCATAGTATATACAGTATTCTGAAGACGGTCTAAAATGTCACTGTGTGTGCGTGTGTGTGTGTGTGTTTTATTTAGATGGATTTTTAAAAAAAATATTACTCATGATATAACATTGTCCAGACATGCCTGGTAAGGACATGAGGAGGAAACAGTAGGAGCTGTGTGAGGCTACTAAAGGCAGTGCTATAACATTTTTCTGTCATCATTTTATTATAGATTAAGTGCAAGAGTTGTTAGGTGTGGATAATTAAATTATAGTTTATTGCAATAGCAAGTTGTGCCTTGTTGTCAGAAAGACAGCAAGTGGAGAGATATATATGAAATGATGGGATGGAAGGAAGAAGAGAAGCAAAGAGTGATTCACAGGCAGAGCCTAAGCACTGTCACCAATCTTTGCATTTTGTCATTATCTCATGACACTTGTTTAATCAGCTACCATCTCTCCTATGGACTTTTTAATGTCTACAGTCTCAGATCAACACAGCCCTGCCCTCCAGCACTATCCACAGCAACCCCTCAACAGCAACATTGTACCCATCAGGTAAAACATTGGCTACGTTTGCTTTGCCTTGTTGCCCATATTAGATTCTTGATGAATGTGTGTTGTTGTTATTCAGCCTAGCTCAATGTGCCCCTTTTTAACTTTGAGCACCCGCCCCTTTAAACCTCTCTGTACGGCCCTGTTGCCAGGTGATGTTATTCATTTACACAGTAATACATTTGTGGCCGTGAACGGCTTTCAAAGGACAGACAGTGCTACCAGGTATATTAAAAGCGATATATTAGGGGCGATCATGGCTCAAGAGTTGGGAGTTTGCCTTGTAATCGGAAGGTTGCCGGTTTGAGCCCCGGCTTGGACAGTCTCGTTGTTGTGTCCTTGGGCAAGACACTTCACCCGTTGCCTACTGGTGGTGGTCAGAGGGCCCAGTGGCGCCAGTGTTCGGCAGCCTCGCCTCTGTCAGTGCGCCCCAGGGTGGCTGTGGCTACGATGTAGCTTGCCATCACCAGTGTGTGAATGGGTGGATGACTGGATATGTAAAGCGCTTTGGGGTCCTTAGGGACTAGAAAAGCGCTATATAAATATTTACCATTTACCAAAAGCGCTGTGATCACCACATCGCTTTGGTTTAGACATGAGAGGACAAGTGTACGTGCACTGGAGTTAACTCTATCAATTTACCACAACAAGCTTTGGGAGTCAAGACACTCCTCCCCACAGTCCAAACTAAAACAGATAAGTTTGTGTTTGTTTTTCTGCCGACATACCAATTCACCTGGGGTACCTAAAAAGTTCCTAAATCTGGAGAGTTTCCCTTCTTTGGAAACTATTTGCATTAGCCAGGACTAATTACACACAGGTTCACACCCCTATAATCACTGACTCTGTCTAATATCGTGACAGGACAATTAGTTAAAAAAAGATGTCATACAAGGTGAAGTTGGCCACTGATCAATCTCCTTCTAATCGATTTATGGATAACGACGTTGACTGATGACTGCAAAAAGCTCTTACAGGTAGCTTATTGACATGCTGTACTGAGTGAGTGACTGCTTACTGAGAATCATTTTCTAGGATAATCAACCTGCTTGCTGGCTTATTGATAGTATAAAGGGCTAAATATAGAATATAGCTGTAATGAATAGGGATATTTAAAGCATGGCTACTGAGTGTCTCATAAAAAACAAAACAAAACAAACAAAAAGAGTGATTGTGACTTCTGTGTTACCAAACAATGAGGTGAGCTGGGATGGGAGCCTGTCGTTCAGCTAAATCAAATTTTTAAGTTCTCACAGTGAATATTTTAGCTTTAGCTCAGACGCATGAACACTTGTAAAGTGTTACACTGGTCACAGTGTAAAGAGAGAAAAGAAAAAACAACATTTACACCAGGTTTTAGTTCATTAAAGTTAAATAATTAAAATCAATTAATTAGAGCTGTCAGCAACTGATGGTGTCGAGCAATAAGTGGAGCTCATTTAGAGAGAGTATAGCAGGAGCCTACACTTCTGTCGATGCCTATTGAGTGCAAGAGAAGATACAGATGGGCACCATCTAATACTAATGTTGAGCTTTGTCATATTTAATTTCATATATATATATATATATATATATATATATATATAGCATTTCATAAAACAGACAGATAAGTCTCTATCGCCCTCTTTTGGTGATGTTATTTAAACACACATCAAAAGTTGTATGGAACACTGAAACACAGTTTGCCATGGCAGCCTCAAATGCAGGTTAAGGCTTTATCGTGCAAAGAAGAAACAATAGAAGTCCATCCATCTTCTCTGTTTCAAAGCTAATTTAAAATGGGCTGGAGGAAGAAGAAAACTATTCTGTAGTCAGATGAAATAAAATTTGAAATTATTCTTGGAAAAGAGTAAGTTAAAAAGGGACCATCTGGAATTTTATCAGGACTCATATCAGGTCTGCATTTGCAGTCTAAGCAGTCTTTTTTTAATACCTAATTATATATATGTATAGGTAGGTAGATTTAGGCTGCCATAGCCTGTAGAGGTCTGCATGGATAAGCCTCACCAGACCATCACTGATCCACCACCAAACTGGTCGTGCTTAATGATGTGACAGACAGCATAATGTTCTCTATGAATCTCCAAAACCTTTTAGTTCGCTAGTGGTAGATTTTCCAATTCTGGTATTCACTGCAAATGTCATTCAGGTTTTGTGGTGCCAGGCAGATAGCACAGATCTACTAGAGGACATCAGGCCCTCAGACCACCCTCATTAAGACTGTTTCTGATTGGTGAGAGACATTAACACCAGTGCTAGAGGCCATTTTGTAGGGCCCTGGCAATGATCATCCTGTTCCTGCTTGCATAAAAGGAGAAGATACCCGTTCTTCCGAGGACCTTAAGGTCCTTTGTCCAGTGTGAGTTAACACACTCAGTTGGACTTTTTGTGGTGCAGACTGCTGTCAGCCTGGCAAGTGAGAGTTCCTCTCCAGCCTGTGAAGAGAGCCCAATGTGAGTTTACACACTCAGTGCTTTCTAAAGTTTGTGTATGTATTTATATATAAAAAATTCACATCCATTTAACCGCTACAGCCAATAGTAGTGGTTTTAATGCTCATTCCCTGTTATGAATTTAGCAAAGTAAAGTTCAGCACACGTTTTTTCCTGACCCTAAAGAGTACTGTTCTAGAAGCACACTCAACACTAGCATTCAGTAACTTGAACAGGACTAATTTCATTAATTGGAATCATTTATGAGTCTTGTTTTCGGGGGAGAACACAATAAGCTGTAGTGAGGCCCGTTTGAAAAGAGACCCATGACTTTCATACTGTCTGGAAGGGCAGGCTGTGTGAATACACAATCACAGGTGTAGGCTGACCCTCACTGTAAGGTCATGACTGAGCTTGGTTTCATGATATGACTCGTGTCTCTATCAATCATTTAGCACATCTTGTCAACTTAAACCTGGTGTTGACCTGGGCTCTCAGCCAGCGTAGCCGAGTATCACTCGCTCTCATTAACTCTATAACAACTAAAGTAAGAGCAGGAGTGGAATGAAACTGGAGGAGCGAACTTCACCAACTGAGAGTATAATCCCTGCTCGTTTGGCAGTATATCTCTCTCTTTCTTCATCTTCTCCATTACAGAGCCTGAATCTCATGTGTGTCCAAGTGTCTGCATCACAGACCCCAACCAGGACTCAATATAAGAGAAGCTTTGTCACGTCTGAACCACTTAGAGGATGAGCAATAGCCTCGGCTCCCTTAAGACATAGCATTCGACTGAGAATAAGATCTGGGAGCAGGCCTGTTTAGCCACAAGTAGCATCTCCACCTCTTCAACCCGGATTCCCAAGAGCCTCTTAAAAGATGTTGCACAGTTTTCTCTCTCTTAAAAACAGCTGAGTTTAGCATTTAGCAGTGGCTGGCAATTGTTGGGAATATATTTTTTTATTCTATCACCAGCTGCTGTAAAAAGGAACCACAGCACAACAGCAGATACCACACAAAGGAGTGCATTTTAGTAAAATGCTAAACCGTGTATTTACCACAGCAGCACAAAATATAAACAATCCCTGTCAACATAATTTCTCCCAGAGTCAAATGTATGTTCAGTCATTATATCTGGTTATTTGTAACAGCGGCCATAATAGGAGTTAAATTTGGCAAATTTTTGGTCCTTGAATTTACTCAAATGGGAATTCTAACAGAGGATCTTTCCTAACAAGTTTATCCTGCTGTTATGCCAAAGCGTTGTTTCCTGCCAAGAAGTGATTTCTAGTCTTATAGTGTTATAAATGACTTGTTGGCCAATAACCTGTCAAACAAATCTCATGAATGATTTCACGTTATTTAGAGCCAAAAGAAACATTCCTATTACACGTTAGAAGCTATGAATAGTTTTAGGCAATGTCACTTTTCTATCCTTTGTTTATCCAGTACTTGTTCTTTTATCTCATTGGGATTAAAAACATGTCTTTCAAGAGACCTGAACAAGCAAAATATTAGAAATATTAGTGTTTTTGGCCACTGATCACTTTTTGACGCAACACTTATTTTCTGATGTTGCCTCTCATTTCAAAAGAGAAGTGGTAGATGCTATCAGGAGTAAACAGTTGTCACCCAGTGCCTTGAACAGTTGTTTAATATTTTACAATCAATCCATGCTAAACTACCATCTGCTCCTTCCACAGGCTCCTCCACTCCTGCTTAGTCAGCTGTTCCAGTATCCACGACAACCTCGACAACCTCTTGCTCTTGGAGCTATTTGGTGGGGGGTAGGTTGCTGTGGTGTTTTATTGCTCCACTGCTGGGGTGGAAGGGGTTCTGTTCTGCATATGGAGCTAAGGTACATCTAAGCTCTGGGATCACAGAAAAAGATTGAATAAGGAGTTGGAGACTGCCATTCATTGTGTCATTGCCACTTCATTCTGGAGTTGACAGTTGTGCTGACAATGCCCATAACACATTGATGTCCTTTTGCTACTGGGCTGTTCAAGTTGACGCCATTTTCAGAATCAGAATCAGAAAATGTTGAGCAGGTTTACAATATTAGGAAATTGCTGCGGTGCTTCAGTGCAAACATACTGTCATAAATTACGCTAAAATAGACATGAAAATAAAAATAAGAATAAGAATTAAAAGTGCTAAGTAGATAGATATATACATGAGTGCAGGTGGTGATCAGTGCCAAACATGGAATGATGCAATGAACACAGTGAAGCACATCCTCTGCTGGGCTTTCTTAATGACGGAGGTGATGGTGGGCTCCCACTTCAGGTCCTGGGTGATGGTGGTACCCAGGAAGCGGAATGAGTCCACAGAGGTGATGGGGGTGTCAGTCAGGATGATGGGGGGGAGTGGAGCTGTGTGCTTCCTGAAGTCCACAATAATCTCCACTGTCTTCTGGGCATTCAGCACCAGGTTGTTGTGGCTGCACCAGGACACCAGACGTTCAACCTCCCTCCTGTAGGCAGACTCATCCCCGTCCGAGATGAGTCCAATAACGGTTGTGTCATCTGCAAACTTGATTAGCTTGACAGACTGGTGGGTGGAGGTGCAGCAGTTGGTGTACAGGGAGAAGAGCAGGGGAGAAAGAACACAGCCCTGAGGGGAGCCGGTGCTGATGGTCCGGGAGTCCGAGACATTCTTTCCCAGCCTCACATGCTGCTTCCTGTCCGTCAGGAAGTCAGTGATCCACCGGCAGATGGGATCAGGCACATTCATCTGGGAAAGCTTGCCTCGGAGATGGTCTGGAAGGATGGTATTGAAGGCAGAGCTGAAGTCTACAAACAGGATCCTGGCGTAGGTTCCTGGGGAGTCCAGATGCTGCAGGATGAAGTGTAGGGCCATGTTGATGGCGTCATGTACAGACCTGTTGGCTCTGTATGCAAACTGCAGGGGGTCCAGGAGGGGGGCCGTGAGGGTCTTGAGATAGGAGAGAACCAGGCGCTCAAATGACTTCATGACCACAGATGTCAGAGCCACGGGGGTAGTCATTTAGTCCAGTGATCCTAGGTTTCTTGGGGACAGGGATTATGGTAGAGGACTTGAAGCAGGCAGGCACATGACATGCCTGCAGTGAGGAGTTGAAGATGCCAGAAAACACTGGGGCCAGCTCGTTTGCACAGTGTCTGAGGGTGGCAGGAGACACACCGTCTGGGCCAGGAGCTTTCCGAGCATTCAGACTCTTAAACTGCTTCCTCACACCTTCTTCATGAATATGAAAAGTTGTGGTGGGAGGAGGTGGTGTGAAATCCTCTTTTGTGTGGGGTGAGGAGGGGGGTGTTGTAGGTGAAGTGTTTGAAGGTGGTGATGGCTCTATGGAGGGGGGAGAGGTGGGGGAATGAGTGTCCAAAGTGTCTCTATTGTTGGGGCCGTTGGAGGTGTGAAGGCTGCCTGATGGCTCGTCAAAATGGCAGTAAAAGTCGTTAAGGGTATTGGCCAAGAGCAAGTCATCAGTGGAGTGGGAGGTTTTAGGCTTGTAGTTGGTGATATTCCTAAAACCTTTCCACACAGAGGCCGAGTCATTCTCTGAGATCTGCTGCTGCATCTTCTCAGAGTGCTGATGTTTAGCAATGTCCACTTCTTTAGTGAACCTGTACTTGGCCTCTCTGTAGCAGTCCCTGTCTCCGCTTCTGAACGCCTTTCTCTTTTCCAGCCACAGCTTTTTGAGTTTAGGAGTAAACCAGGGTTTGTCATTGTTATAACTCTGTCTGTACGCGGGGATCAGGTGGATCATGACGTGGTCAGAAAGTCTGAGTGAAGCGCGGGGCACCGCACGATAGGCCCCGCTGATCGTGCTGTAACAGTGGTCTAATGTCCTCTCCTCTCTGGTCGGGCATTTAATATACTGCTTGTATTTGGGAAGCTCATGGCTCAGATTGGCTTTGTTAAAGTCCCCAAGAGCAATGATGAGAGAGTCCGGGAATGTCCGCTCCATGTGCAGTATCTGCTCCGCGAGTGCGCACTGAGCTGCCTGCGCATCCGCATCTGGCGGGATGTAAACAGCGGCCAAGATGAATGAAGCAAACTCCCGTGGAGAATAAAACGGTTTGCAGTGAATAAAAAGGTATTCCAGAGAGGAAGAGCAGTGCTGAGCAATCACTGTTACATCTGTGCACCAGCCACTATTAATGTAGAAGCAGACACCTCCACCTTCAGAGGTGCAGGCACACCTGGGAACAGACTAAGTTTGCCTTAATTCCACTGCTGACTACAATTGTTGCTTGGCTAACCAAGGCACTTTCTATTGTAAGGTAGAGATGCTACAATAATACAGAGAAAACCCCCCAACAATCAGATGATCTCGTAGGGATGGGAATTGAGAACTGGTTCTTGGAGAGTACTGGTTCCTAGTAGTCCAATTCCTCAGAATTATTAGTTTGCTTGAATATCGATCAGGCTAATTGGTTCTTGCACTCACGCTACGTTTAGCTGGTTTCAGTTTATTTGTCTGAGGAGGAAAATCGTGGCACAGTTGCTCAAAAAAAAAAAAAGAGTGCGATGGTAAAGTGCATCCAGGCCAGAAACAACTGCATAATGCTGCTAAGACAACTTTGGCTCATTGCAACTACCTGCACAGCTCTCTTGCACATAGGGTTGCCAACTCCCTGAAAAATAAATAAGGGACACCTCGTGGCCAGGGCCGGGCGACCCAATTGTCTTCACCCTTCCCAGTGTGGTGAATTTTCTAGCTCTTTTTTTGTGTGTGAAATTATTTTTTTAACCATTTGACTTGAATTTGATTTAAGTAGATGTGTATTCTTTGTGATATGAACACATGTGAAACAAATGATCATTTAGCCATTTATTTTTAGCTCAAAATGACAACACGATAAAACAGGTCTCCTTCTTAAACAGAAGCCTGTCATGCTTAACTTTTGAGAATATAAGTAAATCTTTCTTTAAAAGAACTCTGTCCTGCTTAACTTAAAATAATAGAAAACAATAGAAAGAAAAACATTCTTGTAACAGTGCACATTTAGTGCATTTAGTACAATTGGCTTCAGTTGAGGTATTATTTCAGCTTTTCTAATGCTAATCAGCTGCTCCTGTTTGTAAACCCACTTGCTCCCATGATTACGCATCTTAACTCATCATCATTATTCATCTATGTATTACTTTTATGTATTAGTCATCTATTTGTTGTAATCATCTATTCTTGCAGTTGTTTATTACACAAAATAAATTATATTATCACACTTCTGGCCACATAGCGCTGATATTCACTGCACATGCCCATATTAACTTTTTCCAGCCAGGTGTTTTCCTTTTCCCATTCTTCCCTTTCTCTGAGGGGAACAAACATTGCTGCTCTAATGCTGGGCTTACACTGTGCGGTTTTAGGCCCATTTTGAGCCGATTTTTGAGTGATCGGACCGATTTTGGCCTTCATCGTGCATCGTGTAGTATACGTGGGGTAACGAGAAGTGATTAACACCTCACGACCAGCTCCCGATCATCAATCGCTCGTGAGGGTCTCACCACAGCCGCTCACACTGCTCGCGCGCAAACACGTAAACGTTGGTGTAAAAGATGGAGCAGCACGGCTGTGCAGCCTGTGATCTGGACACAAGCGATGGAGGCACAACTTGTAGAACTTTGGAAAGCTCATCTGAGCCTTTTCGATGTGGCATCACAAAATTATCACGACCACAACCGTGAAAATAGTTGGATTTACATCGCTGCTCAGTCACAGCTGCCCGATCAATGTTTTTCATTAGCAATTTAGCAAAGTTGATGGTGGTGGTGTGTCTGTGTGAGTGTAAGACGGAGAGAGAGAGCGCGACAGATTTTCTGTTATAACCTTCATTTTATGGAGGCACAGTGTGAGCACTCAGGTCGCATCAGAGCATCGGGCCTTGCACCGCAGTGTCTGCGTTTGTTTCCCTGTTGGCCATGCTTCTTGTTGTGGTCATTTGTTGTCTTCCGGTATTTTCTCCGTAAGCGACCTTTCCTCGACCAATGAGATGAGTGGTAATCTGAATTGTCATACTCGTAAGTGTGCTGTCAGCTCATTGGTCACAAAGCAGGAGAGGGGCTGGGAATTATGTTTTCAAACAAAGCGTTAATTCCATTAAAAGTTATAGACTACTTTTGATTCTCACTGTATTACGGGACAAAGTGCGTCCCTTATTAGCTCAATACGGGACGTGTACTTTTGTTTCGAAATACGGGACGATTCCGTATTTTAAGGGACGGTTGGCAACCCTACTTGCACAGCATATGGAGAAACATGCTAATGCTTAGCTAGCCAAGAGCCCAGAGTGATGTTAAAGCTCACTGTATGCTGACCCCAGTCCAGCAGCCAGACCCTGTTCATGTTTCTACAGTAGAATCACTGTGCCATCACTTTAAAGTCTCTTTGTGCTTTTGTGCTGGTTTTCATCTTTGGTTTGTGCTGTCGGCTTTGTGTTCTACTTGTGTAATACTAAGAGTAAGATCGTGTGTTTCATCATTAGGATAGGGATCTGTGTTTGTGCGTAGGACTGTAGCCCATAGCTTTATATCGCTGAATGGTTATTATGACACAATGCTTTCAGGTCATTTCACCGAGTAACACGAAAGTAATGTAATGAGTAGTATAACAAATTAATATCTCCTGGGAGTAACAATGTACTGCATTACTTTTAAGAAAAAGTACTCTGTTTAATATGTGTAACACTGATCACAACAAAGAGGGGAAATACTGCCAACATGAACAAACATTTGATTAATTAATTTCAAAATGTAATGTCTAAATTCTTATCAGTTCCCATCCCTACCTATGAGCAAGTGCTTTGGCGATAGTGGGAAGAAGAAACTCCCTTTTAACCAGAATAACCTCAGGGAGGAGCGGCCGTCAGCTGCAAGTGGTTGAGAATGAGCGGGGGAAGAAAAACATCAGACAGGCATACCCCTGCTAAATGGCATCACAATGTACCAAAATGAACATCAGGTTCTCTTCCTTAACATCTCAAACTAGTGACCGAGTCAATAAACTCATAACAAAAGTTGTTAGGGCACATCTTTAATTATTGGTTTCACTTTTGGACCCTCTATCTTTTATTAATAGTTTCTGCACTAAAAAAAATAACTCTTTGAATAAACATGAACATGATTAAATTGCTTTATTTTAGCGTTATGCAATTCTTTTAATCCAACTTAATGTACTTGAGTTGGACCAACTTAATTAATTAATGATGAATCAACTTATTTACTGCAGTTGAGTCCAACTTAATTTGACTGAATTGATCCAACCCATGCAAATTACGTTAGTCTGATTAAGATACTTAAGGCTAATAGAAAGCCATTCATTAATGTGGAAAACCTTTCCATGATTATTGTAAGTTTATTTAAAGAGTTATTTTTTGGAGTGTTCCACAAAGTCTAGAGTCTGGTTAACATAAAAAGCTGATGGATTCATCCATCCGGTGGAGGGGTGCAGGGGCCTATCCCAGATGTGATAGTAAGGTGTGTCTATCACAGAGAGACAGATTACGCTTACATTCACACTTATGGGTAATTTAGAAAGAACCTAACCTTGATAACCGCATGATTTTTGACTGTGAGAGGAAACCCAGGACCCAGAGAGAACACACACAAACTCAGCCAGCCTGTAGATTTAAACCCAGGACTTAGCTGCTTGCTAAGACTGAAAGTAAGAGAAATGTTAATATTACACGAACTGTGCTGTGTGCCGCAGGATCAACACGCTCTTCTCTGTGCAAGTCTCCTCACATAGTTCAACCTTATATGGGCTATAGGTTTACTGACACTAATACCTCTGGATTATATTGAAACACCAGCGGCGTAATGATCTCAGGAAGAATGCTTATTGTACCACACTTTGTAGCATCTCTATTTTCAGAGACGGCTCGATTCAAAGGCACACAGAGCTTACCTGTCAGTCAGACTCACACAAGAACGATTTCTTTCAGCTGACCTGAGGTAGCAGGAGTCACTTTCAAGTAAATGGAGCAGGAACTGTACTGGAGCAGCTGGTGAAAGGCAACCCAATCTGTTCTCTGGCTGGCCATGTGGTGTTGTTTGGGTTTCCTTGGGAATCTCATAATGAGACTATAGTTAATGAGAAAAACCTTTAGGGAAGACATTTTAGTAGTTGAACAACTTAATGTACTTAGGTTTAGGTTTGCAGGTTTAACTCCTGGTTTCTATTGTACAAATTGGAAAATCTATACCAACTATAAATGGGATATTAATCAGATATTTTCAGTTCCATAGTTTAGTTTTTTAATATTTATATTGTGTACACTACTAGGGTGAAATCTAGAATGGACAAGCCTCCTTTTTAATCAAATTATAGCTGCTAGTTATGCAGAGTACAGCAGCATTTTTAACCCATTGTAGGACTGCCACAGTTTGTTATATCCTGCATATCAGAAATGCACCTTTTCTTTTTTGAACCAGATGTTTAAAAAGATCGACATAGTCACGAATCATGGGAAATGATGAAATGTGTTGATAAAAGCAAAAATAGAACAGAGCATAGAACAGTGCAGGAAACACTGAATACATCAAAGGCATGTAAAACCATGTCAAAACAAACATATTGCATCTAATATTAGCACAACACTACAATTCATGTCTTAACATTTGCTTCTTTTAGTAAATATTCATCTTTCACAGACAGATTCCTTCCCGTATCCATGTTATGTAAGCTGCAAGTAAATATGAATTACATGGGTTTTAAACCTGACGTTGCTCGTAGTGTTCAGTGCCAGTAGGTGGCAGTGTTTTTATATAAATGGTCAATCCACACAATTAATGATTCCATCTGTTAACAGGCAAAACCACTTTTATTTTCATTAATTTGTTACAAAAAATAAATATTTTAACAAATGAAATAATTTTATTCCCATCAGAATTTAAATTGAAAAAATAAATAAATAAATAAAATACATGTTCTATGCGCTGTTGAAATGAATTCCTTACATTGTTTTAAACATACTAACAGCATCATTTAAAATAAATGCAAAAATGTGTAATTCCCTGTTACTAACATGTACACTACTTCTTATCTAATTAACACTCAGTTATGAAAAGTAAGCTGAGATTTTTCACACATACAATTATCTGTATTTACATTATTTTTCATTATTTATATATACATTTTGGCTATATTTCTGTTACCACATTGTGCTTTGAATCATTTGGTAACATCCATTTGATAATAGCATCATATAGTCATTTTTTTAGTTTCTTCTTCGTGACACTGTCTAGTGAATAAATTTAGATATTCATAATTCAGGCACATTGAATTATGAATATAATTCATATCACTAAATGCAGCATACTTAAAAGTAGTTTATAGGTGGATTTCAGTGTTGTTGTTATTTTTTTTAAAATATGTTTAAATGTTCCAGTTTTGACATCAGTCATGTTCCAATTGCACATTGGATTACTGGCTCCAGGCTAGTTGTGACGTCACAAATCCTGTAAGTAAGTCAAGGTTTTAAACCCAGTCTGACTTGTTGATGTAAGAACATTACTGTACTTTAGAGAAAAAAACACATCAAGTAACACAGATATTAAGATGACATTCAAAATGTAGAAGAGGATTGATGATGATGTGCCATTTATTAAGAAATTAATATTTTTTTGCATCAACTGTGCAATCACATTATTAAAATGATTATTATTATTGCCATGTGATTTACCTTTCATATATTGGATAAGTGAAGATCAGCTTTAATCTGATTGTTGGCAACAAAATATTATCAAATGATTTCCTATTTAAGTTGGTATTTAGTTTAAGGTGCTTTTTTAAATTACATTAATTTTCATGTTTTTGAAGCTGTGAATACATAAACATTTAATGTGCAAAGTGGATATGAGTGGCAGAAAATTAAATACAGATGGAGTAAGCAGTTACAGAGCCATTGTTCTATCTATCTATCTGTGCTAACACATTTAACACCTTCATTTACTTATTGGCTCATAAATACAGAAAACATAATATTTAATATTATGGGTGCCATAAATAGTGAATGAATTGATCACAAAACTACTTTCAGTAACCAAGCAGTCATCATTTCCCCCACAGAGCAAACGTAAAACAAGGATTTTTCCAGATCCTTGTTGTTAATGTTTATTTGGTAAACAGTTTTAATTTGGAATATTTTGGAGTAATATGATAAAACAGTATAACTATGTTTAGGATATATTAGTGTACATTATGATGTAAAGAAAACAATTCATGTTCCTATAATTTTTCCTATACTTCAACAATTCATCTTCCTATAAAGTCACACAAATTTTGGATGAATAAATTAAATTTGTTAAATTTGTTCACTGAGAAAAAATTATGATTTTAGTACTTGTTTTTAAAACGTCCTACATTTATTTGATATAAAGCATATCAAACTATCACTGTCAGTTGTTTTCTTTTTTCTTGGCTTTGTTTCTTTGTTTTTAGAGCATGGAGCTTGGTTATTGCACACTGAGCTCCTGCAGCATAAAGAACTAGCTGTCTTAGTTCTCCAACAATTGTCTTTTCTGGTGACTCTTTTTGGTGGTGGTGGTGGTGGTGGTGGGGGGGGGCTACCAGCATCTATCCATATGTTTATAAACTACTTTTAAAACCAAGGGCTTTATATGTATTTATAATAATAATGGATTGCATTTATATAGTGCTTTTCGGGGCCCTCAAAGTGCTGTACAATTCCACTATTCATTTACACACTGGTGAAGGCAGCTACAGTTGTAGCCACAGCTGCCCTTTGGCAGACTGACAGAAGCGAGGCTGCCATATCGCGCCATCGGCCCCTCTGGCCAACACCAGTAGGCGGTAGGTGAAGTGTCTTGCCCAAGGACACAACGGCAGAGACTGTCCGAGCCGGGGCTCAAACCGGCAACCTTCCGGTTACAAGACGAACTGCCAACTCTTTGAGCCACTATCGCCCCATAATTTATCTCCTCCTAAAAAAGATAACCTGTAATTCCCAACTTGACATTAACTTATCTCCAGATGAGACTGCTACAGCTTCTTTTTTTAAGACTGATGCTCTGCTATACAGAATTAATCGAACAGTTAACTGTTCAGTGTAGTATTCTCATAATCTGCTGTGTAGTGTCCTCTTTACCCACCACCAGCCCCACCCTGACAGTGACTTACAGTGACCTGCAGTGCTTCATTTATCCATGCCAAATGATCCTATTTTAAGTATTGAAAAGGCCTTTCTCTACCACAACTAATGTCTTACCCAGCACGTCCACTAGGTGATAATGAAGCTCAGGAGACAAGACTCCACAAATAAGGCTGTTTCATTTGTGTTATATATAATACAGAAAAAAAAATCAGGCCTGATCCCTCTTCCTGTGTGATTAAGGAGTGGATGAAATAAGGAGCTGTTAATACTAGAGGCAAATTATACCTTTTTAATTCCTCCTTAAACTGTAGTCTGGTGTAAGGAAAAGGCCAACGAATTTAGCAGTGGTTACATTTGAATTATAAGGCAGGATGAATGTTCATGAAGAATATTTAATCAGATGAATTTGGTTTAAAGTTGAGATTTTACAGTGCAAATATGCATATTTCACATTTTCCCGTTCAAAGATGCCATTAAACCTTTTTTTTAACCTTATGATGTGAAATCATCACTATTATGTTACGTATAATTATCATCACCTTAATGATGACCCTTCCACATCTTTCTTGATGGTATGGCGGTAGGTGCATTTTCAAGAATCGTCATATTTGTGCTGATTGCAGCGTCTTTGTATTTGCATTATATGCCAGGGAAAGCTAGAACCTACAGGTGGGCTTCCTCTCCCAGAGTGCGGGAGTGAAGTAGGAAGTAAGGTAACTAAATCAATATCATGTGAATTATTAAGAGCTTCCTCCTCTGTCACGCAAGGTGGATCTCAAGCTCAGAGATTTACTCTCTCTCTCTTGCTCTCCTTCCTTCTCTTATTTTCTTTCTCTCTTCCTTCATTTCCCCTTGTAAGTATCTTTTTTAAATAATGCTGTATGCTCTGTACGACACATGCGTATGGCTACACCATTTACACACACGTGCATGCTCACAGACTGGTCTTTAAGTTCACCCTTGTTGGAGTGCTCATTAGTCAGTGCAGTGATGCAGAGTAGCCCTGTCATTAACTGAGAGCTCTCTGTCCTCCACTCCCTTCCCTCTGTTTTGTTCTCCTTCCTCTACTAAGGATTTGTCTTCATTTTATCTTGGACACCAGGGGCATTCCAGAGATCTACATGACAAAGATCTTCCTAATCCCACTGAAGTCTAAATACCCTCTGCAGACAGTCTTTATTAGCAGAATTGAGATCAGGTATCCTAATTGCCTTTGCCATACATGTCACTTGTTACTGCCGAAGTCAAAACTGTTAAGGCAAAGAGTTTGTTCCACTCTGCCTTTGTTTTCTCCCTTTGGATGGTCAAAAAACAAAATCACACAATTATCTGTTATGATACAAATTTTTTCACCCTTCACATGCTGGTTACGTGAACATATTTGGAAAACTCCATTTACACAAAGACGTTATAAGAGAGTGGCATGAGAAAATCTCAGATTGAAATCTTTGGTAAATCCCTAATTTCCTTAGGAATTAATAAAGTATTCTCATTCTTTGTCTGTTTCTGGTGGAAAATAGCAAAGAGGGTAGTAGAAGTAACTTCATCAAACTGTTTAAACATTGCTTTTCTAATATTAGATTTGTCTGTGGATTCTATGCATGTCCTAAACACGCTGAAAACTATGCTCACTATCAACTTCATTAGTAACACGTACAGGTGTGGACTTCTTTTGCCTTTAGAGCTTTCTTAATTTTTCAATGCACAGAATTAAAAAGGTCCAGGATTTATTGCTCAGAGATGTTGATTCATATTGAGGTGATAGCAACTACAAACTCATGATGCGAATCTTCCATTCCACCACATTACAAACGTGCTGTAGCTGAGTCCTGTTAAAGACCAGTTTGAGTTTATCATAGCTTGGTGACATAGCACTTTATCTGCTAGAAGTAGCCACTGTAAGATGGGCACATTGCGGTGTACACATCTTCCAATAGCATTATTGCTAACCATGTCCCATGGCTAGCAATAATACTCAGGTAGGCTGTGATGTTTTATGATTATGATTATGATTTATGATTTGGTATTAAAGGACCCAAAGTGTGCAACATCCATCTACACCATCATCACCAGGAGCCTCAACTGTTGTTACAGGGTAAAAATGATCCATGCATGTTGTTTATGCCAAATTCAGAAATCAAGACTCACCAGACCAGGCTATGTTTTTCTTCTGCTGCTCATTGGATCTCACAGTCAGATCCATCCCATTCTCCTGATATGTTCTTTCAAAAACACAAGATAGCAAGGCTGAAGATGCTAGCAACAGGACTTTGCTAAACCATGTGTAACATGTGTGGTAGCTCCTTCTATATTTTCAGTAAAGTCTACGCTTCAAGCTAGCATCTACTCATTATTGCAGATAAATAACAGTTCACAAAATAAGGTTTATCCCTCAGAATGCAATTTTATATTTGCCTCCAGAAACTAGCAGTGTTTGCTGATGATTGTAAAAACACAATATGCATGTAATCTATCCAAGAAAATAATGTTAGGGCTTTGGAATAACTCTACAATCTCATTATTCAAATGCTGTGTGAGTGAATTTATCAGCAGCCTTAACATGTTTTGATGTAGTTGGAAATGCACTCTTTTTAAAGAAATAGATAAACTTACTGTATGGAATCAATTTCTTGCTTGAGTGGAGACCCTGGAACCGCTTCACACAACTTCAACATTTATTATTGTATATTCAAGCTTGCATTGAAAGAGCTGTGTACAGGTATATAGGTATTACATTATTCATTATTACAATTTCATTTTTGAAATGCTGAATACAGTTCCCTGTCCAGGTGTGAAGTGTAACAATGAGATGGGTGATAACTGTTGGGGAAATTTTATAGCTAAGAGTGCTGTAGTACCATTTTCAAACCTCTTTCCCTTTGTCATGGTTTTATTTAAAGTGGACCTGTGCTTTTCTAGATTTTCTGTCAT
This sequence comes from Aulonocara stuartgranti, assembly GCF_965226115.1. Taxonomy (NCBI): domain Eukaryota; kingdom Metazoa; phylum Chordata; class Actinopteri; order Cichliformes; family Cichlidae; genus Aulonocara; species Aulonocara stuartgranti. The sequence continues at coordinate 31,987,388 of NC_138958.1, forward strand.
GAATATATATACAGATATAATTGTGCATGCTTGCATTAAACATAGGCAAAGTTTCAAATAATGAGTTCAGCATATTTCACATATTTCACGTAATCACCAAAAGCCCAGATTTCCAATTGCTTCAAGCACCAGAGATTCCAAAGACTGTAATACGCTCATTTCAGTTATGGCTATGAACTAAAGGCCCAGTATAAGATACAGTGGTGTGAAAAAGAGTTTCCTATTTTTTTGTGTGTGTTTGTCACACTGTTGCAGACCATCAGACAATTTTAAATATGCAATATGTAGTTTCTAAATAAATGTTTACTATTGAGGGGGAAAAATCCATTTATTCTATTGTCTATGTTTTCTACGACTTTTGTGAAAATACTCTGTGGACTGAAGAGAAAAAAGTGGAACTTGGAAAGTGTGTATGTCCCATTATATGTGGCATAAAAAATAACACAACATTTCAGAAAAGGAACATCATACCAACAGTAAAATAAGGTGGTGGTAGTGTGTTGGCCAGGGGTTGTTTTGCTGCCTCAGCACCTGGAATGGAACTATGAACTCTGGTGTCGAGCAAAACATCCTGAACAAGAATGTCCGGCCATCTGTTTGTGACCTGAAGATGAAGTGTATTTGGGTTCCGCAGAAGGACAATGATCCCAAACACACCAGCTAGTCCACCTCTGAATAGCTTATGAAAAACAAAATGAAGAGTGGCCTAGTCAAAGTCCTGACCTCAGCCCGATTGAGATGCTGTAGCATGACCTTAAAAAGGCGACTGATGCTCGAAAACCCCGTGGCTGAATTACAACAATTCTGCAAATTTGGCCAAAATTCCTCCACAGCGCTATAAACGTCTCATTGCCAGTTATTGCAAATGTAATCAACTGCAGTTGTTGCTGCTAAGGGTGGCCCAACCAGTCAATAGGTTTAGGAGGCAATCACTTTTTCATGCAGGGCCATGTAGGTAGGTGGATTTTAATTAAGTGCAAGTATACCATCAACACTGACATAAATACAAGAAAACGGCCTTTGAATAGCTGTCCACTGTAGTGACCATGCGTGAAAGGGTTAAATGTGACAAACATATTAAAAGAACAGGAAATCAGGAAGGGGACAAACACTTTTTTCACACCTGTAAATTCAATTTTCAAACTGTAAATGAATAATGAAATGTAAATATACTCCCATACATTTAGATTTATTTCAAGAATAATGATATGGAGCTAAATCAAATAACTGTTTGAATCAGCTGAACAGTCATCAGAGCAAATCTTTTTTGTTGACAATTAAGCTGCTTAAAGATACTTAAATGTCTGACTGCGTTCTACATTGTCAGTTAATACAATTTTGTCAAAGCCCTTGTGTGGCTCATTTACACATAAGGTGAACATTGCCATCTCTGACCCGAGGCACTGGTTTACAGCATTAATAAGATTTGTCATTTTTTTAATGTGCAGGATTTTCCCTCACTATGGCCTTTTCCTAACCAAGTAAACACTAGTGCCCAACCCTAACCATGCAACCTTCTCTTGCCAAAAAAACAAGCATCAAATATGATTCAGTTCAATTCAATTTTATTTATACAGTGCCAATTCATAACAAGTCACCTCAAGATGCTTTATATTGTCAGGTAGATCCTACAATAATACATACAGAGAAAGTCCAACAATCATATGACCCCCTATAAGCAAACACTTTGGCGACAGTGGGAAAGAAAAATTCCCTTTCAACTGGAAGGGGCTCTAATGAGATGTATAAGATACAGTGATATGAAAAAGTGTTTCACCCCATGTTTGTCACACTTAAATGTTTCAGATCATCAGACACATTTAAATATTGGACAAAGACAACAAGTATACACAAAATGCAAACTTCCATGCTCTCCACCCCCTATTATAAATGAACTGTGGTGTATCACATCTTTGGGAGGCTGAGTTCTTCCAAAGACCTGACTGATAAATTGAAAACGTATGACACGACTACCAAACCTTGTAATGAGGATTTCTTTTAATGTATCTAAAATGGGAACCACTCAGCAGTCAGCCATGCCACGCCCATTGATACACTGATGCCAAAGGACAACTTCTGTATAAGAGAGTGATGCAGGTGACATCTGGAAACTAAATTTTATTGGACACTAGGGAATATGAGGTTAGAATATCTTGAATACACTCATATAAAGGTTTAAATGTGATTAATAAAAATGACCCTGTAATAGATTAAATGAAACATGATCTTCTTCCTTACATAAATTTAAAAGTAAGAGGAATGAAGTTCTGGCTACCTTTGCTGATTTTTCTTATTCCCACAGACATCTGACCTTGAGATATTTCCAGCGCTGCTATGATGTTTTAGTGTCAGTCCTTCACAATCAAAGACTAATGGCCTCTTTCATCATCTTTCCAGCAACATTCAGCAATCATACACTGAGAAATACATACACTTAAATGGAAGACATTAGTTACTGAATGTGATTATTGTATTATTATATGTGTGGTCCAGATCTAAATTGTAGGCAATATGTTCCTTGATTATCATGAACACACACACACACACACACACACACACACACACACACACACACACACACACACACACACACACACACACACACCTTTATGGGCAAAAAAGGGAGAACATAAGCAGAGCAAGCAGAGTAAGACAATAAAAAAAACCAAAAAGCACCAGAGATTCAACAGTGGGACAAAGAGAGATACAGGGCTACACGCACAGAAAAGTTAGGAGGACATAGGAGGAAAAAATTCATGGCTTCATGGCAGGTGAAAACATATAATGATGAGACACTGAAGACTAACGCCATTGTGAAGGCTCACGCACATAGGTGAACACAGAGGGGGACACTCGGATAATAATTCAAGAAAGCCAAACACGCTAATAATAGAAATAAACAAAGATGAGATTACTGTAGCTTAAAGAGGTTTCCTACTTTTTTCCATATGGATATGGCCTCTTCATCATTATGGTTACAATAATAACTTCTTTGTGAGGGAAAGAGAAGAGTGCTGGTTATGGGTCACTTCTCTACTCGCTCATCTCTTGTAAAGGAGAATTTTAGGAATGAAACATTTTGCATGGTTAGATCAGTTTCCGGGTCACATTGAGGAGGAATGGCATAGACTCTGCTTCTACAGGGAGTGCAGAATTATTAGGCAAGTTGCATTTTTGAGGAATAATTTTATTATTGAACAACAACCATGTTCTCAATGAACCCAAAAAACTCATTAATATCAAAGCTGAATGTTTTTGGAAGTAGTTTTTAGTTTGTTTTTAGTTTTAGCTATTTTAGGGGGATATCTGTGTGTGCAGGTGACTATTACTGTGCATAATTATTAGGCAACTTAACAAAAAACAAATATATACCCATCCATCCATCCATTCGCTTCCGCTTATCCTTTTCAGGGTCGCGGGGGGCGCTGGAGCCTATCCCAGCTGTCATAGGGCGAAAGGCGGGGTACACCCTGGACAGGTCGCCAGTCTGTCGCAGGGCTAACACATAGGGACAGACAACCATTCACACTCACATTCACTCCTAGTGGCAATTTGGATTATCCAATTAACCTATCCCCACAAATATATACCCATTTCAATTATTTATTTTTACCAGTGACACCAATACAACATCTCCACATTCACAAATATACATTTCTGACATTCAAAAACAAAACAACAACAAATCAGCGACCAATATAGCCACCTTTCTTTGCAAGGACACTGAAAAGCCTGCCATCCATGGATTCTGTCAGTGTTTTGATCTGTTCACCATCAACATTGCGTGCAGCAGCAACCACAGCCTCCCAGACACTGTTCAGAGAGGTGTACTGTTTTCCCTCCTTGTAAATCTCACATTTGATGATGGACCACAGGTTCTCAATGGGGTTCAGATCAGGTGAACAAGGAGGCCATGTCATTAGTTTTTCTTCTTTTATACCCTTTCTTGCCAGCCACGCTGTGGAGTACTTGGACGCGTGTGATGGAGCATTGTCCTGCATGAAAATCATGTTTTTCTTGAAGGATGCAGACTTCTTCCTGTACCACTTCTTGAAGAAGGTGTCTTCCAGAAACTGGCAGTAGGACTGGGAGTTGAGCTTGACTCCATCCTCAACCCGAAAAGGCCCCACAAGCTCATCTTTGACGATACCAGCCCAAACCAGTACTCCACCTCCACCTTGCTGGCGTCTGAGTCGGACTGGAGCTCTCTGCCCTTTACCAATCCAGCCACGGGCCCATCCATCTGGCCCATCAAGACTCACTCTCATTTTATCAGTCCATAAAAACCTTAGAAAAACCAGTCTTGAGATATTTCTTGGCCCTGTCTTGATGTTTCAGCTTGTGTGTCTTGTTCAGTGGTGGTCGTCTTTCAGCCTTTCTTACCTTGGCCATGTCTCTGAGTATTGCACACCTTGTGCTTTTGGGCACTCCAGTGATGTTGCAGCTCTGAAATATGGCCAAACTGGTGGCAAGTGGCATCTTGGCAGCTGCACGCTTGACTTTTCTCAGTTCATGGGCAGTTATTTTGCGCCTTGGTTTTTCCACAAGCTTCTTGCGACCCTGTTGACTATTTTGAATGAAACGCTTGATTGTTCGATGATCACGCTTCAGAAGCTTTGCAATTTTGAGACTGCTGCATCCCTCTGCAAGATATCTCACTATTTTTGACTTTTCTGAGCCTGTCAAGTCCTTCTTTTGACCCATTTTGCCAAAGGAAAGGAAGTTGCCTAATAATTATGCACACCTGAATGATGTTGATGTCATTAGACCACACCCCTTGTCATTACAGAGATGCACATCACCTAATATGCTTAATTGGTAGTAGGCTTTCGAGCCTATACAGCTTGGAGTAAGACAACATGCACGAAGAGGATGATGTGGACAAAATACTCATTTGCCTAATAATTCTGCACTCCCTGTAGTCTATTAGATAGTCGTAATAGTATAGACTTCTGTCTGTAAACCTCCTTTCTCTTGTAAGGACGATGTTAGCTGTGGGAGAGACAAAAGAACAAAACGTAACAAAAACAAAGGTTAAGCAGGGCTCTAGAGTGCGACCAATTTGGTCGCAAATGCGACCAAATTTTTCAGTGGTGCGACTAAAAATAAATATTTGGTCGCACAGGTGCGACCAACTGTTCCGGTAACAAAAAAAAAATCTCTGTAACTCTCCGTGTGGTCAACAACAGACACACATTATGCCCCTATCGTGGACTAAACCAATCAGAGATAGTCAGGGGCGGGACCTCTCTGATTGGCCGTGGTCCAGTTGAAAGTGCAGGTGGAAGAGAGAGGTGAGTAGCTTGAATAAAGCGATATCAATTCATTAACGGATTCCACACAAAGACCCAAACACGGAGCGGACCCAACACATCAGAATCAGCTTCGTCTTTCTCGGCTTTCTCACCCGACGGCCTGAACACGGACACGCTGTCGGAGCTTAGCGATTCTTCGGGTCCGCGCTGTGTTTACGTCTTTTTGCGCTGATTCTGAGCTGCAGGTTTTGCCTCTCTCCAACCAAAATTCACCGAGCCTGCAGCAAAAGAAGCAGCAAACTGCGCTTCACATTTGATCAATGTCGTCATGAATTCCCTCTGACTTTTGCTGTTTTGCTTCCACCACGATAAAAATCACACTTCCTGCACAGCTCTCTCTCTCTCTGTACTTCAGGAACAGTTTCCCGTCTCAAATCTGTTTTCTGCATTATTCATTCGCTTATTACCCACCAGTCTAGCGTTGTTTACAGCGCTTTTTCTTTTTTCACTTAAATGACCTCGGACAAGAAAGCCTAATTTCTGCTGTTCAATACTGAAGAAATTTAAATTTCTTAAAATTATGCAAAATTGCAGAATATTTTTAAGGTTATCTGCTATAAAAAGCCAGACCAGGAAAATCTCCTTCATGTTTTCCTGTGTTTTATTCTCAGTTACTTTCACACAAAGGCATCTGCTGTGATTTTCACAATTCTGATGAAGTCTCATGTGTATCAGTACTGATAAATGATCAGAATTATAATATTTCTGACTGTCTGAGGCTAAATTGAATCAAATCAGGACTTTGAGAACCGGAATTGAATGGATTATAGAAATCAGTGATGATACTCAGCCCTAGTGAGCAGCCTAGGCCTGAGAGAAGTGGATGTACTGTAGCTGTGGGTAATAAGAAAAGATGAAAAGAACTATTGATAACTTTTTTGTTAAGTTAAGGCCTGATCTGTCTGAAATTCATAGCCAGTGCTCTGACACGGTGCCATCAATATTTGAATGCTGAAAAAGCACAGTGTATCCAGAAAACACATTATATGCTGCGATAAATGCACTGCCCAAGTGTCCCCTCTCCCCACGGCCTTTCAGCAGCAGACAGCAGCAAACAGGTCGTCAGAGGAGGCCAAGATGATGATTAAGTTTTTAACATTTTCTACAATATTGACAAAGCACTTTAAGCACAAGTTTGTTAGTTAATAATTTAGAAATTAATATTGTCTGTATGGACTTCCCCCCCAAAGAAAGTGCACATGTAAAACTGCGGTGTTAAGCGATGCGGTTGAAAAATTTGAGTGCGCCTAACTTTTGTGCCAGTACGCCTAAATTTTTAAAGTTAGGCGTACCGGTGCGCCCATGTCAAAAAGTTAGTCTAGAGCCCTGTTAAGTTCAAGCTCTCAATGGCACCAAAACAATTGAGCACAACTATTTCTCTGTTGAGGAGGAGAACGATGCTGATGCTAGAGCTCAAAAATCACAATAGCTATCTTTTAATTTGGCTAAAGCTTTGAGGGAAATAAGGATGCTAGTTTTGTGGAGGAGAAGATGCTATCATTATCACTGCACTATACAATGAGATAAACTTAATGTACTGTAAATGTGAAGTAGGCTCTGGTTATATAACTCTCTGGTTATATAACCAACAAACACATCTAAATTTAAAGCGGCGTGTATTTTTTTGGCAATGCAAATGTATTGCACTGTAATTTAGTAGGTTACCTATAAATTGCACTTTTAAAAGTAAAAATAATCATCAACAACAATAAAAGAAAAAGGTAAACATGACTTCCTGATTTCAAACCATCTGATAGACTGATGACTTCATTATAATGACCACACACTGTTTCAAGAACAGCTACTTAGTGTGTTCTAAAAACGTGACTCGAAATAATGAATTTATCGGTGAACTTATTATGTAACATATAGACACACTGTGAAAAAAAATTAAGTCAACATCAAGTGATGATGAGCTAATCCTAATGTTTCTAAATGTGATAAGCAAGAAACAGAGATCGGTTTCATCCAATTCACAAGAAAAGGCAGCAGCAGGAAAATTTTTGAAGCCATATCATGTTATTAAGTTATCATTTCTATATTCAGTACCAGTTCACGTTTTAAGCTACAGTGCACTTGTGGCCAAATGCAGTAGCCTGATTGGTCAGATTTATTTATTTGTATCAAAAAAATGGGGAAAATTGATGTTCGAAAAAATAAAATGTTGCAAATTCATCCAGTGAAATTAGCGGTTGGTGTGAATGGCTGCATTATGAATAGAGTCCAAAAAATATTTTTAATGAAAAGGATATTTACATGGATTTCCAATGGTCTGTAAAGGCCTTTACTTGGTAATATGGGTATAGTCATGTCTTGTAGTCAAGTTTGTGCCTGATAACACAGGGCAGCTTCAGAGGTCCTATAGAATCCATGTGGCACACGGAGGATGAACAGCAGGGCAGGGTATAAGGTCGAACTGGTCATAATGTTTTGGCTCATTAGTGGATTTCAGCAAAATAGAAACCTACCCAGTTCTACCCAGTACAAAAAAAAGAAAGAAAATTACATGATCACAACAAAAAAAGCAAACAGATTTATTCTCTCACATTGGGCACCCTGGGAGAGAATAAATCTACAACCTGAGACTGGCGTGTCACACAGAAGGATGGGATACACTCATGCAGTAGTATCAGTCTTCTTCTATTTCTCCTGCTGCTGTTTCTTATCTCGGAATTGGCCTCTTGTTTACAGACACCATCAGTTAAGCACAACATCCTCTAATATCTGTTCAGCTAATGACTGGGTTGTAAAACCTATCAATCTGCAGGAAGTACAGGCACCCGGGGAGATGTTGAGGAATGAAACTGTTAAGACTAAACTGTAAAGTTGTTAGAAAACATGCCAGGTAAATTTCCCAACAGGCATTCTTTAACAAGTATGAGTTTCAATTCCTAGCAAACCCATATTTACCAGAATGTGGGCTATTTCTGTCGAATAAACACTCATCACATTCAACCTGCTGTGTTACCAGCTAGCCATCAACAATGCAATTAATGAACACAATGATGATAGCGCCAGGAGGACATTCCTCATTGCTCATCGTGCATTCCACGCTGCATGCTATTACAAATGACCAAACACTCCATATAATAGCACATCATTTAGCCGACGTCCTTCGCTGGCTTTGCTCCCCACATACTCCAGACTGGCCATCAAAATCTCTCTGATAGAGCACATTAATTACACCCATCCAGAGACAGCTATGATTACAATTTCACACGTTTGAATGGACTACAGCCATTTGCAACAAAACTGCAGAGGCAGAGCAATGACTTTAGTGCAGGGGGAGGGGGGGATTGGAAGTGGGGAGGGTTATTCGTAATTCTCCGACGAGAGGAGCGGATGCGGGATGCGTGGATGCATGGATGCTGACAGTTTTGGCGTTCAAGCAATGTTCTGTAATCTCATGCAAATAGACCTGAATCTCTATCTTAACACATCTTCATTAGCCAGTTCACAAGTGTCTGCAGCATAGATTGAGGGACAATGGAGGGTGGAAGTTAATGCGTAGTAGGCTGTCTCTGTTTTCATATTGGACAACTTTAATTAAGCGATAGATTAAGTTTTGAAGAGATGGTTTAATGCACTGAATCCCATGAGTGCTCTAATAAACAGCAGAATAGAATCAGTCAGTGGATCTCTAATGGGGCTGAAAATAGACACAGACATCTATATTTCTGCAAGTAAGTCACTTATTTAAATAGAGATGCTATATTTAATAATTAAAGGGGTTTGCATACAAACAGTATATATGTACTCGATGGAGTTTCTAAGGACTCTAATAGACACATTTAATGTGATCCACAGAATTGTGTGCTTTACATGTTTTTGTCCACAGTAAACAAAGTGAATTTAGAACAGAGAAAGGCAGCTGTTATCATTGAAAGTAGAAAGTTAGATTTAAAAAGAGCCAAGTGAAAAGCTGGGTGAGTTTAATTTAATTACTAAAGCAAAACTTTAAGACATTTAAGCTATGCATGCTTACATGTCTATTTACACATTATACTAATACACTGTTAATCTAACATTAAACTAGTGTAACTTTGTTGGCCCTATTCACACGTCTAACATGACCTTGAATTGTAGGCTGGATGTGTAATAATTGTTGATAGGAATTCTGTTTGTGGCAGCACATGTGATAATCATTCTCTACAGTAAAGAGTATGCACTGTTTATTTTTTTCCTTTCTTGTGTCTGGAATCGTTTTGACCTGTAATCCCCAAGATTATAGTGGCTAAACTGCCCACTGTGTGTTTTCATGCTCTTTATCAACTCCTAGCATGCTAGGCTGAGATGACTGCTGGCCTCTGGGTGCCCTTAGCCTGACATTCAGGGATCACAGAGGTAGCTCACTGTGCGTGCGTGTGCACACGTGCACGTGCCTGCATGAGCACAGGCGTCTCCAATGCCCTTGGGTCAGAGACCAACCCCTAGGAGGTAACAGTGGGTCAGGGGGCACAGCAATTAGGAAGCAGTTGGAACCATTAATTAGCTGATATATCACCTATACTTTTGTTTATATAGACTGTGTACTGGAAATAACCTCTGGAAAACTTTTCCTCCTCATCATATCCCTGTTAGGCTTAATTCATAAACATTATTACCGCTCATACTTTTAGTCCTCCACCTTAACTAACCCAAAAGCTAGACAATATGATGCAGCACTCATAGAAATGATAATGGCAGGGAATAGCAAATAAGTAAGTGAACCTCAAAGATGATGTCTGGCATTGAGAAAGACTCGTGTGCCCCGTCTTCCGGCAACATGTCTCCTGAATTCACATCAAGATTTCTTTTCCTTTCTGAGGGTTTCACCTGTGATCCGAGCCTGCCTTGAGCAGTTTGATTTTCCTCTCTGTGCCTCCAAGCCAGACTGTGAACTTTCAAAGGCTGCGAGTGAAGTCGTGGTGAAAATTCAGAGAGGGGGTAAGTTAAGCCTGTGAGCTCCAGAGCTGTGCAGCTGAAAGGGATGCTGGATGGGAGGATGCTGCAGTTGTTTTAGAAACCATAGAAATGCGGGTAGTAATGGGGATTGACAAGGCCACCCACGTGAGGGAAAGACAGTGTGCTAAGACAGACATGAGCGGATGCGTGAGAAGAAAATGATGTGCACAAGTGTGATTGTGTGAGAAGACCCTTTCAGAGAAATGCCATCAAACGCCCCGTGTGTGGTATGTTGGGGTGATATCCTTGTGAGCAACACACAGCCAACACTTCAGTTCAGTGATAAGGCTTTTCCTGCCATTGCTGCACCTCTCTAACCCACAACCAAAGGATAAGCGAGAACACAGCAGAGCTCCTCAGGAGCAGCAGAGGCCATTTTGCCAAGCCGCCGAGTGATTGACAGGGGCTGACGATAAAGGGAGAGAGGAGGGGCGTTGAAGGATAGCGGCCTAGGTGATGGAGTGCTCATAGGGAAGAGCAGCTATTGAATCCTCTTTTTAATCTGTCTGTCAAGGTTATTGAAAGTGCTGTCTTCGTTATTGCATGGCAGCCTTGGACTTGGATGGACCGTAAGTATAAGAGCGTGCCGTGTTCTGGCAAACAAATAAACAAGCTGTAAGCAAATACATACAGACCAATAAATGTACAGAATATAAAAGCAAATAAAAGCAATAGAGGCTAATATGCATGGCTGAATTTGTAAATGTTCCCAAGTGGACAGATCTCATCCAGACCTGCTCTCTCACTTTGAGGTGCACTCTTATCCAACCAACGGCTATTCTTTTTGCCCTCAGTCAAAATCCACCCCCCCCACCACCACCATGCTGCTGTTTGAGCTCCGGTTAGACCGAGGGGGCTCCACTCCAAACTGGACCCCTTTTTCAATCGATGTTCATCAGCAGGGCTAGCAATAAGTTGTCAATGGGATTCTCATTAGAATTCAAGTATGCTTTTGAATAATATTGTATAGTACTGAATCACACTGACAGATGACTGGGTGAGTGGCAGTTGAGAGCTAGTCATGGAGTGAATTTTAATCAAAAGAGGCGATAGTGTCAGGCTGAAATTGATGTGTCTGTATCAAACCACTACTGCATGTTCCTGTTTTGTTGAATAATCTTTAGAAGAACAGGGTTTACATAACTTATCGTACCCTCGCAGTAGTTTGAAAGGTTAAGACTTTCATTATTCTATACGTTTTTTGTATTGTTGATCTATCTAAAATATCTCCTCTTAGTTTCTACTCGAGATGTAAATTTTTGACAGTGTGTCAATCATAAAGTATCTGAAGTTTTACATGGTTAAGGTTCCCTGCTGTGCTTAGAGCGCTAATACTGGATTTTTGTTCATAGTTTCAGGTTTCCATGAGATATTAGGGACTTGGAGGCTGGTTGTAGCTTGTAACCACAATAAAAATAAATTAGAACACATTAAATATTTAAGAGGGTAATGATTTGAAAGCAGAGGAATCATAAAGTCACAGGAACCAACAAACAAAAAAAATTCACACACTTGAAAAGCAGCAAAATCCAAAATACTTCAGGCCCTGTACTATAAAGCAAGTTTAGCATATCCAGGATATCTTTGTTTTCCGGCTTCACTTACTCGAAAACTGTAAATCAGGCTAAACAGTTGCACAAATTTGGCTTTCAACTCAATACGTCAGCTCAGAGAGTGTGTGTGTGTGTGTGTGTGTGTGTGTGTGTGTGTGACAGAGGTCTGAGGCAACTTCCCGCAATGGTGACGCTATCCGGTCTTTAAGTCTGACATCATTATCCATTTCCGGGTCTAAACTTCAGGTCCCAAAGTCAAACGAACACTGAGGCATCACTGAGAGTTAAAACTGTCTAAATTCTTTCATCTTTAATAAATGATCAGCGTTGCTGCTCTACCAGGTATAACAATTAAGTTTAACATCCAGGCATCCATGAAAACAGAATTTATGAAATTTCACAGAGTTAGAAGTTAGCAGGGAATTAGCTCGCTAGTTTCCACCTAAACATGATATACCATATTCTGACTGAGGGATTTCTGAAAAATTAAAATGCACAGCTCTGCTATCACTTCCGACATAAATGAAGACAGGAAACTAAACAGCAGTGACTTTTGTAGGTTTACTGAAGTTGGGCTAGCTGGTATATAATGATGTGCTATGTGGTGGCTAGCTACGCATCTATGCATAATATAAACACAGTGAAGGTGGAGGACGAACGCAAACTTTTTTCCACTCGATGAAAGTTAACGCGAGGGTTCCCGATGGTTAGGGACAAATGTAATCGCATGGCAGGATCCTGTAAATGGACCAAACTTTAGTCGGGAGAACAACTGAGATAATCCATCCACAATAAGAGGTCAGTGCTGCATGGGCTGGGCTGTAGTTACATCGTAAGGTTTTAAAAAGTGAGAGAGGCTGACAGTGATCACTGACTTTTTAAAGGGGCTTGTTCAGATTAAATAGAACAAGATACAAAACATTAAAACATTATAAAAACACAATAGTCTTAATAAATGCAGAGTAGTCTGGACCCGGAAGCAGGGTCAATATGTCATCACTTAAAGACTGGATAGAAGAACTATTGACTCGAAAGAGGTGTTTTAACCTGCTCCAGAGCAGGTAAGGTTTGCAGCATAAGTTGCCATGGTAATGTTCTCTAGTACAAACTGAACAACCTTCATATTTGTGAAAACCCAGGATTAGCGCCGAAGCTAACTGGATAAGTCTAAATCCTGCTTCATAGTACTGAGGGGTGTATTGCGAAGGGATATTAATGTGAAACTTAAAAGTCAGAGCTTTCTGTGTCACTACAGTGGTTCTCTTGTTACCTGGCTAAATCACCATGGTAACTTATGCTGAACACATAACCTGGTTGAAAGCAGGTTATAATATAATAGTTATGAATACACTAGTTTGAGAGCAAACTATTGTTGTTGATTTTCATGTTATCGTTGATGGATTAATACTTTATGGCCAATTTAGTGTGTGTTCATGAGTGCAGGATGGTGTGTAATTGTATATTTGATACACACACACGCTACTTAGCAGTTATACACATTATACAAAATAACATAACAACCCTTGTGTTTAAGGACATATTTATATAATGTTAGCTTGGAGTGGAAAATAAACTTTGTTGTAAGAAAAATGATCCCTACGTTCATCCGTAACATCCTGAGATGTGTGAAATGCATGACCAACCAAACGGAACTAAATGTAATTAAGATGTACTCAAGGTTAATTTGGTCAGTAATGGTAATACGTACGTATGGGGTAGCCCTTTTCTAAATACCAGTCCATTCAATCTGTGTTATTAAAAGCCAATGGTAAAATGAGACCAAGCATATACACATTAAAAATAATTAGTTTGTTCTGTATGTTTTCCTCCAGAGAAAAATGAGTGTAACTAAGGTAGGGTTTTAATGTTTATTATCAGTTCTCTTTTCTTCACTCATGCATGTTTTTTCCTCACAATTCCTTTTCCTCGTCATTCTGCGTGGAGTGCGTTATTCATGCGCTTTGGTTCAAATGGATTGGATGTCGTCCACTCATTTGAGCTCCTTTCAAATTACAAATAAAAGACAGCCTTTTTAAATGGAGCTACTTGAAAACAGGGATCTATCCAAGAGAAATAACCTTCTATTCTCTTACCCATTTCATTAGAAAACTTGGTCACAGATTGCCCTCATACAGAACAACTTTCATATGGCAAAAGTGTTGCTTTGTTATCACTGCAAGGCTAGCTTCTATCAACAAACTAGCCTGAAATTACCAAATAATCCATCAAGAGCCACTGCCTTTCAGAGAGCTCTGCCTTGTATCAAAGGCTTACCTTGCCTTGTATTCAAATTTTCCTGCATTATTTGATTATTCCATTCTTTAGAATATTAAATACGAAATATTTATTCTGGTGCAGTTAAATCAGTTATTTACTCAGGGGAAGCCAGTAATTTTGCTGTCCCTGAACCATCCATGGCCACGAAGAAAGACATGACAAAGGGAGCCAGATATGAATACACTCTTACTCTATACATCTCTTTAATTTGTCCTTTAGTAATATAATTTATTAATCTGCTGTTGACTGTTTAGAAATTATAATATTAAGCTTACATGCATGGGGATGTTTGCTTAAAAGAGAGATTTTTATGACCATAACATTATCAGCTACAGTTTACACTCCAGCCACAATCAAAAGGCTGGTTTGTGTGTGTGTGCGTGTGTGTAGGTATGTGTGTGTGTGTGTGTGTGTGTGTGTGTGTGTGTGTGTGTGTGTGTGTGTGTGTACATAGCCAAGCACTGGTGTGAATACAGTATGTGTGAGCACAGTCACAACATATGCTGGAGCCAGTTGGGAATAGTTTTCCCCAGAGAGTAGTCCACACAGCCCTCTAGTCAGTGCCTCAAATTAGTGGGAGCAGCAGCATAGCTGTGCCTCATCCACTTTAATAGCATTTTAACTGTTATTGGAGCTCTTATATATGAGCATTCAGTGATGCTGGTCATGCCGGCACGCCTATGAAAAGGACAGTGCCACAATAGCCTCCAACTGAACTATGACGGGCCAATTAATGAGCTTTCATTGGGAAACAGTCGTTACACAGGTCACCTAAGAAGTGTAATTAGAATGCATTGTAGATTCCTATTTTTATTGAGAGCGTTAAATTGAAAGAGGGAGCGCAATCAATGGCAAGTCGTTATAACTATGTGGGCTGATAGATTTGGGTGAAAAGTAAAAAAAAAAAGGTGACTGTTTATGAGATGCAAAGCAGCTCACACGCAAGAGTGAGCACACACACACACACACAAACACACATAAATGTCGCCCACGAAGCTTGATAGATGTGTCACAGTGGGGATGTGAATGGGAGCCAATTACATTTATAATGTCAAACGTGGTGCAGAAATTAGCTCCAGTATTATTATGTGAAAGCTAATTGCAAGGAAATGCTAAAATGATTTAAATCACCAGGGCTATTTCAAGACACTAAGACATTCTGAAGATAGCAGCAGCACTAACAATTTGTACAACCCATTTTATAATTACATTTAATAGGTTGTCTTATCAGTACTCTAAAAGTGGATTCGGATTATCACAGGGTGGACCAGACCGACAGCACAAAATTGTATTTTTTTTTTCAGTGATGAGTGCTGCCCATTCTGCTCATAGAAGGGAGAGAGATAATATTCTGGGGGTTAAAGTCTTGGATTGCCTCTTCAAAAGGCAAAGTGGAGCAGAACATCACTGGCGAGGCCATGCTTTGTATTTTCGAGAAGGCAGACCGGAAGGTCTACTATTGGCATTCATCGCCACTTAACTTCCCACCGCAATAGATTTCCTACAGTATGCAAAGACACATGCAGAGCATGTTGCCCAGCCGTCCACAGAATTGACCCCATCCAGCGGCACTGACCTCACCATTGTTGGCGCTCTCAGCATTCAGATTGTATGCTAATAAGGGCGGTGAATGGAGGAAAGGGGAGCAGCAGACACGCTCTGTTATTAAGCATACGCAACACTTGAGTCGCTGTTGCTTATTAATGTTCAGGGTCCAACACTTTAGCAGCATTATGAATTGTTGTCGGGAATGTTGGAATGCCGCTCCAGAGGAGTATAATAATGTTCGAACATTATAAAAAATGTCAAAAGGAATGAAAGTCGTCTTTAAGGAAAAGCTTGACTTTTGTATATAAAAGTTTTTCCACTTAAATAACTGTTCACAGTGCAGATCAGTTTGAAGGATACGCATGTTAAACTAGAGCAGTTCACTTTCTCCAGGTTAGCTGTACGTTTGTTAGATACACAGTTTAAACTGTGGCTTGGACTCACAAAATGAGCTACTAGAGCTGCTGAATTACAGCAAAGACCAGCTGGCGAATAAAGGACAAATGATCAGGAAAGTTTGAAAGGAACCTGGAGGGGATGTAGATCTGTATTCTGTAAGCGTGGGCCACTGCAGGCTTAGGGCTCTCTGTCCACAGCACCTGAAAGCCTTATCCACAGGTGTATAATCAGCAACATAAGCAATAGACCCCTTTACCCTAAGACCACATCATCCACAGGCCAGCCGCACAGACCCAGGGTGCTGCTTGGAGCTTAGAGGGAGATTAAGTTGTGGATTTCATGAAGGAGGAAATGTATCATTCATAAAGCAACATTTCCTAATCGTGTATGATATCTAAAGCATGTCTTAAACATTTAACCTGTGGCTCGCATTGCACATATTCCAAACATATTCACTATAAAAAGCCATATTTGAATCTTACCTCGTTGCTTTGGTGAGATGTGTCACAGCTATATGGACCCATGGTGTCTTTCATTCAAACGTTAGCTGCCAGGCACATGACTGTGAATTACGACGATCTGGGCATCAGTAAAATGTGCTCTGATCTCAGTTACAGGGATTTTTATGTTTTTATGGAACACACATTTACAGTACAAAACATCATAAAACCATCTTCAAGTGTCACCTATGTAGATGCTCTGGTGAGAAGGAGCAGCAGGGACTTTGGTGGGGGAAAACCAAGGGCTGGAAATGTGTTGGCCTAATCAAGCTGTATGTGCAGTTAATTCTATGATCCATCATGCGCTTACACGCAATGGCACATGGTGAATGATTGTGCTCATGTACACACACACACACACACACACCGAACAGATAGAGCTCTGCATGTGAAGCATCTCTGTCTCTCTACCTCACTGTGAGTCATTAGCCATTCCAGACGCAGGGTGATCAGCAGAGCCAGCCTGGCCTGAGACAATTAGAGACCCCAGAGGTGGCTGCACATCACAATGAGCCCTGCGGCCATGATTAAAACATCAGCTGCTTTCTATGCAATGCTGACGGAAAGAGAAAGAAAGGGAGGGAAGAGATCACAAAAAAGATGAAGGAATTGAGAGTTTAGCTCTATCAGCTGTCTATGTTAATGGTTAAAAGAGTGGTTTGTTCATTTTATAAGCTCAAAAACGAGGGGTGGATCTTCATTTATTTTTCTTATATATACATGCTTAATATCCCCCTACCCTCATTTACCACCACAAATATACCGCACACCCAATTTTCTATTATTACACCTGTTTCTATAATGACCTCGTTCTTTAAGAGATGTGAAAATTCATAGAGCTCAAACCCACAGACACACTTGCATAAGACTACAACAGCCAGTGGATTACCACTGCTGCAATGGTGCTATCTTCTTTGACATTTGTGGCTTTGATATGTATCTCAGTGAAGGCAGATTTAGAAAAATCCTTCAAGTGCTTCATTGAGTTGAGGTGCACACCATTCAAAAAGCTTGCAGACAACCAAAATAACTGGAACAACAGATGAAATAAGGCCAGTGCTTTAAAGCACCCACATCGTGACAACAAAGGCAAATAAAGCTATATTTAATACCAGTTATTGACATTCTTAATTCCTTTAAAGGTCCTTAAAGTAAAGAAAAGTTATGTCATTTGATGTATTTATTCATTTAGCTTTCTTTTCACCTAATTACATTTCAAAATATAAGTTGAGAAATATGCTTATGTGGAGAAATGATCAAAGTAAACTGAGCTTACTACTTGTGACAGCTACCTCAACAGTGGTCACTGTCACATAACATTACAACACATTTCTTTATGGGTTTTTTTATTTTTATTTTTATTTGATACCTAACTGAGCGCAGGTGGAAAGGAGCATTTCTAAACTGTCTTTTGTCGATATAGAAGTGGATAGTTTTGAGTGCTTTGAAAAGTCCTGTATGAACCTGTCATGGCACTGGGTCTGTGACCCAGTGTTTTTGTATTTGGACTCTTTGGATTCTGGTTTATTTAATATTCTAAGATTTAATGTATATCCCTGGTTCTGGTTCTTTTAGTTGTTTTTCCTGCTTTGTGTTATATTTGTAGTTTCTGGTCTTTAGGTTTTGTTTTGTGGGTTCCATGTTGCATGCTTTCTCAGCCTTGTCTTCATGTTTGCTTAACTGTTGTTTTCACGTTACCTTTCAGTCTCCCCATCCAGTCTTGTTTCCGTGTTTGTTTCTCCTCCCCACCCAATCTGAGTTTCAAGCCTGTGTGTCTTAGTCTTTGTGTTATTGTACCACCTGTTTTATGTTGACAGTCTCTCGTCCTGTGTTCATTGTGTTCAGTTTTGCTTCCTTGTTGTTCTGTTAGTCATTATTGGTTCCAGCAAATTATGGTGTGATGAAGCTCCGTGAATGAGTTGAATCTTTCCAGCCACATGAAGCCCTGTTTAACAGCTCATTTGGAAGTGCTGACATCTGATGGCCATTCGGTACACAGCAGCCCTTCTGTGATAATACATGTGGGCTACATACAAGTGGATATGTAAACATAATGATGTATCAAATGCAGTTACCCATATGAGGTCCTGTATAATATAAATATATATTATCTGTCTGAGGCAAAGATCTGTGCTCAGCAGCCTCCTGGTCAGCCTCCCAAGTGCCGCTGCCTGTGCCACCGGCCACGTGGCCGTCCTACAGAGCTCCACCGTCTGCGCCGCTGGCCACTCGCCAGCCTTCTGAACTGCTAGTTCTTTGTTTTGGACTGTTGTGCTCCTGTTGCTCATGATCCAAAAAACAGCAGGATGTTGTTCTCATGTTTTGTCATCTGGTCATTAGGTTCTATTTCCATACCTCCCCTGTGTTCCACATTCCATGTTTTGTCAGCACTGTCTTAGTCTTAAGCTGTGTCCCAAAACGTCGGCTGCATTCTTCGGAAGCCGTATTTGAAGGCCGATTACGTCACAGCCAGGCGATGAAGGCTGTCCCAATTCTTCGACTCCTTCAAATGCGGCCGACAAATGCGTCCTTCATTTCCCCGAATTTGAAGGATGGGTCGGGTGTGTCCTTCGTGACCCACCATATCCCAGAATTCATAGCGCGGCCCAGCCAATTCCAGCTTCCAACAATGGTGGCCGCTACTAAGTTTTAATATTACTCTTATTAATCTTTCTGGGTCACAAAAAAAAAAAACTTTTAACATATTTTCAATCGAGAAAGTAGTCGTGTAAACTTCAAATATCTGCTTGGTTTATCAAGACATCGCATATTTGCAAAAGTGCTCCGACGTTTTCGGAGACGTCTGTTACCCAACTGCTGTGGGGTTCTGTGGTCACTTGAGCCGGCGAGAGCAGCAGACTCGTTTTCAGACCCCCGCTGTCTTTCACTACTCAGGTTAAACATGATAATTAAGTCACTTGGATAACTTAAAAATGTAATTATTTGTCTTTTTTCTGTGTTTTATTTGTTCCGGAGTAAATAGGTTTGGCTGAGATCAAAGTTATTAGATTAGATTAGATTCGATTAAATAAAACTTTATTAATCCATCGGGTGGGTTCCTCTTCCTTTTTCACACAGCTGAATAAACGTCAAACAGAAAACTGGTTAAACAGAAGCGTGAGATGGTCGAGAATTTACGCCAGTGTCCAGTTATATCTTAGAGAGCAAGGGGCAGACGGCTGAGTTTATTAAACTCCACCGAGACAGCAGTGACGCAAATCTGAGGGCTAGACTGTCCCATTTCACAGCCTTGCACTTCCGGCCTTCTCGGTCTTTGAAGGACCCAGCCTACGTAGACCGCGAAGGCCGGGTCCTCCGAAGGATGGCCTACGTTTTGGGACACAGCTTTAGTCTCTGTGTTATCGTACTTCCTGTTTTATTTTGACAGTCTCTTGTCCTGTGTTCAGTTTTGCTTCCCCTGTCCTGTTAATCTGTATTAGTTCCAGCTGTGTTCCCTCCTGTTTCCACACCTCTCATTGGCTGTGTCCCAATTCAGGGTCTGCACGCTTGAAGTACGCATTTCAAGTGCGGTTACGTCACCGCCACGCGACGATGGCTGTCCAAATTCGAAGTGTGCTTCAAATGCATACTCCAAATGCGCCGTCGATTTCCCCAAATATCAAGCGTGGTCCGGTGCACGCTTCGTGGTCCCATATATCCCACAATTCATAGCGCGGCGGTGGGTGTGGATAATCTTGCCGCAAAATACGGCAGAAGAGGTTTTTTTTTTTTCAAACTTTATTGAAATTATAAAGTGAACAGTCAATCATTCCAGTTCAGTTTGTACAATAGACATACAAGGCGAATAAGAGTAACAATATACAGTACAATGAAATAAGAAGGATAAATAAATAAGGGAGAAAAAAGAAAAATAGAAAAAAAAGGGGGGGGGGATGTGACAGACTTCATAACAACTTTGTACTTGAAAGTTGTGACAGCTCATTCGTTAAACATTTCTGAATGAATTTCAATCAATGATAAACCTTTTTTATTGGAAGTTAATTTAAGAGAGTTTAAGTAATATTCAATTTATATATTCTTTTGTGTTTGCTTATGTATTCACTCTGTGCAAAATAGGGAATGTTTGATGATGAGTGTCAAAATATATAAATAAATAATAAATAAAATTAAGTTTGAATGTGTTGAATGTGACTGTAGTTTCTTTTAAAATTTTTAAAGCTATTGTGATATTATGATATTATGGTTACCGTGAATTTTTCAGGGAACTATTACAGCGTACAGAAAATATAACATTGTTACATCCATAGCGGTGACATTCAAACTTCAGTTAACTCATTCACTGCCAGCCATTTTCAAATGGCTGGCAGTGAAACACAACAAGACTTGCACCACATTTTTGTCTCACTGCGCAATCCCTTACGTGCGCAAACCCTGCACCTCCTTGCAGGTCTACTTTTACTGCTGGTGGGCTTCAGTTCAACTTACGTTGACTGCCATTGACGTCTATAGACGTCAATGGCAGTGAATGAGTTAATATTGTTGGGTTCAGCTATTCAGCATTCCGAATATTTATCTATGAATCCACTATTATCAGCCACCTATTGGCTCCAGTCAATGGGCACCGAAGCCATTCACTAGTATTCCCACTGATCTCCCCTTATATCCCCAGTCCTTGCTACCTTGGCCGACCCTCAGCTCCCCCACCACCCAGCTTCCGCCTATTGATTGCTACCGCGCCACCCTTCTCTGTCGCCCCTCAAGAGTCTGAACGTTCTCTGATCTGAAGCGACACCACCACTTACCCAAGGCAGCAGTCCTCCCAGAAAAGGCTGAGCTATCCCAGAGTCCCTGTGGTGGGCAGCCCTCTGTCCCTCTGTTCTTATGGTTCAGTCACCATTGAGCAAAACCACATGGGAGCTCCACTCCTGTGCCGGCCTCACCCACAGTGGTTCCACTGAAATCCCTAAACACCAACTGTGCAGTGTTTTGCTCATGTCTCTCTCCCTTTTTTTTTGCCTGCAAATCATGAAATAAGAGAGATTACTCAACTGTGCAAAAAATGAGAGTTTTCATGGAATTCACTTTTTCAAAACAATAAGATATTCCTAATTAGACGGCCGTTTTCTGATTACACTCGAATGAAGGAAAAATAACGCTTGTCTAACGCAACGCCTTATCTAACGGGTTCAAGTTGTGTTGCTGATGCTGTCTCATTGCATTTGAGATGTTGCTGCATTCCCTTCCTGTTCTGACACATGCTATAACGGCTAATTAAATGTGATGGCTGATATTATTCAATTCGGAAACAGTCGTACCTCAAAGAGCAAAGAAAATTACAAAATTGATTTGATGACAGCTAAATTGCAAGAGAAGGCCTTGATTTAACCAGCCAATGTAAATGAGTCTAATTTAGAATCGTGTAATGTGGCCAGGAGAACGTGGCGGGAAATGATCAGGCTGGCCAGTCACAGATATTAAAATGAATTATATCTAATCGGAATTTTAGTCACGCTACATTAACTAATAGAAAGTTATTAACATTTCAAGAGTGTGGGGAGGGGAAAAAAAGCTTTTGCCTGCAAAATTAACAGTGGCTGGGCTGACCCGTGGGCCTGCCGATGTGAACACTGTAATGACAGCATAATGGCATATTTACATTTAAAACCTCGCTGGCTAATATTCCGATTCCGAATTAGACGTGAAGTCGAGGAATATTTGGTTTGGCCTTCTGGCCTTTCTGCCGAGGGTTTCTCCGATTTCAATAGTAAAGTCTAACTTTTAATTTCTTTCGCCATTTCTGCCTAATCTCTTTATTTTTATGCACCCTCCCGTCTTTGGTTTGGTTATAGTATGTCTTTTATCTGGCATGTTACGGGAAAGTGCCAACT
Source organism: Aulonocara stuartgranti (assembly GCF_965226115.1). Taxonomy (NCBI): domain Eukaryota; kingdom Metazoa; phylum Chordata; class Actinopteri; order Cichliformes; family Cichlidae; genus Aulonocara; species Aulonocara stuartgranti. The sequence continues at coordinate 32,009,773 of NC_138958.1, forward strand.
CCTTCTCTTGTTGCCTTTATTCCTGCTTTCATCCTTTCATGAGAGTATATCTATAGAAATATTGTGTTTCTCTACCTGTGTCGTCTTTGTTCCCTCTCTCGTGACGAGCCCAGCATGTCTTTAGGCTAGAAGGCCATCCCTGACAGCTATTTTACCTCTGGCAACTGAGTTTTGTATTTTAAGCGTTTTACTTTTATATTAATTTTCTTTGCTCACCAATATCACTTCAGTCTCTTGTGCGTCTTCAATCTGCCTGGTTTTTTAAGTTCAAGGACTGCTAAGAACACAGAGGAGTGCTTAAAGATGCAGCTTTTGAGGCTGTTGATACCTGCCAGGTTTTGCTAATTTTCAAAGGACAGTGAATATCCATAATGAAACAGCGCCCACTAGTCAGCCAAGGACAACTTAGGCATTCAAAGATGTTTCATCACTTATCACACACACTGCCCACTAAGCCATTAGTATTCACAACACATTAGAAGTTTCATGGACATCATACAAGCCTATTCAGATTAACTCAAAGCATAGTCAATCCTTAATAAAGGCATCAAAATCTTTCAGTATTCACAAAGTTTGTTTTCATGACTGGGAGGTTATTCAAATTCCAGTGTTTTTCAGTAAGTGAATAGAACAATTTACAAGCACACAATGTGTATATGTGTCTGCATATGTGTGTGTATCTCCAAGTGTGTGTCTGTTATTGTTTCTGGGTTTCGCCAGAGTTGGGCTGACCTCTGGCTCGACACGTTCAGCGCCAGACATCACCGGTCCTCTGCTCTCCTCATTTCCACTCCTCCGCTCGTCTGCAACAACTCTGTTCATCCGCAGCAAGCGATGAAATTTTTACACTGAACAGACTGTCTTTTTTTTTATAATTTAGCATGGCATGGGGATGAGCAGGAGTAGAATAGCTAGTGCGGCGTAGTGATGTGGGTTTAATGTTTGATAAAAAAAATAAAGAGAGAACATCATTCAACAAGGTTTGTCATTGCGAATTTAAAAGCACTGTGGTTTCAGAAAGGGTTAGCTTGAGTGCGTGCATCTGTGTTTGCATGAGGGAGAGATACATGAGGAGAGACAATACTGGATTCATGCATGTCAGGGTCCAATCGTAAAATGTTCCCTGTGCAAAATGTACGATGGTATTTGAGAAAAACATGAATGCTCGCTTCTCTGTGTCCTTTTAGGTTGACACTTTTAGCTTTTGACATTCATATGGTACTCGTGTGTGTGTATGTGTGTGTGTGTGTATACCTTGTTCGTGGCAGTGGTGGACTGTTTAAAAGGGGGGGAAAAGCAACAAAGAGCATCTTGGGCTCTGACGTTCAGCCAGCAGACCTTCCTCTCAGCCCACCATCTGCTCCCCAGGTCAACCCCCCCACCACCACCAAACACACACGCACCGTTCTTGGTGCCTGTGAGCTTAGTAGCTGCTTTAGAATGCACTGATGTGTGAAGCACTAAGAGAGCAAGCTTGGATTTTCTGTCTACTACAACTTCCCCCAGCAGCCACTTTTAAACACCTCTTTTAAAACAGGAAATTCTACTGCACTTTAATGCAGAAACACCTCGCACTAACCTTGAAAGCAACCATTTGACTTTATTTTAGTCCTGACCAAAAAAACCAAAAACCCAAGAGACAAAGAGATCAGCAGCATCTTCAAGGGTCTGGATAATATTAGTCCCTTAAGGCCCTGATTTCTTGGCAAGTTTCCAATCACGAATTTGCAATACTGTTTCATTTAAAGTACCAGTTTACTGCCTTTTTGTGCAGTACCCGAATCACTACATCAGAAAGTTTTGCTTATCAAGGTGAAAAGGACTTGTGTTTTTATACTAGATTTAGCCATTAATGAAGCTGATAAAGTTTTAAGACATATATTTAACAAAAGTATAACTTATTTTTCCAACCTTTTTTGGCTTTTTATTTGAAATTTTTTGAAATTTGCTTTTTAAAAAACCCCCAAATTCAATAGTTCTTCTGTGCATATGTTTGTTTGTTTTTTAATGCTCCAAAGACCACTGAAATTAAATGGCTTCATACTCATTGAGATAGGGGCTTCAAAGTAACCACTCGTAGACATAGATGGGAGTGGTTGTATTTACCATGCTGTTAACACTAAAATAGGGATTGTGATCTCATAAGTTTGGAGATATTTTGTTTTCGGAAACACATTTTTGAGCCTGTGGCTTGATAACATGTGTTTTCATGTTCCAATTCAATTGGTTCTTGAGAACCAACAACTCATTCTCTTCCACTTATCCTTGTCAGGGTCACAGGGGGGGCTGTAGCTCATCCAGTCTAACAGAGAGACAGACAGCCATTCACACCTATTTGTCAATTTAGAATTGCCAATTAACCTATCCCCACTAACTTCAGTCAGAGTATCCGGGAGAACATGCAAACTCCACACGGAAAGGCCCCGGCCAGGTGGTGGAATCAAATGCAGGACCTTCTTGCTGGGAGGCAACAGTGCTAATGCCCGTGCTACTACAGCAACTAAAATCACAAATGTAAAGTTCATGGTGTCACTAAAGGAGAAGTTATCCTTAGAAGTTATCATTAGAAATGACCACATATTGTGTGGGATTTAAAAATTCACCAATGATAAAATGGTAAATGGACTGGATCTTATATAGCGCTTTTCTACTCTAGCTGAGCACTCAAAATGCTTACCTACAAGCCAGGATGGATCTGTACTTTTATGTTGTTTCCAAATACTGACCGTAGCAACTGAATGTTGCAGCCCAAATCAAGATCCAAGACCTGCCGACATTTTTCCAATCTATTGTCCATTTTTGAGGAGCCAAAATTGTCGCTGATCTCTGTGGTCCTCTGATGCTCTATCCCATCTGCTTCAAGGGTTGACCTGCACTCAGAAATGGTCTTTTGCATAGTTTGGTTTTCACAAATGACTATTTGAGTTGCATTTCTATCAGCTCAGTCTGGCCATTCTTGGCATTTTTTGTGCCAAGAGAAGTGATTGTTTTCTCTTTTTCAGAGCATTCTCTATAAATCCTGGAGACGGTTATCCGGGGAAAACCCTGGTAGATCAGCAGCTTTTGAAATACTCAAACCAGCCTGTCTGGCACCCACAAGCATGCCATGTTTAGAGTCACTTAAATCCCTTTTGTTCCCCATTCTGATGCTCGGTTTGAACTTTAGCAAGTTTTTTTGACCATGTCTCCTTGCTGAATTGAGTTGCTGTTGATTAAATATATATATCAACAAGCAGCTAAACAGGTATACCTAATAAAGGGGCAGTGAGTATAATTTCTTTTTAGTGAATTATACATGCATTTTCTAGCGCACGTCACAAAGTAGCAGAAACCCTGTATAATTACCGTAAGAACCATAACTCATGCTTTGTGTGAGACAGCTGACAAGTAAAAAATAGCTACTTGTCATTGAAAGGACAAGACCTGACTATGACTATGAATCAGTACCACTGGTTATGTGATTGCAGAATGTGTATGCTATGCTATGTGTTAAATGTTAAATGCTACAGTTCGTCAAGCCAGCAGAGGACAGTGAAACTGCAGTGATGTTAAGTGTTAAATATGTGCTTCACTGTGTCCTTCAAGCAACTGCCTGCATCAGTCTAAACTTACCAGCAAACACCTCTGAGATCTTCAAAGTAAATGTGTGTTTTTGTGCAGTCTCCAAGGTATGCCAAGCAATTTAATTGTTGTTTTCTTGATTTTCACGTTTTCAGACTGCATCAAAGACTCTCCAATAATTTTCTTTTACTACCTACCGAGTTATTTTGATGTATGCACTATGCTGGCCTTGCTTTATATAATTATGCTCACGGTGATGGTCAGTTAAGGGTCTGCATGAAAAAGACTAAGAGAAAGTCAACGAGAGTGCAGACATCTGCTGATCTTGTTTTTTATGTTTATGTATGGAGATATGCATCATAGAGACAGCATGCTTGTATGTGTTGAATTGGAGATCTGCATCTATGTACGTTAGTACATGTAAATGTGGATAAAAACAAAACAAAACAAAACAAACTAAAAAAAAAATTCTCCCCCTACCACTTTACAAATGAAATCAGTGCTGTGAGGCGGTGGATTAATATCATAAGGAAGGCCAGAGTGGGCCATTAGAGTGGTGTAATGTTGCTCTGGGGCCTTCTGATGGATGGCCATCGGCGCTACGGCCCTATTTGCACACAGTCACCTCTGTGGTAGCTGCTATTAGCAGGACATGGGAGGTAAGGGCTAAGGGATGGTGGTGAGGTTGCTGTACCAAGGTTTTATTATTAGAGAGGTGTATGTGTTTGTTTTCCACTGTATGTGCCGGTGTGAGTATGCGAGTGTGTTCAGATTTGTGTATTTGTGAGCATGTGTTACTGCAATTATGAATGAGTGTGCGCGCGCATGTGTGTGTGTGTGTTTCGACTCTTTAACAGACAGATGTTGCGCTCCCCACTCTCCACTCTATCTAACGTGTCTGTCTCTCTCAGTGGACGGCGGTAGTAGGCAGCAAACACACTCAGTGTAATTAAGACAAATTAGCCTGGATGGCAGCTTTCAATAACACCAACATGTGTTAGGAGGTTTTTACAGAAGAATACAATCAAAATCATCATTAGCTAATCAATTATAGAAAACAGAGTCAAATTTTCCACCTTGAAGCTCTTGTGGATTAATAAGACGCATTTATATTTTAAATAGGTTTATCTTATCCCTCTCTCCTTCGTGCTACTTTCATAACTCTTTCTTTCTTTTTTTTATTTGGCTGAAAAACGGCAAATTGGAATCAGAAAGCCTTTATTGTCATTGTACTTGGCAATACAATTTAATTAGGAGTTTTATGCCTATGTGCTGCTTTAAAATAAATAAACACATACAAGCATAAAGTGCAATATAAATTTTACAGATAAAATGACACATTTTAAGTTCATGTTTTGGTGCATGGTAGGAAACAAACAACTACTGACAGCCCTGACAGTATAAAATGTTTCTTCCAGGTCTGAAAAATGTTGACGTCTGTGGTTGTAAAAACACTTCTGATCTTATAGAAGTCTTGGGGAAAATAACTTTCTGGCTTGACTTCTGATTCTTCTGATTGCCTAATGAGTTTTCAGCCAAGTTGTTAGGTAGTGTCAGACCCACCCGGTGAATACTCCCAATGTGAGTATTCAAAACAGGAATTCAGATATCACTGAATAGCATCCTGGTACCTGGATCCATCTTTCATACTGTCTATGATTAAAACACTATAGTTGCCTATGCCGCCTCCATACTTGGCTTCCGGTTACCAACTTTCTTAGAAACAACACGTTTCCAAACATCGAATAAACAATCCTGCTTAATTAGACATAGGGTTTTAAAGAGCTCAGCAATAGCTTTTCATAACTGCACAATAACATTCCTAACTAAAACTGCAGTCAGTTTACAGTGTTGCAAGTTGTTTTTGTTGTTGTTTAAAAACGCAAATCCTCCCATAAAATGCTGATTGTATAAACTGGAGGTGCACAGTACATAATGTAATGTTAAATGACTGACTCAGTTAACTAAACTTACTGGAGGCCTTAATTCTCTTCATGTCAGCCCTCCTTTGTGCTTTCTTTTTTTGCCATTTTCTCTGATTATCTTCACTTTTATCCCCTCCCCACGTTTTCACTTTCGAAACTTTTTGTTCAGATATGCAGCTTACAGTACTACGAACAGTTAACAGTAAGTTCTGAACAATGGGTGCTTGATTTCAGACAAAAGCAGCTCATCATTTGTATTTGACCCTTGTGAAATGAAATGAAACAAATACATTGTATCATGTTGTCACTAGGTAAACTAATAACTAGTTGTTTGAAAGCACTTGTTTAATAGATACTGTAATCCTAGAAGAGTAAAACTAAACAGTTTCATCCCTTAAGATTCTTTTAGATTTGCTCAAATTCACCTCTTTTTCCTCTTAGTGCCCCTTTTTTCAATGCTCTCTATCTCTCTTTGTTTTTTTTGCCTCATTCTCTCTCCGTATTCTCCATCTCTCTGTCTTGCTCTATCACTCTCTATGTCACTCGCCTTCTCCTCACATCTCTCTCCATCTCCCGCAACATTTCAAAAGAATGAATTACTTTGGGCTGTCACTTGGCCCTGGCCGAGAATTCATTTTTGTGGGTCAAGTGTTTCAAACTGTCATTTTTGACAGGAACCTTCTCATATAATAACTACATGGATGGACCTTGACTTGGGGTGTTTTAGTTTCTCTCTCACCCTCTCTCACTCACTCTTGTCTCTCTCTCTCTCTCTTCTCTTCATATGCATTCCAAAAAGATCTCATTGTTGGTGCCAAAAGAAGGAGCTGGAGAGACAGGGAACGTGGAGAGTGAAGTCTTGAAAAACGTGGTGTCGGAGAGATCAGTGCCAGTATTTAACTATGGCAAGGTCTACAACATAAGTAAGTCATGGAAAAAAAGGAAAGTGCATAAAAACATTATGCTCACATGTGTGAAGTCAAGTAAAGATGGAATTGAATGAATTTAAAGCCTCTGTGTGTGTGTGTGTGTGTGTGTGTGTGTGTGTGTGTGTGTGTGTGTGTGTGTGTGTGCGTGTGTGTGTGTTTAGACATCTTTGTGAGGACAGAAAATTGGAAGTTTATTATACTTCTGGGGACCAACAGTCACTTATTGAGACAATATACCTGTCCCCACAAGATTGAAGGCACTTTGAGGCTCAAAATGTGGTTTTAGTGTCAGGGTTACAGTTAGCCTAACCCTAACCATAACCTAAGGGTTAAGATTAGGCATTCATCTTTGATGGTTAGGGTTAGGGTAAGTGGCTAGGGAAAGCATTATGTCATATAGATGTCCTCACTAAGATATGAAAATTTGTGTGTGTGTGTGTGTGTGTATTTGTGTGTGTGCGTAGGTGTTTGGGCGTGTGTGTGTGTGTTTGCTGGGGACAGCAGGGCTTCAATGGCATTGGACTTGAGCAGACAATCTATTTACAGTGTGCTCAGGGGAGCTTATAAACAAATGTTGAGTAATTTCAGCCAGGAGTAATTACCCTTGCTGCTGACAAGGAGAGTGTGTTAGCACTCCCCTTCACCCTCTGCCCTGTCCAGAAGGCTCCAAGCTTATGTGCAAACACACACACATGCACACACACGCACACACAGAAACTTGCACAATATGCACATTAGAACTTCCTTGCACATGTGTGGCATTGTTGCAGCAGTTAACATGGAAAGCACCCACTCAGGCTCTTGGTTTATCCACCTGCATTCTTAGAAAAAGTACTTTTATTTTCTACTCTTGAGCCTGAATATTTCAAATTAATAAATTGTGAACTATATGCTCACATTAAGCAAGGCCAATATTTCAACCAGTAAGGTCAAGTATGTAAAGGTAATTCCAGTTACTGTATTTCCACAAAAAATTTCTATATATAAGTATCATAATTTTTGCTGCTACGAATTTGTGTCATTTCCACTGAAGAACAAGAAGTCATTTAATGCAGTAGATTTCAAGCTTTCTTTAGATTCCTTTACACTGGCTACCACAGTGCTTTGAGAATCACAAAAATGGGCTTGTATTTGACATTTCTTTCCCTAGAATCACAATTCTCAAAGTCTGTGCTAATAAGACAGGGAAAGAAAACACAATTGCACATTTTATACATCTGCAATTTATGTTACTATACAACACAGTGGCATTTTGTCAGGACAAGCAAGGAAAGCAGTGCTTAAATTTTCAAATCTAAAAGCAGACAGAAATTAAATGTACCATAGTTTTGGATTGTTTGCCACATTTACATGTTTCAGAACAAATTACAACAAAGCTAACCCATGTAAATACTAAATGCAATTTTTGAATGATGATTTTCTTTATCGAGTGGAAATAAAATATCTGATTGTACCACCTTTGGCAGCAAGAACTACAATCAAACATTTGCATGATCTGGCATAAGTATTTCATGATGTTGTGAAGAAATTTTGCCCCACCTCATTTTTGCAGAATTGTTTTGATTCAGCCAAAATAGAGGGTTTTTGAAGATGTCTGGCCTGTTTGAAGATCATGCCAAACCAACTAAATTGGATTTCATTCCTGACTCTGACTCGGCCAAAACCTTGTTTTTTGAGCAATTCAGTGGTTGACTTGCTGGTGTGTTTTGTATCATTGTACTGCTGCATAACCAGTGTCCCTAAGCTTCAGGCCACAAACTGGTGGCTGGACATTTTCTTTCTGGATTTTCTGATAGAGAAGCAAATTTAAAGTTCCATTAATCATGGCAAGTCATCCAGGTATGAAAGCAGGAGACACATACCATATTTGACTGTTGGCATGATGCTCTTTTTATGAAATTCTGTGTTAGTTCGTGTGTTAGACATAACAGTCCACAGACTTTTTCCCCATCAAGATGTTTTGCAGCAGATGTGGGATGATCCTTCGTATTCTTTTTGGTCAGCAGTGGTTTTTACCTTGGAACTCTCCCTTCAGTGCAAGTTTTGCCAAGCCTCTTTCTCATTGTTGAATCATAAAAACAGATCTTAACTGAGGCTTCCAAATCTTTAGAAGTTCTGGGTTCTTTTGTGACCTCTTGGATGAGTCATTGATGTGCTCTCTGAGTAATTTTGATTGGCCAGACATTCCTAGGTTCACATCAGGTTTTGCCCTGCATCACTTTGTAAAAGAGAGGTTCAATTTTTGTGACTTCTTGATTCTTGCTTGATGATTTGAAACATGTAAGTATAACAAAAATACCAAAAAGTAAGAAATCAAGAAGGGGACAATTGCTTTTTCAAAGCACTGTATGTATGTTGAAACATCTATCCTAATTGGGCACAGGATAAATATGTTTAATGAGCATGAAAATTATGTGAATAAATCCTATAAAGTCACCAGATTTTACCAAGTTCCCATCCAAAATCACACATGGTAAAATTTGGATGGCCATGTAACTGTGGAAATTCACTGGGTGTCTTAACATTTCTGTGACACTTGGATCACTGACACAGACAACAGTTCTGGGTTGCTTCCGAAATGCACTGCAGTGGCTCTAGTGAAATCACAAGCACTGTCTTAGATGTGAATGATTGACTCAGGCTGTCCCATTGTGGTTGCAATATGACAGCTGGAGTGCTCTCTACCAAACATTAAAAACTCAAATTAAGAATATTTTATTGCAGCCATTCGGCAGAATTCTAGAGTTTGGGATAATCAATGCAAAGGTACGTTTTTGTGGGGGCAGCACGGTGGCACGGTGGTTAGCACTGTTGCCGCACAGCAAGAAGGTCCTGAGTTCAATTCCACCATCAGGCCGGGGTCTTTCTGTGTGGAGTTTGCATGTTCTCCGTCTATTAAGTCTAATATATATACCCTAGTAAGCTATAGTACTTTTTCCTTTGGGAAGGTACCATCTGTGCAGTCTGCAATTTTGTTGAAGAAAGATGTTGAATCTATTTAATATTTTAATATCCATCCATCCATCCATCCATTCGCTTCCGCTTATCCTTTTCAGGGTCGCGGGGGGGCGCTGGAGCCTATCCCAGCTGTCATAGGGCGAAAGGCGGGGTACACCCTGGACAGGTCGCCAGTCTGTCGCAGGACTAACACATAGGGACAGACAACCATTCACACTCACATTCACTCGCACATTCACACCTAGTGACAATTTAGATTAATCAATTAACCTAATTATTGAAAAATAATTGATTTCTGTGCATTTTTTTTCACACTGCATCAAATTAAGGTTGATTACGTCGATTAAGCATCATGAGGTGGAGCGTGAGGGGTGGTTCCCTATTTTTTATTTATTTATTTTTGTTGTTGCTGGGAGTTGGAACCCTATTAGTTAGGTTGCTTAATATTTACGCTAAGTACTCTTTAAAATACCAGAATAGGGAGGATGGTGTAGGTTTAAGTTTATTAGATTGATCAGTATTGCTGAACTATGAAATATTTTTTTTTGCATACAGGTATAACAGAATAGCTGTAGCGTAGTTGTTGTTTTAAACTTGAGTATGAACTTATACAAAATACAGCAAGATATTTAATAAAAAACAGTTTTTGTTGATTAAAAAACACTATATCGGATTCATATCGGTATCGGCAGATATCCAAATTTATGATATTGGTATCGGTATCGGACATAAAAAAGTGGTATCGTGCCATCTCTACTATGAACACATCAGCTTCCTTTTGTTGATTAGAATTCTGCCGGCCTGGTCATCAGGCCAACAGATCATGTTATTGAATAAAAAAATAAAAAAGCAATCAAAGTCACATTCATTGTTCTATTGTTTTACATTTTAATCATTTGAAAGACTTAATTAAAGGATTGAAATGTAACTAGCAAACAGGCAAATTAATTTTCACCTTAACCTTTGAAAGTCAAGCAGGCCAGATACAGGCTTTATCCTGTCTGATCAATTACAAACTCTCAGCTCGCATGGAATGGATTCCCATGCAGATTGAGCTGGATCAATCTGCATTCCTCATCAATCGATGCAACAGCTTTTCCAGACCTTTGAGAGACAATGTATGATTAGGAGATAAGAAGATAATGACTGGAGGAATAACACACAGTCAAAACCGTCAATTTTGAATCAGAATGGGGCAAATATAACCAGTTCTGAGTCAAGAAAAGGAAATACACCACATGGAGAAAAGGTACTTCTGGTATTCAGCGTTTAAAATTCCAATCACTGGAGCTTTAAGGGCAATAGAGGAAGTCTTCATCCGTTTCTCTACTCCCCCAACCTTTGATTCCCTTTTGATGTGAGAAAGGTGACTGCTTAGGTTTGGTCTCACGACAACTGAGCGTCACTTGTATTCTGGTGTAACAATTAAGCACAGTGTTGTGTGAAATAAATTGAGCCAAACCCAGTCGTGAAAATCATAAAAAAAATTGCTGTGTGCAAGTTCAATTCAATTTAATTTATACAGCGCCAAATCACAACAACACTTTATATCGTAAGGTAGACCCTACAATAATACATACAGAGGAAAACCCAACAATCGTATGACCCCCTATGAGCAAGCACATTGGCGACAGTGAGAAGGAAAAACTCCCTTTTAACAGGAAGAAACCTCCAGCAGAACCAGGCTCAGGGAGGGGTGGGGCCATCTGCTGCGACCGGTTGGGGAGAGAGAAGGAAGTGGTCAATTTTTGGTTTGGTCAAATCAGTTGTAATAAATTACGCTTTATCCAGGATTCCTAAATTTGACGCCTTTCCACAAGGACATGCTGAAATTAGGATTACAACCAACATTTTTATGCTTTGTTTTGTTTTTTAATACCCTCACAAAGCAGTTGCTATAGTCCTGTATACATTTTTAGCAATGGAAACAAAATTTAACTGACAAGTGGGAACTGCAGGATATTCAATCAGTGTTAGATAATCGCAATAATAAAGTTCCATTTTGGTCCAGTACAAGTCTTGAGAAATATATATGGGTAATTCAAGGCCTTTCACTTTCCACATATATATTTAATGTGATAATTGATTATATCAGCTTTAACAATATTTTCTTGATATCAATAATATCTGTCTCAAAACTTTTTTCTTTGAGACAGATGCTTACCTAAGAAATAGTTAAAGCATCCATATAGGTATCAAACATTGTTGACTGCCTACTAATGATTGCCTACTGACATATTTATTTATTCATTTTCAGTGTTAACAATTGAATATGGAAAATAGCTTCACCAGTGTGTGTGTATATATATATATTAGGGGTGCAACGATACTGTATCGATATTGAACCGTTCGATACAGTGCTTTCGGTTCGGTACGCATATGTATCGAACAATACAAAATTTTTAATTTATTTTATCAACTTTTCTTCTGACGATGCTGTCTGTGTTGAGCGCTCAGTGGATCTGCGCTCGACAGTGCAGCCTTAGGCGGAGTAGTCGACCACAGATTCACTGAGCGCAGGGCAAGCTAGCGAGACAGAAGTTAAGCTCTCCTTGCAACATGGCAAATTGAACCTCCCCCACCCTCATTCAGATCTGGCATTTGGAACTATTTTGGTTTTCATGTGACGTATGACCCTGAAGGTAAGCGCGTCATGGACTAAAGTAAAACAGTATGTTGGATGTGCCACGCAATGCTCAATTACATGGGTGGGAACTAGTGTGTTAGCGCAGTTAGCTTGTTAACGTTTTGGCCGCCCAGCCCCACGCACGGGGCGATCCGCGGTAACTCGTTAACGGAGATTTGCCGTGTTGTGGCGTTAACGTCATTTCAACGAGATTTACGCTGACAGCACTAGTGGGAACACAATGAATATGACTGCACATTTACTCCGACAGCATCCTAGTGCAAAGACAAGTGGAAGCAGACAAAAACAACAAGCACACATGCTACAAACTTTACCCGAGTCATTTAGACAGCCGTTAGCACATGATTCTCCTTATGGGGACCTGATATGTTTAATATGCTGCTGAGAATATAGCCCAGAAGAAGCGTATAGTATAGCTTTTATTTTTTGAAAGAGCCATTTCTCTGTAATAAACTCTCTTTTCCAAAGATGAGGGATTCCTCAATCAGATACAGGACTCGCAAAATCGCTAGCCCGACATCCTGGGGCTAGCAATTTTTCCAGTCGGGCTACCAAAATTTATCTTTGCCCTGCCCGTCGGGCTATCGTAGTTAGGAAAAATATATGTCAATGCTTTTGCATTCTTTTGGAAATGTAGCTGGGTAATTATGTCATTGGCATCGGTGAGCCACTGTCAATATGTGACATATTGAAATCGCGTTTAAATTTGCGCTTGTGTAAATAACATGATGTTCTGCCGGGTGTGTTGTTGGTTTTCCCTCGATTTCTGAGTCGACAAGTGCCTTTGTTACTGGGACCAGTCATTTTAAGAAAGGCCCCCATTAGAACCCATGAGAAATGCAAGAAATGCATTATTGCTCAGTCTGCAATATCTTTCCCAGAACAAACACCAATTGCAAATAACATACTAAAAATAAACCTGAAAATCAGTTCAAAACAGCGTACTATGTTGCAAAGAGTGAACTACCACTGGTATAATTTAGCAGTCTTTGCAAACTTCAAAAAGCAAACGGCCTCGACCTTGGTTCCACTTGCCTCTTACCCCTGACTTCAGTGGAAATTTCAAATTCAGGATCTGACACAGATTGATTCATGTTCTACACAGTTCTTACAAGTTCATAGAAATTTCTGTTCAATTAGAACCAAGTATTTGAGTTGATGATTGTAATTTTTATACAATGTTGTAATTTTTTTTTAACAATATTTTTATTAATGTTTTGTTTCCTTTACAATATTATACATTAAAGTATAATATTGTAAAGGAAACAAAACAGGAAACAAAACGTCAATCAAAAAATTGCTCTGTTTTTTATTCGGGCTACTTAAATTTATTTTGGGCTACCAAAAACTGAAGAGTCCCTGCCCGAAGGGCTACCAGGGATTTTGAAATTTTGCGAGCCCTGGGATATATATATATATTTTTTATTACTTTTTTGTTTCAGCAACATCAAATTTAAAAACTGTACTTTTGAGTTAAAATATATATTTATTATTTTAATAAATAACAAATTAAAAAGGCATGAACATTTTTTTTGTATCGAAAAAACATCGAACCGAGCATGCACCACATATATATATATATATATATATATATATATATATATATATATATATATATATATATATATATATATATATATATACACACACAATATATATGTATGACTGGTGTGTCACTGTACAGTGTAAAGCTTTGTTCATGGCAGCAAACCTACATCCTTTACCTCTGCTGGGAATGAAAGTGGAGGTTGTTGGAAGGAAAGTCACATTTTCACATTCCACTGAACCATTTCAATGTCAGACTTCTCTGCTGCATCCTTCACTTTATATATGGTGGAGAAATACATTCTATGTTTTTTGCTCTCCACTTATAGAATGCATCATTTGCATTTTAACACACTCTGCTCAACTGACATATCCAGCAGACGTGCACATTTGTGAGACTCTGCATGTATATACTGCACCAGTATATCTTGCTGTAAAATACAATCTGTACTTCTTTGTCCTGTCTTTGAAATTTTTTTTCCCCCAGCTGATATAATATGCTGGGAGGGTGGTGGGCTACGTTAGGTGCCATTGTGCTGCTTTGGCTGCGGACTGCAAGAAGTTGTGCTTGGCATGAGGCCCAGAAGCAAGGTGAGGACAAACACTCCCAACAAACACTCAATGACGTCCACAAATTTATAGACGCAGCTACAGATTATGCATTGTTAGTCTGTGTGTGCGTGTTAGTTTGTGTGGGTGGTTGGGTGGGTCGGTAGTAGGGATGAGTGTTGTGACACCTGTGAGCATGTGTTTGAGTGTGTGCACACATGTCTGAGCAGGTCCACCTTTCGTCTGAGCTGAGATTTGGAAAGGCTTCACTTTGCACAGGCTCCTTAATTCTCCCTTAATTCATTTGTGCTCCAGATTCACTTGGCTGCTGGGATAACCTGGGAATGATAATGAAGCGGGAGGGAAAAAAAGAGATAGAATGGGGCAGAGAGAAAGACAGAGAGAGAGTGAGGGACGTGAAAACATCACAGCACAAGGCACCTCCTTCAGTTCCCCCTTTGAATGTGTTCAGAATGGATTTAGGGCTTTTCACTGAGTCTTTTAAGAGAAGATGAATCTTATTAGTGTTGATTGCTAGTCATAGGATGCTTTCTGCCTCGGGAAACCACTTAACTTAACCCTTTCACAGATGCCCAAAGACTGCAACATTAGTGGGGTTGGGGTTTGATAGCATTTTATCAAATATGAATCTCATTTAGACTCCATGTGTCAATTCCTTTCAAATGCCTTATCTAATGTATTATAATTATATATATATATATATATATATATATATATATATATATATATATATATATATATATATATGGCCCCAACTGACCGAGTGCTCAGTGAATACCTCAGGCAGCAGAAACCCAAGAAAGAGGAGGGAGACGAGGAACCATCATGGAAGGACAGGCCCCTGCACGGTATGTACCACCGGCAGATAGAGGAGGTGGCTGATATCCAGAAATCCTACCAGTGGCTGGACAAAGCTGGACTGAAAGACAGCACAGAGGCACTAATCATGGCAGCACAAGAACAAGCTCTGAGTACAAGATCCATAGAGGCTGGGGTCTATCACACCAGGCAAGACCCCAGGTGCAGGCTGTGTAAAGATGCCCCAGAGACAATCCAGCACATAACAGCAGGGTGCAAGATGCTAGCAGGCAAGGCATACATGGAACGCCATAACCAAGTGGCCGGCATAGTGTACAGGAACATCTGTGCCGAGTATAACCTGGAAGTCCTGAGGTCAAAATGGGAGATGCCCCCAAGGGTGGTGGAGAATGACCGAGCTAAGATCCTGTGGGACTTCCAGATACAGACGGACAAAATGGTGGTGGCTAACCAACCGGACATAGTGGTGGTAGACAAACAGAAGAAGACGGCCGTAGTGATCGATGTAGCGGTTCCGAATGACAGCAATATCAGGAAGAAGGAACACGAGAAGCTGGAGAAATACCAAGGGCTCAGAGAAGAGCTCGAGAGGATGTGGAGGGTGAAGGTAACGGTGGTCCCCGTGGTAATCGGAGCACTAGGTGCGGTGACTCCCAAGCTAGGCGAGTGGCTCCAGCAGATCCCGGGAATAACATCGGAGATCTCTGTCCAGAAGAGCGCAGTCCTGGGAACAGCTAAGATAATGCGCAGGACCCTCAAGCTCCCAGGCCTCTGGTAGAGGACCCGAGCTTGAAGGATAAACCGCCCGCAGGGGCGTGCTGGGTGTTTTTTTTTATATATATATATATTATATGTTATATATAATTATAATTTCCATCAGGCCATCAGACTGCTGAACACGTCATAGACACCTCAGCTTCACTACTGGAACTTCAACATTATGCACTCCACACTGTATATAAATGCCACTTGTTTTGCACATATTCAACTCTGTATATTTTATATATTTTATTATTATTATTATTATTATTATTATTATTATTATTATTTTTACTATTTAATTTGTAAAAATGTGTATACACACACACACACACACACACACACACACACACACACACGTAGGAAAATATTTAGTATACACATCCAGAAATGCATACACTATTATATATTGTACATATATTTATTAGTTTCAGGTTGGCCATTCTTGTATTTTGCTCGTTTGTGTTGTTGTGTTTGCACATCTCTGTTGCTTGTGGGGCTCGCACACAAGAATTTCACTCGCATGTGCTGTGCCAGTGTGCCTGCACATGTGATGTGACAATAAAAGTGATTTGATTTGATTTGATTTGATTAGGTACCACACATGGATGTTGGCAGTGTGTAACACCTCAGATTTTATACATTATTTTATTATTAATTACCTCATGTAAATACTTGATGCCTTAGTTTAAAGATTTTACTCGTCAAATCAAATTAATTCATAAAGCACATTTAAAGACAATGTGCTGTACAAAAGATGGAATATAATACATAAAAAACAAGTAAAATACATGTTAGTAAATGTTAAACCTTGGCTCAAGAGTTGGGAGTTCGCCTTGTAATCGGAAGGTTGCCGGTTCGAGCCCCGGCTCGGACAGTCTCGGTCGTTGTGTCCTTGGGCAAGACACTTCACCCGTTGCCTACTGGTGGTGGTCAGAGGGCCCGGTGGCGCCAGTGTCCGGCAGCCTCGCCTCTGTCAGTGCGCCCCAGGGTGGCTGTGGCTACAATGTAGCTTGCCATCACCAGTGTGTGAATGTGTGTGTGAATGGGTGGATGACTGAATATGTAAAGAGCTTTGGGGTCCTTAGGGACTAGTAAAGCGCTATATAAATACAGGCCATTTACAATTTACCATAAACAGATACAGTCATGGCTAAAAAAACCCCACAGAAGACACAATAAACAAATGAGACAGACTTAACTAAAACAATAATAATAATGATAGAATAAAAAATCATTTTTAAGTCTAGTTTTAAAAGACTCACTGCACGGAGCAGATTTGACTGTTAGAGGAATGCTCTTCCACAGTTTGAGGGCCAAGACAGAGAACACCTCTGAGTTTAAATCTAGAGTGGGGGGCAGTGGAGGGACTGGGAAGCAAAGTAGGAAATCTAAGAAGCCACACATAAAGGGCTTTACAGACAAACCTGAAGATCTTGAAATCAATTCTAAACCTCATGGGACGGACAGGATTGACTGTAAAATAAGTACATAAAGTAAATAAGATCATGGACGACAATTTTCAGATCTATCACACAAAGAAAAGGCAGGATTTTTAGTATAGCGTATAACTAAGTATAACTAAAATTTCATAGTATGATGAAGCATTCGGAGGTCCTGTTTGAAACTAAGGGGCTGAGCCCAACTCCTGAAAAACAACCCCCATAATTCTGCCTCCAATAAACGTTATGTTTGTCACAAAGCAGTCAGATAAGTACTGTTCTCTTGGCAACTCATGCATCGGATTGCCAGACAAAGAAGCATAATTTGTCATTCAAGTCCTGTCCAGTGGTGGTATGCTTTACACCACAGCATCTGACGCTTTGAATTAGACTTGGTAATGTAGGGATTGAATGCAACTGCTTGGCCATGGAAACCCATTCCATGAAGCCCTCTACACACTATTCTTGAGGTAATCCGAAGTCCACGTGAAACTGGGAGGTCTGTAGCAACTGACTCCACAGAAAGTTGGTGACCTCTGCACAATATGCAACTCAGCATCTTCTGACATTGTTCTGTGATTTTACATGGCCTACTACTAGCTGAGTTACTGTTGTTCCCAACCGCTTCCATTTGGCTATATTACAACTAAGATTTGACTATGGAATATTTGGCCATGAGGAACTTTCACAACTGGACTGGACTTATAATAACAATCTGCAATTCACTGAACTCCTGAGGGTGTGACCTGTTCTTTTACAAATGTTTGTAGAAGCAGTCTGCATGGTTATGTGCTTGATTTTAGGAACCTGTGGCCACAGAAGTGATCGAAATACCTAAATTTAGTGATTTGGATGGGCGAGTGAATACTTTTGGTAGTATAGGGTAGGTTGGCTGCTGTTGGGTAAGGTCTTGGTCTCAGTACAAGGAGTGGCAGTGAATGAGTTGACAAGTCAGATCCATCTTTCTCAAGATGAAACCGGTAGGGTTATGTTGACTGAGGACACGTTTTCTCAGAATTAGATCCTTCCCAAACTTCCTGAAACCTTCTCTCTGGTGACAGGCAGTGTTAACCCAGGGACCTTTAGTGTACTGAGGAGTAGGGAACGGAAAGGGCCATTTCTGACCAAATTCAAAAGTGTAGGAGTACATGAGAGACAGTCATAGATTCAAGAGAGTTTGGTGGTCATAAACTATGACAACTTATACATCATTCTTCAAAATGTTGAATGAAAAGCAACAGGGGCAGCAGGCGGTGGCAGGCAGCCAGACACAGAGACCGGCCATCATCTGGATGTTTGTTCGTTTAAAATCAACGAAAATAAAGCTGTGCCACACTATCCAGCAGGACTGGACTGAAACAAAAGTTCAGGCTAGGAATTTGACATCATCCCAGAACACTGTTAAATCAGATAACAAAGTGTCAATTTTATAGGATAACCGTTTACGTTGCTTGCGGATTATGACTTCCAATTTTTGGATTTGCTTCATTTTACCACTGTCATTCCTCTTTTTTAAAGAGGCACAGGCAGCTGTTTTCTGCTTTAAAGGCAAAACTTATTTTCATATGTGTTGGTATAGGAAAAATCCACATACATTTAAACAAAACAATTTATCTATTATCCATCCACCGACTCATATTCATATGCCAGTGTCAATGCAGTTCCATTAGCCTGGAGTTCAGGGGTGGAAGAACACTGAACTGCCAGACCTGCAATTAACTGACAGCCTCCACCTGCTGAGGTAACATTGATTAGTCTAGAGCTCGTATAGCTATGAAAGACCTGATATACATATCATCAGCATTGTAGTTTATCCATAACTTAACTGACTTGATATGAGTACAACTGAGAAGAGATGGCATAGAATGCACTCTTTATGTCTAATATGGACCAAAAATTATATTCATTTATTTCACTTGCACTCTTTAATTATGTTGGTTGGTATTTTGTGAAAATATAGATTCTCTGTCTCAGTATTTTCCATTTCTTCAAATCTTTAAATTGATTTTATCTTAAATACAAATCAATTAATTTGAATTTAAAAGTCAATTATTTTGGGATGAATGTCCTGTCTAACAGCAAATCACCCAGAATTTTCAGGCTTTGCTTAATTGAACTATATGCATGTCTTGGATAAATAAGTATTCCAAATTGGTTCACTTACCTCTCTGTAACTAATTGATCATGCCTGAAACAATGGCACTAATAGAGTAGTTCCAGCAGGACACAGGCTTCCCCTCCAGGAAAGCAAATGCAAAATGCTGCCACTAATTGAAATCATTTCGATTAATATGAAGCATAATCGAGGCTAACAATGTAGCATCACAACGGGTCATGCAGTTAGAATGTATTCCTGTTTGCTCTGTCTCTTTACTGTTTTGAACCTGCACCTCTGTGTTTTGACAGTCTCGCCCTCCTCAATGCACAAAGCAACAATTCATCCTGTAGAGAAGAATGAGCAGACGGGGCGGGGGAGCTCGGAACAGGGCCGATCGATAAGCAGAGTCGGAGCTGTGATTTATTTACCGTTGTGTGTTATGTTGAGGCGAGAGGAGGGAGAAGAAAAGCCTTCTGATATGACCACGGGCAGCCATCATAATGGGGCCCTCTCAATCTTCAGTGAGTTGCTTGTTGCATTGTCAGGCAGGTTTCCGCCGCTGTTCAAAAGCGGTATCCGATCAAACCCATGAGACGCGAGCGACCAGACAGATGATTACTCACTGTAAACGATCCAGGAGGGGAAAAAAAAGAGAAATAACTACAGCGGATATTGATGACTCAATAGACTCAATGACAGACGATTCCATTTGTGTCTAGATAAAGTGTTGACTGTCTTGGATCAATCATAATACAGGCCTGTTATTGAGCATAAAAACCATGTTTAATATCATTAAATCCAGATCAAGCTTTTCCCTCCCTCTGCCTCCTCTGGCTTTCCCTTCCCTCCTTTCCTAGACGCTTACACATATCTGGCAGCCTGCCTTCTACAGTACAACCATGTGAGCACGAGACGTGGGGGATGGGGATATTAGTTGTGTTGTTGGTGGTGAGGGCGGAGGAGGGTGTGTTGTTCGTTTGTGTGTGTGTGTGTGTGTGTGTGTGTGTGTGTGCGGGGAGGGGGGGGGGCATGTGCACCACAAGGAGAGATGGGAGAAAAAAAGAAACCTCCGAGGCAATCATTTCTGGAAGAGTGGTGGCAGTCAGTTTGGGTGTATGTGTTCTCTCTCTCCCTCCCTCCCCATCTCTCTTATTTATTTATTTTGTAATTTCAGACAGTTCAGACATGGCCAACACTCAGCTAAGGCCAATAACAGTTTATAGACTGCTAATGTCATCACATTTTGACAAACTTCTCAATCTGAAGTGACCTTGTGGTGCATGCTCACCTCTGTTCTGCATCTTCTCTATACTCCCCCTCATTTCTGAGCAGGTCGCCGATAGCAGAGGTTATTTGTGTTTATTGCTGAGATTTGAGTATGAAAACTATGCTTTTTACAAAACAGCCTGCTTTTCTATAGTAATGAGGAATATAGGTTCTTAGATAGCCTGTCGAATATAGTGAAGATGAAAACAAAGCAGAGAAGCTGTTTTGTGTGGTAACTTAAGCAAATAAATTCAAACTGAAGGTGTGTGTATTAACTGTTTTCTTTTTCCAAATTTCCAAATTGACTGGTTTTTTTTTGCATTTGTTAGTAAGTAACTTTTGTCCACTTCTTTTTAAAATTGATTTTGTATTTACTGTTTAAGCCATGTGAGTGACTCAAAGATTGCTTACTTTTCAAATCATGTATATTACATTATATATACATTATATTAAATTCAATTCAATTTTATTTATACAGCGCCAAATCACAACAACAGTCGCTTCAAAGCGCTTTATATTGTAAGGTAGACCCTACAATAATACATACAGAGAAAAACCCAACAATCATATGACCCCCTATGAGCAAGCACTTTGGCGACAGTGGGAAGGAAAAACTCCCTTTTAACAGGAAGAAATCTCCGGCAGAACCAGGCTCAGGGAGGGGTGGGGCCATCTGCTGCGACTGGTTGGGGTGAGAGAAGGAAGACAGGATAAAGACATGCTGTGGAAGAGAGACAGAGATTAATAACAAGTATTCCATGCAGAGAGGTCTGTTAACACATAGTGAGTGAGAAAGGTGACTGAAGAAGAAATACTCAGTGCGTCATTGGAATCCCCCAGCAGACTATGCGTATTGCAGCATAACTAAGGGAGGATTCAGGGTCACCTGGTCCAGTCCTAACTATTTGCTTTAGCAAAAAGGAAAGTTTTAAGCCTAATCTTAAAAGTAGAGATAGTGTCTGTCTCCCGAATCCAAACTGGAAGCTGGTTCCACAGAAGAGGGACCTGAAAACTGAAGGCTCTCCCTCCCATTCTACTTTTAAATACTCAACAAGTAAGCCTGCAGTGCAAGGGCAAAGTGCTCTAATAGGGTGATATGGTACTACAAGGTCATTAAGATAAGATGGGGCCTGATTATTTAAGACCTTGTATGTGAGGAGCAGGATTTTGAATTCAATTCTGGATTTAACAGGGAGCCAATGAAGGGGAGAAATATAGGAGGAATATAAGAATATAGGAGAAATATGCTCTCTCTTTCTAGTCCTGTAAGTACTCTTCCTGCAGCATTTTGTATTATATTCATTATATTATATATGTATATATATATATGTATATATATATATATTATATGTTTTATATGTAGTATCTTACACCTCTATAATTCTGTATGAGTAAAAATTCATATGGAAGGTAGATCTAATCCTCAGACTGATGGATGGTTTGCAGTTGCCTTGTGTTTTAGGGGTCTGCACTCCATTGTCACATATGTTGAGCCAGCAGTTCTTAAATCCTACAACTTGTAGAAAAAGATTCCTTTTACAAAGAAAACAAGGAAGTTTAAACAGTGTGCTACAAAAACTTGAAATAGATAACTAAATGAAATACTGTTAAAATATTTTCTTAAATATTCTTAGTGAACAATAAAAACTACTAAAAGTAAGTCAAATTAGAGCATATATGGTTGTTTTTTTTAAAAAAAGGGCTGAAAAGGTTAGTTTGCTGTTAAAGCTCATGGATAATTATTCTAATATGTAGCTAGAAATGAAACTTATGCAGAAGCTCAATAAGGAAGATCTGGAGTCCCCTATCTGGCTGCTTTCCTGCATTAAGGATTTACATGATTAATGCTTTCCTGCTGTCAACTGACATCACTACTTTAGTCCTAACATCTTCTCGCCCGCGTTGTTTGAGCCAATCAGCCTCCGCTTTACATGGTTGAAATCTTTTGCTCTGTCATTTTCCCTTTAGACTCTGTTTCATGCAACCCACCTCTTACCCATCTCGACATCAGCTCTATTGAAACCTCAGTCTTCATCTTCGCTACCACCAGCTTCTAGACTGGGGAGGGTGGTGTCCTGAGTCCTATCACCACTGGAATTCCTTTTTTAAATCTCCAAATACATTAATCCCTCTATCACAAAAAATCATGTTTACTTCTTCCAAGTGATCTCTCCTTATTGAACTAATGCATAAATGGTTAGCTTAATGGATCAACTGTTTAAAAAATATGAAAGTTTTGGTTTGTCATTTGGAATGACTTCTTATTTCTTCTGTGATTGCTAAGACTTGGGACAGCAATTTTTTAAAAAAAAATGTCCAATTGCCCAAGTTAAATAGGTTAATTAGGCTGATTGCCTAAGTTATGGTTAATTATCGCCAATGACAAATTTGACCTTACTGGGTTACTGAGATCTTATACCATGCTAAAAGTAATCAAAGGGGAGGTAAAACAAAAATGAAAATGAAACAGGTAAATTGTTAAAATTTTTAACTAAAAGTGTCAAATTAACCTAATAGTAATGAAACAAACAGTGATAAAAGTCATATTAAGTTCATAGATGAAACTAGCTTTTAAGTAGCTTAAAAATGATAAAAAGCTAATGCAAATCCACTAAACCAATATGTGTAAACCAGGAAACGATGTGATAAACCTGTGGAAAAACGCTGGGTTGACACTCAGCTTATCAGTCAGACCTTGTCCTTGCAAGCCCCCACGTTCCCTGTCATCTTTTCCCCATCCATCCAACCACCCCCACTGCTGGAGGCCTTTGCCCTGGGGCCCATCTGACTGGAAACTGTTGATTTGGATCTCTCCATCACTTGCCAGATAAAAGAAGGATTCAGGATTTATTCCAGCTTCTCTCTCCACTCCTTCCCTCCCTCTAGTCGCCACCACAAACACAATTCCCAGGCACCAGGTTTCTACAGGCCCTCCTAATGAAGTCATTCCCACTACTCATGATTTGGTGAGATTGCCACCACGACCATACTGCTCCCACTATTGCTGCCGCCATGATCTCCTCTTTTCCCCTCACACACCTCAGGTTTCCCATCCCCCATTCCCAATGAGTGAACTCATGTGGAAACAGCAAGTGGTTATATGCATTTTCTTGGTCCATTCCTTCCCCGCATGCATGTCTCTGTGTGTTTGCACATTTATGACATGTTTGTGTGTGTGTGTGTGTACATATATTATGTTATGTTAACTAAGCTAACATAACCTGAGTGCTACTAATTGGATGTTTCCAACAGCAGTTATGCATGATGTGGTATTATGGCCAAAATAAAAATCACATAAGAAACTACATACTGTGGTGAAACAAAATGATTGCAGCAGTTATAAATTCTACCCAAAGTAAAGAAAAACACAAGATGATGAACAGATCACAGTTCTTGTACAGTATGTGCTGTGATAAAATCTGCCAGAGAGGTAGAAATCAAGTTATTTCAACCTGTCAATCACTGTCTGGAAAGATGAAACCCTTTGATGAGTAATGATCAGAAAAAAACAGTAGACAGCTAATGAATCTCTCATAATGTCAGGCACACAAAAAAATCTCTTTGTGGAGGTCTCCTGCACAGCCTAATGCACATCACAGTCTCTGATAGTTCACTCAGCGACACCTCCTCAGTAGGAATCCTCCAGAGACAGCCTCACTGGCTGTCAGTTGGTCGGTCTGCCACTCACAACTATGCGCTCGTCCCCAAGTGCCTGTGAACATTCCACAAGCGCCGCCAATCTGACAACAACATAAAAAAAGCAAAAGAGTGTTTCTGAAGGTATTCTCCTGTGACGCTGGCAAAAGCTCGTTTTAAGTTTTTCTGCTAAGGGAAGTGGGCAGTGGAGTGAGGATGACTCACATCTTACTCCCTGTTAGCAAGGGGGCCATGCGATCAAATGGATCAGATTTTGGCTTTTGAAAGTCAATGATGGCTGCTCAGGAAGCTTGTAAGAGAAGAACTGGACTGGTAACAGCCAGCTGTTAAAACGAACAAAGATCTATGATGTTGAATAGTAAATCATACCATAAGACACAGGCCTAAAAGAAAGACTGAAAAAAGTATGGATAAACAGCCTACTCATTATTAACCAAAGTAAGGAATATCTGATAAGTGCCAATTAATATGCTTCTAACCTAGAATTTGCATGACAATAAATGCAATGCATTATCAGTATGCCAACATCATGCATTATTAAAGTTGGACACCATTAACATAATAATATATTTGCATAATCAAGACCAACATTTGCATGGAAGATGTTGTAGTGAACCATGCTGAATCTCCATACTTCAGCGAAAGGTGAAGTCGTTTCTACTACATGTCCTTCTTCAGTCAATTCAGAGTTTTGTGACATCTCACATTAGTTCCAGTCCCATCAGAAGGACTTGTTGCTCTAATTCAGTGCCTCAGATAAGTCTACATTGCATATCACTTCACTTATCTGATGACAGCAGTTGTACAGTGGTTAGTTCCTTTCAAACCAACTACTGTATTAAAACGCAGTCCTGCTATTTCTATTCTTATATATTTTAATACAATAATAATCATACATAGAATAAAAGATGGAAGTAGGTAGTACCTTAAACCTGGATTATATCTGAAGGCCACCAGATGCTGTGATTGCAAAAATACTTCTGGTCCTATCAAAGTGCTCAGAGACTGCAGATGAAAATTAGCATGTAGCTAAATCTGGTATAAAGCATTAGTGTGATTAATGTATTTTGTACAAAGAAATAACCAAAGAAAAACAAACTACAAAAAACCCCAATAAATAAAACGGTTCACTGAATAACCCCTATAAACATTTACCATTGAGTTTATGGGCTTGTTCATTATGGGTGAATAGAAAATTGTCAAATTGTTCATCTTGGTCATTCTATTTTTCAAAATGAGGGATTATCTGTAGTATGAAACTACATGTTTGGAGGTTTGGAGTCTTCTCTCACCCCCGTTCTCTGCGGCCTGCTGGAGCGGGGGGGCTAGGAGGAGGAGTTGGCCGTCCGACTGCGGTCTGGAGTGTGGGGCCTCCCTGCTGCTGCGGAGTCGGGGCGGTCTGCCTCTCCCCACCGCAGGGAAAAGGGTAACACCACCTGGGTCTGGGTGCAGTTCCCCCCTCCAGGGGCAAGGGTACCTAGACCCGGTTTGTAGAGTAAGCTTGGGGAGTGTGATCGTGTGTACAGCGTCTCTTTATGTCTGTCTCCACGTTGGTTGAGTGTGGAGTAAGTGCATATGAGAGCATGAGGGTGGGAATGGATGTTTGTGTCTGTGTGTGCCTGTATGTCTGTGTCTATATGTCAGGTTGGGTATCAGACGCCACCTCTCTGGGGACATCTCAGGCCCTCCAAAGTTTGGAGGCCTATCTCCCCCCACCACCACTTCCCCTGCCAGTGGCGGACTCCCTCAGACATCGGTGCGTTGGTGGTTCTTTGTGTCCGGGGATGGGCGTCCAGGTACACACCGGCTCACTCCTTGGCGGCCGCTTATCGGGGCCTGGAGCCTGGGGCTCGCTCGGGCCACTTCGGAGGTGGGGTGCCCCCGGCCTCTCGGCCTGGGGCTCGGTCAGTCAGGCACAGCTGGCTGCCGGCGGAGCTCACGGGCACGTCACTGCAACTCCCTCTGGCTTCTGCTCCGCGGCTGCTGAGTGAGCCCTCATCTGGGACTCTCCTCAGCTCTTTCTGGGACAGTGGCGCGGCTGCCCCTCTGTTAGTCTTCCTTGGTCTCTTGTGTTCTGGGGGCCTCTGGATGTCTGGAGTTTTGATCTCCTCCATACCTGCTTCATGCCCTGGAGGACGGGGCTGTGGCTCCCCCACACCCTCTAGCAGATCATTACATGAAGGAACCTTTTAAAAAAACAAGCGCGTCCATGCTCACAGGTGTACACACGGGTGATCACACCCACAAACTACACCCTTTTTGGCTCCTACCTCAAAGCACACTGTGTTCTGTTGATCTTATGTGCTGCACAATAATGTTTAATATTTAGTATTTACTGTCATATTCCCATATATCATTGTGATGTTGTTTATTCTATTACTCTTGTTCTCTTCTGCTTGTTTTCTTTTTTTCTTTCTCAGCAGGTGATCCAGGTGATCGATATATGCATTTTTTTTCTCTTTTTTTCTTTTTCTGCCCGTTCTGTTGGTTTTTGTTTTTTGCCCTTCTCCCCCGTCCCTCTTCTCAGCTGTTTCTCTTTCCCTCTTTCTTTCTCCCCTTCTTTCCCACAGTCAAGTCTGTCCCGTATTCAGTAAATGGAAAATAAAATAAACAATAAAAGGTGAATCAAATGGACCATTACGGCAAGGCTGGGATGGTCACTTTGGTAAAGTAAATCCGTTGGGCATCTTTCTTTGCCTTTAGACAATAATTCTGATGGCAAAAGAGCCAAACGGGACAGGCAAAAGAAGAAAAAAAAAGTATGAAACTACATGCTCACACCTGTTAATCACAACTCGTCAGTTAAAGAGTGTCTGGTTTCATGCTCAAACCCACTCCTACTTCTCATATCTACTTGATGGTAATGGCGTAAACTGTTATTTTGAGGCTTAAAAACAGGACTTCAAAGACCAACAGATGGCATCACAGTCACCATGTC
This sequence comes from Aulonocara stuartgranti, assembly GCF_965226115.1. Classification (NCBI taxonomy): domain Eukaryota; kingdom Metazoa; phylum Chordata; class Actinopteri; order Cichliformes; family Cichlidae; genus Aulonocara; species Aulonocara stuartgranti. The sequence continues at coordinate 32,036,887 of NC_138958.1, forward strand.
CATCTGTTATACCATCTACGATGCTGTCATGCTTGGGAAAAAGGCAAATCCAAAGAGCAGACCCAGGGAAAAGTTGGAAAATTTAAATTGTTAACTGTTATGGAGGGAATGGCTTGCTGATAGAGAGTAGTTGGTGGGAAGACTTAGCAGCACTACAGCTTTGCATATGGGAGCTCTGCTAGTTGTTGATGCTCACAAACCTAGAGATGGGTATACAAAGTTATCACAGTTTTGTGTGATAACTTTTCAACCACTGGAGTGAGTACTATCACCATAAAACTCAGAGTCACACATTACAGAACAAGCCTGAAAAGTAAAATAGTGTGAGATGTGTCTAAAGACACCAGGACAACTGCCAAGACAGTAGTGCATGACTTAGCCAAGTGAGGAATTGTGGTCACCAAGAAGACAATCACTAAAAACCTATACAGGAATAAACTGTGTTGTTGCAGACCAAGAAAAACTCTGTCTGAAAGTTCAAGCCAGACTCAAGGATGCTAAGGGCAACCTGGACAAACATTATGTGTAGTGGAAGCAAAACCTTTGGTAAGAGTATGCAAAGCTAAAGCGCTTTGGCCATAGAGATATTGCATGTATTTGGAGGAAGAAGAGAGAGGGATTCCACCCAAAAAACACTATCCTCACAGTGAGACCAGGTGGGAGTATCATGCTGCAGGGATGCTTCAGTGCGTCTGGAACTGGAAATCTTGTCAAAGTGGAAGGAATCATGAAGAAATAAGGATATGTGAAGATTTTGAAAGGAACTGGATCTGGGTCATCAATTTGTCTTCCAAAAAGACTCCAAACATATGTCACTCCTGATGAAGAACTAACTCTAGAAGACCAAAGTAAATTTTATTGAATGGCCTTCACAAAGCTTTGACTTGGTTCTCATTAAAAATCTGTGGGATGAACTGAAGACCATTGAATGTGAAGGTGCTTGAGAGATTCACCAAAGAAGAATGGGCTGGGATTTCTCAGAAGAGGTGTGTGAGGCATCAAATGACTGTAGGCTGTTATCTAGCAAAAAGGATACAAAATTGACTATCAGATTCAGGGACCCACAATCTGTAATAATTTTGACCTTGGTAGGTCTTTTGTTTTATTTTTGTGAAATTATTTTGTTTCTGTGTTTAAAATAGGATGTTTGGAAAAGCTGTCTACAGTGCAAATTCCTTGCACTGTTTAACAGCAGTTTGGATATACTTAAAAAAAATGATATATAGGCTAATGATTCTGTACTCCACACTTGATTATCAGATGCAAGCATCTGCATCAAGGACTGCTCAAACTGAGAAATTCCACCCGGGCACAGACCCAGAGAGAAGAGCCAGCCCACTAACACCATTTGATACTCAATAGTAAAACGAGTTTAATAAACAAGAAAAACAGATTTCCAGTCCATCCAGCTGCCCCACAATAGTGATCGCCTAGCTCTTGCTGGCTTGTTTAGGTGCACCCTGTAGAAGTCTTCAATTAAGAGATGGATCCAAAAGGAATGACCAGGGAATACAACATCTATCTTCTGTTCCATATGCCTCCCAGTCCACTAGATAATGGAGTCCCCAACCTCGCCAGTGGATATCCAAGATCTTGTGGATTGTATATACTGCTTCCCCACACATGTACATGTTTGTTGGAGGATGTGTAGGGGGACAAAGTCAGTTGTAATTTGTCTGCAAAAGTTTAGACAATGGGAAAAGAAAGTTGGTGTACTGCCACTCTGAAGTCTAAAGCAGCCACCTTGACTGCCAAGAGCTTATGAGGATCAGGTAACCAGGACAAGTGTAGACTTGACAGTCTCTTGAGCTCAGCAAAGGCTTTTTTGGCTTTGGGATTCCATTTAAACGACCTGGAGAATGAGATGAGAAAGGTTGATTGTGAAACAAACTGGCTTCAGTTTCTTATAAAAGATCTGTCTGCAACTGTGTACATGGCATTTCAAGACAGCTTTAACTTTCCCTGGGTCAGTCTTCATCTGCCCACCCTCAGGAATGTAGCCCAGAAAAGACACTTTTGTGACATGGAATTTGCTTTTGCTTTTTGTCACACAGAGCCTGTTTTCCTATAGATGCTCTAATACTTTCACTACATTTTCTTTATGTTGTATGAGATCTCTGGAGAAAATTAGAAAATTGTAAAAATAGACAAATACAAAGTTGTTCAGAAAAACCCTCAGCACATCATTGACTAAAGCCTGGAGAACTGCTGGTGCAATGGTTAACCTAAAAGGGGAGCACTGAATGCAACCTACACTCATCAGCTTCCCTTTTGTGCACCAGACAGTAAGCGTTGAGCAAATCGAGCTTAGTGAACACGGTTACATCATTCAACGGCACAGGTGATGTATCTTTAATGATGATCTAATTCATGTACTCAATAAACGGTCTCAGTGTTGTATTCTTTTCCTCAACAAAAATATAAGATGACTATATAATACTGAGAGCAAGTGAGTCCTTGATGCAGGTTTCCATGGCTTCTCTTTCAGGACCAGAGAATTTGTAGAACCAGGTTGAAGGCAGAGGAGCTTCAGGCAACAGATCAGTGGCACATTCGTAAGGTCTGTTGGGAGGGAAAGAGCATTTTCTCCTTACAAAAAAACTTGTCCCAGGTCGTAGTACTTGGGGCGCACCAATGACAAATCTGGCAGAGAATTGGCTGACGGGAAGTGAATTGACAGGAGGCATAATCTAAGCAATGACAAAGGCAGAAAAAACTCCAACTCTCAATTCTCCTGTCAGTCCAATTTATGTGAAGGTCATGAGTTTCTAACCAGGTACAATCAAAAACGATTGGAGTTTGTGGTGTGGAGAATCTATGAAACTCCAGGTACTCACAGTCATTTCCTGATAGCATGAGATGAACTCGCTTTGTTCGGTACAAAATCCTGATCAGCAACTGACCGTTTAATGGAGACACAGAGAGGTGAGAAGAGTGGTTCCAAGGGAATTCCTAACTGAAATGGCAACTGATCACCTAATATTACTCCATTTTTATCAGTTCCAGAGTAAAGTAATGTCTACAAAGGCAGGCTAGTTGCAGGAAGTTGCCCACCAGTACCACCACAATTCCTGACGGACTTGGTCTTTTAATGGCATGCAACATAATGCCTAATCTGACTATGGTACATGCAACATTTTTCCTCCCTCCTCTCTTCCTCCAGGGAAAGTTTGGTTCACCCCAGTTCAGCTCCTCAATGATCACGAGGAAGCGCATGAATGGAAAGGTAAAGGAGGTTTTGGAAGCTGAACTCGGGGCAAGTGTTGCTTTGATTTGACACTATCTAAATACAATTGAAATTACTTGAAGTGTAGGATTTGTAGTTCTTTTCTTGTGCCTGTTCATGAAACTGGTTATCAATCTCCCTAGCAGTCCCCTAAATTCTCAAGGGAATCTTAGCTGAGTGTCATTCTTAGTGGCTCACTTACCCTTCAATTTATCACTTAGGAAATGATAGAAACCGTTTTTTAAAGCCTTGTCTCCCCAACCTGCTTCATCAACCAACACTTTAAACTTGACAGGAAATTCAGATACAGATCTATTCCCCTGTTAATCATTAGACACTTCAGATTCAGCTCAGGATTCCTTAAGGGGATTGTTAAAAACCTGTTAAAACTCATCAATGAACTCATTGTAGGTGACTGAACTGATGAGGTTTGAGAGTAAATGTAACTCCACCCAGAGACGATCAGAAATGCTTTTGGTGAGCGATTAAACAACAGTGGGCACTGAAGAAGCAAATCCCCGCAGCAATCCAACTCACCCCATGGGGAGAGCTGGAGTGACTACAGGACTTGGGTCTGGAACTGTAGATGAAGAAGCTTGAACAGTCGCTCAAGGCTGAGTGATTTCAGTATTTACAATCTGGATAGCTTTGTGCCTGTATCATGAGCAGAGGTGGGACCAAGTCATTGTTTTGCAAGTCTCAAGTAAGTCTCAAGTCTTTATCCTCAAGTCTCAAGTCAAGTCTCAAGTAATGTCAGGCAAGTCAGAGTCGAGTCTCAAGTCACTGGTGTAAAAGTCCAAGTAAAGTCACAAGTCTGAAACTTTGAATTTCAAGTCCTTTCGAGTCTTTAAAAAAAAAAAAAACGAAAAAATAATGTTGCAGTTATGCTAAATGTAAATATTAGACCATGTAATTTTTAAATCTGTGTTTTTCTCAACACATGACAAAATAGTGAACTTAGAAAATATACACAAATTGTGAAATTGCACCTCTTTAAAATGCAGCTCAATTAAACCTAGCTCCAAGAATAATTTTCACCGACAGTTCTGAGATAAGCTGCATGTTATTCTTGGATGCGCTTGTAGGACCGGCTTTAAAATCGCATGACAAAAATATCATACATAAATAAATGATATTTTAAAAAAAAATATAATTTAAAAAAAAACTGCATCACCAACGTAGCCTGGAAAACATTTGCTAGTTAGATGAGGTCAGCTATCTCATCGTAGCATATTTATATGCATATTTATAATTATACGGTTCTTGGAGTGAGTGCATACACTCATGAAGTTTAGTAACTTCCGGTCACTGCAACAAGCCCAGGTACAGTTTACCGACGGATGGGTGCAGGACCTTGAAATGCACCGTGTAGAAAGTAAAGACCATCGTATGTATCATAAGTTTACCAGTCTCACAAATCGTCGTCATAAATACACATTCGTTAACCGTTTATTAATAGGACCTTTGAGCTCAACGGTAGTTAATTAGCAGTGGAAATAATTTCTGGTAGCATCACAGAAATGTAGCAGTGACAATAATATTGTATGCTGTAATCGCACTGGACAATTAGTGATACAAAACAACTGTTTTACCCTGTGAATAAAAGTATATGTTTTTGTCAATGTACCATAATAACAGAAGCGAAACACAATATTCTGTCAGGACAATTCACTATTTATGCACAATAAACAAAGGAGCATAGCACGACAATTTCTGTTCAGCGCCAGACTTGCTTGTAACCTATATCACCAATTATGTTAAGAAAAATGACGCATTAACTACAACAGCAGACTGACCTTTGTGGAAATGCTTGGAGCAGACTAACCTGTGAGCTGGAGGGTTCTGGGACGTTATAATTGGTCTTTGAATGGCTGCAATCCAGTCGCATCTTTGTTACTTCGGAAACATGGCTCGAACAATTTCTCTTCAACGACGTAATCCGATAACAACCGATCTCTTTACCCGTCGGCTTCCCGTGGCTGTCATGCGACCAGCTATTGCAGTTAATAACACAACAGCTTCTTGACATTTTTGTGTTTCTTTTTATCGCTGTGTGACTGGTTTCAATTGAAAGCCTGCGTGCGCTAGTACCGCTTGCCACGAGTTCCCAGAATCCTTTGCGGTTCTACCCGTGAATGACGTCACATTTTCAATATCTATATAATATGCATGTTAAATTTTATATTTGGGGTAAAATATCAAGTCTTTTCAAGTAAACCGGTTCAAGTCCAATTCAAGTCCCAAGTCATTGGTGTAAAAGTCCAAGTCAAGTCACAAGTCTTAGAACATTATTTCAAGTCAAGTCTAAAGTCATAAAATTAATGACTCGAGTCTGACTCGAGTCCAAGTCATGTGACTCGAGTCCACACCTCTGATCATGAGTACTTCTATAACTGCAAGACAAGGTTAAAAATACAGTATAATATTAAAAAGGTAATATTATACTGAGTTCAGTAAACTCAGGTTTTTTTTACAGACTTGCTCTTATGTGACAAGCAATTAATATTAGCTGTAAACCAATAGTTCATTGATTTTAGTTGGTTCAAGTGCTACATTATGCATCAGAATAAAGCATTAATCTATAATTAGAAAGTATGGCCACTATTGACAACTAGTACATTGAAATGATCAACAACAACAACAAACAAAAACAAAAAAGTGAAATTAATCATAGACTGTATATAATATATTAACTTCAGTGTTACTGTAAGTGTTAACAAATAGGAGGTGTTAATGCCTATACATACATAAATACACAGTGTTAGGTACAATTTGTTCCAAAGTAAGGTGTTACTATAACCACATTTCATTTTTTAGGAACACTTTACTGTACTGAATTCAACAATTACATCACAGTTACAGTTATGTTGTTGCTTGTGTTACAAATATTTTGTGCTACAATCAGCTGTTTTCAGTTCCCGTGCTGCAGTCAGAGAAATGGTCGACGGTTCTACAATTTTTGATGAGGAGAGATATGAATGTTACTTTTTTATCGCATGAAAGAATAAGAGTGCAATGGTAAAGTGCAAACTGTATCCGGATAACAAACAGCTATATTATACCGCTAACACTATTTCCAAGCATCTGCGCAGACAGCATGCTAATGCAAACTTAGCAAAAAAGCAGAGTGAGGTTAAAGTTGAGTGTATGCTAACTCAGATCAAGCAGTCAGAGCCTTCAACAGGTATCTAAAGCAGTGAACAGTCAGGCTTGCAGCACTGTAACCTTCTTGTAAATGTCTCTACAGTAGAATGACTTTTTGCAAATTGCTTTTCAGCCTCTTTGGGCTGGTTTTCAACTGTGTTGTTGCTGGTGTTGTGTTTATGAATAAAAATACATAAAAACTAAAAGAAAGATCGTATAAGTGATTTGTGCTGGTGTGTAGAACTGTAATTTAAGGTACACGGGTTGGTAATAAATTACAGCTGCTTTGGTGTTAATGAAATTAACAAAGGTTCCACTGCAGGGGAAAAAATGAAACATGAGAATGGATTTTTGGAAAATAAGTCATTTATTATCTTAGCCTCTGCTTCTCTTGTATATCTCTTTAGCCTTGTGGGTAGAGCTATGAGCATTTGTTTGGCAGTTTCTCGAGCCTCAGGTATGGACATCTTATTGTACCTGTTTTTCATCCACGTTAACTGACCAACAGCTCCCAGCTTGTGCTTCTAAGATTGCTATGGCAGTGGTGAATGTGGTGTACACTGATTTCAGTGATACTGCTAGTGGTGATGATGTGTAGAGCAATGTGCACATCTGATACAGTTTAGGGCTCCCTGTATATAGCCAGTGTGAGTTTCGGGGTATTCGATTAGTTGTTTTCTGTAAGCTGACCATGAGATGATACTAAGGAATGGAAGTATAGACTTCATGATGTCACTGTTTTACTCAAGTATTAACGTGAATGACTGTTAATATAAAAACTTTTTTTTTCAGCTTTAATGAGAGGTAATGTCGTGGTCTATGACGTTTATTGTAAATTTTTCAATTTTTCATTTTTCATAACTTTTTGTTCAACTTTCTATTATACTACATATCATAGTTTCACTGTATTATACTTTAATGTGTATTTTCATCCACACTGCATGGGTAGTTGTCAGCTACATATAGAAAATAGGCAGCACGATTAATTTCAATTGTATATTTAAATACTTGGTATTGTATTGTTATTTTTCATCAGATAATTTAAATTAGATAGGTATGAGTTTTCAAGTTATATTCAAAGTGAAGCAATGTGCCCCTGATAAAACAAAGTAAAGGCACTTAGCATGTGTTCGCCTAGTTAAGATTCCCTCTCAGCAGTAATACAATGTTTCTAAGTGTCTGCTGGAAAACAAGTGGAAGGTCAAGAACATGAACAATAGATGTTGATTCCAATTATGTGTAAAGCATTGAACAAGATGCGCTAATGATGGCGTTGTAGGGAGAAAAAAGGTGTTTATGTGCTACTCTCCCAAAGCCTGTGAAACAGTTTATTAAGCAAAGGCTTTATTTCCATAAAGGCTGATAAGACTTCAAATGATTCACTGAAAAACAGTCCTGGCATCAGCACAGCAAAGCGGCGTGTGTATTTATCTCTCCCGACGTTGGGAGACAATCAAGACAAAGATGATAGCACATTTTGAAATGCAGCACAGAGACATAATGAGATTGCAGCTACTTCAGGAACAAACCAGACAAAATGTTTTTTTTTCTTTTTCATAAATGACTCCTTGTTTTATTCACACGCACCAAAAAAGGGCCATCGTTTTCAATTAATGAAGCAGGGAATTGAGTCCGAGGTCCTGCGGGATATGGATTAACTACGATGGCTTGAGGGCCCAATCTCACACTGAGTCTGTGCTGTGGTACTGCGTGGAAGAATTTTTCATTGAAGCCCCCCCCCCCCCCCCCCCGCTACCTCCTACTTCCAACTCATCCATCCATTCCTCATCCTAAGGTGAGTTGCTTCAGTGCAGACCGCTATTAGTGGTAGGGGGAGATAAAACTGTAAGTGTTGCTCCCAATTAGTGCATCAGTGACCGCTCTGTGCCTCCTCCACGGCGAAGCCTGCGAGGAAGGAAGGAGGAGAGAATGAAAGATGGGAGGAAAGGATGGAAGGAAAAAAGAGAATTGTGTGAAGATGATGGCCGTGGAAAGGAATAAAAGAAGTGAGCTGGTTAAAGAGCTAGCGAGATAAAGACAAGACAAGAGATGAAACAAAGTGAGGATAGAAGAGAGTGAGTGGCGGTGGTGTAGGTGGAGGCGGAGGGAGACAGAAAAGTGACTAAAAATGGCTTAACCATTCATTTTGAGTGGCGAGACAGGTCCTATTAACATTTAACAGCGTTTGCGCAACTTGGTGTGGAGGTTAGGATGCAAATGAGGAGGAATTAAAACTGGCCAGAGGTTTGTCATTGATGGATTGCAGTCTGGCGGTACTCACCACTTCCTAGTGTCCATCACAGACGATTACTGTATAATTAAACCTTATTTCTGGACTCTCCGACGCATAATTACTTGTGTGGGAATGTAACCATCATCTAAAAGCTCCAGCAAAATGCTTTAGCATTTAGTCTGGCAGGCTGCAGTCATTTCACAAGAGCAGCTAGACAGATAGAGCCATCTGATGATCGGCAAAAGAACAGTCACTTTTAATAAGAGGTGGGAAAAAAAATATTAGGCGACAGTGTGCTGATTATAGGAAAATTAGGCTTTCAACTGGTAAAGTCCTTTGTGTTATTTGCATAATTTATTCCAGCTTTACCCCCGTTCAATCGCCTCCGATTTTTTTTCTTTTTTTGTGAGCTGTGGGCAATTTCCTCTCATATTTGAATAGATTGCACATTTAAGACTACTTAAGGAAAATGATCACTTAACATATTTTAATTGTTGTGCAAAAGACTGAGCGAAGGTGTGAGGCACAGCTTATGGAGGGAGGAGGACCTTTAGAAAATGAAGAGGACAGTGTTTTGGCAGATAACCTCGGGGTACAAACGCACACACTGGAAGAATGTAAACCTTGAAATTGTGAGTAAAGCTCAAGTCCGGCTGCTGGACTTAATTTTCCAATAACGTCCCCTGCTGATCAACCATAGCGTCATAAATACGGGTTATTTCTTTGTGTCCGAAAAATCAGATGGGGGAATAGATGTATATACGTCATGAATTATTTATGATCATAGCATGTATAGCATGTGCCAAAGTGGAAAAATAAAGAAAACGGCACCCCTCGATGTACTTTAACCTTGTGACGTGTTCGAGTTTTCAGAGATAATTACGGAGGCTACGCGGCAGCTTCCCACACTTCACCAGTAGCTATATAATGACACCTAGGAAACATAGTGGGTAAATGCGCATCATTTTCTTTAAGAGCACTCACATAATCCAAATTCTTTGTGATGGAGAAACATAATTAATGCTTTAATGTTTTGGTCTAGCCACTCTTAGCATAGCAAGAGAAATGAATTGTTACATTTTAATGAGAGAAGCGACAGCGCTGGCTTCCTGTGCAACACGGATGATTTTATAATTGCACACAAGGGTGACTAACACAAGGCTCATTAAGGCGATTTTTCAGCTGGGCTATTTTTTGGCAGGACAATACATTTATTTTTCCATTTTACTGATAAATAAATTCAGTTATTACTTTACGCTTCCAATAAAAACAATAACAACAACAACAACAAAAAAAAAACGTATACAAGCTGTAATCTCCCAAGAAAATGTCTTTAATGAATTGTTTGTTGCTGCTTGTATCTCAGATTACATGAAAATACATTTAAGTTGACTGCAAGTATGGCAACATATTCACACATATAAACAAGTGGTGCATTTGTATTGTATGTATAGATATGTACAACAGAAACACATTACACTCTGTTTTAAAGTTGTGCAAGTGTGTTATATATACTAACAATTTATAAAATTTAACACACTAAATCAAAAAAAAAAAATTAAATAAAAAGAGTGTGCCCATGTATATACACATTCACACGCGCACAACCACAGTACTTCACAGAAGATTAAAGCAAATGTATTGGATTATACATTTCCAGGTCACGTTTAGGTTGACCCCCAACCGTTCCCCCGCCCCCTTTACGAATCGCTTGCGTGTTTTCACATCAGTTTCATCATGAGTGTGTGTCTGTCTCGGAGAGGACACGTGGTAACACACACAAACGCGCACACGCACACTAGGCTATGCTGCAGCCTCCGGTCGCACCATCAGCTAAATGTTTTTAAGTACAGTCATCTGAGGTAGACTGCGCAAAACTTCATGGTGTTATTCTTTCCTCCTTTTTTTGTCTTTTTTTTTAAATACATTTTCCACAAATGTCTGACATTTGTAAAAGACCTAAATCAAATACCACGTGTGTTTTGTAGCCATGAGGTAGAAATGCTTTAAAGAAGAACTCTATTTAAAGAAAGGAAAAAAAGGGGAAAAGATCAGCACATCATGGAGAAAAAGACATGAAAAGAGGACCCGCTAAACACGCAACAAACAAAGCGTAGCATTGACCAGTGTGTTTCAAGTGGTTTGTCGGTCGGCTTGTGGAGAATGGCGAGGGATAGAGAGAGAGAGGAGGAAAGGCCTGTGCTACTGTTGTGTGCTGTGAAGTGCATTAGTAGGTTTTTCTGTCCAAAGGGACTCTCTCTCCAGAGGATTTGCTGACAGAAGGAATTCTGGTACAGATTGTTTTGAGGGTGGTTTTCTGACGGACCACTCTGCTTTCCCCCCTTGTGCTGCTGCTGCTGCCACGCTGCCTGTCTGTCTCTCTTTTCCATCAGTTTGCTGATGCTCAGCAGAACTCCCCACCCCCACCCCACTCCAGGTGCTGAACTGATGGTGCCTACGAGATAGCGACACAAGGCATACACAACAAGCAGCTCGTACCTTTGGGATATTTTTCTTATAGAAAAATCAGGAGGTACGATAAAAAGGGTAAGACTGATCAGCGGTTTAGATAATTAAAACACCAACTAAATAAGTGCTGTCAATGCCGTTGAGAAATTTCAACAACCCCCCCCCCCCCCAGATTACACACAAAACGCTTTAGTGCACGTGCAATAGACTTAAGTAGTCCCATGCCACAACAGCTCCTTAAACGGTGGCGAGGAAGAGACAAAAATACATTCCAACATGATACAAAGGGAAACAGATATTGTTCAGTGATGTAGGTCTTCAAAACTACTGCCAAAATTCCCCACTCATGTTAAACAGTAGGAACTCAAATGTATGTAGATCGTGCGCTTCATACCATCTTAGTAACTTTCAAAAAGAAAGACAATACGGATACAGGAAAAAAAAGCGCTGACATTGTTTAGAATTGATTTGTTTTTCTGGGGTGGTCATCTTAGATTAAAAAAAAACAAAAACAGAATAAAACATATATATTCCAACTGCATATACCTCCTGGCTGACCGTATTATGGTTATGACAACTGCCGTGCAACCGAATTTATTTCTTTAAATTTCTACTTTCCACATATGTAATTTACATGAGTGGCATCTCATTCAGAAGCTAATCGAGTTCAAATACAGCTAAACATGGTAAGCTAGTTTCCCTAGATGTGGATTAAGCCTAAAAAACTAACTTTTTTTTTAAATCAATGAAGATGAAGAATTTGTTTTTGTCTATAGCTAAGCGTCATCTGTGTCTTGGAAACTGAGCCAGTGTTTAACAAGGGGAAATTCCTACAAACGTATCTATGATACCAAAGTCCAAATGAAATCATTGTGTCATCTTCTACAGCACAACTATCTCTCAAATTAGATTTTTTTGTTGTCTGTCCCCAAAAAACGTCAAAGTCGGTAACATTGCAAAAACTGTAACCATGTTCTTATATTTCACTTCTTATTTAATTTCATTTTCACAATGAAAAATAGACTTACTATTAATTTTCATTTTTTATTTCAAAATAAACACCAGTAATTGTTAAAGACCTCAATAAAATATAGCAAATAAAGCAATAATGCAATTTTTGTAAAATGTTGCACCTATACAGGTATGATATGACCCATGTTTTCATAGTGCTCCTATTTTAGTCACAGCATATTGTTACAATGTCTGATTGGTGTTTATGGTTGTATGAGCACGTTCTGTTCTTTTAATGATATCAAAGTTAAAAGTTAATTTAAAAGCATATTTATATATGACATTTGTTAATACTGCAAAAAATAACTAAATATGATTTCAGTTGGACTCGGTAAGGGCAATATCCAAGCCTCGCTTTCTTGATGCTGACTGACAAACATGCTTTCCTCAAAACCATGCAAGACCAAGTCAAACAATAATGTAATACCCACACAAAAAGACAGTATTTTTTCTTTGATATCACTGATATTTTGGAGAAATACAGTTATTTGTTCTCTTTATGAAAGATAGCCAAGTCTACAAACATTTGCCCGTTAGCTTAGCATTGCAAAATCCCTGCAAAAACACTGTTAAGTGTTTAAAAAGTTAACTGGTTAACTTTAACATGCTGCAGTCTAACAGGCTAACATATTTTATGCCAAGCTAACGTAAACAGCTGTTGGTACTAGCCTGATCTCTCAGTTAAAAAAGCAAATAAGTATATTTATATGAAGAATGATTCCTTCCATTTAAGTTCATCAAGATCAGAGAATACCTCGCTTAATGTATGATGAATATTTTACGCAGGAGTTAGCTGATAACTGATGCGGTTCCATGCAGCTAAACCATATAGCCTAGATCATGTATTATAGACAATGTTGATTATGGTTGTTTTAATTAATGTACAACTCCCACCACCCCAACACCTGCCCATCTTTTAAAACCCCAAAACAACACAGTTTTATATTTTGAAACAGCAATGGTAATAAGCTCATAAGGATTGGTCAAGTAGAAACAGGTAACTAAAGCACCTGCAGTGAGGGGGGGGAAAGGACAAAATCTTTTTACTCTCACTATAGAATATGTTCCACGAATCCAGAACACATTTAGTACATTCATTGCCACCTCTTTGCTATTTAGCCTAGTCTTTTGAGGTACACCTAACACTGCCAGATTCTCCTCTCAGGTCTTAGTGCTTTTCGTGAAGATGTCTTGAGGTACTGTACAATTCACAAACGCTTTCCTGAGTGTTGGTTGTTGGTTTGTTACGTTTGCTTGTTTTGCAGACACAGGATCAGAAACATGGGTGAGAGTCAGGGGCCCAGGGTACTGCAGCCCAAATGGATTTCTGCTCTTAGTAAGACAATAAAGGTCGATTGACCACCACCCAATGGTGACTGTCAGTCTGGGTCTTTCAGACATGCCGCTGAAGTTTTTAAAGCTCTTAATAATTATCAGCTCATGCCATGAATGTAGATTGTGAGGCAAATAAACAAATAAACTCAGAAAGCACCACTTCAGGCACTTGGATAGCCAACTAAATCTCAAGAACAACAACATAACAATATATACACAGACACTGGGGTGTCCTGTCTGAAGCCAACTTGCTTGCAATGTGTAAACAATCCCTGGCTTTCTGGAGTGTCGAGCATTCAAATTAAAACTCTTGTTCATTAACTGCAAAATTGTCAGTTGTCTCATCAAAGCGACTCTCTTGGTGCATCTAAACCCTACTTGTGAGAGCTTGTGTTGGCCTTTTGTGTGCCTTTCCCCTTCAGCACAATGCTTCTGCCCTGAGGGGAGGAATTGTGGAAACCTCTTTTTCTCAAGGGCGGGATCTATCTTTTCACTGACTGCAACCAAACATTTTGTTCCACTCAGTATAAGTGTCAATCTCTTTCTGCGATATACTTGCTTGGAATTTACAAAAGACACTCTCAATGTCCTGGTAGGTGAGGGGCCTGATTTGTCCCCTGGGCATCATACCAGTCATGTCCACGCCCTGTGCAGAGACATGTAACAGGCCTACAAGAGCCTCCTGGCAGAGTCTGGCCAGATCCAGTCCTGAGAAACCATCTGTACGCTGGACCAGCAGCGCCAGCTCCTCCTCGCTCAAACAGTATTTGTGCTGAGATTGGGCCAAGAGCTGGTTCATGATCTGGTGTCGAGCTGCGCTATCCGGCAGAGGCACCAGGACCCTCCGGGAAAAGTACCTGCGCAGTCCTTCATCCATATCCTGTGGTCTGCTTGTGGAGCAAACCACCAATACTTGGTTGCCTCCATCCTCGCCCGAGCCCATAAGAAGTGAGTCTAACTGGGCAAGAAGTTCACCTTTAAGTCGGTTGATAGGGCTCTCTTCACTGAGGTGGGCCGACAAGAGCATGTCCACTTCACTAATAAACAGTACTGAGGGCTGCCGGCACCGTGCCACTAGGAATGATGCTCGGATGATTTTTTCTCCATCCGCCAGCCACTTTGTCGCCAGTGTTGAGCCGCTGAGCTGTAGGAATGGTGCTCCCAGCTGACTGGCCAGGCAACGTCCCAGCAATGTCCTGCCACTGCCTCTGGGGCCAAACAGCAACACACAATGCGGGGATGGTCCTAAACTGCTGAACATGTCTGGACGCAGAATGGGCCACAGGACCTCTTCCTTCAGGGTAGCCTTGGCAAGTTCTAGACCTGCAATGTCACTCCAATCCACTGGGGGCCCCTGCTGTACAATTTCAGAGGTAACCATGTCCAGGAGGTGAGGATCACTGGTTTTTAGTTGTTCTTCAGCAGGCCGGGAGTTGGAAGTGGATGAGGAGGAGGTAGGTCCAGGTGCTGAGTGAGAAAGGTGGAGACGGTGGTCTTCAGGACCTTGCTCACTGAGGGAGGGGGTGGTAAAGCTGGGAATAGAGTCTGCTGAGCGGGAACCCCCCAGGGTGGAGGAGACGTAGGCTGGTGGAGTCAGAGGCCCACCAGTTGCCTGGCTGCTGTACTTCCTCTGCTGCTCTGATGCAATGGTGGATTGTTTCTGAGGATTAAAAGTTAAAGATGACTTCTCAGCACTCCTGTCAAACCCACCACCACTGGCACTGTTGGAGCCTCCGTTTGTACTGCTGCTATCTGCTACCCTGTACATGGGACTCTCAGCTGAGCTCCTTGCCTGACTGTAGCCAAAGTTACCATAAGAGGGGTCTATCTCTCCTTGACCTGTCATGTAGAAGGCTTTCCTCTTTAGTGAGTTGGAGGAGCTACTGTTGAGAGGGGTTGGGGCAATTGGGGTCAGGTTGTGGCTCTGGTATGGGTATCCAGGTAAAGCAGAAGAGGGAGCAAGGGGTGTAGGTGCAGCAATGCCTGAGGGAAGGTACGAGGAGGGAGGGGGGGCTCCTCCAGGGCTATATCCTGGCCCTACTGAGTTTTGAGCTGGGTAGCCTGCTGGGGGGTAATTATAACTAGACAAGTTGGGGGAGCCTCCATTGTAAGCTGGGACTATAGTGGGGTGGGAGGGTGGAGGAGGAGGTGGTTGCAGTAGCCCAGAGCTGTGCAGTGGAGATGGAAGTGCCGGGGCGGGGGTAGACTGGGAGCTGTAACTGCTGTGCAGGTACGAGCTGCTGTACGCTGGGCCATATTCCTGAGAGGGCATGGAGGAAGAGTGCAGGGCAGTTGCTGTGTGGCTCCCACAGCTACTGCTGGAGTAGCTGGGCTCACTCAGGGTGCTGGAAGCCAGGCCCGGAGAGCTGCACATGCCAGACACCACCTCTGAAGCTGCCGCAACCCCCCCTTTCCTGACGGAAATGCCCTCTGGGATGCAGCTCATGGGGTAGACACCATCCTGCCAAGGCTCAGATTCACCTTTCCGTCCATTCATCACTCCTGGGACACCAGGCGTCTCCGAATATGAGCCCGGCATGTCCAGAATACCAGAGTACTTCTCAGCGTACTTCTTGAGCAGGTTGGAGGCAGTGAGTGCCGAGATGTCGTCATTGGCCCAGGCATATTGGTAGGTGGCCGAGCGCTGCAGGTGGCCAGGTACTGCCCTGTATGCCTCAGCCTTGTGGGCTGGCGAGCGCGTGGTGGACGAAATGTCGAAATGCTGTTCGGCCCACTGGCTGTGCTCGGGGGTCCACTGCATCTTTACGCCTGAGGAAAAAAAGACAGAGATGCGTTAACACACTGTCAAGCTAACATCATTTTAACAATAATTAAAACTGTCCAAAAAGGTGATATTTGTCCAGAGGCGTTTGGTGTGTTATTTGGTGTGTTATTATGGATTTGCATCCAACTAATCAAGATTTGTTAAACCCTACAGCTCACAAGGACTCTGAGAGAGCATCAGCAGGTAAAGTGCGGTACAGAGAGACGCTGGGATGGCTGGTTACGGCAGCCTAATGCACCCTGGCCAGACCAATAAGACAGAGGCATTGAGGGTCACTCTATAATCCCCGGCTCATCTGAAGAGGCTGGAGATGGGTTTGAAAATGCGCCTCGCCGAGTGCCACAAAGCAACACACACACACAAACACACACCTCTGCTTGTGGTACTTTCATTCAATACACACTTAAAGACAAACCTGTGCTCAGACACACAGGCGTTTAAAAAAAAAAAAGAAAAAACATCTATGCCTGCACTCCGGCGTGCAGACGTCCATGAGCACACGCGCACGCACGCACATCCACTGACCCAGACAGACAAACACAGGCACACACGCAGGAGCTGTAGCGAGCTATGAATTACAACACATTGTGTCTCAAGCTTAGTTCCTTTCTGCACAGCTCCACCTTGACCTCTCTCTCTCTACCATTCTCTTTACCATTCTGTCTGCCTCTTCTTCATGCCTCCCTGCTGCCTTGTTTTCACTCTCAGCCTCTCTCCTCTTTGCTTTTGTTTGTTATCCATTTTCCACCTCCCCTCCTGCTAGATCTGTCTTTATTTCTCTTCACCTCCTTTTATTCAGACTCCATCTATTTCGATATATATCTCCACTTTTCACTCCCTTTCTTCGAAGCCACCCCTCCTCTTATTTAGTCCCTCTGTGCTCACTTCGCCTCCCTCCCCTTCCCTCCTTCCTTTGCTCCTTCTCATCTCAGACATACTCACCTGGCTCTCCCCTTTATTGCCTCAGGAGGCTGGAGAGCCACTGTTTCCTTTAATCCCAGCCAATGCCATCTGCAAACACTGACAGTCACACAGTGGCTCCATCGTTGTCTCACTATCAAAGCCGTGGCACTATCAAAGGCTGGACTGGGCGTAATCACAGCAGCCGCACAGCAGATTGAACCCTGTTTGATTTGACTTAGTGCACACAAATAAAGGATAATATCGGTGTCATTTAAGCTACTTCCTCCGACTTATTGACTGGCAGCGGTTGCATGTAGAGACCCACAACTGGGGGTCTAGTAAGCAATCCCTGTTTCAAAATTGGTTTATGTGTGTGTTTTTGTGCTTGTGTGAATAAAGCCAGCACGCACAATAAAATGCATTCACGGAGGAGCAAATCTTCCCTTCCTCCCATCCATTTATGCTACTGCAAACACATAAACATGGGGGAAAAAACGCAGAAAGCAAGCACACACAAACAAATACACGTTCACTCTCTCTTGCTCTCTTTTCTGAGGCCCTGTGTTTGTTTGGTAACAACACAGGCAGGGGTGGGGGTATCCCTAGACTCCTATTTCCTCTCTGATTCTTCTCTCTAGCCATCTCTCAGCAGACGCCAGTGGCTAATTAGCAGAATGGCGATCTGCTAATTGTGTTAATTTACAACATTTTAGCCGAGGGGAGTCTTGCCGGGGCTGGCGTGCCCATCACCCTCCCAGTGTAGTGAGCAGGGAACACCTCAGATAGAGCTGGGCGAAGTTTTGTGCTAGCTAAGAGGCTCTTTTAATATTGAGAATATATTAAGTGAAGGCAGCAATATAAAAAGGACAGTATTTCTAAAAGGAAATTACATTTCCAAAAACAGGAGAAAATAAGAACAACGCTCTAGACAAAATTCAGATTTCACACCAGCAAAGAAACATTTAACAGATATTAAAAAAAATGGCTGCACAACTGCCAAAGAGCACTATTTGCAAAGACAAAATGCTACAAAGTCACATTCCTCTGTGATGATTCCAATGCGTTCATACAGCAGTGTAACCATTTTAATCTGAGTAGCTCAGAGAGTCCACAGAAAAAAATTGTGTTTCCAGGAGTCCATCAGAGGGTGCAGTTTTGTTATTTTTCTTGTTATTTTGTCAGTAAGCCAGTGTCAATGAGTATTGATCAATCCTTAATAGAACAAGATCACTGAAAATATTAAACAATTCAAGGCTGCTCTCAAGCTTGTATTCTAAGCGTCATGTCTGATCCGTAGCCAGGAGCAAAAGACTGCACATAAAGTCTGTATAGTTCCAACATTAACTTTTAAGCATTACCAAATAACTATAAAGCAGATATGGATGAGGACAACAGATTCAGCCATGTGTTCAACTATCTGTAAATACATGTATATATTTATTATTATATTATATTTATTATTATTTATTATAGACCTTTTCTTACAAACAAACTGTCCACTCCCCATCTGATTCAGGGGCTATAATCACTGTATATACTATCAGAGTGACTCTCCTCTCTGCAGTGGCACAGACCTACAGTGAAACAGCATTGCTGACACAGGGTGATTCTGCAGCGTGATTCTGCCACAGAAAAATCCACCTTCAGATGTTTCTTAAATGGGCATTCAACAGTGCTTCAGTTGAAGATTATGGACATAACATAATATTAATTTGGTATAGTGCAGAGCAAGTGGCAGCAAATGTTATAAATATATATTCTATGATATGACACATTCTTTTTAAAGAAATTAAAGATATCACACAATCTCTGTAATAGATGACACCATCTGGGCTGAAATAAACATTTTTCTATAAAAACTGAACAGAGGCTAACTATTGACATCTAGTATATATTCATATTAATGTAGAGAAAAAACTGTATTTTAAGGCTTTGGTTTTTTTTTTTTTTTTTTGCTTTATTGTTAATGCCTGAGTATATATGTTTAACTTTAGAGAAATTCTCATGTCCTCTTGCTGCCAGACAATAAGCCGAAGCACGAAAGCTACATCAAAAGAAAGTTAGCAAGAGATGACCCTGTTAACCTTAGCTATGAACAAAATAAAATACACATTTCAAATAAAATAAAAATCAACTTCAAATGTACACTCAAAACATTTTATTTTCTTAAACATTGCCATTCAAAAGGATCTTAATGTGCACTTGATACAGTAAAACAATCAAATAGGTATGAGCTATATCAAATAAAAGAGCTAGCCAAACTAGCATTAGCTAAGTTTTTCTCTAGCCATTATCATTTATGAATGCCACATCTCAGGTATAATATATCAATCACATATACATAAATGATAAATTGCCTTCTTTGTCAAAAAAAAGTAATGCATGCATTTTTACTGATGTAGTGTATGTGGTGAAACCCCCCCCCCCAAAGAAAAACAACACAGCTAGCAAAGCTAGTGTAGCTTAATAAGGTGCCACACCTTTGGTGTTGCTACTTTTTAATCACATTAATTAACATAATTTGAATCTACCTATTAGCAGAAGACACAGAGAGATGCTAAGTACTGAAAAAAACTGTTCATTTTCTCTTAGACTTATCTGTTGATGACATTTAGGTAATTTGGCGTACCTTTTTATCTAGCTGTGTTATTAGCTAAAATACTCCAGCTTATCTTATTACACAAAATAATTCAAAAGAAGGTGTGAGGATAGAAAGAAATAAGAGTAATATATAAAAATGTGAAGGTAATAGAAATGAGGAATAAACACAAAAAACAAAGGCCTTCAAAGTCTTAGTCTTCACTCCCTGTAATCCGACATGCACCAAACTCTTATGTGCTCTGTTTAAAGAAACACGATCTTTCTAATACTGTCATTAATAAAGATAACATATATAAAAAGAGTATGTCAGGCTCCATCAGGGCTTTCATCTCTTCTATAATGAGGTTAATGCAGAGAAGCAGTGATTACCCTGCAATGCAAATGAAGGCCAAACGATAACTTGCACTATTTAAATAAGGTAATAGCGATTACGCTACGTTATTCAAATGAGGACGGATGCTTTGAACTGAGCACTTTGAACTTGCTGCTCCTTCTCCAAAACATATGGAAGAGATCGAGGAGGACTGACTTTGGTATCATTCAGGGGTGTATCCTTTAATTCAATGTGATGTAAACCAGGGGCAATGAGCAAAGCAAAGCGCCCTAATGTGATGGTGCAGGTGGGGTGGGGCCTTACTACATCCCTTTACTTGCTATGAATGACCTTGAAAGACATTGAAAGAAAGTCATTGAATTCATTGTCAAAGGGCGATTCAATATCCCTTTGTTATTAAAAGCATCACACATTCATTTTCACAAACAGTCAAGGCTCTTTTCTTTAAAATATAAAATTGTTCTGTTACTTGTGGAGCACAATTTGGCCTTTGGCTGCAGAGGCCTTCATTAAGGTTACAAGATTACATGCGTGGGGCCTCCGGCTTAAATATTTAACAAGAAATATTTCCATTCATTTGTTTTTGGTCTCGTTACAGCACTTTGATCGAGCTGCAAGGCTGCAGACCTGGCAGACATATTTACAGATCATTTGGACAGACACATGCAATAAGGTGTTCAAGTTTTTTTTGTTTTTGTTTTGTTTTTTTAAACCAAGAGTCGTACATGTTGCCGAGAAAAAGGGAGAGAGAGAAATCATGCACTCGGGTGAAACATCCAGCAGAAATCTTCTCCACCTTCTGAAGCATCTAGTCTGCCAGCTTTTTTCACCCCTCTCCTCCAGCCTCCACATAGAGAAGCCTAATAATTCTCATTACACTCGGCATCCATCTGCATCAACAGAACTGCCTATTACTCTGTGTGTGTGTATATGCAGTAAACAGCTCTTTAGAGAGAGCTAATGAGCTCTTTTAAGTCTGTCTGCTATGTGATTCTGCAAGCGGGGTGTCAGAGCAAACTGCCCATTTCGGTAACGCCATAATTAAGCCGTATGTGTATGTGTGCGTACGCGAAAAAGACATGCTGGCACACATGTTTCCACTGCGTGCGTATACACACACGCCAAGACAAGGCGTACAAATGTGCACCCCTCTTTGTCTTTCTAACATAAACACTCACCAGAGACCTTCAAAAACAAACTATTGTGTCGTAATTCTTTTTTTTCCCCTTCCTTTAAACAAATGCGTTCCGGCCGAGCGTTGGAAGAGAAAGAGGAGGACGAGGAGGAGGAGGTGGAGGAGTAGAAAGAGCTGCATGACAAGCGATAACTTCATCAAGAGAGACCCGTTTTCACGCACCACAGGGGAAATCTAACCAGCCAGTTATTCAAATCCTTATCAAATACACCAGAGGGCATCTTTTAACCCCTAAATCACAGCACAAAAAAACCTCAGTACACAACATACAGTACGCAGCTATTGTTTAATGACATATGTGTGTGCATTTTTCTATGCACGCAGGCCTCGTGTGTGTTTGACAAATCTCCGGACTGCCTCGTTAATGAGTCCGGCACACTGTGACTAAGCCACAGGCTACGCTGTATTGGCACACAACCTACAGTAGAGAGTCAAATAATGTGATTAGGTCCTCCAAAAGGCAATTAATTATAAAATTAGTCATGAGCTGGTGTCTCTCTCGCCCTCGCCCTCTCTCGCTCACACATACATGAGCGCACAAAATCAAAACTGAAATCATGTTTATTCTTTGGAGCAGAAATTGCAATCCAGAAAGTGACAGAAATGTTATTATTAACAACCTTATTTGAACCGAGTCCAAACTACAGACAGAAGTGTTGCTTGCAGAAATTTCATTTCATTTCCATCCTCCATGACAGACTTTTTTTCTCTGAAAATAGCCTGAATTCACATCTTTGAAGCCTTCGATTCAAGTCCAGCCACAGCTTACCATTACAACGACTAGTCTGCCGCAAAGCAACGACAGTAACGACAACAACAACAACAGATAAGGAAGTAAACAGAGCGAGTTCAAAGTCTAGACGGCGAGCAGTGACCGGGAGAGATGAGCTGTCACTAACTCAAAGACGGTGGGTGGGGGTGGGGATTCTGTAAAGATGACAGCTCGGAGCTGCGATATAAAGATATTTGACAAATGACAGCAACTTTAAAAAACTCTAACACCCATTGTAATCAGCGATCTGTGACCTTGGGATAAGTTTGCACAGCCAAACCAGCAAACTCTAAAATATTTCTGGAGCAAAAAAATAAATCAATCTGTTTTTGACACTTTCAAAATATTAGGACATGTTTAATGACGATACCAAGTTTAGCTTACGGGAGAAATCAGACCAAATCACCGTAAATCTCTAACTAAATTCCAGAGGCGTATCCTCGTAACCCCTGCCTGCCCATATCAGATCTTCCTTAAAGCTGTATAAATTGACACTGTCTAAATTTCCTTTTACTAGACAGACTATTGAATGGGTGGGTTAAATGGGTAGGGCGCAGTTAAACAAATGCTCTGGATCAAGGAAATTGTGCGTGGCTTCTTTTGTCATTCAGAGAGGAAATTGAGAGATATTCGGCAGGGGCTCAGCGCTGCTAACGCACGACATTCATCTATAATGCACTTGGCCTGTCCGTCAGATACTCCATTTCCTGTGACTAGCGCAGCGTGCCTAATCACCCAGCTCCATGCAGGGTTCCTTCCTCAAAGACAGCCCTGCACACACACACACACACACACACACACACACACACACACACACACACAGTTATGAAGTAAAAAATGAAGACAGACACATGCACAATACACGCACGCACACATTGAGCCCACTTAGGCAAAACAGATTATTCTTATCGTGTGAACAAAACATCTGTAAAGACTCTCAACACCAGTGTGCTCTAACAGTGTCACGACCTCAGCAGCATCTCCATAGCGCCTCTTTCATCAGAAAAGCCTTTCACAAGCATGCAGAAACCAGACACATCATCAATAGGTGGAAAGATATAAAGTATGTAACTTAAACCCATTTGTTGCTGCTTAAACATCTTACGGCAGCTGTTTTTCCCCCGTCTGCATTTACACGTATATGGTGAGAAAGCTTCTACTTGAGAAAGAAGGCAAAATCAGCCAAAAGTCATTTTAGAATCTGTGGCTCATTACTCATCCACAAGCTATTAATGATTAAGTACTCCAATAAATCTGCAAATACAAATTAGCTTCTTTTATTGCTATAAATTACATAAGATAAGATAAGATAAGACTTTATTGATCCCACAGCGGGGAAATTTTTGCGTCACCTCAGCTCAGGTACAGATATATGAAGGAAATACAAAAATAACGTGACATAAACAACCTAACACAGAGTGAAAATTTATAAAGCTTTAATAACATGTTTCTACTCTCGTTATTATGGTATCAGCTGCAATTATAATGATTTCACTGGTCTATAAAGATTTAACAGTTAACAGTTAATTTGATCATTTATAAAAATTACTCACGTATTAAAAAAAACTAAACTTAGCCATACTGTGGTAGCTCTTACATTTATAAATCATTTACCATTAGCACCTATTAGTGAAAACAGTTTGACATAATGACTGTTAAGGTACTAAAGTCTGTCACAAATTCTTGTTTTATTACTCATCTATTACTAGCGTGCAGCTAATGGGGACGGCAACAAATTAAAGTATTAACCCCAAAAATACTAAAGCCTACATTTTTATTAATGCTCTGCAAATCTTTAATCTTATTACAGATTAAATAAAAAACAAACTCACTGAGTTTTAAATGCCTGAGTTTGGTAATGAATGCATGGGATATACACACAGACAACTTATCCATGTATAACCCTTCTAATAAGGGTTATACATGGATGCACAATCTGTATGGGAAGACTAGCAGACGCTGAAGCTGGCAGCTTCTGATTAATTGTAGTAAAATGTGACACATTAACACCACAATGCAACAACTTGCTACACAGTATGTAGACTTCAATCTGTTTCCATCATCAATGCGGTCTGACGGAAAGAGTGGTCGCGGAGCTACATCGGCATTCCCCGCTTCCACCTGGGGTGCAGCCGGCAGGATCTTTCAGAGCGGCCCCGAGGTTAACGTGGGGCCACACGCTATCAATACTCCTCTGACGCTCGAATCCATACCTGTGAACCACCACCACTTTGTTTACCTGTGTGTTCAGTAATTAAAATAGATTTCTGAGAGGAGGCCTAATCCTTTCAGAAATGGCATCGATCTGACTACCAATGCACGAGAGGTGCGGTGTAATTTTGTCTGCTTTTTTTTCTTCCCTCCTCCCCTACACTCTGTTCAGCATAACCGAGTGCGCTGAGGACACACTCCCCTGCCTCTTCCTCCTAGACGGAAACTTTGGAAAGTCCTCGACATGAAGGACATCATTTAGGGGCAGAGGAGGGAGGGGGCTACAATAGAGGGGTGGCAGGTGGAGATAATAGAGAGGGAGCCTCTAACCTCGTCTAAAGCTGTCTGTCTTCGTAAATAAAATGAGATAATTATTGAGTGAACAACATTATACGCAGACGACGCACTCTTTCTTCTACCCCCCTCCTACCGGCGCAGTTGTAAATCTCAACAAACACGGTGCTTTTGGACATTAAGTGCTCACTAAGCACAGTGGATGCATCATATTTCAAGAGCAGGCGTTGTGTGGGTGAGGAGCTGGGGAAAATGGAGTGTAATGGTTATCCATTATCTTATATGGCAACGGCAGCAATGATCATTTTCAAGTGACTCATTTCTGGAAGTACCTATCTATTGGCCACTTCGAGAGAAGACTTTGATGGCTAATCCAAAACAACTATTCAGAGGTCATTTACTGCGGCAGCGTGGAGACACTCTGCACAAGAGAACGCTCAAGCCTTCCTCATTATTCAAATACAATCCTCAGGAAGATCTACATGACAAACAGCAGCGCAGCAGCCCCGGAGTGGGTGATTACCTACACAGCACACTCCGAACCAGAGTGGAAACATTAACAGCGCATCAACAAATGAATATATCACAATCCAAGTAAGAGTATGAAAGCGGCACAATAGATATTTGTCAGGGGAATTAAACAATGATACTGGAGCTGTATTAATACGTCGACGCTTGCTCACAGAGAAGCTTAGTAGTCGGTAATGTGGCCACGAGTCATGTCTGCCAGAGAACTTTCATATTAGTCAATCATATTCTATTCATCTCGCAAGGTAAATGTATTTTTATTAGTGTCGCTGCGCTGTTTGTTTGTGTGTGGTCTCAGCTCCACATGAATGGTTACTTAACACCACACTGATTTCCCCTCAGCAGTTAGAGAAAAACCAGCCTATGCTCAATGATGCATCACCGTGTTTGCTGCCGCCAGGCCGTGTGTGTGTTTGTGTGTGTGTGTGTGTGCATATGTCTTTGTGTGTTTGCATGTGTTATCGCTGCTGGCACGTAGACAGCCAGCCCAGGAGTGACTGCCGGGGTGTCACCATCTGTGGATGCATTTATGTCTGTCTGCACCGAGTTGTGTGTGTGTGTGTGTGGTTTGGAAGGGGAGGGGGGTTTAGGGGTAGGGTGGAGATGCACTCAGACAGTAGACTGGATGGCAATTGTAACATCAGTAGGCCAATTTGCTACCAAAAAACTTCAAATTTCAAATTATTTTTTCCTATTAAAGACCACAGAAAATGCCATGATTTATAAAGCCCCCTTGTATCAATTACAGAAAGCTAACTGTAAACTCTCATTTTGTCACATGGGCAAAAAAAGAAGAAGAAGATTTTAAAGCCTTTTCTACTCGTTACGATGGATTTTGCAGTGTATCAAACACTTGGCAAGCAAGCTAGATTAGAGTTCAACAGCAGTTGGTGGAGATTAACGCCCGCCGTGCTTAGCGCACGTGCAAGGCTGCAAAAGTGCGTGTGTGTGTGTGTATATGTGTGTGTATATGTGCCTGTGGGATGTGTGTGAATTACTGAAGAGGCCCTGGCTGGGATAACCTCTACCCCCAGCCTGTGAACTTGCAGGATCCTTCACGGTTCATGTTTGAAGTGTCAAATTCTGCACACTTCATATGGATTTTGGCACGATATGCCAACCCACACCTCTTACCGAGTCTGAAAGAGTCCAGTCTCACAGTCCAACTGTTTGGAAGTGTATTAAAACACATAAATGGAACCCTCCTCCCAGCCCCCCAAAAATGAAAAGCTTTCATGCCTGTCTGTGATGCTTTAGCAATAAAAAGGACATTAGTGAATAACCAACCTTTTCTATCATTTATTGGCTGTTGGATGGAAAGAAAAATTAACAAAAGTAAAATTGAATGAAAATAATTCACAGTTCGGTCCAAAAACGACATCAAGCACCAAAATGAGGCCTGGGAAAAGGAAGGTAGAAAGTCATGGCCTTCAAACAACTGTGCAAAAATTTTTCCAGATATTTGGGAACAGTGAGCCGTAAACAAATACAAGTCATTTATCTTAATCTCACACCTTTGCACACTGTGGGAAAATGTTATACATGATGTAGGGGCGACTGACAAGGGAACGATCGGACATGTTGGTATATGA
Organism: Aulonocara stuartgranti; assembly: GCF_965226115.1. Classification (NCBI taxonomy): domain Eukaryota; kingdom Metazoa; phylum Chordata; class Actinopteri; order Cichliformes; family Cichlidae; genus Aulonocara; species Aulonocara stuartgranti. Next base: position 32,063,520 of record NC_138958.1, read on the forward strand.
CGCTGGACTCCACCAATATCTGCTCTGAGATACAACCTATAGCTGCTTATTCTGAACTCGGATGCACATGTTTGTGCACGTGATGCTCCGAGCATTAGAAAGAACGAGCTCTCTGGTATGACAGCAGGCATGCGAAAGAGAGTACACGAATGCAAGGCAGTGCGGCCTGCACGTGCATCTTTAAATCCAGTGTGCTGCACATTATGCTAGAATTCACACAGGTTGTCTAAACAGTCAAACAGCGGATCAATACGCCCATCGATCGGTGGCATTGACACTGAACTGGTCGTGGCGAGGGGGCAGGAGATTCTCACTAGAGCTCTCTGCAGGCTGCCGGCTGGAGAACGTATACACACATACTCACACACTCCTTTACGGACACACACATTTACTGCAAAGGTGAGGCTGAGACAAATATTTGAGAACATGTGTATACAGATTTACGAACGTTAAATTTCTTCCTCTCTGCCTACTCGAACAGAAACTCAGGCTTCCTTGGGACACAGACTACCTCCGCACCAGCACAACGCTGCTCATCTCATATGAGCAGATTCAGGTCCTGTCTGTTCAAGTCAGAGCAGTCTGCCAGCAGTTTGTCTCAAAGTGAGGGCATCCAGTCAGCTTCAGCAGCTGAATATCAAGCTGCCTGCCGCCACGTCTCCTTGCGCTCAACTGACACAGTCGATAGCTCTGCATTATTCATGGGGACGGCGGGGGCCGATGAGATGGCCTCTCACTGAGGGCTGGATTTCAACAGTTCCAAACTTTACACGGGCTGGCGGACGCGTGACACCTTCAACAACTGCTTATCGTCAGCGAAAATGACAACCTAAGGCACAGGGAAGGGCACGGACTTTAAAGGGGAGGCTCGGGGAGGAATTTGTCAGAGGCGCATCTGTAGGTTTTGAACGAGGCTCGAAGACTGACACCATGGTTTTAATGTGACCCTTTCACAACTGACTGATGTGCCATTTAAATAACAGGCAGTGGAGCAAAAATAGCCCCTCTCTAAGAAAATAAAGTACATACGACTTTCTTGTCAGCTCTTCTTGTTTGCTATCAAGTCAATAAACACAGATCACAAAGCTAACATGAAACCCCGAGTATCTTTTAGCGATAATAAAAAAGAAAACAAATCATAATTTGAAATGTTGCTCAGCTACGTTTGCTTATTTCCATTACACAGACTCAAAACATCAATTAGCTAAACTGCGTCCGTTCAAAAAAGGAGGAGGGGAAAAAAAAGAACAAGTTAGGGAAAAAAAGAGAGACTGTTATTTGGAGTAAATCAAACACGACGCAAAGAGAACCAAAGGCAATAAAGAACGTCAGGCTGCTTGATATCAGATCTCGGAGGAGAAATTTGATGGGCACCGATGAGCAGAAGGCATCTCGGGAGGATTGGACAAGGGAGAGATTTAATGTGATCATAGGGGACGCTCATCTTTCAGGGAACGGGGTAATAATGAGCAATCAATAACATCCCTAACAGAGTTAGAGCGAGTGGCTGACAGCAGATGTAAGGCTCCGGCTAACAGGCTACGTCTGATCTCACATTACCACACTGGATCTGAGTTTAACACACACACAGGCGTGCAAAGTGTGTATAAATGCACAGACAGCATATGGATACCCCACCCCTCCACCCCCCACACACACCTACACACACTCTGTACTTCTTACACACTGACACATGCACACAGCGCACAATCTCCTTAGGTGACATCCAGCAGCAACGTGTCACTGTCTATCGATCAAGAGCTGTAATCACATTCACGGGTGATGAACACAGTTCGGTATTGTGAACACGGGCTTCTGTTTATCCGGTGACTGCAGATTTCACGGCCTAAAATGACAACCAGGATATAAAAAGTACCCAGTAAATAAAGCTCAATGTCCTGCTCACTGCTGTTTCCACCACTTAGACTTAGCTATCATGTAGACTCAGTTTGAATAGCTAGAAGTGACTTGACTAACACGTTACAAAAAAGCATTTCAGCATGGCTTAAGATTAAATGTTCAACAATCCCAGGGTTTCCTCCAGAAATATTAATTTAACTGTGAAAAGTGTTATAGGAGAGCTTATTTTCCACTTTAGAGGAGGACACACCAGTGAGCCATTATTCACATGCAGCAATGCATGCATAAACTACCCCACTGTTATCTGCAATTATTTGATACAAGTGGACAGATAATGGTTAAAAAGTTAAAGATAAGGTAGTAGACTAAAAAAATATATCCCCTAATTTAATAACTGTAGCTATTTTATCCAGAGATTCAGCATCACAGAGGTCTAGAAAAATACTTAAGAGTCAAGAAAATGGCTAGAATAATAAAATGCCTAATCTTCTGTTAATCAAAGCATTTTAGCTGGAAATATTTTCTTTTGATTAATTTGATTAATCCTTTTATGCTAAGATCTGGCCGACAGTTGATGTATTTAAGCCGCACTGAAACAAAAGTCAAATCTACTTGTACATTTAGATCATCACAGAACAATGCTGCTGATGTAACTGGCAAATAAATTACCACTAATTTAACACAATACATGTTTACAAGAGAAACATAGCATTAAGGTTAGCTTCTATAGTTACGCTCATTTCTTATAGCCTGACTCAAGGAGCCAAAAGACGATTAAAGAATGCGTTCTCAATGACCCTGAAGCTGTGAACCAAAACACCAAATACTATTTTCTCTGCCTATTTTGGAGTGACAAAGACCAGGGCCTTGATAACAGTTTGGATGTGCACGTTTGCATGCGATTTCACATATTTGTGACATAGCATGTCTCACAGTGGCAAAGCAGTTTTAGAAAATCAATTATTTTCTTCTTCCCATATTACTGTGCCGCTTCGCTGTCAGAACCTTTTCATGAGCATTTTCTGCTCCCTAAAAGCAGAGTCGGACGACGAGGAGGAGAGAGAAAAGGGCACGAGGTATTTATTGAGGAGATGAGTTGGGACACAAGATAAGGAGTGACTCTGCTGGCCTGTTCGAAGACGAATGTCATTCCACCACTGAGGTCCCATGAGGGACATGAGTCAAGGCTGAGGAACGAAGAGGCTGACAGAGGAGCCAGAAATTCAGGCTGTGATATTTCCATTTTTGAAAGTTACGATATTTGTTACTGGAAGACAAAGCCAGTACGGCGGCACCATATAACATCTGAATTCTGCTTTTACACTCATTTCTTCTTCACCTTGAGTTCTCTGCTCCGAACATCCTCCCTGCACGCTTTCGTTGAAAAAGCTGATTGACACCAAGCCTATAGGGAGCTGCATTTTGTAAACAGTATCATGTCGTTGCAGATGCTCCAGCTTTTGTTAACAACTTGTACTAACAGCTGACCAGATGTGTCCGAGGGTTGCAGCGTCTCCTAGCAACAGTAAAATGTTCTGGCAGAACGGGCAAATCTGAAAGCACAAAACAGATTTCTATACTGTGTCTGTCCTTTACTGGCCAGCAGAACATCAAACAGTGAGGCCACTGGTAATGTAAGTTTAATCTGCACTCATTCACTACCTGTTACAATTTGCTGTCCCTTGCACCCTCCTTAATCAAAGCTATAGCACAGCATCTCATCAGGTTGTTAGTTACTCTGAAGCTCTCAGAAGTTGCTATGGGCCTCTTATCTTATCAGTCAATCTGCAGCAGCGTGCAGGAAATGAGACACACAACAGCAATACTGCCAACAACACTCATCTGTCAACATACACTGGCTCAATTACCATACTGTAGCACAATTCAGGACATGCAGAACAGCAGCCAAGTGGATAAATTGAATTGCTGACGTTATACAAGCTAAGTCATTAGCGTATCTGTCACCGGTGTATCTGTGCAACAGTAAAAGTGGTCAACTTTTTGCCGCCCGGACGTAAATCTGCATTTTTCTAATCATTGGGAGTGTGCATTTGTTTTGATTCGGCATCCTCGTATTACCGACTTGTTTGCAGGCTCTGTCTGCAGACAGAAAAAGGCAGGGGGGAAAAAATATATATATAAAGAGGAAGGCGAGCAGATACACAGAGAGAGAAACAAAGCGTGAGACAAACCCATACAGTGATACGGAGAAAAGGGGAGAGAGATACACATGCAGGGAGATAAAGAAGGATGCCTGGTGTATGTACTGCATCCCAAGGGATCACTTACTCAGTATAGACACTTTCATTGGCCAAAACCTCTTCTCTTCACACACACACACACACACACACACACACACACACACACACACACACACACACACACACACACACACACACACACACAATCCCTCCAAGCAATATTCCTGTAAGCACTTGTCCACTGAAAATCACTGCAAGTGAAGTGGAGAAGAGGAAGGAACTGAGGAGGCTGCTAGAATACAGGGAAGTAAAACAAGGAAAAAAAGGGATCAGGAGGAAGCAGGAGGACACCTGGCTGGTGTCCAGGGGAATTAAACAGTCTGTTTACTGCTCTCAGCGCCTCAGCACTGCTATGTTAGCCTAATGGTACGGACATGAAGCCAATTGATTTGTAGACCAATAGACCTCTCCCACAGCACAGGCAGATTACCTAGATCACTGGCTCTGCATCGAGTAGACATCGCTTCTCATTTGCGCCCCACAGGCAGTGGAATGTGAAAAGGGTTTTTGTGTGTCTGTGTGTGGGCATGTTTGTGTATATGTTCGCGTGCACCTGGGATTAGAATGTGTTAATTCGCAAACTCCATACACTTACAACCAGGTGACCCTTATTTCAATTATTTTCCTTCAAATTATGTAAAATCCTTTATGGAGGATTAGCTACATTATATTATTTTCATATATATATATATATATATATATATATATATATATATATATATATATATATATATATATATATATATATATACACACATGTGGTTTAGTTCTGTAAAAGAGTTAAAACCGCCACTGATGTGTAAGTGCTCTGAAATTGTTCAACCTGTACAGCAGGTTATGTCCTACAACTAGGGCTGCTCGATTATGGCAAAAATGATAATCACGATTATTTTCACTGAAATTGAGATCTCGATTATTTGACGATATTTATTTAACCCTTTAAGACCTACCATAGAACCAAGTCCGCCAGAGCTTATATTATTTTTTTACATGTTGTAGTGCCATTTATGGGAGCATTTCAAGTTGCTATACAACTGTTATAGCCCATATTTGAATAATATGTATGCATTAAGTCTACATTAATTGCAAAAAAGTGCAATAAACTACAAAAAAAATTGAAAATCGTTTTTGCTTTTTTTTTTTTTTTTACATATATTTCTACTTGGAGAAATTTTCAGAGGCTTATCCCTCAAAACTTTAAATGCAAAAAAGTTGCAAAAAATAGTTTACAACAACAGGAAATTTATTTTGAGTGTCTTCATAGTTTTATTTTGGAGATACACCAATTTTTATATACACTGCAGGAAAAACGAAAAAACAATCCTATGATGCAAATTTGCAAAGAAAACAGCATGTGCATCAAAATAAACTATTTCCAGCACTGCAATTCGAGTTCTAAGCATCCCAGAAACTATTCAGAAAAGCCAAACATGACCAGTATAACCAGCTTATCTTATAACCAGCCCTTTTAAGGCCTACAAGTAAAAAACTACATTTCCGCGAAAATGACGTCACTTCCGGTTTCAGGGAGGAAATGGCCGACATGTGATAGTTCGTGCTGACGTCTGTTTCACTGTGGGAAGTGTTACGAACAGCTGATCGGATCGGCAAAGCGTGTTTCTGGAATATTATGTTTTTGTTCCTGCAAGCGCTTTTTATGCAATTTTTGCAAAGCTTTATGTGGAAGGAAACCGTGACCGAGGACAAGCTGATGGCATAAGATGTAAGTACAACTCCTCCGGTTTCATATGCAAAACAAATTATTGCGCTAGCTTACACGGTTCCGGTTCTACAGGGATTTAAAAATAGTTACACAAAACTGAGCGTGCTGCTCTGACCGGCTTCAATGACTTTAAAAAATAATATAAAATAGTGTGCAACACCACTGAAGTTTTTTTTTTTAAACCTCTCTTTTCAACCAACGGCAGTCACTCTCCTCTCCAAATAACTTCTGCTTAGCTTTCCGAGCTTCCCTCGGGTCCTCTTAATCAGCAGTCTCCAACCTTTTTTGCACCAAGGACCGGTTTATGCCCGACAATATTTTCACGGACCGGCCTTTAAGGTGTCGCGGATAAATGAGGGAGGGGCTAATAATCGGCTCAGTCATTTTTAATGATCGTTGAAAGCCCAGATCGTAATCGTGATTAAAATTCGATTAATTGAGCAGCCCCTACCTACAACTATATGGGATATTACCTGTCATTGTAATTATTAAAGAATGGAAGCTTGAAGACAGGAGACGTGTACCTTCTAACATGTTATGAAAAGAAACTTTGGCCAAAATATTACCTAATCAAGTAATTTTAGTACCTAGGCATTGAACAGGTTTCATAACTGTGGTCAAAAAACCCTGAAATAGTAAGCAAACACACACACACACACTCACACACAAAAAAAGACAATAAATAAATTTAAGCCATGTTCCCACTCACAAGACAAACAGGTCCTCTGGCTGAAAGCCAAGCCACCACCACACTGGGGCTAGAGTTACAAATGTAAAAATGCCTCAATATTATTTCAGGTGCCACCAAATATCCAGTTATTGTGCCATATATGTCTAAGAAAACAATGATTTTTAGGCTTATAGCATCAACACATACACTCAACAACAGGTTAAAAGCTAGCTCCTGAAAAACAGTATGTCTGATAGTGACATGAAAAGAAAAAGAAAGCACTAGTATGCAGAATGTATGGTAGTCTTCTGTTTTTATTGTTCTATGCACAAAGTATAGATAGCAATTAGGTAAACACATCTATAGTTGAAATGCTAAGCTAGCTTAACTGTGTCTTGCTAAAACCATTTTTGCAGCCACAATCAGGGACAATAGAAAACTGAGACATGAGGTTCTGAGACATGAAGCTGCCTCGCCCCGTCATGTATGGTTTACTCAAACCATCCATCTTAACCTTCCTGCCTTCTTGGGACCTTTTTGTGCCACTGCTATGTGTTAAATGGCTGCCATTTCCACTGTGTTCAGTGGAATATAACCAAACTTGCCACAGGATAGTTTTTACCTGTCAATGTTAATATTCCAGTGTGAATTCCTTAAATCAGCCTAAAATGGCTGAGCAGCAGAAATCCCCACACCCATCACCCTGGGGACCATTTTCTGCCCATTGACTTCCATTATAAACGCTATTTTTCAACCCCAAATTATCATCATATGATTTTATTTTTTCTTCTTTTCTTGGATGTCAATGAAGACTCAGGGCCTTGAAGTTTTAATTTTTAAATTGCAAAAAAAATGCAAAAAAAATAATGGCAGGTCAAAATGTATGTTGGTGCCAATCTTTGGTCCATCTAAAGGCCTACTTATAATGACAATCACATATTACTTCAACTGGTTTTTTGTGGAAATATTTAGTTTCGTTTTTTGGTTTTTGGGGCTTATAACACAGGGCGCTCATGTAATAACACTGGGATTTGAAGGGTTAAAACAACGAAAATATAATTAAAACTTTACATGAATATTTCAGGGAGAAGTAGTTTTACAAGGTTGGCTAATTTAAAGTGGACTAAAATATGGATATATGGTCTTTTTATGGCGTGGCTGAGAATGGTCCCTAGGGTGATGGGTGTGAGTTTTTTAAAGGATGGCAGGAGGGTTAAACTGGGAATTTAGAAATCAATGAATAATGTTTCAAAAACTTTTACAAGTGGGTATGAAAATGTCATTGACATAATGATTCCAATCCAATTTAGAGAAGAAAAAAAATATTCCATTGTGATATAAAAGAAAAAAAAAACCTGACTGTGGATTAAAAGTATTTTTTCCCGTGACACTAAACAGATGATGCTTAAGAACTGATAGTACAATTACTGTGGAAGTGTAACATATGGCTCCATGCGTGATGCACATCTGTGGCATCAGCAGTGAATGTGGTTCCAAACTGAATGTAGAAACCCAAACGACAAAAAAACAAAAAACAAAACCTTTCTGTAGGACAATGACAGACCACACACACTTGAAGCTACATTTATCCCTGTGTATGGCCGAATACTAAGAGCAATTCCACATTCTCCACAGTTTTCACTCATGTTACTGTCCCAGTTGATAAGCATGAAAATCCATTTATCTACAAAGGAACTGTATGGTCTGTATTTGACAATGTCTCTTTCATGGTCCCTTGCAGAACCCCTTTTTTTGTTCACAAAGCCACCCAACTGACTCCGCCACATCTGTAATAGACCACACTCATTTGATATAGACATATCAAGCAACTTATTGCAAAAGGTTTTTGCCGTGCATCAAGAGGAGCGGAGCTGGCCGACAGAAGCGGTGATACGCTCTGAACATAAAAGAACAATGGGCGCGGGGCAGATGCAGTTAGACGAGAAAAAGACACAGTGGACACCATACAGGGCTGCACATGTTTGCTGGCATGAATGCATGGACAGAAAACCTAATGGAGACATGCTAAGGGTGACTGTCATTCAGCTTTCTCCTCTGTGTGAGTCATTCTCCTGACTGCTGGGTGTGCAGGAGAACGGGGATCCAGAATTAGGCCTCTGGGGAGGATGAGGATGAGGAGGAGGAGCCATCAGATTACTGATTAGAGGGTGGGGAAGTGGTGGGATTAAAATGTGCATAGGTATAGACGGTAGCCCGACTAATGCAGCTCACAGCTCAGGAAAGGGCTTCGTCGAGCTTAGCTGTGGGAATTATAGCGTGCTTAATGCACTGACAAAACTGCACAGGTGGAAATGTTGCAAAAAAGAAATACAACTCTCCTGGAGATTCTTATCGTAACACCTTCCTCAATGTTATTCATTGCTGATCTAATCCATATTTGTGTAAATGAGCTGCACGGAGCTTTACAACACAAGGCAGACAGAAAAACCTTTGAGACTTTGGTATTAACAATGATGCTACGTCGTAATCACCCTCTGGCTAATGCAGCTAATGAATGAGAAAACGCTAGCAGGCTAACGGCTCTAATTCTCCTTCACAGGCTATCATGTTGCAGCCCGGAGACAGATCAATACCATTTGCTCAACACACAGGAGGCCTGGGAATCTATAAAAGGGCTTTTATTGAGTAATTAAACACCCATTACTGTCCCGTGCAGCCAAACAATAAATTTGATCAGCCTCTCAGGCACAGATCCAGCCCGTGATTAATACACAGTGCATGCATGACATAAAAGACCGCAATGACATTTTGGCTGTTTTAGACCCTAGAACAAGAGTTTGGTCCTTACAGCGGTTGTTTTCAGGTTCCATGTTATAGTCGCACCTTTGGGAAGCTCAGAGAGCGATTTTGTGCCTGTCCAGCAGCCTGTCTGACCGTCCTGGCCTGTAGTTTGAATCCCACCAGTACCACCAGTTACAGACACACCCTGCTTTTAAAAGTCCCGAAGTGAAATTTTAAACCTCGGTCAGTAACCCTGTAAAGGCAGTAATGTACTTCCAGGTGTTGTTGCTAAACAGATCCTGTAATTTTGAATATTTTAAAACATTTATATTGTGTAGAGGGTTTCATTTTTCCAAGAAAAAAGCAACAATACACACGACTGGTTTGGAAAACACTTGAATTGTCCTATGACTTCTAATGTCTCTACTTATTTATTCACACATTTCAGAGTTACTGAAGGCTGGATACTGTTCTTCTCAACATCCTTTTCGAACACTTGCACAATTGAAAATCCTGTTACAATCCCATCCTTGTTGGAGAATATTTAGCATTGTTGAGCCAACAATATGGCATCTGGGTGATTCTCCTAAATATGAATGGCCCATTCACAGGGCTCAATGGAGTTGCTTGGCAAAGGCCCTTCCTCCCCTCCCTCCTCCATACGCAAAACAATATTCAGCGCAGCAGTCTTGGCACTTTTCCCCGAAATCAACAAAAGAGGAACTTGAAGCTGTCCCTGAAACCCTCAAAGCATTAAGCCTCTGTGAGATGCAAGTACTTGGCACAAGCAAAGCGATTTATCGACAATGGGCAAATCATACAGTGCTTTGTGAGATTTAGGGGATACAATAGCACTCCGTTTCCAAAGCACACATTAGTAAGCATGTCATTGGGACCCCCTGGGGGATTTGAGCAGCCTAGAGGATTGTGTAGTGAAGAGGATAAATATATGTTACTGGGCAAGAAGATGGACCATTGCCAGTGACTCCCTCCCTCACACAGCATACTGTGGATTACAGAGTGAGGAATACATTAATAGAATAATCTTCTGACCACATAAACTAACCCACCAACTGAACCCATTTGGCTTGTTAAGTGTATACATTGGAGTGCATCTAAAATCAATTTACAACCATTTAACAGAGCTCAAGAGGTGCAGATGAGGAGAGATTCTCGCCTCACGCACGCACGTACACATGCATACCGAGGGCTTCTGCCACGATTGACAAAAAAACAACAACAACAACAAAAAAACTTGTTATAAATGTGCAGCGCTTGCAGCCATGCTGAACTCTTAGTGCTAAACAAAACCAACAATGGACAAGCAGACGCCCACTCAAAAGTCAATACCATGCGTGCCTCCTCTTCCTCTTGTATGGTTAATGCATGATGCCAGGTAGGGGAGACAGACGGAGAGTAGGATCTCATTATACGCTGCGTGCTATCATTAGCCATCTACCACATGTGTCCATCCTGCCAGCAGAGTCATACAAGCAACATCCTAATGCTCTCGCCCGCTTCCAGTGGGGAAACTTGGCCACACACACACACACACACACACAGTGCAAGCATGAAACAACATAATCACACACAATCCTCCTTAGCAGGCCTGAACACACACACACACACACACACACACACACACACACACACACACACACACACACACACACATACACACACACACGCACACATGCAGACGTTAAACAATTTCTCAGCGACTGAGCTGCAGATCGTTTCCTTTTTCATGTCACTGGGAAAAAAACCCATATGTACAAGTTTTTGATTGCTGGTCAAACAAAAGACAGTCAACAGTTTCATTTTGAAATTGAAGCTGAGGCAAATTTAGAGCTTGGCATTAGTGTTGATTGTACAGCACTTAAATGCAAATAAATGGGAATGTTAAGAATTATCGTCAAAAGCATGACAACAGTGAAATTTCTGTTTTAACTCATAACTCCGCTAACAAACGCTACTTATTCACAGCAGAAAAAATGAGATACATAAATCTTTTGTGTCTCTTGCTTTGCTTTAAAAAGCCATAAAAAGACTATAAAGTTATCACCTCAAGCTAGACAACATGTGACTCAAATTTTTTTTTCTTCTTCTTTTTTTTTTTTTAACATTTTACAAACCAAACCAGTAAAAAATAAATAGATAAAAAAAACGTAGCAACCCTGCAATAGCCACAGTCACATTTGGAGCTCTTTAGCAATAGAAGTTGTTTTTGCTCTCGCTCCCAGTTTGTGTCCATCTCCCTGAGGCCACAGGCAGCTAAGTGATGCTGTGCCACACGCCCAGCCACTCAACATCCTTTGTGTCCATCCCCTGGCAGCCTTCCAAGCTCACACAGACACCCATACACACATACAAATTCACTCTCGCGCCAAATGAGCCATTGTTCATTAACACGCACGCACACCTCAACCGCCTCAGACAAAAATAAATAGATAAATAGATAAAAATAAAATAAAAATAAGAAGTGCTGCTGACTTACTTTCCATTTGCCAAAGGTGTCCTACTAATCAAGATATTCAAACTGAGTGGCGGATTGGGGGTTTGTGGGGGGGGTTGCAGACGGTCACTATCTGGCCAAGCCTCGCTGTTAGCAAAATCAGATCATCCAGTCAGAGCCGCAAAGGGAGAGCAGCAGCAAGGCATCACAGTCAGCTCCTGTCTTGCTCTTTAGCTGCTGTTTTCTTTGGGCCAGTGCTTTTTCTTTTTCTTTAAAAAACAACAAAAAAAAAGAGGCTCTCGTCGGGGTCCTCCGTCGTCAAACCAAATGAGCGGCAGCCCCTTCGCACACTTTAACAAGACTTCCATGGCAATAACCTAATTAGAAATGGTGCCTTCTCATTTCAAGGCACAATGTAAAGGATAAGCTGTGAGCTGCCATGTCTATTAAAGGTCTAATGGTGTGGAATATTTTTCCTTTTTTTAATAAGTCCTTAGCATATTTAACACTTCCAAACGCAGAATGCTTTAATATCTGCCAGAGAATCCGGGCCACGGGTGGTGGAGATTGCTGGTGAAGAGTAAAGGGAGGTGAACGGAGGTCTGTTTAAAATTCAGAAATAGGGGGATAGCAAAAGAAGGTAGGAGGGAGGAAAAAGTATAAAATAACTGTCGCTTTGATTTGATTAAAACCTATGAAAAACGATGCATTACATAAAATGAGAAACTTCAAACATTTTGTGGGGATTCAGAGTTCAAAGAAATGGAGATAATGCTTTTTAATCCTGGAATTAACATGGAAATGAATTTGACAGGATGTCTTTTAGAGGATGGTGTGCGTGCATGTGTGTGTGTGTGTGTGTTGAGAGGGGGGTAATAAATCTGTAAATTTGGCTACATTGGTCATAGATCAGTTTCTGCTGCATTTATTGCAATTCTTTCCTCATTTGTGTCAAACTTAAATTCATGACTTCACATCTTTTAACGTCTAACTTTTTCTTACATGTTTTTTCCCGTTTTATAATAGCACCAAAACCTGATGAACCACGTCTGGCAGTGTAAAAGCACAATCTTAGCACTGAGCATCACAGGTTACAGCAAGATCTTTGGTAGTAAGCTGTAGGTATTACTCCTCCACTGAGTCAGTCTTATGTGGCTATCCCTTCACTTAAGAACACCCATCAGATTTTGACTGGATAATAACTTGTCAGTACTGAGAAGGAGAGATGCCAGGAAAAGTGAATAGGAATCAGAAGAGTGTGTAAAAAAGGTTGAGTCGCAACACAGGGAAAAGAGGAAAAAAAATAAAATTTATCAAGCGGCAACTGTCAGTCACAAAAAACAAAACCCCCATGTGAAACTATGAAAAAAAAAAAGATGCAGCCAGTGTAGCAGGGAAAAGAGGGGAGGAGGGGGAAACATAGAAAGAGGAAGAGGAGGATAGAGTGGATCACAGTGTCAAGGATTTTAAGGAATTGGCGTCCACTCATCTACGGAGAAACACAGGCAGCGGCCCTACCGACAGCTACCTGCCGTCTCTGAGAAGAGGAACTTGGATCAGCGAGGAGGGGGCTGTCAGCTAGCACGCAGGGAAACACACAAAGACTACACAGCCTCGCTACAGTTAGCTGACACACAGCCCCAGCACTGTCTTCTGGGACAGAGAGAGAGAAGAACGAGGGAGAGAGAGGAAGAGAGAGGGAGGAAATAAGTGGACAAAGAGTGAAATAGATGAGAGAGCAAAGAGACAAGATAGGCTGACGCACTGTCGAGCAAACGCGGAGAAAAGAAGGGGAGCAGGGAGGGGAGGTGGAGAGATGGAAGAGAGCGAAACAGACAGACAGGTCCGAGAGGGATTTGTTCTATTTGCATGCGCCAGGCTCCCATGGGGTCCAGCTCCGCTCAGCAAGCCAAGAGCACAAAAGATAACACTTAACATATTTGCTAAAAGATGACAACCCTGCCTGGATCTCATTTGAAGAGGCCCCTTTGTCAGGATGCTCAGACAGGAGAAATCCACTGATATGGACGTGGCAAGGACCAACAAATGTCTCTCTTTCTTTCCTTCCTTCTCCCTCTGTCTGAAAAGCCCGGTATTCCCCCCCCCCCAACATGCACATCCCCTTACATCTGGCAGGAGTCCCGCGGGGCAGACTAGATCGCACGCCGGTGGTTGCAGGATGGTAAAACAGCTTTTAATGGTAAACATTACATACTGATAGAAAGTGTCAGGATAATTTATTTATACGGCCCCGCTGGGAGTAGCTTAGCCACCCTCGCAGCACACCGACTCTCTCTGTTCATTTGAAGGAAAAGTCCACATTTAGATAGATAAAGTCAGAGTAAAGGGCTGCCTGTTTGTAAAGCACTTTTTCTGCTATTCCTATTATTTCTCCACACTCTGTCCCTATTAGCTTTACTGTGAGGCCATTGGAGATGTGAGGCGATACTTTATGTGTATAATGAGGGGGATTATTGCGACTGTCACTGCAACAAGCTCACACAGTGGACGCAGATCTTACGGTGAGGACTGGAGCAAAGGAATAAACAAACCGCTCAGTATCTACATTATTTACAGTAGGCCACACACACACAAATCAACAGCGCGTGTGGCTGTTCCTGCGTTTCCTTCTTGTGCACACACTCTTGCCTTTGGAAAAACTCATGCTACCCATCTCAAACGTCAGAGCCCGCATTTCACACGAGTCTCAAAAACAGCAACAAAGCAAGAACACAAGTGTACGCGAGCGCCCAATAAAAAGAACAGAAAAATCACATCTGCAAATCAGACCCGCACGTCCAAATAAAATCAGTATGGACTAATTTAGGGGAAAAAAGCTGCAGAAACTGTTCAGTTTTAACTGTTCGCTGCTACTTACATGTGCATACCTGCATGCTAATTTGGAACAATGAAACCAGTATCAGGATAACTTCTACATTTTCACCAAAGTGTTAGAACATCAGCACGCGCACGTATAAAGAGAAATAAAGGCGAGACACACGCAGCAGCAGGAGAGAGGAGGTGAGGTGAAGCGAACGACTGCGTGTGTGAGCTCAGAGATCAGAGACGAAAGGTTGAGTTCTCACTAACAGCCACTAGAAAAAAAACAAGACTGTGCAGTTACAGAACTTGGCTGTCATCCATCCTAAAACTCTCGCCTTCAACGTGAACCTTCTTATTGTGCATCGGCACAACAGCAACACGCATGCAGGGCTGTTTTGTTTGCGTGTTTATGTGGCTGAAATTTCAAAACTGAATTTAATTTTGGAGCAAGGTGCTCTCATTGTGTCATCAGCGTTCTTCTATCACGCAGGAAATCCCTCACCTGATTAGAAAAATAATAACTAGCACTGAATGTTTCTTTAGTACAATAACGGAAAAAAGATATGGTGCAACTAAGGGGAAAAAAATCATAAATATGTATTTTTCACTTTGTAAAAATGTGACAGAGGTCTCGCGCACAGTGACTCCAGTCACATCCATTTGTTTCATTAAGTGATCAGTGAATTTCTGAGCACATTATTCTGTCTCAATGATATTTTGAAATGTCAAGGAAAAAAATAATTAGCCTACTCAAACTGCTGTATTTAATCTGCAGCTCTGAGGGTTTTCAAGAACAATATTCCATTACAAATATGTCATTTATTTAATATCTTGAAAAAAATCGAATTAGAGCTGCAAAATTAAGCCATGTGTAATTTAGATGTTGCAGGCTTAGTCACCAAATATTAATTACCAGGTAGTGTGTGTGCTACACAAGGCTGTGTTTGTGTTACAGAAAAAAATAGTTTTTAAAAAATTAAGAGAAGGAAATTAATCCAAACAACACAGCTACAATTTGGACATCCATCTCAAACATGAAGAATTCACTTTTTGAGTCAACACTGAAAACAATCTGAGGTCATCAGCTCCCCCCTACCCCCAACCCCAGCTGCCCAATGTTATTTTAATAGTTTTACATACATAAATACACACACACACACACACACACACACATATATTTAAGTGAAAAAGTACATAAGTTGATGGAGAAAAAAACATCAACCTACCATAGACGCTGCTGCTGCTGATCATGTCGTGCTGGAACAGAAAGAAGAAGAGAGAGAGGAAGAGGAGGAGAGAGCATTGGAATTAATTTGTGGAAGAAAAGGCGGAAGGAAGGATTCCCTCTCAAAGAAAAAAAAAGCTTTACAATAGGAGACACTTTCTGGGTGCAACACAGCTCGGATTTCAAGCCGTGTGAGAGGTGGGCCCTGCGAGTCTTTGGAGCAAGCAACTCAATAGGAGAGCCATCTAACCTACATGCATCTCATTAGAAAGTGGAGCCCGAGATGACAGGCAGCAGTGGAGGAGGAGGAGGAGGAAGAGGAGGACGATATCGGAGAAAAATCAACTGGTGCGGATCTGTCATCCGAGTTAAATCCGCTCCTTACGACCACAAATGTCCAGTTTGTGAGATTCATTAATTAACACGTGCCGCGATATCACCGGATCCGCTGACTGCACGCGCAACTTGTTGTAACCGTACCCGCCTCATGGAAGCTAATGGGGAGAAGAAAAAAAGCCTCCGCGTGTGTGTGTGTGAGTGTGTGTGTGCACCCAAGTTGTGGCTTTTTTCTGTTCGGAGTGCCGCACAGTCGACACACACAAACAGGAAGCCAACGGTGCAGCCTACGTGTCCGTGCCTGTGCGATCCACGCGCGGCGTGGCGCAGGTGCGCTTCACCGACAGATGAATAAATAACCCGTTACGCAGAGGGCATCGCTCGCAAATCGGGAAACTTGTCAGATCACAAACTGCACATGCACTATTCCGAGATGAGCGGCGGGCTGCTCCGAGCTCGTCTCCTCCACACAGACGCGCTGTCTGCTCTGACCGCTCGCTCTAATTGCAGATGCAGCGGATCCCCGTTCCTTACCTTTTTTTTTTTCTCTCTCTCTCTCTCTGCTCTCCAGTGACAGGTCGACCTCTCACGTGTGTGCGTGTGCGTGTGTGTATGTGTGAGAAAGCGTGTGGGGGGGGGGGGAGCGTTATGGTCGCATCGATCCCTGGGAGGGGTCCTGCTGATGAGCGAGGTGCCGAGGTTAAGCCGGGATGCGTGTGAGCTGAAACCATCCCAAGTTAACGCAGTAGACACTGACCACAGCCACTGCCATGTTGGAATTTCACCAGCGCTGAACAGCTGCTTCTCAGACTGACCAGTACGCTCGCCAACACGCATGCGTCAAAAGGAGGAGGCGGCGGCGAAGCAGGGAGGTGGTGGTGGTGGGGGGTGGAAAAAAAATCCAATTGTTACCCATAAGGTTGTTGTGGGCACTTGATTTGTATGTTAAGTTTGGAAGTAGTGATGGGAGATGAGCCGAAAGAGGCAAACACAGAAAGAGTGAGGACGCCTGCGCTGAAGAAGAGGCGCCTTTTAACAAGTCACTTCCACTCAGCTGTTTTAGGATATGAAAGGTCACACACAGACAGACACACTTTAAGCGCGTTTCTGACGCAAAAGAAACGCCTTTTAATCTTTGCACATCACCGACGAACTGATTTTCTAACATGGACACTGATTTAAGCACAGTGCTTGCGATCGCTTAAAAGTTCTCACTGATGATAAACTTTAGCGTTCACCTCTTAAACCGAGCAGAGAAGAAGAAGATGGAGAGAAAAAAACACGAGCGCACGCAGCAGTCGCAAATATCTCCCAGTGATAATTATAGCAGGCAGTATGGAATTAGCAATTGAAGCCCTAATTAGAATGAAAATGTCCCAGTTAGCGCGTTATCAAAGCGTCAGCGGGGAGACCAGGTTTAAACAAGACATCAAAGATGGAAGACCTGTCACTTCATTGTTCCTAATATCACCCCACTAAGTAGTTAGCGCGCAAGGGGGAGAGAAAAAAAATCATCGTTAATGTAGCCAAGTTTTAAGTGAGGTTATTAAAAATGTGCTTGAAACAATAATAACTCGGGGTTAAATGTGCATCCATGCTGAGGTCACGCACACCTCCACCAGTGGCTTCCTCCTTTCTTCCCTTCGTTCCTTCCTGCTTCTTATGACTCGGGCCTGCGCTGCAACTTTCGCTGTCAATAATTATTATTATTTTACAATTCCACCACTTCATTAAAATTGTCAAGCCGGCAATGCAATCAAGGATTAATTAAAATTGATTGAAACCTTAGTTAATCACTATGTAATGGCTTCATGGAGGAGTGATCTTTTTGTTAGGAAGTGCTAATTATTAGTTACAGGGAAGAAGGCTTCCATGCATCAGGTTTGTAATGTTTAACTGGGGGAAAACAGGTCTCTGTCTTACATTACAGTGTGTAACTACATTACAGAGCATCCCCCCCCCCCCCTCTGATTTCCATACTGAAGGCAAAAGATATAATTCAAGTGTTTTGAATATTCAGTGTTGCTATAAAAGGCTCCCACACTGCTCACTGCTATGGAAAACCTTGTGTAAGGCTACTTTTGTGACGTGTAAAAGTGTGTGTGTGGGAAAGATTTAACAGCAACATAAATCTAAATAGATTTTAACTCATTAGCCATTGGAGAGGTAATGATGTAAGTCTGCCACTAATGAGCTTAAGCTCTTAATTGAATAGGAGGGGGGTGGAGAAACACAGTCGCACACACACAAATATGAACACCCACACAGTGCACAAAACACAATGCGCATACACACCTTCCAATGCAATCCTGTTTCCTGTGTTCCTCCTCTCTGTCTTTCTCTCTCCATCTCCAGGGTCATAAGAAGGGGGGGTTAGAGTCACATGACCAGCTAAATTTCAACCCCAGCACCAGCAGACTTCAGTGTCGGGCCTCATCATTTCAACGCTACACTTTTTTGGTGAATTTTCCCCTTCCCTCCACCAGCCCCAAATTAATTAATTAAATAAATAAAACCCAAAGAAATCTCTCGTGTTATTTATGAAATTACCGTGCTAAATGAAACACGAGGTCCTGTTCTTTAATGCGAGGCAAAAACAAAGCACCTAATCAAAGGAATCCCCGAACGTCACAATAATCAAGCTTCGGCTGCAAATGTATCATATTCCCGCTTATAAGAGGCAGAACATGCAACAAAACCCGTTGCTTTGATGTCACCTCCCTGCATATCATATTTTTCTTCATCTTCTCCAAATAATTATCAGCACTTAACCTGCCTTGTCTGCCACGAAGTAAAAATGTCAGAATCTATTTGGATAAAGAGGAAGGCTTATAGAATAAAACGTTTTTTCTTTACATTATGAATAGGCCATATTCCCTTGGTAATACAGGCTGAAAATGAAAATGATGATATCCAATTTCTTAGTGTCTTCTATCAAATATACCCTGATGTAAACAAAGCCCATGTGAATGGGGTACAATTGTAGGGGAATCTCAAAGGCAGGAAATCCAAGGGGAGAAAACGGAGAGATTATAAAAGCCCAGACAGTGTTTCCAGTCTCTCAGATAAAGAATAATAATATAGGGAAATAGAAAAAGGGATGAGTTGCCTGTGCTTTGAGGCTAGAGTGTGGCCAGTCCTCTTTTATAACCCAGACTAACGGCCTGATAGGACGCGGTGTAGATTTGAGCAGAGCCTATTGAACATAAGCTGCTAAATTTGGCAATAAGGGGAATGTGATTTACTGTAAGCTACAGTGGCCCAAGAGTGACGCAGCCACCTGCGCACACACACACACACACACACACACACACACACACACACACACACACACACACACACACACACACACACACCTGAGAGCATAAAAATACACACTAACAATAACTCAGTCACTCTGTTACTGTCTATTGCTCTCTCCCTCATTCTCCCTGACACACAGTGTGAACGGCTGGCCCGCTTTGCCTCTGAGCCCTGTGCACACACACATAGACACACACACAGACACGCTCGCACGACCACTCATGCGGCTCAGCAGCACTGACTTTGACAAATAACCAGGAAGTCCTGGTGTTGGCTTAAAAACTCCAACTTGTTCAGTTGCAATTCTGCATTTGTCCTGCTTTAATGGCTGTGGAAGTGGCTTTGGAGGTAATCTGTCAGTGATTGATTAGAGCCTGGCCAAATCCCCCCTCACTGAACGCATTGGTAAGCTGCAGGCCTGCCTGCTGCTGCCGCTGCTGCTGCTGTGTGAGGCAGAGAGAGACAGAGCAGAGAAAAGACAACACGGAGACAGAGAGTTCTTCGATGTGCAAGTACATCGAAGAACTCAATAAGAATTCAGCTGGGAATTCATGTGTCCTTCTTTTAAAGGCCAAAACAGCCACAAACTCATCTTGCATATATTATGAAGCTGACAAAATCAAAGCAAGTAAGGGAATGTTTTATCTTTAGCAATATATTATTTCACACAGTGCCCAAAAATTCCTTATTTTATGTTTGGAGACGATCAAACCCCCAAACCACCACATTTCTTTCTTATTTTTTATAGCATCATTTAATAAAAATTATGTTTGTAAGAATTCAGCTCCAATATTTTGCAGTCATTAAGCATCAACCTGGTCAAAGTCCTCATCAGTGGTGACCCCAACCCTAGCGCCACACACTAATCTAATCTTTTTGTTTTAGAGACAAACAAAAGGGACTTTTTTGGAAAATATAAAAAATATTTGTGATCTCCTGATTGCTAAGGGTTTGGAGAGCGAAAAAAAAAAATCATGACAAAAAAGTCCTGATCTGATAGCACAGGGTTACATAAGGTGATCCTTTAACTATATCAAATTTATAGTAAATTTTTTTTGAAAAGATATTAAATATTTTATATAAAAAATGTTGATATGATGTTTAAGATTTCACTGGAATATTGAATATATATATACTGGAGAATATATATATATATATATATATATACACACTTGATGCCAAACTGTCAGTGTTAAAATTCCTATAGGAGAAGAGGTATTTAGTTTATATGGAGTGCATCCTGATGTAAGAATATATACAGCATTACATTCTACTGTACCATGAAATATACTGTTGCCTACATACAGTACTGTGCAAAAGTCTCCCCCATTTCTCTGTATTTTGCTTCCATGTAGTCACTCTTTAATGGTAATTCTTAAGGAAGGCAAACAGGGAGAAAAGGCTGAGGTATGCTGAATTACATAAGAAGCAGAATGAAAACTAGTGGCGACAGGTCTCAGTGATGAATCTGAATTCATGAGGACGCTCTGGTTTGGGGCTGAGATCTTGTCAAAAGTAAAAGTGCAGAAAAGTACAGTGGTTTCCCAGTTCAGGCTGTGTTCAAGAATAGACGTGATAACACCAAATATTGACTTTCGAGCTCATCAGAATGGTGCTAACTCTGTTTTTGCCTCATATATTAGATTCATTTTAAGCTTTCACGTATTTTCCTGCCAAAACATGAAGAAATGAGGGGAAACTCGAGACTTTTCCACCGTACAAAATGCTCCTCCTCCTCCTGCTTGAGTAGGCTACAATGAACAAAGAAAACTAGGCCATACATTTGTTGACAATAAGAAAAGAATCATCCAAAGATTGTGCGTAAAGAGATAAAATACGGTTGCTTGAAGCAGCCACGTCTCACGGATGCATTAGTTCAGTTACAGAGCACCGAGGCCTCTGTCGACTTCACAATCGAATGAAATACAGTGTCACCATGTGCTGACATTGGTAAGAACTCTTCTTATGCGTCATAAAGAACTGTTGGATTCTTCTGACAGATTCACAAAGCAAAGTCTCTTTGCAACTAAATGACCGTGTTATCCTCCATTTTTATGGCTGCACAGATTTAATCAATGAATACACTTTATTTCACATGCTGTAAATGAATTAGTCCACTGATGGTTACACCTCTAACGATGTAAGCATCACTTTTATATACTGACTGGATGAGTGCTTTTGAATTTTACCATTTCGAACAAAAGAGGTTATGCTGTTCATGAAGTAATCAAAGTAAAAACAATAAAACAGTGCATTTAAATGTGTGTGTAATATTCCCATTTGGCATTTAAAACGATCTGCAACGTTACAGTCTCTGTTCTAATCAGTCACAACTCATTTCCACTTCTTTCTGCTTTTCTTTTATAATCAAAGACAAGCAAGTCCTTTTGCACATGCACAGGCTCTGACCATGAAAATGTTCAGCATGAATCTTAATATCACTTAAGTGATAATTATTCTGCTCGCCACAAACCTGACTAACAAAATGGAATTCAATCAGAGCCTGTGCATAATGACAGTCATTATGAAAATAATGAATAAAAAAGTAATAATGACATCCCTATCTGCATTCATACCTTTTTTCTCACACATCTCCATGGTGATTGGAGTTCTTTTTCTCTTCCCAACTCTACATTCTGGCTGCCCCATGGCCGCTTTAATCACATTGTTTATGGTAAACCAAGCGTAGTGTGCTAGCTCTGTGCGTGGACTCATTTAATTAACCACTTGAGAGGTGTAGCCGAGTAGTGCAGCATTGGCTCCTGCAGTGGTGAGTGCAGGGTTATTGTTGCTGACCGGTCTGTCTCTATCTCTCTCTGTTGCCTCTTTGAAATCAGACCAATCTCCCTCAGAGCAGGAATTTGCTTTTATTTATTTATTTATTTATTTATTTTTTACCACTAATGCAAATCAACATGTGACAATCAGGAACAATATAATTATAATAAAAAAATCTCTTCAGTGTTGTGGGAAGAACCGATGACACATGCTGGGATTAAATGATAAATCACAGACTCCTCTGCTTCAATCAGTTGTTGAAATTAAAATTCTTTTTTACTCTGACCAGATTAAGAATTGAAAGATTTCAAATGCCCAGACCGTAAATTGAAGTTTTTAAAACATATACATTTACAGTTCTTACACGTTCTTGGACATTGACGCAGTTTTCACAGGTTTACCTCCGTACCACCACCCTATTTGGCGTGATGCAGCTGGAGTGCAGACTCTCAGTTTTAATTCAAGGGGCTGAATAAAAACACTGCATTAATTTGGGGTGTGCAACGTAGTCTCAAAATTATATCTGACGATACAGAAAAAAATACTAGACTGCATTTTATCATTCAGCAAGCTGCTATTAGTGATGAGAGACTACCAAGTTCAAAGAGTGAATTTAGGGCCACAAGTTGCAAGCAGCAGTAGCAACTATATAGTATAGCTCTTCCACAGCATGTCTTTTATCCTGTCTTCCTCCTGTCACCCCAACCGGTCGGCAGATGGCCCCGCCCCGCCCCTCCCTGAGCCTGGTTCTGCCGGAGGTTTCTTCCTGTTAAAAGGAAGTTTTTCCTTCCCACTGTCGCCAAAGTGCTTGCTCATAGGGGGTCATATGATTGTTGTTTTGTTCTCTGTATCTATTTTGTAGGGTCTACCTTACAATACAAAGCGCCTTGTGGCAACTGTTGTTGTGATTTGGCACTCTATAAATAAAATTGAATTAAATTGAATTATCATGCAACAGTAGTGATGCAGCAATATGACACAACATAAATCAAATGTAAACACAAAAGTAGCTTGGGTACTGTTTTTCCTGGAAATTTTAAGTAAAAGCAGCTTCGTGTCATATGGCATGCAACCAATGAATGTTCAAGTCATCCTAGGTCGAGTCCTTTACTTCTGGGTTGCACTTCAGCAACTGCCAGCGTCTCGGCTTCATGGCCCTTCACAGTTTGGTTGTACTTGACAATGTGTTTTTGCCTCAAAACAAGTCTAATATTTCTGCCTTAAGTCAGAATTGTCACGTGGAGTGGTAGATAGGACCCAAGATGCAGCTTGTGACGAGAGTGAACTTTATTTAGTGAGGAGGATGAAAAACAGAAACGGTGAGGCGAGAATAAACTTAAACTGGAACAACTAACAAAAACAAACCTAAAACCAAAGCGAGAGAAGTAGGGAGACAGGGAGAGACAACAGAGGATGGGAGACAGGAGGGAATCACACCTGAGTGAAATCACAACAGACGAGGCAGGGGAAACGTAAACTGAACATACTCACATAAGACAAGGACCTTCAGAATAAAACAGGAAACTAACAGACACAGAGAACCAGACAAGACACTGAACTGAACAGACAGACTCACAAGCAGACACAGTGACACTATAGACAGACAGAGGGAACACAGAGAAGTGGGAGCAGTCAGGCACAAAACAAAACCCTAACGAATGGCAAACCGAACCCAAAGACATCTCAGAATAAACAAGAACACAGAATATTATAAAGAAACACAAAACACTGAGTCGTCAGACTCAGGACCATGACAAGAATGGATTTCTTGCGTATTTTGTAAACCATTGTGATGGTTCATCAACTGCTTGCACTCCGATCTCATTCTCAGGCATTTCTGGGCTTGTCTCATTGTAACATCACTGTTACAGTGTCATACTGGCATTATTGTGCACAATACGATATGGCACAAATGTAAATATGTTTAGGATAAATAATATGCTGATTTGTACCTCTTTGTAGAAAACCCCTTCTGGGCAATAACTGGCTAAAGTCTGGAGCCCTTGAACATTGTCAAAGAATGGGTGTCCTCTTCTGTAATGCTTTACCAGGCCTTTACTTCAGCTGGCTTTGGTTGTTGCCTGTTTCTAACCTTTCTGGCTTCAGTTTTGTAAGTGAAAATTCCTGATTTGGCCACTTCTGTATGGTACACTTATTTTCAGTTGCGACATAATGCAATATGCTTCAGATCATGATCTGCTCTAAGCCTTGCCCAGATTTGTTTCGCTTCCTTATTTGTCACAAGTTGATCACAGTGTCATCTATCCTAAGAAAACTCTTCTGGCTGCTTTAGATGTGTTTTGGTAAAGTCTGAGGCTTTGTGGCGTGATCTCTGTATTTTCTCTTATCGAATCTTATCTTTTTTAGACTTGGATAATGACAAGCCTTCCTCCTGAAACGTGTTTGTCGCTCTGGTGGAGAGTTTTCTGCAGCTGTGAACATCCACCATTGCTACAGTATCAACCACGGACCTCCAGGCCTCATTATTTCCTCTCAGAATGTACCACAATGGCTTATATGGACACTCCTAATGTTCTCTCGCTCTGAGGCATGGCCTGTTTCACTTGTTTTGAGAACTCCTTTGAATGTATGATCTGGATTAAGAACCACAGCTTTCCCATTCAAATGTCAGACTTGGAATAAACTACAGATCTTTTACCTGCTTAATTTTTAAAGCAGGTCTTCTGAAAAGCATTTCTAATTTCAGCAGAGCCCCTGAAAACAGTGGACTGTTTGTAAAAGTAGCTTCCTCAAGAGTTTAACACCTCCAATTACAGCTGAAAAGTCTATATTTAACATAGCACTTTGAGTTGAACATGTTTCAGTCCACAGCTGAGTAACAAAAACTTGTGTAACTGCCCAAACATTTCTAGGATAACTGTAAGTGTGTGCACCTGCTTAAAATTCAGAGGTTTTGTGTGTGTGCTGTCATTTGTAAGTGTGAGGATTTATCCTAGCTCACAGTGTGTGTGTGTGTGTGTGTGTGTGTGCGTGCGTGCGTGCGTGCGTGTGTGGTGGGCCATATCCTTGAGGTTTACTCTTTTGATTCAATAGCGCTCCACATGGATGGACTCAATCAGATACCTCAAACCCAGTGAAGAGTGATGTTCAATGGAGCTGAAGTTACACTACAGCTACTCCCCAGAGGAAAGACGGCCCGGTTTTCAGACAATGTTTAAATGTAGACACAGCAGAAAGCTAAATCTTAAGCACATAAACAAAGCTATTTTTACTTGTTGACACGATACAGCGCCATTAATTTCCTTAATTGTTGCCACTGGTGCAGAAAATCATTTTATGCCTGGGAAAAGACAACAAGTTTATATACAGTTTCCTACTTCATATACTGTAGTTGTGTGATTGTCAGTGAATGTGGAGAATTTCTTGCATGATTGGAGCATGCAAGAACCAAGGCCACATTTAAAATAAATTCTCTGTGGCTTTTTTCCCTATACTTTTCTGCTGTCAAATTGGCATTAAAGCAAAAGATTACAATGTGTATTTAAATCCTCAAAGGAGCTGCTCAGAGATCACGTCTTTTACTACCACAATCAGATGTACGGCTGCAGTTGGCCGTGCGATTCCGTCTCTTCAAACACTTCACTTGCACACAGTTCTTGAACAATAACAACAAAGGTCTGGGCAAAGAACTTGAAATGGCCAATAGGTTTGTGGCCCTAGAAGCCATTACTCCTTGAATACCTTGTGGATAATGAAACTGGGCCAGGGTAGAGCGGAGATGGAAAACTGTGCTGTTGGAGTGCACTGAGCCATTGCAAATTTCTGTTTGAACCCATAACACTGTAGCCATGTGACAAATGATAGCAAACACAGAGCTTGAGCCACTTGGAGAAGACTACAGTCAGCTGGATTCATTCTGAAAGTCCACCATACAAACACATGTCTCTATGGTGAGGTGAAATAAGGGCTAGAGAAAATCAATGTGTGTTGCTTTGAAACCTTTTTCTATGTATCTGACTAAAAGTAAAAAGTTTGTGAGCCAACACCATTTACCGTTATGGTAAATCATAACCTGCTGTTGCATTTACTTTTTTCCATAGAAGATAGAACCTCAGTAAAAGTTACCCTCACATATATTTATCAATTAAAATATTAAATAAAGCGGGTCAGATTGATGTCAAAATTGATTTTAGGTTCTTCCATTGCCCATAACCCACTTCATAACCATTTTCATAAATTGAAACTGGCCATCAGAAAACCACTATTTTCCCATTGGCCATTTTAAAGTGGTGTGTGTGCTGAGCCAGACACAAGCTACAAACACTGTTAAGTGAGTAGCTGAAGAATAATTACTTTCTGTCACGGTCCTGGGTTGTTTGACCCAGTGTTTTGACTTTTCTTATATTTTTTTCATTTATTTCTTGTCCGGTCGTCTGCTATGTTCACGTCATGTTTCTAGGTTTTTTATGTATCCACGTCAGAGCTTCCTGTTCAGGTTCAGGCTCACGTTCAGGGTTTTTTCATGTTAGAATCTTAGTTCACCCAGTCTAAGTTATTGTTTAGTTTCACCTTTGCCCTTTTATTTTTGTACTGTTAACCCAGCCTTAAATAAATGGCTTGTCCTTAGTTAAATCAAAGTTTTGTTTTTCATGCCTGCACTTGGGTCCTCCTGCTCACTCCACACAGCCAGCTTCAGCCAGACTGTGTAGAGTCTGAATGATTGTTGTTTTTTCTCTCTCTATGTATTATTGTAGGGTATACCTTACAATATAAAGCACCTTGAGGCGACTGTTGTGATTTGGCGCTATATAAATAAAATTGAATTGAATTGAACTTTCTAACTAGCTGCTCTCACAATCTTGTTACTTTTTTTGCTTTTTATTCACTCTTTCCTCTGGCTCTAAGTTTTTACTGAGCTTGTTTAACTTTTTGTTTTAAATTTTCCCTGAGACACTGATTAGATACTTATTATCTTAGATTTAAATGCAGTATTCAGCTTAGACATGCTTCTATTCATTTTATTTTGTAGGAGCTGCTGGCCGAGTATTATATAGTATTGTGCCTAGTAAGCTATGGAAGGTTTACTTGAAGGTTTTTCTCTCTAATTTCTGCAAATTTCAGTTTTTCCACAAAAAAAAAAAAAAATCAAATTATACCCTTTTTTTTCTTGTCTGCTTAAAACTTCCCACATCATACATAACATATTAGTAAAACTTGCAGGTGCCAGGCTAGCTGTTGTTCACAGCTTCCTGTTCCTTTGCTAACATTCTCCTAATTATAATGCCATAACTGTCAGTGGTGAAAGTCAGGTAATCTTTCCTATAACACTTTTAACGTATCATGTTAAACAGCAGTAAAAATCTCAATTTTGGCAATAGAAAAAATGCATTTTGTTGTGCTTACCGTGTGAAAGACCGACCATTCTGTTTCAGAATGTGAAGTCACTTGAATTTATACCAGCTCTAGCTCACAAATAAACACAAGGGGGGCACTTTGTTATTGGTCAATTTGAAGCTAAGCAGCATGTCTGCATGTCCTGACCTCTGCCTGTTGTTCTGCTGTATAACAAGACCTTCACACAGCACCGACCAGAGACAGCTGTGTGCGTTGTCTTATCGGAATGGGCTGCGTGGAGTGAGATGCCTCAAGGAACTATCAGTAAACAACGCAATAGAGTTTCAGTTGCTATACGCTCAGGCGCTCATGCAAAATTCAGCACTTTTGCATGTAGTCTGAGATAGAGCCAAAGCAGAAGGCAGGGGTTATGGTTTAACTAGTGAACCTTCAGAACTCAACGATTCCCCCTCTAATTCTGACGGAAATGTTTGCAAAGTTGACCTTAGAGCATGAAATGGAAATATTAATTGCTGCACTTATACATGAAATTCAAACAGCTGCTGCTATTGCTAAGTTCCAGCTCTATCCAGCTATCTCTCGCAGTCTCTCTCCATCTTCCTCCCAAGTCCTTTAATGGTGTGATCGCCCTTAACTCTGCAGTAAATCTCTCCCCAATGGCTTATGGTTCAAATTAATGGCACTGCCATAAGTGTTTGAATTTCATGAATTGTAATAATCCTTACATCACAAGACACATGAAGTCATGTCTCCCTCTCTACAGTGGAGATATGATACATTTTAGAGGGATGCACAAAGTGGTCCCCTGGTAGGGTAGTGATGTATTCTAATAGACTGTGCTGGCCAACCCCCGGGCGCAGATATTCATGATTCATATTTGAAGACTGCAGAACATTTAAATGGGACATTAAGTGGCGAAGAAGATTAAAACACTGTTGGCTTTGTGGAACAACTGGGACATTCACTGGTGGGGTTATGTCTTTTTTATTTTCTTTTTTCTCTTTGCTTTTCCTAAGCAGCGAAAATATATCAAAGTTGAATACTCTTCACTTTTTATGTTAGGAAATATAAGTATTTATTTAACACTATACAATGTTAGTCAAAAACTATAAAAAGAAGAACAATTTTCTAACCTTCCAGGTGTCGGATTGTGCTGCTTTTCCAGTGGTGGAGATGTGCTGTCAAGGAGAATGTCATGAATTTTGGTACACAGATAGATACGAGTATCTACAATGGCTATTAAAAGGTAATGATTAAAGTTTTTGTCATTACGAAACATTTATCATACTAATTATACTGATGAAGTCTAAAATGTGTTCAAAGTAGTAGCTCACCTAGGCAGGGTTAGGCTAGGACGAGGGTTAGGGTTTTTCACTAATCTTAATGTTATTAAGAGCTCGGTCTTCTTTTAAAAGCTGTCACAAGGAGAAAAAAATTAGCTCTTTGCTAGAACTTTTTGTTGTCATGATAACATAAAGTTTTAACCTTGCTCAGTTGCTAGCTAGTTGTTCGTCTATTCTAATGACTGTATTCTGATAGGATGTCAACAGCTGGTTTGTGAAGATGTCTGATGTATGTTGTCCATAACCATTTTTACATCTGACTGAGGACACTGCATGCTTGTATGGTAGGGCAGCCAGAGCCTAAATCTACTTCTTGTAAGTAGAGGAGTTGCCCCCTGCTCGCCATTTGAAAAATGCAAGTTTAGGTGTAGTAAAAACAAAAATACCTGAGCCTCTGATAATTTGCTGCTTACATCAACACTTTACTTTTGTGCTTTAATTCAACTCCAGTTAAATACATGTTTTAATAGTGCATACCTGTGATAATTGTAAAATCCATGCAGGCATATGTCGTAATGATTTCACAACTTTATTATAGTAGGTGCATGTTTTGCTTTTAAGACATTGAGGACTTGATTGTGTGCAACGCAGTCGTATATGTGTGTGGTGGAGCAGGAGGACAGACTTGATGATCCCCTGTCTCCTGGTGGCTGTGTGGAGCCAGCCAGCCGTGGCGAGGCTGCCATAACTACCAGTTGAGCTCTGTCAGGGAGATGACCCACTCTCTATTCAACAAGACCTGCCACGATGACAGACAGACGGACTGCGAGATAGGCAGGCATGAAGGCAAAACACACAGCATGTGAATATTTTAACTCTCGAGTGATTCTGAGAACTCGCCATCTCGCTCCGAACAGCTGAAAACAGGAAAAAGCTGTAGGTGTAATTGAACCACAACAGCACAGGTCAAGAGTCAATAGTCTTATTTGAGGGCTAACACCATTTAAGACTAATTTGAGACTATGTGTTATTGTGGCTTTAACTAAGTTTCTAACCTGATCTGTGTAGAGGTTCATTGTGCTTTTAAAAGAGACCTGCTGCCCTGCAAAAGGCCATCTAATGGTTTTTTCAAACCCACAGTATTACTTTAATGTACTGCAGATCAAAGGATAAAACATCCACTTCTGCAGATGATGGGAAAAAAGCTCAAGTACAGATAAGATTTTAGATTTTCTGCATAAGAAGTCCATTTGGGTTCTCACTGTTAGGAATGAATTAGTCTTGCACACGAATAAAAGGCACTTAAGTAAAATTCATAACACATTTATTATGTATCGTACGTGTTACCACAATTTAGAAATCCCCATAGTTTGCATATAGTTAATGTAGAGTTGTATATGACTTTGGTGTTCCTATGAAATGTGAAGAAAAAAACCTCCATCCCTATGTAATGGATATCATGGGGATGAAATCAGAGCAAAGATTTTTTGTTAGACTTTTCAGGCTTTAGTATAATTCTTAATTCTGATTTTGATTAAATACAAGTATTTATGTGTTTTGAGGCACTATTTCTACAGCACATGTGTGTGGGAATATGTGCATTAGCACGTTGGTGCTGTTGTTGATGTTTGTATGTAAGCGGTGAGGTCAGGACCTGGACTGGAGGCCCATCCCTGGAGAGCTCGCCTCCAGCATGGCCAACTAACACTACAAACAATTAAAAACCACTGCTGTCTCCCCCCAGGGCGTTCGGCTTTATCCAGCTCGGGTCGGAGAAATAGCTGCTCTGTGCTGCACAGGATTCCCAACCAAACCCTTCGTATCGGCTCTATAACGATGCCGGGCAACACTGAAGATGGAGAGGCAGAATCGATACGGCTACAGCCTGTGGACCAGTGTGGAGACAGGGGGCTATTATTAGGACGTCCTTTCTTTACCACCTGAGCCACTTACACACTTGGGGTAGTCACACATAAACACACACACAACTCTTCCTCTGTTGAAGGAGTTTGCATGTAAGAGCAAATGACAATTCTCCAGCAATATTACTATAGACAGGCTTCATTTTATAGCAGCAGTTCCAAATATTTCCATTCCAAAAACAAAAACATGCTCTCTGTCCGCTGTTTTGAATCCACTTGAATAGAGGCGAGACTTCTGCAAAATTAATCACAACTTTGAGAGCAAACAAATAATTTAGACTCATGGCCTTGCCTGATGCAATACAGACATATCAGCTTCACCGAGCAGGTCTTGTATACAAAGTGAAGTCTGGTTGAATTAAAAGATTTGGATTCATTAGTGAAGTGGACGCAGTCAGCACAGCGGCCAGCCTGTAAGATAAGCAGTCAGCCAACCAGTTATCTCCCTGGGCATATGCTGTGTCCACTGCTCCAGAGCCCCGCTGTCAAAGCCATTGTGAATTGTAATGATCACAGTGCATCCCAGCCGCTCGCAACACACACATACGCGCACACACACATGCACGCACGCTCTCCAGTCTTTGCTCCAGGGGTCCTGACAAAACAGGAGACGGCAGGGACTCGTCAGAAGACAGCGCTGCCGGTGCGCTCCACCTGCTCACTGATTCTTACGCCTGGAGGAGCCTGAAGGCATTGCCATCGCACACCCTCCCTGTACATGGCACACACACTCACACAAATACACAAATCGATAGACAGACACAGATGCCAACACACTTATACATAGATCCACAACGCACATATACACCCGGCTTTTGATTACCTCCCACCTTTATTTCTTCCTAGCATCCTTTCCCTCGTGCCCCCCTCCAATCCGACCCTATCCATATCCTGTTGTTTGTCCTCCTCCCTCCCCCTCTACCTTACCCCTCACTGCAGAACGCATGTAACACACACACACACACACACACACACACACACACACACACACACACACACACACACACACACACACACCCTAACCTGTCAGGTAACATCAGAGAAGGGGAGAGTTGAAGAGACGTGACAGCATGCTGAAGGAATCGAGTGCCAGGAACACAGACCTCTCTCTGTTCACCTCTGCTGTGCTGGAATACAACGAGCTCCAGCCCCTCACCTTTGTTAAGGATCAGACCTGTTTGGAGAGTGCTGGAGAACCTCCAACAGTCAGAGGAGTGAAGACACGCTGAGGAAAGGAGATATTAGAGAGGAAGTTGTCGAGAGGAAGTTCTGATAATCAATAGGCGCGGGGAGCAAGTTGGAGAAGAAGAAACAAAGGCAGAAAAAAGGAAAGAAAGCGTTAGATAGGGAGGGCCAACACATGCTGCCCGAAGGCCTTTTCACTATCCATCAAATTCAGCAAGTTGGCCTGAAAGCTTGCAGCTGCCATATGTGATGAACCATTCACACAGTGAAGTCCAACAAGTCAGCAACAACCCCTGCAGATGATTTGTTAGAATAAAAAAAAAAAATTCACTGTGAAAAACTTCAATGCTGTTAAGTAAAAGCTAATGAAGCTGCACTTTACATTTCTTGGCTGACATTATGTTTTAATTCCAGGAAGCTGAGCGTGAAACCTACCTATACTTTCAGGTATCGCACACATAGGATCAAAGAATCATTGAATACATGGCAACCCTGCCATTGCATCAGTATTAATATCCAATATTCAATAAACACACAGAGATAAATTTCAGCCATTGCTACAGCTGGCACCCAATATTTATTTAGTCTTTGCATGCTGAGGCTCCAGCTAAAATACTGTTTGCTGTCTTGGATGTTAAAAGGGGCTAATGGAGCATCGTAAAATTGATCTCAGTTTAAAAAAAATAAATAAATAAAAAATCAAGTTTGAACCAAGTCAAACTGGCATGTAGTTTGTTTTAATCCAATGCTATCTGTGTGAGTGATACTTGCAGCACAAAAGGGATGGAGCATTTTCATGGTGCCCTTCTGATAAAAAAAAAAGTAGAGGAGTTTCCCCCTGCTCGATAAAGATAAAAGATTAAAATAAAATACACTATATTACAAAGTATTATATAAATATATTATCATTATTACATATGCATTATGCAAAAGGATGAGTCTGTCCCTGTGAATTAGTATTAGTATTAGAATATATTGCAAAGATTGTAAATTTGATGATTATCAGTTTTGCTACTCTTTGCTCTCAGGTATCCTACATTTTTATTGATGAGCTTAGCTTATTTATATCTTATGGATGCATAATTAAATTCTGTGCTTGATGACAATATCTCAAATATTAACCTTTTCATCAAGTTTATATTTCTAAATGCAAATAAACATATAGCAAAAGATTTTGATGTAGATTTATTCAGATTTTTTTTGGAAATCTTAGATTAGCAAAATTTCTTTTGTTGTTGCTAGTATATTTGCCAGTACTGTTTTACTTTTTTGCATCATTATTCTGTATTTATTTGGATGATGCAAGCATTAAATAAAACTACCTATTTAATGGTGTATCATGGTATGTGCTATTACCATGTTAAAACACATACTGTGCAGGCCTGTAAAAAGTAACAGGTTTGGCAAGATGAATTTTGATATCTTTGGATCCATTTGCAATAGATCAATAGAATTCATAGACTTGCCAGTGACCGTACAACAAACTGATGACATTTCTGGTACACAGATTATTTTAGAAAAGACTGCTTCCATGACCCTTGAGGGAGTTATGAACAAAAAAAGTGCTGAAAAGTGAAGACTTGGTCTATCATCACCAACTATTTTTTTCCCTGAGAAGTGATCACTGATGCCCACAGGCAATCTCTTTTTCCACGTCTGAATGCTATATGCACAAAATGCCTGGTCATCAGTACAAAAAATGCCACTATTTATGCATCCAAACCACACTGCATACAAAATTCAATATATTCATGCAAGGAGAATGAATTAGTAATATGTGTGCATGTTCCAGCCTTGGGAAAACATCCCTTCTTTATAATTAAGCCAGTGGCAGAGTCAAGTGAGCCTTAGTGCAAACCTCTGTGTCTTATCCTGGTTGGAGGGGAATGTTGAAAGCTATTGCAACTAATTGGTTCCCCTGCCTCCTTTTTGTCATGGGAATGACACAACAATCAACACCCTCCATCATCTCCTGCAGAATTGAGAATTGAAACAACAGGGCGGTTGTCTCATGTCACACCAAACAGACTGTCAGTCAAGCATTAGTGAAGACTGATGTTGTGTGCTGTTTTCCCACTCTCTTCTTTTTGTTTGGGCCATAGCCAACAAGCATCATAAAGCAAAATCATCATCAGTTGTTTAT
Organism: Aulonocara stuartgranti; assembly: GCF_965226115.1. Lineage (NCBI taxonomy): Eukaryota > Metazoa > Chordata > Actinopteri > Cichliformes > Cichlidae > Aulonocara > Aulonocara stuartgranti. The sequence goes on from NC_138958.1 coordinate 32,097,545, forward strand.
GCTTCCTGAAAGCACTGGATTAATTCCCTATACTTTACAAATCCTCCTTTTGTCTAATCTTGCTTCTCATTTTTGTTTTGCTTACTTTGAGGGAGCACTCCAGCATTTGGTTTCAAGGAAAAGCCCTCCACACATATTTGATAGGCAGTTTGCAAGTTGGAGAACTCCACTTGAACACTAACTACCCATTTTTAGTGTTAGTTATCCTCTGTATTCACAAGACCAATTTTCACCAAGGAGGGGGGGGAATGATTTTGCTTCATCAAGAAGAAGTGGATCTTCTAAAAACAGTCATTCTGTTTCCTGCTTCTTCCCCCTCTTCCGCTTTACATCTCCAGAGACAGTTGCAGCCTGATTCTCTCGATGAAGTGGCTCTCCAAACTTACATCATGCATTGTTTTGCCGGTTGGTATGCTTTACGGGCTCTTGGCCCATTGGGGTGCTAGATTGAGTGTGTGTAGGTTAGTGGGTGGGCAGCAGAAGTGGGTTCTTGGTGAGGGGCAGTAAATGCTGGAATTCCTAATAGAAGGTAATTGAAATGAGCACTTAGAAGCCGTTGGCTGGCATTTTCCTCGTGCACGGTGAAGGGCTGTGGTAATCATGTGCTAGACTCTGTTGTACTCTACGTGCAACAGAAGGGCTCATTAGTGGATACTATGCATTATATAGGTGTACGTTTATCCTCGACAGCAAGAAGACAGAGCTCATGAGCTCACTCAGATAACTTTCTCAGGATTTTTTCTCAGATATTGCAGTGAGCATTTGTCACTGGTGGGCAGAAAGCAGCAGCCTTGAAAAGTTTCACTGAAATGTCACAAAATTTGATGAGTAGGCTGCTCGAGTGTGTTAAGGGGATGTGCTTACAGAAAGAGCCTCCACTTCAGTATTCCTTCTCTTTCTTTCTGCCTTCTCTTGCTGTTTCTGTCCTTGGCTCTCAGGACAAATAGTACCCTTACCCTCAGCTACTTTTTCCACCCCTATACAGACTGGAGCAGTTGTTACAAGCTTTCAGCGGACGCTTCATGCAAGACAAGGCCTTGTTCCATTTGATGAAAAGCATAAAGTAGACAATTCTCAGAATATGTTGAGTGTGAGGTATTGTAACTACAATGAATGACATGTTGTCAGGAGAGTGGTGAAATGGTCAGAAAATTGTGCTCTCTGGAAAAATAATGCTTCCATTGTGCTGCACAAGGCCATACAAGCACAGGGGCGACCTTGGGATGAGAACAACTTAATTTAAGAAAGTAGGAGAGAAAAAAACAAAAGAGATAAAGGTTCTGCCTGAGAAGCAGAGCACGTGAACCAGTTTTGATAATCCGCACATTTAAATGGTTGGACAACAACAACCCTGAAATACTGTAGCTGTGGACTTCGCTCAATCAATCACAATATCTTTCATGAGCAAACAGAACCTCCGGTGCTGCCGCTTAGGACTGGGTTAACAATCAGATTAAAAGCTTGACAAGTGAGAGCTGGACCAATGCCAGGTGATGGGAGCAGTTTGTGGCCCTACCAATAGTGGGCAGAAGAACAAGGCAGAAGTGCCCCACTGCCAACAAATAGGGGGTCGGGGTGGAAGATGGAGGAATGTTTAAAGCATCCCAGTCCCAGAACGCATCTGGTAATTCACCAGTTTCCATTATGAAATTCCATTACATCCCCCCACCTTTCTTTGTCTATCCTACATCTGTTTCTCTGTTCCCCTGTCCTCTTCTCCTTGTAATCAGCTACTCTCCATCTTCCTCACTTTCACTCAAACAAAACGATTGCTCAGCAGAAGCCCTTCTCGCTGTAGAATATTTCTGTTTCGCTTCACTTATGTTTCCACGTGCTCACCAAAGCTGAGGAAGAAATAAACAGAAGAAGGTAAGGATTTAAACACAGACACACACACGTGCACACACAGACTGAGGAGATGTCTTTGTCAGCAAGAGAAAGACATGAGTGGGCTGGCGCGCTAATCATCGATCGGATGATTAAGGCAGATGAGGAGGGCTTTTTCCCTCAGTGAAGGATCTGATTGTTGGTCTCCTCCCGCCTGGTGTCCAGGGAGCACGCCGGCGGCAGCGGATCAGGATCAATACACTCAATCACTGCTGAGAGGGCCAGCGTCAGTCACGCTGTGCCAGACTATTAGAACCAAGTAGGCAGACAGTGAATAAGTCCATGCTTCCCTGGTCCCAACTCACACCACAGGGGGAAGCAATGAAGTAGCTGGCTGGAGTGTGAGAGTGTGTGTGCACAGTTATCACACTTGTTTCTGTTAAAGAACCAGTGCAACATTTTGAGAATAACTGCTCTGTTTTTGTCTAGAATTAGACAAAAAGATTGATACGTCTCTGAAATCAAAACTCAAGAGTCCTAGCAAAGAGACAGCTTAAACTAGACGGTGTTAGTTGGGCTCTGTCAAAAGCAACAACATTCACCTATAAACATATTAAAGCCCACCGATGTGCTTAAGATTCTAAATGACCTAAATGCTAGCTAGAGCTTCAGATTTGTGCAGCTTGGGTCATAATTTTACAATTATGCACTCTGAATTTGGACCAACTGCAGTGGGCTTGTCCATCTGCAAGGTAGTGATAGAACAAACTAAAGTGTCATGCCTTTTTGAATATTGATATTGTAGTTTTACTTGCTGTCTCACATGGACCAACTTTCCTATGGTTGGTATCGGTCCTGAATTTGTTTTAGTTTAGTTTACGTAGGGATAAATATGTTAAATGAACAAGGCAATTCACAGCCTCACAGTTTGCAATGTCAGTGGTTAGTTGCCCATTTGAAACACAAGAAAATCAATGATGTGCTCAATTTTTATAATAAATATACAGATTAAAAGACAACAAAATACTTGATAATACTCATTTCCAAATTTCAACCAACTATTTTTAGTTTTTCCCCTATCTCTCCTCTTCCATTTGCTCTAAGTCTATATACTGTGGTTTGAAAGAATAATAAAAGTACGATTTTGAACTAGCCTTGAAACACAATAATAATGGCAATTGTTCTTTTGATTGCCACGAACAAGCTCTCGACCCTATTTCTCTATTTCCAACAGTTGGTTGTGATGTAAAATGTAAATAAATGTAAATAAAACTATAATTCAATGGCTAGCAAATACTTTAATCTCTATATATTGAAAATTTTACAAAGGTAGTATTTGAAGTGTAATTTTTTAAAACAAATTTCATTGCTTCTTCTTTGAATAACATGCTAAGTGTTTTGGATCTGAGGAGAACGATCGACGGAACCATCCATTGTGAACACAAACCTTCCTCTCCTTACTATGCCATTTAACTGTGGCTTGTGTACTATTGCATCCTGAGATGATAATTTGGGTTTCTAACTGTTAGAAAAATAAAATAATTTTATTTATAATTAAAATCACCAGACAGTCTTCCATGTTTCTCAGCTCTCAGTACAAATGGAATGTCCAAGGAACTCAGTGAAGACCAAAGAAGTAAAACTGTAGATTTACACGAGTTGGGAAGGTTTTTTGGATGGTTTAAAAAGTACTTTTAATTACTCTAGGAACAACAAGTAAGCCTGCAGTGCGAGAGCGAAGTGCTCTAATGGGGTGATAAGATAAGATGGGGCCTGATTATTTAAGACCTTGTATGTGAGGAGCAGAATTTTGAATTCAATTCTGGATTTAACAGGAAGCCAATGAAGAAAAGCCAATACAGGAGAAATATGCTCTCTCTTTCTAGCCCCTGTCAGTACCCTTGCTGCAGCATTTTGGATTAACTGAAGGTTTTTCGGGGAGTTTTTGTTACATCCTGATAATAATGAATTACAGTAGTCCAGCCTGGAAGTAATAACTGCGTGAACTAGTTTTTCAGTGTCACTCTGAGACAGGATATTTCTAATTTCAGAGATGTCGCGCAAATGGAAGAAAGCAGTCTTACATATTTGTTTAATATGTGCATTGAAGGACATGTCTTGGTCAAAAATGACTCCAAGGTTCCTCACAGCATTACTGGAGGCCAAGGTAATGCCATCCAGAGTAAGAATCTGGTTAGATACCATATTTCTAGGATTTTCAGGGCCGAGTAAAATAACCTCAGTTTTATCTGAATTAAGAGCAGAAAGTTAGCGGCCATCCAGGTCTTTATGTCTTTAAGACATTCCTGCAGTTTAACTAATTGGTGTGTGTTATCTGGCTTCATGAATAGATAGAGCTGGGTGTCATCTGCATAGCAGTGAAAATGTATGCTATGTCTTCTAATGATACTGCCTAAGGGAAGCATGTATAATGTAAACAGAATTGGTCCTAGCACTGAACCCTGTGGAACTCCATAATTAACCTCAGTGTGTGAAGAGGACTCTCCATTTACATGCACAAAATGAAGTCTATTAGATAGATATGATACAAACCACTGCAGTGCAGTACCTGTAATACCTACAGCATGTTCTAATCACTCTAATAGAATATTATGGTCAACAGTATCGAATGCTGCACTAAGGTCTAGCAGGACAAGCACAGAGATGAGTCCACTGTCAGAGGCCATAAGAAGATCATTTGTAACCTTCACTAAAGCTGTTTCTGTGCTGTGCTGAACTCTGAAACCTGACTGAAACTCTTCAAATAAACCATTCCTCTGCAGATGATCTGTTAGCTGTTTGACAACTACTCTTTCAACGATTTCTGATATGAAAGGAAGGTTGGAGATTGGCCTATAATTAGCTAAGACTGCTGGGTCTAGAGATGGCTTTTTGAGTAAAGGTTTAACTTCAGCTAGCTTGAAGGCCTGTGGTACATAGCCGATCATTAGAGATAGGTTGATCATATTTATGATTGAAGAATTAATTAATGGCAGGACTTCTTTGAGCAGTTTTGTAGGAATGGGGTCTAAAAGACACGTTGATGGTTTGGAGGAAGTAATTATTGAAGTTAACTCAGAAAGATCAATTGGAGAAAAAGATTCTAAATAAATATCAATGGTACTAAGAGTAGCTGTAGATAATATTACATCTGTGGGATGATTATTGGTAATTTTTTCTCTAATGATTAAAATTTTATTTGTGAAGAAGTTCATGAAGTCATTACTAGGTAACGTTAAAGGGATGGTTGGCTCAAATAGTAAGATGTTCTAGCTTTGCGGAGGGCTTTCTTATAAAGCAGCAAACTATTTCTCCAGGCTAAATGATGATCCTCTAAATTTGTGACACGCCATTTCCTCTCCAGCTTACGAGTTATCTGCTTTAGGCTACGTGTTTGAGAATTATACCACGGAGTCAGGTACTTCTAATTTGAAGCCTTATTTTTCACAGGAGCTACAGTATCCAGAGTCGTATGTAGTGAGGAGGTAAAATTATTAACAAGATGATCGACCTCTGTTGGAGTAGCGTTCAGATAGCTGCTCTGCTCTATGTTGGTGCAGGGCATTGAAGATGATAACAGTGGGTGGATTATATTATTAAACTTAAATACAGAACTTTCAGAAAGACATCTACTGTGATAAATGTAAATGTTATCAGGAAATGATCAGACAGGAGAGGGTTTTCAAGAAACACTGTTGAATGTTCAGTTTCTATGCCATATGTTAAAACAAGATCTAGAGTGTGATTAAAGTGGTGGGTGGGTTCTTTTACATTTTGAGAGAAACCAATTGAGTCTAATAACAGATTAAATACCATGTTGAGGCTGTCATTTTTAGCATCTACATGGATGTTAAAATCACCCACAATAATTATTTTATCTGAGCTGAGCACTAAATCAGATAAAAAGTCTGAGAAATCAGACAGAAACTCTGTGTAAGGCCCAGGCGGACGATAGATGATAACAAATAAGACTGGTTTCTGAGTTTTACAGCTGGGGTGCATCAGGCTTTCAAATGAATTAAATGCCTGTTTTGATCTTTGGTTGATAAATAGGCTGGTGTGAAAAATTGCTGCCACACCGCCCCCTCGGCCTGTGCTTCAAAGTTTCTGGTAGTTAGAATGACTCGGGGGTGTTGATTCGTTTAGACTAACATAATCATCCTGCTGCAACCAGGTTTCTGTAAGGCAGAGTAAGTCAATTTGTTGATCAATTATTAAGTCATGTACTAACAGAGACTTGGAGGAGAGAGACCTAATGTTTAATAATCCACATTTCCTGGGTTTGAATCTGTGTGGAGTCTGGATGTTCTCCCCGTGTCTGTGTGGGCTCTCTCCTGGTACTCTGGCTTCCTCCTGTTGTCCATGTTCTAAATTGGCTGTGAATGTGAATGGTGGTCTGTCTTTTTGTGTTAGACTGGTGACCTGTCCAGGGTGTACCCTGCTTGTCACTCCATGACAGCTGAGAAAGGCTCCACCCCAACCGTGACCCTGAATTGAATGGATGGATCATTACCAGAGTTATTTTCTTGTAAAAAACAAACAAACAAACACCCGAAAGCATGATCTGATTTTTTTTGTATTAAAAACAGGAATGTCAATTTATTTTCTGTTTCCATCACTTTCCACAATACTTCCTTCAATTTGCTAAGTTCCACACTTTTACCACGCAATGTTCCACTGAAAATAATGTAATTTTAGCAACATTAAATTACACAGTAAGCTCAGCTGCACTGGTGTGATGCCAGAAAAACAAAGATGCAATGTGTAGTACAGCTTCACCTTGAAAACCTTGTGCGTGGATAGAAAAAGCTGCCTGCCCTTATGGGGACTTCAGGCTATCTGGCGAATAAACTCCTTAGCACCATAAGAAAGGAGGAGAAGAGGGAACAACCCTTGTCAGACAGCTGTGTCCCTGACAGACAATAGATGGCCAGGATCCATCTGGATGCAGCAGCCCTGGACCAACATGATGTATACATCTTCACTCGCCAATGGGATCCATCAATCCCTCTCTCACCATGGTGACCAAGAGTGACACGTAGCCTATACCACCAGAGCCCTAATCTACTGAAAAAAATGAAATGCATTAATCTGGATGTGAACAGGTAATTGGTTTGAAATGTTTTATATTTTTTCTCAGTAGTGTTTGTGTTTTCCTTAACTCTGATCATTTCTTGTGCCTTCACTGTAACCAGGAGAATACAATGAGAAATTCAGCTTAAAAGGCATTCACACACATTCATAGTCTGATAGATGCAATGCAGAGTTAGTATCTTGTCCAAGGATATTTGGCATGCAGACTGAAGCAGCCAAGGATCGAACCACCAACCATCTGAGTAGATGACCTGCTCTATCACCTGAGCTACAGCCACCCCACCACTGGCTCTTACGGTCAGATGTTCCCCTGTTTGACAGAACACAGTGACCTGATGAGTTTTTTCATAGATATTTCTCTCAATAGAAGACTTCAATCACCTGAATCCTGTAATAAAAGACTACGTCAATTTTGACATGACTTAACGTTATGAGTAGTGAACCTTTAAGTACATATGAGGAGTGTAAGATTGTAAATGAAAGGAAAAAAATCAAAAGTGTGGAAAATGCTACAGTCTATGTGACAGGTGCTTTGCAGTGGTAATTCTAAAATCAGTGAGGACTTAAATGAGTTCTCCACAATGTGAAAAAGATTTATGCCAAGTAATTTTACACAGCTGGAGTAGCTCCTTTGAAACTGATTGGTAATTTTTATCTAAAATGTTGAGTTGACTTCATGAGATGACCTGTCAAAACACACTCAAACAAATAAAACCTCACTATTGTTGGTTTTAAAGAATCTTATTTAGTTCAATTTACTGAATAAATTTGTTTTATTTAAGTTTACTGTAGTCATTCGTGTTATTTAGTCATTTGGCAGGTTAACTCAATGGCATGCTGTTGAGTCAGTTCAACATGTTAGAGTTAAATGCAACCAGTTTTTTTAGGCGTTTTTGGTGGAATCACTTGACATAACTTTTTTAAGTAAATACAAAAAAGTATATTGAAACACTGAGATTTTTCTGTTTGTTTCATGTATATAAAAAGAAAATAAGACTGTATCAGAGCTGTGAGTGTGGTTGCTGGGTAGTGCTGATGAGTGGGAGGTTACACTTGGTCAAGCTGTCTTTGTAAGTCACATGACTTATTTGTAATATTTAGATTACTACACTATTTATTCAAAAAAGAATCAAACGACTTGAAATGAACAAATTTTATTGGAAAACTTCCAGTAAAACTGAATAAAAATCTAAAACTCTGTTCACCTGGTGTTTAAAATGGTATTTACAATTTCATATCGTCCTTTGAAAAGACCCTAGTTGAGTGTTTACAGCATCCATCCCTAATCTTCTCTTTTAAAAAAAAATCATGGGCAACCTTGTCAGCCAAGCAGTGGAGATGCAAAGAGGAATTGGGGGAATGGCCTTGCTACAGCACCATTCTGAATATGTTAACAGTGCTGCTTCCCTTGAACTGTCACAACTTGAAAATCCACCGTGTTAAGAGCTTCACACGCAGGCAGCCATGAATATCTGCTGGCTTCCACAGACTTAGCTGGGGAGGCTCTTAAAAAGCACTTGTTGTAATACATGACCAATTTCCCGGCAGCGAGTGTAGGGGAGTATTAACATCTCCTCAGCCTGGTTCGGCTTTAATGTGATGGAGATGTTATTAGAGCCATCGCCGGCCCAAATGAATGGCCAGTGGAAGCACCACAGCGGGAGGGAGGGGGGAAGGGGCCACATCGACCTTGGCCTCACCAAGGACAAGGACACTTGTGCTCATAAAAAGGGGTGGTCCAATTGTTCACACTAGCCATGACTGCTGAGCCAAGCCTTGGAGTCAGGCTTACATGTCCATATGCCCAGTTAGTCAGCTTCTATTTCACACTTTTTTTTTCAATAAAATGCCATGACATTTTTTTTTTACATTTGTATTTGCCATAGCTCAGTCTGCCCAGCATTTAATGATCACAAGCCTTTCATTTGGCCTCTTTGTTCTATAAATACATCAATAAATGTCACAAATTCAAGGATAAAATGTTTGAAAGTATATAAAGAGAATGATTTTGAGAAATGATAAAAACTATATAAAAATATGGAATCACATCATTTAAGAAATCTTTAATACATAGTGACATATATGTGGATTGCTCTGTGAGTTTGGAGATTATCTTATGCTATAAATTGGCTTTAATAGCTCTGGCGAGCCATGTGATTAATTTGGCTGTCCTGCATTGTTGTGGCAAGCAATTCTTCCTGTGTCAAGAGGTGCTCTCGTCTTTGAACATTTATCTTGCCTCCCTGCTCCTTTTAAGTGTAATTATTTCACCTTAATTAGAGGTGAATCATGCTTAGTAAACACAAAAACACGGTCTCTTCAGATTAATAAACCGAGGTAATGCGTTAGGCACGGGGAGTCGGTTTGAATGAGCTTTGGCTCTGCTCCAATTTGGGCATGATTCTCATTGTGCAGCAGCTCCCAGCCTTGACGAAAGTGACCAGTGAGTAGCAGTTGAGGACAGGATGGCTGGGCGCGGTGAAGATACAGCAGAAAAGGAGTTCGGGCCTGTGTCCAACACTGAATTCTGCTATTGTTTCAACACAAAAACATGTTGTTCTTTGGTGTCTGCTATTAATAATACATTGGCCAAAATCTGTAAGTCAGATACAGTAGAATAAGGCATGAGCCACCTTTTAAAAAAAAACCCAAATAGCTTGTGTAGTTTTTAAATGCTGTTTTATTATTTGTTTCCTTTTTTGCTTTTTATTTTACGTGGAATCAATTATACATATAAAATATACATACTAGTGAAATTTGGTTCAGTTCTTCAAAATACTTTTATTCTGTCCCTTAAGCCAGTCAATTTCATGTATTATTTCATTTTAAATAATCGCTAGATAAATGTAGACTGAAATTCTTGCTATCGCTCCTTAATGCATGTAACTATACCATCAAACTGAAAAGATAAAATGCTCTAATATTTACTTTCAGCTGCTATGTGGAGGGAGGGTGCAGAAGTAGGGAGGGGGAATCTACTCTCCCAGCAACTAATTACTTAAGCAGTTGTCAAAGGTTTGAAGCTCGCTCTTGAATTCCAATGAACACTGCCCATGGACAGCGGTGGTTTTGCATATATTATGAATATTTCAGCTTCTCCCAGTAACCTTGGTGTCGTTTGGCAGATAGGTGCTGGCAGAGAGCCATTTAAAAGCTTCTCTTTTGCAGAAGGGAGGAGACAGGGTATTAAGCTTTATCTATACTTGACATTTCCAAGTATTTGTAATTAATTCATATAGAAAATCTTTGCCCGCTTCATCTAAATGACTGGCCATGAAAAGCAAAAGGTAACTATTTGTTGGCTTTTCATTATTGTTTCTGTGAAAGGACACTAGACACAAACCCAACTGGTGCATGTCAAAATTACACATCAAGACAGCCTCATAACGCAAATAAAAAGGAAATTATGCAAAACAATTTACCACATATCTTCTCAAGCACATATAAATGTCTCTGTTTACACATGCTGTTCAAGATTCAAGGTGAGAGTTCACATGCAGTCAGGCTCTGAATACAGGCACAGAGATTTGAGATTCTGAGTGTGAATAAAGATGCACATGTAAACCTTATGAAAAGTTTAGTGTGAAAGTGCAGCTAGGTGGACAAAACTAGTCTGCATGTCACTACGCCTGGTTGTGTGTATATATACCTGTGTATCACATCGTTTCTATAGTTCTTTGAGTACTGAGTACTGTGACATGATATAAGCCTGGGGATATCTGCAACAATCTGGCCTTGCATATACTATTTCTGTAGTGCTTGTATTCCAGAAATGGTCACAAGCAAGATATCATATCCACTTTAACAGATGATAGCTAACAGTTTTGAAAACAACGCAAAACATTCTGAGAAGCCTCCACAGCTAACATGATTTCACATAAAAATTTAACTGGTTAAATAGCTGTTAATGTTTATACCAATGTATTACTTTTTTATTATGCATGTTTATCACTGCATAATAAACATGCATATCTGGTTTTTGTCACCTTGGTAGGGTCTCCCATGGCAAATGGATCCAGGTTGAAGGACCAGACAAAGAGCGATTCAGAAGACCCCTATGAGTGAAAAACCTAGGCAACAGTTGACCCTTCCTTGTGATAAGTTTACCCGGGCATCGCCCTGGAGCCTTTCTTTGTGATTTTTTTTTGTTTATGTTTAAGTCATTTTTAGTTTCTTTTTTGTCTGTTTTAGAGGGGGATACAGTCTCTGAGGTGATGGGGTTTTGAGGGGATAATGGGAGGAGAAAAGCTGCAGAGGCATGTAAGACTGCAACTCTGGTCCCAACTCTGGATAATCTCGTTTTGGGGGGTTTAATAAATTTGGCCAGATTTCTAGAAATGAAAGCTGCTCCATCCAAAGTGGGATGGATGCCTTCTCTCCTAATAACCAGGTTTGCTACAGAAAGTTTCCCAATTAACTATAAAAGCCACATCGTTTTTTGGACACCGCTAAGACAGCCAGTAATTTAAGCAGAATTTGCAGCTAAACATGTCACTCCTGGTTTGATTGGGGAGGGGACCAGAGAAGACTGCTTTACCCCACTCGCCGACACACCCACTGGGGATCAAATTCTGGTAATTGGTGATTCTGCTCTGAGACATGTGAAGCCACAAATTTAAAAACTGCTGGCTAGGGGTAAACATAGATTCAGTAAAATTATAATACTTAAAGAAATGCTTGAGGGTGCTCCACCTAGGGACTCTGTCATCCTACTTGGAGACTTTAAGGCTTTTATGGGCAAAGACAATGAGACATGGAGGGAGGAATGAGCTGCCAGATCTGAACCTGTGCAGTGTTTTGTTACTGGAATTCTGTGCAAACCATAGTTTCACCATGTTCAAACATAAGTGTGTCCATAACGGTGTCAATAAGTGGCAAAAGTGGCCCCTAGGCCACAGGTCAATGATTTGTATTTCAATTTTGTAATTGTATCATCAGATCTGCATCCTGGACACTCGGGTTAAGAGAGGGGCTGAGCTGTCAACTTATCACCAAATGGTGGTGAGTTTGATCAGGTGGCGGTGGAGGATGCTGGACAGACCTGGCAGTGAGAATGCCTGGCAGAGGCCCCAGTCTATGAGATCTTCAAGTCCCACCTCCAGCAAAGCTGTGACAGCATTTCAAGGGTGACTGGGGATATCGGTCCTTAGTAACTGAAACTGCTGTACTGAGCTGGCCAACAGCGGAAGTGAAGGGAGCCATCCAACTGAAGAGAAAATCCCATTGGACTGATTCTTATATAGTGCTTTTCTACTCTCCCGGAGTACTCAAAACGCTCTATACAACATGCCACATTCACCCAATCACACCCATTCTCACAAGCACTTTCTCTGTATTTAGTGCTTTCTAAGTACATTCACACACATTCACACTCCCTCCGATGGATGCAATTTGGGGTTAGTACCTTGCCCAAGGATGCTTGACATGCAGAGTGGAGGAGCCAGGATAGAACCACCAACCTTCCGATTAGTAGATGACCTGCTCTACCTCCTGAGCTACAGCCACCCCTCATCCTGTGAAACTTTGTAAGCAGTCGATAGGTACTGACAGGCCAAGATGGAACGTAGTTTGGCCAGTGGCTGAAGCAAAAATTCAGGTGTAAGAGGAGTTTGGAAAGTCCATGGAAAAGGACTGCCGCGAAGAGAATCTGGCAAACCTTCAGGTGATTCAGGACAGGAAACTGGTGCTCTACCTGCATTGTGTATAGTGCAGGTGGAGCACCGCCGACTTCACCTGAGGAGTTTGTGTCATGGTCCTGAGTCTGAGGACTCGGTGTTTTGCGTTTCTTTATATTATTCTTTGTTCTCGGTTATTCTGTTTTGTCTTTTGCTTAGGTTTGCTATGTGTTAGTGTTTTTGTTTCATGCCTGCCTGTGTTTTCTCTGTCTGTCCATGGTGTTATTGTGTCTGCTCATGAGTCTGCCTGTCAAGTTCAGTGTCCTGTCTGGTTCTCTGTGTCTGTTATTTCCTGTTTTATTCGGAAAGTTCATGTCTCATGTCAGTGTATTCAGTTTTACCTCTCCCCTGTCTCGTTAGCCTAATTGCTCCCAGCTGTGTCTCCCTCCTGTGGCCCATTCCCTGATTACTCCCCATGTATTTAAGCCCTGTGTTTTCCTGTGCTCTCTGTCGCGTCGTCTGTTTAACCCCATGTCCGTCTAGGTTTCTCTGTGAATCTCCCGTGTAGTCTATATTATTCCATGTTTCTTCGTGTCTCTCTGCTCCTCGCTCCATGTCCTCCATTTTGTATTAGTTTTCCCAGTTTAGGTTTATGTTCGGTTCTGCCCACACCTTGGTTTTGTGCACTGTAAATAAAACCCACTTGCACCTCCGCCATTGTCTGCTATTGGATCCTCCTTTCTCACCCTCCACACGACTGCCGCCCCAGCCGTGACAGTTTGTCAAGTGGTAGAAGAAATAATTTGAGGACCTTTGTAATCCCACTGACACGTCTTCCACAGAGGAAGCAGAGTCTGGGAATGGTGTGGATGACTCCTCCATCACTGGGGGTGAGATCCTTGAGACAGTTATACAATTCCTTGGTAAAAGGGGCCCTGGGGTGGATGAGGTTTACTCTGAGTTCTTGAAGGCACTGGATGTTGTGGGGCTGTTTTGGTTGACACAGCTCTACAATTTTGTGTGGAGGTCATGGGTGGTACATCTGGATTGGCAGACCAGGGTGGTGGTTCCGATCTTTAAGAAGGGGGGCCAGAGGGTGTACTACAACTATAGAGGCATAACACTCCTCAGCCTCTCTGTGAAAATTTCTGCTAGTGTGCTCGAAAGGAGAGTCCGTCAGTTAGTTGAATCTCAGTTTAAGGAGGAACAATGCAGTTTGCGTCGCGGTCAAAGAACACTGGACCAGTTCTTTAACCTTTCGAGGATACTTAAGGGTGCATGGGAGTTTGTCCATGCACCCTCAAGGGCAGCTGATGTAGTGCAGATACAGAGAAAATAAAAGGGCAGCAGATACAGGAAGACCTGAAGTCATGTAGATTTACACAGAAAGGTACAAGTATGATGTGAACCACTCCAGCGCAGTATCACAAATCCCTACACAGCCTACACAAATATTATGATCAACAGACAAAAGAGGCTCTTAAGTCTAAGAAAACAAGGTTACAAAGTTCCCTGAATCTGTAACAAGGATGATATATTAAAAAGTGTCAGCAGCGAGTATTCTGTGCTATAAAGAGACTTAAAAGAGACAAAGAACGCTAAACCTCAATTATCTGAAAAGACTGTAAACAATTTTCTCCAGAATTTTTGAAAGAAAGGGAAGTTTGGAAATAGGCATGAAGTTTCATAAGACAGTGGGATCCAGGCCAGATTTTTTGTTTAGGCCTTGGTGGTAGCATTTTGAGCTTCTTGGATCGAATATTTAGCATAGTTGGACAAAATACAGAGTGTTAAGATCAGAATTGGTTAGCAAGTCCCAGTTAGTGCTAAGTTACCAGACTATAGTAAAAAAAAATATTAAAAAGGCACCAACAACACAAACATGCTTGAGGGTTGTAGTTCAATGACTGTAGTTAGCAAAGTAGAGGCCTAGCATAGTTGAGCCTACAGCTACCCGTGTGTGCATGCTCCTACCTTTAAGCGTTCAAAGAATCAATCTGAATGGATTATAAAAAATAAATAAGTAAGTTAATCGCCCATTGTAGTGTTGTTATAAATGGGCATTTTAAGATGGGCGTTTATGGGGACTGACTCAAATTTAGAGGCGACTGCTGGAGGAAAACCAGTCATTTGGCACCCATGACTGCCTTTTGATTGGCACCCCAAACCATAATCATTTTGTAACCATGGAGGTTTAGTAAATACAGTACAAAACAATGTTTTTCCCCATATTCTTAAGTGAAAAGATTTGTATAAACATAATTTAGAAATACTCAGATTGGTTCTGGTTACAACAGAAGGAAAAATGCACTGATTTGTCTTATTTGTGTTATGCTAACATTTACTTATATAATCAATGGATATAGCCTATGGAAACAAACTGGTTCCCAAAGAATAATGTCATGTTAAAGATTTCATTATTGTGAGGATATCAACTTGTTCTTTTTTTGGATGGGTCACAGTGGATTTTAGTACCACAGACATGATCTTATTGACCTAAACTGCAGCTGTAGCCTCATAAATTCTCTGACAGGAAAAGAAAGGAAAAAATAAAACAAAAACAAATGAACCACATTATCCAGATGCCAATTAGTGTGAAGCAAATGACGAAAGAAAGGCAACATGACTTAGAGCTCTTACAGAGATAAACATGAAAAGTTGTTTTTTGTGCCAAAAATGATGCAAATTTTCTTAAAAGTTCTGACTAGTGAATTTTTTTTTTATTTCTTTTGAAAAAAGAAGGCTGTCTGTTATCACAGTTTTAGCAGAATAAGCTGTTAGTTGCTATGATCTGATCAGAGTCTTGGATTTCCAAAAGCTTGGGCTGGTTTGGAATATATGGCTATTGCTGTGCTTAGAGTTTTTCTGAGAAAAAATATACATCTATGTGTAGTCTCTTTTAATGGTCCTTTGTCGCTGTTGAATAAACTATTAGTACCTATAAAATCTGCACTGACACACAAATCCTCAAAGCCAAAACATCTTAGCCACAGTGGACTGAAAATGGGTGAACTAGCCAACTGCTGGGTGGAATGCATTTTAGAAAGTCAAAATACAAAATCTGAAGCCAATGTATCTTTACTACGCACTTTCCCGGTTGAATTTTGGGCTCATATTAAGTAGAAATAATATTCATTTTGTAAATATTGGTCCCAATTTAAGTCAAAAATATGAATAAACTATGGCATGTCCTATACTGATAACATCTTGTTTTAAAAAGCTAAGCCGGACAGGCAAAAACAATCAGTTTGAGCCAGGACATTGTATCCTCACCCAAATAAAAAAATAAATAAAATGGTTCATTCCTCTTTTATGTACGGCCAGTTGTTTTAGTATTTTTTTCTACATAATTTTCAATAATCAATAGATAATAAACAAGTAAGTTTATTATCTATTTTACAAGCTAACCAGTGAACGTATTTGCTAGCTAGCTAAGACTAAGATAAGATAAGATAAGATAACCTTTATTAGTCCCACGCGTGAGAAATTTGTTTTGTTACAGCAGTGGACAGTGCAAAGTTGCATAGAAAAATTAGAGAAAAACAGTGGAATAAGATATCAATAAGATACTGTACACAATAGAATAGAATAAAATAAAATACTATATACAATCAAATAAAATAGAATACAAATGCTATATACAATATGAGTATAATACAACGATGCCAGAAACAGTATTGCACTTAGTGTTATTTCTATTGCACATGTGTGGATGTGTGTGTTTGATCAGTTGAAGTCTTTGTTGTAGACTACCAGCATTTAGCTTGCTGTGGCTAAAAACAAGGTGATCAGGAAGTATCAGGAAGTATTTTATTTAATAAAATAATTTTACTCTTTCCAAAGAAATTGCTGTGTTGTGCTTAAATTTGTATTATAAGCCAGTACACGAGTACAGCCATCTGTTCTACAGCACTAAAATAAGTGACCAAGAATACTTACAAACATGCAGCAGACAAGATGCAAGGTCTGGTTCTGAGACAGTTTTAATGGGAAAAAATCAAAGTAAAGTCTGATTACTTATATCTCAAGAGCAAAAGTTTGGAATTATCTTCAGCTCTGTGTACTGACACACAAACCCTTCTCAGTCTCCAGTCACAGGATCAGCGTCTTCCTACATCACTCCATTTTTCAGCCTCTCCATTACCGTAATCTGTTAGTGTTGCCTTGAGATATTTATTTGACCCATCCTCTTTGTGAAGAGCGGGTTCCTAGGAAGTTGTTTAGTGTACATCAGGATAAAAAGTCATTTTTACAAATCATCTAGTTACCTACCAAAGTCTTTTTCGAGTATCCCTGAGTACATAATTTGTCTTTTGCCATTACAAATAATGTAACAAAACAAACACTGGCTGATTACAAATGAATATTCTGATTTGCTTTCTGTTCCAAATTTTACCAAAAAGGTTGGAAAGTGATCCCAAATCTTTTCACATATCCATTATCTTTGGGTTCTTTGGGTCATAGTTCAGCACTGATTTCCCCTTGTGGGTAGAAGCCAAAGTTTCCTGCTCCTCAACCGGACCGCCTCATCAGCCTTAGTGTAAAAGGATCAGCTCCAGCACTCTGGGTTCACCAGATTGTCTGCTTCGTAAGTGTAGTAAACAGGCAGTTTTTTTTAAAATAACTCATTAGTGAAGTTATATCCTCACTGTGCTAATGACATCGGCTAAAATAATGTCCTAATTTTCAGTGCCTATCTACTGGTTGAAAGAGTGGATCACCTACCTGTAGGGATGGGTATTGATAAGATTTTCACGATTCCGATTCCATTTTCGATTCTGTTTAACGATTCGATTCTTTATCGATTCGCTTATCGATTCTTTTTAAAAAAGGAGAACACTAAGTTCGATTAGCTTAGAACTTCGTTTTATATCTTCTCTTTGAACAAGATATAAATTTAGGAGTAACGTGGCCTTACAAACCCAACAGTGAGATCTTAAGAGATCCACAGCCTACGGCTCTTCAATGGGTGTCACAGGGTCCCCAGGAAAAAAAATTGTAAATGTAAAATAATAAAATAAATATTCTTCTGTAGCAATAACAAAGTATAACATAAATTATTCAGTAGCAATTACACAAGAATATCCAGAAATGTCCCTGCCTACAATTAAACACATTCACTTACCTAAAATTGGGGGCATCTGCTGTGGCAAATGGGTTCAAGCCTTTGACCACAAACTTAGTCACTGCTCGGTGACATTCGTTTATCCTGTCCTGAAAGGAGACGCTACCAGTAGACTGCAGCGAGAACTGCCAGCATCTGAGCCAGACTCTGTCTGTCTCTCTCATCATGGTCACCTAAATGCACAGTAATGGCAGGTTTTGTAATAAGGCAGATCGCACTAACATAATATGCACGTGTTTGGAGACCGCAGACTGGGACACGGTGGAGGCTGCTTCTAACAGCTTGGACGAGTTTGCGGACGCTGTCACCTCCTGTGTCCACTTCTGTGAGGACGGCATTGTGCCATTGCGCACCAGGGTGAGTTATAACGATGACAGACCCTGGTTTACTCCTAGGCTCAGGGGGCTGTGGCTGGAGGAGAGTGGGGCGTTCGGGGGCGGAGACAGGGACTGCTGCGGAGAGGCCAAGTGCAGGTTCACTAAAGAAGTGGACATTGCCAAACATCAGCACTCTGAGAAGATGCAGCAGCAGATCTCAGAGAATGACTCGGCCTCTGTGTGGAAAGGTTTTAGGAATATTACAAACTACAAGCCTAAAACCCCCCACTCCACTGATGACTTGCTCTTAGCCAACACCCTTAACGACTTCTACTGCCGTTTTGACGAGCCATCAGGCAGCCTTCACACCTCCAACGACCCCAACAATAGAGGCACTTTGGACACTCATTCCCCCACCTCTCCCCCCTCCATAGAGCCATCACCACCTTCAAACTGTTCACCTGCAACACCCGCCCCCTCACCCCACACAAAAGAGGATTTCACACCACCTCCTCCGACCACAACTCTTCATATTCATGAAGCAGATGTGAGGAAGCAGTTTAGGAGTCTGAATGCTCGGAAAGCTCCCGGCCCAGACGGTGTGTCTCCTGCCACCCTCAGACACTGTGCAAACGAGCTGGCCCCAGTGTTTTCTGGCATCTTCAACTCCTCACTGCAGGCATGTCATGTGCCTGCCTGCTTCAAGTCCTCTACCATAATCCCTGTCCCCAAGAAACCTAGGATCACTGGACTAAATGACTACAGACCCGTGGCTCTGACATCTGTGGTCATGAAGTCATTTGAGCGCCTAGTTCTCTCCCATCTCAAGACCCTCACGGCCCCCCTCCTGGACCCCCTGCAGTTTGCATATAGAGCCAACAGGTCTGTAGACGACGCCATCAACATGGCCCTACACTTCATCCTGCAGCATCTGGACTCCCCAGGAACCTACGCCAGGATCCTGTTTGTGGACTTCAGCTCTGCCTTCAACACCATCCTTCCAGACCATCTCCGAGGCAAGCTTTCCCAGATGAATGTGCCTGATCCCATCTGCCGGTGGATCACTGACTTCCTGACGGACAGGAAGCAGCACGTGAGGCTGGGAAAGAATGTCTCGGACTCCCGGACCATCAGCACCGGCTCCCCTCAGGGCTGTGTTCTTTCTCCTCTGCTCTTCTCCCTGTACACCAACTGCTGCACCTCCACCCACCAGTCTGTCAAGCTAATCAAGTTCGCAGATGACACCACCGTCATTGGGCTCATCTCGGACGGGGATGAGTCTGCCTACAGGAGGGAGGTTGAACGTCTGGTGTCTTGGTGCAGCCACAACAACCTGGTGCTGAATGCCCAGAAGACAGTGGAGATTATTGTGGACTTCAGGAAGCACACAGCCCCACTCCCCCCCATCATCCTGACTGACACCCCCATCACCTCTGTGGACTCATTCCGCTTCCTGGGTACCACCATCACCCAGGACCTGAAGTGGGAGCCCACCATCACCTCCGTCATCAAGAAAGCCCAGCAGAGGATGTACTTCCTGAGGCAGCTGAAGAAATTCAACCTGCCAACACGGACGATGATGCAATTCTACACTGCAATCATCGAGTCCATCCTCACCTCCTCCATCACCGTGTGGTACGCTGGAGCCACTATCAGGGACAAACAGAGACTGCAGCGTGTTGTGCGCTCTGCTGAGAAGGTGATTGGCTGCAGACTCCCATCTCTGCAGGACCTGTACACCTCCAGGACACTGCGGTGTGCAGCCCGGATCTCAGCTGACCCTTCTCACCCTGGACACAGTCTGTTTGACCTGCTCCCCTCAGGCAGGAGGCTCCGGTCCATTCGCACCAGAACCTCTCGCCACAAGAACAGTTTCTTCCCCTCTGCTGTTGGACACATGAACAATAACCACATGATTGTCCCCGCCACTAACACATGACCCTACGCTGTGTCACTGCATCATTTCATGTTTGGCACTGATCACCACCTGCACTCATGTATATATCTTTCTACGTAGCACTCATAATTCTTATTCTCATGTATATATCTCATGTATATCTCATGCACATATCTTTCTTTCTACATAGCACTTTAATTCTTATTGTCTGCACTGAAGCACCGCAGCAATTTCCTAATGTTGTAAACCTCAACATCTGGCAATAAACCCATTCTGATTCTGATTCTGATTCTGATTCTGCACTGTTAGTTGATTATTTACCTGCCGCATTAACGGGAGAGGACGTGCAAACGTTACCGCTACTGCTGGGTTGAGATTCCCGAGTCCGGAGTGGAATTAAAAACACGACATTCATTTAAGGTCATTGCGTGTTTTGTGAGCAAATGCTTTTGCATATTCGTAGTGTTTCCTCCCTTAAATGAAGTATCTACTTTGCAAGTATTGCAAGTTGCCCTGTTGTCATCCATTCTCATAAAGTATAACCAAACTTTTGAGCGTTTGAGCCGCTTACGCGCCGTGTTTCCTGCCAAGTAAATGATGCTCCGCAATGTGGTGACGTCATTCGGGGCGACTGGAATCGATAAAGGAATCGTTTGCAAAAATGGCAAACAATTCCAAGGAATTGAAACAGTGGGAACCGGTTCTCAACAAGAACCGGTTTTCGATACCCATCCCTACCTACCTGCATAACCAACCAGTTTCCACTGATCCGTTCCACTTCCACTGAAAAATCTTTTCTGGAACACTTATATGTTTGAGGGTGGGCAGCAGAGGACTGACCCCAAGAACATTAAATCTATCACTGAATCATCACTATCATGGACAGATTCTTTAAGTCAGCTCATTTCCTGGCATTTTTAGAAACTCTGCCATGTTCCTTCCCATATCCGCGTCGGCTGGTGTATACAGTTATCATGGATAAAATATGCTTGCAATGCTCTAACCTCTTTCCAGAGAATTTGTCCCACATTTCCTCTGTCACAGGCGAAACCTTATTTTTCCAATCCTCTGGCTCACTATCTGACTGCTTCTAGTGGACTCAAGTAAGCATTCTGAATCAGCTTCTTTTTTTGTCTCATCTGGACCAATTACTGTCTTTTTGGTCTTGTTGCTCTCCTGAGTCATCCTAGTGCCACTTCGGTTGCATAACCTCTCCAACTGTTAATCCGGTCGTAAAGTCTGACGTCACTAGCCGTGTCTGAACCTAAACTCCGCTGCAGGTCCATATATCAAACGATCACTATGGCATTACTGAGAGTTGAAAAACTGTCTAAGTCTTTCATCTTTAATAAAATGATCAGCGTTCTGCTCTACCAGGTGTAACAATTGAGTTTAACATCCAGGCATCCATGAAAACGGAATTTATGATATTTAACGGAGTTAGAAGTTAGCAGGAAGTTAGCTCGCTAGCTTCTATCTAAATACAATATAGCATGTCCTGACTGCGGGGTTTTGGAAACAAATTAAAACGTACATCTCTGTTATCCCTTTCAACATAAATGAAGACAGAAAACTAAACAGCAGTGACGTTTGTAGGGTTACTGAAGTTGGGCTAGCTGGTATACAATGATGTGCTACGTGACCGCTAGCGACACAGCTATGTTAGCATAATATAAACAAGCTAACTTTTTTTCCACTTGATAAAAGTTAACGTGAGTGTTCTCGGTGGTCAGGAAAAAATGTAATCGCATGGCAGGATGTTGTAAAAGGACCAAACTTCAGCCTGGAGAACAACTGAGATAATCCATCCACAATATGAGGTTAGTCATTCATATACTGCTGCATGGGCTGGGCTGTAGTTACATCCTAAGGTTTTAAAAACTGAGCTTAAATAAATGATTAGTGGTAATAAAAGCCGAGGGAGGTCAACAGTGATCACTGACTGTTTTAGGCAGAGGTGGGACCAAGTCATTGTTTTGCAAGTCTCAAGTAAGTCTCAAGTCTTTATCCTCAAGTCTCAAGTCAAGTCTCAAGTAATGTCAGGCAAGTCAGAGTCAAGTCTCAAGTCACTGGTGTAAAAGTCCGAGTAAAGTCACAAGTCTGAAACTTTGAATTTCAAGTCCTTTCGAGTCTTTAAAAAAAAAAAACGAAAAAATAATGTTGCAGTTATATGCTAAATGTAAATATTAGACCATGTAATTTTAAAATCTGTGTTTTTCTCAACACATGACAAAATAGTGAACTTAGAAAATATACACAAATTGTGAAATTGCACCTCTTTAAAATGCAGCTCAATTAAACCTAGCTCCAAGAATAATTTTCACCGACAGTTCTGAGATAAGCTGCATGTTATTCTTGGATGCGGTTGTAGGACCAGCTTTAAAATCGCATGACAAAAATATCATACACATTAAAAAAAAACTGTATCACCAACGTAGCCTAGACAACATTTGCTAGTTAGATGAAGTCAGCTATCTCATTGTAGCATATTTATATGCATATTTATAATCATACGGTTCTTGGAGTGAGTGCATACACTCATGAAGTTTAGTAACTTCAGGTCACTGCAACAAGCCCAGGTACAGTTTACCGACGGATGGGTACAGGACCTTGAAATGCACCGTGTAGAACGAAAGACCATCGTACGTATCATAAGTTTACCAGTCTCACAAATTGTCGTCATAAATACACATTCCTTAACTGTTTATTAATAGGACCTTTGAGCTCAAGGGTAATTAATTAGTAGTGGAAATAATTTCTGGTACCCATCACAGAAATGTAGCAGTGACAACAATATTGTATGCTGTAATCGTACTGGGCAATTAGTGATACAAAAACCCTGTTTTACCCTGTGAATAAAAGTATATGTTTTTGTCAATGTACCATAATAACAGAAGCGAAACGCAATATTGTGTCAGGACAATTCACTATTTATGCACAATAAACAAAGGAGCATAGCGCGACAATTTCTGTTCAGCGCCAGACTTGCTTGTAACCTATATCACCAATTATGTAATGAAAATGACGTATTAAGTACTAAAAAACACTGACCTTCGTGTAAATGCTTGGAGCAGACTAACCTGTGAGCTGGAGTGTTCTGGGACGTTATATTTGATCTTTGAATGGCTGCAATCCAGGCCATCCGTCGCGTCTTTGTTACTTTGGAAACATGGCTTGAACAATTTCTCTTCAACGACGTAATCCGATAACAACCGATCTCTTTACCCGTCGGCTTCCCGTGGCTGTCATGCGACCGGCTATTGCAGTTAATGATACAACAGCTCCTTGACATTTTTGTGTTTCTTTTTATCGCTGTATAACTGATTTTAATTGAAAGCCTGCGTGCGCTAGTACCGCTTGCCACGAGTTCCCAGAATCCTTTGCGGTTCTACCCGTGAATGACGTCACATTTTCAATCTCTATATAATATGCATGTTAAATTTTATATTTGGGGTAAAATATCAAGTCTTTTCAAGTAAACCGGTTCAAGTCCAATTCAAGTCCCAAGTCATTGGTGTAAAAGTCCAAGTCAAGTCACAAGTCTTAGAACATTTTTTCAAGTCAAGTCTAAAGTCATAAAATTAATGACTCGAGTCTGACTCGAGTCCAAGTCATGTGACTCGAGTCCACACCTCTGGTTTTAGGAGCTTTTTGAGATTAAATGGAATAAAATACAAAACATTAAACATGTTAACAACACAAAAGCCATATTAAACGCAGACTACTTTATGCCCGGAAGTAGGATTCGTCATGTCATCACCGGATTAAGACTTTACCTGGGTTTGCTTTGCAATTAATGGGGAGTGGAATGGAGCCTAAATTTCTGATTTAGGCTCAGAAATGGCTAATGACACGAGAGTATAACAGATATCCAAAGATCAGTTAATTAATATTATGTTGATTAAAATACAAAGACCACAGAAATGCACATAATTGTTTTTCAAAATCCTGCCCACTGTGATTCAACCAATATCCTCTGTGCGCTCTTATAGAGGGTAAGCTCTTCAGTACCTCTGATTCTTGCAATAGCTCAGCCTCTTTCCTGGAGGTGATGTCAATCCTCTGAGATGACTACACAAGTGTAAAGACTTCAATCTGCGCCTCTGCCTCATCTAAAGCTGAACCCATCCACACCATTGTGTCCATTTTCTATGAGTGAGTGAGTTCGAGCAGCATGGGGGTGGCGAGTGTGTTTGTATGGGTGTGCATTTGTTTGTGTGTGTGTGCGTTTGGATCAAGTGTGCCTGTCCAAGAGGTTGCCAACTGGGATTAAGGGAATGTGAATCAGTGAAGGACCACCGTGGTAGTATCCAGTAGTGTTGAGAGTGTAACCCCCCCACCCCCCACCACAACCTTCCCAACCACCACCACTGCTGCCATCACTTCCACCCCTGTGTTCTCTCTTTCACCACCCTGCCCCTTCTTTTCTCCCCCCACCATACATGTCCCTTGTCTCTGCCTCCAGCTTTAGCACTTCCTAGTTTAGTTCTGCCTGAGCGCAGAGCAGCTTTCTCTCCAATTTAGTGAGTGGCAGGGAAGATGCAGACTGACACCATACTGATTCAGTGGAGTGTTCACTGATGTGTGTGTCTGTGCGTGTGGGTTGGGTCTCGACACACACATACTCCAAAACCAGAGAAGAAAAAATTAAGAAGTAAACAGAATTAAAAGTATATGCAGTATATGGTATCTCTCTCTCTCTCTCTCATATATATATATATATATGTTTGTGTTTGTGTGCATGTGTGCGTTTGAGAATGAAGTAATTTGTCACAGTAGCAGCTGAAAAGTATCTTGATCTTCCTAAAATAATCAGTACCTATTGGGACATGACCCTGTGTGTCTTTCCTAATTAGTAACCCATTCATGTTAGACAATACAAAGACAAAAAGAGGCTTTAAAAAAATCTTATCTTCCATCAGCTGCAATGGCATATCTCTAAATCCCCTCTTTTCATAGCGGAGACTGGTGTTTGCACAAGGGCTGCTTCCATGTGAAGTCTGTATGTGTAAAAAGCTATAGCTCTCTATGAGAAGGCCAGCTCTCAGTCTTCAGGGTGCCATCCTGTGGCAACATCAGAAGAAATGTCAAAGATTTTGAAGGCTTGGTTAAATACGACTGGATTTCTTTGCCTTAAACCTTCAATGACATTTTTGGCTGTTGGAAAGGTCAGCATGCAGCTCCTGTGAAATGCTAGCTCTTTTGGGGTGAACTTCAATACAGGATAATAAATCCCTCTCTATTTTTTCTTCCATACTTCAGCACTGGCCCTGCCACAATAGTCTGTCACCTACTAACAAAACACACATTTGATGTATATATTACTCTCTATAATACTCTCTATGTGATAAATATTCTAGTCCTAAAGCAATGATGATACATTTTTGTGGAATTCTACCACTTCGCCAAAAAACTGAGATATTAATAAGTGAGCAATGTTTTTGTTTTGTTGTTTTTTAAAAAAAAAAAAAAAGAAGATATTTTCAGCCAATTTTTAAATGCATTACCTGCTAAATAATGACTGTTTTTCGTCTGCAAGGGTTTATTCATCACGGTCGACACTTTTTTGGCTACGAAGCTAACCCTAAGTTGTGTTGACCATTTTTGTAAAATAATAAAATTAAGCCTTTATGTCTTTATGACTACAAACTGGAGGCCTGGGCCAGGCTCAGTTAAAGATTATTCTGTAAAATAGCTATTGTTAGGCTATATCATACATTAACAATCATTATTTAAGTATTGTAAATGGGACAAGCAAGATATTTTTCATCCTTAATCTTTGAAACAGGATATTGGCCAGCTTGTTTCTGAAATTTTTATAAAATGTCACGAGGTTCCTCTGAGAGCAGAAAAGCAAAATGTTGAGTTTAGTTTACAGATTGTCTTTAAAAAAACATCTTTTGAGACAAGACGGATGAACTTCCCCTGACAGGACCATGAGCATTTCAGAGTGTTTTATAACTGAACTGGTTCCTTTTGACAGTAAGTGTAAGCAATCATACAACTTATTACATTATGCTGATTAATTACAGTTTTTAAAAAAAAGATGTAGGGGTGTCATTACGTTCCACAACAATGCTCCATCACCTTTTCTATTTCCTGTACTTGCAGTTTGGACAACCCAAGGGATATTTATATAAGCAAGTAAAGCCAGTAACATGTAATGTGTCCATTGGAGGAACCATTAAAATTGTTAAGATATGTTTTGTTCTTGCTCCAGGATCATTTCCATGGTTTACTCTTTTGTTTTGTGTTTTGCGTCACTTTTATTGCTCTCGCCACATAATGAGCACTAACTCTGCCTCTTCTCTTTCTGTGTGTACATAATCTAGATGTTATTCACCAAATCTTCTTTGTCTGTGTCCTTAACAGTCACAGACTGTTTTCATGTTGTTTTGCCTGATTGCTCCTTATGTGCCAAGTCGGACTCAATTTATGTAGCGAACTCCCACTCTAGCTGACTAATACATGTAAACTAACCATCTCTAATAAATAAAATAAATAACACCACAACCCTGTGTGTGTATGAGAGAGAGAGAGATGTGAAAAATCTAAACATTTAATTAATACCAGAATAAGAAACCATTAATATCTTCAACTGAAAAAATTTGTTTAGATGTTGTTGTGTCTCTGTGTTTGTGTAAGGGTTCTTGACTGGCTTGCTAAATTACATTCAGTACAGCTGTATTTACTTGCATGTGCAACTTGAAAACAACAGTTGTCTCAAGCCACTTTATGAAGACTCAACAATTGTATGATCCCCTGTAATCAAGCAATTGGCAACAGGGGAAGAAAAAAACTCCCTTTTAACAGGAAGACACATCTGACAAAGCCAGGCTCAAAGTGGCATGCCATGTAGTCCAACTTTATGGCAGTAGATGAGGAAAAAGAGAAGAGAAACAAAGAAAGAGACAAGGACAATATATGATCTATGTCAGTGAGTCGACAGAGGTTCAAGAAAGTTGAAGTAGTTGAAAGGAAGAATTCAGGTTTATTTTATTAACTCTAGGCTGTTTGGTTTTGCTGCATATTGAGTGAACATTTTAAGACAGCTCACTGTGGGGATTGGCTCACTGTTTGGAGGCAGTCTCTAGTGGCCATCGGAAGAATTGCAGGTTTGGAAACTTTCACAATAGCTTGTTTTTCTGCCAGGCTTGCAAGTTGGTTTAATGTTAAAAAGACAGCATTGTACACAAAAGAAAAAAAAATATTGGTGGCTGAAATTCTGTTTCAGCTGTTTCAGGGAGTTCATATTGACAGACAGATTTAATTGGGAAAATAAAAATTTTGAAATGTCCTTTTTTAAATGTTTTGGTTACATTACATTACTTTCCTTAAAATTAATGCAGTAGATTACTTAATCAACTGTATTATAATTAGTGAATTTAGCACAGTAAAGCATTATATTAGTGCATTACTGAAAAATGTTAAAAACGAAAAATGTAGTAATACTAAAGCATTACTTCACAATGCAATATACCCAAAACTGGTTGCAGCATTGAAGCCAAACTTTCCCTATTTCTGGTTTGTGTCTGAGTTTTCTGTGTTTCACGCAGGTCAGAGAGTAAAAGGCGGGTGTTTGCAGACAGGTCAGCATCTTCCATGCAGGTCAGTTTGTGATTATCAGAAATGGGCAATAACCCGTTACTGTAATCTGATTACGTTTTCAAGTAATGAGCAAAGTAAGGGATTACTATTGCAAGAAAAGTAATTAGATTACTGTTACTTTCCCGTAAGTAAGCTGTGTTACTGCATTACTAAACTGTCATGATTTTGTTTGTGAGAGTGTCTCGTGACAATGACGTAAGAACGTGTGATGTCAGTGACAGCAACAGACTTGGATAATATGGAGTGTGGGAGAGAGTATGAACATGTAGCATTTAAAGCTTGGAAGTACTCACATTACTTTGGGTTTGATTCTGTAAAAAGTGACAAAAACATTAGTGTCTGCTGTACACTCTGCGTGGGAAGAAAACGTCTTTCTACAGCGAAAAATTAAACTTCAAATCTAACCAAGTACCGAGCACACTGCCACGGGAATGTGAAATTCACAGAGAAACCCCCACATCCCCCCACTGATATGACCGCTGCGGCACCGGACAAACCCCCACTCCTGCTAAACAGGTGAAAATAGATTTAAGAGCGACAGGACTCAGTGTTGCTGAATCTTTGATTTTATTTCTTGTTTGCTGTGTTTTACTATTTGAAAGAGTGAGTGTATGTATATGTATGTATATGCTGGAATATGCAGAAAATAGGTTTACATGTTAAACATATTTCTTCCAGTCAGAGACTGTTGCATATAATTACATTTTTGCTTGATGCAATGTGCTTTACTTATTCAGGTTGTGTATCATGTTTTAAAAAGTAACAAAGTAATAAAGTAACTAATTACTTTTGAAAATAACAAATCTGTCTCCGGACTCCGGAGTTATGTTTTAACAGAGACGGTTTATTTACAAGATCTTCAGTGTCCAAAACTCCACAGAGAAGTCCGCCATACACCGTCTTCCTTGTTTTAAGTTCAGCAAACGGTGGCCCGCTGCCTCTGTTCCGGTGCCCCTTTCAAAAACACTTTTAAACTTTGAGAGAAAATCAGCATAGGCAATCTCCGGGTCGGTTCACAACACTGCTTGAGCCCAGTTTAAGGCTTGACCGCGGAGTAACTGTACAGAAAAGGCCATCTTTGCTCCATCACTTTCATATGTCCGCCGCAGTTGCCTAAACTGCAACGTAATCTGTGTTAGGAAACCAGCACACTTGTGGACTCACCAGCAAACGGCTCCGGTGACGGTAGAGCTTGTTCTGGAGGTTCTGCGGAAGCGGGGGTTGGTAGCGTGGAGGGTTCCGGGGTTGGCGGCTGTGAAGGAGCAGACGGGGGAGGCATAGTGGGACCTGGCAGAGGTCTGTGCTGAGCGAGAGCCTGAGTGAGTGCGAGCAACTGATGGTTAATGTGTTGTAGCATCTGCTCGTGTCGCTCCAACAAGGCTTTAGGAGAGGAGGCGGATTGCTGAGCCGAGTCTGCTCGATCCATGGTATGGCTGGATTGTTATTGTCACGGGTTGCTCTGAGGATCCACTTGCAGGTCTCCGGAGTTGCGTTTTAACAGAGAGGACAGTGCGAGGATAGTGCTATATACAAGATGTGAGAGGCAGGGTTCCAGGGCTCCAGGGAAAACAGGGGAATCACACACGTGCTCACTCCAACCTCTCTCTCTCCTTCCACACTCCACACGGGGAAACACGGGGACGGGTCCGGGGAATCTAGAACACAGAGACACACGTTAACTTTCTGAGACGGAGGCACGAAAACTTGGGCTCGACGTGTACTGACTAGAGTCTTCACAACAATCCAGCGTTGAACAGCTGACCTCCTCCCTCTAAAATACCAGCTGGTCTGATGAGGCCGAAGTGTTCCCAATCTAGGAAGGCGTGGGCCGAGGGCATGAACCCACCATGAGTTCCACCCCAGCTTGCCGATCCCACAGGTCGTGACAAAATTAATTAAGTAACAGGATTACTTTCTTGGAGACGTAATCAGTAATTAGTAACTAATCACTATTTTCAAGTAACTTAACCAACACTGGTGATTCCACATTTGTCTCTACACCCGAGGTTACCAGGAGGTCGTCGACCGGACTCTCAGCCTATGTGACCCTACAGCCTAAGCTTACACTCCTGAATCAGGTGGTCTCTGCTTGGAGTGGAATGGTGTTTTAATCTACCTGTTTTCATTGTACAAATTGAGAATTTTGATTACCAACAATCAGTCACTTGGGCTATTAGTTCATGTCTGTTAAAAATGTACACACTTTTGTTTTGTATTATTATAAGTTAACGGCAGAGGGTGGAGTAAGTGGATGTAAAAGTTTTAGAGTTTGTGCCTTATAGGAAGCTCTGATGAGTCAGGTAACACAAATATAATGTACAATGTAACGGATTACCGTAATTCCCGGACTACAGAGCACATCTGATTAAAAGCCGCATGCGCTTATTTTAGAAAGAGAATCAATTTTGTACTTGTACAGGCCGCACTGGATTTAAAGCCGAATGCGTTTCACTCGTAATATGAGATATTTACACAGAAATATTACACGTGAGGATTTTTAACGTTTAATTTAATCCGTAAGGTAACATAAACTTTATGGTAACATACAAAAATACATACTGGAAATGCTTTTTCCCCCCCTCGAACAGCGTCTGTAACACGGTTACCTTTAAGTATACGTACGTATCGGTAACACACAAATTACATTGCTCATGGTTTTTTTACGGAACAGTGCACAAACAATATTACAACGTCTCTTAACAACCGGTAAAAATATATACCGTATATATGCTACTTATCAATTTTATTGGTCTACTGGTACCAGGCAAAATGTTTTTGGCCGCATGAAAAAAAATGCATTAGCTGCACGCAGTGTTGGGAAGGTTACTTTTAAAATGTATTCCATTACAGAATACAGAATACATGCCCCAAAATGTATTCTGTAACATATTCCGTTATGTTACTCGATGAGAGTAACGTATTCTGAATACTTTGGATTACTTAATATGTTATCATGCTTTTTACAACTATGTGAATGTACTATTGCTGTGATTTATTACTGTTACTGAAGGTCCGCGGCTCCGAACCCGTAGTAAAGGGACCTCTGACTAATACGGCGGGGTCCCTGTCGGCTCGTAGCCGAAAAATAGCTTTACTTTGTTGTCTGGGTCAACTTTACTTGCGAGAGACAGAGAGAGGCGTTGAAAGGCTGCTCCAACGGAACTTATTGTTTCGGAGGAAAACACAAACACAAGCGTACAGTCGAGTCTTAATAGCGTACTTACAACTGGGCTTGTCAGGCACTCTTCTTGACTGCAGTGGTTATTATTATATTTACATGCTCCCAGCTCCCGTTTTTGCTCGATGACAACTCGTACTTTTCCAATCGCCTTTTTCTCCCTCCTCGCGCTCACAGACACATAACGAGTATAGCAGTCCATTCTCCCTGCAGCACGGACTACACTGCCCATGATGCTACATTCTTTAGAGCTATACCTGTAGCATTCTGCCTATTAGCTTAGCACAACAACAACAACAAAAAGGCGTGAGCGTCACCCTGTAACCATGGCAACCGTAACGCTGCTGCCTGGAACAACAGAACGTTCTGTTGTTCCAGGCAGCAGCGTTAAACAGCTGTCAAACAAAACCGAAACAGTCCTGACCCGCCACAATATGAAACAGGAAAGCACCGCCGTGTAATCCATTTATTTCAACAAAGTAACTGTATTCTAAATACCACCTTTTTACCACCTCATATTTTGTATTTTAAATACGTAACGGCGGTACATGTATTCCGTCACTCCCCAACACTGGCCGCACATCAGTATAAGCCGCAGTGTTCACAGTGTGGGAAAAAAGTAGCGGCTTATGACCCGAAAACTATGGTAGTTTTAATAATGAGTAAGTAGTAAAAATATTTTTAATTAGTTTTTAAAATTATTTAATGATACAGTGACACACCACATATTTCTGTTTTGTGGTTTGAACCATAGGTCATGTGACAAAAACTAGCCCTTCTTCAAGGCAAGAAACAGAAACTCAGTGAAACACAATGAAAGGCCACATACCCCACTTCTGCATGAATCAACATGTTATTGGTGAGGGAGCAGCACTGCAGTGCGTTCCACAAACATGTAATTAAAATATCGATCACGCACCTGCTCATTGGTTTACAGTCACTTTTCATTAGTTGCAGTTGTTTTCACTGCTGTGACTGCCGTTACTGAGTCACTTTCACTGAAAGAGAACATTACCACAATATTGTAAACAGCTTTCTCACTGGCAAGAAATGATCAGTAACAGTACTGCAACATCAAGCAACAGCTTCCCTCATCACTTTTTTTTCCCTTGGCTTTACCAGAGGACGTTGCACTCCACCATCCACAGTGATGCACAATTACTCCTTCAATATGATGCCACACAAAGACGATTTGGAGAGATGGAGAATCTGATGAAAAGCATTGAACAGGAATTAAATCATGTTTTCCACACCATAGGCTCAGAAAATGGTGCTTGAGACACTGGAGAGCCCAGCAGCGGATTCCAATCTGTGGACTGAAATTGGAAATGAACAGTGGTGGTGTCTCCATTCTGACAGCCTCGTGTCAATAAAAGTCAGTTTCCCTCCATTGCTTCCCATTGCTGACCACATAGGAACGTTTGTTAGCTTACTGTCAGAGCACTGGACAGTTAACAGTGTGCTAACATGCATAAAATAATGATTAGATTCACGAGCAGCGAGAATTTAACGATTAATCTGAATGTACAGCTCGGCAGAGTAAGCGAGGGAAAGGGGAAAACAAAGTCTTTTAAAACCTCCACCTGTGCCCATAAGTGCCATATTATACAGCGGTGAATTGGTCATTTTCTGCATTTAGCGAACAGCACACGACAACTGCACGGGCAAAGGAGATCTTATACTGTGATTTATGGTTCTGGAGTGAATTATGGAAACACTGACCTTCCCTTTACATCCCATCAAACAGATAACTGTGCATGTAAGTTGCTGTTATGATAGAGGCTACACTGTCATGCCCGCTTACATGTTCCAATATAAGCGAATAGCAAACAAGACTAGATTCATATCGGACCCTGCCTTTGATATTAAAGGCAGAAATTTGGCGGTGGCATTCCAGCGCATGGCACTATCATGTTTGAAAAAAATGCGCTAACAAAATGCCATGAGTGGTGGTATCTCACATTTTTCTTTTCCAGCAGAACATCATGACAATACCATCTCAGAGGTTTTTTTTTTTCTTCATATTATTAAAAAAAATCCTCTTCATCTCCCCCACCTTTGTTTGCACTTTCAATTTGCATATCAAAGAAATCCCATCGGGACCTGCTTTGCATATTTACATATGATTAGTAACTTTAAATGAACATGTCAAAAATGGTCGAATTTTCTTTTTTGAATGTGCGAGGACTACCTAGCTTGTATAATTAGTGCCAGCACATGTAACATAGCCAAAAAACAAAACAAGCTGATTTCAAACAACACAAGAGGCACCTTTTATATTGCCTTT
This sequence comes from Aulonocara stuartgranti, assembly GCF_965226115.1. Classification (NCBI taxonomy): domain Eukaryota; kingdom Metazoa; phylum Chordata; class Actinopteri; order Cichliformes; family Cichlidae; genus Aulonocara; species Aulonocara stuartgranti. The sequence continues at coordinate 32,130,493 of NC_138958.1, forward strand.
CATTAGGCGTACTCAAATATTCCTGTCTCACCTTGGACCTCGAAGCTTGCTAAATGATAACTCCCTTCGAATGATAAAGACAAAAATATGTACTGTATGTTTGTGGTAATATTTCTTTGCAATGACATTAGGTCTCGTAAATTCCATCAGTTTGCTTGTGATGGGAATATTTTTAGATGTACGGAGGAAGAGTTTGAAAAGAGAACAGCTGGGTTCAAGGTCACTTAGTTCTGTGACAAAAACAATCTGTCTGCTTACTGTCATATAGTTCAAAGTCACAATAGGGTAAAGTGATATTCTGTCTTCTTACCTGACAGCAGAGTATGTCTCAATGCTGACATGTTATTCCTCTCATTCTAGAGGCCCGAAGTGAGATCTAAAACCAAATTTAAACATTTTATTTTGCCTGTGTTTTGTCACATGTGGGAGGGATGGGAGGGCCTGTGCCTTCTTATTTGCACCAACTTGAAGCTTGACATGTTTGACGCCTCGTGTGCTTGCGTGTGGATGCTGCGGAGCGTTGTGAAATTGAAGCCAAACTTTTGCCTGCCGAAACTTCTGGAAGGATGAGATCTCCTGCAGGCCGCGGTGAGCGCACGGGGAGCCTAAAAATGAACTAACTATATGATTATTAATTGGAGCCTATTTTGATTCAGTATTCCACGCTGCATATCGTCACGGGTCCTCAGTGGGGTTGTGTCTGCGTATCGGCGTGTTGAATTGGGGGCTGCAGCAGCAGTCTGGAAGGCTCTGCCGTGTGGAGCGCTGCTCGCTACCCGCGCATCGGCATACCAATGAGTGGGGTTAAGAAGGCACCGCTCCTCACGGAGACACCGTTCCTTCAGCAGACCCAATACGCCAAGTCTCCACGGACCTATTTCCAAAAGCTGCTCCTAATGTGGGCCTGTGTCAATCACCCCCACAGACAGTTCCTCCCTCGCTCCCTCTCCAGTCCATATGAAATAGTCATACATTAGGAACCAGGGGAGTACACCTCGCTGTCTAGAAGTCCTCATGTATTCTAATGCTATTCAAAAGCTGTGGGTAGTTAAGTGAAAGACAGCTGCTGGTTGTTGCATCCATTCCTTCTTTTTGGCTTTCAAAGAGTCGGATTTCGACATGCAAGATTTGGGCTGTCTTTTGTCTCTGTTTGTTTGTTTATGAAGAGTCATACTGTGCAGGCAAGAAGAGACTTTAACAGGAAAGACGTCGTTCTGTCAGCCAAAGGACGGGGGCTAGATATTGGATCTCGCCGTGACATGTTTATGTGACAACATCATTTGACAGCTTTGACACTCCATAGACAAACACCTTCAAATGGCTGAGCAGTATACCCACTCAAAAAATATAGGGACACCTTTTTGTTGCCAAATGTACACTAAATTGATGGGATAATGTTGTGTGTGTGTGTGTGTGTGTGTGTCTGTGCGTGTCTGTGTTTGTTTTCAACAGAATAGGGCTTTGTGTGCATTTCAAACATCATCAGGACTACAAGCCCAAACTTGTAATGTTGCTTCACTGACTGCCACATTAAAACGTAGTGAAGAATATTGAAGAAGATATTCACCTGGAATAAAATTATCCCTTCAAACAGGTAATTAAACTTTAGGTTTGGGGCTTGTATTTTATTTTTATTTTAAATACAGATTGGTGCATTTAATATGTAAGAGCATTATACATTGTAAAATCATTAAGCGGTGGACGATACAAGTAAATAAAACATAAACCTAAAAAAGGCCATTAATAAACTTCACAATCTAGTAAGTAATAGGTGCTGTTAGTTATTTAGTCATAATTTAGTCCTGAGGAAAGGACAAAAAAATTCAGGAAAGCACTTAAATGGATGTTTAAATTATTATGTGGAGGCAAATGCAGAAAAAGGATAGCAAACAATAAAATATTATAAAGACATGGGCCTAATATCATTTTTCCGTACATGTATACACTGTAGCGGCTTTTTAAAATATTTACTGGCCATCAAAGCAATTTGTACTACAAGACACATTTACAAACACACTCAAACATCAACAACTATTAATTTATCACAATTAAACCCGCACACACAGACACTTTTTTGCATCAGGGGAAATTTGGGGTTCTTTTCAGGGCCTTCAACAGATTGAACCAATAACTGATTCTAGTATTTCTCTGGCATGACTAAAACTTGCTTGGTATGGACTATTTTCAGCCACATGTAGTGCATTATTGAATCATAAAAGCAGCAAGACAGTGTTGTGGGAGAAAATAAGAGTAGACTATAGTGCCCACATTCAATCTATATTTTTAACAACAATGAAGCTTCACTAATATAAAGCTCCAGAATCCACACATATTACTGCTAAGTAGGATAGATATGATGGAATGGGCTGCTGTTTATATAGAGCTTAACTGATCTTACTGACCACTCAAAGCATTTTACTCTTAAAGCTGTATTTACCTTTACACATATATCCTTACAGCACTTTATTCTATGCATTTACCTACCTTTGGATCCACACCTGGTCAGTTTAAAATGAGTTTAAAAATCTGGCATGCGTGTCTTTGGACTATGAGAGGAAGCAGGAATACTAGGAGGAAATCCATGCAGTCACAGGAAAAATATGAAAAACTTTGGGGAATAATACTGAAAGAGCTTTAAAACATAAGAACAACATAAGAACTTGAACTGAAAAAGTTGACAAAGTAAAGGGGATGATCCCGTCTATCCTGTACTGACTCCTGATTTATCCCGGGGTCTTACATTTCTACAACTAACACATTATCCCGCTGTATGGAGTCACACTGCGAAGCCACAGAGGCAGCCGCTAAGGTTCTCTGCTACCAAGGATCCAATCTCCTCTGGGGTCAGAGTACAGAGGGTTTCCATGGCTGGTCCAATAACACCATGCTTGGTTGAGTGCGGCCCACGCTGGGCCAGAGGTATAGTCACAAGTCCACAGGACGTGAGGTAGGATGAGTAAACCACAGGGATCTGACTGGATTTATTCTCCTACCAGCATCTTTTTTTGGTCAACAGTGAACCTATTGTACAGTTTCAATGCGTTATAAGCAGCAATGTGACAAAAAGAGACAGGAAATAAAGACAGGTAGAGAGAGGATGGTGCTAATAGATAGAGTCTGACAATGACTTTTTTATTTCATCTTATTTTTTTCCAATTCTTTGTAAAACAGCAGGGGAAAAAAAATCAACCACAACAGTAAATGTATCGAGGGCCTTCAAGCAGAAAATTATAAACACTTTGTGAATAGTTTTTGTGCACACTTCCTCATGTACAACTTATCTCAGAAGTTAGTTGAGCATACGTGAAAAGAAGCGGATAAACCAATTAATTGTAAAGATGTGCTATGTAGAGAATGCGGATTCTTTTGAATAGATTCGTTTAAGATACAATGCTGAAGGCTGTTCCTTTGAGAGTATCGTTCTACTCAAAAAATTAACTGGAGTATGCAGCTGGAAAAATTAAACGGCTCCCATTCATTGTTATGATCTGAAATTAAGTTTTAGTGCATTGACAGTGAAATGAGACATTGGGCTGGCGCTAATTCATCTAGTTATAGCGTGACAAACATATCTTTACATGAGAGAATATTTGATAGCATAAAAAAGAAGGGTCACGAGAAGACTGTAAAATGTTGCCTTTGAAGAAATTGCTTTGAAAAGTCATTTCTTTAAGGTGTCAAATCCTGAAATACCTACACAAAGTGTCAGGAGAAACTTTGTTATTTCTCAGTTCCACAACAATTTAGACAATGGTTTGTAGGAAACTGTCAGACTTTAGCTAACTTCTGTCTTCACCTTCACCTGTTCTGCTGCTGTTTGCTTTTACTTTATATAAATATTGGTGGCTTCCTGCTGGCTTCCATAAAAGACAGTTAATCAGATTTTACCTTCATCTGGTAGTTAGTAATATTCAGATAATACACACATTATTTTGGACTTGATCTCTTTTATTATTATTATTATCATAGTTAGACAAAGCAGAGGAAAGTGTAAAGGACTGTCTGGGGGAGGGGTTGGATAGGTTTTTACCTGAATGTATGCTTTACTTCAGCTGCACAGTTTCCCAGAAAATTAGAGCGACTTAAATTTTGTGTAAAAAGGATCTGTAAAAGGTATCATTAGAAGTCACGGATCCTATTTTGCAATAGTCATATGCATGCCTCTCAAATTGCGTCTTCATTTTGAATCTTCCACATAACATAATAAAGTGAGGCAACAGTAATCCCTGAGTTAACGTAGGTTTTGCACTTTTCTTTTTAAAATTTTTTTTAAATCTAGAAAAAGTGCAAGCGAGAAATACAACATTTTTTTCATCAGTCACCCTCACAAGACAAATCATTTTCCTATAGTCCTTCATTTGAATTTAAAGTTAAGTCTTTTTTTAGATATGCACATTGTCAGGAAAATCAATTCCCATAATAAGACCTTGAATTCCATCAAATAAGAAACAAGCCTTTCTTCTCAGTATTGGGCACAGTTACCATATACCATGAGGTCCAGTGGAGGAATTTATCATTACTGTGTGAAGCCTGATGGTATGTGTGCTTTTAATGACAGAAGCACTCTGACTTTTAGTCCATCATTAAATTTCAGCTGTCTCTGTGGCTCTGAATTAATAAACTCCATGAATTACATTTGAGACAGCTGAATAATGAAATTTAATGAAAATTTTAGATGTCATTAAAAGCACACATACCATCAGGCTTCACACAGTAATTCCTCCACTGGACCTCATGGTATATGGTAATACTGAGAAAGGCTTATTTGATGGAATTCAAGGTCTTATTGATTTTAAAAAAGACTTTAAATTCAAATGAAGGACTATAGGAAAATGATTTGAATTTAAAGTTAAGTCTTTTTTAGATATGCACATTGTCAGGAAAATCAATTCCCATAATAAGACCTTGAATCCCATCAAATAAGAAACAAGCCTTTCTTCTCAGTATTGGGCACAGTTACCATATACCATGAGGTCCAGTGGAGGAATTGATGGTATTTAATGACAGAAGCACTCTGACTTTTAGTCCATCTAAAATTTTCATTAAATTTCATTATTCAGCTGTCTCTGTGGCTCTGAATTAATAAACTCCAGGTATCATTCCATGAATTCATATTACATTTGAGACAGATGGACTGAGGTATGCAGCATTTTTTCCCCTTTTACAATATCCTAAAAACATACAATTAAAAGTAAGTAAGTTCAAAGCACTTTCTTCAATGTGCAGCTTTGGTTCTTGCTTTGAAAATAGAACAGATAGAGCTGCTGCCTAGTAAGACGATCTCTCTTATAAAGAAAGACGGGCACATGGTCAGGGGCTATTTTTGTGAATGCAGAAATCAGTGGTTCAAACATATATCAGTTAGCTGGAAAAATATCTCTTTTTACTGACACTGTATCTGCATAAAACCCAAATATCCCTTAATGGCAGTGTCGTTAACTATTTTCATCTATACAACCTGATTTCCAAAGTACTCTATATGAAGGACAAATGGACAATACTCCTTTTTAATTTGTGACAGTATACTGAAATAACATCACAGTGCTGTACAGATGCCGACAAAGTAGCAATTAACTGAAACCACTTAAATTTAGGAGGTGATAAGCAACTGCAGGAGAAGGGAAATTATTTTCCAAAGCGAACATTTAGGCTCAGCAAATCCTTCCTAGATAAAACAGTGTAACTGGCAAGAGTCAGACTCATGAATACGGATTTATCTCCCACGAAAGAGTTTCTGACAGACATGTAGGGCATCTCTGCTTTTTTGTCATGTTTCTTGTTTTTATTTCCTTACATAAAACATCTGTATTGTTAGAAACTTTCACATATCCTGTGTTTGAATCCAGAAATCTAAAAGTATCCCCAGTTAATGTGGAGAATTTGCATTGTGTTCCATTTGACTCTGAAGAGCAGATTCCCACTGTGTTTAGGGTCCACATTTGTTTACCCTATATGATGGCACTGAGGTTAAAGCTCCCTCTGGCTCTATAGACAGGCAGAGCTGGAAGGCAGTGTGAACACCTGTTAATAGCACAGCCGCCGACAGTTTTTCTTCAACAAACTCTTTAAGAGATTTTACATTACAACACGCCAAACAAGAAAGCATCTCTCAGGCTCTGAACCTTCCACCTTAAACTCACAGCAGACATGGATGTAAAGTTTGAGAATGTCAGCATATCAATGTACAGATAAGAAAGAAGCAGATGCTTTTGAAAAAAGAAAGGAGCTTCCATTTCTGCGGAAAAAGAAGGAAGGAAAACTAGGCTTGGGGTGGATTTGGGCAGTCAAGTCAATGTTCCCATCTGGTAAGAAGTGTACTCACGGAACACTTGTCAACACTTCAGGTGAGAAAAGTCATTAACTGTATTCAAAGATAGTCTTTTATCTGTTCCCCCTGGAAGTAAACTCTGTGGTCCTGCTTTCCTGAATGAATGGATTCCTGCCAGATCTTTATTTCTCTTTGCTTTTTCCATCTTGTTTCTCTTCGCTTTGTCTTCTTTTCAAAACTAAATTAAAATGCAGATATGTCAATAGTTATTTACGGGACATTGCAAAAAATTATCATGGGTTGGAAAAGATTACATCTAGTGTATCTTTTTGTCAAAAAATTAGTGAGTTTTTAATTTTTTCCACTTTAATTTAGAAACAGAATGCAACTGCATCTGCTTTACCTGGAGTGGAAAAATGCTTGCTCCACATTGTGTTGATTCTATTGTTTGGTCCTTGTTTATGTTTTCTCAAAACATATCGGTTTTTAATCATGTGCCTGATCAATGGATTGCCAATGTGCTCTTGCAGCTCTTTCTCTGCGTCAGAGGGTACGCATGAGAAGAGATAGTTTTAGACAACGAAATTCCATGTGGGGAGTCATTTTTGGAAAAATAAAACATAACGGACCTCAGCTAGTTTTTGGAGACTCAAAAACAAATTTGTTGGGGGTGGCCAACAATTCTGCCGCCACAGCATGCAGAATGTTTCCATTCCACATGCTGGGCGGATCACTTTGTCCACCCTCTTTTTAAAAGTTAGGAAAACAACAAAAGATCAACTCATTGCTGTGCTTTAAATAACACTAATAAATGCTGGTATGCAAAATAAAACATAAATCCCATGCAAAGCAATGCTAACGTACTATCATAGGGATGCCTGAATAATGTCTCCATTACACACTTGCATGGAGAGGAAAAATAAAACACAAACAGTAAGTAACGTCTAATATTTCAGAGCTACCCAATAAGTTTCTAATTATGTATCATACAGTATTCTGAATTCATATCAAGCTGATTAACACAAATAATACCCAGCAAATTATTACTCATCTCAACCATCTTACACTTAAACAGAGGCAGTGAAAATATTTTTGTCTTTATTGCAGTGCCGTATTAATGCAGGTACAGGTACTGCATTTTATGTATGTCTCCATTTGTTGGTCTGCGTTGGAATAATTTCCTTTGGTTGCCTGTGAATTCTCATATGCAGAATTGAGTAGAATATGAATGATAACTTATACCCCTAGTCAGTTTGCCATAGAAAACCCATACGGGGGCCCCAAAGGGCAAAACTGTTGTTGGCCATGTGTGAGCAAACCTACTTGGGGCCCACATGGGATAAGGATAAGGCCCACACATCCCCACAGTTGACCGTCAGTTGCCCATTGACACACAGGTGTCTTCGCTGACACAATATTTATAATACTGCGATTACACCATAGAAGATTTTTACAATCAAAGAATCAAAAGATCAGTAAAAGGAAGTGAAACTGCATCTTACATATACACTAATATACTGCAGAAGAACTCAGGAAGTTAAAGTTCAATTCAATTCAATTTCTATTCAGTATCATTTATATAGCACCTAATCACAACAACAGTCATCTCAGGGTACTTTATATTGTAAGGTAAAGATACTATAATAATAGATAGAAAACCCCAACAATCAGATGATCCCTCATGAACAAGCACTTGGAAATAGTGAGAAGGAATTACCCATCAATCAAAACTTCGTTTTAAAGGGAAGAAATGTTTGGCAGAACCAGGCTCAGGGAGGGGCAGCTATGTGCTCCAACCAGCTGGGGTGATGGGAGGAAGACAAGACAAAAGAAACACTGTTTTAAGCCTAATCTTAAAAGTAGAGAGGGTGTCTATCTCCCAGTTCCAAACTGGGAGCTGTTTCCACAGAAGAAGGTCCTGAAACCCGAAGGCTCTGTCTCACATTCTACTTTTAAATATCCTAGAAGTTATCAGGCCACATTCTATTTTATAAGACAAACTCATTTGGCAGTATTTGAGTTCGGTAGCCCACTGGGGCCCATCTGTGTCCTACATTTAAGCCATTTTACCCTAGTGGGGCTTGTTGTAGGCTGCCCATCCTGCGCCATGTGGATCTGTCCACATTGCCTCAATGGGCCCAAAGAGCACATGTTTGCTGGGAAGGTTATGGAAAGCAATTTGAGACTGCATCATTGTAAAGATTTTTGCAGCAGTTTTCAACCCACAGTGTGCCTTTCCCTTTCTTTTTGGTACATTGCTATTTTAATGTAATATTTTAGGTAATAGTCAAAAACTCAATGCTGTAACTTTAACTACTCATAAACACTTACAATAATATTTATTCAGAAACAGGGTACATTTTTAGTTAGTTTGTTAGTTAGTTTTAGAATGTTAGTTTTAAAAATGATCTCTCTGAGACCTGTGCAGTGAGGCATGGGGTCCCTCAGGGCTCTGTACTTGGACCCTTGCTGTTTTCTATGTATCTGCTGCCTCTTGGTGTTCTTTTAAGTTCTTTTAATGTAACCTTTCATTGTAACTCTGATGATCTGCAGCTTTATGTTCCTCTAACCATTGGAAATTGTGCTGAAGTCTCTAAAATAGAATCTTGTCTATCTGCAATTAGGGGCTGGTTATCGGATAATTTCTTGCTCCTAAATACTGATAAGACAGAGTTGATGGTCATTGGACCACAAAAATTTCAGCACTTGTCCCAAAATGTCATCTTGAAAATTGATGACCATGTCATAAATTGCAGGGACAAGGTAAAAAACTTGGGCATGTGGTTCGACATGGTGCTGAGAAGCTGCATAAAAGACATCAATACACTGTAAAAAAAAAAAAAAAAAAAGTAATATAAAAGTATTTTACAGTTTTGTACTGTTCTTCTAGAATATCATTAAATTCACATATATAGACTGTAATTTTACATTTCAAATGTAAATTAACGTAAAATCCATGTAAATGTAATAAAACATAATTTTCTTGTTTTTTAAATGTATTTGTCTGTACATATGCATATTTAGATTGTTAAAATACATTCACAAATGTATCATAATTTCACAAATATTTGTCTGTTATTTGAAAGATTGAACTGTTAAATTCAAATGGAAAAATATATAAAATGATTCGTATAAACTTTTTTCACTTCAAATCATTATTATTATTGTTGCTATTTAGGGTGATCGTGGCTCAAGAGTTGGGAGTTCGCCTTGTAATCAGAAGATTGTCGGTTCGAGCCCCGGCTCGGACACTCTCGGTCGTTGTGTCCTTGGGCGAGGCACTTCACCTACTGGTGATGGCCAGAGGGGAGTTATAAAGTAGCATTGAAAAGTGCTTTGAGGGTCTTTAAAGCGCTCTATGCAATCCATTGTTATTTAAACCAACTGTTAACTGTATATTTCTGTACATTTAAGTATTATTATTCATATTGCTGCATTCATTGACCTTGTTTATAGATAATTTCATTGTTTGATCACATTAAATTGTTCCTAATTTAATGTTTAAAAGCACTTGAAAAAGGCAAAATCCCATGTAAAATTAGGGCAACAAACTGTATTGTCATTACTGAAAATAACCGTATTTTCATGGGAAAGTTATTTTCTGTTATTTTCTGATATTATTTTGGCGCTCCAGCTGCCGGAATATTACTAGTTTTTTAGGATTTTTTTTTTTTTACGGTGTAAGATTAAAAGGGATTTTGTTGGGCGTCGCTGGTTAAGCAGGCAACAATATGTCAAATCAGGGGCTCTCTGTCCTGTCCTACATCCCACATTAACCCCCCACCCTCCCAAAAAAAGCTAAATAAAAAAATCTTAAAAAACGAAGAAGAAAATCTGCTGTAGCAGCCCAACTGTAGTTTAGTTGTCTAAACTAGGCAATTTGACTGCCAAGGCAATTTCTTTTTCAAATAAAATTCATACTTGAATTTTGAATAGTTTTGACTTTTTGTCTAAATATGTATGTAGGCCGTGCAGTGCATCAAAGAAAAATGATTCAGGATGGTAAGTTTCTTTGTATCTTTTTCCAAATAATGTACAATATGTCAGTAGGCAATGGCAATATAACAACCTGGAAACATTTCTCTGTGACATTCAGGTGCTCAGAAAATATACACTGCTTAACCAGTTCCATGTTCAGCAACTTCTTTTCACTGTGGATGAATCCTCAGAAATCACCTCTGTCTGATTACAATAAAAAGAAAAAAAAACAGCCATATTTAATAAGATGTCACAAAGAAAATTATAAATAATTGTCCACTGTAATATTTTCAATATAAAAACTTGGAAAACAGACAATTACAAGTGCCACTTTTCAGCTTAAATCTGTTAATTCCCATATAAGAATAAAGCCTGTTGAAATGGCTCATGCATGTTCCTGAGAGTGGGACAACCACGAAGACAGCCGAGACAAATGTAACTAATTGTGATATATAACCTCAAATTGGGGGCAGGAAAGTGTCTAAATAATGGCAGCTAATTTGGCTTGTATTGTGCTTTCTTGATGGGCTTAAATTGAATGAGTCAGGATCCATTCTGGCGTAATGTGAAAGCTGGAGCACTGGTTCACACCGGAGACATTCAAGGTCGAGCTACTCCGAATGAAGGGGTGACGGGGGAGTGAAGAGATTTAAAGAAAAGCAGCTGAGTCAATGGAGGACCGCGGAGCAGATTTGGCACGGCGTACATGTAACCTTGAATTATTGTTTTTTGTCTCTCTCTCATGCATTGAAAGCTTTTCTACAAGCCCTTCTCAAAAATATATCCTTTTTTGTCACCAACATTAATGGCACAATCAGCCTGAAAAAATTGCAGTCACAAATTATTCATTGTAATCCTCCATTTGAGGACCCTAATGCCTCTAATTGGGCTTTTATGACTTACAAACTCTATCTTCCGCTCCCTTTTTTACATTTTTTTCCCCCTTCTGGCGTTTGTTTTTCTTCCTTCCCGCCTTGCTGCAGAGTGACATTGAGCCTCTCCCTGTTGGGGTGCTCTCTTGTCTCACTCCAGTACACATTTTCGCTGTCCCCTCTCCTCCTCCCCCAGACAATGAGCTTTTGACTGAATACATTATCCGAGCTGTTGTTCTGTTTGTTGTTGTTTTAGCATCCAAGAAAAGAGATGAATTATTAATGATGACAGACAAAAAAGAGAAAAAAAAAAGAGGAAAAAATCTATTATTTTTAGGATTGTTGCTGAGTGCTGCGGCTCCATCAAGAGGCCTGTGAATAAGACCGTAAATGCTGATAAACCTGATCAATTATTGCAAGAATTTTTGTTTGCATTAAATACATGCAGGATGCAGAACTAGAAAACAAACGTTGTCACTGCTTTGTTCTCACCATGTAATCAACAATTAAAAAGGATTAAAACTTTAATCTTTAATATTCAATATCTTATTAAATGTATTTGCATGTTGCTTTTCCATGTTATAGGTCTTCTTCTTGGATCAAAATACAGCTTTCCATATCACATGCTGCTTGTAATTTTTTTGGAATCCCAAATTTAATTTAAATGTGTGGAAAAACAGATATGTTGAAAGCTCAGTTTCAGATAGGTAGCCTTGTGGTCTGGCAGCTTGACCTGTTGCTATCTTATTGATCCATCAGTAAACTGAGCTAATAACTTGAAAGACAGACATGGAGCAAAGCAACCCTGATCACCCGGTCATTTAAGAAGCTTTAGGCTCTAGTCTGCAGTTGTCAACTAGTGGAATAATGTTAACTGTGCAACCTTGTCAGACTCCTTTAAAGTTACTGTAGGTTACCTAATACAGGCTGTTGCTAAGATAGTCTCTATGCATGCATGGATGGACAAGCATTGCTGGGAACATGTGATTATGTATTAACTTGTTCCTTATAATCTAAACATCTACCAGATCACTGGCCACCCACCTGAATTGGGGTTGGGTTTTTTTTTAACCACATGCTACTGTAAATCAGCAAAAGATCAGAAACTGGGAGATCCAATTTATTTATTAAAAGCTCTGGGTGTTCCAAACTGGGGAAATTCTGTTAAAACAGGAAGTTTACCAAACCTTTCCTCTTTTTCGATTCCTCAGTGGATCGCCATTGATCTGATGGATGTTAACAGGTAAAGTTTCACTCATATTAATTACATGAGCTTCTTTTGAATTTAAGTTTCGATGTTAGCCTCAAACTTGACTGTAAAGACCTCATTTTTTTCCAGATCGCATGGTGATGTAGAGGACATAATACTAAATCCTACATGTGGGTGTAATAAGTCTGCCGAAGGCACAACTATAAAAATCAATTTCCTCACATAATAGTCTCAATACTCTGCTGTAAAATATGTTATACAGAATCTGCTTTTACTTCTCAGAAGTGTATCGGTAGGTTCAGAGTACTTAAAAAAATGTAATATCCCTTTCCTCAAAAATATGGCAGGGTTCCTCCATACACGAGCTATTTCACTGAGATGCATGTTAAAATGAAACACTTTTTAGGTCATGATTTCTACTTATTAAAAATAAAATGAGCAGAGTTCTACAAAGTTAGGTAAAAATAATAATAATAATAATAATGAGATTCATAATGGAGATAGTTTCCAGCAGTTTGAGTTGTTTTATTCTGTCAAAGTGAAAATCAAATATCCATCAACTTCACCAATCATCTGTGACTCTCCTGGGTTTACGTCTCAATACAACCATCAAAGTCAGCGCGTTCCTCGGATCCATCTTAATGGTACTAATCTGAATCAGGGATTACTGTGCCCCCTTTTGGTTTTGAATAAGCACTGCATGGGCATTACAAGCCTCACAGCACATTCTCAGTGAGCTCACGGCTAAGAGGTGTGATTATTAGACTGATTAGAATGAAGGATGCACTACACTGGTGATCATCAGGAGGAGGAAATGCATTGTTTTTGCATTTGTTTCACTAAGTAGAATCAGGGGCCAAGGGGCTTGTGTTTTGATCAAAGAAACAGCCACCGGTGACATATTATCGGCTGTGATTGTGTCAGTTTGTCACCGCGCTGAATCAGACATGTGGACTATTCATCACAGAAGAAAGCTGCATTTTTTTCTCCCTCTCTCAGGTCTCAGCGATAAGAGGTGAATGAAGAAAAATGACGGCGAGATGGAGCTTGTCCACTATCTATCACAAAGCAATAGGGGCCGACCACTGTATGTTGAGCCGTCAAACGCTGCTTCTGCTTTTGCTTCTAGTTTGTTTTATAGAGAGCTGTCAAGCATCATTAATCAAATTGGTTTGACTTTGTGGTTTGTGTCAAAAATTGTTGCTGTGTCCTACAAGCAACAGTGGATCGTGATTTTAAAAAGGCATCAGCTCAAGTAGAAAATTTCAGATATTTGATTGATTTTAATACCGCCGAGCTCCGTTTCAGACGTCTATTTTTCTCCCTCTCGTTTGTATTTATAGCGTTGCTTTTACTGTAAGTCCTTCTTCCCTCAAACGGGGGGGGGGGGGGGGGGACAGCCTGCCTGTTTGGAGTTTACAGGATCAAAGAAGAGGTAAATATCATTTCCATAACATTTGAACCAGTTAACCACCAGCACAATACAGAGAAACACTACTGTAAGCGCCTGACAATGCCAATGAGGCAGGAACTCTGTGATTTGCCGCTCCGCCAAAGAGGAGGGAAGCGAGCGAAAACATGGAGGAGGTGAGAGGTCAACTGCGCTCTCCCTGCATCATTTTCCAAGCAGCCCCTCAAGCACTGGTGATGTTTTAGGCAAGTGTACCTCACTTTGGGGGGAGGCCTGATGGATGCCGTTCCCAAGGTGAATGGAAAGAATAGCATTAAGCTGCACCACACTGCCTGGGGAGAGCTCCACTGCTTTGGGTGATTCATCTATTGATTATTTCTACCAAAGCATGGAGGTGCCATGTAAACACACATATATTAGTAGTCTACAATGCACATGTGCACCCCTTACACACATCCAGACGCAGCGGATCCAGCAAAGCAAGCCTCGGGCCTGCTCACTGTTTTATAATCAGATTCCGACTTTTACCAGCTCGTGGGCATCTTTAAACCACGAGGCAGATACATCAGATGGAGAACTAAATAGAGATGAATGAAGAGATGAAGGAATAAATAAATGATAAATAGCATTACCTCGATTTGTGTGGGCCAGCTATTATGTTATTGATTCCAGCTGGAGTTTTTTAGTTGTACTCACAGCGCAGTATGTGGGCCAAGTCAGATGTTTACACTTATTTTGTGTTGTATAAAAATGGCAGAATTTAAATTTTTCTCAGTGGAGTGCTAAATGCATTCAGGGCGTACAATACATCTTCAACTAAAGCAGAATTCATCAACTTACAGGATTTAATGCAAATGTAAGTGTATTTAAAGATGCTCCAATCAGGGGACATGCGTGCTTTACGAAACTGAACACTTTTTTTTTTTTTGAATAACTGAAATCAACTTGATTTATAAAGCACCAATTCACCTCATCAGTTGCCTCAAGCCATTTTATATTGTAAGGCAAAGACCATGAAAAAGAACCCCCAACAATCACACGACAGCCACATAAGCCAGTCCAGGTGACCAGAGGACATCATGCCACTAATTAAAACCCATGTCAGAGCCCGTCTTTGTGAATCCTGGAGCTTTTTGTGTTATTTCTTAGTTTTTAAAACCTGTTTTGTTTATTGGATCTTTTTTTTCTGGCATCAGAGGCATTTTTTCTTTAAAAAAAAAAAGTGGTGAGAAATGCCAGGAAAATTAACAGATTTCTGTCTGATAATTGAAATTCTCTTCTGTTATTAAAACTAGTTTTAGTCCCCACTAGATGTGATGCTGCTGGTGCAGAATAGCTTTCAAAATCCTGATCATACATGATACATTTTGGATTTTTATGAACCTACTCTAACTGCCCATTTTCTCTTTATTAAAAAAAAAATCATTTATTTTTCGTCGTTGCATAATTTTTCCAGTATTTTTTATAACTTTTTTTTATAATTTAAATATATTTTTTTATAATTCAGGAAGATCTTGGTGGAAAGAGCTGCAGTACAACTGTAAGCAGTTTAGTGGCTTTCATATTGACATCAACATGATCACTGAAATCAAACATCAAAGACTTTTTTCATTTTTTAATTATGAATTTTGTGTGTTGTGTGAGTGATTAAGAGAGAGATTTTCCTTTGATTTTGAGGTTGTACGGTGGAGTCTTGCCGTGTAGGTTCCTTTGTTGTCCATCAGTGTTCTGTACATGCACTCACTTTTCCTTGTTTGTTCAGGTGTGTTTAACTAAACCGATCCAGAGAGTGATCTTGCATTCATCCCAAAGGCCCCTCATTAATGTGTTTGAACCTGTGTGTGCTCATGTGACTGAAGTGTCCTCCAGGATTTCACTCACCTCGTCTCCAGAGACAATAATCAGTAAAACCTCTTTGCGTCTGTTTCCTCTCTGTCGTTCACCTGTGCTAATAACATCACGGTTGTATGCTTGATCAGAAATGACATGTAGTATTTTTGTTATACCACGTTATAAATCCAGCTTCGTTGTGTCTGAATAATGACGAATATTAGTGCTCTGGTTGAAATTCAACCTTTCCCTGCTTGGAAAAGGATAATGCCAGAGTTGTCACTTACATTGGATATCATTGCTTTGGGCAGGAGAAAGAGCTTCTCTCCAGCATGTGTGTTTCTTTTCCTGCAGACTTCTTTTTTTTTGGTAAACGTTAGACATGGCTCTTTCCCTTAGGGGCGGTAATGGCATTCTCCATGACAACGGCAGCGTGACATGGCTGTGCCCTTGAGGGCCAGGCATCTCCTCTGGGAGGAGCGCCGCGGAAACACGACAGGGTCAATGGTCACCTCCCATCATCCACCAGCAACCCATGCTCCTCTCTCTCTCTCTCTCGCTTCTCAGGTGGAGCAAGGAATGTTAGAGAAAGAGAGATAAAGAGAGGGAGACACAGAGAGAGAGAGAGACGAAGAGAAAGAAAGTCTTCAAGTGAGCCCACTCAGTCCAGGCCTGGCAAACAAGAAGCTTTAGCCACAGGCGGTTCTGGCTAGGTCTTGCATAGCTCCTTGCTGTTCCTTTAAGGCCAGGGCTGGATCAATACATATAGTAGTGCAGATTCTTTTGGCACCCAAGTATAGCTATGCAGTATTGCCCCAAGGTATGGGTCCATTAAAGACATAACTGTGTGTGCATGTGAGCAAAGTGGACTGAGTTTATTCAGGAAGGTGCTGAAAAGCTTGGCATAAAACCCAGGCTTACACTAAAGATATTCTTTTTTTTTCCCCTTTTCTTTTTTCTGGAAATGCAAGAAATTATCTCATCTCTAATAAATATTACATGTATTTCTTACTCACGGCATGTCCCTGAATGGGTATGGATTTTTGAACAGCAATAGCCTACGGGAAAATAACTCTGACACTAAAAAAAACAAAACAAAACAAAAAACCCCAACTGAGTATTAGAATAATGTTCCATATAATTTCAGTTAAATATATAAAATGCTTTTTGTCTATTTTGTCTTTGTAAGCAGCGATTTTATAAAAAAAAGAAAAAAAAAATCTCAAAAAGAGATGGTGTCAGGCTCGTGCATTTTAAAAGCTAAGCTCTTCTGCCACCTGGTGACTAAAATCCAGACCAGAATATGAGACAGCTCTTTTTTACAGTATTATTGATATCTGGAAGCATACAAACAGGCATTCTGAAAGAGAAAATAAATTTCAAACATGCAGAAAATAAGCCTATAATTGCAATTAAAGACACAAAAAAAGAAGCTCTCGCATAGAGTTGTGTTTGTGTTGGCACATGCTGAATGAAAATGGTTTAAAAAATAAAAAATAAAAAAATAAACCCCACACAGGACATTTTCCCTCATGTCCTATGAATTTGGCCTTCTTCATAACAGAAAATGTTTATGCTCAACATGTATATAAATCATTTTGTAACAAAAATCAGACATTTGACAGTGAGCACAAACCTTAAAAAGAAAAGAATAAAAACTGATGATGTTCTTAGAAATTATTCAGTCTGGTGTCCACAGTCAGGCCCAACTGTGAACCAGGACTTTCATTCAAACATCTGAGAGGAAGCAGGTCAGGCACCTGTAGAAGAATAAGAGAAATGTTTCTAAGTCACAGGGCCTCTAGCAAGCAGACAGGCAGTGGAAGACAGTCAGACATGTGAATATAATTATTAGTGAGTTCTAAAGTAAGTCATCACAGTAAAGAGACTTAACTAAACTACTAGTCGAGTACAGAACTCACCATACTGATATGTGGACCGAGGTGGTGATGGAAGCAAACCATGTGCACCACTGGAAAGTTGAGGACCTTTACTGCATTGAGATCTCTGGACAGCTATTGCTACTGCCTGAGCAAATCTGGAAGGGGCTGCACTCTTCTTTTCCAGACTGTTCTGTTCAGGCCTAGGTGAAGTAGGCTCGTCTTGAAGGGTCTCCCTGAATACATTAATTTGCCCATTCAGGGCAACTGTAGGGCTTGATATTTGGGAGGACAGCAAAGAGGGGGATGTAGTATCCTCTCTTTCATTCTCCATTATCGCTATGTCTTCATTGAAAAAGACAGGTGGAGGAGGTGGAGGGAAACTGCCCTCCTCCTTCTCCTCTTCTTCTTGCACCACTTCCTCCTCAGCTTTCGTCTCATCGGCGCACGTGTCTGCGCTGGAATTATCGACAAATTCCTTCTGAGGTTCTGAGTGGATGTGATCTTCAGTATGAACCTCTCCATAACTGCACCCTGAAATCACCTCTGATGAGACCTCATAGCCCACCTCTTCCCTCTCCTTTTCAGAGGTGTCCCTAGCCTCTGACAGAGGTGGACTGGGTAAGTTCTGATCAGTTAAATCATGCAAAAGTGGAGGAGAAGCCAGGTTGTCAGGAAGCTGAATCTGCTGAGAGGAGGTATCCGGACCGGGTGCAGGGTCTTCACTCCCCGATGTGTCTGGTGAATATCGTTTCTCATCAGTATCTACTTGATTATTCCCAACCTCATGAGACGTTTTGCTCTCTGGGGTATCTTTAGGTGATATACAGCACTGGTCTGGAAGATCTCCGGTAAGATCTTGTGTTTTCTTCAGAGGGATAACTTTAAATGTGGTCATCCCCCTCTTCTCAGCTGGATACTCCCATTCACTCTCAGTTGGAAGGTTAGATTTGAAAGCGGATTCAACATCTGTGCAGAAAACTTCACTATTTGGACACCTTGGGGTCATGGGGGTAAAGGAGGAGCCATTTTGAAATTTGGGGAAAGTGGCAGAGTTCTTCAAACGTCTGACCAGTGTTTCTCTAGAAACAGAAGACATCAGGACTTTGGCAAGGTTGCAGCGGGCGCTGGAGAAGTCTTTGCCTCGTAACATAGGCAGATAGGGATCAGCCACTTCGTGGAGATGAGCCAGTGATTGCTGTAAGGAGGATGATCCTGACTTTGGCTGTAAAGGGCGTGCCAGTGAAGATGGTGATCTGTTTACACACTCTGACTCATCACTTTCTTTTAGTTCCTCCGGAGTGTTCAGGGACTTGACAGTTTCTAAAGAAACAGGAAAGACTTAGCAACAGTTTTCATCTTAATTATTCATTTTTAAAAGGTCTTGGACCCAAAAATCTGTGTGCAGATACTTCTAAATGATTAAAAACCCTTACTTTTTTGTACACACATAGGAATAACTTTAAATGAAGAAATTGACTATAAATGGTTAATATTGTGGCACTCAACAGTTGGTATCAGTTCAGGAGAATAATGGTCTTTATCTGGAAGCAGATAAAGCAAGGACTGAGCAAACCAAACAAGAAGGCCTTTGGTAAACTCCAAGCGTTGTCTGAACATCCTTAGAAGAACCTAAAGATGGAGCTTCAAGGATGCTTTCCATCCTTGATTTGAATAACCTCGTCAAAGTCTTGTAGAAACTTACCTAAGAGGAGACCGAATTAAAGATCTAAATAATCTCATAGAGTAAAGATTTCAATTCTTGAGTTCTTCAGTTTTGCATTTAGGCTTTTTCAATGTAGATTGATGGGGAAAGAATGCTACATTATTAATTTGTGTGCAAAAAGTAAAGAGGATTTAAATTATTTCTGAGGCAACGGTATATCATTAAGATGTAGGCTTACATAGTATACAGAAATATACATTAAAATATTGATATGATTATCAATCATTTTAATAATAAAATAATCTAGAAAAGTGTGCACATAAAACTGTTACATTTATCTTAAGATGTATTGTCTAAATGAGTAAGCAGAAGAATAAACTTCAAGGACTCGAACATTATACTTTAAAACACATAACTATATTATTTAGCAAAGAAAGAACTAAACATGCAAGATTTTAAAAAGTCACTTTGGAATCAACAGAATTAATAATTCATTTTAACCAAATGCTCTTCTTGGTGGCTTCTTTATCATTTAAAAGGCACAATAACTAACTCTAGTCTAACCCATTAATAGGAAATCACACACAAATTAGAAAAAGCAAAGTACAGAATTATCAGAGAAATATGGATCAGTAGTATAAGCAGACAGCTGAACAGCACAAATGGACAGCTTATAAATGTAGAAGGCGTGAATACAGTGCCCGCCATAATCTTTGGGACAAAAAACACAACTTGTTGTTTTTCCTTTGTGCTGTGCACCATCACAGTGGATTGTAAGGTGTAGATATGACAAATGAGGTAAACATAACATCTGAAGCTGAAGCTTAAGTTTTGAATGTGTAATTTATAGATTTTCACTGTAATTTTAATCTCATTTTAAATATGAGATGTGAGGAAGACTGTCATTAGGATAAAAAAAAATCTAAATAAACCTATCAGAGAAAAAGCAGAAACTCTACAAGTGGCTAAATCAATATTCTGGTGTTAAAAAGAATAAATGCACTGACTAGTTCAAAGGAAAACTAAAGTACGCAACAACAATAACCCAAAGCAACCCAAGAGTTCCTAAAAGTAAAGGCAAATCTTTCAATGGCCAAGTCAGTCACCTGATCTGAACCCAAAACAGCATTCCTTTCCATGATTAAATATCAAACTCAATACGGCAGCAACTGAAGGTGGCTGCAGTGAAGGTCTTTATATCTCAATTTATGTTAGATTCTCCCATTAGCTAACATTAACCTCTGAAAATGTCTAATTCTTTTTATAAAACCAACATTTGTGTCTTTGTCTCAAATGTTATAGAGGGCACTGTGTGTCCATATAAGCCACCAAAAAGATCTACAAAAGCCACTAAGACGGGAAGGAGGAAGAAGAGGCCAACGCAGGAAGAAGATGGAGAGGAGCAATAGGGTGATGGAAGGAGGAGAGCAAAAAGTGACAGGGGTGGTGGCAGCAGCAGCACCAGCAGCAGCAGCAGCCCTCAATTACCTCCTTGGGATGGCACAGAGTCTGTAAGCAGGGAGGAGACAAAGCTTCAGTCTAATAGCTTCCTAACTAACATCCAAGATGTTTAGAACCACCTCATACTGAAGAGACTCCGTTAAATGTTCTGCCACGGATGCAAAAATCCTGTTATGTTAAAGATCAGATTGTAGGGGATCATGTTTACGCAAGCGTAGGAGATCAGGAGTGTGTTTAATGTCCATCTACCTTTGGCTGGGAGTTGTTTTTTCAGCATCACATTGACACTAGCTCAGCAGTGTGGCATGTGTTGTGGTTTAAAGAAAACGAAGGAGTGAACCAAGACAATGAGGCTGCTGTTCACAATTACACTGTTATTTAGATCACCGAAAGAAAGCTTTTTTAAAAAAGTGATCAATTTACTTATTCTCACTTAGTTATTATTAGCAGTTTTTAACTAAAAATGAAATCAAGAGCCAAATCTGTAGCAGATCATTAAAAAGAAAGCATGTCCACAGAGAACCTGGACCCAGGCAGGAGACACATTTCAGACAGTAATACAGGGGAATGAAAGCTTGAAGCTGAGGACAGACTGGAGCCAATATGTCTTATGAACAAGGCCCTGGGTCATTTCACACAGGGTTCAACTGTATGGACCGATAAATGCTATGTTTTTTTTGTCAGATTTAACTGCCAAATCTCCCATTTGAAGGCATTTTCTTTGATAATTTTCATCTTAATTTCATTTCTTTCTTGAACCCCTCTGAGGTTTTGAGGATTCATCTCTGTTTAAACACATTTGATTTCCAATTTGACAGCATTTCAGTAAAAATGACCTTTTACTGAAATACTGCAAAAGGGCAATTTTACAGGGATTACTTCACAAGCATAGTTTACTTGTTTACTTGCAGACAGTCACCACTAGGTAGCAACATAAACAGCTTGCCCTATAAGAGATGAAGCAATGAGACTGACAATAATTTGTCAGTTTAAAGTGAAAGACTGGCTCCATTATCTCAATTAATGCCTGGAATCTTTTTTTTTTTTTTTTTTTTTCCACAGCGCCACCATTTTGCATTCATGATTTTACCTTTAGTATCTGTCAGCAGCTCCTGGAGTGTGTTTGCACAGGGAGGTGGTGGGGCCCTCCTCTTGGTACTTCTTAAGGTAGATCCTTCAGAGCTCTACAGAGACACAATGGTATCATTGGCATATGTCCCAAGTATTTCCATTTATATAGTGGTTCCTTTATTCTTTCACAGTTTGACCAGTGTTCTCATTTTTACAAAAAGATTTTTCAGGATGTTCTGGTCGTGTTCCATTTTCATCCCTGCCACCAACTAACCTGTGCTCCTCCTAAATTGCAGGTGCTGAAGTTACTGACACTCTGAGAAACAGCAACTGGTGGCGGGGGGGCTTGCCTCTTCTTGGGCTTTTCTATAGGCAAGGTGTTGGAAGATGAAATGCTCTCCGAATTCATACGGAGTACCGCTTGTTTCCTGGGTCCTGGAGAAGCAGGAGCACTTACTGCGCCCTGCTACACGTGAAATGTAAATGCTGGTCATCAGTAAAAGTTGATCAATAAAGAATAAAGCAAACATCGTTGTCCTCACAGACTGACAATATACCATTTCGTGTTTCTTCTTCCTTCTTCTAAATAAGCTGAAGAATCCTTTCTTTTCCTTCCATTTCTTCTCCTTTTTTGGCAGGTCTAGGGAATGAAAAGGATCTGATTGGTAAGTGATATACAGTATAAACCCTGAATGGCGAGCCACTATATGAAATTGTTTGGGTTGGTTACCTTGCAGTGGAAGTGAGATGACTTCTGCTGGTGTGACAGTTGTTACAGACAGAAAACAAAGTTGCCAAAACAGATGAATTAGGTTAATATTTACACAGGAGCAGGTGTATTGCAGGAATAAAAGATATGTGACTACGACTACTAAGACAGCAAGGTTTTGTGAGACATGGCATCATGGGAAGATGTTTTTTTAAGAAATAAACAACTTATCTATGGATCCCATAACATATACAACATGTTGCATTTGGCTTCTTCTTCCAAAGGTTACAGTGCAAATTGATGGTACTGAATTACTCACTAAATACTTTATTAGGAACACCACATTACTGCAGGGTCAGGCCAACTCTTTTGGTTCCAAACAGGCTCAGCTCTTGCCATCATGGATGCCACATGATGTTAGACAAACTTGCTTGTTGCTGATGACTGCACGTCATATCTCTGAGACAGTCAGGTGCACGTGGTCATGAAGCTTAACTACTGAATTCATATCAAGTGATCATGTTCATAAAACCAGTTTGATGGCTCTTGCTTTGTGCCATGTTGCATTTCCCAAACAGCAACCTTGGACTGTTGACACAAGCGGCTTGGCTCCAGGGATTTGTGCTGCTGACACCCAGTTATGAGCCACCATCTGCAGCCCTCAACAGAAAAGGCCAAAGCCATGTTTTTCCAGTTTTTAATTGTTCCATTTTGTTTAGACTTTGTTTACTGCAGACTTAGAGGTTTGTGCTTCACAGGAGTGAAACCTGGGGCCCGTTCTTCGTACCTCGCTAAGTAGGTTAGCCGGATTAGATTGTTGACGATTTCGCGTGATCCTGGATCAGTCGGTTCCCCGAAGCTCATCCGGGACTTGCTGTCATAGCAACAGAGCCGTAAGCGTAAACCTGCTCAGGAGCAGGTTTACTTTATGTAAACAGGATTAGATCGCGGCCACGCAGGTATGTCCGCTTCATTTATACGAAAGCAACAGTGATATTTTTCCACTGTTTCACCATAAATAAATATTATCAATGTAACTAAAGATAATGCAGCACTTGATCCTTTTATTGATGTCACACAGATACATACAGGTCATTTCCTAAAAAAGGGAAATGAACTATTAACATTCTATTACATGTATGTGATTATTACAGATGTAATTCATATTTCAGAGTAGTAATTGTAAATTACTTCGTGTAATCAAGATGAGAGACCACGGCTATAAAAGCGAAGGTGGATTTGGGAAGCCTGTCGCAGCCATGTCCTGTCCGTTTACGCGACCAACCCATTGCGGAAGGTGCAAGATTGATAAGGAGAGTCCTCAGAATTCAGCGTATATTGCGGGATAGACAGGATCCTTTAGCTCAGCGCGACAGTGTGCTCATAGAGAGATATCGATATTCCCGTGAGGGTATTATTTACTTAACCAACTTGTTGACGAGGGGGTGCAGGACCACCACCTGTCTTTTTTTCCTCTGCCCTTTTCTTGGTTGCTGTTATGAACAAACTAACAGAGTATTACAGGCCAGTATTACCTTGCCAAGAGACGCAAAGCAATCTAAGAGATAAATATTACCATTCTTTAGAATACTCCTGTATTCCACTTTTACTTGTTCCCATGTTCTTGTGGGTCCTGTTGTGGCTCTAATGTGAAAGGGGATATAATATAACATATTATAATATAATATAATGCCATATGATATTGGACAATATAGTGTCATATGATAGATCTACCCTACCGCCTACTGGTGTTGGCCAGAGGGGCCGATGGCGCGATATGGCAGCCTGGCTACAACCGTAGCTTCCTCCACCAGTGTGTGAATGTGGGAGTGAATGAATAGTGGTATCGTAAAGCGCTTTGGGTGCCTTGGAAAGCGCTATATAAATCCAATCCATTATTATTATTATTATTATTAAATTACCTACGAGTTTGATTTGTCAGCAACTTTCTGCCAGCCCTCTCTCCTTGCTTTTGCAGCCTTTGCAGTGTTCTCTTGCGTTTTAATTAAACTCTGAAACTCCTGTAATCCCTCACTCATGAGTTCTTGCTCTGCTGCCGGAAAATACCGAGCACGCCCCTTCGACATTTTCGCCGACCAATCAGCGGGTTGCCGATCAATGTTTCTACTATCGATGCGTAGCCCCTTTTACGACACCCAGTGATGTCACATTCCTGCGTCCAGCTGTAGTAATCGTCAACAGCAGGTGTGTTCGGGGAACCGGATTAGCGAGCTCACGGTTAGCGCGATGATTTGATCTTGGATGTGTCATTTGATCTTGGATGTAGTAAGCGACGTACGAAGAACGGGCCCCTGGAATGGACTCGTCCTGTTTAGACTGTTTGCTGAATCTGGCTTCTGTCATCAAACAGTTTCCGTCTGCTTCATGTTTTTTGCTTCTAAGCATTTCCCATACACTCATGGGAAAAAAATCCACAGAAAGCAGCAGTGTTAATCTCCAGTGTTAAATTAACACTAGAGAGTGTCTATATGGGTCCACACCTCTGAGTGTTAAATACAACACTGTTGAGTGTTAAATTAACACCTTTGACAGTGTTATATGTTTAAAAGTAACCTAGTCAGTTTTGAAGATTAACAATGGCTAACACTGAGCAGTGCTGATTTTCTAACACTGGAAAATAACTCAAAATGTTAGAAATATTCCAGTGTTAGAAAATCAGCACTGCTCAGTGTTAGTCTTTGTTAATCTTCAAAATTGACTAGGTTACTTTTAAACATATAACACTGTCAAAGGTGTTAATTTAACACTCAGAGGAGTGGACCCATATAGACACTCTCTAGTGTTAATTTAACACTGGAGATTTTGCTGTGTACTTAAGGCAGAACAAACAGTGATACCATACTCAAAGTAATTGACATCTAATTTCCCCCAACTTTAAGCCTTTAACTATTTATGTTAACATAAACAAAAGTTTCTGATGTGTACCTGCTGTGTTTATGCTGTACAGCTTTAACATTATTACCCAACAGGGGGACAATAGAAATGAGGTTTTCCCAACAAAATAAAATACACAAGCCAGTGTGACATTACCTGAATTAAATCGTGGTAAAAAACATCACAGGTCTTTTAAATATTTAGAGGGACATAAGATCACAGGACTGCTGACTAGCAGCTTTCACATCCTTCATACCTGTTTCTGCTGTCTTGGGCTGATGATGGTCAGTGAGGTCTTTACCCCCTGTGTCTTTGGCAAACACTTCCCTGAGTCCGTGGTCATTTAAGCTCTTAGTCAGGTCCAGCAGCTCTTTGGACTGAGAGTCTTTCAGTAATATGGTTGTTTCTACTTTAAACTCACACTTGTCACACACCAACGGCAGCAGCATCTGCAGCGGCAGTTTGGGATCGACTCGCACCACAGTCTTATGGGATTTATTGTAGTTGATCAACAGACGTATTGTTGCCTGCAATGAGAAACAACCGTTAACATATACTCATTGTGATGAAGCGCGATGAAGCAACGGTTTACTTTACAACTTTCCCCCTCCTTTTTTACCTCAGGCACGTATGGCCCCTTGAGCTTTTCCTCCATCCCTTTGGGCTTCAGCACAATCTTCTCAGCTTCTACCGAGCCAATAGTAGAGTTTGGTTTGAAACTTATGTTGCTCTTGTTGGGAGATAGAATATCAACAGTATAGTCTGAAGGATTCAGATGGTTACTTGCACAGAAAGTCACTATAAAGTCCATCAGTGGTTTACTGTGAAGATGAGAATTTAAGGATTATCTTAACATGTTTTGCACTTTGTGAAAATCATTGCTGTTGCAGCAGTTATTTATTTTTTTAAACTGTGATATGACCCACCTTCCATGCACTGTGACACTCTTCTCCAGCCCACCTGGCAGAACCACGCACAGCAAATGGTCTCTTTGCAGTGGACCCACCTCCTCGCTCATCTCTGTGAACCTCAGAGGAAGTCACGGGGACGCACAAGATCTGAAGTTGTTCCCAGTGTCAGACAAATGACCTGTAAGCCATTTACATTCCTAAATATGATTAAAACATGACCTCCCACAAACTAACAGAAACCAAATGGCCACCATACTTCACTATTTGGCAACAGCTAATTATCATCTTTAAATTATTCTTGCATTTTATGAATTTATGACTTATCAATAAAGGGTCTTTACTGTTTGTTATTCAGTTTACTGACTGCCAGCGACATACTGGGAAATAAGTTTATCTTGTATGGTGACCTACGTTTATGAGTCAGTCCATGAAAAATTAACACTGTCTCTATTGTGACAGTGTTCATTTCCTGGTTGTATAGTATTTAGACTGTCATGTGGTTATTTCCTGTAACCCACTACTATGGACTTAAAGGGCCTGTAGATTGGACATTTTTCCATAGTATC
This sequence comes from Aulonocara stuartgranti, assembly GCF_965226115.1. Lineage (NCBI taxonomy): Eukaryota > Metazoa > Chordata > Actinopteri > Cichliformes > Cichlidae > Aulonocara > Aulonocara stuartgranti. The sequence goes on from NC_138958.1 coordinate 32,157,221, forward strand.
ACATTTACATGGCTCCATTATGTATACTAAAGTTGAAACCCCAGCTGTTTCTGAGGATGTCAGGTGGAACACTTTCTCAGATTCAACTGACCTCATATGGAATTACTCTATTGTCACATTTACTTTGTAGTATTTATACATCCAGTCACATGAACTTGTAAGACTGAAATTGCTCATTCAAAGGTGAAGAACTGAAAAAAACGTTTGTGTGTTTGAGTTTCCCCCCCGCCATTCTTAGAATTACAAGGTAAAGAAACAGGAAACATGAAAGCAATGATAAAGCGCTCTATTGGCCCACATACGAACCCCTTAAGTGAAATATGACGAAAAATAAACAAAAAGGAGAGAGCCTGAAATCTAAATTGCGATTACTGCCGTGATTCCGTTTTCCCACGTCTCAACCTCCGCCATGAACTGAAGGTTGCCTATCTGGGTACATGTGAGGACACCTCACCTCCTTCATGGGATTCCATTACGCTCTGTCCTCACCTTTGACCTTGTGTTGTTCTCTGCCATTGCTTAGACGCAGTCTCTCAAATAGCTCGATTAAAAGCCAACGCCCCGATGTGTGTTTGAAAAAGAGCTGCTCAGCGGAGCGTGCTACAAAACAGCTGCATGTCTCCGCTCATCAACACGCGCGTGTCACAGGCCGCTGAAGCGCGCGCACAGACGCTGGTACACTGAACAGCCAAACTAAACCTGTAGTCCTTTACTACACCCGAACAAAGGGATACCGATATACACACCGGACACCTGAATTATCAGTAACAATTAGAACGCTATTTTTTATTTGCATTTTAAGCAGTTAGCCTAGTTATCTCGTTAAATTTAAACTATCTAAAGGAACAATTTATTCCACTATTAGCCTTCACCGAATAACCAACAGTTAAAAACTCGGTAGAAACTTATCCTACATGCACAACAAATTTGTGTGAATAAATACACAGTACATGATCCGCTCAGCCTGTCTGTCTTCAGCCATGTCGTTCAGGCAGTAATGCTGAGCACCAAATAAGCTTAGGCTACTCTGTTTCTTGAGTAAGAAGGATTAGTGCTTTTAAAAGGCTGCATCTCTACCCGCAGTCACATTCAAAGACACAGGAATGATTCATTGTATATGCACTCATAACACTATTACACTCACCTGTGTCCAGACATTGGTCCCATTCTCTTTCAGGTTTCTCCTCTGTATTGTTAAGTGATGGGAGGAGAGAAGGAGAGGGGCAGGGGAATTCTCTCACTCTGTAAGCCAGCCACACCCACAGGCCCTGCCCAGTCATGTGATGGCACTTTGCATGTTTGTTTATGTGCATGGCTACTGTGTGTATGCTTTGTGGGTGTTGGTGTTGAGGAGGACAAGGAGGATTGATATCTGCATCTGCATGTGTGATAACCTGGTGAACCATTCTGCAACTTTAAACTCTGCCCCATCAGTGCTGAAAGACTTTGCCACTCATTTTGTAAAAAAAAAACCCTCTAATCCATATAAGCTACTGATCCTCTCTATTGAGTCGGGCTAAATTATGACATCTCAGCAAGAGCCCATCATATTGTATAGCATGCAGGAACCTGTGCTGTTCTGTATACATGCAAATAAACTTTTACCCCATTGCACAGAATACATGAAACAAACTTAAGCTACAGTGGTGATTCAGCTATCATCAGTGTTGTACTGGTCTTTCACAGTGTTTTGCACCATTAGAAAATTGCATTTTCTTGCTGGTACTTAGTCCACTACATTATATAACTGTGCTATAAATTGAGTCAAGCTGGGTCAATACCCTCAGGGCTAATGTCTTCTGGGTAATGTAGTAAATCTCTTGTTGAGTAGCTGTAGGAGCGTTGAACAAGGAATGTAAGCTAAAAAATAACACAAGGAACACTTTAAGCAGTTGTTACCATCCTTTGGTGGGTGACAGGGCAGGATCTCCCAAGAATTAAAATTGACCCATTCTTGTGCTCCTATGCCAGTTCAATAATTTCTTAACACCTGTGCTGTTTACCTTGCAAATGGATTTGGCTCAGATTCAATTAAAATATTGTATAGTTTTTTTGTTAACTAAACAAGGTTTATAAACACTTAAACCTAACCCTAGAGATTGTGAACACTGGACCCTGGAAACTTAGTCTGTGTGTAGAGCTTTTAAGCAAGTGTTAGCATTCTGAAGCTGAATTTAAAAGGCAAATGGTCAAACTTTTATCAGGTAAAAACTGTTAAAATGCTGGCACGTTATTACTGAGCCGAGATGGAAACTATTTCAAGCAAGTCTGTCTGCCTAGAAAGTTTTTATAATATATAGTAAGTACTTATGTCTTTGTCTGTTTATGGTCTACGCATGATTGCAATACTTTTGGACATAGTTGTTGTCTCAGTCTACCAAAAATAAGCTTGCATACCTACCATCAAATCTCTGTTACAGTCACAGTTTTGTATTTTTTTTTCTTTTTAAATGGGGTTAGGGTTAGCTATAAACCATCGCTTTAACTTACGGAAGGATTCTTGGATTTTCTTTTTTCTAAATAATATTTGATTAGTCAAGCCTTCCTTACAGAGGATGTTTATAAGACAATAATGAATAACTGAAACTCAAGCCAGGCTCCTGCATCATCCCACAGAGCCCTTTATTCATCTTTATACAGTAGGTGAGCAGGAACAGGCTGTTAAGTGGGAGTTTTAATCAAATTAAGAACAGGGAACACATGTCCACACCGACTGTAATCTTGTAATCTCATCACCAGTCTGTCAGTGGAGACTCAGTGGGCTACAGGAGCTGACTGCAGTAAACAGATCACCATGTGACTGTCTAGGTTAATGACTAACAGATGAATAGAAAGAATGTTTAATCACGTCACTCTGTTTCATCTTTTAGCATGTTGTGAAATGGAAGAAGGCCATGTCATGTGTACATATGCACTTTGCCTCAAAGCTTTAGCTCCACTGTGAGATAAACAGGTAGAAGGTGTCACATTGTTTCCATCTTGTTGCCTTACACTAAATGCTTTCACTTCATGTTCATGTCAGCAGATCTGTTAACCCTGGTATAGTTATGTGTAAGAAAAAAGGTGATGATGCAGACAACAATATGTTATCCTCTATTTGTTGGTAGGCTTATGTAAATGCTATTCTTGCATAAATTTATGTAAACCTGGGAAGCCTTTAATCAAGCAGTGTAAATGATGTGTGCTATTCAGTCTGTATTCTCTATTCATCTTGAAAACACACTGTGTGGGCACACAAAAAAGTGTTTTTGTTTTCCTGTTAGACTTTTCCCAAATGTCCAACAAGAAGACAAGCAAAGAGAGAGGGCTAATTTGGAGCTTTACACAAAGCGACAAAGCCAAATGGGATCCTGTCCTTTGAACAAAGTGACAGGCTACAACCTAATTATGACAACCCACAGTCTGAACAAGGTTCCCAAATTCCTCACTGTGCCACTAATGAAACACGGCACAGTCGCAGAGAGCTGCCAAGGAGGACATATTTGAACCCAACTTTGGAAACATTGTTTGGCGCTTCTTGTGTGTCCCTGCAGTATTTTAGATTATTTATTCAATTCAGTGCTTTGAAAGCTTAACCTTTTTAAACAATCTTCTCTAATCTCATTATCTCAGTTAAGATTGTTTGCATGACTTGTCTTGATTACATCACTGACTGTCAGTGGAGTTTTATTCAAAGGCTTGTGCCATGTAGCAGCAATATTCAATGACCCTACAATCACTCTGGTACTTTGGTATACACAGGATTTCAAGGTGAATTCAATGGCAACAAGGATCTGAGGTCCTGTGCCTGCAAAAGAAGCCCAAACCGTCACCCCTCCAACATCATGTTTGAGAGCTGATGTGAGGTGTTAATGATGTTATGCTCTCTGTTTAGTTTTAACCAACCATGGTGCTGTGCATTGTTACCACACATCTCTACTTTGGTTTCATCTGTTCAAAGGACATTACCCCCAAAGTCTTGTGCTTTGTTCAGCTGCAACTTTATAATCATAAGCTGTGCTACAATGTTCCAAGGCCTTTTCCTTGCAACATTTATGCAGTCTGTGGGCTGTAGAGTCTGAGCATTGCACAGTTTGATCTTGAATGTCTTGCACTTGTGAAAAATGTTTCTAACCATAGAACGATGGAATTCGAATTGTTTTGAAATACATTTCACTTCCCAGAATCGATAGGCAGCAACAGTTGCGTCTTTCAGATTATTGCTGGTGGTGTTCCTCCTTGGCATTGTGTCTAAATTACACTTTAAAGAGCCATTTGATCAGTTTTTTCTAGGTAAGAAATTTTTCTTTTAAGTTTTAAGTTAGCCACAATTAAATGTAATTATAATAGGACATTAAGTTATAAATATACTTGCTTGCCAGCAATATCAAAAACCACAACTTCCCAGATCTGTTTTCTCATGCAAATATATTTTCATCTGAATGGGAATGGCTTCAAAATGGTACATGTTTTTTTGACTGCTCTCATTTTGATGTGTAAAACCTGACCTCGTCAGTGAGGGTTGGATCTGACTGTAGCCTGTATGCTCATGTGGTAGTGGCTAGCCTGCCCTGAAACCATACTGTGCTTTGTACTCCTTTGCCCTTTGTACTCATTTTTCACAAATTGTTATTTGTCTGTACTTATAAATATGCATAAACTCTGTTGAATCTAACATTATTCTAGTTCTGTTATGAAATGTTATGAGCTTGTTTATTTACATTTGCATTTACATTGCATATTAGCTATTTTGCAGCTGAGCTATAAATATTTCAAGTCGTGCTGGTTTGACTCAGCGGCATTCTGTCAGGACAAGCAAGGCAAGCAGTGCTTGCCTGGTCAAATCTAAAAATTAATATTGATTAAAACTTACCAAAGAGAAATCTATCTTTTATCTCAACCAGCATTGTGACATAAAGCCTGTTTTCACCAATGTTGCTGCTGTCTTATGCTCACAACTGACTGTTGTTGCTGTAATTGATTTGCTACAATAACAGCAACATTTATGTCCCTTTCCGTTAACAATGGCCGGAGCTTGTCAAGCTGAGAGGCCAGCAACATGTCCTTGTTGTCTGCGCCTGCACATTGTGGATAAACCTCCAGTCTTTGACAAGGAAAGTGACAGGATACCAGCATGTGAGGCAAGCTGCTGCTGGTTCTGTTTTCTTTGCTCTGAGATGATTTATTAACTGTACTTGGGGCTAGCTTTACTAAGGTGTTCCTCCATTGTACTGACAGTATTTACACATAGAGCACAGCAGAAAGATTGCACGTAAGAGATCGCAACTCAGAGAATTTTGTGATTCTGTTGAAAATTTCTGGGAGTTTGTTCCTCAAGGCACAAAATATAGGGAGAAGAATATTTACATCAAGTGTGCAAACCGATTTAACAACATCTGTGATCTCTGTATCAGATTGGCAACCTGTCCAGGGTGTACCCTGCCCCTCTCCCTGTGGTAGCTGGTTAAGGCTCCAGCCCCTGCCCCGGCGACCCTGATAAGGATAAGTGGAAGAGGATGGATGGATAGTCTACTCTTAATTTTATTAACAGAAAACAAACGTGACATTACAAATACAATAAATTTCCACATACTAAAAAGCAACTTAACCTGATTGTTAAAATGTGTTTAGAGCAGCCGTTAACTGTGTTCTCATTGTGAAGTGAAACTCCCTGCATGCTACACTGAGCTCAAAGGTGTGTCCACTTCTGCTCATAGTGACTGTGAGGAGTGACTCTTTTTCATTTCCCAAATGGAGTCCACCTGTCTGTTCACTCAGCTATGATTATGCAACTTTCATGCCACCTAAAACTTAATTATAATGGTGGCTGTATTTCCTGTTGTGAAGGTGACAGCTTACTCCATACTGTGATTACGCTCGTTTCACAAGGGCTCCATTTTATTCCAACAACAGAGGAGAGCAAACTTTCCATAATATAGGCGTTACATAATCGAACTTCAATGTAATTACACAGTCTGTCCACCAGGTGTCATAAATCTACAAGAAAAACACACAGGGGTGTACAGGTCTGCACGTGAGCACGCACATGTCTGAAAAACCTAATCTCCGCTCCGTCTTCACCAAATTATCAGCAATCTATAAATATTTACCTTTTATATAGCGAAACAACAACCTGAACGTGAGCAAAACCTGCGCATTACAAGCAGTAAAAGCACATTTTAACTAATGTGGATAATAGAATTGAAGCCAAATTAAAAACGTGTAACCACTGCCGAAAAAGATAGAAACAAAGTCACAGAGCATTTGTTATGTTTTATTTTTTTTTGCAGCCAAATAACTGTAATATGTCGATATAGCTTTATGAAAAATAACAATCCAAAAGACCCATACTTTAAAAAAACGGGAAAATTAAAATAGTACGAACTTAAATATAAAGCGTTGCTTTTACATTCTGAATCTCTATTTCAAATTCTTAACGTTTGTGGATGACAACAGGTTGCTGGCTCTCTCTTTCACTTGTATTTTCTAGAAGTGTACGCTCAGGCCATCTTGCGGCAGTCACAGCTTTGAGTACATCCATTCCCAGTCTGTGATGTCTAACCAACCGGAAGCGCGGATTGATTCCTCCATGGCCAACAAGGGCGGATAGAAAAAAGGGAGAAATCAGACGAGTCCTTATTAAATAATAAGCTATTAAGCATCGACCGGAATTTGTCAATAGGAAGAGGAAAGCGTTCAAATCTTAAACTGAGTGATTCTCCGCTGGAAGAAGGGATTATTCTGAGGAATATGGGATCTACCTTCAGGGTCCTTACCTGCTGGGCACCGTAATGGTGGTGAGTGTTCACATCTTTTGAGAAGGGTCCCCCATCATTTTAGATGTTTCTTGTCCGAGGCAATAAGACTTTTCTGAACTCTTGTGTTGAGCAGTCTGTGGCATCAACATTAATGTTTTATATTCCAGTTTTGATATTCCTCCACTAATTGCCCGGGTGATAGATAGATATTAAAAGCCCGTGTTGCTGATATAGATATATATATATATATATATATATATATATATATATATATATATGTGTGTGTGTGTGTGTGTGTGTGTGTGTGTGTGTGTGTGTGTGTGTGTGTACATATATTCCCCTTCTTCAAGATTGTTTTAATTACGCAGACATGCAGTCTTCACCAAATATACTATTTATATTTGTCTTGAGCTTAAGTTGTGTATTTTACTTCCATTTCCAAACAAATGTTGAAAGAAAAATGAATAACACATGACAGATAACCTTCACGTCGTGACAAACACGGGCTTCAAATATTAGCATCCTCACCGACGTGCTGGGAGGGACTAGCCCTCTTATTTACAGGCCCCTTCAGTGTGAAAATGTTGCTTACTCCTGACAGGAGTGACGCAAAGGGGTGACTGCATTTAAAGAGGTTTCATTGAGGTAAGCCAACAACTGAGGTGTCAACCGACAATAACGCCGACGTATTTATTTTTGGTACACCAGAAACTGTCAGTGTCAGGGATTGATTACAAGGAGCAGACACACATCTGCCAAGGACACGCCCAGACTCATTCAGTGGATAATTGTGGATGTGAAAAGGAGCGAGCAAGAGATAAAAATATCTGATTAACGACTTTAAGTGATACCTGTTTGGCTTCGACCCTCAGGTGGGCCCCGGACTTTACCTGTAGGGGTGTTGGTCGGGTGGCAGGAACAATTATACACGTCAACCTCGGTCGGTCGCTTACCGTATCTGTGTGTGTTAAGATTTATTTATTTATTTATTTATTTATTCATTTTCCCGGCTCCTGGGAATTGTGCTGCTGGTGGCGTATCTGGAGGGAGTGAGGACATAATGGCCGCGGCTCACTCGAAATATAAAACTCAAAGTGTCGTTTTTTTCCGGAGAGCTAGAGGTTATCATCAATATGGCGACGACTGCCGCGGCCCCCTCTTCTCGTTTTGAAACAATTAAGGTACTGCCTGACACACGCCGTCTCTTTTTTTTTTCTGGTTTCTAATAAGCTTCGCAAGCCACTTCCAACCAATGCCAGTCTCTCTACCAGTCGCCATTAGTGGGTTAAAAATGAATACGCAAAATAGCATACACGTATCTCACCTATCTGGCCAATCACAGACGGTTAAGAGCATTTTCAAAGGGCTATGAAGTCCAGATAAACACGCAGTAGGGGAGCCGTTGTGTGTTCATATAGTTATCATGTAAAAAAAAAATCTCAGTGTTTTCTCGTGTAGTCGTTTTTTTTCTTCTTCTTTAAACACCATGGACAACAGGACCTTTTGACGCCAAATCAGCTAAAATCATTCTATTTGAGTAGTGCAGGTGGGTTTATTTGTCTGTACAGAAGCTGTATGCTGCTTTCAAAATATCTGATACATTCAGGCAGGTTTCCACTTATTTGTTTTCTAAGGCAGCTGCTCTAGCGTTTAGCACCATGGACAGTGAACCGTCTGCTCTTGATGGGGGGAGACTTAACATATTTGCTCAAGGGCATTCAGGGGAGCCATTGAAAGGCACCTTAAAGGACAGGTTCAGTCATTTTTCCAAGCTGTCCTAAAGCAGTGCTGGCACACCTATGTCATTCAGGCTTTGATAGACATTCTGGCTGATACTGGAGGAACTAAATCCTCAAATGTAAAGAGCATTTTTGCCCACAGCAATGAGTGTCCAATACTAACCCTTTAAAAATCTCCTTTACAGGCTCTTTTTTTGAATTGCATGACACACCTAGATGAGACTCTGTAATACTGCACAAAAGAGAGTTTTCTGCATGTGAATCAGATCACTGTCAGAAATGTATACATGATATGTTTTCGGTTTCTGTCGGTGAGTCCAGGGATGACCACACTGATAACAGAGTTCAAAAGTGGGTGTGGATGTTTTGGCTGTGGGGTTGGTAAGGCAGAACAGCTAACAATCCACCACCCAGCATCTCATGCTAGACAAGCTGTCAGGCCACATGTCACAACACTGGATCCCGAGGCAGTTTTTGGGACACAAGCAGATGTGTTTTATGGGAAGTGTGTGTGTTCTCTGGGGTTCTCTAATTCTCCTTTCCAGTAAACTGTGGAGTTTGAACCACTGTCTCTTTTGTTTTTATTAATGTCTTACCATAAGAAAATATAATGTCTATATGATTAGTTGAAAAGGCTTGTGATCGTAATTTAAAGCTGTCACTGGTTTAAAATAAGGTTTAAATTCCATAGTAATAGAAGGTAGCTTTCAAATTGGGAACAATCAGCTCGTACCAGATCTGAGTATGGCATGAAAGTTGACAGCGGTTATATAGTATAAATTCCTTTAGAATAAATAAATAAAGCAAATGCTTCAGATTTAGACACCACAGTGGCGTCAGTCTTCCTATCTAACCTTTCTAACTCTAATAAAGAAAGCAAATAACCCTGTATTGGTTTGTTATCGGGAATAGTTTGGATTTACATATTGGTTGTGATTTAGGTTAGCTCTGGTTTGATAGGCATGAGTATAAAGTCTAAATCTGGTAAACTCATATTTGCCGACATCTTTGGCTTAGTCACTGTACTCTTAGTGGATGACTCTGCATTCCAGACTTTCCCCTGTTTTTAAGATCTAAGTATAAAAAAAAAACAAAAACATTTTTATACTTTTACCTCCTTTTAAAAAGGAAGGCAAATTAGATGGCAGCCAAGTGTGGCAGTTTCAGGTCCTCCATTTCCATTTCGAAAAGGAAGAAAAGCTGATGATTCAAGGAGACCTCACTTTTGAGGTTGCCAGAGGGGAGGTTCCTGTTTTCTGTGGCAGTATAAGATCCCACAGGGAACAGGACCCACCTGTGAGACTGCAGCGACTGGGCGGCACCGTGAACCAGCTAATAATGGCTCATCAAGGTTTTTTTTAGTTTTTTTGGCAGGGGAGAAAATCTTGTTTGTGTTTCTTCCCTTCCATCCTGTGGGAACAGGGTGGGCCTCTGGGTGTGAAGGGTGGTACAGTAGATGGTTGGCAGGAGGAATCGGGTAGTGTGGCTGATTGAGGGAGGAAGTAATAAAAAGCCTGTAATTAATGCCTGCTTCATTTGTTTCTGCTGAAAGTCACTGGAAAAACAGGCTTTTTTTTTTCTAATTTGAGGCTGTCCGCCAATTAATTAGCAGTAAAAGGACAGTGGCTCCTCTCATTCTGCAGATGCTGCTTTCTCCACATGGCAGAATGCAGCATTAAAAAAAGTAGACCAATATTCTCTTCAGTGACACTCTTTTTTTCCTTTTTTTTTTTGTTCCTTTTGCTGACCACCTCTGTTGCTGCTGGCTACTTTTGTGTCCCAGTGAATCAGCTGAAGGAATGTCACTGACTTCAGTGCCACTTTTGACTGCCTCAGTGAAGACTGGGACCTGCTTTGCTTAAATAGTTTACCTTGTAGTCAGAGACAGTTGTTGTTGTTTTTTTTGCCTCTGTCTCAAAGTGTATTGATGGTTTATAACCAGATCATACTTATTATTTTCCATGTGATGATTGTGAGATGATTCCTGTTTGTCATTCACTGGTTATAAAAACTGCAAATGCCACACTATTGTGTTATACAATGAGGCACTCAATTTAGTATTAGTCACTCAGGACCATTTGCATGTGAAATGTGCTCTTTTCATACGTTTTCTCTCCCAGCCTTTCAAATGCTTCCAAATCTTTGCAAACTGGTTTCATGTCACCATATAAGAAGCATAATAGTGATTGCATGGTCAAAATATGATATATGTGCCTAATTGTGATGGTAATCGAACATGTCTGAATAAGAGTGGGGTTTTTTGGCGGAACAATGGCAGACTATCCTTTGGGTCAGACCTGCTGCATTTTCCTAACGCTTTAAACACAGCTAAGTCTGAACTGAATGAATCACATCAACGTGATTCCTTTCTGCAGGATCTTCTATGGAATTAACTCATTCACTGCCAGCCATTGGCAGTGAATGAGTTAAAACTCATTCACTGCAATTGACGGCTATAGACGTCAATGGCAGTGAATGAGTTAATAAAACAACAACAATAATAATAATAAAAAGAAGAAGAAATCTCTGTAAAACTTTAGCAAATGTCTAAATTGGCTATCATTCTAACAGCATGATAAAGTGATAGAGATGTGAAATATATAATAAGAGTGGATGTTTTAGGGAAAGGTCTGCCTTTTATTTCTCTGCAGACTTTTCAACTGATGCCTGAATTTGCACCAGCTTTCCATTTACTTTATATGCCACCGGTCCCTCTACAGCTATCTTTTCACTAGTGCAAACATTTACAGAAATGTAAACAACTAGCAAACATAGTTGAACTGTTAACGTCTCTGGCCAAAACTTTTTGCTACGACTGTAATGTAGTCATATGTGAAAATGGGCTCACTGCCCTCTGATATCAGCGCTGTAAACCCTGTGATGGCAGTTTATCAGTTAGCTTGGTAGCATAAGAACTGTTCAGCACATGGCACAGCTTTTACCTTAGACCTACTTTATTAACCAAGACTAGATGCACAAAAGAGACATGAAAAAACAGGGTCTCCTAGGTGGCTGCGGTCTAACCAAGAAGACCTTTAGATTACTAATGAACTCATCCTATTTTGGCCTGATCCTTCACCTTTCTCATAATCATCATCACCACATGAGCCAAGATTTTTGCATGGAGCTCCAGATCAAGGGTAACTGGTAGTCATTTTATATGTCTTCCATTTCTGAAAAATAATCACTCCAACAGCTCGCCCCTTGTCACCAAACTTCTTGCTGATGGTCCCAATTCCAGCCATTTGCAGGTTTGCAATCTTGTCCCTGTTTTTTGGTCTCATCCGTGGTGGTGGAGCAGTTGGAATGGAAGAAACTGGTTCTGTGGAACAGTGCGTTGAGATCAGGAGTATCTGCGATTGGTTAACTGAGACATTGGCTGTGGTACACAGATTGCAACCTGTAAGAGCCAGAATTCTAGTGGCCATAAAAATAGTGACTGTTCATTCCAGACTTACACATTCAGCAGAGATCAAAAAATCATTTTTCTCCCTTTAAAGATGATATTATATAGCTATTATTGTTATAATCAAAATAAGATATTTCCGCATGAAAACCCAGATTAACCCAAGTCTTCCATATCACACGTACAACGAGTTATGCTTTTATATTTACTAGTATGAAGGTATAAACATCTGCCTCCACAAAAGCTGCTTTGATATGGCGTTCCAGTAACCAGCAGCCAACAGTTCTGCATCTATGTGTATTAAATAATATAAGTTGGCAGTCTGCTCAGGTGACGTACATGAGGAAATGCTATAATTTGACTTGTATTCGGTCTGAACTCATCGAAGGGATCAGGATGTTGTCTGTTGCTAATTAAATTACTCCCTACAGAAAGAAATGACCTACTTTAAATCCTTCTTTTAGCAAAGTATAGCTGGTCATGTTTAGTAAATATTAAAAATAGAGGAACTAATATTTTTTTTTGAGATGCTGTGTGTCATTAGTGTTTTCTCTTCTGCTAATAATCACAACAGTATTTGGGGGGAAAAGCATTTTGTGCTCATAATGCTTTGCCCTTCTCACATTCTAGTTGCAAACTGTCAGTGATAAATCCAGAAATGTCACATGGTCCAGCTTCACACGTCATTAAAATCATTTACACAGGTAGCAGTTCCACCTGTTCGTACTATATTATAACATGTCCCAGGTAGATGACTTCACTCCTCCCACTGGTGCTTTTTTTTAGGTCTTGGTTCATTTCTCCTTGCCTTTCCCCCTGCAGCTACCTATCCCAGCTGAGCACTTCGCTTCCCTCTGAAGGAGCAGGATGACAAGATGGCACAGCTGCTTATACCGCCCGGACCTGACAGCTTCCGCCCCTTCGTCCCCGAGTCGCTGGCCGCCATCGAAAGGCGCATCGCCGAGGAGGAGGCCCAGAGACCACGGGTGGAGCGCCGCAGCGACAGCGACGATGAAAATGGGCCCAAGCCCAACAGCGATGTGGAGGCGGGGAAATCTCTCCCCTTCATTTATGGGGACATCCCTCCCGGCCTGGTGTCCACTCCTCTGGAGGACATCGACCCCTACTATAGCAGTCAGAAGGTGTGTTATTAATGTCATCGCTTCACGTTCCGCTGTAAAAGAATAACATCCAAATGGACGTCCGTGGATAACTCTAACACAATTTCTTAGCTTTGCAGGCCTCAAAGTATCATTAAGTACACCAATTTAGCTTTCAATTACAGTATGACTCATGCACTGAATTTTGATACATTACAGGTCTACATTTTCTAGTTCAAGCTTTGCAGTTCATAAAAGCTTGAGGTTAATTGCATGATGTTCTGAACAAACTATTGTAAGTGAACGACTGGGCAGAGTTTCCTCCCACATGTCTAAAATCCCGCCAAGGTTTTTCAGGTTTTCTTCTGAAGGCAGGTTGCATTGAATCTGTGGCTCAGACGAACAGGGTTTGTTTTTAAATCACGCAATATTATCAAACTGTAGCACATTTAGCACATGGACAGACTGAACTGTAAACCATAGTGCAGCATTAATGTGGTTAGTCAAGCCAGAGTCTTTTAAAGCCTGGGCCAACAGAGGTGCTAAATGCTAATCTGAGCTGCTGTGCCAGTAGGACTGTGGTGCCAGACATGTCCTGCCTGCGGTGGACTCATCCAGCTGGACATAGCCTAACACGGTCCTAATTACCGTTATAACCAATCACACATGCACAGGGGTCTCTTAGGTCTTTTGAAAAAGAATGAGGTTTTTGTATGACACAGATATTAACCAGATTTCTTTTGTCTCTCTTTCAGACCTTCATAGTATTGAATCGTGGGAAGGCAATCTTCCGTTTCAATGCCACTCCTGCTTTGTACATCCTAAGTCCCTTCAATCCTCTGAGGAGGATAGCTATTAAAGTTTTAGTGCACTCATATCCTTTTAGAGTTTGCTACAGATGCAGCTTGATTTGGATTAAAGGGTTTATCAGACAAAAGAGGGATTTAAATGGGCTGCTGATGAACACTAAATATCATGATTGGCTCAGACTTTTTAAGTAGACTTTTTTTTTAGTCCTTACAGCAGCTTAGCTGTCGAAGAAAAGATATAGTACTGTGTACTATGACAGCGATGGATGAGGAAATATCAGTTTCAGCTGTTTAACTGTCAGAGCTTGTTGTATGTACCAAACAGAATGATATATGCTTCAAGTGCCCAAATACTGCATTGTCCTTGACTTTGTTTCCACGATGTTCAGCATATTGATCATGTTCACGATCCTGACCAACTGTGCTTTCATGACCCTCAGTAATCCCCCAGATTGGGCCAAGAATGTAGAGTAAGTTACCAGTTGTTTATTTTTGAATTTCTCGCTGTCCCTATTCAGTTAATTTTGGACACACGGAGACAACACTCTTCAAATCAGGACTATTTTTGCCTGGCGCTCGGTCCTGATAATTACTTAATTTGTGATTCATAAGATTCTATTGTTATCGAGGTTTTAAAATTCCCTCTTAAATACGAGTATGTGCCAGACCCAACCCTACTCCAGTCTGCTATGTATAGAAACTCCATCTAAGAATCTACATATAAATAATACAAAACAGACACTATTTAGTGCCTGATTAGATTAATAATGGATTTTTTCGAAAAGTAAGCAGATTTTGTTAAATCCACAGTCAGAGGGCAAGTAGAGCTGTTATAAGGACCTCTTATGCTCAGAAAAACTCATTTCACCTTCTTTTCCAGGTACACATTTACGGGGATTTACACCTTTGAGTCCCTTATAAAGATCCTGGCCAGGGGCTTCTGTGTGGGGAAGTTCACTTTCTTGCGAGACCCGTGGAACTGGCTGGACTTCAGTGTTATCCTCATGGCGTAAGTATTATGACAAACACAGTTAGGATCAGCTTAACATGATATGGCGTAGATTACAAGGCCAAATGCTTTTAATTAGCCCAGCAGCCTAATAAGGCACACTGAATGTGAGAAAAAGAACAGATCAAATGGAGAGCACTGCAGCAATCTGCAGCTTATTCATGTACGCTTTAAAATCGTGGCCAAGAATCTTAACTCTGCTCTGTTATAATGGATGTGAGGCCCCAAAGCACTGTGTATCTCGGCCCATATTAGTCTCGTGCCTCAATGACTTCTGCTATCTCCCTTACAACTATAAAAGGCAGCCTTTGGCATTACAGTGCTATTTTTTGTGTGTGTGTGTGTGTGTGTGTGTGTGTGTGTGACGTAGTATTTGTTACACGCTGAGCACGTAATGTAATAGTACTATCATCTTATTGTGTCTGAGAGAGGTCTGTAGTTGGTAATGGTTGTCTGAGGGGCAGTTTTGTTTCTCACTGGGTTTGCCTGTTCTTTGCTGTGTAGTAACTGTGCATTTAATCCTGCAGGTATATAACAGAGTTTGTAAACCTAGGCAATGTTTCAGCTCTGCGCACATTCAGAGTTTTGCGAGCTTTGAAAACTATCTCAGTAATACCAGGTAAGGCCGCGCCTGCTGCCAGCACTCCTCCCTTTTGTCCTGTGTGTGACTTTTTGTCGTTCCCTCCTCTCCCCTCTTCCCATCCTACGACCCTCTTTTTGTCTTGTCACACCTCATGTGTGTGTGTGTGTGCGTGCGTGTGTGTGTGTGTGCGCATGTGTGTTTGTGCCACACCTTTCCTGAAATGCCCCACATCCCCGCCCACCCCCTCCTTCCCGTCTGCCTCCTCCTTTCCCTTACAGATATGTCACAGAGTTTGTGGACATGGGCAATGTCTCAGCACTGCGAACCTTCAGGGTTCTGCGAGCCCTGAAAACTATATCAGTCATCCCAGGTGAGAGAGCCATCAAGGCCCATGGCGTTAGGGAAATGCTAATGGCTAACTGGCGCTAACATCCAACCCCCCCCTCCCCCAAGCTCATCTCACTGTAGCTAAGCCGTCCCTCGTGCTGCCTTCGTCCCAAGGCCAGTAAAAGCTGGAATCTGGCTCCAATCTGCACAGATTGACACGATTCTTAGCTTTTAGATACATCCTTTAAGGCAGAATTCTTTTTGGTTGGAATCTATTCTTGCCTTGGGAGCCGTAAGAGTAGATTTCTGTGCACTATTTCATTTTCCTTTTTGCATGAGACATTGCAAAAGCCGATTTTCTGGTGGTAAGCACTTACGTGTGTAGGGTTCCTCCTTACCTTGTTTTTCCTGCGCATGTCTTGTTCAGTGTTGTGTGTTTGAAATTGTGAGAAATTGTGATATGGTGAGTGGTGGTTGGGTAACGGCATTCTTAACACTAACGCAATTCACAGCGCAAACTAACAAAACGTTCATATGCTAATCAACAACAACAATAGAACCCAGGACAGGTACAGACGATAACATTAGCTGATCATTGTCATGGCAACAGCAGTCTCCCCAAGCAGGACAATGGCCCTCATTTGTGTATATGAATGTTTAATGCACAAGTCAGGGATTTCTCAATAGTTTGTCCCTACATTTGTCATTTCTTTATGGAAAAATTAAATAATTATGAACTATCCCTTTAGGAAATTTAAACACAAGTATTTAAAATAAATACTGCTACTAATAAATTATAATTATAAAACTAATAATTATTTTAATTATAAATAATTAAAATAATTATGATGCCTTTTGGCTGTTATTTCCACTTTACCAAAACATCATAATCGGCAATAAAGTAAATTGCATATACAAAAATCAAAATACTAACAGAAAGCTGTAGGCTTTAGCCTTCAAATCCAAGCATATTCGTATTCTGCATCTCGTTTTATCATATCATAAAGTATTTTGGGTGTCGTCACTTCTTGGCACTATCCCAGAAATGCTGAAGAATAGGAAGGGTTTTTTTTTTCATTGCAGTGAGTTACTTGTCTTGGCCTGACAGATCACATGCTCCATACCCTCTGCCTGTTTTCTTCTTTATCTTATAGTATGTTATTCTTTTTTCATTTCCACTTTGACTCCATGCAGGCAGGACAAGCACACATGTCATAAATCTTCTTTTTAGGGGGTCAGGGCAAATATTAGAAAATGAGGCCCAATGTGTCCTGCCATTCCTTAAAAAGACAATGTGGAGCCCAAGGAGTTGACTTGGCTTCCAGATTCTAATCCATCAAACATCTGTTAAATGTGCTGGAGCAAGCCACACATCCACAGAGCCAGACTGGCTCTCCTGGAGGTCCCATGTCGTGCCCTGCACAGTCTTAGATAAATGGTTTTAATGTTGTTGTTGTTGTTGAACGGTTTATGTGAACCGGTTTATGTGCCAAAAACTGGCACTGACTCTTTGGATAAAGACCATCATCTATTTCCCCTTTCTATTACTTTTTGCAGCTCTCATAGCTACATTCAGACTCAAGTTAAACACAGTGAGCTCATTCTTTTGTGACAGTGCAAGCAGTGCTGGTGCATGGTGGTATTTTTCAGGAACTGGAACACATTTTGTGATAAAGGGTAATAAAAAAGACGGTTCTGTGAAAAAAAATGGTTGTTTAAAGAACGGAGATGTAAATATCTCATCAGTCTTCTATGTAATACCACTCTGTTATGGGAATTTACTTTGTTAAGAGATTTAACGTTCTCATTTTCTTGGTGAGAGTTAGATGAGCAGATATCATTCTCAGTTAAGGTTAAGGATAAATACCAGGCTTTAACAGTCATGCCAGCTAACCTGGCGATATATAGATATCAAAAAACATATCAGCCATCAGGGTCAAAAACATAAATAGAAAAGTTGGAGGTTAATTGTGCCAGATAAAGTGTTTGGTGTTCCAATGAAAGCCTAGGTTTGTTGTAGCAGAAGAATTTTGGAACTGAGCCAAGGGGTTTGTGTTATCATCATACGGTCTTTATTCATCAAACTTGATGTTCTACCAAGTTTATCAATCTAGTGTGGGTTTGCTAAACATTGCTAACATCTTCCAGTCTATATAATATAATTTTCATCAAGAAAATAAATAATACGACTTGATTCCACCATGCACAAACAAAATGTTCAAAGGTTACATGCAGAAATAATTCATCTCTGAAGCACATAAACAAAACTGTAGCTCCTCAACATAAAAAGGCTGGGGTGCAGTCTTCCCTGTATGTGGTGGCCCATTTTCTTTATGCCTTACAAACCAGATGTCTAAGAAATTCATGAGACCATTCTGTGTCTCAGAGGATAAGTCACACTCCAATTTATACTGCACTCCACTGAATGCATGCAGCAGCAGGTTTTCAATGATCCCATCCACAGTACTATGCACTGTCAAAAAAAGAGCTCACTTGAATAGTTTCAGTGACAGTCTGTTTAAAATAAAAGCAATGACTTATTAATGATCATTCTCCCAGAGACCCCAAAACCATAGCACTGTAATGGGCATGAAATACATAAATTTCTCTAGGGGTTTATTCATGATCAGCAGTGGTCTGTGTCAGCTTGGTTCCAGTATGACTGCAAGTAGTTCATACAGGAACCTCCACTGCAGATCATTTTGGCTGCTTTCTCCTGTAAGCTGTTATTAGCTTCTTTACCAGCTAGTGGCTGCAATTAGCAGGCGTTAATCATTCTGCGATGTCCCACTCCTACTCCCGTACCCCCTTGCCTTCTCTCCCATTTAGGTTTGAAGACTATTGTTGGTGCACTGATCCAGTCAGTGAAAAAGCTGTCAGATGTGATGATCCTCACCGTGTTCTGTCTCAGTGTCTTTGCCCTCATCGGCCTCCAGCTCTTCATGGGCAACCTGAGGCAGAAGTGCGTGCGCATTCCTTTGGGCAGCAACACAACTTTGAACAACACACATGAAAGCAACAACACATTGGTGGAGAACATCACATTGGTGGAGAACGTCACGTTCATGGAGAACATCACAAAAAACTCCTTCGACTGGATAGAGTACATCAATGATGAGAGTAAGCCAAATGAATTGGTGAAAGTGTTTCGTGTCTGCCAGGCGCTCATTGGGGTTAAATACAGTCAACTCTCCCACCCTAGATGCTGGTTATAGTCAGAGATAGGTCAGGGTGGTGGCGGTAATGGTCGAGTGGTGGGGGGAGGTCAGGCATGCTGACTTGTTGCCTTGATAGAGAGTGACAGCGATGGCTGGGAGCAGGCGTTGCGCTCTCCAACAAGAGCTGGTGGGAGAATGTGGAAAATGTGCCAGATAATCGCCACAACAATGAAACCCTCCACTTTCACCCCCTCTCTACCTCTCATCATTCTCCCATAGCCCATCTGTGTGGCATGAGCAGTTTAAAGTGTTAGAAAAGGGTGACTCACTGGTTATCAACAAGACATGCACCGGCTACACAACAATCACATAACAAGCCAGAGAAAAAGAAGATGTATACAGAGAGATTACATTTGCATTTCTTTTAAGACCTAAAATGAAAAAGGGATTAAAAAACATTTTTGTTTTTAAAGATAACTGATATACTTATTACACAGTTAAATGATGATATGTGCTTACATCATGAAAAACCACCAAACAGATGAGTAGTGTAAAAACAAATCCTTTCCTTCAGACTTTTAAGCCATATGCTAAAACTGAAGAAAAACCAACAGGGTGCATATTGGCCTTCTTTTGCCACCATTACTCATATCCATGACGCTCATGGCTCTTTGATGTTGTTGTGACTGACCAGCCCTCTATCTCCTCTACCCTCTAGGAAATTACTATTACCTCCCTGGCCGTAGGGATGCTCTGCTCTGTGGAAATGGCAGTGGTGCTGGGTAAGACTCAAAATGTTTTATTTATATGGCCAATTAGACTACACCACAAAGCTTAGTATACGTACACAATCAGTTTTGACACTTGCCACTGTGCAGAAGCATTCCAGGAATCTAAACTGCTGCTCTATCCTCGGGTAAACGTGTAAAATCTAAGGTTATATCATGCGTGTCAATGTGCTGTACTTGTGTTAGTAGATTACTTATCCTTTTTTTTCTTCTTCTTCTTTGTGATCTGCTGAGTAACTCTAAGTAGCTCTAAGTAAGGCCAGACTCCCTATTAAAGTCCTTTGAATGCTATCTTTCATATCATGTTAACTACTGCAGTATCTCAGGGGTTTAAAGGCAAATGTTTATATTTGTTTATGGAAAATTCCTTAGTTATTTTCAATGTCTGTCTCACACTTTGTTCCAGGTCTCAAGTCAGATTGAGCAGGTAGTTTTGTACTGTGTAATTGTGTGGATGCTTAAGCATCCACACTATTGAGTTCCTGTTTCTCTTTATTGATTATTGAAGTTGTTTTTATGATGGTAAAGGCTCGTGTATAGCGTAGCATGGGGGGGGGGGGGGGGTTAAATGGACAGTGATACTCTGTAATATGCAGCAGTGTCATTAAAGTAAATTGTCTCTATCTGTCAGAATGGAAATGTGAATGGACAGAGGTATGGACAGAGGTTTTGTTCTACTATACTTTGCATTGACAGTATGCATTGTGACAATAATAACTAAATTTCAGGGTTCTGATCCCTCAAACTTACTCTTATTACTTCTCTTTTAAAATAATATAAAAAGTACATCTAATCCAAAGTGTTGTTTTCTCAAAGGGTCTGCCCAGAGGGCTTTTCATGTTTGAAAGCAGGTCGCAATCCAGACTACGGCTACACCAGCTTTGACACCTTCAGCTGGGCCTTCCTGTCCTTGTTCCGCCTCATGACCCAAGACTACTGGGAAAACCTCTACCAGCAGGTGGGTAGGCCTCTACAGCAGGGGTCCCCAATCCCAGTCCACGAGGGCTGGTGTCCCTGCAGGTTTTAGATGTGTCCTTGATCCATCACAGCTGATTTAAATGGATAAATTACCTTCTCAACATGTCTTGAAGTTCTCCAGAGGCCTGGTAATGAACTAATCATGTGATTCAGGTGTGTTGACCCAGGGTGAGATCTAAAACCTGCAGGGACACCGGCCCTCGCGGACTGGTATTGGGGTCCCCTGTTCTACAGCATCACTGTGCCTTATTTCTGAGGACTAAAGGATGCATATTGTGCCCGTTTCTTGTTTTCTTGTCTTAAAAATAATCCAGCTGTTTTGGATTTTGCAGACTTTGCGTGCAGCAGGGAAGCCCTACATGATCTTCTTCGTGCTGGTGATCTTTCTGGGGTCTTTTTACCTGGTCAACCTGATCTTGGCTGTGGTGGCCATGGCTTATGACGAGCAAAACCAGGCCACCATCGAGGAGGCCCAGCAGAAAGAGGAGGAGTTCCAGGCTATGCTGGAGCAGCTGAAGAGACAGCAGGAGGAGGCACAGGCAGGACATTCATCTTTTTTCTTTAGAACTGATACTTTAAAGCTAAAGAGAAGAGGTTACTTGTATAAGTAACCTCCTCTCTTTAGCTATTTAATTATAATGATTATCTGAGAAATTTTATTTGACATTTTTTTCATGTGGGCATTTATTGTTAAATAACTGTCCATATTAATTAATGTTGTTTCAAACTGCTGAGGAAAGAGAAGTTTGGGAGCTTTGTTTTTATTCGCCTTTTTGTTAATGAGGCCCAGGCAACTCTGGAGATTTGCTGTTGTGGTTGACTGGAAAATATTAGATGCCAAATTAAATAATGTAGTTGTTCGACTTATAAATGAACACACTTGAAATAAAACGGGTCAAATGGCTTCGTTTCTATTGCGTTGATTGGTCTCAGCACTGTTTGCAGCAGATGCATCATAGCTAAGCAGCCAGTGGTACTGAGTTGAGTGGTATCTTCACAGGATGTTGCTGATTAGTTTGCAAACTACACTCTATAATGGCACTGTCATTTTTTCATAGTATAACTCTACCATCAAACATTGACCAATACATTAATTTTCATTTTTAAAAAGTATTTGTTTAACATTCTAATGTGCTTGTTTCTTGCTTCCTTATTATATTAATGTACATGAGTCATTTCATAGCTGCATTTTCAGCGCTCCTTCTCCACCTCTGATCTCTCCTTCAGTGGTTCTGCTCAAGCATTCAGATGTTTTTATTACCCCTCAGCAGTAAAAGGCTGATGGGGTATTTCTGTATCCCTGTCGGACGGGCAGGAGGGCAACACAGACACCCAAACTCAAGAGCTTTCAAAGGGACTTGATACCAAAGATAAATCTACTAGGAGGTTGAGGGGTTGCCATGAGAGACTGTTACATTCTTATGCTAAAATATAATTATATGTTTTACACTGAAGTGTAGCACATACACATTTCCAAGACATTCCTATCCCAATAACGGTATATCCAATGAAACAGACAATGTGTTTAATTTCAAAAAGACTGTAAACTAAGTATCTAAGCATCCACACAGTTTGTTGTTTTTCTTGAAAAATGTTATAAATGCAAGAATGGTTTGACTGGAAATAAACAAAAGTCAATTTTTAGAAGGTATCAGACGTGTTTGGCTGTTACTGTTTTTGCTGCTGCGCTCAGCTGCCAGGCTACTCTCCTCCGCTTCAGTCTGCCAGAGCCTCTGAGACAGTCGCTGGGTTGCTATGACAACTGTGTTTGTGTTCGGATTGGCTGGCAGGTTGCCGCGGCAGCAGCCACAGAGAGTGGCGAATACAGCGGGAGAGGACGCCCTACCTCCGAGTCCTCCTCAGGGACATCTAAGCTCAGCTCGAAAAGCGCCAAAGAGCGACGCAACAGGCGGAAGAAGAGGAAGCAGAGGGAGGAAGAGGAGGAGAGGGGGTGCCGTGACAAGTTCCACAAATCTGAGTCTGAGGACAGCATCAAGAGGTCCAGCTTCCGTTTCTCTATTGATGCCAACAGGCTTTCTTATGAGAAGAGATGCTCTTCACCCAACCAGGTAAATAAAAAGAGTTCAATAAAATCAAGACAGTGTTGTCTAATATTTATTCAAATCAGTATGCATTTGTGAAGAAGTGATGTAAAATGAACAATCTTGCTTTTTCTTTGCAATGTCAAAGAATCCTTGAAAAATTCCTGAAATAGATACAGATCTGTATCAGCTTTCAAAGGTCATCCCTTGTAAGCTTGGCCAAACCCCACACTGGGTAAGATTTTTAATGAAATTATGTAGAATTGTATGACTAACCATACCAGCAACTAAATGAGCTGCAGACTGTGAACAGATCCATCTCTAATGGGGTAAAAAAACTAAACATTACTTGTTTATTATTGAGGCCTAGAGATGCCAGTAGAGAGAATATATTGAGACAGACTAACTATTTCATCTTTACGCTAAGTTAAGCTAACCTCATTAGTGTAAACTCATGTTGGCTGTAGCTCTGGAGGTTACCATTTTCCAGAAGTACACGGGTAGAAAATGCATACGCTTCAGTCAGGTTCAGTTAGATGCTGCATTCTCCTTCATGTCCTCTATAATTACTTTCCTTACTTATCTAACCCCATCTCCGCCCCCCCCAGTCTCTTCTCAGTATCCGTGGCTCAATCTTCTCACCTCGGAGGAACAGCCGTGCAAGTCTTTTCAGCTTCCGTGGCCGGGCGCGAGACATGGGCTCCGAGAACGACTTTGCGGATGACGAGCACAGCACCTTTGAGGAGAGCGACAGTCGCCGGGGCTCCTTGTTCTTGCCGCGCCGCCTCGAGCGCCGGTGCAGTGCCGTTAGCCAGACCAGCCTCGGAGCACCTCGGATAATGCTGCCCGCCAATGGCAAGATGCACTGTGCAGTAGACTGCAACGGTGTGGTGTCACTGGTCGGTGGAACTTCTGTAACAACCTCTCCTGTAGGTCTCCTGCTGCCTGAGGTGACTTAACGGTTTCATGGTTTATTTTCCCATTGACTTCCTCCAGTTCATACCTTTCCCTTTATTTGATTTCCTCATTATTCTGTTGTTGAAAAATAGATATGAGATATCATATTGTCATATTAAATTCTCATTACATTGGTACACATTTCTTGACAAGGTCTGTAGCTGTAAATGATGCAGGATTGTACAACAGTACTATTAATCTTACAAAACCCAACACTACTGCATGAGAGATCAGATAGAACCAGAAGGAAGGTAACTGGGTACATTTGCTTGAGTACTTCACTGGAGTGGAGATTTAAAATACTTTTACTTGTAGTGTAAGAATTTCTATGTTCTGCTGCTTTCTGCTTTTTCAATGCTTATTTTATACTTTATTTAGCTAAAGATACTTACTAGTTTGCAGATAATTTGCTTTATTATTAACATAAGAAATTTAAGTAATAAGTAATTAAAATCTTCAACAACTGAAACTTTAAAGAGGAAGATGCACATCAGCAGATAGTTGTGATCAATAATACGTATATAGTGCTGTGTATGATTATGACACTTAATCAATATTCTTTAAATATTTTGATTATTCAAATTTTGTGCTATTAAGCTACAAAGTAGAAATCTAAGTTGTAATAAGTTCAAAAAAAGAAAAATTGTTTAGCAAAACAGTTCTGGTGCATTAAATGACAACGTGTATTGCAGCGATACTAAAAAGACAGCCTCACAGTGTGTGTTTCTTTTTCTTGTATGTTTTTTTACAGGGGACAACTACAGATACTGAGCTTAAGAAACGGCGGTCGGGTTTTCACCAGCCATCTATGGATTATTTAAATGAACCAGGTGGCCGACAGAGAGCCATGAGTGTGGCCAGTATCCTCACCAACACTATGGAAGGTCAGGTCATACACATTTGTAAATCCAGAGAAATAAAACAAACTGCATTCTGAACCCACTAAAACTCATGAAGATGTTTTTATTGTACTCCAGAACTTGAAGAGTCGAGACAAAAATGCCCTCCTTGCTGGTATAGATTTGCCAACACCGGCCTGATCTGGGATTGTTGTCCTGCGTGGCTGAAAATCAAAGAGATTGTCAGCATGGTGGTCATGGATCCATTTGTGGATCTAGCAATCACAATTTGCATAGTCCTCAACACCCTTTTCATGGCCATGGAGCATTACCCCATGACAGAAGAATTTGATAATGTCCTTTCTGTGGGAAACTTGGCAAGTATTCATTGTGTTTCACTTAAACTTGACAAAACCAGAACCATTGTCATTGTGAGTCATCTTTTATAATCCAGATTGATTTAAAACTGCTTTTATTCCCCATTGTTAGGTGTTTACAGGCATCTTCACAGCAGAGATGTGCTTTAAGATTATCGCTCTGGATCCCTACTATTACTTCCAGGAGGGCTGGAACATCTTTGATGGCATTATTGTTAGCCTCAGCCTGATGGAGCTTGGCTTGGCTAACGTTGAAGGGCTGTCTGTACTCAGGTCCTTCAGATTGGTAAGATCACTCACAGATACGCTGGGTTCAGAACGCCTCAGTCTCCAATAACACCAAGATGTTTCAAAAAATTCTCTTTAATAATGAGGGAATGATGTAATAACAGCACATGAAAGGCATCACTGAAAGTTACTTTTGTCTTTGGTGTAAAGTGAGATCTCCCTGTTTCATCCGATTAGCTTTTTGACTTTTGCTAGTTGTAAAGAGAGACAACAAGTACGTAATGGACTTGACTGACCACTCAGTGGTTTACATTACAAATCACATTCACACATTAACACATCACTTAATTTAATGCACTTTAAGCACTTTAGTTGGTCAGAAGGTTCCTTTGTGAGTGCGCATGCGCCATTAGCGTGCTGCCTGCTGTAACCCCTAATTTCCCTCGGGATGAATAAAGTATTCTGATTCTGATTCTGATGTCTGCCTCACATCTATTCCCACTGAAATTTCAAATGACCACTTAGCCTAACATGCTTGTTTTTGGATTGTAGTTTCAGTAGATTATTAAAGTTATTGGAAAAACAGATCTGTTCATGTAATATGTGGCAAAAGACAAGAAGTAATTAGAAGCACAAAAACAACTTGTCTCACTCAAAATGAGGATTGCATATGAAACATGGACATGGCCACCCATTGGTTTGCAGACTTCATATTGAGCTGAGGATTTTCACTAAGAAAGCAGTGGATCTCTCTGAGAAACTGAGGGCACTGCATGTCTCAAGGCCTCAGACACACAGGCTAAGATACTGGTTGGTGACTTCTCATAACCCACGGTCACTACAAATGTGCATTCCTAGCCAGTTGGCAAGTCATTGCTGGCTGTCACCAGGTGAAATCTGCTGCAAATAGGGTGTTGCTCACAAGAAGCCAAACCTTCTTGTGAATGCTTTGGCTGCGAGCAGATTGCTGTGGTTGCCCAAGACACTGTCTTAAAATAAAATAAAAATACATGTCATTTTATTCTCCGAGCTGTAGTGAAACTGTAAGTACCATCGTGCAATCTGGAAGTGGAGAACAGTTGGTCCTTACCATTGCTACCAACACATTTCAAGAGATACAGCTTTTTCTTTGAAGGCAAATGTGCTCAACTTCAGGTTGGCGTCCCACTTCTCACAGTATCACTATTGCTTGATGGGTAGTTTGCAAAAGTTGCATAGAGATTGGCATTTTCTATAGTGCAATAACCAATACCACTTTTGACCAGTGTCACGCTAGCAACTGCCAGCAGCCTGTAGAAACTACTTGACAGCCATTCACAGAATACATATTTTTACCTAGGGGGTAATCAGGGGTCGCTGACCAGTCACTGACCTGCATTAATGTGGCTCTAGCAACCAGTTTCAGAGAGACTTCTAGCACGCTCCTGCGTAAACATTTGTGACTGGTCAGGGAATACATTTCTCTTGTGACCGGTGGTTGCCAGATGATCACTGATCGGTCTTTAGGGCTGTGTGACTAAACTCAATCAGGAAAATGTGTACAATGAATCACGTGAAAAGTAGATGGTAGTGGTAAATGGACTGGTTCTTATATAGTGCTTTTCTACTCTACCTGAGCACTCAAAGCACTTTATACAACTTGCCTCATTCACCCATTCATACAAGCAGAAAAAGCAGAAAAGAGTCTATGGGCTGCTGGTATTCACTTCTATACAATCTGACTTTCAGAGTAGCCAACCCCTGATGGCCATCAGAAGACACACACATTTAAACACGTGACTTTCTTTTTTGGACTAAGAAACTAGGCCTGTTGGTGGTCTATAAATAAAACATGTGTCAGTAACTGATAAGATTAAAATCTGATATATATAATATATATATATATAATTTCTTTTCCTCAAACAGCTGAGAGTCTTCAAACTAGCCAAGTCTTGGCCGACTTTGAACATGCTCATCAAGAT
This sequence comes from Aulonocara stuartgranti, assembly GCF_965226115.1. Lineage (NCBI taxonomy): Eukaryota > Metazoa > Chordata > Actinopteri > Cichliformes > Cichlidae > Aulonocara > Aulonocara stuartgranti. Next base: position 32,184,259 of record NC_138958.1, read on the forward strand.
CATCGGTAACTCTGTGGGTGCTCTGGGAAATTTGACTCTGGTGCTGGCCATCATCGTGTTCATCTTCGCTGTGGTGGGCATGCAGATGTTTGGCAAAAACTACAAGGAGTGCGTGTGTAAGATTTCAGAGGACTGCATGTTGCCCCGCTGGCACATGCACGATTTCTTCCACTCCTTCCTTATCGTGTTCCGGGTGCTGTGTGGAGAGTGGATTGAAACCATGTGGGACTGCATGGAGGTGGCAGGACAGACTATGTGTCTTATCGTCTTCATGATGGTCATGGTGATTGGAAACCTGGTGGTATGGGCTCAATATTTTCTTTTAAGTTTTTCACCTTTGGACAGCCATTAAGCTACGTACACACTGGAAGCGATCTGCTTGTGGCACATGTTGTTGAATCTAATGAAACTGGTTGCTTGTGGACATTCTATGCTCCGGTTGCGTAGGTGAGCTAACATATTTACTACCAGGTCATATATCAGTTAGCTGTATTCTTCACTCTAATTGGTCTTTGCTTCAGGTGCTCGCTTGTAACTTGAGCAAGTTTCTTTTTAGGAAGTTTATCTCTAAACATCATTCGCTTTCTATGGTATCTAGTCGCCAGGTTGCTGCAAATCATTTCCGGGGTGTACGTAGCTGTAGAGTTTTTATCAAATGTCGACTTCATAGGGCAAAGAGTTAAATCTGTATAAAATAGAGTTTTTATGTTTTCCTGCCATGACTCTTTCCTAGGTTCTAAATCTCTTCCTGGCTCTCCTACTGAGTTCATTCAGTGCCGACAACCTGGCGGCAACCGATGAGGACAGCGAGATGAACAACCTGCAAATTGCTGTGGGCAGGATCCAGCGGGGCATCGCATTTGTCAAAAACGCAGTGCGGCAGTTCCTCCAGAGCTTGTGCTTTGGCAGGGGCGGAAAGGGCTCTGGTCTTGCTGAGGAAAGCAAACCCCTGGATGAACTACACAGCAATGGCAAGGGCAACTGCATTTCCAATCACACAACAGTGGAAATCACCAAAGACCCCAGTGGGGTGTACATGAGGGAGGGCAACGGACGACCAGGAGGGCTGGTGGTTGGGGTCAGTGTAGGACGGGACAGTACGGGAAAATACCCAGTTGAGGACTGTGACTACATGTCATTTATTCATAACCCCAGCCTGACAGTCACGGTGCCTATTGCTGTGGGCGAGTCAGACTTTGAGAACCTAAACACAGAAGATTTCAGTAGCGACTCATCTGACGTGGAGGGCAGCAAAGAGGTAAGATGAAAAATGAAGTGACTGCAGTATGTCAGATTAACAGAAATCTCTTGAATGACACAGCTTTTTTATTTGATTAGCTCCTTTATGTGTAAACTTAACACCCAATAGAAGTCAATCACTATATGAATAAGTCAAGAGATTGCCTTTTGAGAAATTTTCCAGAGACAGTCAAGCAGTTTTAAAATAACACACCTGCTGACTCATTTGTACATGCATCATGCCGTGTTGCTGATGAAATCTGCTCGAGATTTTAGTCAGACCTGCAGCTCTTGGCAGTAGAATAAGATACAACGTTACAAATAATGACTCAAATTTGCATTTTGACCAATGAAACAGTTTAACGTTGACCATATACATAAGGCTATGTGTCTCTGTAATATTTCATGTAGACTTGCTTAATATCTTGTTTTCTTTAGGGGACATGTGTGCCTGTGTGGAGAAAGACTTAATGAAGCAGCCGTATTATTAGAAATGTAGAGATGTTGCTCTATCAGCTTGCGTCCGGACATTAATAAAATGTTTAAACAAAACAAGTTACCTCACCCTTAAGACATGTTTTTCTTTTCTAATTCATTGCCTATTCTAGTAGAGCAGCAGCTACATTTGCTCTTGAGCCTTGCCAGGCTGACAGAGCACTGAGACTGTGCTCCCCGGTGATGTCAACCTGTTACTGTGGGTGTGGTGCCAATTATCTGTGATTCAAAACAACCCAGAAGACTATGTCCACTATATTATGTCGACGGCACCTCATCATCCATATATGAATCAGGCAATGGTGATCTTTAAACCCTGTATCGAGTAGTTAGTGAGCCATTATATTCATGCAGCAAACGATGCTGTGTTGTCATAATATTTAATGTCATAAACTCAAATTATAGCAAACATCAATTTAAACATTAGGAGCTACACCGGTGAGGGGTTGGTGGATGTTCTTATTGTGTATGCGTTGTGTGAGACGTGTCAACCCACTGTTTTTGCATTGCTGTTAGGAAATGTGTATTTGGGGACAGCTAAAGTCATATTCTCTGAGGATAAGTGGTCCCCTTGTTGTGTGTTGTGGGCTGACCAGTGAAAACAGATTTGAGGTTGTATGTTAGCTTTTGGTGTGTATGACTTACTTTGTTTAACCCCCCGTTTGTTATTGCAGCGGTGTCACAGGCGCTCTCAAGGTTTTCAGTGAGAGGAGAATTGTAAGACCTCTTTATTGTACCATAGCACTAACCATGAGGACTGCCTATGCCATTTACAGACAAACAACACACTTACTTTTTTGTCATACCTTCAATGGATTGCCCATTTTTGTTCTTTGCCTGGTCTGCCCTCCGTTCCCCTACCCCACCCTACCCCTCCTTCTTTGCTTTATCCCCTCCCTTTCCCAAACAGCAGGGCACTCACTGCTGTAACCTCTGAGTCCTTCTGTAACCCCCCCCTACCCCACCCGCCCCTTTCATAATTTATCTCTGAGCATCAGGCTGTATTGCAGTTCCAAACCATTAAGAATGAGCAACACCACCTCTTTTTCCATTGATAGATAAACTCATCTAACATGACGTTTGCTTTTGATTTCATTGCTTGGTTTTTGACTTGGTTTTGGGACTTGATTGGCATCAAACACTCCGAGCTTGAGAATGAAGGAAGAGAGGAAGAGGAGAATGAAGAGGAGTAAGGGGGAAAAAGATGGAATGGGGAAATGAATTTTGCTTTAGCTGGACAAAATTCATTTGTCTGGTTCATAGCCCATGCATACATACATGAAAAACTTGTTTTTTGTCTTACTTGAGTAATAGCGGAATGATGAAAGATTCTTAACAGAATTCTTTCCGAGAAGAAAATAAAGAAATGCTGATGTGTAAATGATGACTTTTGCAGGGTGGTAAAACAGGTAACACATGGCTGGTTATACTGAATCAGAGTTATGTAAATGAGGGCAAATGCTTTATATATACATGCTTAAGAAGCCACCTCTGTTGTTGGCGCTTCTGCCCCTGTGTTATCGACTTTTGTTACACTGCAAATATTTCATCACCTGATAATTAAGTCTACCAGTTATTATCCCGATAAAAATATGTTAGGTTAAGACTAAAAGCCTTGTATGTAGTTGACATCCAGAAGAGGTAACATGGGTTTCTTATTAAAGGTGAGAAATAGAGCGGGAGGAAACCACCCTTCCAGAAAACACTTGCAAGCAGCATGCTTCCATCATTCCCATGCCGTATTAGCTGGGTCCCACGGCAATCAGGGCTGCTGCACTGTCAGACCGACATGAGGAAACAACACCATCTCTGCCCAAAGAAAACAGACAGGAAGCCTTGCGTCACCCAAAAAGTCTCACTATATGCAGATGATTTTGTAATGGACATCACTGCATGTGAGGGTTTTAGAAAAGCGTTAGCAGTGTGCATAATTCACGGTAAGGAGGGCAGAGAGAAGGTTGAGGTGGAGGACACAAATCTTAGTCCTGGATGTTTCTGGGTATGTGTGGATGCTAATTCCGGATGTTTTACAAATGGGAACCCAAAAAATACCTGCCAGACCACATGCTGTCTTATAAACAGTGCACAGTACTGGTTTTTGCTGGTAAGCTAATGTGGTTCTCCGTCTACTTCAACACAAACAGAAGGAGCTTGTACACTGCTTTCAAGGAATGGAAATAAATGGTGTTTTCATGTCACTGAGGAAAATTTTCAGCGGCAGTTCTGAAGGTGGATTTTAGGATTGAGGGTGGGAAAAGAATTTCAGATCATAATTTTTAGAAAAGAAATGGGATAAATATCTTTAACAAATTGATTTTGAGTCAGTTTCAGTGGACATGAAAACACTGGAGCACACGTTCTGCTTGGTACTATTTCAGGCTTGGATTGATAATGCACTGGAATACTGCATGAACTATTCCTCGAACTGAGGTCACATCAAACGTACCCACAGTGCATTTCCATAACGCCAACTTCCCCATGCCACGTATTCTGATTTGAGCCATCAGATAAATCTAATTCCTAAGCCTGTAGGTACATTTGATCGATGCTGCATGTGATGATGATGATGATACAATGACTTTAAAGAGCCCAACTCTGTGAGCTATTACAGTGCCTAGTCCTCACACTATGGTATTCAATCGTGGCACTGGGGTACGTGTGACTGGAGAATCACAATGATAACCAGCTCAGAAGGTTGGCTCCTATAACCAAGGGACTTCAGTGTGATGCATTGTAGTGTGACTTTGTCCTCTCGTGTCCTTCCTCATCCATGCAGAAGCTCGACGTAGAGCCCCAGCCACTGAGCTCATCGGAGGGGAGCACAGTCGATATCCGCCCCCCTGGAGATGGGGTTGATTCAGTGGAGCTGGAACCTGAGGAGTCACTGGACCCAGAAGCCTGCTTTACAGAGGGTAAGTGGGATGCAAGGGTGATAGGCAGGGATGATGATGGAAAGTGGGAAGGTGGACCAGAGCGAGGAAGATGGGGAGACAAAACACTTCCAGAGCACATTTCAAGACTTGGAGTAAATCGCATTAACTGCTTGTGCTTAGCACAGGTCTGTCTGACTAACAACTGAGTGACAGTGAATTCAAATGCTCAGCGGAACAGATAAAAATGTGGTCTGTGGGGTTCTGTTGTTTTGTAATGTAACCTGACATTTTATCTGACATACCTTTAGTACCATTAAAGCTACTTTCAGCAGCTCTGCTGTTCATAAAGGGGTCACTACAGCGGGTAGCTCTGACTATTTAATTTGGGAGATTTTTATGTCGCGTGGCCTTCCTGAGGGGATTTGTGTCCTCCTGGGATCGAGGCAGAGATATTTTGCTTGTTAGGTGTGTAAACCACTACTGGAGCCACCTCCAGTACAATCGTGAATATGCATATAACAGATGTAAGCAATATATTATGACTTGCATTATGAGTGTGCGTAAATCATAGCAGCAGATGAAAGCATAAGACCCCGAATGAATTAACAACAAAGAACAACATATTTTAACGCTATTCTATGTTACTAATATGTCAAATAGAACATTAAGACCCTTTCAGTGAGCAATCATATTTTAACTTTCAGTGGATTTTCAAACAACTGCATGGAAAGATTTTATGAAATGTTGGTGAAAAAAAATAAACTGAACTGAATTCTGTATGCTGCCTGAAAGTTTTGTGGACTCCTTTGATTTTGTTTTTCAATTTTTTTAAGCTTTTGCATTTTCATAAGATAGCATAGAAGAGAGACAGGAAAGCAGAGAGTGTGAGAGTGTGTGGGAGAAGATGTACAGCAAAGGGCCTTGGGTCAGAACCAACCCTGGGCCACTGCATTCAGCCTTGTGGCATCTGGTTGCCTACTCAGGTTGTGAGCTAAACAGGCATGCTTAACATGTGACTTTGATTTGAATCACACCACTTTAATAGTTTGCAGTGAAGCATGGTCACAGATCTAGAGCAGTAAGCTTGGTTGGTTTATCAGTTTTTGGGTAAAAAAATGATTGAAATCAATAATTAATGACATTAGGACATTTCTGGATGTTTGGATATTTATTTCAGTCACTTTAAGGTTATTTACAAAATAAAACCCCTCAAACAAAAAAAGCTGACTGATTTCTTGTGGGTAATTTTGTTAACACATTCAGTTGGATCAAAAAGGGATTACATCAAAGCTCTTCTTTGGTCCCAACTACTAAACAGCATCTTCTAAGTTCGCTGTTGCCATCTGCATACATAAAAATTCCCATTCACTACTTACATTCAGAATCGAGCCAGAACATCATAGGTCTGAAATAGATTTCCCAAAATTCCTCCACAAATAGTGATGTAGTTGCTACAGGATAGCGATTGCTGTTAAACTGTGAGGTGACATAAGTGCAACCTTGCTTTTTGAGAATGACACAAATATTAGTTTTCACAAAGTTTGCTGCTAAACTGCTTTTAGATCTTTGTCTCAGTTGTTTCTGTGATGTACTGAAATATAATTACAAGAACTTCATACGTTTCAAATTACATGACAAATGCAAAGAGTCAGTACTTGCAGTGTTGGCCCTTCTTTTTCAGGACCTCTGCAATTTGACTGGGCATGCTCTCAATCAACTTCTGGGCCAAATCCTGACTGATAGCAACCCATTCTTTCATAATCACTTCTTGGAGTTTGTCAGAATTAGTGGGTTTTTGTTTGTCCACCCGCCTCTTGAGAATTGACCACAAGTTCTCAATGGGATTAAGATCTGGGGAGTTTCCAGGCCATGGACCCAAAATTTCAACGTTTTGTTCCCCGAGCCACTTAGTTATCACTTTTGCCTTATGGTACGGTGCTCCATCGTGCTGGAAAATGCATTGTTCTTCACCAAACTGTTGTTGCATTGTTGGAAGAAGTTGCTGTTGGAGGGTGTTTTGGTACCATTCTTTATTCATGGCTGTGTTTTTGGGCATAATTGTGAGTGAGCCCACTCCCTTGGATGAGAAGCAACCCCACACATGAATGGTCTCAGGATGCTTTACTGTTGGCATGACACAGGACTGATGGTAGCACTCACCCTTTCTTCTCCGGACAAGCCTTTTTCCAGATGCCCCAAACAATAGGAAAGAGGCTTCATCTGAGAATATGACTTTGCCCCAGTCCTCTGCAGTCCATTCACCATACTTTCTGCACAAGATCAATCTCTCCCTGATATTTTTTTTGGAGAGAAGTGGCTTCTTTGCTGCCCTTCTTGACACCAGGCCATCTTCCAACAGTCTTCGCCTCACTGTGTGTGCAGATGCACTCACACCTGCCTGCTGCCATTCCTGAGCAAGCTCTGCACTGGTGGCACTCCGATCCAGCAGCTGAATCCTCTTTAGGAGACGATCCTGGCGCTTGCTGGACTTTCTTGGATGCGCTGAAGCCTTCTTAACAAGAATTGAACCTCTTTCCTTGAAGTTCTCGATGATCCTATAAATTGTTGATTTAGGTGCAATCTTAGTAGCCACAATATCCTTGCCTGTGAAGCCGTTTTTATGCAACGCAATGATGGCTGCACGTGTTTCTTTGCAGGTCACCATGGTTAACAATGGAAGAACAATGATTTCAAGCATCACCCTCCTTTTAACATGTCAAGTCTGCCATTCTAACCCAATCAGCCTGACATAATGATCTCCAGCCTTGTGCTCATCAACATTCTCACCTGAGTTAACAAGACGATTACTGAAATGATCACAGCAGGTCCTTTAATGACAGCAATGAAATGCAGTGGAAAGGTTTTTTTTGAGATTAAGTTAAATTTCATGGCAAAGAAGGACTATGCAATTCATCTGATCACTCTTCATAAGTATATGCAAATTGCTATTATACAAACTTAAACAGCAACTTTTCCAATTTCCAATATTTGTGTCATTCTCAAAACTTTTGGCTACGACTGTACAACCAGTTGACAACTATTTGAGTTGGATGGACTACTCCAGCGACTTACTGTGCCAATAATATGGACTTATTGTCACAAACTGACTCCAATCTGTGTGAAAGTGAATCCAGTCGGTCCGAGTCAGACCTAAATGTTTGGAAACTGGTTGCCTCTCACCAGCTAATCTGAGCAACAGCTTTGCAATCAAAGTAGCACCCAGAAATACAACACAATACAAATACAACAGAATACAACACCCTCAACCCCTGGGCAACCATTTGGTCACCACAACTTATTGCAGTCAATCACAGAATATGAAAATTCTTCAATAAAAACAGTGTGTGGGGGGAGGGTCGACCCTGATCACAATGAAACTTCAAGAAGTCATGAACAGGACAGAAGCAGTGTTATGTGAAATAACAACAAAAGACTCAATTATTGTAACAGCAGTGAAAATTCAGTTTATTCTGGGATTTTGTTGGCTAAAATGTTAGCAACAACCTTTACCGTATTAAGGCATGCAGTTCGTATTCATATAACTTATCTGGATAACAGAAAGCAGTCCCGCAATATGTTATCCAGTGGGGCCGTGTTTATGTGTTGATTCACCATGGAGTTTTGATACCTGGGTTTCATTTCTCATTCTGTTTTCTCTGTGCCTGCAGGCTGTGTGCGCAGGTTCCAGTGCTGCCAGATCAGTGAGGAGGGAGACAAGTTTAAGAGCTGGTGGACACTCAGGAAAACCTGCTTTATCATAGTAGAGCATAACTGGTTTGAATCCTTCATCATATTCATGATTCTGCTGAGCAGTGGAGCACTGGTGAGTGGGTGTTAGACATCTTGATAAACACTGCTGGGGTCTGTCTTATGAACAGAGTTTGTTCTTCACTGCACTCGTTTGGCTTGCTTTTATATACTTTCTGTTTTTATTTCACAGTCTGAAAGCACCACATTTAGGACAGCTTCAGTTCTCTAAGCAGTTATTGTACCTGTTAACATTCTGAATAGATCTTTGATGAATCACTTATTTCACACTTCACTATTTCTATCTAAAGTTTCTATAAAATATTCAATGCTGCACAGGCTTTTGAGGACATTTACATCGAGCAGCGGCGGACCATCAAAACCGTGCTAGAGTACGCAGACAAAGTGTTCACTTACGTCTTCATCCTTGAAATGCTGTTAAAGTGGGTGGCATATGGCTTTGTCAAGTACTTCACCAATGCCTGGTGCTGGCTGGACTTCTTAATTGTAGACGTAAGTATATTCAGTGTTCTCTCTTATTAAAATTAAGCCTCCAATCTGGTGTACAATGAGACAATAGAACCAGAAAGCACCTTAACAGCATATGGACTGGTAACTGGAACAGACCGCTACCATGGCCCACACCAAGACTTAAGTTAGCAAAGTCAGCTGAATCTTCTTCCCTCCATTCTTTGTGATAACATAAGCCAGCTCATTAAACATTTGACAAGAAAGAAAATTAACTTTAATAACAGCCATGCTGACATAATTGTAGTTAACTTATTGTTCTGTCATTTCTTTACTTGAAGTTGTTTTTCTAACACTCATTATAGCACAGAGCAAGTGAAATCCTTTCATTTTTCACCCTTCACCCTGCTTATCTGATATTATCTCCTCTCAGGTGTCCTTGGTCAGCCTGGTAGCAAATGCTCTGGGCTACTCTGAGCTTAGTGCCATCAAATCTCTGAGGACACTGCGAGCTCTACGGCCCCTGAGGGCCTTGTCTCGGTTTGAGGGCATGAGGGTAAGAACAGCAGGAATACTGTTTGTGGGCAAGTTGAAAAAAAAAGAATTAAGATCAATTCTCACACCAACCAATTACATCTTCCATATGCTTCAAAATGTCTAGGTTTCAGATATTCAGTTAAATTGTAAAATATGATGGAATTCAGTTTTACTTTTATCTGTTTATGTACCAATAGTTAAGGGAAAAAAATACCACTCTCTTGTTAGTTAGTACAGTCGATGCCTTGAGCACCTGCAAATTGTTAAAAACACACATTTCTGACATGCATATAAATCCCTATTTTTATAGTTTAAACCCTAAATATGCCCAAAATACGTGAGAGAGCTACGGGCAGTAAAATGTTACGATTCTGGAATACTGGACTGCCCGAGATGAATAATGCTCTTGGATTGGCTACTTTCAAACTTTCTATCACTTAGTACAGTGGTATGTCACGACCCCAAGCTGAGCTTTCCTCTATGATTGCTTCGTGTTGTTTCTACTAACAAGACTAAGAAGTCTCTACTTTTTAAAGAAAATTTAGTGTATTCTGGCTTGATTTGTCTGAGAACCTAAAAATATATAAATAACTAACTGCAACCCGAGTGCTGGCTGTGTCATGCAAAGATGATGACCTGCTCTAAATTTTAAAAAGCAACCTGAGATCAAACCACCAACTTTCTGATTAGTAGATGACCTGTTCTATTCAATTCAATTTTCACTTCTAATTTATTCATACAGCGCTAAATCACAGCAACACTTGCCTCAAGGTGCATTATATTGTCGGGTAGACCCTTACAATAATGCATACAGACAAAAACCCAACAATCATATGACCCCCTATGAGCAAGCACTTTGGCGACAGTGGGATGGAAAAACTTCCCTTTTACAGGAAGCTCTACCTCCTGAACTACAGCCACCAGGTTCTGAGCATGTGCTCACTGATTAATGACTTGTCAGATCATTAGTCAATGAGCACCCAGTTTCATTCCACATATAATCCTCCATTAAGAAAAACAGTATGACCAAGACTTATAAAGACTTTTGGTAGCGATATCATTGCTATCATCTAACTCTGGGCAATGTAACGTAAATAGGTTTATTTTGCAAACGGTATGTAAAAATGCTCATTTGAACTTTCAGCCTACGTCTTTATTTTCCTTAGAAAGGTGAATTCTTATGACATTCTTTTTGTTCTCTGTATCGCTGAAGCTGTATAGACATTCTCAGTGTTTTTGTTAGATATGCTTTTAGATATGCTGAAGGGAAAATGCCCCCATATTTTTTTTACTTTCGTGTTTCAATATTTTAATGTTACTTGATAAATCTTTTTACAGAGGTATTGTAAGAAGGTTTTAGCTTTTTAGGGGGCCTGTCTGTAAGACTGCATGCTTTTAAAACTTCTGTAAATGTATCATTTCCTTACAGTTGGACACTGTAATTGTTCTCTCTGCATGACTTTCTTCACATTGTGTTAATGGATTGCTGTATATAGCTGTTCTCAGGCATTGTTTTTCTGGCATTGCTTGCGTGGTGCCTTTGACCTGTAATTTTTTTCTTTGTTGTGTGTCTTTTTTTCATTTACAGTCAAACAAAATGTTGTGACTTCATCCCGCCTCTCTAAGGTTTTTTTCTGTTTTGCTTTTTTACCTTTCAAATGGTAGCCTTTTCACCTATCCACCTTCTTCTTTCCAACTGTCATGTTGTTAAGTAGATATGTATGGTGTTAAGAGCTTTATGTGTGCAGATACTGTTTATTAATCACAGCTCTGAGTAACACAGCTTCACTGTTAACTTTTGATTCAGTCTTGGTATTTGTTCTGAAAGCATAAACATTTTGGCTCAATCCAGTCAGTTGACCACATGTGCTTCTGACAGCTAAGTGATAAGATAATTGTAATGGCCAGTTATCCTTCTTTAGCACAGACTTTGATTTGAGAAAACGGTGAGTTCTGAGTCAGACTGTGTGTTTCGACATCCCCAGGTTGTGGTGAATGCATTGCTGGGAGCCATCCCCTCCATCATGAACGTGCTGCTGGTCTGCCTCATATTTTGGCTCATCTTCAGCATCATGGGTGTCAACCTGTTTGCGGGCAAGTACTACTACTGCGTCAATGCCACCACGGATGAGCCCTTCCCTAGCGAAGTCGTCAACAACAAGTCTGACTGCCTGAGCTTGAATGACAGTGCCCGCTGGAAGAATGTTAAAATCAACTTTGACAATGTGGGAGCCGGCTATCTGGCTCTGTTGCAAGTGGTGAGTTTAGATTGCAATTGGCATTAAGAAGAAAAGAGCAGAAATCTCAAAGTATACATATGTATTTGGAATCATTTATGCCGAAACTGTCTGACTTCTACAATTCTGTTTTGTGATTTGAGTCTGTCTTTAGCTTTAATCTTGCAGTTGGCGCCATCCATCCGTAAACTATATCCACTTATTCGTATAGATTGGGAGATTTTACTCTGGTCAAATTGAGGAAAAAAAAACAAGCAGGAAAAGAAAAACATGTAAACTCAAACACAAAGCCACCATCTGACCAGCACACTTCAACACAGAACCATTTGGGGTTAGGTGAGAGGTTTGACAGGACCACTTAGTCAAAAGGTCATTTTGACGTTTGATGGTCATTTTTGGATTAGGTCATTTGTATTTGGTGGTATGTCTCAATTTGATGACCTACACACACAGTTCAAAATCCTAAAGCAAAGAAAGCACACAGCCGGTCCTTCCATGTATAAAGAGAGAAGGACTGAAGAATCTGTAGCCCTATATTGCCATTATGAGAGTATAATGAAAAATAATTGTGCTAACCTTGTAGTTCCATTCCTTGGACTTATTAGTCTGCTTGCCTATCGATTCCACTTATCAGTTCCACTTGCACTACAGTCAGCTGATTTCAGTCTGTGTGCCAGAAGAGGGAAACAGTGGCGCAGTCTACAGCATGGTTATAAACGTTACTTTTATTTTTATTACATAAAAGGACAAGTGTGCAAACTTCAACATGTACAAGCAGTCAGGCTGCTGAAACTGTTTAGAGGCAGAAGCTGTTTGCTGTCATGCAAACATGTTCATGTTTCTAAAGTAGAATTACTGTGGCATCACTATAAAATCTCTTTGTGCTGGTTTTCATCTTTGCCACTGCACTTAGGTGCCACTTGAGCTCCGGTACCAAGCAGAGTGAGCACAGGGGCCACTAGAAGATGCCGAACCCTAAGGCCATCCTCATGAAGTCTATTTTTGATTGTTTCTACTGGAGGTTGCTTTGTGGTCATTTTGTAGGGTTTTGGCAGTGCTCAAAAGAGCACCTACAAGTCCTGACGATGGGTTAAGGACTTCTACAGTCTTGTCTAGCTCTCATAGAGAAACTGCCCATCTCCTGCTAAAATACTGTTTCTTCTGTTACCTGCTTTTAGGCAACATTTAAGGGTTGGATGGACATCATGTATGCAGCTGTGGACTCTCGGGATGTAAGTAGATGTTTAACAGAGTTGTAGGTTTGCTTCCACATAGTGAAAAGTCCTTGCTTTTATATTTTAATATAATCTATGTTTTAATATTTTCATCATATTACATATTACATTTTTATGGTAGCTGGTATAACTTTAAATTTGCTCTTTTTTACTTTTCTAGTTGGAAGAACAGCCTAAATATGAAGTAAACTTGTACATGTACCTCTACTTTGTCATCTTCATCATCTTTGGCTCCTTCTTCACACTCAACCTTTTCATTGGTGTCATTATCGACAACTTCAATCAGCAGAAGAAAAAGATAAGTTACATCTTCATTTAAAAGTTATATTGACTAATAGTTTCTGTCAGCTAATGTAAACCGACATATTTTATAGGCTTCTTTCAGTTTGGGCATTTTAAGTTATATTATTTGTAAAGTATTACCTTTATTTATTGTATTTTTTTGGCTAGGTCTTAACACAGCAAAGGATTCTCATTATAGAGTTCAATTTAAGAGAGTTACCATTTTTATTCTAATGACTTTTTAGGATTCCTAATTGCAGTGAGCTAGCTAATTTGTGTTGTCAATCTGCAGTGAAATCTTCACACTGTTTAGTCACCAGAGACAATTCCTTCTAGTTTTCCTCTCCAGTTTATTAATTACAAGCAGATTTTGGACATGTAGCTCCTCTGTCTTTGCGTAAATGTAAAACTATAGTTTGCTCAAAACACCAAAAATGTGTTTAGTATGAAATCACTTTTTAAATCACTTTAAGAGGTGGATAACATTTTTTTAAGTAAAAAAATGGGGATGTATTTGCAGATTTGTCAAATTTGATAGATGCATACAGCTGTGTTATGTTGTCTAGATATTATACATCTAGACATGGCTGTGCAAAAATAAAATGATGGATTATTTATTTGGTTTCTGGATTTATTAAATGTCTTGTGTTACAACAGCAATGAAATTCAGACTTGTTAAATATGTTGTTGTTGAGTTAACTGCAAGCTTCCACCTTTGTTCTGTGTCTCATTTTTGTTGAGTAAATGTTATAAATGCTAATGTGGGGTTTATTTGTGGACCAAATTATATGGGCTACATTTTCAATTAAGGCAGATATGGAGATTTCTTAGATAACTCACTTATACATCCCTGCAGTAATATTTCTTAGAAAACACAAAATCGTGAATAAAATATAATAGAAGAGCGTGTCTCTCTTGAGCCACAATGCCACCTATTTTTATTAATGTTGACACAAATAGCTTTGGTAGTGCATTACAGTGTCGCTTCTTTTGAAATTGGAACACCAGTAGGAAGCAGTCCTGTGCCACACTGTGCAGAGAGCACACACAGCCTGGGTACAAAGCAGGGCAAATATAGCTAAGGTAGACCCAGGGCTGTGTTAAAGAAAGCAGTGAGCTACAAAATAATGGTCATCTAAAGCTGCTTCTGTATGCACGAGCAGTGTCGTAGCACATGCAGTGTGGAAATGTACCCTCCATTGAGCCATGCAGACTAACAAGTAGAATCGACAACACCCGAGAGATTTATGATGGAGAGGACGGGGAGGGGATGGGTCTACATTGACAGTTTCTGCATGATGGCCGGTCTGATTTGACTGACTGAGACATGTTATCGGCTGGTGTGGTACAGTGGCTCCAAAGCATCACACAGATGGTTGTTCCGTGCTGACACCAGCCACCCCCTGAGATATGTATGCAATCAGTGAGCAGCAATGAGAGTGGGATGTGTATAGTGTGTATGATGCCGAGAGGGAAATCTATATCTTTGATTAATAGAGTGTAGTAATTTTTTGGCTGAAATTTAAAGCCTTTAGGAAAGAGTAAAATGATGTACAAAATGTAACAGCAAATGGAATCGCAACAATAAACAAGGAAATATATAAATATAATATAATCATCAAACAAAACACAAATGAGCTAAATTTCCAAAATAATAACAACTAGAATGCTGATTTTAAAAAATCTGAAAATTAAAACCAGATTCATTTTGGGTTTTTGTTTTGTTTTGTTTTTTCAAAGTATGTGGTTATAACCAAGTTTTTGCTCTCTTTACTTGGGAGGTCAGGACATCTTCATGACTGAAGAACAGAAGAAATACTACAACGCCATGAAGAAGCTGGGGTCCAAGAAGCCGCAGAAACCTATACCTCGACCAACAGTGAGACTCGGACTCCTAGGTCTTTCTAATCAACTCCAAGCAGAGTGAAATGACTCATTTGTTTTCATTCCTTGTCTCTCTTTTTTTTCAGAATGCGTTTCAAGGCTGTGTCTTTGACTTCATCACAAAGCAGGCCTTTGACATCGTGATCATGATCCTCATCTGCCTTAACATGGTGACCATGATGGTAGAGACGGATGCCCAGACGAAAGAGATGGACCATATCCTGTACTGGATTAATCTGGTCTTTATTGTGCTCTTCACTGGGGAGTGTGTGCTCAAGATGATTTCACTGCGTCACTATTACTTCACCATTGGCTGGAATATTTTTGACTTTGTGGTGGTGATCCTTTCGATTGTAGGTAAGGAGATGTCCTAAAGTTCTTTTCATTTGATGGTGTTTAAAAAAATATAAAAATTATATCAACACAAAAAAATCCAATGGGGCTTCTTTTTCCTTTGCAGGCATGTTTTTATCTGAAGTTATCGAGAAGTACTTTGTGTCCCCGACACTGTTCCGAGTGATACGATTGGCCAGGATAGGCCGAATCCTCCGCCTTATCAAAGGTGCCAAGGGCATCCGGACGCTTCTCTTTGCCTTGATGATGTCACTCCCTGCCCTGTTCAACATTGGCCTCCTCCTCTTTCTTGTTATGTTTATCTATGCCATTTTTGGCATGTCCAACTTTGCTTATGTCAAGCGGGAGGCAGGAATCGATGACATGTTCAATTTCGAGACCTTTGGGAACAGTATGATCTGTTTGTTTCAGATTACCACCTCAGCTGGGTGGGATGGCCTGCTGGCACCCATACTTAACAAGAGGGACCCTGACTGTGAGAGCCAGCTGGAGCACCCAGGCAACTCCTACAAAGGCAATTGTGGCAATCCATCAGTAGGCATCTTCTTCTTTGTCAGCTACATCATCATCTGCTTTCTCATTGTGGTCAACATGTACATTGCTGTGATCCTGGAAAACTTTAGCGTGGCCACTGAGGAGAGTGCTGAGCCACTGAGCGAGGATGACTTTGAGATGTTCTATGAAGTGTGGGAACGCTTTGATCCTGATGCCACGCAGTTTGTGGCGTACAGCAAACTCTCTGACTTTGCAGATGCTCTAGATCCACCTCTACGCATACCCAAGCCTAACATGATTCAGCTCATCTCCATGGACCTGCCCATGGTGAGTGGTGAGCGCATCCACTGCCTCGATATTCTGTTTGCCTTCACTAAAAGAGTTTTGGGTGAAGGCGGTGAAATGGACATGTTGCGCGGACAGATGGAGGACCGCTTTATGGCCTCCAACCCCTCTAAGGTGTCTTACGAGCCCATCACCACCACGTTGCGCCGCAAACAGGAGGAAATGTCTGCTATAATCATCCAGAGAGCCTTCCGGCGCTACATGATCCGCCTGGCCATGAAGAAGGCCTCAGCCCTCTACAAGGAGCAGTTGAAAGAGGGCATGCATGACCCTGACAAGGATGTGATGGTCATCAGCAAGTTCAATGAGAACTCCACGTCAGAGAAAATGGACATGACCCCCTCCACAGCCTCCCCGCCATCATATAACAGTGTGACAAAGTCAGATAAGGACAAATACGAAAAAGAAAATAGGGAAAGAGAAAATAAAGCAAAAGACTTGAAAGACCGAAAGAAATAGACTTCTTAAAAAGGAACAACAACAAAAAAAGAATGCATCAGAGACATGAGGGAACTTTGTTTAAAGCTTATATATATAGGGGATATATAGATTCACATTTGTGTTGATTGTTCCAACATGAGGAGTCTGTGCCATGTAGGCATGGAATGGGAATGTGGTTATGTCAATATATGGGGAATACGAAAACAAACTGTCCAGCAGACACTGCCAGAGTTTGAGTGGGAAACAGAACAGCCTCTCTGCAAAACGCTTGTGATTCTCCTATTGGTTTTTGTTACTGACACACTTGAGTGTACTGTTAAGTTTTCTGTAGCTAGTGCTGCTGCTACTACTATAAATCCAGTGTCTTGAATTTAACAATCGCTGTATCACTTAACAATTGCTCCACATTCTTCTGTGAATTTTCCTTTCCAGTTTCCAGTTTCGTTTTTTAATGCGAAAGAATGTTTTCTACATTGTTTTGTTTCATTATCGTGAGAATGTGTCCACTGCTTTCACTGTTGTAAAATCACCAAGGGCAGACTAAGTCAATGCTGGAAAATACAACAACCACCTGAAACTCGTACAATGCAGGGTCAATGCCAGAATGCTCTTGGTTCATACGGTATACAAAGCTGAAATAACGAACACGCCACTAAAGTGCAATGAACAAACACATTGCATTTACTGATGTACCATCACTGATTGTTGAAATCTGTATTGTTCCTATTTCAGTAGAAATTACAAGTCTCCAAATACAGAGAAGCTGAATGTATGCAAGAAAAGGAATGAGACGCATTAAAGGAAACTTGTTCCTTGGGAAATACTCTTGATTGCTCTTTTATAGAGAGTTTGATGACAAAATTGCTACCACTCCCATTTCCATCTGTTTAGTATAAAGCTAGAGCCAAGGGATTGTTAGCTGAACTGAGCATGAAGGCCAGACTCGGGCTAAAAGTGTCAAACATCTAGATTTTTTGTTTGAGAATGTATGTATATATAAAATTGAGGTAATTTTAGCATACTAATAAAATAGCAGCAGAAGCCTTACACAAATTCATGTATGGAATTGATAAAGTCTTTGTTAGTAAATTTAACTATAGTCCCATCAAGCCAGAGCACAGTCACTGCAAAAAGGTTCCAGATGATGATGTATACACCATCAGTTATTCTCACTCATGAAGCTATAACTGCTAACTGCTGTGGTTTAAACAAGTGTGCCTGTCTAGTTTGTGCTGATTGGCATTTTTGGGTACAACTGTATTGGAGGTGGTGTGCATTAGTCTTGGATTGGCACTGAAATAATAATTGACACTGGTTGGGAGCACGGAAAACGATTTGTTTTATTTGGTCGTATGTTATTTTAATTCAAAGTTAACATTGTTTTAGGTGTCTTTGGTCCAAGACTAGGGTTTAATGGGCAGTCCAGTTCCTTGTTTACCACTGGAGGTCAAGGAAACATATTGACACAATTATGAATGGTTTCACAGCTGCCAATCCCAAGCCTAATCAAATATGACAATTTAGCACATAAGGCTAATTAGCTTTTTTTTTTACCCCCTGTTTTTTCACGACGAATACTTTAATATAGTTTTTATAATGGTTCATGTTGGATAATGTTAAAGGCTTCTGGAATAATGTCAGAGTCAGGTTAGGATTAAAATATTCTAAATGACAACAGTTGGAACCCTCATGTTCACGATGGGTGTCATCTTAGTTTTATGCAAACCTCTTCATATAAAGTGTTACTGGACATTGTTGACCTCCCTGATTACTGTCTTCATGCTAAGTTAAGCACAGTTCATTAGTTTTTGTTTTTACCTCTCCATAATATTACTTTATTAGTAAATGATAAAGTTAAGTCCTGGTTTTATCCCTTTTCCTCTACACATTCTCTACACCTGTTAGTTCCTATCCCAACCCCATATGTCGTTTCACTAGCTGGGCCCACGTCCTCATTTTAGGTTTGGCAGCGTTTTTAGTAGATAAAGGCGAATGGCTTAATTAAGAATTGAGCTGCGGTTTGGGGAAGGCCTCGATGGGGACTGGCGGCAACTCCCAGGCCTGGCAGATCCCCATGTGAAGAAGTGAAAGACTTGGAAAAAAGGGTGAGGCACAAAAACAAGAAGGAACAGCTTGTAGAACTGGAGAGTCATAAATAGATAAGACCCGAAAGGAGCGTGTTTGGAGGGGTGGTCCCACTCTTGAAATTCAGATAATTTATCTCCAAAATGCTAATGTGAAAACTTGGGTTTGAATCTGCCCTGGGTCATTTGCTCTGCCTCTTCCTCTGCTCTCTTATCGTCTGCACTGTCCTTCCATAATAAAGACTACAAATCCCCTTAACAAACTTCCATGGTTTAAATAAGCTAATTAGCTTCAAGCGTCACATTTGGCTAATGTACAGATATAAGAGTGGTAATAATCTTCTCACTGGCTCTGGCAGTGAAGCAAATAAGCACATTTTCGCAAAACGCGTCTCTGAGAATAACACTCAAACCTGCTCGTCTCACAGCGCAGTGTCTTTCACATACGTTTGTCGTCCTCCCTTTATCCTCCACCCCACTTCCTCCCAGAACTCCTTACGTAATGAAATATTCTAAAAAGATCTTTCTAACTGCTGTCAAGCTAGAACATTACAATATATCACATTAAAGGTTGGTTATAATATCACAGATGTTTGTATGCCATTCATGTTTAAATTGAGCGTGTGATTTAATGTAGTGGTTTGGTTTGTAAATATTATAGATATTTGGGCTCACAGTATGCATCACACATTTGATGTATAAGATGAAGCACTTTTTATCCCCACTGCTATGTAATACCATGTGTGACGGTCACATTTGTGTGTGCGAGACAAAGGGCGAGTGTGTCTGTATATTTGTATATGTTTATCTATGTAAGAATGGGACTGCGTGAATGTAGGCATCTATCTCTTTATGTGAGCGAGTGTGTCTGTGTGCATTAGGGTCTGCAGGTTGCTTATATGCTATTGATTATAAATAACATTTTCACTGTAGATATGAGTGCATTTTTCCAGTCTTTGACGTTGATTCACACTTTTCTAGAAGAGTTTTTTTTTTCATTCTGCACTGTAACCTTTGACAATATAAAAGATGGACGTAACTACTGTGACATCAACTCAACAGTTTCCAAAGTTGCGATTTGAAGCTTTGAGATGAACGTTTCCACTGTTGCAGCCTTGGTTGCAAGAAATTAGATGTGATGACAAACGGGTGGGTCTGACTATGACACTGCTTGCTCATTGGCTACTGACTGGTAATTGACAATTCAACTGATGAGGTTTTTTGAAACATGGTATGAGCAAGTTTTACAAATTAATTCATTTTTATTTACCCAAATCGAGCGACTAAGATAATGAACTCAGCAACAAAGTGTTTACAGAGCTCAAGAAAGAGCCCTTCACGGGACAGGAAGTGTTTTTTGCAACCGCAGCTATCGTCATCTGGTGGCCTTCAGATAGAATACAGGTTTTTAGGCACTTCCACATTGGCTTCATTTTTTCTGACCAGGAAGCTATGTCCATCTTTTTTATTGTCTATGACTGTAACACATGATGAAACACATGTATGGTCCCCATATCTGTAGATACAAACCATGAAACAATCAGTAGCCATCTTTCATTGCGCTTGTAGTGTTTTAGTGAACTGCATGCCAGAAGTGACTACTGTCCGCTCATATGGTAATATAATTTCAAAGCCAAAAGAATAAAGGACATATTTTTTGTAAATGCTTGTTTATTTTCTCCACTTCCTTCCTTGTCTTTTCTTTCAGGGTCTAAAAGTTTGCTCATATGTGTGTGCCATCAGCTCTTTGATCTGTGATCTGAACCTGAAGTATGATTGCATTACAGGTTTAACAGGATCTTTCATGTGATTCAAGTACATGTTACACCTGACTGTATCGATTTGCAAAATGTGACAAGTGACTTTTTTTTTTGTTATAACCAAAGATGTGGCAACTAAAAAGTAAACACCTAGATTTTCAAAATAAAACCTGTTTTGGGAAGCATATTTTGCATGCACAACACATTTGGAGGCTAGAATGAAGATGGAAAGAGTTAAGTGGCTCAGCATATTCAATAGGCTTAAATAGAGACGTTGCTGCTGAGGTGACTATCTGTTTTCAGCTTAAGTAATCTGTGTTGAATGTAGACAACTGGGACTCTTGAAAATATTCTCATAGCAGTTCACATTTTAAAGTCTTAGAAAGCACTTATTAAATACAGTATTGTGCAATGGTAGTTTGCCACCACTCATTTCTTTATATTTGGTTAGTAAAACAGCAATTTTTGGAAATAAGTAAGCAAGTTATAATGAGCTTGAAGGGTTATTTAGTTTGACAACCTTTATTCATCAGCACAGGTTGAATTCTCTTAGGCTTCTCTGGGCTCTGGTTCACTTAAGACACGTCTTTCAGATACTATTAGATACTCATGTGTAGTCGATAGTTTGTTTGTTTTTTTTAGGCCTGCCACTTTTTCTTTTGTCCTCCACTTGTCCATTTTCCCCAGTTTTTATCAGCATCACACACCTTCTGATTTATGCCAAATGTTTTGCCAAATAGCTCTTTGAGAATCACCTTGTTGGTGAAAAAAAACTATTTTATGTGTGCAAAACTGTGATATCTCTGGCATTTCTTTTGTAGATTCAACTAAAGAAAGTGGAACAAATTACATGTTTTTCATGACAGGCTGCTATTAAATTTAACAAAGTGCCTAAAATTGGTTTGTCAGTTATACGTAGACAGAATACTGGTTCACACTTTGAACCTATTATTCATAGGTCAGTGTTAAGTGACATAGCAACGAAAAGGGCTTGCTCTAAAGATGGGCAGATACAAGGACTGCACTGAAAATGAGTGAAAAAGCAGCAAATACCCAAAGAAAAACTTTGAGAGATGTTCAGAAAGCCTGGGTTACTGCTAGTTTATAAAAATTATGAAGTTGATCGTATCATTCACTTCTTCTTTAATATCAATAGGCTTCCTTCATCGATGTGTTCTATTCACCTCTTACATACATTTTTTTGGTAGTTACTTTAAACCTTTAGCTAAAAATAACAAATAAATTAATTAGGGTAAAGCTTTTATTTTCTAGTTTTTATGCAGTCTAAATCCCCAAAGCTGTAGCTTTGATTCAGACTTAATCAAGATCCAACGCTTGAAATCTCTGGTGTATGAATAGCCTCTCTTTTGTTGTGAATTGCTTGCATAGTGATTCCCAACCACACAACAGTGTCTTCCCCACATTATGCAGAATCAAGTACTACTGAATACAAGATCCACACAGACGTGTATAAGAAGGAAAATCTTGTGCTGGGACCCACAGGAAGAAGAGGTGAAGAGCTGAGACAACCCCCACCCAGCAACCCCTCCAGTGCTTTGCTGCTCTGTGCTTCTCCCTGCCTGTTGCCTAGCAACCTAACATCACAGCTCCCTTGCCTGTGATTGATCAGCAGTCTCTGGGCTTGCTTACCCACAATACCTTGCTGGCAAATAGACAAGCAGTCACCCCCTCCTTCAACCCTCAGCACACGTTAAATTATATTAGAAATGGGAGAAGTCACATGGTGGCCTTGTTCCAGCTCAGATCCAGTGTATTGTTCTCATCATTGTCGGAGGATCACGAAGGACTGCCAAATGTTTGTTTAGCCTCAACTTAACACAGCACCTGCTGCAGGTGTTGTGTGTGCAGCAAGCCATGAAAATATTTCTATACATGAATAGGCTGGCCAATAATGCAGAACTTCCTCTTTCTCCAGTCTGAGCTCAGCCTCACCCATTGAAGGTGTCAGTGTGTTGCTAGCTCACCACTGCTCTCTAGAGGTCCACTGGAAGAACTGGTGGGGTGTATTAAAGAAAACGAATTGCATGCATGATGACACAGCACTTAGTCAGACTGTTGTCTAAATGGAAAAGCACAGATGTGTGCTGACATCTAAATGTCCAGATTAACTTTACAGATCTTTTTTTCAGCTATCACTGCAGAAGAAATTAGTTCACCTCGTGTTTTTCACATTGACAAGGAACAAAGGTTCTTGGCTAAACCAATGTCACAGTTTATACTGAGGAAGAAAAGAACACACTGATGACGTAAAAAAAAAAGTATTCTAACACCCATGATCATGTCCAGATATATCAGCAGCATGCAAGTGAAATAAATAGATGCCACCTGCTGGCAGCATTATATAATTACACAATTTAAATTTGATTTTATGAACTTTTTGAGTGTACAAAAGACAGAGCACAATTAATAAAGAACTCTTAAACTACAGTGGGTGTTAAAATTGATTTTATTCACACTTTCATGAAAATGTGCATTGTGTAAAAAGGAAGATACAGAACACGTGGCCCCCAGTTTTTGACAGTATTGATTATTCTCACTGGAAAAAAGCAGAAGTAGTTTCATCACTGATGTTCACAATTATCACTGTAAACTAATAAGTAATGCACAGACAGACCATTCTCTAATCTAAATATATGCTCTTTTAAGAGCTTAACTTAATGGTGAACAGTTTGTGATAGTTTTAGGGGTGAGACATGTACAGTATATTAGCAGTGTATAGCAGTGCTTTGAACAAAATACTAAGATCAGCATGGTAACATGTCAGCACTGCTAACATGCTGATGTTTAGCAGTTAGGCTATGTAATGTTTGTTATCTTCATTTGGTTTCTTAGCATGCTAACATTTGCAAAATAGCACAAAATACAAATCAGAGTTGGTGGTAATGAAGATATCGGACCATGTTACATGTCTTCTGATAAGCTGTTTGCTCATTTTCTCTCTGTTGGCATGTCTTTGACTATTTTGTACAGTCAAAACAAATGCCTGCTGTAGCTGTTTGAGTTGTGAGGGTTGACTGTTATAGTAATCTTGAGATCTCTAACGAAAACCACAAAAAAGCTTTGTAAAGTTAAGCTGAACTACAGAATGAATAAATAATTCAAGGTTCAATATTAAAAAAAATTCGTCCTAACTGTGGCAGGGGACCTTCCTGCAATGTAACACACGCCTATAGTTTTGCTTTTTAGGATCTTAGCTCTTAAAATTATGGGCGGACTTACCATAGGCTCCATTGCCTTGTACAGACAAGGCAATGGAGCCTATGGCAAGTCCGCCCATAATTTTAAGAGCATCCACACTCAAGGACAGCTGTACCACCTTAAATATGCCCAGGCACAGCACAGAGCGATCATACTGGCAATCAGGGTAGGAATGGCCTTGTGTTAGTATGCACTACTAGTGGTTGTGTGCATATGCACCTGTAGTCTTGGTAATTTAGAGAACAAAGCTTTCTAATAGATGTTTAAAGCTGCAAAAGCCTGACCAAACAGTAGCTGAAAGTGAACGGTCACGAGATGTAAAACAGTTTCCTGGTCCAAAGTCACATGTGCTTGTGCCTGTGACCATACCCAGCCCTTTGGCAAGCTGCAAACACTCCTACAAGTTGTTCTAGGTATGCTAACATGGGAAGATTAACTTTCATGTCTCTCACTTGACAGATGATAAACTTCTTCGGTAAGCCGATCACATGCGATACAGACAGAATTGAACAATCATTACCATCAACAATAAGATGGTGGCACAACACAAAAAAACCCCAAAACAAAACAAGCACCTCCAAATCTAATTTTGACTTGTCATAGATGCCAGTCACAACCAGAATGACCAACATGCGGTAATGACCAAAGACTGTACAACAAGCCATAAACTGTATGCTATATAGTTACAGGTACAGAAACACTGATTGATTGATTGACTGAGTGATAAAGATGAACTTTTTCCTAAATTTTTATACTCTTTAGTCCAAGTTGACGTTCCTAGAACAGTTTAGAGACAACGTGAACTTAAATTTTACAGTGCTGTGAAAAAAAGAGTATTTGCTCTCTTCCTGATTTCTTTAGTTGCCGCTGGGGTTTTTGTTCTTTGCATTTTTGTCACACTTGCATGTTTCAGTTCATCAAACAAATTTTAATATTAGACAGAGAAAAGCTGAGTAAATTAAATTTCAATTATTTAAATGATGATTTCATTTATTAGGATTAAAAAAAGCTATTCAAGCTTACTTGGTACCATGTGAAAAAATAATTGCGTCCTAAACCTAAAAACTGGTTGTGCCGCCCTCTGCAGCAAGAACTGCACTCACACATTTGCACTAACTGGCAATGAGTCTTTCACATTGCTGTGGAGGAATTCAAACTTGCTTTTCTTTGCAGAATTGTTTGAATTCAGCAACAGTGAATGGTTTTTTGAGCATTTAAGCTCATGCCAAAGCACCTCAATCACTCCTCAGCACCTCGGCGACTCCAAAAACATCATTTGGGGATTTTTATTTAGCCATTCAGAGTTTTTACTGATGTGTTTTGGATCTTTGTCCTGCAGTATAACCCGAGTGAGCCTCAGGCCACAAACGGATGGCCAGATATTTAGGATTTTTGGAGTCGTCAAGGTCCTGAAGCAGCAAGAAGGCCCAAACCATCACTCTACCAGTACCATGTTTGTCAGTTAGTATGATGTTCTTTCTATAACATGCTGTGTTATTTTTATGTAATAGGACTCAAACCTCCAACAATTTCAACTTTGGTCTTGTCAGCCCACAGAGTATTTCACCAAAAATCACCAATCATGTGGTTCACCAAGATGTTTATTGGCAAATTCCAATGTCTCTTTGGTTAGCGATGATTTTCTCTTTGGAACTATCTCACAGATGCTATCTTTGCAATACTGTCTTTCTTATTGTTGACAATAGAGACCTGGATACCTTTTTTCCCTTAATAACTGAAATCATAATTTCTAAACTTTATTGTTTATTTACTGATGTCTGAAAAATGTAAAGAAGACAAATGTTCACAGCACTGTACCATCTATCTGTCTTTTTCTGTGTCAAATACGTGACTCATTCTGTCTTTGAAAGTGCGTTTATCATGAATAAAGCAAACTTCAATTCTTGACCGCATATTTCCACATGTTAACTGATCTCTCTTTTCAGACACTCTTTGATGATGTCATTTGACCATGTGTCTGCGGTCCTGTTTCCTCCTGTGCAGGCTCTGCTCTCTCCTCCCCTGTCTGCTCCTCAGACTCAGCAGGATGCTCAGCCTGAGTGTCATGACAGTCTGGATTGTTCCGGAGGTCTGTTGAATGAGGTTGTTCATCAAGTACACCAGCAGGGGCAGTGTTAGCATCACGCGTCTCTACATGTGAGCAAGTTTGGAGTGGCAGGGACTCCGAGAAATGGCGAGGAGTGCTGTGCTGCTCTGTTTGGCAGTGGAGTTCTGTGTTTAGTTCTAATGCAGACTCTACTGTGGGGAGCGTGGGTGTGCTGCTGACATTTTCACTGTGGAAAGCAGGCGTGTCGCTCACAGAGCTGTTTCTTTGATAGTGCTGCATGGGTGGAGTGGTGTGGAAGAGGTTACTGAGGTTCATGAGTGTGCTGTTAGAGTAACTCATCACAGAAGGAAGTGGAACAGAGTAGGGTGCAGGATTTGTTCCATGTAGTGAACAATCCCACTCTTCCTCCTCATCGTCTTCATCTCCTTCTTCTTCTTCCTCCTCCTCCTCCTCTTCTTCCTCATCATCTTCCTCATCCTCATCCTCCTCATCTTCTTCTCCCTCCTCAGGGTCAATTGTTTCCAAGCTGTGTGTGCTGCAGTCCGACAGCCCACTGCAAACACTGCTGCCATCTTCATCATAAGCTTCATCTTCTTCTTCCTCGTCGTCATCTTCTTCCTCTTCTCCCTCCTCCGCCTCTTCTTCCTCTTCTTCCTCTTCTTCCTCATCCAGATGTGACTCAGTGTCACCTGTGTTCTGAAGCTGCATGATGTGAATGTGCTGCGTGCTGCTCATCAGTGGAAACTGCAGGTTTGGCTGCTGCTGCTGCTGCTGGACCAAGGTGGAGTCTCCGTGGTAACTGTTGCCATTGGTTACAAGCTGCTCTGGCTGCTGATAGTGCTCCTCGCGGCTCTTCTCCAGCTCCAGCTTCATGATAGTGTGCAGGAAGTGGGTGCGCACCCGGACCGGGTTGAACTCCAGGCGTCCCGTGGTGTTGCTGCAGCCTTCCTTGGTGCAACCACAAGGGAAGGACATGCGATCCACCTACAGACAGAGTGATACACAGTGCAGAACACAAGCAAATTAAAGTGAGCTGCCAATCAAAGCTGATCATGCATGAAGAGAAACAGCAGATTCTACTCAGAGTGTTATTAATATCATTAAACAAGAGCGTGCAGCCAAACTTTGTGAAGCCAGAACACCTTAATCACTCAAGATTTACTTTTATGTGTCTGAAAAAAAGACTATCATGCCTAAAGCTCCAGATCTTTTTGTATGAATTCAGTAATGCATAACACAAAATAACATTCCTGATGTTCTAAGAATCAGAAGGACGGGGCTTTAAAACGTCCATCTGAGCATGCACAGACTGTACATAAAAGATGGACATGTGACAGCTCTCTGCCACTGGTCCCAGTTTTGTAGCCTAAAGCATTTTGATCAGCATCATCTCAGTTTTTTATTATGTGATGTTACAAATGTGGGGTGGATGTGACAGTGAAACGGTGGACAATGCACACTCATACTTTAGCGATGCATAGAGTTAGCTGTTGCTAAAGCATAACTTTATTTTTCTTCAGGACACAAATAAAAACATCATGTAGAAAATAAATATCTAGTTCTATTCAGTAAGACTTGAAATCAGCAACTTGCAACCACAAACTCATCAGAAGAGTGTTCACTGAAAACATGAACCAAGGGAACAAGGGACTTCTTACACTTTGACTTCTACACGACTAGCTGAAAGTGATCTGAAAGAATGTGTCATCCAGGGGAGGACTTTGTTTTGAAGTTGTTTTGCTTTGCATGTTTGCTGTGTTTTACTGTGTTTCTATGTGGAGTGTTTTATTCTTATGGTTTTATTGCATGTTTTTATTGTATATATTAACTTGTCCCGGTGAGACTCTGCCCACTTCTAATCACTAATTGGATGCATCTGGGAGGGCACAGAGGTGAATAAGAGGGCCTGGCAGACCACAGAGAGGAGGCATGAGAGACAGAGCAGGAGAGATGGCGGAGTAGATGGTGGCAGGCGGCGTTGGTGCAGGTTGGTGTGCAGTACGTGGCGAGGGCATACAATGGCTAGTGCGTGAGAGGCAGAGGGAGCTGTGCTGCTGTTGGAATAGCTGGATGCCAGAGGATGCTATGGTGGGGAATTAGTTGGCAGCGAGACAGCGCCCTACCTCCCACGGCAAGACCACAGTGCTGGCGTGACACAGAAAAGCGGCGGGCAGAGTTAGGAGCTATGCCCATTTCCGGTGTAAGTCCCACGTGCTGCAGTAACCCGGCTCACTAGAAAGAACGGTGACTGTCGCTGCTCCTCTCTTCTAGTATTCTGGAGTGGAGAGACAGACGGGAACGGCTGGTGACGCCGCCGGGCTTTTCCTTGCCCCGCTCCGATTTCCTGGATTTTAACGTTGTGGCTGACGACACTGGACTTTTAATGCTTATGTTTTATTAGTTTTTATTGTGTGTTCTCCCTGGCCACGGTTGTTTTAATTCATTTTAAAATTTTAACTGTTTTTGTAAAATAAATTATATTTTAGTGATACAGTTTTTATATAGTTCTATTCCCTTGGCTGCTCCACTGCTCCGTCCGTTTTTTGGAGGGTTTCCCTCCTTAGAATAACAACTGTTAATCCACCATTACAAATGCAGGTATAAATGGCAATGAAATGGCACCAGAGACCGTTTTTCAAATAATTCTTAAAAATAACTGCTTAAATAAGTAACTTGTGAAATTTGAAAATGGTTACAGACTTGTTCTAGAGTCTGTACCCTGCCTCTCACGGTTTTTGGGATAGACACCAGGACTCTAAACTGGAAAACTGATGGATGGGTGGAAACTTGTATGCCAACTTATGCAATGAAAATAGCCAAATTTAACATTTTACTGCACAGACAGACATTGACAACATTTTAGTATTATAGCTGGGCCTCACCACAGTTCCATTTACCTGGCACTTAATGCCGGCCAGGCTGCAAGCACAGGTCTCAGGATCACATATTCCCTGGCAGCGACACCCACACTCCTCCCGGGACATACGCAGGGCACGCAATTCATGCTTCTCTTCCACATCAATGCGACGGACACCAGAGGCACGGAGAAGAGTACGGCGCCTTCTAGTAGTCAGAGGCTGGAGGAAAAAGTAATCGTCCACCTCTGTGTTGTCCACATCCAGGTCATCTTCAGAAATGTCATCGATTGTGAGTGTATCTGCTTCCAAAGATGACACAGTACCATTCTTGGTCAGCTGGAGGATAGGAAAACAAATAGAAACAAACAAATTAAGACTGAACCATGGATATCAGAAATTATAACCCCTGGGATAAATAAAGATTCATCGACTCCTTGTACTGACTTTGAGTTTGATGGCATTAAGTTTCTCCTCTTTCAGATGGTCCCTCAACATCTTCCGGTGGCTCCGTTTCTGTTCCATGGCAAACTCCCTGAGAGTGAATTGCCTCACCCCACTGTGATGTGGTGACATCCCCAGGGTGCTGCCTCCCTGTGTGGGTACACTGGTAAAACCCTGCCGCCGGTTGAAATAGTAGACTGTGACGCTTTCAAAGTGCACATTATGACCTCGTAGTCGCTTTGACTGCTGCTGGATGGAGGCTAAGATTAAAACCGAGAGGGTTGACAGTTACTAAATCAAAAAACAAACCAAAAAACTCCAAAAGATTTGTTGATAGAGGCGCTACTAAATGCTAGTTAAAGCATAACTTTTGCCAACAAGTTTCCATGACTAAAGCTTTAAACAGAGTTTAAATATCTTATTATGTGACTGTAGGCTTTAAACAAGGGCATATTAAAGTGTAATGTAACAGTATAACAAATACAGAAAAAGCCATACTGACCAGGCTATACACACTAATTGCCTTTATTCCCCTTTGTTTCTTTTTCTATTTTTGTAACATTAAGTAAGACAACCTTGATGTAGCAACAAAACTACTTATACTTTTGTGGTTATATGCTGGAGTGAACATAAGAAAAAGTGGTCCCAAACTTGATCCTTGCGGGACTCCACACCAGATGAAAGTATATGACTCCCAGTTTAAACATAAAATGGTAAAGAGGACACAAACCAGTTGAGATAAAACATTGTTTTCTTTACTCATAAATCAAATTGTCACCACATATATTAGGTTTAAAGTAGAGGATTAAAGGAGTCAGCAAATTGCAGATCACAACAGCAATTTCACTTTGTTAAATGAACACAAAACAGAAGTTATGTGGTAGTGATGTCTTACCATCCAGCAAGCTGGAGGGGACAGAATGGTTGAGGCTGTCACTGCTGTTACCACTGTCACTGCAGGATACCTCATCATCATCAGACCCTTGCACTGACAAATAAGGGGCGGGGTCATCATCAAGCTTCCTCTTCAGGATCCCACTCATCCTGTGGTTCCTCCAACTGGTTAGACCTGAGCAAAGCACATTTAAATTTATAGAAGACATCAATTTAATTTGTACTGGACATGGAAATTATTTGTATTTTCAAACACACAAGCAAACTTGTTTTCATGGAGTCCTTTCATTAAAAAACTGCAAACTATAACTTCTGTAAAACCTAAGTTGCTATTAGTATTTCGACAGGACTGGTGGACTGTTACAAAAAACCTGTGAATTTTCCTTCTCCAGTGAGTAACTAATAAATATATTGTCAAGTATGGAGGGTTTTTTATTTCTTTGAGAGCTCATTTGTGCTATAACTTTGAACGTTTCAGAATGTCATAATCTGTTTGTTCACAGTGCAGTTCTACATGTCAAATGTGACTCATTTATTGTGATGAAAAAACAATTTCTTCTCATATTTGCTTTTTAATATAATTTATTTATTTTCTTCTTGTAAAGCCAGGGCACAAAATTAGTCGACTTCATGTATCTTCATCATTGAACGATTATGACATCTAGACTGATCAAATTTACCTCGCTCTCTACCTACAGTTTTTTCAAATACAGTTACTATGAACAGTTGGCTAGTAACTGGTCATCGGCCTCATCACTGATGGGGACGACAAGGAGTACAGAGGACTGACTCAAGACTTTGTGGACTGGTGCCAGCTGAACTACCTCCAGATCAACGCCAGTAAAACCAAGGAGCTGGTGGTAGACTTCCGCAGGCACAAGCATTCTCCACTGCAACCACTGAACATCCAGGGTATGGACATTGAGGCTGTGGACAGCTACAGGTACCTTGGTGTTCATCTGAACAACAGACTGGACTGGACTCATAACTCAGACGCCCTCTACAGGAAAGGGCAGAGCAGGTTGTACCTGCTGCGGAGACTCAGGTCGTTTGGGGTGGAGGGCCCACTCCTGAAGACCTTCTATGACTCTGTGGTGGCTTCTGCTATCTTTTATGGTGTGGTCTGCTGGGGCGGCAGCATCTCTGCTGGGGACAGGAAGAGACTGAACAGGGTGATCCGAAGGGCCAGCTCTGTTCTAGGATGCCCTCTGGACCCAGTGGAGGTGGTGAGTGACAGGAGAATGGCGGCTAAGCTGTCATCCCTGTTGGACAACGTCTCCCACCCCATGCAGCAGACTGTGACAGCACTGAGCAGCTCCTTCAGTGGGAGACTGCGGCACCCACGGTGTGGGACGGAGAGATTTCGCAGGTCTTTCCTCCCCACTGCTGTCAGACTCCACAACAAAGACTTTAACTGAACAAACACACACATCCACACATGTGCAATAACACTAAGTGCAATAATCCTTTCTGGCATCGTTGTAGTTTTACTCAGTTGTATATAGCATTCGTATTCTATTTTTATCTTATTGTATATTTTTATTCTATTTTATTCTACTGTATATAGTATATTATTTTATTCTATTCTGTACAGCTGTGTACTGTATTTATTCTTATTATATTCTAATTTTTGCGTCATAACTTTTGCACTGTCCACTTCCTGCTGTGACAAAACAAATTTCCCACGTGTGGGACTAATAAAGGTTATCTTATCTTATCTTATCTTATCTCTTTCTTATGTTTACTTTATTTATTTATAATTGCTTCTTTGTAAACAGACAAAATGTGTTTTCTGCCATCGGGATCCCCTGTGCAATATGTATGAAATACTAAGTATTCTGTGGAGTTTAAATTTTGTTACTTAAACTTGAAACTACAAAAATAAAATCCTCTCATAGAAAAACTTACATTTATTCAGCTTGTTTTTAAGGCAGTCAGCTTGGATGTTTCTTTTTAGTAATGTCAACTAATTAGAATTTACAGCTCACTGTAAAGAGATGATCTATGATCTATGTTACTAAATTTTACCATTTTGGATGGCTTGGATTAACTGAGCCACAACTGTCACGCATTTAGTGATGAAGGCTAATGGGACTAAAGGCAGCAGTGAGAGAGCATAATGATACTTCAGTATTTCAGTACAAGTGGATTATCGTTGCACCAAAAAATCTCAACAAAGCTTTGATGAGTTATGTTTACAAGCATGTTAGGTTTTCTTGACAAGCGGAGGTCATCATACAGAACAGGTCCATCACCATGTTCATAATAATGCTGGAAAATTGGAGCCACTTAGCCGATTTCTTTTTGTTTTGTTTTGTTTTGTTTTGTTTTAACAAGTTGAATCCTTTCTTTCCAATGGCCATGTTCAAACCAGGTCAGGTAGCACCATTCATTCATGTTTGACTTATTTTGGACAAAAGAATACTTTCCTCAACAAACCAAGAAGACGAGAACTTCTTGTCCAATGAGATAGTAGGCAGCATGGTAGTGCATTAGTTATGTGTTGCATAAATAGTGCCTTGCTCTATTTGGCTGTAGGTGTGGGCATGCATTACATTATATACATTAAAAGTACTGCATGAATATGAGTTAAAAAGGTAAATGCACATTGAAGTATAAAACCAGAAAAGGGTGATATAAATCCCCGTCTTTTCCATTCATTGACAGTGACAGATGTCTTGGATCTGTGTTATCTTTGACACTATGAAATGGACACAGTACTGCTTAATTATAAAGAACATAATACAAAATGTTGTACTGAACATGTAAATAAACAAAGCAAGGAACAACGATTTTAGATTTCACCAATGTAAAACCTACATTTTAAACCTGCTAAGCTGGGCTCATTAAAATTTTTTTTTTTCAAGAAATCCAGTCTAGTTATTTGGCTGCCTTATGCAGAAACTGTCTCCCCACCACTGGGTGTTTTCCAGTGACCTTGCCAAATTCTGTGATACCTCAAAAATGGGGAGAATTTTTCACAGATGATGTGTTGAGCTCATTAAAATTTTAATGAACTGATATTTCTTTTCATACTGGTTGATTCTATAGGAAATTGAAAGTACACCAACTCTCGAGGGAGATAAGAGGTTATTTTACACACTATGAGTTCTCCCCCACATACTGGAAGCACAGCTAATCAGGAGAGGGGTGTCTTTTGACAGTTGATGGTTACATTTGAAATTCATAAAGATTGTTGAGCTGACTGCTTGGACTGATGCTGGATTCCATCATATACGACATAGCTTAATGCTAGGCCAAGCTTTCCCTTGCTGACAGGCATTGTCTCCCTTCCCTTACAACCTGCTGCTATTCAGTTTTTGTTTTCTGTGACTTCTCCTGTATTCCCTCATTCCCCACCATTCTCTTCCCTCTTGGTATCATAAAATGTTCCAATTTCCATCTCCAGGCTCCCACGTATGCTTCTGTCCTCTTACTTTCAGAAAGAACAATGAAATCAAAGATTTGTAATAGAAGACACCGTGACATGTTTCTGTATATTTGATACCACAGAAGGTTTTTCTTTCACCTTAACATCTGTCGTTGAGATCTGACAGAGTATACACACACACACACACATGCACACACATCTAAAAGCCTGCTCAAACATCTGCATGTAAGCGCATCCTCCCACTCTCCATACATGTCCACATCCCAGTCCCTGGCATGGGAATTCTTATTGACAATTGTAAATTAGCATTATCCTGTAATGTGAAAACTCACAGAGCCCGTGTTGTTTGATACTATAAAGGCTTTTTGTGAGTCTCTATGACTGTCACTGACCTGTTTCCTTAGCTTGCCTTTGGTTTCCAGGAAGTCCTATTTGACTCTCTCCTCTGCATCACACAGTATTCACCAGCAGCAGCCAAACATCCCCATGTGTCGTGATGATGCAGTGAGCGTTGCCATGATGCCAGCTCTCTCTCTTTCTTTTTTTAAAGCAGCTTCTGGCACTATTGTGCAGCACTGAGCACCTCTGTTTCTATCGCTATCTTATGCCTTCTTTCTTTCCGCATTCATTCTATATGCTCATACTCTGAGGTCCCTCACTGCCTGATTCTCTTCTGCTTCTGCTCACCCCTTTCCTCTCTCTCCCTCCCTTTCACTCTCTCTCTCTTTCTTTCTCTCTCCTCACAAATACTTGTTAGCTTGGTGCTGCTGCCGGCTGGAAGCACTGGAGCTTGACTGAGGTGAAGCAAGCCCTATGAGATCACAGAGAGAAAGGAGGAGTAGTAGATGTGGTGGTGGGTGTGATGGAGTGGGGGTTGAACATGGAGGTTGTGCTATGTGAACTACCTCCTATTTCCATTCTTCAGCAGAATTTTTGAAGTAAAAGTATATGCATTAAATTTTGCTGCTACTGCACAAGGTGATATCAGGTTGGCTAACTACTATCTGAAATTTATACATTTGCTGGAGTAGTTAGAATGAAAATGCGATGTGCGTTTTGCTTTGTGTCATTTCTTGTTTTTGTTTCTAAAGCCCATTTGACTTACAATATGATAACGAGATCTGAGGATTTAAGAGGAAAAACAAGATTTTTGAAAGAGATGTTGATTTCAATGAGACTTTGACTTTTAAAATAATGTCATTTTAGTTGACATGGTAATATATATAGCATATAATGTATCTTTCTGTCACTAACAAACTAAATTGTTGATGGAAATAACATTTTTACCATGCTAAAAGTATCGTGAGCATTGGAACAACAGTGTACAGAGAACACACTCATAAAGGTTAGGGATAATCTTATGGACAACAGTGGACTGATCTCTGTTCTTGTTCTGTTAGACCTCAGTGTATCTCTCAAAGTCATTGTACTGCAGTGGTTTGAATCATATAAATATCCAGTTTGCACATGTAAGTGGGGAGTCTTAGTCACACACTAAGGCTAATTATGGCGTTCCACAGGGTTCTGTGCTAAGACCAGTTCTATTTACATTATTCAGTATTATTAGAAGCGGTAGCATTTGCAGAAGATACACAGCTTTATCTATTTATGAAGCCAGATGCCACAGACCAACTGGTTAAACTACAGAAGTGTCTTAAACATGTTAAGGCTTGGATGACCTCTAATTTGCTGCTTCTAAATTTAGATAAAACAAAGACTATTATACTCGAAAAATCTTTCAACAAAAGGGTGTCTAATAGGATACACTGGATAGCATTTCCTTGGCTTCCAGTAAGACTGTGAGGAATCTTGGAGTCATGTTGTTGTTCTAAAATTTAGGTTGTAATTTTTATTAATTAAGTACTAGTAGGTACTACAAAAAGCTGACAATAGCTAGTTTTAGAGGAACGTAGAAACATATTATACTGTATTTGATACTGTACCCTTTTTTCAAAAAGGAGACACAAAATTCTACTTTGAGCGTGTTTATGTAATTTATATGCAGGTATCTTTAGGGTATTTTAGGGGAAAGGGAACACAACTGATTACCAGAGGTGTGGGCTGTATTGGAGTATCATAACCTCCCCTTCTTACATTATAATTACAGACTTTGGGCCTCAGAGCAATTTTGGCAACTTGTCAGGTGAATCAGAGGGGAAAAGCAGTGCTCTGCTCAAACTACTGTATATAAAATGGGGATGGGTACTGCTGGCTTCAGCTGAGTCATTAATCAGACGGTGGAAGGTGTGTCAGTATCTCACTGTCACAACTTCTGTAAAAGAAGCAGACTCTCTTAATTAGGGGAAAGACTAGGACATCACTGGAATACGGTCACTGTTAACGGAAAATAGCTCCTTGTTAGCTCAGATGTGCACAGATTTCCTTAAAACTCTAAATGTTTTAGGACTGTCTTGGTTGACACATCTCTGCATAGGGGTTTGGGTCGGGGACTCTGGATTAGCAGGCTTGAGTAAATGTGGTTCCCCTTTTTAGGAAAGGCCATAGGGTGTGTTCACATTGAAAGGGCTCACACTCCTCAGCTGCCCTAATAAGGAATCTTCCTGGATATTAGTGAGGAGAGTCCATATGTAAGTTCTCGAATTTAGTTGAACAATGCAGTTTTCAAACTGGTGGCAGAACAGGTGACTGGTTCTTTATCCTGTTGCGGATATTCGAGGGTGCGTGGGGTTTGCCCAACCAGCCAGCATATGATTTGTGATCTTGAAGGGGGCATTTGACTGAATTCCTTGTGGTTTCTTTTAGAGGATTTTTGAGAATATGAGGTATCTGGCCTGTTGTTACAAACCGTTCTGTCACTGTGGTGAAAGCTTAGTAAGTACTGCCAGTTGAAGTATGAGTCTGCCAGCACTGCCTTTTAAACAATAGTTTTCATAGTTTTTATGTACAGAATTTCTAGGTGTAGGAAAATGGCTCTGCTTTGTTGGCCTTAGTTTCCCTTTTTACAGATGATGTGGTTCTTTAGGTTCATCAGGCAGTGACCTACAGATAGTAGTATGCAGCCAAGTGTAGGGTAGCAGGAGTTAGCACCTCCATGATGCTAATGGAGCCCGCTAACTGGTGCAGTTTGGGCATCTGACAAGGATGCCTCCTGGGCGCCTCTTGGGTGAGGTGTTCCTGGTATGTCCCACTGGGAGGAGGCTCCGGGGCAGACCCAGGACACGCTGGAGAGATTATATCTCTCAGCTGGCCTGGGAACGCCTTGGTGTTCCCTCGGACAAGCTGGAGGAGGTGGCTGGGGAGAGGGAGGTCTGGGCTTCTCTGCTTAGACTGCTGCCCCCACGACCCGGTCCCGAATAAGCGGAAGAAGATGGATGGATGGAAGGATGGATGGACAGATGGACAGATGGACAGATGGATGGTTCTCAGTACTTCTTTCAGGTCAGGGACGAGTTGCTGCCCCCAGTTTTCTTGTTCACAAGTGAGCGAAGGGTGGTGCATGAAAGATGGATAGATTAGGTGTTGGCAAATGATTTACAAACAATTGTTAAGTTGAAATGTCTAATAGATAAACCTCCATTGTTAGTGAACCTGTTAACTGTAACTGCTAACTATATAGTTTATTCTCACTTTATCCGATGAAATCATGCACGAGCACAAAATGCCTGGGCAGAGTACAGAGGAGAAAACTGAAAGGGTTTTTTTTTTGTTGACTAGTGCTACTGTGACTGCCTACCATGTTAGCAATTATCCAGCAAATTGCAGCTGTTTAGCAAACATCCCTTTACACAGTCTCTCAGTATGGATATATTCAACCCATGAGTAAATTCACTCAATTAGTAAGTAGAAATTTCACACCATTGCCTTTTTAAACCAGTTTATATTGTACCTTACATAGTGCTTTGGAAAATTCACATTATAATACATGCCAGTTGCTTTTGAAAAATATGATTAACTACCCAACCCCTACCCCACAAGTCCCTAAACATAGTTGCTATAGCAATGCCAGACTTTGAATGGAAAAATATCAGGAATAAAGCTAGAGCCTCAGCCTTGAGTTTGAGCACACAGCCAGGGAGCGAGTTAAAATGATTCTGTTTCATCAGTCGAAGGGGAAACAGTATGGATTCATACAGAAACCTATTCTTTAAATTAGCTTTGCAATATTATGACCTGGATGATAATTATGGATGAATTTTAATGAGCGCATTTAAGGAAGGTGTGCAAAAATCGTAAACATGAATGAATAAAATGATCTGTCAGTTGGAAGATAATTGCACTGCATTATGTGATCGAATAGCTGATTATCTCTCACCACGAGCCATTCTGATAATTAGTTTAAAGCGTGATTAAAAAGTGTGGCAGTTTGACATCAGTCAGGTTGTTTTTTGTATAGTTTCTTGTTTTAAACCAAAAGTGCAACACACACATTACAATATGTATCAAATGCTTTGCATGAATTAATGTGCATGTTTTAGAAAGTTAAAGCTAATAATAATAAGGTGTCATTTTTTTAATATATTTATGTCAGAAACTAATACATGACCTGCACTGGTTGTTCCAGACGAATATTTCTTTTGGTTTTGTGTCCTGAATTGCCCTATTTTCTCCTGGCAAGGATAGAGTGGTAATGTGCGGGAGAGACAGAGTGATCCTTCCAATCAGCTTCCATGGCAACAGGCCACCGGGGGGAGGGAAGGGAGGATGAGGGACTTTGGAGTTGGAGGAAGAGGAGGAGGCAGCCAGAAGGGTTGTGGGGAGGTGGGGGCTGGGAGGTGGTAGAATCTAACGCTGAAGCATGAGGGGAAGGCTGCGAGAGGTCTGGTTTTTCACAGAGAGGGAAAAAAAACTGTGTGTGTGTATATGTGTACTTTGAAATCTGAACAAAGGCGGAGAGTTAAAATAACTGCAGCAGAGCCTTCGTTATGTTTCATTCTGTTTAATAAAGGACATATATAATATATATAAGGATACATTGCAATGTCTTGTAATGTATGGAAAGTATGACATGTACAGAAACACTAATTGCTAGCTATCCCATCCACATATAATGAGTAACGTCTGAGCTGCTTTGCTTCCTACGGCCACTAGATGGACTGTAATCATGATAACCCAAACATTTTTCCATTCCCAATACTGTTATCAGATATATCACACACAGTATGTATCTGGTACTTTTCCCTTTAAGGGGCCAACAGTGTTCAGTCTGCATCTAATTAATGAGTTCAGGCTACCTATTTGACCTCATGGTAACTATGTGCCATTTCAAAAGACACAGTTACCAAAAAGGTGCCTGCATGTTCCTAAGAATCTAACAGCTTATTGGATTTCAATGTGCGGTATCAGGAGAGGGTCGGTACTGGTCAAAATACAAAAAGAATTTAGTTAACAGACATGGCTGTATTCTCTGATCTTAGTGGACATATATGGTTGCAACCAACAATAAATTTTATTTGTAATAGACAGCTTATTATATAAAATATACATATATAAATATCATGCAGACATATTAACAAAGCACTTTTTAAACTAGAAAGAAATCAAAAAATTTAAAGCTGCTTTCTTCCCATGAAAAATGCAAAGTTTGAAAAACTGAGAATTTTTGCTGTTTTACCTGAAGCAATGACATCAATGATTGATCAGCTGCCAGTCTGTCACAGTGATTTGTGTCTCCAACTGTGTACTGTGTGTTTTTTTGACTACTGGTCGTTTTGCGTCACTTTGAATCTCCTTGTACTCCTTTTGTCATGTCTGTTGGCAGGTTTATTTATTTTATTTTGTTACCTTCCCCAAGCTGATACTTTCGGTAGCATTTGCGTGTCATTCTGTCTGTAAACACAAAAGTTTTGAATGAATTCTGGTATAACTTTATAGGGATGTAGAGTGGGGTCATGTTAATAATCTATTAAAATTTAAAGTACAGCCACCAAGGTCTGATTCATGATTCACTGATTTTGGTCCTCTAGGTCTTTGCTGTGTAGACCCATTCAATGGCCTTAATGATAGAGAATGACCAAGATTTATTACCAAATCGGAGGTAATAGCAAGTAAACAAGTACTGTCTCATTATTCTGATGACAATTTTTTCTCAGTGGTCAGATGACCTCCAAATGTTTTTATAGCCCTTCTGCTTACTAACCATTTAACTGAAGTGATTGCCACAGCCCTCAGCCCTAATATGTCACGCCATCAGTGACCAGCAGAGGGTGTTCTTTGTCAATGACGCCATCTTTTTACTGCAAATCTTTGCTTCAGCTTGAGTCAGGAGCCCATCATTAACTCTTTGTCCTGTTTTGCTGCCTGGCTGGGTGTAATTATTTCCCCAGCGACTCAGTCAAAGGACTCGGTAACCAAAACAGACCTCTACAATAAAAATACAAAATGAGAGAGCTGGTTGGGCTGAGGGAACTGGTTAACATTGGGCACAAAAATGTAAGAGAAATAAAAAAATATATATAATAATTGCGCTGTAATTTAATTTTCCCCAAACATAAACATTTCTGGCTGATAGATCTGAGGAAGGTCAAAATCTGTGTATTAACAGATTTCTAAATTGGACATAAGAATGCTGGACATAATGAAAAGTGGTGTGTGGGGCTGAAAATATGCAGAAGCATTGGAAAATAGCATTCCGAGCAGATTAAAAGCCTGGCTCACAGTTTTATTTTCCTGCCTGGATCCCTCACTGAGACATTGTGGTATGGTCATTTCCACCCATAATATTCAGCTCACATTAAGTTATCAGTGACATACAGCATGTCCTGCTGGACATCGTGTGGGCAAGATTCTGACAGAAAAACAGGATGTTAGCTGTAGAAAAATGTGCTGAGGGAAATCTGTGTACACGTTTCTACAGCTAACATTTGTTAGTTTGGTTTATTTGATTTTCTGGCTCAAGAATGAGAATAAGAAAATACAAAGAGGAACATATAGCTTTTTCTTATCTGTTATCAGTCTGCATCAAATCTATTCTTAGTATTTTGAACAGTGGGCTCCAGCTCCAGTATGGCTAAGGTCCATGGAATGAACTTTTTATCTTACAAGTGGTTAAAAGAAGAAGAATATTTTTTAGAATTTATCAGAACATATTTAAATGATTTCTTGGGGGAAAGAAAAGAGATGATTAAGGTTACCTACAACCACTGCTATTTTCATTTTCATTTCAACCTATATTCTGTTTTCCACAGTCTTGTTTTATCATAATTGTATTGCAAATTAACGAAATAAGTATCATTAATCTACTAGCAGTAACTAGCTTAGCAACTGTTTTAGGCAGCCCAGCAGTACCAGTAGTGTTTTTAAAGAAACAGTGATTACAAAAAAAGTGCAATTTTTTAATGGTTTTTTTAAATAGCTAATAGCTCCTTTATTCCTACTATAAACTCTGGAGAAAAATACAGATTTTAAGTGATTTTTTTAATGTCAGTGTTTTGCATGTTTTTCCACTAATTTTAAGTCCAGTCACAGGAATCTCTGTTAATTCACAAATATGGTGATTTCCAAAGAGCTATTAGCCAAAAACTATAGTGTGCAGTCCATGCTGGGGTAATTTAATGAAAGTGAAGAAGTCGAGGACAAAAGACCAAGTGTCACCCAAAAACCAGATCCCATCTATACCAGATGATCGGTATCTGAATGTCATTCCCTAAAGAAATAGGAAAAAAATCCAGCAAAGACCTGA
Organism: Aulonocara stuartgranti; assembly: GCF_965226115.1. Lineage (NCBI taxonomy): Eukaryota > Metazoa > Chordata > Actinopteri > Cichliformes > Cichlidae > Aulonocara > Aulonocara stuartgranti. The sequence continues at coordinate 32,225,245 of NC_138958.1, forward strand.
AACAGGACCAGGGAGATGTATCTGGCCCTTCAGTGAAACCATCTACTTTCACTGACACCTTAGAAATGATTCAGCGGAAGAGCGACTGTGAAGAAGTCGTTCACGGAGGAATGTTAATTGGTGACAACCAGTCTTATGTAGTGATGAATCTAAAGATTTAGGTTAAATCCCTCATCACTCTGTATAGAAGAGGTAAAAAGACAGGTACTGTGTCCACAGCCATCTGTAAAATATCAGTACATTTCTGAACAACTGCAAATACTCGCCTATTGTGAATCTGAAATTAAAATCACTGACCTTTTTCCAGTTTGTCCTGGCAGAATTTTTCATGGACTGGCTGGACCTCAGATATTACCGAAGCAGTGGACGTGTAGAACATGAAGCACCCAAGATCGAAAAGAAGCTTTGGAAATTCCTTCAATGAGCCTTGGAGTCTAATACTGAAGACTAAAAGAAATGACAAGAAAGCCTGAGTACAGACTGTGCTGAACAATAAGCAAAATATTGACCTTCAAGCTCATTAGATTTGTACACTTGATTTTTGCTGTAGATGCTGTAATTCTATGCAGTTTGCATGTCATAATAAATCACTGCTATCCCATTTCTCATTTTTCTTTAAAAAAATAAATAAAGAAAAGCGTGTTGTCTTGAAATGTGTACAAAGTACCCACCCTATGATTTGTAGTTGCACTGCATTTTCTATCCAATATAAGCCTCTGGTTTTTTTGTGAATGAGTTTTTACTTAAGTAAATGACCTCCAATGATTCCTCTGTGTGTTTCCAGGGAGTAAGCACCAGATGGCAGACTTCACCTTTAAAACAGACTTATTATGTAGCCATTCAAATACACATCCAACAACTCTACTATCAAGGTTAACGTCACCAGTAACAGCATATTTTGGCTAAATGTGACAAAATAAATATTTTTATTGCCCAGTATACATGTCAAAAAGGGCACTAAATGTGATGTTTTGCTGGAAATATATCCCTGTAAGAGCCCATAAGGTGCCCGGATCTTACTTAGTTAACCTAGTGGCCCATTAAAAAACCTGTTACAAGCAGATACAAAGTATTTCACTGTTTATGCTCCCATTAAAACACAGTACAAGTTGGGGCCAGCTGTGGTGTGTGAATGTGAAAAAGATGAAACAGTCATTTTTTTCCAAGTCAGAAGAGGAGGAGGTGGCTGAGAGCCAGTCAGGAGAGCAGATGGCGTCTCCATCTGTCTGGTCTGTTTAAAGAGCTCTGCAGGCGAGGCCCCAAGCCAAACAAGCCAGCTACACGGTCTGGGATGATCTCAGAGCTTTCACTCTCGCATTGCACCCTAAAGCTATCAAGATTTGATCCTTTCACAGAACTCCAAAATCACTGCACTTTGCAGTGCAACCCAACTTTAAAGACTCTAAATGAACTGATTTGCTAGAGACAATATTGCAAGTATACGGATGCATAAATCCAACCAGGAAATGTAGCTATTCACAAAGAGTTGAGTTTTACTTCTTTGCACGTTCTGTTGCTTCACCTTCAAAGACCGTGCATTGTGCTGCTTTCCTTTTTGATAGACACGGTTGTTAAGATTGTACATCGCTCTCCTCTAGCCTGCTGTATCTTAATGGAGGCACAGCAGGAAGTAAAAACCTCAGTAATAGGAGAAGTGTTGCTGTCATCTGATACTGAATGCTGTGTCTACCTGTGTCCCTAGAAAGTGATCAGAAAGCGCATTCTGAATAACAAAGTAGAGGTCATAATATAAAATTGGCTGCATGTCTCAATTTCAATTTTATTTATATAGCGCCAAATCACAACAAAAGTTGCCTCAAGGCGCTTCATACAGGCGCTTGTTTCTTTTAACAGCTTTTTTTGTTATATAACACTGAGAAATATTATCATTTCATAAATTCTACAGAAGTGATGGGGAAGAATGCAGTCTTTTCCACAACACTGACTAGACCAAGGAGCTTATCCTGGATTTCAAGAAGAAAGCTCCCCCTCTGGAACCTGTGTGTATTAAAGGTGCTGAACTGGAACATGTTTACAATTTCAAGTTTCAGAGTCTGTCAACCGCCAACAATCTGAGGTGGTCGGAAAATATTTCAGTGACGCTATTTCATTAGGTCAGTAAAAGAAGCAAGCCTGGCAACCAGTCCGGCCTTACAGAGAAGAGGTACTTCACAAGACTGTGAGGAAGTGCCACGCAAAGAAAAAGCGAGACCTTGCTCAGACGTATTAAACTGTAACAAGCATAATGGGCACACAGCTCCTTCCATGGACACGTTGCAGGGTGCGTGAAGTCAGGTCAAGGAAGTCAGAGGCATAAGCAGAGAACACCAAGAAAAACAGGAAGCATTAGCACAATAATATTAATCATTTGAGACATTGTAGAAAAATAGCTTCAATGTTTTGATTTCTGTGATGAAATTATGAGTATAAGGTTAGAAAAGCATATGTTTCTGATTAAGTTTGTTTGGTCCTGAGAAGACAGTGTAGAGTAGGTTTGTCAGAATGTTTGTCACATCTTTATCACAGTGCCCAATAGTGCCTGTTTATTCTGAAATTCTGTATCTGAAAGGCTAAAACATGCCAACACTCAGTAGATGCTAACACAGGTCCTAATTGCCCATGGGTTGATCCAGCTTATTTTACATTAAACTTAGAATTCAAATTGAAATATTTAGTTTTAGATTAGAAGTTAGACGTATATTTTATTCCACTATAAATTTGTTAAAACTGTACTAATTTAACTGGCATTAAATACAAGTTGGTCAAAGGCATAGATTATCATCTGATGAAGTTTTGCCTTGTTTTGAACATATCCTAGCTACAGAGGCCCTAAAAGCTGCCCATGGGTGCCCAAACAGCAAAAGTTCCCTTTCTTAAATGTAGTTATCTGGTGTTAAGGTAAAGTGAGTTCATTGCATAAACCAGAGGTCTGTTGTGTCGGGGGAAAGGTTTTCATGCAAGACAGAACCAAACTAGTATAAATCCATGAAATTAAAACAAATGGCTAAAAGAAGCCAGCAGCTAGAGAGGTACAGATGATAACTCTCCAGGTTTAGTCACTTGAATCACAGTTTATATAGTTTATTTATGAGTATAATAATGCAGGATAAGCCAGGCCTTCCAAAGGCCGTTTATCTTTAGCTGAAAAGGAACATCACAATCAATCAATAAATGCTGGGTGTTTTAGGCATTCTCTGCAACATAAAGAAACTAACAATAATAAATAATGTGCATTGAGGTGACATTTTAGCAAGGCATCAGGGCTGTGGGATGCTGCTACATTTCCAGACTTTTCTTGAGAACCAGAAGGACCTTTTGACCCTTTAAGTGGTGCCATGTTAAACTATGCTAAGTGCTCGTATTTGGTAGCAATATCATTCAGTGGTTTACTGGAATATATGACATCTGTGTCTAGATATAATTTGTGGCATTGTAGAAAAATAAAATGTGAATTGCTGCTTCCATCTTCTTGTCTTATCAAAAGAATCATATTTCAGCCTGTCCTCTAAATACAGTCGTCTGGAGTGCTTGGCCAAAAACCAGCGAGGGAGCCCACACACAACCAGCAGCATCTTTTCTTTAATAGAAGCAGACAGTGTTTGTACCCTGCTGAATCTTCACCATAATGTCCCTTATATCATCTGTTAATGAAGAAAATCCTCTCTAAAACTTTGTGTTAGGGGACTTTATGTGTCCCCTTCTACTTATCCCTGCACTTCAAACAGTGTGTATAAGCTTGTGCATATGTGAGTGTTTCTATCTGTTTTGACTATGCTACACATCAAGATGCATATCACAGAAACTCTTAACTACTTCATTAGTCCAGAACATGTTCTCAGTGGCCAATTTTCTTTAAAACTGACCTTCGCTTGCAGAAGTGAAATAACGTTGGAAATAGAAAGTGGCTTAATCAGGTACAAAACTACACTTGTAGTTCTTTTCTTCTGTGTATATCAGAGTAACTGCAGTAAGCTGAGTGGCCTCAGTGGACACAGGATCCAGCAGAAAGTGACACACTCTGGCCATTTCTGAATAATGTATGTGCTGCTGGTATAAATAGAGTGATACTGTGTCCTCTAAAGTACTATCAGATGAATATATCATGACCACTCATTCATTAAGACTGGATTATCTGGATTGCTTCTCGATTCTTTTCTCTCTGTTTGTGTATTGATGTTTCTGCTGTGGCTGTAACTCCCTGTTTCAGCCACATAACTACTGTTTTTCTTTCTATCTAGTCCTGTAACTAAGCTTTTCTCGTGGCTCTTCCTCTCTCCTCCCACTCTGTTCTTCACCATTTGCCTCCTGCTCAGCTTTGCCAGCTCATGTGAGGTGAAAACAGTGACTCCAGGTGCTTCCCTTGCTCCCCATTAAGAGTGTAAACATGGGACAACATAGTGGAAATGACACTTTTACAGGATGAGACAGTTGAAATAAATTTTTCAGAAGTTAAATGTAAGCAGTGCAAGAGGAAACTGAGTTAAAGTGTTCATTTCTCTCTTTGTGTTAGTAGTCAGTAAAGGAAAACACTCCCCGGGAAGAGGTGGTGCAGTTGTTGAAACATTAACAATATATTTGCCTTCATGGATGCAGCGTGGGCCATCAGCTTAGGTGTTAAGGGCCTTCCATCATTTGTTCAGAAATAATAGGCTCTCCTACCCTCCCCGGACCTGGTGTCAACGGGAGGATGGGTGAGGCAAAAAGCTGTTAACCTGCTTCCTGGAAAACTGCTGGGGTTGGTTTGTGGTCCCACAGTTGTCAATGGTGTGTGTTATATCTATAAAAATAGCAGGAAAATCAACCAGTTTGTCTCTATGGTTATCTGGTTTTCTTCAGAACTGATATAAAATGTCACATTTGATGAAGGTTACAAAGGAAATGTTACACACAGCTCAGTGTTAGAACATTTGTTAGTTCAGGCTATATACAGTTTAACCATCAACAGGTGGCTTGAGGCCAGCCGCAGCATGTGCTTCTCAGTTATTAGCACGAGCATAAAATTTGAATCAGTGACTTGAGTGACCAGTGAGAAATCTGAAGGATTGTGAAACAAATAGGAGTAAACCTACCTGGAACCCTTATGTGCTTCCAGGAAGCTTTTATTTTGGAGGAGTTTCTAAAATGCATTTGCAGCAGCTGCAAGTTTTGTGAAAACCCACAGTCAGTTTTCAGGTTTTCACAATCCCACTGCTTATATTTAATTAGTAGTCGTGCACAACTACAGAAATGAACAAGTGTAAGAGAAATTAAGTTGCTAAATGTGCACATGGATTTGTGCATTTTCACAGAAATTTCTAGCTGGACCTCCTTCTTGATGACAAAACGAACTTCATGGCGGATGGCAAATGTGAGTCCTGGAAAAGCACAGGTGTCATTTCTAACATTTACTGTGATAGCATCTAAAACACCAGAACACAGAAGCTGAAACAGCACAAATGGTTTAGCTTTACATCTTTGCCTTACACAAAAGTCTGTTTTATATGTACAATCAACACGAGTCAAATGATACATTTGCCATAAAATGTATCTAAATATAATGTAAATGTATTATTATGAATGTAATTAAGGAATCCTTAAGCTATTTGAACATTATTAACTATATATTTTAAGCTGTTAAAGAAGAAACTTAACAGAAGGTTAGGGTTCCCTGTCCCATTTCCCGCTTCTTTATTCTCAGGCAGACAGCTTCTCTTTTTTGTAAACATGTGACTTTACCTAGTCTTCTGTGAGCATGAGTGATTCGAGGGCAGAGGAGAAAGGAAAAACTTTCCCTGTAAACTTTTGCTATTCTCCTCCTCCTTCCTCGAGCCTCTTACTGTGCCTGCACAACCCAGAGCGCTCTCTAGACAGAGAAGGACTCGAGTAACATCTCATCTCTGTCCCTCATCCTCTCATACCCCCCTCGCTTCCTGACTCACCTGACACAATAGACTTCCCCTCAGTGCATCAACCTGAAGAGAAAAGAGGTAGTGGGGGTGTACGGTTTCTTTACAACAATGGAAATTCAATCAGGAAATAGAGAGGAGGTGGCGAGTGTGACCTCGGGCTCCGTTTCTCAGAGTCCCTCTGGGCTACAGGTAGAAGCATCAGATGATCCGGTGCTCAGAGAGGACCTACAGGCTAAGAGGATTGAGAGGTTTGACATCCCGCTCGATAGCCTGAAGAGGATGTTTGAGAAGCCCGCTGTAGGAAACACAGTAAGTACTTTGACTGTGAAGTTTTGTCTTTATATTGCAATGTGAACTGCACTTTTGTGAGCAGTGACATCCGTTTTTCTCCAGGGGAAATAAGTGGTATAGGTAACTGCCACTTTTTGCTGAGTGTGTCAGGTAGATGGATGGCTTTAATGCAATGCGCATTTGAACAAATTGAAAAGCTCTTGCAACCTTCAGAAAAATGTAAAGTCAGTAGTGGTAACATGACTGTGAAGTCATGCTTCAGGCAAAAGCCATCAAGTTTATGTGGAGTGAAAGTGTACACTATGCAGATTTCACTGCTGCAGACTGTAGCTCTCTTTCTTTATGTACTGGCAGGAGCTGACCTTTACTGGTGACTTATTTTTGGATATAATGGGAAAGAAAACACACAGTGCTGTTTATCTCTCTATTTACTTTAGTACAGTTATCTTGCTGGCAGTTTCCATCACTTTGTTGATTCTGGGGGAAAATGCTTCTAGGACACGTCTCCTTACCCAAGAGGAGGACGGCCTTCTCTCTCTAGCTTTGTTTTTCCATCCAAGCTGGCTTCTCTGAGGGGAAAATCTAAGTCTGTTGGAATTGAAGTGTTCCATTATGAGACAAGCTCCCATTTACCAAATGTCTGATGATGGGACAAAAAGGCCCAGATGACCTACTTTTTTGTTCCTAATGTGGTTTAGAGACCAATTCAAACCCCTTAAATTATTCCAAACGCATAAAATAAAAGGCAACAAAATCCAAAACAGTTGATGAATTATGGACCATGTATTTTTAAATATACAACGGTGCCGAGTGGTGGCAGAGATGCACTGATATTTGACACCCTGTTATTTAAGACCTATTTTGGGGGCTTTATGGTTAAGCAGGATTTTAAAAATAACCCTGTAATTGGTATGTCGGCTGCTGCTGGAAGCAGCGTGAAGCTTCTGTGTTAGACTGAGAAGAGAGAAAGAGAGGTGGGTCCATCAGAATTCACACCTGGCCCCTGAGATGAAAACATTTTATGTCTGTGACTAATGAGGTACATCACTAAAGTCAAGATTTAACCATAGCATCTTCAGACGTTTTCTTTAGCTTTTAAGTTTATCTTTTAGTATATCCTATTTTTTTCTTAATCAGAGCGGTGTGGACTACACTTATCTGACCTCTAACAATCTCAGGAATTAACACCTACACTTTGGCTTTATTTTGGCTCTTGCATTTCAGTTTCCCATGTATAAAACTTTGTTATCTCACCATTAGGAAAATGGTGCTAGGCTTTGATACACAAAGAAATGTGGATACATGTGTTCTCAGTGTTATCAGTCAGTCTTGTAGTATTTGGCTTAGTAAAGCTGTTTCAGCAAAGAGTTTTTCTGTAACAAGGCGTTAAATGAGTCTTTGTAAGGTGAGAGAAGTGACTTGTAGTGGCAAACATGAAGAGACACATGCTTGCTCTTCTTTATCCATACGCATTACTGCTTCAGTTATGCTTATGTCTACCGTTAGCACATTTTACATCTGTAGCAGGATATTGTTTTTGTTAATAGCTACTAGCTAACAATAGCATTCAGCAGATAAAGAGAGAAGTATTTTTTCACTGTAGACCAAAAGCAGAAGTCATTTTTAAACATAATCAATACAGTATCACAAAGCAGGAGGGGAAACTGTGATTTTCTTTTAAATTTACTGTCATTTTATTAACGAGCTTAAAACGTCAGTATTGTGTTCATGGCTTATTTTTCTGCTCAAAGAAAGAGTGTGACATAAATATTAATGTAATTTTATTAGACAATTAATATATACAAGTTTTCTAAAGCGAAACCTCAATTAAAGGTAGAACTGCAATACCAATCAACAGCCTTCCTAATTATTAACTGCTGCTTAAAAAATAAAAACATGTTAGGGTTTGTTATGACTTTTCTGTATGAAATTTCATATTTGGTTAAAATAATTACTTTCCTACATGACTGCAATATTAAATACTGGGTAAGTATGCTAATATTATTGCTAAATAATAATTGCTCCCGTTATTTTGTGCAGTAAAACTAAAATTAATGTCTATAATCACGCTGTAGACGCACCACACAAACTGAAATCAGCTGATTGTAGCACAACTGTAGAATTGATAGGCACGCAGACTAAAAAATTCCAAGGAATTATTGGAATTCTTAGTTTCTTCCCCACAAGAACCAGTTCTCAGTTGTCATCCCTAGATAAAAGAAAAGAGTTTTTTTTAGGACAGAGTTTTGCATATTTTACTACTGTATTTACAGTCTACTTCCAGTAAAGACAGCTACCATAATGCTTCTGGGAAACAGTTACCTTTGTCTTTCTTTGTTTCTTAACTAATCAGGTTACCACCTTGCAAAATTTTCTATCAGACTCAAGTCTTCTAATTATGAGTTGGTTCTTTTTATATATATATATATATATATATATATATATATATATATATATATATATATATATATATATATTCAAACATATTTCTCTCTTACGTGTGTCTCTCTAAGAAAACAAAAATGGATCAGTTATTTACATTCTTTTTAGGTAACAATCTGTACAGCTGGTCAAAAGTCTGGGTGTCATAAGCTGGCACTGCTACACATGCTGTATCTTGGCACTGTATCATGAGTGCTCATAATCTGCTCCGTAGAAAAAAAAAAGAAAAAAAAAAAGAAACAAGCCTGTAGTCAGTGTCAGTGGAGCATATGGGCAGTATTCCCAGATTCCCAGAGAGAGTGAGGACTAGCTCTCTGCAACCGGCTGGCTATAAAACCTGACCTCATCTCCAGCTTATCTATATTGTAGTGCTTCATATTTGATGATGCACAGCATTTTTCTATCTGCGCTCCATTTCATTTATTTAAACAGCACAATGCCATTCGATGGTCAGCAAAAGCAATGTGTGATGGATTCCCGGGTGGTCGCTCAGCCGTGGCCAGAATCCACAGTGTTGGTGGGGAGAGAGGACTGAGAGGATTGTTCGCAACAATCGTGGATTTGAAATGATGTAAGGTTTTATTGTGCAAGGAGTATGTTTTTTTGCAGTTGTGTAGTATGCGTGGGATACTGGCTTGCGTTTACAACATCTGCCTGCCCTCCTGGTCATGACTGTGCACACAAGGAAGAATAAACACATGCTTTAAACAGATGTGGTGGTGCTGTGTCATGTTTAACTCTTTAAAGCTTGAATGGGCTTTGTATATATGCACAAATGTAGGCCACTGACCAGGACACTAGATGGTTAAAATGTATACACATGGCTTTCTGGCTTTCATGCCATGAGTTGGTGCTCATTCATGATGCGATGGCCGCTGTTTGCCAGTGGGTGGCAGTGTAACATCTGTTGGACTGAGGAGGTAAGCTGAGGTTCACAGCAGTCACAGTATAGGTCAAACTGTGTGCAAAGAAAGATAAATAATATGGTCTTAATCAGGAAGTTATCATGGTGAGACAATTGCTCATCACCTATGCTAATTACAGTTGATTCCTAATCCCAGAAGATGTCTTAAAATGGCCTTTTTATTTGTCTAAGGCTGTCAGATTATCAGGATTTACATAAACGGTGAAACATTTAATTCTGATGCATCTGGTGGATTTTAAACCAACATAACAGAGTTTAAAAGGATTTCATACTATGGTATAATCCTGGTCACAGCTGGGTAACAGGATAACATGGTTAAAGATAGAGAGCCGTCTAAGCTTTTTTAGGCAGAGGTCTCATGGTCTCTAGTTTCTGGCTCAAACTGTGTCTACATAAATTCGGACAGCGGCACAAGAGGTCTGGAATGTTCCCCCAGTTTATTTTCATAACCTAAATCATCACTGTCACTGACTCACTCTCAGACATTTGGACTGATTCAAGCAATAGTTGGAAATATTTTCTCTAAAGCTTTCACGATATACTCTTGAGGAAAGACCTTTATTCAAAGAGTGTTTGATATGAAAGGCAGTAAAAGAAGCAATGCATTAGGCTTTTCATATAGTTCATTTGTGCTGCTTTTTTAAAGTCGTCTTTTGCCTGCTTTTAAGTGAGTGGGATTTTGCCACTCTGTCACACTTAGGAATCCCATTGTAAAGTGCCAGATGACATGCTGAAAGCTGAAAAATGAGACTGCCTTTTGCTTAATTGTGAACCATTTTCCACAAAATAAAAAGACGAGATCAATCAATATGCACCACCATACCTAAACGCACTTAATTAAATATTAAATAAACTAAGGGCCACAACATGTCCCTGCAAGAAATCAATCCAGACTTGATGAGGATGCTAGCGTCTTTATCAAGTGCATTGGGCTCGTAAAAATTCCATTAACACTTTACCAGGCATCTATTTTGTCTCTGATTCAAATCTTTTAATGGAGCTGGCATCACAGGCATGTGTGTGTGAGTTGCTAGTCTTGCTGCATGATGATGAAGGTTTGTTGCTTGTCTGCTTGGATGTGAGAATAGTCACACGCTACCAAACAGAAGCTCTAAATCGCTCTGCTTTATTTGACTCAAAGGAGTCTTTTTCCTAGCGTTGTTTGGTTTGTTTATGGAGTGTACAAGTATAAAATTTTCTGTTTATTTAAGTCTGTGGTTGTTAAGGTTGTTTCTATAGGTACTGTAATGTATCATATGTACATTTCCAATATATGATAATCAATTTCCATGTGTGGGAAATGAATGCATATCTCCAGTTCTCTGTTTTTTCCATACAGATTTCCGTGTGACTCACATGGTCTTTTTTTCTAAACCAGTATTATATGCACAGCCCCATAAAAGCATGTGTGATAAACAGTCCAAGACCTCAAGGCTCATTCTTTGAAAAATTCAGTGTGGCGCTGCAAGTGCACCACTGCACATACCCCAATCATTGTTGCCATAGCGAAACAAAAGAGGAAGTGCTCCTGAGATAAGGCGCACAATGCAAATTAGGTGGTTGTAAACCTGTTGACTAGAGCATTGAAAATGCAGAGAATAAAGAGGAGGTTACAGTTAAGCCATAGCTATGCTAACAGCTCTGTAAATCTATACTTAGTCACACGTAATCTTTGACTGGAAAATATAAACGACAAATATAATGGCAAACATGGCCATGCTTACAAGTAGTAGACGTTTATAGTCAGTATATCTTCTGTTAGTTTAAAGGGAAACAAAACTAAGATTTTTTTTACTTACTTTCAAAAAATATAAATCTGCACAAGTATGTATAACACGTAGGACACTCCATCTGTAGGACAACCTCAAAAAACCCAGGTTGTATTTGAGTTTTTCTTTTTCTTGCAGAGATGCTGATACTATTATATAATGCAACCTTTGTGCTATTATGTTTGTAAAGTGTTGATTGATGCATGTGAAAGAAACAGCTGGTTGTGGTAGTGACTGATTTCACAAGGGCAGAATTTCAGTTTAAATTCAAGGGGTTTAAATAATTTTTTTTAAAGACACTCTTCAGTTTTTAGAGAATAATTGGACAGTTGACTGGCAAATGGTTTGATGCCCAGGTGAGGCTCGTTCTCTCATTATTTCATGACAAATTAAGCAGATAAAGGATCTGGAATTTATTCCAAGTGTCAGACTTGCATTTGGTAGATGTTCATTTAAACTCTTAACATGAAAGGGAAGAAGTGGAAAAAATGCATCATTAGTCTTTACAACTGCAATAACCCTATCAGAAAAATAATATTATCTTTTTAAGTGGCCAAACAAATAATCTCTCAGCACTCAGTCAAAAGGCTCAGAAGACTATCCCTACTACACACTACTAGAATGGCCAATAAGCACTAATTCAATTCAATTGTATTTATACAGTGCCAAATAACAACAGCAGTCACCTCAATGCACTTTATATTGTAAGGTAGACCCTACAATAATACGTACAGAGAAAAACCAACTATCATATGACCCCCTATGAGCAAGCACTTTGGCGACAGTGGGAAGGAAAAACTCCCTTTTAACAGGAAGAAACCTCCAGCAGAACCAGGCTCAGAGAGGGGTGGCCATCTGCCACGACCGGTTGGGGTGAGAGAAGAAAGACAGGATAAAAGACATGCTGTGGAAGAGAGACAGAGATTAATAACAAATAACATAAGAGTCCTTTTGAATTAGTGGTAACGAATGTACTGTACCTAACATTCTTATTTTGTTTACAGGAGTGATTCTGATAGACTGGCGAGATATTTTTTTTCTATTTTCATACAAAATCCAAATTCCACAGCGTATGGATATCATGTGGAAGAAGGAACAGATCTGTGGAGGAAAAACAAACAAAAACCCCTACTCACGGATGTAATTAAAATTACAGGGGGGCAAGGGGGTTTGCTGAAAAACAGAAGGTAATTTTGTCTGTAATTATTACTCCAGGAGGGATGAAAATTCCTTCCTTACACATAGTCTCTAGACTGGATTAAAATCACCAACCAAGGAAGGCAAAATTAAAATCAGCCCACCTACTGTTGAGAAAGCCCATATGCACGGAGCTTAGGTGACTCTTGTTTTAATATAGCAGTCAGTTTGCTCATCTACATGATCTTGTGTGACTCGCTCACATAATTATAGACTTAAATCCCCAAAATATGACCTAGGCATGTAGCCTATGTCATTTACATGGTTTAATTTATATTTGGGGGAGCCTGAAAACAGACACAGATCCCAAGCCTCTTTGGAAGTCGACATGTATAAATAGTAGTGCCTGGTTATGTTGGAATTGCTCAGTGAACATTTAGAGAGCCAGGCGCCTGATGAAAGAGACTGAAATATGATTTACATTCAGCGAGCATGGGGCCATATTGTGAAAGAGAGGACTGCGAGAGTGCATGGGAGGGGCAGGCAGAGGGTACGGAAGATGAAGATGGATAGGGAGCAATAAAGATTCAGAGGGAATCAGTGGGGGTGGGTGGGAGTTGAAAGAGATTTCAAATGAGTGAGTTCATATTTTAGCAGGTGAAGCAGAGTCTGATTAACAAATTATATTCATGTTTCAATAATGATTAGCTTCATCAGGGCCCACTTCAGGGGTGCACAATCACTGACATAACAAGGTTTTTTTTTTTTCATTTCCCTACATCTTTTTCTCTTTGGACACGAGCAGATGCTTGTCAGGTTTCAGCTCGAGTTAGAGAACACTGACATTCAGGGGAGAAAAGCCTTGATTGCAGAATAAAGATTTCTGCTGGCCAAGAGACAGAGAGACTAAATGGTGACTACATACTGTATGAATGCATACACAGCATGAGTGCACTCATGGCAGTGCTTTGCAGAGACTCTTGTTCTTGTTGTGCTTCTTTTAATGATCCTTTAGCTTAGCCTCTTTTGTAGAAAAGAATTGGTAACATACAAAGAACTACTTTATAGTTGCTGGGTTTCCGTCAAGTCATTTCCTGTTTAGTTTTGGTATCCGTGATGATGATATCTTTATACCCTGCCCTCATTAGTCTCACCTGTGTTCTGTGAGAAACACTTTTTTCCAATAAGTCCAACCATCATTTACTTTCTTTGTTTACTTGGCTTTCTTCTGTATGACCTTGTGGACCTTTGGAGTTACACGTTTCACCTGTTCTTTGCTAGACTGACTCCCACTGCCTTCCTGCGTACGTACGACCTCTGCCTCTCTGAATTCAATTTGATTTAAGATTTACTTTTTACTTTTTTGAATTTATTTTTGAATTTTATTCTGCTCCCTGGTGTTGTGCTCTAGGGAGCAGAATATTTCTTTCGCTGTGGAATTATGAACACGCTGAAGTAAAACTGAGTGTTAAAATCACTGATAAATATTCACTGAAGCTTTTGTCTGCGTTTCTCATCCATGACTTTATAAAGGTTTTGTTTTTTTCCAGTTTTTCTTCATGGTGAACTCTGCTGTCTCTCCCTTTTTGTGTTTAAGATGACTTTTCAACCAATCACTGACACTATGATCTTTTTCAGAGAAATGGAAGAAAGTGAGTGTCTTGGCATCTGTGTAGGTTGAACCTCCACAATCTCGGTGTCACCCATAGTCAAAGACCTACAAACAAATATAGGAACATACATCTTATAATCACTTTTTAATGTGATTTACAGTTTTTCTCAGTCGCTTTGGTGCGTTCCTCAGAACACCATTAACATTTGCACAGCAGTTAGTGCATTTCCCAAAACAATTAGTGCAAACTGCAAAACCTAGTGGATAGCCTGCAAAAGCATGTCACATGCACAGAATTGATTATCCATACCTCAAAAGCAAGTATCCATGTCAATGAAACTGTCAGTGCCATCAAAATGAAAAGTCTTGACACCATCTTTATGAACAAGATAGTCAAATGGCATTGTCATGTTTCCACTATGACAGTTTATAATTCCAGTGTTTCCCATTGCAAAAACAATTGGTGACACCTGAAAATGCTGACGACAGCACTATGGCCTACCTGTACAGCCATCTGAAATGTGCAGTAAAGTCACTGTAGATGTTCTGGGAGTCTTGGGAGTAACTGAGACACTGAATACGTACGTTTCACATTTCCATTGTGTAGAAGTGTTTGTAATCCTACAGAATTGTGCAAAAGAAAAATATGCTACAGTCACTTGTTCACTGTAGAATACATGTAAACATAAAATCACCCATTTGGTAGAGCTGTGCACTAATGTGAACAATAAACAGCACATGTAACAGTACAGTAAATCATGCTGGCACATCCAGACGTTCCTGTCTGTCTGGCCACATATTTTCATCTACATCACAACAGATGTTATCCCTCGCAATGCAGCGAGGAAAGTATCTCCTGGAGTGGCGAATCCATCCTCTGCAGGACCCTGCTGTGATGTCGTCACATGCTGCATCCATGGCTGCTAGCAGGGCCATTTGCTCATGTGGATGCCGGTCATAAACTTTCCACCTCCAGGCAGAGAAAAACTCCTCTATTGGATTAAGGAATGGGGAATATGGAGGGAGATATTCAACCAGAATTCTGTCATGTGCTGCAAACCACTCTCTGACCTGATGGGAGTGGTGAAAACGGACATTATCCCAGACAACAACATACTTGCTGAGTTGGCCTCCACCTCTCTCATTCTCAGGGACTAGGTCCCTGTAAAGAGTGTCTAAAAATGTCAGGAGATGTTGGGTATTGTATGGACCAAGAAGGGGGATATGGGTGAGGACGCCGTTGTCTGCACACATGGTAATATTCCCTCCGCGCTGACCAGGGACTTCAGTGGTTGCCCTCTGTCCAATGCGATTTCTTCCACGCCTTCTGCCTTTGGCCAGATTGAAACCTGCCTCATCAACATATATGAATGTGTGCAGTGTTTCCCTGGCTTCCAGCTCCAGTACACGCTTTAGAGAGAGACAGAAATGCAATGTCACAATATGCCTGTGTACAGTAACAAACAGTAATGCATGCATTTGGTAAAACACATTGTAGAGTATGTGCTGTGGAATTGCAAGTGTACTGCATGAAACTACGAAGTACTGTAAAACAGTTTGCAGTGCAGAACATAGAAGACTAGCTTTACCTGCACATACTGGTGACGGATCTCCTTCACCCTGTCACTGTTTCGTTCAAATGGCACTTTATACAATTGCTTCATGTGGATTTCATTTTTCTTGAGTACTCTGTCAATTGTTGAAATTGAAACAGATTCAATATTGCCAAATACCGTGTAATTCTCTATGACAGCGCTTTGTATTTCTCTCAGCTTTATTGCATTGTTTGGAATGACCATTGCACAAATGGCTTCTTCTTGCTGTGGGGTAAAAAGGGGCCCTCTTCCGCCTCCGCGAGGTTGTCTTACAATCCTATGTGGTGCAGAGTGAACTTTTTGTGAAATTGCAAATACAGTACAGTAACATGTGATGTGTCTGAGATGGCACAGTACAGTACAGTGTATTACTGTTTGCATACCTGTTTTCCCTACGGAATGTTTGAATGATTGAACTGACAGTAGTTCTTCCAATATTGGGTTGCACCCTTCGACCAGCCTCCTCCATGGTGAGGCCGTGATTGACAACATGGTCCACAATTGTAGCCCTTATTTCATTAGGAATCCGCCTATATCTGCCTCTTCTCCCTCTTCCCCTTCCCCTTCCTCCCCGCATCCTCACCCCTCTTCCACGGTGCTGACCTTCCATTTTGTGTCACAGAAGTGTAGAAATGGTACACACTAGCTCCTGCGCAGTTTATATATGCTTGCCAATTGGGGATTCACAGGATTCATCCATAATTGACAGTGAACAAGTTGTTTGTCATTGGTTACAACTAAACTTTCACACGCCTCCTCATGAGTGACAGCTGTAATTCACCTGAGATCAATTGTTCAATTTCGGAGACATTTCCAGGAACAATGATACAGAAAGGTATAGGATTTGCTTGACAGATGGCCAATATTTGGCATGTGATAACTAGTTCAACAATTTTGTGTGTGATGACTCAAGCAATGGATGTATGACTATTAGTTTTATTGGGAACGAGTATTCAGCATCCATAGGTATGATTACTTTTGACTGACATGACATAAGCAAATGGAAATGTCAGAAAGCAGCAGGGAAATGTATGGAAGCAACTGATTCATGTCCAAAATCATTTGCAGTTTGTTCAGAGAGAGGAGAAATTGCTACTATGATGTGCACAAATGACTGAGTGTTGTGGAGGTTGAACTAATAGTTATGAGAATTTCAATTCTGATCTGAGAAACGCACCAAAGCGACTGAGAAAAACTGTAATGACCTATAACTGCCGGGTTACCTGTATTTATTCTTCTATAATGTATGTAAACATACAGATTTGTTTCCCAGCTAAGTCTCTGTGAGCCATAAGTCTTTTCTTATGGCTTCCATCCCACAGTGATACTAGCTAATAACTGTTGGAACTGGATGCTAAATTACCCACACCCTAATGTACAGCTAGCGGTTTGCATTGGGGGCAGCAGAGTGCAATTTGTCTGCAATTCAGATTTGTTTGTTGAAGCTTGGTGCCTACTCTTAGGACTTTCTCTGCCAGCAGCCAGGACATGTTAGCTCTAATCAGTCACATTAGTCCCCACAATTTTTTTGGAGCTTTTGTGTGTGTCTGTGTCCCAACCTCCGCCCCATTCCCCCAGGTATTGTTTTTGGAATTGACATCATTTCATTTAATTAAGATTTATTGGAAAGGGATAAGGAAGCAGGAGCCCTCAGAGCTAATCAGTGGGTTAGCTGTCAACCTAGTTTGGTGACTAAAAAGTAGTAATGAGTTGCACACAGTTTACATGCAATTCCCTGGAAACCCTGGCTTTTTCTTTTTAGATTGGCTTACACACTGACACGTGTAGAGCAGATCACCTACTAACCGGAATGCTGGTGGTTTGATCCCAGCCCTGCTCCAGTCTGCATGCCAAGTTGGGCAAGATATTAACCCCATGTTACTCTGATGCATCCATTGCAGTATGAATGCATGTGAATTAGAATGAGACATCTAATTCGATAGGAAGAACTTAGAAAAAAGCATAGATAAGGAAGTGCTGGTGTACAATGATGTTGTGTAAAGCTCTTTGAATGCTCAGATAGAGTAGAAAAGTGCTATATAAGAACCAGACCATTTACCATATAAATAAAGGTTAAGTAGATAAAAAGACATGTGACAGACCAGCTGTGGAAGTGACAAGCTAACAGTAAACAGCTCATAGCAAACTTGTGTCTACCACAGTATTTGAATCATGTAAATAAAACTTGAGTTACTCTTTTGTTCCACTTCCTGTTCCACACATTACCATTCCCAGGTTGTGACATACTAACACTAGATCATAAGTGCTTCTCAATGGATACCCTTTTGGCAGCAGCACAACAGAAAAGTATTGTCAGATGAGAAAATATAAAAACCCACCAAAGTCCACACTGGGCTGTGTGTGGGATGGCAGCACCAGACCTTCACCAAAAGACACAAGCTCAACACTGGTTTAAGTGGGCAGTTTTGGCTTATATTTTTAGTGGCTTTTTAGTTAGGGAATGGAAAATATCATGGTTTGAGATAAAAGAGAAATAAATCTTCATGTTAATTACATGTTCAAAGGAAAACCTCTTACATTGGCACCAGGAGTCAGGCAAACATTTCTACAGAGAATATTTGGCCAAGAGTCCCGCCCAAATGGCAGTTTGTAAAAAGCTGGGTGTGAGACTCGTTCCTATCAAATAAAAGTTCCAAGAGTTCCAAAACAATGTTTTTTGCAGGTGTTCCAAAGAGAGCTTATTATCTGTTGCTAGTAACTAACCATTGTCCTTGTGTGTTGTGGGTTTTTGCATCCACAACAAACAAAAAAATAACATTTTATGGTATTGAGTAACATACATTATAGACATGAAACTACCAACAATAAAAAAAAATGGGGAAAAATCCGCAGTAACAATTAAATATACATAAGACGATACAAATTCAAATATGTTATGATAAAAAATTCGAAAAAAATTATGTGTATAATTCATTAAAAGGGCTTTAAATCTGATTTGCAGATCTTTGGCATTTACTGTAAAATATTTCATCTCTGTGTAATTTAATTTCAGTTGGTAGTGTGTGCTCCATAGATGACAGGCGTTTATGGAGAATCCTAACTGGTAAAATTTGGATCTACAATGTACAGTCTCACAATATGCAACTTTATAGTTGCTATCCACCATTCTCCTAGTGTCTTATCTATTAAATTCAATTTCAGTTAAATTCAATTTTATTTATACACCGTCAAATCACAACAACAGTCGCCTCAAGGTGCTTTATATTCTAAGGTAGACCCTACAATCATAGCTGGACTGGCCATCGGGCATACCGGGCATTTGCCCGGTGGGCCGCTGGCGATTTTTTGTTTTTATGGGCCGATCGATGTTTTTTTTTTTTTTGGAAGGGTATAAATAATGAAAGGTGTTGGATTGGCCAGTTGGTCATGATTGACTCTGGGCTGGACCAATTACAGCCGAGGAGGTCGGATGCACCCTCCCCCTTGTTTAGCAATCTTATAGACGAACTAAAGAAAATGGAGAACAAAAAAAGGAAAGAAGGTGCAGAAAAAATTAGGACCAAAAAGAAACGAGCCCTTCAGGCAGACGCTGCCAAATGTGTAAAAATAACTGAATTGTTTGGCGGTAGCTATGGCATAGCTTCCACAGATTTAGCAACATCAGCAAGTGGTGGAGGCCAGCAGGTGGATAAGGGAAAGGGGAGGCAAGAGGAGGAGAGACCGAGGCGGCCGCCGGTCATAGTGGCAGAGGAACTGAACTTCAGGCAAGAAGTTATGACCTGCTGTCTGTGTCAGATATAAACCAAGTTTAGTTGTAGTTTGTTTTCGTTGTGCTGACTTTTTACAGGCGCTTAGAATAACTGGTACTGCGTACTAGCTAGCATGATGGAGTTTATATACTGCTGGGCGGGTGCTATGAAGTTACTGATAGTAAATTTTATTTTATGCTTCAGGTTAGTTTCTCAAACTCCTCAAAATCTTAACAAATTGTGCCAATCCTTACATGTTGCACCAGGCTGATTTATCATCTAAAGTGGAGAAGTCTGTGACAGAGGAGACAGAAGAGCAGCAGAGAGAGATGGAGAGATGACTTCATGTCATCCATGAGGGATGCATTTGACATATGTTTCACATATTATAGCCCAACAAGTTACTCATAGCAATTTAAATACCAGCAATCAGTTTTTGGCAGACTTTTTGGCACAACACCGGCTATTGCAGTTAATAATACAACAGCTTCTTGCCATTTTTTGTGTTTCTTTTTATCGCTGTGTAACTGAGCTCAATTGAAAGCCTGCATGCGCTAGTACCTCTTGCCACAAGTTCCCAGAATCCTTTGCGGTTTTACCCCTGAATGACGTCACATTTTTGGTGGGCCGGTCTCTAGTCAAAATGCCCGGTCCGATTTTTTGTCCCAGTCCAGCCCTGCCTACAATAATACATACAGAGAAAAACCCAACAATCATCTGACCACCGATGAGCAAGCACTTTGGCAACAGTGGGAAGGAAAAACTCCCTTTTATATATCTTTTATAGATCTATCAAGAAAAAGGCCTTGTGGCTTGACTCTTTACATTACATTACATTTAAAAACAATTTCTTTTTAAAAAATGAATGAAAATCTATAATTTCATCAAAGAGGTTTTTTATTAATTTCCAAAGCTTTCCTGTTGTGTTGGAAAAATTAAGTTATTATTTCTTTGTCCCATTAATGTATATTAATGGGACAAAGAAATAATAACTTAATTTTTGGATCCACTTCTTAAAAGAACAAAGAAAAAGACTTTGTAGTAACCAGCAAATCATTTAACAACCCAGTGTTGTTTTTAATTTTTCTGTCAGTTTTGTGTCCAGTTCAAAATTTGTGCCGTTTGGTGACAGTTTAACTCTCTGAGTTGATTACCATATGCCACAAAGCTCAATGCAGCAGCCTGGGTTTGACCCAGGGACTTTGGCTGTTGTATTACAAATTGTCTTGTGAATGTACGGTCTGGCTAAATAAGCTAAGTTTACAAGCTAATGAACCTCAGCGGAGTCTCGCTCATTAGTTACACCCTTACTTTTACAATTTCATTGAACTTAATAGTTCAACTGTTCTCATATCATCATCTCAATGATCTCATCTGTTCTGTTGTGGTGGCTGTGGCTCAGGTGGTAGAGTAGGTCATCTACCCATTGGAAAGCTGGTGAATTGATCCCCAGCTGTAGCAATCTTTGCAGATACTGAACTGGCGCCCCTGATGCAGCCATTGAATTGTCTGTGAATGTTACATGAAAGTGACTGACACTTGTAGTAGAAAGGTTCTGTAGTACCAATCCAGTTAGTAATATCCACATTAATCTTACTGTAGTACTTAGAAAATAAGACAGAATGTGTCACAAAATATACAAAGTGATTATTCCAAAAAATGTCTCATCCTGTTTTTATCTTGCTGAGTGAAAAAAATAGAAGCTTAAAAGAATTTAAAAAAATAAATAATTTAAGAAGTTCTGCACATCAGGCAGACAGTGAGGAAGAAAATTTTGACAGGACCCGACCGCAAATACTGCAGAGGGAAAACTCTGACTTAATGTTGCATCATGTAGAATAAACCCCCCCCCCCCCCCCCCCTCCCCAAAAAAAAACAACAACAACACAGGATGGGATGAAAACACACCACTGAAGTTTTGTGTCAAAATAACTTCCAGAGAGAAAAATGAAGCATATGCTGCAACCAGAGCAGCAATATAACTGAATGTGCCCTTTCCTCATATATCAAACCAGAAAGCTCCAATCTGAAAATACCAGCATGTTGCAGTCTGTTCTGTCATCATGAATGACGATCATTTGGTCCATGTTTTATTTATTACATGTCTGTGTATCCTTTCTTCTTTTTTACTGCATTATTTCCCCTGCCTGTCTCTCAAAATCTTTCAATTTTACAGTTGTCCACCTCTAGCGTTTCACTATGAGCAAGTCTGTGTGTTTGCCTTTTACTTAAGCTTTTTGGTCCCAGCTGGCCCTGGTGGAAAAACTTCAATCATTATTACAAACCAGACCCCTGTGGTCTCCTTCTCTGCCCCCTCCGTTCTCTTTTCTGTTGTTCATCCAATGTTTTTATGTTCCATGCGGTGCCATTCTCAGTCTATGATTTACTTTTTCACTCACTCTCTTCTGCCTTTTTTTGGTGCTCTTCTTCAGCCCTCCCTCCTCTCACTCTGTTTCTGGACCATGTCTGCTTTGTGCCCATTTTTGCCCATGAGTGCCTGAAATATTAATGTGGGTGGTTTTCACTGTGCCTCCCTTTCATCAGGATGAGGACAGTTATAGAGGATATAAAATAAAATAAATTGTTTTCATACCTCTTGCAGATTGCAAAAGGGAACACTTATGACACCGAGACAAAAGCACTGGTGAAAAGAAAGCAGCAGTCAAAGAGAAGAGAAAGAAAGAAAGAGGGACTGATGGGAATGGTGTTCTTTAACTAAAAAGGAGAAAGCAATAGATGAAGGCCATCTGAAAATCAAAGGACAGGCATTAAATCCCTAAAGGGACCAGTAATATCTCAGAAAGTCTACAAGATCTTCCTGCCATTTGTTTTTCTGTCTTCAAAACAATGTACAGCTGATTCAGGTACATCTTCTTTTTTTTGGGTGGGTTGGGGGGCATTTTAACTGACTTTATTGGATAGATACACCCCAAGTAGACAGGAAAGCAGAGGGGAAGTCATGCGGCAAAGGGCCACAGGTCAGACTTTGAACCTGGGCCGGCCACTTTCAGCTATGTGGCATATGGTCGCCTGCTCACCCGACTGAGCTAAGCCAGCGCGGCAGAGTCGGGTACATCTTAGATGAAGTGCAGCAAACGTCATTTGAAGACTCCATTGATGCTCCTTTGTTTTCATTGGAGACCAAATGAACAAGGACATCAGGCATTTTGAACATTTGTACAATTTCGATTTAAGAGGAGATTTCAAAACTAGTGTTTTCAAGGGAAGGAGTTGCCAGAGAAACACTTATGCAGACAAAGAATACACCTGCCTTCAAGTTATTAGAAAAACTTAATTATTATTTCGACTCATATTCGATACCTGACTCTGTCAATATAAAAATTGAACAAACCTGTTTATCAGGACTTTTCGAGAACATCATTTTATGAGATTGGAAGGATTCCAGTTAAAAATCATTTAGATGCTGATTGAACAATCAGTCTTAATCTTGTGTACAAGACATTTTGGTAAACGTGTATGTACCCACACATACTGCAGTCAGGTAATCAGTGTACATATTGGCTGGAAACATGCACACATACTTTCCTATTATTTAATCTATCAATGCTTTTAAGTAGTTCTCAAAAAAAGTCATGTTGGACTTATTTTAGGAGAAGTATGTCCTAAAATGTCTCAGCAACTGTTGATGTTCCATACATTTAATACACATTTCCTGATGGATATTTTGATCCTTTAAACATCAGCATGCTGACACACTAATTTTACAACACTGTACCTGTATGGCAAACACACATGAGTTTAATGTGTAGTTTCTTTAACAGATGGTATCATTTGTTTGTTTGGCATCCTTTTGGATTCACTAACTAGATAATAATAAAGTTCAATCCAATCCCTGTCAGATCTGAGAACGGGGAACTCTGTGGCACTGTTGGCAACCTGTCTTGGCATGGAGCTGCTTTTTTGCATTTCTCACACTAATTGTCTCCATCTGCTGTCCCTTGGTACTATTTCCAGCTGCTGATGGCTAAGCATTGGAGGTTGTCTTTCACACAATCTTCCCACCTTTAGACAGTCTGTCTTAATCTTGGGAATTTCTTGAATTGGCTGCATAGGAATTGTTTTGAGATGCTGTTCTCATTTATCCTGGTTTTCTCTAGTTATCATCTCTTAGCATTTCTTCCTCTGGCCATAAATCTTGACTGGTAACATGCTGCTAAGATCTGCTATTCATGAGTGACGCTTTTTGTTTTGATGAACCATGGTGGCCCAGGGATCAGTGTGGAAAGTGACTTTGTACACTGCCAGGTTTTATGAAAGTTTCCTTTTTTAAAAATATTATTTTAGTATAGCTAAATTGAGTATTCAAATTTCTCTGGTCACTATCAATTTTCCTGACACTCAAGAATAAAAATGCTCTAAAAGATGCCTTCAGAAATTCGTATAGCCATCCTACAAGCTATTGAAACAGTGGAACATTTCTGTATGAACAAAATGAAAGAACAAAAAACAAAACACAAACTGCTTACCCATCAGAACTTCATCTTTCAGACTTTGAATTTGAGAAGTGTTGTCAATTACTTTGCTGAACACAAAGTCCTGGCAGTATACTCAACCTGCCCACTCTCTTCTGGCTCTTTTGAGCACAGTTGTTTTTCTTCGGCTTGATAAACATAATTAACAAAGCAATAGTGACGAACTTCTCTATAAGATGTGCTCAAAAAAATAAATTGTTGGAACCAAAAAGTCACATATACCCACATAAAGACGGTGTCAGTATGGATAGATAGATCATCAAAATATTCCATTTTAACACAGGGAACGGTTTATTTGTTTTTCAGACAATATCTCGCCTATTTAGTTGAATGCAGTTTTATTTCAGTATGACTTTGAGAGTTTAGGTGATTTGTTTCTTTTTTTAAGTTATATAAATTGCTTGTAACACCTTTTATCAATCACTTGTATTGACCCACTACTTGAAATCGTGTAGATCTGAAATCTGACTAGCTGATTGGGAGGAAGGTAAGATTTTCTCAGATATATACATGATACTTTTATGAGCATTTAAGCAAAGTAGGGTAGAATATCCCAAAACATCAGGTGAAAGTACAATTATTTGTTAAAAAAAATAAATAAACATTCAAAGAGAGGGAAAGCAAAGTATGTAAAATATATTGTTGCCCTTTTAACATCCATCTGTCTCTTTTCTTAACCACCTGTCCAGTTCACGCTCATGGGGTATGGCTGGACCCTATCCCAGCTGTCATAGGGCAAAAGGCAGGGTACGCTCTAACTGGTCAGCAGTCTGTTGCAGAGCTGTGATCTGAAAATTGTTAAAACTGAAATTATATTATAATTTTAGTGTGTTAAACAATACAACAACTACAGAAACTATTTACTCGCAAAAG
The DNA here is from genome assembly GCF_965226115.1 of Aulonocara stuartgranti. Taxonomy (NCBI): domain Eukaryota; kingdom Metazoa; phylum Chordata; class Actinopteri; order Cichliformes; family Cichlidae; genus Aulonocara; species Aulonocara stuartgranti. The sequence goes on from NC_138958.1 coordinate 32,249,980, forward strand.
TCTCGAGTCACCCCTCATTTCTCTTGAAATGATTTTTTTTCATGAATCGTTAAAGCATAAATCTTCGTCGTCAAAATTAATGGAAGCAAGTATATAGGAAAATGTCAGATTTTGATCTATCATGCAACACCATCTAGAAAGCATCTGTTTGGCAGTTGCTATATTTTCCAGCATGCCAATGATTCCAAAAACGCTGCTAATGTAGTAATAGCATACCTGGATTTATAAAATCGCTCTAGAACGGTTTGCAGCCGAGTGTGAAGCGGTGAGAATGAGAATTAGCACCTCCAAAAGCGTGGAGTACGCACTCCGGGTCAGGGATGAGTTCCTGCCCCAAGTAGTGGAGTTCAAGTATCTCGGGGTCTCGTTCATGAGTGACGGGAGAAGAGATCGACAGAAGGATTGGTGCTGCTGCAGTGATGCGGTCGCTGTACCGGTCCATCGTGGTGAAGAGCAAGCGGAGTGTAAAAGCAAAGCTCTCATTTTATCGGTCAAGCTACGTCCCTACCCTCATCTATGGTCATGAGCTATGGGTAGTGACAGAAAGAATGAGATCACAGATACAATGGGCTTCCTCTAAATGGGCTTCCTCCAAAAGGTGGCTGGTTTTTTGATATGCCAGTTGATATGGTTCGGGCAACTGACAAGGATGCCTCCTGGGAGCCTCCTGGGTGAGGCATGCCCCACTGGGAGGAGGCCCCGGGGCCGACCCAGGACATGCTGGAGAGATTATATCTCTTGGCTGGCCTGGGAACACCTTGATGTTCCCAGGCCAGCCTGGAGGAGGTGGGTAGGTAGAGGAAGGCCTGGGCTTCTGTACTTGGGCTGCTGCCCCGCGACCTGGAGGGCAAGCGGAAGAAGATGGATGGATGGACAGATGGATTTATAAAATGCACAATGGAACATGATCAGCCTCGGATTGGCCTCACAAGAGCTTGGACATCAAACCCTGGCTAAGCAATGTGGGAAAACCTTGATGGGGAATGGAAGAAAAGGCATCCAAGATCCAAAGAAGAGTTCTGGGATGTCCTTCGGAAAGCTGCTAGAACTACTGTAGTCCTGAAGATTATTTATAGATAGATAGATAGATAGATAGATAGATAGATAGATAGATAGATAGATAGATAGATAGATAGATAGATAGATAGATAGATAGATAGATAGATAGATAGATAGATATCTTACCATATATGTTTATATGGAAAACATATATTCATAGCTGGTGCTTGGCTTGGGTTCTCTCCCACAAATGTCTAGTGGTGCCCGTTACTTCTTATCTGGGTCTGCTGCAACAACACACCAGGGAACAGCAGGCTTTACCCTTTTTTTACTGAATAGGCACTCTTTTTTAATTGCATAAAGTAAACTATAGCTCACTTTATTTTTTAACCTCACTGGCATAAAGGAATATCATCACCAATGTTTTCTAGTGTTTACTTCACTTGTGGTCCTGTTGACTTTGCTTGTGTGAACCAGCCATAAACTGTAACACAGCTAAAAATTGAACAAAATTAAACTGAAGACTGCACTTCAGCTGTAAGTTCCACACATTTCAGCAACTGCAAAACAACCCCCCAAATCCAGGCTTCAAAATATCCATTGAGACAGCTTTATAAAGCTTTTCCCTTAGAATTTGAAATGACTGCAACGACCTCTGGATCAATGCTTTTACTTGTTGGAGAAGCTCATGTATGTTTAGAAAAACACGTCCAAAGCAACTGATTGGCTTAGTCTTGACCAGTGATTTGTTTTCTGTTGTTGAGCCTTGTGAGTCATGTTTGAGAGCGGCCACTTGTATGTTATGCCAGCGAACCCATAAGGCAGCTTTCACGGCCAGAAACACTCAGTACGGAGCATTAGAGCAAGCGTGCATGTGGCTGAATGGTAGGTGTAAATACAGTGCACATGTCTTTGTGCACAGATTCACTCATGTGTGTACCATTTGCCGTCAAAGAAATCTTGTAATATAAATTGAAGTACCCAAACAGTGAGTCATGTGTGACTGGCTTGTTTTCTTGGCAGGCCCCTAAACCGACTCGCTATAAACCAGGCACAAGTACAGCACTTTGTAAGTTTTAAATGAGCTATTCTGTTTCATTTAAAACCTAGAGGACATGAAACACATGCAGAGTTAGGGGAGGGCACAGAGACTCACCTTATACTTGCTGAGATGGAAGCTTTTATAGATCTTGGAAGCACTGGTCCCAGCTGTTGTAGCACAATCCTGACCACCACTGACCTCGTTGCAATTGAGATAACTAGTAAGCTGCTGACATACTCAGCTCAGGCAGTCCAGAGAGCTGTCACAACCCCAAGAAGGGAAGAAGAAAGAAAAGAAAGCAGAATAACAGTGAATAAAAATGACAGGTAGGACAGTATAGGGAAAGCGGGCTGAGAAAAGAAGAGAACAAAAGCGAAGAGGGAGACAGAAACGAACAGCGAGCAGCACAAAAACAAGACATTTAAAGGAGTTTAAGGAGTACGTTCTGTTTAGGTAGATAACCTCTCTTTTCCAATGTGTTACATTTGATATCGAACTAGCTGACCTGATCGATCTGAACTGCTGCTGTAGCTTCACCAACTCCAGCAAAAACATTTGGAGCAATTTCTGAGATAGTCAGGCGCAGGAGAGGCGCAGAGCAGCTCTTAGTTTTGGCAAAGTGATGTTTTCAGCACACCGTAACCACGGTGATTTGAGAAAACTGTATCGACCACTATTACTTGTAACAGGACAAGATAAACATTTTGCACAATAATGTCTCAAATCAGGAAATATTATCAGCATACGCTGTTTAAAATATTACAGAAATCCTAGTTATTTCTTGGATAATGTGACAGTATGTGTTTACTCTCACAACAGCTCGTGGATTACTCATTTATGGTTTGGTGACTCTTCTTTTATCAGCTGCTTGTTGTCTTTGTGGTATTTCAGACAAGTGTTGCTAACAGAGTAAGTGTAGTGTGCAACATCAACACTCATAACATTGTTAAGCATGTTTTTCCTGTGTCATCTTTACTTTTTTTACTTTCATTAAGAGGATGGAAAATTCAAATTTGCCAATACCATTATATACATTCAGATCATTTGGCACGTCTAAAAGCTAGTAAAACACTCTGAAAACAGTAAAAAAATAAACACAGTGGATTGAGGTTCAACTACACCTCCACCATCTTGGTTATGTTCTCAGGAGGGTACTCCTTTTGACCAGATTTTCAGATTTGTTCTGTGCTATTTATGTCTACGCAAAACTACACATTTTGCATCAAAGGTGTTTCTTTTTACCCAGGTGTGTCAAATATAACTTACTGTTTAGTCATTAAGCATCCAAAATGAAGACCAGAGAGCTGTTTTTAGGATGAAAGCTTACCATTCTAAAGCTAAGCAAAGGGGGGAAATCCATCAGAGATATTTCAAAAACATTGGGGATAGTCAGCAGCACAAACAAACTGGCTTTGCTGTTTCAACACTTTTTGATGGCACTAAATAAGAAGCAAAGAGCAAATACTGTTTGAAAGGAAAAAAATGTCCTGCGTGGATGTTTTGGTTTTCCTTCACAGCTGCACTAGTTTAACATTGTGTTCACATTTGGTTAGGCTTAGAAAAAGATAATGATTTGAGTTAAAATAGCACACAATCACAACATTACATGGGAACAATAACTGTGAAAGGATACCCACTACTCCCTTGCAATGTGTCCAAGTCTCCATATGCAATGTGTGTGTGGACAGGGTTGTAATGCAGGGTGATGAAACTTGTTTTCAGACAGTCTTTCTTAAGAGTCAAACTGTGTTTAAGTTTTATCACAGAAATGATGATTCAAGGTATAGAACCTTCGAGCGGTTTGTTAAAAGACTTTTTGGTGTGAAAGAAGCGACTTAGCAACTTAAGCAATTAGGGACAATATTTCTTTATATAGAGGAGATGGTGCATTAGATATAGTTTTACAGTCCAACAAGAACTTAATTTAATCCTTGGTTCATGCCCAATTATCTCCAGCCAAACCCTAGTTGAAATCCAAATTGGAGTGGAGAGCTGACCTTTGTGAAAACATAAAAACCACGTGATTCAGTTTAAGACTCCATCCAAGCTGAAATGATATCAGTTTGTTACTGGGGTACAGCTGAGACAATACCCTACACCCATGCTGTCTCTCCAGGGATGTGAAAAGTAAAACCTTTAGACTCCAGTCTTAACTGACTTTTTGAAAGGGTTGATTTTCACAGAAGGTATGCCATCGAATGGAGACAGGCAGAGGATAGCTGTTGAAGAGAGCGAGGTGGACAGCTATCTAAAGAGACTCTATGTGTCTTGACACATCATTAAAATCATATGAGCACTTCTTGTTAGAGGACATAAATGTCAACAGCAGATGTGAAGGAATCAGTGAAAAATGTAAAGAGTCCTTACATGTGTGATGATGAACTCACAGTTTCCCCACATGCTCTATGCTCAGGTGGTGTCTCCCTCTAATAGGCACTGCTGTAAAGGTGCAAGGTTACACAGTGTTAGTGTTTCCAGTTGCCATGGTTTCACCATCACAGGTCTGACTGTCCCCTTTGTCAGCATCTGTCACATGTGAAATGGTCCCAGATGGCAAGCACTGATTTCATTAGCTGAGACTCTTAAGAGGATCCACTGATTTTTTTTTTTTTCCTACAGGGATTATCTCTTGCGACAGGCTGGCCGACCACATTTCGACAGATTTCACCAGGCCCTGTCCCTTATTAACTCTATCACTCTGTCAGATGCCCAGAGAGGCTCCCCCACCTAATATAACTGCTATCATTATTCCCTCTTCCTCCTTCATGTGTAGCAGCCTGTGCCAAAGGGAACTTATGGTGGGGACTTAAAGCTACATAGCACTTGGTTAAAGTTGCATGAGACATTGTGCTATAGCACCGCTACTGTTCATCATGTTATTGTATTTCAGAAAATGGATAACAGCAGTCCTCACTTCTAATTCCTGAGGTCAAAATTTCATTCAATTTCCTATAGCTAACAAATGTGTTCCTTTTCCTGTAAATCTTGATAGCACCCAAAGAAAACAAATATATGATCACAATTTATATTGCACTTTTATGAGACTTTACCAGTTTTGTACAGTGAAGAAAAAACATTAAATAATTTCATATTTCTTATGTATATGTCTGGAGTTCAGACCATAGGATGTTATCAGAAACAACATGCAATCGACACATTACTGACAGAACTTAAAATGCACTTTTGTTGAGTTGGTGGGAAGCTCATACAAACAAGAGTCCATGCAAAATCAAAACAGAGAGATTAAAATGATCCAACAAACTTAGCAATAAGCCAGGGACCTATTCAGGTTCAACAAACCAAGGAATAATGCTGACAGACTAATGATGAAAAGTAAAGCAGACCCCAAAACAATAATCCATAACATCATGAACGACCTCCAATGAGGAAGGGTGGAAAAATCACATTCCACTGTTTAAAGGAATGTCATTTTTCCACAGTGTCTTTTGTCATGTCTCCTTCTCCTCACCCCCAACTGGTCATGGCTGATGGCGGCCCTCAGCGAGCCTAGTTCTACTGGAGGTTTCTTTCTGTTAAAAGAGAGTTTTTCCCCCCTTACTGTGCCCAAGTGCTTGGTTTTCTCTCTATTATTGTAGGGTACAATAAAAAGTGTAACATTGTTGTGATTTGGCATTAAATACATAAAGCTGAACTGAACATAACTGGCTGCTCCAGTCTGCAGGGCAAGATACAAATCCCAAGTTGCTCTCTAATGCGTCTATCTAAAGTATGAATGTTCGACAGAAAGCATTTCATAGAGAAAGCAAAAAAAGTATTTGCATGAATGAGTGTAAATGGATGAATGAGACAAGTTGTATAAAGTGCTTTGACTGGTCAGATAGAGTAGAAGAGTACTATATAAGAACCAGTCCATTCACCTTTTTGGAACAGACTAAATCATTTTTATTGATGATGTAATTTATGACTGTCTTAGCAGAATGAATATAGAAGCCTAATGCAATCATTTTGTCTTCTGTCTTCTGCTACATTAAAGAGAAGTACATTCAAAATATTTGAGAACAACTTGATCATACAGCAAAGAATGAAAACACACTCAACAAATAACTTTTTCAGGGGGGAAAAACAGAAGGTTTTGGACGGGCCAAGTCAAAGACCATATCGGCTTGGCTGTAATCAATATTCTGTTTAAAAGAGTTCATTAACTCTGAGGTCAACAACTGACTTTTCAATTCCAAAAAGGTGATCAGGGTTAGTTCAAGCAGATACATGAGTAAGGAAAGAAAGCCATCTCCATCAGAGTCCAATACTAGGATTCACCATGGCAACAGGTAAGTAAAGAGCAAACCCTCCGTTTGAATCCAGTGGATCTAGGAATATGAACATGTGACAGACCTTGATATTTATCTTAAATAGGAGGGCAGGAAGGAGAACCCACTTTTACTGAGTTACTGCTATTGGTAGTTACTGAACTAAAAAATGCAGAATGGCTTTCCAAGTATTTAATGAATGTAATGTTTTATCACTAAAGCCAAATGTTAAAAGAAAGGCCTCAGCTTTTATAGATTTGAAAAATTTCAGCATAATTTTGGGAGGATGAGCTATTTTAAATAAAGAATCTCTGTTATCCTTTTCCATGTTGGATCCATCCTGATATGCAAGTGGACTTGAATCAAATACAGTTTGCTGCACCATTACACAGTCTATGATAATTTTGGGTGGTTGGTCCAGTGGTCGACCCACTGAGACTGATTTAGATGATTTTCAGTGGAAAGTATGCAGAGAGTCAGACTCTGAATTTCAGACTCCGTACTTTTGGTAATGTTGACAGCATAATGACTGAATCTCAATTTGTGAGCAGGTTTCAACATAAAATGCTCAGATCACAGACTGTCTGCAGGCTACATTTAGACTGACTTCAAAATACATTCCGTTATATTTTTAATGTTCAATATGTGTAACATATTTTTTAATAAATCATAAAAAATGACAGTCTTGCAATTATGATTAGTGTTATGATTTTAGTCATAATACTATGTACAACAAATGGCTTTTAACCAGCTGAGAAATACATCTTGATTTAAAAACATATCAAATGTGTTCATGAAAAAAATCTGCACTGAATTAAAAGGCTTGAGTGTTCAGTGAGTAATTAACTGCTAATATCTACAGTGAGATTAAGTATTATTGAAATTACTATGAGTCACCAGTGCTACTTCTCAGTCGCCTAAAGATGCACATGTGGTATAAATGTGAAAATCTTGGATGACTTTTTTCATAAGTTTTCACATGTGCAAATCTTTCAGAAAACGTGACCTCTGACCTTGGTAGTAGGTAGTAGATGCACCTATTGTTTCAATTTGAAAATCCTATCTCGCCTCGTTCTTGAATTATCACATTCACAAAGTTGGGTGCGCACAATAGCTGCCCACCCATCCAACCTCTTACAGCTGAGGGGTAGAAAGGAAGATGGCATATAAGAAAAACAGCAAGTTAAACTTGGTGTATTTAGTGATCACCAACTCTCTGGCACCACCAGGAACTCCTGCCATGTCCATTAAACTGGACATGGCAGGAGTTCCTCATTAAAGCTTTTATGACTAATGTGTTAAATATGTTATTAAAACTTTCTTATATCACCAGTGTTGGTCAAGTTACTTGAAAAAAGTAATCAGTAACTAATTACTGATTACTTCCCCAAAAAAGTAATCCCGTTACTTTACTGATTACTTATTTTCGAAAGTAATTAATTACTTAGTTACTTGGTTACTTTTTAAAAACACGATTTACAACCTGAATAGGTGATAAAGCGATAGATCTTTCAGCCCAATTCTACTTTTTCTACATAATCCATCATATAAAATGTAATCAAATGGAAAAGTCCCTTTTTAAAACTTGTTTTATTAGTTTTAATCTTTTAACTTTAAATTTAATTATATGCAACATTCTCTGACTGGAAGAAATTTGTTTAATATATAAACCTATTTTCTGCACATTCTAGCACATAATTTATTTATTTTTTCCTTTTACACTCACTCTTTCAAATAGATGCAAGTAAAACACAGCAGAAAATAAATAAAGTCAAAGACTAGCTGTCCTTTTGCTCTATTTTCACCTGTAAAGCAGGCGTTGGGTAGGCGGAGGTTTACCCTGGTGAAGGTGTGCCGCGGTGGTAAGTGGAAGAATCCGGGAGTGTCTCTGTGAATTTCCCATTATGTCATAGTGCACTCGGTGCTTGCTTGGAAGTTTAGTTTTTTTTTTCGCTGTAAAAAGAAGTTTTCTTCCCACGCACAACGGACACTAATGTTTTTGTCACTTTTTTTTTTTTTTTTTTTTTTTTTTCCGCCTGTCCCATTTGGTTCTTTAGCCATCAGAATTGTTGTCTGAAGACCAACAAGGATACCCAATGGATTTACTTTGCCAAATGGATCATCGTGGCATTGCCGTATTGGTCCATTTGGTCGATCTTTGTTTTTATTATTTATTATATTTTATTTTCAGATGTTACAGACGGGACAGACATGAGTGAGAGATAGGAAAGGGAGAAAGAAAGAGGAAGGAAAGGAAAAACAGAAGGGGAGAGGGACAGTGAGAAAGGGGGGGAGAAAAAAAATAAAAATCTCCTGGATCACCTGTTGAGAGAAGAATAGAAAACAAGCAAAAAAAGACAAACAAACCAAAAAAAAACAAAGCAACATACTAAACACAACACCATCGCATTAATCTAGCTAAGTGTAAACAGCAGTAAATACTAAATATTCAATGTTGTTGTGCAGCACGCAGGACAGATGTGCTTCGAAGTAGCAGCCAAGAAAGGTGTAATTTGGGTCTACGAGCAGTGAACACCCGTGTGCATACCTGTGTGGATCAGCGCGCTTGTATTCCAAAGGTTTCTCCATGTAACGATCTGCTAGGGAGTGTGGGGGGGCCACAGCCCCGTCCTCCAGGGTGTGAAGCAGGTATGGAGGAGATCAAAACTCCAGACATCCAGAGGCCCCCAGAACACAAGAAACCATGGAAGACCAACAGAGGGGCAGCCGCGCCACTGTTCCAGTAAGAGCTGAGGAGAGTCCCAGATGAGGGTTCACTCAGCAGCCGCGGAGCAGAAGCCAGGGGGAGTTGCAGTGACGCGCCCGTGAGCTCCGCCGGCCGCCAGCTGTGCCTGAGTGACCGAGCCCCAGGCCGAGAGGCCGGGGGCACCCCACCCCCGAAGGGGCCCGAGCGAGCCCCAGGCTCCAGGCCCCGATAAGCGGCCGCCAAGGAGTGAGCCGGTGTGTACCTGGACGCCCACCCCCAGACACAAGGAACCACCAACGCACCGACACCTGAGGGAGTCCGCCACCGGCAGGGGAAGTGGTGGTAGGTGGAGATAGGCCTCCAAACCTTGGAGGGCCTGAGGTGTCCCCAGAGAGGTGGCGTCTGATACCCAACCTGACATATAGACACAGACATACAGGCACACACAGACACAAACATCCATTCCCCCCCTCATGCTCTCATATGCACTCACTCCACACTCAACCAACGTGGAGACAGACATAGAGAGACGCTGTACACACGATCACACTCCCCAAGCGTACTCTACAAACCGGGTCTAGGTACCCTTGCCCCTGGAGGGGGGAACTGCACCCAGACCCAGGTGGTGTTACCCTTTTCCCTGAGGTGGGGAGAGGCAGACCACCCCGACTCCGTAGCAGCAGGGAGGCCCCACACTCCAGACCGCAGTCGGACGGCCAACTCCACCTAGCCCTCCCGCTCCAGCAGGCCGCAGAGAATGGGGGTGGGAGAAGACTCCAAACCTCCCTCCACTCGCTCATTGTAGTGTTGATGCATGTGTGTTCTAAGGTGCAATTAAAACCCAAGAGGGCATGGAGCTACCTGCCAAGGAGCAGCAGGTAAGCGCATAGTCCCTCCTGATAGCCCTCAATGTCTAAGTGTATTTAAAATTGAGAGGTGGGCAACGACGCCAGGGGTGAGGTGTACACCCTGATGGTAATTTGGACTCCGTGATTGTGCCCACCCCCAAGATCCTATATGTATGTGTAATGAGAGTGTGAATAATGTGAATGTCTAAGTTGTGGGATAAAATTGAGGCAGAGGCAGCCAGAAGGGGACAAAGGGGGGGGGGGGGGGGGTAGCCTCCTCTGCACCCTGGTGACATACCCCTACTCCAAGGCCCTGCATGTGTGGGTGGTTGTGGTGGAGCGGGAAGAGAGAGGCAGCTGGAGATGGGGAGGGAAGGAAGGGAGGGGCAGGTAACCCCTCCCTGGGGCCAGCTCCCCCGCTGACCCCAGTAGGCACTCCCACACTCCGCGACCCGCCAGGGAAAGGGGGCCCAGGCCCATCCAGACCGGGGCCCAGTGCAGCAGCGCCTCCCGGCCCCACAGAGCCCGGGACAGTCCACCCAACCCCACCACAGAGAAAACTGCACCCACCCCACCATCCACTCATCTTCCAGACTACATAAGACAGTAAACGCCCAGGCTGAGATGTTCCTCCACCTCTCCTGTATCTCCCCCTCCTGCAGAGAGAGTTCCTGAAGAGAGGAAAGCTCCTGCAAGATGTGACCATCTCCCCCACCAGTTGAAGAGCCCCCCAGGTGGTTCGACGCACCGGCGGCACCCTGCTCCAGGGCCGGGCCCCCATGCACCCACCCGCCCACAACCCCGGCAACACACCAACCAGGATCCAAGCCCCCGAGGCCCGGCCCGGGCCCCAGCCCAGAGACGGAGCGCCCCCAGAACCTCACGCCCATCCCGGACCCACCCAGGGCCAGCCAGGCTACCAGGTCAGTAACCCACGTCCGTCAGCACAGACCCTCCCCTAGCCCCGCTGCACGCAGCCGCGAGGAAACAGTCACCTGAGAGCCAACAGAGCCCCCAACCAGACATGACCGCTACCTCGGGTTGAGCCCCCCAAGGAAGATGCCTCCGGGGAACCCCCCGACGCCCTAAGCCTGTCCCTACCCCCACACCAATCACAACAGTGAAGGTGGGACCAAATTATGACCCCCCACCCCCACTAGGTGATGGAGCTGATAAAAGGAGTCCAGAGCAATTGATCTGATGTGGTGGCAGAGGCTGTATCAAGACTAATGTAATCTAATAGATAATTTCTATATTGGTTAGAATTAAGATTATTTTTATTTTTCCAGTTCATGAGGACTGTTTTCTTGGCTATGCATAGGGCAGTGAAAATCATATGGGCTATATTCTTTTCTGAAGTGACATTATCTAAGCTGCCCAGTAAACACACTAAGGGGAGGTTGGAATGTTACATTTCAGACACTTCGATAAGTCTTCACATATCTCGCACCAAAACTTTTGCACTGGTGGACAGAACCAAAGAGCGTGGATGTAATTGTCTGGTGTATTGCCTTGACAGTGTGAGCAGTTGTTGGAAGATGTAAAGCCCATCTTGAACATCCGATGACCTGTATAGTGCACTCTATGTAGTATTTTGTATTGTATTAATTGCAGACTGGGATTTTTAATTAATTTAAAGGTTTTTAAGCAAATCTGAGACCAGAAGTTTTGGTCTAAGCTGACTGATAAATCTGCTTCCCACTTTGCAATAGGAAGGGATATTGATTCATCTAATTTAGAAAGTGTTCTGTATATTTTAGATAATAATTTGGGGGATTTAAGAGTAAGAAAATGTGCCGCACTTAGTGGTGTTTGTAATTCAACTTGACTGAGGTTAAATTTCTTTTTTACTATGGATTTAATTTGTTGATATTCTAAAAATCTTGTCTTGTTGATCCCATATTGTGCAACTAGTCTGTCAAATGGAATAAATTCTGTTTTGTCACTTTTTATGGAATCAAACTCAAAGTAACGTCAGTACTTCCACGCTTTAAACACTGCACGCTCATACTCTCTCCTGCACTCGATTTATGATCCATTGTTGATCTGCACACAGCTGTTGTCACGAACTTCGCACTTGCTTACGTCACTGTCATGAGACATTCTCGCAAAAAAAATCACGGTTTTAGTAACGCAACGTTCCTACGGGAAAGCAACGGTAATCTAATTACCGTTTTTGCAATAGTAATCCCTTACTTTACTCGTTACCTGAAAAAAGTAAGCAGATTACAGTAAGGCGTTACTCTCTGTATATCACACATGTTGACTGACGTAGTTAGGAAGAGAAAGCTCATCTGTCATTAGGATAAATGTTTCCACACTAAGCACTGCTCATAACTGTAATAGTTGATAACTCTCAGTGGAAGCAGAACCAGTGGAAGCTAGAGGTTTAGCTACATTGTGAATGTACAAACAATTATCTGCAAGCTGCTGGCCTCTCAACTTGATAAGCTCCAGGCATTATGCATGGGACAGAGATACACCCTTGAGGAATCTTAAAAAATTACAATGACTCCATTGTCAAGCTGCATCAATTCTGCCTCCAGAGACAATAGCGAACGCCAGCCACAAGATGGAACAAGAACAGATGTGTGAGAAGCTGTATGACACGCAGCTGGTTGTTTACACATGTACACTATTTAAGATAAAAGGACAGAGAATGCTTTACTTTGGTATGTTTAAGTGCTCTCACCAGCTCACCATATGTATTCACAGTTTATTGAAGAGTAAACAAACCCATCAGATAGTCAAGACAAGTAAATGTTTAATGGCTCCTTCAGTGGCATTCACTCCTGCAACCAGCAGTAAGGAAATCACACCAGCACACATTTTTCACACAGTGGCCTTTAAAGCATACAGTTGCACAGTACATCTTCCAGTGAGCAAAATATCATTGTGTTGTAGACAACATACTGAGTATAAAAATCAGCAGTCAAACTTAAAGCACTGGGGAGCTGCACTTTCTGATTTGAGCTTTATTTGATGTGAGTGCTACTTCAGCAAGCCAGGGACAACAGCAGTGACAGAAAGAGGGAGATTATGCTTGCATCCCTGTATTCCCATGGTGTGTGTCTGTGTATGTGATACCGAAGGAAAATATGCAAATAGCCATGCATGTCTTTCAGGGATTTGCTAAATGAGATTTTTGAGGACAATGTTTTGTCCTTTGCTGCATGTACTGAAATTATGGTTGACACCTTCAGCACAGTGAAATGAGAATAAGCAAGACAGACACAGGTTTGCATGCATGTGTATATGTTTCACACGGTTTTTACGTGTGTAGAGCTGAGAGTGTTTATTGTCCTTCTGTGTCGACGCCCAACTAGGTACTGTCGAAAAACCGCTGTGGGAGATATATTTGATTTGCAAATGAAAAAAAACACACCCGCACATTTGCAAAGAGAAGGATACACACACTCAGACACAGGTGTGCTTGTTCTCTGTGGGGATGATTTGCAACTGAATAGGCATGTTGCAGTGGCTGACTTCTAAGTTTTGACAAAATTCTTCCTGGGGAAAAACAAGCACGAGTACACCAAGGACATGCTGCTTACCAGTGTACCTCTTATCAATAGCAGCCTGTGAAAGCACTTGCAGTTAGAGCGAGAGTGGCTCCATTAAAATTCAACCAAATGCTGTTTACACTAACTTTCCAGTCAATGCTTAATGTTTAAATTGTGTTCAAGGTTGGGTCTGGTTGCACTCAGATATCCGTGTGTAGTTGTGCATATGTGGAGACTAGATGTCAGTACCTCGGTCTAACTGGAGCTTAAATGTCACTTTGACTGTATTTGAGGTATGTATGTAACCATGTGTTTTTCTGTCTGTGTGTGTATGTGTGATAGGGTGTAATGACATTGCCATGCCAGCTGGTTTTGATGACCTGTAGAGTCACTTCTCCATCTTGCTGTTGAAAAAGCAAGGTGTTTCCTCTGATAGTCCTCTGTCTCTCTCTGTCACTCTGACCAGGAAGTCCCAGCCATCCACACCTACCCAGCCAAAAGAGTGAGTAGCAGCCTCGCTCAAACTGACCTGTCAACAGATCATGCCATGGACTCACCCCAGGATGCTAGTATTAGTGAGTATTTTCTTGTTTTTCATTTGCAAAGCTTTAAAGTTGCTGTTTGTTTGTTTTTTCATAAAGCTTTGATGCAGTATGAGACTTGTTATAACTCATGATAGCTCTGGAATTGCATCATGCTTACACTACTCTGTCATCCAAAGAACCGAGTCTGCAGGATGGTTAATGCAATGTTTTGTCCTATTTGTTCTATTAGATAAACATTTGGCAGAAAGCAGCTTTTGAAAACTAGATTGCTCATTTCCAGATAAGGCTGCCTCCTTGGCAGCTTTTTTAATGGGGAGCTTGGGGCTCGCTAGATGTGGTGCTTTCTTTTTTGTGATAGCAGTAGTATGGCGGGTACTTGCACTTTGCCTTACACCGATAGCAGTGAAAACACACGTGGAGCTTGCAGTAAGATTTACAGTTGCTTGCAATAAGATTTAAGTGTTGCTGAAGTATTAAAGTATTAAAATGAAACTGCGCAATTTAAAAATTCAAACACTGGATTACAGTAGAGCGTGGAATCTGTGACACTTTTATTTCACAAAGGTGAAATGCTCTGCACACAAGAAAGCAAGCTGAATTCAGTGGGAGTGGTTGGTTATTTTACTAAGTGTTCCTGTTGGAAATGTAAACTTTATCAAATTACAGGATTTAATCATGGGCAATATATAGCAGGACAGCAAAAAAACCTGAAAAAAATCACCTTTCTTTCATACACAAAAAAGTCTCATACAACTTGAGATGTTATAAACTCCAATACTCCAAAGTAATTCTGCTGATTATTATGTGTTACCCATAACCCGTATAGTAACCCATAGCAGAAAGCAGAAGTTGTGTATGCAAAGTGACATATAAAGATAAGCCTATAAAGTAAAGTAATCCAGTAAGATGTCTGAGGCTACATTACAGACAGGACTTGCTAATGGCTACAGTAACTAAAGATTTCAAGGCAATGTAAAGAATTATATGTTCAAAATGAGCCAGAAAATCAAGAGCAGTACATCCCTGCAGCAGACGCTACTGTTCTAGCTGTAAAATAGTGGTCTTACAAGTGCTCCATACTAAATAAAAATTACTGACCAGTGCAGTTAATATTGAAAGGCTCCCAGCTCTCTCAGCAAAAGATTTTTCATCCATGCTAGCTGCTCTGTCAAGTTGAATTTAGGTGGAGCAGTGCTTTGATTTTACTGCTAATCAGTGATGGGAATAACGGCGTTACAAGTAACGGCGTTACTTTTTTCAGTAACGAGTAATCTAACTAATTACTGTTTCTATCATTACAACGCCTTTACCGTTACTAACAAGCTGTCTTCAGCTGTCTTCAGCTTACCGCATTTTATACCAGTTGCACGGAAGTAGCTGTCTACGTAAGTAATCTGGGCGCTACAGCTTTAAGCTACAGAGCCCCTCTGATGACATGGTCCAAAAAATAAATAAATTGTGGCCACAAAATACTACTTCGTGCCTTCGAAATAGTATAACGTGCCCACGAAATACTTATGTGTGGCCACGAAATACTATGCACGGTGGTTAGCACTGTTGCCGCACAGCAAGAAGGTCCTGAGTTCAATTCCACCATCAGCCCGGGGTCTTTCTGTGTGGAGTTTGCATGTTCTCCCTGTGTTTGCGTGGGTTCTCTCCGGGTACTCCGGCTTCCTCCCACCGTCCAAAGACATGCAGCTTGTGGGGATAGTTTAATTGGATAATCCAAATTGCCACTAGGTGTGAATGTGCGAGTGAATGTGAGTGTGAATGGTTGTCTGTCCCTGTGTGTTGGCCCTGCGACAGACTTGCGACCTGTCCAGGGTGTACCCCGCCTCTCGCCCTATGACAGCTGGGATAGGCTCCAGCGCCTCCCGCGACCCTGAAAAGGATAAGCGGAAGTGAATGGATGGATGGATGGAAATACTATTTCAAGGGCACGAAATAGGTATAACGTGCGCACAAATTGGGCATAACGTGGCAAGGAATTACGTATTTGTGGCAACAAAATAGATAACGTGCGTACATCATATTGATACAATTCCTGGAGAGCTGCGTAGAGATATAAGCATAAGAGTAGGCTAAACCTATACACCATGGACAAAGACAGTATGATTGAGTTTTATTTTGGGCTGGGGATGAGCTACAAATGCATTTTGAAAAGCCTGCAATGCAAGGAACCATTATTACAGAGAGACATTTAAACAGGACATTGAGAGCCCAGTTGCTTTACAGACGTAAGTAGGACCTGGACGCTGGGATAGATTTTATTGTTAACCAACTGCAAGGGCCTGGGAAGGATCACGGTTATCGGTCAAGTGTTTCGTGGGCACAAATTAGCATTTCGTGCGCACGTTATACCTATTTCGTGCCCTCAAAATAGTATTTCGTGGGCACAAATAAGTATTTCGTGGGCATGTTATACCCATTTCGTGCTGACGAAGTAGTATTTTGTGGCCACAATATATTTATTTTTTGGACGATGTCATCAGAGGGGCTCCATATTAAGCAGCTGCACGCGCTCCCAAGGAGGCAATCACTTTCTGGCAGACTATCACTTTTTGGAACAACACCTGGAGCTAGGGGGCAAAACAATCGCATGAGTGCTGCTGTTTGACTGAGGAACAATAAAGTAGTCGTGGTAAGCCAATCACATGACCACTTCAAGATGACAAAGCAACAAGCTGATATATACCAGTTTTTAAATTGTGTTGATGGGCCACGTAAAACCAGAGTCATGATAAACAATATATCCAAGTGTTTTTTCCTCAATAGTTTCTTCATGTTTACTGTCTAAGGACAGCGCTAGCAAGCACTCTCTGCTTATGAAAATAAAAAAACAAAACAAAAGCAGCCCGTTGGTGTTGGTGGAAAAATGCACCATGTCGACCAATCAAAAAAAAAAAAAGATATGACAACATGACATTTGGTTGTTTAGGAAGACGGGGAAGTTTTAGGAGTGACGGCGAGAGAGAGCGTGAGAGAGAGAGAGCAAGTTTTGAGATGTGAGAGATTTGTGACGTTTAGCGTGTTCGGAGTGTGTAGTTCATGTGTTGTCTTGTGTAGTTAGTGTGTTGTGTTTCTGAATAGTTTCTGGGATGCTTAGAACTCAAATTGCACTGCTTAAAATAGTTTATTTTGATGCACATGCTGTTTTCTTTGCAAATTTGCATCATAGGATTGTTTTTCGTTTTTCCTGCAGTATATAAAAAATGGTGTATCTCAAAAATAAAACTATGAAGACACTCAAAATAAATTTCCTGTTATTGTAAACTATTTTTTGCAACTTTTTTGTATTTAAAGTTTCGAGGGGTAAACCTCTTGAATTTCTCCAAGTAGAAATATATATAAAAAACAAAACAAAAATGATTTTAAATTTTTTTATGTAGTTACTATGGACTTAATGCATACATATTATTAAAATATGGGCTATAACAGTTGTGTTGATGTATAGCAACTTGAAATGCTCCCAAAAATGGCACTACAGCATGTAAAAATATAAAGTAAGCTCTGGCGGCCTTGGTTCTATGGTAGGTCTTAAAGGGTTAAGTGTATATTCGTCTTAGTTTTAGTTCAGCTGTGGGTTCTGTTTATGGTTATATTTCTTGTTTCAGGTTATCCTGCTGCCCTGCGTTGTTGTTACGTTTTTGTCTCTCTGTTTGGTGTTTTAATGTTCGATTTTGGAAGTTTCTTGTCTTTTTACTTTTCTATCTTGTAATGACAGCTAGTGCAAACTGACACTATAAATGAGATTGTACTGAAATGAATTTTAAAAGAATCAGAATCAGAACACTTTAATAATCCCTAAGGAAATTATGTGGGTTACAGTTTTTTAACAGTACCAGACTACAGTGACGAACTATTTAAATAATACAGTATATTGCAGGGTTTACAAAGATGAGGCTGATTAGAGGAAGAGTGTTTTTTGTGCATCTCATAAAGGAAACTTAAACTTAAGTGCCTGAACCAAACCTACTGACAGTACAGCCTGTAGTATTTTGAGACATTTTTGTCAAATTTTCAAATGTGCAAAAATTTTATGATGCTGGGAAATCATCCAATTTATTCGGTTTGGTCTTTTGGGGTCCATGGGTATTTGTGCCACTAACCAGTAGTTAATCAAGCTGGTGTATTGGAGAACAGTGGCTTGTTTATACACGGATTAGTTCAAGAGTAATATTAAACTTAATTTGGAATTGTGCTTCTGTCCATATGACTGGACAAAAATGTATCATTTTCAGTGCTGGTTTTAGTCACTGCCAACTCCCACGACAAATATCTGGTATAGCTTTATAAACATCTGCCTGCTTCTTCCACATATAGCAGTGGTGAGTGAGGAGCAAGAAAGACAAAACATTTTGCAAAACACTTTGCAGAAGTACAGAGTTTATGATTCACTTACTTGGCCATTCACGTTCTAAATGTAATCCACAGTTTGTATGAATGCAAAGAGTGTAACCTAACTTATTATTTTCTTATGTAACTATATTATTGATCTGTATAAAAGCTACTATTGTTGGGGGGGGGGGGGGGGGGGGTGTCGTATTTTTAGTGCTTTAGTGTGTCACTGACACTGAAAAATTGTGTCCAGAAGCATGTAGAGGATACAAATCTACAGATGGGTAGATGCGCCTCAGTGGTATCAAGGTGTATGCAAACTCATACTTCTGAACTCAGTCTTGCATGCTGACACTCAGCATATTCAAGTAGGCAGGCTGAGAGCCTCTCCATCTCCACCTTAGATCAATGAGGCTTTTGTGTCGCCCTGCACGTCTCTAAATCTCGGCACCACATCTAAAATTGGAACTTGTTGACGATCCCCAACGTTGTCCTGACTGATCGACAGCTTTAGTCTTGGCTGACAAGTTGACGGTGAAAACAGTGACAGATCAAATGACTGACAGTAGCGGTGAAGGGTATTGGTACTGAAGCTGTACCCTGCAAAGCCCCAAAGTTTAAATAAAGCACAGCAACAGCGTAAGTGTGCTTTAAACAGATGCAAAGCTCACCTCTAAGTCCCCACACTGGTTCTAAACAAGCATGCTTGTTTACATGTTGCCTCTCATATTGCACGACTATGACACTGTTGCTGTCTTTGTGGCATACAGAGTATTGCAAAATAAATAGGATTTTATTTTTTTATTGTTAAATTCTGCTACTTATTCTATTATTTCACAGTTTTGTATGCGTGCTTGTATGTATGTATATATATAATACACACACACACACATATAATCTTTGGCTGGTTAAACTTGTCAGACATGTGCCCAAGAGAAACATCTCAAAATGCTGCCAATTGGAGGTAGATTTGCCAGAAGACTGTTTTTGTTTTAATTAATCTCTCAGATTTGCCTGGCAAATGATGATGTCTTTATATTATCATCCTGAAGGAAAACAAAGATTTTCTTCCTGCCAGTTTCAGATTTGATCCCCTTAGTGGCTATTATGTGTCGCAGATTAAAATCAAATGACGTTTGGCAATTGAATTTTGAGGTTTAACTATATCGTGTATGTGTGTGAGGTTGTTTCATGTTTATCAGTACAGTTGTAGGTTTGATATACAGAGAAGCGTATGTAATTTTTCTTTTTCATTGGCATTTAAATGAAACCATTTTTAGCTGTCTTATAGTTGTAAATGGTTATGATCCACAGATGTTTAACAAGGATTACACTAATAAAAACATGGCTCCTCTCTTCACTCTTGGTGAATATGTTGCTTATCTGACATACTTTTGACCAGGACACTGAAGTTCGATTATTTTCTCTGGTCATTGTCAAGGTATGCTTTCACTTGCTGTTGCTTTATTTATTTATTTATTTTTTACAAGATCAAAGTAAGTGTTGATGAATATATATGTATGTATATATTAACACTTACTTTAAGTTTTTGTCTACTTGTATTATTTTGACAAGTATAGAGCTTCTGCTTTCTTAAATATTAAATTTACGGAATCTCTCATTTTTATATGCCTCATTACGCTGTTGTAAAGACTTTAAATCAGGGGTGTCAAACTCAAATACGCAGTGGGCCAAAATTCAAAACTGAAACAAAGTCGCGGGCTAACATTAATATTTATTGAAAAAAAAAATCTTCCTCCAGATATAAGAATGAATCTTTTCTTATAGACTCAAATACGTTTTGCTGGAAAACTGAATATGGAACAAGCAAAGCTTAATACTAAACAATAAATATATTAGCTGTATAATACCAGTAGGCCAGCTGTAATAGTAATTTGGTATGGCTTCGCGGGCCAAATGTAATTGGGCCAGAGTTTGACACCTATGCTTTAAATGATGCTTTTGAACACAATTAACATTATAATAAGGTCTGTTTTTATTTTATTTCGTTTTTAAATTGTGTAATTTTGGTGCCTATGATATCAAGTGAAAGAAAAGCAAGAATCACAACTCTACATGTAAAGTCAAACAATATAGATGAAACTATAAGGTGAAATCAGGCAGTTATGTTTCACAAACACAAAAAAGTTAAAAGTAATCATATGTGAAATAGCTCAATGATTTAAAGACAGTGCTTGGCACCAAACTGCATATTGACCACGCAATCTAGCATATTCAATTATATGACATTATAATTAACATAGTTTTTATACTAAGGTAAACAGATAGTAAAATCTCTGAAAGTATCAATAAAAAAAAAAACAGGAAATGAAGTAAACATCTTATTAAAGAAGTGGTGGACGATTTACCTCATAGTTCAGTCCTGGAAGTGTCACGGTTTGCCGGGGCAAGCCGTGTGGAATTATGTAGGACCAGGACGCGGCAGCTCTGGTGCAGGTGAGTATTTATTAACGAAAGAAATACAAACAACAAAGGCACTGGGAACATGAAACTGAAGCCTAAACTGGGAAAAACTAACAAAACAGACCAGAAACGAAGATGCAGGGAGGTCCGGGGAAATACACATGGAGAGATGCAGGGAGACCGAGGGGAAACAACACAGACGAACCAGCAACTACCATGACAGAAGACACAACTTAAATACACTCAGAGAACACAGGGAGATTACACACAGGTGGGGAACACAGCTGGGAGTGATTAACGTGACAAGACTATTCAATTCAATTCAATTTTATTTATATAGCGCCAAATCACAACATAAGTCGCCTCAAGGCGCTTCATAGATACAGAGAAAAACCCAACAATCATATGACCCCCTATGAGCAAGCACTTTGGCAACAGTGGGAAGGAAAAACTCCCTTTTAACAGGAAGAAACCTCTGGCAGAACCAGGCTCAGGGAGGGGCGGCCATCTGCTGCGACCAGTTGGGGTGAGAGAAGGAAGACAGGATAAAGACATGCTGTGGAAGAGAGACAGAGGTTAATAACAGATATGATTCAATGCAGAGAGGTCTGTTAATACATAGTGAGTGAGAAAGGTGACTGGAAAGGAAAAACTCAATGCATCATGGGAATCCCCCGGCAGCCTATGTCTATTGCAGCATAACTAAGGGAGGATTCAGGGTCACCTGGTCCAGCCCTAACTATATGCTTTAGCAAAAAGGAAAGTTTTAAGCCTAATCTTGAAAGTAGAGATAGTGTCTGTCTCCTGAATCCAAACTGGAAGCTGGTTCCACAGAAGAGGGGCCTGAAAACTGAAGGCTCTGCCTCCCATTCTACTTTTAAATACTCTAGGAACAACAAGTAGGCCTGCAGAGCGAGAGCGAAGTGCTCTAATAGGGTGATATGGTACTACAAGGTCATTAAGATAAGATGGGGCCTGATTATTTAAGACCTTGTATGTGAGAAGCAGGATTTTGAATTCAATTCTGGATTTAACAGGAAGCCAATGAAGGGAAGCCAAAACAGGAGAAATATGCTCTCTCTTTCTAGTCCCTGTCAGTACTCTTGCTGCAGCATTTTGGATTAGCTGAAGGCTTTTCAGTGAGTTTTTTGGACATCCTGATAATAATGAATTACAGTAGTCCAGCCTGGAAGTAATAAATGCATGAACTAGTTTTTCAGCGTCACTCTGAGACAGGATATTTCTAATTTTAGAGATGTTGCGCAAATGGAAGAACGCAGTCTTACATATTTGTTTAATATGTGCATTGAAGGACATGTCCTGGTCAAAAATGACTCCAAGGTTCCTCACAGCGTTACTGGAGGCCAAGGTAATGCCATCCAGAGTAAGAATCTGGTTAGATACCATATTTCTAGGCTTTTCAGGGCCGAGTACAATAACCTCAGTTTTATCTGAATTAAGAAGCAGAAAGTTAGCGGCCATCCAGGTCTTTATGTCTTTAAGACATTCCTGCAGTTTAACTAATTGGTGTGTGTTATCTGGCTTCATGGACAGATAGAGCTGGGTGTCATCTGCATAGCAGTGAAAATGTATGCTATGTCTTCTAATGATACTGCCTAGGGGAAGCATGTATAATGTAAACAGAATTGGTCCTAGCACTGAACCCTGTGGAACTCCATAATTAACCTCAGTGTGTGAAGAGGACTCTCCATTTACATGAACAAATTGGAGTCTATTAGACAGGCTCAACCACCCAACTCTGGAGTGGACCATCACCTCACTACCTGGATCCTGGACTACCTCACCGACCGACCACAGTATGTGAGGACTCAGGGCTGTGTGTCGGACAGGGTCGTCTGCAGTACGGGGGCCCCACAGGGAACGGTTCTGGCTCCGTTCCTCTTCACCATCTACACTGCAGACTTCTCCCACAATTCCACCCAGTGCTTCCTGCAGAAGTTCTCTGATGACTCTGCAATAGTCGGCCTCATCACTGATGGGGACGACAAGGAGTACAGAGGTCTGACCCAAGACTTTGTGGACTGGTGCCAGCTGAACTACCTCCAGATCAACGCCAGTAAAACCAAGGAACTGGTGGTAGACTTCCGCAGGCACAAGCATTCTCCACTGCAACCACTGAACATCCAAGGTATGGACATTGAGGCTGTGGACAGCTACAGGTACCTTGGTGTTCATCTGAACAATAGACTGGACTGGACTCATAACTCAGACGCCCTCTACAGGAAAGGGCAGAGCAGGCTGTACCTGCTGCGGAGACTCAGGTCATTTGGAGTGGAGGGCCCACTCCTGAAGAAATTCTATGACTCTGTTGTGGCTTCTGCTATCTTTTATGGCGTGGTCTGCTGGGGCGGCAGCATCTCTGCTGGGGACAGGAAGAGACTGAACAGGGTGATCCGAAGGGCCAGCTCTGTTCTAGGATGCCCTCTGGACCCAGTGGAGGTGGTGAGTGACAGGAGAACGGCGGCTAAGCTGTCATCCCTGATGGACAACATCTCCCACCCCATGCAGCAGACTGTGACAGCACTGAGCAGCTCCTTCAGTGGGAGACTGCGGCACCCACGGTGTGGGACGGAGAGATTTCGCAGGTCTTTCCTCCCCACTGCTGTCAGACTCCATAATAAAGACTTTAACTGATCAAGCACACACATCCATACATATGCAATAATACTAAGTGCAATAATCCTTTCTGTCATCGTTGTATTTTTACTCAGTTGTATATAGTATTTGTATTTGTATTCTATTTTTATCTTATTGTATATTTATTTTATTTTATTCTACTGTATATAATATTTTATTTTATTCTATTCTGTACAGTTGTGTACTGTATTTATTCTTATTGTATTCTAATTTTTGCCTCATAACTTTTGCACTGTCCACTTCCTGCTGTGACAAAACAAATTTCCCACGTGTGGGACTAATAAAGGTTATCTTATCTTATCTTATCTTATCTTATTAGATAGATATGATACAAACCACTGCAGTGTAATACCTACAGCATGTTCTAATCGCTCTAATAGGATATTATGGTCGACAGTATCGAATGCTGCACTAAGGTCTAGCAGGACAAACACAGAGATGAGTCCACTGTCAGAGCCCATAAGAAGATCATTTGTAACCTTCACTAAAGCTGTTTCTGTGCTGTGATGAGCTCTGAAACCTGACTGAAACTCTTCAAATAAACTATTCCTCTGCAGATGATCTTAGCTGTTTGACAACTACTCTTTCAAGGATTTTTGATATGAAAGGAAGGTTGGAGATTGGCCTATAATTAGCTAAGACTGCTGGGTCTAGAGATGGCTTTTTGAGTAAAGGTTTAACTACAGCTAGCTTGAAGGCCTGTGGTACATAGCCGATCAGGGAGGCAAACTGAAAACACTCACATAAGATGCAGACCTTCACAATAAAACAGGAAACACATACACGCAATGACATAACCCACCAACTTAACACAGACTGGGGGACACAGAACATAGGAACATGAACCATGAAACAGAAGAGTACAAACACCCAAGGCAACCAAAACCACAGAATACTAATAAACTAAACATAAACACGGAGTCGCAGACTCCGGACCATGACAGGAAGTTTAGTGACCTGCAATGTTAATTTTTTCCTGAGATGTCAAAAATGATCAGTACTGCATTAGAACCACAACCTTTTTAAATTATCCTTCGAGTTTCAGAGGTTTACTGAAACCCAGCAACAATTTCATCATACCAAAAGAATGATGTTCATAGATATCACTGATGGAAACACCAGTGCCTTCCTCCAGAAGGTGTCTCCATGGTTGATTTATGCTTCTCAAAGTATAACTTAATTTCGATGCCTCTTACCTTACACGCAAAACTTCCTGATCCGTAATCTGAACTGATCCTATCTTGAGACCAGTGACTGGTGAGTCAGGATGGGGGAGGGGACAGGGAAAGTCCCTACAAGCATGGCCTGGAATGATCCAGATTAACATTATGGCAGCTTATATTAACAAGTAATTAAATTTGATAAACAGTTAAGTACAAAATACTCTCAAGTTAATTTTTCATGTTTTTTTTTTCCAAGTATCTGTATGCTACCCAGTGCAAAGCAGAACTTGTGGGAGATTTTGCCTTTCTTCTGCACCAGAAGTCTGTAGTGTGATGGTTTGAATCTCACGCAGGCCCAGGTCATTAGCTTCTCATGGCCCTTCAGACTCCACTTACATCCTTGGACAGATTGTCATCGTTAGGGTGGGTGCCAGTCTGACATCCGACCTGGTAAGAGGTCCTCTACACTCAACCTCGACAGCCTTTACCAGCATGTTCATGGTGAGAGAGAAAAGGATTACAGAGAGGATACACCCTGTGGCCATCCACTACTCAAGCTTTTGCCATGCTGAGGTTGTTGTCCCAGCAGAGAAGCTACTGTAATAGTTGAGAATGAGGTTCTTGAAGTTTCCTGGGATTTAGTACCAATTAGCTTATGGGGTATGGACCATAGGTGTTTGGGACAAGCAGAGCACTATGTTGGAATGGTTCTGAGTGACTGTGGTGTTCATGGTCAATGTTAGGTTACATCGAGTGTACCAGCTTTTTGTGGAAAAAGAAAAAGATGGTTTAAAAACAGTTCAATAAGGAAACAGGATCAGTTGGCTAGGTAATGAACTCTGATGATCTGTAAATAGAAGTATTAGGAATTTAGAACATCCTGACATTGTGTACCTCTTGAGTCTTAGTTGATGAAGACAGCCCATATAAACCCAGATACAGTATATATACTTCACTGGCTGCATCAGTAAAGTTCTTTATTGGCAAATACATGAATTAAAAACATATTTCTCTTTCTTTCATTTAAAGCTCTTTTGGGTGTGGACACACTCTGGATTTTATTTTGGGGATGTTTTCAGGCCATTTCATTTGGTATTCTACTCGAGTATGTTTATTTTCCACTTTAGGAACAGGAAATCCATGTGCGGTTGCAGTGGGATTATCAGCAGAGTGCAGCTTTCTCCCAAAGCCTAATAACGATACACTTTTCTCTTGTCAGTATGTTGCTAAACAACACCTCTTGGGGTGGGCCCCTATAGAACACCTTATGTTTCATATATAATGTTAGGAAACATGAGGTCATGATCACAGGCAACAGTACAGACAGAAAAGGCATGGAATTGAGTAGTGCAGCATAGTATTTTCTAAAGTATTGTGATGGATGTAGGTTTAAAAAGATTGAATTGATGGCCTCAGGCTGATCAGACCCAAACAGGAGGTCACTTGTTTAAGAGAGGAGCTGTGCCAAACCTTTAGGGCAACATATGTCCAAGAAAGAAGGGAAAGGGATAAGGAAAGAAAGGACAGAAAAAAGTGCCTCGATGGTTACGGATTTCTTGTTCAGTCCTTTGGGCTTCTGCTCAGCAGGCACTGCACTGAACACCCTTACACTGCATTAGCCGTAGTGCCTTTCTGTCCATTTAAGGTGCCTTCTTTAAAAAAAGGTTCAAAGCCTTGATGGTAGGCAGAGTGTACAAGATGTTTTTTTAAAGGGGACAAAGGTTTCACCTAGAAATGCTCTCACAATTCAACTCTGTACAGAGTTTTATTCCATTCAGCGCATTGAAAACATTCAAGATTTGGCAGCATTTGCAAGCAACATTTAACTAAAGATCACCATTATATCTAAGACCTGTGTGACAGCAGGCTTCTAAACACAGTGAACTGAGTGTAGGACTAAATGTTAAAAAGAAAGAAAGAAAAGGAATGTGATGTATTTCCATGAAAATGTTATTCAGTATCATAAACCAGCGGTCCCCAACCTTTTTTGCGCCATGGACTGGTTTATGTCCGACAATATTTTCATGGACTGGCCTTTAAGGTTTCACAGATAAATACAACAAAATAAAACAAGTACCGGTACCAAGAAAAAGAAGATTTATTTATAACACACAGGAAAAGACCCAGGGAAACCGAGTTAACAATAAAAACTGTAAAAACCCTGAAAACCATAAATTTCACACCCGAACCTCAACTCTCGCGGCCCGGTGACAAACGACTCACGGGACCCGGAGGTGGGGGACCGCTGTCATAAATAACAAAGGCTGTTGGCTATAAATTGCTAATGCTAATGATGTCATACGCAAAGTATTAAGGACAGTGTGGGACACAAACTTCCATGCAACAGCATCAGGTCAGACTAATGAGTAATATAACAAATTATCAGTTTCAAACTGATGCACTTGATCCTGTCTGAAAACCATACAGTTTTTATTCCTCTCTCTTCTTTTAAGCCTCACTTTAAGGCAGTTTTCATGTGATTGGCGTCTCCTTACTTACAAAAGGTGTTAATGACAGGTGGGTGGGGCATCGGTGCCCACGGCTGACTACATTAGAGTCAGTTGTGATATCTCGTGCCAAATGAAGAAATGCTGTCGGAAACCAAGCATTTAGAGAAGTCTGAATCCTGACCTGACGTGTACACACACTACCTAATTTAAAACTCTGGTTTTACAATGACAGAAAACAGCCCAGGACATAAATGCTGGTACTGCAATACCAATTTTTGCAGGTTTAAGTGCTATTGTGTGTATTGAGTTTTTGAACTTTAGAAAAAGCCAGACTTTGCTTTCAGCCTTTTAACTACACTAGACTAATCTATTCTCAGGATTGCAAGCAGAAGGTGCTCATTTTAATTGGTTAAACCACATCTCTTGTCCTTAGTTGCATGAATTGTGTTTATTAGGCAGTATGTATAAAATATATCTTTCCTGTTTGTGTCAAATCCTAAAATGCCATGATATTTAGCCTGCTAACAAGCAGTGATTCAAAATGCCAAGTGTCTCCCTGCTCTCTGGTGCGTAAATGTAGGACGTACCAAGAGTGAGTTTTTCAGCTCATGTGGTCGGGACGACTGTCTCCATAAGTCTGCTGTGACATAAGGCCGAGAGCATGTTGAGTACCTTGATACTTGACTCTAAAAAAAGCCACATCCACTTACCCCCTTTCCGAAGTCCATCCTATTTTTTACGAAGGGGAACTGCTAAAATAAAATCAGCTGTCACTGGATGCCTGGGCCTCATTGAGCTGGGGAACACACTGCTGGAGCTGGTCTCCAAGCCTCACCGTCTATCTCTAACCAGGATTGACTTTCTGTGCTGGGTTAAGACTGGGTAACAAAAATTGTTTAACTTACTGGAAGTCCCAACGTCTTTTTCACTTCCATTGGATTCTATTGTTGTTTCACGTAAACGCAACATACAGAAGGTAAGTGATATATGAAGACTATCAGCATATCAAAGCTGGCTCTTGTACCAACAAAAAAACCACTGTCAGCACAGCAGCACAGCTCTTTGTAAGTGATTTTCCACCGGAGCGTGAGTGGAAGGAGACAGATTGGAAATGGGAGATGGCATTTTAGCTGATAATGAAACAGTTTGATATAGCTGGGCTGCACAGACATGAGACATCTTTGGTGTGAAATCAAGAATAAGATGAAGTGGAGGGGCTCTTTTGTGTTCAGGTGACGGGAGCTTCACAAAGAATGAGATGAGATATTGTAGTATGTTTCTATAATTCCACTAGGATTTGTGCTTTGCCATAAAACATGCATGGGCCCTTCCTGTTTCCACCAGTCATAACCGGCAGCAGTCTCATCTAAGCTATTCTAAAAGCATAACAAATTGGAGACAAAGTGCTTAGCATGGCATAAGGAAACACTCGAGGGTAATCCAGTCTCCTTGTAAAGAAGTTATTTTGATAGATTTGACAGCTTAATTATTCTGCCTGTTTTGCTTTTGTCGGTGAGGAAGAAATCGCCCTCCATGGCTGACATTTCAATTAGTGAAGCTAGTTTTGGCTCTCCTGTCTAGCCTTACCAGATAAGCGCTCTGGTCAGTAAGCACAGAACAGAAATTGTGTGGCTTAAAGCTTCTGTTGTGAGGAGAGGGCAGAGAAGGAGGTGACACCGTCGTGATTAGGGGACGGCTTTGGCCTGCAACACATCTATGGTCCCTGATTTCACTTTGAGCTATGAAGCCATGCCATATTCTCTCACACCCTTAACCACCAAATTCACTCTCATGTTCCTTTTATTTCTCCTCTGACGCTTCCCTCACTAACACCCCCTCTCCCTTCACCTTTTCACTTCTAACCAGCCAATGGTTGCTTTAGAAGAGGCAGTGACAGAAGGTCACTGACCCTCAGCTCAGCTCAGTATTGTCACTGGGCCATGAATACTGCCAGTAGCTTGGCCTCTTCTATTGACTTTACTTTCTTCCCCTTCTAGTACCTCCGAGCTGGTTCCATCATTTGTGCTGCCGCTGTGGCATTGAGAAGATAAGACGCTAATAATCTAAAAGGAAGAAAACAGTGTAATGGATAAATATGCCTGGAAGCATCCATCAAAAAACAAATCACACAGGTTACAAGATTAAGCCTTTAAAAGACGCTTGTTCTGATATGAATACCACACTGTAAACAGATATTTGGCCCTCATTATGCTGGGGCATCTTAAACAATGAGTCTGTGTTCGTAAGCTGATATTAATGCTAATTAAACATCTACTGGTGTCACTGTCAATTAGTGGCAGCATGAGGAGAGAGTTAAATGACTTTAGATGTTTGAAAACATCTTTTAGGAAGTTTCTTTAATTTCTAGAATCTTCTTGAATTTTTCTTAGATGCACATGTGCTCCCCGGCACTCACTCCTGCCCTTTAAATCTCATGTTACAGGGAAACACAACACTGCAGACAAATCTGGATTATAAAAGGACTGGGGATATTTTTTCTTTGGAGTCTGCTGACCTCACCTCCATGCTGCCATAGCTTTACATAGAGCATACCCTTCTCAAAAGCCAGAGATACCTAAAGCACTGTTGTCACTGCTCTCAGTCGTCAGAACCGTCATGTCTCTGCCTCTCTGACAACTCCAGACCATGACGTGAACATTTGTCTCTGGTGATAAATGAGGGCATTATCCTTGGGTTTCTGTCATCAGGCTGGCACCCAGTAACATTGCAGCCTGAGGTGTAGGATTTCCAACCCATATTTATGGGAGGTAGCAGGTTTATTTTCAGATGCTGCTGTTTGGGCAGCTTATTTCCCCCAGTGATGTGTTACTGGCTGCACTACCATGCCACACATAGCAGAAAGCTAAAATTGGTGGGATGAGGAGAGCATGCTTTTGTCACATGTCATCTGAATGAAAGCTTGGTCATGCCGGTATGTGGCACAGCAAAATTCATATGTGTTTGCAACCCGTTCTCATTTTGAACTTGTCACAAACAGTTAGGTGCAGGTTTTAGAATTTTGTTTCTGAACACCACCACAGTGGTTTTTATTAATCATTGTGGTGTTTCTGTTTTGATGCAAGTTATTTAACAAAAATATTGCATTAATTGTTTAAGAATTGTAGCCATTTCTAGACATAGTCCGCCACTTCCAGAGACTGATAAAAATAGGCAGCTAAAAGGTCTGGAGCTGATTTCAACACTGAACTTACATTTGTTAGCTTTTTGAGTTATAGCAGACAATATGAGGTCCAAAGAGCATGTGAAGTAGGTCATTGCTAGGCTGAAAAACTAAAAAACACCAAAGACATCAATGAGAGATTCAATTCAATTCAATTCAATTCAGATTAATTTGGTTTTTTATGTAGTGCCAAATCACAACAGCAGTTGGCTCAAGGCGCTTCATATTCTAAGGTAAAGACCCTACAATAATAGAGAGATAAGCAGGCAAGAATAGGAAAGGGGAAATTCCCCTTTAAAAGAGAGAAACCTCCGGCAGAAACCGGCTCAGGGGCAGCTGTCTGCTCTGACCGGTTGGGGGTAAGAGGAGGAAAACATGATAAAAGACACACTGTAGAATGAGATGAATAAAAGATTAAATGCAAAGTAGTCTATAAAGATATTCAAGTTACATCAATTTAATAAAATTTTGTTTATATAGTGCCAAATCATAACTACAGTTGCCTACAATAATACAAAATAGTACAAAGAAAACAGAGAAAAAACAAAAAATCACATGACCCCTTATGAGCAAAAGCTTTGGCGACAGTTGGAAGGAAGAAACCTCTGGCAGAACCAGGCTTAGGGAGGGGTGGCCCTCTGAGGGGAGGAAAACGGGACAAAGACATACTGTGGAAGAGAGCCAGAGATAATAACTAATGAATGCAGACAAGTGTATAAACACATAGTGAGTGAAAAATTTGACTGAAGAAGAGACACTCAATGCATCATGGGAATCCCCTAACAGCCTAGACCTATTGCAGCATATATAAGGGAGGACTTTCCTTTTTCATAAAGCATGTACCGTATTTCCCGGACTACAAAGCGCACCTGAATATTAGCCGCACAAGCTAAAATCAGAGGAAAATCCTGTTTTGTACATACATTAGCTGCACCTGACTAAAAGCCGCAGGTGTTTCAATGTTAACTTATCATATGTAAGAGAATATGCACAAAGGGAATTGTCAGGAAAGAGATGGCTGTTTGGAGACACACCCCTTTTATTAATATTTTGAAAAACAAGTTATGGGTACATATTTGCATAACTTTTTAGGTATATGTACAAGTACCGGTAATTGCAAGTAGGAAACATGTACTGTGCTTCATAAGTAACTCTCTTCATGAGTAACAAATGTAGTACATAACAATAACCTACAGCACACCAGAAAAATAGATTCAGACTACCTTTTAGGCTCAGGTGCAGTGACACGGCTTTAACAAGAAGAAAAGTCAGTCATTCACCACCATCTTTCTCTTCTTCCTGCGCTCTAAAACCACCAAAGTCCTCTTCCCCAGTGTCGGAAACGAACAGGCTCAGGGTGGCTTCGTCATCCACTCTCAGCTTCTTTCCTTCGTTGTCACTTTCAAAACCAAACAAATCCTCCTTGTCAGTATCAGAATCGAACACCCTCAGAAGGGCCGTGGCGGTGTCCTCCTCTCCATCATGCAGCAGTCCAGCCCTTCGAAATCCGTTGGTGATCCTGGATGTTTTCACACTTTTCCACGCTGTCAGATTCCACCGGTGGAGTTGAGCATAACTTGCTTTTCGCAAGTTTATTGCTGCTCGTCATCCACGCCTCCCGCTGAACGCATAGCGCTACTTTGAAGTTTGTTTTTCGTGCTACTTATACGCCACTATGTTGCCTGGCGGATGGACATGTGACCAACATGCCACTCTTGAACCCCGATACTGTGTGTCTGATCACATGCCCTTCCGCCAGGCATAGTGCCGTACAACAGCGGAACAAACAAAACAAATCGTCTTATGATATGACAAAAATCCTGGACAATCCATAGAAAAGCCGCACCTGACTAAAAGCTGCAGGGTTCAAAGCTTGTGCAAAAAGTAGCGGCTTATAGCCCGACAATTACGGTAGTAAGGATCACTGATCCAACCCTTACTATATGGGGTGGCTGTAGCTCAGGTGGCAGAGCAGGTCAGCCACTAATCAGAAGGTCGGTGGTTCGACCTTGGGCAAGATACTAACCCCATGTTTGCCTACTGGTGGTGGTCAGAGGGCCCGGTGGTGCCAGTGTCCGGCAGCCTCGCCTCTGTCAGTGCGCCCCAGGGCAGCTGTGGCTACAATGTAGCTTGCCATCGCCAGTGTGTGAATGTGTGTGTGAATGGGTGAATGACTGAATGTAGTGTAAAGCGCTTTGGGGTCCTTAGGGACTAGAAAAGCGCTATACAAATGCAGGCCAGGCCATATGCTTTATCAAAAAGGAAAGCTTTAAGCCTACTCTTAAAAGTAGAGATAGTGTCTGTCTCCCAAATCCAAATTTGGGAGACAGACAGAAAAGGGTCCTGAAAGCTGAAGACTCCACCTCTGTCCAAGATAGAGTAAGCATCTGGTTATATATCTAAGATTTTTAGGGTCAAGTACAATTTCTTTAATTTTATCTGAATTTGGAAGCAGAACATTTGCAGTCATCCAGGTCTTTATGTTTTTAAGACATTCCTGCCATTTAACTAATTGGTGTGGCTCCATGGATAGATAAAATTGGGTGTCATGGGCATAGCAGAGAAAAAGCATGGGATACCTTCAAGGGAAACATGTATAATGTAAACAGAATTGGTCCCAGCACTGAACCCTGTGGAACTCCATAATTAACCTCAGTGTGTGAAGAGGACTCTCCATTTACATGAACAAATTAGAGTCTATTAGATAGATATGATACAAAACATTGGAGCACAGTACCTGTAATACCTATAGCGCTGCACTCAGCAAGGGTCAAGCGGGAGAACCACACTTTGTAGGGGATGCTGCTCTGCACTATTTTGGCACAAGGCATTGAAGAAGATAACAGTAGTTAAATTATATCTTTACAGCACTTTCAGAAAGACATATACTTTGATGAAATCTATTCCCTACTGCTGTGTAACCCATTATTGTAAATTTAAATGTCAGAAGGTTTTCAGGAAACACTGCCAAATGTTCAGTTTCTGTCCCATATGTTAAAACAAGATCTGGAGTGTGATTAAAGTGGTGGGTGGGTTCTTTTACATTTTGAGAGAAGACAATTGAGTCTAATAAGTGCCGTGTTGAAGCTGTCATTTTTAGTTTCTAAATGGATGTTAAAATCACCCACAAAAATTCTTTTATCTGAGCTGAGCACTAAATCAGATAAAAAGTCTGAGAAATCAGACAGAAACTCTGTGTAAGGCCCAGGTAGACAATAGATGATAGCAAGTTAAACTAGTTTTTGAATTTTTCAACTAAGTTGGACAAATGAGTCATTCAAATGAATTAAAACTCTGTCTGGGTCTTAGGTTGATTAACAAGCTGGAGTGGGAGATTGCTGTGACCCCCCGTCTGCCTGTGCTTCAGCTAAGGGGTGTTAATTAATTAAAACAAACATAATCATGTTGTAACAAGGGTCTATAAGGCAGAGTAAATTAATTTGTTGATCAATTATTAATTCATGTACTAACAGAGACTTAGAAGAGAGAGACCTAATGTTTAATAATCCACATTATAGTGTTTTACTCTTTGGTGCAGTTGTGGATATTATATATTGCAATTTAAGGAGAACATGCAGCTAAACATGTCACTCCTGGTCCGACTGGGAAGGGGACAAGAGAAAACTACAGAGTTGTTGTTTTGGCAAAGTTACACACTGATTGAATATGAACTTCAGTTACTTCCATCTGTTGTAACCTGGTGTCATTACTGGTGATGTGAATTATATGGAGTTCTTGTTTACCTTTAGACAGCAGTTTTAGATTTCCCTTAATGTCACTTGCTCTGGTCCCTGGAAGATAATTGACCTATTGTTGCTGGTGTCTCTAGCTTCACATGTCTGAAAGCAGAACTGCCAAAACAGTTAAACGCATGAATGGGTTTGTGGTGTACCTGGGGATTCTATTTAGGACTACACTTTGTCCTTACCATCACCCATGCCAGCTTGTTTTCCTTGCTCCTCGGGACAATCTGCCGGCGAGAGCTAATGGTGGCTACACTATCTTCGGCTACACTAACTATAGGGCCTGGCAAGCTACTGTAAGGATTTTTCAAGGTTGCGAAGTGGGTTCTTCAATTCAGTGATCCTGACCTCCAAAGCTGGAAACAGGCTACATTTATTACTGGTATCATTATTACTAAAGGAAGCCGAGGAGTAACTAAACATCTGACACAATGAGCAAGAAAGTGCAGGAAGGACAGGTGAATAGGGCATGCTGTTAGTGGGTCAACTACGAGCTAAGCTAAGTCAGCAAATCCCTAAAGAGACAGTGAGCGAGTACTACTGTGAATATAATTAGTTTTAATTCTGAATTTAACAGAGAGCCAATGAAGTGAAGCTTGCTGCATTTTGAATCAACTGAAGGCTTTTTAAGGAGCTTTTTGTACATCCTGATAATGATGAATTATAATTGTCCAGGACATAAGTAACAAATGCATGTACTATTTTAATTTTTAAGTTGACATATTGTGCCAATGCAAGAAAGTAGTCCTATATATGCTTATAATATACACATTGAAGTACATATTCTGTTCAGAGATGACTCCGCAATTCCCCAGTGTTACTGGAGTCCAAGGTAATGGCATCTAAAGTGAGTGTCTACTCAGATATCCTGTTTCTAAGCCTTTGGACAAGTACCGAACATAACCAATTGCAAATTATGACAAAAGGCATACTGGAAACCCCAGAGACTTTCCCAAGTCTAACAACTGGGATATTCTCTAATGGCCAAGTAGTCACCTGGTGTCAGTCTAAGAGAGTTTGCTTTTTAGGTATTAAATACAAAACTCTATACTCAGACCCAAAAACAAGCTGCAACTGGACCTCAGGCAGTAATTGACTACAAATGATTTTCATCCTAGTGTTCAAAACAATCCTTATATTTAGAATTATCCTAGTTTGTCCGATCATTTATTAGCCTTTGAAAATTAGGGACTGCGTATAAAAATGCCTTCAGTTCAAAAATAGTTACAGCAATACTCATTGAACCATTTGAATTGTAATGTCTTTACACTGATTAAGATTTTTACCTAGTCTTTCAATGTGCACTGTAATCTCACTGTAAGTGCCTCAGTATCTGTCAGATGTGTTCTGCTGGTGTCCACACAAATGCTGAAACCATAATAGTAGTGGTTTTATGGTGGAAAAGTAAATTGTGGAAAAGCTACAGTAATAGACTGGAAATCGCAAAGCATCCTGGGTAGTTGCCACCCATGTCAAACAACATCAGAAATATGAATGGCTTCAAGTTCCCATTCAGGTGTCGCAGTACTCAGGCAGGCACTCCCCTGATCTGCAATACATGCAAACAGTTTTGCATCTGTTACCCAGCAACAACACTTTACTGTACTGAAAGTTTTGTTCTTTTCAATTTTGCATTTCAGTTTTTAGTGTAACATCTCACAGCACTACATACATGCTTATAACACATATGATTTTACTGGCATTTAATACTGCACTGTAATAATATAGAAGTTACACATAGTTGCAATAAACTGTAGTGTGAATCTTAAAAATAAGTCATTCAGATGTGAAGTAGTTTTATGTCTTTTCTGATAGCACAATGTTTTATTTGTAGCTTGCTGCCTCTTTGTTCTCTGTTGATACCGCTCTCGAGCAGCCACAACTTCCTCTTCTGTGTGTTATGATGTAACCCTGTGACGATCACACTCTCGCATTTCATAAGCTGATTTGCCTAAAACAAAAGCAGGGAGGGTTTCTTTGCTTTAACTATCCTGCTGCCTGTGACCACGTAACAGTTTGATGTGGGCCTGAAGTATAACAAAAGTATCCAGTCAGGATCACATTCCATTCAGGTCATAGGTACGGCTGTATCAGTCAACAAAAACATAGATCACCATTCTGCTGTGTTTCACCACAATTTACGGCCACAATTTAACTTTCAAACCTCCATTTATTCCATTATAAGCACTGGTGACATCATAATTCCAAGCTAATAAAGGAGCATCTCTTTTACAGAAAATGTAAATCGTTTTTCATCAATCATGGAACGGTTTTTATTTGTTGTTCTGTTTTTAGCTTCAAATAACAGAAGTTAAAAAAGAAAGAGGAAAAAAAACATTTTGACATTATGCTGGAAAATGTTGCCTTCAGGAAAGCAGAAGAGTTGACCTTGTTCAATAAACAAATTCCCATTTATTTTTTTCATAAACACCTTAGGTCTTATCACTGCTTACTATGTTTATCTAAACAATTACTGAAATTAAAATTCTGAAGTTTTCTTTCATATCTGCATATTCTTATAGACGTGTTGTTCCAAGCAGCAGTTAGGTTAAATGTAACCAAAGTTGAAATTAAAAAGTGGGGCACTGACCAAGTCATGAGTCTTTTTTTGTAATGCTGAGGGGAGCATTGAGACTCCATTGATATGTTGCTGTGGTTCAATAATAGAGATCGGGCTTTAAATGAATTCGTTTGGAAGACATAGAAATGATGAGTGGAATATGATAAGCCACAGCCATTTAATAAATGGGCATTAGGATAGATAAGCACAAACACTATATACTCTACAAAGCAGTGTGTACTTTACATGGCTCTTATCTGTATACTACAGAATCACCAAAGGGAACATTTATTTAATCCATCCATCCATCCATCCAAATGCATTGAGGAAGCAACATTTTTCAAATATTTTTTTCCTCTGTTATGAAGTCAAACTTCCTGGCATCCACTTTTTGCCAAGTTATACCAACATACATGTCGAGAAAAAATACAAGCACCTAATGTGAAAGTACAGCCAGGAGGAACATTTCAAAATGTCAAAAGGTCACAGCATGAGCATATAATAAGGGAGAATAATTTATATTTTGGGTCTGCTTCATCCCACGGTGTTGTTGGCTGAAAACATGCCAAGAGCTAAAAGGTCCGGTGTAGGCGTATTTTGAGCCTTATTGGAGCCTTCTCTGTTGCCTAATGATGCTTTGTAGCACAGAAAAGTCAAATCTAAAATCAATGGTCCTCTCTAATTGGCCATCCACAGGGATGTTCTGTGCAACATGTAGGCTGATGAGTATCCTGCTTCTTTTATGTGTCAGTATTTGATCAGGATCATTTGACTCTTACAATTTCTTGGTTAAAATATCTGTGGCATGTTGAACTAAATCAGATGTCTGTATAAAACTCATAAAACTCAATATAAATCGTCTTTGATTGATTTTTTTAATTGCTAGTAAACAGCAAAAAGAAGAGCTTGAAACCCAACCAACACCTACATATGCTATGTATGTTTTAATGTATTATAGTGTTATGTAATATTTTAATGGGTGCTATTCTGTCTAAACTGCCGAATAAAAATTATCTATTCCCTCATTCAGCTTCTTCCACTGTAACAGACTCGTCATGCACAAAACTGTCCCTTATGTCCAATTAAATGGCACGCTCTGTCGCAGCAGTCACTGATGTGCCAGAAAAGTAATGAGTAGGTGTAAATTTTCTGCAGTTTTCTTGAGAAGACATATCCAGCAATAGGATAAAGTTCAGTTTAGCTTGCTGGGAATTTTTAAATTTTAAATAAGCATCTTAATGGTTAATATCTCTTTGTGTGTGTAGCTGCTGGCAGCGCAGGTAGACATCCCAAGGAGAGGGCCCCGAGCGCTGAGGACCAGGAGGCTGAGTCGGTGTCGGTGAAAGAGCGGCTGGCAATGTATCAGGCTGCCGTGTCCAAGAAAGAAAGCAGCAGCTCCTCCTCTGCAGTGGTAAGATTATACTTGCACATGCACATAATGAAAGATGAAGGTGGGGATGTGTAGGCAGCCACAGAGACAGTAGACAATCACCCACAGGAAATCTACTGTCCTGCTTGTATTGAATCCATTACAGGATGGGAAGAACAATGGAAGTCAAGAGGAATCATCTAGTAGTGTTTTCTTACAAAACTGGTCAATCTGGAAGTGAATCGTTTTTTTCATTCCAGTTTATTTTATTACATATTTCTAATAAATCAGCAGGCATTTGGCTGTCAGCTAAATTCTACACAATTATGTAATGATTAAATAAAAATTGATGGAGTATTTTATGAAAAAAAGATCCAAATCATGCATTAGATGAATGGAAAACAGTCTATTATTATTGTAAAAATTTCAAGAAAGAAAAAGTGACATTCACAGAAAATTGAGCATGTAAATTATTAAGCAAATATTTAAAGAAAAAATTAGATGAGCTTATAAAACATAACATATTATAAATATTTTAAGCGAGGTTTTTCAACCCCTTTTGCTTGTGACCACTAATGCAGGGTTCAAATTACACAATATCAGCCTGATATTAGCCAGGAGAACAGCTCAGCGAAGCTGTAGACTAAAGCACTGATGGGCCATGCTGTTCTTTTACTATGATCCAGAGACTGGTGCAAAGTAGGTTTTTCTTTCTTACAATGATGGCCAGTACTGTGCGCGCACTTCAGATGAAATTGTTACACAGAGTGGACTCTGCCATCTCCTTCCTGAAAGACATGTTGACATTGGTCATGTTTTACAGCCAACTAAGGCTAAGAATTTATGACTATAGAGCAGTAAATTTATGCCCCCACCCTGCACCCCAACAGCACACAAACATACTGTTTGTGCTGCCTGTCTGCACTCTACATGGATGTCTGCACCTTTCTGCACTCTTTCCTTGCTGATTAATTTGAGAGTAAATATTAATCTACTATATTACCCAAAAAAGTACTATTAGCGGACAATGACAAGCAGTAGAAGAATTTTATAAACCATTTCTTTAAGAAGGAAACTATAAAACACTGAAATCACCCATCGTAACTGATCCTAGCTCGCTGAAAGCAGAGCCAGCAGCAGCTTGCCTCACACGCTGGTCTCAGTTTAACATGAATGACCAGAGGTGTATTAACAATGTACATGCCAAAACACCAGAAAACACTACTTGTCCCTCATCTTGCCCAGCTTCAGTCATTGTTAACAGGAAACGGACACACCTATAAAATATATACAGCTAGTTTCTTCTGAGTATGAAAACAAGCTGAGGGTTCAGCAACAGCAACAATTACTAACTGCGGCTACAAGACAACAGTAATATAAAGGATGACCCACGAGGGGCCTTAGTATATTTTAATTTATGTCTGTTTTTAGATGTAACATTGTGTTGTCTAATTAGATAAGGTATTGTGTAGCATGAACCATGCAATACAAACTAGTATTTAATTGGCCCATGTGTCACTCCTGGTGTGTGCAAAAAACACCAAAATATACAAAATATAAAAGGTACTTCTGCATCTTTTTAAACAAAGGTGAACAGAAAAAAACAGCATGATAACTGGGTTTTTTGTTTTTTAATTTAAAAGATAGTGAAATGACCTCATTGGCTGTCTATTACAGGCTTTGGTAACAATGTAATAATACAATTGATAATAGATTTCCAGCCACTGTCAAGACCATGTGGCCCGTTAGCAAATGGGACCCGAATGCAGAACCAAGAGAGACTCAGTGAAAAGTTTACAGTCTTTCTTATGAATTTGTTACCATGGGGAACTGAGCAAAGGTAAACACTGGGAATTTCATCTTAAAATTTCATCTCGTTCAATGATGATTATAGTCGTCCTACTAGGTGGCGCTCTAACCATTACTGACAAATTATACTGGCATATCAAACCTTTCCGAGCTTGACTCCCAACTGATGCCTGCGATGTTTGGGAGAGATTGGACATTGTGTTTTTGAGTGACAGCAGATTACTGTTTTTTGGCGAGTGATTGAAACTCCACGTACCGCCATGACCACCCCGTTTCGCCAAACATAAAAAGCTTCTCAATTTAACATCACAACGGTCTTTAGGTTCCATGCGTCCATTTCATGAGATTGTGTTGATATGATGAAATCCCTAGGAGGAGTTTGTCAAAGTACGAGGCCTGAAAAGAGGGGAAAATGTCGCCAAAATTACACTTGAATTTTAAAATGGCTGACTTCCTGTTGGATTTGGGCTATTGCTCCAAGAGACTTTTTTGTACATCTTGATATCTTACATAAGCTTACCAAGTGTTCAGACTCATAGATGAAACAAAGAGCAGGGGCTGGTCTTTTGAAATTTTGTAGGGGGCACTGTGGACCCATTTTAAAATATTACATGAAAATAATTACATATCAAGAAAGCCGTCCTCACATTGGAGGAGTGTGCAAAATTTCAAGAATTTGTGAGCTTTCCAAGCCCCTCAAAAGCTTCTTCCTGTTTCAGGGTGAATCAACTTGCCACCTGGGTGCGCCGTTCAACTTAAACTCACAATTGTCTCACTGAACCATCAAGAGGGACTGATGTTTATTCTCACTACTTTTCAGGTTGATCTAAACAACCTGTGAGGAACAGTGCATCAAAGTATAAGACAGACTGGATTTCTTTGAGTTATAGCAATTTCGTTTTTCATGGCAAAACATCAATGTTCGCCATGCTGCTTGGGGTCACACCCTGCTGTGAAAACTCACAGTTTTCAATGTATTGCCAAGTCCAGCCCCTTAATGCTTTCCTGGAGAAATTTCAGGCTACGTGGGTCACCCACCTCTATCTGGTTGTTCAGTCTGACGTCACTAGCCGTGTCTGGACCTAAACTCCGCTGCAGGTCCATATATCAAACGATCACTAAGGCATTACTGAGAGTTGAAAAACTGTCTAAAGTCTTTCATCTTTAATAAAATGATCAGCGTTCTGCTCTACCAGGTGTAACAATTGAGTTTAACATCCAGGCATCCATGAAAACGGAATTTATGACATTTAATGGAGTTAGAAGTTAGCAGGGAGTTAGCTCGCTAGCTTCTATCTAAATACAATATAGCACGTCCTGACTGCGGGGTTTTGGAAACAAATTAAAACGTACAGCTCTGTTATCACTTCCAGCATAAATGAAGACAGAAAACTAAAAAGCAGTGACGTTTGTAGGGTTACTGAAGTTGGACTAGCTGGTATATAATGATGTGCTACGTGACCGCTAGCGACACAGCTATGTTAGCATAATATAAACAAGCTAAAGTTAACGTGAGTGTTCTCGGTGGTCAGGAACAAATGTAATTGCATGGCAAGATACTGTAAAAGGACCAAACTTCAGCCAGGAGAACAACTGAGATAATCCATCCACAATACGAGGTTAGTCATTCATATACTGCTGCATGGGCTCGGCTGTAGTTACATCCTAAGGTTTTAAAAACTGAGCTTAAATAAATGATTAGCGGTAATAAAAGCCGAGGGAGGTCAACAGTGATCACTGACTGTTTTAGGAGCTTTTTGAGATCAAATAGAAGAAAATACATAACATTAAACATGTTAACAACACAAAAGCCATATTAAACGCAGACTACTTTAGACCCGGAAGTAGGATTCGTCGCGTCGTCACTGAACAACCGGATACTGTACCCCAAAGTGTAAAACATGACATTTCCTGTTCCCACTAGGTGGCGCTGTTGCTGCTGTCAAATATAGCAGTTGAAATATGTTCAGGGGCGGAGCCTTATCATATGTCAGAAGCAAATAAGAATTTCATGGCAAATGATTAAAATTCACCGTGGCGCCACGGCCACACCCTTGTCCGAA
Organism: Aulonocara stuartgranti; assembly: GCF_965226115.1. Lineage (NCBI taxonomy): Eukaryota > Metazoa > Chordata > Actinopteri > Cichliformes > Cichlidae > Aulonocara > Aulonocara stuartgranti. Next base: position 32,291,650 of record NC_138958.1, read on the forward strand.
AACTCAAAAGCTCCGCAATTTAATATGGCCCAGGTGTGTAGTTGAGACTGACCAAATATGAAGCTGATCCAATCAAATTTCTATGAGGAGTTCGCAAAACTTGGAAAAAAGGCATGGAAATGGCTAAATCACCTTCAATCCAAAATGGCAGACTTCCTGTTGGGTTTGCGTCAATGGTCCCACTGACTTTTTTGTTCGTCTCAGCATGATACACATGTGGGCCAAAGTTCATTCATGTAGCTCAAATTATGTATTCGTAGGACTTCATTTAACAACGCTCCAGGGTCATTTGTACCGCCGATATGTGAAACCATTACAATACAAAACTTTTCACCAGACCTGACACTTGTGCAAAATTTCATGAGTTTTTGAGCATGTTAAAGCCCTCAAAACGGCACTTTGTTTTGCCTGAATAATAAGAAGAAATGGAGCAGATACAATAGAGCCTTCACACTCTCAGTACTCAGGCCCTAAATATACGACCAGGAAATCAGAAGTTTAAACAATGAGGTTAGATTTGGCTTTGAGAGAGGCAGACTATCTGGTGAATACTGGATGGATCAGGTGGTCGTGTTATACTTGGGCTAATGATGATGATCAGCAACACTGTGTCAGACTGAGCGTGAACAGAGAACTCTGCCCACTGGGGAGGATAATGCCTGAAGGAACCGTAACCGGTAACCAGGAGGAAGGATAAACCGGATCAACCTGGATTTTTTATTCTATGTGTGTATTATAGTTCCATTCGCTTCCGCTTATCCTTTTTCAGGGTCGCGGGGGGCGCTGGAGCCTATCCCAGCTGTCATAGGGCGAGAGGCGGGGTACACCCTGGACAGGTCGCCAGTCTGTCGCAGGGCCAACATACAGGGACAGACAACCATTCGCACATTCACACCTAGTGACAATTTGGGTTATCCAATCAACCTATCCCCACTAAGTGCATGTCTTTGGACGGTGGGAGGAAGCCGGAGTACCCGGAAGGAACCCACGCAAACATGGGGAGAACATGCAAACTCCACACAGAAAGACCCTGGCCTGATGGTGGAATTGAACTCAGGACCTTCTTGCTGTGCGGCAACAGTGCTAACCACCGTGCCACCGTGCTGCCATGTGTGTATTATAGTTATAAGATTTATTTTGATCACTTTTTTATTAGATGTGAGACTAAAACCTTTTCAGTAAACTATTTCAGTCAGCATTTAACCAGTGGATTATGTAAAAATCAAGGTCTAACACATTTGTTCAATTTGTTACTGTACAAAATGATAGAGCAAAAAAAAACTACCATGGCCTACTCATTGTAACTGTAGGCATAATTTAAAGAAAAATAGTCATCATCAGAGCTTCAAACATTATTTCTTCTTTAATTAAACCCACAAAAAATGAAAAAAAAAACTTCCAGAATATCCTTGAGTCATTAGTCATCATCAAGGACAAAAAAGTCTCAGAGGCTTAGAAGAGTCAGCATGTAATTTTAAAAATCACTAATTCAACTGTGGGAGCAGTTTTGTAAGCCAAGGCCAATACGGTAAGCCTGCTCTGTTTCTAAAACAAAACCGTACCTGCTGGAAATCACCTTTTCCTTATTTGTAAAATATGCTCTTCATCCTAAAGCACATAAAAGCCTATCACTACTTCCCACCATTTAAATGTTTTACAGTAAACGACAAGGTTGAAGCAGCTGCAGTGAAGTCTGTTAATGTTTTCTTTGCCAGACAACATAAGAGGGGAAGGATGGAGGCTTCAGTTTTTCATTAAAACCATCGTCAACTTTCATCTGAAGCTGATAAATAATCAATGTGGAGCATTCATCTGGTCACTCTGGCATGTTTCCAGAAGAGAACCCACCTCCCACTATCACCCTACTGCACGTGACAAACCAGAGCATGCAAACTATAAACACACACTAACAGAAAAATGGCTCAAATAGCTCCATGATGGTGATTTCCACTGCATAAACTCATTGCTCGTCAGGGGTCTGCAAGGCAACAAGCACTAACATCACTGTAAAGCACTCCAACCTTAGCTGACTCTCACGTGGTGTCTACTGACAGCTGCATCTGGATGTGTATGCATATGTGGGTGTGAGGGGAGCGGGGTTGTGGGTCAGTAGCTGTGAATACGAAAGGGAGGAGGCTACTCACCAGATGGAATTTCCATGGTTTTTTGCTCTCCACCTTTTACAGCTGTTTGTTATGTCAATATACACGTAACAGCATGCTTAATAATAGCAGAGGTCTTGATCAAGAGTATTCATTAATAATATAGCAAGGCTGTCTATTCAACGAGTCACAATACATAGAATACAAAAGAATATGCCCTGTACAAATTGTGTTGATAGAAATGTAATCAGGGTGTCATTACAAAGTCTGTCTATTCTTGTAGTATCTAAACTATCGCAATTTCACCAATGTAGCTACTCATAGCAGTTATTAAGAAGGGATCTGCCTAAAGACCTGCGAAACATCCAATATGCAACAACAAAATCATCACAACACATCTCGGGCTCACTTTTTCAGGTTCAGTATCTCATTTGTTGAATTAGAAATATGAAAATGTCATTTTTGGTAAAATGGTAAATGGCCTGTATTTGTATAGCACTTTTACTAGTCCCTAAGGACCCCAAAGCGCTTTACACAACCAGTCATCCACCCATTCACACACACATTCACACACTGGTGATGGCAAGCTACATTGTAGCCACAGCCACCCTGGGGTGCACTGACAGAGGCGAGGCTGCCGGACACTGGCGCCACCGGGCCCTCTGACCACCACCAGTAGGCAACGGGTGAAGTGTCTTGCCCAAGGCCCAAGGACACAATGATCCAAGCCGGGGCTTGAACCGGCAACCTTCCGATTACAAGACGAACTCCCAACTCTTGAGCCACGATCTGCCTCAGCACAAAACAGAAGCTCCTGTCAGACATCATAGCAGCAAAGATGAACAGGCACATGGCTCAATACCAGTCCCCCAGTGGTAATCGAAACAACTGAGGCCGTGACCCCCAAACTGGGCGAGTGGTTTATCAAGTGATCCCAGGAGCAACATCCAACATCTTTGTCCAGAAGAGTGCAGTCCTAGGAACAGCAAAGATACCCCGCAGGACCCTCAAGCTCCCAGGTCTCTTTTAGAGGACCTGAACATAAAAGACTGCCCGCGGGGCAAGTGTGGATTTTTTTTTATTTGGAAGGTAGAGCAGGTCATCCACTAACTGGAAGGTTGGTGTTTTCTCCCTGGCTGCTACAGTCTGCATCGTGAAATATCCTCGGGCAAGAGGAAAGGGTTGCTCTCTGATGTGTTCATCAAAGTGTGAATGCATGTGAATGTTACATAGAAAGTACCAGTCCATTCCTACACTGTCAATTTTACAAAAGTGCTCTTCCTATAGGTATATAGTAATTCGCAATCTAAATGGCTCGTGACTTCACTACATCTAGACGTCAGTTTAAAGGAGACATATTCAATACATTCCGAATGTGTCTCTAACATACTCACGTGGCCATGTGAATGATTATCATTATCAATATCTGTTGTAGCAACCAGAACTGCTCTGCAATAACTTGCAAATATCACAGTAGCCCTCATTTGTATAAAAGAGGGAAGGTGGCGAGTCAGTATGTTACAAATACATTCTCACACACAAACACAAATATCAACAGCCACAAACTTGGCAATGTATGCAGAAGTCAACATATAAATGTCTTACTTAGGCTGTAACTAACAATCCCAAAAGGAGATTATTTTATCAAAAAGTCAGATTGCATTCTTACCCAGATCTCAGAGGGCGAGAATGCTTTCTCGATACAGATGTGATTTACTCAGTGATCATCAATCGTCCTCCTTTCCTTTCTTTGCCAAGAAATTGTTACTTTGTAAGCTCTAGTTTAAAGAATAATTCCTTCCTTGCGTTTTATTTAACCGAATAATCTGAAAGACTATATTTTCCACTGCTGTTTCAATCTCTGTTGCACTATATGCAAAAAGCAAATGAATTCCTGCTGGGCACCTGCATGTTTCTCAGGTTTATTTGAAGATACATCCAATCTTTACAACCTAGAGTTCTAAAGAAAAATGAATGTTAATGGCACAGCAGTGATTTCTTGGTTAAAAGAGCACTTATAGTGCCTAGGATTCTGAAAGTATTAGCATAATGCAATTTCTTTCACTTTTTTGTACTAGCATAATGCAAACAAATATAACATAACACAAACAGTGAGAACAGAGTTTAGTTTATCAAGGTAAGATCCAATCCCCTGAGAGAAACAGCAGATTGACAGTCTGTCCAAAAGGAAACGATAAGGCTTATACAAGGTATAATGGAATTTAATCATAAAAGTGGCCACTTTCATTCAGTAAATATTATTTTTTATGAGCAAAAATACACACAAGTGCCACAAAATAAGTCTTACGAAACTTGTTTATGCCAAACATGGAGAAAATGGGATATTATTACCATTTGACCGTTTTAATCTATAACACCTGTGTAGATGGACACTCTGGGGTGATTTTTGCCATCTGCTTTCTGCTGATAGATGATGCATGAGTCAGAGGCTTGTTCGCTGCCTGGAGGGCTGGCCAGTGTGAAGAGACAGTTTGAGAACCAGGAGTTTGCCGCCTCCTCCTCTCAGTCTACCATCACCCAGGTTCACTTCCAGCAGAGATCTGTCCAGGTGAGACCATAAGCATGGTCAATACATATTCTATGTGTTGACAAGCTGTGATGATTTTAGATAAAACAAAAGATTAGTTATAGTTGTTATTTTCCAAGGAAATATATTTCATACATTTGCTTTTTATGATCAGATGTAATGGTGCATTTTAAGCCGTTTCCTCATCACAAGGGGGTAGTTGAAGGCACACCAGGTATCTGTCCACATTTGAATGTGGAAGAGTTTTGCACCAAACATCCGAATCTATGCAGTCCCAAAAGGAATTTTGGTATTTTACTGGTGCTGAGCCAGCAAAAAATAAAAAAATAAACCACTACACTATGGAATTATGTCACAAAAGCAAGAGTGGAAAATCTGAGGCTGAAGTATGTTTGTGATATGGACTGCGTAACCTTTCCTAAACTAATGAATTGTTAGAGATAGTGAAGGTGGCAGATGAAAGGGAACATTTTTCTTCTTCCTACATAACTTGGAAAACAGGGCTTCGCTGTCCTGTCTGATCACAAGCTCCGTGTAACGTGAGAAACGTGAAAACGACTGGATAATTTGAATTCTACTGTAGCGTTTTATTGGAAAACCTTTGCTGGCATTGCTGAGGTGTCGTGGCAGGTCAAATCAAAGAGGGCACCTTCAACTTTGCTTGTCCATGTGACTCTGTCATCCAGTGCGTGAGGAAAATGCCAGAACGTGTTACTAGCAGCTTGGGACAGAGGCCGGATCTCAGTGAAGTAAGGTCAATTCCGGCCTTTCATACATTTTTCCCCATCTGCTCATTCAGGCGTGGAAGCAGAGTGGATTCATCGAGCCACGAGGACCTTGCTGAATGCTAAATTTTACATAGTTGTACATGAGGGGAAATGTCTGAGTGTATTTCATCGAGTGGTTTTGCCTTTGCTTCTATGCAGCAAAGGCAAAACCACTTTCCCCTCAAGTTTTTTTTTTTTTTTTTTTTTTTTTGCACAGGTGTAATATTGAATGCGTGTTTTGCATCAGGAAAGCTCGCATTACGACATAAGTGGTTTTTGAAGCACAGAACCCCCTCCCTCCATGTATCTTTCATGTTAACAGCAGAGGATACAAGCTCAAATATCATCCATCTCTTTCATCTCCTTCAAAATTGCATGAATCACAGTGGAGGAAAAGGCTGATTCAGTTTTATACAATTTTTGTAATCTATTGCTCCAACACCAAAATCCTCCTTTGGCAGCATTCAAACTTAGCAGCTCCCTGAGAAGCAGCATAGTAATGGAAAAACATTTGTTACCGACCACAGAGGGGCTTTATTAACCTTTTTCATGGTCTAAAAATTGCTTCCGTCCCGCTGTTTCCAACAGCTCGCAGTCATGAGGTGATAAAACTTCTTTCTTAGTGTGTGTGTGGCTATTTTTTAGCTGTGGGAGTGTGTTGGCACACTGAGAGGGGTTCAGCATGTCCACATTCCCATTTTTCTGTTTGACAGGAGATGTCAAGCTCCTCCGAGGTGACAGCGAGAAGCAGTGCCAGAGAGCTCACCCCCACCACAGCCCTCTCTCTCGAAGAGGTATTTGTCATAAGTTATAGGGTAGCATCCTACCTGTAATACACACAGACCTTACTATTAATTCTTTAGTAAATGAGCCTTATACCGAGCCTTTTATATCTCATTGACTAAAAACAGTCCAAGGCTTGAGTGCAGTTGCCAGTATACTGTTGATTTGTCTTTTCACAGGCGAGCCACAATCAAAGAGTCCACCAGAACGACGCGGCTGCCAGTTACGGGAACCACTACAATGAAACAGGTTATTCTGCTCATGCCTTTTATACTGTGATTTACAGGTTTTTATCACAGCACCCCTTACGTCCTGCATAATAATAATTGTTCTCTCTACACGCTGAATAAGGGAAGAGCTCTGAAAATGAGATGGAGTTCTGATGATTTTATATTCAGTGCATAGCAGCAAATCTAATCAGGGCAAAGTCAGGAAAGTAAAATATTGGAAAGGGAAATTGGGCAATCACCACTGCATGGTTTCAGAAAATGAAAACTACTCAGGTTTTTAATGAAATGATTTATTTCTCTTTCCAAACCCCCTGAGCTTCCCCACTACGAATGACTTAATGAGGCAGCCTTCTTCTCGTGTCTAATTCAGTTATGCTTGTCAGAGGAGAGGACGTACCAAAGGTTTCCACTCAGGCTTTGAAGCAGCAGTATGAAAAAACGATTGAGGAAGCTACACCAGCCAAGGAAATTAAGGTAATGATGCTGTCTGTTTATCGAAATAGATGATAGTTTGGGTTGTTTATTAGGTATCAGTATGAGGATATGGCCACATCATGAAATCATCAAAAGGAAATTGCGCATGCCATGAGTTGATGGGGAATAAATTGGATTGGATAAAAGGCCTCATGTCATTACACAGCTGAAGTCTGACAGTTTCACCGTTAAAGAGAAACCCCAGAAAAACACACACAAAAAAGAACGGTCGCATTACTGTCTGCAGTTCAATGAGTATTTCAATCAACATGTGTCAGCTTTTGTGCATTTACATCCAAATTAGAATTATTTGCGTCTAGCTTTAACTTTTCCAATCATTTTCATTTGAGGTGTAAAATGTGCAACTTCTTAATTCCTGCTCAGCTTCAAAGCTTTCCTCTCCACTACTTTTCATTCCACAAAATCAACATATTTTTTCCAAATACGATTCTAACCTCACTGTTCCTCTCTTTGTGATGAAAACGTCTTGTGAATCATAGGTTGATGTGGATTTTGACAAGTTTCAGTGGGCACCAGTGAACCAGTCCTCTAAAAAATCTGCTATGACAAGATATGAAGCTTCTTCCACTGTAAAGACAGCTTCTGCTTCATCAGTAGCATCTGCTTCAACAGTGGCTTCTGAGGTGACAGACCATTTCCCTCCTCCACCCGCAAACCTGCTGCAGGTGTCACAAAAAGTCCCAGACCACATTGTCTCTCCTCAGCCTCAGGAGTCGACATCTCAACATAAGTATACTATTAACAGGGAACAGTACTTAAAACACAAGAGCATGGCTGAAATAAAGCGCCTCTACAAACACATACACCCAGAAGTGCGCAAAAACCTTGAAGTTGACATTTTAAGTCAGCTCAGTGAAACAGAAATGACAGAGTTGGAGAGCAAGGAAGGGGTGGGTGACGTCCAGCAGGTGTGCTATATGTTTGAAAATGATGGCAACAGCTCCAGTAAGTGTTCGAGCCCTGACAGAGAATACCTGGAGTGGGATGAGATCCTTAAAGGTGAAGTGCAGTCCATGCGCTGGATGTTTGAAAACAAACCCTTAGATACGATTAAAGACGATACCCCTGATGAGAATGATGAGAAGACTATTGCCCAGCAGGAAATCATTGCTGGCAAAGATGTCAGATACACAGCTTGGATGTTCGAGACGCAGCCTATAGACACTCTGGGCGCAGAAACATCCGATACAACTGAGCAATCGCAAAAACAGACCGATCTAGCAAGAGGAGATGTCCGTACTGCGACGTGGCTCTTTGAAACGCAGCCGCTTGATTATCTGAATAAGATCTACCAAGAAGATGAACAGGAGACGGATGCTTGTGTGACTAAAGACATTACTGGTGGAGATGTGAAAACCGCCAGGTATCTGTTTGAGACCCAGCATCTGGATTGGTTGGGTAAAACAGAAACAATCGAGGAGAGTCACTTCCTCAACCTGAAGTCTGAGCTGGAAGAAATTAAGGGCAATGTGAAGACAACGTCCCGCATGTTTGACACACTGCCCATGTGTGTCATCAGAGGCGATTCAGGAGAGATGCTGGAAATCACTACCATTCGCAGAGAGGAGACAGAAAAAGGAGATGTGAAGACATCACGTTGGATGTTTGAAACCCAGCCTCTGGATATGATCAACAGAGACCCTGCCAAAGTAAAGCTGATATGTGGGATTTCCATGGAGGATAACATTCAAGGTGGTGTGAACAAAGGTAGATGGCTTTTCGAGACAAAGACACTCGACACAATCAAGGATGAAGAATGGGAGAGCTCAAAGAAGGAAAAAGATGAAATAATTGGAGCTGATGTAAGGAACCACTGTCTTGTTTTCGAGACTCAGCCTATGGATACTCTGAAAGATAATGCCAATGCTCGACCTTTACCCTCTGAGGAGATTGTAGGAGGTGATGTTCAATCAGCCAAACATCTGTTTGAAACAGTACCGATGGAAAATCTGAAAGAGCTGGTTGAAGTAGGAAAACTTAAGAAAACAATGGCAACAGAAGAAGAAAAGGGTGACGTGAGGCATCAAAGGTGGGTGTTTGAAAGTCAGCCCTTGGAGAATATAAGGGAGGAGAAAAAGGAGATTACAAGAACTGTGAATATTGAAGCGCTTGACAAAGGGGATGTGACAAACTACAAAGAAAGGTTTGAAAGCATGGATTTAAGTAAATGTGAGGGAATGCAGAAAATTCAGGTCGAAGGTGTCACAAGTGGCTATGTCAAGTCCAACAGAGTTCTCTTTGAATCAACCCCATTGTATGCTATGCAAGACAGCTCTGGCCATTACCATGAGGTAAGGACTGTGAGGCGTGAGGAGATTGTGAAAGGAGACGTTCGCAGTTGCAGATGGATGTTCGAGACGCGTCCTATTGATGAATTTGATGAAAGCATTAGTAAGTTTCAGATCATAAAGGGCATATCTAAACAGGAAATTGAGTCAGGGGATGTCAAAACAGCCAAGTGGCTGTTTGAAACCCAACCACTTGACACCATTCAATTTTTCGGTAATTTTGAGAATGAAGATAATAAAACTAACAAAAGTATTCAGATTGAGAAAGGAGATGTAAAGACTTGTAGGTGGCTATTTGAAACTCAGCCAATGGATGTTTTGTATGAAAAAGTGGATAAGAGTGAGTCCGATGTTGAAGAAGTGCAAAAAGGTGACGTAAAAACATGTACTTGGCTCTTTGAGACACAGACACTAGACAACATACGAGATCATTCAGAGTCAGAGACCATCCTGAAGACCTGCACTGTAAAGCAGGAGGATGTTCAGGGAAAAGACGTGCGGCTGGCTCGCTTCCTCTTTGAAACAGAGAATCTGGAAAACATCACTGGGGAGGACAGCAGCTCTTTCAGGAGAGTCACAGAAATCGACATCCAGTCCGGTGATGTTTCCAGGATGAAGTACATCTTTGAGAATTGCTCCTCTGACATTATGAGCTCCACCTCTGAGGAGACAATGCAGAAGCTGAAGGTGCAACAAGCTCAGGACCTCCAGAGGGGAAATGTGGTCAACTGCACTTGGAAGTTCGAGAACCAGCCGATTGATGCGATCCGTGATGAAGGCACTGAGGCAAGGGAAATTCGCACAGTAACTGATGTTCAGGGAGGTGATGTTGATAAAGGCCGCTTTATTTTTGAGACATTCTCTCTGGATCAAATTAAAGAGGAGTCCACTGAGAGTGATATTTCAAAACTCTCCAGTATCTTTAGAGATGAAATAGAGAAAGGGGATGTGAAAAATTACACCATGATGTTTGAAACCCAGCCTCTCTATGCCATCTGTGACAAAGAAGGCCACTATCATGAAGTAACTACAGTTACTAAAGAAGAAATCATGAGAGGAGATGTGGTGGGGGCCCGATGGCTGTTTGAGACAAAGCCTTTGGATTCAATTAGAGATTCTGAGGAGGTGTATGTTATTAAAGCTGTGACTGAGGAAGGTATCAGCAAAAAGGATGTTAGCTCTGCCAGGTGGAGGTTTGAAACGCAACCTCTGGACGAAATTACAGAGGAGATAAAAGTGAGGTCAAAGACAGTTGAAGATATCCAAGGCGGCGATGTGAAGAAAAATAAGCAGCGTTTTGAGACTGATGAGATGTCTCAAAAGTACATCAGAACTGTTAGCATGAGTGAAATCCAAAAAGGCGACGTTAGAGCTGCCACATGGATGTTTGAAACCCGCACGATTGATGAGATACGCAGTGATGGCGCAGAGTATGATGGCATGGAAAGAGTGACAAAAGAGGAAGTAATGAAAGGGGATGTCAAGCAGTCTGTGTGGCTCTTTGAGAAGCAGCCGCTTGATAGAATCAAAGAGAGTGATGGCACAGATCTTGTTGTGATAAAGGAGGAAATCCCACAGGCTGATGTGAAGACGACAACATGGCTGTTTGAAAGCACTCCATTTCATGAATTCAATGAGAGCAATGTGGAAAAGACAGAGATAATTGGTAAAAGTGTCAAAGAAACACTTGAGGAACTTTATTCTCAGAAAATGGTGGACTCACAGGGTATTCTTATTGAAGCGGATGAGATTGGAGATGTCCGCATGGCAAAGTATAAACTCATGAACCAGGAGACTCCTCAGATCCAAAAAGAAGAGATTATTAGAGGGGATCTGAGCAACATAATGATGAACCTCCTGAACTGCAGGGAGACCACTGAAAGGGTCATAACTATCGACGAGGAGGAGCGTGGGGACATCAGCACCACTGTGATGCAGCTATTCAACCAGGAAAGGGGAATCAATGTTGAGAAAGAGGAAATTATCCGTGGTGACATTCAAGAGGCCATGAGCAATCTCCTCAAGAGGGAAGGCTCCTCCAAGCGTGGCATTCTGATTCAAGAGGATGAGAAAGGAGACGTTAGGATGACTATCTACTCTCTTTTAAATAAGGAGGAGAGGGCTGGCATGGAAAAAGAGGATATCATTCAAGGAAATGTCAGCAAAACTCTTTATCGCCTTCTCTCCAACTCAGATGGAGAAGACTCTAAAAAGATAAAGGTTTTAGACACGGAGCGGGGTAATGTCAGCTTTTACTCCACATGCATTGAGTCCGGAGCTTTGGATTACCTGAGGCAGCTCCAGTATGAATCGGATGAACTCCAAGAAAAAGTCCAAAAAGAGCGCATTATAGGCGGCGACATCGAGGAGACCAAAATATTGCTGCGGAAGAATCAGCAAGAGATCGGTCGCACAGTAACAGAGGATGATATAGTTCCTGGTGATGTGCACAGCATTGTTAAGGTTTTTATGACAGAGCCTACTGTCACATACAGAAATCTAGAGAAAAAGGACATTGTTAAAGGCAACCTCAGTGCAGCTTTGGATTCACTGACCCAAGCCATCAATCAGAAAGTGGTAATAGAGAAAGAGGAGGTGGTAAAAGGAGACATACCCACTACTATGAAGTCTCTGGAGGAGGCCCAGAATCAAGCCAAAGAAATGGAAAAGCCTGAAATCATCAAAGGAGACATCAGGGGGGCTCTCGAGTCACTGGAGAAATCTGCGTCCAGCAAAACCGACGCAGCTGTTGAAGATTTAGTGCCAGGTGATATTAAGGGCACCTTGAAGTCCCTCGAGGAGGCAAAGCAAGCTGTGAAAGAGGTGGAAAAAGAGGAGATTGTTAAAGGAAATATCCACACAGCCATGCAAAGTTTACATGAGGCATCAAACGAGAAAAAGGTTTATCAGCACCAAGTGAGCGAGCAAGGTGATGTTAAAGCCACCATCCAGCTCTTGCTGCAGCCAACAACGTCCCCAAGAATGCAACACAGAGGGAGCCATGAAGGGGATGTGAAAACATCCATTAAATCACTTTATGAAGGACAGGAGATGACACAGGTGGAAAACGAAGATGTTGTGAAAGGTGACGTTCAAGGGACAATAAAGTGCCTAATGCAAAAAAAGCAGTATTCAAAACCCAAGCGCATGTATCCTGCCAAGAAGGGAAAAGCGCCCATGCAAAACACATTAACTGTAAAACAAGAGAAGCATGAATGTGCACATGAAGTTAAGAGCGAGAGTGTTGCAGTCAGTCCAGCCCCCGCTGTGAAAAACCTCTCTCTGAGTGGTGAGTCACAGAAGCACACACAGAAGCAGCATGAAAACAAATCGTTGAAAACACAGGTAATAACCCAAGAGGACCGCTCTGTTACTGTAGCCAAAACAGACAATCCTGCAGGGGCCTCTCAACTGAAGAGCACGAAAGAACAGAAACAGAAAATACAGGCAACCAAGCCTGTTATGATAAAGAATAAACAAATGATTAATAAAGATCAAACAGATGTGAGGGCTGCTGATGTGTCGGTGGTGAAAGAGGAGCAAAGCACATCACAGGCGAACATTTCAAACAGGCAAATGTGTGAGACAAAGACGATCAAACAGGTGCACACTACGGTGACGGAGAAAACTGTTGTGCACAAGCAAAATATAACGGAGCAGGTGTCAATGTGTCAAAAGCAAACAGAAAATAAGGCTCTCGTACAAAAACAGAACGTAAAGAATATGAAGGTGGATAACCATAGCCTTGACATGAGAGGGAAAGGTGTGAATAAAAAGCCAGTGAAGCCAGAGATTCACTTTCCCCCTCCTCCGTCCTCGCCGCCTCCCCCATCAGAGTCTGAGCTCTCCCTCCCTCCACCGCCTTCACCAGTGACTGAGAGCCCAACACCCCCCATGTACCGGCCTTCGATGATGAGGCAAGACAGCGACCTCCCTCCCCCACCTCCACCACCTCCACCTCCTATGGAATGCATAAAGTCTGAGCCCGAATTTTTCCCTCTTCCTCCACCTCCTCCACCACCACCCTCTGCGAGCGCACAAGATTTTCTCCCTCCACCTCCCTCACAGCAGGAGCTTAATGCAATGCCGCAGCCTTCCCCTGCAAGGCCAGGGAAACCCATTAGCAGACCTTTATTCAAAGTGCCCAAGCAACCAGAACCACAGCAGCCCATACAAGTTAAGCCCAAATGGCAGAAAAAACAACCCACTCCTCCGCCGCCTCCACCTCAGCTCCCTCCTGAGCAAGAAAAAGCTGTGTCAACAGTCAAGAAAGTAGAAGCTAAAGTTAAGGAGGTGAAACAGGAAATAACCCAACAGGTTGAAATCAGCAATCAGACTGAGTCAACAGCAATGTCCCAAACAAAAGTATCAAGCATTCCAGTTGCAAAATCAGTCCAAAAGCAAAGCCCACAGCCACCTAAAAAAGTATTTGTTCCTCCAATTAAACTGCCTCCAACTCCAGACCCTGATTCAGCATCCAAAGCTAGACCTTATGCTCGCAAATTTAAAACCCCACTCATGTTTGCAGAGGAAAGGTACCGCCAAGAAAGGCTGGAGAAGGATGAAATGGAGAGGAGTAAAGTGAATACCCCCACTTCTCCCCCAAGTAATATACAGTCATTTGATGCTAATGCTCAGCATCCTGCAGCAGAAAACACTGAGAAAAAAGTAGATATAGCGACAATAGAAAAGGCCGAAAAAGCTAAAACTGTTTCCAAACAAGCAATAGCGGTCCAGGACATGCCTTCTAAGAAAGCCACTTCCCAAATCCCTTTGAGCAAACCTTTGATCTCAGTGGTAAATAAGAAAGCAGCTGCTGGATCTTCAAATGTTTCCAGACAGCAATCCTCGGAAAAAAATCTAGCCTTTGCCGAAGTTAATAAAAAGGGACAAACTACATCCGCCAATCAGACTGCTTCTGTTTCTCATGCTCACCATGAGGTTTTACAAAATGAAGTCCAGTTGTGCTCGAACTTGGCCACTTTTTCACTCCAAGAGCAGCAGCAGATTATTAAGAAATCTAGCACCAAGTCTGTTACTGCCACACAGGGAGCGGCCCATGAAAATGTAGATCTTCAAGGCCAGGTCACATTGAAAGCTGAAGATGTAAGGAATATTAATGTGCCTTTGACTCAGGTGGAGAAAATTAGTCCCCCTCAACCCACTAAAATTCCAAAGGTGACTCCAAGTTTCAAGGTAAAAACCTTTAAGATGCCGGTGGAGAAGAAAGAAGAGAAAAGTGACAGTTTGGGACAAAAGAAAAGTGAAATGAATTTACAGCAAGAGAAAAGTAATGTGTCACAGAAAAGTGAAACCAAAGTGAGTCTGGAAGGCAACCTGCTAATTTCCACGAGAACTGAGGTGAAAACAGAAGTGAAAGGAAAAGAGAAAAAAAGCCAAGTGACCCAACCTGTGAAGGAAGTTGAAGTAGACGTTCACACAAGAAAGGGAAAGCAGGTGCAAAAACATGAGACAGAAGTAAAACTGTCGCCATCAGTTACTGTGTTAACACCCAAGGTGGCTAAGATAACATGTGAAGCAACCCAACAGGGACAAGGCCATGTAGCTGTCTCCCACAGTCAGCAGAGCGTGAAGACAGAGGAGATTCAAAGACAAGAGGAGGTGGTTGTGACTGAGAGTGTGGTACAGCAAAGGCTTCAGAGGCAAGAGGCTGTTCAGATGCAAAAACAGCAAATGAAGCTGCAAGCGGTGGAGATAAATAAAACTCAGATCAAAGCAGGAAAGTCAAAAGGTGAGCCTAAGGATGTGTCTGTGAAAGGGGCAGGCAAAATTTCCCACAAAGACGAGGCTTACCATGAAGACATCACCGATTTAGAGAAATGCACTGTAACTCATAAGCTGCTCACTCAAATGAAAGAGCTGGAGGGCGCGCCAAGCAAAATAGACTCCAGCACTGTCAGGACGATTTTAAGTGAAGTCCCTGACTGGATAATGGGCTCAGATGAGAAGAAGAATTTAAGTGAAATTGCTAAGCAGCAAAGCAAGAAAAAGTTGAAAGAGATTATGGTTTATGTCAAAAATATAATTGAAACAAAGCTCGCATTTTTTGAGAAAAACCTGACAACAGTGGAAAAGGAGGAAAGAAAAGACAAAGACAACCAGCCCGTGCCACCGCCAGTGCCTCCAAGACCAGAGAAGAAAGTTTTCGGTGGGGCGACTGCAAAGATATCAAAGATAAGCACTGGCTCCTCCAGTGCTGAAAAGAAAGTAGTGGAAGAGAAAAAGTCCCCTCAGGAGAACAGAGTGCATAAGGAGCTGAGTGAAGGAGCCGATCACAGGGTGTCCTCTCCATTAGCAAGCATCCGCACTCCATCTCCTACTTTTATTAGTATTGAGTCCAGGAGAGTTGACTCGCCACTCAGAGTGACACCTTCTCCTCCACCCTACAAATCAATCGGAACCCCTCCACCACATCATGGCAAGTCACATACGCCTACATCTACCTTTAGCAGGGCCACACCTTCTCCCACACTGAGTCGCTCAGAGAAGCTGGTGAAACTGGGGGATGCCACATCAAAGCTTTCTCACATTATCACCCTTCCTCCTCTCGTGCCAGTTCCCGAATGTTTTGCTGCTGAAAAAGAGCGAACATCCCCGTTTAGAGACAGGGAGACCCTCATTGAGAGAAACGAGCAAGGCTTGACGGATGTCGCAGAAATGGTGGATTCCATGATGACAGTGAAGGATAAAAAGTCTTTCTTTGAGGAGGCCCAGAGAGCGGAGGTTAAAAAGATGTACATCCGGAAGGATCCAATAGATATCCCTGAGCGGTTGGGACCTGATAGTGAGGAAGTCACTGAAACCGTTGCCATAGATATTCTTAAAGAGGATCTCCCTAGAGTTGACTTGTCAAAGCTTGTAAACAGATTTGAATCTCCGAAACCAAAAGTTTACACCAGAAAAGATCCTATTGTAATAGCAGAGAGGCTGGGGAGTGACACAGAGGAAACAGAGACTGAACCACATGCGCCAAGAACCGAAGACATCCCCACACTCAATGTCAAAGCAATCAAGGATGTGTTCGAGACGGGAGAGCATAGTTCTCAAGCAGCCAGAGAGCTTAGAGAACAAATAGAAAGAAGAGAACCTGAAGCAGCCTGCTCCGGGCAGGCGGGTCACTCTGAAGCGACATCAGTCACTGAGCAATTCTGCACCATTGATAACTTTGGAAATATGACAAGACAGATGAAGAGCGAGGTGCATTCTGGGAGTTCCCTGACCCGTGGTAACCCTCCGTCCTACGCAGACGTTGTGAGGGGAAGAGTTCCTACTGTTGCTGTGCCCCCTGAGGCCTCCTCCGAAGAACTGCTGAGAAACTTCCAGCAATCATGGGCTGAAAGCCAAGGAGTTTTCCAGAACCTGGGCTTCAGTGTCATGGAGCAGAGGACTTCGCAGATTATAACGCACCAGCAGCAGAGTGTCGTGACGGGTAAACTGAGCTGTGGCATGAGGCATGATGGGGTGGTGAACATGCTTTGTGTGGGGAATTTTTAAGGAATCGGCTGCACTGTGTGGAAAGATAAAAAGCATTAACTTTCAGAATGTGTTTTTCTAACACTTGATTTTCTTTCATGTGTTTTCATTTGTCAGAAAGGTTAAAACTCACTGTTTGTATCCTGGCAGTTTTATGCTTTTTAATATTCACAGGTTACATTTTGTTCCTGTTTATCCACATGTCTGCTGTGTGAAACTAGCAATGATGCTAATATATTGAACTAATATATCTCCTGCCTGGGTGTGAGATGCTGTTTTTGTCTGTGAAACAACAAAGAACCGCCTGAAAACTCATCAAGGAAAAAACAAACAACAGCTTTAATGTGAATTCTTTTCTTTTCTGAAATGGATTCACCACATGTCAGTGCTTCCTTTTTCCAACATCGTTTTTTGAATCAACATTTTTTCATTTCACAGCATAAGATTCCCAAATAATCAATAATAATAATAATTATTATTATTCATATTTTTATTGTAATCATGACATCTAACACAAATATAAAATTTCTCTCCCATTTTGAGAACTCTATTAATATTCTATGATTAAGAAGATCGGAAGAGTTTTATTAACTTTTATTAACTGTTCAGTTTATAGTTAACAAACTCAAAACAATCAAGCAGAAACAAACAAAAGGATTTGGACTGCGTTCAAGTAAACACAGTCGGGTCCGAGATAAATCTGAAGGATGACTAAAATAATTATAATTGATAAAAAAAAACATCTACTTATTAGCTTTATGAACTTTGCTAAAAGTTTTGCTTTCTGCAGCTTTTCCAATCCTTTATTTTATTATCATTTGTTTTTTTGAGACTAATAGAAATCATTTCTCTATTATTAGTTACAGATTACAAATTAAAATGTTTCCTTCTCTTTTGCAGAAAATTCGAATTCCAGAGTCCGAACTGTGCAGGGCATGTCGGAAGAGAGTGTACCCCATGGAATCTCTGATTGCGGACAAACAAAACTTCCATAAAAGCTGCTTTCGCTGTGAGCACTGCAAAGGCAAACTAAGGTGGCGCTACTTCACACAGCAAACGCATTCTTTGCCTTTTTATTTTCCTCTGTTTTAACTTGTCTACTTTCTTTAAAAAAAAACAGCCTTGGCAACTACGCCTCTCTCCATGGACGCATGTACTGCAAGCCACACTACAAGCAACTGTTCAAGTCCAAAGGAAATTATGACGAAGGATTTGGACAAAAACCACACAAAGAACTTTGGAATAATAAGAACACGCAGAACTCTGTCATGAAATCACCGTCACCTGAAAAGAAAGTCATGGATTCCAAATATTCCACTGCTCACAGTACCTTAGCCACCCAGGATTATGATGGAAGCAAATCAGCTGATGAGAGCAAAAAGCCCACAAATAAGATTTCCGTAGTGTGGCCTCCCCAGCCAGATTCCCCTAAAAAATCCTTTGCAATCGAGGAGGAGTTGAAGGTGGTTAAGCCATCATGGCCCCCTAAGGAGGGCTCAGCTCAGGAAAACGAGCACCTAAATCAGCCTGTGAAGTCCTCATTAAAAGACACCGTTGCTCCTTCAGCTGAAGTACAAAATGGACTCCAGGAAAATAACAAGGTGCATGAGAGTGCCTGTTTAACAGAGAGTGTAAAAAAGCCCGAAGAGACTCCAGCACAGTCCAAGTTTCTGACCTCCTCTGTAGCAGCCGCTGAGGAGCCAGCGGGTGTCAGTCACACTCGAGAAAGTAAAGAGTCAAACAGCGGCTCGGAGGCTGCGGCACAAAGGGATTCTGAAATGTACTCTGAAGTGCACCCAGGAGTGGAGGAGAAAGAACAAAGTGAAGGGAATGATGGCGGAGATGGAGAAAGCGTGAAAGTGCCAGAAGAGAATGAAGAGAAAAGTGCAGGAAGAAGGGAGAATGTGAAAGTAAATGGACATGACAGGCAGGTAGAAAGTGCAGCATTTGAGAGTGAAGGCCAGAAGGAGATAGATAAGGGAAATAATGAAAGCATGAACAATGGGGAGGCAGTAAAGGTCACATTAATAGATGAGCAGACAACAGCAGGACAGGCGCTGAATGCTAACTCCAATAATAATAATAGTAATAATAATAATGACCAGACATTGTTTGACCATGAAACTCTGCTCGAAGGGCTTAACAAGGCTGAGGGAAATAAAAATCATCTGCAGGCTTTGACAGATACAGCTAGAGCAACAGATTCATCTCAGGCCGATCCCTTTAAAGAATCAAAATGGATGCCAAGTGAAGTGTTGGAGTTGGCACAGACAGATGATGCTTTTGTGCCAGAGGGTGCCAAATGTCCTGAAGCCACAGATTGCTTTTCAGATACAAATTTCTTCACAGAAACAGGCGAGGGAATGCTGGCTGTCAAACACGAGGCCACCGAGCCAAAGATTAGCACATCAAGCTTCCTGGAGGACATTTTCGCCGGCTTGAGTACCAGCAGCTCCAGCCTGCTATCTGATTTCAAATCTGACATCTTCAGTCAATCTGCCGGGGAGAAGCCTCCGGCCTCAGTGCTGGATGACCTTTTGGATTTTGGGATGGACCCGAGAGATGTGAGGGGAAAAGATGAGAAGAGCGACAGCTTTGCCACAGACTACAGTGCAGGAAGGGACGGTATTTCTCTGTGGGCAGAGGAAGACGACGAAGACCTGACAGTGGAGGAGCAGATCAAGAGGAACAGATACTACGATAGTGAGGAGAGTGACAATGCTTAAATTTTGGGCCCATTCAGCTAATAATGACAACATGTGTTTTCACCTGTCCATGGAGAGATGAACAGCTCTGATTGAATTTAGCGTTTTTTGTACTGAGTTTTTTGAATCTAGTCTTGTTTGATGGAGACTGAGTGCACCTGGTGTGCAGAGGAATGGATATCTGTTCTCTGTTTATGTTACGTTGGATCTATATATTTGCTGACTGATCTAAATAAAGCTATATTTTCAAACTTTGCAGTATATTAGGTAATTACAAGCAGTTGATTTTCTTTAAATCAGCATAAGGAGGTTTTTTTTTTCATTTCTATTTTGTCTTCTGTTTGAAATAAAGCTTCATAAACTTAACAGTATGTGACTCCTGTAATGACTTATTGCAGAGACAGGCAGAAGCAGTAGTGAACCATATCTAAATCCTTGTCTGGGTGGTCAGTGCGCCTCACCTGCTGAAATTTCCTTGGTAAAAGACGTATTGATTTTCACTGATCGAGCAGACCTGCTGTACGAGTTACAGATTTTTCCATTACGTGGCTTTTGTCATCTCCTCAGTTACAGTTTGAACATGTGAGGTAATTAGCTGGCAAGCGAATATATACTGCAGTGTTAATTACAGCAGCAAAAAAAAAAAAAAACACTACAGGACTTTAGAAAAAAGTGATGGCTTCACAAATTTTGTGCAGGTCCCATTACATTATGCTGACAGATCCTTTAAGTTGAGGAAGTATTGTTGCTGCTTTAATAATTCAGCATCCTTTCCTGAAAGGCTGTTTGGCATCTTTTTAATTGGGGTATATTTTTTCCAAGTAATGTTTTAATGGACAATCCAACAAGAATGCCATTTTTACAGATGGGATTTGTGGGCAGAAGGTAGTAATGATACAATAAAAAACCCAAATGGTATTCAATTTTGCAATTAAAACACATTTATCTATAAGGGTGTTCTGAACTCTTGGTACGCTGATCTTAGCTTAATACCATAAATGCAGTTGTCTTCTATTGGTCCATTAGCAAGTTCATGGAAGGTAAAGTAAATTATTCTGAAGCAAGAGGACCAATTCCTGATTCAGCTTATTTAGTTACAACAGTGACTTAGTCTGCAATAAGTAAGTGAAGCTGGGTTGAACTGGATGATTCTCAAATTTTTATATATTAACTGATTAAAAAGGTCTCAAGAAAAGGTAATGTACCGCATAAATCTGTCATGAAAGATGGCCAAGAGCTTCCTTTAAGTTATCATTACCATAAACAATCATTGTTCTCATTAATATCATTAATATACTTACATCATATGGGAAAAAAGGCTATATATATACAGGCTATTGGTATCGATAAAAACTACCTGGGACTCTTGTTTTGAACATTATCAACTACACTAATAGTTGCCTACTGGTGGTGGTCAGAGGGCCCGGTGGCGCCAGTGTTCGGCAGCCTCGCCTCTGTCAATGCGCCCCAGGGCAGCTGTGGCTACAATGTAGCTTGCCATCACCAGTGTGTGAATGAGTGTGTGAATGGGTGGATGACTGGATATGTAAAGCGCTTTGAGGTCCTTAGGGACTAGTAAAGCGCTATATAAATACAGGCCATTTACCATTTGTTTTGAACATTATCAGCTACACTGTTAAAAAAAACATCTTAAAAGAACAGTAATATTCCGGCAGCTGGGGCGCCAAAATACGACCGTAAAAAAACAGAAAATAACTCCCGCATAAAAATACGGTTATTTCCAGTAATGAAAATACAATTAGTTGCGCTATTTTGACATTGGATCTCGCTTTTTTCAAGTGCCGCTAAACATTAAATTAGGAACATGTTAACGTGATTAAACAATGAAATCATCTATAAATAGGAAAAAAACCATCTTAAAAGAACGGTAATATTCGGGCAGCTGGGGCGCCAAAATACGACTGTAAAAAAACTGAAAATAACTGTCCCATAAAAATACGGTTATTTTCAGTAATGAAAATAGTTTGTTGCGCTAATTTTACATGGGATTCTGCCTTTTCCAAGTGCTTTTAGACATTAAATTAGAAACATTTTAACGTGATCAAACAATGAAATTACCTATAAACAAGGTCAATGAATGTGGCAATATGAATCACATGCCCTGGTACAGAGGCGAGGCTGCCATATCGCACCATCAGCCCCTCTGGCCATCACCAGTAGGCGGTAGGTGAAGAGTATCCGAGCCGGGGCTCGAACCGGCAACCTTCTGATCACAAGGCGAACTGCCAACTCTTGAGCCATGATCGCCCTAAATAGCAATGATAATAATACTTATGTGATGTAACACAAGCTTATAGGAACCATGTTATATACTTTTCCATAGCATTACATTTGAATTCAACAGTTCAATCTTTCAAATAATGGACAGACATTTGTGAAATCATGATACATTTGTGAATGTATTTTAACAATCTAAATATGCATATGTACAGACAGATACATTTAATAATCATGAAAATTATGTTTTATTACATTTACAGTGATTTTACGTTGATTTACATTTGAAATGTTAAATCACAGTCTATTTATGTGAATTTAATGATATTCTAGAAGAACAGTACAAAACTGTGAAATACACAGTAACATACTTTTATATTACAATTTTTTTTACAGTGTGGCAGATGGTAAATGATAATCTGACATTTCCTCAGTGTCTCCATTTTGTCACTATTTATGCCTATGCATCCAGAATCAACCCTCTACAGACTCCATGTACTGCACCTCAATCTACAGTCACACATATGAGTCACTCAAGACAAAGTGTGTATATGTCAAGGAGCGAAAAAGTACAGAAACACTAATAAACTGATATAATCCCTGTCCTTTTCTTTCTTGGTAGAAGCTGCAGTGAAGATCTGAATGTTTGTAACAGTTCTGGTGTCATGCTTTGCCAAAAGGTGGATCCAAAGAGCAAACCCAGGCAAGACTTGGCAAGTTTAAAGTAGTCATAGTTAAGAAGTGAATGGTTTACTGATAGAGAGCAGTTGGCAGGGAGATTTAGCAGCACTACAGGTTTGCATATGGGAGCCCTGTCAAAGAAGAGATAAAGAATTACCAGGAGTCGAAGAGGAGAATATGGTCCACCTGTGATAGTCATTAGTTTTATTAGTTATTAGTATAGTTAAGAGTGAATGGAAACTTAGAGATTGTTTGTGGGCAGTTGGTGGATATCCAAGTTTGGTTAATTATGGAATTAATAATGACGACCATGATCTGTCAGAGAAATCTTGCAAACTCCGGCCGTGTATACTCCATATTTGATTACTAGACAGGTGTACGGAGAGCTTCTTCAATGGAGAAACTCCACTCAGGATGGACTCAGAGGAGCCAGAACAACTACTCTACATGACACTTAATAGCAAAGAATATTAAGAAAAACAAGATCTTTCATTTACATTTGAAATGTGAAATCACAGTCTATTTACGTAACTTTAATGATATTCTAGAAGAACAGAACAAAACTGTAAAATGCACAGTAAAACACTTTTATATTAGGATTTTTTCCTACAGTGCTCCATACCCGTGACCTTGTGGTTGTTAGTTCACATTCATTGGCCGATGCTTAGCATCATGTTATTATGTGTCCCAACATCCAATGGCATGTCACATTGTTTTTATGGCCACACCCTCACCCCAGAGGCCTATTTCTGTTCAGGAATGTTGTGAATACTTTGAGATTTATATTAATTCCAATTCCTATCTCTACATTAATTTTTTTAAATATATAATTAGCACAGCATGGCCGTGCAATGATTTATGTTTTTTTTAGTTTTTATTCCTATTAATTATATTTTCACTTGTTACCTCTGAATTATTGAATCAGACCTAGATGACATGAAATTTTCAGCAAAATTATAATTCAAATATTCCTTTAATTGTTGATTATTCTCATTAATTTTCAATCATTTTATATATTTTTCCATAGTATTACATTTGAATTTAACAGATCATTCTGTCACATAACAGACACATATTCGTGAAATTATGATACATTTCTGAATGTATTTTTACAATCTAAATATGCATGTGTACAAAAAAATATATTTAAAAAACAAGTAAATTGTGTTTTACTATATTTGCAGTGCTGTTATGTTATTTTACCTTTGACATGTAAAATCACAGTTTACTTATGTAAATTTAATGATATTCTAGGAAGACAGTACAAAACTGTAAAATATACAGTAAGATACTTTGACATTACTATTTTCTGGAACAGTGTAAACAAAGGGCTCTTATCTTAGATGTTGCCCATAGGTGGCATCTTCTCTCAACAAGTAGTCTCAGTATGTCTTTATCCACTCATTTATTGGATAGATTAGTGAAAAGATGCAGAAGTGCATTAAAAGCCTGAACAAGGGAGTTTGACTGTTTGTAGTGACATGAGTATGTTGACTTCCAACCAGGTCACTCAAATTCAGGTGTTATCTGATCGAGTTGTTTTCTCTTTTTTCTCCATCTTAGTGTTATTCTTGCCCCTGAATGGAAGGAGTATGTAATCAGTTCTGTTTGTTTATCTGTCTGTTTGTTAGTTAGCAGGCTGGCATCTACAGTTTTCAAGATATCAATTTTAAATTTTGTGTGATAATAATTTATAATAATTTGCCCTCCCCAGGTTAACAACAGCCTCTACTACTCATGTCTGTGAGGAAGATTATTGCAACATGTTGATTATTGCAACAAATACATGTTAGTAAGTGCTAAACATACACAATTATGGCTGAATCAGACAGTTCAAATGCTGCTATTAGGCTACGTTCACACTGCAGGCGAAAGCGCATCAAATCCGATTTTTTGGACCCTATGCGACCCATATCCGATCATGGTATGACAGTGTGAACGGCACAAAATCGATATTTTCAAATCCGATCTGGGTCACTTTCGTATGTGGTACTGATTCCGATACATATCCGATGTTTTAGAAAGCGACTGCTGTTTGAACGGTCATGTCGCATTAAATCCGTCTTTTACGTCACTGACACAAGACAGACGCCAATTATCAGTTCTGGAGAAGACATCGCGAACGCTTCCTGGCCAATAAGTGTAGATGTTAGTGAAACTGTTGGGAAGACAACGTTGGGGAAACGTGAACATTTTACTTTCACGTATATTTTATGTACTGTATAATCTGATTAGTTTAATTCTAAAGTCCGAAGTCTTTAGATTAAGGCCCATCAGTCAAACAATATGGTTTGCTCTGGGTGTACAGAGCGTGTTGTGTGTGACGTCTTCTTTTGCGCATGCGGGCCGCTTTGAGCGTTCACACTAGAGCGCGTTTGCTGTCGCATTTTATTTGTAGTGTGAACAAGCAGACACAAAAATCGGATTTGATCAAAAAATCGGAATTGAGCATTAACACCTACAGTGTGAACGTAGCCTTAGGCTACGTTCACACTGCAGGCGAAAGCGCATCAAATCCGATTTTTTTGACCCTATGCGACCCATATCCGATCATGCTATGACAGTGTGAACGGCGCAAATCCGATATTTTCAAATCCGATCTGGGTCACTTTCGTATGTGGTACTGAATCCGATACATATCCGATGTTTTAGAAAGCGACTGCTGTTTGAACGGTCAAGTCGCATTAAATCCGCCTTTTACGTCACCGACACAAGACTGAAGCCAATTATCAGCGCCAGAGAAGCGCCCGAGAAGACATCGCGAACGCTTCCTGGCCATCCAGTGTAGATGTTAGTGAAACTGTTGGGAAGACAACGTAAACATTTTATTTGTACTGTATAATCTGCAGATTCTGACAGAAATCTGCAGCTATCATTTGAAGCACCGCTCCTCTCTTAAACAGCAATAAGGATCATTATTAGGTTATTTACATTATTATGTAAATAACAAAATAACTTAAAGCAAAAATTGGGAAACGAAGTCCGAAGTCTGCATATTAAGGGCCATCAGTCAAACAATACTGTTGCTCTGGGTCTAAACAGAGCTCGTTGTGTGTGACAGCTTCTTTTGCGCATGCGGGCCGCTTTGAGCGTTCACACTAGAGCGCGTTTGCTGTCGCATTTTATTTGTAGTGTGAACGAGCAGACAAAAAAATCGGATTTGATCAAAAAATCGGAATTGAGCATTAAGACCTGCAGTGTGAACGTAGCCTAAGACTGTGAGGGAAATGCTGTGCCACAGTTTGGTAAGAAACATAAAGAACACTAACCATTCATGAAAACAAACAACGTAAATGTTAACTGCTTTTTTTAAGACCCTACAATAATAGAGAGAAAATAATAATCATCAACAACCCCTTCTGAAAAAGCACTTGGCAACAGTGGAAAAACTCCCTTTTAATAGGAAGAAGCCTCCAGCGGGACCAAGTTCAGAGATCTGGAAATTCATGAAAATTTTCTTTTTCAGGTCTACTCAAGCAAACATGTACACAAAGCTAAGAAACCAAATTGGAAACAAAAAAAAACAATAGAAAACAAACCAAGTGAAAAAGACTGACCAGCCAATAAAAGACTGTGCAATTGTTCTTGAAATTTTACAGTATTTATAACATACTACACTTAAACATCCGGTGCATTTTTTACTGATAAAATCAATTCAATATGGAGAGATAATTAGAAGAAACTGAAGATGATATATTGATATATAGAATTCAATTAAGGTATCTGGCAGTTAGACTCTGATGGCCCATTACTGCAGAATGGAATCCCAGTGGTGATGGGGATTAGGACAGAACCTGCTGGAGTGCAGATACTGGTGGTGGAGATGAAGACGGAGGTTTGAATGGAGCCTGAGGAACAAGGGAGATGAGGGCAGAGGTGGGTTGCACAAAGGCGTTTGAAAGGGTGAATGACAGATGAGCAGTGAGATTTAAAGTATGCAGAGTGCAGGCTGATTGGCCTAAAGAAGGCCAGCAGAAAGACTATTGGACTAGACTAATTATGTCACAATGAGCTTGATAGTAAAGCTTAGATTAGTGACCAAACATGTGGGAAGCAGACAAATGTGTGACTACAGGTCTTCCTTATTGAACTTAAGCTTCATTAAAAAATCAGGTAAAGGATGGAGGGCAAAATCTGAGTTTTCTGGAATTGTGTATTCAAATGTGTTTGTTTGAAGAAGTCTGAAGCCCAAAAAAAATAAAAATAAAATGGGGCCGTATTTCAATATTAATTTTAAAATATAATAACTTTTAGGCGATATACTGTTTACATTTGATGTGTGCTTTAAGCCATAGCTTCTTTATTCTTACGTTTTTAATTGGGGCAATAGACCTTTAAAACATGAATCCAACTTTATTTATATAGTGTCAAATCACAGGAACAGTTGCCTCAATGCAGTTTAAATTGTAAGGTAAAAGACCCTACAATAGAAAACATTTCAGTTATGCTAAGAACATATCCCTACAGCTCATACACAAATCTTTACCTTTAACTTACTTTTCTTCTCAACTTTTCAAACCTTAGAACAAATAACTATGAATTAACAAAAGAATGTGAGTGAAAATGCTGGTGGCCATTCCAGTTTACAAGCCAAAGAATCCACTGCTTCTATCTTAGTGCCAGAAAGAAGAGAGCTTCTTCAGAGGTTTTGTAGAACTCAGGCATTGGAGAGTTGGTCCTTTACAGCAACACATAAAGTACCAAAGAAATATTAGGCAGCAGTTGTTTGAATTTTTTTGGCTCACCAGTGATTTCCTAATGAATAGCAGGGTTAAATCCAGCTCAGCACCTTCTATGCATGCTATCTTCGGCCTTTTTCCAAATTCTGTAATAAAAATCATAAAATGACCAAAAGAATTAAAGAAAGATCTTGCCTGTCTTACAGTGTCTACATTGCGTCTCCCTAGGGAAACAAGAAAAATGGACAGAAAGGTCAATAACTTTGGATGATGTCTGCCAAATTGGTCCAACACAGGGTGTAGATTTTATTAAACTTTAGAATGCACTGCTGCACACAAAGATTTGTTCTCGTTCTCTTTGCTAAGAGAATTTCCCAAGCCACTAAAAGGAGAACAGATTTTATACTTTATCTAACATCTACTTTCTAAATACAGTACTGGGCAAAGGTTTTGAGCCACCCTTTATTTATTTACATTTTGCTCATACAATGGGAAATAGGTAGTGTTTTATTAAAACATGCAAACATACATGGAAATACAAATTATACGGCAAAAGCATTCAAGCTTGAAAGTCATTATTTGGTATGACCACCTTTATTCCTAAACACAGCCTGAACTTGTATGCAAGCTTTCCTTAAACAGTCTTCAAGTATAGTTCTCCAGGCTTCTTGAAGGACATTCCAGAGCCTTTCTTTGGATATAGGCTGCCTTTTCATTCTGCTCTGTCAAGATGATACCACACTGCTTCATTAATGAGGCCTGGGCTCAGGGGAGGTCAATCCATGACTGTCATTATGCATTCTTAGAATAGAATAGAATAGAATTCAACTTTATTGTCATTGCACATGCACAGGTACAGGGCAACGAAATGCAGTTTGCATCCATCCAGAAGTGCTTTAGTGATATAGATATATTACAATATATATTAGCAATAATATAGATATGTGAGTATATTACAGAAATGGGTCTATTATGGTATGTTATAATGTACACGGTATGAAGTATGTTGTGAATATTCTATAACTATAAGTATGTACAGGCTGTAGTGAGTACAAGCTATGTACAGGCTATGAACAGGATATAAATATGAAAAACTATACAGAATATGAAATAAATAACTTTACAGAAATCTGAGATATACAGTTATACAGAAATGGGAACTATGCAAGTTGTAAACAGTTGTAGGATTAAAAATTATCAAATGTACATCAAATTATTTACACAGAGCTATACAGTAGTGCAGTTAAGATAAGTGAGATATAATTCCTACAGAGGCTATATAAAGTGCTAGTGGTTGTGAGTGGTGGTTCAGTCCATGTTATTATTGTGTGTTTGAGGGTACAGTTGTCCATTGTGGGTGTGTGTATGTTCAGTCCATGTGTTAACGTGGGTCAGATGTCAGGAGGCAGAGTTCAGGAGTCTGACAGCTGTGGGGAAGAAGCTGTGTACCTGGTGGTCTTAGTCCGGAGGCTCCTGTAGCGCCTCCCAGAGGGCAGGAGGGTGAAGAGTCCATGTGATGGGTGACTGGGGTCTTTGATGATTTTCCCAGCCCTTTTCAGACACAGCTTCCTGTAGATGTCTTTTATGGCAGGAAGTGGTGCTCCGGCGATGCGCTGGGCAGTTTTCACGACCCTCTGCAACGCCTTCCGGTCCGAGGTAGAGCAGTTCCCGTACCAGACTGTTATACAGTTGGTCAGGATGCTCTCGATGGTGCAACGATAGAAGTTCACCGGGATGTCTGAGGACAGGTGGTTCTTCCTCAGAGTCCTCAAGAAGAAGAGGTGCTGGTGAGCCTTCTTGACCAGCTTGGAGCAGTTGGTCGTCCAGGTGAGATCCTCGGAGATGTGGACTCCCAGGAACTTGAAGCTGCTCACACGCTCCACAGCCGTCCCCTTAATGTGGATGGGTGGATGTGGGTCAGCATTCCTCCTGTAGTCCACGATGAGCTCCTTGGTCTTCTCGGTGTTAAGCAGCAGGTTGTTTCTGTCGCACCACTCAGCCAGACGATCCACCTCCTCCCTGTAGGCGGCCTCATCGTTGTCACTGATGAGGCCAATCACCGTGGTGTCATCTGCAAACTTAATGATGGTGTTGGAACCATCAGCAGGTCTGCAGTCGTGGGTGAAGAGGGAGTAGAGGAAAGGGCTCATCACACAGCCTTGTGGTACACCGGTGTTCATTGTGATGGTAGATGAGCAGTGGTTATCCAGCCGGACATGTTGGGGGCGGTTGGTCAGGAAGTCCAGTAACCATTTGCAGATGAGGGAACTGATGCTCAGGTCTGTCAGTTTCCTGATGAGTTGTGAGGGGTGGATTGTATTGAATGCTGAACTGAAGTCTATAAACAGCATTCTGGCATAGGTTTTGTTGTTGTTCAGGTGTGAGAGGACAGAGTGCAGTGCGATGGAGACTGCATCCTCTGTGCTCCTGTTCTGGCGGTATGCGAATTGGTGGGGGTCCAGGGTGGGGGGGAGACAGGATTTAAAGTGTGCTAGGACCAGCTGCTCTGTAGCACTTAGTGATGATGGGGGTGAGTGCTACTGGGCGGTAGTCATTGAGGCAAGATTGGTTGGAGTTTTTGGGTATCGGGACGATGGAGGTGGATTTGAAGCAGGCCGGTACCACAGCGTGGGCCAAGGACAGATTGAATATGTCTGTGAGCACTCCTGCAAGCTCCCCAGAACATGCTCTGAGAACACGCCCGGGGATGCCATCAGGACCTGCAGCCTTGTGGACATTGATCCTGCTCAGCACCGCTCCTACATCGGTGGGGGAGAGAGTCAGAGGTTGGTGGTCTGGCGTCACGTCTGCTTTGGTTGTGGTTGTGGGGTTCCCTCGCTCAAAACGAGCATAAACGACTAGAAAGAGAGAGCATATTTCTCCTGTTTTGGCTTCCCTTCATTGGCTTCCTGTTAAATCCAGAATTGAATTCAAAATCCTGCTCCTCACATACAAGGTCTTAAATAATCAGGCCCCATCTTATCTTAATGACCTTGTAGTACCATATCACCCTATTAGAGCACTTCGCTCTCGCTCTGCAGGCCTACTTGTTGTTCCTAGAGTATTTAAAAGTAGAATGGGAGGCAGAGCCTTCAGTTTTCAGGCCCCTCTTCTGTGGAACCAGCTTCCAGTTTGGATTCAGGAGACAGACACTATCTCTACTTTCAAGATTAGGCTTAAAACTTTCCTTTTTGCTAAAGCATATAGTTAGGGCTGGACCAGGTGACCCTGAATCCTCCCTTAGTTATGCTGCAATAGACATAGGCTGCCGGGGGATTCCCATGATGCATTGAGTTTTTCCTTTCCAGTCACCTTTCTCGCTCACTATGTATTAACAGACCTCTCTGCATTGAATCATATCTGTTATTAATCTCTGTCTCTCTTTCACAGCATGTCTTTTATCCTGTCTTCCTTCTCTCACCCCAACCGGTCGCAGCAGATGGCCGCCCCTCCCTGAGCCTGGTTCTGCTGGAGGTTTCTTCCTGTTAAAAGGGAGTTTTTCCTTCCCACTGTTGCCAAAGTGCTTGCTCATAGGGGGTCATATGATTGTTGGGTTTTTCTCTGTATCTATGAAGCGCCTTGAGGCAACTTATGTTGTGATTTGGCGCTATATAAATAAAATTGAATTGAATTGAATAAAAGTTGTTGAGCTCGTTGAGGAAGGAGACATCAGAGGATGCGGGGGAGGGTTTGGTGGTCCAGTAGACTGTAATGGTCTGGAGTCCTTGCCACATGCGTCGGGGGTTGGAGTTGGAGAAGTGTTCTTCTACCTTCTTTTTGTAATGGTGTTTGGCTTTCTTTTTTGGCTTTTCTTCTATTCAGATGTGCTTTTACTGCATCTGGAATGTCTTTGGAATCATTGTCATGGTCAGAAATGCCAATTAGAGACTTTTTAGATATTATTGTTTGGTGAATCAAAATTTTGCAGATATATTTTTGCAAAATTTGCAAAGAAATAATATTACCAAAAATCTCAAATTGCATTACTCCATAAGCCCTGTTAGCTCAGATTTTCAATCCATTTGTTTAATTTGGCATACATTGGCCTTTTCTTTTGTTTTCTCTTCATTAAGAATGACTTCTTTACAGATACTCATCCAGTTCTGTTCAGGCTTTGGTGAAGAGTAAACAGATTAACTGAATGGCCAGATGCATCTCTCAGTCCTGCAAAAAGTCTTTGTTGGATTTCTTTAGAGCAAGACTTTCAGATATGATCACCAGCTGTAGATCTTTTTTTTAGGCCTGCCACCTATTCTTTTGTCTTTCACTTATCTTAACTTGGCTGAAGTATAAGCTGGACACAGTGGTGGGAAATAGCAAGTTTATGATTGGGAATAACTTAGTCAGGGCAAAAAATGTGACTATTTACTCTCTGTGTGATAACTGTTATTGTTGGGATGATTTGCAAATTCACCAGAAGAAACTGGAACAAATTACATATTTTTTTCCAACAGGCTGCTAGTAACAAAGTGTATATAGATGCAATTTAAAACTGTTTCTATGCTAAGTTATCTGTTATGTTTAGATGCAAAACTCATTCATCCCTTGAGTTAAGCTTGAATCATTTATTAGTTAGTGATTTAATGGCTTAAAACAATTATTCTGAATATGGTCAAATACAAAAGACTAGACCAATTTTTCTTTCTTTTTTTAAAGCAGCTAATTTCAAGGCCACTTTAAAAATGACAAGAAAGTCTGCCTCCTTGGAAGCAAACTGTAATGAAGCCACTTCACTTAAAAAACAAACAAACAAACAATAAAACAGCAAAACTGCTGACATGCTTAATTATTTAGTAATTATATTGTTGCGGGTGAACCTGCCAATCAAATGGATCAGCTCTAGCCATGAGCAAAGAGCATTTCCACCATGGGTCTAAAAAAATATGAGGCATGGACTGGAATGCCCATTAAATAATATGGACAACTTGAACTGACTCGTGTTTCAGTAGGTCTGTTTCATGATTTAATGGGAACATAATGGTGATGGCTGCATACATACTCAGTTCCCCTTCAATGGTTAATCCATGTCATTAATGGTGTCTCAATTAAATAAAGGCGTTCTTTACGGAAGCAGCTGGAAAACCTCCCCCCCGGCAGCAAAACTAGTACGCATGCTTATTTTCGTCCAGATGCCATCACATCATAAGCGCTCGCGCTCTGTTGCTTGAAAGTCAATCTCCGTTAAACAAAGCGGCATCACCCCGCTCTCTCTCTGCCGGGGCAGATTGGCCGCCATCCCTCCTCATCAAGGCGGCCTCTGATTGGACAGTCTCCTCTTCTCCGCTGACAGCCCCCCGCCAACCCACCTCCATCTCCATGAGCGCAGCGTGCAGCTCGAGACGCCGAGCAGAGGAGGTATCAGCGCTGTGTGAAGCGGACGGATCTAAGATTCCTGGACAACTTGTAAGGACGGGACGCGGACGACAACACGGGTGGGTGTTTTCATTAAGGGTCGGAAATGTGTGTGTGTGTTTTTTTTCCTTCGGTGTGTTATGTGTCGGGGAATTTTTCTTGCCACTAAAAATATTCGTTCGCTCCCAGCTCCCAGGGATGCTGTGTTTGGAAGTGACATTGAGTTAAAGGCTTGCCAAGTCGATCACATGCAGTTTTGTTTATGACTACGCCGTTTGACCCTTGTTGTGGTTGTAAATGTTGTTTCCTACTGTGGCTTTTTCTTGTTTCTTTTCTTTCTTTTCTTCAGCAGGCATGCGCCGAAGGTAATACTGAGATTTAAAACTTGCTACTGAAGATGTAGTTTGATACATTTTCGTCTTTTGAAATGGCACGACTCGGTGCTCGGAGCTGCTTTATACTGTGTAGTTCGCAGGAATAACTGCGGTTTTAAGTGCGTGGCATCATTTCAGTAAGAAGCCGGTTCACAGGTGTCGGGTTTATTTGCGTTTATTAGAATCATAGAAAAAGGCGAGCAAGGGCAGAGGCAAAATAAATCCAGATAAGTAGATGAGAGCATTGTGCATTTCATAATGCTTTGTACTTCATAGCTTGATATCAGATATAACGGATTTATCTGGCCTCTAATCCATGTCAATTAACATGAACTCAGAAAAGCCGTCTGCTCTCTGTTGCACAGCATAAAGGAATGTGTGTCACCTTGCTGTCCTTTATCACCCTGTTAGATACTGCTACATTACACCAAGAAGTCAAAAACTGAAAGCGAGCCATATAACCCTCAGTGGCAAGCTGCTGAATAGGATTTTACCTTGTAATCTAAGGGTCATAACACAGTTCTCGGTCAGTGTCTATACTTGCTGTGAACAGTGTGCCTAAGCCTCCCAAAAATCCATTCCTATAGATTTACTTTGACAGTTTCTTTGAAATATAAACACCGCACACGCACAAATGCATCTCCCTCCCACAGGACCGATCCTCTTTCTGGAATTGTACCATGCTCCTTGAAGTGCTTACATCAGTACTTCTTGACACTGTTTTTAAGCGGTGGAGTGTAACCATCTCTTTTGTGGGAGCACAACCTTTACATTGCCGCCTGGGTCGTTAATACGATCATCTCTGCCAGATTCTCTCATTTAAGCCTGTGTACTGGCATGCGACCAGACACTGGAATTGTGTGAATGACAGGAAAGTTCCATTTAATTTCAGAAATGTCCCGCGGTCCTCCATTTGTCTCCTGTGACACAAAATGCAGTGGTTTAATCTCAATTAGGAAATGACATCTGAAAATGGGAACCAGGACGTGGGTTTGGAGGTCTAGTTTGATGAAGTAAAGTATAGAAGAACTCATTTCCATTCTGCTGCTGTAATGCTGTTTAAATCCTCTGTTTGATTAAGCTCAAGCTTGATGGAAGCAATTTTTCTGTCACAAAAGCTCTGACAGATGTTGAGATTTAGAAACTGTTTCCACAATTGTAGGTGCTGCGATCACAGCTGCTAGTCCTTCTAAAAGTCATGATGACATTGATTGTGGATCAATAAATTACTGGTGCAGCGCTGGAAAGAGCCCCTCTGATTTTCCTCCTTTTACCTTCCCCCATGAAACTAATGAATTTGAGTCCTTTTTCAAAAGCTGTCTGTGCTAAATTATTATCAAACAGTCCTTCTTCAAAACTCAGTCGTTATATCTGCAAATAGGCTGTTGACATGTGCTGCGTTGTAAACTGCATCTTATTGGCATCCTGTGAGAGGAAGCAAGTCCCTGGGTGTGCATCTAATAGGCCTGTTTTAACTAATTTAACCCTCATGTGGGGGTTTTATGTGCCTGTTTGAGTTATTGGACGAATGCAATGCACAAAATCGATCTTTTGAAACATTTGCTGTTTGCAATGCAGGAAAATGAAGACTGTTTTTTATGAATCTGCAGAAAAGCCCTCTTAATTACATCATATTTTAGTTCTGGATATTATTGGAGCTGAATTTATGGAACAGCATGGGCCCTCCTGGATGAGATAAACTGCGCGTGGCATTGATGAATAGCATTTGTATAGAGCACAACAGAAAAGTGTATTACAGAATGGGCTTATTAACTCGTTTACAGTTTCAATGCACTTATGCTTTCCTTGTCCACACGATTTAAGGGGAACTCTGTCAGCTTGTGGATTACTGTTTGTTACTGCACGCAGTGGCATTTTGGTGCCCTTGGGGAACATATTCCTTTAAAGTGTACAGCGTGGTTTGTCAAATGTCAGTTGGATTTTCTTTTTCCTTTGGCAACTGCTACTTTACGAAGACCTTTACATTGAAATGAGCCCATTTTAATGTCATTAGCTTCAATGTCTTATTATGTTTGGAAACACTTCATCATTGGGATTTAAGGTCAAGTCACCATCCGACCATCATGCAGGAAGGAATCCACACACCGATGCTTCAGTTGAGGACGTTAAGGCTGCAATCATGGATTCTTCGGCTACTTTTTGAGAAAGCTATGTTTGCCTGTGATCGACATCATCAGGTCCAGCCACATTTTCCAATTCCTGGAAAACAGATTTTACCGTAGCTAGGTGATACTCAAATATTCAAGGCTACCCCTTTTTTTACACTTGCACGTTAACCCTGCACATTGCTACATCCTTGCCTTCTTTCCTTGTGCAGTCAGGCAGCTGCTGTGCTTCTTAAGTGACAGTAACTGTGGCAAAATGCTAAATATACATATTGGGTAGGGGTGCAACGATACACAAAATTCACGGTTCGGTTTGGTTCGATACTTTGGTGTCACGGTTCGATATTTTTTCGATACAAAAAAAATGTTCATGCCTTTTTAATTTGTCATTTATTAAAATTATAAATATATATTTTAACTCAAAAGTACAGTTTTTAAATTTAACCCTAACCCTTGTGCGTGTTTTTTATTTTGACAGCGAATGCGCACCTGCGGACCACTTATGAATTTAGACAGTTTTTAACTCTCAGTGATGCCGCAGTGTTCGTTTGACTTTGGGACCTGAAGAAGACGGAGTTTTGGACCCAGTTTTGGATTACTCCGCAAGGCTCCTGACTACGGCAGCCGTAATGCTCCGCCAATCCATCAAGCGGTGCGCCTTCATAGCTAACCAAAGTCGTACTAAAACATTTTTTGACAGATTTCTGCGCGCCGTACACTGCACAAAATCGGTTCGAGGTCAGTAAGCCCAACCAGAATTCCTATATAAGACTGTAATGTATGTTTGCACTGATTGCCGATCACGCTTCAACTGAGTCGTCCTCGGTCAGAAGGAATTTTACTCCACAGTGATGTAGTTCAAATAACTTGCGGACTTTTAACAAAGGCACACTGTCGATTTTTGAGAAAATTAAAGGATGTTAAGTGTGCCTTATAGTGTGTAACATACGTTATACAGAAGAAAAGAATATATCGCAATATATATCGTTACCGCACATGCTTCAAATTATACT
This sequence comes from Aulonocara stuartgranti, assembly GCF_965226115.1. Classification (NCBI taxonomy): domain Eukaryota; kingdom Metazoa; phylum Chordata; class Actinopteri; order Cichliformes; family Cichlidae; genus Aulonocara; species Aulonocara stuartgranti. Next base: position 32,327,525 of record NC_138958.1, read on the forward strand.
GTGATATGGATTTTAGGCCATATCGCCCAGCCCTACAGCCTACATTGTTAAAAGTGCCTTAAACAAGCTGTTGCAAGTTGATTTCACCAGCTATAATGATGAGTACATTTACACACTGTAACTAATTAACATTAGCCCTATGACAACAAAAAGGAAACTATAGCCTGGTCCCTGGTTAATGAGGTGTGCTTAGATTTATGTTAGCTAAAGAGGCTTTTGTCAAAGAAACACATCTCTATGATTTTTGATCCTTGGAGAAATAATGAGTGGGTGGTGTCTTTTTAGTGGTTTATTCCCCAAAAGAGCACACTACCCTAACCTTAAAATCTGACAGACACATCAGTTTTATTGATCTCAGGCTATACGTTAACTCACACAACACGCTTTAATCTGCTAGTTTGTACAGATCAATTGATTGACCAGAAACTGTGGAGCTCACAGAGGAGGTAGCTCTCCCCCACACAGCCCCCACACAGGTTATGTCTGGTGACAAAATCTGTTAGCGCTTGTCTAATCTTATTGACCACTCAAAGCACTTTATACGACAAGCCATATTTACCTTAAGTCCAGAACACTTTATGCTCTGGACTTTATGCTTCCTTTGGGAGGAAGGAGGAAACCTATGCAGCCACAGGGGACAAAAAATGCCACAGAGAACCAAACTAAGACCTTCTAGCTTTGAGGCATCAGTGCTTCACCAGAACTGTTTCTTTTCAAGTCTGTTTCCAGTTTTACCTCCTCCAGCTTGTCGGGGGGAACACGAAGGTATTCCCAGGCCAGCCAGGAGATATAATCTCTCCAGCATGTCCTTTGCTGCCCTGGGGGCTCCTCCTGGTGGGACATGCCCAGAAGACTTCACAGAGGAGGCGGGCAGGAGGCATCCTTATCCGATACACCTCAACTGGCTCCTTTTGATGTGGAGGAGCAGGGGCTTTACTCTGAGCCTGTCCCGGATGGCTGAACTTCTCATCTTATCTCTAAGAGAGAACCCAGCCACCCTTTGGAGGAAGCTCTCTATTATGTCTCTGAGATCACCTAACCCAATGTTTGGCAACCTTCAACATGAAAAAGAGCCATTTTAGCCCCTCCTACCAAACAGTGAGAAGATCTGCATTTTTTATATATATAGTTTTCCTTTTTTATAAAAGCCTGCAGCAGCCACAGCTGAGGGGCTAGTTGCTGTCCTCTGTGCATGTGCATAATGCAAACATCATAGGATCCCACAAACAAATAATGCTTCATTGTGCTTCTAGAGATAAGACACTTTTCAGGGTATCTTTGAGCAGAGCTGTCAGCAAAATCAGAGGAAGCCCAAAAAATGGTCACTGACTGGCCAAAGAGTTCTTATCATTATTTGAGTGATTCTAATTCTGCTAATAATGTAGTATTTGCCTAAAAGATGATGCTTCTTTGACTCGTCTCAACTCTGTGAGGACACAACCGGCAGTATTATTCTCTGTGGTCTGATTTATTTTAGAGGTGAAGTAAACATTTATTTATGCTGAAGAATCAGTTGGCTGTTTTTTCCTAAATTGTTGGGCCCTAACTCTACTTGCTTGATTAAATTCTTTAACTATTTTGTACAGAATTCCACTGCATCCAACCCCTGTAATTGCTGCTGTGTCGAAGCATCTCCCTGCAGGCCATTGGAGCTGTTGCCTTTGACCTCTTCTTGGAGCAGGGCAAACAGCAAAGAGCATTTCCCTTAGGGGATCAGTGACGTATCGGATTGTTGTTGTTCGCTTGGCCTTCTCTCTCAGTAATTAATTGTCAGTTTAATCGCAGCACGAGGAGGCAAACCAATGGAGAGAGCACTGCCCAGTTGCCTGTTCTCATGCAGAATTAATGGTTTCTGTGTAACAACTCATAATTTACAATGCATTAGATTTTATGACTGTCTGGCTACACTGTAATTACTGATAGGAGGAGGCTGTAACTTACAAGGCTGTCATCTTTTATAAGCCCTGAATTTTGCGCTGCTACAGCAGTACGAGTTTTCTCTGATTCTTTTCTTTCTCCGAGGGTGTTCACTGTTTTTCTCACTGATGCGCTGTGACCTATGCAGTTCCTACGCTCCCCATCTTGCCCTCGCTCTTTCAGCACTGCTCTCTCTGTGCCTCTCGGTGGAGCAGGCTTTGGGAAGCGGCACAGGCGACTCTGTTTTCCATCGAGCTTAGCACCTTGTGATCATGTCTGTGACTATCATCCATTTGATAATCTTGTTGGCTAGAGCTTAGCCACACGTCACACAGTTCTGCATATGACCCTGCAGGTGCAGATAGATTTGAATCCAGTAGCCCAAAACTGTGGTTACACTGGGGTTTTTTTTGTTTTTGTTTCAAACACAAGTCCTTTCAGCAACTTGGCACACGAATAGAACAATAAATGGCCTGGTTATTTGTCAGTGTGTCTGGTTGTTTTTACAGGATCGGACACAAAAACATGCATGCTGTAGTGATACTACAATAATGGCACAGCGACATTGAAACTAAATAACATGTTGTCATCTGTGTTTTTCTCGTTTTGTTTACAAAAATGATGAATGACAACACAGTAAGCTGTTAATATCTCAAATGCTCAGTTGGCAGATGCCTCCTATTGTTTTCTTGCAGACAACAAACCAACAAAAAATGAAAAGCCTGAGCTGAAACAATGTCACATTTTCACTGCTGGTGCAGTTAAGATAGGTTAGTCATCTCTAAAGCCATTGGGGTGTGTTCTAGCACCATGCTTATGCTGAATCTTTCCCTGGCAGCTATAATATCTTGTAGAACCACATTTAGCAACAGTAATCATTTTCTGACAACGTCAGAGGTCATCAGTAGAGGAATTTTGGGTTGATGGCTTTGATTGGGCCATTGCAACACTTTGGTTCTTTTCGTTTTCAGTCATTTTGTTGTAGATTTGCTGATGTGTTTAGGATCATTATTTTGTTACATTGTGTTACAGCTTTCAGTCCTCACATTTGATTTTAGGGTATTTTTGTATATACAGGAGTTTATTGGTGACTCAGTGAGGTCAAGGTTCTGTGGCCCACATTATGAGTCCCCAAGGACTGTAACTTGACAGTTGGTAGTAGGGCTGCATGATTTTGCATAAAATGAGAATCACGATTTTTTGGCTTAGAATTGAGATCGCGATTTTCTTTTCCAGTATAAATATTTATTGCACTTATTAACTGCACATCATCTTCATAACAGTTGAGACTGAACATAAAAACAATAAATAAACATAAAAACAACAAATGTCTCACGTTTTGTTGTTGCCGCAAAATGTTGTACTGCTTGAAATTCCGTCTCCACCGTTGCTCGACGCTGCGTGTATAGAGCAGGTAGTGCAACAATAGAAAAATAGTTGCGGGACGGCACTGTGTAGCGTTTGTCTAGGGTGTTGATCATTTTCCTAAATCCCTTGTTTTGCTCAGTGTTGATGGGAGCCATATCTTTGGTCAGGTGATAAGTGATAGCTTATGTAATTTCTTTGTGCCTGCGGGAGTTCGACGTGTATAGGGAAGCGCTGTATAAGGTTCCCGTTATTGATGTTTGGGTGGTTGACCGGGACGGATTTACTCCTGTCACTTTCTCGTCATCCCTGACGTGCTCTCCGTTGTTTTTTCCCTGCTAATTTTAGCATCACACGGCACAGCTTCTGTATCACGTGGTATAAGGCTCCGCCCTTGTCATTTGTTGAGCAGGAAGAGTGAGCGCTTGTTTTCATGCAGATTACGATAAGTATGAATTATGGCCAAGCAACTCCACTTCGGTCTTATCTTTCCAAAGGGCATTGTTCCAGACGTTGTGTCCTTTGTTCAGTTGCAATTTTGCAAACCTCCTGCCGTGTTTTAATTAGAGAAAAAAAAAGCCATACTTGTTCAGTCTTTTTTCTAATTATACTCTCATAAATGCTAACATTTAACATGCTAACTGGCCTGTAGAGTCTGAGGCTACGTCCACACGTACCCAGGTATTTTTGAAAACGCAGATTTTTCTATGCGTTTGCACCTTTCGTCCACACGTAAACGGCGTTTTCGGTCACTGAAAACTGAGATTTTTAAAAACTCCGGCCAGGGTGGATATTTTTGAAAACTCAGTTTTTGCATTTACGTGTGGACAAGAAAAGCGGAGAAAACGCAGGAAACGCAGTGTCAAAAGTGTGCGCCTTTTTTGACGTCACACTGTGCGCCACGTTATTCGGTGAAATGAATTTCTACAATACTGTTACTGTTAATTGTACTCTCTGCAGTGTTTACATGCTTACATATACACACACAGTTACTGTCTCCCTCACACTTCTATGCCCCATCCTTGTTTACTATTTCCCACCGAGGCTTCTAGACTTCTGATTGGCCAACATTTCTACACGGTTAGGAATATATCGCCATCTGTTGCTTTGGCATGTTCCTAGCAGTGTTTTCCTTCATTTCTGCGTTTACGTGTGGACGGGATTATTTTTTTAAACGAAAACGGAAAATCTCCGTTTTCAAAAATACCCGTGTACTTGTGGACGTAGCCTGATGTGGTTTCTGGGTTTTGCTCGTCTGAGATTATTACTTACTCCTTGGAAATGTGGTAGCACACACCTGAATGCTCCAGGCCTGTTGGTGCACATGTGTGCACCTCTAATATCTAGTTATGTAGAGGTGCACACATGTGCTTATAATCAGTTTAGCGGGACCCGAGTGCTACTTGCCATCTTAATTCCTATGGAAACAGCAACAGTTAATGTTTCACACCTTGCTTCTGCACGCTTGCGTAGTTTTTGTTAAAGAAGTAACGATTTGTCAGATGACTCCTTTATGTGAACGCATATAGAGGCTGAAGCAGAGATACCGGATTAAGAAAGACTTATATGTGACTGGGGTTTTAGGTTTTATCACACCAGCGAACACAAAGAAAGCCTGGCAATGTCTAATGTCCTTTGCAGCAATCCTCTGCAGTCTAATAGAACAGCTTTGTGATTACATTGTTGAATTAAAGTGAGTTTGTATGAATCACAGTGCTTATTTTTTTTTGTTTCTTTGCTCACACCTTTGAGGGTCAGCTCACATTTCTACCAGTTGTGGTATCACAAATCAGAGCTGTGTTTCCCAGCACCCTCTTATCTCACAGTCTGTCAGCTCTGGCTGCATGTTGGCTGTTTCTGCCTTCCCATTTCCACATGTGAGTCTGCTGCAAAAGCCTTCTGAGCCCCTCCCCTGCCACCACGCTTAGTGTTGGAAGAGTGGAGATCTAAGTCTCCTAGCCCCGGGTTTTTTTAATTAGGTTCTGATGATGGGACTTTTGCTGGTTTGCCAAGCTGGCTACTGTGACTTCTGATGTCTCTTGGTTCCCCTTTGGTCAAGTAGATGATTGGATTCTGTTGGTTTTTGTTTTTTGCCCTTCTCCCCCGTCCCTCTTCTCAGCTGTTTCTCTTTCCCTCTTTCTTCCTCCCCTTCTTTCCTCCAGTCAAGTCTGTCCCGTATTCAGCAAGTGAAAATAAAATAAACAATAAAAGGTGAATCAAATGGACCATTATGGCAAGGCTGGGATGGTCAATTTGGTAAAGTAAATCCGTTGGGCATCTTTTTTTGCCTTTAGACAATAATTCTGATGGCAAAAGAGCCAAACGGGACAGGCAAAAAAAAAAAAAAAAAAAAGTAGATGATTGGATTTTCATCAGAGTGGTCAAATAGCAGATGGATAAACCTCTCTTGGTCCAACTCCAAAGATTGTTTAACCTCCAGTGCAGTAGGAAAGCAAAGGTTTGTTTGGGTTAGGGCATCTTTCTGTATTCTGCTGCCATGCACATCAGAATCAGAATCAGAATACTTTATTGATCCCTGGGGGAAATTATTTTTTGTTACAGTGCTCCATTTTAAACCAATATTAAGACAAGACAGACAATACGCTAACTAAGAATACGCTAACTAAGAATTCCTAACTAACATTCCTTGTCAAACTAAATTTGAGGGTCTAAATTTAAAATTTCTGTAGTCCATTATGTTGAGAATATTTGGAAAATCCTTGTGAAAGAATTTCAGAAATCATCCATTTCAAAATTCATGCGTCAAAAACAAAGCTGTTTCCCGCATTGGAAATGGAAGGCATGTTGGACTTGTATGCCTGCTATGGCTTCCAGATTCAAATACAAATGGTGGTGTCACTAAATAAAGTAAAGCAAGTTTTGTCTGATTCCTCTTTCCTCATTGTGAAAGCCCAGCATGGTTCCATACTGATATTTATATCCAACAAGCTTTAGGGGGAAATGGGATGAAGAGTCAAAGGCTTGCTGTTTATAGTTCTCTCAGCTCAATTAATTAAATACAGAGAGTTCAGCTTGGCCCTCAGACACCACATAGGAAATGATTTAATTTTACTTTCTGAGGCACTGTGTGTAATATGTTGTACTGCTTTTTGGCATAATCCTTTAGGTGATATTAATATCTCCCTGTGTGCACGCTTGATTTCAATCAGCATCTGCTCTCAATGAGCACATATTCCTCAGTGGACCCGACTAACCCATTTGAATAGTTGTACATTTGACATCTAGACCTAATTATAGAATATGCACTATTGCATGTGCACAAGCACCATCCAGAATTTTGTCAGTCCTTGCCAAACTAAACATAGCACCAATTATTTTAGGTGTATTTGATGCACTTGCGTGTTTAAATGTCTTTATCCTCTGAGCCCAGTATGTAAATTTGACATTTGCTTCTCAAAATAATGTCTCCCAAATTGATTTTGGGAGTAGGCAGACAAAATGTGGAGCAATCTTATTCTCATCTTATCCCAGTTGGTCTTGTTAACAGCCTTCGTTCTCAGTTGTTGGAAGATAAATATATTTACATGGGACAGACAGATATACGTATGATAACGTTTCTGAGCTGACCTTCTGGACTGAATAGGTGCTTCCTGTAAAATAACTGAGAGGTTCATTGAGATCACTTGTGGTAGAGGGTGCAGCAGGTTACTGTATACACAGTGTTATGATTTGCCACTGGTGCTTTCATTCTGATCAAGTTTTTCTCTTTAGATCGTATAGGTAAAGCTTTTATGCAATCTTAACACTATGCTTTGCTTTATTTTGGTGGAACATCCTTTAGATGTTTAAATGTAGTCAATATCCACCTCTGGCTGCTTGTGGGATTCACTTAATATTCTCAGTTGAGGAGTTTTCGTTCAACTCTCAATATTGATAATTGTAACATGAGTGAATCACCCCCTGAAAAGTTAGAACAGTTTGGAAAGTAAGCCAACAAATAAATACTGGGAAGATATACCTTGAACTACATTCATGGTGAGGCTGCCCTTGCTTAAATGATGCTGTGAGTATTATTTCGGACAATCATCTGTAGGGTTGGGGTTTGATAGCCGGTTCAATTTTCAGTTCAGCTTAACAGTAGCAACTCCATCAGAGATTTCCTGTGGATGCTAATGAGTCTTGCACATTGGAAAGAAAGAATTTTAGATGATTCCTCCTACATATTTTCAGTTCATTAATATTTATGACATGCTTTAATTACACAGCTCTTCTTAAGTCATGCCACAGCATCTCAGTGGTCTTCTCTCATGGTTAAGGTCTGGACTCTGACTTAGCCACTGAAAACCATGTATTTTCTTTATTTTCAACCATTCTGATTTGCTTTGGTCCATGCACCCTCTCCTAAGTTTCAGAAAGGATGGATTGTTTTGAACGTACCAGTAACTGAAGAATCACTAACCATGTTTCTAAACACTGACTGCAGGAATATTTCCTCATTGGCAGGAATACACAGTAGGAATGAAATGTCTTTACATATTCAAAAGTTCCTTTATGTTCAAGTGAAGTGTTCAAGAATTTTCTCTATTCTCTTCTTGAAATAAACGCCTCCTTTTCAAATGTAAATACTAGTTAATTTTCTTATTAAGCAGACTGAGAAATTTTAGGCTTTTCCACATTGGTCGTATAAAAGAATCAGATTTAAAACATTTATTTAACTTCAGGAACTTGTGAGCCATTTGTTACAGCTTTTTTTTGGTAGTTTCAGACAATACAAGGAGATAGATTACAGATCTAAGCTTCTTCCTGTTGTAACAAACTGAAGCCAAAACTAGAAATATGCTGTGCCATTCTGTGACTGGGGTGTGGAAACATGGTATCAAAGTCATGTCTGCTATCAGGTCCAAATGCAAACACCTTTGAACTAGGGCTGGGTGATACGAGGACTCTAATATTGTGATATTTTTTGGCTATATTGCGATACTGGATATATCGTGATATGTTTTAATAACCTCGAAAAACAGATGTTATATTTAACCAGTGCCTAAAATTCCTCTGGTGTACTCATTCAAATCAACAATTCCATATTTATATTACAAAAAATCGGAATGGATTGAAATGTTTTATTTGAACCATTTTTTAACCATCCGTTGCACACAGAGGTTTTTCACAAATGACAATACTGTCACAGTAAGCTTCTTTCTGGGGTCAACACTAAACCTTTAACAAACATCACAGCAACAAAAAAGTACATCAAGTAATAATTCATGAGAGAAAATAAATAAATAAATAAACAACTGAAATTAAAAAGGTGCTTCTAACCAATGTTCCCTCTAAGTTTTCATGTGTGAAAACACACAAACTCCCTGAGCGGTCCCTTGGACCACTGTGAGCAACAGCAGACGTGTGCACTGTTGTCACGTCAGCATCGAATCCATCTAAGTTACATGGTTTATTAAAATAATCAAATTACAGCATTTACATCTATGTTAGACTACTTTTAATTAACTGCTTTAGGCTACTTACAATGAAAATTTAAAAAATCTTGTTCATGACCTGTTTAGTATGTTAACACTATTGGAAGTAAAAATAACTTGAACTCCAATTTTGAAAACAAAACTTTCTTTTTTTAATAAAGCTCTGACTTGTATTATGAGTATGAGTCTGTAGAGTCCTGTAACTCTCTGTCTGCAAAATACAGCATATAATGACCAGTGTATGACCAGTGTATCAGACTGTTGAAAACAACAGTCTAATACATTGCTGGACTGGCCATCGGATATGATGGTAAATTTTTGTTTTTATCCCCCGTAACTGTCACGGCGAGTGAGGTGAGCCGTGTGGAGGAAATGAAGGAGGATCCAAGTGCAGGCAGTCGTGAAGGTGTAAAGGTGGTTTATTGAACATGAAAGTAAATACAAACGGCAAATGGAGCTGGAACTAAACTATACTGGGAAACAACTAAACTACAAAGCACAAACCTGAATGAGAACGAGCAGAGGAGAATGACGATGGACAGCAGGGAGAGCACACGGATGTGACATGGTAGATACACAGATGACGCAGGGTGGAAAACACAGACGGACCAGCAACAACAATGACTGAAGACATGACTTAAATACACAGAGAACCACAGGGGAATTACACACAGGTGGTGGACACAGCTGGGAATAATCAACAAGACGAGACAAAGGTAAAACTGAACACACTCACATGAGACGCAGACCTTCACAATAAAACAGGAAACAAAACACACTTTACTAAGACACAGACTAGACAGAGACAGACTTGAAATGACATATGAAACTAAACCCACATCTTAAACCCAGATAAACAGAACATGGAACTCTAATAATAGACATAAACATTACCATAACACGACAAGAGAACAAGAACACAATCCCTGATGCAAACTTAAATCAAAACACAATAAACTCAAAATACTGGGTCCAACGGACCCAGAACCGTGACAGTAACGGTGTAAACAGTGAAAGGTGGCGGATTGGACAGATGCTGGCAGATGTGTAAAAATAACTCAACTGTTTGGTGGTGGCTATGGTGGAGCTTTCACACATTCAGTAAAATTAGCAAGTGGTGGAGGCCAGCAGGTGGATGAGGGAAAGGGGAGGCGAGGCGGAGGAGGAGAGATCTGCGGCGGCCGCTGGTGCGATTGTCAGGTGAACTAAACTTCAGGTAAGAAGTTATGAACTGCAGTCTAACTGGGTCAGATATAAACCAAGTTTAGATATAGTTTATTTTCGTTTTGCTAACCTTTTACCGTCAGTTACAATAACTCGTACTGCGTACTAGCTAGCTTGACGGAGTTTCTATACTGCTGGGTGGGTGCTATGATGTTACTGATAGTGAACTTTATTTTATTCATAAGGTTAGTTAGTAGAGTTGCCAACCGTCCCGTAAAAGACGGAATCCTCTTGTATTCAGAGTTAATATTACACGTTTCATATTGAGCTGAAAATAAACACGATTTGTCCCGTACTTCAGCTAGAGTGAAAAAAAAAGACATAAAGCTGGAGTTATTCTGTCTCTTTACGCTGTCAGCTGCCTCTTCTTCTCTCTTCTCTACCCCTCCCTCTCCTGCTGCTACTTCAATCACAAAACTGATCAATGATCAGCTGATCGGCGTTTCTGCCGCAAGTCCCGTCTCTCTTGCTTATTTATAACCCACTTTGCGCCAGAAAGAGGAAACTAGCGGAGGTCGTGTTAAACAACAGAAGCACCCTTAAACTTGATAAGCTGTTGTTAGAATTGATTTAATAATACTTTCTAGTATCAGCTGATGTTTGCTGGAGCCACAGCTGTAAAAGCTGCTGGTCTTGATATCAGTTGGATATGTGGTGAGAGGGAAACACGAAGATGAAACCAGGAGATGTCCTTACTGAATCATCAGAGCTGAACAGGTGATGGACAAACAGGTTTACCTTTTAGGTAACATGAATGAGTTGAAGGGAAGTTATGAACTGTTTCGGAGAGACAAATAACACCAGGATCCTTTTCTAAGCGGCTGACAGCTGGTAACTGTGCAGGAGCGGGTCTAGCAAAGTTTTGCCAGGGCACAAAGAAATACTTTTCTTTCTTATTCTCATTTAAAATTTCTAGCTTTTAACAAATAATTATCCGAATCTTACAACTAGGGCTGGGCCATATTATACCATTTACGGTAATACCGGTACAGTGTTAGGCAACGATAAGAAAATGAAATATCGCGATAGAATATGGGTAAAACACGCATGTGCACATGGCCGAAAAAGCATGTTGTTAACGGAGAATGATAAGGGAGAAAGCGGATCGTTCAGTGAAACGGATGAACCAGAATTGGTTTGTAAAAATGGTGCCACTTCAGTGATCTGGAACTGGTTTGGTGTTTGTCCGTCAGATACCCACCAAAGCACTTTTTTATGTAGAACATGCAAGCAGGCCGTCATTGTTGCCGTATTTATCGGACTAAGGTGCTCGTAAATCTGGGTGTAGTCTGGGTCCTGAAAACAGAATTTATTACATTTAACGGAGTTGGAAGTTAGTGGAAGTTAGCTCGCTAGTTTCGCTAGTTACCTAAGCATGATGTAACATGTTCTGACTGAGAGATTTCTGAAAAAATTCAAACATACAGCTCTGCTATCACTTCCAACATAAATGAAGACAGGAAACTAAACAGTAAGCAGTGACGTTAGTAAGGTTACTGAAGTTGGGCGAGCTGGTATATAATGATGTGCTACGTGATTGCTAGCGACACACAGTGTTGTCAACTTAACGAATTTGTCGCTATATTTAGCGAGTTTTCAGACCCCCTTAGCGACTTTTTTCTAAAAAGCGACTAGCGACAAATCTGGCGACTTTTTCTGGTGTTATTGGAGACTTATTTATGACGACTTTTTGACGTGAAAGTGCGTATCGCTTTTACTCTCAACAAGCAGCGGGTGCTGCCGTGGGCACCTCGCCTGTTCCAAAGCGCTCACGGGCGGAGCATAGTCTTCCCCCAGCTGCTATCAGGGCAGGAGATGTTCACACCTATGCGTCCAAACTGCAAATGAATCGTGCATGAGCGAAGCCGCTGCTCCCGCACTGACTGTAACGCAGTCAGTTCTTCTTTTACTCTTATGCTGTTTTTTGGATCACAAGGTTTAAAACTACTTATAAACACACACACACAAAGTAACTCCACCAGAGTGCCTATTTTGGGTCACTTTTGCCAGTCCAAGCCCGGGTAAAGGAGCAGGGTTGGAATTGTGACATTAAAAAAAACAATAATTGCTAAAATAAATTTAATTTGTAGTTCTAAATAAACTATAAATGTATTTATTTACGTTTTTTTTTACTCACTTTATGTCTCTTCCACGATGTTATCTCTCTCTTCAACAACATAGGTTACAATTATATTAGCATGACCTATTATGCAAATTAGGCGATGACGTCATTTAGCGACTTTTAGGACAACAAATAGCGATTTTCCTTACTGAGGAGTTGGCAACACTGGCGACACAGCTATGTTAGTATAACATAAACAGTGAAGCTGGAGGAATCAACACTAACACTTTTCCACTCGATAAAAGTTAACATGAAGTTTCCTGATGGTTAGAGACAAATGCAATCACATGGCAGGATGCTGTAAACGGACCAAACTTCAGTCAGGAGATCAACTGAGATAATCCATCCACAATAGAAGGTTAGTCATTAATATTTGCAATTAATGACTAACCTACTGCAACAACATGGGAATAGAGCAGCTGTGATACAATACAGGATTAATGAATCAATGGTACAGAAGTGGAGGAAGCAAGAAGAATGAGTTGAATAGTTTTATTTATCTGACTGCTTTGTTTCGCTTAATGTGTCTTATAATCCCGTGCACCTTATGGTCCAAAAAACACGTATTTGACTTTTTTATTTGGCACACTACAGTTTAATGTTACAAAGCACCTCTTTTTAACTTCAGTGGATATTATACATGGTTATGCTCAGGATATGTCAGCCCATTTCTACTGGAAATGCCTTTTGGTTAAACTTTCAGCAAGGAATTTGCATTTGGACTGTTAAATTTTTATATAGCTTTTCTGCACATAAAAAACAGCTGCTTGTTTAAGTGAAAATAAACAGATGGGGTTTTTTTGTGCTAGTAATGTTGTGGAGTTGTATTTTGTCTCGCAATCAATTATATCGTCAGTTATATCGATAAATATTTTTGGCCATATCGCCCTGCTCTACTTACAAACAAAGTTTTCATCTGATGTCAAATGTATAGAAATCCATTATTGTACATAAGTATGTATATGATGCCAGTATTTTCCCACATTTTCTAGATACTGTACCAGTACTGTGTAAAATGCCATCAAAAAGTCAATTAAGATTTATTTTTTCTCATCTGTCTTTCTGTCTCCTTTCACTTTTTAAAGGTTGCCATGTTAGAAAAAAATATTTTGCCCTGCCATGCTGTTTATTGATGTGATAAATAAATAGTTTGTCAAAATATCACTAAATCTGTCATTTATTATTTTTAATATTCAGTAATGGTCATGTGTCACCTCTAGTCTTCTCTGTCTTAATGTCAGATTTCCACCATATGTTGTAGATAGTTCAGGAGGTTAACTCGACCAAGCAGTCTCTTGGTTTCGGCAAAGTACTGTTTAGAATACCAGAATAGGGAGTTAAGTTTATCAGAGTGATACATATATACCAACAAGACAGTGTACATCACTGTCACAACGATGTTTGTTTTCATTCAAAGGCTTTATGGTTTTTCCTATAATACCTGGTGGGCCCGTCTACAGTCAAAATGCCCGGGCTGATTTTTTATCCCAACTATTGACTAGACTACACACTAACTACACAAGATTTGCGCTAAAAGTTGCAAATTTCTTACATCTCAAAACACCGCCGTCACTGCTAAAACTTCGCCCCTTCCTAAGCAACTAAATGCCATTTTGCATTTAGTTTTTTTTTTTTTTTGGTGGGGGTTGGTTTTGCTCACAGGCGGAGAGTGCTTTCGAGCGTTTACCTTATAAAACACAGTTTTTACCGTCTCTTCCCACAGTAAATGTAACGATAGTATTCAGGAAGAAAGTCTAATATTGTATGTATATATATTTCTTATCATAACTGGTTTTACGTGGCCTATCAACACAATTTAAAAACTGGTATAAAGTCCACACTTTTTCCGTCATTTGTTTCCGTCTGTCCTGCTCACATCTCCAATGGTTGTTCACGTTGTCATTAATTTGCCTTCACACAGACCGTGCCAGCAGTGCGCAATTGCGCACACGCGCAACTTAGAGGGAACATTGCTTCTAACATATGAAATTGTAAAATACAAATGTGATGCCCTCAAATTACAGAAAAAAAAGTCTAGGCAGCGACTATAAAAAAGACTGACGTAGAAGAGCCACAGGTATCACACCTAGTTTATTTGACTTTTTCTTTGATGTATCAGGGAATGTTGGCATGCGGGGTTCAAAACATTCTTCGTTTTGCCATAGAATAAATTCGCGGTACTTCTACCTTTGGCAGCAATAGTTTTACGGCATGTTTTGCAAATTACTGCATTTTGTTCAACATCCTCCTTGTGAAATCCAAATAACAGCGAGTATATTCTCTATCTGGTAGTATATAAACATGCAAGCTCAGTGCAGTGTACCGGGTAGAAGATTTTCTGGTTGGAAAATGATGCATTTGCAGCATGTGGGAGAAAAATACATGCATGTGTGCATGTGTCTTGATGGTTACGATAAAGCCACTTTAACCATCGTACGTGGAAAATCCCGCGATGCATCGTGTGTATTTGATATATTGCCCACCCCTCCTTGGAACTTCACATAGCTGGCTGCGTCCTTGATTGTTCTGGACATTTTTTCCCATAGTGTGCTTAACTTAGAGCTTCACACTGTGCAGTTTCCTGCCCGAAACCGGAAGTGACATAATTTTCGCGGAAAATGTAGTTTTTTTAACCTTCAGAGCCTCATCAGCCTAAACTGGTGTTTTTAAAAGTTATGTTTGACGTTAAGACTTTCTGAATAGTTTCTGGAATGCTTAGAACTCAAATTGCACTGCTGGAAATAGTTTATTTTGATGCTATTTTCAATTTTTATGTAGTTTATTGCACTTTTTTTCAATTTATGTAATTACCATGCACTTAATGCATACATATTATTAAAATCTGGGCTATAATGATTGTATTGATGTATAGCAACTTGAAATGCTTCCAGAAATGGCACTACAACATGTAAAAATATAATATAAGCTCTGGCAGACTTGGTTCTATGGTAGGTCTTAAAGGGTTAATGCAAACACGACTTGTTAAACCGAAAGCAATCAGACACCGGGAGAAGAGTTGCATTGTAAGTTTTCAAATATGACTTTAGTTTGTCAGAAATCTAATTTCAGAACAATTTACTGTAATTTTTTTTCTCCAGTTTTTCTCCTGTTCCATCTGCTAACATGGAGGGAGGTGGCTGAGGTTTTATCAGCTACCAGGAAGCTGTCTTGATTTCAAACTGACATGAAGGGTTAGACCAATGCAAGTTACACAGCTACACAAATGTAAAAACTAATTTTATAGCATGGTGGGCAGCACTGTTGCCTCATAGCAAGAAGGCCCTGGGCCCACCATCTGGCTGGGTCCTTTCTGTGTGGAGTTTGGATGTTCTTCACATGTCTGCATGGGTTCTCTGGCTGTCTCATAGTCTAAAGACATGCCGTTAGTGGAGGTTAGGTTAATTAGTGATTCTAAATTGAATACTAGTGTGAATTGTTGTCTATGCAACAGATTTGTGACCTGTCCACACTCTACAAACTATTGTTTAAGCTCAACAAAAAAAAATTAACACAACAGTTTCCATTAATCTTTTTGAGTTACGATAACTTATGTTGAAATTATATTAAACCAACAAACTAGAGTTAGGGGACTTAACTTTTCCTCCATAATCAAAGGTGATTTTAATTACCACTTAAAAACATGTTTTTAAGTTGCTTACTCATAAAAATTATGTTTCTCCAATTACATTTTCCACATTATTTAAAATGATTTTTAAGTGTTATGTAATTAATAATAAATTACAAAAGCAATTTTTTTCAAGTTTAATCGTTTAAAATATTAAGTTGCTGATTTTCTTCATTATTATCATCATTTTAGCTTTTTCTCATTTTTTTTTATTGTAATAGCTTTTAAAAAATGAATTCATTCAACAATTAGCAAATAACTTTTTTTTTATTTTTTAACTGTAGGCATTCAACACTTTATATTTAAAAAGTGAAAATAAATCAGAAACTTCAATTTATACCATCGCAGCCGAGTTAAACAATATGCCTTTATGTATTTAAGACCACAGAAACAAATGTGTTCAACTAGTAAAAAAAAAAAAAAAAACACTTAGAAAACATTTTGTTGCAGTAATACTTCCAAGCAAGTGTTCAGTAAATGTCAACTTTCAATGCCTACCAAACTTTACAAGATCTTGCATCTTTCTTTTACACAATGCAGCAAACACCTTTAAGGTCAATGTTACACCTACAGGATTCAAAACAGTTAACAATTTTTGAAACAGAGTCAGCATTTTGAACATAATGCTGGTTCTATCAAGGTCAAGGAACAGCTTCTGAACAACTTCAAAAGTGTATTTCAGATCCTTGCATTAGCTCAGATTGAGATCTTATATTATTCCCATGAGTAACACACAGCACCTTGGGAAATCCTGGCCCTCCAGGATTTTTGTTCCCATCACAATGGTTGCTACTTACAGTGGGGCAAAAAAGTATTTAGTCAGCCACCGATTGTGCAAGTTCCCCCACTTAAAATGATGACAGAGGTCAGTAATTTGCACCAGAGGTACACTTCAACTGTGAGAGACAGAATGTGAAAAAAAAATCCATGAATCCACATGGTAGGATTTGTAAAGAATTTATTCGTAAATCAGGGTGGAAAATAAGTATTTGGTCAATAACAAAAATACAACTCAGTACTTTGTAACATAACCTTTGTTGGCAATAACAGAGGTCAAACGTTTACTATAGGTCTTTACCAGGTTTGCACACACAGTAGCTGGTATTTTGGCCCATTGCTCCATGCAGATCTTCTCGAGAGCAGTGATGTTTTGGGGCTGTCGCCGAGCAACACGGACTTTCAACTCCCGCCACAGATTTTCTATGGGGTTGAGGTCTGGAGACTGGCTAGGCCACTCCAGGACTTTCAAATGCTTCTTTGTTGCCCGGGCGGTGTGTTTTGGATCATTGTCATGTTGGAAGACCCAGCCTCGTTTCATCTTCAAAGTTCTCACTGATGGAAGGAGGTTTTGGCTCAAAATCTCACGATACATGGCCCCATTCATTCTGTCCTTAACACGGATCAGTCGTCCTGTCCCCTTGGCAGAAAAACAGCCCCATAGCATGATGTTTCCACCCCCATGCTTCACAGTAGGTATGGTGTTCTTGGGATGCAACTCAGTATTCGTCTTCCTCCAAACACGACGAGTTGAGTTTATACCAAAAAGTTCTACTTTGGTTTCATCTGACCACATGACATTCTCCCAATCCTCTGCTGTATAATCCATGTGCTCTCTGGCAAACTTCAGACGGGCCTGGACATGCACTGGCTTCAGCAGCGGAACACGTCTGGCACTGCGGGATTTGATTCCCTGCCGTTGTAGTGTGTTACTGATGGTGACCTTTGTTACTTTGGTCCCAGCTCTCTGCAGGTCATTCACCAGGTCCCCCCGTGTGGTTCTGGGATCTTTGCTCACCGTTCTCATGATCATTTTGACCCCACGGGATGAGATCTTGCGTGGAGCCCCAGATCGAGGGAGATTATCAGTGGTCTTGTATGTCTTCCATTTTCTGATGATTGCTCCCACAGTTGATTTTTTCACACCAAGCTGCTTGCCTATTGTAGATTCACTCTTCCCAGTCTGGTGCAGGTCTACAATACTTTTCCTGGTGTCCTTCGAAAGCTCTTTGGTCTTGGCCATGGCGGAGTTTGGAGTCTGACTGTTTGAGGCTGTGGACAGGTGTCTTTCATACAGATGATGAGTTCAAACAGGTGCCATTCATACAGGTAACGAGTGGGGGACAGAAAAGCTTCTTACAGAAGACGTTACAGGTCTGTGAGAGCCAGAGATTTTCCTTGTTTGAGGTGACCAAATACTTATTTTCCACCCTGATTTACGAATAAATTCTTTACAAATCCTACCATGTGGATTCATGGATTTTTTTTTCACATTCTGTCTCTCACAGTTGAAGTGTACCTCTGGTGCAAATTACTGACCTCTGTCATCATTTTAAGTGGGGGAACTTGCACAATCGGTGGCTGACTAAATACTTTTTTGCCCCACTGTATGGTCAGATCCAGGGGTGTACTGGTCACCGATGATGGCAGTTTTCATCACCTGCCTTTCAAGGTTGGCCTTAAATTCTTTGGTGTCCTTGTAAAGCAAATTAAAAATAGGTTAGTGGATTATGCATTAGACATTTATACTTACTGAATCTTAATGAATTCAGATGATCAGTGGAATACACACACACACACACACACGATGCTGAATTACTTACACCAAACCGCATGAAAAGGTCCTCTTCCGTCTCTCCAAGGTATGTGATAAGGCAGCAGATGGCTACTTCTCTAAGTATTTCAATTGTATTGTAATATTTAAGAAAAAAATATGAGTATAAACTACATGGGTTACTGCCAACAAAGTGCATTTCAAAGCTACCCAAAGTCTAAATAGTTGTCCTACCTCAAGAAGCATGTCGTTGATCTGCCTGATTCTCACTCCTTTAGGTCCTCCCCTTGGAAAAAATGACATCCATCAGTTGCAATGGTCAAGTGTAGCCATTCAAGGCTTACAGTGGTTGAACTCTTGAACGTCTCCTTTATCTGTGGACCACACAAACAGAAGAATTCAATCTTGCAGACTATATTGCATTAATTAATGCTCTAATACATTAGTTAAAGATGATAGATGTGATCTAAGGCTACCCCAAGTTTTGGAGGGAACAAAAACAATCTTAGTGAAGACAAGAGAGACATTCCACACCATAACCATGGCGTAATCTGTAATGTTTTAGCAACCCTGTTTTTGCAGAGGTTTCAAATTTACACATTGTTCACTCCCAGACCATTTTGTAAAAAATATGTCCCAACTTAACAACGCACTAATGACCCTAGATTATCACACTATACTAATATACTAATGTAAAGTCTTAATGTTAAGTAGATTCACATAGCCAATGCAGAATGATGCTATCGGAATGACATTAACAATATTTCACACAACCTGATGTGTTAAAAAAAACAAAGATAGCTACAGCTCTTAAGATCAAGAACAATACTTACTTTAAGCTGTATCACAATAGTAACCAAAATCATTTACAATGTAATATTATGTATAGGTCATGCAAGTTTTATGAAGACATAAAATAGGTGAGCCAGACAGAAAAAAGGAGCCTCTATGGTTACCCCTCTGACAAAACTATTCACAGCTTAAAGGCTTCTAATTTTGTTAAAAAGAAAAACAAAATCAGCCTATGATCGAAATTAGATTGCATTGTGTAGCAAAACCTGCTTTTCCTAGCCACAGCAGCACTCTCTAGCTGAAGACCTTTGTCAAATGAAACTTTATAAGTCTTATCCTCTCCTGTGCTAAGGTTTAGAATGGCTAGCATTACCTACATGTGGTAATGCAAAAAATGTCCTTAACTGTATGAGCATAACATCATACACAAATCCACTACAAGTGACTAGCACAAATGCTTTGCTTTGTTAGAACTGTTATTTGTAAATGAAATGTTACTTACCTTGAAATGTCTTTTACATAAGCTTGCAAGTCCATCATGCCATATTCACAATATGTGAATTTGCCTGGGCTAGTTAAGTGGGCAGGGGAGGGAACTTGAAATCAGAAGTTACAGTGGAGAAAAAATAAGTTACCTATTCAATTTCTTTAAGTAATTACAAGTTGAATTTTATTTTGAACCCACTAACATTGGGATTTAATTTCAAATTACATATAAAATTAATTGAATGCAATTACCAACATTATTAATTCAACAAAACCCCAAAAAATAAAGTTTGCAACTTAAAAGGTCTATCTTAATCAGTAATTTAGAATGTTTATCTTGCAGCCATGGATTTAGTCAAGTGGTGGTAAAAGGCCTGATGAATTACTTTTTTAGAGTGCAGGGTGTATCCCACCTATTGTCCTATAGCAGCTGGGATAGGCTCCATCCCCTGCGACCCTGAAATGGATAAGTAGAAGAAAATGGATTGATGGATGGATGTGTGGATAAGATAAGAGACACCACCAAAATGATTTTGGTGAATAGTGCATCAGGTGCATCACAAGTTCCCTTTCTATTTTAACTCTAGTGTGGCTGAGCCATTAAACAGCTCTCTGAAGTTTGTATGATTCAGCCAGGAGGCCGGCCACCAGGGGGCGACAGAGATATTTTGGTTTTACTTTCTGGTCAAGTGTCATGTTGTCTAACCAAACACCAAGCAAACGATCGATCAAAGTCAGACACTGTGGTACACGACCAAAATAAAGACACCACCATAAAGATGTGTTCTCTGGGCACGTGGACTACAAAACCCCATGCGTCTGAAACATTGAAAAATGAGTATCAATATTTGGAGTATATCTAAGCAAGTGTGCACACTCAATTCTTCTCTTTTATTTATGGCACCAGACATGGTTTATTTGCTGTTTGACTGTGCTCTCATATTGGCACCGAGGTAGGGAAAAAAAAACAATTCTTCCCCTTGAGCACCCAAGAAAACACTAGGAGAGGCAAAACACATTTGAGGTTTGTTTGGTATAATCATTTCTTGGAGCGTGTTTATTCTCAGGCATTCAGGGCACTTTTTTTTCATTATTTTTGTTGTCAAGACAGGCAGCGCAGGCTTATCTTTCCAGAAAAGCCCATGAATATGTTCTTTATAGATTTGAATACTGTATGTTGCACTCCATTACACCGTGACTTTAGAGTGCATGCATGCTTTACAACATGAATGCATGGCTTGTTTAGAGCTTTAGCTCTAAAGATGCTTTTATCTGCTTGGATTACTTGAGGAATGTGTGTGTTATCTAGCTGCCTTGAGAAAAATAATAATGTAATATGGCTAGGCTAATATGCACCGTGGTGAGATAAGCAGTATGTCCTCTCTTGATGTATCTTTTAAAAATGTGGTTGATTATATTGTCATAGTGTTTTTTTTTTTTTGTTTTTTTTTTTACAGTTAATCAACTGCAGGCTTTGGAATTTACTTTGAGTGGACATAACTATCCAGTATATCCATATAACATGCATTTGATTGCATACGCTGATATGCTAAGAATCTTCATCGAATCATCCATTCTCTGCTTTTAATTTGTTCTAGTTTTTATAGAGCAGAAATGTGAAAAGTAATCACGTATTTAGTGATTCTTCTTCAGTTAGCACAGATTTGATCCTATTTTATATTGAAAATTCACAGAAAAAAAGCAAAGAAGTAAACGATAATGAGGATTGTAATGGCACCTGAAAGCAACAAAACAAACATATTGTAATAATGTGGAAGAAAAGTCATCAGCTAGAAGTAGAATATGTTCAGCTACTTTGTATGATTTATACAGGGGAACAAAACAGTTTAGTTTTTCTTCATGTGGCCATGCAGTCATTAGATGTTTGTCTACTCACCAGCTCTGTGGATAATCTTGATATTTGGATCATTTGTCATTCATTCAGCTGTCATCATTACACTCTGCCCTTAGGAAATGGCAGCATTGGGTGTCTTATATACACCTGGTGACCTTTCCAGCAATGAAAAATTAGACCCTAAGTCATTTAATATAGCTGGCTTTACACTGACTTAAAGGTACTCTCTCAGCCACTGATAGCTGGGAGAGTAGCTGTCACTCACTTTCCATCATGTTTCCGTCATGTCACAAAACTCTACTGATAAAAGATGTGTTCACCTGTTATTGTCGAGAGGAAACAGGAAGCCATCATATGTGTGTTGCTGCTGACAGTCCTCCTATTCACATCAGTATAAACAGCCTTTGTGTAATGAACCAGTGGATGGTAGTCCTGCTTTGTGGTTTGACTTTGCAGCTCTGCCTCCCCACAGCCTGTGAGATGTGTTTGATGTGCTATGATGCCAAACAATGCTACAATAATCCTGCAGGTTCAAAGTCAACCACACAGCTGTTTCCATATGTAACATACATAGGAGAGTTTTATGACAGTAAGATGCTGTTTTCAGTTTTGTCATTTTGGTAAATACTGTTGATTACAAGTAGACTAGGCCTTGTCTTTGAATGTCAGCAATTCAAATGATCAGACACTTCCAACTGCTGTTAGTCAGTTGTCTCACTGATAGGACTTATGTGACATTAAGCCTTGGTTGGTATCTTACTTTGTTAGCATGCATGTCACAGTAGATGGCTAAACTGTTCCTTACATTTTACAGGTAATATGACAATCTTGTTTTCATATAAAAGCTGTGTTTGTCAAATCTGGCACTAGATGTTTTTCATGTGCCATTTTAAATTCATAATCTTGTTGTAGTAGTTGTAGTATTAGTATTATCAATGTTAGATAAGAACTATCTAAACTTAAATATCCTTATCTGGAAATGAATAATAACAATAAATGTATAATGTTGATTGGTATTCATTATGTCATGTGTCACTAGGCCTGCAATGGACTAGTGACCTATTCAGAGTATGGTAAATGGCCTGTATTTATATAGTGCTTTACTAGTCCCTAAGGACCCCAAAGCTCTTTACATATCCAGTCATCCACCCATTCACACACACATTCACACACTGGTGATGGCAAGCTACATTGTAGCCACAGCCACCCTGGGGCGCACTGACAGAGGCGAGGCTGCCGGACACTGGCGCCACCGGGCCCTCTGACCACCACCAGTAGGCAACGGGTGAAGTGTCTTGCCCAAAGACACAACAACCGAGACTGTCCAAGCCAGGGCTCGAACTGGCAACCTTCCAATTACAAGGCGAACTCCCAACTCTTGAGCCACGATCGCCCCAGAGTATGCCCCGGATTTTGCATTATGGCAGCTGGGATGGTCCCCAGCCCCACCATAAGCATTTAACCCTTTCATGGATAGTGGTCACTACAGTGGACAGTTATTCAAAGGTTGTTTTCTTGTATTTGTGTCAGTGTTGATGGTATGCTTGCACATAAACCACTACATTGGACACTGATGTGTCACTGGCTGACCACCCACTAGTCAGCCAGTGGTCCATCTAAGTGTTTAAACAAATAAAGTTCAAAAATCTTTTTTTCATGCCTAAAGACGAATAAAAATACTTAAGAAAAAAATCCTGATTGAGGTTGTCATACTTCATGCATGAAAGGGTTCAGCAAATGGATGGGCTGTCATGAACTCTTGCATTGATGATGACTTTAATTGCTATGGAAATGGACAAAGCTTCAAAGCATTTTGGTAAGCCTTAGTTATTGTACTGTACATAGCCGTGGAATATAGTGTAACAGGGCAGAGGTCAGGAATAACAGGTAATGTTTCTGTGAAGGTTCTCAGTCATCCAGGTCATCGTAGTCAAAGGAGCTTGCAAAGAAAAGCGTCTGGACTTCTTTAAGTTACTTGAAGACGTTTCACCTCTCATCCGAGAAGCTTCTTCACTTCTAAGGTCAAATGGTGGAAAGTCCCAGATATAAACCTAGTGGGAGTATCCCCCCACAGAGGGAAAAAAGGACCCCCTGATGATCCTCTAATCGCCTGAGCCAAGGTGTGAAACTGGGTGTGGGTCCCAATCAGCCAGAGTTTCGGGTGAGTTCATTGTGAAACCTGGCCCCACCTTATCATGCGAATTCCTGAGATCAGATGGCCCAGGATGTGAGTGGGCGTTAAGGTGTCTGGGAAGGGATCTCAAAACTGGATTATAGATGGCAGAGAGTTGGTGTCGTAAACCCCCGCCTCTGTTCAAAGATGGTCACTCACAGTGGACATAGATGGCTTCTTTCACTCCTCTTGGTTTGAAAGAGGAGTGAAAGAAGCCATCTCAGGAATTCGCATGATAAGGTGGGGCCAGGTTTCACAATGAACTCACCCGAAACTCTGGCTGATTGGGACCCACACCCAGTTTCACACCTTGGCTCAGGCGATTAGAGGATCATCAGGGGGTCCTTTTGTCCCTCTGTGGGGGGATACTCCCACTAGGTTTATATCTGGGACTCTCCACCATTTGACCTTAGAACTGAAGAAGCTTCTCGGATGAGAGGTGAAACGTCTTCAAATAACTTAAAGAAGTCCAGACGCTTTTCTTTGCAAGCTCCTTTGACAACAGGTAATGTTGCTTCTAATTTTTGGCTTGGTAGGCTGATAAAACAAGGCATCCATGGCTATGTTAGCTGTTCTAGAAGACTTTGAGCTAAATGATAATGGTAAATCTAATCTTGACAGTTGCTTAACATCGATAAAACAAAATAATATAAAAAAGTACCATGTCCTTTCCTTTGTACACATATTTTACCTTTAGTAAAGATAACAGCAAACAAATAGAAGAAAACAGAAAACTGCAAGAAAATAGTTTCAGTGATTGAGAGCAAAATCATATTACTACAAAAATATTCCAGCTTTAGTAGTTGAGTAGCTGTTGAGGGCAGTGAAGTTCCGGTGCCATTGCCACTGCCATCTTGGTTGCTAACTGTGAAACTGCATGGTCTTTGTTAATGGATCGATGTTAAACAGCAGCAGATTGTTTGCCAGAGATCATAATGTAGATAATTCTCCTTCACTGAAGTGGCCAAAATTCACCAAATGAACATATTTTTTTTATCCAGACTGACCTGAAGCCTGAAACTGAACCCATCATTGGGGTGGCTGTAGCTCAGGAGGTAGAGCAGGTTATCTACAGCTTATCCGAAGGTTGGTAGTTTGATCCTTGGCTGTTCAAGTCTGCATGCCAAAGTATGCTTGGGCAAGATACAGAATCCCAAGTTTCTTCCCAATGTGCTAGTCAGAGTAGGCATGTGTGTGGGTGTTTGATAGGAAGAAGGTGTTTGTTTGAATGTTGTATAAAATGCTTTAAGAGTAGAATGTGTAAGAACCAGTCCATTTAGCATCGATCCACATTCTGCGTTGGCTTAACTTTTCAGACCTGACCTGGAACATATGCCCAACTTTATACTGGTGATTTACTGATATTGTATTATGTATTTTTATTTTCCAATAAGCATAAAAACAAACTACAGCTAAAGTTGATGCTAATGGCAATATTTTTCAGGACTACAGACTGGTTGGCATCTGCTTGGCAGCAAGTGGCTGCTGGATGCAAGATTAGGTTTTGCAGTTTAGGAGAAGCTGTTGAATTTAACTCACAGAGCTAAAAAAAAAAAAAAAACTACAATAAGAAACTTGCCACATAAAATAGTTTTCTGTACAGATTTCTATATTATTAATAATAGAAATTATGTCATGTTGATCATCTGTACAATTAAAGGAAGAATCTCCACAAGAACTGCCTGGCAAAAAAACGGCCTCCTTGTGTTTTATGGAGCTGAGCAGGAATAAATAATCTTGTTGGACATTGCATGTTACACTGAGATAAGCAAGACAGGTGAAATAATGTCACAATCTATATCGTTGCATACAGTATCATTTTCGAAGTGTAGCAGACTGCCATAAAGGTCTGGTGAATTATACCTTTTATCTTTTCTTTTGTAGTGCTGAGACACTGCTCATCTATCTGAACAGTAAACAAACGTTGGACCATGCATCAAAGCACTGAACACCCCCAAAGAGAAGGACAAGATAACGAGGGAGGGAGGTCTTTTAGCAGTAGCATTATGTAAGCTCACTGGTGTAGTGTGGCATTGTTTCATGATTCAGACTGGCATGCTTATTTGCATTAATGGTTAAATCCTGTTTATAATTTTTTTCTCTGCAAATGTTTTAATTGCCAGATTTTCTTTTTGATAGAAACAACAAATTGCATCTTCTTTTTTGTGGCATCAGTGAGCACAGCATTAACCAGTTCTCAGTACTTTCTGGTTAGTAATCCTCTTGCCTGCTGATCACTTTTTTCAGAGAATCAGTTGAATGAAGTACTTAGGAAGTCATTAATATACCTGGTGTGCATATGGGGAACATTGCATTGATTTGTTGAGGATCAACAGAGCAGGAAGTTTCATTATTTAAAAACGGGACTTTAAGTTGTTATTTTAATAAGAAAGAATGTGAATAACCTTTAAATGTAACCATTTACATCAAGAAAATAAGGCACAGACAAAGTGTTATTTTAAATCATCTTAAAATAATATGTTGGTCTTATCAGGCAAAGCTGTGAGCAGACCCCTTTTGTTGGACTTGGTTAGTGTTTCTTTGATGACACTGTGCATTCTGTGTAATCCCATGCCATGTTCACACTAGAATGGTCCCCATGATCTAGAGTTATTGCTCCCTTCAATCACTGCATCTGTGGCAGTAGGCCCGCCGTTTCCTCTGCATTCATCACCATTAAGAAAGCAATCAGCGGTGGAGGACACCAGCCAGGCTATAGGAAGCATGCAGTGTAGATGGCAGGACCAGATTCATGCCACCCCCTACCCCAAACCCACCGAAGCCACTACCACTTTATCGAGCACTATGATCTATTGCAGGAGAAAGCTGGAGCAGTCTTCAAATAAAAGCAATAACTGTGTGGCTGTGGAGAAGGAAATCAGGAGGAAGAAGTGTCCTAGCAAGCCAGGCACCATACCTCTCCCAACTCAGCCGTGTATATGAACATACGTTTCTCATCTCTCCACCTACCCCACCCCTCAACCCGACACCCCCTCTGTTGCTTCCTTCTTACTCAAGTTTATCATGAGCTGCTCGCCGTAGATGGCTTATTGCCTGTTCCAACCTCATCTGTCTGGCTGGCTGAAAAGGCCTCCCAGGAAGAGATTAGCAATCCAATAACTCGTGGAGCATCCACCTCAGCAGCAGGTGCTCCCCAGAGTGAATGCTGATGAGAACAGCCAGGACTCTAAAATAGAACAGGCCAGGCAGTATTTGCCTGTCACTCAGAAGCATTAACCTGTTGGTGAGCCTAACTTGTTGTTAAGTTATAGCAATTTTTACATCATTAGGAGGTACTGCGCTCAACTAGAGGTTTCCAGATTTGCCGTGTTTTATTTTATGCGTATTGGTTGTTTCTGTTTTGCAAAAGAAGAAGAAAGGGGCAGAGTTCAGAGGCACAAGAGACACAGGATTAACAGAAGATGAAGTCAACTGACTTGATAACAACTTGTTATTCTGCAGTAATCCATGCTAATGGATTTCAGGTCTTTCTATCCCACAAGAACTCTGTACCAAGAGTTATGAACACATTTGTCTTCCTCCAAATTGCTCAGCAATTAAGCACCTGAATGGAGGCTCAGTACTGTGAAAGAAAAGTGAGGTGACTTCTTCCTGAGTGATGATTTTATTTTTAAATACAGACAAAATTCATTATTTGACTTATGCTCCACAAATCTCAAGAAACAAAAACTTTGCGCTTTGCAAAGTTTAATATCCAAGAGTTACGGGTCTAACCCATGCCCTCTAGAGGCCTGAGTGTGCACATGGCCAACAACACAGGTTGATTTCTTTTCTTACTTATTCAGTTGCATCGAGTCAGCAAAATAGAGCTGTTATTTTAGTGGTGAGTGTGAAGCTAATGTTGCTGTGGCTCATTTCTTTACTGATTTTCCTTACATGTTCGCTAAGCTAAACACAGCTAAATTATGAGTTTGTTACTGGTAGTTTTCCTAAGCATTGTTACTGACATTATTTCATACAATACTATTGTTTCATTAATTTCATTAATTAACCTCATGCCACTGTAGTGACTAGCTTTGTTTGACAGTTTATAGAACAAACCTGACAACATTAACTCACAGAAAACATCAGTTAATGAAATATTTATTTCCAAGTGCTTCAAAGTCAGCTAAACACATCAAATATTTGAGGGTTTTATTCCAAAGGTGGCGAGCACCTTCTCCAAAAACGGCAGAAAACCTTTGTGGTTATTGTAATAAACATTACAGTCTATTCTCAATCTCAGTCTGATCTCTCCAGAGATGTTTAGTGATGTTCAAGTCTCGGCTCTGACTAGGCTACAATTCACAGTGGTCCCAAAGCCACTCCTTAGTTGTCTTTGTTGTGCTAATAATTGTGGTCCTGTTGGAAGGGGAACCTTTGCCCCAGTTTGGGGTTCAGGTCACTCTGGAGCGATAGATGCCTGGCATTCAGACCAGAGTGTTCAATCTTCGTTTCATCAGACTACACAATGTAGTTTCTCGTGGTCTGAGAGTCCTTCAGGTGTGATTTGGTAAACTCCAGGCGGGCAGTCATGTGCCTTTTACCATACAGACCTGGTTGGTGGAGTGCTGCAGAAAGAGTTGTCCTTTTCGACGGTTGTCCTCTCTTCACAGAGCAATGGTATCTGTCAGAGTGACCATTGGGTTTTTTGGTCAACTCCCTACCCTGACACACAGGTTGGTTGGATGGCCAGTTCTAGATGCCTTCCATTTATACATGATGGAGGCCACTGTGCATACTGGGATCTTAAATACTGCTTCTATACCCTTCACCACATCTGTGCCTCGATACAATCCTCACCCTCAAGGTGAGGGTTTGCAGACAACATTGTGATCTGTAGTGAAAGTAAGTAGCAGCTGGAAGAGAAGTGGAGATATCCTCAGGAGAGAAGATGAACGAAGGTATCTAGAAACAATACAGAATGCGTGTGTGTGAGAAAGAGACAGATAAAAACATGAAGAGGCATGGAGGTGAGATAGTGGAGGCAGAGTTTAAATACCTGGGGCTATCTGAAGCAACGCTCAGTGCACAAGAGTGGTGATGAAAACAATGCAGACAGGGTGGAGTGGGTGGAGACTAGTGTTGGGTGATTTATGACAGAAAGATATCAGCAAGAGTCAAAGGAATGTTTTACAAGATAATATTGAGATCTGGTGTGATGAATGGCTTGGGGATAATAGCACTAACAAACTGTAAGGACGTGGAGTTAGAGATGCCAAAGTTGACAATGCTAAGTTGAGAAATAGTGCTGAGAAAAAGTATTTACCCCCTAAACCTAATTGTGCCACCATCAAGAGCTACAGTCAAGAATTTGCAATAGCTGACAATCAAACTTTGACTAAGCCACTCCACAAGCTTCATTTTATGTCTTAGTCAATCTGGAGGTAGACTTGCTTGTGTGTTTTGGATCATTGTCATGCATAACCCAAGTGTGCTTGAGCTTCAGGGTATGAGCTAATGGCTGGGCATTCTCCTCCTCGGCAAAGTAGTCTCAGATGGTCACACTACCAGCACCATGTTTGACTGTTATGTTCTTTTTATTAAAGGTTATGTTAGTTTTTTACTACATGTAATGGGATCCAAATCTGCCAAAAAGTTAAACTTTTGTCTCGTTATTTCACAGAATGTTTTAAGTCTTGGAAATTGTGAAGATGTGTTTTGGAAAAAATAAGAAAAGTCTTAATGTTCTTTTTGGTTAACTGGTTTTTGCCTTGACGATGATGTGTTTAATCACAGGTGATTAATTCAATTTCAAAAGGGGAGGCAATTCTTTTTTCACACTTGGCCATCTATGGACAGCTAGGTTTGAGTGGCTCTTGTCCCTGAATAAATAAAATCACCATTTAAAAACTGCATTTCGTACAGAAGCAGAAATTATTTTCCTCTAAAGGGTGGATGGGCTCTCCCTTATACGTGAACATCTTTTTTAGTAACATGTTTTCATATAATATAAATGTTCTTGTATATTGTCTGTTTGAAGTATAGCATGCAATGTTCATAATTCATTACATGAGGTCCCGCACAGTTAAGCACCATGATCCGTTATTGAAGAATGTGAATGATGGTTTCAAGTGCCTTTACATTTTGAACTGTAGGCAATTCTTAAATTTAACTTAATATCTGAGTGTTTTTTACTTTTAGACAAGGTAAAAAATTTGACTAGTCGCCAAATTAGTCTCCAGTAACATGCGTACTTGAGACATGTGTTTATTTTTAAGTGGTACACTTCCAGCTGCTAGTCCTTCTTCTGCATTAGTAGGCTGGTTGTACTCCATTGGGTCCCCAGTGTTATATTTTGTCATGTTGCCAAGTCTTTGTCTCTGTGTTAGATTGCCCCGTGTATGCATGTCATTTTTTTTCTTGTGCTTTTTCCTTAGTTTTACACTCTTTGTCCCTTTGTCTTTGACAAAAGTGACAGTGTATATACTGAGTAAAGTTGTTAAAAAAATCTCAGATTGTAATTGATCCTAAAAATTACTATTGGGTTTAATATTAATTTGCAGTTAATATTAATACTAATAGTAAAGTCTTTCCCTCCTCCCCTAGACACACAGACAGACACTCACAGCCCCTCCTATCGCTAGCAGCTGAAAAAATAAACAGTAGTTCAACAAACTCCATAGAGACTGACATCCTGGTCTTTAAGGAAATTTGTGAGGTCAGTAAAGCTCGCATTTCAACAACACTGAAGTATTAAACAGTTACCATAAATGTTAACCTGGCTGCTGCACACATTAACAATTAGCCATCTGTTGAGTTATTTTTAAGGTAGCATGTAGTAGCTATATGGCTAATAATAAAACAATAATGTTGAAGCTAGACAGCAAACATCATCAGTCCTGCAAGCCTCTAATGTTATAACAGGCGTTGTTATTTTAACAGGATATTTGTGTGTGAAGTGTTTTATTGCTCTTGTTGTTAGTTCCTGATTGAAGCTGAGAAGTAAAGTCTACCAGCACCTAGACAGAAACAGCACCAATCGACATTAAAAACTCAATTTAATCGACAATAAAAATATGGTGCCATGTCAACAGAAGCATAGGAAATAAACAGGCCTGTAGCAGAACACATTTTTATGAGTCAGCACAACACCAAAGATGCTTTTGTAATTTGTTCATGCTTTTCCCTCATCGTATTGAAACTGGTGTTGAGTATTTATGGTGTTTCTGGGTATCAGTATTGCATTTGAACTTTTCTGATCACCCCCCATGTCTAATTAAAAGACTCTGTAGCTAGTGTGTTGTCAGGGTGTCTGTAGCCTGCCTGTTATCCCACGTGACGTTTGCCCCCCTGCAGCTCTAGTCTGCTGTGTTTTTTAAATAGACTTAAGCATTCCACATTAATAAAGTTTGGATTTTTGTACATCAACTTCTGCTTGCAAACCAGAAAAAAGTTCTGTGTTAATATCTCACTGCAATAGCAAAGTTCTTTAGGAAGTAATTTTATTGTCATCAGTTTAATTTTATCTTGTAGTGTTGGCCTTTTATATACCTTCATACTTGCTTTATCTAAGTTCATTGTGTATGGGTTATTTTATCTCAGCCACTCTCTGGCTCAGCAGTTATACTAGCACCTGCGGTTTTATGGAGCTGTTTACTACTATTTTTACTGTGCCGTTTTGTTGT
The DNA here is from genome assembly GCF_965226115.1 of Aulonocara stuartgranti. Lineage (NCBI taxonomy): Eukaryota > Metazoa > Chordata > Actinopteri > Cichliformes > Cichlidae > Aulonocara > Aulonocara stuartgranti. Next base: position 32,358,698 of record NC_138958.1, read on the forward strand.
TCATTGTTAAAGCCCATAGGTGTAATGTAGAGACACTTATGGTACATTCTTCACTCTGACTTTAAAAATTACACGTGTTGAACTGTGAGCTGCACCTTATGGTATGAAAAGAAGGTCCGTTTTAAGAAGAAAGACTTAGCAATTCTTAAAAATCTAGGGTAGGGTCACTAAATAAGATGAAATGAGTGTCGCTTAAATGATGTGTAGCAACATTAAGCAATGAGAAAGTATTTTTTATGCAATGTGGATAAAAAAAAGTTACATTTCCACTAAAGTGTCTTCTGTGATGCTGCCTCGGCTTACCCAGCTTTTCTCTTACTTTATTATTCTTGCTTCTGATATCAATCCTCCAACAAAAGACTGCACAAACACCAAGTCAGCATAAAACAAACTGTGGGTGAGTATTTTCTTTTCATGGGGAGCACAAAAGAGCTTAAACATCCTATAGTGTCACTGCAAGTCATCTCCGTTGTCCATAAATCCCTATAGGCTTTTCTGCTATGTGGCGTGGAGTGAATTTTTGCGCTCCACTTGTGGTATCTGTAGTTTGTGTTTTGCTCAATTTCACGGGGGCTTGTGTTTTCGTGATAAAGAGCCAGTTCCTCAAGGCCAACTAAATGTGAGAGGCCACTGTAGTGTCGTTATAATGTGTGAATCACAGCACAGACGAGCTCTTTTGGAAACTTCTGGCAGTCACTGATGGATGATCTGTAGAGAGAAAAAGGCTGCTTTTCTGGTTTTTTGCAATGTGTTTACAAGGGTCAGCAGGGATTATTTTTAGGAATATCAAAATGCACCTGAAAAAGATTAGCCATAGCACACACACACGTTGATGCCTTCTGAAGTCATGTCCTTATCTTTTTCACAGTTTTTCAACCTGACGATTGATTCTCAGAAAGTGGCAGGCTGAGATCGTTCTCAGGTGCTGCAAGAATCATTCAAATATCTATTTTTGATAAGTGTGAGCAGAGGAAACATCTGAGAGGCAGAGAGACACACAGTGAGAGCTAAAAGGAGAGACGGTGATAAAAGGCTTGTCTTTGCTATGCTGTTGGATGCTTGCCATCATCAGTAAGAGAAAGGGCATAATCGGGCTGCTGAATGGGAGGCACATTTGCAACAAAGGATCTCTACTAATTGGGTAAAACACAGAAGCCCACAAGGGCCGGACCAGGTTGTGTGATACCAGTCAGGGTTACTGCAGATGAGGTCTATAGCTAACGAAGAGAATCCTCCCCTTCGCCGTTTCCCTTGTAATTGCGGTTAGTCTAATCTGTCCCCCGACCTCATCCTGTCTGCGAGGGGGGGAAAAAATCTGGAGCTTTGAGCAGTCATCTGGCATGAGTCTGCGCTGCTGGCTTTGCATTCAGCAGCCCACAAGAGGAGGAACAAATGAAAACTGAATTACTATGCTGGGAGATTAATGGAGTAAAATGAAGAAAAGACGGATTGCATCATACAGGGATGCCGGCGTTACAGGTGTCTGGAGAGCAACGAAGGATGCCAGGCTTTCAGACTTTGGCACCCAGAGTTGCCTTGTGTTCCAGCAAATGATAGGCCCGTGTCATAATAAAATAGGCTGCTGAAAACCAGCGTGATATTAATTGCGACAGGCATGCCCGTCTCCTTCATCTGCTACCAGTGAAAGCATGTCTACCTAACAAGGAGAATCCGTCCTACAAGAGGTTTTTTTCCACTTCTGTGATTATAGCAGAATTGAATATCTGTTAAAGCTAGTAAAGAAAGGACCTCATTGTGCTCGTCTGTTTTTGAGCAGGGGACTTTTCACAGAGGGAGGAGAGGAATTAGCTGCTGGTTCATGCTCCCTCTTTTTCATGTATGGGCACAGTTTTGCTTTAATTTACTGTAGATTAACAGCTGTAATGTTGTGAAATTGTCATTTTCTGTATAACCCCTCTTGTGTATCATTTGGTTGCCCTCTAGTTTATTATTAATGAGGACATCTTGGCTGTTTGCATTTGGGCGAGTGCAAAGAGAGTTTTGTCTTGCAGTCTCATAATACAGTTGAGCAATTGAGCTTTATGTTTTTTTGCTCACCTTTGATCTGCTGTAGTTTTTTCATTCCAATCGATACAGATCAGGAACCTTCTTCAAAAGCACCAAGTCATGTTTTAAAATGTCTGGGTACATAGTGGAAATTAACTTTTTTTTCAACCAACTACACATGAAAAACAGTCCTTTTGCTGTTTATTTTGCTGTATTTTTATATCTGTATGACAGCTGCCCGATTCTGCCAACAATAAGGAACTCTCTGATATGCATTTGTAGAACTGTAACTCTAGAACAGCCTAAAAATTACATTACTCTGTTAAATTACAACACCATCATCTAATATTTAATGACTTTTCCTGAAATGAGTTTATTCATCACATAGTGGATCTTGTGATGTGTTGAATAAAAGGAAAATAGTGTGTGATAGAAAACATGGAGAATGAAACATGTTTTGTGATTTGTGATACTGCAAACTTTGGTCTTGATCCAATACCATTTAAATACAGGGCCATACCGACACTTTTAACTTAAATGCAGCTCACAGTATGAAGGGGAGAGAAGTGTGTCATGACTTATGAGATTAATCATCAATCAGTTTGGAAATTCTTCGCACGCTTTAATGACCACTAAATCACTGTGATTTTTACTTTCCACAATAATTAATGAATGAAATGAAATTAATGAAATAAACCTGGAATGCAATTGTACCTGTCTCACTTTGGACCAATCTGTCTTTGGATCAATGTCTTTTGGTTACATTTGGTTTTAGATCTTTCATAGAGCATGTTGAGTTATATTTTTCATTTCCCAAAAATATATAATTTAACGCAATTCAGTGGGCTACATACTGAACTTAGAGAATAGAAACAAAGTGTCCTATCATGCTAGTATCAATTTAATACCAATACCAGTGTTGGTGTCAGCACAATTGATATTAGATCTGTCAGCCCACAGAGAGTCAAGAGTGTGGAGTACTAAGTCGAGCAATAAACAGTGAATTGTTCAGCCGAGCAGCTGAAGTGGATGGGTTTAAGGCCCATCCAATGTGTTTCTTATGATCTTGTAGCTGTGACATCAACTTTAAAATGTAGTCAATGAGTTTGTCAAACGTAACTAATACCACATATTAGCCAAAATTCATTTTTAACTCTTCTGCCATATTCTTCTTTTACAATAATTAAATTATCTAGATGTGTATTATCTAGGCATTGTTTATTGTACCCTTCAGTTATTAGTGAATTTTAATGTAATAATATATAATAATTCTAATAATACTTATTTTGTTACATATGACTTATAATTAGAAAAACTAGATTGAAATTATCTGTGGTTGCTGCAGGATAGGGTTAAAATGACTCTTGTGGTTCTAGTGTTAAATATTCATGTGATGTATAACATATATATATATATCTAAGGAAAATGGAAAATGGTGCTGTTGTATACTGGGATTTCCTGTGAAAACTCAAGCTCACAGCATGGTAGCTCACTTAGTGCCACGCGACCTTGTACTCAATGAATTCTGAATTGAAACATCAGGGAATGTGCAACGGCAACTTTTAGGTATAACAAGCTTTTCAAATCTTTTGAGGCAAAGTCAGCAAATTGTTTAGGCACTTATATTTGATCAAATTCGACAGGTGACTCTATACAAGTAGTTACTATATCCAATAAAATTAAAGGTAGTTTTAGAAATTAAAGTAGACACTGATAACAGTTAACAATACTGCTGCAAAACAGTTGCCTTGAAGCATTGCAGAATGATTGCTGATTGAAAAGACTTGACCACAGCTTTGTAGCTGTGTACTTCACTAGAGACATGTCAAAAATTGTGGAATAGGTGGTAATGTGGGCTGCCTTTGTTTCCTATGATTCAGTTCATGAGGAACTCGGGTGTATTTTCCTTCGCTTTGAATTGGACTTTTCAGCCAGTCAGCATACCATCTGTGCATAGCATCATAGCTGTGGAGTTATTTGATGTTGACTTTTTTGGACAGCTGCATGCAAGTGCCTCAGTATTATTTGAATTCCCAGAATCCCTCTGAGTCAGAGCAACATGGGACTGTAAATCTCTCATTAGGCTCTGACTAGTGGTGTTTTTCACACAGGCAGCCACCGGCTCAAGACTTCACCGTGTGAGTTGTGTAGATGCAGATGTGGGCATGCCTTGGGAAATCGGCATGAGAGACACAGTGCAGGGTTTCTGCAGGTTCAATACAGAAACTTTCATTTATATAACTTTTACTTCCTCTGGGTGGAACCGGTTTTGGAACAGAGGTTGTTTTTCTGTCTTGTTGGCTTGAGCTAATTTAATAGGAGTGAGTTTAGACTAGAGGGCCAGAAAAAGGAGAAACTAGAGTTGTAACAAGACAAAATAAGAGCATCATTGTGACAATGAATTCAGCTCAGTAATTCTTTTACTGTTCTGTATTTGTCTTTATTAAAGGCAAAAAACTGAAATCAAAGATAAAATCTGATTGAGCTAACAGCCCTAATGTATACATCACAAGTTTGCTATGAGCTGTGCTTGCTGTGCTTATCACAGCTCCCAATAATGAATGAATGCTTACAGAAGCTTTTCTCTGCTGAGCCGTCCTCTCTTTATGCTTTTGGATTATAGATTGGGCTCTTAATAATCAATGACAGTGTGGTTGTCAGAAAAGATTAGCAGCATAATCTCCAGTGTGTGCCTGTGTAATACTCTACACTGTAACTTTCAGAAGCAGCAGAAAAGCCACAGCTTAGTGCAGCTGCATCTAATGTTTGCCACCATATTGGTTTCCATTGACCGGCATTGTTACGTTGGTTTCTAACCCCTTGGTGTGAGAATTGCTTTCTTTGAGGGATGTTATTTGAGGTAATCTTTGAAGTGACATTTTTGGAGGAGGTTGACATTTTGATCAAACTGATAAAAAAAGAAAAAAAAAACACCTGAGTTCACAAATAAGGCTGAAAGAAAACATTTCATAGGCAGACAGGTGACTCATAGCAGTAAAAGCAAAATAAACAAACATCTTATGAACTCCTCACAGCCTTTTGTACTGTGATGCAGTGCCTACCCACCATCTCCGTACAAGTTTTGGGAGGCAGTAGGTCACCATCTGTTGTAATCACACAAGAGCAATGCCCTACCCATTTGCGTTTTCCTCTGTTTAGTCAGGTGTGAGACACTGGCGTGCAGAAGCCATTATTCTCTCAGTGCCTGGCTGATTTCCCAGGCCTTTTGGCTGATAGAGGTGAGCCGACAACAGCCCCGGTGGATGACGAGCTGCGCTTGTGGGCAACAAGTGTGACACAGTAATTATGAGAAATGAATGGCAGTCAAGCCTGGACGTGAATCTTCCGATACATGCTGTGTGACATCACAGTTATATTTAGTAAATCGAGGGGGAAATTGCTCTTTTTATGTGAAAAGCTGTCTGAGGGGGATTGCTGCTGGATTGGCAGTCAGGAATTAAAGTCTGAGGTTCACAGAAAAAGTCTTGGTGGGTTTAGTTTGGAGGAACTCAGGTTGAAAATACATTTCGACTCAGTTGCGCTCTCTTTAAATTCATCAAAACAGCACTTGAGGATTTAGAAATAAAATTTCTTCAGTTTCTTCAGTTCAAAATGAAGACTGTGTGGTTAGACGAACTGAGCGGCTGTAACTGAGAGGTATAGTTGTTGAATCTGCTGGAGTTTGTACATATTAGTATCCATTGCCAAAGCCAAACAGGCTACTGACCACTTAAAAACCAGAAAATTTCACGTGGGCCACCCAATCTTAAATCTTCACTGTAATAAAAATACAACGGAAAGTCATATATTGACGTGAAATTTGTATTTGTGACAAAGTGGATTGAATTCATTTACCATTTGTCACTTCCATATATTGTTAATTTGTCTTGTGTTATCTTATAGTCAATCATAATGCTTTAATGTAGACACTGCAAATGTAACCTTGGCTCTACATACTATCCCAGGTCTGTTACATTCACTACATCTGTGCAAATGTTCTTAAAGCCAAATGTCACTTAATCATTAGTTGATTTGAATCTTTCATTTTTTTATGTAGTTTGGTTATATTTACCATTGTGTGTTCCTTTGTGCAAGTCCCATATGTGAAACAGGTATATTCCTGTTTCTTTGTCTGAATTTTATTCCTGTTTTATTTGGTCTAACCTGTTTTCTCAGTGGTAGGGATTAATGAGGTTCAGCTGTGGGTGGAATTCTGTTTAAAGCAGGTGGGTTCTTATGTTTGAGTGAAAGAATTGTTGAATGGCGACACCAGAAAATAAAGGACATATAAAAGAAACTTTGAACAGTCTGCTGATGCTGTCTTCCTATCACTTTCCTCGCTGCTTACGTTATGCTACCCCACAGTATTCAAAAAAATCAAACAAAGGGTGTTGGCTATAAATTGCTAATGCTACCCAGTCATATGTTTGACCCACTGCTACAGGGAGACGAGTATGAATAAAAGAGCAGTAAATTTAGTGCAATGACTAACATCATAAACTACCCACATTTATTTAAATATATAAATATGCAACTGTACATATTTCTGACTAATTTCAAACTGAATTTCTGTTATTACTGCAGCCCACCTGCAGAGCCTTTGCTGCCCACCAGGGGGCATTGGCCCACACTTTGGGAATCACTGGTCTGTTGGTTCTCTGCTTGGTTTTCTACTTAATTAATGGTCTACAAAATGCCAGATAATACTCCTAAATTTTCCGTTAATCAATTTTTAGTTATCATCTAAACACTACTCCATAATTTAATGGAAATAACAGGCACAACTGTGTAATGTCTTTGTTACATCAAACTGTAAAGCGGTCAAGGCCTACTGTTACATTATGGTTGATCTGACTGGTTATCTGGTTTAACAGTGAACAGTAGTTAGTAGCGTCACAAACTGGCATCACAACAAACATAGGAAGCATTTCAGTACATGGTTGCAATAAAAGTGAAACACTTGCTGCATTATATTGGTAGAGATCATTTGGAATTTGTTGAGCTGAATGTGCAATAGTATCAGCGTTTAAAGGTTAAACTATTTGGTTTTCTCTGACAAGCACTTATGTATGATATTCCATTGCTCCTAATAAGAAAAACAGTTAGCATGGATCCACCTGCTGAGACATGTCACGTCTTCATGAAGTCAGCATGAGATTTTAGTCTGATCGAGGTGAGTTTATGCAGCAAAATGGGAGTTTGTGAAAACCCAGTCATACAGAAAGCTTCATTTGTTGCCTGTCTGAATGTTGCGGGTTCAGGTTAAGTGGCCATGCTGGCTCGGGCTCAGAGGAATAGCTTGTTTGTTTTTCTCTGTTTTATAAGAGCAGTTGAGTTCAAATCCTGTTGTGTCACAGGCTTTTCATACAGAGTATGCTTGGAATAAAGCTTCTCCGTTGCAGTGGAAATACAAACTTGAATTTAACTAATGTAAATTTCTGTAGCATGTACAGATTGTCCAGTGTTGTCAAAAATACGAATTTTCTAATAGATAATAACTCTTCAAATCAAATCAAATCACTTTCATTGTCACATCACATGTGCAGGTACATTGGTACAGCACATGTGAGTGAAATTCTTGTGTGCGAGCTTCACAAGCAACAGATTTGTTCAAAATACAATAACGTAAACAAGCAAAATACAAGAATGGCTACATCTGAAACTAAATATATGTACAATATATAATAGTATATGCATTTCTGGATGTGTATACTAAATATTTTTCTACGTGTGTGTGTGTGTACACATATTTTACAAATTAAATAGAGTAAACAATAAAATAAAATATATAAAAATATACAGAGTTGAGATGTGCAAAACAGTGGCATTACTGTACAGTATGGAGTGCATAATGTTGAAGTTCCAGTAGTGAAGCTGAGGTGTCTATGACGTGTTCAGCAGTCTGATGGCCTGATGGAAAAAGCTGTCTCTCAGTCTGCTGAAGTAGTCTGAACAGTTTATGGCTGGGGTGACTGGAGTCCTTGATGATCCTCCCCGCTTTCCTCAGGCACCGCTTCCTGTAGATGTCTTGGAGGGAGGGAAGCTCACCTCCAATTATCCGTTCAGAGCACCGCACTACTCGCTGGAGAGCTTTGCAGTTGTAGGCGGTGCTGTTGCCATACCAGGTGGTGATGCATCCAGTGAGGCACAGTGATAGAAGGTCCTGAGGATGCGGGGGCTCATGCCGAATCTTTTCAGTCTCCTGAGAAAGAAGAGGCGCTGCTGCGCCTTCTTCACTGTTTTGTTTGTGTGTACTGACCACGTAAGATCCTCAGCCAGATGTACACCAAGGAACCGGAAGCTGCCCACTCTCTCCACAGCAGCGCCGTTGATGGTGATGGGGGTGTGTACTTCTCTGCACCTGCGGAAGTCCACTATCAACTCCTTGTCTTTGCGACATTGAGGGTGAGATGGTTGTCTTGACACCAGTGGGTCAGGGCGCTGACCTCCTCCCTGTAGGCCGTCTCATCACCATTGGTGATAAGACCCACCACTGTAGTGTCGTCCGCAAACTTCACAATGATGTTGGAGTTGTTAGTGGCTGTGCAGTCGTAAGTGTAGAGTGAGTATAGGAGAGGGCTCAGTACACACCCCTGTGGAGCACCAGTGTTCAGTGTGATGGGGGATGACCACTTGGCGTCTGTCAGACAGGAAGCTAAGGATCCAGCTGCAGAGGGAGCTGCTCAGTCCTAGATCCTGCAGTTTCCTGTCCAGCTTCGAGGGAACGATGGTATTGAATGCTGAGCTGTAATCTACAAACAGCATCCTCACATACGTGTCTCTCTTCTCCAGGTGTGACAGGGCAGTGTGTAGTGTCAGGGCTATGGCATCATCAGTGGACCTGTTGTGGCGGTATGCGAACTGTAGAGGGTCCAGTGAGTCGGGTAGTGCAGAGCGGATGAAGTCCCTGACCAGCTTCTCGAAGCATTTGCTCACGATGGGGGTCAGGGCTACAGGTCGCCAGTCGTTCAATGAGGAGATGGTGGAGGATTTGGGTACAGGGACGACGGTGGCCATTTTGAAGCAGGCTGGGACTACAGACAGAGAGAGGGAAAGGTTGAAGATGTGCGTGAACACTCCAGCCAGCTGAGCCGCGCATGACTTGAGGACGCGGCCGGGAATCCCGTCCGGACCAGTAGCTTTGCGTGCGTTCACCTTCCTGAAGCACTTCCGCACATCCTCCTCAGACACAGTGTGCGCACTGACGTCATCCGCGGTGCGCACACTGTCCGGTCTCATGGTGTTCGCTGTGTCAAATCTAGCGTAGAATACGTTTAGATCCTCACACAGAGAGGCCGTGGTCTGCGGTGTGCTGGGTTTCCCTCTAAAGTCTGCGATCGTGTTTAGTCCCTGCCACATACTCCGAGGGTTGTCAAACTGTTGCTCCACCCTGTCCCTGTACTCAGGTTTGGCTGCTTTGATCGTCTTCCGGAGTTGGTAATGTGCGTGTTTGTAGTCCGATGTGTTCGCGGAGGCAAAGGCGGTGCTCCGTGCCGCGCGAACATCTCCGTTAATCCAGGGTTTTTGATTTGGGAAGGATTTAACTGTTCTGGATGGGACGACATCTTCCACGCATTTCCTGATAAATCCGCAGACTGAGTCTGTGTATTCATCAATGTCCCTAGCAGCCACGTGAAACATTTCCCAGTCCGCGTGATCAAAACAGTCCCGCAGCGCACACTCCGATTGGTCCATCCAACGGTGCACCGCCCTCCGGGTTGGAGCTTCCTGTTTCAGCTTCTGCCTGTAGGCGGGCAGGAGCAGGATGGAGCGGTGATCTGATTGGCCGAATGGGGCGTGGGGGAGGGCTTTGTACGCATCCCGGAAAGAGGTGTAGCAGTGGTCAAGTAGCCGGTCTCCACGAGTGTTAAAGTGGATGTGTTGGTGGAGTTTTGGTGAGACTTTCTTCAGGTTTCCCTTATTAAAGTCCCCGGTCGTGATAAACGCTGCCTCTGGGTGTGCGGTTTCCTCACTGCTGATCGCGCTGTACAGTTCCCTGAGTGCTCGGTTAGTGTCGGCTTGTGGGGGAATGTAAACAGCCGTAATAATCACTGCTGTAAATTCCCTCGGTAGCCAGAATGGCTGGCACTTAATCATCAGGTACTCCAGGTCCGGTGAGCAGAAGGATTTGACCGGGTGCACGTTCGCATAATCACACCAGCTGTTGTTGATCATGAAACATACACCACCGCCTCTGCTTTTCCCAGTAAGATCCTGTGACCTGTCCGCGCGGTGCACAGAAAACCCCGGTAGTTGTGTTGCGGAGTCCGGTACCTTGTCCAATAGCCAGGTTTCTGTGAGGCAGATCATGCAGCAGTCCCGCATCTCTCGCTGGAATGAGATCCGTGCCCGAAGCTCGCACAGCTTGTTCTCCAGAGACTGCACATTAGCCAGTAATAAACTGGGTAACGGTGATCTGTTAGTGCGCCGTCTCAGTCGAACCAGAACGCCAGATCTTCTCCCTCTGCGTCGGCGTTTGCGGCCTCCAGGGACAGAGAACAAAGGCGTCTCAGGTGAGATGAATGGGGGGTCTGCAAATGGAGCGTCCGTGTTGCAAAAGTTGAACTCCGGAAAGTTATAAGAAAGACCGTCTTTTATGTCCAGTAAGGCTTGTCGGTCGTACACAAGGAGACATGTGCTACTCGCGAAAAAATGAAGGAAAAGTAAAATTAAACACAGAAAAAAGCTGTTGCTTGGGGGAGCTCGCGACGAGGCTGCCATACTCGGCGCCATCTTGAAGATTTCTTTGAAACTGTTTCAACACTAAAGCTGCTCGAGTAGAAGAAAAAATATTTTTACAGAGGTTTTGGGTCGTCTAGACCAAAATACTAAATTTTGCTCTACAAGGGCCTGATATCCACTTAAGAGGACATTATACTGCCACTGTTCTATCAAAATTTAAAAAGAAAGTCCTTAAATGTGGATCTCATTTTTGTCAAAAACAAAAATCAGGTAAAAAATAAAAATCAGGTAATTCTTTGTTTTTACATCCATCGAGTCCCAATCAGCCCAAATAGCAAAGAGAAATTAAAAATGCATGCCATGAAAGAGTTCGGGTCTTAGGAGGTTAAATACAATTAAAATGACACAAATAACTAACTAAATTAATAAATAAACTGGAGGATGTTTGGGTTGTTACTAGGGGGTGTATTTGACCATAAAGCCCATCTCGCAAGGGTAGCATTGCAAAGTCTGCCAGGTGAGGCTTGCATGTCACAGGTCTGCCACAGCTGTGCACAGACATTTGAGAACAATCTTTGAAGAACAGCTGAATAGGCCCAGTGAATACCTAATACAGTTTTTGCTTGAAATGCTCTTAAACCAGTAACTTGCAAAAAATAGGGCGTCACACCGCACATCTTAATGGTATTAAATCCATATTTGGAAATTTAATAAAATTGAACCTCCTTACAATTCTTGTCCTAATTAGAAATAAAAAACTGTGAAGACAAGAGTGGAAAATTATTAAAAGAACAGTTACGAGTAATTGGAAATTACAAATGACTCTCTTCTTCTTACTCCTCTTTGAAAAGTGAATGTCAAGGGAACTTTGTTAGCAAAGGTTAACATGGTCATTAGAATTCAGCCCGCAGTGCCTCTAAATTATTCCCAAAGTGATGTCATTCATTTATGGATGCCCATATTTAGGGTGAAGGTGATGGCAAGATTTCCATTGTAGAATGTCATTTCGAACAATGCCGTGTCTCATAAGAGGCACTGAACTCAGAGCTTTTGTATTTGACTTGCAGGTAGTGAAACATGGAAACAACAACACTTGTCAGCCTGATGCTCATCTCAGGAAAATGCAAAGGCATTTTGTGGCGTCTACGTCTCTCCCACTGATTAATGGCTAGAGGTGGAGGACCCATGTTGTGGCTTTGATGAGGCAATTTGTACAGTTCTGCAAGAAAACAATGGCAGTTCATTTTATTGCAATGTGTCTCCAGGGATACATCAGCATGTCGGCTTCTCCATACGATGAAGAACTTAGCCCAGTAATAAATCAAAAGATGCCAGGGTACCAGGGAGTGGCTGTTCTACAGCTCACTCTTTAATGGCCCATGAGCTGTTTGTAGTTCTGTTTGGATGCAGAATCTGAAGGCACCATGTTAAGGATTCAGTTTTGACTACAAATTCAGGGACTGTTAACAGAGTAGTTTTTCATACCTCCCTCTGGGCGTGCACAAAACAAGCAGTTTATCATTTAGCCATTGTGTTCTAAACATCACATTTTCACATTGACAAAACAGTGGCAAAGCCTGGGAGTTACAATTACAGCGACGCCGGCAAACAACTTGATGCTCATCAATAACAGAAAGTTATCAATAAACCACAGTTATGTGGATCCCAGCCTTCATTATGTAGCATAAGCCTTTTGTTAGCATGAGGACAACATTTACTGCCTCTCTCATATTTAACTGTTTATTTATTGGGAGGATTGTAGAATTCTGCCTCAGTACTGGCCATCCTTTGCATGACTAAGGTCATTATTGATTTTAATTTCTGATAAGCTCTTTTAGATTATTTTGAAGGTACTAGTTTAATGTTCCACTCACTTCATGTAAATTATCACCCTGTTGTAACAATATTTGATGCACTTACAGAACAGTCAGGCTCTTTTTGTGCTGTTTTTCATTTGAGCCATGTCCAGCCAACCAGCCTAAACCTATGTAGCACCTCAAATAGCCAACAAAGTTAGCCAGAGTAAAATAAAGCTACACTGACATCACTGTAAGTGGAGTCATCTTATATGCCTATGACTGTCATTGAGTCCAGTAACCAATGATAAGATGACAATAAACTGGTGCATCCCAGCTCCTAATAAATAAGTCACCTAATGTCATATATACAGTATATTTATACACATATATATGTATAAATATACTGTTTATACATCCAGACATCGAACTTAACAACACTTATGTAACTTAACAATGCCTTCTATTTTATTATGGTTTAAAGACTGCACAGTTTTTAGAGATAAAAAAAAATATCATAATCCTTTGATTACAGCACATTAATTAAAAAAAAATGATTTTTTTTGCTAAAAACTCAAAAAGTCATTTTTTTGTCAGTTTTTGTCAGTTTTTGTCAGTTTGTATGAGCCTCTTAATGTGAACGTTGTGAAGTGTCTTAGAATTATATGAAGTGTCTGTCTTTACCTGTCTTTAGCTGGTTTACCTTATTTTTATGAATTTAATTTAGTTGACTTTAGTTAAATTCATAGCAGCTACTTGACGAATGAGATCAAGATGCAATATAAATCTAATAGTTGCAACTAAATCAGCAACATTGTTAGAAACATTGTGACTACAGAATTAATTTCTAGGGTACATTATAGAGAGTTTCAGGTGTTTGGAGTATAAAAACTAAAAGCTTAATGCAGATTTGAGAAATTTGCAGTGAAAGCCTGTCATTAGTATCGACTATGATATGTGCAGAGTACAGGTCTAGCATGTAAGTGTTTTACAATGACTGTTTCCCATTAAAGAACTTGAAGATTTAAAATAACGTATTCAGATCATGTTTCTCATACAAAAATACCACCCAACCGTTTCATATAGGATGCAGTGATGAGCACTCTGTAGATTACCAGTAATGAATCCCGGGGCAGAATGATAGACAGTGCCCATGGGTGTAAGAGTAGAGGCAGAGTCATGCCTATAAATCACATCAGCCTAATCTGAAACAGAGGGAAAATGGCTTTTAATGTCTTTTCCCTGCAAAGTAGAATGAAGTTGTTTTTAATACAGTATAAAAACAACAAACAAATACATTTTTAAACTGTTTTAAGATTTGATATTTGGTTAGAAGTATTCATACTCTGTAACTCTTGATATTCATTCATGGTAGTGCGGAATTGTGATGTGTGTGATTATTGCTGCCATCTACTATGCTTCTAGGCAAAAATCACGTTTCAATCAGCCTTTTTCATAGAAGACATTTCACATTGTGGCATATCACAACAAAACACATAAAAGTGCTTCTTTAATTTGCATGTTGAAGGACATATCTTGGTAAATAAAACAAGTTCTGAGAATCCTCACACTGGTACTTGAATAATGCCTTATCAGTACAGTACAATAAACTCTTTTTGTCTGAATTTGGCATTGTGGATAAATAAAGCAGGTATCATCAGCATAGCAATGGAAATATATGCAGTGCTTTCTTTTTATCTATCTATCTATCTATCTATCTATCTATCTATCTATCTATCTATCTATCTATCTATCTATCTATCTATCTATCTATCTATCTATCTATCTATCTATCTATCTATCTACAGGGAGTGCAGAATTATTAGGCAAGTTGTATTTTTGAGGAATAATTTTATTATTGAACAACAACCATGTTCTCAATGAACCCAAAAAACTCATTAATATCAAAGCTGAATGTTCTTGGAAGTAGTTTTTAGTTTGTTTTTAGTTTTAGCTATTTTAGGGGGATATCTGTGTGTGCAGGTGACTATTACTGTGCATAATTATTAGGCAACCTAACAAAAAACAAATATATACCCATTCCAATTATTTATTTTTACCAGTGAAACCAATATAACATCTCCACATTCACAAATATACATTTCTGACATTCAAAAACAAAACAAAAACAAATCAGCGACCAATATAGTCACCTTTCTTTGCAAGGACACTCAAAAGCCTGCCATCCATGGATTCTGTCAGTGTTTTGATCTGTTCACCATCAACATTGCGTGCAGCAGCAACCACAGCCTCCCAGACACTGTTCAGAGAGGTGTACTGTTTTCCCTCCTTGTAAATCTCACATTTGATGATGGACCACAGGTTCTCAATGGGGTTCAGATCAGGTGAACGAGGTGGCCATGTCATTAGTTTTTCTTCTTTTATACCCTTTCCTGCCAGCCACGCTGTGGAGTACTTGGACGCGTGTGATGGAGCATTGTCCTGCATGAAAATCATGTTTTTCTTGAAGGATGCAGACTTCTTCCTGTACCACTGCTTGAAGAAGGTGTCTTCCAGAAACTGGCAGTAGGACTGGGAGTTGAGCTTGACTCCATCCTCAACCCGAAAAGGCCCCACAAGCTCATCTTTGATGATATCAGCCCAAACCAGTACTCCACCTCCACCTTGCTGGTGTCTGAGTCGGACTGGAGCTCTCTGCCCTTTACCAATCCAGCCACGGGCCCATCCATCTGGCCCATCAAGACTCACTCTCATTTCATCAGTCCATAAAACCTTAGAAAAACCAGTCTTGAGATATTTCTTGGCCCAGTCTTGACGTTTCAGCTTGTGTGTCTTGTTCAGTGGTGGTCGTCTTTCAGCCTTTCTTACCTTGGCCATGTCTCTGAGTATTGCACACCTTGTGCTTTTGGGCACTCCAGTGATGTTGCAGCTCTGAAATATGGCCAAACTGGTGGCAAGTGGCATCTTGGCAGCTGCACGCTTGACTTTTCTCAGTTTATGGGCAGTTATTTTGCGCCTTGGTTTTTCCACACGCTTCTTGCGACCCTGTCGACTATTTTGAATGAAACGCTTGATTGTTCGATGATCACGCTTCAGAAGCTTTGCAATTTTGAGACTGCTGCATCCCTCTGCAAGATATCTCACTATTTTTGACTTTTCTGAGCCTGTCAAGTCCTTCTTTTGACCCATTTTGCCAAAGGAAAGGAAGTTGCCTAATAATTATGCACACCTGATATAGGGTGTTGATGTCATTAGACCACACCCCTTCTCATTACAGAGATGCACATCACCTAATATGCTTAATTGGTAGTAGGCTTTCGAGCCTATACAGCTTGGAGTAAGACAACATGCATGAAGAGGATGATGTGGACAAAATACTCATTTGCCTAATAATTCTGCACTCCCTGTATCTATCTCTGTTTTTTTATTTGTGTAATAATATTAATTCACTCCATTACATGAGCATGTCGGAGTCTATCAGATAAGATTCAAACCATTTCAGCATGACTCCTTTGATAGATGTGGTGTGTTCTGGTGTTGGTCTAAATTTTGTGATCAGTATGATCAAATGCTGCATTGAGGTGCACAAGCATAGAAACGAGTCCACTGTCGTAGGTCGTATGAAGGTCGTATGAAGTAACCTAGTGTTGTTTCAGTACTATGGTGTACTCTAAATCCTGACTGAAACTACTCTTTTAAAAATTTATGGGAAAAGCAAGGTTGGAGATTGGTCTATAACTAGTTAAGACAGATGGATCAAGTAAAGGTCTATGATATATAATGGGCTACTTACAGCAAACTGTGGTACATATCATATTCATAAATACAGATTGATCTAGGTCTGCAATTATCAACCATCGATAGTAATCAAGTATGCAATCAATTATTCCATCTTTTAATTTAGTAATCTGAACAGAAATTTTATTAATGAGCAAGTATAAATATTCAAAAGAGAAAAAACACAGGTCTTTCAAAATAAACTGCTCATTGGTTTCCACTTTAGAAATTGCAGTGTTTTAATAATTGACAGAATCTGTCAAAAAAAACCCCTGAACCCTTTAATTGCAGTTTTCTGTCTTCTAGATGAGGTAGACTTCATGTGTGTTTATGCTGCTGAAAACAAGATGTTATTATGGTCTACATGTCTATAATAAATGTTTATAATAATTCAGCCCCAGTCAGTAACTCAGAGTTTTACTCGCCCCTGTTAATTTTTATTGGCAGTAAAGACTTTTATATTTACATTTTAAAAAATAACAGTTTTATTAAAATTGTATTCACTTTCACTTTAAATGTGAAAAACAATGTGACGAAAGCCTTAAAATATGGTCTTGTACACCCCATGTCTCACCCCTAGTTGCTGCAGGTATCACTGCGATAGAAAGTGGGACGGCTGCTGTTAGCCTTCAGCAAAAGCTGCCTAAACATCCTGTCAGACTAAGTTTGTCTGCATATTTGAATGTAAATTTTGTAGCTTCACTGTAGATTTTTGCTGTATAAAACAAAGACACATTTTGTAAATAAAAACACAGTCACAAGGACGTTGAGTGTCCCGTTTATCATGTCAGACCACCACACAGCCGGTCCAGCTGCTGGTCCCATTTGAGCGCATTGGCATGGACCTCATTGGGCCACTTTGTATTAGTTCTGGTGGATTATGCAATGCCACCTCCAGAAGGAGTGCCGCTGCACACCATTTCTGCAAAGAGTGTAGCGCAGGTGGTGTTTCAGGTCATCTCCCGAGTTTGCATCCCCAAAAAGATTCTGACCGACCAGGGCACATCATTTGTGTCTCCCACACTGAAAGAGCTGTATGAAATCTTCTTCATCCTGGCGTTGTTCCCGCCGGTGCAGGGTCCGCTCTTCGGCAAAGGTGTCTCCATTTGGTTCTGTCCAAGGCATCCTCAGGTGATGTGTTGACAGTCTTAATGTCCTCCTTAATTTTGTCTATCCACCGTTTCTTCAGTCTGCCCCGAGGGCGGCAACCTTCTGGGTCGATCATCACCACCTGTATGAATTATTGGGGATTAAATCTGTAAGATTGCAAGTTAGACCCTCTGTTGTTTGCAGTGCATGAATTACCCCAGGCCTCCAAAGCATTTTCTCCCTTTGAGTTACCATTTGGCAGAAAGCTGTAGGGAGTGTTGGACCTAATTAAAGAAAACTAGGAGGAAGGTCCAAGCCCAGCTAAAAATGAAAATCAGTATGTTGTGGACCCGAGAGCAAAGCTACACACTTTGGAAAGGTTGTCACGCGCCTGTACAACAGAGGAGCAGTTTTCACTGGGGGCAAAGTGGTTGTATTACTACTTTTTTCTTCCTTAAAGTTACTTGCCAAGTGGCAAGGACCCTTTGTGGCCACACAGTGAGTGGGGGACGTTGATTATAAAGGGGTACGGTTGGACAGGGCAGGAGCCACACAAATATATCACCTCAACCTCCTCAAAGCTTTGAGAGAGGCTGAAACTACTTATCTGGTGAGCATGGTTAAGGAGAGAGATAAGTTAGAATAGAATAGAATAATCCTTTAATTGTCCCACAAGGGGAAATTTGGTTGTAACAGCAGCAAGCAAGAAAAACACATATACAAACAGTACACAGGACACAGAACAGAAACATACATTTTTTTTACGTATTTATAGTTACCAAAAACAGACTACTGTACAGTTATTAAAATACTGGGGTCGGCAGTGCCAAATTCCAGGATTCCCACCTCCTTCCTTTGTGATGGCCATCTTACACAGGAACAGAGAGTGGATGTTGCTGCATTGCAAAAGCATTTTGCAGATGTGTTCTACCCCCTGCCCCACGTCGACGAGCTCTTGGATCGGTTAGGCACTGCTAGCTTTTTTATGACACTGGATTTAACCAAGGGCTAGTGGCAGATTCCCTTGTCTACAGAGTCCAAGAAAAAAAACGGCCTTCTCCACTCCCGACAGTTTGTACCAATATAGCCCTGGCCACAGCGCCTCATGGACCAGGTGCACTAAGGCATCCACACCTCATATCCTGCTGCCTACATCATCATGGATAGTAACACCTGGGTGGCGACCATGGTCCTGGTGTTCCCTGGTGCAGGCGGGGCTCCCGGTCAACCCGAAGAAGTGTGCGGTTGGATGGAGGGAGGTACAGTATTTGGGGTACCACTTGGGAGGTAGGTGCGCCCACAGGTGGAGAAAACAACAGCCATTGCTGGATCCAGATGGCTCCCCGGCCCTCCGTTGGGTGATGGAGGTGTGTGGTGTGGTGCAGCGAGCTCGAGGGGCAATGCCAGGGAGGCTGGCATGGCAGCTGGGAGCAATTCAGTAAGTACGATTTCCCTATTTCCCCAGGACCTGGAGGAAAGCAGGAAAGGTGGAGAGAGCTGGAAAGCTGTCAGGACAAGGGATTGATACTGAGAAACACACATTTTGTAAAGAAAAAGACGGTCACCAGCACACTGAGTGTCTCGGGTCGTTACTGGGATCACATGGATATTTGGGGATTTTCTTTGCAACAGTTCACACTAAAAAACAACATGTGAGCAAGATACACGCATTTCAGTCGATATGTCCATCTGGTGTCTCTACCCAGAACTAGCTGTCTGTCAACATTGCACAGTAACTGAGGAGAGAATTGCTTGACAGGCTAACTAATAGTAAAGAATTTAGTAGATAGGAACAGTTTATTTTGACTGTGCAAAAGGAAAAGAACAATGTTTTTATGTACAACTTGATGGAGTTGTATTGATTTCCCCCCACTTTCTCCAGAGGGGTGGATGAAAACAGAAATCTTGTATTGAAACCCAGAGCCATTAAAGAGTTTGCAACACATGAACAGCAGGAGGTTTGTGTAATTTCAGCAGCTCTCTGTGGAGATTACACTTTACAAAGAAAGCCAGAGGGAAAAATAGGGTAAAATGAAGTATGGATTGAAACATTTAATAGAATAGAAGCCTATTCTGTTCTAGGATGTCAGCATGGCTATGGGAAATTTAGGTTTTTTCCTTTTCTAGACATTTTATAATTAATTGGAAAGAATATTCTGTACCTGAATCAATTGTAAAAATAATAGTTTGTTCAAGGCCCTGTTATTGGTATTGATTTGTTTTTCTTAAATTGATTGATTCAATGTCAGTGTCCACATTCTTACCATTTCCAAATTTCCACATCACATCAAGTATGGCCTGGTGGTATATTGACTTTTTAACGTGCATCAATATATTTTTAAATCAAAAAGAGGATAAGACCATTTTTTTATTACAATATAAATTGATTTGCCCCATTTCCTTCATTAGAGTCATTTCAGTGGCATCTCCTCTTTCTCGCTACACTGTCTAACTGATGCAGCAATGCCCCCACACTCTCCCTGCATCTGTGGCCCCACCTTATTGAGCATCACTCCAAAAATAAGTCATATTTAAAATTTTGAAGGTATACAGTCATGTAAAAAAATGTTTGAAAAATTGAAAAATTAAGTACACCCTTCCTGGGCTTAAGAGGGAGAGTGGCAGCCAGGTGCTGCTAATCAAATACACCTGATTAACTAATCGTCAGCAAGTGTGACCGTCCCTATAATACCAGACGTTTTGGCAGTTTGCGGATCTGAAGCATTCATGTGTGCGTGAAGACAATGCCCAGGAGGAAAGACATCAGTAGTGATGTTTGAGAAGCAATTGTTGCTTCCCAGGTGGTGGGGAAGAACAGACGATCATTACCAAACAAAAACAATTATAATTTTACAGTGAGAAACATCTTTCACAAGACTAAAACATTCAGTTACAGTTCCCAAACTTCCCATGAGTGGATGTGTCGGCAAATTCACCACAGTATAGGTACAACAGCTCTACAGCATTCAGCTCAGAGTGGAAAAGGTCCCCTTGATTGTCTTTGTAGAGTTTTCTTTTTGTGGTCTGTTTGGCACTCCAAAAAT
Organism: Aulonocara stuartgranti; assembly: GCF_965226115.1. NCBI lineage: Eukaryota > Metazoa > Chordata > Actinopteri > Cichliformes > Cichlidae > Aulonocara > Aulonocara stuartgranti. The sequence goes on from NC_138958.1 coordinate 32,379,054, forward strand.
CACCAGTAGTTCTGAAATGCTCTTATCTCATTGGATGTGTGAGAAGAGAAGTCACAAAAGAAGCCTCAAAGTGCTGCACATAGAGAATTTATAGCAACATTGTGATTTCAGAAAGTAGCATTCACAGTTTCACAATTTAATGAGCATAAATTAGCCTTCAGTGAAAGGAAACTTCAAGATCATGTCTCCTTGTAATGTGCCTGTTGTGTCCATAATGGTCATTCTGCCTTAATACTGTCTACCTCCATGGTAGGGATTCAGGAAAACTTGCTGGTCAGAACAGGATATAGTGGCAAGTTTTTTTATGTGTGTTTTTTGTTGTTGTCGTTTTTTACAAAAAAGATATTGTGTTTTTATTTGTGGCAGATGTTGCCCTGTCTGTTTTTTCAATTACATGGATATGTAATCGTAACTATATTGAATGGGTGTACAGTGAATTAGTATTTGGACTAATTTGTACATCATTTCACATCAGTAGGCTTATTTTGTTGAATGTGTTATAGTTTCAGACTGAGGAAAAATAGGAAATACATTGCAGTTTTCTCCCATTTTGATACCATGTTCAACTTGATGTGTGTATGAAATGAACAGTGTGTTTTTTCATCTTGACAGAAAGGCTACAAGCTGTGTTCTGTTTTTTTCTTGCTAATGAATGTCTGACCTCTGGGAATGTTCTCACAGATGCAGGGTGATTACTGTGGAGGATCAAGTCCAGCATTAGAACATTTTCTTCTCAAGTTTCAAAGCCAAGCAAATTATGAGCCACTAAGTTCATGTTTTTGTAAATTAGAAGTGCTACTTTACTAACTGAACATATGCAAATTTTCCTCCCCTTTTTGTTTTCAGTTAGCTTCACTAATATAGGTGAGGCACATTATTTATAAACAATCATCCTTTTAATGCAGATAGGTGTGATATGTTGCCAACACAATCAGCACATCACCCTCCCTGAAAAACTAGCTCTATGTATAGTTGTTTGATGCATGCTCAATCATCCAGGTAAGGAAATCCCAAAAAGGTTGATTGTGTTCATCAGGGGGTAGCGTTTTCAGTGGAAGAAACATTTTGTCACTCATCCCAAGTGACTTCTTCAGTCTCCCTATATATAGTTGTATATTTCAAATGAAAAAAGTAGATAGGTAAACAGTGCCAGGTACACAGTCCTGAGTCAAACCTCATATTCTGCTTCCATTCTTGTCATTTTTTAAGTGGTCTTGAGCAAAAATTCTCCAGGCTTGCTTAATGGTGTTCAAAGTTTTTTCTTGTTTAGTCCAGACCTTGCACCTGAGCACCTTCAGAGGAATGTCCTTTTGTTGTTTGAACCACTTAACACTGACCAAACGCAAGGGATAAAAGAGGTTTGTATCTCAACAAATCAGACAACAATCAAATTTGTGCCTTCAGGCACTTTGTTGCTAGCTGCCTGTTACAAAAATATGTAATTTGATCTAATTTTTTTTAGCCAAATCTACAAGAAACACGATAAAGATAAAAATAAAAACAAAAACAGCTTCACTGGTATTTTTGCAAAAGAAGCATAATTCCCAAAGAACTTTGCATATCTCGGCATAGTGTGATGAAACTGGACAAGCGTCGCCTACAAAATAAGTGCCATGGCTAAAAATATCTACAGCAGATGAAGAGTGTCTGAAAGTCAAGGCAGTAAAAAACAAAGGAGAAAATCCAGAAAAGACCCGACACGGTATCTGAGAGAGCATCTGGCCCTTCAGTTCACCAAAGCCTCATCAGGAATGGTCTCAATGGAAGGGTGGCTGTCAGGAAGCCATATTTAAGGAAGGAAAACATGGAGAAAAGGCAGTTCTTAATGGTCTGCATTCAGCCAGAACAACTGCATCTTTCTGTTCACACAAAAGTATGATAGCTTTGGTATAACAGTATCATGTTTACTTTAGCATTATACCTTTTGGCTAGGGATGGGTATCAAAACCCGGTTCTTGTTGAGAACCGGTTCCCACTGTTTCAATTCATGGAATTGTTTGCCATTTTCGCAAACAATTCCCTTATCAATTCCAGTCGCCCCGAATGACATCACCACGTTGCGGAGCGTCATTTACCTGGCAGGAAAAATGGCGGCTCAAATGCTCAAAAGTTTGGTTATACTTTACGTGAACGGATGGCAACAGGGCAACTTGCAATACTTGCAAAGTAGATATTTCATTTAAGGGAGGAAACACTACGAATATGCAAAAGCATTTGCTCACAAAACACGCGATGACCTTAAATGAATGTCGTGTTTTTAATTCCGCTCTGGACTCGTGAATCTCAACCCAGCAGTAGCGGTAACGTTTGCACGTCCTCTCCCGTTAATGCGGCAGGTAAATAATCAACTAACAGTGCATATTATGTTAGCGCGATCTGCCTTATTACAAAACCTGCCATTTCTGTGCATTTAGATAACCATGATGAGAGAGACAGAGTCTGGCTGGCTCAGATGCTGGCAGTTCTCGCTGCAGTCTACCGGTAGCGTCTCCTTTCAGGCCAGGATAGACGAATGTCACCAAGCAGTGACTAAGTTTGTGGTAAAAGGCTTGCACCCAAACAAAGTTTTAATCTAATCGACCTTAGTGTTCTCCTTTTTTAAAAGAATCGATAAGAGAATCGATAAAGAATCGAATCGTTAAACAGAATCGAAAATGGAATCAGAATCGTGAAAATCTTATCAATACCCATCCCTACTTTTCTACCAAAAGTAGGGATGTATTTCTAAAAAAGCTGCAATTACATGTTGCCTATCTATCAGTCGTGCCTCACTGCTGTCTGCTATTAGGTGTTAAAAAAGAAACTGTAGTTGTGAACAAATGTTCAGACATATTCATATTAGGACTGGGCGATATATCGAGTTTTTAATTATATCGATATATTTTTATACAAGATATGAGATGTGACAGTATTGTTTATATTGATATAGTATATGCTACGTTATAATTATCCTTGTGGAGCCACAAGTTTGCCTCTCTTTTGTCCACTTTTGTCTCTAAGCAACGTTACTCTGCCTCGCCTCTCTCCTTCAGTTAACACAACTCCCCCATCGCTTCACCTGCAGGCAACGACAAGACGGACACGGCAGCTATCAAAGAGGAGCTGGTTGGTAAAAAGAAAACATTTGGAGATTGCTATTTTAGTGCTGATAGCATTACTCTCGTTAAAATGACGTTACCGCCATAACTGAATTAACACGGCAAGTCTCCGTTAACGAGTTAACAGCCCGTGCGTGGCTGCCTGAAATCCTTTCATCTTCTCAAAAATCGACAGTGCGCCTTATGAATTCTTGTTGTGCTTACTGACTGCGAACCGATTTTATGTGGTACACGGCGCTCAGCAATCTGTCAAAAATGTTTTAGTACGACTTTGGTAAGCTACGAAGCTGCACCGCTTGATTGATTATCGGAGCATTACGGCTACCGTAGTCAGGAGCCTCGCGGAGTGATACGTACTTTCTTTAACGTAATATTACCGTACTGTGTGTGTATAAGGACCACAAATGGCACCTGTTAAGAGACATGGTTACGAAGCAGATTTTCACGCAGTAGAACTTGGGAACAGAGCAGCTGCGAAATCTGTCTGTCTTTGTTATTATGCTCAGCGTCTTTTAGTTTACATTTTGACTGCACAATTGTGAGCTTTTTGTTATGCACAAAAACAACATTGTTTTATTTTATTCATGGAGCATTATTATTTAATAAATGCTGATAATTTATTTCTGAGTAATTTCTTCATGTACATCTACGCTGTATGTTAATAAAAGTGCCCGTGTGAGATCTGGGACACAGCTTTGACTAAGAACTCTCCTTTTGTTCTTACTTTATGGCTTTAAAAAAATATCAAGATATATATTGTATATCGCCATCCAGCTAAAGAATATCGAGATATGAATTCATATGTTTCTCCCTTTTCCAAATCAGCCTGGAAAATAAGGCACATGGATGAACAGAGAGGGGAGTGATGGCGGAGAGCCCGATGATAATGTGCAATGCCCAGCAGTTTGCTTTCACTCAGATGTTTTGCACCCTCTCCGAGTCGTTTAGTTATTATTCCCAGTCAGACTGTTCCTCCACAGTAGGTGGACACATGCTGGCTTTAAAAACCTAAAAAAAACCAGCATTGTACTCCTTTTAGTCTAGAATACAAACACAAAAAGAAAGACAAAAAGAAAATTCAGAAACATTTTTTCTTATCTTAGAATGTTGAACTGCAACTGTGAAGCGAGTGAAGACTTGAAAAACAGAAGATAGCATTAGTGAGAGCTGAATATTGAGGAGACAATATAGAGAAATAGAGACCATATGTAGGAAAATATATTTCGTTTTGCACACCGCTCGTCATTCTCAGTCACTCTGTGCATAAATGAATACAGATAGCTGTGTGAAATCATTACAGCTAAGAAATAGCTTGGCACAAGATGTTGCTGCTAATCAGTCTCCTCAGCTGTAGTGCAACCCTGCATGCAAAACCACCTCATACACACACGCAGACACACACATATCACTCTGTCTGGCCTGAACAATCGCTTTGCCTGATATTTTTTTCACAATCGCTCTTCTCTTGTCATTCATCATCCACACAGTTTTAGTGGAAATATATGCTCTCCAGCTTATTACAGAATGCACACACAATAAAGTTTTGCATATTGACAACATTGGCTCTGTAATGTTCTTCCCTGACATGTTTAAATCATTACATCACTTATTTCTGAAATTAGCAGAGTTGTAATTGAGGTATTTTTCCAGTCTGCCAGAATCTAATCAGTGTTGTCAAGTCAAGCTATCCCATCAATAAAAGTGGAGAGTGAAAAAAGAAAAGAGAAGCTGTCACTCCATCAAAATGAGAAATCATTTGCGGCTCATGAGTATATAAGGAAGGATAATAAAGGTGACAGAGAGCATCCAGGAGAATTTCCTCAGGATAACACTATATTTTCTGTGTAAGAAATTGTTATGCTGCCACCAAATGAAGCATATGTATGCATGAAAGGGCTGTATAAATGAATAAAAAAACATCTTATAAATGCATAAGTAAACAGCCTTTCAAATTTGCATTAATGCCTGTCGAAACAAAAACAAAAACTCTAAAACTGCAGATAAAAAATAGATAAATGACGAAAATATCAGCAGCAGGCCTCTGCTCTGAGTACTTTCCTATCAACAGCTGATTTCAGGCTTATGTAAAACAGTGTAAAACAATGCTTAACTCGTAAGCTGTCTCCATCTTGTCAGCTGCCTCATTGTTTCCGTCCTTAATTAGAAACCTAAAGTGCTGGTGCTCAACAGACCTTAAACTTGCTCTGTAAAGAAACACCTGATTTTCACTTTTGCCTGTCTTGTCACTTACTTTGTCCTGTCAGCACTCGAGTTGAGCTCACATCACCGTCAAGTGTAATAACCCACAGAAAAACCTGCTGTTTGTGGTGCTTGGAGGAGAAAAAGTCCTTTCCAGGTGTCATTTCTGAAAAGTGCAGCACAGCTGGAATTGTGCTTCTGTTTTGTCCTTGAGAGGTAATTTGCCGAGCCAAAAAAGAAGAAACCCAGAGTGCCCCTTTGCACTCGGTAAGTAAAAGTAATTTTGAAAAAGTAATTGAAGAAGTCACACTGAGTGCACAAAGGTGCTCTTTGAAGTCAAAGTCCACAACAAATGCAAACAGGAAATAAAATCTCAGAGTACTCAATGTCCTGCGTGTGAAAAACCTTTAATATGGCCTGTGCATTTGCAGATAATTTTCAGAATCCATGCTTTCCCTTTAGAGCAATACCAGAGTAACGGTACACTAAATTGATGGTTTTCTATGTGCCTCATTTTTCAGATCACAGTTTTTCAGTGCAGCAACAAAACAAAACAAGTGTGTGAAAAAACATTTTCTCATTTATTTTGAAAATTGAAAAGCACTAGACACCATCCCGCAAACCCCCCTCCTATATCTCCTGAGCCATTCCTTTTAAACGAAGGCAAAATAACTTTTAGAACAAAATTAAAAATAAGAATATTAAACAATATAGAAAATTATAAATGCAAACATTAATAGAAGTATTTTAAACTCACTCACTGATTGGCCAATGAGAGTTGGCTGTCCAGGCTCTCATCTCCCAGCCATTGATCACAGTGTATTACTACATTTGTTAATTTTTATAATGATATAAATTTTTACCTCGACATCTATACCATGGCCTTTACATGACCTATGGAAGGTTTTGCCTTCAAAACACCCATCAGTCCATCCATCCACCATTGCTGGTGCTTATGTGGATTCGGGTCTGACCAGAGAAGCCCAGACTTCTGTCACCCCAGCCACCTTCTTCAGGTCTTCTAGTGGTGGGATGTATAATCTCTCCAGCAAGTCCTGGGTCTGCCCTGGGGCTTCCTCCCGATAGAACATGCCTGGAATCACAGAATCACCTATGAGACGCCCAGTAACTATTCTGTTCAGATGCCTGAACCACCTCTCGAATGACTAAGCTCCTCACCCCATCTCTAAGAGTCCTGCCACTTTTTGAAGGAAACTAATTTGTGCTGCTTGTATTTATGACCTCCTTGCAGGACCCCCTTTAAGGAGGTCATAAAAAGCTGAACGCATTCTGTACTGTACAGGAGGCATGGAACGGAGGAGATTGATTGACAATGATCTACATCCAATCAGGCTTTCATGTGTTCATATTTGGTTTCCAGTTGGTGAAAGTTACGGACTACAGACAGGTCAGCTCAGACTCTTAAGTCTTCTGCTGTAGTAAATGCAGAGGTTTAGTTGTTTTCCATAAAAAAATGTAACATTTTGATTCGATATGGCCACAGAACAATTTTCAAATTGCTTTCCAATAGATGAATGTGTGTGTGGATGTTAGAAAGTCCTTGTATAGAAAAAGTGCCTGTATGAATGGGTAAATGAGGCAAGTTACATAAAGTTTGAGTGCTCAGATAGAGTAGAAAAACTGTATATAAGCTATGTCCATTTCTGGAAGTGCTTTTCCATGACAGAATAATACCTGTTCTTAATGCAGTGGCTCCTGAAGGCCTGAAGATCACAGACATCCAGTATAGCTTTGTCCTTTGCACCCAGAGATTTCTCCAGATTCTTTGGATTTCTTGATAATATTATGTATTATCAAGAAATTATGGGGGTGGCTGTAGCTCAGGTGGCAGAGCAGGTCAGCCACTAATCAGAAGGTTGGTGGTTCGATCCCAGGCTGCCTCCTGGCTGCATGCCAAATATCCTTGGGCAAGATACTAACCCCATGCTTGCCTACTGGTGGTGGTCAGAGGGCCCGGTGGCGCCAGTGTCCGGCAGCCTCGCCTCTGTCAGTGTGCCCCAGGGCAGCTGTGGCTACAATGTAGCTGCCATCACCAATGGGTGAATGACTGAATGTAGTGTAAAGCGCTTTGGGGTCCTTAAGGACTAGAAAAGCGCTATACAAATGCAGGCCATTTACCGTTATGTATTGTAGATAATGAGACGTTAAAAGTTTAGGGTGAGAAACATTGAAATACCCTCTACTTTCATTAAACTGTGTCTGTAAGATGGATGTTGTTGCCCTGGTCCCAACCTGTTTTAGATGAGCTAAAAATTTAATGGAAGAAAAAATGTCTCCCTTCAAACATTTGGTATGTTTGCCATATTCTACTGGGATTAAAATATGGGTTTATGAAATCTGCAAATCAATTAATATTGTTTTTAATTTTTATTGTACACACACTAGCACACTAACATTTATGTAACTGGGTTTATAATGTATACTGTATAATTATATAAGTGTTTTAAAGAAAGTGCTGGTGTGCGTGCAGATATACAGTACATAGAGACACACGCATACCCAGCAACTCAAACAGTACAAGAATGAGTTTGTGTGGGAAACACTTGAAAAACAGTCCAATTATTTGAAAAGATTATGCACTGGTTTGAGTTCACACGTTTTTGTGTTTGTGGCACTCTTACGATATTCTGAAATCTTATAGCTGCCAATGCCAGCAACCCCAACTCTTAAAAAGCAGTGATTTTTAGTTTTTGAGCTTGTTTCCTTTTTATTGTTCTTCTGCGTATCCTGATGCTTTATTAGTATGGTATAGCTGAGACATACCGACAAGAATGTCAAATGGAAATTCATGCACTTAGGCCTCATTATACACACTGGTTTCCTTTGGCTTTCAGCTGCTATAGCAGTGAAACCAGGTATTAAATTGCACACAGGGACTAAAGTAAGAACTTTACTTCAGTAATTCAGGGATAGTTTCCTCACTTTGCTCCCTCTTCCTGTTCATCCAATCAATAGGACAGCTGACCATACACCCTGTGAAAATAGCTTTTGAGTTAGAAAGGTGTCTCCCCTCGAGGATGTGTATTGAAAGAAAAACATTGTAGGTGATTTGTAATTATTAAACATCAGAGTGGCAGCAGATGAGGGAGAGATGGGCAGACAGAATGACACACTTTCATTCACTCACACCCGTTATTAGCTGCTCTGCACGCATCAAGAGAGACAAATGAGAGAGGGAGAGGGAAAACATTGACACTTGAGTGCGCTTGGGTTTTCCCACATGCCTGCTTTGCTTAAGATAAATTATTTATTAAAGAGATAATGTTTGGTGTGTGTTCAGGTGTGTATTTTTGCCCTCTGTCTGTACTGTACCAGCCACCACCTCACCTGCTCCACTACCTTGTCAGTCTCATGCACACACGCTCAGTTTTCCTTACAGAGGTACACCAACCACCTGGAGATGGGAGAAATGCCTGGGTGGCATTTTGACATGCTGTTTGCAGCTGACAGCTTCAGGATAATCACTTCAAGACTCCCGTGAAATTTCCTAATAAGCCTTTCATTGATTGTCAGTCCGGCTTTACCTGGGTGAGGTACGACTCCCCACCCCCACCCTCCTCTTCTCATACCGTCTTCTTTTTCCCTGCTCATTTCGCTTGCTGATTTGACAGCTGTTGTTCTTAATTTTCTCCCCGGCTATTTCCAGAGGATCCATCTGGTGCTGTTGAGAGTGAGGGGCCGATGGGAGCAGTGCTCACACAGACATCAAATATTCGAAAACAAAAAAACACACCTGGGCAAGAGTGGTTTTGTTTTCCTGTCGGTGCTTGGGGAGGCTTACATATACTGTCCAAGTGGATACATTGTGTGTGTAGAAGCAGAAAAAGGAAGTATTAATAACAATGATAAGCAGCTGAACAATAACCAGCATGTAAACAACAATTGCGTCAGTTTGCAAGTGGGGAACAAATAGAGCTTTTTGCAGTGTGCTCTCTCCTCTGTGATTTACCTGAAAGCTGCAGGTTTAATAAGACCTCACCCTTCATGGATGCAATGGGCTGAAAGCAGCTGAAAGTGGATTTGATAGTAGGTGCACCAAAAGAAGCCAATTATCATTGAAAGACAGGGCTCTCTGCAAATATTGAGGCCTGTTTCTCCTTGTCTGTAGATGTGGAAAGGGAAGATAGGTGGTGCAGTTATTGTCAGTGATTTTTCTATTTGGAAAAAAAACTTCCTCCTCCATCATGTTTTTTCTTAATGTTGTTCAATTGGCGGCTTTTTTCCTGCTTCCAAGTAGAGATTACTGCTGCTCAGAATAACTGTTTTTTTTTTATTGTTTTGTGTGTGTCTTTGTGTCTTGTTTTTTTTTTTCTTCACATGGGAGCTGAGACAGCCATAATCCTGTTGATCTTGGATCCTTCCTAATCCTGTAACAGCAAAGTTGGGCATTGTGGTGTTTAACGCCGTACGATACGATTGGTAGCTTTATGTATTTCCAAGCTAACGCCACGAGTCTGCTGTCATTGTTCTCAACACTGCTTCAGATTCAGAAAATGCCTTTACTATAAAGAGGTAGTTCTTTATGAATCTGTTGTATCTGTTAAGGCCTTTTTCAATGTGGTGTTATTAGGACTTGGTAGACAGAGAACAGAAGGCAAAAGAGCATTTTCAAATGAACCGTGGGGAATGAGTCAGCCCGACTTCACTCGCTTGTCTTTATTCTGCTTCCCACTCTGCCTCTCACTTTCTCACTTCGTGTTGTGCGTTCTTACTCGCTGTCTCTCATGAGTTTTACTCATGCTCTTATACAACCTTTCAAATCTATGCTCGTCTCTCTGTCCTTCCTTTTTTTTTTGTCATACTGTCTCTTCCCTTTCCGTTTCTTATGCTTTTCTTTGTCTCCCTCCTACCTGCCGTCTTTCCTTTGAGCCCTGCACCAGTTGCAGCTGTGTGATGGCAAAAGCATGTGACAGTACCCTGCCACGACCAACACTCATCTGTGCCAGTTAATGACACTTACAGGCATCCCACGATGCACATCACCATGGTTGCCAGGCTGAGCGCCGGCTGAATCAGCGGTAAAAAGTCGCACTTTGGCAGCGCTCCCGGTGCAGTGTACAGTAGAGGTGACATCAGCGACTCAGGATGACATTGCTCTGGCAGACTCTGCCACCTACGCTCTGTCACTATCATCGATTTTCACAGTGGCTTTTGTGAGAGGAAGAGGGAGGGAAGCAGAGGAATGGGAAACGTGGAAGATAAACTGGTTATATTTGGGAGTCAAAGTTTTCTTGAAAGAAGGGGATGGATGTTTGAGAAGAAACGCTGTTTTATTGTCTCGCTCCATAAGAGAGGATCCCATATCCCTTTTTCCTCTTGCTTTTTCACTCACAGCCCAAAATATTTATCTGTACTCATTTTTCAGGTTTTAAGGCAGCAATTTGTGTAGAAGGCGTATAAAAAGATCCAAGCACAAACAGCATTAAGTTATAAAATCTGCCCTTATTTGAGCCAGTAGCCTCATACTGAAGGACAGAACAAGTGTGAAATGATGATGCCCTCAGACAAAAACAATGTATTTAAGCCATCTTCAGTGATTTATTATCTATATTATTATCTCTTGTAATGCTAAGTAAACTCATGTAAAACTCTCCACTGAGGTGCTTGATTACTATAACCACATCACTTCTGACATGACTACAGTGGCTGAACCTTGTTTTCCATCATCTGTACATTTAATCAGCGCGCTTCGGTCATTTCTTTTACTATTGCCGCAGACAAAGTGCCTCCTCAGGTATCAGTGTGATTTCTAGCAAGTGTTCGTTCAGTTTCTTTGAGCAAATTACTACTACTTAAGCCAAGGCGATATACAGGCTTCTCCTCAGTGTATTACAACCACACTAATGCCACAGCATTTAAAGCAGACTCTCATTTATTGTCAGGTCAAAGCTTGAGCTATCGCGAGTGTGGGGAAAAGCAATTTAGGCTCGCCTGAGTATGTTAGTTGCTCACAATTTTAGTTTTTACACTCATTTGAAGCCATTGATTCCTCTGAACTCGTAATGGCTTTGCAGCAAGACAAGTGGTAACTTTGGAGTACGAGTGAATAAATCCTTTTCATGTGGAGTGTAAAGTGCAAACTGTTCTCACCGCTCAGAGGGTTCCTAAGGCAACCACTGGTTGGCTCCTTTTGTTTGGTAAGGTGTGAGTCATGGTCAGCCGCCTGTTTCAGCATTGCTTACAAATTACATTCAGGATTAAATTACCATTTTGTAACTGTCAGATTTTAGAAAAGATTTTCTATTTATTAACAAATAGGAGACCTGTGAAATCATGATGCTTGTGCTATGTGAATTCAATAATATCTCTGCATCTTCACATTAAGTGCAAATGACTGTGGAAAACCAGACATACATTTATCAGGCGTTTGGTTTAGGGGTATAGCATCTCAGTTTTCTGGAACATGGATTTTAAAAGTTTATATTGAGGTGTCATATGAGCGATTTCCGACAAGTGATAATATAATATCAATTCTTAAATCTTTCTTCATGACTGCCATGATCCCTCATAGCAGGATGGTCACTCTGGAATTTTCCACATAGTTTTTGTTGGTAACTTCACATCAAATAATTATGAAATAGATGTTATGTTGTGTTATTTTATGTTATGTTATTTTGTTTCTGAAGACATTTCAGCTCAATTTCTTGTCACGCTACCAAAAATCCTAAACATGGATTACCCATTAAAAATAGTTATCATAATTATCATCCATATGTCAGAGTAGTATATGGATGATCTAATAAATTTGTTAAGCACTGTAAACACACAGTTTGACCAAACTCAGACAAAAAAAATTAACAAAAGGATGACAAAACCCCCAAAATAAAACACTACACACCAAAATCTCATTCCTTCTATGAAACATGGTGGCGGGAGCATCATGGTGTGGGGCTGCTTTGAAACCTCAAGGTCTTGATGGCTTGCAGGCCGATATAGTTTATGCAATTGGATGTCATCTAAAATGAAAAAGCCCTTCTCGTTCTGAATGTATCTGCACTTCTCTGACAGTAACGGTAAGGTATACACTATAACATCTGGCTCTGTACCTGTAAATATTTGGAATGTTAGAATTTCAAGTCATTTGGTGGCATCTGCCAAAACACGCAGAGCTCTTACTATACCAAATGTGTGATTGCGTCTCTCTTAATAAACTTTAGTTATAAGATAAGATAACCTTTATTAGTCCCACGTGTGGGACTAATAAAGGTTATCTTATCTTATCCTTTCTCTAATGTTAGTGTTAAGTCCAGGCTGTTAGTCATTACATCAAATGATTACTTTGGCAGTCTGTGTCACTGTGCCAGATAAGACATTTAAACAGCATTTATGTAATTATATAATCACTTTGGACTGTTTGTGACACAAATTGTTGATGGATGGGAGCAGGTGAAAAGATTGTTTGTTCTCTCTTTTAAACTTTTGCAAACCTGGTTTGATACAAGAATTATTGGCTTTTTACCTGCAAATGATTTGATTGCGATTACAGTACAGCTGGGTTCAGTGTTTCAGTTACAGGGCTGTACGTATGGTACACAGAGTGCAGAGGCGACTGTACCTCCACGGTAGCAGCAGTTTCTTCACTGTTGTGTTATCGAAGCTGTGTTTTAGATTACATTTTGTTTGCACACCTGCCCTTTAATGAATTTCACAGTCTGCATTCTTCTATTTTTAGTGAGTGCAAGTGAAACACTTGGGCTGTGAAGCTCTGCACCACCATGTCACCTTTGCTTTTTCTATTATTAGCCTCATGTATGCTTTAGTGTGAAAATACTGACTTTAAGATAAAAGATACTTGTTAGTGAAGGTTTCATTCAGATATGAACCCAAAACTGTGATTACTGGAACTTGCCTAACATTTCTTTGTCTTGGCTCGAGGTCATCATGCCATCAGGCAGGTGAAAATGTGGGACTAGAGGCAACAAACCAAAAGAGTCTATCCAGAACCTTTACTGTTTTTCTCGGGATTGTTAACAGAAAGAGATGTCCTGATCATCTTTTGATCTTATGCAGGCCTTCTTGTACATACTGAACCTTCCGTTTGCCTTTGAAACTGCAAATTGTGGAGGCCTAACAAAGCGTTGAGCGTCCTTCTTGGAATTAGTCGTTTCTTCATTTGTGTCGTTTCTTATCGTGCCAATTGCGCTGGCACTGAGCAACATCTCATTTAGAACTCTTTGTCCTTGTAAAGCATTAACCTCCACCAGTTTGCCCTGCAGCTACGAGGGATCCAATCAACTTGCATGCTTTGTCAACTCCCAATGTCTCCTTCATCTGAGACTGTGACACAAAGAAATTAACACGCTGCATATTCATCACCATTACTTGCGAGGAGACTATGAATTTAATTGAATATATAATAGCACAAGGGAGTGAAGCAGGCCTCGCCTCATTGCTTTGTTAAAGCATGGCCCAGTCAATGGATCTCTTCATGGGAAGATAACAAATGCTGGGCTGCAGAGATGTCACATGCAAATTCCTCAACGGAAGCTCTGAGTCCAGCCATTCTTCTGAAGTGAAATTCTGCTTCGAGATCTGCGGAGCGATGATAAACAAGGAACTTGGAGGACGTAGTGTAAATAACAAGATTAAATCATGGGCCAAGCTGTGATTGAAACGCTGCCCTCTGGCCCTGACCGTTTTAATAAATAAACAGAAAATGAGAGTGCCTTTACAGAGCTGGATGTTTAATACAGCAGGATCACTGTTCTTCACACTTAGATACTACACTGCTGGTGCTTCAGTAGAGTGATTGCAACAGCTAACTGTTAGCAGTGAGGAATGAGCCCTTAATGCCAGCTAAAAGCTGCACTGACTGAAAGAAAAAGCCCACTACAATTAACTGCAGGGCTGAGTGGAGGGAGGTGGTGGCTGCTTGGCTGAGAAAAGACTTTGGTCCTTCTTGGACTCGAGCCCTTTGTGAAGCATTGGAGCGTGAGGATAAAAGAGGCCAGAGACTGGCCGGATAAGACAGCAGAGTGCGGACCAAGGCTTCAGAACTCTGACAGCTCCCCAGCAGAAAGGAGGAGGAGGGTGATTGGAGAATGAAAGGAGGAGGAGCAGAGGTGCGTCAGAGAGATCAAAGGTGCGCTCATCAAGGGGTTGTCTCTTCTTTACTTTGACAGGGGCAAAGAGGTGTGAAGGGGGGAGTGGGGGGCCGAGACGCCATAGAGCTGTAATAAACCTGGAGAGCACCAAGTACTCCCATCTGTGGCTCAGTCTCTCTATACTTCTGTCAGCATAATATTATATAATTTACATTCTATACACCCTTCCTGAAGGCTATAGGGCTTTGGACCGTGATGTCACGGGGGTGGGCGTGGAAAGGATTTTGGCCTGATCCGCCATTTTGGGGGTCTAAGTAAGGAGCGAAAGCATAGCCATGGTTCGTACTTGCTGTGTGCTCGGCTGCAATGTTCGATCTTACGACCGGCACGGGAATAAGTTTGGATTGTCTTTTTATGCTTTCCCAACCTGGAAGCAACATGAAGGAGCTCATGTATCGGATATTACCAAACGAAGGCGTCTAGCCTGGATAGCAGAGAGGAGCTGATATCAAGTTCTGTTACGTCTCCAGATATCAGCTGGTGTGCTCAAGACATTTTCATTCCGGTAAGTTCTAAATATGTTCTTATCACACTTTATAGCTGAATAATATTATCGTTGGTGGTCTCGGAAGTTATAGAAATTGCGATCAAACATCAAATGGAGTGACTTTGCAGACATATGTGCTATGTAAAGATTCGCAGGAGGAGACAGGGAGGACACAAATTGGCGTTAATAATTTGCCCGATTATCAATGTGTTAATTTGCATCTACTTTACAATTATGGGCACATAATATGATAACGATATTTTAGCAGTTTACTGATAAATGTATAACATTAATTATGGTGGGGGGTGGAAAATGGCTATTTCACTCGATGCACTCCAGCTGACTTACTTTGACGACGTACTCAAGAGTTTGGCGGCTTGAAAATAGCCAAATCTTGCACCCAGCCATTTGTAAATTGGATGTGCGCCTCCAGTGACTTGTAATTACGAAACTGGTTCGCAGTGTAAGCGCTTACTCCACAAACAAGATAGGTGAAGATATCGGGGTAGGACAGTGGCGGTAAGTCGTCTGGGTCTTTACTCCACTGCCGTATGTCATATGGGTCCAGATTTGCGATGCACTCTATTTTTTTTCAAATACCGCTGCTTCGCCTCTGGACGCAATCGGTCTCTATACCGTCCGTTTTCTTTTGAGCTGCTTTTAAACATGTTTCTTGTCGTCGTCGCCGTTCCAACAGTGAGTTTGTTTGGATCGTAGACCCCGAAAATGGCGCCGCGCTCCCACAATGCATTGCGGCGTGACGTCAACTCCAAAGCCCTATATATATTTATATTTATGCATGTGCAGTTCAATAAAGCCTAGGCTGAAAACCTATGGATTATGTTCTATAGAATAGTTTGATAATAGAACGCAGTCAGCTTTTTACAGTTATATCAGTTAGTGTGTCAAACTTGAGTTATGTAGCAGAATTCTACATGTCTGTGCAATTCAAAGTGTTTTACAGCTGAGTGACCACCAGGTAATGAGTTTTAATTTTTATATAAATATCCACAAATCTAGATTGAAAAGACGAAGAGATAAAATAGCAGTCTAAACAAAGTTAGCTTTGAAGTTTGCATTTGAAGGAGATGTTTTATGGCTTTCCTTTTGTCACATATACACTCTTAAATTGTGGACATTCACATTAAATGTGGTTAAGGTTTCAGGTCAGTGTATCTGCAAGTAATCCCTCTGAGCCCTTTTTCTTTTTCTTCTCTGTTGTTGGTTCTGAAAAAGAGGGGATATCCCTGACATGGTCATCCCAGATACAGAGTATTGGCTGTAAGCACAAAAGCCCAATCCACCTGCTGTCCTGGTAAACCTTCTGACTGGCTGCCCCTCATCAACCTTGTGTTTGTAAAGCAGCCAGTCAGAAGATATTTGGCTTTAAGGGAGAGGCAATGGAGCTAATATGGCTCATTTCAAGGTGAACTAGAAGGCTGTAGTACAGTTCAAGAATAAAAATGAATCTGGGATTAAGCATGATATGTCCCCATTACTGACAGCAATACTTGCAGCTGCTGCTGAGTGTACGTGTGTACAGCAATTAATATGAATTGAAGGTGTGCCATCTCTTTACTTTTCCTTTCACTAGTTTGTGTAATTTATTTATTAATTGATTTTTAGGGGTTTGCTGAAACTTGAGGGAGCAGCTAATTGCACAATACTAGAATTATTATAATTTATACTGATTAGTTTGATGTGGGATTCATACCTTGTCTGCACAGTCATGTGTCAGATGCAGAGTGCTCCACTAATGGTGTTTAGATAAAACTTGTGCATCTCGCAGCAGTACCCAGGCTTCAAATTGACAGGCTGGCCCCTCAATAAAACCAGAAGAACACTCAACCGTGGGATTGGGGTAACTTGCTAACTTGTGGTTCCTGCTAACTTGTGGTTCCTGCTGAAAGGCAACTAATGTAGCGTTGTAACAGGGAAGCTGGCATACTTCCATTTTCCATGTTCAAGAATGCCTTGGAGAGTGCCTCACTCATTAAACATGGTCATTATGAACTGAGAGGTTACAAAGGCGATCTGGGGCGAAATGACCCATTTCTGTCTCCCAAGTGCAGCTTGTCTGCACTGCAACACTGAAGGCAGAGGGAGGAGGAGGAGGAATAGAGTCAGGCTGACAAATGTGAAATTGTCTTGATTTCCTATGCATCAACAGTTTTGAAAAATAGGCAGACTAAAGAGGGCCATCTCTAACATCCACTGGTAAAACCATCTATAAGATGTGAGCACAAAGTGTTTTATGAATACTGTAGATGGATGTTGAGCATGTCTTCATCTGTGTTCTCTGTTGTGTAACTCTGTTCCATAACTTCACATTTTTCATTTATTTTGCTCGGACCGTTTCTCAAACTTTGTTTTGAACGTTTGCTTTTGACTGTCATTAGCTGACATTTGATGGCTGCTGAGGGTTTCTAGAGAGACCTAAATCTTTGTGTTCAAGGACTTAATTGACGGGATCTCAGATTCTAATGGGACTCTTAATTACAGCTTTGATAATTCCATGAGCTTTAAAAAGGTCAACCAATTAAGCATATAGTTATATTAAAAATACTGGGATTAAAACAAGTATACTATGTGTTGTCTGCTCCAAGAGCATAATTAGAGTAATTAAGATCTAGGCCATTTCCAATTAGATCCATGTCATTTCCATTAAAACGGAAAGTCACAAGCATTTCTAATCATTCATCGTATGAAGCTCTTAAAGTAACAGCCACAGTCATAATGAAGGTGGATTCTAACAGACACTTGTTATCAAATTCATCAGGAACTCTGTTGCCAGTTTGATTGCCTGAATGAACTTGTCATGGTCCTGCGTCTGCGACCTAGCGTGTTGTGTTTTTGGTTTAAGTTTTTTTCTGTGAGTTGTGGTTTTCTGTTTGTGTTATATTTATAGTTCCTGGGTTTGGGGTTCCTGTTCTGTTTCTGTGCCTCCTCTGTGTTCTTGGGAAAAGTCATTGTATTTAGCTTATGTGTCTTGAGTTCAGCCTGAGTGTTTCCTGTTTTACTTTGATAGTCTTGGTCCTTTGTCAGTATAATCTGCTTTACTTCCTGTGTCTCGTTATGTCAGAGTTTTCCCAGACTTGTCTCCCTCCTGTTGTGCGTTTCCCCCTCATTACCTGCTATGTATTTATTAGGGGTGCAACGATACACAAAATTCATGGTTCGGTTCGGTTTGATACTTTGGTGTCACGGTTCGATATTTTTTCGATACAAAAAAATAAAAGCTATACTACACGCTTCTTCTGGGGTATACTCTCAGCAGCATATTAAACATATCAGGTCCCCATAAGGAGAATCATGTGCTAACAGCTGTCTAAATGACTCGGGTAAAGTTTGTAGCATGCGTGCTTGTTATTTTTGTCTGCTTCCACTTGTCTTTGCACTAGGATGATGTCGGCGTAAATGTGCAGTCATATTCATTGTGTTCCCACTAGTGCTGTCAGCGTTAATCTGAAATGACGTTAACGCCACAACACGGCAAATCTCCGTTAACGAGCTTCCGCGGAACGCCCAGTACGTGGGGCTGGACGGCGTCAACACGTTAACGAGCAAACTGTGCTAACGCAGTAGTTCCCACCATGTAATTGAGCATTGCGTAGCACATCCGACATACTGTTTTACTTTTGTCCATGATGCGCTTACCTTCAGGGTCATACTTCACATGAAGACCAAAATAGTTCCAAAGGCCAGATCTGAATGAGGGTGGGGGAGGTTCAATTTGCCATGTTGCAACGAGCTTAGCTTCTGTCTTGCTAGCTTGCCCTGCGCTCAGTGGATCTGCACTCGACAGTGCAGCCTAGGCGGAGTAGTCGAACGCAGATCCACTGAGCTCTCAACACAGACAGCATCGTCACACACACATACTCCGATGGATGCATCAGAGAGCAATTTGGGGTTAATATCTTGCCCAAGGATATTTGGCATGCAGACTAGGGGAAGCCAGGAATCGAACCACCAACCTTCCAATCAGGAGATGACCTGCTCTACCGCCTGAGCTACAGCCACCCCAATATTGATACGAGTATCGTTGCACCCCTAGTATTTATAGTGCGTGTTGTCCTTTACTCTTCGTCAGTCTGCCTACTTGTCTAGTTTCAGGTCCGTGCTATTTCATGCTTAGTTTTTCCCAGTATAGGTTTTGGTTAGTTTTCCCTGTTCTGCCTGTTTGTAGTTGTGTACCAAGCAAAATAAAGGCTCGCCTTCTTTTATTATCCATTCTGGTCTCCGTTTGCCTGCATTTGGGTCCACTCCTCACTCACTCCACACGATTTGCCTTTGCGAAACCCGACAGAACTCTTATCAGGTCCAGTCACAACTGTGTCCTGATGTGTGGTATTTATCTGAGAGATATTTCAATTTTTCAGTATTCACTGTGGCAAAGGTTTTGATTAAGTGTTGAAGCATAACTGCAGAAACAACATTACAGTAATCATTGATCTGTTGTGTAATACATCATAAAATATTTTTAAATATAATACTCAAACATTAAAGAGCTGTGAATAGGTTAAATAATCTTTTAAGATTGTGTATTAATTTTGTAGTCTTGTGGTGTCATATACTCCGATGCGTTCATCGGAGTATGAATGCGTGTGAATGCGGCATGTTGTATAGAGCGCTTTGAGTACTCCGGGAAAATAGAAAAGCGCTATATAAGAATCAGTCCATTTACCATTTACCATATGACACTACAAGACTACAAAATGAATACATATATATATATATATATGTATATATATATATATATATATATATATATATATATATATATATATATATATATAATTATTATTAATAACAAAATGCGCGTGCCTTTCTTTACTGGGTTTTGTCTCTTTGTCAAATTACTTAAACTACAAATGCAAGTGCGTGGAATCTATGTAACCATGAAATTATACACAGCAAACAGTTGCATAATTATGGATGTTAATACCTTAATGACACTGTTGTATGGTGGCCTTGAGGGGTAAAATGAGTGCAACTTAAGTAAATACCAGAAATTAGAAAAACCCTGCAAAAGCAAAAGCTGAATAACACAAAGGAAGCAGAAAAAAATGCTGCGAAAGCTAAAAATGAATCACAAAAGAGAGACAGTTACCTAACGGAACAGCTGTTGAAGTGATAAGCACACATCTAACTTTGTACCTATTTCTCTCTCACAACACTGACGAACCCTCTTCTTTTACTGTAAGCTTGTTGCCGTGGAATCCTTCTGCAGCTGGTCTGTCATATTAATGTGTCCCCAGAAACACCTTTGTTATCTTCTGTGAGATTTTAGTTTTTCTACTTCTCTTGTGTTTTGTTTATTTTTTTTCTTTTGTGTGCGGACCTGTCTGGTTGTCATGACACCTATTTTAAAGTCTTTTACGCCTGTAGTTTCGGTTGTTTGGCCGGGACTAAGAATACTTGCAGCGATTCAGTCCACATGCCGTCTAGTCACTCTCAGAAGTCTGATATGATCATAGCTAAGAAAGGAGACATTTATGTAAAGCTGACAGTAGGGCTGGGCAATATCATACCGTTCACGGTAATACCGGTGTAATTTTGGGCCACGATAGGAAAATGAAATATCGCAATAGAATATAGTTAAAACGCGCATGTGCAGTGCCGACGCCATGTGCGGATGAACCAGAATTGGTTTGTAAAAATGCTGCAACTTCAGTGGTGTGGAACTGATTTAGCTTTCGTCTGTCACATACACAACAAAGCACTATTTTTGGTAGAGCATGCTAGCGGGCCGTCGTTATTACCGTGTTGTTTGGAAAATACGGCACACTTAAAATCAATCCTTTGATTTTTCTGAAAATCGACAGTGCCCCTTATAGTCCCGTGTGCCTTATGTTTGAATTCTGGTTGTGTTTACTGACCTCGAAACGATTTTCTGTGGTACACGGCGCTCGAAAATCTGTCAAATGTTTTAGTACGACTTTGCTAAGCTACGAACCCGCACCGCTTGATGGATTGTCGGAGCATTACGGCTATCGTAGGCAGGAGCCTCGCGGAGTGATATGTACTGTGCTTCAACATAATATTACCGTATTGTGTGTGTATAACCTCTTTTTAAGTTTTGTGGATATTATACATGGTTATGCTGAGGATATGTCGGCCAATTTCCACTGGAAATGCCTTTCGGTTAAACTGTCAGCAAGGAATTTGCACTGTTACATTTTTATATAACTTTAATGCACATAAAAAACAGCTGCTTGTTTAAGTGAAAATACATTGATGGGGTTTTTTGCACTAATAAAGTTGTGGAGTTGTAAAGCATTTTGTCTAGTGTCAATTATATCGTCAATTATATCGTTATCGCAAATTTTCAAATGTATATCGTGGTAAATATTTTTGGTCATATCGCCCTGCTCTAGCTGACAGGTGCTTATGTGAAGGATAGAGCTTTAGTTTGACACAAAACTATATATGATCTGGATATGTGTCAGACTTTCAATTTCAGAATGAATTCATTGAGCAGAGGACTAAAGTGTACCTTGAATTTCCTGTCTCTTGGCACAGGTAACAGTAGTAAGCAGTAAGGGTTGAGCAGAACCTCTGTGACAAAAAATATCAAATATAACTCCTTCCATTAAAGTCCATTTGTGCTTGAACAATTGTGTTTTTATAGATTTAACTAAGAAATGGCGCCAAATAATGCTGCTAGTAACAACGTGCATGAAGATACAATTTCAAGTTGGTTCTTTGCTAAGTTGTCTCTTATGTGTAGACATGATATTGGTTCATCCCTTGAGTTCAGGGGTTTTTTCATGATAATTGACCAGATTGTGATGTCTTTCAGTGGACTGTTTGCATAATTTTACTCTCTGTGTTTTTTTAGGATCTTAATGCTTTCAACTTGTCAGACCATACACAGGCTCTCTGTATTATAAGCACCTGTTTCATGGCTAGCAGCACCAATTATTAATTAGGATTGTCAATAGGATGAGAAGACAAATGATAGTGATTACAGATGTGTCTACTGGCCATTAGATCATTAGCAGAGAGAAACTGATTCCCTAATGAAAACATTACTCTGTTTTTCTGTATTTTGTGGGAATCATCTCACTGAAGCCATTTCACTCTTTTTGTTACTTAATTTCCTTTTGAAGGGCAGCAGTTTATAGCTGTGAATCATGTCTGTTGTAATCACCATGTCTCCATTAAGACAAACTGAAATTTGATTGGCAGTTCATTCTGAAAGGTCAGAGAAACCCTGAAGTACTGGCGGATTTGTGGATTCAGCTAAAGCTTTTATCTCAAGAAAAGTCAACCATAATGAGTTTGACTTTGGCAACCTCAACTTATGATATCCAGATATAATTTATGTTTAAAATATATATTACATGTCTTCCAGAGCGGGGATGAGAGTTGGAAAGACCAATTGAAACACCCTTACAGGAATAATCTGAGCTTAGATCATTGGAAAACAATCAAAAGCAGTGACCCAGGGCTTATTAAAGCTAACAGGAAATGTGGTGCTGAATACAGCAGGTTTTAATTGGCATTAATTCCTCTGTTGTTTCTTTCTTCCTTGGTTTTTAAACAGTTGGGCATTCAACAGTGCTAGGCACTGCTTTTCATATATGTCCTTGTCACTTTTGAGGCTAATTACTGTTGACTTCACCATAGTGCATATTTTCACATGCATATTTGCTTGACATATTTTACCCTAAAAATGTGCAAAGAGCTAATTCTAAATGACAGAGAAAGTTAAAGAATACATGAATTGTAGCACAAGTGGAAACAGTCTAGTAGTCTGGCATGATCAGTATAGTACTTTACTTAGAAACCACAGCCTATGAAAAACAGATATAGTCACTATTTTGACCACAGCCATTTCTTTTTTTATTAATTGATTTACGAGTTAGAAGTGACTACATTTGGATAACAGTTTTAGTGAATGACAGCAGGCATGGTTGTCAAGCTGCACAATCCCGTGAATAGGGAACATAACACACTTTTTAATGCTATTTGGCTGGGCATTTAGCTGACTTTGATGCCCTTTCATGGGTTTTGGAGCCAGCCTGAAGTTAGGTTTTAGTTAGTGTAACTTTGTCTTCCCATTGTCTTCATTTTTCAGCCCAAGTTGCAACTTGGTTAAAACTTAAATATTGGTGCTATGTTAGTGAATGTTTCTCTTAAATCTCTTAAAGACCCTTGAGTATCATCTATCCCGATAGCTAACTTTTGGTTCCTAGAATTTCTAAAAGTAGAATGGGAGGTCATGTCCTAGTTTGGAGACAGACACTGACGCTCCACTTTTAAGATTAGGAGTGAAGTTTTCCTTTTTGACAAAGGTTGTAGTTAGAGGTGAATTGGGTGACCCAGAACTATTTCTTATGCCTGAAGTATGCTTCAGTGGGATATTTTTTTGACGTCACCAGAAAACTCCTTTTAACCCATCCATGTAACATGACCTGCACCACTGGAGGGGTCTCTGCTTACGTCGTAGGTTACAACATAGATTTTCAACACAAGTATAAATCAAACTTTTGTTGTCCTGCTATAGGCTAAGGCTCCCCATGATGCACTGCATATTTTTTCTTCACTCTCCTTATACATTTATTTAACACTACTGCCTCAGACAACAGTCGGCTTGGAACTACGTAACCATATATTTCATCTTTCTTACTGCAATATACCAAAGCTTTTTTCTTTAAATACAACTGTTGCTTGTAGACATTTCAACTCATCCTTCCTCTATCCTTGGAAGTAAGTGAAGTTATGCCAGGAACCCTCAACTAGACTGTCACTGACTCCAGCTAGTGGTTCTTGTTCTGCTTTGCAGTCTCTGTTAACTTAGCATAGCAACAGTTCTAGTTAGAGTAGCTCTTAACTTACAGCAGCTCTTCAGAGCTGAACAAGCACTATGGCCAGCTGTATTCCACGATGATGAAGTAAAGTCCACAGTGGACTCTACAGAGTGGAGAAAAGGGTATGATTGGTCAGCTGGTTAATAGGGAAGCAGAAGATGGTGTTTTATTGGCCACAGAAACAATCATGATTACACAACAAAAAATCTAACACGAAAATCCTATTTCAGAGGACATTTTCATTGGGCCCTTATTCTGACAATTTCTTTGCTCAACACAAACAACACGCAGAGTATATTCAGGTAGGGTCGGGGCATTCTCATCAGTCACATGACCTTAGAAATGATTCCTACAACAGAAAACCACAGCTGAGTTGTTCTCCCAAAGGGGGAGAGAGATACAAACTGAAATGGTTGTTGGCAGCACAAACTAAAGGTGCATTTGCTTTCCCTTTATTATTCCTCGTTGTTGAATAATTAAGACCCACTGTTATTTCTCAGCCACCCACTGTAATGATAGCAATAATTCATATTATGCTGATTAGCACAGTGACGGGGGGTGGTAATGCATTGCAAATGGCCCGTTTTTTTTTTCTTCCCAGGCATCAGAAAAATTATGTTAATGGAAAGCAGAAGAATGATTTCACAATGAGGCAAATGTATTAGAAAGAAGTGTGAAATAGCTTCCATAGTAAGGCACAGCTCCACCAGTAGAGCATATATAAAAGGCGATAATAAGTGCATTATTATTATTGAAAGGTACAAGGTGACTGCTAATCAGCTGACCCACTGGAACTACTGCAAGCATGTTACGTGCGTGTTTGTTCACACTGTGAGAGATGGTTTTTGGTGCATAAGTGGCTTGTTAATGGAGGTATGTGATTACTTCAGAGCTGAACTGACAGCTCGGTGTATCTAAGCTCCTATCGAGTGACTGACTTAACACGACGGCTGAGACAACCCACTCAGGTTTGAGGGCAGGAAGTTCTTCCCAATTACTTCTACTGCTTCCTGCCTGTTAGCAGTGGTAGTGACAGGCCTCCATCCTGACTTTGACGTGGCGCTTCCTCTCTCCTATAACCTTGACAGCAGTGTGACAGTAACTCCGTCGTGCTCTCTAGTGCAGGGGTCGGCAACCCTGGGCACCCCAGGGTTAACTGAAGGGTTAACTGATGGTGATTTTTCGTTTTTATGGGCCGATGGTTTTTTTTGTTTGTTTGGTTTCTTTTGTAACGGTATAAACAATGAAAGGTGGTGGATTGGCCAGATAACTCAGTTGTTTGGTGGTGGCTATGCCGGAGCTTCCACAGAGGCCAGCAGGTGGATGAGGGAAAGGGGAGGCAGGAGAAGGAGAGATCCGAGGCGGCCGCTTGTCAGGTGACCTGAACTTCAGGTAAGAAGTTATGACCTGCAGTCTATCTGGGTCAGATATAAACCAAGTTTAGGTGGAGTTTATTTTCGTTGTGCTGACTTTTTACAGTCAGTTACAATAACTCGTACTGCGTACTAGCTAGCATGACAGAATTTCTATACAGCTGGGTGGGTGCTATGATGTTACTGATAGTGAACTTTATTCATAAGGTTAGTTAGTAGAGTTGCCAACCGTCCCGTAGAAAGCCTAATCGTCCCGTATTCAGAGAAAATATTACGCGTTTTGAGCCGAAAAGGAGCACAGTTTATCCCGGACTTCAGCTAGAATGGAAAAAGATACAAAGCTGGAGTTATTCTGCGTCTTCACGCTGTCAGCTGCCTCTTCTTCTCTCATTCTCTCCCTCTCCTGTTGCTACTTCAGTCGGGAAACTGATCAATGATCGGCTGATCGGCTTTTGTCTCGTTTGTTTATCGCCCATTTTGCACCAGAAAGAGGAAACCAGCGGATGTTGCGCTAAACAACAGCAGCACGTTTAAGCTTGATAAGCTGTTGTTAGAATTTATTTAATATTACTTTCTAGTATCAGCTGATGTTTGCTGGAGCCACAGCTGTAAAGCTGCTGGTCATGGTATCGGTTTGGATATGTGGTGAGAGGGAAACATGAAGATGAAACCAGGAGATGTCCTTACTGAATCATCAGAGCTGAACAGGTGATGGACAAACAGGTTTACATTTTAGGTGACATGAAATCAAAATCAAATCACTTTTATTGTCGCATCACATGTGCAGGTACACTGGTACATACAAGTGAAATTCTTGTGTGCAAGCTCCACGAGCAACAGAGGTGTGCAAAAATACAATAACATAAGAACAAGCAAAATATAAGAATGGGTAAATCTGAGAATTATATGAATAATATATGTACAATATAAGAGTGTATGCGCATTACTGAATGTGTATACTAAATATGTATATCTACGTGTGTGTGTGTGTGTGTGTGTGTGTGTGTGTGTGTGTGTCTGTCTATCTATCTATCAATCTATCTATCTATATTTTTTAAAAATTAAATGGAATAAACAATAAAATAAAATATACAGAGGTTGGCAGTTGGAAATGTGCAAAACAAGTGGCATTTATATACAGTATGGAGTGCATAGTGTTGAAGCTCTGGTAAGTGAAGGTGAGGTGTCTATGAAGTGTTCAGCAGTCTGATGGCCTGATGGAAAATGAATGTATGTAATGAATACAATATCAGGGCAAATAACAAAGTCCATGTATGTACTATTCTCTTAAAGGTAAATACTGTTGTTAGAGATTTATTATTTTCATTTTAGAGTTACTAGCTGTGTAGTTCTGTAGTAAAAGATGGAAATATCTCAGAGACCACCAGAGAGCTGAAATCATGAGTTGATAATTAACTAAAACTGAACCTGAAGGGATTTTAATTTGATTTGAAGTTTGATTTTGGCATGCTGTTTTAATAACAACAAATAAATACATTTGAGGACATCACCTTATGTTCCTGGGCTGCTTCATTGGGAAATGTTGACAATTCTATGGATGTAAATATTGACACGATAAAAGGTGGACATAGAAACTGTGATGTCATCCATTAGCTTGTTAAGTCCCAAAAGCACATGCTGGGTAGAATATTGCCATTAACGCATTTTACAGCTGTCAGTCCTGCACTGAGTCATGAGTATACAACATACATGGTTTATTTTCACCATGTAGTACCTGCCTACTAAAATGGGAGTGATGAATGTGGTGAAGGAGTGATTTCAGACACAACAGGAGGACATCCAAGCAGGTCATATTGATGTCCTGTGACTGAAATATTTCCTTTTCACATAATTTTCAAATTAGGCTTGTATTACTTGGTGCTGCACACCGGGTAAAAGAAAACATGAAAGTGTTGTGAAATTTACCATGTGCAGGCTCAGCATCTGCCACTGAGGCTTATTAATCAATTGAAAACCTTAATTTGATAGGAGAGAATTTCATTTGACCTTTTCCGGGCGTGAGTGGGTCTTGAATGATAAGTTCTCATGAAAGAGCATATGCCGATAAATCCCTCCACTTTCTCCTCCTGTTTGTTGCCACAGTTAGGGGAGATAGTGCCGGTGGCTGCAGCATACTGATCAAGCATTGGCTGATTACACTTAAAACTCACGTCAAGATCTATTTGAGTTCAGCTGAGACTTTACATGAAGGAAAGCGTTTGTGTGTGCACAGTTTAGAGAAGTGCAAGCTGATTCTTTGTTTTATTTTCTGACAGAATGGGTTCAGCTTTTAAGTAAATGAAAATTCATTTATTCAAGTTAAAGAGATTCTTTTTAGAGATTCCCGGTGATGTTTCAGCCTCAATAAAACACATTATTTAAAATGTTAAGACTTAAGTCTGAAAGCCACTCATACTCCATGCGATATAATCTGCCATTGTCCTCTCCTGTATACTTTATTTCTTCAAGTCTCATTACATCGTCTGACCTGCCGCTTTCTCTCTCTTTTTTGTGTTTTCATTTTTACAGGGATGTTATGAAGAGACGGGGCACAAATTACATTGGATGAGAGCCAGCTGTGGCAGGTATGGTGTGCTACACTGACCTCAGCTTCCTGTCCGTTTGTCAAATTGCTGCTCACTCATGGGTGTAGCCTGTTTCTGGTTTTAAAAGGGTTTCCATAATAGGCAGACACAGTGGTGGTGTATTTCAGAGCTTTTGGCTGGAAGAAAGCCAAAGGGAGTTGAGAATTGAAGTCTTGAATAAAACCTATTGTTGCTTCTGAGGTTCACCGGGCCAATCTTGCTGTTTGATGAAGCAGAGGCTTTATCACCCCTGCATGCATTTAAGTCTCTTGTGTTCTCTTTGTCTTCAAAGAGAATGACTAAATTAATAATTGAAGAGAAAACACGGTGTGTGGTGCCTCCCAGTATATCAATTTCTTTCTCAAGACATTCTTGTCTCCCTGTACTGTGGGGCCAGAAATATTAATGCACTGCATATTATAATGATGCATATATGGATAAAAGTACAAAATGTCAAAATGTTACAAAACAAGTGCAAATGTATTTTGTTACTATTTGTAGGTAGAAGTTTACGTTACTTTCTACTCATCAAGTGCATGAATTACACAGTGATTTTGGGCTTTTTCTTTGATTTCTTTGAACTGTTATTTTTCAATGATCAAATAGCATACATCTTTAATGAATTAAAAAAAAGAATTTTGTACACAAGTTTGAATTTATTTAGGATTTTCTCTAACACATGCAGGGTAAAAAGACTTCAAACAGCTCAGATATATGCTACACCCTTCTACAATGTCCTTTAACTTAAGTTAAGAAGCCAAGGCTTCTTAACTTAATTATAACTGACTACATCTGGTAGCTTCTCTCAAAGGTATAAAGGGTGATATTTACTTGTTTTATTCATGTTGTGTCGCACAAATCTTTTGCTATATAAATATTTTACCATTGTCACATCCAAAATCCAAAATCCAAACGTCCATTGAAGTCATTGAATCTACAGCAATATAGTTCTAGCAAATTATAATAATGGATTTATTTGCCCTTCTTTAAACACATCACAGACTCATACAGGCACCCCTCCAAGAGAGGGGCCTGCTATCAAAGCCAAATTTCGAGGAGCAGGTTTAAATCCTGAAAAGTAATTTGATTTGATGAGATCTCAGTCATCCTAGGTGATAACACTATCCTAAACCCAATTTTTGGAGAAGGCCAAAATAGATGTGTTTTTTTTTCTTTTGTTTTTAGAAAAAAAATATTAATATTTATTGATTGGTTTCAGAATTATTCTCCTCTAAATGCACAGTAAATTTAGTGGATTAAACTTAATTTCCCTATGAAAGGTAGTAAGGTGGAGTATATTGGAAAAACGCATCTAAGCCCACAGTTTGTAACTGTAATTTTTAACTGTACTGTATTCACATTTACAATACTACTACTGCAGTAATAATGCGTGAATGTCATCTCATGGCACATCTGAACATCGGGTTTGTTCTATACCTTTATTTTGCAATCTGTCTGGTGACAATACAAAGGTCTGGATCAAGGCTCTTGCTTTGAGTTCTTACTACTGGGCTGTGCACTAAGTGAAAGAATGAGGAAAGTCTTGTAATAAGAAAAGCAGAATGCTTCTGAGTGCACTGAAGAGATGGGAAATATATGTTCCCATCTGTTAAGTACTCAACAGATGTAAGGAGTAGTGCTAAATGAATGGAGGCAGTTGAGTTAGAAACATCTTAAAGAGATGATACTTCCTTCAATGTTCATTTTGTTATTAGCCATCATAACCATGACACTTTGTCTAATAATTTTCATTAAGTTTAAATGGTTATGGTGTAATTAGTCATAACATAAGGATTTTAGTAAGTGATGAAATTACTTTTAATGTGGCTTCCTTGCAAAATCAGTGTGCTGCCCTCTTGCCATCACTGTTTCCGCCTTGTGTCTTTTTAAAAGAAAAATAGGTTTGAGATTGAAAGCTTCTTCAGAGAGAGAGAGTGCAGTAACAAAAAGAAAAGACTGGGAAGAAATATAGATGCTAGTAAATGGCGTCACTTTAGAGACAATATGAGGTTTATCTGAAGTTCACTTTCCTACAGTTTGGAGCTATGTGAAATGGGGAGCTTTTCCCCATCTTCAGCCATAATTGTGGTGAACTAGTCTATACTGTTATTTACACTGGGTGAAATCAAGGCTACCTTTGACCAAATAAAATAACTGTTGTCAAATATACAGCCAGAATTATTTAAGTCTATTTAAGTCTAAATAAAGCCTGCAGACGAGCAGTGAGCAGTAGCTAACATTCTTTAATCCAAACACACAAAGACAACAGACAACCAAGCTTGATGGAGCCCCTGCATGTCCGCGGGACAGACGGTCAGCAGAGTCTCCCTGAGCCTAGCATGGCTCTCAGTTAAATACCTTCTCCAGGAACAAAAGGCAGTACACAGCTGTTTCACACCTTAAGGTTCACACTCCCTTGCTACTTCCCAGAGTCCTCGAAGAGACAAAAGACTCTGGTCTGCTTCCCCAAACTTCCTTACTACACCCCCACCATTTGTCTTCAGTATGGGTATCAGACATGTTAAAATCCAGTGGCACCAAGGCATTATACAAAAATAATGTGATTAATACATAAATGAAAGAAATTCCTATACAATCCCACCCTTTGATTCTTATATCACATTAAAACCAGAATTTCTTTCCTGACATTCTGTATATCACATCAACATTATTGTACACTTAAAGGAGTTTCACACTGTGTATCCTCACTTCACTGTTTTCCCACCACCCTTTGTTCATCTTTAATCTTCCCCACAATCTAAGCTCTCACATGCAAATGGCAGCAACAATGATACAGAGGAAAGGTCTTCTCCAGAGTGTCAAAGTACTTTGCATGGCAAAGTGAAGCAGCATTAGGTGGTCATTCCAGTCACAGTCATGGCTCCTGGTGTCTGTGCCGTTTAATTCCAACGCTGATCTCCCTCTGCGCTGTCACCTTTGGAGCTTGGCACGCTCTCTCCATTCCTCGATTTCTGTTCCAACGCGGCTGTAGATTTAAGGCAGAGCACGTCGTACACCTTAGTTGTCTTCCTCAACTTCAACGGCGAAACTCTTTCATTTTATTTAAGATTTTGCTGTTCAAAATCTCCTCGTGACAATCCTTTGGAAGCCCAGTGGTGCAGCCCACTGTCGTTTGTCTGCTGTCCTACAGATGGTTCCTGCTTCTCAATGGTCCTCTTGAAGCCTTCTCTCATGGTCATGGTCTGCATCTGCGCCTCAGTCAATCCTTCCATATCTCTCATGTCGCGGTCTCTGCAATTTTAAAATGAAAACTTCCCCGGAAAACCCTCTTTTGCCCTCTGTCAGCTTATCACAATTGGACATGCACAATGAAGTTGTGCATTGTCTGTTAAAAATTCCCAGGGCTTCTCCCCTGGAGTAGTTTCACTCCAGGCCCTGTTGTAAGAAAAAACATTAGCCAGTGGTGTGTCCTGCTGTAAATCATGTGATTAGATCCCACGATTAACCCTTTGCTGTGGAAAAAGTGATGTAGATGTTAACGCTGCGCATCTGTATGCACACTTTCTCACAGTGACCTCTGCACTGTAAACAATACAAGGTCATGAATAACACACCGCTGGTAAATTCACAGACACAGAAAGTGGCAATTAAAAGGTTAAATCAGCACGGCCCAAAAGCTCATGCAACCTGTTGCTGTCACCTTTCTGCTCCTGTAAAAAGAAACATACATACATCCACCCTTTTGTCACTGTCTAGGTGGAGGTGCAATCTTGCATACTGGTGTCCAGTCAGTCAACAGTCAGTCCCCATTTTTTATTTGCTGACAGTAGAACCTCTCGTGATGCAATAAGTTTCTACTGCCAGCAATGACGTCATTTCAAAAAAAGAAAAAACAATTTAGACTGGATTACCTCGCTGAATCCTTTTTGACAGGGACTTGTTTTCTGATTGTCCCAAATAAGTGGCTTTCTCCCGAGCCCATTTTAATTTTGGAGAACCTCACTTGCGATTGGTCAACATGTTGTGTAGTGCTTTCGATTCCGATTTTGCAGGCCTGCTTGAAAAAGAGAAAATTGCCAAGCAAAAAATCTCAGTGCACTGTTAAAATCAAAAAATATGAAGGCCTCTTTTTTAGAAGTTGTCTAAGCATACTCTTTTAGAATAATAGATCAAAACTGGCAGGTTCAAAGTGGTACCAAAGGAAAATGCATCAGTAAATCTCCAAAACTTTCATCCACCAGTCACACCTCACACAACAGCAATATTCTATTAGATAATGAGTGTTTGTTTTCCCCCATGTTCCCAGCTGTGTGTCATGATAAGACCTCCCTCACACATCAGAAACCAGAAACTCAATAATCTATTAGTCTCCACTCATCTGACCCTCCTGCAGCATTCTGTTCACCCCTGCAATGATTCAATCATCCCTCCCCAAAAATAATACTAGTTCACTAGTCTATGTATCACTTCTTAACCCACTAAGTGAACCGGACAAGATGATGGTAACAGAAATGCATGCTTAAAATACTGTTTGATCTTCATGAGCTTCATTGCATGTGTGTTTGTGTTAGTAGGATTAATGCATTTTTCTGTTTGTGTAATTTTTGTGTACCTCTCCTCTTTGCGGTGCTCCAGACACTTTTCAATTCTCCATGCAAGGCAGTCGTTTTTACTCCCAGTTTCCTAAACCCAAATTTCATTCCCACACTAAAACAGCCTTCCTCCATGTCCTCCCCTGCTCCTTCCACTGTGGTGTCATCTCATCTCCCCCCCTTGCAGCAGTCCAGTGAGAGTCAGTTGTCTTTCAGCTTTGTCCTGTGTCTTTAACACTCTCATCTTGCCATTTTTGTGCCGAAAGTGGCAAATGTCCAACTCAAGCAGTCTTTTCAAAGGTCCATTCACACACAGTGAAGGTGCAGCTCGTTGGAAATGCACATCCATCCATCCAGTCATGATGATGCCATTTTTCTCCTTCCTGTCGCTGTCTTGCACAGCTGCTGCTGCTGGACCTTTTCTTCACTGCTCAGGATGCTGCTGTGAGCTCTTGAGATCCATCTCATTGGTCTGGAACTGCATTTCTTGTCTTCAGGGAGAGATTCTTGGAGCTTGTGTTCTCAGGGTGACAAACACATGGAAGTTAAGCTGTAAAATAATTCAGCCAAAACTTGGCTTGAGTGTTTCTAATCATGTTAACCTATAATTTGCTTCCGACTGCTGCGCGTGGAAAATTGATCCGGGTCTGCTCTTCACCTGCAAGTGACACACTGAGACATTTTGATCATTCGTCTCCCTACTTGAAACAACACATCTCCCCTCTCTGGTTCTGATCTCCCCTTTCAGGACTATTGTCTCCACAACCGAACTGGAGATGCTTGTCCACGCCTTTATCTCCTCCCGGCTGGATTATTGTAATGCACTCTTTTCCTGCGTATCTAAGGCCTCACTAAATCGGCTCCAAGCGGTTCAGAATGCTGCAGCAAGGCTTTTGACCCATAGCAATAAATTTTCCCATATCACTCCTATACTAAAATCCCTGCATTGGCTTCCGGTTGAGTATAGATATAAGTTCAAAATCCTCACCTTTACGTTTATGTCTCTACAAGGTGGGGCCCCCATCTATATCTCGGAGCTTCTCCAGCCCTATTCTCCAAAGCGAACTCTTAGATCCACTGATAGCGGTCGTCTATCTATCCCACGGACTCGTCTGAAAACAAAGGGGGATCACGCATTTCAAACCCTGGCTCCTATACTGTGGAATGGTTTACCCCCCCCACTACGCACCATCGACACGATGGCTTCTTTCAAAAAACAGCTTAAAACTCATCTGTTTAGACAGGCATTTGGGAAATGTTAATGCGTAACATGTTGTTTTATTTTATATTTATATTGTACTATTGCTTTTTTGATATGCTTTTATACTTTCTTTATGTTGCTATATTGTTTGTTTGACATGTTTTCTTGTGAAGCACTTTGTAACAGCGTTTTGTCTTAAAAAAGTGCTATATAAATAAATTTTACTTACTTACTTACTTACTTACTTAAAATCCCAGAGAGATTTTAGTTGTTCTACGTTGAAAAACACCAAACCCTCTTCCTATTTTTATTGCTTATTTTTATCAACAATTCTGCTAAAAAGAAATTTTTCGTGTGTCCACCCTAGAGGAGCTGGTGGCCTGCAGTACCACCTTCTCCCTCTAGTTGGAAACAACTTTTACACACATTTCTATACTCCTCTCTTTTTTTTTTGTTTTTGTTCCCCATTTTCAACATTTTGTAGCCCCATTTCTCACTGTTTTTACACACACATCAACTTTTCCCACACAACCATTCTCTGCAATCTTACACACCACACATTTACTCAATTCTTACCATACAGTCACACATTGAGTTTTGTCTCTGGCCGCCCGGTGGAGCGCTGCTACTGGATCTAGATCCCATATTTACATTCAGAGCGTCCCCTGCAATGGCCTTCTTCCCTTACCGGCAGAAAAGTGCTAAAATACCGTCACTCCACACACTGTATTGTGCAGACGTGATTATCAACGGTGGACTTGAACCACCGTTCCCTGTGATGGGCTGGTGTTTTTGCAATTACTCTGGCAAACGACTGCTTTTCTTTTGCACAACACAGGAACCGAACACAAGCCTGGGGACTCGAACCCCAGGATTTTCCCTCCAGAGACTCGAACTCCGGAGCAGCAAGCATTTCACCGCTCGGCCAGACAAAAAAACTCCTCATAACTGTATACAAAGTTAGCTACAACTCACCCATCTGCAGCAGTCCCCTCAAAATCGATGATCTCGGTGGTAACTGAAACACACGGCTCTGTGACGCCTCCATTTCCTTTGCTTCAACAGCTGGTAGGACAAAGGTACCTTTTTCCTCAGGGGTGATCAGCCCGTCCACGGAACCGTTGTTCAGCGATCACACGGACCATCCCATCCTCGTCGCCATTTTGTTGTGGAACTTTTCTATTTAGCACCCATGTACTTCCTTCTTCTATCTCAGCAACAGTACAGCCCTTCTTTTAATTAACAGTCAGTCTGACAAGACTGCGTACTGTAAAACAGAACAGACAGGTTGCTGACATAGGATTCAAGTGATTGCTTCAGTTTTTCAAGTCCACTGGGGCTTTTATATCAAAGGCAGTTGCTATTTCAACTTTTAACTAAATTCAACTTCATTTCAATGAAAATGGGCACAAATTAAAATATTAGATCAAATAAAACCAGTGTGTTTCATGGCCGTCTTCCCGGCTTTCTTCAGAGTTATTGATAAAATAGTTCAATAAAAGCCAGGTTTTAGAAAGCTGCTGTGCTGACTTCTAGAACTATAGAGCTAACAATGAAAGGTCTATAGAGCCTTCAAAATGTGGAAAATCATTTTAACTACTCACTTCATCTGGACTCAAGAGGCCTATTGGAATTTGTACTCAGCTCAGGTACTGTAGGGTTGACCACAGGTTTTTGCATCAACTATGCTGGGTTTGGTCTGACAGTGCTGAGATCACCCCGGGTCTCATTTTTGATAATTAGAGTTTGCATTGGTTCAGAGTAGTTTAAATGAAGTCTAACATTTTATTTTATTTATTTTATTTTATTTAGCTGTGACAGTTTTGCTGTGCAGTGATGTTACCAATGATGGTGAGACAGGCACATATTTTTGTGTGCTTCGCTTTTCTTTCTTTCTTTTTTTTCGTTACAGCTTACAAAAGACAAAATATTTTTACATAATATGTTTAGACGTTTTTATTGGGTCACGCACATTTGGAAATGTCATGGCACTACAACGGAGCACTCTCAGGTCGCCAAAGAAGCACATGAAATGAAAAAAAAAAAGTTATGATTGATGGAGTGGAATTCAAAATAAACGTACTCTTTTACCATGGATCCTTTCCCATAATGCAATTCTGTAGCGCATTAAATATACAGCCACGTCTTTTAAAGAAGTCCCTCCCCTTAGTCTGTAATGCAGCCTAAAAAACTCCCTACATATTTCTAACCGACATAAATCTAATACCAGCTGAGTTTAAAAAGGTCCTCCAGAGCCAAAGGAGACATTATACAGCTGTTTTCACAGGCTCAGTAGGCTCATGCCAAAGTGAATTTCAGGATGTGAGATTTCACTATTAACCCCTGCCACAGTTGCTACAAATTCCACAACGCGCTTGTGGCCAGTGGATAACATTTGGCAAAATTTTGTTTAAATAAGACATCGCTATCAGCCGTCATCCTGTATGTTTTTCTTCACACTACTGTCTGCAATATCCTGCAGAGACTTTAAACAGTTAGCATACATATGCCAGATGCTCCATGGAAGCTAAAGTTCAAATCCCCTGCATATGTGCACTTCCCTTAGCGCCGCAGGCAGGGACTGTGTGAAAAGGTCAACTCTCACACTGAGTAAAAGAAAGAAATGGCTGGCTTTCATTTCCCCTCACCGTTCTGTTTTTAGACGTTGATGCAATTCAATGGCTGCTGCTTACTCCTACTCATCTAATCACCACCAAATTAATAAATTAGTCGTATTTCTAACCAGCCTATATTTTACAATTTTCATCCTTGAAGATTATTTTTACGTTACGGCACGTTTAATTGTAGCAGTTTTTCAGCTGGACACATTTTGTTTCTTGCTGCATTATGATATTCCAAGCTCTAATTACACTGAAATGTCATTTTCTAAACCCATCAGTGAGGACAGCTCCAAGAAGAAACTCTACTCAGTAGTAGTAACCTAATTGAAATACAGGAGATTAGAGAAACACATCTGGCTGCGGTGGATGTTGGATATATTTTTTTTTCAGTGCCTTGTTTTTATGGCTACAAGGAAAAAAAATGGCCTTCAAAGCTGCTCTAATCTCATACTTCAGAGGGCTGGAGAGAGTTTTTTTGGGCAGCAGACTGTATATCAGGAATGTAAAATCTGAATGCACGGGCTCGTTGTGAAATATTTAGTGAAAGGGACTCAATGTGATGATGGGCCATGGGGTGGAAGAGACTATATCTGAGAGGGCTCTTTGAGCTTCTTCCCTTTTTTGCAGATTAGGACTGTGGGAGTTACAGTGGATTTGGTATGAATCTGAACAGCAAAATTAAGTAAAATTAAGTCTACTTTAGAGCACTAGTCCATAACTCTCTTATCTAAACTGAATTTGTTTAGATAAGAAAGCTCTTGGGACCTATATCTCATACACATTAGCAGCGTTAGCGAAGCAGTTCTCTGTAAAAGATTCAAAGACCAGAGCATGTATGTATGTAGTTGATGTGTTAATGAAGGTCACATGCACAAAGTGTTAATAAGGGTTTAATCTCTTATTTAGGTTTGTACCGATCTCCTAAATAGTATTTCTAATTTAATCATAATGTTCGATATCAAGTTATCATGAATTTCAGTAATAAATGGATTCATTGCTCATCCAGTCCAAGTGCTACACTACCACCTCAGTGACAGGCTAATTGAACAGTACATGCCGAAGATCCAGCTGCTCCAGGCACTATTTGCATAGCTTCATCATAATTTATCAAAGACACCTCAGCAGGCGCTTTATCACATCTCAAGACCAATTTCTCCATCCTTTTCGCTATGAATACATTAAATCCCCAGCTCATACATCTTTCCAAGCTGTCCTTATGCAGAGCAGTCGTCCCCTGAATTAAGTGTGAACGCAGGGCACAGTTTGTCACGCACAGTATCATGTCAGCCAACCACACTGAAATATCAGCCTGCACCTGGCCAATGGCAGTGAATTATTTAACCGTGCAGTGAGATCGGTATGCTTAATAAAGTCGTGAAGCAGCGCATGGCATTATCAAGTGCAGAGGTTGCTAGTCATTAGATGATTTTCACAATCAGTCGTCAATCAGTTAAATTATTGTTGGTCATTAGGAATGTAAACTTGAACTCGCTGCCCTTAGAGGAAAATCTATTTTCAGCTTAGTGGCAGGTGGAGGGCTGATGAGTAAGAAAGGGTGTGTGTGCACTTGTGTGTGTGTGTGTATGTCGCACCATGGTGCCTAGTAATTAAATACCTAGATTTTAAATTTCAGTGATCAAATCCATTTAGCAGAGAAATGGAAGAAAACTGGGTGTGTTGAAATTCTACCCCTATGTAAATAAATTCTGGATACAGTATAATAGTAGTAGCCACTCACACCGTGCACATTCTTTTTCAAGACACACAAGCCCCAAGCACTTCTTTGACAGGGTGACATTAAATCACAATTAGTATCACACTAGTCAAACTTACTAGAGAACAACACAGTTAGGGGACACTGTGCTGTTATTTACTATCGGAAAGAGTTTTTGAAGCAAGGTTAAGAAAAGAGGTGACAATCAGTGACTAGCAGTATAGCTTCGGCTGAAAGACAGCACTACAAATGTTTGCTTTGAGAGTGCTGATAGAGATGTATGGAGAAGGTCAGGAAAGGTTGCACTGTGTCTTTGTGGATCTGGAGAAAGCATGAGCGAGTACCAAGAGAAGAACGTTTCTAGTGTATGAGGAAGTTAGGAGTGGCAGAGAAGTATGTGAGGGTGGTACAGGGTATGTATGAGGACGGGGAAATCATGTTGAGGTGTGTAATCGGAGCGAGAGATAGATTCAAGGTGAAGGTGAGATTAGGGCTGCTCGATTATGGCAAAAATTATAATCACGATTATTTTCACTGAAATTGAGATCTCGATTATTTGACGATATTTATTTAACCCTTTAAGACCTACCATAGAACCAAGTCCGCCAGAGCTTATATTATTTTTTTACATGCTGTAGTGCCATTTGTGGGAGCATTTCAAGTTGCTATACATCAATACAACTGTTATAGCCCATAT
The DNA here is from genome assembly GCF_965226115.1 of Aulonocara stuartgranti. Lineage (NCBI taxonomy): Eukaryota > Metazoa > Chordata > Actinopteri > Cichliformes > Cichlidae > Aulonocara > Aulonocara stuartgranti. Next base: position 32,417,523 of record NC_138958.1, read on the forward strand.
TTTAATAATATGTATGTATTAAGTCCATAGTAATTACATTAATTACAAAAAAGTGCAATAAACTACAAAAAAATTGAAAATCGTTTTTGTTTTTTTTACATATATTTCTACTTGGAGAAATTTAAGAGGTTTATCCCTCAAAACTTTAAATACAAAAAAGTTGCAAAAAATAGTTTACAACAACAGGAAATTTATTTTGAGTGTCTTCATAGTTTTATTTTGGAGATACAGCAATTTTTATATACTGCAGGAAAAACAAAAAACAATCCTATGATGCAAATTTGCAAAGAAAACAGCAGGTGCATCAAAATAAACTATTTCCAGCAGTGCAATTTGAGTTCTAAGTATCCCAGAAACTATTCAGAAAAGTCAAACATGACTTATAAAAACACCAGTATAGGCTTTTAAGGCCTACAAGTAAAAAACTACATTTTCCGCGAAAATGACGTCACTTCCGGTTTCGGGCAGGAAATGGCGGACATGCGATAGTTAGCGGTGACGTCTGTTTCAATGTGGGAAGTGTTATGAACAGCTGATCGGATCGGCAAAGCCTGTTTCTGAAATATTATGTTTTTGTTCCTGCAAGCGCTTTTTATGCAATTTTTGCAAAGCTTTATGTGGAAGGAAACCGTAACCGAGGACAAGCTGATGGCATAAGATGTAAGTACAACTCCTCCGGTTTCATATGCAAAAAAAATTATTGCGCTAGCTTACATGGTTCAGGTTCTACAGGGATTTAAAAATAGTTACACAAAACGGAGCGACCGGCTTTAAAGGGTTAACAATAACAATGTATTGAATAATGACTTTAAAAAATAATATAAAATAGTGTGCAAATACTGATAACAGTGCAAATGTTTGCAATATAAGAAATAAATGAAAAATGTAAACATCTATGTTTAGTGAACTTTGCAGTGTTGCTCTGTGGTGCAGCTACGACGCTGTAGCAACGTTTACACACTATGTCTACTTGATCCACGTCTGACTCCGCGAACCCATAATGTTTCCACACCACTGAAGTTTGTTTTTTTTTACCTCTTTTCAACCAACAGCAGTCACTCTCCTCTCCAAATAACTTCTGCTTAGGTTTCCGAGCTTCCCTCGGGTCCTCTTGTGACACGTGTTCGAAACGCAGAGAGGTGCGCTGGATTTGCCACACGGAGCAGCACGAGAGTAAAGCATGAGGGAGGTGCTAATAATCGGCTCAGTCATTTTTAAAGATCGTTGAAAGCCCAGATCGTAATCGTGATTAAAATTTGATTAATTGAGCAGCCCTAGGTGAGATCACATCAGGGATCAGCTCTGAGCCCATTCTCGTGCACAGTGGTGTTGGTTGACAGATGACGTCAGCCAGGATTATCGGTGGACTGTGATGTTCACAGATGACACTGTGATCTGTAATGAGCAAATGGAGGAGAGCCTGGAGGGGTGGAGGTATGCTCTGGAGAGAAGAGCAATGAAAATCAGTAGAAGGAAGACAGAATACATGTGTATGAATAAGAGGAAGACAGTTGGAAAGTGAAGATTCAAGGTGTAGCGATAGCGACAATGAAAAGAGAGGTGAAGAAGAGAATGCGGTGAAGTTGGAGTGGGTGAAGACAAGTATCAGGGGTAATCTGTGACAGAAGGATAAATAATACAGTGAAAGGGAAGGTTAAAAATATGGTAATGAGACCTGCTGTGATGTGTGGGTTGGAAATGGTGGGTTGGAAACAAAAAGACAAGAGCTAGCACCGCTGAAGATGTTAAAATTTCTGTTTGCCAGTGGCCAGGATGGACAAGACTAGATAAGTGCATGAGAGAGACAGCTAAAGAGCTAAGCTAAGCAGTAACTAAAGGATGCTAAATATGTATCTACTAGGCAGGAGAAAAAGAGGAAGACCACAGATAAGGTTCATGGAGGGATAGAGTTAGATGTAGGCAAATGATCTGGTGTGGTAAGCTCTAAAGCAGCAGCTGAAAGAAAAAGAAAAGTAAGAAGAAGTGTATCAGCAGGTGTGGGTGCTTGTTTCCTAGTTAGATTACTATGTAGCAAACACTATAAAATGATGAGTGAGTGAATGAATGGACTGTTTAAACACAACCACAGATAGACAGAGGCAATGCATACAGCAGGCCTGGCCAAAGTAGAGGGGAAGTCCCATGTGACATAGAGTGTACAGACTGTAATTAATGAATTGAATGTCAGTGTCCAATTACAGATTGGATTTTATAGCACATAGCAGATTTTTGTGGTTGCATCAAAATGAGTTGTACTTAAACGGCTTGCTGTCCACCTATCTATGTGTAACACACATAGATAGGTGGACTTTGCATCAATAAAACGATTACGTTTTTATTGAAAGGTTGACTTGTCTACTGACGTGTGTTGTTTGGCACTATTCTGTTCCAAAAGGTCTAGTTGTGATTGTGGCGTGGGAACCACAATAAAGCCTCTTAAAGTGTCTTCAGATCAATGAAGTGAGTCTTTTATAAGCTTTCTAAACATCACAGTGGGAAAGGGCAATCTCAGAAGATTATACTTGTCAGATTAAATGAAAGTGTAGTGGGGTTTCAAATGGAGAGCAGAAAGAGGCTCCTGATTGGAACAATAACGCCTCATGGCTGTGAGAAAACAAGCCAGAGGTGCGTGAATTCATCTGACGGTTTAAAATTGGCCATGTGTGAGACTGTGTGTGTGTGTCTGTGTGTGTGTGGAGGGGGGTGGGGGTGTTCAGGTAAGTCCTGTGTAGGAAACAGTGAATTATTCAAGACCCTCTTGTTTGTTTTTGCTGACACGTGAATCATTGCACTACCTTACCTGCTCCTGGTGTCTCAGCTGACATGTAAAATTTCAAATCATATGTGTGACCTGTCAGGTGAGAGTCATGGAGTCGAAGTAATACAAGATGGGATGGTAAAGTCATCATAAAGTAAAAAAAATAATAACAATAATTTGTCTGATTTCCCCTTTAAAGTTGTGTTCTTGTGCAACACATTTAGATCATTCCCTGAAAACCCTGATCTGACCAGCATGTGGAACTAAAATGTGACTTTTGTGACTCTTGCATATGCGTTTCTGGGAGTTCCTTTCTTTATGTGCAGAAAATAGAGAGGACTGGATTTAAATCAAGTATGCAAAGTGATTATATGTAATTTATCGCTATTTGTGCCAATATGTAATGCTTTATTTATTTATTTATTTATTGAATGCGTTATAATTTTGTTTTATTATTTCCACTTGATATGATGGCAGTTATTGCTTGGAGGAGCTATTGCAGAGATTCAAGAGAGTGTGCTACAATCCACTCATGCTGACGTTTTTGGAGTGTCAGATGAAGATGTGATAAAAACGTACAGATTACCAAGCCACCTAATTCTAAATTTGCTCAACGAATTTAGAGATGACCTTGAACCTCCAACCAAAAGAAGTCATACTAGCAGCAACAAAAATTTTGCTGCTCTTCAGTTTATGGTATTGGCTCTTAGGCTGTGTACTGGGGTTCAAAGTGAAAAGGCTGAATGACAGAGGAATGAAGATATTGACTTCGGACCTGATCTTAAAAATAATTGGGTCTTGAATGAATGTCAATTAATAGCGGCCCAGTTATTTTTGAACTGGTTTGATAGGTTGTTTGTTTTTTTGTTCAGAGGAATGCATTCACAATACATTCAATCCTTAAAAAAATGTTCTTAATAACATTTCAATTAAACATTTCTAAATTAAACAAACTGGTACCATTGCAGGACTATGAACAGCACACATGGTTTTCACCATCTAGTGAGCTGTAATCTAACGCATGAGTGTTAGCCCTACACAAATTCTTTGATAATACACACACACACACACAATCTGCTAATTCAGTTTTTTCTTAAACAGTCAGTTAACACCACCAGTAGTGAAGTATAAGTATAATCTTTTGCAAATCAGGCATTTCTGGCTTGTTTTATCCTTTGAGGTGATGTAAGTTGTCTTAATACAAAAATGCTATGGAACACAATGTAACAATATTGTTGCACGGCTTATAGTCCTGCATTAGAGCCTGTCAGTTACTAACGCCTGTTTCCATTATAGCAACTCTGTGTGCCAGACAGTTTGGTCAGACAGTATGTATGACCATGTATGACCTGTATTTATATGCTTTTCTGATTACAATTAACAAGCTGCACCTATTCGGTTAGTAAATTACCCGCAGCTGAATATGATCTCTAACTTTGCGACCTTGCTCTAAATTGCGCAGCTCTTGGCAGATTGGGCCCTTATATTGAAATGAAGTGGCTGCACCTGCGTTTAGAAAAAAAGCTCAACTTCGTAAATTAACCATGAAACCACATTACTATCAGCGCTATTTCAGGATTGTTCACCATTAAACTTTTTCATTTAGATCAATGAATGTATTTCATTGTAGCCACTTTGTAATATTTTATTCCCACTATTTGAACATGTTTAAGCACTAATTTGCTTTTTTGTGCAATTTTTTATTATCACATACTATGAATTAGGCCCCAAATGCAGACTCCAAGGCAGACTGAGTTAACATAAGGAAATAGTAGGTCAAAGCACTGAAAGTACAACAATTTAACATGTTTAGATGAAGCTCACAAACATAACAAAATAGTAAAAGTAGGACACATTTTCTTAACAGCATAATGAAATAAAAACTGGCCCCATCGTAAATCTTTTTATTCTAATTCTGTCAGATCTACCTGTTTAGTTGCTTATGGATTACAAAAATCTTATCAGCCAATCGGCAGACGGCAGCAATTCAGTGCATTTAGGCATGGTAAAGATGACATCCTGAAGTGCAAACTGAGCGAAATGTGGATGAAAGGGAATTGAAGTGATTGACATTTGACTGGCTGGTCTGAGTATTACTATAGTATGGATGAAGCATGTTTGGATGGGCTGATGAATTTTGATTTCTCCTGCAACATTCAGATTGTATGATCAGAATTTGGCATAAACACCAAGAAAGGATTGCTCTATCCTCCCTTGTATTAATGCCTCAGGCTGCTGCTGGTGGTACAATGGTTTAAATTTCAGTAGCACAGAGTAATGCAATGACCATGTTCATCAAACTATGACTGCAATGTACTGAAAGTGTGTTGTGATGGCTGTTTAACCCTCCTGCCATCCTTTAAAAAACTCACACCCATCACCCTAGGGACCATTCTCAGCCACGCCATAAAAAGACCATATATCCATATTTTATTCCACTTTAAATTAGCCAACCTTGTAAAACTACTTCTCCCTGAAATATTCATGTAAAGTTTTAATTATATTTTCGTTGTTTTAACCCTTCAAATCCCAGTGTTATTACATGAGCGCCCTGTGTTATAAGCCCCAAAAACCAAAAAACGAAACTAAATATTTCCACAAAAAACCAGTTGAAGTAATATGTGATTGTCATTATAAGTAGGCCTTTAGATGGACCAAAGATTGGCACCAACATACATTTTGACCTGCCATTATTTTTTTTGCATTTTTTTTGCAATTTAAAAATTAAAACTTCAAGGCCCTGAGTCTTCATTGACATCCAAGAAAAGAAGAAAAAATAAAATCATATGATGATAATTTGGGGTTGAAAAATAGCGTTTATAATGGAAGTCAATGGGCAGAAAATGGTCCCCAGGGTGATGGGTGTGGGGATTTCTGCTGCTCAGCCATTTTAGGCTGATTTAAGGAATTCACACTGGAATATTAACATTGACAGGTAAAAACTATCCTGTGGCAAGTTTGGTTATATTCCACTGAACACAGTGGAAATGGCAGCCATTTAACACATAGCAGTGGCACAAAAAGGTCCCAAGAAGGCAGGAAGGTTAAGAAGTTAAAATCAACTCAAACTGGTTTCTTAAACAAACATCTCAATCTAGTAGAGCACCTTTGGGATTTGGTGGAGTAGGAGATGTGCAGCTGACAAGTCTGGAGCAGCTGTGTGATGCTAGCATGTCAATATGGACTAAAATCTCAAGAAAGTTTCTAATATCTTGTTGAATGTGTGTCAGTTCTGAATGCAAAAAGCGCTACAGCCTAGTACTAATAGGGTGTGCCTAAAAGTGAGCTTAAATAAACCTGAAAAGCTTCCACTTGGAGGATAAAAGCCCTGCCAGCAGTATTAGAGATTCCTTCTAATTATTGCCTTTATTATATTTCATGATATAGGCCACTTGTGGATTATTGCTCTGTTCATCTTTTTTTTTTTTTTTAAATAAAATGTAGGAAACCAAGCTAACACTAGCCCTGATTCATGGGTCCAGTGGGACTCAGGGAGTAAAGCAGTGAATGTGAAAATCACAGCTGAGACAAAGCTGTGGCCTCCAAGCTCGAAAATAATAGCCTGTGTGGGTGTTGAAATTGAAATGATATTACAAACTATTTTTACTGGCCACCTACACAGATGCTGCACCAATCAAATTACAGCACTGACATTGTTGGACTGTGTCATAAATTTATGTCAGCTGGGGGGAAACTAATATGTGGCTCGTGTCAGTGCGGAAAAATAAATAATACAGTTCTTCATTTCAGTAAGCGCTCTTTAGACACCTTAGATCCAGCACAGAGAACAAGACTGAAGGATACATTTTTTTTTTGTTCCACATTCCTATTAATTATCGTATGCTACTTGTATATAAAGAAGAAGATTGTATTTTCCTTTCTCTGGCTACAGTTGTGTGCATACTGACGTGGCTTTGCTTTCCTTCAGGCTGCTTTGAACACTTTGTTGATCTACACTTATCTCACTCTGAGCCGGTTAAACAGATCTAAAGCAGGCCTTAGAAATATCAATGAGATCGATCTATGAGTCTGCACTTACCCCAGCTCTGTGATGGCGGTGTGTACCTCAGCTTCCAGGCTCTATAACTCCAGCGTTTAACCTTTTACCACAAAGCCATGGCTATGTCTAAAGGCTGGATGCACCTTACGATTTCCCCTGGCAGTCCAACTATGGTCACCTCTAGTTTGCAGGGTTAATATCTGTAAGAGGAGAAGAAATTGTACCAGCAGTGCCGGCTGAACCTGGCTTAGTGCTATGAAGAGCAGTTCATTTTATGTGGATCATTTTGGTTTTTCAACATGTGATAATGCACGCCTTCAGTGCCAGTCAGAAAATTTCTTGACAAATTACAGTTTCATCTTAAGTGAAGGTCGCAAGCTGTTTTTCTTTTTAAATCAGTTGACTGACACCCCACCCCCGAGTTTTGTTTCAGTTTGCTGCTAATTTAAAGTTTTTGTCCGACACGTCCTTGTGAGCAGACCGTAAACAGTCAGTCACAAGGCCGAGCTGCTTTAACTGCTTCTGCTTTGCCAGAGCGTTGCAGTTCTGCTCTCACTTTAGCAGGCACAAAAGCAGGTGTTTATTTTTACCCTCGTCCACAGAGGCTTAAAGGTGTCACAATGCTTCTTTTTCTGCTCCGCCTCCCTCCCACACACCTCTTTAACAAATTGTTTTAACTTTCTGACAACTCGTCAAGCACGCCCAATTCATACAGTTCACTGGGTAAGTGGAGGTGATAAAGAGGTCCTATTAATTAAACCTTTCAAGGAAAAGTCCCAGAAACAAAGTGCTGCTCTCCTAATATTTGAATAATTATTGCAGTATTCTTTAAAAAAAATCAAAAACTTATAGTAAACAGTATTGCTGCTGGTAAAAGTTTAAGCTAGCAAGCTTGGCATCAATTTTAGCTAAAATTCTGCTAAAGTTAGGATCAAAGAAATGAATCACTCTTCTTCTACTATGATAAAAAAAACACTGACTTAATTGCAACAAGGTTTTTATAGTGACAAACCTGGAAAAGTCATAGAAAGCCCTAACTATAGAGACTGTGAGTGCTAAAGCAGCTAATTACTAGCAGCATTAAATTTGCTGGTATTCTGAGTCTGTGTGTAAGAGAGACACTTACTGTAGTGGGAAATGTGATAAAGGACAGTTTGCTGTGAACTGGCAGGTGTTCAGATGTTCATGTAACTGTATAATATAGTAACAAAACTCCCTTGTTGGTGCCAGTCGATGGTGAGTGGGATGGTCTTATTGACAGGCATCCAACTGGTGGGTGTCCTTCCAGTTTTCTCTGAAGCTACAGCTTTATAAAGTTGATGAAGTTTCTTATAGTACTTAATTTTTAAAAAGTGGCTACTAGCCTAGAGTTTTAAATCGGTTGTAAAGAGGCATTTATGTTTGGTAAGTCTAGCATAAATGCTGATTTTTAGTCCAAGAAACATTGGTTTCTACAGCACTTTGTTTTTTAATTTTTTTTTATGACTGTTTCATTCATTGGTTTAAAATATTTTAAAGGCTTTGTCTGTAAGCCTGTTGAAGACTTTAAAAAAAGCCTGTGAGTGGTTTACTGGAGGAGAACCTGGTGTTTGAGGTTGACTGTTGATAGCAAGGTATCAAGATGAAAGCACTTGAAAATGAAAATGTTTTCCAAAGAGACCAAGAGGCGCTGCTACCTTCCTTGTATAGCCAATGCATTTTTCACTCTTCACTCCTTTTCTATGGTAAATCTCTTTTGCTCACCCTGCTTTTGACCATTTACCCCCTGCCTCTCTCTTACACTTGCTACACTTTCCATTTCCTGGAGGTGTTTTACACACACACACACGCACGCACACACCATTCTTTGAACAGAGATGTTTGATGTTAGAAATGAGCTGCCGAGCGCGGGCAGCGATGCTTTCTCCTTACCCAAATCCTTAAGTCTTTTGTGTATTCAATGAGCGATTGCATACACTTAACCATGCATGACTTTGATAAAGCTAAACTCTGTGTAGACAAATAGGCCCTCCCTCCGTGCGCTGACAGCACACTTCATAAGGGGGCTTTTATGTGCTATGTTGCCATTCCTCCAGTGTGGAGGAATGGACTTTGGCACAATAGTGTCTTGATGCCGCATAACATTAAAGCGAGGTTCAAAAGGCAGACCTTTCGATGCCCATATATCACGTCTACCTTTATGAACTTGGTCATTTTTCATTTTTTCCACCTGTATTGTGAGATGAATTAAATGAGAGGAAGTAAATGGAAGCAGCAGAATAGGGCACTAAAAAGTTCTGTGAAATTTAGTTAAAATAAGAAAAGGAAAAAGTACAAGTATACTCTAGATTGAGTGTGTTCATCTTCTTGTCCACACTTTTCCCACTGTGTCCATCTGTTAGTTTCAGTTTCACTGAAGTGTCTCGGCAAACATTGTTGACATACACTTTTACATTTCGGAACAATTTTGTTTTGCTGCTTCCACTGAAGTGAAAAAGACAACTTGAACTTTCAAAGTTGTGCCCAAAACTATTTCTCTGGACGTAAGCACTCTGCCACACACGCTTACTCTCTACTCCAATCCGTGGGAGTGCAGGCTTTGTAGCTGTCTCTGGTGGTTCAAAGTGGGTTGCATAGCATACTAAGTACTTTGTGTCGGTGGTATGTTATGTAAAAGTAATTCTAGGTCTAATTTCAGTTTAAAGGGGAACTGCTGTGGCACAGTGGTGGGCTGCAGTAGACTGCGTGCTCACTTTCAGTTGAAGTGACACTTTTCTTGGACTAATTTAAATTCAATCAGCAAATAGAAAAAGGAAGAAGGAAACTTGCAGACTACACTGAAAATTCAAATGATCCATTTCAGTGCAAAAAGTCAAATAGTAGTTAAATTGAAACAGTCTGTTAGTTATTTGTAAAAGTACAAAATCTATCTTTATAAATGGATAATACAAATGATGTAGTATGACATTTCTCCAATTAAAAAATGAAAATGTAAATACCAGTTTGACAGAATACGACTGTCTCCCCCTGCCTTGGACTGCAGTCACGCATTGAGACATGCTTTGGGCCTGTTTTCAGCTAAGTGCACACTGTATTGTAGGGCCAAGGACAGGGCTATGTACCATAACTTCTTGCATGAGAACTTTTCTTCCCTCAGCTAGAACACTTAAGATGGGTCGTGGATGGAAACAAGGGAATGGCTAAATGTCCCTGGAGTGGCCTACCCAGTCTCCAGACCTCAATTCTCCTGTGGAGGGAATTGAAGCTTCGAGTTGCCAAGTGGCAGCTAAGAAACCTCGGGGATTTACAGAGTTTATGGAAGAAGAGTGGACCAAAATCCCTCCTGAGGTGTGTGCAAACCTGGTGACAAACTAGAACAAATGTCTTCCCGCTTGTGCTTGCCAACAATGGTTTCTCCACCAAGAACTAAGTCACGTTTTCCTTGTGTATCAAATACTTATTTCAGTTGATGACATGCAAATCAAAATGTTTTACTTTCATGTAATATTTTGTCCAGATTTTGTCTCTCTTTATTTCATTGAAATTACCAGAAAAATGAGAGACTATTCTGAAAGAAATGCAATATATTTGAGTTGATTAGCTAAATTATATAATTCTGGTTGTTGAAGCTTGGCTGAGATAACAGGCTGATTAGTGAGTAGCAGTATGGTTTCATGTTGAGAAAGAGCACTACAGATGCAATGTTTGTATTGAGAGTGTTGACACAGAAATATAGAGTCTGTAGGAGTCAGAATGTGGCTTTGTGGATGCAGCATGTGATTGGGTACAAAGTGTGGATCTGTGGTACGTCCGGAGTGGTAGAGAAGTACGTGAGGGTGGTTCAGGACATGTATGAAGACAGTGGTGAGATGTGTGGTAGGAGTGACAGATGGATCCAAGCTGGCAGTGGGATTACATCAGCAATTAGCTCAGAGCTCCTTCTTGTATACAGTGGTGATAGAAAGTTTAACCGATGAGGTCAGACAGGAGTCTATGTGGACTGTGATGTTCACAGATGACCTTATGGTCTGTAGTGAGAGCAGGGAGCTTATGGAGCAGAACTTACAGGAGTGGAGGTACGCACTGGCGAGAAGAGGAATGAAAGTCAGTGAGAGGGAGAGAGGTGTAATGTGAAGGTACATACATTTAAATGTCTGGGGTCAACCATACAGAGCAACAGTGTACATAAGAGCTGAAGAAGAGAGCACAGCTAGGGTGGTGTGGGTGGAGATGAGAGTCAGGGGTGACACAACAAGAGTTAAAGAGAAGGTGTAGAAAACGGTGAGACCTACTCTTATTTCCTCTTTCTCTACTGTCTGACTAATTTAGATGTAAACAGATAGAGATGAGACTTCAAAGATAGATGACTTTATCATTTAAACATGCACTGTATGATCTTCTGGTCAGTTATTACTGACCAATTTGCATTTCTCCTTGATCAGGCCTCAGAAACAAGCTCCAATTCAACTTTGTGAATGTGCACATCATTGGTGCACTCAGCTACTTAAACAAAGCAGTACAAAAGAGTGCTTTGTTTAAGTAGCAATGATTTAATACAGAGCTACAGACTAGATGATGCAGAGATTATATTTATGATCTCGTTACAGATGCCCAGTAACATTATACCAATAGAAATAAAGGGTTATTGCAGCATTTAAAATTTGATATCTGGAAAAATGCAAACAGCACAACATTGATGACTTGGGTCTATCACAACTTTGCATCAGTGGAGCGATCACATAAACGATTCCAACACTTTCAGTCTCATACAGGGATGGAGTTAATTTAATATGCACTTGATTTGCGCATCCTTTTAACAGGCTGATTGTGGATATAGCGGGCTTTTCCGCTGCTGTTTTTGGAAGCGGTTTTATTCCAAGTAAAATTAAATATATTAAGTGCAGAGTGTCACACAGCATCGTTTTCTGTTAATCTGTAGCTGTGATGTGTTTATTATTATGGTTTATTCATCTGGCCATTGTCAAAAGACACAAATGTAATGTCCAAAAGGACAATATGGGGTGTAGTGTGTTATTACTGTTATACCCACATCACTGAATGAAAATAATATTAGATAAGGTAATGTAATTATACATAATATGTATTAGGCTAAATACTTAGGATTTATAAACAGAAGTGGACTCTGTGGAGTTGTATTTTAGAAAAGCGTTTATTTCTGCGTGTGAGTGGCCACAGAAGACATGAGTTCAAGGACTCAGCAAGGGCTCAAGTCCCTGGAGCTCCCTCTTCCCCACCCACTCAGCCACCCACAGAGACAATGATGGCTCCTCCTCCCACCTTCTCACTCCCACCTACCTCCTTTTCCTGTCCTCCATTTTGACACTGAGCAATGAGGCCCACACTGACCTTGTAGCCACTTGCAAATATGCACCTGAAATATGCTGCTGAGCTCACCGCTACAGGAAAAGAAACACCTGCAGCTGTGCAGCTGACGGACCAGCACTGGCACAAACACGTCCTGGCAGACGCATTCAGTTATGCACACACACACTCACACACACACACGTTTTCATATCATAGTGAGGACATCTAATTGACATAATGCTTTCCCTAGCCACTTACCCTAACCCTAACTATCAGAAATTAATGCCTAACTATAACCTAATTGTAACCCTGGCAATAAAACCACATTTTGAGCCTCAAAAATGCCTTCAAACTCATGGGCATGGGCATTTGGTCCCCACAAGTATAGTGGCATGCCAAGTTTCTGTCCTCACAAAGATCTCTAAACATGTACACACACACACTTACAAAGAGTGCATTTGCAGTAGGAAGCTGTTTCTAGGTGCCCCGTCTTCCCACGGGGCCTTCCTATCATCACAAGGGCCAGCAGTCAACATAACCTGTAGGCAGCTCTGCCATTTATTTTTCCTCTTCTCTTCTTCTCCACCTACTACACCTTTGGCATAATAAGTACTTGCAGCAGTGACATCATGGCACTGTGTGACACTCTCAGTCATCAGTGCTTATAACCCCGACCCATTTCCTAGGCATGACCAATTTATAACCTGCCCGCCTCACTGCTGCCTCCCAGCTGTCTGTGATGCCACACTGCCACTCGCTCCAGTGTTTGTTTATGAACCCCTGGTTTTCCAGTGAAGGGCATTATGAGAGGAATTACACAGCCAAACAGCTTGGCTCGGACCCCAATCTCATTCCTCACAGCTTGTCCGGGAGGATAGTGGCGGATTCAAACAGGGAGCAAGAGATTATTAAGGTGCTGGACTGTTTGATCACTCTGTAAAGTTAGCATATATGCTCTCACCAGGAAGAGAAGTTTTGTCATTCACAGGGCACCTGAAAATGTGCAGTGCAGTCAGGGCTCCCTTGCGAAAGTGGCTGCAATTGAAGTGGAAATGACAAAAGGGACTCTGGAGCCCAAGCTGCCAGGAAGGACTGAGAGCCCAGAGAGAAATAAGAAGAGCCACTCTGTAGAGGAGGAGGAAGGATGGTGATGCAGAGTTTTTCTCACCTTGGGGTACTCATTCACCTTGCCTGAGCAGCATGTGGTAGGCATAATAGGCAGAGGCATAAAAGAATATTTATGTTGTAATCTTAGTTGTTTATACCGATTATGTCCATAGTTAAACCAATGAATGAAACAGACCAAGGCACATTTAGCTTTATGTTTTTATATTTAAAGAATCCATCCATCTGCTTCCGCTTATCCTTTTCAGGGTCGCGGGGGGCGCTGGAGCCAATTCCAGCTGTCATAGTGCGAGAGGCGGGGTACACCCTGGACAGGTCGCCAGTCTGTCGCAGGACTAACACACAAGGACAGACAACCATTCACACTCACATTCACTCGCACATTCACACCTAGTGGCAATTTGGATTATCCAATTAACCTATCCCGACAAGCTAAAGAATCCTTAGAAAATAACCTTAACTAAAAGGCTGCTTGGTACTGTTAGAGTTTATATAATCTTAGTCTTTTTAAACATGTTTCAGAACCCACAGGCTGAGTGAAAATTACACGGTGCTCAAGGCTGGAGAAAATTCTGCCTTTGTGAAAAGTTGACATTTTAGAAGAGCACTGTTTCCACCTGACAGGGTACACAAAGGAGAGTGGCCTTGTACATGCTGGCAGATTTTCCTTTAGGAGCGTTTCGAGTTTAGCAGCTTTTGCACATGCATACATGCGCACACACACACACACACACACACACACACACACACACACACACACACACACACCAATATAATTTGAAAAACAATACAACACTCAGCACCACGGTGCTAATGTTGGTAATTTATGCATATTTGAAGTGAGATTTGCTACAATCGTCAACCTCCAAGACCTTTTTTACATATTTATATTATTTCAAAGGATGTGCGTGGCTAACTATTAGGGCAGCGAAAACAACTAAATCCCCACATTTGTTTTGGGCTGCATCCAAAAGCAGCAGCTGGGCCGATTCTGGTGATAGTGAAACAACAAGCAGCCTCAAAACTTTTTGTCGTACAAACTTTTGTGTTATGTTGAATACTCTGCCATTCAGCCCCGATATAAATATAAACCAGGAGAAAGAGTGATGTTGAATGCACATCCAGAGATTAGAGAGATCAGAGAGACTGACTTGTTAAAGGTGGTATATGTGGGTGGCTTGCGGTGTGTGCTGGCATGATTACTTGCAGCAGGTGGGTGTGTGGAGTACAGTAACAGTACATAGTCAATTTGAGGACATGTCCAACACTTTTCAATTCTTCTTTCTGTAATACAGTCATTCTTCTAACGTATTGCTAAAGGATGCTTCATGTGGGTTTATGAGCTTTGTGTTTCCTGTGGAACGTTGCCATGGGACCCTCCGCTGACAGCAAGCTCAAGGACAAACCTCAGTATTAAAGCACAGAGGAGAGTGCTGTAGTTTCACTGTATTTCTGTCTCTCTTCTTTTCCTCTTCTTTTTCTTTCCCTCTTTTTTTGGTTTTGACTTAGATTGCTGTTTCATATCGCTCAGAGTTCAATTCATGATATTAAAGGAATGACTCACCAGGTCTGGCTTTGCCAGGAAATAAAGACAAGCCTCACATTTTTTCCTGAGGGTGATCAATGCATGCGTGTTTGACCTTCAGCTTCCAAGTGCCCACCTCCATGTCATATCATGCAGTCCATAATGCCTCTATCCACTTGTTAAGTAATGATGTAGAAACCCTTTTTATCGTCCAAGGGTGTAACGTATTGGCTTGAGGCTTCCATACAGAGCTTGTTTTCTTGTTTTCAGCTGTCATTCCACAACTATACATTTTCTTTTTTAGAAATACTCGAGCTAGGCCTCAGGATCTCATCTCAGTTTTTTCATAGAAGTTATACAACTATGTGCTATTTTGGAATTAATTCATGATTCTTTGAAGGGATACAACAAAAAGATGCTGTACTCTTCATTGTGATATTGTTTTCCAGTCAAAATATAAGGTCAGTGCTGTAGTCTGTGCTAAAAAAGGATTGCAAGTGCTACAGCGGTTATGATAAATGCTCCAAGTAGAGCTGCATGAGGAACTGTGTTGGTTTAGATATTCTGTTGTGTTAACTGAGATGCTATTATACATTGTTGCATAACCTGCATGAGACAATAATATAACGTGCAGAACATATTCACAGACAAACAGTAACAGTCAAAAGTTTGGACACACTGTAGAAGTGCTGTACAGTAGATGTAGGCGTTGTTGGGATAGTGGGCCAGTGGTGCATCATTGATAACAGCAATGCTCAAAACACACATACAGTATGCCAGGGGTAAATGCAGCAGGAGCAGAAGAAATCTTTCTGTTTAAAAGTCCATTATGATTTGCATGTGCTAAAAGACGTCAAGTTCCATATTTAGATGTAAGTACGGAAGATTGCAATATATTTATTTATTTTCTTATGAGGCTGCATGTGCATATTTCACTTCCATTACAGAATATCTCCTGAGACATTATGTGTACGCAGTTTATGTCTACATGAGGTCTGCATGTTTTGATGGTAGAAGCCAGCGTGTTTCTATATCTGAATGGCTTTGATTAGCGCTGATTAATAAGTCATGTAAAATGGCCAGACATGATAATAAAACAATTCATTTACTCCCTCTTCCACTTTGCACATCCTCCGATTCGCTCCTCTGCCCTTCTTTTTGCACTTTGATGAAGAAATTGTAATGACACACCATTTCATGAGAAAATAAATCGGTTTCAAACAAGAGTCCGCTTCATTCCAGGCCGACTTAATGCCATGTTGACCCCGATAACACTTATGAAATATACACGGCAGAGAGGGAAGACGAATAGATGGTGAGCTAAACCTCGGCTGTGCATATGTGATCCAGGTCTGGGCAGCAGCTGTCTAGGAGGCCTGCAGATACTGCCTGTACTGGTCTGGACATGGAATGTTTGCAGAATAACTATAAAAGGTGTGATAGAAGACAGACAAAGCAGGGGGAAAAAACATTTCATTTTGGAGCCATGAACATATCAAGCCTGGCTAAGACAAGCCATTAAATACATAAGGATGATTAACACCAACTCAGTTATTATGTTTCCACAGCAGAACACTAAAAATTCTTTAACACATCTTTGAATTCAAACAGCCTTAAGCAGTGTAAACATGTTTACATCTGTGTCAACAAACCTGCCCAAAGGCTTTTGATTATGATATTTGAACAAAAATAACTAGAATGAATTCAAATTACTGATCATAGAATCTTCTGATGTAAGTGGTTACAAAAAAATCTCTAAATATCATCCCATTTAAAATGTAATTAAAAATTTAATATGGAGTTGCCATAAAATATTCAGTAATAGTTCATGCGTTGTATCATTCCTGCTGTAGGCATTCCATCTAAGCGAGTTATTGTGCATGAAATGAGAGGAGGAGTAAAACAAGGCTCGCTGAGTAGAACGGAAAACGATCTGCCATACAGCGTAATGACCTGCCTTTCACTGCCTGTGTAATTTAACGCTGGCTCTGCAGGACACACTTCGTGGATGTGTAACGTACAGTGCTCTACACGTGGGGTCATGTAAGCCTTTAACGAGATAGGCAATGATGAGGATTTGAAAATTAATGAAACTTCCTCCAAGGAAAAACTTTCTGTTGTCTGTCACAACATTCAGTGTATTAGATGAGTATCCATCTAAATTTATAACCATCTATGAATTTATAACAAGTAGGTGGTGGCAAATATTTACTTTGATTAATTCTCTCTTCTGGACAGCATGGGTTTGACCATTGTATTTCTTTAAGTAGAAAAAGAACCTGTTCTTTTCTTGTTACACATTCAGTAACAAAACTTTATGAATTAATATATTTTTATTGGTAAAAATGAAAAAAAATGGCATACTTCTTTCTGGTGTACTCCACCACCAGTATGGATACGTACTACTAGAGTTCACAACACTGAACAATGCTTTAGGAGGAATTTCAAAAGGTCAATAAAACTCATGTTTCAATAACATTGAAATATTAAAGTTATAAATGTTTACCTGATGACTAATTAAGGGAACCTGAAGGTGTCACAAAATAGTCTACTCCTAGTACTAGTGCCAAGCCTGGAAACTGGAAGAGTTATATGAGGAAGAGCAGCTGGCATAAAGTCTTTCCTAAATCAAACATCAGCTGTGGTAACCTCTGTGCAGAGGGAGCAAGAGAAAGCACCTTTGCCTGATAGCCACATCAGCCATCTGTTAAGTTATCATTAAGTAAGGCATTAGTGCTTATGCCTAACAATAAAACAATAATATTAATGTTGGAGCTATGCAGCAAACATAATCAGTCCTGCCCATCTGGGATATAATAATAGATGATGTTAATTTAACAGGATATTACAATTATTTGTGTCTAAAAACTGTTCTGTTTCACTTAAGGATTGTTTGAGAAAGTCTGTCAGTAGCTAGACAGTCTACAGTGACAAAAATATGTCGATAGGTTACCACAAGCACAACACTACACCGTGACTTTTTGCACTACCAAAGAAAATCTTTAAATATTTGTTATTTAATAACAGGGCCGCAATAACCACAAACTTGGTCACATCATAGATTACTCTGCAGAGAACCAGACAAGGATTTTTTAACTCAGTGCAGGAATGTGACAAAATAAAAACTAATAAAGTAACACTAGATGATGATTCACAACACAAAATCAGTTTCTGTGCAGACAATTTAATATTGTATCTAAAATACCCACAAAACTCATTTCAGGAATTTTCAGTGCAATCAACAAATTCTTCAAAATCTCAAATGGGACAATCAGCTGGAATAAAGCAACCATACTTTGTGATGATGCATGGGACTCTACAGCTCAGCACCCTACCCTCCCACTTCACACTCACAACATTAAATATCTTAAATAGCTAGGTATTTCTGTTTACCCCAGGCTGTCAGAACTTTACGACTGCATTGGATCGGTTTTCCAGTAGCATTAATTGGCTGAAACAGTCAAAATCAAAATCCTTCCTCAAAGTTAGTACCCCTTTTAAATTACCAGTTTTACTGATAGCAGCCAGAGATATATGGTTGAAATCAAAAGACAAAATTATATTGAAAAAATAAGAAAGGCGAAGTTGCTAAAAAAAGAAAACAAAGAGTCAGTGATTTTCTGACTGCCTGGTTGAAAGCAAATAGAACTATCACCATATAAATGCATAAACATTTAGCACAAACTAGAATTCGTGTTATACAATAAGCCCGTTCACTGTACCATATCCATCAGAGTATGAATGTGTGTGCGCTTGCGTAGAAAAACCATTAAAAAGTTGTAAGAATGGGTGAATGAGCCAAATAAATAATTGGGTGCTCAGAGTAAAAAAGCTGATGTGCAACACAAACACACCAATTACTAATTTTGATCAAATTTCCAAATATTTTCTTTATAAATTAAAAATATATTTCATTTATCATTTATACACATAACAGGTATATTCATATATATTATTTTCAGCCATCTTGAAAATAGTGGTGTCACTGATGTTGTTAGGTTAGATTAGATGAAACTTGTTAGTCTATTAATCCCTCATTTGGGTTCCTCAGGGAAATTCAGTTTCCAGTAGCACAGCACCGACAGAAGTTGCATGTTACAGATACAATAAAGGGGAATGAGAGTAAGGATATTAGCATAAATATAGCATATATACACAAATACACATGTATAAATACAGAATATATAATAGGGATAAAAAGGAATACCAGTGCATTGCACATTTGTGTGAGTCTATTTCACAGTGATTATTGCACAGTCGAATATAAGGAAAAAATACTGCAAATATTGCACAGTGAAAAAAAGCACTACAGCTCAGTTGTTCCCGCCCTCCTTTGTCCTCCTGTTTCCCCTCCCTCTCCCCTCCAATGAGGAGTTAAATAGTGTGATGGCGTGTGGGACAAATGAGTTTTTAAGTCTGTTGGTTCTTGACTTTGGGAGAAGCAACCCATTGCTGAATAGGCTCCTCTGATTATTTACGACTGTGTGCAGAGGATGCCCAGCATTGTCCATAATGTCCAGCAGTTTCTTTAGTGTCCTTTTCTCTGCCACTGTCACCAGAGTGTCCAGCTTCATGCCGACTACAGAGCCAGCCTCCCTGATTCATTTTTCCAGCCTGGATGAGTCCTTCTTTGCAGTTGTTGTTTGTCTTTTTCTAATCTTTCTAATTTTTGTGTTTACAATTGCTTTGTCCTTATAGAAAATGGTGTCAAATATTGTTTTCCTGGGTATGAGTATCAAGCTTGAAATTTTAATATTGTGACAACCCTAGTGGGATTTGTAGTCTTGTCTCAAACTTATGAGAGAAATGTGATATTTGTTAAGTGGTTTGACAGATATATACAACAGTTTTTAATATTTTACAGTCAGTTTGTGTGATTTCTCTCCTAATGGATAAATTTGAGTATCATCTGCATAGTAGATAGCTCATAATATTAGCTAAAGCAGTGCTAATATTTGAAGTTTTTGTGTCTTGTCTTTTTTTTTTTTAACTTCTAAACGCCCAAAGCATGGGGTTTGGCCTTGTTAGTCAAGTGCTGGAACAAGAACTCTAGGTCATGCTCACAAGCTTAAAATATTCTGCTAATTTCTAAGATAGACGAAAAAATGTAGAATCCATCGGTAGTGCAAATTGTTTCAACCTGAAAAAGAACTCAAGTTTGTTGAAGTTCAATAGTGGCTCACTAATTGGTGAGACACACTGTCACATACACTGGTACACTGATAGGAACAGTTGGATGCTTAACAATGCAACACCCACACACCCACACCTACAAACCACCTCTCACTTGTTCTATGTGCATTCGCATGAGTTTCATGTCAGCAGTGAAAATGTACTTGGGTCTGTACCAGAGATGAATTCTTGAATTCTACATCATGTATGCAAATACCCACATGTTGAAATTACACAGACAAAGCAAAGACAAATCTGTGTGTTAATGCCTTTTGTTTGAGTAATACGGTGAATCACAAAATGAGCTCAGTCATCACTCTTAGTGATGCTCGGTTTTGTTTTCTCTCTTTATGCACAGGTAAACAGGCAACACTGACATGCACGCAGGGAATAAAGATGCTGCTGCTCTGCAACACGAGATCACAAAGCCCCTCAGTGGGGAGTCGCAGGGGACTTTTTGGTTTACAAAACAAATTTTTTATTGTCTGAGGTCACAGACTTGTGTTTTTCTTCTCCCTCTGCTCTCAGTCCCTTGTGACACCGGCAGAAACAAATCCAGTTGTTGTTTCGCTTTACTTCATAGCTTCTTCATGTGATATTTCCTTCTTCTATCGCCCAATTCTTCTACAATCTTGTTTCCTTTATGATTCAATTGACAGTTTAAAATACAAGTTTTGTTTAGCACTCATGCTTATCGCACGTCTCCAAGGAGTCAGCGACTGCTGCTGCATCTGGAAACATTTTAACTGGTTCTCTATTGTCATTTTGTGTCAGGACACCAGCATCAGGGATATTATAATTACAATCCATCGTGTGTCCTCAGAATCCCGTTCACTCTGTACTGCTCCCTGCTGTTTGAAAAACAGGAGGATGTGGAAATTGTGTTGAGCTACAAGTACAATTTACTGTTATTCTGTTAAAGTGGAAACTGTTATTTGTGCATTTCGTGCTTGTTTTAAAGTTTGACAGCACACAGGGGTGCTACTGACATTTCTCATTTAAGTATAAGCGCCAAAACTTTTGAGGCAAAGCAATACCAGAATCACAAGAATTCAAACTTAACCTGCTGAACACTGGCAGCCGGAAATAACAGCATATACAAATGTCAGAAATCCTTCACAGACTCTCTTTCCATTCCTTTAACTTTGGCTCTCCAGCACACACACACACACACACACACACACACACACACACACACACACACACACACACACACACACACACACACACACACACACACAGCTCTTTGATTTGTCTGTGCATTGTGCTTGTTTGAGGCTTTGTCACCTCAGTGTGACGTGCTGTACCTCTCAGCTTCTCACGTATTCTCTTTGATATCAGTATGTCAATGTTAGTCCAACCTGCAACACAGCAGCATGTTCAAAGACAAGTCAAACATTCTGTGCAGCTCTTTGGCAGCTAATGAGCAGAACATGAGCCAAGAATCATTTCAGTGTTTTGTGTAATGTGTTAAACTTGGGGAGAGACATACTTTTGTGGTCAAGTTTGTCAAAAACTTGGTCAGTTAGTTCTTCTTTGTGTAATTATTTATAACATATATATATATTCTGATTAAACGGGTCTGTCATGTATTCCCGGTAGAGCACTTTCCTACACTGCGGTTCACTACAGCTTCCAAAACTAGATTGGGAGGCAGAGCCTTCAACTATCATGCTCTTCTGACGTAGAAGCAACTCCCAGTTTACTTCAGGAGACAGATATCCTCTACTTTTGAGTGGTAGCTACTTTCAGCTGCCCCATTACTCAGAAAAGATCACCAGAGCAGGTTGTTTGATCCCTGGTTGCTCTAGTATCCATGCCATACTAATATCCTTGGGAAAGATACTAAGTTGCTTGCCGATGCTTTTATTAGAGTGGGAATGTATGCAAATAGCAGATAGAAGCACTTGAGCACAGAAAAAAAAATACCTGTATGAATGTGTGGATGAGGAGCGTTGTACACAGCAAATCCAGCATGTCCAAATTAACACTGTCGGATTTGATTTCAACACTATTAAAGTGTCTATATGGGTCCACACCAGAGAGTGTTAATTTAACTCTTTTTGGAGAGTTGGTACGTTAACTCTGATTTAGTGTTAAACACCAAATCTGTCTGGAGTTGATAATTTAACACTTGGTGTTAAGAGTTTATATATTAACTCTCAAAGAGTATTTTAGTTTAACTACGTAAGAGTTATCTTCTAATTCATTCTAAAAAGCGGGAATTTTACTGTTCTGAACTTCTAGAAATTTCTTTTGGAAATAAACATTTACTAAAAAGATGCAATGGTTTTTGAAAAACATTTATTCTGAACTGTGCACCACAATTTCAAAACATTTTCTGAAAGACGTAACAGTATACATGTTCTCACTTTCATTAGAATTTTGTTTATCAAAAGGTCTGACATGGTAAATGCAAATAACAGCATTCTCAACACTTATTTCTTCAATACAATATGCATGTCCTTCATTCATCCCTTTGTGGAACTTCAACGCACTTCTGCTCTCCCCCATATTCCATCTTCATAAGCATATCCTGTGCGGAGATTGAATAAAAATTTGTTGACACTAATTAATGGCACAAATAATCCAGTAAACAATTGCAGCACAGTAAAAAAAAAGGAATCCTCTTTGAGCCATTACTTGTGTAAAGTATTTTCCCAAAAGACAAGGACACAGGCAACAGGTAATACTGAACTAAATGTAAAACCTCAACCTTTTTAATTTTTACCTAAACCGTGTGCACAAAACTCTGGAGGGATCTATGCTAACGTAGAATCGAGTCAGGACGTCAGCTACTGCTGTTTGCTCGTTTTTTGTTTTTTTTTATGGGCGATCGTTTTCAGGCTTCAAGTAGCACCATTATACCAACATTTCACATTCTACACATTGTTTTAGGTGTATTTGACCAAAAGTTTGACTGAAAATTCACATGCAAGCTTTTTTCAAGGCTGTGATATTTGCCCGCAAACAATACCTTTCAGCTAGCTAAAACAGACTATTATGCTATCAGCGAGCAACATGGCTAATGCCTTTCACACAGCTTTGTCTCAACTCCAAAGAGCCACAGAAGTAAAAGTTAATAGAAATAATTGAAACAATCTTTGAAAAAATGACTTACCAAGCACGGCAAACAACTCAAATATGTAGAGCAAAATGTTCTGAAACGGCTTCACTTCAGCTTCGATTGGAGCCGTGCTGGGGGCGGAGTCTGTGAATTCACTCTATTGGTGTCATAGCCCCTCTAGGAGTTCAGAGTTAAGAGGTCAAGAGTTAATGTTTCCATTGTAACACCTCCAGATTTGACAGAGAAACACTCATTTTTAACACTCGATTTTAACTACTATCATTTTACACCTCAGAGTTACATTAAAAGAATGTGACTCTGCTTAGAGTAAAATTAACTCTACTTTTGCAAGAAGACTATTAACACCAAAACATTTAACACTTTTGAATTTGCTGTGTATAAAGTGCTTTGAGTGCTGACATAGAGTAGAAAACTGCCACATTAGAAGCAGTCCGTCTACTGTGTTTGATATGGTGGATGAAACCGCAAAGGGATTTCTGTCTCCTCCCAGAAATAAACAAAGCATCATTCACTTGTTTGGCAAATGTGTTTACATTTAAATGCACCATTGCCTTTCTGTGTGTTCTAGTCCATAGGATTCACTTTGTCCTCTTCTCTTTCTGCTCCATCCTTGACCATGACAGTTTACATGGAACAATGTCTTCTCATCATAAATCATTGAATTTTTCCACACAGTTGAACATCTTTAACATTTTATTTGTTGATTAAGCCTATTATGGCCGATAAATGTGTATTTTTGAGTATACAAGCTTTAGATTCACTGTCTGTGGCTGGCAAGTGATGCTTCTCTACTTCCTCTTGCCTCAGGAAGTAGGTTAAAACAGTTAAGACTGTGGTGGCGTGGTGCATAAGCTGTGCCCAACCATTTAGCTGAAGTTTCTGATGCTCAATGTAAAAATCAAACTCGGTGATTACAGGAAGGATGACAGTTTTAAGAGACATGAATATTGATATTGTTGGGTTGAAATTTTAATGTATTGTTATAAATAGGAATAAGAAAATGACAAAAACTTGTGTCCTTCTCTTTTTTTTCTTTTTACACTTTTATTGATCCATCAGTTTCTATAACTCATGACAGCACACATTCAACCTGACAATGATCACTGCACAGGTCTGTGGCTTTGATGAGTCTGAGCTCATGTGTTAAGTAAACAAATCCAACTTGTAAAAAATAAAATAAAATCCTTAATAATCGAACCGGGTTGTAGTCATCATATTTCTGCGATACAGAGGTCATGACGTTTGGTCCACTTACTTTTAAATTTGGGTAGATTCTAGTTTCAGTGTGAAAAACGCATGTGTCTGAGCACCAGGCAAAGATCTTTCTGCTCTGAAGTTGACCTGCAGTCAACCTGAAGCAATTTCACTGGTATTAGATTTAGTGAAGAGTTTTAGTGCTGTGGTGTCCAGCTAGTTTCCTAGGCATTTTCAGTGCTACAATAAATTTCAGTGGGAAACAATGTGCTGGAGATATTGAAGAGCTACCAGCTAAGAACCAGGATGAAAGCCAATTCCTATTTAAATGGAAAGAGAAATACAGCTATATACTTTATTAGATCCTACAAATGTCAGTGCTGCAGAGAAGCTGTGCTGATTGTGGATGAACCCCATCTCTCACTAGCTGCCCGAGCATTCTTCTTCTACACAAAGCTATCATGAAGCAACATAGTTCGCAGGACAAAGTCTGCTGGGTATTTGCGGTTTAAACACTAGCTAGCTTTACTGCTGGAAAATATCAGAAATAATTGGCCATTAGTGTATCTGGGGTAAAAGAGCATAATGAAACATTTTTCTTTTCAGACAACACTGTTGTTTGTCTGCATACGAGTGTACGTGTCTCCATATCTGTGTTTGTGTGTATGTTTGAGGAAGTAGCATTAGAGAGTGACGTGCACAGTGATTACTACACAGTGGGTTACTGACATTAGGCATTAGGCTCTCCTGTGGTGGAGGCTGTGAAATTGGGCTCATTATGGTGTCTCAGTTCAGATCCAAACCCGACTGGCTTGCCTTTGCATGGCTCCTGGTTATTGTCAGCTGAAGCAGACGGAGAATCAGCAGAACAAATCTCATTAAGGGAAAGGCGAACTTAGAATAGGAGCTAAGATCAAACTGTGAGCAGTAAATATTGACAAAGTAAGGCAGCATGCCAAACAAAGTGACGCCAATCACATTTGTTTGTGACCAGCAGTTTGTCTCTGTTCACTTGCATTTAAATTGTACTTACAGGTTCATACTGTTCAGTAAAAAGGGTTTCTTAAGATAAAAATATGTAAACTTTTAAATCAGAATGAACTAAGTTACAAACAGTCAAGCTGTAGATGGTGAAATTGTGGCAAAGAAATTAGATCTCTCAGAACTTGGAACTTTGATGTCTGTGATCACAAGATTTGACAAGACCTGTACAGAAACCAAGGTGACAGCTAACAAAAAGCACATCCTCAGTGACATCGACTGCAACATTAACTAATCCTGGAACATTTGGAGTCATGCTTCTTGGAAGTTTGCACACTGACAACTGAAAGTGGAATAACACTGCTGATAATATTCCTCATCAGACAAGGAGTTAAGAGAACCTAATTCATATGGACAATTATGAATTTATATATCTTTAAATATGTAAAAGCACCCACACAAACACACACACAAACACAATCACACACATTTTTTTCCAAATCAGGTGACTGACATAATAAACAACAAATCAGTTACTATTGCTTCCGCTTAAGGGCTAAAATAATGATGCAGCATCCTTTTTTTCATATTTTTTTTTATTTACCTTCTGCTCTATGTGATTTTGTAAAAGTCATTTGGAAGCGGTTTAATACGATCTGATATGATAATCTACTGTATCAGGGTGCTCAGTCTGTCTGTCTTTATTTGCCATATTCAGTGAACCACTTATTGCAGCTATCTGTCAAAACATAAACATTGTTTGAATCCAATCCCAAATCATAAACTATAAGATGCAGATGATTTATTACTCTACCTGCAGCCAGGATCTATTGTAGTCTCTGCCTGCAGCCACCAACCTTATAAACACGTTTACCACCACCTCAGATTGCACTATTAATTGGTTAAAGTTCATTGTTCTTCCTGTGTGTCATCATCCTTTTCTCTTCTGTTCTCTGCATGCTGGCAATATGAGATATCCTTGTCCTCGTCTCCTAGAGTCAATCAATCTTAATTTCAGTCGACTTCTCAAAACTATAGAGTAACCTGAAGACTTTCAGCATTGAATAAATAAATCTACCAATATTTGCCATAGGAAGAATTCATACAGTTAAAATAACTGTATTATCTATAATTGACTCTCTTTTCCACAATAACTAGCCTTCGCATTCCTGTTTCAGATTTTTAGACTGTATTTAGAATTATGAAAAGAAGAAAAATGAAGAACTTTAAAGAAAGCTCAAAGCACCACTTCTAGGCTGGACTACAGTAATTCATTATCAGCCAGTTGTTATAAACACCTGAAAAGCCTTTAGTTGATCCAGAATCCTGCAGCAAGATTACCGACAGGGACTAGAAAGAGAAGGCATGTTGACTTTTCTTCATTGACTCTCTGTTAAATTCAAACTTGAATTTAAAATCCTTTTCCTCACATACAAGGTCTTGATTAATCACGCCCCATTGTATCTTAAAGACCTCATAGTACCACCTCAACAGAGCACTTTGCTCTCAGACTACAGGCTTACTGAAGGCAGAACCTTCATCTTTCAGACTCCTTTTCTGTGGAACCACCTCAAGCTGCAGTAACAGAAGAGGGAGATATTGTATTTCAAGCCAACATAACGTTTCTGACTATTAAAGACTCTGTAATGTACTTAGTTGTATGAATATGAAGAAATCCTTGTAGAAATATGAGTGGTATTGAGTGACTGCAGAGAGTTTAACTGCTTTACGTCCCACTTCATCACTGCTGCAGTAGCAGCAATAAAGCAGAATTCACAGCTCTCACTAAGTGGACAGTCAAAAGTGAGCTCTGACCTCATGTCTCACATGGCTCAGGACCAGGACAGGACAGGTTGCCAGTCTGTCTAACATATAGAGACAGACAACCATTTGCACTCACATTCACACCTGTGGCCAATTTAGAATCACCAATTAACCAAACCCCAGTACCTACCATACTTCCCTCGTTAACACAAATACCAAATCACATGGCAGCAACTCAGCACATGTGGATATGGTCAAAACAACCTGGTAAGTCTCAAACTAAACATCAGAACTGAGCAGAAAGATGATTTAAGTGACTTGGAATGTGGTATCTTTGTGGGTGCCAGATGGGCTGATCTGAGTATTTCATAAACTGCTGATCTACTGTGATTTTTCCTGGGAGAATAGCCAGACTGCTTAAAACCCATACAAAGGCAACAGTAACTCAAAGAACTACTCATTATAACCATGGCATGCAGAGAACATCTCTAAATTCCCAACACAAACCTTTAAGGAGATGGGCTCCTGTAGCAGAAGACCACAGGAGTGCCAACCAAGTCAGCTAAGAACAGGAAACCTGGGGTCCGTTCTTCCTACCTCGCTAAGTAAGTTAGCTGGATTTGATTGTTGACGATTTCGTGTGATCCTGGATCGTTCGGTTCTCCAAAGCTCATCCGGGACTTGCTGTCATAGCAACAGATCCGTAAGCGTAAACCTGCTCGGGAGCAGGCTTACTTTATGTAAACAGGATTAGATTGCGGCCACTCAGGTATGTCCGCTTCATTTATACGAAAGCAACAGCGATATTTTACCACTGTTTTACCATAAATAAATATTATCAATGTAACTAAAGTTAATGCAGTACTTGAACCTTTCATTGATTCCATACAGATACATACAGGTCATTTCCTAAAAAAAGGGAAATGTACTATTAACATTCTATTACATGTATGTGATTATTACAGATGTAATTCATATTTTAGAGTAGTAATTGTAAATTACTTCGTGTAATCAAGATGAGAGACCACGGCTATAAAAGCGAAGGTGGATTTGGGAAGTCTGTCGCAGTCATATCCTGTCCGTATACGCGACCAACCCATTGCGGAAGGTGCAAGATTGATAAGGAGAGTTTTCAGAACTCAGCGTATATTGCGGGACAGACAGGATCCTTTAGCTCAGCGCTACAGTGTGCTCATTGAGAGATATCGATTTTCCGGTGAGGGTATTATTTACTTAACCAACTTGTTGACGAGGGGGTGCAGGACCACCACCTGTCTTTTTTTGCGCTGCCCTTTTCTTGGTTGCTGTTATAAACAAACAAACAGATTATTTCAGGGGTTCTTTTCCAAGAGACTAAAAGCAATATAAGTGATAAATATTACCATTCTGTAGAATATTCTTATATTGCACTTTCACTTGTTCCCATGTTCTAGTGGGTCCTGTCGTGGCTCTAATGTGAAAGAGGATATAATGTAATATAATATAATATAATATAATATAGTGTAATATAATAAATTTACCCTACCGCCTACTGGTGTTGGCCAGAGGGGCCGATGGCGCGATATGGCAGGCTGGCTTCTGTCAGTCTGCCCCAGGGCAGCTGTGGCTACAACCGTAGCTGCTTCCACCAGTGTATGAATGTGAGAGTGAATGAAGAGTGGTATTGTAAAGCGCTTTGGGTGCCTTGAAAAGCGCTATATAAATCCAATCTATTATTATTATTATTATTAAATTACTTACGAGTTTAATTTGTCAGCAACTTTCTGCCAGCCCTCTCTCCTTGCTTTTGCAGCGTTCCCTTGCGTTTTAATTAAACTCTGAAACTCCTGAAATCCCTCACTCAAGAGTTCTTGCTCTGCTGCCGAAAAATACCGGGCGCGCTCCTTCGACATTTTCGCCGACCAATCAAAGGTTTGCCGATCAATGTTTCTACTATCGATGCGTAGCCCCTTTTAAGCCACCCAGTGATCTCACATTACTTCATCCAGGTATACTAATCGTCAAGAACAGGTGTGTTCGGAGAACCGGAATAGCGAGCTCAAAGTTAGCGCGATGCTTTGATCTTGGATGTGTCATTTGATCTTGGATGTAGTAAGCGAGGTACGAAGAACGGACCCCAAGTCTACAATTTGGACCAGCTCACAAACATTGGGCAACAAAACATTGTAAAAACATCGTTCAGTCTAATGAGTCTTGATTTATGTTGGGACATTCAGATGGTAGGGTCAGAATATTACATAACAGCATTAAATCGAGCATTAAATTCCACAGCTTGTATGATCACAGTGTACCCATCTTCTGATGGCTGCTTCCAACAGGATAAAGCTCAAATCATAAAAATGATTGTTGCACTTGTCTCTGTACTAGGATGGCCTACACAGTAATCTCATCTCTAGCCATAGAGCAGATTTGGGTTATCATTTAATGAGCCAGGTGTTCCTAATAAAGTTATGTTCTCATTTCACCATGTTTGACCTTTTTTTTTTTTAAAGTCAGGTTTTTGTGAAATGAAGAAAATATCATAAGAATCAATGGCTGGAGAAAGTAAAGCCATACACATGTTTATTGATATAATATCCTGTGGCACTCACATCCAAATTAGCCTTTACACTTTGGTCTCAAAACCCCACAAAAATATACCGTATGCCTAAATTTGTACTTGTATGACATTAAACTTCCGGCTTTATTGCTTGGACTATTTCACTGATCAATCAGCATAAGTTTAACATTTCAAAGAACAGACAACATTTGGGAGAAAAGCACTTATTCTTTAGGTCTTCTTTCTGACAGTCAAATTTCCAACATCTAATTAAATCTAATTGCACGCTGGCAGCAGTAAAGCTTTATGGTTGTTGATAATTGGTCCCACATTAGAAACCATAATTACCAGTGCGGCCGCATCATCATCATCATCATCATCATCCGTTCCTTTTTTTAGCAGTGGAAATATTCGGTTCCAGCTCTTTCTGTGGCCTCTGTGCAGGCAGGTGTGCGCTCACGTTTGCATACTTGAGTGCTCTTGTGTGCTAAGCTGCTTTATTATAAACATATTTGGATTAAAAAGGAAGACATATGCACATGGCTCCTGTTCAATGAATGCTATTCTTGCATGTCCTTTGGAATCAGGAAAAAGTGCTTGAATAAATAGAACAGAGTGAACACGGTACTTTACTTTGATTAACAATAGCTGATATCTTTTATGAATGAATGACTTCACACCGCTGGACATGTTATCTTGAATGTATGCCACCTCTATCTATAAATAACGTTCAGATGACAATGGTGATAGGAAGAATGGGCAACGCAATGCAGGCATTGTGCACTTTGTCACTGTGCGAAGACTCCTCTGCCTGCAGTCGGTGATAAGGCGAACATATTTATGTCTGCACACATTTCCCTGCAAAAATTGTGTGTACTTGTTATCTACAATACGAGGGTGTTAAAGTACATATATGCATTTTAAAAGAAATGCATTTTCAAGACATATAGATTATTTTTGCAAATGCACAAAAAATCAGTCTTTATCAGCTTGCTTGTTTTTTCTTTAATGTTTTCTTACTCAAACTCCACAACTCTTGAATCAAAGAGAGATTCACACAGGACTGATCTGCTACTTTTTATTATTTTTATTTTTCCCACTACAACTACAGTTCAGGTTTAAGTGAATTGAATGTGAAGACCTGAAAATAAACAGCACTTTAGGGCCTCAGGACCCATCACAGGATATACACTAAACTAGGAGTAAGGAGTGGGGCTCAAAGGTAAACACTGACTACCATGTGAAATATCACTTTTCTAGTCTGTCTAGTCACTCAAAGTCCTTTAACTACAAGCATTTTTATTTATCTAATGTATGCACATTCACTGACCAATGGATGCGTGTGGTTTAGTATCTTGCCCAGGGTCACTTTAATATCCAGAGTTAGGCTCTCTGAATGAGCCAGAGATTAAACCTTAACATTATAGTATGGACGGTAAAATTTCACAAAGCTTCATAAAGTATAGTAAAGGTATTGTACAAAACAGCTGATTCTGGGGGGTCCAGAGGGAGGCCCGGATTGTTTTATGCATGTAAAGAATAACAGATCACCATAACATTAACAGGCCAAAATCAGTCTTATACTTTTAAAATGGACATGGTTCACTTTTGCAAAGTTTTTTTTTAATGAGAAATGTGTAATTTGAATCAAGTATTCCTTTTTGTTTTTTTTAAATATACAAAGTTTATTACAGTATATTTACAGTGTTTATTTGTTTTTAAGACCCTTTTGCATGTTGCATAAGTTATCTAAGGGTAAGTAATGAACACCTTTGATGCAATAATTCTTGCAAATGACTTGCAAATAGCAAGTCATTTGCAAGCCACAATTTACAAAAAGAAAAACACACAATTAAAAACCACATTATAATTTAGGACACAGAGTGCTGTGCAAAGTCAGTCCAGAGCTTTAAAGTCAATATTTGACATGACTACCTTTATTCTTCAACACAGTCTGCACTCTCTTAAGCCTTTAGCTTTTAGCAGTAGTTCTCCAGGTTTCTTGATGGACAATCCAAAGCTCTTCTTTGGACTCTGGCTGCCTTTTATTCTGTTCTTTGTCAAGATAATCTCACACACCTTAAGTAATGTTGATCAGGTACAAGGACTGGACTGAAAATGAGTGAAAATCAGCAAAAGACAAAGAAAAACTTTAAAAGACCTTCAGAAATCCTGAGAAATGCTAGCTCAAGACCAATAAAAAAATACAAGAGATTCTGGTTCTTTGGAAGCAAAATATAAAAAAGATGAGGGATGGCTCAAAATCTTTCCACAGTACTATATAATAGCACTCCATATTGCACGGCAGTGATGTGTACCATCAGAAAGACTCATGGGTGCTGAATTTCAGATATGTTAGCACAACTATTTAGAACAGGGTTACGACAATGATAATTCTTACTTAAGAATAATTAGTAATTATTTGTAATTAATGAAATATCAGAAAACATTTTTTTTAAATGTCAAAAAGAAACAAAAAAGAAAAGAAACAAAGTATTGAATCCTCATATTTAGAAGGCAGAACCAGAGGATGTTTGGAATTATTGGCACCCGCAGTGATTCCAACTCTGATTTAAATACATGAATAAAAATAAGACACAATTTGCATCAATCTGCTTGTGAAACTTAATAAATCTGTGATTCATCTTTGTTGCTGTACAGCTGATCAAAGTTGAATTCAGGGAAAATTGTTGGTTATGACAAACACAAATCATCAAGCTCTCTCAGTTTGTATAATAGCCTTGTTCTGTATCTGCACAAAGTCAGTGACGTGTCACACCAAAAGCAGCAACTTTTCAGATGCTCAGTTTGGTCAGTAGACATTAAGTCCTGTCGTGTTATTCAATTATACGCGGGTCCACTGTACGATTCATAACCACACTTTATTTTCTTGTTCTTGCTCTGCCCCACATAACATAACATTCTATACAGAAACACACCGGTCTCGCCCTCTAGCTGCCATCAGCCTAACTACACTGACCGGCTGCATTAACATCTACTGTACAATGCAATTACACCACAAGTCCCACTGAATGTACACTGCTAGACCTCCACCTTTTCTAGAGCACTTCTGGAGTTCCCATTAACATCAGTGCCTGGCAGTTGTGTATTGTGTTTATTGGATTCATTATGCAGCTGCAGTGCAGAGTCTGGGACAAATGTCCAAATTAGATTTTATCCCAGCAGCTTCTGTACATTATGAACTCTTAACAGCAGTCACGCAACGTGCTCCTGCTTGAGGGGAAAAGCATTTTCAA
The DNA here is from genome assembly GCF_965226115.1 of Aulonocara stuartgranti. NCBI lineage: Eukaryota > Metazoa > Chordata > Actinopteri > Cichliformes > Cichlidae > Aulonocara > Aulonocara stuartgranti. The sequence continues at coordinate 32,450,230 of NC_138958.1, forward strand.
GAGTTCAAAGGTCAGAACGATCTTTAAACTCCATTTAAGGATTCCAGTGGTTTTGCCACAGTGAGAAACAGCTATTCCATGTCTGTCATTTTGTGGTACTTTGAGCTCAGCTTTGCATTTTGCAAAAACACTGAAAAGCAAATCAGATGCTCTAATGTGGTGATTAGCCAGTGCCGCTGAACACAGTACTCAGTTTGACCTGAATTTGGGTCCTGGTGGGTACTCCTGTGGGGAAATAAATGACTCCTCAGCTTTTTTCACTGATTTGTTACAGATCAAGGCAGAAAATAAGCTCATTGCTCAATCACAAACAATTCACAGGCAAAGCAAGGGTATCCTTTTAGTTAATATAAAATGATGAAGAACTTTTACACATGGCAGCCAAGATATCAACTTTTTCAAGTTCTGTGATTGTGGCCATTTTTGCTTATTTTCCCCCATGAAAAGTATCTAAAAATGTTTTTTACGAGGTGTCACTACTCTCTTTCTGTTTGACCTTATACCATCAGTAAAACTTTTTATGTCAAATACCCTAATGGTTTTCAAGGGCAGTTCTACAGTGAGGTAAATTGTCGGTCCAAACAACAATAACTAACTTCCCGCTGTTTTCACAACACCAGCATTCACTGCCTTTTTCACATAGCATATACGTATATTTATATTAGTCGAATACTGTAAGTTACTATACATGCCTTACCCTCTCCACCAGCCTCTCCTCGCTTCACAGTGTGAAAACCTTTTCAGTTTGTTTTGATTGTTGCCTTCACATTCATGTTTAAGTGCCTGTGTGAAGGTGTAACATGCAAGACATCCCAGACGGCAGCTAGAGTTGTTTTTTTGTGTGTTTTTTCCTTTCGAATATCATACCTAGAGGTCTCCAGTTCAACCTTTGGTGATGAGTCTTTGATGAAAAATAGAGGAGTTAGCAGTCAATGATACATCCTGCCTGCAGTTCTGAGGAAAACTCTGTCAGCTCATGAATACTTCAAACTAAATCATCCCTATAGACATTTTAAAGAACAACATTTGTAGAGCTGTCATTTCAGTGACTGCTTTATTACTGTTGTTTTTAAACGAACTACATTTTCATGTTTGTATACGTAATTTTGTTCAATACATTATAGTAATGCTGTTTACATTTTGTGTACTTCCACCCATTTATCGCCTATATGAGTATTTTTTTCTAGTTTATTTCATACTCGCTGTCTGCATGTATTTATATGGCCTGCTCTCGCCTTTGTATTCTATTTCTTCGCTCTGTCTTGTTACTGTTTGTGGCTCCATTGACCCCGTTCCAGGGCGATCATTAAAGTTTCATCTTATCTTACATCTAAAGGCCAAGAAGGATAGAAGAAAAAAGCCATCTGAACTGAGAAATGATGGTGGATATCAGAAGTGTTAATCACAGTCTACATCTCGTCCTGTTGTCCCTGTGTGCACCATCTGACACGGCAGGCGAGCTTAAGCCAGTCTCCATTTATATTGAAAACTTGATGGAACAGTGAAATCAGGGCACAGTGATGGAAATTCTGGCCTCTATGTGAGAGATGTCTTCTTCTGTCTATTTTAGTTGACCTATCAGTTAGGTAGAAGTTTTAAGAATTTGACCCTTTATTTCTCTGTCCTTAAACCTACAGTACAGAACAGAGAAAAAATCTGACCTTAGCCATCAGTAAAACTCTGCCTTCATGTTTTATTTCATATGAATTAATAGCTTTCGAGACCTGAAAACATCTGGTAAACTACTATGTTTTTCTTGTCCAAATACTTCTCACTCACCATTTGATCCTAGACGAAAAGGTTTGATCTTTTTTGTCTTATCAAACAAAAACGTGCACAATTCTTATTTATAAAGTTTTACTTCAAAGAATGCCCAATTTCCTCTTCTCCCTTGGTACATTTAAATATAGTACTTACAATGTCAGGTCACAGGACATTTTAGCACAAGTTGCACCTCTTAATAACGCTGAACTTAGCCAAACTAGGTTAAAAAAAAAAACTGCTTTATACAAATAAAATGAACTGAATGAAAAATAGAAACTACATTCTCTCTTTTTTAATCAGAATATTTTAAAGGTTATATTTGCAATATACCTGCAGTATGTATTTGTGTTTTGTTTTATGTCTGTCTAGTCTCAGATTGTATGTTTTCTGTTCACAAAGCAATCCCCATCTCAATGAGATTTCATTTTTAAATAAAGAATTTTAAATGTAATAATAATTTGCCAAAGGCCAATAAACTGAATGCCATTTCAGCCCCTTTTAACATGCACTCTTTTTCATTTCCCTATTAAAATATGAACTGAATATGACTATTTTAATAGAACAATCTCATGTCTTTGCCCCTTCAGTTGCTCACCTCACTAAAAGATATGACTGTTTTGGAAAATGTCCTAAACAGTGAAAACATAAGAGGGAAAAACTGCAAACGGTGAAGGAGAGGAAGCCTCTAAGACATTAAAATGGGATCCAAACACAGACTCACAGTTTATAAACTATATTTTGATAATTATGTGATATGATTAAAAAGTGGTGGGTGTGTCCCCATAGACCATAATTACCCAAATATTAAGGTAACTATCAAAAAATAGTCAACTGACTAACCTGCATTAGGTTCCATTCATTGTAGGGTCAAATCTCACACATAAAGTGGCCGATGTCTGAATCACTAACAAACTGGGGAAGCAGCATGTTTCACACTGCCCCTGCCAGTCTAATAGCAGCAATAGCTCCTCCAAGTTTCATGAAATTAGGTGGTATTATCAATATTAGTTTAGTTTAATCATTTTTAAGACTTGATTGACTAATAGCATATTTTTTTTTGGGGGGGGGGGGGTTCAAGAGATTTAAGAGATCCTTCATCTGATGTTTCACTTAGGACCTCTAATTTTACACGTTACCAACAAGTTTAATAAAATTCAGCTTGAAAGTTTTTATGCTATCCTGCTTGAGTCAGATTAAATGGAAAGATGACATTGAAATCTTACTAATGTCTCGGTTCTGACTTTCCCTGAACTGAAGCATTATGAGTTCTTCCTTTAAACATATGGCTTGTTTTGATCTTTTAAACATCATACATTTTTTCTTATCACATTCACAATTTCTGCTGTGTTGCTAGGCAACTTCTACCTAATTAAGAGCGGGTTTAAAAGGCGCAGCCATGAGTTTGAGCTTGGGCAAGTTTTTAAACTAAGAGAGACATTTTATTGACTGTTGTAGTGAAAATAAGGCGCTCTCGTTAAATTGTCTTTAGTCCTGTTATTCTTTGTAAACATAAACTTATTTTTGCTCGTGTTTTTTGGCTTTTTGGCTTTAAGACTTAAAGGTCTGTATCTGAGGCTTAGCTGTTGCTGCCTTGACCAACAGTAAAATAATACAACATACATATGACATTAAACAGCAAACATCGCATTTTCTCTCCCACGCTGCTTTGTACAAATCACATAGATTTGTTTAACATAAACATTTCATCTTTAGTTAAGAGTGGAAAATCCTGAAAAACAGGTAACAGTAAATGTAAAGATACATAATGAACTGAACAATGCTTTAATGCCGATTAATAACATCAAACGCAAACACTGGAAATAACAGCAGTGAACATTTTCAGTTAAAACATTACTTAGACAGCTCTGAGAAACTGGGAACCACAGAGAAACAAAATTATGCAGTTTTCATCAATGTGACATGCAGAGGTCTTAAGCACCACTGGGTGATCTGTGTCAGTCTTTTTCCTAATTGATATTTGAATATTTCACAGGTGAACCACATCCTGTACCATGGAGCCTGTACTATGAAGCAACATCAACTTACCCTGTGTCCTGTTATCTGTCTTCACTATACTTAATAAGAGCAATCACACTGAGTGGTGGCACAACGTTCTTTATCAACTCGGTAAGTCCTATTTTTTTTTTCTATGTATCCGTTAAGGGTTCCCGGGCTAGGCCAGAACTGCATGATGCCCAGCATCTAGACTAAGGATGAAAATTGTGGTCCAGCTGACAGGAGCCACCCAACCAAGAGCATTTGAGGAGACGCTTGCAGATGTGAATACTGCCCTATGCAATATCCCCACTGCCAGTTTCACTCACTGAAACCAATGAGCTCGTATATGCTACTGCAACAGAGGAAAACCCCCATGGGGAAGAATGCTGGAGGCTAACTCAGGTGCAGAAATACGTCATAAGAAACAGGAAAAGAGGTACAACGAGATGTCCATAACTGAGGCTCAAGAAACTGCTAAGCAAAGACTCAGAGCTCTGGCTACTGGGCTAAAGAGAAATATCAGAGAGGCAGAAGCCAAGGCAATAAATGTGTTCTCTGAAGAACCATCCATGGTTTACAAGTGAATAAAAGCAGAAGGAGATAGCTGAAACTGGGGAAAGCTGGAAAAACATCTAGGAGAGTGAGATGAAGAGCATGAACCAGTCAACATCACAAAGGCAGACATCTAACCAGTCTCTGGAATGAAGAGATGAACAGCACCATCACCAAACATGACCTACATCTACTGTACCTATTTTTGTCTTTTTTTGGATTTAACATGAACTGGTGTTTGCTCTAATCATAATTTCCCTAAGGGTACCTCCCCAAGGCATTAATAAAGTTTGATTCTATTCTTCTATTCTATTCCTAAAGGAATAACAATTGTAATCATGACGGATCTTTCCAACCGCAATTACCTCTCTCACCACAACATGGAAACTCCTCTTAGACATTACATCAACCACCTGAGCAGGAACATAAGACAATACAACATCAGAGGTCTGTGTAACAAGAGTGCAGTCCTAGGAACAGTTAAGATATTGTGCAGAACCCTCAGAGTCCACGGCCTCTAATCAAGGTTGAGTTTAAGGAGCACACATGCCACCTCCAGGGAGTGGGACTTTTTTGTATATATATGAGCAGTACAAATCCAAGTTTTAAAAATCCCCACCACTACATGGATGAATTGTACAATTTAAAAAGTATTTAAAAAGTATTGAAATATTGAAAAGTAGTATTAAAAAAGTATAACACTAATCCATTTATTTAATGAATTCTTTGGCTGTATTGTTAAGACAGTAGCGTTATTCTTGTGACTGCAAAACTCTTGTTCACAGTGGAGGAGATTAAAGAACAGGAAAACAGAATTTGAACTGAGGAGGCTCTGGTCAGCAAGGACATGGCTTTGCTGTTGTAGAATTACTATATGAAAGAAATGCGCCCTGCGACAGACTGGCGACCGGCTGCGACCGACAGCTGGGATAGCCAGAAGAGAATGGATGGATGGATGTCACTCATGCTCAGCTATATGCCCTCTTACTATCCACAAACTGGGATCTTTGATAGACTGTAACACTAATTTCCAGAGAAGTGTTTGATCAGTAATCAGTGGTTTCTTAGATCTTGAACATAATCTACCCTGAAGCAGAAAAAAAGCTACATTGATGTTGTTTCTGTGAACAGCCATAGTGATCAGTTACAGCAGTGGTGGTGGGTAACACTGTGTTCAGATATTCAACGTCACAAGGCACTGTAATTGTATCTACATTTCCCATATCTGTGTGGCTAATGTAGGCTTTCGACACATTACGACACTATTGCATGTATACAAATGTTGATTGCTGGAGTGTGTGATTGTGATGACCTGACTCTGTCCAGATACCAATTGAGGCTGAATTAAAAGACATCATCATGCGTTGTCTCAGAGGTACCATTCGATGCGTAGCCCGGGTCATCAAAATGTCCCTGTCTGTAAATTTCTCAATCCTTAGTATCAGCACTACAAGTCTTAATGAAACACCTGCTATCATGACATAATAACACCATCTGGGTATTATAGAAACAGTGAGAATTGGAGATGAAAAACAACAGATGATATTTAGGAAATTGAGAATACAGTGTAAAGAGAGACATATGAATGAGAAGCTTTGTAATTAAACAAGAGACTACAAATAATTCCTCAGCATGCACAACAGAAAATCTTTATTCATGCCATTCCCATTCCTGCCAAAATCTTTAGCCTTGGATATATGTGTGTATTTCTCAAACAGTGTGTGTGCTGGATTTATATCCACAGTTGCTCCCTCCACTGTGAGACCTGATCCTGTCCTTACGAGAAGCTATTGGACTGGTTGTACTGAGAGATATTGAGTGTCTGCTGCTCTTCTCACTTACTCATCAGAATGAACTGTGATTTCACTTCTATGTGACTGTGTAAAATGCAGAGGTATCTATATCTTGCATTATCTAATCCTAAATGTTTCTTATACGCTCTTATATAAATAATTTAAAAAATGCAGTGTCTTGTTACAGTTATATATCTTTTTCTTGTCTGTTTGTCGTGCCCGCATGGCAGTAGGAAGATACATCACTGCAAGCTGCTTTCTCATATGTATCAGCAGATACATGGCTCATAAAATTCACAACACAGGGGATGATACAAATGTGCACTGTAGCTGTGTTGACTTTAAACAGATAGCAGATCCTTCACTCGTGGCTGTAAAAGCTGACAGTGAACTACATCTTCCTGTACTGAAGTATGAGTGATGTGAGTGACAAAAGTTCTCGCACTGCTGTCACGTGTCCAGTTTTCTGTTTCATAAGGAATGTCATGGTTACAGGTGTGTAAATATGTTTGTTTGTTCCCCGTCTCCCGCGTGGAGCCCGGGGGCTTGCTAGTAGAGATAAAACCAAAACAGGTTAACTGATAAAAAATGCCCCCAAAGGCATCAACAGCACAGATATAGCGGAAACTATCCACAGAGCAAAAAACTATTTCTGCTGTTGCGTTGTGGTAATTTGACATTTTAAATACTTTTTAAATCAGACAAAATTCAATCTTCACAATTCCAATTTTTTTGAATGAATTGAACTGAACTGAATAAAAGAAAAAAAACAAGCTGTGTGCAAGCACTTGGGTGACAGTGGGGAGGAAAAACTTCATTTTGTCAATGCGCTTCATTTTCTTTTTGGGTTTTTTCTTTTTCTTTGCTTCCCCACTTTTGCTTGTTTCTCTGCTATTGGCTCCTGTCCTGTCTTATTTTGGTCCTGAGGATTTTCTAATTCAGTAATGCTGGCCTCTGTTTCTTGTTTTTTCCTTGTCTCTTGCAGAGACTGCAAAGTCTCCCGCAGTACGATCTTTTCTACGTCTGTTTCTCTGTGATGTTTGCGTTCTCCTATTTTTGCTTCTCTACGATTTCCAGGTAGGAAGCTTTGGTCTTTTCCAGCTCTTGTTTCAAGTTCTGTGTCTTCAAATCCTTTTTTCACGCAGGGCCTCAGTGGCGCAGAGTTTGGCTTTGAGCTCTGCGATCTCACAGCGGATTCTCTCTTCTTGTTCTTTGCGTTTTGCAGCTTCCTCTTCCTGATGTTTTTGAGTTTTGAGAATTGTTCGATCTCTTCATGCTGCTTCTTAGTTGTTTTCAGCTCTGTGGAGTCTGTGTGTGGAGCTTCTGCTGTTTGTGTTGAGGTCTCCAGACTCAGCTCTGCAGTGGTGTTAGCTGTCTTGCTGTATTCAACAGAAGCTTCAGTCACCTCAGGGGTGAAGTTCTCCTCAGTGTTAGACTCGGGTCTGCTCCTACGAGCCTCTCCCAGCTGTTCTTGAAGCTCTTGAATGGCTTTTTGTAAATTTCCTCTGCAGTACTTCAACTGCAGGTGAAGCCAGTGGTTCTGGGTCTTGTACTTTGTGGTTTGCAGATACCATTTTGCAGTGATTTTCATCACAGCAATCTCCTCTCTCATGTTATATGGAGGTCTGCTATCATTGGGTATAAAATGTGGATTTGGCTGATGTCTGAAAGATTCTTTGTCGTAATTATTTCCATCCTAATGAAAATAAGAGATTGTTTGAAAGTTTTAAGTTTAACACTTCCCAGTTGGGATATTTGGTTATTGTGTTGTATCAAACTGGAAGTCTGGACTGGGAAACGTTTTCATGGGCATCCACTCTGGACAAAAATGAGACTAGTCATTAAAAATTAGAAATTACTTAAAACATTTATTTACAACATCATGGATTTGTGTATTTCTGACACCGACTTCATTGGTGTGTCTAGTTTTTGTTCTTTTTTTGTCTGTCTGGTTTCTCTGTTTCTCTGTCCTCATTCTGTCTTGCTAGTCTTGTCTCCCGTTCCCTGTATTCAGTCAGTCTGAGTCTGTGTGTTTTCCATGTTTTCCTGTGACTGGCCTCTGTTTGTTTCCTGCTTTATTCTGATAGTCATTTGTCCTGTGTGCGTCATGTTCAGTTTTGTTTTGCCTGTCTCATCAGGTGCATAATGTTCAGAGAGGGTGGTTAAATTCCCTCAGAAGAATGATGGTCTGTGATCTTTTAAAGGAATCTTATTTATGTTTTCGACTCCATATTTTTTCTTAGGCTCTATTAGAGTACCAAATTAACCCCAACTTCTTATACTGGGCCTTGGTGCAGCTTAGTTCATCCACTATCTAACACAAAATAGTAATGACCCCTTTAAATGGAAGGAACTTCCCTCCGTTTTAGGTAATTCAAGTGGTCTAAAGATGGGGCATTATAAATGAAAACTGATGTAAGCTGATGTTTTCTGATATACGTCCAATTTTCAGTGAATGAATTTTTGCACAGACGTATTTTGACTGTGAAAGACTGCAAAAATGTGCCTTTGCAATAATGAACTATTCCTTTGATTTTTTTTTTCAGAAGTAGGTCTTTGTTTGTTTTATTTGAGTCTGGTCTAACTACATCAACAATATGAATTAAAATACCAGCTCTTCTTTTCATCAAGAGTCAGTCAAGCTTAAGTAACCAGCAGAAAGGTCTTCTTCACAACCATTATGATTCTCGCCATCTAATAGGTCACCCCTTGATTAAATGTAATTACAATGAGCAATGTTTCAAATAGCAATTAATTAGCCTAATTAAACCAATGGAAAGATGATCGCTACGCTCTTAAAACTGACTATGGGTGCTTTAATTGGTGATTTAATGCACGCTGCAATGCAGGCCTGGTCACTGAATGGTAAAAATTACATTTCCATATTATTGCGTATTGACTGCTGTAATTCTTGTCAGAGTACAGTGCGGAGAAACAGTCTACTCTAAAATTTGTCGCACTGTAACGTATTTCATAACCTTTTTTCATGTCAGCCTCAGCTAATTTAGTTTGTCTATGTACTTGTACAGTATATACTGAGTCTGTATAATCCCATATAACATTTTCTATGCTATAATGTATGTTGTATTACATAGTCCATAATTTCCGATTATGCACTGTGCCCCTGGCAGTAGAGAACTGTTCGCGTTTTGCATGTTAAGGCAAAAATAACTAATAATAATAATAATAATTCAATTCAATTCAATTTTATTTATATAGCGCCAAATCACAACATAAGTCGCCTCAAGGCGCTTCATAGATACAGAGAAAAACCCAACAATCATATGACCCCCTATGAGCAAGCACTTTGGCAAGAGTGGGAAGGAAAAACTCCCTTTTAACAGGAAGAAACCTCCGGCAGAACCAGGCTCAGGGAGGGGCGAGGCCATCTGCTGCGACCGGTTGGGGTGAGAGAAGGAAGACAGGATAAAAGACATGCTGTGGAAGAGAGACAGAGGTTAATAACAGATATGATTCAATGCAGAGAGGTCTGTTAATACATAGTGAGCGAGAAAGGTGACTGGAAAGGAAAAACTCAATGCATCATGGGAATCCCCCGGCAGCCTATGTCTATTGCAGCATAGCTAAGGGAGGATTCAGGGTCACCTGGTCCAGCCCTAACTATATGCTTTAGCAAAAAGGAAAGTTTTAAGCCTAATCTTGAAAGTAGAGATAGTGTCTGTCTCCTGAATCCAAACTGGAAGCTGGTTCCACAGAAGAGGGGCCTGAAAACTGAAGGCTCTGCCTCCCATTCTACTTTTAAATACTCTAGGAACAACAAGTAGGCCTGCAGAGCGAGAGCGAAGTGCTCTAATAGGGTGATATGGTACTACAAGGTCATTAAGATAAGATGGGGCCTGATTATTTAAGACCTTGTATGTGAGAAGCAGGATTTTGAATTCAATTCTGGATTTAACAGGAAGCCAATGAAGGGAAGCCAAAACAGGAGAAATATGTTCTCTCTTTCTAGTCCCTGTCAGTACTCTTGCTGCAGCATTTTGGATTAGCTGAAGGCTTTTCAGTGAGTTTTTTGGACATCCTGATAATAATGAATTACAGTAGTCCAGCCTGGAAGTAATAAATGCATGAACTAGTTTTTCAGCGTCACTCTGAGACAGGATATTTCTAATTTTAGAGATGTTGCGCAAATGGAAGAACGCAGTCTTACATATTTGTTTAATATGTGCATTGAAGGACATGTCCTGGTCAAAAATGACTCCAAGGTTCCTCACAGCGTTACTGGAGGCCAAGGTAATGCCATCCAGAGTAAGAATCTGGTTAGATACCATATTTCTAGGCTTTTCAGGGCCGAGTACAATAACCTCAGTTTTATCTGAATTAAGAAGCAGAAAGTTAGCGGCCATCCAGGTCTTTATGTCTTTAAGACATTCCTGCAGTTTAACTAATTGGTGTCTGTTATCTGGCTTCATGGACAGATAGAGCTGGGTGTCATCTGCATAGCAGTGAAAATGTATGCTATGTCTTCTAATGATACTGCCTATATAATGTAAACAGAATTGGTCCTAGCACTGAACCCTGTGGAACTCCATAATTAACCTCAGTGTGTGAAGAGGACTCTCCATTTACATGAACAAATTGGAGTCTATTAGATAGATATGATACAAACCACTGGAGTGCAGTACCTGTAATACCTACAGCATGTTCTAATCGCTCTAATAGGATATTATGGTCGACAGTATCGAATGCTGCACTAAGGTCTAGCAGGACAAGCACAGAGATGAGTCCACTGTCAGAGGCCATAAGAAGATCATTTGTAACCTTCACTAAAGCTGTTTCTGTGCTGTGATGAGCTCTGAAACCTGACTGAAACTCTTCAAATAAACCATTCCTCTGCAGATGATCTGTTAGCTGTTTGACAACTACTCTTTCAAGGATTTTTGATATGAAAGGAAGGTTGGAGATTGGCCTATAATTAGCTAAGACTGCTGGGTCTAGAGATGGCTTTTTGAGTAAAGGTTTAACTTCAGCTAGCTTGAAGGCCTGTGGTACATAGCCGATTATTAGAGATAGGTTGATCATATTTAAGATCGAAGAATTAATTAATGGCAGGACTTCTTTGAGCAGTTTTGTAGGAATGGGGTCTAAAAGACACGTTGATGGTTTGGAGGAAGTAATTATTGAAGTTAACTCAGAAAGATCAATTAGAGAAAAAGAGTCTAACTTAACATCAATGGTACTAAGAGTAGCTGTAGATAATATTACATCTGTGGGATGATTACTGGTAATTTTTTCTCTAATGATAAAAATTTTATTTGTGAAGAAGTTCATGAAGTCATTACTAGTTAACGTTAAAGGGATTGTTGGCTCAAAAGAGCTCTGACTTTTTGTCAGCCTGGCTACAGTGCTGAAGAGAAACCTGGGGTTGTTCTTATTTTCTTCAATCAGTGATGAATAGTAAGATGTTCTGGCTTTGCGGAGGGCTTTCTTATAAAGCAGCAAACTATTTCTCCAGGCTAAATGATGATCCTCTAAATTTGTAACACGCCATTTCCTCTCCAGATTACGAGTCATCTGCTTTAGGGTACGTATTTGAGAATTATACCACAGAGTCAGGTACTTCTGATTAGAGACCTTAGTTTTCACAGGAGCTACAGTATCCAGAATAATAATAACCATTATTGCCAGTCATTGTCCAAAGCCTGCAGCCAGAAATATTCAGGGGGTACGCCTAACTCAAACCTCTGATAAATGTGTGTGTGTGTGCGTGTTTGTGTGTGTATGTATGTACTCTAGTGCAGTCTGGCATTAGTCACATCATTGTGATCCTCTTAGGCTAAAGTTTGAGATTTTTGTACAGTACAGTACAAATTTCAATACTGATTTCAAATTAGTTTTGCAAAAGAATGTGCAAAATGTGATATCTAGATATCTATGAAACCAGAGGGAGACAGGGAGATTTTGTTTTTTAATGTGTAATTTTGTTTGCTTCCCCAAATCCCACCCAACAGTTTATTGCAAAAAAAGGCCAAACACAAAAAAAAAAACAATCTGAGAGAATGGCTGGTTGTGGTTGTACCCATTTAGTTTACCATGCTTCTGCTGTTATATTCCAGCAGCTTTTATACATGCTCCTTTCAAGGACAGACAGAAAGCAGTATTAGAAGTGAGAGGCGGTGAACAACTCTGTTGTCTGTATTGTAGCCATTGCCACAACAGTCAATCCAACCATAGCAAATGAAAAAGTATACTTAGAAATCAATGAGAGGGTAACAACACAGTCAATTACAACTTAATTGACACATCCTAACAACTACACACTAAACTACTCATTTTCAGAGCATTGAGTGGGTGTAGAGTTTGTTGTTATTGTTTGTTGTTTTTTGAGTGAAAGGTGAAAAAGGACCTTCATTTAAAAGGATGTATGACCGTCAGCTCAGGAGGGAAGGGTAAACAAGCCTTTGTGCTCGCCGTTTGTGAACTTTGTTACTCTTGGCATCATCATCATGTGTTGTTCTGTCAGAATAAGATAAAAGTCCTGCAGAGAATACACCGACCCTACCAACGTTACACATACACAGAAAGCAGCCTTGAAAGAAATGTAGATTAAAATGGTTTACTTTGTCAAAATAAGTGTTACTTTGATAAATAGCACTCATTGCGAAATGAACATGCATGAAATACACACCATAAAAGAGTTCCTGAAACATATGCAATAGGAAAAATCCTTTCATTTGAAAGCAGGGCACATCATCAATCAATCTTCAGAAGTTTTCTGATGACTCTGCGGTGGTTGGATGCATCAGCAGGGATGATGAGACAGAGTACCGGGCTGTGGTCAACTCCTTTGTCACGTGGTGTGAGCAGAATCATCTGCAGCTCAACGTGGCAAAGACCAAGGAACTGATCATGGACTTCAGGAAGACCAGGAAACACTTGACCCCTGTTTCAATCCAGGGGGTCAGTGTTGACATTGTGGAGGACTATAAATACCTTGGAGTACACATTGACAATAAACTGGACTGGACTAAAAACACCACAGCACTTCACAGGAAGGGCCAGAGTCGTCTGTATTTTTTGAGGCGACTGAGGTCCTTCAACATCTGCCAGAAAATGCTGAGGATTTTCTATGAGTCTGTTGTGGCCAGTGCGATCCTCTATGCTGTTGCATGCTGGGGGAGCAGGCTGAGGGTCGCAGATGCCAACAGACTTAATGAACTAATCCGTAAGGCCAGTAATGTTGTGGGGATGGAGCTGGACTCCCTCAAGGTGGTGTCGGAGAGGCGGATGCTGTCCAAGATAAAGACAATGTTGGATAACACCTCCCACCCACTCCATGACATGCTGGTCAGTCACAGGAGCTCGTTCAGTGAGAGACTGAGATTACCGAAAAGCACCACTGAACGACACAGGAAATCTTTCCTGCCTGTGGCCATCTCCCTGTACAACGCATCCACTTAACACACTGGTTAATGCTACAGCTACACATGTTTCTTTTCCAGCTATTTATTTATGAGTGACTTATGTATGTATGTATATATATGTATATATTGTACTATTCTTAGTTAGCGGATTGTCTGTCTTGTCTTAATGTTGGTTTATAATGGAGCACTGTAACAAAAAATAATTTCCCCCAGGGATCAATAAAGTATTCTGATTCTGATTCTGATCATATGAACATTTGACCACTTATATTTAGCCCTGTTTGGTAAGACTTACACAAATGCACAAAAGGCAGCAAAGATGTGGCAATGTGAGGGAAAAAAGTAAACCCAAGTGAACTACTGCTGATACAGATGACGTAGGTGGAATCAAAGCATTTGCAAAAAGCCAACAAGAGTCCTTGCTTACACATTAATAAAGCTGAAAACTGTATAAAAACAGCTCTTTCAAGTGTTCTCATCCAGTTGTTTTAAACAACCAACGTGTGCTTGTAAGGTTGATATGAGTTGCTATGGACAAACTAAATGAAAAGTTGTCTATATGTAGCATAGTTAGTATATAAAATATCACGAATGGCCATCTATGTCCACTGTGAATCACCATTTTTTAAAAAGAGGGGGTGGCTTACGACACCAGGCATCTGCCACCTACATTGCAATTTTGACCTCAATATGTCAACATGATAAGGGAGGCCTCACTCAAGATGTCACAATGGTTTTACCCGAAACCTCTGGCGATATTAATCCAGGTCTTTTTTCACACCTTGGCTCATGTGTTTACGTGCATAATTAATACTCTTACGGAACAATCCCACTGGGGTTTAAATACCTGGCACTCTTAGAACTGAAGAAGCATCTTGGATAAGAGGTGAAACTTCTTCACAAAACTTAAAGAAGCCCAGTAGCTTTCTGTCAAAGCTCCTTAAAAATTTAGAGGTTCTTTGTTTTGTCATTGAGCAGTTTTATTTTGATCAATGTTAAGAGGGTAGGTTTCACAGGGATAGCTCAGTAGGTAGAGTGGTGGCCCCGTGATCGGAAGGTCGGGGGTTCGATTCCCCTGAACAGCTACCCTGAGGTACCCTGAGCAAGATACCGTCCCTACACACTGCTGCCCACTGCTTCACTGAGTGAATGGGTTAAATGCAGAGAGCGATTTTCCCCACGGGGACCAATAAAGTACACTTTCTTCTTCTTTCTTTCACTTTGCTGTATTCAATTCATGTTGTGACTTTACTGCTGTAAGTTTTTCCATTTGGGTGTTTCAAATAGATGATAATGCTTCAGAAAGGACTCATCTTAACCAAACCCTAATAACCAAACCTTATAATCTGGTGAATCTGGTGAAGGTTTGACTATATGGAAAAGTAGAACTACGGAAAAGAAAAGAGCAGCAGGTATAAGCTCAAATGTCAATAAATGTAGACAGATGAGAGAACTTCCTTAGTGGCTAAAATGTCCAATTTCAGGACTTCACTCTTGTAAGGCCTTCTTAGCTGATATCATTGACTTGAATCAGGCTCATGTTGCCATCTGCTTCAGAGATGTTTTTGTCATTCATTCAGTGAGACAGCCAGCATGAGACTGAGCAGGAGTCTGATAAAGAAACTGAGAACCATGCAGACATCACTCCCCATGTCGGTCAAAATCTGAAGAGCCAACCTTATTGCACAAAGGAATGGGGTAATGAGAAATACTGTGAGAAGAGGACCTGGTTTCAACTGTCAGGCTGCCCTGCAGCTGAGTGTCCATGAACCAGAGGTTGTTTTTGGTAGAGACTAAACCCTAGGGATTTCTACAAGGAGCTGACTGATCCTGCTTTGATGGAAGCTGTTTTACATGTGGTCAAGGACAGACGGGAGAAGATACTAGAGGACTAAAAAAAGGGGAAGGGAAAGTAAGAGAGAAAAGCAAGTTGAGGAGAGATAGTAAATTGAAGGCATGCACTTCCCTGAAACTGTACTTTTGTTGGCGAATTGCACATATTCGCACACATGCACAGCCATCGTTTTGTGGTGGGGTGGAATGGGAGTGGTGGTGGAGCCAAAAATTGATCCTTCCCAGAAGAAGCCAAGCAATCCAGCAGGTAATCTTACAGATAGATCTGCTGTCTAATAACCATCAAAAACAGTAAGACCGCTGCTGGATAACTTCCTGTCGTCACTGATACACTGCAACACAAAGATGCAGCACAGAGTGAAATAAAATTCACTGTGTGCTGTGGCTTCACTTCGTGATGTGGGAGACTGTCCCTCTTTAAAACAATCACTAAATCTATAACCATCAGCTGGAGGGTTGAGAAACAAGGAGTCACTGAAATGACAATGAGAATAAATACGAATAAGAAATATGATATCACATCAGTGTGCTTATTTTCGAAATCGACACAATCTAATCTATAGTCTTTTTCAGTGAATTAATGTTCTGATCTGTAAATATCATTAATTTTCCATTAAATATGCACTTGTGACTTTAGAGGAATGTCTCTTTAATAAACTTGCATTAATAATGGATGTTGTATTTTAATGGCACAAATCCCCGACAGTGTTGGAAGAAAGGGCATCTGGCATAAAAAAAACGATCTATCCACTGTGGGATCAGGAAGTGTATGTTTTGCTTAATAATTTCATTCTTACTAACTTAGTATCATTTGTGTAATTTATTTTAAAGCATCCTGACAGATACCGAGGTTTTGCGGATAATAATTATCCAATTATTTTGGAGTAAAGAAAATGAAAGATTTTCTTACATCTTACTTACTTTCTAACCATTATTACTTTAATCGGAACAGTTTTGAAAACATCAGCGTTCTCATGTAGATATCTGATATATATTGTACGATCTACTGTACAATATAAAGCACCTTGAGGCGACTGCTGTTGTGATTTGGCGCTATATAAATAAAATTGAATTAAATTGAAAATTGAATATTTATTTATATATTTATACAAAGCAAATTCATTATTGTCAAATTTCATAGTGATAGAAATTCTAGAATTTTTGTTTGCATTTAATTAAATAAGATTTATGTCTTATAATTGTGTGAAGCTCTTAAATGATTTTACGCAAACTAGTGGTAGTTCCCTAAAACTAGGAAAATAAGCTGTTTTGGTCTGACAGTGGCAGTTTTTATGAAACAGAACTAGCCAATTCTGTGTTTTTCTTTTTGATTGTTGCCGACTTTTTACGGGTCTTCTTTGGAGTTTTAATGTTGCTGAGTGCACTTGGTGTGTTTACAGTGTTTCAGGGTCGATCAATACAAAACCTACTTGGTTACTCCAGCTTAACCTGCAGGAGATTGTGCTTGCAGTGTGCTTTGCTGCTACACAGGAGATAAATTCATGAAATGCAGGAATAAAATCAGCTATCATAGATGATGAGCTCAAAAGGCGGTGCTTTGATTATTGAGCATGGAGGCATTTGTGTTAGCCCTTTAAATCGCAAACGATTAAAGAAAGGTGTTGTACTGCTTCAGAACCTTGTTGATGTGACACAATCAGTTAAACTGCTCTACTTACTTGGTCTGTTGAGTAATGGAAACGGCAGAAGTCTTGATTGCAAACTGAGGTTTCCTGGTGTGTCTGAGTCCATTTCATAGGAACTCTGGGAGATGAAATTAGGTTAGTGCATGATTGCTCAGTTCAAAACCACCTTTATAAAACTAATAAAATGCATCTGCATAATTCTGTCCTCATGTGCACAGTAAGGCAGCACCCTAACATTGGAAGCCGCAAAGCTTCAGTCAAACATT
Source organism: Aulonocara stuartgranti (assembly GCF_965226115.1). Taxonomy (NCBI): domain Eukaryota; kingdom Metazoa; phylum Chordata; class Actinopteri; order Cichliformes; family Cichlidae; genus Aulonocara; species Aulonocara stuartgranti. The sequence continues at coordinate 32,467,485 of NC_138958.1, forward strand.
CCAGTGTTTTGGTCAGCTGATGCAAGAAACCTAAATCCGAGGTCGTCAAAGATGGACAAGCGCTTATTGATTGAGTTGTTGCCAAAGTCTTTGCCGGGTGGCAATGTTGTTCTGGGGGAGTCTGCCAGGCGACTTCTCTTGAAAGAAGTTGTTCTTGGCCAGTAAAGAGGCCCATCCGAGAGGGCTTCATTCAGAAGCGCTCACGTATGTACTGTCAGTATATATGGCCCAAATGTTGATGACCCCTCATTCTTCAACACTTTTTACTGCACTGCCTGAACACCTAGACTGCTCACCTGTTCTTGGGGGCAACCTCAACTTTGGACTAAATGAAGTACAGCTGGAACTCAGTGCAATAAGCGATCCACAAATATAGTTAAACACTGGACTTTGCGACGCATGATGTTTTCTTCACCCTAACCATAGGGAATATACTTTCTTCTCACATGTCCATCAGTCTTTCTCACGTCTGGATTATTTCCTAGTCAGCAGCTCACTGTTGAGTGACATTTCAGACACTGAGATACAGCCTATAGCTGTCAGCGATCATGCTCCTGTGGCTTTAACTGTAGTAAATAAGGAGGTCATTCCTTATTTTATCAAGTTTTATCAAGTAAAAACTGGAGATTTAAAACATTATTGCTTAAAAATGAAAATGACCTGCCTGGAACATCAGCATCTGCTCAGAGATTCAGGAATTAGAGGGAACCATTAAATCCTTAGAAGAAGCCTACATGACCACGCTGGATCAGCAAATGTTGAGCAAAAGCAAAACTAGAATTACATGAAATTATTGATAAAAGGAAATCAATTCTTAGTAGTACAAAGACTTTTTGAACCTAGTAACAAATCAGGTAGATTTCTACCTAACCAGTTAAAGATTAATAAAGAAAAAACAACTATATGTTCTGTTAAAGTCTTAACTGGAAATACAGTATATGATCCTGATAGAATAAACAACTCTTTCAGGGACTCTTACAATACTTTATATTCACCTCAGATAAACCCAAAGACAAAATTGATCAATTCTTTGATAACTTAACCCTTCTCAAATTATCAGACAGTCAAGCAAGCAAGCACTGGATTTACTGCTGACATCAGTTGAACTCCAGGAAGCCCTAAAAAATATGCCCAATTAAAAGGTTTCAGGCCCAGATGGATTTCCAGTAGATTTCTGTCAGTCAGCTTTGACCACAACTTCTGCTCCCAGATATGTTTAAAAACCTTTAAAATAACTAGAAACCCCAATCTACAATTACTACAAAAACAAAATCCTGCATAGAGTGCACTATACAGGTCAAGAGATGTTCAGGATGGGTTTCCCTTTGCTCTTCTAGGAATGGGGGCCGCGGTTCTCCTTGTGATGGTCCTCCTGGCGCTCTCATGCTCTGGGAGGCCTCTGCATGTCTGGGGCCCAGGTCTTACCCATTCCACTCCCCCAGGACGATCACCACACCCAGTATTAGACACATATGTGTACACACAAGTGTCCACACAGGTGTAATGCCGTAATGCTCCACTTGTGAAAGTAAATCTGTTTGACGTTTTGCCTTCAAACAACAATTCTGATTGGTACACAGCTGAACAGAACAGGAAAAAAAAGTATTTTTATTTAAGTAACTGTAATACACCATATCATGTTTATTTTAAGTTATTTTTAGAATAACAGTGGTAGGAATGCCATGTACTATGAGTTCACTGGAAATATAAAATCCTGCTCCATAAGTTATTTCAGTGACATTTCTCAAATCCTCCTCACCACGCAGAGTTTGTCCAAACAATAAAGAGCTATATTATCCTTCAATTCAGTTCAATTCAATTCAATTCAATTTTATTTATACAGCGCCAAATTACAACAAGAGTCGCCTCAAGGCGCTTTATATTGTAAGGTAGACCCTACAATAACACATACAGAGAAAAAACTCAACAATCATATGACCCCTTATGAGCAAGCACTCTGGCGACAGTGGGAAGGAAAAACTCCCTTTTAACAGGAAGAAACCTCCGGCAGAACCAGGCTCAGGGAGTGGCGGGGCCATCTGCTGCGACCGGTTGGGGTGAGAGAAGGAAGACGGGAACAAAGACAATCCTTCAACAACAAAGAGTAGGACAAAGTGAAATAGTTTATAACACTTCTCTGTGACCACAGTCAAGGCACAAAGGACACAAAGAGATTTTCTGGTGCACGTTTATTAACAGTGATAGCTTTTCAGCTGCCCTCACATACACAGCCAGCACAGCTCCAGCTTTGTTGCACAGCTGCAGCCCCGTCTCTGTCCTCCTCTCCTCACCAGGTCTCAGCACGCTACTGAAAAAGGGGAGGGACAGTTGTATAACCATCATCAGCTGTGTCCACCAGCCTTCCCATGGCACTGCCCCTCAACCCGCTGCACCACCCTTTCCCTGCAGCTGAGCCAGAGACCACACCCCACCACATAGCTATATTGCATAAATGAGAGGCATTGATTATTTAATAATAATTAGAAGGAAAATGCATAAATTCAATTTTATGACTTCATATGTTTAGGTTTTTGCATTTATATGTTTAAGGTGATGTAAAGTTAGGCCAAAGTACTTTAATTTGAACTGAAATATATATGTACTAAATTGTTAACAAAAATGTATTGTCAAACTATCACAACAAACTGCTTTTTAACTGCTTAAAAATTAGGATTCTTGAGAAGCCCTAGTGCACAGAATGTGTTTTCAGGAAGAAAAAGTGTTCTATCAGAGCAGTTATCCTGTTCTATTGTCCACATTGCTTTTTTCACCATACTGACTGGAATCCACCAAAAACAAATTGAGCATTTTCAGACACATGGCCTGCACTGCCCTCTGAACACCCAACCTGTCAGAGCTTTGCAAAAGAGCAGCTAAACTCCAGTCACAGACCACAGCTCATGACACTGAATAAACACTGGTCTAAACTTTACAGCCTTAAAAAATAGCCTGAGATAGAGCTAAGTTAGTGTATAAATGAAGAGAGAGGGATGGGTATTTGTCTGTGTTACAGAGATGACATTTGATAATTATATTCCTGGTAAATATTTCTGCTATGAAAACTACTTCCATAGGAATCAATAAGATAAGTAGCAGCCAGGTGCTGTTAATGAAATGCACTTGATTAATTGATCATCAGCAAATGTTACCACCTCTACAAAACCAGAATTTTAGGCAATTTGCACATGTGGAACAATCAGGTGTTTGTTAAGGCAGTACCATAATCTGCGTAACCACTGCGAAGCAAACACATCCCGATGAATGGGGGAGGCTGAAGCTCAGATAGTAGAGCAGGTCATCTGCTAATTGCAAGGTTGGTGGTTCGATCCCTCCAGTCTGCATGCTAAATATGCTTGCAGGATACTAACCCCCATTCTAACATCAATGTGTGTGAATGTTAGATAAATAGACAGCACTTACATAGAAAGAGCATAAATGAATGGGTGAATAAGGCAAGTTGTATAAAGTGCTTTGAGTGCTCAGAGGGAAAAAAAAAAAGTGCTATCTAAGAACCAGTCCATTTACCAATCCTCAGAGACTTTGGGAAAAAAAACCCAGCTGTATCTCAGATTCTACAGTTCAAGTTCAAGACAGGAGAGTTAGAAGCCTTGTTTGGTTGAGTTGCCAGCAGGAAGTTGCTTCTCTAAAAACAGAGGAGGCTCAGGTTAACAAAGTTCCCACAAAAAATGGGTGTTTGTGTTCCAATGTTGTACCTCCACCAACGCTGTGGTGGGACCTTAAGAGACCCATGCATAAATTAATGACCACAATCTTCAATTAACTCAGACCTTCCCAAAGTGTGGGGCCCGCACCCTAGGGGGGGGTGCAGAGCCATTGCAAGGGGGGGGCCCGCTGTACAAAAAGGAAAAAAAAAACGCTTGGACACTGCTTGCATAATGGACAGGTTTTTGACGGGGCTCCCACACAAATGCAAAGCAGGAGATGAAGCATTGCTGAATATGTTTCTAAACCAGCTTCATTCTAAGCCAAAGACTAGAAAATATGGTGAAGCATATCTGACGTTACGTGACCAACTCTGTATTCATTGTCCACACCTAAACGCAAAAAAGGAGTTTTAAAAAATCTCAGTTTTCGGTGATTCGAAACGCCATTTACATGTGGACGAAAGGTCCAAACACATAGAAACAGCTGCGTTTTCAAAAATACCCGTGTAGGTGTGGACGTAGCATAAAAGAGTTAGTAGTTTATTTTCTTTCTTACTACCTGTCATTTATTGCAGATTACTTGTATTTAGTTAATTGTTTGAGGTGTTTGAGGTGTGAAATGTTCATTCACATAAGTGCTTGCTACCTAACATTCACACACACGTTCATACTCCGATGGATGTATCGGAGAGCAACATGTGGGATATTTGGCACACAGACTGGAGCAGACTGATATCGAACCAACCTTCCGGTTAGTAGGTGACCTGCTCTACCACCTGAGCTACAGCCACTCCACATTGTAAAGAGAAGTGGGCAAAACTCCCTCTACAGCAATGAGAATGTTTGATAAAGTCATGCTGAAAATGATTACTTCAGCTTATTGCCGTTAAATGTGATTTCCAATAACATCTTTGAGATAAAAGCTGATTAAAAAATGTGTGACATGTTGTCGAGGTGCAGATCTGCAGGTTGGCAAATAAATGTAAATGAATGAATTCATTCATCATGACATGAACAGGTGGTACGTGCACATTTAAAGAAGCTAAGTGAAGACTCAAATGAGGACATGATGTGTATGCATATTAATTGTCACGGTCCTGGGTCGGTTCGACCCAGTATTTTGAGTTTCTTATGTTTTGGTTTATTTTTGCATTATGGATTAGTTCTTATTCTCTGGTGATACTGTTTTGATTTTAATTATATTCTGATTCTTTAGTTATCCGATGATGATGATGTTGATGATGATGATTTCTGGTTTAGGTTTTGTTATCTTGCCCTCATGTTTGGTTTAGGTTGCCTGTGCTTAGTCTTCTCTGCCCATATGTCCCTCTGTCTGTCCATGACGTCATTATGCCTGTTTACGAGTCTGTGTCTCTGTCTGTCGTGTGCTTCCTGTTTTATTTTGTAGGTCTGTGTCCTATGTCAGTGCGTTCAGCGTTGTGCTCTCCCTGTCTCGTCAGTGTAATCAGCGTCAGCCGTGTCTCCCAGCTGTTTCCTCTTCGCTCCGTTCACCTCTTGTATTTAGTGTCTGTGTCTTCCCCTACTCGGTGTCGCGTTGTTAACGTCTGTTCACCCTCGCTTCCTCTGTGTGTTCCGTTTGCCAGCCAGCCTACCTGCCTAGTTATTCTGTTCTTCCAGTTTAGTTAGTGTTTTTCTGTTCTGCTTCTTACCAGCAATAAAGCTGTGTGTTTTGAGTTACTTTCGCCTCAGTGAGTCCTGCATTTTGGGTCCTCTCTTCCTGCCTGCCTACACAGACATGACATTAACACAAGTTTAATATTAAATTCAGAAATGTAAAATGCAAGATAATACATATTTGACAGCAATCTTTGAGCTTGCTTCATTAAACTTAATTTTGTTTAATGTTTTTAGATGAATAAAGACATTTCCGCCAGTTGTTAATAAAAAATTCACCAGAACCCAGAAAAATGTGTCCAGCAGTATAATTTGCTGTGAGCACTTTGTGTCTGAAATAACAGTTTATTTGTTTTAGAGATGCTGCTTATAATATACGTTGTCAGGGTAAATTCATTTTGTAAATGATTAAGATATTAATCATTTGCAGCTGTGACATCAGGTCACAATATAATCTGAAATCTGCCTTCTATTCATTTAAATTATTCAAACTTTGGGAAATATTAACAACATAGAAGATCCCACCACCCAGGCTTTAGTGGAGGCTATTGAAAACCTCTAAAGCCTCCAACAGACTACATTAACTCTCCCAAATGCTTAACTTTAAATGTAGCCTCTTTACGTCTCCTTAATCCTAATTAGAGAAATTCTTTAAAGGGGTGTTAAGTCATCTAATGGGTGTTTTATTTACAAGGCTTGAAACTTGAAGCCACAGAGGGTGGCAGAATAGTCTATGAGTCACTGGTATTGATCAACAATCCCATTAAAGCCGCTGCAGATATTTTATGGCTTCTACCGATTTCTTTTTCACTGTCCTCCCTTTACCTTTACTGCCCTCCCTCTGTGTAACAAAGGCTAATCTGTCAAAGTCTGGCCCAGAGGTGGAAGCATTTGAAAAGCTCTCATTAAAGTGGCATTCAAAGATCCAGACACGCAGCTGGAGGTACATTGAGCCAGTATCCATACCAGTTAACCCTGTTTACCTCTTCACAAAGGAACCTAATCTTTCAGCAGGCCTCTTGCTGGTATCATTTACAATCAGTGTCCCTTTTTCTTTCAGAAGTGCACAGATGCTTTCAAAATTATATCCATCCCTCCCTGCTCACTGCCCCAAAATGTCACTGGGTTCATTTTAACATCATGGCTCTTCATTCATATTGTTAAAATAAATAAATAAATAAATCCACAAATAAGTACACGCTCCACACAGCCATTCACACTCAAAACACTGTACATAATCCCTCTGATCTCATAGCATTTCCTTCGGGCTGCTCTGACACAAACAAAAGCACAGGTTAATATAATTTTCTGAATACACCTTCAGCCAGCACCGATGCGTTATGAGGTTAGAAGTTTAGAGGGCTGCACAGTGTGAGTGTGCACATCTCTGTATGCTGATATATGTGAGGTTTTTAAAGCCAAATTGTGTCTGACAGGTTGACAGAACAATGGAAAGTAGCCTGTGTACTTCTGTCAGGATTTATGTCAAACTCCAGTAAAAGTATCCACACTCTGCCTTCTGTTGCTCATCATGCTCTTCTTTCTCTCTCACACACACACACATACACATAAGCCCAAATAAATAAAATTAACTCAAAGACATGCTTTCACCCTTGTGAAGCTGAATTTAGCAGCTGTGACAGGTGAAATCATTTATTTACTGGGGTGCATACTGAACAGCATGGCCTCTCACCAGCTCTCTTGTTGGCTAGAGATGGCAGCCTCACCTCGGAGAGCCTGTGACAGCTGTGGGCAGCTGGTCAAAAGGTTATTGTGCCTTCTGCATACACACACAGAGGGAGGCACACAACATCATAGTGGTTCGAGCACCTGCTGTTTTTTTGTTGTTGTTCAATTCAGTTCAGTTTTATTTATAGAGCACCAATTCACAATAACAGTTGCCTTATGGTAAATACCCTGCAATATTAGAAAGAACGCCAAACCATAATGCCCTGTATAAGAAAGCACTTGGTGACAATGGGGAGAAAAAAAGTCCCTTTTAACCCTTTAAGACCTACCATAGAACCAAGTCCGCCAGACCTTATATTATATTTTTACATGCTGTAGTGCCATTTTTGGGAGAATTTCAAGTTGCTATACAATAATACAACCATTATAACCCAAATTTTAATAATATGTATGCATTAAGTGCATAGTAACTACATAAATTGCAAAAAAGTGCAATAAACTACAAAAAAATTAAAAATAGTTTTTGTTTTTTTAACATAAATTTCTCTAACTAGAAATATAAGAGGCTTATCCCTCAAAACTGTAAATACAAAGAAGTTGCACAAAATAGTTTCCCACCACAGGATCTTTATTTTGAGTGTCTTCATAGTTTTATTTTTGAAATACATAAATTTTTATATACTGCAGGAAAAACGAAAATAAATATTGTAATGGAAATTTGCAAAAAAAACAGCATGTGCATCAAAATAAACTATTTCCAGCAGTGTAATTTGAGTTCTAAGCATGCCAGCAATGATACAGAAAGTCATAAAGTCAAAGATAACTTTTAAAAACACCAGTATAGGTTTATGAGGCCCTGAAGTTGAAAAAAAAAACTACATTTACGTGAAAATGACGTCACTTCCGGTCTCGGGCAGCTAATGAGATGATGATGAGATAACCTTTATTTGTCAGTTGCAGGTCTTTTGCCCACAACCGAGATGACAGACCTTGCCGACTGTACATACAATACACAAACATCACATTGGGGAGACAGGTCAGGCTAGGTAGCGAGGAAAAAAACATCGAAATGTGTAACACAGAAGGATAATACAGGAATGCACAGATATCAACACACCATAGGAACATGGGAAACATGGGAAAGAGTTACAGTGTGTACATCTGATCTGGGACCGCTGCAATCTTTCGACTGCGCCTCCACTGACCCGGTGTCCACATCAGAGGGGAGGTAAGCGTTGGAGGTAGCGTTGGATCCGGGGTAGGGAGGGTGATGCATCAGTGAGTGCTTATCAGTATCAGTATATGTATGTGTGTGCGTGTCCATAGTTCAGCTGAGACAGTGACCTTCGCCCTGCCAGGCTAAGTAAACAGTCTTCCAGCCAACCCAGGTGGCCTTGCATGGAATGGGAAGGAACAGACTCAACACAGTCGTTATTAGGGAGTTTTTGTTCCAGCCTTGAGCTCCGGCCTTGAACCCACAGCTGGCACCGAAGGGGTAGCCGGATTATGATGGTAATTTTTCTTTGCGACAACTCATGAGAATTTCAAAGCTGTTCTTTAACACTCCGACACTGGTCTCTCAATCTCCTGTTGGAGAACCGCGAGCTTCCCGATGATGGTATCAAACTTGCTGGTGTTTTCATTCTTTTGCCCAAACAGCCGATTCTGAGAACTCACAACTGCAGTGAGCTGTTCCGCGATGCAATCCAACTAATGGCAGACATGCGATAGTTCACGCTGACGTCTATTCCAATGTAGGAAGTGTTACGAACAGCTGATCGGATCGGCAAAGCCTGTTTCTGGAATATTATGTTTTTGTTGCTGCAAGCGCTTTTCATGCAATTTTTGCAAAGCTATATGTGGAAGGAAACCGTGACCGAGGACAAGCTGATGGCATAAGATGTAAGTACAACTCCTACGGTTTCATATGCAAAAAAAATTATTGCGCTAGCTTACGTGGTTCCAGTTCTACAGGTATTTAAAAATAGTTATGCAAAACAGAGCGTGCCTGCTCTGACCGGCTTTAAAGGGTTAAGAGGATGAAATCTTTTTGGAGTTTTTTGGGCTCAGTAACATGTTTTGGATCCTATTGAATAAAAAACGAAGTCTGTTTTATAATTTTTGACTATAACGAATTGGAGTTCATTAGCATATTTTTCGGACCATAAGGCACACCGGATTATAAGGCTGTGATGCCACAGTGTTCGTATTACTTTGGGACCTGAAGTGGACGGAGTTTTGGAGCCAGATTACTCTGCGAGGCTTCTGACTACGGTAGCAATCCAACCAGCAGTGCGGCTTCATACTTACCAAAGTTGTACTAAAACATTTTTGACAGATTTGAGCATCGTGTACCACATAAAATTGGTTCGAGATAAGTAAGCACAACCAGAATTCATACATAAGGCGCACCAGATTATAAAGTGCACTGTCTATTTTTGAGAAAACTGAAGGATTTTAAGTGTGCCTTATAGTGCGGAAAATATGGTATCTTTTAGCTTCATAGTGGGCTCGTTTGTGAAAAAGGCTGTTTAAAGGTCTCTTATGTTTTCTTCTTTTGGCACGATAAGTAAAAATATATTTGCTACCAACACTGAATTCTTTAACTTCATGTCTTCAAGTCTGTTCAAAAAAATCTAAATACCACATATGTGTGTAAGGAGTAATCTTAGAAATTAAGTTTCTAATCATTCAGAATCTGAGTGTACATCACAGACCTGTAGCAATGGCACAATTGACCTAAATTTTACTAACTTAAACAAGAATTCATACAGACTAACTATGTAGGCCACAGTAAGTCCAGTGTTTTGAACTTTTACTCAAATTTTTCTACATTTTTTGGAGAAAGAACATTTTATTTCAGAAAACATATAGATGAGAATATTCTTTTAGGCTGGTACTGGTGAACTAGGCAAACTATTATCTTTACTCAATGTAATATAATCTATTAAAAGGAAAAGGAAAAAACACCCCTTTATGGTAATGTAAAATATTTAATGTGAGCCTGCAAATGTTGTCTGAGCAACATTACTATGGAAAAGCCTGTTCAGTTTTGTGTCATGCATAAGGGGGAAGAAAGCACCAAATTGACACATCCAATGCACTATACCAAAAAAAAAAACAAACAGTTGGTATCACCTACATTTAAGAAGACACTCAATTAAAGTTTCAGGAAGTCATATTCATATTTTAAACTTGGAAGCTTTATAGACTTTATAATTGTAAACCAGCAGAAGCAAGGTACTTAGTAGGTGCAGAGTTAATGTAAGCACTGCAACAGTGTAGTCAGATACCTGTATGTTTAATTAACATTTAATTTTCAGCTTGTAGTTGCAGGTGTCAACATTAATTAGACTGCCCTTTCCAGCTGTGGCCTTCACAGCCAATATAAGCGGATTATTATATTTAAGCTCAAGTGAATCATTTTGAGTTGTAGGTGAGTGCAGTTTATATTAAATGTTTTTTTATTCCATAGTGGATTTTTCTTTACCAAGCTCTTTATCAGGAACACCATGCTAATAATAATAATGGATTGCATTTACAATTCCACTATTCAGTCACTCTTACATTCATACACTGGTGGAGGCAAGCTATAGTTGTAGCCACAGCCGCCCTGGGGCAGACTGACAGAAGCGAGGCTGCCATATCGCGCCATTGGCCCCTCTGGCCATCACCAGTAGGTGAAGTGTCTTGCCCAAGGACACAATGACCAAGACTGTCCGAGCCGGGGCTCGAACCGGCAACCTTCCGGTTACAAGACAAACTGTCAACTCTTTGAGCCACGATCGCCCATGTACCATGTGATAGGACCTGTATTTACAGTCCTATCATTCTTGGTTTCCAAAACATTTTGAAGTTCTTCTTTGGGTTGCTGTTCTACCACATCGCAAAGATGGTTTGCTGGGTTCAAGTGAGTTACTCGGGGGTCCCACTGAACAAACTGTCATATTGTGCTGGATGATGACATTAAAATTAAATATCAAACTGTGCACACACAGGTAAACATGGGCATCAAGAAGCATTTAAACCCCACCCACCACCCTTGAAATTGGATTTGTTTGGTACTTATTCCCAATGAAGCTTTTAAATGACTGTTTGGTCATTTCCTGCAAAGAAGGATGTCTTTGGACACTCCTTACACACATGATTATTGAAAAGTAACAATATCTAATAGACAAATAACAGGAAAGTTAGTTAATGTAAAGTGGAAAATAGTGGCCTTGGCCCATTTTTATTTGATTTTTTTTTTTGAGTTGGACAGGGTTTTGTGTTGGTGCCATTACATTTAAAATGAGTCAGTTTAAACATTTGAATATTGGTTTATAAGATTTGCAAATCATTGCTTTCTGTTTTTATTTGCAATTTACACGCAGTAGAAATTTTGTGGAGTTGGGTTTATAGGTGTACTTGGAGACAGCCACTGATCTAACTAGTAAACTTGTCTCACTAAGAAATTAACCAAAATGCCTTGTACAAATAACAGTCTAAAATACCAATATTAGGTAGCGTACAGATACTCTGTTTTATGTCTGTTATATGTACATGTTACAGTATCAATTTTGGCATTTAAGTTTTTATTGATTTTGCAAGTTTTTTGAAAACATATACTTAAACCTGTATAAGAGGGGGGAAAAATACACAAAAAACACAAGAAAACTGCTGGTGTGCACCCCCCCTATAAAAGTCTAAGAAAAGGAAAGAGAAACTAACAGTGGGTTCCAAGAGAAGAAACACAGAAACGAGCAAATTAAATTGAGAGTAAAGTAACATTTGGACCGGTGGTCACAGTTAATAATCCTTCAGATTATGATATTATGGTCATGATTTCCTGTTTGCTTCAGATAGCTCCAAGAGTAGTCCCAATGTTTATCTTTTTCTTCTGCATCATTTTTAAGTTTATTCAGCATGGACTCATAGGAAGCAGTCTCTGCCATTACTCTGATCCAGTCTTTCAGCTCAGGACGTACTATGGTCTTCCAGTGCCAAAGGATAATCCTCGATGCAATTACCAGTCCACCCATAACAACCGTAAAAATATTATTATGAATTCTTGGAATATGAGACTGGTCTCCTAACAAACACAATTCAGGAGTTAAGGGCACTTCTAATCCTCACCAACCTTTTAAAACTGTGACGACTTTTAATAGTATCAATTTAATAGTTTAGTAATATCAGTATAAATTTTTATTAAACGTTTTACATAAATACCCGTCTGTTACAGCTCAGAGATTAACAGAATGAATGTAATGAATATGAATGCAGACAAAATAGAAAAATATGTATGTTTTTCTCTGTGTGAAAGAAAAATAAAACAATAATTTTCTTTATCATCTTTTTTTATTTTACTCATGATAGGAAAGGAAGTTTGTTATAATTGCACACTATCAGCAGTAATATAATGAGCATTACTATCTTTATTTTGCTCTCTCTCTACTTATATACGATGATATATTATGATGAAATATTATGATGATATGCCACATCATTTATCTTCTCTGTTGTACTAATATATATAGCAAAGTAGTCTTAATGACCTTATAGTACCATATCACCCCATCAGAGCACTTCGCTCTCACACTGCAGGCTTACTTGTTGTATTTAAAAGTAGAATGGGAGCCAGAGCCTTCACTTTTCAGGCCCCCCTTATGTGGAACCAGCTTCCAGTTTGGATTGAGAAGACAGACACTATCTCTACTTTTAAGATTAGGTTTAAAACTTGCCTTTTTGCTAAAGCATATAGTTAGGGCTGGACCAGGTAACGCTGAATCCTCACTTAGTTATGCTGCAATAGACGTAGGCTGCCGGGGGATTCCCATAATGCATTGAGTATTTCTTCGTCAGTCACCTTTTTCACTCACTATGTGTTAACAGACCTCTCTGCACTGAATCATACTTGTTATTAATCTCTGGCTCTCTTCCACAGCATTTCTTTTATCCTGTCTTCCTTCTCTCACCCCAACCGGTCACAGCAGATAGCCCCGCCCCTCCCTGAGCCTGGTTCTGCCGGAGGTTTCTTCCTGTTAAAAGGGAGTTTTTCCTTCCCACTGTCGCCAAAGTGCTTGCTCATAGGGGCTCATATGATTTTTGTTTTTTTCTCTGTATGTATTATTGTAGGGTCTACCTTATAATACAAAGCGCCTTGAGGCAACTGTTGTTGTGATTTGGTGCTATATAAATTAAATTAAATTGAATTGAATTGAATAGTACTAAAATCTCTGTGTTTTCCATCGGGCCTATCACAGCAGTCACAGGGCAAGAGGCAGGGTACGCCCTGGACAGGTCAGTGATCTGTCGCAGGGTTAAGAGCGGTCTCTACGAAGCAACTGTTGGATTTATACACTATTGGAAGATAATTTAGACTTCATCTCTGGAGAGAGTACCCGTGTATGTGCGCGTGTGTGTGCACGTGGTGTTCTTAGTGCCCCTCAGTAGGAGTAGTGTTATTTAGCGGAAGGAGTGCTGAAGTTGCATGTCCTCAGCCTGTGCTGCCATCAGCAGTGGCACGGACGTTTTTGTGTGCAACCGTGTGTGTGTGTGTGTGTGTGTGTGTGTGTGTGTGTGTGTGTGTGTGTGTGTGTGTGTGCGTGTGGTAGACAGGCTGCGAGACAAGGTAATTACCACAGGACCCTTCATCTGGCTTCCACTCACCCCTCAAGTTCAACAGAGCAACAAAGAGGAGCTCTGTCAGCTGAACTTGCAGTGGAGATGTGTGAGTAGGCACCAGTGTGTGCACAAGAGCTTAAAAAAATGAAGCCCATAGCCTTTTTTTTACATGAAGAGAAACAGGAAGGCATCTGTGCATAGGCACAAGTTCAATAAAAAAAAAGAAAAGATAAAAACAACCCCACTAGTATATTTGTCTGCATTTATCAGCCTTGTGTGTGTGTGTGTGTGTGTGTGTGTGTGTGTGTGTGTGTGTGTGTGTGTGTGTGTGTGTGTGTGTGTGTTCTCCCCCGGCATCACTGGAGTGTTACCTAGGCAGGTGCGGTTGTCTGCACCCTGCTGTATAATGGGATGTGTTCAGTCTGTTCCATGCTGTACTTGTCTGCTAGGTCTGAGATGGTGTTCCCGATAATTCTCAACCCCCCTGATAGAGGCTGTGACTCTGCAGCTGGGTGAAACACAGTGAAAGACAGCAGTGGACAGCAGCATTGCATTCATGTTCTTATCTATGTCCACATTAGCGTTTCCCACATGTTTAAATAGGTAAGTTAGTTAATATGAAGAAGAAATGTGGTTATTCTGACACCTAGACATTAATTAGCTGCATGAAATTAAACATGGCAGCTTTTCGACCAAAAACTGGAGTCTTTTTGTCTGTGTGATGATTTGTGTCAGTAGTATTTGATGCCCATAAAGTCCCTCTGGTAAACAAATGGACTTTTAATGTTAGAGTCACACTACTGAGGCAAACGCACGTTTTAGTGTGGTAATGTGTCTATATTCAACATTTAGTGTGGTTGGTTTAATTAAACACTCTTATTATAGAATATAATAATAATAATATAACAATTAGTTATTGATCGAAAACCATTTAATTTTTTTATTTGATGCATATGTATTCCAATAAACCATGGGTGCCTGGCTGCTTCTTTCATTTCTCTGTGGTTCAAAAACCATTTCTCCCCCCGCTACACACTCTGCAGATCTGCTGCAAGCTCTCAGAAAACAAAGAGTTACAGTCAAGAACAAATTACAGTCAAGGTGGAGTTGGAGTCTATTCAGTTGGGAGACAGGAGGCTTTCAAAGGAGGGTGAGGGTTATTGAGGACTGTCACAATAATGACATTCAGCCTGCCAGTTGGAAAGTAGAAGACAGGAAGGCTACCAGTATTTAAACTAGAAATTGGAGCAAGGGAGCTGTTCCATAGAATGAATTCTCCCTGATGAATAAACAAATAAAATTTGATTAGCACTGGTCTGCTTAAGGTTATATAAAGGTTCACTCAGTGAAGCAGTGGGCAGCCACCAACACAGCACCTGGGGAGCAGTGTGTAGAGACGATACTTTGCTCAGGGGTACCTCAGGGTAGTACTTCAGTGGATTTAACCCCAGACCTTCCAGTCATGGGGTGAACACTCTACCTACTGAGCTGTCTCTACGGATGAGATGCAAAAAAGAGCCGGCAGGTACTCGAAAAAAACCTTAGACTCAAATGTCGGAACAGTTTTTTCCCTCAGCATGGCATGTAATAAATACTGACAAAGAAAATGGCGGCCGTTACAACTTATATCCAAAAAGATATAGTTTCATGCATCTGTCAAAATACTCGCCTCGGGTCTCTCCTCCTTCTGCCTCACCTTTCCCTCAACCACCACTTGCTAATGTTACTGAATCTGTGGAAGTGCCGCCATAGCCACCACCAAACAATTGAGTTATTTTTACACATCTGCCAGCATCTGGCCAATCCACCACCTTTCATTGTTTTATACTGTAACGGGAAAAAAAGAGTCCAGCTATGGCTGCATATGTCTTTAGTAGTAATTTCTTTTTGTAGAGGGCTAGCAAAACAAACCTTTTCGCGGGCATTGCCGTATTGGAATCCCGACTTCTCTGACGAGGCTAACCAGAACTCCGTTTACTCAAGTGTGACATTATTCCCAGGTCTGTGTTCCGATTTCCGAGGTAAGCAAACACAACACGCGAAGTAACGAAAAATTACCCAATCTAAATCCCAGTAACGATTAACGTGTTCCTGATTTTGGCATAATAACTAGTTACCGTGCTCGTTACCACAATAATAACGTAGTTACTGTTACGCGTTACTTAATAACGTTAGTCCCTACACTGGTCATGATTAATTGAAAGTTTGCAGCAGCTCTGCAGGAACAAGAAACTACATGCATTCATACAAAGACATATTGGCTTTGTTACCAAAATATTTCCTCTCCTACCCTTTACACCATCAAGAAATACTTACTAAATTATGATCCTCAATTCATTTGAAAGGAAAAGACATTTTTCCCTGCTCTGCAAAGCACTTAAAAACTCATCTAGAAAAATGTCTCAGTCCACAGACCTTCCTGTCATTTGTTTCAGTTTAGTGAAAATCTGGTCAGTATCGAAAATACTCATAGATATGCTCATAGAAAAACAAAAAAAGCGCTAAAGGATGCTTCCACTTCACTTTGGCTGATTTAATGCTTACCTCTAATCACCATTCATTGTAGAAGAGATGTAGCAGAAAAGATTGTGAACTTAAAAGCAAAGTAATTTCATCACCTAAGTGCTAAATTGCCGATTTGTGTGCACAATGGAATATTATTTAAATTAATATGTGCACTGCCCATCGTGTGCTCAAGTGGCACTTTTTTAAATTGATAGGTGCTCATTTTTGGAGTGAATGCTTCATCTGAGTAATGTAATTCATATACCGAATCTTTGATCTTTTTGCACTCAAAGCTGCCATGTGGTCAGAGGAGCATGGTAGAACAAATGTGATCAATGGTACAATGGTAATTTTAGTGGTGATTTCAGTTATAAATGCAATACTGTGCACAAGTCTTAGTGCCCCCAATTTCTTTTGCCATATTGAAATGGCAACTCAATTTATTGAAATGTGCCCAAATATAGGGCTGCCATGATTAGTCAACTAGTCACGATTACGTCGACTATCAAAATCATCGACGACTAATTTAATAGTCGACCATCGTTTGAAGCTTTGTAAGATCCCAAAAGATGTGGGAATAAGTAGTAGGATTTAAGAGTGTAATAACGGACTGAAACAGAAGATGGCAGCACTGCATGTACAAGGATTTCAGCTGCCGTTAAACCCCGAAGAAGCAGTAGCAGTGTCCAGTATCGTAGCTGTGTCCAAATTCAGGGGCCGCATCCTCCTATGCCTGCATTTGTAAGGCCGATTACGTTACAGCGTCACGACGAAGACTGCGCCCTTCATTTCCCCAGATTTGAAGGATGGGTCCGGTGTATACTTTGTGGCCCAACCTACCCCAGAATTCAAAGTGCGGCCCTGCTCAGTTTCCAACAATGGCGGCAGCTAGTTTTAATATTACTCTTATTATTCTTTCTGGGTCATAAAATAAACGTTTAACATATTTTCAGACAAGATTGTAGCTGTGTAAACCTCAAATATCTGCTCAGTTTATCAAGACACCACATATTTTCAAAAGTGCTCCGACATTTTCGGAGACGTCTGTTACCCACCAGCTCTAGCTAGCCGGGGTTCAAGGCTCACTAGAGCCGGTGAGAACACCGGACTCCCGGCAAATCATTTTCAAACCCACCGCCGTCTTTCGCTACTCAGGTTAAACATGATATATAAGTCACTTAGATAACTTAAAAATATTATTTTTCAGTATTTTCTTTGTTCCTGAGTAAATCGGTTTGGCTGAGATTAAAGTTATAGTTTTTACACAGCTGAATAAACGTCAAGCAGACAACTGATTATCAGAAGTGTGAGATGCTCGAAAATATACTCCGGTGTCCTGTTATAATTTAGATAGCAAGAAGCAGACGGCTGAGTTTATTAAACTCCACCGAAACAATCTGCAAATTTCATAGAAATTTAATAAACTATCATCTTGTCTTTATTTTTAGTTAGCACATACCTTAAACACTTAAAGCTATAAGCTAATGATAGTTATATAAGAGCAGATGCATGCTGGTGCAATAAGCTGTATGTTTTACGTACAATGGATGTATGATCTGATTAGTCGACTAATCGCAAAAATAATCGGTGACTAGTCGACTATCAAAATAATCGTTTGTGGCAGCCCTACACAAATATGATATATGAGACAAAAACAGAGTCTAATGAGCTTGAAAATAAATATTTTGTATGACCACATTTATTTTTCTTTATTTTAACTCAGTGGTTCCCAAACTTTTTTTGCTAGGCCCCCCTTTGTTTTACAAGGAAAATGTTCGCGACCCCCCCGCACGCACAAACAAACACATCCTCCAACCACACACACCCATATTTTGCTCCATTGGGGATTATTTCGCACCTCAAACTTTTAGTAAACAATTAAGCAAATACAAGTACTCTAACTCGTAACTCTTTTACGCTATGTCCACACCTACACGAGTATTTTTAAAAAAGCAGGTGTTTCTATGTGTTTGGACCTTTAGTCCACACGTAAACAGATTTTTTACAACTCCTTTTTTGCGTTTACGTGTGGACGAGGACTAGAGCTCGTCACACAACGTCAAAGGTATATGCCTTTTTTCACGTCATGCTGTGTGCCACGTTATTTTTTACATGAGATGCATTGCAGAATGGCAGTTACTGTCCCTCCATTTGGAAAGGCAGAGGTGTCACGGTGTAATTATTTTGCGTGTAGTTGTTTTTTTCCTGTGTAATAGTATTCAACATTGCTATTAATACATTTTTCAAAAAATGCCTCTCTGTGCAAAATGGGTTCAAAAACATAAACAACTGTAGGATAATGTTTGTCCGTGATTTGAACCGGGGGAACAAATCGTGGCAGGATCAGCCTGATATTATTTGTATCCCACTGTAACTTTACTGTATAAAGAGCTAACATCTCCAAAATGTCAGGAGTAGTTAGTCATTACAACAAGTGTTTGTGAACTAAAAAGCAAGAATGTGGAAAACTGTTTGTCCGTGATTTGGAGAGCCCAGCGCTGCTCCCGAGGAAGGGAAAACCAATTATGTAGGGCAGACCTACCTCGGCACTTGTGCAGGTGAAACCAAAGGTAAGATATGCTTCACCATATTTTCTAGTCTTTGGCTTGGAAGGAAGTTGGTTTGGAAACATATTCTGTGATGCTTCATCTCCTGCTTTGCGTTTGTGTGGGAGCCCCGTGCTAGCAGCGTCGAAGCATTTTTTATTTTTTTTCCCTTTCATACCCCCCTGCAATGGCTCTGCGCCCCCCCTAGGGGGGCAGGCCCCACACTTTGGGAAGCTCTGATTTTAACTTAAGGCTGAATGCTAGCTTTCTTTCCTTCTTCAGAATAATTCTACAGGCTTCCTGAAAGAAAGAAGATGCTCTTCTTTGGATGCTGCTGCCTTTTATTCCATTCTCTGTGTCCCATCATGAAGAACGGCTTCCTTCCATCGAGACCATTTCTGCTGAGGCTTTAGCAAACAGTGAATGAATCAACAGAAAGGCCAAATCCATGTCTCAAGTGCTGTGTCAGGTCTTTGCTGGAAGTATTCCTATTACTCTTGCTTGCATTCTGATATTGTTCTTCTAGTGTATATATTTTTTTCTTGATCTGCTTCTCCTTTGGATTTCCATTCTCCTGGTTCCTCAAGTATTTTTTAGGGCACACTGCACAGCCTGTTGACATATACCAGTTTTTGGCTAATAGCTCTTTGGGAATCTTGTTGGTGCAAAAGTACTCATTTATGTCTGTCAGGCTGTGTTATCTTATAATTTTACACAGTAGTATGGATTTGGTGCTTTTAATAGAAGTTTCCATTCCAAGATACTGTACTTACACAATATTATATTAACAATATTATATAATATTAAGTCTGATTAATTGCCTGGCTGATGGATGTAACTGAGGGAAAATAAAATTATAGCCAATCACTCCAACAGACCCTGCAGAACTGGATCAATAGCAGAGAATTTACAAGTTCATCAGAGACTCACCACTGCTGCTTCTGCTTGTAGACACTCACAGGTTTAAGGTCATTGTTTGAATGAAAGGGGGAGGGAGATTGCATAGAAAGAAGAGGTGTTTAAACGACAGCCAAAGAAATGGCTATGTGAGGATGATGATACCAGGTGTGTCTTTACGTCCACCACTTGTTGCGGTAGTATCGATTCCTTCTTTCACAGAGGTTTCTCTTCATTTGTTGGATTGATGAATTACATTGACCTTGCCAAGGCATTGCAGAAGTTGTCTTATTTATTGTATTTTTTTACCGACTAATACTTTCTTATGTTGCTCTAGGTGATAAAGTATACACTTTATTGCTCATCGAACATGGTGTCAGTGGTGTGATGTGTGGTCAACAGCTCTGCGGCACTTTCACATCAATAAACAAAGATTCAAATATAACTTGCCCCTGAATCTGGCACTTCCACTTCACTGCAGATGCCAGGTGCCTGTAGGTGGAAAATTGTGCTTGCACTGTGGGTATAGAGATGTGAGGCAGGCCACTGCTGAAGTGCAGAGAGTATGTGCACCCGGATAAAGGCCTTGCCACTGGGCTCTCTAGTGACTACAGCTGAAATATTCCATCAATACTATAAAAGTCTGTCATCTTCAGGAGATCTCTGAAGGTTATTCCCATCTTACTATCCAATGTCAGTCCTATACCAGTTTCACCTTTGCTCCCCTGCAGCATGGTGATACATGGTGAAAAAGTATTTGCCCCTTTTCTGATGTCATGCTT
Organism: Aulonocara stuartgranti; assembly: GCF_965226115.1. Lineage (NCBI taxonomy): Eukaryota > Metazoa > Chordata > Actinopteri > Cichliformes > Cichlidae > Aulonocara > Aulonocara stuartgranti. Next base: position 32,487,807 of record NC_138958.1, read on the forward strand.
ACATGTTTGAGATCATCAGTCCACGAGCAGCATGGCCCAGTGGTTTGGTCTTATAGCAAGAGGGCCCTAGATTCACAGTCACCATCTCTCTGGTCCTTTTTGATAGATTTTTTCCCCCTCCATAAATTTAAAAGCTGAGTTTTAAAAGCTAATTTTAAAATTCCTCTATGTAAGTATGAAAAATATGCAAAAAACCCCCAAAACAAAAACACTAAAGAATCAGGAAGGGGGCAGCACTGTGTCTAGCCTTGTCCTTGCTAGTCAAGCATTTGTCCTCACCAGCTGGTGTCGTAATGTTTAATTTTTGTTGCTGAGTATGCCTCAGTGGTATTACCATAATTCCAACGTCCTCCCTCCGCATCGTCCCAGATCTTCAATAATGTATAACCGCAATGTCACCCAGTCGGACAGTAAAATGTATTACCTGCATGAATCAAGTTGTCATTTACAATTTATGAGAGAGCTTAGCATTCAGAGCACAGGTCTGGCTGGTGTGGGGAGCACAGTGAATCTATTTGGAGTAAAAGCCTCCTCCAATACCCAGCACTGCAAAATAATAATAATAAAAAAAAAAAAACAACTCACCTTGTCTACTGTAGTAGCTATTTTTTTTCTCAACACTGTCATGATTAAGATGCAGCTGTGTTTTGGAACCAGACTCCATGTTTTTTCTCGCCTTGTCATCCAGCAGAAACGTCACTTTAGCAAATAAGTCCCCAAGATGGGTGGGAGTCAGAGTTCACCGCGCACCACAAAAGATTATCTGCTACATTTCAGGCAGTTTGGGAAACTAAGTGTTAGAACGTCCTCTGAGGCAGACATTAATTCTCCAGGTACCTTAAAACAAATGCTGAGAATTTTCTGCAAACACTGCTTGTCTATAAACTGATATGCCCCAGCACAGTTTGGGCTCAAGTCAGCACTGAAGTGGAGCATCAGGCTTCTGAACAGCGGCCAAATCTGTTGGCCGCTATTGATATCCCATTTCCTCTGGCACTACTAAGCTACTTTGCATTCAGAGGCTTTCCACTAAGCCCACAATGTCCAGCCTGTGGACTGTAATACTGACTATATGTCTGGTTGTGCTGCTCCTCAACAATCATTGACTCCTTTATTATCCAGGAAACAAAAGCGGAGCTGGTGCCACACTGGGAGTCTTCCAGCCCTGACATTTTAATTGCGTCTCTTTCATATTAGGTGGGATGCAAACCAATTTGGCCATTGCTGTTAAATTCTTCCCACATTAATTCCTCTTTTGAATGTTTGAAGCTGACATAATGGATTTTAGACTTGGCAGAAGATTGGAGGAAAAGAGGATCAAACATTAAACAGAAGATAGCTTTTCTTTTTTTGTGACTGACAATTATAAACCTCCTGTTGAGCTTATCACATAGTGAACAGCAGGAGCGTGAGATAAGGTGTTGAGTTATGTGCTGTGGACAGCCCATTTCAGCATCAGTGAGAGAAATGTGTATGTGCATTTGAGATCGTTTAAATTTGCAGATTAAAGCCACGATTATAACGTCTGCCCAAGTCCCTGAAATTTACTGCACAAACAGAACAGCACAGCCACTTGAGGATGGCTCCAAAAGTGAGTCAATCCCTATAGACTCCCATGTTAAAATGCTGACTTTACAGCATTAGAAGCATGTTTACAGCTCCTGTAGCAAAATATATACAACGGAGGAATATTTTTATCTAATCTGTCTGGATCTGAGGTTGAGGGGCATAGGTTTGTTTGTGTGCGTTTGGTGTCTTTTGGAGCATTTTTGATGGAATTTTCTGAGAAATCCAAGAAATTCCTACTTCTGTTTTGGGTAGTGAAAGCACTAATTAACTCATTAACCAATTAGCAGATATGCGTATCTGTTCATTGCACCCCTAAACCTGCAGCTTGTCCAAACCCACCAAGTGACATCGCCATGACTACATTCATCTTTTAAACACAGTCTGTGGTTTTAATATCCACTTCATACTTATTCACTCATCCATCTGGCTTGCTCCTTCTTGCTATGTCTTTTTCTATCATGACATGAACAGGAGACACATTCACACATTCAGCAGGAATAATATTAAATCATTAAATATTAAAAAGCAGTACCACCATAATGCAAAACCAGCCTGTACTGCTTAAACCAGCCTTGGTTTAAGCAATGCAGAGTGGCAAGTGTGTTTTCCACTTCATTGTTCATTCGCGTTGAGCTATATTTACAGGTCATGCCTCGCTTTCAAATGGTATTTCCACATCATAATGCTACGATGTAAAGAAGTAAATGTTTTGACAGCATTGCTTAAATCAGCAGTCATGAAAGCAGCCAGTGGTAGAAGCTGCTTGCTGTTTTTCCCTCTGTCAGTCATTAAATCTGTAATATGGGAGCAGGCAGCAGGAGTGTAAGATGTCAGCCCAGCGCTGGGAATATGATTTATTTACCTTCAGATGTGTCTGCCCTCTGAGCTCATCTCTTACACCTCCAATACAATGAAGACACACATTACAGTCTATTAAATCACTCGTGTGCTGCCTTTGTTTTTCTGTCTTCCTGCAAAGTCACCCCAACCCCCCCAACCCCATTCTTTCCCGTAAGCAAGGTCACTCTACGCAGCACTAATGATTGCAATCAATTACCTGGTGCAACATTGAACGAGACTGAAACTCCCACATCTACATAGCCTTCAAGCTTTTTTGCTCCGGCGTATAGAGGACACTTGATTAAAAAGACAACAGAGCTGATGATTCATGCCTTTCAAAAATTATTTTTAACCACCCTACACCCTGACAGAAACACCATATATTATTATATATCTGAATAAAAATCCCATTCTTGTCTAGATTTTTATTCTTAAGAATGTATTTGTTTTAATTAATTCTTTATTAATTTGTTTGTCTTATGCTAGGATAAGCCGTTTCAGTTCCATTCATTTTCAAGCCAACTTTCTGTTGATTGGCTTCTCCAACAAACAGAAGCTCGCCCTCTATACTAACCCATACTAATCCAAGAGTAGAAAGAAGCCAGAGTTTTAGGCTCATAACTTGCACATATGCTAATATTAGGTTCATAAAAGTCAAAAGCATTACCTGGGATTTCACATTCAAGGTCATCCAATCACTCAGGAAGTTTCCCACTAATTGGACGGTCGATGGTTTGATCCCTGACTGTTGCCATAGTATCCTTGGGCAACATATGAATGTTTGTTAGAAATCACTTAAACATAGAAATAACGGTGAGTCCAAAGTGCTTGAGTAGAAAAGAGGTATTTAAGAGCCCGTTAAGATATATCTCTGGATCCTTTTTTAGCACTCCGTTACTTATCTCAGTGAAAGTCCTATTATGGTCAATTGCACAAGTGCCTCTGTGATAGGAACAAGATTTGTTCCAATGTGAACCTTCAAGTTGAAGTTAATTTTTGTGGATGTAGACAGACAGGGAGCCAAATCTGGGGAGTGTTCCAGGTGGTGAACCCTATGATGTTCATATGGGGTCATCTGATTGTTTTTTTTTTCTGTATTATTGTATGTTCTTTACCTTCCAATATAAAGCAACTTTAGGAAATTGTTGTTGTGAATTAAACTGAATTGAATTCTACTTTGATAATCCCTTCACAGTTAATACACTGAACAGTTAAAACAAAGAGCTACTCACATGATGCAGAGCCTTGAGGCTTGAAAAGTCTGACTCAACTGATAATTGTTCAGTTGGAGACACCAGCAATGATCCTTCACATGAAATTTGGGTCAGTTTGAAAGAGTTATTGACGTTTGAAGTGCAAGTTAGTGAAATCTCAGAGTGCACATTGTGTATGGGCAGAATAAGAGTTTCAGTAGTCATGATAAAAGTTGTCTGAACATGCCAGGATTTTTTGATCACACGTCATACATGTTATAAAAGAAAACTGGATTTACACATTCTTGTATACAACCCTAATTACCCCACAATTGGGATGGTGTGTAAAATGCTAATAAATGAAACTATGCTAATCTCATTCAAAACCATATTTGGCACATAGAAAAAATTATTTTTTGATCTGCTGTGAATAAAATAAAATGTTTAAACTGAAACATTTTACTATTTAAAGGAAAATATTAGCTTATTTTAAACTGATGGCGTCAAAACATCTCAAAAATGTTCCAGATTGTCTCATTCTTGCCTGATTTTTCTTGTCAGACTGGTGAACCTCCAGTTACTCACCACATATGTGTTCAACTTTTGTTCCCCCATGTCCCAGATTTTTGCTGAATACAAGCTTAAAGTTTCTATGAAATAGTAAAATGTTGCACTTTAAAGATTTTCTATGTTTTCTATGTTCTATTGTGGATAAAATAAGGGTTCATGACATTCATTGCTTTCTGTTTTTATTTACATTTACATTGCGTCACAACTTTTTTGAGAGTGGGCTTGTACAGCAAGTATATATGCTTACTTTCACAATTGCCGATGAAAAAAACATGATGGAGTCCTCACAGCTAGAAGATCTAGGTAGGTGATGGAATTTACGTCGTACTTACACGATGCAAATGCCATGAACAGTTGTATAATGTAGCTTGTAGCTATAGAGGAGCCTCCAAAACTATCACAGTAATGACATAAAGGTCATCTTGACTTTGGCTGCTGACATCAGATATTTTTATCTGAAATTCTGTAGTGACACCTAGGGGGCTGGAACTTGAGCTTTTTTTTAGACTTAGTGCCTTTAAGTACTACGTGGGAGTTGTAGGATCCAGCTGTTTGACTCTTTACTGAAAGTTGGATTCATTACCTGGTTCTCGTTTTGAGCTGGGTTTACATATGAGTTTGTGATATAGTAGTATCAGTTTTTTGTGAGTTCTCCATGAAGAAAAGAGCTGCCATGTCTCTGAAGAATTAATCATGTCAATGGTGTCAGGTCAAGCTTAGAAGAACTTTTGAGTTAAACTTTAATCACTATCAACATTTACTTTGGTGTCACGGTTCGATGTTTTGTCGATACAAAATGTTCATGCCTTTTTAATTTGTCATTTATTAAAATTATAAATATATATTTTAACTCAAAAGTACACTTTTTAAATTTAATGTTGCTGAAACAGCAAAGTAATAAAAAAAATAAATCTATCTGATTGAGGAATCACTCATCTTTGGAAAAGAGAGTTTATTACAGAGAAATGGCTCTTTCCAAAATAAAAGCTATACTATATGCTTCTTCTGGGCTATATTCTCAGCAGCATATTAAACATATCAGGTCCCCATAAGGAGAATCATGTGCTAACGCCTGTCTAAATGACTCGGGTAAAGTTTGTAGCATGCGTGCTTGTTGTTTTGTCTGCTTCCAATAGGATGCTGTCGGAGTAAATGTGCAGTCATATTCGTTGTGTTCCCACTAGTGCTGTCAGCGTTAATCTCATTGAAATGACGTTAATGCCACAACACGGCAATTCTTCGTTCACGAGCTACCGCAGATCACCCTGTGCCTGGGGCTGGACGGCCAACATGTTAACGAGCTAACTGCGCTAACACACTAGTTCCCACCAATGTAACTGAGCATTGCATGGCACATCCAACATACTGTTTTACTTTAGTCCATGACGCGCTTACCTTCAGGGTCACATGAAAACCAAAATAGTTCCAAACGCCACATCTGAATTAGACGCCATGCCTTGCCATGTTGCAAGGAGAGCTTAACTTCTGTCTGGCTAGCTTGCCCTGCGCTCAGTGAATCTGCGTTTGATTACTCCGCCTAGGCTGCACTGTCAAGCGCAGATCCACTGAGCGCTCAACACACACAGCATCGTCAGAAGGAAAGTTGATAAAATAAATTAAAAATGTTGTATTTTTCGATACATATGCGTACCGAACCGAAAGCACTGTATCGAACGGCTCAATATCGATACGAGTATCGTTGCACCCCTAATATATATATATATATATATATATATATTAGGGGTGCAACGATACACAAAATTCACGGTTCGGTTCGGTTCGATACTTTGGTGTCACGGTTCGATATTTTTTCGATACAAAAAAAAATGTTCATGCCTTTTTAATTTGTCATTTATTAAAATTATAAATATATATTTTAACTCAAAAGTACAGTTTTTAAATTTAACCTTAAGCCTTGTGTGTGTTTTTTATTTTGACAGCGAATGCGCACCTGCGGACCACTTATGTGCAGCCCTGGTTATTTAGCTCGTCATATTGCAGCCACAGAAATTATTTTGTCCATGAAACCATAAAGCTGCACTTTCTTTTTGCCTTATAGTCTGATTTGTCATAACTTCTCCGTTTTGTGGTAAGCTTTTCTTTGGCTGTCACTTCTTCACCCTGACCTGTCTTATTTGGCTCAGCAGAACTAAAATATATATCCTGCTGCTTTTACACACGCACTCACATAAGCTCAGCGATTCTCTGCGCGATCAACCTCTCACATGTTTAAGCTTGCTGCGGGAGATTTCACTTGTCATGTTTGCATAGTAAGCTAACGATTAATAAGACAATGTCAGAGGAATTGGTGCACAAATGATCATCACTCACAGATCAGTGCTGTCGCTCTCTATACACAGTTTCCACGATTGCAAAGTGAAAGCAACAAAACAAGCGCAAATTCAAACGCGATTTCAATATGTCACATATTGACAGTGGCTCACCGATGCCAATGACATAATTACCCAGCTACATTTCTGAAAGAATGCAAAAGCATTGACATTTATTTTTTCTTCCTACAATAGCCCGACGGGCAGGGAAGAGATAGATTTTGGTAGCCCGACTGGAAAAATCGCTAGCCCCAGGACATCGGGCTAGCGATTTTGCGAGCCCTGTATCTGATTGAGGAATCACTCATCTTTGGAAAAGAGAGTTTATTACAGAGAAATGGCTCTTTCCAAAATAAAAGCTATACTATACGCTTCTTCTGGGCTATATTCTCAGCAGCATATTAAACATATCAGGTCCCCATGAGGAGAATCCTGTGCTAACAGCTGTCTAAATGACTCGGCTAAAGTTAGTAGCATGCTTGCTTGTTTTTGTCTGCTTCCACTTGTCTTTGCACTAGGATGATGTCGGCGTAAATGTGCAGTCATATTCGTTGTGTTCCCACTAGTGCTTTCAGGTTAATCTCGTTGAAATGACCTTAACGCCACAACACGGCAAATCTCCGTTAACGAGCTACCGCCGATCGCCCCGTGCATGGGGCTAGACGGCCGACACGTTAACGAGCTAACTGCGCTAACACACTAGCTCCCACCCATGTAATTGAGCATTGCATGGCACATCCAACATACTGTTTTACTTTAGTCCATGACGCGCTTACCTTCAGGGTCATATGTCACATGAAACCCAAAATAATTCCAAACGCCAGATCTGAATGAGGGTGGGGGAGGTTCAATTTGCCATGTTGCAAGGAGAGCTTAACTTCTGTCTCGCTAGCTTGCCCTGCGCTCTTCCTTCTGACTATGCTGTCTGTGTTGAGCGCTCAGTGGATCTGCGCTCGACAGTGCAGCCTAGGCGGAGTAGTCGAACGCAGATTCACTGAGCGCTCAACACAGACAGCATCGTCAGACGGAAAGTTGATAAAATAAATTACAAATTTTGTATTGTTCGATACATATGCGTATCGAACCGAAAGCACTGTATCGAACGGTTCAATATCGATACGAATATCGTTGCACCCCTAATATATATATATATAATTCTCTTGATGGTTTTCTGTTATGTTATATTCATAGTTCTTGCCGTTGCTTTCGGTCACCTTGCCTTTCTTTTTTTCATAATTTCCATCTAGTCAGTCGCGCCTCAGTGTCGAGTCTGCGCCTCAGTGTCTGTCTTGTATTTCCTGTTTTACGTTGACAGTCTTGTGTCTTCTGTGAGTGTATCTAGTTTTGCGTTCTTCCTTTCTTCTCTTGTCAGATTTGGTTTAGCTGTGTCCCCTTTTGGTTACTCCCTTCCTCGTTACCATATGGATATATAGTGAGTGTTTTCCTTTGTTCCCTGTTGGATCGTCTGTGTATCCTCCCCGGTGTATTTCCCCCGTGTCTCCAGGTTTTCAGGTTTCTTGTTCCAAGTTTTCAGGTTTCATGTAGTGTTTAGTCTTCCCAGTTTAGGTTTTGTTAGCTTTGTGTAGTCGTTCTTTGCTTTTGTTTATTGTTCAGTTTCACCATAATAAAGGCTTGCGTTCTGTTCAACATCCATCTTTGTCTTCGGTGTCTGCATTTGCATCTGCCAGCTCAGACCGTGACACAGACCAAACTTCACTGTGAATGTTACCTAGGAGTATGCATTGCTAGGCTACATAGATAATAGTCTTCTCTGCCTTGCTCATTTGTCACCCCTGATTTGCAGCAACTATGGAGGACCAGAGATAAAGAAAAGGCAGTTTCACCAACATTGAAATAGAAAATGAATACAGCTGCTTAGTCAGCACAAGAATAAATTGACTGCCAAGTAGTCCAGGTTGATAATAAATGAGAAGCAGTCCAGTAAAATAAATAGCTGAGCCCATAAGTAAGTAAACCACCTCAGTTCATTTCTTTTTGCTTGTTTTGTAGCAGTGGAACCCATCAGTCTCAGCCAATCACTATTGGCAGCTACAGTGGGGCAAAAAAGTATTTAGTCAGCCACTGATTGTGCAAGTTCCCCCACCTAAAATGATGACAGAGGTCAGTAATTTGCACCAGAGGTACACTTCAACTGTGAGAGACAGAATGTGAAAAAATCCATGAATTCACATGGTAGGATTTGTAAAGAATTTATTCATAAATCAGGGTGGAAAATAAGTATTTGGTCAATAACAAAAATACAACTCAATACTTTGTAACATAACCTTTGTTAGCAATAACAGAGGTCAAACGTTTACTATAGGTCTTTACCAGGTTTGCACACACAGTAGCTGGTATTTTGGCCCATTCCTCCATGCAGATCTTCTCGAGAGCAGTGATGTTTTGGGGCTGTCGCCGAGCACGGACTTTCAACTCCCGCCACAGATTTTCTATGGGGTTGAGGTCTGGAGACTGGCTAGGCCACTCCAGGACTTTCAAATGCTTCTTACGGAGCCACTCCTTTGTTGCCCGGGCGGTGTGTTTTGGATCATTGTCATGTTGGAAGACCCAGCCTCGTTTCATCTTCAAAGTTCTCACTGATGGAAGGAGGTTTTGGCTCAAAATCTCACGATACATGGCCCCATTCATTCTGTCCTTAACACGGATCAGTCGTCCTGTCCCCTTGGCAGAAAAACAGCCCCATAGCATGATGTTTCCACCCCCATGCTTCACAGTAGGTATGGTGTTCTTGGGATGCAACTCAGTATTCTTCTTCCTCCAAACATGACGAGTTGAGTTTATACCAAAAAGTTCTACTTTGGTTTCATCTGACCACATGACATTCTCCCAATCCTCTGCTGTATCATCCATGTGCTCTCTGGCAAACTTCAGACGGGCCTGGACATGCACTGGCTTCAGCAGCGGAACACGTCTGGCACTGCGGGATTTGATTCCCTGCCGTTGTAGTGTGTTACTGATGGTGACCTTTGTTACTTTGGTCCCAGCTCTCTGCAGGTCATTCACCAGGTCCCCCCGTGTGGTTCTGGGATCTTTGCTCACCGTTCTCATGATCATTTTGACCCCACGGGATGAGATCTTGTGTGGAGCCCCAGATCGAGGGAGATTATCAGTGGTCTTGTATGTCTTCCATTTTCTGATGATTGCTCCCACAGTTGATTTTTTCACACCAAGCTGCTTGCCTATTGTAGATTCACTCTTCCCAGTCTGGTGCAGGTCTACAATACTTTTCCTGATGTCCTTCGAAAGCTCTTTGGTCTTGGCCATGGCGGAGTTTGGAGTCTGACTGTTTGAGGCTGTGGACAGGTGTCTTTTATACAGATGATGAGTTCAAACAGGTGCCATTCATACAGGTAACGAGTGGGGGACAGAAAAGCTTCTTACAGAAGACGTTACAGGTCTGTGAGGGCAAGAGACTTTCCTTGTTTGAGGTGACCAAATACTTATTTTCCACCCTAATTTACGAATAAATTCTTTACAAATCCTACCATGTGGATTCATGGATTTTTTTTTCACATTCTGTCTCTCACAGTTGAAGTGTACCTCTGGTGCAAATTACTGACCTCTGTCATCATTTTAAGTGGGGGAACTTGCACAATCGGTGGCTGACTAAATACTTTTTTGCCCCACTGTATCTGTAAGAGTCATATATTTGTGCAAATGATTAGGTATCCATGGTAATATATTTTCCTCGATATTTCCTAATAGAGTATTTTCAGGGAGATTTCTTAGTGTAAAACTATATTTAAAGAATGACTGCTTTGGACTGATTCAAGGAATAAAAGCAGAATGATCTCTGAATAAACAAACAATAAATGAAAAGGATTTTGATGGAATAAGAAGTGAAGAAGAAGAAGAAGAAGAGAGAATAAAAAGATGATTGAGCTTTTTGCCAAAGCTTCATTACTCATAAAATAAGCACCCATGTGCTCTCATCAATATTTAAAAAAGCAAACAAACTTGTATGTGCTGATGCCTTATACTCTATCCTTTCATGATTACCTTTTCAACATTTTTTACTAATAAAAGTCAGTGTTACTAGAACTATAGGGCAACAGCCTTCCATTTGCCATTTCTATTTCCCAAGTAAATGAAATTGCAAGTCCAAAATAATTCTTTTGGCCAATTTTCAGAATGCTTTTCTTTCTCAAAACACCATACATTCATTTTTCATTGCCTCTAAAGTTGAGGTTTAGAGGAAATTACAGTATGTCTCTAACTATTTAGGATATATAATCGGTTGAGTTTCCAAAATGCTTTGGTTTGTCCCTGTACTCCACTAATAAAAACTACAAAGCCCAAATTCAATTTTATTTTATTTATACAGCACCAACCGGTGCAATGTGCAATTCACTTGTATTTTTATTTTTATTCCTATTTATTCTATTTATCCCCTTCGTATATTTTATTTATATTGTCTCTGTATTTATATATATGTGTGTGTGTATAACTCTGTAACTTCTGTCGGTGCTGTGCTTTTTTGGAAATCGAATTTCCCAGAGGAACCCACCCGAGGGATTAATAAAGTTCTATCTTATCTTATCTTATCTTATCTTATCTTATCAAATCACAACAACAATCACCTCAAGGCGCTTCATATTGTAAGGTAGACCCTACAATAATACATACAGAGAAAAACCCAACAATCATATGATCCCCTATGAGCAAGCACTTTGGCGACAGTGGGAAGGAAAAACTCCCTTTTAACAGGAAGAAATCTCCGGCAGAACCAGGCTCAGGGAGGGGTGGGGCCATCTGCTGTGACCGGTTGGGGTGAGAGAAGAAAGACATGATAAAGACATGCTGTGGAAGAGAGACAGAGATTAATAACAAGTATGATTCAGTGCAGAGAGGTCTATTAACACATGCTGAGTAAGAAAGGTGACTGAAGAAGAAATACTCAATGCATCATGGGAATCCCCCAGCTGCCTACACCTATTGCAGCATAACTAAGGGAGGATTCAGAGTCACCTGATCCAGCCCTAACTATATGCTTTAGCAAAAAGGCAAGTTTTAAGCCTAATCTTAAAAGTAGAGATCAGAGATGAGCAGTAACGCGTTACTTGTAACGCGTTACTGTAATCTGATTACTTTTTTCAAGTAACAAGTAAAGTAAGGGATTACTATTGCAAAAACGGTAATTAGATTACTGTTACTTTCCCGTAGGAACGCTGCGTTACTGTGTTACTAAAACCGTGATTTTTTGCGAGAATGTCTCACAACAGTGACGTAAGCGAGTGCGCCGTTAGTGACAACAGCTGTGTGCAGATCAACAATGGATCACATATCGATTGTGGGAGAGAGTATGAGCGTGCAGCGTTTAAGCGTGGAAGTACTGACCTTACTTTGAGTTTGATTCCATAAAAAGTGACAAAAACATTAGCGTCCATCGTGCGTGGGAAGAAAACTTCTTTTTACAGCGAAAAAAACCCCTAAACTTCCAAGCAAGCACCGAGTGCGCAACGAAGTAATGGGAAACTCACAGAGAAAGTCGCGGATTCTTCAACTGACCGCGGCACACCTGCACCAGGGTAAACCTCCGCCTACCGCAGTCCTGCTTTACAGGTGAAAATAGAGCAACAGGACCGCTGAGTCTTTGACTTTATTTATTTTCTGCTGTGTTTTACTTGCATCTATTTGAAAGAGTGAGTGTAAACACAAAAAAATATTTTATTTTATGTGCTGGAATGTGCAGAAGATAGGTTTAAATGTTAAACTAATTTATTCAAGTCAGAGATGTTGCATATAATTAAATTTTTTGCTTGATGCATAAAGTTAAAAGATTAAAACTGATAAAACAAGTTAAAAAAGAGACTTTTCCATTTGATTACATTTTGTATGATGGATTATGTAGAAAAAGTAGAATTGGGCTGAAAGATCTATCGCTTTATCACCTATTCAGGTTGTAAATCGTGTTTTTAAAAAGTAACTAAGTAACTAAGTAATTAATTACTTTTGAAAATAAGTAATCAGTAAAGTAACGGGATTACTTTTTTGGGGAAGTAATCAGTAATTAGTTACTGATTACTTTTTTCAAGTAACTTGACCAACACTGGTAGAGATAGTGTTTGTCTCCTGAATTCAAACTAGAAGCTGGTTCCACAGAAGAGAGGCCTGAAAACTGAAGGCTCTGCCTCCCGTTCTACTTTTAAAAATACTCTAGAAATAACAACTAATCCTACAGTGTGAGAGCGAAGTGCTCTGATGGGGTGATATGGTACTATAAGGTCATTAAGATAAGATGGGGCCTGATTATTTAAAACCTTGTCTTATTTAAGAATTTGTCTCCCTATTTATCTCTGCACTGCGTCCAGCTCCTGTTTCCTTTGGATTACTCTCTTTAACACCTGTTCATGTTGGATTTTTCTATTATATAAAAAGCGCTCTGTTCAACTTGAATTACATTTTGGTGAAGATAGAAGTGAACATAGAAGTGATCTTCACCATGTTTTGGGACATGGTCCCAAAACTACCATGTCATCCTTGGTCAGTTCAGGTTGTTTCACTGAATCTTTTTGCTCACAAGGCTCAAGACATTTCAATGATGCTTGTTGCTAGCAACAGGAGATGCAGTAGTCCTCCGTATTCATTATTACATCTGTTTTGTGATATGTACTAGAACCCATGGCAACAAAACAGATCCAGAGCATAATGTTACAACCACCACGCTGGTCAGCTGGGACATTTTTCTTAGCTCTGAAGGCCTCACCTTTGCTCCTCCAAATACTCTTGCTCTTGTTGTTGTGGCCAGATAGCTTAATCTTTGTATCATGTGAACATAAAATTTTTCTCCAAAAGGCATTTGGCTTTTTCATGTTGGCGGCTGCAAATTTCAGTCAAGCTTGAAGGTTTTGGAGCAGGGGCTACTTTCTTGCTCGGCACACTCACAGTCCGTGATTATGTCAGACTTGTGTCACTGTGAACAGTGAAGCTGGTGTTCCAGCAGTATCCAGCTCATGGAAGGCTTGAGCCTTGGTGGTTCCTGGGTTGTTTTTAACCAATTTCTTCTCATCAGAAGTTGACCATTTGGTTTTTCTTTCAGACCTCGGCAAAGTTGTGACAAATCAAGATAACTTGTACTTAATGTAGAGTTGTTTGAAGTGATGACTGCAGTTGTTTAGAAATAGTTCCAAACTACACTATATTGCTAAAAGTATTTGCTTGTCTGCCTTCACATCCATATGAACTTGAGTGACATCCCAGCTATAACACCTTCAACTCTACTGGGAAGGTTTTCCACAAGGTTTAGGAATGTGTTTCTGGGAATTTTGGGCCATTCTTCCAAAAGTGCATCTGTGAGGTCAGAAAGGTATTGAATGAGAAAGCCTGGCATACAGTCTTCACTCTAATTCATGCCATTGGTGTTCTTTTTCTAGGCAAGTTCTCGCACACCAAACTCATTCATCCATGTTTTTATGGATCTTGCTTTGTGCACTGGTGGGCGATCATGTTGTAGCTAGTGGGGTGAGTTGCTTTACACCACAGCATCCGATGCTTTGCATTGTGCTTGGTGATGCAAGGCTTGGGTGCAATTGCTAGGCCATGGAAACCCATTCCATGAAGCTTTTTACACACGGTACTTGAGCTAATCTGAAAAAAAAATTGTAGAACCTTCAGCACCACATAAAAAGACTTAAATAACTGCATGTATAGTCAAAGAAATTATTAAAAGTCTAAAATGACCATAATGAGTGTAAGCAAGCTTTTAACCACAACTGTATGCATGACTGTTGGATTGGATAGTTTTAAGTAGGTGTATTTGATTAACATCAGCACCTGAGAGTATATAATTCATGTGAGAAGGATAAATAGAAGTACAAAACAAAGTAATCCACATGTCCAAATAAAGTTTTTATGTTTTGTGACTGCTACTATTATCATCCAACATTCTTTGTCTGGAAATAAGTTGGTTGTATCAGTAAACTGCGTGAGCTGTTTTTGCCATTCAATATTACCTTTTGCTAACCACAAATTAACACTGACACTGGTGTTAATGATCATCACAGTTAATAACTGTGATCCCAAGCACCCAATACTGCTTTAGAAGGGTAAGATAATTTGGGAAAGAGTGTATTCAGATGCTAATGTAATTTTATGTCGCATAGCATCATGAAACGATACAGCCATCCTTCAGTTTACTCTGAGAGGAAGTTAAGTGTCAGGATTTCGTGAGATGAATCGCTAAAGTGGGATATCTGTTATTGTGAGCATAAAGTCGTTCTGGAGGATTATGAAACCGACAGAGCTTCCTCAAGGTGAAAAGAAACCGACGTGGATGGGAGAGGGAGGAGAGGGAAGAAGGGTGAGCGAGGTCGTGGCAAGGGGATGAATATGATGATGTAGTGACTTTGTCTGGGTGGGAGGGAGGAGGCTGTGGAACTTGAGGTAGACCGATTGCAGTAGAAGCTGCCAATTAGGTGGAGTTGAGCTCTGATGTGATAAATATTGCACCGCACCAAAAATAATGATATGCAGAGAAGGTAAAGGTTCATGGTTGATGTGAGGAAAGAAACAAGATGGTGTGGGAAACGTGAAACCAGATCAAAAAAATAATAAAAAAGGCGAGAGCGGGAGGCAGTGAGACATATAAAGATGGATCAAGTGCCCACTGAAGTAGAGGAAAGAGTGATTGAGTGGATGGAGAGTGTGGAGGTGTGGAAAAGCAGTCATGATGAGATGGATTCTACTGGACCGTGAGATTGATGGCTCTGCTTAAGAAAGAGAGAAAAGAGATAGGGGAGGGTGGAGAGGGTGAGGGGAAATAAGAAAAAAGTCCCGATGAAAAGAACCATCAGGCCCCACAAGACATTCCAAAATCTTGGCTTGATAAAAGAATAAGCTGCTCTTATCGTAGGACTTCCATCTTAAAACAGAGCGCAAGAAGCATCTCTAATAGGATCTGTAGCACTTTCTCTGGTTCGTCATGAGTTATGCACAACACAAAAATGTGTTTCCTCAGAATAAAAACAGAAGAAGGCTGTTTCGATATCGTAAGAGATTACACCTGGATCAAATAAGTCTGTTTGTGAAGGATTATGTTTTTATCTGGTTTTCTTTGAATGAATTCTGGCATCCAAATAAATATTCCATGTTATATTCATCCTTATAGCCCATGTCAGCGTGCCCAATTACAGCGTGTATTCTTAAAAGAGTTCCACAACATCCAACTAACGAAGCTCATTACAGGGCAAAATTAAGCTGCTAAGTTGGTGGTGACATTAAGGTGTGGAAAGGGTAGCTGGGGAGGGAATGGTGAATACAACCATGGCAATGAGGTTACATTTTTACCGTGAGCTCATTACACCTTCTCTGCCTTAATATCACCGTCTCCTCCTGCTCCGCCGTGACTGCTCTGATTCGTCAGTCTGTGTCTAGTTCACTGGGATGAGAGGGAGATAAACTGTTTGCAAACAGAAGATAGTCAAAGTCGAGGCAAAGTAGGGTAGTGTTTCGTGGGATATTCACTTTCTTCAGCTCACGGCGCCTCTCGTCAGAGGCAGCAATGGAATGATGTGCTGTGGCACGTTTCTGCTTGCACAGTCGCTGAGTTGATGTTATAGGCTATAATGAATAGAGAATAAAAAATTGCTGCTAAATAAGTCACACATCTGGCCTTTTCAAAAATGTAAGACACAGGATGCTAGATGTCTCACCTTGTCTCACTCCTGCTGCTGTTTCATTATGTGGTTCTGATTTATGTCTGTTTTTCTCATCTTTTTTTAGATGCTGTCAGAAAGAGTTGAAAGTTGTCCTGTGAGCTGCGATGGAACACAGTAAGGGCATGGACATGATGAGAAATCTCTGCCATTCTGCTTTTCAATCACAATAGCAGCACTAGACTACAGAGAAGTCTTGAAATTAATGTCAGCTGTGTTGCGGAGGCAGCCTCCCGCTGCGCTGCAAGCTCTAACAACCCATGGAGGCGTGGCTTCAACATTTCCAACCCTGTTCCCACTGGTAATACCAGCCAAGTGAACAGAGATGCCTTCTAAGGTTTCCTGCTTATACTTGCTGACAGTGGTATGCTGGGCCAGCGCTTTGTGGTACCTGAGTGTTTCCCGCCCCTCTACTTCCTACGTGGGCCAGGTGAACATCCCAATACGCAATACACTCAAGGTGAACAAGAACTCCACATTCAGCAACATCCGCACGCGCTCTGTCAACCCACACGACTTCGGCTACCTCATCAACGAGGACAAGAAGTGTGAGTCAGAGCCCCCGTTCCTTGTCATCCTCATCAGCACCACTCACAAGGAATTCGATGCCCGTCAAGCCATCAGAGAGACATGGGGGGATGAGAGCACGTTTCAGGATGTGCGCGTGGTCACGCTCTTCCTGTTAGGCCGAAGCACTGATGTTGTCCTCAACCAGATGGTGGAGCAGGAGAGTCAGATCTTTCATGACATTATAGTGGAGGATTTTATTGACTCATACCACAACCTGACGCTCAAGACTCTTATGGGCATGCGCTGGGTGGCCACCTTCTGCTCTAAAGCTCAATATGTCCTCAAGACAGACAGTGACATCTTTGTCAACATGGAGAACCTCATCTTTAGCCTCCTGAAGCCTACCACAAAGCCCCGAAGGAGGTACTTCACTGGTTATGTCATCAACGGTGGGCCAATCAGAGACATGCGCAGCAAGTGGTACATGCCCAGGGATCTGTACCCAGAGAGCAAGTACCCCCCGTTCTGCTCTGGCACCGGCTACGTTTTTTCAGCAGACGTGGCTGAACTCATCTACAAAACCTCCTTACACACCAGGCTGCTGCACTTGGAGGACGTGTACGTTGGTGTGTGCCTCCGGAGGTTAGGAATTCACCCTTTCCAGAACAGTGGTTTCAACCACTGGAAGATGGCCTACAGCCTCTGTCGCTACCGCAGGGTGGTCACCGTCCACCAGATCTCCCCTGAGGAGATGCACCGCATCTGGAACGACATGACCAGCAAGAAACACCTGAAATGTTAGCAGGACTGTTGGCACCAGTACAGAGTCAGCGTGGCGTTGAATCTCCTCTTACCACTTGTTTCTCTGTTACTGGTTGTATTGGCTAATACTGAATATCAACAATGAAGCTGTCAGTTCTTTAACCATGAAGCTCTACAGTGCGAGGCCAAAGCAAACCCCTCTGTATTATCCTGCCTGCTGTCACTCCAAGTTGTTTGAGTGCTCATACATTAGGCACAAACTTGGGAAAATGCTTTCCAGAAATGTGTGAAACAATCAGGTGGTTGGCTGTGATTGTCAGAGTGATTTTTATAAGACATTGCAAATCAGGAAGCTGAGGGGTTTGTGTTAAACTCCTCATTTACATGAGACTCAAACTGTCCCAAAATTGCCAACTGCAGATGGAATAAATGCCGACATGCTTGTCTGGACCCGGACGCTCTCTTCTTGGGTTCATCACAGGCTCTAATTATGAATGTTCCTCTTGTATTTTCAGCTGTTGTGCACTTCTGAATAAGGTGTTAACATTTGGATGTACTGTCTGGCACTGCAGCAGCCACGTCATCGTGAGGACCTCGATGAGTTTACAGTGTGATGACTCATTTAGATCATATTGCGCTCCCTCTAGCAAAGCAGATTAGGGGAATTAATGATCAGAGCGTGTAGTGCTCTTTACAGAATTAGACATATTTTCTTACAAGAGACCAACAGATCTTATTGTACAATGAGGAAAGATAAAGCAACTATACAGAGAGAAGATATGGGCTGCTTGCATTCCCAAGTGAATGTAACTTCTGTTGATGTGTAATGTGCAGTTATTTGTCTCTGGCAGTACTGGCAGGAGGCTGCAGATCATTCTATTTTCTATTACTTGAACATGAAGGAGAGCAGATGTACTATAGGAGCAGCAGAAGTGTATATTGAGAACAAATATTGCATTTTTGATTGCTTTCTTCTTTTCCATTACTTGAGATTAAATAAAGGCTTTTATAAGACTCCATGTTGCATTTATTAAGGCAAATAATATGAAAGTTTATATTCTTCAGATTTATACACATAACCTGGTAGTTAATATGCCTGTGAGCTTGTAAGGGATCTTCTTTGGTCTCTGAAGGAAAACACTGTGGAAGCTGCAGAAGTGAAAGCCTTTCATTAGTTGTGCAGCAGCTGTGCTCCAGTCGAAGCAGATCCCAGCTCCCAACTGATGGGCGCAAGCTGAAATCTCGGCATGGTTCTGGAAACGACCTGCTGTTCTTTTCCATGCAGGTGAGTAGGCAGGCAGACCCTTGCAACTTGTAATTAAATAAGATGTCTAATTAGCAACTGACTGGTTTTTTTTTTTGTTTGTTTTTTTGTCTGAATCAGAGGAATTACTGCGGTAGATTTATGTGTCCAAATGAACTGATCCGAAAACACTTTCTTAGTTTTCACTGTCTCTCGTTTATTCACACTGGGGAACTTAAATGTTTTTATCTTGGGGTGTGTGATCAAGTAAGCAGGTGAAACCACGCACTGCAAATTCAGTTTAATTGTAAATTCTGTTTTGTTAAAGACAGTGAAAGAAAAAAAAATTCAGGTGAATAGACAAATGTTTATTAGTTTTCCTGGCATGTTTTACTTTGACTTATTGCACACTCACATTATAAAGGCTTAAAGTGCAAACTCACTGACTAAATGTGAAGGAAAGTTTATGCAACTCCCTCCCTCTGAATGAATCTTGGCTGTTAGATAACATGGGGGGAGGTGACCTCCTTCCTCTGAAGAAATTTACAAATGCACACAAACAGTAGCTTTGACTCCAAAGATATTGAAAATTTACGCATATGAAAAACAATCTTTCAATTATGAGGCTGTGGGCTGGCAAAGAGACCAAAAAGGATGAGGTTCAGGGGAAAAGAAAATGTAGCATGAGGTGAACCAGCAGAATCCTGGGCAAATGTCTCAGTAAAGTGGGAAATTGGGGTTCAGCAAGGGTTGAAAATTAAAAGTTGCTTTAAAATTGGTAACTGTCAGCAAGTGGTCACAGATCAGATCCCTGTTTTTGAAGCAACCATTTAAAAGGCAACAAGGCAGTGAACAGTAATTTTGGTTGTGCCATGGTCTCAAACCAATATTCCCTATTTTGACTGTAGCATAAATTACATACTGTCCTTCAGATCAGTGTTTCCCAACCTTTTGGAGCCACGGCACATATTTCACATTAGAAAAATCACACAGCACACCACCAAACAAAAATGTCATAAAAAGCATATTGATCATTTTTCCCCACGCACCAGGCGCAGCGGAATTGGCTGCGCCTGTTTTTGTATGTTTTTGGCTCCAAAAGACCAGTATATCTTTTTTGCTTTCTTCTGACCACTACTCATGCTAGGGACTTCATCTGGGTTAGAGTTTTTTCCATGACCCGGGTCAGATTGACTATTTTTTCATTTCAAATATTTATTTATTGCTATTAAGCGCTGCGTTGTCTCACTATTATGTCATTTCTTCTTAGTCTTCTGTTTTTCTGGCAGTTGGCACCTTTTTATTTAGAGCAGGTAGTTGTAGTGCCCTCTTGTGCAAGAGAATGTAATTGTTCTCCCCGTCACTCACGCCAGTCGCTTACAGCACTAATCAGGTGGAACCAGATAATCTTCCATGGCTCACCTGATCATTTTTCACGGCACACACGCCGCAGCACAATGGTTGGGAAACACTGGTTTAGACAATATGTAATTTATGCTACAATAAATACTGTAAAGTAATAATACTGTAAAGTTACGTCTTACATAATCACATATGTCAAAATCAGTTTTTAACTGATGCTAAAACATTAAAGAAACGATATTAAAAATCAGTGCAGGAGGGCGAGCTGCTATCAGTCGTATCGCAACGTCTGACGTAAATCAACATATCTTTACATTGTTTGGAGAGAGTGAGTGAGACATGATCCTGATACACTTTGCTTAATAGGTACTATGTGGGAAACGCTACAGACAAGTCACCAAGTGATTCTGACTCCAGAGTTAAACTATTAGCAAACCAAAGCTACCAATTATGTTTGATGACTTTATGCCAATGCCATAAGATTAAAACAGTAGGTTTATAGTACATGTTATGTTTTATTAATTTCACCTATCAATGAGGATTGCATCCACCAACAAAAAATGTTTTCAAGAGTTTTGCTTTAAATGTATATGTATTTGAATTTCAGCTTTTATGTTTCACAAAACATAAAAAATCACAAATTAGCTTTAAAAATAGTCGTTTCCAGATATTTTGAAGGAAAGCACAGGTCAGACGTTTGGAGATCAGTCTAACCTTGACACAAAAACAATCCTGGAGAGCGAGTTTACACAATTTTGTGCCCTTTTTTTTTCTGTGCAGTGCAACAGTTGCTAGCAGGATACTGCTTAGCAAAGGCAGTTGAAAACAAACAGTCAGCATTTCCCTCCTGCTACACCAAAAACCTTTCTCTGTATTTTTGCAAAAGTTTTTAACTCAACGGCAAAACACGACAGAAGGCATCGTCAATCCTTTGACTTCTCCGTCTCTCTCCCTCACTTATTTGATTTCATTCTCATGATATGGGCAGTGTTACCAGCTCTCAGGCTTCTGGCCTATGACACATGACTCACACCCAAAATAAATCTCACACCAGATAATGGGAAGAATCAATGGCACTGCTTTATTTCAATTTCTTTAGTCTTACCATCAGCTTTGGTGTATCTGCTGGTACGCAAACACTAGAGAACTGAAAACAGTGTTTGATTTGCCTGAGGCGCACAACCTCTCAGTGAGAGACGATTAATGAGTTTCTCTGCTGAGCCTTGTCCCCATTTGACCAAACATTAACAGGGACTGAACCTGTTTTTGTTGTTTCCAGCTGTTTGAGTTTATTAAATCCCTGAAGCTTGTTAGGATCCATAGAGTATGTCTCCAAAGCAAGAAAATTGCAAACATCTTTACATATATTTACACTTTCACCTCAAGACTTTGTAAAGTAAAAAAAAACAAACCTGACTCCACACGAAAGCTTGCAACCCTGATATAAGGTAGAAATTAGAAGGGCTTGGGAACCTTTCATTACACCTACAGTAACATGAAGATTCATGCCTATAGTGATTGCTATAAGTGCATCATTTTGCCTAGAGTTGAAACATGTTGAATTCTAAAAAAATGAGCTATGTCTATGGTCTCAACACCTTTAATCAAAAGCAAGATGAAAATGTCCAAAAATATACATTTGGGGTAGCCGAAGGGACATATTCATTCTGAACTATGTGAAATCCATGTTAGCTTTTGATTTAGGCCACAAAATGCTGAAACTTCAACGCAGTGGGCCATGGCTCCTCTCTGGGATTAGCAGGTTATTGTAACAGTCACAGTGATTGTGGTATCTGGTGGATGTAATTGCACTTGTGTTTTGTGACGTGTGGACATACTTATTTGACTGTTTAAAGCGTTAATGTTAAGAGACACTGGAGACCTTCATAAGTTACATGCAGCCTATTGTCCTCCAACATGGAATTATTAGGTTACAAGGTATTTATTTCATATTATAGAGAAGTAAAGCCTTAATTATACTGCTTGCATGGGCGAAAAGCTATGCTTTGTGCATGTCTAAAGCTGACATTTATCTTATTTTTCTGGGCAGCCTGCACACTCAGATCAATTCGAATCTCACTAACAACATCAAGGCCATGGTAAGACGCGTGGGGGTACTCTTTGATTCTGGATTCAGTCTTCACATCAGTAAACTCTCCTCTTTTCACCATCTAAAAATACCAAGATTTAACCAGATTTGTGTTGCTTCTCAATTCTCTGTCTCATCACGACTGGATTACAACACAGGACTTTTATTAGTCAGAAATTACTCAGCGGGCTTCAGCTAATTGTTGGAGCAGGGAATCACATTACAGCACCAGTACACTGCTTACAAATTTGTTTTAGGACTGATTTTATGGATTACATTTAAGGCTTTTTGTGGCCAGACTCCAAACTATATTTCAGAGGTGCTCTGCCCTGTCAGCCAGTCACAGCCTGACAGACGGGAACTGCTGTCTCTTCATGGGCCCTTACAGTTATTATATTTGACATTACTATTATTAATTTTTTTACTGTATGTTTTTGTTTGTTTGCTTTTCCCATTTGCATAACCCTAATTTAAAAATGAACATCATTAAGGTATTATTAATAACCCATAGAGAGAGGCTCCTTTTTTAGCTCCTATTCCAAGATTGGTTCTGGCACAAGACGAAGCCAGTGAAAACTGAGTACAAATGTGAGGAATGCAGCAACAGCAATACAAGACAGTAAAGGACCATGCTGATTGCATGTGCTTCACACAATACAGTTTTTCAATTCAGTTCAATTCAATTTTATTTATATAGCGCCAAATCACAACAAGAGCTGGTAGATTTATATTGTAAAGCAGATACAGAGAAAATCCCAACAATCATATGATCCCCTATGAGCAAGCACTTTGGCGACAGTGGGAAGGAAAAACTCCCTTTTAACAGGAAGAAACCTCTGGCAGAACCAGGCTCAGGGAGGGGCGGGGCCATCTGCTGCAACTGGTTGGGGTGGGAGATGGAAAACAGGATAAAGACATGCTGTGGAAGAGAGACAGAGATTAATAACAGATGTGATTCAATGCAGAGAGGTGTGTTAATACATAGTGAGTGAGAAAGGTGACTGGAAAGTAAAAACTCAATGCATCATGGGAATCCCCGGCAGCCTACGTCTATTGCAGCATAACTAAGGGAGGATTCAGAGTCACCTGGTCCAGCCCTAACTATATGCTTATAGGTCTGATTATTTAAGACCTTGTATGTGAGGAGCAGGATTTTGAATTCAACAAGAAGCCAATACAGGAGAAATATGCTCTCTCTTTCTAGTCCCTGTCAGGACTCTTGCTGCAGAATTTTGGATTAGCTGAAGGCTTTTCAGCGAGTTTTTTGGACTTCCTGATAATAACGAATTGCAGTAGTCCAGCCTGGAAGTAATAAATGCATGAACTAGTTTTTCAGCATCACTCTGAGACAGGATATTTCTAACTTTAGAGATGTTGCGCAAATGAAAGAAAACAGTCTTGCATATTTGTTTAATATGTGCATTGAAGGACATATCCTGGTCAAAAATGACTCCAAGGTTCCTCACAGGGTTACTGGAGGCCAAGGTAATGCCATCCAGAGTAGGTATCTGGTTAGATACCATATTTCTAAGATTTCCAGGGCCAAGTACAATAACCTCAGTTTTATCTGAATTAAGAAGCAGAAAGTTAGCGGCCATCCAGGTCTTTATGTCTTTAAGACATTCCTGCAGTTTAACTAATTGGTGTCTGTTATCTGGCTTCATGGACAGATAGAGCTGGGTGTCATCTGCATAGCAGTGAAAATGTATGCTATGTCTTCTATTGATACTGCCTAAGGGAAGCATGTATAATGTAAACAGAATTGGTCCTAGCACTGAACTAAAGTTTTGTTGGTATAGAAGATTTATGTGGCAAGTGAGCCAGTTGCCCGCTGGTTATCAAGCCTGAACCCTTCAGTTGAATGATGTCACCATCTTAGGTCATTAAAACCAGCCATTATGACAGAAGGACACTCTACATTGAATAGCAGTTTGCCACTTAAAAGGTAAGCCAACCCTGTGGAACAGCCATTGATAGAAAAGGATAAACATAGGAACAGAGATGTCACCCACTTGTTTGTAAAGTCATGCTTCGGAGCCTTGAGATTAACTTTTGTACCAATCATGGTGTCTTGAAACTGGATGTGATGAGAGGAACTATGAAACCTCATTCAATCGTCAATTACAAGTCCGTAGCCAATAAGCCAAGTATGAAAAATGTCCACTTGTATAGGACCAGAAGTCGTTTTGCAACTACATATATTGCCCCCTAGTGGCCATGGAAAAAAATCCAGGTTTGAAGGACGTACACCATAGTTGATAATAGTCACATAATAGTCACACCCAGCTTTATCATCCGTCTGGACATGAATCAGTTCAAAATAAAGTTTATGTTGTATTTGATAAGAATGCATGTCAGTGACTGAGCCTGTAAATTCACCAGGAAGTGTTTACTGAGGTCACAGACTGGGCCTTACTTTGGTAATGGCTTCACTTGCCAGACCTGGAGCTTTACTGTACGTTCAGTGCCTGTGCCACATGTAGCATAGTCTGAACGTTAGAGGATGATGTAACAACCAAGTTTTTTCTTCCGCATCTTCTGCAATTTGATGTTTTGTCCTTTGTCTGTAGTCATTAATTTTATTTGCTCCTTCATGCACTATTAACCCAAAGGTTAGACATTCTAATAATGCCTATATGTTGCTGATGATGCCTCTACAGGCCCACACTTTTCAGCCGTGATAAGGTAATGATCTTAAAAAATCAATCAGAAATAAGACTTTTTAAATTTTTCCTTTCAGTTATGATAATCAAGCAGTTAAACAACAATTTTCCCATTTTCCATTTGCCTGACCAATAAATAAATAAATAAAAAGCTGAAATATTGATCTGTTCATTCATTTTCTTCGCTTGCAGCTTCAGCACAGAGCATTTTTGCAGTGTGTGTGTGCGTCAGTAACACACACACAGTCGGTGTCAGTGAGTGAGGATAAATCAGCATCAGGCAGCATCACTGTAATTAGATGCCTACAGGTGTGGGTGACTATTGGGTTTGTGAACTCCTTGTTTCAGGCATTCTCATCATCATCCGAGGGAAGTGCAGTGCTCCTGTGGGATTCAGTGCCAGAGAAATGAAAAATGTCTTCTGTTCTGCACTTGCAAAGTCAAACATGAAAATGTGGGAAGCACTAGTGGTGTGGCTCTTTCCTCAGACAGTTTCACTGGTGATCCTTGTGGGAGCTTGTAGGCAGAAAACACACCAATGCTGTTATCATTTCTTCATAATAAAAGTATTCCCGGTTGGTGTCTTTGCATCAAATGCTTCTTTTGATCACTTTCTAGAACAGTTTTCCAAACTAAAACATAATTGGAGCAGTTTTCTTATGCTTGATTAGCTTATGATGCTTTTTGGAAAAATGTGAGTTCATCCTCCAGCAGCCACAGCGTGTTATCACTTAGTGACTTTATTTTCTTCTAAAATGTACACACACATTATGCCCAGTAGTACATGTTAAATAATTGTTATTCACAGCTTCTTATCCTCGGTGCTGTGTTGTGCATTTCTCTGATCACCCCCTATGGTATATGCAGTTTGATCTAATATGCTGAGTAATATAAAGGCTGCTCTGTAATTGGCCAAACAACCCAGTGTTAGAGAATTTAAAAGGCTAAAGCTTGGGGAAAATGAAAAGCCAGTGATTATTCTAGGGCTTGTGGTAAATGAAGCTCATAACGAGCAAGGCAGAGTGCTAGACAACTGGGAACGCTCAGCGTTCCAAACAAAGCATTGGAATTCAGCCCTCTAGAGCCTGGAGGAGAAATGAAGTACTGTTAGGGCACAGAGTAGACCTTGGTTTGGCATTATGCTCTACATTATGCAAAAACTGGAGAACATTTCTTAATGCAGCGTAATCTCTAGCTCATGAAGAAGCTGCTTCTTTTAATCGTTCTATATAATGGATGCATTTATGAATTTTCTGTCACCCTAAAGCCTTTCAGCTGATGTGACCTCATCATGACCTGCCCTTCGAGACACACAGGATGTGCGTTTACGAGAAAATAGCCTTGGAAAAATGGGCAGTGAGCAATCTGCCACCTGTGCACTCACAATTCCACCAAGGTAAAAGGAAAAGGGCTTGCTGAGAGCTGCTGGGGAGACACTGTGCAGCCCACTGGGCGGTTAACAATTTTGGTGTATTTTAATTGTCAAATTTAAAAACTTTGTGTTTGGCTGAATGTCGGTTGCAAAGAAAAAGGAATTCTGTATGGCAGCATAGGATTGCTAGTCTGTAGCATGACTCACCCCCATTCTCTGCGACCTGCTGGAGCAGGGGGGCTAGGAGGAGGAGTTGGCCGTCCGACTGCGGTCTGGAGTGTGGAGCCTTCCTGCTGCTGCGGAGTCGGGGTGGTCTGCCTCCCCCCACCGCAGGGAAAAGGGAAACACCACCTGGGTCTGGGTGCAGTTCCCCCCTCCAGGGGCAAGGGCACCTAGACCCGGTTTGTAGAGTACGCTTGGGGAGTGTGATCGTGTGTACAACGTCTCTTTATGTCTGTCTCCACGTTGGTTGAGTGTGGAGTAAGTGCATATGAGAGCATGAGGGTGGGAATGGATGTTTGTATCTGTGTGTGCCTGTATGTCTGTGTCTATATGTCAGGTTGGGTGTCAGGCGCCACCTCTCTGGGGACATCTCAGGCCCTCCAAGGTTTGGAGGCCTATCTCCCCCTACCACCACTTCCGCTGCCAGTGGCGGACCCCCTCAGACATCGGTGCGTTGGTGGTTCTTTGTGTCCGGGGATGGGCGTCCAGGTACACACCGGCTCACTCCTTGGCGGCCGCTTATCGGGGCCTGGAGCCTGGGGCTCGCTCGGGCCACTTCGGAGGTGGGGTGCCCCCGGCCTCTCGGCCTGGGGCTCGGTCACTCAGGCGCAGCTGGCTGCCGGCGGAGCTCACGGGCGCGTCACTGCAACTCCCCCTGGCTTCTGCTCCGTGGCTGCTGAGTGAGCCCTCATCTGGGACTCTCCTCAGCTCAGCAGACAGTGGCGCAGCTGCCCCTCTGTTGGTCTTCCTTGGTCTCTTGTGTTCTGGGGGCCTCTGGATGTCTGGAGTTTTGATCTCCTCCACACCTGCTTCATGCCCTGGAGGACGGGGCTGTGGCCCCCCCACACCCTCTAGCAGATTATTACATGAAGGAACCTTTTAAAAAACAAAAAACAAGCGCGTCCATGCTCACAGGTGTACACACGGGTGATCACACCCACAAACTACACCCTTTTTGGCTCCTACCTCAAAGCACACTGTGTTCTGTTGATCTTATGTGCTGCACAATAATGTTTAACATTTAGTATTTACTGTCATATTCCCATATATCATTGTGATGTTGTTTATTCTATTACTCTTGTTCTCTTCTGCTTGCTTTCTTTTTTCTTTCTCAGCAGGTGACCCAGGTGATCGATATATGCATTTTTTTTCTCTGCCCGTTCTGTTGGTTTTTGTTTTTTGCCCTTCTCCCCCGTCCCTCTTCTCAGCTGTTTCTCTTTCCCTCTTTCTTTCTCCCCTTCTTTCCCCCAGTCAAGTCTGTCCCGTATTCAGTAAGTGAAAATAAAAACAATAAAAGGTGAATCAAATGGACCATTACGGCAAGGCTGGGATGGTCAGTTTGGTAAAGTAAATCCGTTGGGCATCTTTCTTTGCCTTTAGACAACAATTCTGATGGCAAAAGAGCCAAACGGGACAGGCAAAAGAAAAAAAAAAAAAAAAAAAAAAGCCTTGGTGTATATGGACAATAGCAAACACTGAAATACATTTTTTGCATGCAGCAATGAATTTTGTTCACTCAAATTTAGCTTTTCTTTGCTCAAAATAAATTTCTCCTTAAAATGCAAAAAAAAAAAAAAAAGTCTGTAGCATGACTTTGGAAACAATAAGAGGAAGCGAGTGAAGACAGAGGCCAGGATTAAATGATGAAGAAAAGCAATTGTAGATGGACTGCCACTTATATAACACTTTTATACTCAATTTGAGTAAGTGCTTTTATTGAACACACAAACAGTGATAGGTCGGGGGGTAATTTGGGGTTCAGTATCTTGCCCAGAGATAAGTTGAGGAGCTGGGGATCAATCCACTGACCTTCCATTTGCTAGGCTACCTGTTCTACCACCTGAGCCAAAGCTGCCTAAAAAGGCAAATGTATAAAGTACATGGGAAAGACAGAAGTGGTAATGGCAAAAGTAAGGCTTATACTGAGCTGTATGTGAGACTGGATACTAAGGAGCGAGAAAAGGAATTGTATTGATTGGCTGGGCAGAGAGATCGAGCAGGAAAGGATGTGGAGTGGGTTAGAGTGATTAAAGACAAAGATGGAAAAGTACTAATGAGTGAAGAGTTTGGTGAGAAATAGAAAGAGCACTTTGATGAGCTGATGAATGTAGAAAATGAGAGACAAAGGAGGAGGGATGGTTCATATATCATGAAGTGCAGAGGATTAGAAAAGAGTGAGGGCAGCTGTGAGGATGAAGAGTAGAAAGTAGTTTCCAGATGTGGAGGTGTCTAGGAGAGAGGGCCGTGGAATTTTTTTAAACACAGTCTTGGGAGAGTGAGAGCATAGCTGAGGAATGGAGAAGTGTGCTGGTGCTGATCTTCAAGAACAAGAAGGATGTGCAGAGCTGTAGCATCAACAGAGTGATCAAAGATATGAGAATGAGCTGCTAAAGCTAAGTTAACCCTTTAAAGCCAAGTGTGCCATATTTGATCACATGACTTTTTGAGACGTTTACATCATCAGTGTAATTTTACCCATCGAACCAGACTAAATGTTTACTCTTTGGTTTGGGGAAATGCTTTTCACGCAGCAAAATAAAACTTTTGTGCAATTCTGACAAAATTCTGAATTTCACTCAGGATTCTAAACTGTTCTGTAACGTTCAAAAATATTCTTTTTTTTTATTCATTCATGCTGGTGGGTATTGACAATTAAACTGTTATTCACTTAGAAATGGGGGAAAAATTCAATTAAAAATGAAAATCCATTTTCTGACTATGCCTGTCTCTGCCTATCAAACAGAACTGAGGTTCCATGAAGCCACAGCACAACAGGATATTACAAATAGATACATCATACAGCTGAGACTTCATTCATCTAAGCTGAAGGTCACATCACTGAGGGAGATTATTAATTAATTATGCTATTTTTTATTACATTTGCATGTGGACAGAGATATTATTGCTGTACATCAGGCTAGAACCCTACCAATCCACCATAAAAGAGCTTCTATAGCACTGTTATATTCCCCAGGAGTGGTTGACCAACAAAGAACAGTCTAAGAGCGTGGCATGTAATACTGTGCAGGGTCTCCAGTGTATAATGTAAACAACTGAACTCATCGATAACAATGAGAACAATGAACAACAGCAGTGTGCATACCAGGACTGCAAGGACAAGGCTGCTGCTCTCCAAAAGCAACACTGGCCACAGTTTCCTAAAGAAACCAGATGCCAGTTTGAATGATGTCTTATGGATGAATGAGACCAATATAGAGCTTTTTTGAAGAGAAAAGAAAATATGCATTCCCCACACAAGGATGGCTTACCATTATTTATGGAACAATTTATCCTGAATTAACACAGTGATTTCTAAGAGAAAATATCAGGAAACATGTCTATGAATAGAACCAAAGTAAAAAATGGCTCATGCAGCACGACCCAGTCTTGCTGTCTTTGATTTTTCAGGCAGAACTCAAAAGAGAATTCGATTAGCAAAGCCGAATTCAATCATCTGACTGCACACTCTTGTGGTCACAGTCTAGTGGGAACATTACTGGAAACCATGATCAGCAACTATGTAATTGCAGGAATAAATAAAAAGAAGCCCAAGTTGTGGTCTAACATCAGCTTCTGAAAAGTTGTGGAAATCACTATGGCAGGAAAAATAACAAAGAAACGAGTGATATGAAAAACAAAGCTGGCAAAAAAGTTAGTTAAACATCAAATATTTTACAGCATAAATATCAGCAAGAAAAAATAAAACAAAGGACAGAAAAGACAAAATAAAATTACCAAAGCACAATACAGTGAATTAATAGGATGTTCTACTGCCATTTAAAGCAATAACACAGAATCAGGCCGAAACACTAAAAACCAAAGTGACTGGTATGTGACCACATGGCAACTACTGATTGCAAGAGAAAAATGTATGTTGCAAGTGGTTCCAGCAAAGTAAAAGGTGCACCTATGGTGGACTGCAGCAATTTGCCAGCAACCTAAGCAACCACTATTGGGTTTTAGCTGCAACACCCTTTTTTTGTGAGCAAATTCACCAAGAGATGGCAGTTAGTAACAATCATTTGCAACAGGAAAAGCCAATTGGGAACCTATTGCCAACTAGTCTTTAGGTCTGTCTGACTGAGATGCAGGAGTTCTCAATAATGACACAATATTCCATCCATTTGAAATGTAGAATTATCAGCTGACTCCTGTCATGAGAGTGCCACAGTATGATTGGACAAAAATGTTTACATTTGTATTTTTTCTTCTTTTTTTGGGGGGGGGGGGGTTACGTTGCACAAAGCTCCTCCTAAGTTGGTTCTATAACATGCCTGTGACAATGTAACATCTGCTCTAAAGAAATAGGAAATTGGAGATAATGAGAAAAAATGTGCATACACGTAAAATGTGTCCCTGGCCTGCATGTAGACATTAGCTGTTGCATACAGAGGAAGCAAGGCAGGAAAATTCCCTTCTTCAAAAATCAAACCTTGATGCAGTTCATCTATGAAAAGCACATAAGCTATTACTCTTTGTTCTATATGCCAAGTTTTAAAAATTTGATAAATATGCATCAAACCAAAGTCGATTTTGGCCGCCACCGGGACTGAACATTCAGATCTGTTTTGAAATAACTTTACTCTGCAAAACAAATCAATGGCAGAAGAACAGAATGAGCTCCAGACTTCCCATTGTGTTTACGTTTGCATCACTCCATTAATGATGGATTTGTCAATGTGTGTTTTAAAGGCAGCCACATTCGCCAAGCTATTCATGCATGTCCATAAGCAAAAAAGTTAACCCCTGCTGCAGAGCGACTCAGATGTGTAAAACAAGCCTAAATATTGATATGTGGCATTAATATTGATACGTTTCAGGAGAAACTGTCCTTGTCGATGACAGCATCTCGGCAGCATGAATTATTTTCTGTCACCCACAGCAAATAGATGGAATTTAAATAGGAGGCATGCATCAGGACGTGAGGCGGGGCACCGCAAGCATTTGACAGAGATAAGTGTGACAGCCGGGCTGAATTTGAATTGCGTGAGCGATAAATTAACTCTTAATGCCCTGGGATGGAAGCTGATCTCATGGAACTGATAGAAGCACAGAGCTCAGCCTCACCTTCTCCTGAAAGCAGCAGTCTCATATTTATGACCAGCTGCAAGCTTCAGAGGAATAGGAGCATAGTTGCATGAGTACATGAGTGTGCAGTCTCATAAATAGCTGATGGGCTAGAAATATGAAGATCATTTGATTCAGAGAGCAGGCAAAGGAACAAGGTGTCCAAGACTTCTTGAGAATTTGATATGAGTGTTTGTTATAATTTCATAAACTTGAAACAGATATGACACTTACTTTTACATGAGCTACACAGTATGCAGAGGATTTATGAATCTGTCTATGTGACGTGTACAAAGGGAATTATTACTCTGCTTCACGCATAAACAGCAGCTCTTACTGTCAGGGTGCTGAGTCGTTGATCCAGGATTTTGAGCTTATTTTTTATTCATGAGTCCTTTTGCTACACTTGGAAGATGTTTAAGTTCAAGTTTTTACAGTTAGTAATTAGATTAGTCCTTTTTATGTTACTGGGTTTATTTGTAATTCGCGGTTTATGCTCTCTTGTCTTTTAGTTCCTTTTGTGCCTTTGTCTTCGTCTATGTGTCCCTCCCTCTCTCGCCCTCTCTATCTCCTCAGCCTGCCTTCATCCATCTCTGTTTCTTCCCCGACCTTAGTGTCAAGCCTGTGTGTCTTAGTATGCATCGCAGTGTGTTCCCTGTTTTATTTTGACAGTCTCGTTACTGTGTTCGGCGCGTTCAATTTCCCTTCCCCCTGTGTCGTCACGTCTGATTCCTTCCTGCTGTGTTCCACACGTGTTTCCATTCCCTCATCACCCTTCTGTGTATATATTGTGTCTGCTTTCCCTTTGTCCCTCGTCAGGCCGTCTGTTTATCTCCTGTCAAGTTTCACATTCTCACGTTCAGGTTTTTTCCATGTTCAAGGTTTTATGTTCTTTGCCTCTAGTGTTTAGTGTTTTAGTTCCCCAGTTTAGTGTTAACAGTTTTGTCTTAGTTTTCTTCTGCCTTTTATTTTGTTATATTTCACCAGCCATAAACAGTGTTGGGGAGTAACGAATACATGTACCGCCGTTACGTATTTAAAATACAAAATATGAGTAACTGTATTCCATTACAGTTACTGTTTAAAAAGGTGGTATTTAGAATACAGTTACTTTGTTGAAATAAAGGGATTACACGGCGGTCTTTTCCTGTTTCATATGTTCGGCTATGCCCTCTCTTTTTTTAGTTTCAAACAAAACACGCATTAAGAGGCTCAAATGCCTGTGTCTGAATCTCGCATCTCATAATAAGAAGAAATATTTTTTAAAATGATTTAATATGAAGGCAATAGCAGAGTGTTACAGGCATAGCCCTAAAGAATGTAGCCTCATGGGCAGTGTAGTCCGTGCTGCAGGGAGAATGGACTACCATACCTGTTATGTGTCTGTGAGCGAGGGAGGGAGAAAAAGGAGAGTGGAAACGTACGAGCTGTCACCGAGCAGAAACAGAAGCTGGAAGCATGTAAATATAATAATAACCACTGCAGCCAAGAAGAGTGCCTGATGAGCCCAGTTGTAAGTAAGCTATTAAGACTCAACTGTACACCGTGTTCGTGTTTTCCTCCGAAACAATAAGTTCTGTTGGAGCAGCCCTTCAACACCTCTCTCTGTCTCTCGCTAGCAAAGTTGACCCAGACAACAAAGTAAAGCTAGTTTTCAGCTACGAGCCGACACGGAACCCGACTTATTAGCCAGAGGTCCCTTTACTACGGTTTGGAGCCGCGGACCTGTTTTATATAAGTGTGGAATAGTTTTTTATACGAGATCGCTGCAAAAAGTGCAGCCTTGCCTAATGTCCACCCTACTGTTACTCATTTTATATTAAGATTTTAAAATCTAGTTGCTATTGGTATGGCGAGTAGCCTTCAGTAATAGTAATAAATCACACAGCAATAGTACATTCATTAGTTGTAAAAAACATGATAATATATTGAGTAATCCAAAGTATTCAGAATACGTTACTATCATTGAGTAACGTAATGGAATACGTTACAAAATACATTTTGGGGCATGTATTCTGTAATCTGTAGTGGAATACATTTTAAAAGTAACCTTCCCAACACTGGCCATAAATAAAAGGCTCTCTCTTGGTTAAGATATAGTTTTGCTTCCATGTAAATTGCCCACATTATTGTTCCACCTAATCATGTTTTGTGTATGGGGTCAGAGACCAGCCACATAGATAGTGCACCTTAGAAGTCACTTTTAATTTGAAGATCACTAATAGCTCGTTCAAACTCTATATGATGATTTAACATTGATACATGTATATTTTCAAAATCTCTTTCTCATTATGTCTTTCTGCTCCTTCATTCTCTCCTCATCATCATCTTCTTCCTCTTCGCCTCAAAGTCTCATCTTCTGAACTTAGGTCATGACTGCAGAACAGAAAAAAGTGCGTAAACATGCATTTTTTATTGTTAGTACTGTTGCAATTACTTATTCTCAGTAGATTAGACATAAACAGGCAGACAACAATAGCTGGATATAAGCTAACATTATGCCAGGTGGTGTTAGCCTAAAAATCACACTTTCCTCTTATAAACAGTTTAAATACATTTTCACACCATGAAATGTGAGAGTTTATTCACCAAGTCCTCATATCAGACTCCTTTTCCAAATATTTAAAGAGGTCGCCTGAGCAACAACCATGGACAGGGCTAAGAGCCAGTCTTTTAAATGAACTAAAACTCAGTCCAGGTCTTTGGTTAACTGACAAGCTAGAGTGAAAGATTGCTGTCACTCCTCCTCTTTGGCCTGTGTTGAGGATTTTGAAAGTTAATATGACTCGGGGCATGTTGAGTCATTTACATTACATTGTTACATACATACATACTCCCCAACACTGGCTGTGCACAAAGAAATGCTGGCATATCTCATAGAACTGAAACAATGAGAAACAGATAAAGTCATACAGAAAATTATTAAGCTGACAAGTGACTGAATTATGGGGTTTACTGAAGAAATTCCCCTGGAGTGTTTGAGAGCCTGCTGGTGAATCACTTGCATAGTCAGTCTCAGTGTATTCTTTCATGTTGTCCTTTTAAATCGTGAATGCTAACTGACTGTTGTATGGTTGAGTACACTGAGACTTGGGAGTTCCATTACTGAAATTGCGATCCACCATATTTGCAACATTTCAAAGGGGAACATATATATTAGTCACATAACTTATTTAAAAAAAACAAAAGCAGTAAATGCACCCCTTTCAACAGTTTGGCCACTTAAAATTCTTCTTCCGGCTAATGTGATAGGAGGATACTAAATCCTTGTTGTCTTAATTAGAGCTTAGTGAAATGACGCTGCCGAGGCCTGAAGGTGTTTTCCACAATACTTTGGGGAAAATGGTTAATTAGTTATTGCATGTACTCAAAGAACTGAATCAGCCTCTCTTTAAACAGTTTCCACTTGGAATTCCAAACCTCATCACATGAGGGTGCTCTTTTATTAAGACTGTAATTTCTTAGTGTGTTTGCCAATACTTTTATACGGGCAACTGTGGCTCAGAGGGTTGGGAAGCGCATCTGTAAGAGAGCGGAAGGTCGCCAGTTCGATCCCCGGGTTCTCTGTCCTCATCGCTGTGTCCTTGGACAAGACCCTTTACCCCACCGCCAGCCACTGGCCAGAGGGGCTGATGGTGCGATATGGCAGCCTTGCTTCTGTCAGTCTGCCCCAGGGCAGCTGTGGCTACAACTGTAGCTTGCCTCCACCAGTGTAAGAATAGTGGCATTGTAAAGTGCTTTGGGTGCCTTTAAAAGCACTATATAAATCCAATCCATTATTATTATTACTTTTATGTTTTTTTTATTTATTTGTTACTGTATGTCAAAGTCATAAAATATAGTTGTGAAAATAAATGAAACTCTCTTTAAGTTTTGTTTTATTGTTTAATTTGCAAAATCTAAAGCCAAAGTACAGAAGTGTGTGTGTGAAAACTAAGTGCACACCACACACAACCCTACAACCAGTAGTGTGTAGGGTCGTGTTTAACAGCAATAACTTCAAGTCATGTTTTCTGTGTGACTTTATCAGTCTGTGGCACTATTATAGAGGAACTTTGGCTGACTTTCTTTACAGCTTTGTGTCAGGTCATTAAGGCTTGTTGACATTTTGTTTTGCACAGCTCTCTTAAGGTCT
Source organism: Aulonocara stuartgranti (assembly GCF_965226115.1). Lineage (NCBI taxonomy): Eukaryota > Metazoa > Chordata > Actinopteri > Cichliformes > Cichlidae > Aulonocara > Aulonocara stuartgranti. The sequence continues at coordinate 32,523,408 of NC_138958.1, forward strand.
CACCACAGCACTTAAGCCGGTTTGATGTTGGGACTTTGAATGAGCAGCTACCTTTTCTTTTTGAGTCGCTGTGTTGCAGAACCTAATTTGCTTGTACTTGCACTCATGGGAAGGAGTGGATGTCCTAGTTGCAGTTAGAGTGATTGTTCTTGTGGATATTTTCCACATCAAGGCCGGTTGTTTTTCTGTCTGTTTTCATGCTTATCAGCTTTGGTCACTTTTCTCACAGGGTCTATGTAACTATTATACGATTCTCGCAGAATAGATTTTTTCTGTCAATAACCACTGTGCACTGTAATGATCCAAATCATCATTTGACATGTGATTAAGCTCCATTAAAACCAGTTCCCACCTTGCACGTCAGTGAACAAACCACTGGCAACAAACCAAGAGAGATGATAATGAAAAGAGTGCAACAGCACACAGAAAACTGTATCAAATCAAGACAGATGACTGAAAAAGACCAGAGGTTCACAACAATAAAAGAAGCTATGCTTTCTCTTTATAACTACATGTCAGCTTTTTGTATCTTTTTCTATTTATTTATTTTTGTCTACACATTGTGGCCCAGTTTCTCTGTTTCCCACAGCCTCTTCCATCTCTCTCTGTCTCTGAAAATCTAAGCCAGTCTTAAGCCTCCATCTACTCTATCTGCATTTCACATTTGCCTCCTCTCTGATTCCATGCTTACTCCAAGGCCTGGGAAATCCTCAGCAGATGCCTGAGAGAGTGTTCGGCTGGTTCCACGCTGTTGACAGACAACACAGCTTCGAATGTGAAAACAAGGCTATTTCAAGCTGGCTTTGCAGTGATGGAATGTATGAATTTATAGACAGAGTGTAGAGGGTAGAAGAAACTCAGATGTTCTCTCTGCACTTGTTTGACATTTTTCTCCGAACTTGTCAACACGAAATGCTTTGTAAGAACAGCATGGAGAAAAATGCAAACATTTTGTGCCTGTCACTCTGAGGGCTTTCATCTTGAGATACTGCACATGGATGTGCATCACAAATATGTTTCCATTTATCAGAATTTCACAGCTGGCATCTTACATTAAATAGCTGGCAAGTATGGAAGGCTGAAAACAACCACAAGTCCACTGAATATTCATGATACTGCTAATTTAATTATTTAGAGAAAATAGGACTCTGTTAGCTGAAAATAATGGGCACAATGGGTATGTCTGGACCTCACGAATTACATCTGTTCCAAGTGTTTGGTGCTTGTTCAGGGTTGAGGAAGCCTTGTGTTTTTACTGAAGTGCAAAGAAAGTAAAGGTGTTAAAGAATCAAAGCTCTAAAATTAGCTTTTGTCTTTTTATTAACCATAATTACAAGGTTTCCCTGACCATAATCATTAACCTTAGGAGCCTAACCTTGTTCCTTTAATTCCACTCTTTTGAATCTTTTTTAGTAGATCCTTTGTTTCCAGGATATTTGTCATTATGCAGCCACATTGCTCCCCAATGTAACCTGCTCAGTGTGTGTAATTTACCATAAATTACATTTTTACATTTTCACATCTGCCCTTTTTGCAAGTTCACACTAATGTGTGTTATATCTTTAAAGAAAGCATTGTCAAGTGAAAGAATGAACTGCTTAGTTAGAAATATACTGCAAGATAATATATATAATAAGGTCAAATTATTCATGTTCAGTTATTTACAAATCAGCACCTATTATCCATTACCTCTTCCTAATGTCTGTGAAATCAAAGTAAACGTGTCATCCTACCCTCATTTGATTTTTTTGAGCATTAAAGAATGCTCAAAAAGAACAAAGAAAACAAAATGGATATACAAAAAATTCAGCACTATTCCCTTAAACATAAAAACTGACCCAGTGTGTAACCTGTCTTAGCAGAGATTCGAACTCTGCTTCTTGTAAGATAAGATAAGATGACCTTTATTAGTCCCACAGGTGGGAAATTTGTTTTGTTACAGCAAAAGTGCAAAGTTATGTAGCAGAAATTAGAAAACACTGGAATGCAATAAAATACAATAGAATAAAATAAAATACTATATACAATAGAATAAAATAGAATAGAACAATATATACAATAGAATAAAATAGAAATACAAATACTATATACAACTGAGTAGGAAAATACAAAAATACAACTTTGTCAGAAGAAGAGTTGCACAAAAATTGCACATAGTCAGTTATCGCAAATCCTTCACACAAAGAGAGCAGCCCTGTCAAGTCAAGCTTCGACATCTTTTTCCTCCTCTTATATATATATATATATATATATATCCATCCATCCATCCACTTCCGCTTATCCTTTTCAGGGTCGCAGGGGCGCTGGAGCCTATCCCAGCTGTCATAGGGCGAGAGGCAGGGTACACCCTGGACAGGTCGCCAGTCTGTCGCAGGGCTAACACACAGGGACAGACAACCATTCGCACTCACGTTCACTCACACATTCACACCTAGTGGCAATTTGGATTATCCAATTAACCTATCCCCACAAGCTGCATGTCTTTGGACGGTGGGAGGAAGCCGGAGTACCCGGAGGGAACCCACGCAAACACGGGGAGAACATGCAAACTCCACACAGAAAGACCCCGGCCTGATGTTGGAATTGAACTCAGGGCCTTCTTGCTGTGCGGCAACAGTGCTAACCACTGTGCTAACCACTGTGCTGCCTATTTTATATATATATATATATATATATATATATATATATATTAGAGATGGCACGATACCACTTTTTTATGTCCGATACCGATATCATAAATTTGGATATCTGCCGATACCGATATGAATCCGATATAGTGTTTTTTAATCAACAAAACTGTTTTTTAAATATCTTGCTGCATTTTGTATAAGTTCATACTCAAGTTTAAAACAACAACTACACTAAAGCTATTCTGTTATACCTGTATGCAAAAAAAAATATTTCATAGTTCAGCAATACTGATCAATCTAATAAACTTAAACCTACACCATCCTCCCTATTCTGGTATTTTAAAGAGTACTTAGCAGAAATATTAAGCAACCTAACTAATAGGGTTCCAACTCCCAGCAACAACAAAAATAAATAAATAAAAAATAGGGAACCACCCCTCACGCTCCACCTCATGATGCTTAATCGACGTAATCAACCTTAATTTGATGCAGTGTGAAAAAAAAATACACAGAAATCAATTATTTTTCAAGAAATATTAAATAGATTCAACATCTTTCTTCAACAAAATTGCAGACTGCACAGATGGTACCTTCCCAAAGGAAAACGTACTATAGCTTACTAGGGTATATATATTAGACTTAATAGTTACTATATACAGTAATGGACTTCTATTCATTTTACATCAAATTAAAACTTTGGGTGTCAGATAATTATTTATTAAAAGCTAGACATTTTAAATGAGAATAAGAAAGAAAAGTATGTCTTTGTGCCCCCTTTTCCCTGTTAATGCCCTATCGGCCCCCCTGGCTAAACTTTGCTAGATCCGCCCCTGCACAGTTACCAGCGTCAGCTACGTAAAAAAAGATCCTCGAGTAGAAAGTAATATTAAATAAATTCTAACAACAGCTGATCAAGCTTAAACGTGCTGCTGTTGTTTATCCACTGGTTTCCTCTTTCTGGTGCAAAGTGGGCCAAAAACAAACCAGAGAGACGGACTCGCGACAGAAAAGCTGATCAGCTGATCATTAAGCAGTTTCATGATTGAAGTAGCAGCAAGAAGAGGCAGTCGCTTGTTAAGCTTAACGCAGGAATGCTTTACAAACATTCAGAGATGGACTTACACACTTGCTTTACTTCTCTCGGGGATAACTTTGTCAGAGATGAAATGCCGGGTTGCTAGCGAAGCTCCAAATGCTATCCAGACCACCGACAGGTCCCGCATGCCACAGCCGCTCTATCACGTGATGCATACTGCTCCGACGTGCTAACTTCTGAGGCGAGTTACGGCATGTTGCAAGTTTTGTGAGGTGCTTTCGTGATATTTAATGGATCGGATTACATTTTTTATTTTTCTCCGATATCCGATCCAGTAATTTAGGTCAGTATCGGACCGATACCGATACATAAAATGATGACAGAGGTCAGTAATTTGCAACAGAGGTACACTTCAACTGTGAGAGACAGAATGTGAAAAAAAAATCCATGAATCCACATGGTAGGATTTGTAAAGAATTTATTCGTAAATCAGGGTGGAAAATAAGTATTTGGTCAATAACAAAAATACAACTCAATACTTTGTAACATAACCTTTGTTGGCAATAACAGAGATCAAACGTTTACTATAGGTCTTTACCAGGTTTGCACACACAGTAGCTGGTATTTTGGCCCATTCTTCCATGCAGATCTTCTCGAGAGCAGTGATGTTTTGGGGCTGTCGCCGAGCAACACGGACTTTCAACTCCCGCCACAGATTTTCTATGGGGTTGAGGTCTGGAGACTGGCTAGGCCACTCCAGGACTTTCAAATGCTTCTTACGGAGCCACTCCTTTGTTGCCCGGGCGGTGTGTTTTGGATCATTGTCATGTTGGAAGACCCAGCCTCGTTTCATCTTCAAAGTTCTCACTGATGGAAGGAGGTTTTGGCTCAAAATCTCACGATACATGGCCCCATTCATTCTGTCCTTAACACGGATCAGTCGTCCTGTCCCCTTGGCAGAAAAACAGCCCCATAGCATGATGTTTCCACCCCCATGCTTCACAGTAGGTATGGTGTTCTTGGGATGCAACTCAGTATTCTTCTTCCTCCAAACATGACGAGTTGAGTTTATACCAAAAAGTTCTTCTTTGGTTTCATCTGACCACATGACATTCTCCCAATCCTCTGCTGTATCATCCATGTGCTCTCTGGCAAACTTCAGACGGGCCTGGACATGCACTGGCTTCAGCAGCGGAACACGTCTGGCACTGCGGGATTTGATTCCCTGCCGTTGTAGTGTGTTACTGATGGTGACCTTTGTTACTTTGGTCCCAGCTCTCTGCAGGTCATTCACCAGGTCCCCCCGTGTGGTTCTGGGATCTTTGCTCACCGTTCTCATGATCATTTTGACCCCACGGGATGAGATCTTGCGTGGAGCCCCAGATCGAGGGAGATTATCAGTGGTCTTGTATGTCTTCCATTTTCTGATGATTGCTCCCACAGTTGATTTTTTCACACCAAGCTGCTTGCCTATTGTAGATTCACTCTTCCCAGTCTGGTGCAGGTCTACAATACTTTTCAATACTTTTCCTGGTGTCCTTCGAAAGCTCTTTGGTCTTGGCCATGGCGGAGTTTGGAGTCTGACTGTTTGAGGCTGTGGACAGGTGTCTTTTATACAGATGATGAGTTCAAACAGGTGCCATTCATACAGGTAACGAGTGGGGGACAGAAAAGCTTCTTACAGAGGACGTTACAGGTCTGTGAGAGCCAGAGATTTTCCTTCTTTGAGATGACCAAATACTTATTTTCCACCCTAATTTACGAATAAATTCTTTACAAATCCTACCATGTGGATTCATGGATTTTTTTTTTCACATTCTGTCTCTTACAGTTGAAGTGTACCTCTGGTGCAAATTACTGACCTCTGTCATCATTTTAAGTGGGGGAACTTGCACAATCGGTGGCTGACTAAATACTTTTTTGCCCCACTGTGTGTGTGTATATATATATATATATATATATTATTACTGTGAAAAATAGGTCAGCTTATGCAGATGTTGTACATGGAAATCCAAATGGGACACAGTGAGTGCATGCAGCAGTTTGATACATCAGTCTATATCAGCTATTTGAAATTAGATTTAGATTGAGAGCAATAAAATTGCTTGGTTAGGTTTAGGAAAAGAACAACCCCGTGCCGACTGCTCTCTTAGGTAGTGCTTCCTTGATGAAGCTGATTGGCAACAGGTAAGTGTGATTACTCCAGGTGTGGCTGGCTCCAAGGCGGGAAGACTCCCCAGGTCTGGTGTGGCAGCAAAGCACGAACACCTCAGCACACACACACACCCCAACGTGTACACAGGGAAACGGGGACAATCCTGAGAATCTGATAGAATATTCATTAAACCCAAGAGAACATATGAGCCCATGACAAATATGTGAATGAGTTTAGCATTGAGCTGTGCTCCAGTATGTCGGCAATATCTTTGCCGGCTGGCGATGTTGTGCCAGACGACGATGGCGACTCAGATTTGGCCGGGGAAGATGCACTCTGAGCCTTCTTCATTACGAGATCCTGGAAGCACTGATCAATGTAATCTTGGAGAGCCTCTAAACTCTTCCCGTTGTTCTCCAGGGTGTTGGAGATGATGTAGACAAATATTGTTAGTTATAAGACAATTGATAAGTGTATTTGGTAATACTGAAGCTTAAAGGAATTTGTTCAATTTCAAACTACCATTCGCTTTAATTTTCCGCCAAAATCTCTGGCGTCTGACGTCAGTTACAACTAGAGATGGACCGATCCGATATTACGTATCGGTATCGGTCCGATACTGACGTCAATTACTGGATCGGATATCAGAGAAAAATAAAAAAGTGTAATCCGATCCATTATATATAGAAAAAACACCTCACAAAACTTGCGACATGGCGTAACTCGGCTCATAACCGTAGCACATCGCAGCAGAACGGGTCACGTGATAGAGCGGCTCTGTGTATTTGCAGCCTAGCAATCCGGCATTTCATCTCCGAGGAAGTTATCCCCGAGAGAAGTAAAGCAAGTGTGTAAGTTCATCTCTGAATGTTTGTAAAGCATTCCAGCGTTAAGCTTAACAACCAATATATGGAGCGACTGCCTCTTCTCTCTCTCTCTCTCCTGCTGCTACTTCAATCGAAACTGATCAATGATCAGCTGATTGGCTTTTCTGTCGCGAGTCCGTCTCTCTTGTTTGTTTATTGTTCACTTCGCGCCAGAAAGAGGAAACCAGCGGCTGAACAACAGCAGCACGTTTTAGCTTGATAAGCTGTTGTTAGAATTTATTTAATATTACTTTCTACACCAGGATTTTTTTCTACGTAGCTGACGGCTGGTAACTGTGCAGGGGCGGATCTAGCAAAGTTTAGCCAGGGGGGCAGCAAGATATTTTAAAAAACAGTTTTGTTGATTAAAACACACTATATCGGATTCATATCGGTATCGGCAGATATTCAAATTTATGATATCGGTATCGGACATAAAAAAGTGGTATCGTGCCATCATTACAACATGAGTCGCTTACCTTGTCCGTCCTCAACAGTGTCATTTTTCTGTTGAGTTTGGACTTTTTCAGTCATGCTGCTGTATTTGAAGCTTTTAGTAATTAGATAATGTTGGAGCCCATTTTGATACTAGGTCCAAAATGTCAGCACTAGTGATTTAATTTCCACTTGATGTGATTTAGTTTTTCCATTAATCCATTTTTTTCTTTTCTCAGCCCGATGCTGTGTCACTCTCACTCTGCCTGACCTCCTGTAATCATCTCATCTCCATTGTCAATTTCTCTCTACTATCCCTGGACCGATAAGCTTTGCTCTGCTTGCAGTTCTTCCCATTTATCACACAAATTTCAATAAATGAAAACAGCTATATGGGGGAAAAACCCTGAACAGATGAGAAATCTTGTGCAGTGTGCAGTGTCAAGACTAGCTTTAGGGAAAATTCAATCAAACCTCAAGTGTCTGGGAGATTAATAGCTGTCATTATTCATTCTCAACTCAAGGTGCTACATGCATGCGGTTCATGTGAGTGCATGAAATGTGATAGAAATAGATTATATTTCCTCTGCAGAGCCTGAGCTGCTGATAATAATTTTTAAAAGACAATAAAAGCCCAAAATCTGTTCTGTAAACTGCTTTAAATGAACCTGGGGAGAAAAACTCTTTTAAATAACCCAGCAGGCTTGGGTCAGGCACAAGTTGAGCTTCTTCCTCCCTGCTTTCTCTTCCAGTTTACCTAACACAGGCTTTTCTCCTCCGTGTCCTAGAACATAACTGACAACGAAATTAAGTGGCGGTGGGCTAGTGTCAGCGGCGAATTATGGAGGATGTGACAGCTCTGCGTTGATGGCAGATAATCGCACAGCATAATAATCTCTGCCAAGAGAATTGCTCCAGGCTTCTTTATGGTCATAGTAACTGAATCCTTGTCTGGCGCTGTAGGTAAGTCAGATAACACAGGCACCGTTTTGTAGCTCGTGGGCACACGCTCTTGCAAACGCATAAACTCACTATCATCCGTCTTGCTTTTGTAAAACACAGGAAGCCCACATGTGACTTATGCCACTGTCAGCTCAGCAGCACCTCCAGGAACAATATCAACTCCAACACCCACACTCCACATGCACACCCACACCCATACACACAGAATGAGTGTACATTTACCCAGTCATGACAAATCAGCCTTTCCACTGGCTGCTCCACCTTAGGGGGTTGTAACAATAGTGTCAGCTCAGATGAGGAAAGAGGCATCTCTCCCACACAGAACCACTGATTCTTGTGAGTGCTTTTACTTTCATGTTATTGGTCTGCTTTATTTCATTACACTCTAGAGTTTTATCGGGGTGACTGTAGCTGAATGAAGTTTCCCCAGAAATGACTTTAATCTGGCTTGTTTTCATCTCACAGTTGATCTGTTTTCTTTTGACTCAATGGGCAAGGCAGCTGTGCCGAGTGAGCAGTTTGATGCAGTTTAATCACACAATTTGTGACGTTAAATTTGAATATTTTGACATGTTTTTCACCTCCACCCCCGCGCATGTTCATCGTGAATTACATTCACTTTACAGCATTTTCCTCCTTTTGTTGGGATTCAGCTGGCTGACTAAACACAGGAAAAGACCAGTGTCTGTCAGTGATAATTACTTATGCAAATAAGCCCAGCACAGTAATTACAACTTACCAACACACATAAACACACACTGTGTGGCTACAGTGGCGTTCATCCTTGAAAACAAAGCTATCATAATTATTTAAACTGTCATTTACACAATGAAAAGACCATTTAAGACCACAGATCAATTTTTCACATAAGTCATGAATAAATGAAAAGTAGTTATGGTCCAGCTGGTTCACCTGCAGCAAGCAGAAAGGCATTTTAGCATGTGGAGGTTTGAGGTGGAGTTTGTTGCTCCACCACAGTCTCATGAAATACCACCTTGCTGTTGCAATGCATGGGGGGAAAGCCAAAACTCTCATTTCACTTGTCACTGGGAAATACAGACTGCAGACTGGGTGCAGTGAGTTTTACAGAAAGGCAAGCAGAGAGAATTATAGCCCCCACCATCAGCATTAATTGGATTGATGATATTGCAGCATATGTTTAAAGTCAAGATCATTTTAAATAGTTTATATTCTGTATAATGGCCAGCATCATTTTCCTGTGAACTCATAGTGGGTCATCTGATTGTTTGGGGTTCGCTAGTTTCTCTCTATTACTGAAGGGTTGATACTTTACAGTATAAAAGGAGGCTTAATATTATTTCAGAATTATATTTATTGGTACTATTTGATCATCCGAGTTCTTCCCAAATGATCTAAAACATAACTGAATATCAATAGTAAGAGTTTTTAAAGGGATTGCAGTAGCACTCTGATTATACGGAAACATAAAATTACATATTTGGTGAGTCTCAAATATGTTTAAAGTGAATATATCAGTAATATGTTCACTCACAACATTTTTTCTTACCAAATTCTACAATATTTATTTGCTGACTGCAGAGTTATTGAACTTTTTTATGGTTGTGGCCAGGCACTGGAAACACGTTACCTCAGGATAGGAAAAAAACACAAAACTTATTTCCCAAACCTAAATCTAGGCAGGGCTTCCAGTGCTTAAAGTCAAGTGTAAAAAGTTCTTTATTTACAAACAATTATACATTTTATGGAGACAGTGTTATAATCATTTCTATAATTTTTATTATATAATAATTTAAGCAGTCAGAGTCGCTTCTTTCTGGACCTTTTCTCTAACTTGATCTTAGTTTGAGCTTGAAGGTTTCTTTCTCTTGCGTTCTTCAAAGTTACCTGCAAAGTTGCAGGTAATTTGGTTTTGTAATTTCGACGCTAATGCTAGGTTGGCCATGAAAGAACTTTCTGCAGCCATTAACAAACACCAGAATAAACACCCTGAGGCTGCTTTTATTGTTGCTGGCGACTTCAACCACACCAACTTAAAGACAGATTCCACCAACATGTCTCCTGCCACACCACAGGAGACAAGACTTTAGACCATGTGTATACCAACCTGGCTGGAGCCTACAAAGCCACATCCCTCCCCCACATTGGACAATCGGCCCATCTCTCCCTGTTCCTCACACCTAGGTATTCACCACTCATCCAACGTGTGAAACCTGCTGTGAGGACAATTAAAGTGTGGCCAGAGGGGACAGACGCAGTGCTCCAGGACAGATTTAAAAACACAGACTGGAATATGTTCACCCACACAGACCTGGACCAATACGCCTCATCTGTACTGGAGTATATCTCCGAAACCACAGACAGTGTCACCACCCAGAAACGGATCACCATGTACCCCAACCAGAAGCCTTGGATGAACCGGGATGTTCGTCTCCTCCTGAAGGCCCGCAACACCACCTTTAGGTCAGGAGATGCACACGCCTACAGTACAGCCAGGGCTAATCTAAAGAAGGGCATCAAAAAAGCCAAACACCATTACAAAAAGAAGGTAGAAGAACACTTCTCCAACTCCAACCCCCGACGCATGTGGCAAGGACTCCAGACCATTACAGACTACAGGACCACCAAACCCTCCCCCACATCCTCTGATGTTTCCTTCCTCAACGAGCTCAACAACTTTTATGCTCGTTTTGAGCGAGGGAACCCCACAACCACAACCAAAGCAGACGTGACGCCAGACCACCAACCTCTGACTCTCTCCCCCACCGATGTAGGAGCGGTGCTGAGCAGGATCAATTTCCACAAGGCTGCAGGTCCCGATGGCATCCCCGGGCGTGTTCTCAGAGCATGTTCTGGGGAGCTTGCAGGAGTGCTCACAGACATATTCAATCTGTCCTTGGCCCACGCTGTGGTACCGGCCTGCTTCAAATCCACCTCCATCGTCCCGATACCCAAAAACTCCAACCCATCTTGCCTCAATGACTACCGCCCAGTAGCACTCACCCCCATCATCACTAAGTGCTTAGAGCAGCTGGTCCTAGCACACTTCAAATCCTGTCTCCCCCCACCCTGGACCCCCACCAATTCGCATACCGCCAGAACAGGAGCACAGAGGATGCAGTCTCCATCGCACTGCACTCTGTCCTCTCACACCTGGACAACAACAACACCTACGCCAGAATGCTGTTTATAGACTTCAGTTCAGCATTCAATACAATCCACCCCTCACAACTCATCAGGAAACTGACAGACCTGGGCATCAGTTCCCTCATCTGCAAATGGTTACTGGACTTCCTGACCAACCGCCCCCAACATGTCCGGCTGGATAACCACTGCTCATCTACCATCACAATGAACACCGGTGTACCACAAGGCTGTGTGATGAGCCCTTTCCTCTACTCCCTTTTCACCCACGACTGCAGACCTGCTGATGGTTCCAACACCATCATTAAGTTTGCAGATGACACCACGGTGATTGGCCTCATCAGTGACAACGATGAGGCCGCCTACAGGGAGGAGGTGGATCGTCTGGCTGAGTGGTGCGACAGAAACAACCTGCTGCTTAACACCGAGAAGACCAAGGAGCTCATCGTGGACTACAGGAGGAATGCTGACCCACATCCACCCATCCACATTAAGGGGACAGCTGTGGAGCGTGTGAGCAGCTTCAAGTTCCTGGGAGTCCACATCTCCGAGGATCTCACTTGGACGACCAACTGCTCCAAGCTGGTCAAGAAGGCTCACCAGCGCCTCTTCTTCTTGAGGACTCTGAGGAAGAACCACTTGTCCTCAGACATCCTGGTGAACTTCTATCGTTGCACCATCGAGAGCATCCTGACCAACTGTATAACAGTCTGGTACGGGAACTGCTCTACCTCAGACCGGAAGGCATTGCAGAGGGTCGTGAAAACTGCCCAGCGCATCGCCGGAGCACCACTTCCTGCCATAAAAGACATCTACAGGAAGCGGTGTCTGAAAAGGGCTGGGAAAATCATCAGAGACCCCAGTCACCCATCACATGGACTCTTCACCCTCCTGCCCTCTGGGAGGTGCTACCGGAACAGCTTCTTCCCCACAGCTGTCAGACTCCTGAACTCTGCCTCCTGACATCTGACCCACGTTAACACATGGACTGAACATACACACACCCACAATGGACAACTGTACCCTCAAACACACAATAATAACATGGACTGAACCACCACTCACAACCACTAGCACTTTATATAGCCTCTGTAGAAATTATCCACATATCTCACTTATCTTAACTGCACTACTGTATACCTCTGTAAATAATCATTCTGTAAATACGATAATTTTTAACCCTACAACTGTTTACAACTTGCATAGTTCCCATTTCTGTATAACTGTATATCTCAGATTTCTGTAAAGTTATTTATTTCATATTCTGTATAGTTTTTCATATTTATATCCTGTTCATATCCTGTACATAGCTTGTACTCACTACAGCCTGTACATACCTATAGTTATAGAATATTCACAACATACTTCATACCATGTACATTATAACATACCATAATAGACCCATTTCTGTAATATACTTACATATCTATATTATTGCTAATATATATTGTAATATATCTATATCACTAAAGCACTTCTGGATGGATGCAAACTGCATTTTGTTGCCCTGTACCTGTGCATGTGCAATGACAATAAAGTTGAATTCTATTCTATTCTATTCTAAAAAACAGGCAGGGAAGAACTTCTTGCAGCATAATCAGTGATGTTACCATTCTCCTCTTTTTTAAAGGTAGGAAGAGTTGATTTTCTGCAGCTCCTGCTCCAAGCTCAGGGCCTTCAAATAATTTGTTTTCCCATAAAAGTCCTCACTGTTGCAGTGCTTGGCTTTAAAATTCTAAATTTCACAATGGAATCTCTGTTGGTGTCCCTGCACCCCTTTGTTTAGCAGGCTTCTACTCTCAGTGTCTTTGAGCTTTCAGGAACTGCTCAGTCTGTTCCTGCTGTTTCCTGGACTGCAGTCTGAGTAGGAAGCCTCAGTGGTTTAGGTTGAAGAATCTACAAGCAGCTCTGCAGTTGGGTGGATCCTCTGTTCATGCAGATTCCTGATGGTCCAGTTTTTAAGTGAATGTAACAATGATTAGCAGCGTTCTATTCTATTCAATCGTCACTCAGTTCAGATTTGAGAATGTCCTCTTTTTTCAAAGTTCTCTATTTGTTCTGCAGTGTTTTAGCACACAAAACTGATCCAACTGAGTCTAATAGTCTAAAGTTCTGTTATTTGCAATTGCCAGTCTGGCAAGAGACAGGTGCTGTCTGTGCTGGGAGTCATAGAGTTAGTATCTGAGAACAGCGATCTCCTCCCTCACATGTCATAATGCCATAATTAACCAAGAATTGGACTCAAGAGGCAGGAATCAGAAGCTGACTGCAGTTTCACAGATTTTATTGCATGGGTAAAAGGTGTAATTTATGAGTAGGTAAGTAATACTGGCGAGACGAAAGAAGCGGTTAGCAGTGGCCAAGGTGAGGTTAAGGTGATCTTGCAGACTTGTGCATTCACCCACTTTCTCTTTTCAAGGAGGAGCAACCCTGAGGCCTGCCAGGATCATGACTGCCTCACCTGATCTGAAATTCAGATTAACCTGATGATGCCAAGTCCCTGTGTTGAGTTTCTTCTTCTTCTTCTAGAGTTTAAGTTTAGGTTTTCTTGCATCAGGTATGACCACTAACTTTGTAGATTCATAATGCTTGACTGAGTGTTTGAACTGAATGCCACCACTTCTTTTAATGACTTGCTTTCCTTATGTGTCATGGCAGTACAGAAGTGCTTCGCAGAGATTTTACTTCTGTTTCTGGTAAAAAAGAAAAACAAAAGAATAAATATCATAAAAACTAAAAAACCATCAAGAAAAAAGTCCAAATAAGCCTAAAGAACATAAAGATGGATGAACTGTTTGTCTCATCTTACCTGTAGCTGCAAACGTACTGGGCAGTATTTCCTCAGTATTTGTTCTGAAACAGCTTGATTTGGCTTCTTGAAGCCTGGCAAAATAAAGCTACCCTTGATTAAAATCTTAAGGCTTTCCTTTCAGGGTAAGATGTAAGCAGGTGCTACAAAAGTAATCCAACCAACCTGTTATGTGGAAATTCTGAGTAAGCATGCTTACTCAGAATTTCTTCTCCATGGAGAAGGGATTTCTGCTGAGTTCATGTTTTGTTATCAAAGTCTGTGAAACAGACGTCTCAGTTTAGTCATACTTGCAAATCAGTCCTGCACTCAACGGCATGTCACAACTGCATACTGCATCAAGGCTGATCTCACAGGTTGTTCAGCCCAGTGTCACTGCAAGGTCAATTATTTCCTCATTTACTGAAAAGCTATTTGCTAATCTCACTATTGGGCCTCTTCTGAGGCCATATCTGATTGAGAATTTGCTCTCAGACAGCATACTCTTTAGACCAAGGATCATTAATGTTATCTTGGGTTATTTCAAAGGGAGTGAACAGGATCTCTTGGGAAGGTGAGCTGAAAGGAGAAATCAACCGGGTTGGAGGTGCAGTTAATCACATGAGGTTATGGGAAGGTGGTTGCTATGGAGCACCAGCCAAATCAACAATGGCAGTCCACACTCTGTTTTTAGTCACGGGGATATTTTCCTAGCACTGGGGTCAGCACAGCCAAAATCCCCAAGGCCTCATAACCCAGTCCTTCTGGTTTGATGATAAAGTCTCATAACTGACTATCAGTTTGCTTTCTAATGAGTCAGAAGATCAGAAGCAAGACTTGATACAAGCAGAACATGTGCTCTAATATTGAGCAACAGAGAACAGAACATGACTCTAGTTAAGAATGAAAATCAAACGTGTCCTGAATATTTACATCCTACTGGACTTTCTTCCCCAGTTTCATGCTGAGATTGTTTCAACTGACTCGCGTATTTAAACAGACAGCTGAAAATGATGCAATCTTTTCTTCTCTGCACTAAAGTGAGTACAAATAGCAGGAAAACCATTATAGAAAACAATCTCCTTGGTTCTAATAATGTTTTCTCTGTTATTTAGTGTGACACGGGTCTATGCTTAATGCAAGCTGAGCCACAACTTGCCAGCAGAAACTTAAATTAGCACTTGAATACCTCGGAAATTCACCTCAGCTCAGCTGCTGTGCTTGGAACTTAACAATTCCCACTGGTAATGATTTGTGGCTTGCTTTGATAATTGTGATTTTTATCAGGTGTATTCAGAAAGAATGTGACTGCCAAGATAAGGAAGAAATTGAATTGAGTTTTAATAGAAGTGTAGCGTATTCATTCATGACTACAATATGCACACTTATGGATGCTCTCACTCACAAATCACAGATGAATATGTGCTTTTCTTTGATGTTGGCATGCTGCTGGTCTATGCTGGTGACAGTCCCCCACAGAATGTTGACTTGTAGTGTCACTAAAAAGAAGGGACCACTGTGTGTGTGTGTGCGTGTGTGTGTATGTATATATGTACGTACACACACTTCTTTTTTTTTTTATAGCGCATTGTGTTCTGCATGCTGACTGGCTGCAGACCACTGTCAGTCTGTCTCGTTCCGTGTCTCCTGTACAGTGTTGGGTAAGTTACTTTAAATTAGTAACTTAGTTACATTACTAGTTACTTCTATCAAAAGTAACTCAGTTACTTCAAGTTACTCATTACTTTCAGAGTAACTAGTTACTAGGGAAAGTAACTTTGGTTTTACTCAGAATTCTCTTGTTAATGTGTTGCTTCCGTAACTGGATACCCAGCAAGACTGCCAGTCTTCTAGCTTGCTTACTTGCCACAAGTGCACTGTGCCACCTACCAATAGAAAGGAAAAAATAATGTGCACATTTCCACGAGAGAAATCCCACGCCTGATTCTATCCTAGCCTGCTTTTTACATCCAACACAAAAACTGCAGTCGTGGTGCTTTCGATTGTACTCAGAACTCGGAAATTCTGCCTTCTTAATAGGAAGATGTAGGTAACACCAGACTGAAGATGAGCTGCATACAGAGCTGGACTGGGACAAAAAAATCATCCCGGGCATTTTGACTAGAGACTGGCCCACCATTATAGGAAAAATCATAAAGCCTTTGAATGAAAATAAACGCTGTTGTGACAGTGATGTACACTGTTCTGATGGGATATATGTATCAATCTATCAATTGTTTGTTGCAAGACTCAGATAATTATTTTTTTAAAAGTGAGACATTTTAAATGAGAATAAGAAAGTATTTCCTTGTGCCCCCCTTTCCCTTTTAATGCCCTACATGGACCCCTGGCAACACTTTGCTAGACCCGCCCCTGCACAGTTACCAGCTGTCAGCTACTTAGAAAAGGATCCTGGTGTTATTTGTCTCTCGGAAACAATTCATAACTTCCCTTCAACTCATTCATGTTAACTAAAAGGTAAACCTGTTTCTCCATCACAGCTCTGATGGACATCTCCTGGTTTCATCTTCATGTTTCCCTCTCATCACATAACCAAACCGATATCATGACCAGCAGGTTTACAGCTGTGGCTCCAGCCAACATCAGCTGATACTAGAAATTAATATTAAATAAATTCTAACAACAGCTGATCAAGCTTAAAAGTGCTGTTGTTGTTTATCCACTGGCATAATAACTAGTTACCGTGCTCGTTACCACAATAATAACGTAGTTACTGTAACGCGTTACTTAATAACGCGTTAGTCCCAACACTGCTCCTGTACAGTACTGAATGCATTCAGCTTGTCAAATTTACATAAATCTTCGATCGCTAGCAGTGCTGTATGTTTGTAAGTTTTCTCCCCAACAAACACAGCAATGTCAATGAAACGTTTTGCACTGTCGAGGGCAACCGCGTGTGCCTTTGGTTTCATTCTATAATACTGGACTTATTTTTCTACGAAGGTTTGAACTTTGAGAGTGTTTAAACAAGAGAGAAAAGTGTGAAAGTGTTCATGCCTGTCTGAGAAAAGTGTATAAAGTGTGTAGTGAGGGGTTTTACAGCCTTAAAACATCTATAATAACTGTAAAAAATAAAGCTGACTACTATCGCGGGTTATTTTTAGGTCAATGTCTCATTGTACTGTGAAATGAAAGCATAGAAGAAACAACCAAGCAAAACAAAAATAAATCAGGAATCTTTTTATAAACCAAAGTGTTTTACAAATTTTTGACTCATCAAAGTCACCTTTTCCACACAATGGAAACCAAATATTCTTAAGAAAGTTCTTCACTTGTAGGTTGCTTTGCTTTCACTCTTCTACCTTTTCCCCCATGGTAGTTCTGGCATAGTTTGAACTTGTGTGATTTTTCATCTGTTTTGGTTCATGGTGCCTCTCACTTTGTACGAGTCACCAAATCCTGGATCCCGCAAAACAGCCCCAGGCCATCACTCTTCCTCCTCCATGTTTGACAGTTGATATCACACACTGTGAAAGAATCCTTTCGCCTACTCGACAGCGTGCAAAAATCCTGCAAGATTCCAAATTTCAGTAGTCTGACTGTGTTTCAAGTTCCAGGCAAGCCTCTTTTTCCTATTGTGGCGTCTCACTAATGGCCTCCTTGCTGCAACTCAAAGTTTTCTCTTTACATTTCACACTAAAACCTGTTTGCAACAACCACTATAAAAGCTGTGGTCTTTTAGGTACTATGATACTCTGTCCCTCTTCTATTGTTAATTGCCTTTTTCTTGCCATTTTTATAACAACACAGTACTTTTTGCAATACAGCACTGTTCAAATAATGCTCACGAAGGTATGGTGCCACATTGTGTTCCAACACTGCTTTATGCAGACAGAGGGGGTTTTAAATAATACAGAAAAGTTGGGACACCTGTAGGAATTGATAGCACCACCTTTCAAGGCTTGATCAACCTCTATTGCTGCAGAACCGCTTTAAGTTGTTAACCTTTCCTGTTCCATAGAAAAGGCCTTTTTATATATATAACCTTTATATATATATATATATATATATACTTGAACTTTACATTTACATGTACATTTCAAGCTTTTCATTGGACATGAACTGCTTCAATTTCTACCTGTCGCCATCCAAGCAGGCCCATGCATCTGACAAGACTGCCTCCTGGACAACTTGCAGATGAAGCATGTCTGGCCTAGAAAACTTGACTGACAACATGCTAGAGAGGTTATGCCTCTCAGGTGGCTGGGGAATGTTTCCGTGTCCTCCTAGAAGAGCTGGAGGAGGGGACTGAGGAGAGGGAGGTCTGTGCATCTCTGCATAGACTACTGCATCTGGAAACTAGAACTGGATAAGCATTGGAAAAAGAATGAATGGAGAATTGCTGTACTTTAGCTAGCAGGTGATTATTATTCATTATCACCAGAAAACAAAAGGTTGTTTATCACATGGGCACATACAATGCCAACTGCATGTGAAATACAGAGCAGCCAGGGGCAGCTTGGCTCCTCCTAATAAGACACGTCTGAAAACACAATTTGTAAAGTTTAATTTGCTGCACCTTTTTTTCTGTATCTTTATTGTTATACATATATAAAATTAGGCTCTTATAGTTGTGTGATTCATTCAGAAGGATAGCTATTATCATTTCACTTTAAGTGAGGTGTTGGCATGCTATTTGTTTCAGTGCTCAATTACAAAAACAGGAAATAAAATATTAACAATCACGAATGTCTTTCAGCAATATTTTTTACTTGTTTTGCCTCTATTATAATTTAGATTGATATTTTACTCTCTTCCTTTGTCATTTTTCAGGTCTCTATGAAAGATGCAGAGACTGTTAATCTTGCTAGATACAAATAACTGTATGCATAATTGTAAGAATTAGAATAAAGTGAAGCTTAAATGTTTATAAATATTCTAGTTTTTGTGTGTTCGCATGCACTCATGACATCATATCATCTGTAGTAACAGAATTATTGTAAAAATGTAAAGAAATAAATATTAGGTATTGAGAGCTTGAAAATGAAGGCAACAGGACTACTTTAAGTTTGTGAAGACTTATGAGCTAAGGTGTGGGTTAAGGGCCATCATGAGAACTACTGAGGTCACCAAGTATACTACTTGAGGTGGTCTTGTCGTGGCACTGGAACTTGCACGGTAGACATTTTATAGTGAAGTCTCTCCTCACTGATGTCCAACAGGACATAGATGGGAAGGTGCGAAAGGAAATGGTCTTTGGACAAAGTGAGACGTTCTCATTGTTAGTCTCCTTAAAGTATAACATACTGAGATTGATTTCCAGGTCACCGGCAGGATTAGAGAGGACAGAGGAGACAAAGAGGCATAAATTAGAGAAATAAGAAACACGTGTGTGCCATTGCTCTCTCCCCTTAAGGCCCACCCTTTGTCTCCTGTGGAGACAGTGTGCTGGAGACTCTGCTCAGCAGTCACAAAGTGTAAAAACGATGGTAAGAAGATTTGGTCAGTGGGTCAGTTGTCTGGTGCTGAAAGCTTCTGGTGAGTGGTTGTGTTCTCCTGTTTAGCTTTAGAAAGTCATTTTGCTGCGATGATTTTGCTCTTGTAGGAAAAGCTGTTTCTCCCTATTTTAACCGCTTTGTTTTCCTGAATCAGTCTTCCTCGATTATTTTTCTAGCTTTATGACATCCCCCTGTGACCCTGAATTCAATAACAAAATAGATAACGTTACTTCCCTGGATCATTTTATGGTAGTGCAAGTTGATCAGATTTTAGAAAACCAGCGGCTAATGCTTAAATTTGGAGTGGCTGTAGCCCAGGAGGTAGTGCAGGTTCTATTAATCAGAAGGTTGGTGGTTCAGTCGCTGGCTGCTCCAGTCTGCATGGAAAAGAATCCTTGGGCAAGATACTGTCAGTGCGCTACAATGTAGCTTGCCATCACCAGTGTGTGAATAGGTGAATGACTGAATGTAGTGTAAAGTGCTTTGGGGTCCTTAGGGACTAAGTAAAGCGCTATACAAATACAGGCCATTTACAATTTACCATACTGAACTTTAAGTTGCTCCCGAGTGTGACTGTTAGATAGAAAGCATTTGAGCACAGAAAAAAGTGCTTGTGTAAATGAGGCTTGTAGTATAACGTAGAGTAGAAAGGCTATAAGAACCAGTCCATTTACATTTCACAGTGTGATGGACCGAGCAGTGAAGGAAACTTAGGCACAGGTTAAAGTCCAAAAAAAGATTTTTTTTATTTAACCCAAAAAACATAATTGGTTAACTCATGCAAAAAGAATCAAAATCTTGGGCCCATAAAAGAGGTCAAACTAACAAAACTCTACTCAAAGTTAACAACACAACTGATAACTCAAACAAACTGACCTAACTTAATGAGACAAAGGGGAAACTTAAATAGTGGCTGATCAGCCCACAAAAACAGGAAAAGGGGTAAAACACACAAAACCTAACTAAACCAAACATAATGAACTCCAATTCCCCCCCCATGGTCCTGAGTTATGGCGTGAACCAATTTGTAGCCTTCCTTTAAAGCTCGCTCCGCCCCTTTTCCACCTCTTAGCTCCTTAATCAAGGGACTGGAACAGCTGCAACTAAGGTAACTCAGAAAACAAAAGATTAATCATACATAACAGTGTAAACTAAAATGTGCGCACTTATTTTAGAATGCAGCGTTATGTGGATATATGAATTAACTAAACCAAAACCAGTTATTTATTGTCCTGTAAATAAATTCCTATATTTAAAGAAAGAAATGTGAATGCAATGTTACTTATAAGCCTCTACACTAACATGGTGGGTATTACCACTGTGTGGCTGTAAGTGCAGCCATCACACACAGCTATATTTGTTTGGACATGAGGACCATTAGACAGCAACCCTCTGCAGTAAATTAACATGTATAACAAGTATTTAGATGTAGATGTAGCGAAGGTGACCAAACACTAGAATTCGTCAGTGCAATCTAATTCAATGTAAAATAAATAATTGAATTAATAAATACAAATAAAAGTTTAAGAGCTCTGTTTTGTGCTTTCCACAAAATTAAATACACAATAAAATATCTGCAAGTTCTGAGTGTAGTAATTTTAATAAGATGTATGTTTTACGCTGAAATTGGCAGCTCTCCCAGTTCCTCCGCACCTTCAGTCAAATACATAATGAGTTTATGCCCATGACATTTCTAAGGAAATAAAAGCTCTTCTTTTTATGATTGCACATATAATAGATATGAGTAAAGTTCTACCTTTCACTGGGTTTCGCACTGACATAAACTATAATTTCTGTTTTCTGTTGCACTTGTACATTAAACTACAGGAGACGCATGCTAATGATTTCCAGAACAGGGCTTTCAATGTTCATAATTTGTTGTGCATTAAAAAATGGATGTTGTAAATGTGAATCTCCTGCTGTGTTGCTGGAGGCAAACAGCAGGAGATTCACATATGCCAACTGTGTCTATGAATCCCTTTATCCCACAAACTGTGATGCACTGATTGACTTTCTCTGCAATTTGAGCTAAAGTAGCTCGTCTGTTGGACTGGACCACACGGGCCAGCCTTCACTCCTCACCTGCATCAGTGAGGGTTGGCCACCCATGATCCCATTGCTGGTTCACCGTCATTTCTTCCATGGACAACTTTTGCTAGATACACCACAGAAGAGCCGCAGTTTTTGTTATGTGCGGTAGTGATGTGACGTTCTGTATCGAGGCTTCGAAGCTTGTGTCGAGTAATTGAGGGGGCGTTTCCGCAATGCGCGTATCGAGGCTTGCTTCATTTATGGGAGGACCTGAAAATGATGACGTCCGAAGCCTCGCTGCCCGGCTGTACCACGTGACTGGTTCATGAAGGGGTTCGAACTTTGCCGCGAGCTATGACAGATATAAACCCCCCAGACTTCATTCAAAAATGTGGGTGTTTGATGGAGAGTTGCGGTTAGTGAGAGTTTGGAGACAGTTTGGAGACCGTTTGGAGGTTTATGAGAGTGAGGAGAGAAGGTCAGGAGAGAATGGAGCCAGCTAAGAAGAGGAGGATGTCCTCCCCTGTGTGGGAACATTTTGATTTTATTCCTCCCAACAAGGTAAATTTCTACAGAAGATGTATTTTCATAATACTGATGGTGCAATACAATTTATGTTAAGCGGCTTTACTTTTGTACAAGGTGAAGTGTTTGCTATGTGCCAGGGAGCTGGGATATAACAACAACACCTCATCCATGCTTAGGCACTACAGAGCTTTGCATGAGAATAAGGGGAACACCGATTGTGGAGCAAGACCAGGTGAGCCATCAAATGCCATGATAATATAGCATGCAGTAATGTTACTAAATGATATAACAATATTATACAGCTGTTATAAGTTATGTGTGTGATATTTATATTTGTGCTTTGTCTTTGTTCTCCTGAGGAAAGACAATAATCTCAAATAGATGAAGACCTGGTTAGCATGGTGATCGAGGACTCCCAGCCATTTAGCATTGTGGAAGACAAAGGATTTAAAAGATTTGCTAAATCATTAAATCCTAGCTATGTTTTCCCCACTAAAAAGGTCATAAAAGCAGTGAAAATGTAGTTTTTACAGAATAAAATGTGAACAGGCAGGACTGAGGCTCAGTGTGTAGCTGTCCATACCTCAACGTTACAAAAGCACAACCACTGTCCACACCCCAACCACACCTCACAGTAAATGATCATTTCCATTTTAAGCATTTCCAAATAATCATTTTCCATACTGCCAGTATAAATATACACAGTATACTGCCACCACTACAATATACATGTTTTACACACTCCTTTTGTTGTTGACATTTACAGGCTGTGTGCAAAAGTCCACACTCTTCAAATTCATGCCAACTAATATTTTTACGTCCAGTGGGTGTCCTACTAGAGCAAATGAAGCTTCAAGAAGCTTTGCGCTGGAGTGAACCAATTGGATGAAAAGCTTCAGTGCTTCATGAAGCTTCATCTGCCCATCACTAATGTGCGGGCTGTGTGCAGGCAGGAGTGGTAGTAGGAGGACCCAATGTGCAGACACTCAGAGGCAGAACGTGAACTCAAAACAGCTTTAATGCTGAACTCAAAGGGCAACAAAACTAGGACTATAAAATGCACTTACGCAGACAGAACACACAGCTAGATTGGGGTAGATCACGACACCAACAAGCTGAAACACAAGGCTTAAATACACAGAGGGAGCAATCAGGGAATGAGTAACAGGGGGGAAACACAGCTGGGGCAAATCAGGCCTAACGAAATAGGGGAAGCAAAACCAGATACATTAACATCAGACATGGGCCTTCAAAATAAAACAGGAAACAACACAGATTGAACTAAAGACACAGACTCACACGCAGGCACTGCAACAGAAGGAACCGAGACGTAAACCATAAGACAGAACACAGACAAAGAGACCAAAGACTAGAAATGATAAATGATATAATAAACTCAAACCTCTGGGTCAAAGACCCAGGCATCCTAACAGTTTTGGAGACGCTATGACCCAGTTGTGTAGCCATTTCAATTTGGCCCTTGTCAGACTTACTCAAATCAATTCATCCACTTGCCCATTTGTTCTTGTTTGCAGAGACGGGTCTTCCAGCAGAATCTGCATGAATATGAAGATACTTATTAAGTTTCATGTCTTATTCCATGTTTGTTTAACAATGCCTGGTAACTCTTTGCCATGAACTCTGTGCCGTTGTCTGACCTGATACACTTTACCTTCCCGTGTGGGGCTGTATCGGCCAAAAAGATTTCAGTTGCTTGCATTGTTTCACTTTTGTTGTAAACAATAATGCATATCTGTGTCCATCTCATGATTCTGGATCTATCGGCCCTGCTAGATCCGTATGTACCAGCTCGAGACGTTTCTCGGCTCTTCTGTCAGGGTTTCTATTCCTAGACTGGACAAATTTTCCCTGGATACACACCTCACAGTTCAAACTTTGGTTGTCTGTTTTCCCCTTGATTTTCATACCTTCAACCACATTTTGTAACTTCAGAATGTCACTATGATTGCAATGTCCCAAAATTTCGTGCCATGTCTGCACATTAAGACAATTATTACACTTCTCATCATACTCACTTACAGTTTCAAGGTAATAAAGTCTGTTGTGCTCATGGATGTAGAACTATGTACCGTCTCTGTGTTGAAGGACGTTCCTTCCTTTCTTAAAGATGATAGTAGCTCCATTCACGGTGGCTGCTCTCACAGAGAAGATATTCTGTGGAAATGAGGGAATGTATAGAGCGTCTTTCAGTGTTGTTTTACACTGTCTCCCTCGGCTGTCAATCAAGCACACCTCTGCTTCTCCTCTGCCTTCAGCTACTCCTTTACACCTGGTGCCATCAGCTAATTCCACACAGTGTGTTCCCGGTTGGAAGTCGTCATTAAATTTCTTGAACGCTGTTTTATCATTCAGGATGTGTGATGTTGCGGCAGTATCCACCATCAGGCCTTTGGTCCTGATGTCCTGTTGCTGTTGAGGTTCCGCGTAGTCATTGCTCATCCGGAAGACATAGGTGTCGTCGCTCTCTGCGTTGCCGCCCTCCTCCGAGGCTGTGCGCGCTTCATCATTCCGTTGTCGTCTCCTGCAAGTCGACTCTCGATGAGTATTGCTTCTACAGTAACCGCACCTCTGTTTATAGCAGCATGCTCTGGCTAAGCCTCACCGAACACGCTGTACTTTGCGACTTTTCTGGTGGTAAACTTTCTCCTCTTCAGCCGCACTCGCCCCAACACTCCACACACTGCCCCACTTGGACAGGTCCGGTGATTCGGTCCAGAATCTACAGACAGAAGGTCAAGGTTAGTTCCACAACATAAAACACGTGTAAGCGATTCTTCTTTGAATATGCCGCGAGCACGAACTCAGGTGGTTCGACGTTCCAGCGGTGAGCTGCTCTGTGCCACTGCCTTAAATAGCAGCTGGGGAAATCAGCCAGATCAGCCGCAGGTGGACACCATCCACAGGGGTGCGTGGGCCAAGAGTGAGAGCCCGTAATGAGCTCCACCCAGGCAGAGAGGAGGAGGAGAGACAAAAAACTAAAACTAACAACAACAAAACCTGTAGCCAGCGTGGGCCAACCAGAGAGACACGGGGACCGTGACACTTTCCCCTGGCGTAGCTTCAATATTTTCCTGGGCCCATAACCTGTTAGCAGAGATGGGTCTTCCAGCAGAATCTGCATGAATTTTGAAGATACTTATTATCTAGACGGAGGAATAATCACACGTGGAGCATCGGCTTTTACCGGAACATTCACACCAAAAGGTGACTTTGTTTACTGAACTCTGTGTATACTCTGCAGCATAACAGGAAGCATCCTTTCAAAATAAAATCACAACAGATGACAATGAGGGCATACCTATTAACTAGCTCAACAGTTCTACTTTTAACACACCAACTGAGAGATAAGAGATAATCACTTGGTGCATTCTCGGTAGGTACATTTCCAAGTAAAGTTAAGAAAATATTGTTAGTCAGGAAAGCTATTGGAATTTTTGTGGGGCCTCAGAATGAGAGTGACTGACAGTAATTTTGTCTTCCATTTGTGAACAGTTGTACTATAACAGCTGTCATTTTCTCAACCAGCTGCTTGCTGATGTTCTTGCAGCCCATTCCAACCTTTTGAAAGTCACCAATCTTTTCCCTGGCATCCTTAGACAGCTCTTTGGTCTTTCTGTGGTGGTGATGTTAATGATGTAGACATGTTAGGAGTGTAATTAAATACCCTTCAACAAAGTGGTGCAATTAACTGTGAAAGCTGGCTTGGTAACTGTTTATCCGTAAGTTGCTAGATTGTTTGCTTAAGCCAAATTCTTGCTAGTTTGTAATGGATCAAATAATGATTTTCCATACTAAGATGGACATTGATGTGTTATTGGTCCAGAATGTTTTTGTTTGCTTGATAGATTTATTAAATAAACATAGAAATTGGAAACTGATATTCATTATAAACAAAGTGTAACTCAACATCAACTTTAAATATGAACTATACTAAATATGTAAAAAAATAAATAAAAAAAAGTTTTGGAGCCCAGCCCACTCAGTTTTTTAAATCTCCAGGCATTTTTTTTGGGCATTGGCACTTCTCCACACCTGCCTCTCTGCTCTGTGCGTCATCAATTTTTACCTGTGACTGGACCAAATTTTCATGCCTTTTGATGTGTTGTGCTTCTCACACTCTTATTAATGGCTAACAAATTTAGGTCATTACATCCTGTCTGCTCTATTTCAGGCCCTTTGCCGTCCCTGTAGCCACAGTCACTCTGTTATTGCTGCTGTAATAATGATTATGATAATGAAAAGCTTTAACAGTAATGACTGCCATCATTAAAAGATTAAATTAGGCACATGTAATAGTGTAACTCCTTTTCACTTCCCCTTGGGTTAATGATACATTTTCAAGTAAGAATTTATTTTACAGTGACTGCTGTAATTTCACTTTTATGGCTCTCCCAGTGCTTGATCAAGACAGAGAAAAAAAAGGTGTGTAACCTAAGCAGTTTTTTATATGATCCTGTCCCATTACAGTTTTTTCAAGACACAAAGTACAGAGTCACTGTACAACTCTTCAGAAAACTAAAGTAATCACCAAACAAATGTCATGTAGCTCAGTTTTCACCAGCTGCCTTTTGCCTTTTAAAGGTCAGGCTTGTATGTTTAAAATTGATTTAATAATTCAAGTGAAGATGATACTTCAACAGATCTGTTGAAAGCATAACAAACTTTTAGTAAGAGTGAGTGTTTGAGTGAAGACACCCCGTGAGCTCATAATGAGAATATAACCTCCAACTGCGACCTCGGAGCCGGCATCTTTATGCTCTCTCTAACCTGAAGCCAAGTCTAATTTAACTTTCTTCTTTCTTTTTCCCCTGACTTGTGAACAAATTTAAATTCTGACTGAAGACATCACTGCCTTAAGGCCCTATTGACAAGGTGAAAAACAAGGGTCTCCTCCAGCTTATTTACTGCTCCTGTGAGCCAACCAATTTGCTGGCTATCCTCTCAGTGAGCTGTAATGGCTTCTTGGCTGTCAGCGTTTTAAATCCTTCAGAGACCCACAGTCTGGCAGTAGATGAGGCCAAGGTAGGAGGACAGTAAAACAAACTGTCCTCATCAGAGGTGTAGTCTTTCCACAGTCACAGCGATGTTCCGCCACTGTTTTTTCACCAGGAGAGGAAATAAAAATATTTAGTTAGCTCAAAGTTAAAAACAAAATGAGTAATCAAAGCTGTTGTCATGACGTCTAGAGCCAGATTCAGATTCGTGGGCTGCACCAGTGCAAAACCCTCTTTTGACATCAAAAAGCTATTGATTAGGTTTATCACAGAGGCCTGGTGTCAGTTTTATGACTGAAAGCCACCAGGCAAATTAATTTGATGTATTGCAAAAATGCACCCATGGGGATGAAAAGTTAAAGTTAATTTATATACAAAGATGCAATCAGTTCATTTCATCAATTACCTGCCAAGAGCAATACAAACTGGAGGCTTGGAAAGGAGCACAACCCATGAGAGGGATATGCAGTGTGAGGGAGCAGCTGTATGAAAATAATGCAGTGTAAGCGCAGGTTTTACGCCTGATTCTTTCTGGAAACAGAACGGCAGTTAAGATAAATCAGAAGAAGCTGAAGAAAATTCATCGTGGTTTCCTATAATGGTGAAGTCTTCTGTTAGAAATTGCTGGGAACTGTTTCAGATTCAGATGGAGTGCACAATTTATCCAGAGGCTAGCTGCGTCATTACAAACGACTCGATCTTAAACCTGAAATCTAACAGCTGGCGCGTGTGTGTGTAGAAAAAGACCAAACATTATTTACAGTGAGCTCCTGAGCCATTCCCGAAGATACTGTCTCTGCATGAATCTACTTTTTTTTTTATTTGTTTGCTTTTTAAAGCAGTAAAAACTTGTCTTGTTAAATCTAAAATGTCTTTAATTAATTACTTAATTATTTCGGTTCATTCCTTTTTGTGGTATGAATGGTATGAATCAGATAGTCTAAGATGCTGATTACCTTGGGGAGATCATTTGTTATGAACCAGGATTATGTGCCTGTTGTTTTGTTGGTGCTTGGGACATGGATATTCAAAGTTATCACAGAGTTTCCGAGCGTCAAGAACTGGAGTTAGAAGTATCATCAAAAAAATTCAAAGAGAGTCACACAGTACAGAACAAGCCTGGAAAAGCTAGGAAGCAAAACACTGAAAAAGAAAACTAAAGAGAGATGTGCCTAAAGACCCCAGGACAACTGCCAAGATACTAATGAATGACTTAGCCAACTGAGCAATTGTGGCCTCAAAGCAAATAACCGTGAGGTTAAAGAAAATCTCGACTTTTGCAGAAGAGACATCCTCAGCTCAGACTGAAGTAAGCTAAGAACAACTGGAGAAAGATTATTCAAACTGGAATGAGGTGCTTTGGTCAAATGAAACAAAACTAAAGCTATTTGTTCATAAAAATGTTGTTTATGTTTGGAGAAACAAGGGACAGGTGTATAAAAGAACCCTTTCCCCACGTTGAAACATGGTGGTGGGAGAATTATGCCCTGGGGTTCTTTCAGTACATCTGGACTCGGTAAAAGGAATCATGAAGAAAGAAGGACATGTTAAGGTTTTGAAAGTAAACCTTAAGAAGTTGGCAGCAAAACTGGGTCTCGGTCATCACTTTGTCTTCCAACAAGACAACCCAAAACATGCATTGCTTCTGATGAAGAACTACCTCCAGAAGACCAAAGTGAATGTTACTGAGTGTAATGTGCAAAGCCCTGACTTTGATCCCATTGAAAATATAAAGAGTAAAGACCAAGGTCCATACCAGAAGACCATCAAATCTAGAGGAGCTTGCCAAAGAAGAATGGGCTGAGATTGCTCACGAGATGTGTGATATTAATCTCTGGCTCTCTTCCACAGCATGTCCTTTATCCTGTCTTCCTTCTCTCACCCCAACCGGTCACAGCAGATGGTCCCGCCCCTCCCTGAGCCTGGTTCTGCTGGAGATTTCTTCCTGTTAAAAGGGAGTTTTTCCTTCCCACTGTCACCAAAGTGCTTGCTCATAGGGGGTCATATGATTATGGGGCGCCGTTTGTAAACTGAAACATGCCGAAATTAACAGCAACATTTTTCCACATTTAGCTCTAAATCTTACAAAAACATGTTTTTTCGAGTCATTTTTTACAACATTTAGTAAAATATTTGTAACTTTTCATATTTAAAACAGGATTTTAAATGTTAAATCTAAATGTTAAATGTTAAATCTAAATGTTAAATGTTAAATGTAAATATTATATTTAAATGTAAATGTTAAATGTAAATATTATATATAAATCTAAATGTTAAATGTTAAATCTAAATGTTATATATAAATCTAAATGTTAAATGTTAAATCTAAATGCTAAATGTTAATGGTTCCAACACCATCATTAAGTTTGCAGATGACACCATGGTGATTGGCCTCATCAGTGACAACGATGAGGCTGCCTACAGGGAGGAGGTGGATCGTCTGGCTGAGTGGTGCGACAGAAACAACCTGCTGCTTAACACCGAGAAGACCAAGGAGCTCATCGTGGACTACAGGAGGAATGCTGACCCACATCCACCCATCCACATTAAGGGGACGGCTGTGGAGCGTGTGAGCAGCTTCAAGTTCCTGGGAGTCCACATCTCCGAGGATCTCACCTGGACGACCAACTGCTCCAAGCTGGTCAAGAAGGCTCACCAGCGCCTCTTCTTCTTGAGGACTCTGAGGAAGAACCACCTGTCCTCAGACATCCTGGTGAACTTCTATCACTGCACCATGGAGAGCATCCTGACCAACTGTATAACAGTCTGGTACGGGAACTGCTCTGCCTCGGACCGGAAGGCGTTGCAGAGGGTCGTGAAAACTGCCCAGCGCATCGCCGGAGCACCACTTCCTGCCATAAAAGACATCTACAGGAAGCGGTGTCTGAAAAGGGCTGGGAAAATCATCAAAGACCCCAGTCACCCATCACATGGACTCTTCACCCTCCTGCCCTCTGGGAGGCGCCACAGGAGCCTCCGGACTAAGACCACCAGGTACCGGAACAGCTTCTTCCCCACAGCTGTCAGACTCCTGAACTCTGCCTCCTGACATCTGACCCACGTTAAACTCATGGACTGAACATACACACACCCACAATGGACAACTGTACCCTCAAACACAATAATAACATGGACTGAACCACCACTCACAACCACTAGCACTTTATATAGCCTCTGTAGAAACTATCTACACCCTCACTTATCTTAACTGCACTACTGTATAGCTCTGTGTAAATAATCATTCTGTACATTCGATAATTTTTAATCCTACAACTGTTTACAACTTGCATAGTTCCCATTTCTGTATAGCTGTATATCCCAGATTCTGTAAAGTTATTTATTTCATATTCTGTATAGTTTTTCATATTTATATCCTGTTCATATCCTGTACATAGCTTGTACTCACTACAGCCTGTACATACTTATAGTTATAGAATATTCACAACATACTTCATACCGTGTACATTATAACATACCATAATAGACCCATTTCTGTAATATACTCACATATCTATATTATTGCTAATATATATTGTAATATATCTATATCACTAAAGCACTTCTGGATGGATGCAAACTGCATTTCGTTGCCCTGTACCTGTGCATGTGCAATGACAATAAAGTTGAATTCTATTCTAATTCTATTCTAAATGTAAATATTATATTTAAATGTAAATGTTAAATGTAAATATTATATTTAAATGTAAATGTTAAATGTAAATATTATATATAAATCTAAATGTTAAATGTTAAATCTAAATGTTATATATAAATCTAAATGTTAAATGTTAAATCTAAATGTTATATATAAATCTAAATGTTAAATGTTAAATCTAAATGTTATATATAAATCTAAATGTTAAATGTTAAATCTAAATGTTACGGGAAACTAAATATTTAGCTAATATGCAAATTTATTGTACGGGTCAACGGAAATACCAAAATAAAAGCTTCAAGAAAACCTCCCGCGCTAAAGTGTGCCGGTCGCGGTCAGGTTCTGTGTTTGTGCTCCTCTTACGGTCACTTTTGACTGCCATGAGCTGCTTCGACTATTCCCTACCAGCATGTCCAGCGATTTAGCTGAAAACATTGGAAGAGCCGTTTTGTCGGCCATCCAACGATTCAGCGGTAATGCACCCTCGACCTCACAAACGCCGCAGCACTTGGTAAGTTTATTTTATAGCATTTTGGACGGGTTGATAGCAGTGTTAGCAAAACTAGCAAAGCTAAATTACTTAGCTAGTCCTCAATTATTTCATTTGGTAGGCAGCAGACAGAGATCGAACATCATACAACTCTATTTATTTATTTGGTAGGTAGGTAACAGTCGTTCTTGATGTAAATGTTTCCTTAGGAATCCAGCAATGCACCTGGACCAAGTAGACCTGCCGTCTCCACTGGGATACCATACTGCTCGGTAGGCCTTCTTACACATATCATTTAATTCATTTATCATGAAATTTCCCCTTGTGGGACTAATAAAGGTATGTTATCTTATCTTAGCTGACTGGTTTTGATATACAGTCAGGTTCATAAGTAGTTGGATACAGACACATTTTCTAATGTTGCTTCTGTACATTACCAGAATGAATTAAAAATGAAACTACTCCAATGCAGTTGAAGTGCAGACTTTAAGTTTTAATTCAGTGGGTTGGACTAAATGAATGCATAAAAATGTGAGAGGGAAAAATTAATTTGTAAACACAATCCTATCATTTCAGAGGCTCTAAAGTAATTAGACAAATTAAATAACTGAAAATAAAATGATAATTTCTATTACTTTATTCAAAACCCTTTGTTGGCAATGACAGCCTGAAGTCTTGAAGTCATGGACACCACCAGGTGCTGGCATTCCTCCTTACTAAGGCTCTGCCAGGCCTTTACTGCATTGGCTTTCAGTTGCTGTTTGTTTGTGGGCCTTTCTGTCCTAAATTTAGTCTTCAACAACTGAAATGTGTGCTCAATTGGGTTAAAATCCAGTGACTGACTTGGCCATTCAAGAATATTCTATTTCTTTACTTTATTAAAGTCATGGGGTGCTTGGACTGTATGTTTTGGGTCAACTTCCATCTTTATTATTAAATGCTGCCCAATCAATGTGACTACTTTTAGCTGGACTTAAGCAGACAAGTATGTCTCTGAACACATTCAGCTGCTTCAGTCCTGTGTCACATATTCAGTAAACACTACCAGTGCCACTGGCAGCCATGCACGCCCAAACCATCACACTGCCTCTGCCATGTTTTACAGATGATGTGGTATGCTTTGGATCATGAGTCGTTCCACCCTTCTCCATACTTTTTTCTTGCCATCATTCTGGTAGAGGTTGATCTTGGTTTTATCTGTCCAAAGAATGTTTTTCCAAAATTTAGCTGGCTTTTACTAGATGTTTTTTTTTTTTTTTTTTTTTTTGTTAAGTCCATTCTAGCCTTTCTATTCTTGAGGCTTATGAGTGGCTTGCACCTTGCAGTGAACCCTCTGTATTAGGGCTGTTCGATATGACAATATGAAAACATCTATCATTTCATATTATACGCTATCATTTGTTCTGTGGTGTCGCAAAATAAATTTTACGTCAATATTTTTCATCGTTTTGATGGTCACTGTAGTGGCTGTATTAATTTCTTAATTTTCTTTTTTCTGTTATGTTCTCTTTGACCGCATGTTGTCTGTTCACAGTAAAATTTTCAAAATGCGTCTCAAATCAATTCCAGGCCTTTTATCTGCTTAATTGGTAATGACATCATCATTTTAATATGGATACCCTAAATTAAAGCTGAGTCTGCACATCATGTCCATGATATAATTTTGATTGGAATATGTTTCAGTAAACGGGCAACAAAATAAAACTTGTTAGGGTCCAAATACACACTGACCTAATTGCAGGCCTTTGCTACTCTAATTGAGTGCTCAAAGAACTTTATACAACAGATCTCATTTACCCATTCACATGCACAGATTAATACAAGCACTTTTTCTGTCCAACATTCGCACACAGTCATAGTCGGATAAACTCATTGGGAGCTCTAGATTAGAGCACCTGGGAACTGAATCACCAACTTGACCAACAATCACCAAATGCTAATCTACAAGATACAAAAGGTTCAGTTTTCTGTGTAATGGGTAGACAATAGTAAGATGGTCTGAGTCTACAGTTTGTTTGTTTGTTTTTAATGAACAGATAACAGAAACCTTACGGATGTATTGTAATGCATAGGTATCTATCTGTATCTGTGTTTGAATTCATTTCAGGTTCCTCTTCCATCAGTTCCTCAAGCTCATGCTACGCGCTCACATTTTGTGAGAAAAAACAAGACCTGCAAACACTATACAAAAGATGTTGTGTGCTTGCCCTTGTCTTCAGCATCAACGTTTCTCATACCGAGAGGAGATTCACGAGCAAAACTAGCACAAGATGGCCTTATTGGGAAGATCTCCTTTACATCTGACTGGTCTGAAGCACAACTTAGAGAAGAAATAGCAGCAATCTTCAGAAGAACATTTGCACTGTCAACTGGCCAGACATTCCCTTTTGAGTATTTGAGTACAATTAGAGGATGTAAACGACTAATGAAACCAAATGTTTCTAGCAAGAAAGAAGTTGGCTCGATTTGTTCCACCACCTGCCTCTATATAATGGCAGGGATACAAAAACCTGCACAGGTAAACATTTTATATTGCAGTGCAGAAATATTTACAGCCAAGGAGGAATATGTGCCCAACTTTCACTTAAACTAATATAAGGATATATAAAGGCTGTTAACATTATGAAGCAAGTCATGCTGACCTTCTTTCCTTTGTTCAGTGCATCATGCGTTGTCTACAACACCAGGTGAAAGTGAGGCCAAGCATCAGGAAACAGAGAGCTGCATTCAAGAGAGTGAAAATGAGGGACAGGCAGAGGGACAGCAGATGTTTCCATATAATGTGGCAGAATTTGTGTAAGCTGTTGTCTAGGGGTTAAAGAAATCCTTCATTTTAGATGTTGTTTAGGATATTGTTTTGATGCAAGTTTCCAATTTGCATGTTTGGGGTTTTTTTGCTGAATGACTGCAACTTTAGGATTTACATTTAATTTTTTTTTTTTTTTTAATGATGTAGTGTGAGAAATTCTTCAAGGCTGACATGTTTTATGATTTCTAATATCTCTTATCTACTTAGCCCTATTTTTCTGGAGGAAGATGAAGCTCTTGAAGAGGCAATTCAGCGTAGCCTCCTAGAAGAGTCTGATAGACTTACCATATTTCAAGGTAAGATTTGAAAGTAACCTTTGATAATTGAATATTTTATTTGCATCTTTACTTGCATAATTTTTTTGCAGTTACACAATTACAAAGGTAATTGCTCATTTCTGACTAATTTAATATGGACTATCACAACATAATTATATGTTGTAACTCTGTGCACTTGAGTCAAATGTACAGCAAATTTCCATTTTTCCCCAAGATCTGTTTGTCATTGTCCCTTTTTTATATAGGTCTTTTAAGAAGCTCAGCAAAGAAGAAATTGAAGGTCTTCTTAGAGCTCATAGTGAGAAAGTCATTACACCAGGAACAAGACAACTCCATATCAGTCGAGCCAATGTGTGGTCGACTGCTTTGCGTCAGTTCAAGAGACCCAAGTTTGCAGAAAGCTGTGAGATGCTTTATGTCACATTTGCAAGCGATGAACATGATACAGAGGAAGATGCTGCTGACCTTGGGGGGCCAAGGCGGGAGTTTTTCCGTTTACTGGTGAAGGCCATCTTTCAGGACAGTGGTGCTTTTGAAGGTAATAGGATTTCGCAGTCAAACTAACTAACTTACTTACTCAAGGCCTAAAGGCTTGTTGACGACACTCGTTTTTATAATGTTACAAACGCAACAACCACCTGATCTGAACATTGTTTGACAGAACATTAACAAGTTAATAAATGACTACAGATAATAAATCTGTTATGTTCTGTGTGTCTGAAACAGTAAAAAAAAAAAAAGTAATACATTTTTGTCTGTCAATCTCAAGATATCAGTTTGGGGTCTGTACAGAATATACTTTTTTGTGTGTTATTTTTCAGCTACACCAAATGGATGCACACTGAAATTTAACATCCTACACTTGCAAAATGGAGTATATCGAACCATTAGC
The DNA here is from genome assembly GCF_965226115.1 of Aulonocara stuartgranti. Lineage (NCBI taxonomy): Eukaryota > Metazoa > Chordata > Actinopteri > Cichliformes > Cichlidae > Aulonocara > Aulonocara stuartgranti. The sequence continues at coordinate 32,558,561 of NC_138958.1, forward strand.
AGGATGTTGTCCACGATAATAGTGCAAGGTGGAGAAGCACCTGCCTTTCTCTCTCCACATGTAGTAGACTACATTGTGTCAGGAGACATTCTTCAAGTACACCTAACACCGGATGATATAGGTGACCCTGAGTTAAGAGAGAATCTGAAAAAGGTGAATTGCAATATTATAACAAGAATATTGTAATATTTCCTATATTCACAAGTCTTCTGGTCTTCTTTTATAATATATAATAAATACACTTTTGGTTATTAGAGGCAATTCCATGTATTATATTTTCAATTTGTTTCCTTTTTGTTAAAAAAAAAAATATTGGTGAAATACAGCCAAATAAACCAAAACAAAAACGTTTCGAGTCCAATTAAAATGAACCATCTGCAGTATTTGTGTACACTGGTAAAAAACAAACATTTAAAGTGTTTTTCTTAAATATTTAGGTTGTAAATGCAACAACTCAACATGATTTGGAGGAAGCAGTCAGCTGCTGCAACTCATGGCGATATCAAGTTGAAGGTCTTCCACTCACAGTCACCATGGCCAATAAAGATCTGTTTGTGAAAAATGCAGCTCTATACCTTGCAGTTCTGCAACGGCAAAGCTGTTTCGATCAACTAACTGATGGCTTGTCCTACTATGGAGTGAGAGTTATATTTTTTCTGTATCAATTGGTCATTATTTTATAATCATTTAGAGTGAGCTACTTTTTATATTTAAAACTGGAATTTAACCATTATTTAAACTTTTCTGTCTAGATTTTATCACTCCTGAGAGAGAACCCCAGTTTGCGTGTTCTGCTTGACCTATCGGGGGAGGACAAAGATCTGACAGCCAGTTTAATTGCTGGGGTTCTCAGGCCAAGCTATTCTGTCCTTGGGAGCAACAGAATAGTTAGAGAGGAGCTGATGGTGGTCAAATTTCGGGAATTTCTCCAGTGTGTCGAAAGTAAGCAGAAATTCACATAATGTAGTCTGGCCATGAAACAATTCGGGACACTAAAGTAAAACTTTGTCTTTTTATGTCACATGCGCACACACAAAACAGGAATAAAGATGTATGATAGCTTACAACTGACAAGCAAGGCAAAGACAGAACCTCTGTATTTTTTATAAAAACATTAGCCATCATTTAGTTGTTAGCTCAAGCTTTAACTATTTTAGTGTCCCCAGGTTAACGGTAGTTTTTCTTTGTTTTTAGATGAAGAGCTGAGAGACTCACTTGGAGAAAGGACTCTTACCAAGGATGAAGAGGCATTTGTGAAGGCTTTGAGGCCTGGTCACATCTTGGCTTTTGCCACCGGGAGCAGCAAGGTTCCAGCCATAGGTTTTCAACCAGCTCCTAAAATAACATTCATTCACGATGAAAGCAAACATCTCCCGATTGCACACACATGTGCAAATAAGCTTCAGCTTTTTGTGAATGAAACAACAATGGCTGATGATGATGCTTTTCATTACTGCTTCTTAGTAGCACTCATGAATGGAGCTTTATTCAGCACCATCTAAACATGTTCCAAAAAAGTGAAATTAAAATGGTGGGTTTGTTAACTCTAATCCTGTTCATTAATTGTAGTTTCAAGTAACTTTGCTTCATACAAGATAGTTGAAATAAATTCTGACTGCATTTAATGTTGAAATGTAATAATTTTCAAAGCTTCAATAGATTTATAAAAATGCTAACTCTGTATTTTCAACGACAAATCAATAAAGTCACTGGTGTAATACAATAATTTTATTAAGCTTTTCTTTTTTAAACAAGGACACTTCAAAACAGTTTATGCACAGAGTATACTAAACATGCTTTGTAGAACAAGCCAGGATTACTTAGACATCTAACAGCAACATTTATTAAGACTATTGCAACTTTACAATGATTAAAACAATACTGTAGATAATCTTGTGAATTGATTTAAAGACTGACTGTTCCGTGTTGATAATTTTCACTGTTATACTGTATTACAGTGTGAATTTGATCTTTACTTCAATCTGAATAACTGGTTTTACCCATAAACTAAAAGTGGTTGTAGCCTTCTGAATAGCCTATGAGTCACTGTCAGTCATTAACTCTGAGTCCTTATGTGGCAGGAGGCATCACTGCTAGAGGGGAGGGGCTTCTGCAGTAGTACAAAAACTGCATTTGCTGTACAGCATTTAAGAATATTAAGTGTCATCACTCTTTAGAACATCACTGGTATCCTGTGGTTGAGGTCACACATTTACAAGTTTGTTAAAAATATACTGCTGTGTTCGTTGAAACAATGTTTTACCATTATTGTTGTCTTCTTCAAAAGGGTGAATGCTTGTATATAGCTCTTGTAAATCGCTGTCATTTAATGGGACAAACCTACTTTCAGAGTTTGACAAGGAGGGTATGGAGACCTCTGCTGTAGAAAGTTCTGGGTTGTGACGATGAGACACATGAGTTCCGCAGGCAAAAAGCTGGATGGGAGTTCTATTACCTTCAGTGGAAACAGAGTGATTGTTATATCCAGCTTTGAATTCCTTCAAAGTGCGGTTGATTCGTGGTAGAAACACATAATGAAGGCAAAATAGGTCTGTTGCATTTTCTAAGTCTAGGATACCAAGTGATTCCAATTCATAAAATATAGGTGCATAAATGCGGCTACAGTTGTTGTTTAAGTCTCGGTTGAAACGTTCAATCCTCTGGTTGTGCACAGAACTTCCCATTAAGACAGAGCTTTCACCCCTGCTTGCTCGCATGTCCTCCCAAATCTGAGCATTCTCTCCTCCGTGATCAGTCCTGATATGCAGGGGTCTGCCAAATTGTCCAACAGCTGCAGTAAAGAGGGCTTTCACAGTCTCAGCTCGATTATTGCTGGAGCACTGAAGAAACATCAACATCCTGCTGTATCCATCTATTGCACCATGAACAACAAACTTCCAACGAATCAGTTTGTGATTTCCATCTATGTGCCATATGAAATTTGGATGAGGCACAGAATATACTCGCCGAGCAACTGCAGTTCTTCTCCTGGATAGAACACCAGCCGAGTCCACCCTCCGCAGTGACTTTCTTACGCGCCATCTTTGAACCACTATGTTTTTGGAACGCAGATGACCCATCAGCATCACTTCTCCAACATTTGGATGTTCAGTTTTTATCTGGGACACTATCTGATCTAACTCATGGTCACTGATTACATTGAATTTTGACTCTGAGATATTATAGTCTTGCAGTAACTTATACAGAATGGGCCTGGAGATGGAAAGGATAGATGCAGCTTCAGTAAAAGATGTTTTCAGGGAAAGAACATTTTCCAATTCCTCTTTGGAAATCTGAAGCCTTCCTTGGTAACCATCCTAGAACACGGCACAGAAAATCTCAATGAGCACAATTCTATAACAAAAGATGGGTAATTTGAGGCAATTGTACTGTGACAGATTAGCTAGAGTAATATTTTATCAATAGTTTTAAAATATGAAAGTGAGCAATCAAAAGACACTCACAGCAAAAACAGTAATAAAATATGACGTAAAACTTGTGAATGTTGTTGGTGGTGATGTGACACTGCTAGTAATGGACCCCTAAGAAGATGAAATGTATGTAGAATCAGAATCATTACTTTGACAGGATTTAATTTAAGGTGACATATTACACCAAAGAAAAAACAAAAATTAGTCAGCTAAATGATATGTGTAAGAAGGCCTACCGAGCAGTATGGTATCCCAGTGGAGACGGCAGGTCTACTTGGTCCAGGTGCATTGCTGGATTCCTAAGGAAACATTTACATCAAGAACGACTGTTACCTACCTACCAAATAAATAAATAAATAGAGTTGTATGATGTTCGATCTCTGTCTGCTGCCTACCAAATGAAATAATTGAGGACTAGCTAAGTAATTTAGCTTTGCTAGTTTTGCTAACACTGCTATCAACCCGTCCAAAATGCTATACAATAAACTTACCAAGTGCTGCGGCGTTTGTGAGGTCGAGGGTGCATTACCACTGAATCGTTGGATGGCCGACAAAACGGCTCTTCCAATGTTTTCAGCTAAATCGCTGGACATGCTGGTAGGGAATAGTCGAAGCAGCTCATGGCAGTCAAAAGTGACCGTAAGAGGAGCGCAAACACAGAACCTGACCGCGACCGGCACACTTTAGCGCGGGAGGTTTTCTTGAAGCTTTTATTTTGGTATTACCGTTGACCCGTACAATAAATTTGCATATTAGCTAAATATTTAGTTTCCCGTAACATTTAGATTTAACATTTAACATTTAGATTTATATATAACATTTAGATTTAACATTTAACATTTAGATTTATATATAACATTTAGATTTAACATTTAGATTTATATATAACATTTAGATTTAACATTTAACATTTAGATTTATATATAATATTTACATTTAACATTTACATTTAAATATAATATTTACATTTAACATTTAGCATTTAGATTTAACATTTAACATTTAGATTTAACATTTAGCATTTAGATTTAACATTTAAAACCCTGTTTTAAATATGAAAAGTTACAAATATTTTACTAAATGTTGTAAAAAAATGACTCGAAAAAACATGTTTTTGTAAGATTTAGAGCTAAATGTGGAAAAATGTTGCTGTTAATTTCGGCATGTTTCAGTTTACAAACGGCGCCCCATATATGATTGTTGGGTTTTTCTCTGTATGCATGGTAGGGTTTACCTTCCAATATAAAGCGCCTTGAGATGACTATTGTTGTGATTTGGCGCCGTATAAATAAAATTGAATTGAGTTTATACTTATTAAAAAGTACAATAAACAACTTAAACTGTTATCCAGCCAAAGTATACACAAATGGCTATTAGCATCAGGGAGGCTAATAATTTTAACCCTGGTAGTTTTTGTATTTTGTAAAATTAGTTTGTTTCTCTGCAAAATTATGCTCTTCTGACAAAGATCTGCAATCCTCAAACCTTCCTTTATATTACCATCCATGCCTGACCAACTGCTGTAGGTATAATGTGTAGGGGACCCAACTTGTCCATATACTGTATGTAAGCACCTTAAACTTAACTGCTTCCTGCTTTTGTTTTAAAAAGATCTATTGTATCTGGATAGTTTGTTCTTTTTTAAAGGCCCATAAATCAAGACATACATATGCAATTTTGGTTTATTTCCATCAAACCAGCCTTAACCATATGATTGGGGTTATATGTTTGTTGGGTTTTTCTCTGTATGTCTCATTGTAGGATCTACCTTACAATATGAAGCACCTTGAAGCGACTGTTATTGTGATTTGGTGCTGTATAAATAAAACTAAATAGAACTGAATTAACCCAAATTGTGAAAAAAATTGCTTGTCAATGGAAATGTTCCAAAAATAAACAAGCCCTTTACACCCTCACCAATATCCCAATATCAAACCACAAAAGCACAAAATATAACTGTGCAGCTGTGTTGTTATGTTATTTGAAACTGAAAAAGCTGTGACACCAGTCATCATGTTCTTACATTTGCTTTTCTACAGGTATTTGACTCATACAAACCCAAGTGCAGATGATTTAAAAACCTGTTTGAAGTCCAAACACTCACAGTGTGTGGATGAACATGTGTGTACCATCAAGTCATGGTAGATGCATCACACTAAAGCAGAACGCACGGAGGCAGAGTTGTGGTGAAGACAGTTTATTTACAGTGAGGGGGAGGTATTTACAAGGATAAAATATATACAGTGTATGAATGGGGACTCGGAGCCAGGACATGCAGGTGACGAAAACACACACAGGTAGTGCACTCGATTTGGTACTGTTTGATGCCAAAACCTCCAGACGGAAAACAAACCAGTCGAGGCAAAATCCTAGGGAGGAAACAAAACTCCTTACAGTCACCAAAATAATCCAAGGGCTCCAGCAGGCAGGGGCAGAATTTCAGACGCTCCAAAAAAACGCCAATACTCCAACACTAGTCTTCTGTCAGGTAGCTCCTAAAGACCACTTCTGAGGAAAGCATCTGATGAGTAACAGGTGTGCCAGGTTCAGTGACTCACTGCCCCGCCTACCTATACAAAAAGGGAGGCACCAAAAAACACATACAGACAAAAACACCACATAACCAGAACCCAACTCCTAACAATATTAGTCTCTGAAGGTGGTTATAGGTTTCACTTGGACATCCACACAACTTTATCTGCATATAATGGTGCTTAAGCTGTTTTATTTTATAAATCAGACACTTGTCATGTTAATAAGGGCTAATTAATGTTGAGACAGAAAATGTCAGGGGTGAGGGCTGCTGAGCTAATCGTCATCGGTTTCATGCTGCTTCATGACAAGACAAGAGAACATTTTGCTTACATTACTCACATTTTACAGAAAAGACAGCAAAGGGGATCTCTGAAAGGCTACAAATAAATTAAATTTCTATTAAAAGGTCAGTGTTAAGTAAATGGACTGGTTCTTATATAGTGCTTTTCTACTGTTCTGAGCACTCAAAGCGCTTTACACAACTTGTGCATTCACCCATTCACACCAGCACATTTTTCTAAGTGCTTTCTAAGTAACATTCACACACACTCATACTCCGATGGATGCATCGGAGAGCAACTTGGGGTTAGTATCTTGCCCAAGGATATTTGGCACGCAGACTAGGGGAAGCCAGGAATCGAACCACCAACCTTCCGATCAGTAGATGACCTGCTCTACCGCCTGAGCTAAGATAAACAGACCGAACTCTGGATGCTGTGCAGATGATTTAAAAACCTGTTTTAAAACCAAACACTCACAGTGTGTGGATGAACATGTGTGTCATGGTAGATGCATCACACTGCAAAGTCAATATTAGTCTCTGCAGGTGGTTTACAGATTTCACTTGGACATCCGCACAATGGCTAAGCTTTTTTAATCTATAATATCAGACACTTGTCATGTTAATAAGGGCTAATTAATGCTGAGACAGAAGATGTCAGGGGTGAGGGCTGCTGAGCTACTCATCATCAGCTTCATGCTGCTTCATGGTAAGACAAGAGAATGTTTTACTTACATTCAGTTTCATGCTGCAAGGACAACAAAGTCTTTGAAAGACGGTCGCCTTAATAAGTATCACCTTAACTTTTATGTATGCAAATTAACATATATTATCTGTTGTACTTTGATAGAGTTACAATAGTGAAATTGCTAAACAGTAAATACTGCTTCATAACTTTTATTTCCTTTTCCAAAAAAGAAGGTTCACCAAGAACATTATGTTATACAGAATCAGTTTTATTCATCCTAATGTGTGGCACCAGCAGATCCTGGTTTTTTTTTTCATAATGTCTCAGTACACACCAAAAGAATAAGTCAGCAGACTTGTGATCTCAAGATTTTAACTGTTGTGATCATATTCATTCTCTACTGTCTATGCAGGAGTAAAATACCAATAAAAATAAAAGAACTGGCCTATTTTCATTAGCAGGAAGTTAAGATAATTATGTTTTCTTTACTCTTTATTTTCTAGATCTCAGACTTTGTGGTTTCTTTTAACTGCACCAGTCCAACTCCTGTCGCCCTATTCGAAGAGCTTGACAAAGATTTGTTCTCTAAAAAAACTGATTCGTCCTGTCAAAAGCTTTTCAAATCCACTTAACATAAGCATCAGTATCACCGTGGTGGGAATTTTAGGAGTGGTAAGTCTACACAGTTCACACACTAGATATTAAAAGTCATCATTTTGGTAATCTTAATGTTTATGATTCTAATATACTAATTCATATGTCTCGTCTTTAGGATGAAAAAGCCCAAACCCTGTCTTATGTCCTGGTATGTTTTGAAAAGATCTTACAAAATCACTAAATTATACTTATTCAAGAACATTGTACGTGTATGTACATGTATTCAAATTGTTATCTATTTAAATGGCTCTAGCCTATTGTTCTAACTATGTGCTCTCTGTATGTTGACAATAGAAACCACGTATAGATTCTAAGTTATAAGGCTTTTAAAAAAAATTTCAACCAGTAAATCATAAAGTTGACTTTGTAGACCCCACTCCGGGTCGGGGATGAGTTCCTGCCCCAAGTGGAGGAGTTCAAGTATCTCGGGGTCTTGTTCGCGAGTGATGGGAGAAGGGAGCCAGAGATCGACAGACGGATTGGGGCTGCAGCTGCAGTAATGCGGACGCTGCACCGGTCCGTCGTGGTGAAGAGGGAGCTGAGTGTAAAAGCGAAGCTCTCAATTTACTGGTCGATCTACGTCCCTACCCTCACCTATGGCCACGAGCTGTGGGTAGTGACCGAAAGAACGAGATCGCGGATACAAGCGGCAGAAATGAGCTTCCTCCGAAGGGTGGCTGGCCCTCTCCCTTAGAGATAGGGTGAGAAGTTCGGCCATCCGGGAGGGGCTCAGAGTAGAGCAGCTGCTGCTCCACATCGAAAGGAGCCAGTTGAGGTGGTTCGGGCATCTGACAAGGATGCCCCCTGGGCGCCTCCTGGGTGAGGTGTTCCAGGCATGTCCCACCGGGAGGAGGCCCCGGGGCAGACCCAGGACACGCTGCAGAGATTATATCTCTCGGCTGGCCTGGGAACGCCTTGGTATTCCCCCGGATAAGCTGGAGGAGGTGGCTGGGGAGAGGGAGGTCTGGGCCTCTTTGCTTAGGCTGCTGCCCCCGCGACCCAGCCCCGGACAAAGCGGATGAAGATGGATGGATGGACTTTGTAGACTATGGGACTCCGTTTGTAAACGGAAACATGCTGAAATTAACAGCAACATTTTCCCGCCCTATAGTAAACTTTGCCAGACCTAAGACAAATGTTAATGGGTTGCTAACATGACCCTGCTCTACACAAAATGTATAGTAGTAGATGTTGTATTTCCCTCTATTTCAGCAGTTAAACTGGCATTTGCAGGCTGTATACCAGTTTTACTTTTCTTCTGATTAATGTAGGAGTGGGATATTGAGGGACTGAACTGGGATGAGAAGGATTGTGGCGCTGAACGAGTCTCTGTCCCTCGGGAAAAACTTTATGTCCCAGATGTTCAAATAGCAGAGTTGTAAGTTTTCCACATTTTGATTGGCTACAAGCTGGACAGTTTTGAAGTTATAGTGGTGGAGGTCATTGAACAGACTGTTAATTAACATGGGTAACCCTAATCACGGCTTACTGGAGAGACAGCAATATGTAATTTCAGCCCTGCTCTCTTAAAAGACTTGTCATTTCATATTTTTGCTACTAAAAGTTTTTTTTTTTTTAAATAAATTGCTATTATTAATTATTAAAAATGTTTTGTTATCCTTTTCTATTCTATTCCAGCCTGGATGAAGTCAGCTCCACCAAAACTCCTTATGTCTACTTGTACAACACAGGTCATGTGTATGATGATAAGCCCATCAGAGTGGTCAGTTCTATGCTTTCCCCTTTGATATCCAGAACTGCTCATTGACGTTTGGAGCAGATATACACTTTGATAAGGCTTTCTGAAACTTAAAAAACTAAAAATAAATTATTGAAAGTGTGAACTTCACACTCGACAAATTTGAAATCCATATCTGAACACAAAACTGTTTGCTAATATTTCCAAATAAAACCATGCTCTTAAATATCAACCTAGCTACTGATATTAGGATGATTCAAGGCACAACTTCCAAACAGGTCCTGAATGAGTCCAGAGACATGATGGTGACCAATGGAGAGTGGGAGCTCACGATATCAGTATAGCTGATTCCACCCTGGAATTAGTTGTGGGAAGCTACTCAGAGATCACGTACTATGTAAGCTTTATTTTTTTTTACATGCTTTTATTTAATTATGTATTTTTGAACTGTTAAAGCTGCTCACAACAGTGCTTTTTCATGCACTGAAAAACTTCCTTTGTGTTAGTTCTTAATCACTGAGGAATGACAACAAACTTATGGACAGCTTTGGGCTTCCCTATAGTAACACTTTCTGGTGGTGCAGCACTGCCCTTTTGGAAATACTTCAGTTTCACCACATTCTTAAATTAGGTTTATACAATCTCAAATGAACAAGACTGCATGGCATCTTCATTATCTTCCTGTCATTATTTATTATACTGTCATGGTCCTGGGTCATTTTGACCCAGCGTTTTGTGTTTTGTGATTATTTTCCTCTGTTCTAGCTATTCTGTGTCCTCCCCCCTTGTGTCCGGTTCGGGTCTAGATTTCCTGTCTTGTTCTGAAAGTCTGTGTCTGTTGTCATTGTGTTCAGCTTGTCTCCTCCGGTCCTCATGTGTATTAGGTTCAGCTGTTCTTCCCTCTTGTGTGTGATTACCTGATTACCTTGTGTGTGTATATTTAGTGGGTGTCGGTCTGTGTTCTTTGTCGGCTCGTCTGCGTTCTATGGTGTTCCTGTCTCTGCGTCTCTCTGCCCCGCACCCCTTTTGTATGGTCCCAGGTTTGTCACTTAGTTTCTCCCAGTTTAGGTTTCCGTTTGTAATTACTCATGCTTCATTGCCTGTTTTTGCCACTACCACCCTGTAAATAAACGTCACTCGTATCATCAGTTTGCTGCATTTTGGGTCCTCCTTTTCCTCCACTCCACACGGCTCTCCGCCAGCCGTGACATATACAAAAATTTGTTTTCAGTAGTTAGAACCACCTTTAGCCACTAATCTGTGTGAATGTATCAATGTCTCACATCACTGTGGAGGAGAAAACCTTTAAAATCTCAAAGGTTTGTACCTGCGTCTCGTCCCAAGATCGTGCTAAGACGGAGACCGGTTCTCTATGTGGTGAACCTGCTGATCCCCAGCTGTTTCCTCATCACAGTGGACCTCTTCAGCTTCAACAAGGTCATGCTTAACTTTTCAATTTATCATAGCATTTCACTGGCTGTTTATTTTTGACAGCACTATCAATGAACACCAGTGCCACAAACCTCTCGGACAATCAGAGCATCTACAGTGTTACACTTCCAGTAAAACCAGTGCCAGCTTCCGAGATGGTTCTGGATGAACTGAGGAGATTAAGCAGAGATCTCACAGCCATCCGACTTCAGATGGACTAATGCTTTCAAGGGACCAAAGCTGCACAGGAGTGGGAGATGATTGGAACAGTGATCGATCGGCTGCTGTTTGGCTTGTACATCGTCTTTATCGTCACGAGCTTCATTACAATAATGAGCATCTGGATATGAAATAATTTGTTTGCAACATAATTAGGTGACAGAAAGATGAAAAAACAACATAACTGGCGTACTGTCGTGGTAATTGGCATGGATCACAAATAAATACAGTGCTATGGAAATGTATTTGACCCCTTCCAGATTTTTTATTTTTTGCGTTACCTGCCCCTCCCTCCCATGTCCACCCACACCACACTATTCAGTTCAATTCAGTTTTATTTATACAGCGCCAAATCACAACAACAGTCGCCTCAAGGTAGACCCTACAATAATACATACAGAGAAAAAACCAACAATCATATGACCCCTATGAGCAAGCACTTTGGCGACAGTGGGAAGGAAAAACTCCCTTTTAACAGGAAGAAACCTCCAACAGAAACAGGCTCAGGGAGGGGCGGGGCCATCTGCTGCATCCGGCTGGGGTGAGAGATAGAAGATGGGACAAAAGACATGCTGTGGAAGAGAGCCAGAGATTAATAACAAGTATGACCCCCACCCCTACCTGATCTTCATCAGTACCAGCTTCCTCCTTTTGCCAGTGCTTTAGCTTTGTTTATCAAGTATCATAGGCTGTGTTGGAGTTGCAGTCAATACTGTTTTTGGTCCTGGTTGCTATTAGTTTTGTTTTTCTGGATTACGTTAGGGGAGATGCCGGAATTATGTGGCTGGGTCATGGTTTTCTTCATATTTTGTTTGTTTTAGCTGGGGCTCCCATCTCTTTTTGTTTCTGTCTGTCCTTTTGTGAGTTACTACATTCCCTTTATTGAAAGCTTGATGAATGGCAGCAGCGTTGTGTCATCCCATATTTTGAGCACCTTTGAGCCACAGATTCAGGGACCGTAGCAGCATGTGTAAAAATCACTGCACATTTAAATATTAACATTTTCTTACATACATTAAGTGTATTATTAAGATGAGGAATTGTTATGTACATTTCAGATCAGAGCTGCTTCAATTGCTTATTCTTAATTCTTGCTTTTCGGTGTGAATATTTACTAGGATCATACAAACCACACAGAGGACCTTGCTTATCACTCTCACACCCAACCGAGACACATCTCTCAGCCTCCCACGGCTGTTTTCATCAATCAGAATTGCACTGACATTACATGGCACAAAGTCAAACAGTGTCCTCTCTCTGGATGAATTGGCAGGAGAAGCTGCTAGATTAGATTGCATCTGAGGAATGCTAATTTTGCAGGAGTCTGGGTCTGGGGATGTCATGATTAAAGACTCAATTTCCCAGAGGTCAGTGTGGTGTGATCACATATTACCGCTAACTGATGGAGTGTCTCTCATGGTATGCCTGTCACAAGTGGCAGCATCAGCACCGGTGGAGGAGAGAGCAGGGTGTTTCTGTGGTGTTCAATATTCCTCTCACAGCTTGGAATTATATTCAGTCACAGATTTCTTAAGTAGCTGTGTTATTCTATCCATCTGCATATTTATTTATTTTTATTTATTTTGCCATAGTTTACCTAAAGTTCTAAAAGACGCTCTCTGCTTATCTCAGCATTGAAATACTGACTTTCAGCTTATCTTCTTATACCATGAAGCCCTGTCGTGCATTATCCCTACATGTGTCTCAGTGGAATGCATTTTAGAGCAGCAGGTTTTAATGCATTCATGCTGTGCATTGTTACTGAGTAATAGTGATGACACTAATGCAAACATATCGCGTTCGGACAAATTACAGACAGCTAGAAACAGAAATTTCAATTTCAGTATTTTAGTGTATTAAATACAAATGCTCCAAGCATATCTTCCTACAGCACCGACTGGGCAGCATGTGACTTTATTAGTTTCAGCTGGGTGCTGAGTCTGAAACTCACTTTATATGTAATCCATCATACTGACCATTTTCCTGCCCTTGTTTCTTGTCAGTTATTTTGCAATTATTATTTTGTAATACAGCTGAAAGCAGAAGCTATTTGCTTTCATTTAGTGGTGCAGTTTATGAAGCTTATGCATTCATGGTAAAAAGAAAACAGAGTGTCATGCTTATTTAACAAAAACTAAGTACAGCCTTAATGCTTCACTAGGAATTAAGGGGGTAATTATTAATTTAATGCAATATTGAGTTTTTTTTTAATGTTATTGTTATTGTCAATATTGCCAATTTGCAACACTCTTAAACAGATTCATATTTGAGTAAAGGACCACAGATATCTGACTGAAAAGAGCGTGTATTAAAGCAGACATACTGGCAGAATTTGATCTCATTCTCATGATAGGTTTTTGTAATTACTGTCCCATAAAACGTATTCCATAACTGCATTATTAAATATTTCACAAATATAAAACTCGTTAATGGGTTGAAAACAATGTGTTATCAATCTATTAAAGAAACAATTTCATTGAGGAGCACTACAACTGGAAATAAAACTGCATCTTATAAAACAATTATATGAGAGTCTAAATATGGATCTAAAGGCACCAGGTGATTAGCTTAACCTAGCAATGACAATTTTAGGTAAACCCCCCAAAACAACAAGAAGATAAATATAAAAATTAAATTGTAAGCTTTACAGAAGCTGGTAGTCTAATTCATCCTTGGAAAGAGCTTCTCTGGTAACACTATATTGCCTATAAAACTAAATCCTCTTCATTTTTTTACTCAAGTACAAAAGTATTACTGGATTAATATACCAAAATAGCATTTTTAATGTGCCCATTGGTGATGTAGCATATTTTTAGTTGCATTGGTCCTCTTAAATTGTTTGGGGGAATTTAAAACAAATAATCTGATGTTGTCTTTTGTTTGAAATTTTAATTTGCAAAATTACAAGTCAGTAATAAACATATAATAACTATGGTGAAACTTGAACAAGTAAAAGAAAAAAAATACAATTTCAAAATGATAACACAGAAGTAAACAAGTCTATGCTGTTATCAATGTGTTCAGTTGCTCAACATCACTGGTTGAATATAAAACCAGCTTACAAGCCATTTTCCATTAAAAACTGTATTGCAATGGTCAGCTGTGGACTTTTTTCAGTTTTTCTGATGTATAAAAAGAATATTTGGCTGCTAAGAGTGAAGGTGTAGGCAATGAGACAAAGCCAGTATCAACAAGATTAAAAAACAGAGTAAATAAAAGAAAGACACTGATTGGCTAGCTTAAAATACCACCATACAAGATGTGTGAATCACATACAGTATTTGCCTCCGTACTGATTTCTTAGTTTTCTGCATATTTGTCACCGTTAAATGTTTCAGATCATTAAAGAAATGTTATAATTAGACAAAGAAAAATCAAGTAAAGCAGTTTTTCAATGATGATTTAATTTAGGGGGAAAAAGGTTATCCAATCCTACCTGTCCCTGTGTGGAACTGCAATAACTGGCAATGTGTCTTTGGAGGCTTTACAAGCATGAACAGCCTGTTTAAGGTTAAAGTCTATTCTATTTATCTATTTGAATGTATTTAATAAGTCCTGTTGAATATCTTGTTTCAACAGACCTGGCCTGGGTGGGGTTCGTGATAATGAACTCAGTTGTACAAAAAAATGAGGTTAATCCCAGGCCCAGTTGGGTTTGCATTGCCTTTTTTTTCTCTTTATAAATAAAATGATTTAAAAACTGAATTTTGTATTTACTCTGATTACACTGATTAGTCTGACCTTTGTCTAATAATAACATTTGTTTAAATTGGAAAAAAAAACCAAACTGTGACAAATAAGAAATCCGGGCAAATACTTTTTTACCTCTTAAAAGACTCCTTTCACAAAAATAAATACTGTAGAAGTAAACAGCTAAGTCAACCACTTCTTAGGTCTTTTCTACATACTTTATTATTTAAAGTATGGCATCAAGTCCTCACTTGACATTACAGCAGTAACAATGTTTCCCTGAGCGGTTAGCTGATCGGTGCTCCTGTTGTAACCAGCTTGTAATAGGCTCCCTTCAGGGCCATGAGCTGGTCGTGTGCTCCTTTCTCGATCACAATGCCTCTGGACATGACGGCAATGATGTCAGAGTTCTGGATGGTAGAGAGGCGATGGGCAATGACGATGCAGGTCCGTCCCTGTCTGGCTTTGTCCAGGGCTTCTTGCACAGTCTGTCACGGGACACATGAATTAGTGCTCACAAAGACACACACACATACATAGTCAGGAGCCATGATCAATTCTCTCACGTAGCAGACACACAAGCCTCACAATTATAGCAATTTCACAATCATGGGCTGATTACTATCATTAGAATGTTCCAGAGGCTCAGTACACTGCAGAGGCCTCTGCTCCTCAGCGTGGTTCAGCTATTGGAGCTGTAAAAGCTACAGCACAGACCAAACTGACTGTATTCATCTTAAAAAGGCTGTACTGGAGGGTTGGTATGAACTGTAAGCTGTTGGTGATAATAATAGGGATGATGAATGGTAGTGATGTTAATGATAATAATAATTAAGTGCCTGCTCTCTTTGCTCTGTGTGCCCGGAGAATATCAAGCAGCTGCACTACGCTGTGATGTTGAGTTTGTGGACTCAGCAAATGGAAGCTGTTCAGAGTTCAGCGAAGCATACCTTCTCACTCTCGGTGTCCAGGGCGGAGGTAGCCTCGTCAAGGAGCAGGATCTTAGGGTCACGTATGATTGCCCTGGCGATGGCAATGCGCTGCTTCTGGCCACGAGATAACTGAGACCCCTGAGAGCCCACGTTGGTGTCGTATTTCTGAAGCACGGGGAGAGAACAAAATTTGTGTCTATAGGCAATTTTTCAATACAGTACTTAAAAAATAAGTAGACACTGAAAACGACATAAACAAACAATGAGAGTAAGCAGAAAACATCAGTAGTTAGTGATGCTTTTTTTTAAATTCTCCAAACATAGCTCAGCTGTTATGTCATGTACGTAACACTTGATTGCAAACTTCCATCTTCCATAAAAATGATTTTTGTGCAATCGCAGAAACAGCTACTGCTGATAACACAATATGAGCTCTTTCCAAGAGTTCTATTAGTGAAAGATCCCCGAACCCAGAGTGCTGTTAAAACTGAGTGTATGTGGAACTCAGCCAGGAAGCCACATTTTCCATTTCAACAACTAACAAAAACACTGATGAGTAGTCAGGCTTTTGTAGCATTGTAGCCACCATTTCTACCTGTACCTGTTTCAATAGTGTGTCTTCATTAAAACTGGGATTTGTGAGGGTGTGTGGGCATTTAGCAAAGCAATTGTCATTGTTAACTTGAAGTTGTGTCAGTTACGTCCAGAAACGTAAAGGACATTGGCATCACATTGGAACATCCCAGACTTGACTATTAACAGCTTCCTGTTAAATTGAGAGTGGAACTTACAATACTTCTCCTCACATACAAAATCTTGAGTAATCAGGCTCCATAGTACCTTATTATCCTTACAGAGCACTTTCATTCCTTTCATGCCTCTCTACTGTGGGACCAGCTCCCAGTCTGGATTTGGAAGACAGGCACTACTTTTAAGATTAGGCTACTGTAGTTCGGGCTGGATCAGGTAACTCTGAACCATCCCTTAGTCATCGTGCAATGACCTTAGACTGCCGGGGGGCTTTCCTCATCTCTTTTCACTCTCTGTGTGTCTATACGCTACTTTATTAAATTATTGGCAATTATAGTTTGCTTTTTGCCCCGTATCTCTGTGCTCTCTTCTCTTTAACATCAACCTCAAGCAGTCATGGTGGATGGCCACATCGCCCTGAACCTGGTTCCGCTGGAGGGTTTTTCACTCCACTGTCTCCAAGTGCTTGCTCACAGGGAGTCATTTGATTTTTGGGATTCTTTCTAATATTATTTACCTTATAATATAAATGACACGACTATTGTTGTGAATTGGCACTATATAAATAAAGCTGAATTGAACTGTGATTTACATATTTGCTTAAGAAATGAAAGATTGTTGGTTCAGTTCAAGCTGGAAGGGCGTCTGTTATAAACATCCAAAATCAAAGTTGATGTTATCAAATGTGTTGACTATCTGTAACAAGGGAGCAGCTGCATGTTGGATTTTTAATACGAATTGTTTACTTTACTGTTGTTGGTAAATCCCACAAAATACCCAAAGAGTCCTTAATCGCCAGAAATAATGAAGTTAGGTGGCTGTGTTCATAATGTCTGGGGTTTTTTTTTCATGTTGCCTTATAATAAAACATCTCCCTCTGCTGGTCCTGCAGCTTAATGCAACTTACTGCAACTTTTGCATGCATGTCCATTTCACATGGTGTGCTGACGTGTCTATTACTCACTTTGCCTTGATACGGGTTGGATTCTGAGCTCATGAACAACTGTTTGTTTTCAGAGATAAGGTGGTCCACACAGGACAGTCACTACAAACATATGATTTATACCTGTCTCTGTTTGCCTTTCTATAAAAGTCAGCAATTAATGGTGAAGCTTCTTCGTCTAGTCTTGGAAGAATGGGGTATAAATGACACATTAATGGCTTACAGAATAAATTATTGAACCTAAGCCTTATAATGTGAAAACTAATGGATTTTACAAAGAACTTTGACATTTGGCATCTAAAGAGTAGGCAAAAGTTAGGGATGCATAATGGTAAAATTCAGGGCTGAGAAGGTATTTAAAACGATCATTTAGATAAGTAATAGCTGATGACTGACTGACTGTAATCAAACCCAAGCTGCCCATTGTTCATCTCTACTAAAAGCACAAGTGAATGTCCATATTAATGTGGACTAATCACATTTCAACATGCCTAATCAACATGTTAGAACAAGTATTATAATGAAGAAGAAAATAGGAGGACACTGCAACCTGTGCACTTGATCGTCACTCAGTGCATAGAGTCCTTTTTCCCTGTTGTTTACCTTTCCTGATTGACTACATGTTGCCAGCCTGTTTACTGCTCAAACAGTAAACTTTATTTAATTTTGTCTCTTTTTGAATCCCAGCCACAAGCATCATATACAAACTATTTATCGTACCTCAGGAAGGGCCATGACAAAGTCATGAAGCTGGGCCTTCTTTGCGGCAGAGATGACCTCATTCATGCTGATTTCTCGCAAGTTGTCGCCATACTTAATGTTCTCTGCGATGCTGCAGTCAAACAGGATGGGCTCCTGGGACACGATGCCAATCTTGGAACGCAGGAAAGACACGTTGACGCGAATGGTGTCATGGCCATCAATCAGCTGCAGGAAGTAATTGATTTTTCCATTAGTACAAAGCAATGTAAGAATCAAAAGACTAGAAATACAATCCAGTTAATGAGCCATCAGACTACTATCTGGACTGTAATTTCTCTCATAACTATGCAGAGGTGATCGTGTCCTTTTTAAATCTCAGACAGAGAATCAGGACTATGTGTTTCCAAACCACTTCCAGCTCAATTAGGGCCATTTGAATCCTGGCATGAATATCTTCCTGGCATAAAATCAAAATGATCATCCTGGGTAGAGTGCTCCATTTTATAAAATACAGCACAGAGTCAGCAAGAATGTCTGACTGAAAGATGAAGTGACATGAAATACTTCCACCACCGTGCTCACTGAATGTCCAGCAATTATTCTTTGACTGAGACAAATTACACGTTTCACTTTCATAGTGACATCAAAGTATAAATGAGCCTCATGAGAAAAAAAGATGAAAGCAGAGACTATACACACAGTGTGACTCATTCATTCCAAAATGAGATATCTGACATTTCCAAAAAGGTCAGCAACTGCTGTGACAGTATAATATTGGCAGTTTTAAGTCAGAACTCTCCATTTTGTGCAGAGTCAGATTTTTTTTAAGGCTACAGTACACGTTTTTTTTAATCTTGTATTGAACATACAGTTATTTTCAAATGAAGAGCAGTACTTGTACGCATGAAAAACTGAATTTCAATTTCAATTCAATTCAATTGTTCCATTTTGTAGATTGTTGGTTACTTTAATTAGATAAAGTTACACTTTAAAACTTAAGTACATGGTTTTATATCAAATGAAAATTTAAAAAGTAACTTGTAACAGCACATATTTTTTAAGTTAAAGTAGCATAGAGTGGACTAGTGTCACTTTTTAAAGGATTGCTACTCTACAATGAAACTACATATGGTAATAATTCATCAAAAAGAAAGAGTTGTGGTAAAATGCAAAGCAAAACAACAAAAAGAAAAATGCTGCAAAAACACTGTAATACTGTAACCTTTACAACAGAAAGTCAAATGAAAATTCTATACTTTAGCATATGGTTTATTATACTTTAGTAAATAATTTTCTGCATCCTTAAAAAGACAGGAACTAATTCAGTTCATGAAAAAGAAGCAGGTAAAGCAGACTTTCACTAAAGGTAGCTAGCTTAGCAGATCTCAGTAGATGCAAATTTTAAGAGAATTTCTACCTTAGTGCTTTCTATCTACTGTATCTTTCACTAGCATTTGTCTGCCGCAAACATTTACACTTCGATGAACGCATCAGAGAGCAACTTGGGGTTCAGTATCTTGCCCAGTCAAGCAGACTGGAGCAGCCAGGTATCAAACCACCATCCTTCCAATTAGTAGATGACCTACTCTACATGCTGAGCCACAGCCACCTCAATAATAAAATAAAAGCTCTAAGATACTATTGGTATCTCCATTTTTTACAATATGAGCCATTCATAACATACTCATTTGGTTTACATATTGAGCCTGTTGCGTATTAAGCCTGTTGTATTTTGTCTCTCTTACCACTTTGCCGTGGTTGGGATCATAAAACCTCTCCAGCAGCTGTACACTAGTGCTCTTCCCACAGCCACTGCTGCCCACAAAGGCCAGTGTCTGGCCAGGTTTCACTGAAACATTCAGCCCATTCAGGACTTGGATGTCTGGCCTAGAGGGGTAGGTGAACTTGCAGTCAATGAAGTCAATGTTCCCTTGGAAGTTATCCTGAAAACAAAGCAGAGTGAGGGTCAGAGAGGATAAAAACACATAAATAAAAAAGACATTCACCCACATTTCTTACACCTTCAAAGTGCATGGTACTTCACACATAACTTATGCACCACCTTACCCATTTTTCTCCCTTGTCATTGTAGACACTGATCTGAGGCACGCGGTCTAGTAGCTGGAAAAAACGTGCTGCTGAGATCTTGGCTTTGGCATAGTCAGGTGTGTAAGAGGAGGCTCTGCCGAGGGCTGTGCCACTGGTGACAATGGCTGAAATTACCCTGTAAGAGATAACAAAAGCACAAATAGACCCCAGCAACAATGAAAGCCCACTGTACTGCACCATGATTTGGGAACGTGGAAATACCACCTACACACATATGCACACGATACACATTGGTTAAGTGTGGTCAGACTTTTTCACTCATCGTGGGCAGTAACATTATGGTAACTTTGGACTTAAATTAACCCTTTGAATTGTTCTTCCTCCAAGATGCATTTTTCATGACTTTAACGAAACAATCTTTTTTGCTGTTTTTTTTAACAACTCAATTGTTGTTCACAATTATATACAAGTTTGAAATTATACATACAGGCTCAAATTTATACTTACACTCCCACTAATTGTAGGCTAAATGTACATTAGCAAGTTTCACTTTGACCAAATGCTTTTGGGAGCCATCAACAAGTTTATGCACAATTTACAAGAAGAAAAATCTACAAAGTTGTCTCGAGTATGTGTTTTGGGGGACCTTTAAAAAAAGATGTCCTTATTACAAATAATTTTTAACCCTTTACTGAAGTTATCTTTTTAGGATGATGCAGACTAGTATTAGACATATACATCATATACATTGACTTGACTCTCACCTGAACACCAAACTGAAATGGAGCCCCTCCTTTTGCACCAAATAACCTCCAAACCTGTAGGAGCCTGAGTTTGTCAAGAAAATTATGCACTGGGAAAAACCATAGCAAGCTCCATATACATTCGCCTTCTTCAGGGCTGCTTGATATGGCGCGTCCAGCTGGGCCTCATACATCTCCACAAAGGTCTTCTCCTTCCCCAAGCCAGCGATGGTGCGAATGTTGTTCAGAGCTTCACCAGAAATCTGGGCATAAAGGACTAGAGTAAAGTCTAAAGCAAGCCTAGTTGTTGTGTGCTTTAATGTGCAAAGGAGAAAAGGATGTAGATAACGTAGCTGCTCTTTCTTATCTATGTCCTGTTTTTTGCAGCTACAGTTATCTAGTTTCCGCCCTTAGGTATTATTAAATTTACATCTAATCCACTTTACTTAAATGGGTTGGGCTTACTGCATTAGGATAATTCACATAGCATAAAGAAAGTTTGTAGTCCACTTTTTACTGTGAACTTTTCAGCCCACTGTATTCTCCTAAAATTTTATCAGTAGCATCCTGACTGCATTTTGAACATGGCTGGCCCCTACACCATTGGAGCCTGATAGTATTAACTGAATACTTCACTCCCCAAATTACAGGAACAAAAAAATTATTAAATTGAACCCTGGACCCCGATAAATGTTCAGCTGCAGGTTTTTGCAGGGATGAAACCTGCAGCCTAAAACTGTAGTTCAGGACTGTAATGATGCATTTTACTTGTCATTCTATATCTGAATAATGCACTTGTACTATTTTCAGACTGGAGGATGACGTAAACTGATATGAAATGCAAGTAAAATAGGAATCATATCTGACCTGTCCAGCCGCTTCCATGGCCTCCTTGTCCTGTTTGGCGAAACCTGTGAGCATTGAAGCCTGGAAGCCACTTGACAGAGCAATGAACGGCAGAAAGCAAAGGATCAGCAGTGTGAGCTTCCAGCTGAAGTAGAAGGAAATGATAAGTGCAACGCCAATGTTTGCCAGAGAGTTGACGATCATGCCGATCTGTGAGCCCGTAGCCTTGGAGGAAGAGAGCAATGATGTCACTTGACTCAGACTTCTGGTGATTGTCCACATGGACTGAACAAAATTTTAACACATATAAGATTCTATAAACAACAAACAAGCTATTACACAATTATTTCAGTTGTTTATTCTCAAACTTGCTAGAATTAAGAAACATGTGCAATTTAGGCTAAAATTGTGATTTAAAAAGAAAAGACATAAACTACATAAATGATAGAAATTACATTCTAAGCTGAATATGACTTTTTAGAATTTATTGAAACGTGTAAAAAGAAACAGAAAGCTCAGCAGCTTAAGCAAGAGTTCCAGTGATACCAGTGATATCAAGGAATGGCTAGCTGATAGCCCAGGTTAGGCTAAACTAAAGCTAAAACTATAAATAATCTTATCAGAAACAATGTGTGACATCACAGCATATCCATTTTTTATACTGTGTTTAGTTTCAGCATCCAAGTAGCTGATTTAATTATAAGCATAACTTTATAGCCCAATATACATGAAGATGTACTTTATTTTTTTGTTTTGTTTTTTTCATTAAAGCTATAACTCACTCCTTGCACTTGTGAGGCATCAGTGGCCAGACGTGTGGTCAGAGCTCCTGGACTGTTCCTGTGATCATCAAACCATCCAACCTCTTGGCCCAGCATGGCTTGGAAGCCAAGCCGACGTAACCTGCGGGTCAGCAGTTCTCCAGACTTAGAGAAGGCGTAACCCTGGAGACACACGCACACCCAAAATATTAAATCCAAAACACTTCCACAGTGATTTCATACCGAATGTGATCTACTGAATGAGTAACCTAAAAAAAAAAAGGTTTCCCACTCATAAATTGAGTATAAAGCCTTTGCTTTGCAGGATGTAAGAAAATGTTTTCCTTCAGCAGAAGGCATTTATTTACCAAAATAAACAGGTCTCTTATGACCTCCTTCAACCTTGACCACCAGCAGGTGTTAAGGCTGCAAAGAAGCACTAAAGAAATCAGTATTGCAAGTGAACTACTCTACCTGCAGCAACTGGGTGAAGAAAGAGACAATGCCAACCACAACAAAGAACAGGCAGATGCTGTTGATCTCCTTCCTCTGAGCCACAGGATCTTGTACTGAGAAAGTCTAAAACACATATAGGCATTTAAAAAGTGCTTTCAAATAAATGAAGAATTTCATTGACTTATTTGATTTTATTTTATTTCAGCTCACAGTGTCACTGTACTTAAAAGAATCTGATGATGGTTTAACAGGACCTCAAGGGTGGGATAGCACGAAACATTTACACTGGAAAATATTTAGTGGGTATTAAAATTCATTTTAATAAGTCAGCAAACTAACGGCAAACCAAACTGACAGGGCTAGAGTTTTTAAAACTGTCATGTGATTAAACTCAGAGTCATAGAATAAAGGGCTGTTTGAATATTGGGGTTTGAGTGATTAGTAAGACTAGGAAAATGCTATATAAAAGCCATTCCATTATACTAGCCAGCTAACATATCATTTACACAGATAATGTATTGGTCACTGCTGCTAATTAGAAGGAAATTTGCAAAATAAATATCACAGTTCACTGTCAAACTAAACCAGTCGTTTGTCAAAGTCTTCTGATTTGAAGTAAGAGCTTGAGTCTCATGTACAGTTTTACATGACTTTATAGCCATATTTCATGTGCATATGTCAGTGTCATAAAAAAGATAAGAGACACACAAATCTAAAAGTGCTTAACACACTAACTCACACATGTCCAGCTGTCATTTACAGCTGGACATGTGTGGATATGTGTGAGTTAGTGTAAACTCTGGGCTGTAATTGGTCCAGCCCAGAGTCGATCATGACCAACTGGCCAATCCACCACCGTTCATTTATACCGTTAAAAAAGGACAAGAAATAAAACCCCATCGGCCCATAAAAACGAAAAATCACGAGCAGCACCAGGCAAATGCCCGGTATGCCCAATGGCCGGTCTAGCCCTGCCCCAAATAAACAGTGGTTTCCTGGGGACTTCTGGGTATTTTACAGGAAAAGAGAAACACATTATATAGGAAGGAATTTTAACTATATTATAGGATTTTAAAAAAGGGCAACTGAATAATTAAAAAAAATTATCATTCACATCAACATAATGAATATTAAATAACAATTTTTAAAAATTGTTATTTAACAATTAAAATTTAAAAAAAAATGTTGTTTATTCTATTGTACCTAACGTTAATTATTTGTGTGTAAATATAATTACATTGGGTTTTTTTTAATGCACTGAAGTCTATGCACTTAGTTGTTTCGTGCATGGGAGCATACATTCCTTTCCAGCAGCACTAGTGCACCTCCAAACCATAAGAGATGAAGAACACAGTTTGGCAATAATAGATTTAACTGAATTACATCTAACTGCTAGCTTGGTGATTGTGCAACCATTTTGCCACTTCTGTTCTGTTCTTCCTGTGGAAAATGTCAGTACTAGAAATTCACAATATTGTTGAGTGAATTATATGAGGTTGACATAAATGCTTTCCTGACATAAACTGTATGCTGAACAATATGAAGGGAACACTGCATTTTCAGCTTCTGGTGCGACTATATGTTGACTGCTGCTTTTGCCCCTCGTTTGATTTGTACATCTGGTTTGGTCCAAAACTTAATGCCTACATTCTACAAGCTTTTAGATTCAGATTCAAAACATGAGACTTGAACCTCACCGCCAGGATTTGACTGAACAGCAGAGAGTAGACGGGGTTGACCCCTCCATTTATTGCAGCCCCAATGGATCCAAAAAGCATATATGGCCACTCAGGTGTGTTGTACTTTAGGATCCTGGCAGCTGAAGCAGGTTCCACAAGTTCATCGTCCTCTTCTAGGAATGCATTCTGAGCATAAATATATAAAGTTATATTACGCAGGAGCATTATAATAATATAATGTTTAAGCATGGATTAAAAAAAACTACAAATACAAACAAGTAGTTTTATACTCCACTGGTTTGTAACTTTTGTTGGCTGTTTGTTGGCAAACGTTTCATACATAAAAGAAACACAAACCCACTCACACCCACACATACACACCTTGTCGTTATCTGGTCGAGATATAGAAATGTCTCCAGTTGGAACGGAGGCTTCTGGGATCAGGTTTGACAACTGGGACCTGGACCGCCTGCGGATGGAGGCTCTGCAAAGAATTAATCAGTTAATTACAGAAAAAAAAGAGTAATGCACATTATAGGTTACTGAATATTGTAGGTACTCGAGTTTGTGAGTGGTGCTGCTATTGTGGCACTGATTACTGGATGCTTGTATTGGGGTGACAGAGTACCTCTAGCCTCCTCTACTGTCGTACCTGTTGTATAGTGGCTCTGGATGATAGTGTCAGCTAAATGTTCCAAATGTCAGATTAAATGCAAAAGGGTGATTAAGAAAATTGCACTGACAAAAGTCAATTTCAGCTACAAAATTACTACTATAATAATCCTATTTAGATGCACAGTCAGGCCCAAGAAAATGGATAAAAACTCAACCAAGAAAATGAGCAAATGTGATGAAGAGAAGGAGTGATTGGGCACGAGTTTGTGTAATACCTCAAACTGTCACGGTAACTGCCTGCTCTAGATAGCTTTAGTCTCTCGGGCTCGTCTTCATGGTCGGCCACTAAGAAATAAGAAAATCAATAGAAGGAGATGGTCACATTCACTAGATTCTTGTAATATCTACATGCATAAGTCTTTCAAAACATTTAGATTGAAGCAGAGTGGATTTCGTCATTCCCAAAGGGCTGGACCTACTTTGCCGAGCCTTTTCATTCAGAGCCTTGTCTCCTTGGCTCTGCAGGGTGACAAGAGTGAAGTAGACACCCTTCCTCTCCAGAAGTTCATTGTGTTTTCCCCTCTCTACGGCCTGGCCGTGCTCAAAGCCCACAATCACATCAGCGTTCTTTATGGTGGACAGACGATGAGCAATAGAGATAGTTGTGCGGCCCATTCGTACCTGTGAGGAAGTTTAAAATACTTAAATACTTACTTATATTTGATCATTTCTTCTTCATTCCCAAAACAGAGGCTGAAAATTTTAGTTTTGTCAGTATTTGGCCCTTGTAGTGACGGTGGCAGCCATTTTTTTAAGAAGTCTTACAAATTTTGAACCTTTCGTCATTAAATATCTAATTTAGTCGTAGATGAGCCAGACATACTTTATCCAAAGCTGCTTGAACTACAGCTTCACTCTCGTTATCAAGAGCTGAGGTAGCCATGTCCAGCAGCAGGATACGAGGGTTCCTGACCAGCGCTCGTGCTATAGCAATCCTCTGTTTCTGCCCGCCGCTCATCTGGCCTCCACCCTCCCCGACCAAGGTGTCAAATTTCTATCAAGAAAGGAAAAAAGTTGTCAGCCAGTGCTTAAACGTTGTGATCACCTATAAAGCTTAAAAGCCTATTGCTCATCTGCACCTGTGGCAGGTCCATGATGAAGTTGTACGCGTTGGCCTCCTTTGCAGCAGTGATGATGTCCTTGTCAGAGACACCAGGGCGACCGTAGCGTATGTTCTCTGCAATGGTCGTGGCAAACAGCACAGGCTCCTGCTCCACTATACCGATCAGAGAACGCAGCCACTGGATGTTCAGCCCTCTGATGTCATGACCATCCAGGGTCACCTGAGATGGAGGCCACAGAGAGCAGGTGCTTGTGCTAAAATTGATGGATGATGCTATTACAGCACTTTGCTGCTATAATGCATTTCCTTGTTTCTTTCTGTCTTTGCAACAATCCTAGTTTCAAATCATAGGGTTGTTAGTCTTATGGATGCCCTTCATCGGGCAATAACAGGCTATTTTCTACTCAAGAAGCTTAAAGAAATAAGACAGTGTGGGGTGTATGGGCCTGTAATTCCAGTAAAAGTGAAAAATGAGGCTGTTAGGATCCATTTGCTGAATAATGAAACGGATTATCGTGTACTTCCATCAGCTTTAGGGGATGGCTATTTTAAAAATAGCTAGAATAAAGCTTCAAAGGATGGAGGTGTGTATCCAGGTAATCATCACACTCTGATGAAAGAGTCTGATGAATGATGAACGTGACAATTTGGAGCTTCACACCTACCATCCCCTCTTTAGGGTCATAAAAACGCTGGATGAGTTGAATGGCGGTGCTCTTCCCAGCTCCGCTTGACCCCACAAAGGCTGTGGTCTCCCCCGACTTCACTACAACATTGAGCTGGTCCAGGATCTTAGCAAAGACAGGACACTTTGTGACAAGATCCTGAAACCAGAACCATCTCAACTATGCATATGTGTGTAGATGTCTGTAAGTACCTTTACTTCAGGTCTGGATGGGTAGTGGAAGGTGACATTGTGAAATTCAATGTCCCCTTTGACCCTGTCGAGCTTATATCCAGCTTCAGATAAGCAGTCAATCTCTGGCTCCTGGTATCATTTTAAAAGGTGCAATGTTAAAAAAAGGTCAATGGTTTTCTGTGGAAAGGCTTAAAAGATATCAAGTCAAGTCTTCTCACTCTGTCTATAGTCTCAAAGATTATAGTCGCAGCTCCACGACCTGACGCAAAAGCCTCCAGACACGGAGAGGCTTGCCCCAAATTCATGGCTGCTATCAGAACCCCAAAGAACACCTGAAATAACATATAAAAGTCAGTATATTATACTCTTCAGTGTAACAAATCTGGATTTTATCAAGAGCGATGAAAGGTTATTTTAAAGTGCCACTTTGTTGTTTTATCTTGCACTAATAAACACGTATAAAGCAAAATAAATAGGGCAGAAAAGTCAAAAAGTTACAAATTTAGATAAGCAGGATTTACCCGTTATTATAGGCTGCAATTCATATTTTGGCATAATATATGTGATACCTGCAGCAGTGTTCCTGGTGTGTATTCTTTAGTGTCCACAACCAGTGAGGAGCCATACCAGAAGGCCAGACCATAACAAAGGAAGATAACCAGCCACATAAAGCCAGTGAAAAACCCCACAATCAAACCCTTTCTAATGCCCCAGCGCTGAGCGGAGACCAGGTTCCTGTCGTACCTTTAGAAGAAAAGAAGAGTTCATTTGAGCTACCCTTAGAAGTACAAAGAAAATAGTAAACATGCTGTACCTTTCTTGTATACCTCACCTTTGCACTTCCTTTTTCTCTCCTCCAAAAGCAGCCACAGTTCTGATAGAGGACAGGACCTCATCAGCTACAGACCCAGCTTTAGCATAGGCCTGCAGCTCCATCCCGGTTAGCTTAGACACAAACTAGTTACAACAAAGTGATGCCAAGTTAATGGAGAGGAGAAGTGAAGCTGAAATGTAAAGTTAAATCAAGTCTTGACAAGTCAAGAGAGGTTTGTTCAACAAAACAGGAGAAATGAATTTGACGATTTACCCCCTGAGGTCAAAGTAATCAACCCCAACAAGAATAGTCAAAAAGCTGTTTTGTCATAAAATCAAGCTGGAATCTTAATATCAAACAAGTCTCACCAGAGCCATAAGACCTGCTCCGACACCAATCAGCGGACTTGCTGCGATTATGACAAGTGTTAACTTCCATCCTTTGACAAAGCCAACGCAAAAACCACACACAAAGGTGGTGAAACGCTGCACAAATATGGAAACTTGATCCGCAATGGCATCATTGATCTTGTTTATGTCACTAGAATAGAGATATAACAATTGTAATACAGATAAACCATAGTAGTCCATATCATCACGTTCTACTCACTCTGACATGCGAGTGTTGAGCTCCCCGACAGAGGTGCAGTCGAACCAGCCGATCTCCATCCTCATCACTTTGCTGAAGTACAATTTCCTGATGAGCTGAATCTGCTTGGCAGCAGCAGTCACCCACAGGGAGATCTGTCAGTTGTTGAAGAGAGGTTATGTTCACTTTTGTTAATTAGCAAATATAAAAGCAAGCAGGGCAGCAGGGTGTCATCAGGACCTGCACTCTTCCTCCTGACCTTGTTTTTGATTTATAAAAAGACAAATTACACCTGTGGAACAGCTAAAGGGGCACTTAACACATGAAAGGGCACTCATTGCTTAAGAGGTAGGTTAACACTAAGCATTTGAAGTTATATGCACATTCCACATAGTCTTCTGATGCTCAGGAAGAGCATTGCTGAGAAAATAATCCAGATGGTTATTTTGCAATGTTGTGCAAAATTTCTTTTTATTTTTTACTAGCCAACAGAGTCATGTGATATTTCCTGAGCAGAAACCAAGGGCATATTTGGGATTTAAAAAGGACTGGAATATTTACATTTGCTCTCATTTGGTTGGTGTGTCAGAAGTGTTACCCTGTCAGCAGTGACATTTATGAAAAAATAAATAAATAAAGTAAGGAAATAAAGAAGGCATTAGTAGAACAGTGACTAATGATTTTCAAGCCATCTTATTTCTTAATTGCTGGAGGAAATCAAAGATGACCTGGAATCTTTTACTAGAAGAAGCTGCTCAAGTCCTGCACCAGACCTATTTGAAATCCTTCACTTTTTATCCTGTGCAGCTTTTCAAAAGGTAGAATGAGGCTTTTAGTAAACTCTCAATTTACCCAGGGTTTTTAGGTTCTATCATCACTTACAGCGATCTTCAGATTCAGTTTAGCCTGATCATGATAAATAACCTAGAAACCATAGACTGTTGCTCAAATTTCAGTGCTACGTAGCCTCCCAATACAACTTCTCTTTAGGTCATGCCATTTTTTATTTACTTTTCTTCCACGAATTCACATTTCCCTAGTATTGTTCCAAATGTCCTTTTGGCAGTGAGGTTAGACATCCCTCCACTAACACCTACACTTCTAAAACAGAAAATGCCACAAGTCCAGGTTGTTACTTGCGGTTAACTGGACATAAAATAGCAGTAATAGAATAGCCTCTTACTGTCATTGTACATGTACAATGAAAAAGCATAAGAATAAAGAAACAGCAGCACAGAGCAAGGAGAGATAGTGGAAAGCCACGTTAATAGATTAGACCTAGGCTCATCAGGTTTTCCTGATTGTGACTCTAGGGCAGGGGTGTCCAACTCCTGGCCTCAAGGGCTCTTGTCCTGCAGGTTTTGGATGTGTCCAGCACAGCTGATTTAAATGGCTAAATGACCTCCTCAACATGTCTTGAAGTTCTCCAGAGGCCTGGTAATGAATTAATCATTTGATTCAAGTGTGTTGACCCAGAGTGATATCTAAAACCTGCAGGACACCGGCCCTGGAGGCCTGGATTCCCCCCCCCCCCCCCCCCCTGCTTTGGAAGATTGCATTGTTCGCTTTCAACTTACATCTTCACTTCTTTGTGGTTAGAATTATCACAACCTGTGCTGCAAATTACAATCAATCATTACCTGTGTGTTGTGGTAAAAAAACTAAACAAAAAAAAAACTGGAAATGAAAAGAACAATACAAATAAATAACTACTGTGGCATTTATAAAAAAAAAAGTGTTTTACTCTTTTTCAGCTTTTTGTAAAATAGTAAAATACAGGGATCATAATTTAGCATTAAAAATATCAATTTCATTAAAAGAAAAATTTTTCGAGCTGATGATGGATGAGCTGATCTGAGTCACAGTGCAGTTGATGGGTGTTTTTAATGAGTAAAGGATGACTTATAACACAAGTTTGTTTATATTAAAATATTCCGTGACTAACCTGAAGGTATCCTAGCAAAAACACAGCTGCTCCAATCCCAGCGTAATAGAAGGCAAACATCATCATTTCATATTCAATGTCAAGAAGCCTGTAAGTTAAGTCACACATATTATTCAAAAGTCACAGTTCCGCTTTGCCACGTGCAAAGACATACTATAGGACTATAAAACACATAGAGATTACAATACAGAAGCCACAGCTTGAACTATATTTCGTTTTGACAAATGAAATATTGTATTTCTCACAACCCACTTACCCACATGTTCTGTTCTCCAGTGGTACGAACATCTCGAGAGTTGAATTGAGAAGGCCGATATCTGACTGGTTTATGGGCGCTGACAGGTTGTACGCTGCAGTGTAGTTCTTTTTCCACTGGATGGTGTTGTTCACGCACTCCTTGCGGTCGTCACTCAGTTCTTGTAGCTCAATGTCGTACTCGATGAAGGCATCAGTGAGCAGGCCGAACACCAGCAGCATGAGAGGCTGGGCTGAGCCATGCAGCAATGCGCACAAGCAACCCACCACCATCATCAGTATGTCTTTGCACGTGGCAAAGCGGAACTGGGCAGGTGCATCAACACAAAGCACACACTAGATTAGGTGGATCCAAATTGATAAAGGAGGGGACGTTGCAAACAGTGTAAGGCATTTTTACCAGCTCAAAGAAGCCGACTCTAATGGCTGGTTGCTCTTCATTTTTCTGAGCTCTATTTGACATAAAAGTCCAATGAGTTGATTATTTACTCAAATGTGACAAAGTATTCAGAGCCTGCTCCTTGCTACTTACTTTTCATCCTTCTTGGAATGTGTAATTGTTCTGCATGGAAAACAGGACAGTGAGTAATTAGACAAACAGATACTTGAGAAACACATTCATGCAGGGCATATAAGATAAGATAAGATAAGATAACCTTTATTAGTCCCACACGTGGGAAATTTGTTTTGTCACAGCAGGAAGTGGACAGTGCAAAAGTTATGACGCAAAAATTAGAATACAATAAGAATAAATACAGTACACAGCTGTACAGAATAGAATAAAATAATATACTATATACAGTAGAATAAAATAGAATAAAAATATACAATAAGATAAAAATAGAATACGAATGCTATATACAACTGAGTAAAAATACAACGATGCCAGAAAAGATTATTGCACTTAGTGTTATTGCACATGTGTGGATGTGTGTGTTTGTTCAGTTAAAGTCTTTGTTGTGGAGTCTGACAGCAGTGGGGAGGAAAGACCTGCGAAATCTCTCCGTCCCACACCGTGGGTGCCGCAGTCTCCCACTGAAGGAGCTGCTCAGTGCTGTCACAGTCTGCTGCATGGGGTGGGAGATGTTGTCCAACAGGGATGACAGCTTAGCCACCATTCTCCTGTCACTCACCACCTCCACTGGGTCCAGAGGGCATCCTAGAACAGAGCTGGCCCTTCGGATCACCCTGTTCAGTCTCTTCCTGTCCCCAGCAGGACATGGGGACAGGAATATGACGAATTCATGAGTCTAATGTATTTATCAAGAAATGAACAAGTCATATCTTTATACCTAATGGGTCATCAATTGATGATTGCTTATCAACTCTCTCTATATTTATTGTACAATCTACTGTACAATATAAAGCGCCTTGAGGCGACTGTTGTTGTGATTTGGTGCTGTATAAATAAAATTGAATTGAATTGAATATTTAAGCTTAACATTTAAAGTAAATTTGATATTAAATGATCTATTAAATATTCAGGAAGATCAAGACTTCATAAGAAGTGTCATTTAAGGAAAAATCAGATTAGATTATTATGTAAAACAGAGTACTTTTCTATCCTTTCAAACTTGTATTAACAAGGTTGCGATATACCAAACTATCAAGTGATTGAGTTGAATCTAAAGACAGTGATGTGTTGAGCAAAAAGAACAGAAACTACTGACACAGTCTTTTTAAAATGCATTAAATTATTAGTTGATCCAGAAAAAAATAATAAGACTGATAATGACATTTTACTTAGAAAATTCAGATATTCTAAAATTTCTCATGATCAATAAATAAAACATTAAACTTACATATATGAGCCAGTTGGTTCTGTAAGACAACAGATACATTATTTATATCTGTCATTGAAACTAATTTTTATAAAATGAAGTTTAACATAATTTTCATTGTTGATTATATCTCAGTTTTCTTAATAAGTTCTCTACATTAAAAAATAGCACGTTACCTTCATCTGAAACCTCATAGCTGTGGTTTTCCTGTCCTAGTTGTTTTATGCTTTGCAGTTTCACAGATCCTGTTGGCATGTTGAGTCATCTAGGAAAAGAAAAGGAAAACAAAATTGAAATCCCACTAGTACCAGAGTGCTTTTTTTGTTTGTTTTTTGCACAAAGAATATCTTACAAATCTGTTATCCTATTTATCCTTGATTGAGGTGTATCATAAATCCAAGTCAGATTAAATTGGCAGTCCAGTATCCTAACATGAAGCTGTTTAATCCCTGGTGATTGTCACAGCTTGCCACTTGCGAAGAAGTTGAAACACTGAATACCTTGGCAGCTCTTTGCGTGCTGTTATTGAACAGATTATGCATTTGTTGGAACAGGGGGTTGGATTGTTTTGTTAGAAGGTAAGTGACCTGAAACGGCCAGTGACCTGAAATGGTCAATGACCTTGCAAAAGCAAACCTTTTACTTGTAAAGGCCAACCACCGTTTATCCTAGTCTAATGTCAAGCTGAATATTAGAATCCATAGCTTTTTAAACTGTGTACAGCTGTAGTAGGTTATGGTTCTATCTCCATAAACTATCATAATCCTCTACCAATTATAATCATACTGTAATAAGTAGAAAATTATGGTAGGCCAATTTTAGCATTTTAATAAATGCAATACATATAAATACATATTAATGTGAGCCACCCCTCATTTCTTTATATGTTGCTTTCATGGAGCCAGACAACACTAAGAAAATGCTATGGGGCAGTTGTCGTATTTGAATATAAGAAACTTGTATATCCAACATGACTGTTGTGAGATTATTCTGTTATCATATGTTATCTTATATCTGTAGTTAAAGTAGTTGAATTATGTTAACTGCTGTAGGTCATATAATTTCCTTTAGTCTAGATTGTGTGCTGTGTATGTAGCTTAGTTTCCATTATATTTTTGGGTTAAAAGAATGTGACCATTTTTGGATTTGTTAGACAGGTGTGCATTACCCTGTACCCTTGATCTGCTGTGAATGTGTTACACTGTTTCTTGACATTTCATACTGCTGAATCATGAAGAGAATGTTGTGTGCAGAGGACCTTGTGCCGATAATAGAAGAGACAGACCACATTCCATACCCCCACCTTTACAGAGAGCAGAAAGACAGGGAGCCGAGGCCATAACTTAGGCGCCGTAACAGAGAAATAATGTGAATGTTTAGGCTTTTACGACTAGGTGGGGGCCACTAAAGGCTATAAGAGCTTGAGTAACCCTCCACCAGTTTGAGATTTGTTGTGACCCTCTTCATGCATGTCTCCCCATCATGATGGCTTATGCTCATAAGTGTTGAATTGTATGGAAATAAAAGAATTGTTGATTGAGCATTTATACACCGAGTATTGTCCTTCCTTCAGCCCAAAGATTAAAAGAATTGGGAGATTTTAACACTGTCAAAGGAAAATTGTGTATATGTGATCAGCTACATGAAATGTATTCCTTTATTTATCACTAAGCAAATGTCTACGTGACTTTTGACATGAAACTCTTGTGTGATAAACAACTAACAGCTCCCTCTTTCTGTAAGAACATACAGATCTAGAAAAAGGGGAACCTCAGCTCAGAGTTCTTAGAATAACTCTGTTTTATTTGTACATACACACACACACACACACAGACACACAGAAAAGTATCAATAAAGCATGCAGACAGTGATGAGACGCAGGTCGTGCGTCCATGACTGCCCTTGCGAGTGAAAGACAACTGCAGTGTTTGTGTTTTCTAACTCAGGTGTCTCAAGCTGAAGAATTGCGGGGTGGTTCTTAGAAATCCCCTGATAAAAGGTTAAATCATCACGCAACCTCGAATGTTGCTGTCATCTTTCTGCTCCTGTAAAAGGAAACACACATAGATTCATCTGCACCTTTGTCAGGTGGGGGTTAACTTCGCACAGTCGTGTTACATCAGTAAAGTCTCGTCAGCTTTTGTCAGCTTTTACCAGTCAGACAGTTTTTTTTTCTCTTTCACTCATTTATTCATACATTCATTCTTTATTTCTTTGCCGATAGTGGAATCGATTGTCGCATTTTAATGTGGAGAAACTCACTTGTAACAATTTTCTCGACGACGTGTCGTACAGCGCTTTCTGTTCTAATCGTGCAGATCTGCTCAAACGACAGATTATCAAACAAAACTTTCAGTGCACTGTGAAAGTATCAAAATAAAAAGGCCTTGTTAAGTCATGACACAAGCTCCTCATCTCAGGAGGGTAAATCATACCATTAGCATGATTTATCATACCATCATACTAATTGGCAGGCTCAACTTCACAACAAAAGAAAAATCATCAGCTAGATTCATTCCAAACCAACCATCAGCTGCACAACACACAACACAAGCCTAATGTCTTATTAGCTATGAGTTTAATCCCCAGGTCTGTGCTCTTCACTCATTTAGGCCACAGATTTTATTCAGTTTTCCTTTTTCCCCGTCATCACAAAACATGTGACATGTTGTCATGCACTTCACAAAAGAAGTTTGTTCTGACGTATTCAGAGTTGTGTATCTAGGTACAGGATTCACTCGCACATCAAAACAGGAAACTCAGTGTTTTAGTCTCCACTCTAACAAACTCCAACACATCCCATTCACTTGTGCTAGAATTCAATCATAATCTAAGAACGATCAGCTAATTTGCATATCAGCTATTAACCCACTAAGATGACAGGACAACAGAAATGCATGTTGAAAATGTTATCACTAAAAGAGAATTTCCCTCATACAGTAAATTACTTGTGCTGCATCAATCAAGCAGGAAGCATCTCCCAATTTACTATATCACCGACTAAATTTATTGTCTGATCACTAGTTGGTCAAACCAGAATCTTTTTTCCCACAAAGTTAAACTGTTGTCCTGCAACCTAGAGAGTTAATTGTCAGCATTGGATAAATTCAGTATTTGATAACAAGTGTCTGCTAAATTGACACTATTTTAACACTGATGAGAGATAACAAGCTGATCTTCATTGCATGTGTGTTTGTGTCATTAGGCAGGTTTAATGCATATCTGTGGAGCTGCATCTCCAGCAGGGCGTGTTCTTAAAGCTGCCTTTCCTACACATTTCTCTGCTATTATTTGATCATTTCTTAAGTAATGTGCTATGAGTCCACTGGTCTTTGCATCACACTAAGTGACTTGGAAAAGATGATAAACAGACTCACATGCTTAAGATGTTGTCTAATCTTCATGAGCTCTCTTGTGTTTGTGTTAGTAGGGTTAATGCATGTTCTGCTTGTGTGTGTGATTTTGTATATGTTTCTATTTTCGCAGTGTTTCAGACCCCTTCTCAATTTTCCAATTTAAACAGTCAGTTTTCTTTTCCCCTGGTTTGCTAACCCAAATTTTGATTTCCCACATTAAATAACAAAATTCCTATGTGTTCTCACCACTCCTCTCACTCTGTTGTCCTCTCACTCTGTTGTCCTCTCCCACTTCAACAGTCCAAAAGCAGGCAGTTCTCCTTCAGCTTCGTCCTGTGTTCCACTGTCTCTTCTTGCCATTTTACTCCAAAGGTGGCAAATGTCAAACTCCAACAGTCTCCTCAGTTCTCCTCCTGTTTGTCCACACCGCTGCTGCTTGCTGGGACTCTTTGCTCAGGACTTTGCTGCTGTCTCTTTATCTGCCATGTTATTGCTCTTTGGAGCTGCATTCCTTGTCTTCAGGGAGGAGTGAGAGCTGCTTGTGAGTTTGAGAGACACATGGTGCTGTAAATAAGTTAGCCAGGAACTTGACTTTCTTCCGACCGCTGCATGTGGAAAATTGATTCAGGTCTGCTTTTCACCTGAAAGTGACAAACTAAGACATGTTCATTATTATTATAACTGCTTAATCAACACATCTCTCTCTGTTTTTGAGCACAGTCCTTTCTTAAAAGCAGAAAATGAGATTGTAGTTGTTCTTGGCTGATCAACACAAAACCTTTTTCCTATGATTATTTTTCATCTACAATGTAAATTTTGTCTCTTTCTCACTCTTTTTTTTCTCTTTACAATAGCTGGTGACCTGCAGAACCACCACTCTCACAATTGGAGGCAATTACTTTTACACAGCGCACAAAAACACTGTGACGTCAGACACATTCACACTCACTTTTTCATCTGCATAAATAAATCATATGGCTGGTGATATGTGCCATGGTGATCCATAGGTATGATCACAAGTTTATTTATTTTTCAACCCAACAAAACAAATAAACAAAAACATGATGCTGATGCTATGAACACTCTACACACATGAGTCAAGATGCAGGAAAACTGCTCACGGAAACGCTGCACACTCCAGTTATCACAGT
Organism: Aulonocara stuartgranti; assembly: GCF_965226115.1. Classification (NCBI taxonomy): domain Eukaryota; kingdom Metazoa; phylum Chordata; class Actinopteri; order Cichliformes; family Cichlidae; genus Aulonocara; species Aulonocara stuartgranti. Next base: position 32,595,539 of record NC_138958.1, read on the forward strand.
TATCATAGTTCTGTTTCCCTCTCTTTGAGGAGTTCTCAGCCAGCTCTCGATCTGATAATGTGTAGCTTGCTCATCAGCTCAGAAGAGACCACAACGCAACCTCACACAGTGGTTGCTTTGCCACACAGTGGCAAAGACTTGCACTTTCATATTCAATTCAGCTTCTCCATCATGTACTTTTAGATGTTTCATACAGGATTCAGCATATTAGTTGTTTTCACAGGTGTGCTCTACATCTCAACCATGGCTCATAATAAGACGACAGTCTTTCAAACCGGTCAAGTGCCTCTATGCACATCATTAGTTAAAATATTTACCTATATCACTTCACCTCATATGTCATTGTACTGAATTTGAGAAACCCTAAGCTTAATGCAGATTACTTTTAACAATTATCCACCTCAATTAAATCTATGGTCTGGCACACAGGCTGTTGTCGAACAGGGCAAGCTAAAGAATAAACATTTTGTGTCAGCAAGGGGTGGGGGAAAGCCATTCACCAGAGCATATCTCAAGTGCTGCTGATGTGGACTGGCCTTCTCCGCACGCTCTTCAAGGCTGGTGTGTTTTCTAAAAACTTCTAACATTTGAATCTCTTCCATTTATAAACCTGCGATTAACCGCACGGCTCAGGTCCGCGTGAACCCGCGCAGCTAAGGAGCTGTCGTTCTCTTTTATTTAAAGTCCAGCATAAACGTCTGTCACCCTCTGACACACTCTTGGTTGCTTAGGAACCCATGATAACAACAACAGCGGGTGTCACAGACCACGTGTTCTGCTCCACACCCACTCACACAAACACACTCAAACACAACAACAACAACACAAAATAGGCCTATTGTCCAGCACAATCTGGACCCCGCTGAACTTCTCAAGTTCCCCACAAAGCGGCGGATCCCACAAAGCGGTCTACATTTCTCCCCACTAAGACGGCGAACCAAAAAAGTTCGAACTGCGCAACTCTGCGACTTAATGCTTCTGTACAAAAAAACCCCCACTGAGCGGCTTTGTACATCGCCCCACTAAGACGGCGAATTTTAGCCCCACTAAGCGGCCACGGACAACGCCCCACTGAGCGGCGAAGACGTACAGACGGCGAATTTTAGCCCCACTGAGCGGCCACGGACAACTCCCCACTGAGCGGCGAAGACGTACAGTTATAGAGTTGGACTCTAAACTTACTCGGTGTTGCTTAGCGTGTAGTATAGCCTCGGATCCCGCCGATCGTCATTCATCAAGGAGAGAAAACAGACAGCTAATCCACTGGCCCGATGACAAATTCTCACGTCTCGGGACTTTACTACAGGAACTTCCTGGCTGACGTCAGTCTTTCAGCGTGTCTCTTCTCCCCTTGGTGAATGTCGACTGCAGGGCTCCGGCTCTCGAAGGACCAATTAATGATAGGTTTGTAGCTTGAACCTATTCGCTGGAACGTTGAAGACAATATATTTACACAGCAAGCAAGACACGAAGTAGGCAAAGTTCTTCATGTTTCTCGTGCACGGGAGAGAACCGGACAAACGTCGTTCCTTCGCTTGACCCCAGTTACTCTCATCTGCTCCCCCATAACACTGCTCTTTTATTGAGGTTATATGAATATGCATAGAGGTTCATTAACATATGACGTCTACATACAAACAAAAAGTACCTTGCCTGTGTGTGTGTGTGTGTGTGTGTGGGGGGGGGGGGTCAGAGTGTGACCCCATAAATGACTTCCCTAAACCTGCTGGTCTGGAAGTCCAACAGTTCATCTAAACAAAAGGCACTTAGCCTAAAACAGATATAGCCACGTTTATCCTACCATAAAACAATAAAACAAGGTACGACCTCTTCCCATGCTCCCAGGATGTAGGTGTGCATTCCTGCTAAAGATCACACATCCTATCACTACACAATTGATTATACACCTCTAAGCATATATGGTTAAATATTTCTAAGCATAAATGACAATCAACAATACAAAACCTAACATCCCCTGTCAATGACTAATTTAAATTTCTCATCTAAACTTAGTTTAGTCTTGCAATTTTCATATATTGTTTAAGGGCTTTCAGTCTCTTACAATGAATTATGCTCAAATCAAACAAAGTGGTCATGTTTTCCCTGGAAGTTATGCCCCTTGGAAAGGAGTTCCGCAGGAAAAAGCGGCTGCACTGTTGCTTTGAAAACTTTACTGCGGTCTTGAGTTCTATACTTTGAAAAGCTAAAATACCAGTATGAAAAAGTGTAAATCCTTTACATTTTGATAGGTAACATTTTGTTACACTATTTGGGATAGTTACAGAGCAACATGAAAGGAAAATGTAGGCTCCAGTTAGCTAACATTAACCAATATCAAATGATGATGTGATAATCAAACACAAGGTGAGTTGTGAGCCATAGCTGTGTCTACTAGAAGGCCTTCTTCTAAGAACTGTCTGTTAGTATTATTATCAGTGTGGCTGCTCTGTCAGAAGTGCATCAGCAGTTACATTACCAGCAAAGGATGACATAGTTTCTGCAGTCAGTAGCTATGGGAATGTACACAGACCGAAGATTCAGTGTAACAGTTATCCAAATGATGTAGATCCTCTTTACGAGCCCCTAAAATCAAATAACATTAAATTAAATCAAGGACTTGAGTTTCCAGCTAATCTAAGCTCCATGCAACCTCTGTGGTCACTGTAGTAATGACCTGGCCATCCATTTATTTTGTGGGACAGTAAACAACATGCACAGCATTTAGAAAGCTGAATACTTCTTGCTGTACATCTTCCACATGTTACACACAGTGGCAGTGGTCGACCAGTAATAACAAAAATGAGTTCATTATAATAATAATTGTGCTAGTGAAAGCTTTTTTGTTTAGTAGCAGTTTGTTTGTTTAGTATGACTTGGTATTTTGTATCTTTTCTAACGTCCCCAATACAAAGAACATTTAATTTTGTTGCTGTATAGATACCTCGTATTGATCCTGCCACGCCATGTTTCTCCAGAGTGATCGCTGCTGTGATTAGGTGCTGTACTGTTGTGATTTGTCAGATTGTTTAGCGGGGTTAACTTACGTATTTCATTGCCTATTTCTAAAAGAAATCAAAGATAGTTTTGAGGGAAATCTCAATTATAAATAATATCATATGGTCCAATACAAAATTAACACTATGCATAGATGTGCATGTCTGTGGAGATTTTTCTGCTCAGAGCTTATAAAGACTTGTGTGAAACACAGGTTCATGCCACAGCACTGAAACTGTCCAAAATTTTGAAAGTTTTGAATGATTGGTCACTGCACATAATAAACTAACTCCCTGCCCTACTGCCATTCCCTCGTGTCTAAAATGTCCTGTCCCTCCCTCACTTCCAAGGAAGCCTCTAAATCCTACTTCACCTGGGCCCAGGTGAAGATCCCAAACAAACGTAGAATACTTAAAAATAAATCTTTGCAGGTTGAGTAGGATGACAGACTGGTACAGGGAGAACTCAGTCCTCAAAATAAAAGATCCCATGCTGATTAGTAACAGGAAAAGACCTGGGGCCTGGATCTCCTCCATACCTGCTTCATGCCCTGGGGAACAGGGCTGTGGCCCCCCACACTCCCTAGCAGATCATTATATGGAGAAACCTTTGGAATACAAGCATGCTGATCCACACAGGTATGCACACAGGTGTACACACGGGTGTTCACAGACGCGGACTACACCTTTCTTGGCTGCTGCCTCAAAGCACATTGTGTGCTGTCTATCTTGCGTGCTGCACAATATCATTTAATATTTAGTATCTACTGTTATCTACAGCTAGCTAGTTTATCGGGGTGGTGCTGTATTTATTATGTTGCTCTTTTTTTGTTTGCTTTCTCTTGTTTTTTTTTTCTCCATACAGGTGATCCAGGTGTTTTGTTTGTTTTTCTTTCTTTCTTCCCCCCTTTCTCACCGTCTCTTCTCCCCTCTGGTTTTCTTTCTCTCCCTCTCTTTCTTTCATTCTCTCTCCCTGTCCTATCCCCCTGTCATGTCTGTCCCGTTTGTAGCAACCAAAAATAAAATAATTACATAATTATAATAAAGGTCAATCAAATGGACCAATAAGGCAAGGCCATGATGATCCACTTGGTAAAATAAATCCGCTTGGCATCTTTCTTGGCCTTAAGACAACAATTCTGATGGCTAAAGATCCAAACAGGACAACAAAAAAAAAGTAACAGGAAAAGACCTAAGAAGGTACATAACACTTGCAACACTTTTAATTTAGTTGTCAGGTAAATCATTGTTAATTAATGATTTTATTATCATACATTAACTTAATTTCATGTTTTTAATGGAGACTTGGCTAGATAAAGATACAATTACAATCATTCTTACTGAATCAGTCACTCCTGACTTCAGTTTTGTTCACGAGAGAGAGGGAAAGAAAGGAGGGCCTATTGACCAATCTAGTCAATAATTCCATCCAGTGCAAACATATGTACTACAGAGAATATACTTCCTTTCAATATGTTGCAATCAGGGTTACTATATTCAGTTTTTCTAAATTTTATAAGCCACCTAAATACAATATTCTTTGATGAATTTGCTGAATTATTGTCCATAATTTGTACTTAATCTGATTATCTGGTAATCACTGGTGATTATAACATCCATGTTGACATTTCCCATGTGTAATATTCTGGTTAATTATAAGTTGATCCAACATGTTACAGTGCCAACGCACAGGGCGTAGACTGGATGTAATATTAAAACCAGGGGTTTTAATATTTCTAAGATCACAGGAAGTGATGTGGCTCTCCGTGACCATAACTGTGTGTTTTTTCATGTAAATGCTCCAGTGCACAAAGACGCAAAATTGAGGTAATCAGTAAGTAATATATTAATGAAATGACAAGGGAATTATTCTCCCACACTATCTCCTCTTTGCCTCCACTTTGTGGACTTTGTCCACTTAACAGTTAACAAGCTTGTAGATGAGTTCAGTTTCAAAATTACAGATGTTTTGGAGTGCATTCATCCAACAACAGTAAAGACTCAAGTGAGTTTCTCCATGGAGAAACAAATCTTGATATCCGCTATCAAGACATTCGACCTTATCCTTCTGGGTGTCTTGTGGGAGGTGCTTCAGGAGTATGTGGTGTCTGGCCTATTGCTACAGGCCATTCAATCCTTATAAAATCATTGCAAGAGCTTGGTCCCCATAGCTGGCAATAATTCAGACTTGTTTCCAGTGGGTGTTGGACACTGCCAGGGCTGCCCTTTGTCACCTATTCTGTTCATAATTTTTCTGGACAGAATTTCTAGGCATAGCCAACTGGCTAAAGGCTTCCATTTGGATGGTCTCAGAATCTCATCTCTGCTTTTTGCAGATAATGTGATTCTGTTGGCCTCATCAAGTGACCGCCTCCAGCTCACACTGGAGCAGTTCACAGACAAGTGTGAAGCGGTGGGAATGAAATACAGCATTTCCAATTCTGATCCCACGGTCCTCAGCTGGAAAAGGGTGGCGTGCTCACTCCGAGTCAGGGACGAGTTCCTGCCCCAAGTGGAGTAGTTTAAGCATCTCGGCCACCTTCTCCCCTCACTCGGGTACTTGTTCGCGAGTGAGGGGAAAAGGGAGCGGGAGTTCAACAGATGGATTGGTGCTGCGGCTGCAGTGATGTGGACGTTGTACCAATATGTCATGGTGAAGTGAGGGCTGAGTGTAAAAGCGAAGCTCTCAATTTACTGGTCGATCTGCGTCCCTACCCTCACTTATGGTCACAAGCTTTGGGTAGTGACCGAAAGAACAAGATTTTGGATACAAGCGGCAGAAATGAGCTTTCTCCGAAGGGTGGCTGTCCTCTCTGTTAGAGATAGGGTGAGGGCTTAGGCCATGCGGGAAGGGCTTAGAGTAGGATGGATGGATGGATGGATAAAAACAGATGAGGGTCCAAAGTACAATGCCCACCTTCACTTGCTAGAATGCTGAAATTCTGCCTGAAATCTTGGTGATATTTTGGAATCTAAGCTAAATTTTAAAAGTCATATCAAAGCAATAAACAAATCATCCTTTTTATCACCTAAAGAATATATCTAGAATAAGGGGACTGATGGCCCAAAATGATTTAGAGAATTTTGTTCATGCATTTGTTTTCAGTAGGCTTGACTACTATAATGGAGTTTTTTTCAAGTCTCTTTTAAAAATCATTAAGACAACTGCAACTAATTCAGAACACAGCTGCATGTTTCCTTACAAAGACCAATAAAAGGGAACACATTACTTAAGTTCACAGATCTCTACACTGATTTCCTGTGCCCCAAACATCTCATTTTAAAAGGTTGCTGCCAGTGTATTTGTCACACTGCCGCCAGGTGCTGAATGGTTCTGGTCCAGAACTAAACTCTACTAATTTGGTCAAATAATATCAAACTACCAGAAAACCTGAACTCTGATCAAAATCTGCTCAAAAGTCCTTTAAATTAGGTCTTGAAACTTTTTTGTGTTATCACTTTTAAATAATATGTACAGGTTTTTTTTTCTCTTTTGAATATATTTTCATGCATATGTACACTGACAGTGGTGGCGATGATGATGATGATGATGGCAGAGCTGATGATGGTTGTGGTGGTGATTGTGGTGGAAATGATAATAGTTACGATGACGGTGTATTTGCCATTGACCTCTGTTTGTGTCGTATATAACTCACTGTGTGTTCCGTTGATGGTTTCTCGCTATCTGTTGTTTAATGTTCTTTGTTTTTAATGTAATGCCTTTTAATGTTTATATAAAGCACCTTGAGTTGTCTTGTGCATGAAAATGTGCTATATAAATAAATCTGCCTTGCACCTCCCCCCTCATACTGGTCACCAGCTTTGTCACACACTGCTGTGGAATGGCATCCCATTCCTCAACCAGCATTTGTTACAAGTCTGCCAGTGTGGTTGTGTTGGTCCCTCTGGCACAAACAGCAACCCAAAGTGATCTCACATGTGTTCATTGTGGTTAAGGACAGGACTGGAGGCAAGCCTCTTCCTCCCAAATTCTGGAGATAGTCTGATAAATCTCTCTGATAAACCCACTCTCTGGGGGCAAAAATTGTTAGGGGATGGAGTTTGGTCCCAGACTGTGGAGATTTGGCCACTGGTTGCAGCTTTGTTTTTCAATGGAGGGAGAAGCCACCCCACACCATCACATTGCTTCCACCAAATCCTGTTACCCTGTTGGAGTAATTATATGCTTTTTGATAAAGCATAGTTAGGGCTGAATTAGTCTACCTTAAATAATTCCTTAGATACATTGCAATACCTCTAATCTGCTGGGGCATTCCCATGATGCATTGTTTCTTTTTCAGTCACATTTGGTTAAGAGTTCAAAACAAGTATACAAGTAGCTGAGGTTGAGTGGTTTGGAGACAAAGTTAAAGAGGCCAGGCTGAAATGGTTTTGACTAGGGCTGGGCGATATATCGAGTTTTTTAAAAATATCGATATATTTTCATACGAGATATAAGATGTGACAACATCATTTATATCGATATAGTCTATGTTACGTTATGATTATACTTGTGGAGCCACAGGTTTGCCTCTCTTTCGTCCACTTTTGTCTCTACGCAACGTTACTCGGCCTCGCCTCTCCTTCACTGAACACAACTCCGCCTCCCCCATAGCTTCACCTGCAGGCAATGACAAGATGAAAGCGGAAAATCTCCGTTAGCGAGTTACCGTGCGTGGGGCTGGACGGTGTCAACGTGTTAGCGAACATCGTTAGAGCTAACCGCGCTAACGACATGCAGCCAGGAGGGGCTGCACGGCCTAAAATCCTTTCATTTTCTCAAAAATCGACAGTGCGCCTTATGTATGAATTCTGGTTGTGCTTACTGACCGCGAACCGATATTATGTGGTACACAGAGCTCAGCAATCTGTCAAAAAATGTTTTAATATGACTTTGCTAAGCTACGGAGCTGCACCGCTTGATGGATTGTCAGAGGATTACGGCTACCGGGGAGGAGCCTCGCGGAGTGATACGTACCGTGTGTGTATAAGGACCACAAATGGCACCTGTTCAGAGACGTGGTGCAGCTGTGAAATCTGTCTCTTTGTTATTATGCTCAGCGTCTATTAGTTTACATTTTCACTGCACAATTGTGAGCTTTTTGTTATGCACAAAAACAACATTGTTTTCTTTTATTTATGGACCATGATTATTTAATAAATGCTGATAATTTATTTTTGAGTAATTTCTTCATGTACATCTACGCTGTATGTAAATAAAAGTGCCCGTGTGACATCTGGGACACAGTGTGACTAAGAACTCTCTTTTTGTTCTTAACTTATGGCTTTAAAAAAAAAATCGAGATATATATCTTATATCGCCATCCAGCTAAAAAATATCGAGATATGAATTTTGGGTCATATCGCCCAGCCCTAGTTTTGACATGTATGGAAGACAAATATTGGATATACTGGACAACTGATGTTAAAAATGGAGTTGCTGGGCAGAAGGAAAAGAGGAAGACCACAGAGCAGGTTCATGAATGTAGTGAAGAAAGATATGCAGAAGATCTGTGAGACAGAGAAAGATGCTAGGGATAAGGAGAGCTAGGGGCAAACTCTCTGCGTTAGCAAGCGCTAAAGTGAGAAGGCAACACGTTCTCACTCCCAACTCGTCAAACGTGTTGAAGGAAAAAAATGTCCATCCTGGTTTTCCCTCCAAGGCACGAGCGATAAGCAGAGTTCTGTCCTTTCCTTCTAAGATTCCTAATTATTTAAAGTAACACTCAGGTATGCCATTCAGCGTGTTAGTACGAGCTCGGGAGCAGCTTGGGAGAACAAGAAAACAGAGACTGCTTTAGGTTGCCTTCCCAATCGACTCAAAGGTTTATTAAGTATACAACAGCTTATATAGAGAAAAAAAGGTTCGTGTGTCAGCAAGTTCCGGTACAGACCAAATAAGGAAACGTCTTCCTGCCTTGTGAGCAAAGAAGTATCCTGTGTGTAGTTTATCAGTTCAGCTACAATTTATGATCATCCCAGCAAAATACACTCCTAGACATAGAATACAGAGTTCTTTCATTAGTGAATTCTGAAACAAACCACCTGGCCTTTAACGAGCCTTTTTCTAAGAGATAAAGAAAAAGGGAGGATGGGAGTAAGGAAGTGGTCTCGTCTCTGTGGTGTTTTCGACCTTGGGGTACCAGCCTGTGAGTCTTACACATTAATTCTTGGGTCACAGAGAAAGAGAAAAACAACTATTAAATGGGCCTTATTGAGTAACTCTTTTCTGTATAATATCACAATAAAACAATATCCTGTAAATGCTACCGTGGTATCAAAATATCACAACACGTGTGACGCATGGTCCTGTTTGGCTTTTTGTTATTTTAATTCTCTTTTCTGTTTTCCAGAACAGTTCTTCACAGTCACTGTCCACATGGGTCAGTGGGACCAAGAAGCACTCTGCTAATGTGTGGACCCTGACCAGCAATATCCAGCAAGACCCAGACAGCGTTTTCTATCTCCCAGCTGGAGTTTTTTGTTTGTCTGTGACTGGAGAGTCAGATTTTTGTTGAGCTTCACACTTGCAGAGGTAAGTCAGTTTGCAGAGATCCCTCCCACCCTGGCTTTTATGTCCTAGATTTCTTATCTGAAACAGTAATATTTCAGTGACTGCTGCTTATACCACAGGTTAATACACTCTACTGATCCCTGATAGGAGAATCATCAATTTTGCCAGCAAAGAAGCCTGGTGGATGTTTGTTTACAGTCTGATGATGGGACATCATGCTCTGAATCTTCAAAGTTTGCCTCCTCATTATTATTCATACCCAGTAATGTGAAGTATGCTTATATCTACTATAACTGAACCAACCTGGTGCTTTTCATTTATGGAGGCTGTTGAGTCTGAATGTTGGATGTTGTGTATCTCGTGTTCTCTGGGCTTTGTTGTCCTCAGTCTTTTCGCAGGATCAGAAAACAAAACCAGGAGGCGCGTAAATGTTTCTTCTCCATGATGTTTCTTCAAATGTTTCTTCTGGATGATGATATGACCGTGACACGGGATGCCACCTTTGGTCTTGTGATGAAGCAAAGCTCAGGAAGAAGTGGGATTAAATGGTACCCACATGTTGAGAAGGATGTACAGGGGCACCTGCAGCCAAATCCAAGCTTCAGCTTAGTTGTAGTTGCAGAACGCTATAGACTGAGACAGCTGAGGCATCAAATGTTTGATTAAACGGATGAAAAAGAGAAGTTTTTTCCCTATAATTATCACTTCTTAAAATCTGTAGCAGCTTCAAGTTTGTCAGCATGCTGAGCATGCTCAGAATGTGACAATATATTTTTGTTCAATATTTAATTTCTTTCAGTTGGAATTGTTAAATGAAAAAAAAAATATATATATATATATATATTCTTATAATTTAGCAAACTAATTTATTAAAAAAATATATATACATATATCTGTATTAGTTTTAATAAATTAATTTGACACCTGTATTGAAAATACCATATTGTATTCATACAGAATCAGTTTGGTATCATTGTTTGTCTGTTCACTGATTGCTGAAACTAAGAGCTACTTTGATCTGTTTAGATCTAAAGTATCCAAAGTTGAGCTCTAATGTTTCTTCACCCCTGTGTGTGTGATATGTGATTTCCTACATGCTGGCAGAGCAGAGCAGCAGTTTGTGCTCACAGATGGTGACGGTGTGGAGAGACAGTGGTGTTTCCTCAGAAGAACCAGCAGAGTCACAAAGGACACCAGTCCATCTCGCCACCTTGACTTGCTGACTGATGTTCGTCTGCACTGCACAGAGGAAATCAACTGACCGAGGTTTGTCCAGTGACGTGTTATGAAATGTATATTTGTTTTATGCTTACAGATATGTTTTTCTTGACAGAGGCTCTGCAGAGGTTAGACAAAGCAGAGAAAACATGTGCTTTACATTTTACTGTGATTTATTGAGATATTTGTTGCCTGATGTTCAGCAGGAATGGAGAAATAGAATCAAAGGGAGATGTTTTTGATGTTTTTGTAATGATGTAAGTAAATCTTCAATATTATTTATTTGCTTGGTTATATTAGGAGTGTTTCTGAGTGAGGGGGAGAGGAGTCATCATCCAGGTAAAGTGACGTGGATCAGTGGATACACTTGTCTCCCCTTTAAAGGAGACGATCCAAGTCATCCTTAAATGTTAGTGCTTTCAAATACACAAACATTTTTAAAGGACAAAAATGAACATCCAACTTTGACTGTAATACAAAATAAATCTTTGCATGTGTGTTTTCAAACTCTCAGATGGGCAGGATATCAGTCTTGGACTGTCTAACCTGCCGGAGCAGCACTGAATGACCACCGCACGAGCATGTTCCTGCAACATTCAGCATCTGATCCTTCATCTGTGTGCTTCTGCTTTTGGTAAGTAGAGTTACCCAACTCCAGTAACTCTAAACACATGCCATCCATTTCTAACGGCCTGGTTACTTCCTGTCAGTTACTTTAGAAACCATGTGGTCACCTGACCTAACACTGTTTCTTCTCCTTCCCCTTAATGTTCAAGTGTCACATGTCAAACAGCTGGAGAGGAAACTACACCAGTGTACTGAGATGTTTCACCAACACGTGCCAGATGCTGTTCCTTCATGGTGACATCACCAGAGACAGCCCCACCCACCTCAGGACCCATTGATTATGATGATTATAATGATGACAGCGAGCGGAACTAAGACTGTAAAAATCCACGACCAGAATGTTTCTTTCTAATTATTAATGAATACTGAGAGCCTCTTTCTGTGTTTTGTCTGTTTTGGGGTTATTTTTTTTACCTCATTTGTTACTAACAAAGTTCACCAAACTCACACAGTTTACATTCTGTATGTTTCCATCTTTACCAGCCACACTCTAACTGCATTTAAGAAAATAATCCTTAGAAATCGTCGTTTTTCTCTTTTGTAATTGATGATAATTCAGTGAATATACTGCGCTGCTTCCTTTTATTGCGTCACACATTGCTTTAAGTTTTTCAGTGTCCAGTTATTTTTTACTGCTGTTTGAATTCTCTGTATGTTTGACCCTGTGGACTGTTTGATGGACTGCTTGTCTTCCTGTTCGTTACCGCCGCCTGTTTTTTAACTCATTCACTGCCAGGGTTTTTGAGCATTTTTACTCATTTTTGAAGAGCCACAGAAAACTGTGTGTTATGATCATATAAACGCTGAACCTATCAAAATGAAGAACAGACTCTCTTCTTCCATCCAAAAAAAAAAAGCTTGTTTCTACCATTTTCCATTCTTTAATAATCAGCTGTAGAAGAGAGGTGGGTTCCACCAAAAATGCCTGTTTTGACCACAAAAAGGGAGAAAACGAGCTTTTTGTGAAAAATACATTTCAAGCAGTCTGATGTTCACTGACAAGCTGCCCGAGGTTGTATTCTAGCCCCTCCCATTGAAAAACGTAATTGACGTCTATAGACGTCAATGGCAGTGAATGAGTTAATAAAGATTTGGATTTCTGACTTTAACACAGCCTCTGCGTGTCCTCCCTTTGTGTCCTCTTCCTCTGTGAATGTGTTGCATGTGTCACAGATTCATTTTATTAACAGCTTTCCCACAGTGAGTTGCATCAGCATTCATTCACAGCACATTTCGGAAGGATTCAGATTAATACAGTGATCTTACAGTCAGAATGATCCTGACAGAGTGCCACTGTAAATGATCTTTCATCAGGTAAATTTTAAAGTTCAGTATTTCAAAGCAGGAGTTATGAAGAATCATACTGGCATTAGGACTAATAATATGTACTTACAAAGTCAAAGTTTTTTAATTATGCTAGAATATTGGAAGACAATCAACTTTTAGTGTTTTCCGCATATTAATTATTCTGAAATAGAGACGGTGACCCTAACTGTACAGAAGCACTAAACAACTGACAATCTAACAGACATCATTGGCCTGAGCCGTCATGCACAGTGAGTTTGATCCTTTGCTGTGAGAGTATGACAAGCATGTTTCTGGTCAGTTTGGAAGAAATAATATCACAATGTTGATCTTTTTTTCAATATTCCTTCTCTTTTACAACATAAACTGTGATCAAAGCTACTTATGTTCACAGCATGTAATAATACTGACAGTCCAGGGCATTGTGGTCTGTTGAGCTAGGGTTAGGGTTAGGGTTAGCAATTCAGACATATGTAATAAATATTAAACATCTCTGACGTGGGCCACTGTCCGCAGTGTTGGGAAATCCATACCAGGCTGGAACGAGTCAAGGTAGGTGAGCATCCACGAGAAGACACAGCAGATGTATCCTACTAATACTGACAGGACCAGGAGACTCCAGAAACCGAGCATCTTCTCTTCAGTGCCATCCTCTCCTGTCACCCTCTCTGCCCGCAGCTCTTTGAGTATGGGGTAGATAAGGGCGCAGAGAAACCCTTATTACTAATTTGTATTATAATTCAATTTTCATGAAATATTCATATTCAGTATTGGTCCTTTTATATTATAACCACACATCCACCCAGGCTCATGGTGGGGCAGGGCTCTGTCCTGGGATGCTTGAGTACAAGGTAATGTACACCTGACCAGGTATCCAGTCTGTCAGATTTGTTTTCAATATTTGGTTCAAAAACATGAGTGACAACAAAAATCCAACTTCTTGCATATGATGAATGAAGTCTGTCTTTGACTGTATTGTCCAGCTGATCCATCAAACCCCCAGCAGGTGAACCTTATTCATGACATAACACGGCAACAATGCAAAAAATGAAACAGCAACAGTCTAAATGTAAAGTGCATTCTAAAGTCCTCTTCAATAAATCATATGAAAAGAGTCATTCAGGACTGTAAAACGTGAACTACAGAACCCAGAGTCTTCATCATTAAATCTCTGGTTGCTTCATTTTTCTATCCTATATCAGATATTTTAAAGGTTAGGTTAGGTAAACTTGCATTCTCATGGTGAGGCAAAGTGCTTTATGTGTGTGTGTGTGCGTGTCATGAACGGCTATAAAAGGCCTATAATTAAAGAACAAAGCGGGGTTTGAGTTCGAGTTGCGGCAGACTGTCACTACTTGTAAATGGAACGCAGCCTTCCTACGGCGGACAGCTAATAACAGGAATCGGACGCGGTCCAGCCAAGTCCACAGCAACCACCATAGCAACCGCCTAGCATGACCTTAAAAACATATTCTGTCTTCATAACTATCAAAATCGTGAAATGATTTGCAAAGTGTGAAAGTGTTACAGCTGCAGAGAGCTATGGCGGTATCTTTGGAAGCTGTTTACATAGCTAATAATATACGATGTAACCATGGAGACAGTCAGTCACGTGAGCTAGCGGTGCACGTTTACTACAGTGAATAAGGTGATTGTGTGCACCACGTCCACACGCTGCAGGGGGTAAAGACATTACTTCAATATTGTTTTATATTGATATATATTTGCCTTCTGTTGACCATCACCTCAGGTTCACCATTACAGTTTCAGCAGACAGATGCACACTGTCTAAATATCAACACATTCGAAAACTCATGTCTCAGAAATAAGCACAGCTGTTCATGTTTGTCATTAGAGTTTTATTTGTAAGAAAATTATGAACTTCATATTGTGCATTAAATAAAAGAGCATTTCACAACTCTGAGTCAACAGAAACAGGTAACAGAAATGTCTCTAATGTGTACAGTGTAGTGTAAGCATTAAAAGATCATAAAGGAAACACTAACATTCATGTGAAACTAATTGTAATAAAAAAATGAACAGGTGGTTTATAGATGTAAAAGAAAGAATCTGAAAACAACACTTTTTTGGTCTAAGTGATCAAAGTAGAAAACAGAACTGATGTTCAAGAACAAACCGTAGCTGCACTAATATTACACATCTCGATCGTTGTAGTGAACAGACATGTTGCTTTAAAACCACATGCAGTGTGTGACCATGACTGTTCACTGAGACCATGAACGCCACTTCGCTGAAGCTTACATTCAGTTATTTCTTTGTTGAATCTAAATAATGAATGTGTTACAGTTAAACTGACACTGGTCAGTGTAAATGGCTCATTGGGACACAGAAACCTTTAAATTAAACCCTATCACCTGATATCGAGTGCCAAACAATATCAAAGCTGTAAAAGCTGTTTACAGTCAGAATTTATAAAACTATGATTGTAAATAAATTCAAACAAGTGAGCTTTTCTCTTTGTGCTGAATATCAACACTGTGATTTCTTAGACTGTAAGCTTTACTTTAGCACAACCAGTTGTAGAAGCTGCCACTCCAAATGTCTTTTGATAACAAGAAAAAAAAACAAACCTTTTCAGTCCACGGCCTGAAGTTCTTCTCTGACATCTTCTGCAATCGGCTTGGTCTGCTGGTTTGAAGTCAATAAACCACAAAAAAGATGATTTAGTCACTTTGTCTGTGTCATGCAGCTCGAATGTGTCGTGTAACGATGTTGAATAGCCGTCGTTATCCCTCTGCTGCGTCAGTAGGATTGTACTGTACAGCATCTCATTGATATGTGAGGAATGTTAATGTAACACGATAACAGACTTACATCATTAAAATATAAAGGGCAGGAGATATTTAGATATTTTTATATTTATATTACATTTTATAGCTGACGGATATTACTAAATAGATAGAATTTACTAAATAGCTGGATGAACATGAAAAATATGTCTATAATAACAAATGACCATGAGAGCCAGTAGAATTAATTCAACTGGACACTCAAAAGACGTCCTTAAATGCTCTTTAAGTGGCAGAACAAACGAACAAACAGTTAATCGCTTACTTGAGATGAAATCTGCTCAGCTACTTTGAAAACAGCTTCTAAGTGGTTCCTCCTTTAACAGGATGACTGCTCAGGGGTAAGGCCATCATGCAGTCCAGCAATCTTTATGGCTCAGATTTGTAGAACTATTTAAACAAATGTCTTCTGAATATTCAATTCAGGTTCACAGTGGGAGGGGGGGAGGTGTCGTGGAATTTTTTAAATAAAGTCTGCAACACAGAAAGAGCTGTGATCAAGCTATTTGTTACTGCGCCAACACACATCAAACATCACAGTTCAGTCATGTCAGTGCTGCCACAGAAGTTGTGCTCCTCCTCCTTTATGCATTCCAAGGAAGAGGGAGGAAGTTACAAACTGATCCTACCACACTTCAACAGATCAATGGTTATGCTGTTTTGTGCCCTTGGCCTTATCAGCACCCGTAAAGGGAGTTGTTCTCTCAAACTGCTGACGCTGAAGTAAGTTCATCTAGTTTTAGAAACTTTCACTGAACAGTCCATAACAGTGTCACAACTAAGCATATGCATAAGCACTTAAATACTTTAAATGAGAATAACAGAAAATTTCTATTAAAAAGGCTAGAGCCTGTCCCAGTAGTCATAGGTAGGACACATCTGGACAGGTCACCAGTCTGTCAGAAGACTAACACAGAGACAAATCTATTTAAAATTAATGTAAGTTTGCTGCAGCTGTATGTATGAACATGTGTTTCTGTGCTCACAGTCCACCTCTCAGGAACCTGCAGTTCACTTTTAGTCAACTTTAAACAGACCTCACAAAAGGCTGATGTGGCTGGATCAGTAGTCTGATTTAAGTACGATACCTTTGGCCAGGGATTAATCTGGTGCATCGCTTCACTGCAGTCTTACGTATTTTCCCCACACCTGAATAAAAAATACTGATATATACAAATAACAGCTTCAGCTGATGCAGCCTGACTCAATCCTAAATGTTCAGCACACAGAGACACAGAGGTGCCGTTTAAAGTTTAGTGATAACCTGAGTCACTGATCATTTGCAGTATTACAGAGTCTGGCAGTCTTTGCATGATGTCCACGACACTGTAAGTTTCTAGCTGACTCTCAGGTGTAACAGGTGTGCCAGCAGGAAAGAGTAACAATAACCTGCATCCTGAGGTTTGTCATGCAGGATTAAATTTACAGTGGCTTTGTTCACACAGCTAGGATTGTATTTTACACTGACCCTGGGTCAGTATAAGTATCATACAGTTTAAACGAAGCACTGAAACTTGCACATATTTATTATGGATGCACTGAAGCTAATCGAGATATTTGCTGTCAATCTGTGGCTGCGATTAAACACTTTACTGAAAACTTTATTAACTAGTAACTTCATCAGTCATGACAGAAGCTAATATTTCTGTGCTAGCATCGTTTAAACAGTAACAGCTTTACTCCAATATAAGCTAACGTTTACACCGTAACTTTAAGCTAGCACCATAAAGACGGTAAAACACGTAATAACATCTACAAATGCATCTTAAAGCTGTTATATTAGCACTCGGTGTATTACTAACATAACCACATTAACATTACTGACACTCGCTGACTTTTAAATGCTGTCCGTTTAAATGGTCTTACCTGTACACACTGCATATCCACCGGATTCCAGCCAGAGTGGATTCTGGAGTCTTCCACGCTCCTGTTAGTGATCCTCCATCTGGATGGATGAGAACAACCTTCTGAACAATCTAGCAGGAGATGGCCCATATCTATGGGACTGGTTTGTGCTTATAACGCCCATTGTATGGACTGATAACAGCCGAAGCGGGTGAATAGTGACCCAGTAGCTATGTTGGCCATTACCCAGCATACATCACTCCCTCCATAAATGCAATAAACGATACAAAAGTATCGTTCTACCTGTTTTTCAGGTAGTTGTTTACATTATATAGTTTATTGTGTTCTGTATACGTCACTACAATGTGATTTGGAAAATGTCTAAATATCCATTCGCTTCCGCTTATCCTTTTCAGGGTCGCGGGGGGCGCTGGAGCCTATCCCAGCTGTCATAGGGCGAGAGGCGGGGTACACCCTGGACAGGTCGCCAGTCTGTCGCAGGGCCTGGATGGATGGATGGATGGAAAATGTCTAAATATACCGACAACAGGCACTTCCGCGGCAATCTCTTCAATCGGAGGACCCTTCACGTCAATTCCCGACGCGAGGGGGGTACCCTGCGCGTCCATAAGTGAAGCAGAGGGAGCCTGACCATGCGTCACACGTTTGACGAGTTGGGAGTGAGAACGTGTTGGAGAAGGAAGAAGTAGAAGAAAATGAATGCCTTTAAACTTAATGTGGCAGGGTGTGGTCTGCTGTTCAGCTGCAGAGGAGGGGTGCTGCAGTGGGTTTGGGGGCAGTGCCAGGGATGCTGGCAGGGCAGGTGGGCTCAATCATCCAATCATGCTTTCCCTGTTTTAGTAGCCAGCTGGGACCACAGAAGACGAGAGACCTGAGCCAGAGCAGCCGCAACGGCTGAAAAGGCTGCAAGTTTGTTCACTGAAAAGGAAAATAAAAGGTTCACTTGCCCTGCAACACTGACGTGTGTGTGCCGGGCCAGACACGCAGTGTCACACTTATAAAAAAATGAAGTTGTTCCAACTTATATTTATATTTACTTACATTCTTATTCATGAGGACCTTACTATCAGTACATTTCTCTGAGATTAAATTGAATAAAGGGATAAACACAGGTTGCTGAGTCTGGTAGTTGCAAAAAGTCCAACTTCTAATCAAAAACGAATGAACAGTCAAGGCATTGCTGTGCAAGTGTAGATAGTAAATTTAAGACATGTTTATAGATGCTGTTGAAGTCCTCTAACTCATATTTTAACTATGTGGAACACACAAAATTCTTCTTTTTTGTGTATAAATTTCCCTCTTCAGTCATGAATGATGGACAACTTTAGTGATTTATATTATTTATATAATAATGGCTGGCAATTGGATATGCATGGTTGCACATTTGAGGGTTTGATGGTTGTGAACTTTAGGTCATTCACCGCAGCTTTCAAGTGCATTCAGGAAACCACAAACAACAAAATAATGTGCATGTCTGGGAGAAGCCTTTCAGATTAAGAGGTCATGGTAACATAGCGATACTCATTTCAAGCACAGTGTTTTAAAATCTCCACTGCATGTCAATTACTTTATTCAGGCTGGCAATACCACAAAAAATGGCAAATGTACCAAGTGCAATATCACTAAATAAATAATTTAAAGAATGGGTACATTTAATAGCTCTTGTTTGATGTGTTTTTGACATGTGTCATGGAAAATGTATTATCTTCGTGCACATAAATGATGTGTAAAGTCAACCTAAAGGGAACTGTGGTTCTCTCTGTAGGCTTAGAAATGTTGCAATGATTAACAAAATCCCCAGAAACTTTAAGTTGCTTGACTTGGTGAGATTTATTTAGAGCTGGGAAATGTGCATTAACAGCTTAGTGTACCTAGCAAGTAGTCCTGTTTTATTATATTCTGTTAAAAATTTGTCGTATAGCATTTACATATCCGTGAGTTTAAAACTTTAAAAGTGGAAATCTTTTAGGGGTATCTGAAAGCAGCCTCTGCAGAACAGCAAATGAGTCATTAAACAGCACTTCTGCCACCTTGTGGTACAAATGTATGACCCTGATCCTTGTCAGGCGAATATAATTTTGAGGCAAAAACATGGAGTTTTCAGAAGAGATTCAGGAAAAATTAAACCAGTGCAGACCAGCATTTTTTTAGGGGTCAAAAAAGAAAAGTTGTATCTACAACCAGTTTTTGATACGGGCGGTTGCCCGGGGCGGCATCACGGGCATCGGCAAAAAAATAATAATAATAATTTACTCGTACTCATGCTGCCCCGACGTCATGCCAGCGCATATTGGGATAGGCATAGGCACCGATCGGCTTACTATCGCCCATTTGCTGGGAGTAAGGGCACACCGTTTGCGAGGTGCGCCTGCTGCTTGTGGCACAGGGAGGAGAGGGCGGGGCGGCGGGTGATTCTCTGGCTGGCTGGAGCTCGCGAAATAAAATAAAAATAAAAACAAAACAGCAAACATGACAACACCGGACATTATGATACAGATTTATAATTTGCACCGATGTTTTTTTCGAAATTCTGTACGCGAAAAGTGAGCGTGAGAACCCTTGGTGCGCTTCCTCGCTGAAGTCAAAGTAAACTTTATTGTCATCTCCGCTACATACAGTCCAGTATATCAATATATATAAGAACAGTAAGAAAATAAATATACGCTTTATGACTAGGGTTAAATGGATCGCGAGCCGTGGTTTTTTTTTTTTTTTTTTTTCTCTCGCACTCTTTTTCCGCTTCACTCCTCACGCGAGCCTTGTGCTTTGCGCTGGGAAGAGGAGGGAGGGGCGGTAGTTAGACTTGCACAGGAACAGAGCAGGAGGGGGAGAGAGAGAAAGAGGAAGGTAAAAAGAACCACTAAAAGTGCAAAGAGGGACTTTTGGAGGGGGTTTTGTAATTCAGTGGGGAGGGAGACGAGAATACAGAACATTTGGTCGATGATTAGAAGGATGAATGGTATGAAAAGGGAGTGTGATTATCCAATCCTGAGGGATGGAGACGTCAAAGCTGTAACAGATGAGGAAAAAGCAAATGTGTTGGCTAAAACTTTTGTTAAAGTCCACAGTTCAGGCAATGTTAGTGAGGAAGGGCGACGAGGCAGAGACATGACTATTGCAGAGAATAGAGGCTTAATGGACCTGGTAGGGGATGCAGATGATTCATTAAATATCCTTTTTACAAAGCCAGAACTACATCGGGTACTACAGAAATCTAAATTATCAGCGCCGGGAAAAGATCAGGTATGCTATACCATGTTGAACCAACTCAGTGAGTCAGCTAAAGAACTTTAGGGTTGTATAACAGAGTTTGGGAGGGTGGGAAACTGCCGCAAAGCTGGAAGGAAGCTGTGGTGGTACGGAAACCTGGAAAGGATGTCACAAATCCAGGAAATTTTAGACCTATAGCGTTAACATCGCACATTTGTAAAGTGATGGAGCGTATGGTAACTGAAAGATTGACCTACTATTTGGAAACTATAGGCATAATTATTAGGCAACGTCCTTTCCTTTGGCAAAATGGGTCAAAAGAAGGACTTGCCAGGCTCAGAAAAGTCAAAAATAGTGAGATATCTTGCAGAGGGATGCAGCAGTCTCAAAATTGCAAAGCTTCTGAAGCGTGATCATCGAACAATCAAGCGTTTCATTCAAAATAGTCAACAGGGTCGCAAGAAGCGTGCGGAAAAACCAAAGCGCAAAATAACTGCCCATGAACTGAGAAAAGTCAAGCGTGCAGCTGCCAAGATGCCACTTGCCACCAGTTTGGCCATATTTCAGAGCTGCAACATCACTGGAGTGCCCAAAAGCACAAGGTGTGCAATACTCAGAGACATGGCCAAGGTAAGAAAGGCTGAAAGACGACCACCACTGAACAAGACACACAAGCTGAAACGTCAAGACTGGGCCAAGAAATATCTCAAGACTGGTTTCCTAAGGTTTTATGGACTGATGAAATGAGAGTGAGTCTTGATGGGCCAGATGGATGGGCCCGTGGCTGGATTGGTAAAGGGCAGAGAGCTCCAGTCCGACTCAGACACCAGCAAGGTGGAGGTGGAGTACTGGTTTGGGCTGGTATCATCAAAGATGAGCTTGTGGGGCCTTTTCGGGTTGAGGATGGAGTCAAGCTCAACTCCCAGTCCTACTGCCAGTTTCTGGAAGACACCTTCTTCAAGCAGAGGTACAGGAAGAAGTCTGCATCCTTCAAGAAAAACATGATTTTCATGCAGGACAATGCTCCATCACACGCGTCCAAGTACTCCACAGCGTGGCTGGCAAGAAAGGGTATAAAAGAAGAAAAACTAATGACATGGCCTCCTTGTTCACCTGATCTGAACCCCATTGAGAACCTGTGGTCCATCATCAAATGTGAGATTTACAAGGAGGGAAAACAGTACACCTCTCTGAACAGTGTCTGGGAGGCTGTGGTTGCTGCTGCACGCAATGTTGATGGTGAACAGATCAAAACACTGACAGAATCCATGGATGGCAGGCTTTTGAGTGTCCTTGCAAAGAAAGGTGGCTATATTGGTCGCTGATTTGTTTTTGTTTTGTTTTTGAATGTCAGAAATGTATATTTGTGAATGTGGAGATGTTATATTGGTGTCACTGGTAAAAATAAATAATTGAAATGGGTATATATTTGTTTTTTGTTAAGTTGCCTAATAATTATGCACAGTAATAGTCACCTGCACACACAGATATCCCCCTAAAATAGCTAAAACTAAAAACAAACTAAAAACTACTTCCAAGAACATTCAGCTTTGATATTAATGAGTTTTTTGGGTTCATTGAGAACATGGTTGTTGTTCAATAATAAAATTATTCCTCAAAAATACAACTTGCCTAATAATTCTGCACTCCCTGTAAGATTCAAAGGAGGGTGGGAGGAATGAGAAATGCAGGACGGACTAGGAGGGAGGAGGTGATCATATCCAGACTGAGATTTGGACATACTGGCTTGAATAATACGTTATTCATGATACGGAAACATAGTACCGGAAAATGTGATTACTGTGGGGTAGAGGAAACTGTAGAACATGTCATGTTGCAGTGTCAGAGGTATCAGGTTGAGAGGAGACATTTGATTCAAAATCTTAGTAACCTAAAAATCACACTGGATTTGGTTGATTTGTTGCGAAAGGAATCGGGAAGTAAAAGTTATCAGGCCTTATTTCAGTTTTTAAGAGAGGGGAACCTGTTTGGAAGGATTTTTTTTTTTTTTTTTTGAGCGTCGTTCCAGACCATACTACATACCAGTTGGTGGCGGTAATGCACCTTTCAATTGTTTGCCAACCGCCAATACAACTGAAAGAAAGAAGAAAGAAAGAACAGAAAAGACTAAACTAGTAGGCGGGGTCAACTGGATCGGCTCTCCCTGTCCAGTGCGCGCTCCCGATGCAGGGTAACAAACTCAGTTGGGGATACGTACGTTGTCACAAACTGTCTGTGAAATCTTCTTCGGATCAGGTAAGAAATCCCGTGTACTGACAGCACATTACTGGCATAAGTCAGTAGCTGAGTAGATGAATAGTGTTACATTTTCAGTACGTTTGGTGGACGCTTTAATATTTGTTTCAAAAGGGTTAAGAAACTTCGAGTTAATGTACTTTGAACTCGGTTCCATATGACCCCAGCTTTGTTCTGCTGTCGGATTGAGCAAAGAAGCGTCCAAGTCCCATCTTCTGGCTGCCGCTATCCTACATGCCAACCTGCATCAGTGATTACATCCTGAAGCTGGAAGCTATTCCCATCGCCAAGCAGATAGAATAACTTTGCATGTAATAAAGGCATTCTCTCTGTATGTACATCTCATGCATCAGTAAATTTAACTGATTTCAGAAAGGCTTTGTCTTTCAATCTGTTCTCATTACTTATCACATTACTTTCTCAGAAAGGAACCTTTGCACCTTTTTCACAAAGGCATTTTCAAGGCCATCTTATCTACAGCTAGTCTGAACAGATGGAAAGACCTGTGTCCATGAGATTATTGATAGGCATGTGGGAAAGGTTAAGAAAGACCAATAAAAAAAAAAAAGAGTCCAGTTCACACTTGGTTTCAAAGTACACAGCGAGCAGGATCGTGTTGTTGCTATACTTCAAATAGTAGAAATGCCTTGTTTTGCAGTATCAAAACAAGACTGCAATGTCACCTGCAGGATTTTAACTTCTTAAGTTACAAAGCAAAATGTTTAGTTATTGGTAGAGTTAGCTGCGCAAATAAAAATAGAACTGTATGTCCAAAAGATATAGAAAAGATAAAATCTTGTTTTTTAGGATGCAGTGCTAATCTTACCTTGGAGGGAGTCACTGACCTGGTGGACACAAGGTTGTAAGGTTCATTCTGTTCATTTTACTTCATGACTCCTATCTAGACGAGGAGTCAAACTGTTTAAATACATAGTATTTTTTTGTCTCCAGTGGCACTAACAATCTTTCCTATATGAAACCTTTATATATATATATATTAAGCCTTTATATTCTGTCATTGTTCCTGTAAACAGTAATGCCATTAGTGCTTTCTAATAAAACCAGATTTAGAGCCAAAACTCTGTATTTAGGTAGTACCTTCACGCTTTTGTTTATTCTTATATTCATATAGTCCCTGCTGGCGTCTGACAGCAGTTTGAGATCTAGAGTGGTCATTTGTATAACGCTTCTGTGGGGGCGACCGTGGCTCAGGGGGTTGGGAAGCGAATCTGTAACCGGAAGGTCGCCGGTTTGATCCTCGGGCTCTCTGTCCTGGTCGTTGTGT
Organism: Aulonocara stuartgranti; assembly: GCF_965226115.1. NCBI lineage: Eukaryota > Metazoa > Chordata > Actinopteri > Cichliformes > Cichlidae > Aulonocara > Aulonocara stuartgranti. Next base: position 32,619,623 of record NC_138958.1, read on the forward strand.
CCTTGGGCAAGACACTTTACCCTACCGCCTACTGGTGTTGGCCAGAGGGACATATTTAAACACTAACTTGAGTTTGTTAGTCTGTCAGAGGACGTCGGACCCTCAGGCCACCCTCATCAAGTCTGTTCCTGATCGTTTGCTCAGATATAAAATGACCTCCAGCAGGCCACTGCTTAACCATGAATCCTGTTGCTCAGCACATGGATGCCTTCACTGTTAACTTTGGCCATGAGACTTGGGCTTGGGACTGTCGACGAAAAGAACACTGGCTTCTGTTATTAAGAAAAAAAGCCAAATCAAACATGCAGAGGTACCTTAAAGTTGGCCTTACACAACAGTGTTGTCACGTGGCTTACTCTGTTCACTTTGTTAAAACAGCCAGTAACGAGTAAACATACGTTCCTTTGTCCTTCCAGTCATGTACCTGTACCTTCTGGGCCTGGTGGTTCTCTACTACCTGTACCGTTGGATCAGAGAGCTCCCCAGGGTCTCTGACAAAAACAGCAAGTATGTGTACATCACAGGCTGCGACAGTGGCTTTGGGAATCTTCTGGCCCGGCATCTTGACAAGCAGGGCTTTCGAGTGATTGCCTCTTGTTTCACTGAGAAAGGAGAAGAGGATCTAAAGAAGTCCTGCTCCAGCAACCTGATCACAACTCATCTGGATGTTAGTTCTCAGGAAAGCATTGACAAAGTTGCGGCAATGATCAAGGATATGGTTGGGGCACGTGGTAAGTTTTATTTGGTGGAAATACCTGCACTTCATTTAAATAGCTGTTTCCCCACAGAGTTTGAGTGCTGTTTATGTTTGTGACCTCTGACTTTCAATAGCACCATTAAGACCAAGTAAGTCTATAGGATCTTCTTTTTCTTTATGCCAACTGGTAAAAAATAAATAAATGGTTGAAAATCACAGAGGTCTCACCAACTGTACATTTCCTGGTAGGACTGTGCCATATCATGTCTTCTGCAATAATACCTGTATACATTTTTAAGTGATATAAAAATGTATACAGGTATTATTGCAGAAGACATGTATACATTTTTAACTGATATAAAAATGTAATAGCCTGATATCACTCTAATAGCAATGCCACATGTTAACTTTCCTTAGTATGTGCACGTATGACGGAAGCCCAGGCACATGTGTCAGCAACAATTTGAATACCTAAAAGAGAGCTGCTTCAACAACCTCCAATAAAGTACTTTGCAAAATATGCAAAAAACTGTTCTTGCTTGAAGGTGGAAGCAACAAATATGTTTCAGCACTCAAGGCAGAAACAGATTATACCAAGTACAACCAGGGTATGAAGGAGGAGATGCCAGCAGCTATGTACGACCCAAATGTAAATAAAGGACTCCACTGAGCATCACTGAAACTCTGCTAGTAACACTCCATATGACAGGAAGCGCAAATGGTGGATTATGTGGGTACATAGGACTAAACAACTAGTTAAAAAGCTTGTTCCAAGATCCAACATCCCAGTTAGAAAATTTTTATTTAATTCCTAATTTTATTATGTGACAATATTGTGCACATCCATTTGTGCAAAATCTCTAAAGTTAGAAATCTCCTGTCTCGGAGTGATGCTGAAAAACTAGTTCATGCATTTATTACTTCTAGGATGGACTACTGTAATTCATTATTATCAAGATGTCCTAAAAACTCCCTGAAAAGCCTCCAGTTAATCCAAAATGCTGCAGCAAGAGGACTCACAGGGACTAGAAATAGAGAGCATATTCCTCCTATATTCGCGTCTCTTCATTGGCTCCCTGTTAAATTCTGAACAAATTTAAAATCCTGCTGCTCAGATACAAGATTTCATTTAAGGTTTTTTCTCCAGTTTCATGACTGTTTACATTGTAGATTCTCACTGAAGGCATCAAAACTCTGAATGAACACGTGGAATTATGTAGTAAAGACAAAAGTGTGAAATAACTCAAAACATGTTTTAGTTGTTTGATTCTTCAAAATATCCACCCTTTGCTTTGATTACTCCTTTGCACACTCTTGGCATTCTCTCAATGAGCTTCATGAGGTCATCACCTGAAATGGTTTTCCAACAAGCTTGAAGGATTTCCCAGAGATGCTGAGCACTCATTGGCCCTTTTGTCTTCACTCTGCAGTCCATCTCATCCCACAGGATGCTGTGGTAGCCATGCTGATTCAGTGTGCTTTCAATTTTGAATAAATCCCCAACAGTGTCAACAGTAAAGCATCACACCTACTCCTCCATGCTTTACAGTGAGAACTATGCATGTGTCTGCTACTGGAACTCTGTGTGGCATTTATTTGGGCTCTAATCTGAGGTGCTGTTAACTTGTGACTTCTGAGGCTGGTGACTCGGATGAATTTTTCCTCAGCAGCAGAGGTGACACTTGGTCTTCCTTTCCTGGGGCGGTCCTCGTGTGAGCCAGTTTCATCGTAGCCATGATGGTTTTTGCGACTGCACTTGGGGACACATTCAAAGTTTTTGCAATATTCTGTACTGACTGACCTTCAGTCCTTAAAGTAATGATGTACTTTCGTTTCTTTTTAATTAGCTGATTAGTTCTTGCCATAAAATGAATTCTAACGGTTGTCAAATAGGGCTGTCAGCAGTGTACCAACCTGACCAACACAACTGATGGTCCCAACCCCATTAAGAAAGCAAGAAATTTCACAAATGAACCCTGACAAGGCACACCTGTGAAGTGAAAACCATTTGAGGTGAATACATCATGAAGCTCATTGACAAAAGGCCAACGGTTTACTGTGATGTCAACCCTGAAAGTAGTAAAGGGTGGCTACTTTCAGGAATCTACAATATAAGACGTATTTAGAGTTATTTATTAATTTTCTCTTTGCTACATAATTCCATATATCTTGCTTCATATATTAGATGTCTTCAATATGTATCTACAATGAGAAATGGGGAAGTGATGGTAACAGGGTGCTGTGGGAATGCTACTATGAACTCCAGCTAGGTGAGTGGCTGCAGCAAGTCCCAGGAATAAAATCCCAGATCTCTGTCCAGAAGAGCACAGTCCTAAGATACTGCGCAGTACTCTCTGGGGTCCCTTTAGGGTCCAAATGTCCAAAGAAAAAAATTTAAAGACCTCCAGAAAGCCTGCAGAACTATTGCTCAACTATTAAAAAGAATGTCTGGCTCCTTGGAAGCATAATATGGTCATCCCAGGCAGCCAGTCAGAAGAAAGCTAATGATAGGAGGGTCTTATAGTAGGAGGAGACTGAGTTTGCTTTTACAAACATACAGATAAGAACCAGTATGAGATAAGCAGGGTTTATTCTAAACTCTGTCATGCAGCCTGACTGTAGTAGAGTTTAGGGATAAAAATATGGACCTGGACTTGAGCAGAATAATTTCGCTTTGAGTTATTTTTCCCATTTGAATGTCGATCAACTACTGTTGCTAGTGCACATAAAACATTACTGGTCAAGAACAGATGAATTTCAGCAGACTGTATGTGCTCTTTTTCATTATTTTAGGCCTGTGGGCTGTAGTGAACAATGCCGGCATCTCCATTCCCAGTGCCCCATGTGACTGGCTGACCCTCAATGACTACAAACCCATGCTGGATGTGAACCTGAATGGGGTGATTGGTGTGACCCTAAGCGTCCTACCGCTCATAAAAAAGGCAAGGGGAAGGGTGGTGAACGTTGCCAGTGTGTTTGGAAGGATCAGTCCTGTTGGGGGCCCATATACTGTCTCAAAGTACGGTGTTGAAGCATTCAATGACAGCCTCAGGTAAGGAGAACTCATAAAATATTGGTATGATAATACAAAGATTTCCCGGGTTGATGAAGTGTCCTTCTTAGGTTAAATATGGCACCTTTTGGTGTGAAGGTCCTCTGCATTGAGCCAGGCTTCTTCAAGACAAATGTGACCAACAGTGCTATCCTGAGCAAAAACATTAAAATGATCTGGGATAAACTTCCACAGGAAGTCCGAGATGATTATGGAACGGCATACCTACAGAAAGGTATATGTGGATTACCACTTCTTCCATTTATTTTGGTTCCCAACTGATTATTTGTTCTTATTTCATTTATTTGCCCCTTTTAGCATTAACAACCTTAACTGACAAAGTTGCCAAAATGAGTGATGCAGACTTGATGAAAGTGGTCAGCTGCATGGAACATGCCGTGGCTGCTGTCCATCCTCGCACTCGCTACTCCCCAGGCTGGGACGCCAAGTTCTTCTGGCTGCCGCTATCCTACATGCCAACCTGCATCAGTGATTACATCCTGAACCTGGAAGCTATTCCCATCGCCAAGCAGATAGAATAACTTTGCATGTAATAAAGGCATTCTCTCTGTATGTACATCTCATGCATCAGTAAATTTAACTGATTTCAGAAAGGCTTTGTCTTTCAATCTGTTCTCATTACTTATCACATTACTTTCTCAGAAAGGAACCTTTGCACCTTTTTCACAAAGGCATTTTCAAGGCCATCTTATCTACAGCTAGTCTGAACAGATGAAAAGACCTGTGTCCATGAGATTATTGATAGGCATGTGAGATAGGTTAAGAAAGACCAATAAAAAAAAAAAAAAAGAGTCCAGTTCACACTTGGTTTCAAAGTACACAGCGAGCAGGATCGTGTTGTTGCTATACTTCAAATAGTAGAAATGCCTTGTTTTGCAGTATCAAAACAAGACTGCAATGTCACCTGCAGGATTTTAACTTCTTAAGTTACAAAGCAAAATGTTTAGTTATTGGTAGAGTTAGCTGCGCAAATAAAAATAGAACTGTATGTCCAAAAGATATAGAAAAGATAAAATCTTGTTTTTTAGGATGCAGTGCTAATCTTACCTTGGAGGGAGTCACTGACCTGGTGGACACAAGGTTGTAAGGTTCATTCTGTTCATTTTACTTCATGACTCCTATCTAGACGAGGAGTCAAACTGTTTAAATACATAGTATTTTTTTGTCTCCAGTGGCACTAACAATCTTTCCTATATGAAACCTTATATATATATATATATATATATATATATTAAGCCTTTATATTCTGTCATTGTTCCTGTAAACAGTAATGCCATTAGTGCTTTCTAATAAAACCAGATTTAGAGCCAAAACTCTGTATTTAGGTAGTACCTTCACGCTTTTGTTTATTCTTATATTCATATAGTCCCTGCTGGCGTCTGACAGCAGTTTGAGATCTAGAGTGGTCATTTGTATAACGCTTCTGTGAAAAGCTTGAAACACTGAAATAAAATTATTTCTGAAACATCACGTTTTAAATATTTAGTTTTAGTCTGTCAAACTGGCTGCATCTGTCAACACTGTTATGTCTGCATGACAGTCAACTGTCTTTAGAAAGGATTTGATTTCATACCAACTTTATTTTTTTTTACCCCCGATTCAAGCATTAAATAGGTTTTAGCCACAATAACCCCTTTTTTTTTTTAGGTTCAATAAAACTCTGCTGTACATGTTTTTGGAAAGCATGTAAATTGGCACATGTTGACTTAATTTGTACATATAAATGTACAATTTCAGATCGTCTTGACTACTTTGACCAAGTAAACAACTGCAGAATGACAGAATTGTTCAACTGTTTTATTTCAGCATGTGACAAGCTGCAGCACAGTTGATAGCTTAACATAGCAGCTCCAGAATGCCATCTTCTGGTCAAAGTAGACAAGGACAGCCATTTCTTTAACTCCTTTACCAGCAACAAGATTTTCCACTACAAGTATAACCATTGAGAAAATATGCAGTTAACGATGAGTTTTATGTAAAGACTGTTTTATTCCATCTTTCACTGGAAACATTAAATAGAACTTTTTCAGGATGACAAGACAGGTACATTTGTATTTTGACATGTTTTACAAACCAAGTGCTCCTAACCACAGGGCCTCTCTGCTTCTACCCTTCTCTCTTCCCTTCAGTTAGGTTGTCTGGATGTTTATGAGTGCTCCTCAGCCAGTTTCTCAGCTTTCTGAACCACCTCCTCAATTGGACCGACCATGTAGAAGGCTTGCTCGGGCAGAGCATCATACTCACCTGAAATGAAATGAGAACAAAAAAGGCAATTAAATTATAAACAGAGCTGAGGAAGTTGAGGATCACAAGCCATAAAAATTAAAACATAAATAAATTTAAAAAAATAAAAATAAAAAAAATAAAAATGGACAATTCAAACTTACCACCAAGGATGCTCTTGAAGCCCTTGATGGTTTCCTTGAGGGGCACCAGCTTGCCCAAGTGGCCAGTGAAGACCTCGGCCACTTGGAATGGCTGAGACAGGAAACGCTGGATCTTACGGGCACGAGCCACAGTGAGTTTATCCTCCTCAGACAACTCATCCATACCCAGGATGGCAATGATATCCTGTAGTGATTTGTAGTCCTACAGAAGAAGAAAGTAGCCTAGTTTGTTTGAAGCACTTACAGTTGTCATATTAATTCTAATGGTACCAATAAAGCTGCAAACCTGAAGGATTTTCTGCACGCCACGAGCAACATCGTAGTGCTCGGCTCCGACAATGTTGGGGTCCATGATACGGGAAGTTGAGTCCAGGGGGTCGACAGCAGGGTAGATGCCCAGCTCAGCGATGGCACGGGACAACACGGTGGTGGCATCCAAGTGAGCGAAGGTGGTGGCGGGGGCAGGGTCAGTCAAATCGTCAGCAGGCACGTAAATGGCCTGGAAACACAGGACTTGTTAGCATTTTTGGAAGTCCTAGGTTACCCTTTAGGTTGCCAAGCAACAAATAAAACTAGGATTTATTCCTTACTGTCAGTAAGTTTCCAGCTTATGTCAAAGTAAATAGATTTTTGATTTCTAAAATGCAGACTCAGCACTCCTCAAACCTCACCTGCACAGATGTGATTGAACCCTTCTTGGTGGTGGTGATTCTCTCCTGCATGGTACCCATGTCAGTGGCCAGAGTGGGCTGGTAACCCACAGCAGAGGGAATACGACCCAGCAGAGCAGACACCTGAGAGAGAAGGTGAAGTCATCAAGATTGCAGTTTGACAGAATCAGTGTATTTGAAGGAGGAAGAGGGGGAAACAAAATAACTTTTGAAATGAGAATCTTTACATTGGATGTGTGGTGTAGCTAGAGCAGTTGTAAATCTTTATTTTTAAGGAAAGCTTTGGTTTAAATCAAGTTGCACAGACCTCAGAGCCAGCCTGTGTGAAGCGGAAGATGTTGTCAATGAAGAGCAGCACATCCTGACCCTCCTGGTCACGGAAATATTCAGCCACAGTCAATCCAGTCAGAGCAACTCTGGCACGGGCACCGGGGGGCTCGTTCATCTGTCCGTACACCAGCGCCACCTAGCATGGACAAGAGTTTGGTTAAATCAGACATTTTGGAATGTGCTGTAATAAAAATGCATCTTTTTAAAGTTGCTTTCCACAGTCCTCACCTTGGAGGTGGTATCCTTCAGGTTGATCACACCAGACTCAATCATTTCATGGTACAAGTCATTCCCCTCACGGGTACGCTCTCCCACACCAGCAAACACAGAGTAACCACCATGGGCCTTGGCCACGTTGTTGATCAGCTCCATGATCAATACAGTCTTGCCTACACCGGCACCACCGAACAGACCTGTCAAGTCGAGAAAACCAAGTTAGTTTATCACGCATCAAAGTCAAGGCTGAGAAAACGTGCATGTTTGGGCTCATACCGATCTTTCCTCCCTTGGCATAGGGAGCCAGCAGGTCCACAACCTTAATGCCAGTAACCAGAATCTCCTGTTCCACACTCATGTCAGTGAATTCAGGAGCCTCTGCATGGATAGGTGCAGTCCTGGGAAGAAGGGGAAAAAAAGTAGATTAATGTAATCACTGAACACACCAGTTAACATTTAAAAGCACAGCATCTATATATGTCCTATCATAACAGGTTTTATTATTGCTTCAGACTGTGCATGTTTAAACCTCATACAAAAAACTGCAGGATATTTTCAAAGTGTACTTACTGTTTGGTGGAGATGGGACCCCTCTCATCAATAGGCTCCCCGATGACATTCATAATCCTGCCCAGGGTCTCGGGACCCACTGGAATTCTGATGGGGGCACCAGTGTCCAGAACCTTCTGTCCACGGACCAGACCCTCAGTACCATCCATAGCAATGGTACGCACTGTGTTCTCCCCTAAAAACAGAAAGTGCTTTTGATGTGTCTGTTTAACCTAAGAAAGAGTTGCTAGTGGTATTGTAGCTAGGTAGGTGAAGAGTATAATCCAGCTGGCTCACCAAGATGCTGTGCCACCTCCAGGACTAGCCTGGATTCACGGCCTGCCACCTCCAGAGCATTGAGAATGGGAGGGAGACCCTCATCGAACTGGACATCGACAACGGCACCAATGACAGCCACAATGCGTCCGTTGGCGGTGCTGGCAGCGGCGGCAGGTGCGACATAGTCTCTACCTGGAACATGAACCACTGAGTGTCATACAGATGTGCTGCAGCTGTGACCTTGTTATGCATTATGGCCGGAAGAAGCACCGAAAAGGGCTTCTATACTTGTGTGTGTCCGGCCGGTACATCTCAATGTCAAGTGGCTTATGCTAATCTGCGAATAAGTTTTTAAACTGGAAAGTGAAACAGCAGTACTAAGCAGAATTCAGTAAAATTTCAGTTTATTTTATTAAGTGCAAATAAGCGAGTTCTCCCACTAAATAGCGTCAGAGCCAACAGTGACAGATGAATGGATAGCGATTCCGAGCTAGAATTGCTAATGCTGCATACTTGGCCACAAACTCAGTGACACAACTTTGTTTTTCCCTTTATAGTTTTGTTATTTTGGCACCGTATTACCTCCACACGTATCACAAAAGTGAACCGTGTTACCGACTGTCTAACCCTGCTAATCTGCAACTACGAATGCTAACAGCAGTCTTCGACCGCCTCATGTCATTACAGAGGTCATTTCTAATAACACAAGAATAATACAGTCTGCTCATTTCACAATGCGAAGTAACCATGAAAAGATCTGTTTGCACACATGTGTATCCATTTAATGTTTTGGAAACACTCCGGCTGATTTAAAATGTACATTTTAATATTAAGGCCTGCTAAGCCACCGGCAGGCAAGCCAGCGTGTTGCTAGCACCAGCTAAGTTTAGCATGGTCCCTGCCCTCTTCTGACAGCCACGTAAATGCGTCTGTTCTTTAAACAATCTTCTTTCCAGAAACAACGAGCATGCAGGACTCACGTGAAAGGACAGCTGGGGATCCAACAAGAGCCTTCAAGGGCTGGACTCCAGGCTTCAGAGCCTGCAAAGCCCCGGTGCAGCAGCGTCCCACAGCTCCTAACATTGTCAAAATGGCTGAAGGTGGAAAGAGACAGAGGAACTTCAGGCTTTATAACGTATGACCGCTTAGACGAACTGCGCCTGCGCACAACGTAAAACACGCCACAACGAGCATGCGTAGTAGTTAAGCACATGCAGTTGACATTGTGACCTCGATAGAGCTGGCTTATTTGAACCAAATGACCGCCCAAACGAAATGTTATAATCACAGTTATAATTCTTTGTTTTAGTTAATGTAGATGGTTTGGACTCTCAGTGGGGTAGCCAAATTAAATAAAAACCCTGATGAAACTCTAAATAACTAGTGTTATCCATGTAACCTATTTTTATTATAGGTCACTGACAGTGCCCTCATTAAAATGAGAAATAGTTGCCTCAGTTTGCCTCAAGACACTTCTACCGTGTTTACATTATAGCAACAGCCAGTAGACTTTACAGAACAGAATAGCCCTTTATTTTTATTGTACATGTAAATCGAAATTACCTTGCTAATGTTAAAGTTTCACAGCATAAATTGGAGAGTACTGTGCAATAATAGTAATAACAGTAATAGGGTTAGGGTTAATTCAACAATAATTGAATTGTGATTTTAGTTTTACTTAGATTTAGTTTGTTCCTGTCAAACCACTTTTTTAAATTTTGCACATTTATTGCCATTATCAATAAAATATTGAGGACAATTTTGTTGTCCAGAACTGCTTTTAACAATGCAATTTAAAATATCCCATATTCCCTTTATATTGTTCAATATTTTACTATAATACTCATTTTTTACATTCATTATTGATCATTTGTTTTCCATTTTGAAGGTGTGAATAAACTGTTCATCAGTGAAGTAGCAGCAGTTGTTGCTGAAAGTCATGTCCTTAAGAAACAGGAAAATAAACAGCAAAGACTTGACTTGCATCCTGAAAAATGCATCTGACCTTTCATTTAATCAATCCGCTGTTTCTGAAATGATCAGTGGATGTCACAAAGCCATTTAGCATGACCAGGATATACACTGCCAATGCCGTAAAAGCATACCTGGGTAGAAAAACGCACAGATGACTGTACACAGTGAGTGTCTACAGCCATCTGAGGCTCGGTCCTGTTTTGCGGCCATATTTCAGACAGTGGTTTTGAAAATCTTCTCAACTGATGGAATTATAAAAAGCAAAATCTAATGGGGCCGAGTACAATAATTGAATCTGTAATGTGCCCTATAAATGCTAGAAATATGGTGTTTAACAAGATACTTACTATGGATGGCATTACATTGTCCTCCAGTAACACTTTGAGGAATCTTGGAATCTTGTTTTTGACCAGGATGCATCTCTCAATTTTTATATTAAAAAAATGTAGGACTTGCATTTGCACAGTATCTCTAAAATCACTAACATCCTGACTCAGAGTGATGCTGAAAAACTAGTTCATGCATTTATTAATTCTAGGGCAGACTGTTGTAGTGCATTATTATTAGGCTCTCCAAAAAACTCTCTGAAAAGTTTATCCAGAATGGTGCAGTGAGATTACTGACAGAGTCTAGTAAGAGAGATTCTATTTCTCCAACATTGGCCCCCTGTTACATACAGAATCTCATTTAAATTTCTTCTCTACGAATACAGGATCTTAAATAATCAGCGCCCATCGGATCTTAAAGACCTCATATTACTGTATCAGCCCATTATAGTGTTTAACCCTCCCTCAGAAAGCAGGATTACTTGTTGTTAGAGTATAAAGTAGATTGGGAAGCAGAAGCCCTCTTCTGTGGAACTAGCTCCCAACTTGGATTTGGGAGAAAAACACCCTCTCACCCTTTTAAGATTAGGCTTAAAACTTTCCTTTTTAGCAAAGCTTATAGTGAGGGCTGGATCGGATGACCTTGAATCCTTCTATAATAGGCCTAGGATGCTAGGGGCTTCCCATGATGCACCTTTTTCCACTCATTATCTGTTTATACACATATTTATTTCTGTCTCTCTGTAATTTGGTACTGTATAAATATAATTGAATTGTGTTTAATTTGATTCAGTTTGATTAAATTGTGATCCACCATGCCAAACTTGTCAGAGGATGAAACAAAGGTAGCGTTTCATCTGTGTTCGAATTGTACAATCTCTGTTTGTGCCTTATACAATTCAGACTGTTTGTTCGCCCATGTTTCAATGAATTGCTACATTTAATTCCCATTTTGATAACAAAATATAAAGACATAACAGATGGCTCAAGGCATCTGCACGAGAGAGAGAGAGAGAGAGAGAAATATGGGAAATATTTTGTCACGGCGAGTGAGATGAGCAGGCACTTGTAAAGGTGTGATGGTGGTTTATTAAACACAAAATAAAAATGGACAAAAGGTGAACCGAACAAGGACTAAACTAGACTGGGAACAAACTGACTACAGAACCTGAACATGAATGAAAGCGAGCAGAAACACTTGGCGGTTGACAGCAGGGAAACACACAGATGAAGCAGGGTGGAATACACAGACAGACCAGCAACTACAATGACAGAGGACACGACTTAAATACACACAGAGAAACACAGGGGAATTACACACAGGTGGTGGACACAGCTGGGAATAATCAACAAGACGAGACAAAGGTAAAACTGAACACACTCACATGAGACACAGACCTTCACAATAAAACAGGAAACGAGAACACTACACCAAGACGCAGACCTGACACTGAGACAGACAGACAGAATGACACATGGAACCTGAACTAAACTAAACGTGAGATACAACTGAGAACAAATCCTTAAACATGAATAAACAGAAACATAGAATTCTAATAATAATAATGATACTCATAGCGCCCAAAACCACAATAAACATTCAAAAATAAACTAATCAATCAAAACTCAAAATACTGGGTCGAAACTGACCCAGAACCGTGACATATTTTGAGTTAGTCTGTAGGATGAAACTGGGAAATTGTGAATTGTAATTCCACTAGATTTACAGTAGAGGGAGCTGCCGTACCAAAAGATATAGAATGTGTGACTCATGCTCTTTCCTAGTGTAAGCACTGTTGTTTGGGGTTTTTAGTGTATGAATATGTATAGAAAAGTCTGTTGTCTTTGTTTTATTACACTTTGCCTTTTCAGCAGCACATAGTTAACACTTTAACAAGCAGGAATGTCTGTGTGCTAATCTTATGCTCTGTATAGAACCATTCTAATCTTAAGTATGCTTTGTAATCAGATGTGATGTCTGATTTTGACTTTTGGCAAAACTGCAGGTGAGTCCAGTCAGCATGAAATAATCAAGTTTAGTGTTTGCTGATGCACTCGTGGTATTCTATTAGTTTTTTAAACAATTTTTTTAAACACCTATAATTTGGGTTATTGCTTTAAGTGAAAAATTGGCATCCCTCCCCATGCCTGTAGATGACTATCTGACAACCAGCAGGCTCAGATAGAGCTCTACTAGTCTGAATTTGCCTGCAAAAACAGCACATGAGTTAAGCATCCTTTGCATGCCCCAAAGTAATGTCTGATGACTGATGACTGAGATTAGTTGCTAGGCTTTGTGGTTTGTGTTGCTGGATTGTTACAGGTAGAAGCTCGTTGAAAAAAACTATTTTAACAATTCTGCTGAAAAAGCTCCAATGTTGTTGGTGGAATAATACTGACGTCAGTTAGCAGCCTTTACTTAGTGTTAGACAGACTTTGAGTTTCTGTTACTGTAGCCACAGTGATCTGCTATATGAGTTCACAAGAGTGTGATACAAGAATCAACATGTTTATTCAAACAGTCAAATGCAGCAGAGGTCGATGTGGTTACCATTCAAGCACATAAGCTTAATGTGCTAATGTTAATCATTACGGAGTTATCTGTAGAATCTACTCTCTGTTTGAATCGACAAAAAGTAACCTTTGACCTTCTATGGGCACTATCTATGGGCAAACTGTATTTCCTATTTTTGATCATGAGATGATGGGAGCAGTTAGAATGCTCACAGTGGAAGTCGTGCTTGCATATGCAATTGACACCCCTTTCTCAACGAGAAGTTTGGGCTTGGGTGAGCCTGAGTGCTGAAGATATCTACCTATTCGGAACCATGGTAACAGGGTTCTGGCTGATCGGAGCTGGCTTGGCCCTGACTTATCGAAGAATTAAGAAAGCGGAACCGGCTTATTTTGTCAGTCGTTTTCAAATGTCTTGAACTTTAACATTTAACATGCTAGCTGAGGCCTGCAGAGTCTGAGATCTAGGTTTTGGATTTTTGCAGTTTCTGCAAACATTGCATGGTCTGACCTTGTGGTGAATTTGCTGGAACATTCAGTCCTGGAAAGACTGTGCGATTATGTTAGCATCCAGAATTCTGCTTTTATGGAAGTGCTCACACTTACTGATGATCAGTTAATCAGTTTCATTTGATTACCAGGACCTGGCTGCTGCTTTATCTCTCAGTTCCTGTAAAGGCATATTTAGGTCGATGTAGAACTGCAAAGAGTTCTGTGAAAACCTTTTACATGGCAACCAAAAGCCTGAGCTATTGACTCCACTGTGGTATAGCCCTCAGCTCTCCTTTACACCACACTGATGCGAGGGCTTGTTGGGACACATATGCGTGTTTTGTTGCTCCAAACAATCTTAAAAATATGTGATATGCATTGATGCGACAATCAAGAGCTTCGCATGTCATGCGTCTGTGGTGCTGTAACTATCTGTTTAAAGATCATGCATTATCTTGTAAAAGCAGTGATTAAACTAAAGTCACCGGAAAGATGTCTGGAGGGGTTATGGAATTTCAAAGAGCTAAGTGGTTTCTTCCATAGTGTCATAAAAGAACGATCTGCCATACACGTCTTCTTCCAATGAAGCTATTTGCTCATTAAAATTCAATTCTGTGTCACTGCATCAAAATACCATGCCCTGCTCTTTATTGATGCCCTTTAGTGGTGTCTGCATGTGCTCAGAGCATCACAGTACACTTTCAGATAGGATCATCTTTATTAATTTATTATCATGCTCTCAATGAATGTCAGTTAATTGTTGTGAAATTTAGAGTCATGGTGGGTGTTGCGTTTAGAAAACCGTCAACAAATAAAAGTTCATAGATGGAAAATGCAACCCGTTTTTAATAATGCAAAAAAGTGAGAAAACAGAGCTCAAAAAAGTGTCATGAGAGTTTTGTGGATTTGCAGCTGTTTGTTTAGTTTTACAGAAGATTTTCTAAATTTTTTGGCCCTTCATTTTTATTAGACGTGTCATATTGAAATTCAGTGCTATGCTGCATCCTAGTTTTACCATATGGTGCGTGTTATGGAACAAAAAAAGAGTCTGTGCAACAGACGTTCCCTTGATTCATGTGAAATATCCAAAGCAGAAGCAGAAACGACAAAAGTAACTTCAAGAGTTTCTTGCTTTGCTTAATCAGCACTTGAAACTTGAAAGAAAGGGATTTAAGCAGCTTTATCTTTGAAAGAGAGCATTTTTTTGTGACCGCTTACCTTTACCTAAATTCAGTAACAAAGGAGGCAATAACAACACCAAGTGTTTTCTTTTCTTTCTTTCTTTTTCTTCTACTCAGGTGGTGCGAAGACCAAACCAGCAAAACTTTCGTGTACAGAAAATTTTTTATGGTTTACAGAAAACATTTTGATGCTGAGCAGAATATAAATCAATCAATTTGATTGATTGATTGATTGATTGATTGATTGATTGATTGATTGATAAACAACACCAGAATGCAATTATTTACTAATTTTTTAACATTTTTAAATAGCAAGATGCACAGTGTGCTTTGAGGTAGGAGCCAAAAAGGGTGTAGTTTGTGTGTGTGAGCACCCATGTGTACACCTGTGAGCATGAGCGCGCTTGTATTTAAAAGGTTCCTTCATGTAATGATCTGCTAGAAGGTGTGGGTGGGGGCATAGCCCCATCCTCCAGGGCATGAAGCAGGTATGGAGGAGATCAAAACTCCAGACATCCAGAGGTCCTCAGAACACAAGAGACCAAGGAAGACCAACAGAGGGGCAGCCGCGCCACTGTCCCAGAAAGAGCTGAGGAGAGTCCCAGATGAGGGCTCACTCAGCAGCCGCGGAGCAGAAGCCAGGGGGGGTTTCAGTGACGTGCACGTGAGCTCCGCCGGCAGCCAGCCGTGCCTGAGTGACCGAGCCCCAGGCCGAGAGGCTGAGGGCACCCCACCCCCGAAGTGGCCCGAGCGAGCCCCAGGCTCCAAGCCCCGACAAGCAGCCACCAAGGAGTGAGTCGGTGTGTACCTGGGCGCCCATCCCCGGACACAAAGACCCACCAACGCACCAATGTCTGAGGGCGTCTGCCACTGGTAGGGGAAGTGGTGGGGGAGATAGGCCTCCATACCTTGGAGGGCCTGAGATGTCCCCAGAGAGGTGGCGTCTGATACCTCGGTGGACACAGACAAACAGGCACACACAGATACAAACATCCATTCCCACCCTCATGCTCTCATATGCAATTACTCAACACTCACCCAAAGTGGACACAGACATAAAGAGACACTATACACACAATCACACTCCCCAAGCGTACTCTAAGCCCCGGGTCTAGGTACCCTTGCCTCTGGAGGGGGAAACTGCACCCAGACCCAGGTAGTGTTACCCTTTTCCCTGGGGTGGGGAGATGCAGACCGCCCCCATACTCTGCAACCCGCCAGCGAAAGGGGGCCCAGGCCCATCTGGACCGGGGCCCAGTTCAGATCTCGCAAAACTTTTGCGAGATCCCAAGTTTTTTTGCGAGATCTCGAAAAGGTCCGTCTTAATTTTTTTTCCTTCCATGTCTCCTGCGGGGCTCCGTAAAAAAGAGCCACCAGGTGCTAAAAAATAAACCTTATAGACTCAAACGTTAGAACAGGCTTTTGCCCGCATAAATAATAAATACTCACAAAGAAAACGGCGGCTGTTACAAAAGCAAGGCTAATCAAATAAGTTTTTAATTGAGATTTAAAAGATTGAATTGAATCAGACGCCCGAATAGCTAGGGGGAGGTTATTCCAGAGGTAGGGTGCGACAGCGGCGAATGCGCGGTCACCTCTGGTCTTGAGCCGAGAACTAGGTCGCACCAGGAGCATTTGGCCTGCTGATCTAAGCGCTCTCCCAGGGATATAAGAGCTGAGGAGACCCGTAAGAATTAAGAGGGGGGTTATTTTCTCTAGTCTATTTGAGAGAGCTTTGCAGATTATTTTAAGGTCTACATTTATAAGGGATATTGGACGATAGCTTGAGGGATATACAGGGTCTTTGCCTGGTTTTAGCAGGAGATTAATGTTTGCAGAATTCATATTTCATG
The DNA here is from genome assembly GCF_965226115.1 of Aulonocara stuartgranti. Classification (NCBI taxonomy): domain Eukaryota; kingdom Metazoa; phylum Chordata; class Actinopteri; order Cichliformes; family Cichlidae; genus Aulonocara; species Aulonocara stuartgranti. The sequence continues at coordinate 32,636,165 of NC_138958.1, forward strand.
GAAGTCTGCCCTTTTCTTTGATTTCCAACAACGTTCAGTAAAAAACTGGCGCTAGAATCGTCCAGAATTCTTTGTAGAGTTCTGCAGGAAAGCCATCTGGACCCGAAGCCTTATTATTGGGCACACTTATCAGGGCTTCCTGGAGTTCACCTGGCGTCAGTGGTGAATCCAGTGCCATTGCTTGAGTGTCTAATAATTTTGGAAGAGTTGTTGTCCAAAAACTGATCAATTTCTTTTTTAGATGGGTTTATTTGTGGTCAATACAACGTTTTATAGAAATCCCTGAAAATGTTGTTTTTTTGTTTTGAACAAGATTCATCTGTGTTCCCAGATGAATCTTGAACAGCAGAATCTTGTTTTTTCTTTCTTTATTTTTAACTGGTTTGCTAGAAATTGACCGGATTTATTACCATGTTCATAATTTAGTAAGCGTAGTCTTTGTACTAAGAATTTATGTATATTTTTTTTAATCAATTATCTCATTTAATTCTAGTTTTGTTTTGCCTATTTTGTTCATTGTTTCTTGATCTTGGTGAGACACGTAGGCTTCTTCTAGGGATTTGATGTTTTTTTCTAATTCCTGAATATTTTTGTTTTCTTCTTTCTTTTTATGTGATGAGAAAGAAATTATTTTACCTCTCATCACAGCTTTCCCTGCTTCCCATCTGCTTCCCATAGAACAGATGCTGAAGTTCCGGGAGTGTCTTTATAGTCTAAATATAGAGTCCATTCTTTTTAAAAATATTTAATAAAGTCTTCATCTTTGATAAACATGTGAGAAAAAAAGTACATTCCTTACTGTTGGGGTGAAGGGAGCGCCATGCATCACAAAGGCCAAAGTCGCTCATATACTGTTTGATTATATTTGGACTGCCAATTACGCTGAGTTCCTGCTGTATTGAGCCTATCCATTTCTTCATTTAGTCCAAGTGTTATTCCAGTTTCTGAGTTATGGGAGTCTGGTTCAAGTTATATGGTTAAACCCTGGGAATACAAAACTCCTCTGATCCAGTACTGCACAGATATTATAATATATTTCAGGAGCTATGAAACTTTTCTTTGGAACTCAAAAGGATTCATGTGGGTCCAAATTAGACCTACTGGTTCTGAACAATATAAATAAATGAATATTGAAAATTCCATCCAGATGTACTCTCAGAAATATATTACACTAGTATTTACCTGTAGACACTACATTGGTCTGTAAATATTCTTATTAGTTTACTTAGTTCGGAGTATTGTAAATGTCAGGAAATCAAGTCAAAGGAAAAACAGATAAGTGCTCTGGGTGTTTTCATAGGTGGATTCTGGTAACTTCTTTTGCACGGTGTGTTACCTTAAGAGTACGGAGCCCCGCAGGGGACATGGGAGGAAAAAAAAATTAAGACGGACTTTTGCGAGATCTCGCAAAAGTTTTGCGAGATCTCGCAAAACAAACTCGGGATCTCGCAAAACTTTTGCAAGATCTCACAAAACAAACTCGGGATCTCGCAAAACTTTTGCGAGATCTCGCAAAACAAACTCGGGATCTCGCAGGCCACCAGCTCGAAGCCGACCGGGAGGTCGAGGCACGATGTGCCGGGAAGGCGGTGTTCCTCCTGGCTGTAGTAGGTCTCGACTTCCCGTTATCTCCGAAAACGTCGGAGCACTTTTGCAAATATGTGATGTCTTGTAAACCGAACAGGTATCTGACGTTTACACAACTACATTCACGCCTGAAAATATCTTAAAAGTGTATTTTGTGACCCAGAAAGAATAATATTACAACTAAGTAGCTGCCGCCATCGTTGGAATTCAACTTTTCAACTCCCGAGTTTGTTTTGCAAGATCTTGCAAAAGTTTTGCGAGATCCCGAGTTTGTTTTGCGAGATCCCGAGTTTGTTTTGCGAGATCTCGCAACGGGGCTGCTTGCACTGGTTAACCTACAGAAAATGACCATGGAGTGATTGTTCCCTTGGCTTGATGGAGACTTCAAGCTTTATTTTCTTTTACTCTTACTATTCCTTTTAGCCACAAATAGATTCTAAAAATCCAATATACATTAGCGGTATATTCAGACAGAAAAAACAATGAGCTAAATGTTTACCTCTGTTAATGGTGGGGTCCAAAATCTGAGCTAAAAGGCTGGACTTACAATTATCAGGTAAACACAAATATGAATAAATATTAAAATAATATTAAAATAAATACTACTGGCTTAGATGGAAGGCTAATAACATGTACAGCAGGGGGTCAATGGGACATTTTTAGATGAGCTTCTGTCATACATCTATAAACTGCAATGAGTTCACAGTGGCTCCAAGAGGCAAAATAGTTACCTGAAATAGCTAACCTGGACTTCAATGGTCCAGTCATATTGACAGTTAGATAATAGAGTAACACCAGTGGAGAGGCTACAGCTCAGGAGGTAGAGCAGGTCAACTACCAATCAGAAGGGTGGTGGTTTAAGCTCTGGGCACTCGAATCTGGATGACCAAGTATCCTTGGGCAAGGATAACACAAAAAAGCACTTAGGTGTATAAAAAGTGCTTGGATGAGTGAGGCATCTTGTATATTGAAAAACTAGATAGATTGCCCATTTTCTCACCAGACATATTATAATATCGTTATCTTTATGTCCTAAATTGCCCTACTGCCACAAAACACACTGAAAACACGGATAAATACTCACTTGGAACCCAACCAGCAATTACAAAAAAATGAGCTTAGAGGGAAAGGTTACTGGTTGCTCGATCATGTCTTTCTAGAATGTCTGTAACTGCCTCTCTACCCCACCCACACTCTCACCCAAAGGGAGCGATCATCAGAAAAAGGGCCGGACTTCTCTTCATTTAATGCAAGCTTGGGGATGGCTTGAATTGATGGGAGTCCCATGAGAGCCAGAATAAAGGTTTGGGGTTTTTCACTGCTGCTTCAGCTTCTGGTGTGACCATATGCTGCCTGCTGCATCTGGAGACTCTGCAACAACTTCTGCAACAGGCCAATAAACATGACGCACAGGACATGGAATCAAACTTACTCTGACTGAAGAAATTCTTATTTGTCCTATTTTAAACTTTTTCCTGAATTTCACTGCCAGGAGAGCTACGGAGTACAGGGCACAAGTTCTTAAGGAGTCAGCAACACTGCAAGGTATGCATGCTTGATGGCTGAGTCTTAAACATTTATGCTTGTTAAAGCTTGTTCTGTGAGTGTGTACAGGGTTTTGTGCGCAGTATTCAAATGCATCTCTTTTTAAATCGTTTTTCCTTTACCCCTGTTAGAGAAGTCATGGTCCCCTCCATGCACTGGCTCCTGCTGCTGTGGGGACTTCAGGGTCTGTTGGCACAGGACTATGAAGAAGGCGATGAAGAACCAGCGGTAACCCCTAAGAAGAAGAACAAAGTATATTCTTCAAACTTCATACCTCCAAATGGCAAATGTAAGTTTTTTGTTTCAAGAATTTCTAAGAAAACCAGAGTCTACTTTTTTTCTTTTCCACTAATACTCTAATTTGGAGGAAGTGGTGTGGAATTTGTTCAGGTAAGGAAACAGTACAGCTACAGGTGTAAAAAGTAGAACATGATATTCAACAAGGACATCGCTGCAGGATGCAATCCACCTGGATTGATCGTATCTCTGAGGCTTCTCAGAATCATCCATCTCCCTCGTGACCATTCAGTGCTCTGTTACCCAAACGTTTTATTCGCTCAGAGTCCTGTTTCCCCAGGCACATTCTCTCTGTGACATATTCCCGTGAAGATTAATGTGATTTATCCTCAGCCTGTATTAGATCTGTGACCTCCTTCCACCAAGGTTGGTGCAGCAAGTTGAGTTACTTTTATTTTCTTTTTAAAATGACATGTCACATTCACAAAGTCATCACACTGTTCTGGAAAAGCGATCAGCCTATAACAGTCAATAAACCTAATAAATCACCTTTCCCCCCTCTAGAGGACAGTCTGATAAAAATGTCACCCCTAGTAATGAAATTTGTTTGACTGTGATCAGTGGGGTCTTTGCATTTGGCTGGTATCATTAAAATGAAAATTTCCAGCCAACAAATACAGGAAAATTCATTGTATCCAGAGGTTTGCTGTGAAGCTTAACAGCTGTCCTGTAACAGTGAAATGCAACATGTGCTTTGTTTGCTAAATACTTACTTGGTCCTTTACGCTCTGCATTTTAAATGTTAAACATTAGTTGATATCACTCATTGGTTATATATATATAACATAATGTAATATGTTAAACATAATATAATATAATGCGATTCGATTCTGACCTGAGGCCCTTTGCTACGTGTCGTCTCTGCTCTCTTGTCTTGTTTTCTCCTGCCTCTTCACTAATAGCTTCATTAATATTTAAAAGCTGAGAGATTTCAGTTTAAGGCAGCTGATATTTTTGCTATTGCATGTTTCATAAAGCCTAACTCCTCTCTTTGCAGCGCTTGTTGATGAGGACTGCAGTTTGGAGATAGCTTTTCTTATCGATAGCTCAGAGAGTGCCAAGGACAACCATGCCCAGGAAAAGCGCTTTGCCTTAGACTTGATGGACCGGCTGCAGGGCCTGCGGCTGCAGACTGGACGGGGGTTGAGTTCCCGTGCAGCCCTCCTTCAGTACAGCAGTCACGTCATCATAGAGCAGACTTTCAAACAGTGGCGAGGCACAGAAGACTTTAAGGCCCGAATTTCTCCAATTGTGTATATTGGCCACGGCACCTACACCACCTATGCCATCACTAACTTGACCCGCATCTACTCAGAAGAGTCAGATACCAGCAGCGTAAAGGTGGCCATTCTGCTCTTTGATGGCATCTCTCACCCAAGGAACCCAGACATATTTTCAGCTGTGGCTGATGCCAAGAACCAGGGTGTCCGTTTCTTTGCCATAGGAATCACGCCTGAAGCCAACGAGCTGGCTAATAAAGCACAGCTGCAGCTAATTGCTAACTCTCCAGCTTCCCGCTACCTTCACAACCTGCAGGACAGAAACGTTGCGGAAAAAGTTATTAAAGAAATTGTGAGTAAAAACAACATTTAGTTTTTGCTTGTTTTGGATTGTATGCTACAGACTGGCTTATTAGCTTTTTATGGTACACTGCAATAAAAAAAAATATTTGCCCCCTTTCTTGATTTTTTAGTCTTTGGCATTTGTCACACTTACATGTTTCAGATAATCAAACAAATTTCAATATTAAAAAAGATAACCAGAGTAAACACAAAATGATGATTTAAGTTATTAAGCTGTAATGCTGCCCAAGCCTTCCTATGAGACAAGCCTTTATGTGTTTTTCTGGCTTGGACTTTTCCCACGGATGCCATTTTTGTCCAGGCTTATTCTTCCTGTTGAACCCTGACCTTAACTGAGGAAAGTGAAGATTGCATTTCTTAAGTTTCTTGAAGACGTTTCACCTCTCATCCGAGAAGCTTCTTGAGTTCGTAGAGAGTCCCAGATTTTAAGCCCTATGGGAGTGTCATGCACCCCCTACCGATCGTCTACCTAATCACACGAGCCAAGGTGTCAAAACGGGTGTGGGTCAGTGGGTTCACCTGAAACCTTGGCTTGGATTGTGACCCACACCATTTTCACACCTTGGCTCGTGTGATAAGGTAGAGGATCAATAGGGGGTCCATGACCCTCCTTAGACTTCGATGACCTTGATGACTGAGAACCTTTACAGACATTTAGATGTTGTTCTGGGTTCTTTTGTGACCTGTTGTATTAGTTATTGAGGCACTTTTGGACCACTGTTTCTAGTTTTCTCCATTTGTGAATAATTCTTCATGTGGGTCAGTAGAGTCCAAAGTTTTTCCAGACTCTGTTCTTGACATTGTTTTTCAACAGTTTTTTTTTGTTGTTGTTTTTTTTAAAGAAAGAGTCATGATGTGTTAGTTTCTGAGATCATTTAGCAAACAGGTTTGTCAAACAGGTTCTTTTTAAGTGATTTCAGGATTTATCGAGTATGGCATTAATCAAGCCTGGGCATGCCTAGTGAAAATGAACTAAGCTTTGGATCCCCCCCCTCCCCCCTTAAATAATCATTAAAGAACCACATTTTGTATTTATTCATGTTGCTTTTTCTCATGCTAAAATGTGTTTAACCTGATGCAAAATTTCATTTTTTGCTTTTTGGGGGTTTGACAAATACGCACTAACGCTAAGAAATCATGCAGGGTGCAATTAATTTTTCATGGCACAAAAATATAAATTGCCCAATTATAGTTTTCTAAATACATTTTCATTTAAGCACCTTGGAAGAAAAGCCTACGCTCATGCATGTTCAGACTTACAAGTTATCATTCTGAACTGGCTAGAAACCATATACCTACGGCTCTTACACTGCTTGTGAAATTGCATGTATGTTTGATATTTGCCTGTTTCCAGAGGGGAAAAGAATTATGACAGATAAAATCTTCAAAAAGCCATTATGCAGACAGATGCTTTCCAAATCAAAAGTCTTTAGTATCTCAAGGCACTGAATAAGCACTTCCACTGCTGCTGCCATTGTTACCACCCACTGCTTTGATTTCTTGCCTTATTGCATCCCCTATGTACACCTGCTACCGGCTGCCATGGTAATAGATCTGCTGTCATTAGCAATAAAACTCTGTAGAGAAACGTGATGAAACTAAGAAACATTTTATGTTGACTTAAGTTAGGTAAGTTAACTTTTATAAGTATTTCTGCCAAGACAATTGCAGCATGTGTTGCTCTGAAACATTCTCCAGACATGCTTCCAGGCTACTGGCAGCAACATGTGCTTCACATTATAACTCTTTGTGGGAAAATTGGGTGCAGTAAATACAGCAACACAGCAAACCCATGCAAGCATGCTTCATCATTCAACAAGCCCCTCAAATGCCACTCAGGCTTCAAACTTAAGCTTTACTGTTGACACAGGTGGTACACATGACAAAGGAAAATCTTTATGGAAAACCTGCACCGAGGTTCCCAGAACACTGGATCTGACAGACTGAATTCTCATGGCATGCAACAGCCCAGCAGCATCTACACTCACGACTTTCATCTCATTGCCTTGTACAGTCAGCATCTGTATGTCATAATCATGTAGTCCTGTCCCAGCTGAGAACTTGTCTTTTATCTTTAGTTCCCATTGAACAGCAACACTCAGGTCCTCTAATAACAGACGTGTCTTTAGATGTGTGTTTTGAAGCCAGAATACTGAGAATATTGTCTTACCTTCAATTTTGAGCTACTCTGTTGAATTGTATATATGTAAAAAAAAAAAAGAAGGTTACAACATCTTGATATTGTTCTGCTTCTTCCATCACAGACGGCTGTGGCTGATGAAGGGGTAAGTCTTGAGCCTCATGTTTTTCCAGACATATTTTGTTATATATGCCCCTGTATGGTCCATCTCACTCTTCTTCTCTTGTTTTTTGAAGTGCCCCCTGCAGAGCAAATGTGCATGTGAGAAGGGTGAGAGGGGACCCAGTGGACCTGCTGTGAGTATGCCAACATCTATGGAGCAGAAAAGTGTCCAATAATCAATAATTACTAAATAAAGTATTTAATATGTAACTAGATAAATAAAATTGGGTAACATTGCCTTTTTTCTTATGTAACAACACAAGGAAAATAACTGCATTTTACATATAAATAAAAGATAAATATTTAATTTAATTTTACAGAGTTGCTCAAAACCAGGTGTGAGAGGTGTGACCTCTATAAAAACAAGGATCTTGAATGTTCACTAGTCTGTAGCAATCAGATATTTGTTAACACAAAGCAGGAGACTCATCATCAGTAACCTTAAAAAAATCAATCACTGTTCTGCATCAATCTGGAAAGAGTTATATGGCCATTTTCAAATAACTTGTAGTCCATCATTGTACAGTGAGCAAGATTATTGAGAGCAGAAAATATTCACAAATTCCCAAACTTCACCCAAATGTCAAATATTGCAGTGCTCAAAGAAATTACTAAAAAAAAAAGCCCAAGAGCTACTTTTCAGACTTTACAGACTTCAGTTAGCATGTTTAATTTTAAAGTTGTTGCCAGTACAGTTAAAAAATTGACTGAGCTATCAAAATTACATATACTGGCTCATATATATATATACGTATATATTTGGCTGGATGTCCTTTAGTAAGTCAACTCTGCACCAGATGCTTCCTGTATCATTCTGATGGATATTTGACCAAACTTGTTTTCATAGGTCATTTAAATTGGTTGGTTTCCTGATAGAGACCCTGTTTTTAATCATAGTTTCAATATGGCTGAGGTCAGAGCTTTGAGATGCCCACTCCAAAAAGTTAATAGTTTGCTTTATCTTGCTTGTGTTATCTATTCAAAAACCAGTTTTGATGTGGGTTTGGGATCATTATTATGTTGGAACACCCAAATATGTCCACGTTTCAACTGTTTACCTGATGATTTTAGATGAAGTTAAAGAATTTGGAGTTGGTCCTCTTCATTATTTACTTTTTGTAATGTACCAGTATCGCTGGCAACAGAAAAGCCCCAGAGGCTAGAGGCTACTAGACAGTTGGTACAGTGTTCTAAGTTTTGAGCCTCACCCACCGAAAGCCTCCAAACATACCAGGGTTGGGGTTGTCACTCACTATAGAGCTCTGTTTAACAGAAGCAAATAACTGCAGCATTTGAATTCTAAATATCTTCTTCAGAGAAATACAATTTAGAAGAAGTTAAACAGTTTGAGTACACTGCTAAACAGCCTTTCTTCAGTTACATTTTTAGCTTTAGTCATTAGAAAATTGTATTTTCTGCTTTTCCAGATCAAAAAATAATAAATTAGAATGACATTTAAAAAACGCCACTATGTAAAAATTTCTGTAGTATAAAGTTATGAAATTATATTTAATAATTCATTTATCAATTTTCAATTGTTATCATTTATTTTACAGTCATAATCCATACTTTTCTACTGTGCTGAAAAGACATTGACGCCAAAACTGGCTTGCTTGATAACAAGCACAGCACAGATAACAACTCAGTGTCTATGCCAAAAGACTACTTGCACATTTTTGGAGGGAGTTTAGTAAATCTTATGGTTTTAAACAACCCTGAAGCAGTTAGAGTACATTCCTCTAGCGATTTTTTTCAGAAATGATCTAAATGTACATGAGAAATCTGCTGAATCACGTCTGTTAAAGCAACCCGTGAACTTTGGATTGTGTGAGGACACATCTCAGCAGATACAATGTTACAATGAAAGACCTCCTTTGCCTGCCAAAGCCATGTCGTGACAAGAGGATATCTTTTATTGTGGCGAGAAGGTCAGCTTCAATTAGACACTGCAGTTTTTCTTTGATGTATTTTCACAGGATGAGAACAGCGTAATTACCCTCTCAAACCTAATGCTCCAAAACCAAAGCTGTGTCTATCTGCACACACTGACGGAAACACTGTATGAAGACAGACACACACAAGAAGGCGTATACTTACAATGTAAGAGCATGCATAGTTCACAACACAAAAACAGCAAAAACAACCAGACGGTTGTTCGTCTACGGACTTACACTCGCATGCAGACCACATCTCTTTTGTCTCATCTGCTCCCAGACTCAGCGGCTGTGATGAACTGGAAACATGTTTCTGTTAAACAAAAAGAGCTGTTATACTGTGCATTGCAGCACAGCAATAGGAAGAAGGAAGGCTATTTTATTGGCCTTCGCTTCCACTGACAGCTGTTCAACATGCTGAAGGGTCTCCTGCAAGAGATGGCATGGGCCAGACTTAAAGGTGTATTGCTAGGTAGTTACAGTAAAATACAGTTATTCACTATCTGTACTGGGAATAAAGTTAATTAAATAAGATTTAATATATTTATTTTATACAAAGTATTAACAAACAGAAATGTTACTCTGTCGATGATTATGTATCTTTAACCTTGCTACAATGTTTTTCTCTACAGGGCAAGAAGGGTCGTCCTGGAGAGGATGGAAGCCCTGGCCCAAAAGGACAAAAGGTGCAGACTTGTATTTATTTCACACAGTTAAAGCACATGCAAACAACGTGGCCTGCCTTTCCTTTTTAAACTAAAATTCCCTTTTTCACAGGGTGAGATTGGGCTCGGTGGACTTCCAGGTCGAATTGGAGCAGAGGTGAGCTTAAATCAAGTTGGTAAGGTCAAGGCTAAGTCAAGACTGACAAATTCAGTGTGAAAGCCTTAACATCGCTCTTCCATAAATCATTATTGTAGAATGAGAAGAATGAAGTATTTTTTTGTTAACTGTATTCCAGCGCTTTTCTCTTTGTCTTTATCCTCCTGACGTGATGTTTTGTACACACAGGGAAAACCAGGATACAAAGGGGAGAAGGTAATGTATAGATTCTAGTCTCTCTTTATGTCTCTCTCTCTGTCTTCATGGTTACGCAAACTTCCCCATGCTTGTGGGAAACTACAGAATTATATCCTCCGTACATGATATAATACAGTAATACTGGAAATGTGATGCAGTTCAGTTTTGTTTCAGTTTTACAACTTTGTTCAACTATCTTTGATGCCAATCTTGTGTTTACATATTTCCCATTGTACAATGATAAAGTTATCCTTGGGCATTACACTCTGTGTCATAAATGTGTCACAGAAAAACCATGGGATACAAGTCCTAAATTATGCATAATGATGCTATACTAAAGAACTCACCTAACACTTTTTATTCTATCACAGGGAGAGAGGGGGGAGTGTGGCACACCTGGAATTAAGGGAGACAGAGTATGTTGCAATTTGAATGCTGTGAAACAAATCTTATATGTGTTCAAATATTACAAAGTTGCTAAAGCACTGCTTGTGAATATGAAGCTTGACAAATGTCATTTATTACAGGGTCCTGAAGGACCAGTTGGACCAAGAGGAAATCGTGGACTTCAAGTAAATTTAAATTTTTATATCTCTTGGTATCATATCAACTGTCAAAACATCCCACAATGCACTTAAGAATGATTAAAAAAAGAGGACAAATTTGTGTCATTAAATTGTATGATATTTTTTAAATAGTGACTGTTAGTGGCAGGTACACATCAACAGGTGTAGCCTATCCATACAGCCTTAGCATGTTGTTGTTCAGGTCAGTAGGACATCAGGACAGTATTTTTATTTCAAAGATGTCGGTCTATGTTATCCATAATTAATTTACATTAACTTAATGTACTACTTCTGTCTACTACTTACTTATATATAAGTGTGTCACTCACACACTCATTTAACTTTTAGGGCTTATCCGGCCCACCTGGTGATACTGGACCTGAAGGTGTGATGGGCAAAAAAGTAAGTACTCCTCTGTCTCAATGAAGCCAATTGCAGTGGTTGACATGTTTGAAGCTTCCATCTAAAATACTGATTGTATGTAGTGTAGTGTAGCCTCGGTTCACATAATGGGTAGAGATCACTGCATCAGAGAAAGCCTCCAGCAGTCTAGGACTATTGCACCGTAACTAAAGGAGGATTCAGTGTGATCTGATCCAGCCCTGACTATAAGCTTTATCAAAAGCGTAGATGAGAGTACTTGAATGAAGAAGTTTGAATGGGTGGGTAAGTTGTATAAAATGCTTTGAGTTCTCAGAAAGAGTAGAAAAGCGCTATGTAAGAATCAGTCCATTTACCATTTACCTCACCTTATCCAGCCCTAACTAAGCTTGATTACAAAGGAAAATTTTAAGCCTTATTCTAAAGGTAAACAGGCTGTCTCGTGGGAGTTTGGCCCACAGAAGAGATGCTAGACTTAACGGGGAGCCAATGAAGGGAAACCAATATGGGAGAAATAGGCTCTCGCTTTCTTGTCCCTGTAAGTACTCTTACTGCAGCATTTAGGTTCAACTGAGGGCTTTTCAATGAATTGTTAGGATATTCTGATAGTCCAGCCTACATTCAATGTATTAACTTGTTTTTCAGGTGATTGGCTATTCAGAGTAAGTATCTGGTTAGTGTTGATGCAACCCCACTTTGATTAATACATCTCCAAATGGATACAGTAGATTTAAGTCATTTTAAGGTGGCTGGATTTAAAGTCACACAATTCATGTGAAATAAACGGTTAATGTGTTTTATTTATTGCTTTTCTTTAAAAAAAAAAAATTTTCTTGTTACACACAAAAAATGTGTTGATTTTCTTACTCTTCCAGGTGTCCAATAAGTTAACCAGTAACTGACAGGTTTAGCCAGAAGGTAATAATTAATGTGAAGACAGAAAATTGACTAAAAGAAAAACAGTTTATAAGTAAGAGCAGAAAACAAATGTTTGAAAAACATGGCACAGGGAAATTAAAAGTTATGTTAAAAAAATGGGGAAATTACTTAAGAAAAAGAAATGAAATAAAACCGTTAGATGTCCCAATGAAAACACTGATGAGAGTAAAAATTCTCCAAAAAGCACCAGCATCACTGGTTGAGTTGAAGCTTAAGTCAACTGTGTAGGTAAACCTATACCCATGCAGGTGTACCTGTCAATTAAAGCAACCATAGATACACCTACAATATCATTTTAAGCCTGTATCCAAATACTTAATTAAAGCAGTAGTACAGTTGAAGCCAAAATAGTTTTTGTGCCATACTCAAAATAAGGGGCAGCACGGTGGCACGGTGGTTAGCACTGTTGCCTCACAGCAAAAAGGTCCTGAGTTCAATCCACTATCAGTCTTTCTGTGTGGAGTTTGCATGTTCTTCCTGTGTTTGCGTGAGTACACTGGCTTCCTCCCACAGTCCAAAGACATGTAGTTTGTGGGGATAGGTTAATTGAAAAATCTAAATTACTTGTAGTTCTGAATGGCTCTCTGCGACAGACTGGCGACCTGTCCAGGGTGTACCCTGCCTCTTGCCCTACGACAGCTGGGAAAGGCTCCAGGGACCCTGAGAAGGATAAGCAGAAGCGGATGGATGGATTCTAAATGAGGTTTTTAATGTTGTAACGTTGGACATTTTAACTGGTGAGTCTATCAGGACTCACTCACTTTCAGAGCCACCTTAAGTGGCTTTAGAGGAACTTTATTTTTGAGCAATCAAGCCAGTCCCTACTTTTGTTTGATTGTTGTGTAGAGAATAAAGCATTTTTTACATTTAAGATAGATGCATCTGATTGTGGCAGCCTTTTCACTCCACCTTCCACTGTGGCCCCTGTGGAAGGGCTAGAAGTTCATTTGATTTTCAACAAGGCTGCACTACATGTCTTTAGAACTTGTTCCGAGAGTACAAAAGTGAACTAAAGGAGACATAAATCAGACATTCCTTTATATGTGATGGAATTCTCTCTGAACCAGAGACTGGCCTTTCCCCTTGTCCAGCCCAAAATCATTCATCAAAGGTGACCCAAAATCTTAAAAACCAGATGTATATCTAAAGGATACACTTTTTTTTAAGCTGGACACATAAAGTCCTTTGAAGTCTGCTTTGGGTTAAGTCTTACATAGCCGTATCAAAGGAGCCTCCAATAATTCTGGTACCTGTGGAGTAGTAGTGGTGAAACATGAAACGCTTTGCTGCCTATGGAAGAATGTGACATAAATAAAGTGTTTGATCGTCAGATGCAAAATATCACACGCACAACATTGACATTTAAAATGCAATTTGATTAACTTCATCCAGCGCCGGCATAAATAACATCACAAATGTCAAGTAGCTCTACTAACTGATAACACTGATTCAATGACTATACATTTGAACGCTTTTATTGTGAGTTATGATCCGTCCCTGCTGGAACATTGGAAAGCCCTCTGAAGTAGCTCATCTGTTATTACCTTGTCAGCTTATTTGTCTGTTTCCACTTTTTAAGCCCCCAGTCCCGTGTTATACCTGCCAATTCTGCCATAAGCACACACTCCCCCACCAAGTGTTCCCTCCTTAATTATTTTGGAAGAATGTTCATGTTGATAATCTGGCTGTCATCCTATATCACCTCAATGGCAGACTAATGTCTGGCATTAAACATTGTCCCAACTTGCTTGAAAGGGCAACAGAAGAAAAAAAATCTACTGGTATGCGCCTGCTAACATTTCTACAGCCTCTTCACGCCTTTTGCTCGCCCTCCTGTTGCACAGCAAAGCTGTGATTTATGACCTCTGCGTGAATAATTGCATTCTTTAACAATAAAGCTAAAGGAATGAAGGAACCCCGTAGTCCTAAATCCCCTTTAAAAACAGCTGAGAAGGAGAGGAAGCAGAACATGTATGTTTATGTGGGTGTGGGAAAGAAAGTCAGTCATTTCGGATTTTTTTTGCTGTTGTTTACAACTGTACGTGCAACTGTTTATGCGCCTTTGTATCCACAAGTCTGTCCCTGCTTGTTTTTATAGGGGGAAAGGGGACTTCCTGGGCCACCTGGAATCCAAGGGGAACAAGGGATTGGCCTTCCGGGACCCAAGGTAAAGTCTGCTACCCTATTCTTTTGGAAAATTAAGTTACAAAGGCATAATAATCCACTTGACTCTCACCCTGTATGAGCACTCCTCTCACTTTCTTGCAGGGTGATATTGGTTTCCAGGGGCAACCAGGGCCTCCAGGTCCTCTAGGAATTGGTGAGCCTGGACCACCGGTGAGATAAACTAGCAACTCACACTTCACATTAGCATTGTAGATGATGGCAATGTAATGTCAAAATGCCAAATGTACAATGTAATGGGTATGGAGTAATGATGTCTAGGGGGTACTTAAACTTCTGGATACATACATAAATAAATAAATAAAATGCGAGAAGATAGCATTTTTCGCTCTTGGTACCTTCTTCCAAGCAGCTGAAATAGTGAATGGTGAAACAACCTGAGTAACTATGGCAACTAGCTTGCTAAACTGGAAAAGTGCTGTTTTTGGACAAGGCAAAGGAGGCAGAAACAAGAGTAAACCTTGAAAGGTGTGAAGATTTGTCCAGTGGACATTAAATAAAGACCATTATGAGCATGTTTAGGAAGAAAAATACCTCTTAGACACATACAGCTTCAGCAGTGTATTAAATAGTTTAAAAAGTGATCTATTTCTGTATAAATGTGAATGATAGAATCGTTTGACATGTAAAGAAGCGACAGAAGAAAATATGGACAGCCATGCAGAGACATATTTTACCTGGAGAGACAATCTAACTTACATTAATTGTACCATTGAGATCAGTGTGACTAAAACTCAAAGCAAAGTGCTTGACAGCTGGGATATGCCTCTCTTTTTCCCTTGCAATGTTTTGCACCCTGCATAAGCATTGCAACTTTAGAACAATAATTGCTGAGGGAATAATGTATCTTTTGTGCAATATGTTGACCATTTTCTTATAGATTTTGTTACTTACTGTGTTTGTGGACAAATGCCTTCAGCCATACAGAATGCGGGCATGTGGTCATATATATATATATATATATATATATATATATATATATATATATATATATATATATATATATATATATATATATATATATATATATATATATATATATATATATATATATATATATATATATATAGGAGATAGGAGAAGGATCGTTGAGTGCGAGAGGAACTGACCTGAAAAATAGGATCATGGCCAAGCTTGAAACCTGGATCCCCCGTAGCCGGTTACCAAGATTACGTGAAGTACCCTCAGAAGGTCTGCTAGATGATGTTAATGCAGCACTACGGGCAATACCTACAACCACGATTACCGACACTAACAAGCTGATCTACAATACGGCAGCAGTGATCAGTGAGATGCTTGGCTACAAGTTGAACAGCCACAAGGGGCAGTACCCTCCATGGAGAAGGAGGCTAGAGGGCAAGATCAAAGTAGCACGGAGGGAGGTTAGCCAACTAACAGAGTTGCAGAAAGGTGCGACAAATAAGGTGCCTAAGAAATACAGCAAGCTGTCCATACCTGAGGCCTTGGAAACTGCCAAGCAAAGACTCACAGCCTTGGCCAGCCGCTTGAGGAGGTACACCAGAGAGATAGAAGGCAGGAGAATAAACCAGCTGTTCTCCACAGAACCAGCAAAGGTGTACTCTCAGTGGCAAGGGAACAATAAGAGAACAGCACCACCAAGGCTGGAGACGGAGCAATACTGGAAGAGCATATGGGAGAAGGATGCAACCCATAACGGCAATGCTCAGTGGCTAGTGGATCTGAGGGCAGACCACAGCGACCTCCCTGAACAGGGTCCAGTAACCATCACAGTGGCAGATATCCAAGAAAGGGTCTCCAGTATGAAGAGTTGGACAGCACCAGGGCCCGACATGGTTCACGCCTACTGGCTGAAGAAGCTGACTGCACTCCACGAGCGTCTGGCAGCACAAATGAACCAACTGCTAGTTAACGAGAGACACCCGGAATGGCTAACTGAAGGCCGGACGGTCCTGATCCCCAAGGACCCCAAGAAGGGACCGGTCCCCTCCAACTACCGACCAATAACCTGCCTCAGTACTACATGGAAGCTCCTGTCAGGCATCATATCGGCTAAGATGAACAGGCACATGGGTCAATACATGAGCGGGACACAGAAAGGAATTGGCAAGAATACCAGAGGTGCAAAACACCAGCTACTGGTAGACAGAACAATCAGCCGAGACTGCAAGACCAGACTGACCAACCTGTGCACTGCCTGGATTGATTACAAGAAGGCCTATGACTCAATGCCCCACAGCTGGATACTGGAATGCCTAGAATTGTACAAGATCAATGGGACCCTAAGAACCTTCATCAGGAACTCAATGGGGATGTGGCGTACAACACTAGAGGCCAACTCCAAGCCCATAGCACAAGTCACCATCAAGTGCGGGATCTACCAGGGAGATGCTCTGTCCCCACTGCTGTTCTGCATAGGCCTCAGTGAGATCATTAACAAGACTGGCTACGGATACCGACTACGGAACGGAGCAGTTGTCAGCCACCTCCTGTACATGGATGACATCAA
Organism: Aulonocara stuartgranti; assembly: GCF_965226115.1. Lineage (NCBI taxonomy): Eukaryota > Metazoa > Chordata > Actinopteri > Cichliformes > Cichlidae > Aulonocara > Aulonocara stuartgranti. The sequence continues at coordinate 32,652,991 of NC_138958.1, forward strand.
GCTGTATGCCAAGAGTGAACGAGACATCGATTCACTGATCCACACTACCAGGCTATACAGCAATGACATTGGAATGTCGTTCGGACTGGAGAAGTGTAGTCGGATGGTATCAAAGAGAGGGAAGGTAGTCAGAACTGAGGGGATTGAACTACCAGAAGGCAACATTGCAGACATAGAGGACAGTTACAAGTACCTGGGGATCCCGCAGGCGAATGGGAACCATGAAGAGGCCGCTAGAAAAGCTGCAACCACCAAGTACCTGCAGAGGGTCAGGCAAGTCCTGAGGAGTCAGCTGAATGGTAAGAACAAGATCCGGGCCATCAACACGTACGCCCTGCCCGTGATCAGGTACCCTGCTGGGGTAATAGGCTGGCCAAAGGAGGAGATAGAAGCCACTGACATAAAGACAAGAAAGCTCCTTACCATGCATGGAGGGTTTCACCCCAAGTCCAGCACCCTGAGGCTGTACGCTAAGCGGAAGGAAGGGGGCCGGGGACTGGTGAGTGTCAGCACCACAGTCCAGGATGAGACAAGGAACATCCAAGAATACATTGGGAAGATGGCCCCAACTGACCGAGTGCTCAGTGAATACCTCAGGCAGCAGAAACCCAAGAAAGAGGAGGGAGACGAGGAACCATCATGGAAGGACAGGCCCCTGCACGGTATGTACCACCGGCAGATAGAGGAGGTGGCTGATATCCAGAAATCCTACCAGTGGCTGGACAAAGCTGGACTGAAAGACAGCACAGAGGCACTAATCATGGCAGCACAAGAACAAGCTCTGAGCACAAGATCCATAGAGGCTGGGGTCTATCACACCAGGCAAGACCCCAGGTGCAGGCTGTGTAAAGATGCCCCAGAGACAATCCAGCACATAACAGCAGGGTGCAAGATGCTAGCAGGCAAGGCATACATGGAACGCCATAACCAAGTGGCCGGCATAGTGTACAGGAACATCTGTGCCGAGTATAACCTGGAAGTCCCGAGGTCAAAATGGGAGATGCTCCCAAGGGTGGTGGAGAATGACCGAGCTAAGATCCTGTGGGACTTCCAGATACAGACGGACAAAATGGTGGTGGCTAACCAACCGGACATAGTGGTGGTAGACAAACAGAAGAAGACGGCCGTAGTGATCGATGTAGCGGTTCCGAATGACAGCAATATCAGGAAGAAGGAACACGAGAAGCTGGAGAAATACCAAGGGCTCAGAGAAGAGCTCGAGAGGATGTGGAGGGTGAAGGTAACGGTGGTCCCCGTGGTAATCGGAGCACTAGGTGCGGTGACTCCCAAGCTAGGCGAGTGGCTCCAGCAGATCCCGGGAACAACATCGGAGATCTCTGTCCAGAAGAGCGCAGTCCTGGGAACAGCTAAGATACTGCGCAGGACCCTCAAGCTCCCAGGCCTCTGGTAGAGGACCCGAGCTTGAAGGATAAAACCGCCCGCAGGGGCGTGCTGGGTGTTTTTTTTTTATATATATATATGGGCTTTTTTTTTTTTTTGCCATCAACAGTTTTTATTAAATGTAACAAATACTCAGGAGGGCTAGCTACACATAATATCTAATTCAAGTTTTAAACTTCTGCCGCAGGTAAATGATGGCTAAATCTAAAATCAAAGTGCAACTTAAAAGTAATTTAAAAAATTTAAATATGAAAGAATAACAATAAAAATCAGAATTTTGATGTTTGGAGACACATGGAACACCAACCTCAGTCTCCTGTCTCTTGTCTGTCAGACATCCAATAAAACCTAATATATATGTGAGCCTTGCTGCTCTATAAACTACTACACCTGACTTTTAAAAAAGCTTTCTGGCAAAAGTCCCTGAAGGCAAACCTTCCCCTCTGTGAACCCCCCTCACTGTTTAAGGATCTATTGCTAATACCTTGGCCAGATGGAAACATTTGGCGGGGGTTAGATCCAGTTTGTCACCACACCTTAGACAAGAGACAAGTAAAGAAGCAACAGAACGAAATGTTGACATCCAAGCAGGGACATTACATTTTATCTTCAGAGACAACCTAGTTTGAGACATCTTTTCAGTTTCCTTTGTTTTACTCAGGGACCTCAAGGACCACAGGGAGTCCAAGGAGAGAGAGGGCTGATAGGAGAAGGTCTGCCTGGACCAAAGGTGAGTTAGCGTTCATGCTTTTTAAGTCTGACCTTTTTCGTGTAAAAAACAGCCAGGGAAACTCTTTTAACCCCTTTGACCCTGTTTAAGGCATTCATACCTTTCATATCTACAAACTGACCTACACAAAGATCCATCTGGGCTCCAGATTCCAGAGTGTAATGACAGGAAATTGATGATGTGTAGGATTACAAGACATGATAACTCAACACAAAAGTTCCATAAATTAACAGTGTGGTATGGCTCTCATTACCTCGTGCTGTGATCTAGTCCGTTGATCGTATCCAGCACAGGACATGAGAACATCTCCACATAAAGCATAAAAAAGTTTCAGAGATGGTTCAAGAAAAAAGCCAGGGCATCATGTCAGTGACTCACTGAGAGAGGAAATAAAGAGTCTTTTCGTATGTCTGTGTTTTCTCAAGGCCATCAGGCACACACATTCATATATGCACACTCAGTGTCTTTTAAGCACATGTGGATATATACGTTCTCTCATGTTGTTTTCGTTTTCCAAAGCAATTTCCACATGAGAGATATCTTTGACATTTTTGGGCCAAAAAAATTTTTCATTCAGTATTTGAGTGTGTCCTTATACTGTGCAGAAGACATACACAGCATGTTTTTGTGATGCTTTAATGTTTCCTATTGTTATTCTTAGTTTTCCCGTCCTTTTTCAGATTGCACAGCGTGTTTTTGTTTATGGGCTTCTGATTGGCCAACATTTCTGTATGTTTAGATTTATGCCTCCACCTGTTCTTTTGGCATGATTTTGAGTGACGTGTTATTTTGTGTTTTCATGCAGACAGAGACATTTTTGAAATGAAAGTGGAAAATTTAAGACAATTTGAAACATCCAGCAGAGTTATTTCATTCTTTTTAATGTTGAAAAATATTAAAATATTTATCAGACTCAGCCCTAAGATCATTTTAATTATCTCTCACAAAAGTTGTATTGATTCCCCAAGCAATTAAAAACAACATAGCTCAACATCAGTGTAATTGCAAAAATGTATTATTACTTTTGGAAGCGTTCCTTTGTAAAATGTTTGTGGTTTCTTTCAAATTACAGGTGTCAGATCTGTGCATTTGTCATGCAGCTCTGTTGTTTTGATAAATGCACACAGCTAAATTAAACATAGTTACTGTAAAAACTCTGTGACTTTGTTATAAGACTAACAGAGCAGTTTTGTATCACAGGAAGTGGAATTCAGGTGAAATTTTCAACTTTAGACTGCTTCAGACTACTATTTGATTTATCACTTGGCGACTTGCCTTGGTGATGGTATCAGCCATGCCCCCCCCCCCGACACACACACACACACACACACACACAGGAGAAGGTGGATCCCCCACTGCTGAAGATTGGCCTCAAGGGTGCTTTTTCCCCACTTTTTTTAATGGCGTTCTTGTTCCAAAGCAGCATTCTTCACATGACAAGCCTCGACAGGCTCCAGATTCACAGGAGCTCTGCAGCTTTTTCCACATCATTAGCACCTCAGCTTGTGAGGGATCATAGAGTTACGACAGTAAATCTTTACCTCTTGAGGCTAACATGCAAGAGCGGCATGTTAATCAGTGTACTCCTCTATGCGACATTGTTTCTGTTGTCCTTGGATGTCCTTGGAAGACGCAGAAATATTTCCTTAAGGGAAATCGGATTTTTCTGCAGTCTATAAAGTGCAGGACATTATGCAGCATTTTTTTTTCATTTTACTGACTGTCATCCTGTATTATCTTTCTAATCCCTCAGTGAATTTCTCCTCCTGCTTTTTCTCTTTGTGTAATACTTATATCTCCTCTAGGCACGTTTTGATATACATGAAATACCACAATATTCCTATATACTATATAGTATGGCTACTTCTGCTTTCCGTAGAAGAAACAGAAACTGTGTGCAAGTTTGGATCTTTCAGGCCACTTCTGGTGAGCAAGTTACACTCTTCTATCAGTAACTGACATAAATCAAACTGAACATTTATAATAACAATAAGCATTTTGTTTTTGCTAAACCATCACAAGAAGCCATGAAACTAACTGAGAAACAGCTCGTAATGCACATTACTCCAATGGCAGCTTTTCAGTTACAAAGCCATCATTCTCTTTAAAGTCAGATTAAAAAGATGAAATAATTCATTGTGAATGAAAAGCATGCTGTAGTGGTTAACACATTTGCTTTACATATAAGACATCCCCAGTCTGACACTGAGGAGACATAAATCCAGCCTTGGGTGGGTGAGTGGGAGGGGTTATAAACCAGTGTATTCTTAGTGCAGGGCCCAGGCCTGTATGTTGTGTCAGGAAGGGCATCTGGTACAGAAACTGTGCCAAATCAAGTATGTGGATCCATCTGCTGTGGTGAAACCTCGGGGAATGAGGAAGCAGCTGAAAGATGATACATTGGTTAAACTAAAACTCCTGTTTGGCTTCAAAGTCGTGTAATGTTTTACACTGTGTGAGTTCTTTTGGAAAATAACATCTGTATTTTGACTAATATCTTATTATTCTAACTTTTATACTTATTTTTCTGCTCCTATTTTGGCATTATTTTCATACATCTTACTGATATTTCAAGAGTCAATTTGCAGTAACTTTTTTGTCCATCTTGGCAGGGAGAGCGAGGCTTGGAAGGGCCACGGGGACCCAGAGGACAGCCGGGTGCTGGAATCAAAGGAGACAAGGTGGAGTTTAAAGAGGCCTTAACTAAGGCGCCTGCTGAAAAGCCTTCACACAGCCATGAAGAGAAAGCCGGAGTCCTGTTGTGAAGAAGGCCATAAGTTGGCAGAGCCACGGATGAATGCATTCAGTGCAGTGTTATGTAGGAGGTCACAGTCCACAGATGATGAATCAAGGTCAAAGCATGGATAGTGTAGGAGGAGCGCAGTTTCACTGCTTGTGCTGATGAATGTGGAAAAGTTAGCCTGCAGTCAGGTACATTCAGACATAGACATAAAGGTAAAGGTTTGTCTTTCAGGATGTGTTTGTAGAGCTTCACAGCCATCTGGCAGCATTTTAGCTCACAGACTTACAGACAAAGAAAGGCTGAGTTGATTTTTAGCTATGTAATTCTTTCTGCTACATGAAAAATCATTTCCCCCCCAAAAAAACTTTTTCGTTGTGATTTACACGGGTGTTCTCGACACCGATGTTGCTGACAGTTTTACCGTGGGCTTTGTAGTGAAGTTTATTGGAGGTAATCACAAAGTTTTCATGCAGTAATGACAAACACCGCCTGCAGGGTTCTCTGCATTACCATCATATATTTGTGATGTGATTATAGCATGTGACAGATAAAAGGAAGTGAGGCAAAAGGAGCAGATGTCATCAAGTGTGGCCTATATTATTAATTCATTAAAATGCAGCGCTATAGAATTGTATACAGATGGGTGTTTTCCACATATAATAAATCACATTTCAGTGTGAGGCACTGTCAACCTATTAACATTTACATGTTGTTATCTGAACTTGTAGGGGGATTTTGGGCCACCGGGTCTTCCAGGGCTTGTCGGTCTCCCAGGACTAGGCATACAGGGTGAGAAGGCAAGTGTTGGACTCATAATATGATTCCCACAGTGGCTCTAATACATTGATTTTTTCATGTTTTTATAATCACAGTGGGCTTATATTGATTTTTTTTAATAGTTTTTTTTAATTGTTACTGTCACCATCCATGTTTTGACTTGTTAATGTAAGGCAATAGTGATGAACTGACAATTATCAATAACATAATGAGGAAAATGTATTGTTTAAGTAAGATACCATATGCAATATGACAGAAGTTTGTAGTTTATCAATGATTCTCAATCCAAGCGAAGCCCTTTTTTAGTGCTAAGGAGCGTGCAAACATTCCTGCCTGTGCACTACTGGCTCTGTTGTGCTGGCTCCGGGTCCAATGTGTAACTGATGCTACCAACATTAACAGGACGCTTACAGCCTCTTTGTCTGGGTTTCCGGTGTTCTGACAAAATGTCCTACTTTGTCAAAACATCTTACCGTAGCGTAAATTTATAGTCATGTCAATCAATCTGTGCTACCTTATCAGAATATACTGCCTTACGTGGTTTATGCCTCCATCGTACATATCTATAGGTAGGACGCTTTGATGGCCAAATCACACTTATCAAAACGTGCTTCCTGCTTGGATTTATACAGTAAATAAAATGACCAATGTCAAGGTTCTTAGAAATTAAACAACGTTATCACTCAATTAACAAGTATGTAGTGCAATATTACTTTCTTCGACATAACAACGGAGCGTGGTGTCCACTAACTGCAGGAGGACTAAAATTAATTGACAAGGTTTACACTGTATGCCAGTTTACAGAAGTTTAGAAGTACTAAATCAAGACTTGAAATATGACTTCAATTGAGACTCCAAATTGGAGTATTTTTGCACAAATGAACGCATGTTAGCTTGAAAAGTTAACAAATTGACAACAGCTTAAGGAAAACAAGTATCAACTGTAATAAACTGTCAGTAAGAACAAGTAGGAGAGCTTGATAGGTAGGGTGTTTTGTCAGAACACCGGCAATGCGCAGAATTACCAAAATTAGAGAGGGGATAACCTAACATATGAAACAGGAAAAAACTGCTGTGTTTATTCCACCAAAGTAACTGTATTCTAATTATCATCTATTTAAGCGGTAACTGTAACAGAATACAGTTACTCATATTTTGTATTTTAAATACGTAACGCCTGTTCGTGTATTCTGTAACTCCCCAATACTGACCACAGTAAACAATAATTCTGCCAAGATCTTCATTGTAGCACGTTCATTGAGAACAGGTCAATCTGACATTAGCATTTAGCTTAAATCATGCCCGTGCCAAAATAGAACACCTTCAAGCTGCTAGCATCAGTACAGGGAGTGCAGAATTATTAGGCAAGTTGTATTTTTGAGGAATAATTTTATTATTGAACAACAACCATGTTCTCAATGAACCCAAAAAACTCATTAATATCAAAGCTGAATGTTTGTGGAAGTAGTTTTTAGTTTGTTTTTAGTTTTAGCTATTTTAGAGGGATATCTGTGTGTGCAGGTGACTATTACTGTGCATAATTATTAGGCAACTTAACAAAAAACAAATATATACCCATTTCAATTATTTATTTTTACCAGTGAAACCAATATAACATCTCCACATTCACAAATATACATTTCTGACATTCAAAAACAAAACAAAAACAAATCAGCGACCAATATAGCCACCTTTCTTTGCAAGGACACTCAAAAGCCTGCCATCCATGGATTCTGTCAGTGTTTTGATCTGTTCACCATCAACATTGCGTGCAGCAGCAACCACAGCCTCCCAGACACTGTTCAGAGAGGTGTACTGTTTTCCCTCCTTGTAAATCTCACATTTGATGATGGACCACAGGTTCTCAATGGGGTTCAGATCAGGTGAACAAGGAGGCCATGTCATTAGTTTTTCTTCTTTTATACCCTTTCTTGCCAGCCACGCTGTGGAGTACTTGGACGCGTGTGATGGAGCATTGTCCTGCATGAAAATCATGTTTTTCTTGAAGGATGCAGACTTCTTCCTGTACCACTGCTTGAAGAAGGTGTCTTCCAGAAACTGGCAGTAGGACTGGGAGTTGAGCTTGACTCCATCCTCAACCCGAAAAGGCCCCACAAGCTCATCTTTGATGATACCAGCCCAAACCAGTACTCCACCTCCACCTTGCTGGCGTCTGAGTCAGACTGGAGCTCTCTGCCCTTTACCAATCCAGCCACGGGCCCATCCATCTGGCCCATCAAGACTCACTCTCATTTCATCAGTCCATAAAACCTTAGAAAAACCAGTCTTGAGATATTTCTTGGCCCAGTCTTGACGTTTCAGCTTGTGTGTCTTGTTCAGTGGTGGTCGTCTTTCAGCCTTTCTTACCTTGGCCATGTCTCTGAGTATTGCACACCTTGTGCTTTTGGGCACTCCAGTGATGTTGCAGCTCTGAAATATGGCCAAACTGGTGGCAAGTGGCATCTTGGCAGCTGCACGCTTGACTTTTCTCAGTTCATGGGCAGTTATTTTGCGCCTTGGTTTTTCCACACGCTTCTTGCGACCCTGTTGACTATTTTGAATGAAACGCTTGATTGTTCGATGATCACGCTTCAGAAGCTTTGCAATTTTGAGACTGCTGCATCCCTCTGCAAGATATCTCACTATTTTTGACTTTTCTGAGCCTGTCAAGTCCTTCTTTTGACCCATTTTGCCAAAGGAAAGGACGTTGCCTAATAATTATGCACACCTAATATAGGGTGTTGATGTCATTAGACCACACCCCTTCTCATTACAGAGATGCACATCATCTAATATGCTTAATTGGGAGTAGGCTTTCGAGCCTATACAGCTTGGAGTAAGACAACATGCATGAAGAGGATGATGTGGACAAAATACTCATTTGCCTAATAATTCTGCACTCCCTGTATTTGTTTTTTGCAGACCTACTAATAAATAAATAAAGAAGCATCTGCTTTGAGCTACTTTTTCCCTATTCTTTGATAACAAATGACAGAAAATATGATTACATGGTGTTGCTTTATTAATACAAGCTTTTGATCAACAATCATAATTTAACCAACATGATGCAGAAGTGCATACAAATTCATGCTCTGACACAATAACCACAGCTAGTGGAAACTGTTGGCTGCTGACAGCTTAGCCAAAGAGTTTTTCACTGTCATCAAAACATCAGCTAATTGCTATCAGAACAGGTCTGGTTCCAGTTCACCATTCACTCACTTGTGGAAGAGAGGGAGACAGGTGTGCTCTCACACTGGGCTTTGTGTACAGCTGAAGTTATTTAAAGAAAAGGCTTCATAATGGGACTGAAAAAGTCTCCATTAATCACCTGATTATAGAAAATAATAAACCAGCCTACTGGAAGAAGAAAAACTTTTCATGCTAAACTGTTTTTAATTTTAATATGTGTTTAAACCAGAAACATATATTGCACTGAACCAATGAAATCATTTAAATTTTGTGTTAGAAGAAAAGTTTGCCTCCTTCTGATGTCCAAGAAAAAATTCTAATTACTCTGCCTTCAGCAAAAACACTCCCTGTTTACAGATTCCATTCAGGCTTCTTTTAATTACTGCATTTATTCATACCTGCAGGGCATAGAGGGTCCAAGGGGGCCACCGGGAAGCAGAGGTCCACCAGGAGAAGGCATGCCTGGGCCCAAGGTTTGTACATATGCTCAAAATCTTAGTGGTAATAACAAGGGGTCAGGATTTCTATGTGGAGGCCACAGAGTTTATAGTTGGAACTGGATCATATGACCCTGAAACGTCACATAGTTAAGTGGTATAATGCTTAGCAATGATGACTTAAACTGCAGGATCTGGCAAGCTGATTAATGATTTGATAGCCAAGCAAGCAAGGCTGATGCTTTTAGTCACATTTATCTCTATTGTACGTGTTCTGCTCTCAGCACTGAAGACAGAAATTAAAGGTTAACCTACAATTGGAGCGATACTGTATATCCACATAGATTATCAAGTGTACAACTGGGTGAGGATGTTAAATCAAAGTAAATTGAATGCTAAACTGACCAGGTACTCAGTCCGTCCTGTATTTTAAGCTGTTATGTAAACTTTCATTGCAAGTCTTCCTGGTGTCTCAGCATAAACGCTGGTGTGACCAGGCCTGTACAAAATAATGCCAGCAAGTATATTTTCTTAAAAAATACGTGGCTCTCTGGTAATAGTCCGCTTAGCAAATATTAACAATACTGGTGTAAGTGTTTTAGTAATTACGACAAGATGTGAAGATGTTATTGCCTAACACAGGGAGACCAAGGGTTTCCAGGTGAAATTGGTGCTCCAGGGGAGAGAGGGGCTGGAGACCCTGGAGCTAAGGTGAGTTGAAACCATTTGGTAAAAACCCACATCAGCAGCAGTTATCAGTATACATTATTTAAAGTATTAAACATTCCCTCCATAAACTCATACAGAGCCACCAATCTGTCCTCAGGGTGAACCAGGATCATCAGGAATGCCAGGTTTGCCTGGGCTTCCAGGGGAGGATGGAGCCCCTGGACAGAAGGTAGTTTGAAGATGTTTTAACCTGAGCAAACGCAAAATGCAGTTTTTAAATGATCATTTTATTTATTAAGGGAAAAAGCTATCCAAATCTATCTCGCTGTACATGGTAATTAAATTTTCTGTTGTATCAAAAAATCCCTTAAGTAAAACCTGTCTGATCAAGTGAAGTAGGCTAAAAGGTCTCAAGAACCAATGCAGCATCCCATGATATATAGAAATTTTCTAAAGATAGTTGACATCTATCAGTTTGGGAAGGATTATATATCCATTTCTAAGGCTTTAGGACTCAATCAAACCACATTGAGCTCCATTATGAACAATGGTGGTATGATTGTCTGGGGATTTGCTCTTTTAGGAGCTGGACAACTTGCCTTAATTGATGAAACCATGAATTCTGCTATCTGTGAGAAAATCCTGAAGAGAATGTCCAGCCATCAGTTCATATCCTGAAGCTCAAGCCCACTTGGCTTACTCTGAATCACTCAAAAACAACCAAATGAAGGTTTTGGGTTTTTGAAAAGTCTCCAATTAAAAAGTTTGTGCAAAGAGTGAGCCAAGATTCTTCTGCATTGATATGAAAGACTCTGAAGAACTGCAATTCAGCAACTGCCAGTTGCTGAATTGCAGTTCTTACTAACAAGGGTGTTACAACCAGGTTAGCAATATCTATTATTACATTTTGTTTGATGATGTAAAACATGTAAGTATGACAAATAGGCAAAACATTAAAAAAAACAAAAACAGGATGGGGCCAAATACTTGGATGCATGTGTGTCTTTAGGGCGAGCCCGGAGCTATTGGCCTAAGAGGGCCAGATGGCGCTCCTGGAATTGGTATCCAAGGTGAAAAGGTAAAAAAGTAATATTCCATATTTCATTTTCCTGCAAGTCAGTAAGTAAGTCAGACCAGTGAGTATATTCCTGATGTGACCTTCAAGGGTGACCAAGGCCAAAGAGGAATCAGAGGCTTGACTGGGCCGCCAGGCATTGCTGGACCCTCAGGACCAAAGGTGAGCAATCATTAGGCCATCATTAACATTTACCTGGAAAGAGATAATGAGAAAATATCCTCTGTACGTTTTTGGTCTTAACCAGTTTTCATACAATAAACTTTGTCAGGGAGAACCAGGAGCGCAAGGCAGGCTGGGTTTGCCTGGTCCTCCAGGACGCTTCATCACTGGACCCAAGGTATAAGATTCAGTTTTACTGAGCCATCAGTGTAAGACTGCGGAGATTCGTCATGTTTTCTTCACATTTTCACAAAATATGTGGTTATTATTTTAGGTTGTTCCAAGACTCTTTGTAGAAAGAAACATTGATTCTCCTGATGCACGTAAACTTGTTATTGGCATTATTGTTATTGTACTACATACATACTACATTATTGTAGAATCTCTGCTGTGATTTGGCACTATATAAATAAAACTGAATTGAATTGAATTAGTATGTTTTGTTCGTAGCATTAACCCATTATTAAACAATATTATCAGTGGTAGAAGTCTTTAATTTGCTTCTAAGTAGCAACAGCACAGTTGCACAATGTTCTACATTTTATATTGTATATACAGTGTCTATTAAAGTTAACCTTTTTATTTTAGATGTACAACATCCATGTTGCACATCTATGTACAACCTTCTGTACTAAGGGGCAGCTTTGTTACTAAAAATGTGTTGTAGGGTGATCCTGGTCCAAATGGCCCTCCTGGTCCAGTTGGGGAGACTGGCTATGGACTTCCTGGTCCTAAGGTAAAACTGATATTATTATTCTCTGGTTGAAAAAGAAATACACATATAAATATGTATTGCATTTCTATTGGGTGCCTGCCTGTAGAAACAAGCATGAGTCAGATTTTCGAACAAACACATTTAAACATGTGCTGAGTGCGTCCAAATCTGGAAAAGAATCAATAATCAAACAAGTAATGAGGGGCAGATCAGGAAACACGTGTTTGTGCTTTCATCATCAAGGCCATTTACAGTCCATCTAGAAAGAACAGAGAATATGTCAAAAATTAGGATGGGAAGCACAGCTGTACATCCTGTCATGCTTTCCATATGCTAACATTTGCTGAAAATCTCAGCTAATAAAATGCTACAACCTGTTTTTATGTTTTGCTCAATACTTAACCCTCTCAGGCTCAAATTAAGTTTTTGTTGCTAATGCACAAAAGAATACCTGCAGTGGTACTTCTAAGTAAAAAAAACCTCATAAAATATGTATGTGGAGTAATCAGGTTGTTAGCTTTTACTTGTTGCAAATCTGCAACGCCTGCCTTGAGAGGGTTAATATAAGGGACCAAGCAAAGGAGCATATGTGTCCATTTATGTGCATATTCCACTTTAGTTTGTTTTGCAAGTCTGTAAATCTCTTTGTATCCTTTGTATGAATGAATTATTGATTCCTATGTATCTGCCTCCTGTAGGGTGACCGAGGAGATCGAGGCCCTCCAGGCCCATTTGGTCCCAAAGGAGACGGCTATCCTGGCCCCATGGTGAGGAGCTGATTTAGACAATGACATATGTCTCCTCATAAATCTGTACAGCCATACCTTTCATCTGCATACTATATCTAGTCCTCCATCCATCTAGCATTTGCCTCTCTTGTACTGCCGCTCAGTTCCAACCCTCTATCAATCAGTGAGACATTTATAACCCAACTTTACAGTAGGTGGCCCTTACACTTATCCTGAGTATGTTTCCTTTAACTTAAACCAGAGGGAGATGAAATTAACATGACTTTCATTAAGGGCAGTAAGAATAAAGGTGGTGCCTTAAAAAAATAAGAAAAAAAATCACTTACTATATTTTACTTTCTCATTGAGGGTTGGATATGAAGATTGAAACCAAATGTTTGGTCTGTAAACCAGATGCTTAGCTTACCTTAGCATAAAGTCCGGGAACAATGAGAAGCCGCTAACCTGGTGCTGTCCAAAGGTAACAAAATCCCCCTGTGGTGCTAACTGTTCCAATTTTTACACATTAAATCCTGTTTTATTGCATTATTTTATAAAAGCCAGACAATTTCTTATTCAATTTCAAGTATTATACTCTGCTTGTTTCAGAGTACAATATTAACTTACTCTTCTTTCTGGAAATCCATACTTAAGTTAGCTTTTTGCTTTTTCAGGGTCCTCCTGGGCTGCCTGGACTTCCAGGAGAACCTGGGCCGGAGGGAGTGGGCGTTCCTGGACCGAAGGTGAGAATGTGGATCCATAAGATAGAACTTTCCAGCGTGCATTTCTTTCAAATGTCAGTGTAAAGTTGGGTCTTTGTTTTAAAAAAGTTGAGAATTATAGTAAGGTTACAGTAGGTTTCCACACTTTCCAGCAGACTTTGTGGTTTGTACAAAGGTCCCAGTATAGTGATGTGTTGGTAATTTGCAGGTCTACATAGTCATTTTAAAAATATGTCTACACACTAAAGCTATATGAAATCAATTCACTTCCATTTTCAAATCAATTTTATTTATATAGCACCAAATTACAACAACAGTTGATGTGCTTAAAATTGTAAGGTAATGACGAAACAGTACTGCAGAAAAACCCCAACATTAAGACAATACCCTATCAGCACACACTTGGCAACACTGGGAAGGAAAAAACATAGGAACTATGCTAAAGGACCAGCAACAGCACAAACATGAATAACAGAAGCCCACATTAACAGTTGTTGCTGTTTATGACGCTTCCCGCAGGTTCAGTATACAATTATAACATGTAGACATGCGGTCTGCAAAGCTCCTGGATCTGTCATACAGTATTGTGATGATAGTTAGTCACTGCTTATAAACATTATGGAATTCATTATTGGTTTGAATGCAAAATTCAATCAAAAATGTCCCATGTTTCAAAAATCTTGTAGGATGTAAACCTTATATGACATAGATGGTTCTTTCTGTGAGGTCAGAATTTAGAGCCAAAGCCATTGTCAAGTCCTGGTAAGATGAATTTCCAAGTTGTGTTTGAATCTGCACTGAAGATAAGTGAGATTATCTCACCATGGAAAGATTTGGTCTTTTGTTTAGGGAAGCTAATTAAGGGAAACACGATTTTAGTCAGTGCACGAGTTTGTTTGACAGATTGTAAATTGCTGTGCTGTCAGTGTTCATCTATCTTTGCTGTGCATTCATCTTTGCAGGGCGATATTGGATTTCGAGGGTTGCCTGGTTTACCAGGACTTCCAGGTGAAGGCCTCCCAGGACCTCTGGTAAATTTAAAACCTTTACATTTTTCAAATCTTTAACCTCTGCTGTTTTAAGCAACTCCCTTTTACCTGTTTTGTAATCAGAAATATTATAATATTATTCATTTTTATTTGGTTTTTTATTTGGTTTATGGGAACATGAGCCGAGGACAACATTCTAAGATGTTTACTTAAGAGGAGCCTTTTTCAAATTTCTCCTAAGTACTGCCAGATGGTTGTGACTGAGTTACATTCTCTGAAGAATAACAGGTTGAAAAAAAAAACACAGTGCATCGTCTTCTGTGCAAACATGCCCACAACTGGGCTGCTTGTTCATTTTTTGGTGGCATTTATCGTGATTTTTCCAACAGCACTGTGACACATGGGTGCAGGGTGTGAATCTCCACAGACATATGTGTCTGATGAGAAACACTTGGCCTAACAGGCCTTACTAAAAGAACACCCGGCACCCCGCATGTCCTCACATATCATATCCAGATTCCCCACAGGCTTCAGGCCACTGTCTGTGCAGGTCCGAGCTCTGTCAAAGTCATGCAGCAGTAGGCAGGTTTTAATTGAAGACGCAAATAATAGGAAAAAATGGGAAAGCAGAGCACACTGACACTTATCAGCTCTTGTCCGTGCTGAGAAAATGGTGATGTGAAACATTCACAACAACACTGGTAACCTTGAAGTTGCTGCTCTTTATTACAAGAATACAAAGTGTGTTTCATACTCTTATAGATAAAGTAAATTTTTTGTTGGGTTGAGTTATTAATTGCACATGTGATATATATAGCTGCTATTGCCTTTTCTCACATTATGAAGTCAACCCAAACAGGAAACGTATTACAGTCAAAATTTTTTGTGGGTCATGACATCAGATAATTTCTTGGATTAAGCTGTTTTCACAGATGCACTGCAGCCCAGAAATCGAGTTGTCATAGCAGCATACAGACAACAAAGCATTCAAAGTAGAGGAGTGTACAGATGTCACACATGCATGTGCAAGATTGAGTTGTGTATGTTTTCTAATCAAAATCAGTAATCTTATTTTACTTATTTTCTTTTTTTTAAGCCATTCAAGAAAAATTGAGGATATTTTGCCAACTTTAAGCTTTAATACTGAACACAGACAAGAGAAAACACATTACTGAATTCACTTTGGAGTTTGATGATAACTGGTAGCTGCACGTGACTTGAATTTGCTGTAGTCATGACTAGTTGACATTCAGTCATGACTACAGCAAAAGGCTTAAGTAATAGAGTATTGTTCCTGGCTTTTTTAATAACATTCCACCTGACAGGTGTCTCCCTGCCTACACCTCGCCACAGGTGGAGCCTGTATACTTATGTGAACAGCAAGTCAGCAGGTCTGCTGCCTTGACCCCAGTAACTGTGCCATTTGTATGGCTGCAACAAATATTTCTTTCATAAATTACAAATCTGCTTTTTTGTCACATTGTAGCTATTTTGTAACTGACCTTGAGCTGTAGTTATATAAGCAACATGTTTTGACTTGCAGGGTAACCCTGGGAGACCTGGTCCACCTGGGCCAACAGGTCCTCAAGGGCAAGGAGTTCAAGGGCCAAAGGTAGGCTGTAATTTATTGTCCTTGATAGACATTCACATATCTATAAAATATCAAGACATCCAGGGCTCTGTGTACTACCTAAACCTGTAAGTATCTATCACAAGCTGTAACACAACTGCCTTGTGTGTTTGATTCAGGGTGAACAGGGGGCCCAGGGTGTGGTAGGACCAAGAGGAATACCTGGAGAAGGCTTTCCTGGAGCTAAAGTCAGTTACTGTGTTACCCGGGACTGAATGTGGGGTTGTGAGCATTTATAATTCTTTGAGTGCTGATGTTTTGCAATGTGGTGTGCAACAGGGTGATCGAGGTTTGACAGGGGAGAGGGGGCTGAAGGGGATCAAAGGAGATGTAGGAGACCCTGGAACCCCAGGGCAACCTGTGAGTGACGCTAATGATTCCTTCATGTCTCACTTTGTTGTGTTCTGTTTTGTGATGGCTGGGGAGAGGGCTCCAACCCCTGAACCTGCTCCTATTCTGCTTGTTATCGCTACTGACATTTGTCTGCCCCATGAAACTGGAAGATTTGCAGAAACAGTGACACTTTGTGAATAAACGTTTTTTAATATTTTTGATCCTAGGGCCGACTCGGTGCCAAAGGTGAAGCTGGCCTCACTGTGAGTGTCATGTGTTCATATCTGTATCGTTTTACTTTTTGTGATTATCCATATGCTTATATTGTGTATTCATTGCAGAGAGAAGACGTCATTCGATTGATCAAAGAGATCTGTGGTAAAATATCTTTTGATAGCATAAATATTGTAGTAGATTTAATTTCTCAATGAAAGCCACTGTGTCATCTGATCTGTAAAGTGCTGGATCCAGTTCCACAGACTGGAACTCATCAATGTGACATTTCCGCCATGATCTCATATGTTGATGTGATGTGATTCTAGGATGTGGGATCAAGTGTAAGGAGAGGCCTATGGAGCTGGTGTTTGTCATTGACAGCTCAGAGAGTGTGGGGCCTGAGAACTTTGAAATCATCAAGGACTTTGTGAATGCATTAGTGGACCGGGTAACAGTGGGCCGAAACGCCACCAGGATTGGCCTGGTCCTGTACAGCCTTGAGGTGAGAACTGTATTCAACTTGGCCCGCTATGTCACCAAACAGGATGTCAAGAATGCAATCAGAAACATCCCATATATGGGAGAGGGCACCTACACTGGTACCGCTATCCGCAAGGCGACGCAGGAGGTCTTCCATAGTTCACGTTTGGGAGTAAGCAAAGTGGCCATCGTGATTACTGATGGGCAAACCGACAAGCGAGAACCAGTGAAGCTGGATATAGCTGTGCGAGAAGCACACGCTGCCAATATTGAGATGTTTGCCCTGGGGATCGTTAACACCTCAGACCCAACGCAGGCCGAATTCCTGAAAGAACTGAATCTAATCGCATCTGATCCAGACACGGAGCACATGTTCCTCATTGATGACTTCAACACCCTGCCAGGTAAGAGGCATTTTCTTTACTTACCCTTAATATGAGTCTTTGTTAATGAGTTGAGTTGCTTGCTGATTGTATTCTGATTATATTCCTATAGAACAGGAATGATGTCTTTGTAAAAAGCAACATAAATGTGATTTTCGGTGATTTATTACAGCTAACTGTAATAAAGCATTCTTCAGCAGCATCCTTCACAAAATGTGAAGAATTGACTGAAGTATTGTGATAATATCCCTAAGGAACTGAGACAAGAATTCTAAAATTAAAATAAAATAATATCCTCTGGCAAATTAGTTGTATTCATTCAGCACAGCCAAAATAGCATGAAAAAACCCCCGTAATGGCACAAAATGTCCCCAGGATTACCTTAGGGATGTCGCATTGTGAGTTGCCTGGTGATTCCCGCCTGTAGTGAACCAATTTTTAAAAAATAGATTTTTCCATTTTTATACGGATCCATTTATATGTGAAGTGCTTGTGTGACTTGAAATCTACAATTTTTGTGTTATATTATTAAAAAATCATATCTTAACTTATATCTTATACAAGCTATTTTAGACACCTATTTAGCGCACGTTTATGTACCCTATAGTTACATTTACTTTTTTTTTTTAACAATGCACCAAGTCTAACTACAGATATGCAAGTCACATATACTCATTATTATTTAATCTAGGCAGAATAACCTCATAGTGGTTTCAAATCTCATTAGCGTTCTGATCTTCCACTGTTAGTTGGTTAGTTTGTGGTTAGCCCTACTGTCTGTGGCAATCCATAATTTAGCATTCTATGTTGATGTGAGTGACAATTTGAAGAAATAATGGATTATGCATCTTCAATAACACTTCTGAAGAGCTTAACCTAAACCAGCCAGCTACTGTACTTTTGCACACTTAGCCAGTTTGGTTTCACTGTAGCTTTGCACGTTACTGGAGCAAAAGTAGGCATTATTATAATGAATGTAGTGTGTTCACGACCCGGAATCTGCTAATTAGCAGAAGGCAAAGCTTTATAAAGGCATGGGCGATAGGAATGTTTATTTCTCAAGTTTTATCTGTTACTGGCACTAAATGAAGTATATTAGTATTCCACCTCTGCATATGACCTGTATGTTTGTTTGTGCACAAAATTAATGCAAAGCCATCTGATAGTTAGAAATTTAACAGAAAAGAATTCCTAAAAAAATCTTTTAGGCTATGTCTGGCGAGCGAATAGTGACAAAACAGTAATTAGTTAAATCCTTTTTCCTAGTTCCTAACTTCTGTGTCTTTGTGTCACAGCCCTCGAATCCAAGCTGGTCAGCCAGTTCTGTGAAGATGAGAATGGAGCCCTAATATATAACAGAATAACTAATGGCTACAACGGCTATGGAAACAATGGTTATAATGGGAACAAAAATTTAATCAATGGAAAGTATGCTACTGGTGGCTATGGGTACAGGCCTGTGACCCAACCGGAAGTAGAGAATGGACGTCAGACTGGTATCAACACTGGTATCAGCACACACAGCCATGGAGGAATGATAGAGACCACCCAGCATGAGATTAAAGGATCCAACAAAGTACATGTATGAAAACAAGAATACATCTTTATATGTACATTACACACATTTATTATTCTAACAACTGGTTTCTGTTTTTTTCCTCAATAGGAAGGAGGGGTGCAGCGTGGGGACACATTTACCCACAGCACCTCAGACAAACATCTCTCTCCATCCAGGGAACACTCTTCATCGTCATCATCATCTTCATCCACAAGCATAAGTACAACATCCTCCGGTGTTTCTGTACAGTATGTACCTGTACCAAGGCCAGTTCTTCCCAAAGGTATATGAAGTCCAATACTCTGCTCTACTTTTCTATCTTTCTTATGAGCAAAATTATTTTTATTACAGAGATCCAAAATAAATAAATTCCCTCACTGCAAAGACATACCATGAGCAAAAATTCAGTTAGGACCTCAATATTTAAAAGACAATACACATACTATGTGTATCTGCCCTCACATACATATGAACTCGATTGATGTCCCATTCATAAACAATAGGGTTTAATATGACATTCAATTCAGTTTTATTTATACAAGGCCAAATCACAACAACAGTCGCCTCAAGGTAGACCCTACAATAATACATGCAGAGAAAAACCCAACAATCATATGATCCCCTATGAGCAAGTGGTTTGGCAACAGTGGGAAGGAAAAACTCCCTTTTAACAGGAAGAAGCCTCCAGCAGAAACAGGCTCAGGGAGGGGCGGCCAGATGCCACGACCGACTGGGGTGAGAGAAGGAAGACAGGATAAAAGACATTGGCCAAACCTTTGCAGCTGTTTCAACTCTTCTGGAAAGGTCCAATAAAGTGCGACTCTCAGTGTGACTGTGGCCCAAGGTGTTACAATCAATGCAGTATATTTACAAGGTTAAATAGAGCTAAAGGTTAGCAATAAGTTAGCTAGCTAGTTGACATGTTAAAATGATATGTCACGCTATAACTAAACTATTTTTTTTCTAAATGTACATTATCCTTAATTAAGGACACGAGAGGAGGATAATACTTTATTTATCACATGATAGGAAAATTCTTTATCTTTTAATAACTTTGGACTAATGGCAGCTTTCAGAGTTACTTAAAATACTTAAAATGGACCTAAAATGATACGCCACCTCATGGCCACAGTATTTTTTTGTGACATGAATATTTTTTGTAAGAACCTGCAAACAGATGTTAATGTCAACAACCGAAATGAATAATGGCACAGAAAATTACTTATGATATCAGATAATTACTGAAATCCAAACCTCTGCCTTCAGTGTGGGGGTGGTACATAATAATCCGTTCATGTTTAAATGTTTTCTGTGTTTTGCACCCTGTTATATTTTTGTCCGTATAGTGCTGATAGCAGTATAGTATAGTGCTGATAAGGGATAGTGACACTGGGGCATTAAACGAATAGTCAGCAATCTCAGTTTTGAGATGGCTGCAAATGTGGTGTGATGACACCTGATGGAGTAGATGAAGCTCCTTTGGAGTTCTAGTCCAGTGTGCTTTGAGTACAGGCAGCAGAAAGGGAGCAGCTTTCGTTGATGTGGCCTTTCTGCTGTGTGCGCAGCAAGGTGAAGAACAGGGAAGCCAATTATTTTTGATGCAGTGTGGCTGATTTTGTGCAATCTGCTCTTTTCTGACAGCATGGTGAAGAAACGGAGCAGAAAGGGCCACTCTGAGGTTAGATTAGGTGGAAACGAGTTCTCTCATTCATATGACATCTTCTCCTGCAGAGACTGTCCCCTTGGACCCCCGCTGTGGCTTGGTTCTGGACCAAGGCACGTGCAGGGACTACAGCATCCGCTGGTACTATGACAAACAAGCAAACGCGTGCGCCCAGTTCTGGTACGGAGGCTGCAATGGCAACAAAAATCGATTTGACACAGAGGACGAGTGCAAGAGGACATGTGTGGAAGTCAGATCAACTGGTATGCTCTCATGATTTATGTCAGCCATATTTTTGTCTTTTATGTCTTTCACACCTTGCTGCTTTATTTGCCTATTTCATGACTGAAATATTGAGGCTTTGACACTCCGCTTCGATCCAAATGTTTGGGAGTATTGACTTTCTCATATATTTTTTTTCCAGGTGGCTGAGTGAGGGCATCCGTCACACATCTGCCTACATTTCGAGGAGGGGCAGCTATGACCAGCCATTTTTCACAGGGTTATGTGAAGTTTTAGCATAATTCTCAGGCATATACATGTACACTGATGTTCTGTATCATCTCCACATTTTTGCCTCCTCCTCCAGGATCTCTTGTAATTACAGTGAAAAAAAGGAACGTAGCATGGATAGATAGGGCAGGAGATCATCCGTCTTCTCTCAGGAATACAGATGAGGGCTGGCTCGTAGCGTGTTAGGAGTTCCAGAGGACTTGACATACCCACAGATCATTTTTTTCATACAAAGCCTGAGTGCTGCAAACGTGTTGAAAAGATGGACTATAACTAATAACTCCAGTGCTTCATGACTTGTCATATAGATTTAATTTCCTTACTCAATCACTCTGAGGTCTATTAGTGCATATTCACAAAAAACTAAAAACACACAGTAGAGATGAAGCTTCTCATCCCTTGTATCGATCAAATATAGTTTTTTTTTTCTTTTCATATATATGATTCCTAACTTTATGGAATCTTTTTGAGCATTTGAATGTGTTTTTTCTTAGATTTACTGAATGAAAAATGTTTACACTGTTTCACTTCACAAGCTGTAACAATAATGGAAATACATGCATGTATACTCACACACACTGCCCTCTACTGGGTAACAAGTATTAATGTCATAACTGACGTCTGCTGTATGAGCAGAAAACCTACTGTTGAGCACCCCATCTTTGTTGCAAGGCTATACTGACTGCATTCATACATACTGTACTAAGTGCTACATGGTCATCATTTAATATCAAACATTTTTTAATTAATCATTTCTAAAGTAATATGTGTAAAATGCACCAACGTTATTGTATAAACATGATTTGGAGTATGGGGGTATTTTTTCTAAAATAAAGCTGACTTTTATTCTTTTCCAATGTCTATATTTTATTTAAGCCTTCCTAAAAATCCCAAAATTGATCATATAAAAAGTGTCCTAACATCGGCATTTGTAGTATTTATTAATATTATTAGGAGAAACATTTTGACTGAGGATGTTTAAAGTTTGGAACATGTTTCATGTTATCAGTGCGTCGATTCAACGGTTCATCAAGGCTCATAATAAAACCAAATTGCTTTTAGCGTAGCAGTTCATGGTTCTTGATGGTTAATGGTTCAGATATGAACATTAACATAGGCTTTCATAGACTGAATATAAAAGATGGAATGCTCTGTGACTATTTTCATGATGACTTCATGAGCTCCATCAATTATGTTAAGTCACATTAAATACAACATGAAATTATTTTTGTAAATGTTGGTCAGCATTGGTAAGAAAGGAGAGTAAATCAGGTAATGTACCAAGAGTGGGTGGTGTCCATTGGTTTCACAGTCAAATCATCTCCACAGTTGGGATGCCCCATTTGAAAAGGGTAAAACTTTGTTTGTGATCACTGCTGGCTTTATTATTACCGCAGCCCTGTAACCATTTATATTTGTGTTGAAAAACACCAGAATCTGGGCAATGTTCTTCTGACGATACGCGATCATAGGGAAAAAAACCTCTGCATTGGCGCTGGTACAGAATATAAATAGCTTCCTGTTTAAACTTCTTCTAAGTGATCGCTAAGGGTTTTACATCTTTCTGTTGCAACATTCTCCTCTCTGTAATCGGTTATATATTGAAATGCCTGTACATGTCTTCAACCTGGGCATGCTTTGTGTGCCAGGTTACAAAGGCCCTGGTGGGTGACCGACCGAAACAACTCCATCTTTTATAAAACAAGTAAGCACCCAACGAGAATAAGGGGCCAGTCAGAGTAAAATATAATTTAATTTTGATCCACTTTCCCCAACAGTAGTCCCTTAATACCCTGGACAAATGGCTACTTAAATGTGATTTCAATATGGTGTAAGTGTGCATAATTAACCTCCTGTGGCTTTAGGGAAGTGGCAGAGTCAGCTCTATCCTTCTCCTTAAATTACATTAGACACTCCTCGACAAGTGGCATAGTGTGATCTATCTTTAGCGCTGCCCACGGGAGAAATGTTACCTAACTCTACACACTCCTCACTTTATCAGGCAACAGGAATAAGACTCATATTGATTCAGACGCACCAGTAATTACCTTTTTTAATTGGCATTTTAACATCTTGTAGTAACTTCTGCGGTGTGACCATCCATCCATTCAAGACCAAGGAGATCAAATAAATGTTTTCATTTTAAAATCATCTTGGTGAATGGAAGAGTGTTTTAAAAGGTTCAATAGCGGAGTGCCACACACACATGCTGACACATACCAACAGCCAACAAGGAAAGTGCTGAATAATGCTGATTGGTGGAAAGAAGTTCTTCTAGAGACAATTTTTGCTGTCATTATGCAAAATTCACTCATATCAATAGACTCCTGCTCATGTGAGTAATTTACAAGAACTTGCCACATTAGCTTATTATTATCCTGAATTTTTTGTGTTCTCTGTAAAGTGCACAAATGCACGTTACAAATGACCCATTTGTGGTGGACTATCAGTCTGCTGTAATCAATTAGCATTTGATTTCCATGAATTGATTTTGAATTTCATTTCTTTTCATTTCTCGTCAATATTTTTCTGTTTGACTTCGAGCTCAGATATTAGCATAAATATAAATGTTAATATTGTCAGTTAAAGTAAATTGTTGATGCTATCTCCATCCATCCATCTTCTTCTGCTTATCCAGGGCCAGGTCGCGGGGGCTGCAGCCTAAGTAGAGAAGCCCAGACCTCCCTCTCCCCAGCTACCTCCTCCAGGTTGTCTGGGGGAACACCAAGAGGTATATAATCTCTCCAGCATGTCCTGGTTCTGCCCCAGGGCTTCTTCCCGGTGGGACATAACACCTCACCCAGGAGGTGTCCAGGAGGCATCCTCGTCAGATGCCCAAACCACCTCAACTGGCTCCTTTTGATGTGGAGGAGTAGTGACTCTACTCTGAGCCCCTCCCAGATGGCTGAACTTCCCAGCCACTCTTCAGAGGAAGCCCATTTGTGCTGCTTGCCAGGCATAGCCCGAAAAAGGGACATGGGCAGGGGTGCGCATAAGTGGTCCGCAGGTGCGCATGCGCTGTCAAAATAAAAAACGCGCACCAGATAAGAAGTTGCAATGTCAGAAGGAGTCTGAACCGCAAAAGAAGCGCTTCTGACATTTGTTTGGAGGTGGAGGAACACCAAAGTAATTGCTTAAAGGAGCTTGCTTCTTCGACATCTTTAAGTGTTCTAAACAAATGTTTGTCCTCCTCCAGAAAATTTAATGTATGCAAACATGCGCTGCAACTTCTTATCTGGTGTGCGTCTTTTATTTTGAAAGCGCATGCGCACCTGCAGACCACTTATGTGCACCCCTGGACATGGGCCCATCTTCCTGCAGGCCCACCGCAGGAGGCACTGTAGGGGTCGGGTGCATTGTGAGCGGTGGCCAGGAGTGGAGGCCCTGGCGGTCCAATCCCCAGCTACCAAGACTTGATGCAATACTATAATGTTAAAATACATCAAACAGAAAAACCTACTCACAGTTAAACACAGGTGGTTTTCATTTGGAACGAAGTTCACCTGAAAGTTCTTGTGTGAGTATCATACTATCTCATTTCATAAGCCTAAAAAAAGCACTGATAGCACTTTTCTTTTATTATCATAGGTTTACTTATTTAGGCTACTTTTTTACTATGATAAAACAAGAACTTAAGAAGGATGGTATCATAACGTTGGGGGAATCTTTTGGTCCTAGGTTCAGATGTGCCACAATTTAAAACTGACTTTATATTATCTGCAAAATCTGATATCAATAATATAATGCGAAGCAATGGAAATTGGAGTATGTTTCAGTACAAAAGCACATCAGTGGCTATAATTATCTGAAAATGTAAATGCAAAAAAACTCAATGAGCCAGTGAACAATATGTCCAACTTTAAGAGGGTGCACTTATTTTGAATATGACAGCGATTGCTGTAAATGTCTCTTAAGACTCCAGCTTAAGGAAAGCTATTTGTAGGATGTGACCACATTGTCTCCACTGTTACCTACCCTGTGACACTCTGGGAGCTGAATCATGGTGGCATATCCCCAGCCAGTTGCTTCTTTCAGTCTATGGCAGCAGCTGCTCAACCCTGGCCTGTGGTGCACTGTGATTTGGCCCAGTTAAATTCCATAGAAGCTGAACCATTCAGGGGGCCAGAGGGAACTATATTTAGAGTGGGACAGGATTAAATTGCAGGGTCTTCACACAGGGAACCTTTTCTTTGCTCTGCCTTTTCCAGCCAGCACTGACTGCCAAGAGGACCTGTGGCCACTGTCTCTTTCCTCTCTCCACCAACTCCTTTGTTCTCCTACTGTTTACCTCCTGACACCATGGACCCCAACGCCATCAAGGAGGAGCTGCGCCTGTTTCAGAGCACCCTGCTCCAGGACGGCCTGAAAGAGCTTTTGAATGAGAACAAGTTTGTGGACTGTCACCTGAAGGTAGGCGATCGTAGCTTTCCCTGCCATCGGCTGATCATGGCTGCCTGCAGCCCTTACTTCAGGGAAATTTTCTTTACTGAAGATGGGAAGGAGGTGGAGAACACCAAAGAGGTGGTCCTTGAGGATGTTAACCCTTCCATCCTGGACATGATTATTCAGTACCTCTACTCAGCTGAAATTGATCTCACCGATGACAACGTTCAGGATATAATTGCTGTGGCAAACAGGTTCCAGATCCCTTCTGTCTTCACAGTGTGTGTCAACTACCTTCAGAAGAAGCTGTCCTTGGGTAACTGCTTGGCCATCTTTAGGATGGGCCTGGTGCTCAGCTGTCCCAGGCTGGCCATCGCAGCACGCAACTACATTGCTGACCGCTTTGAACTCCTTTATAAGGAAGAGGAATTCCTAAAACTCGCAGCCCATGAACTGTTTGCCATTATTGGTGGAGACTCGTTGAATGTTGAGAGAGAGGAACTGGTTTTCGAAGCCGTCATGGCCTGGGTCCGCCATGACAGGGAGAAACGCCTCAAGGTCCTGAAGGATGCTTTCAACTGTATCCGATTCCGCCTCCTGCCTGAGAAATACTTCAAAGAGAGAGTGGAGACTGAAGAGATTATCAAAGCTGACCCAGAGCTTCAGAAGATGATTCAGGTCATCAGGGATGCTTTCAAGGGCAAACTGCCAGAGAAACCCAAGAAGAATGAGGGAGAGGAGGGGGCCAGCAAGGAAGGAGGTGAAGAGGAGGACAGTCCATTCCCTGGATTCCTGAATGATAATCGCAGACAAGGCATGTATGCTCGTGACTTCATCCTGATGATCAATGACACGGCAGCAGTGGGATATGACGTCAGTGAGAACGAGTGCTTCCTGGCAGCCATGTCCGAGCAGGTGCCACGTAACCACGTTAGCCTGGTGACAAAGAAGAACCAGCTATACATCATTGGAGGACTCTTTGTCGACGAGGAAAACAAGGATGTTCCTCTGCAATGTTATGCATATTTGGTGAGGAGGTTTTCTTTTCATTTGACATTATCTTTTCTCTGTAGTAGGCGATCTCCTATTTGGTAAGGAAAAATGTATATTTCCTGACTGGTCATGAGTCGTTGCAGGAGGTCGCTGGCTGCTGCTGGGTGAAATCACTCAAAAAGACGGTATTGCACCAAAGCTAGCTAATTACTAAGTGGTAGAGAAACTTGAAAAAATGTCACATGAACCAGAAACTGAGGATATTCCTTATTTGAAGTAAAATGTGTTCCTCATCCTGAAACTAAGACACTTTGAAAACAGCAAACAGTCTCATTTTTTCCAAGAAGCAAGAAGCTTAAAGGCAGGGAAAAAGTCCGTTTTTTTATATTAAATGTTTATATCAACAGTACAGAAATACAGTATAAATCTGATTCAGTATCACTGGGTTATATTGTGTTACATAGTTAGCTTTAGATGTTATGGTGGTTGTGAAACTTTTAAAAGTTAAATGATAGCTGGTCTAGCACTAGTTTTCAAGTGTAGTGGATAAAAGAAGCAGTAGTATCAGTTAACCTAAACCATCTTGTGGGATTTTATTTTAATTCCTTATTCAAACTATAAATAAACTAGAAGGAAAATATAAGTGAAAGTTATTTTTTTAGCATGTGATAACAAAAAGGCTGCAACATAGTTCTATCTGAATTCTCTTTCCAATAAAAGATGAATTACATTATCCATCAGGTCTAAGCAATATACACAATTAAGAATGTGATAGAGGCCTTGAACTGCTGTATCTTACAGCATAATCAATATGCGGATATCATGGAGCATAACAAGCAGATTCATGAGGTGAAAAAGACAAAGAGCTAATGGGTGCTAAAAGTATGCTTTCTCCACTCTTGTGAGTTATAGTTTTGTTTTTTTTTCCTCCTCCACAGTTGGATCCGTTCAGCTCAGACTGGATCGCGCTGCCCCCAATGCCTTCTCCAAGATGTCTCTTTAACATCGGAGAGAGCGAGAACCTGCTGTTTGCTGTGGCTGGAAAAGACCTCCAGTCCAATGAATCATTGGATAGTGTGATGTGCTATGATACTGAGTCAGTGGTATTTCTTTGTTTTGATCCCTACTTCCCCCATTTCTCATTAAACATCTCACATTTGATCATTTTTAGGTGATAATTAACCAAGTAGATTTAATTGCATTTCTTTGTTTTAACTAAGGATTTTCTGGTATTGAATTTAATTAATTAATTATGGTAAATCTGAAGTTGTTGATCGGCTCTGGCTGTTTTTATTTATTTATTTATTTATTTTCATTCTTGCATTCATTTGTGGGCCATTTAAGTTATTGACATTACTCATATATATAACTTTTTTTTTTAAATCCCAAAGAAATTAGAAGCAATGAATTCAAGGGAAGAGAATAACACTTAATGAGTTCAGTTGCTTACAATTGTCACATTCTTCAGGAAGATGAGGTGGAGCGAGACCAAAAAGCTTCCCCTGAAGATCCACGGCCATGCAGTTGTCTCCCACAAAGGGCTGGTCTATAGCATTGGAGGAAAGACGGATGACAAGTGAGTAAAGGTGTCACAATACGGCTGTGTGCAGGCAAGAGTAGGACCCAAACGCAAACTCACAGAGTCAAAAGGTAAACTCAAAAAACACAGCTTTATTGCTGGCGTGGAGTGGGACACGAAAAACAATACAAAATAAACTAAACTAAACTGGGAAAACTAAAGCACAAGGAGCCACAGGGAAAAAATCACACCGCTATGAGGGAGGACGCAACACTGACAAAGAGAAACATGGGGCTTAAATACACTGAGAGATAACGAGGGGGAATGAGCCACAGGAGGAGAGCACAGCTGAGATTAATTAAGCAGGACGAGGCAAGGGAAGCAAAACTAGAAACATTAACATAGAACAGACTGTGAAAGTAAAACAGGAAACACACTGACGGAACTCTAGACATGTGAACTTAACAGACTGGGGGAGACAGAACATAGGGATCTGAAACATGGAACAGAAAGGCACAGTAGATCAACATGAACATAACAACGCCACAGGGGAAGAGTAAAACTGAACACGATGAACACAGAAACACCAGACCTCTTCACAATAAAACAGGAAACATAATGAGACGTAGACATGACAACCCAAACTTCACAATGTAAGACACAGACATGAAACACATGAAGAGCAGGGGAGATTTACCATAGTTGGAAACACGAGGGGGAAATAATAAGAACTAGAAACACTTAAGCATGATAACAAATGAACTTAGGAACCTGAAGGGCTTACATAAACTAAAACATCAAAATGAACTAAAACTCAAAACACTGGGTCATAAGACCCAGGATCGTGACAAAAGGACCTTCTGTATGTTTGTATGTTTCTTGTTCTTATACTTTAGAGTGGAAACTTTAATCTGAATGCTCACTGCAAAGAATTCCGACCCAACACACCATTCGGTTTGAGCTTTTTATCAAGCACACAGTAATACTTTTCCGCTCGGCACACATGGCAGCCAACTTCCAGTCAGCTGCACACCCCTCCCCCTCTGGTCTCCAACATCACTGAAAAAGGGAAATCCTTGACATCAATGACATCCACCTGTCCCTCCAACCTCCCTGGCACCACCCCTCCCCTGTAGCTGGGCCAGGGATCACACCTCCATGCACACTCACTGATTATCCTATAGTCTTAGGGTAAAGATTAGTATGGGTTTTGTATTCTGTCGTGATATTTAAGACAAGGGTGTTTATTGTGAGAATCAGAATCAGGAGACTTTATTTATCCCCAAGGAGCAATTAACAAACAACAGAGGAGCATAACGTTGAAGATAAGGACAATAAAAACGGGCAATAAGAGTGAAATAATAAATACACAGAATATACAATATATACGGTTTTGAAATTAAAGTGACTGAAAGGTGAATAAATAACTGTAAGTGACTAAAAATTAATAAAGTGTCGGTAGTATAAGAAGAGTGTAGTTTATGTTTATCGGTGTGGGAAATGGTCTTACCGGCTGGAGTTAAAAAGCAGAGTGGCTTTGGGGACAAAGGTGGCTCTCCTCCTCTCAGTCCTGCAGGAAATGCAGTGGAGGCGTCGCCCAGAGGGGAGCCATTGAAATGTTGGGTGAAGAATGTGAGATGGGTGTCCCCACAGAGATAGCTGAATAAATGTGAGTGTGTAATCTAATATATGCTG
The DNA here is from genome assembly GCF_965226115.1 of Aulonocara stuartgranti. Lineage (NCBI taxonomy): Eukaryota > Metazoa > Chordata > Actinopteri > Cichliformes > Cichlidae > Aulonocara > Aulonocara stuartgranti. The sequence goes on from NC_138958.1 coordinate 32,682,697, forward strand.
CAATCATGGAAAATACCAGCCCTGTGCATCTCTTGTTACAGCCAGCATATGCTATTTTTCCTCTCTCTCTATGCCTGCGATAGAAGCCAGAGTTGGGAAGGGACACACTTTTTACAACAAAATGAACCTTAGGCTTTAAAACTGTAATAAGACATGCAGTCAGCTCTTGAGTTCAGCTGTCAGTAAAACAGGCTGCTAATTATCAAATGTAAACAGGTGTGCTCGACCTGGCTTAATATAGCTGGGACTATCACCAGAAGGTCTCAACCAAGAGGAAAATAAGAGCAAGAGGTAAGGGTAAATGGCACTTTTCTACAGCATACTACAGTAGCCCATTCACTCCAGCACTTTTCTCTACACCCAACAGCTTGTCGTAACTAAAGTTACAGTTTTAAGTTACAACTTTAAACTTTAAATTCAGATCTTTAAAAAAAGATCGGTTAGTTTTGTAACCACATAAGAATACTTTTTGGTCTAGCTGCTCCGTTTGCCCATTTAACAACATTTAACTGTTTCCAAAACGGACACAGCAAATGTTTAATTATGAGGAAAATGGAATCACTGTTCAGACTTTCAGTCTTTGGATTAAGTAACAATGAATGTCAACCTAACATTGACTGCAATTAGTAAAGGTTTGTGAACCTTTACTAATTTTGTCCCTATGTCTTTAAGCGCTCCTTCTCAGGACACCTTTGTTTGTTATATAGATTACGTTTACTAACTTGCTTTTTGTGTCATTTCTCTTTTCTTTTCTTGTAGAACTGTTTTTAGTCCATTTACTCACTCCTGTTCTGCTCTTTATCCACATGAAGCTTTTCTTTCTTCAAATGTGTTCCTGTTGATTGGTGTTTAGAGGCTGTGCCCTTTCAAATAGAGAAATCATGATTTTTTTAATGAAGGCTTCATGTTGAAACACACTGTGAGTCCATTAGTCCAATTAGTAAAAAAAATAATAATAATGAAGACATGAGGATACATTTTTATAATCAATCATTTAAACATTGGCTTTAAGATTAAATTTCTTTGTCGGTAAACAAACATGTATCTTTCCTTATTTAAAAGCAATTGATTTAAATTATCATCATTTTAATTTTAGAGCTTTAATTATAGATGCTTAAAGTACCCATTAATTGCATCTATTTGTGTAGGTGACATCACCAAATCAACACCAAAAATGAACAAAAAAGTTTGACAGCTTTTGATGCTGAAAGTCCCACATCTTTCCTTCATCTTCACAGCAAAGCCCTTAACAAGATGTTTGTGTATAACCACAAACAGTCAGAGTGGAGGGAGCAGGCCGCCATGAAGACACCCAGAGCCATGTTTGGAGCAGTTGTCCACAATGGCAAGATCATAGTGGTTGGTGGGGTCAACGAGGAAGGCCTCACTGCCTCGTGTGAAGCCTATGACTTTGCAACGAACAAGTATGAATATGTTTGCAACTTTCCTGTTAAATGAGAACACTCACTGGTCACTTTATTAGGTACACCTATTCAGCAGTTTGTTAATGCATATATCTAATGAGCCAATCGCATGGCAGCAACTCAGTGCATCATGTAGGCCTGGTCAAGGAAGTCTGCTCAAGCTCAAACTGAGCATCGGAATGGGTAAGAAGGGTCATTTAAGGGAGCAAGTCATGGTCTAAGGGTTTTAGAAACGACTGAAATTTTCTACTGAAGTTTTCCCACACTATCATCTCTAGGGTTTCCCGGGAATGTTCTGAAAAAGTATCCAGTAAGCAGCAGCCCTCTTGTTCATGTTAGAGGTCAGAGATAGACAGACTGCTCAAGTCACCAGTCCCAAGGTCTTACTCCAGTGGACAGGGCTGGACTGGGACAAAAAAATCAGCCCTGGCATTTTTTGTCCAGGCGGCCAACCATCATTTTCTTCTTATTATTATTTTTTTTAAGAATATGTATATCTGTCAGGCATACACATATTATGCATTTTTTATGTTTTTGTTTGATTATAGATATTGAAACAGGTTCTCATCAGGTACAGTTGTTTTTGGGTTATTTCTTAGTTGCTACATTTTAGATATAAGCAGTGGCTCATGATGAAAGTAGCCATTTGCTCCTTTCCTAATTACACTCAACAAAAATATAAACGCAACACTTTTGTTACTGCTCCCATTCCCCATGGGATGGACGTAGAGACCTAAAATTCATTCCAGATACACAATATAACCATCCCTCCCAAACAGTGGTCACAAATCAGTCCAAATGTGTGGTAGTGGGCACATCTGCTATATTGAGATAATCCATCCCACCTCACAGGTGTGCCACATCAGGATGCTGATCTGACATTATGAGTAGTGCACAGGTGTACCTCAGACTGCCCACAACAAAAGGCCACCCTGGAATGTGCAGTTTTTTGCGCTATTGGAGGTCTGGGGACCCAGAACCGGTCAGTATCTGGTGTGACCACCATTTGCCTCATGCAGTTCAACACATCGTCGCATGGAGTCTATCAGATTGTCAATTGTGGCCTGTGGAATGTTGGTCCACTCCACTTCAATGGCTGTGCGAGGTTGTTGGATATTCGTGGGAACTGGTACACGCTGTCGTATACGCCGGTCAAGCACATCCCGAACATGCTCAATGGGTGACATGTCCGGTGAGTATGCTGGCCATGCAAGAACTGGGACATTCTCAGCTGCCATCTGCCCTGAACAATGTGAACCATGATTCATCCGTGAAGCGCACACCTCTCCAACGTGCCAGACGCCATCGAATGTGAGCATTTGCCCACACAAGTCTGTTACGGCGACGAGCTGGAGTCAGGTCAAGACCCCGATGAGGACGACGGGCATCCAGTTGAGCGTCCCTGAGACGGTTTCTGACAGTTTGTGCAGAAATTGTTTGGTTGTGCAAACCAATTGTTCCAGCAGCTGTCTGGGTGGCTGGTCTCAGATGATCTTGGAGGTGAACCTGCTGGATGTGGAGGTCCTGGGCTGGTGTGGTTACACGAGGTCTGCGGTTGTGAGGCCGGTTGGATGTGCTGCCATATTCTCTGAAACGCCTGTGGAGACGGCTCATGGTTGAGAAATGAACATTCAATGCACGGGCGACAGATCTGGTTGACATTCCTGCTGTCAGCATGCCAATTGCACGCTCCCTCATTGCTTGTGGCATCTGTGGCATTTTGCTGTGAGACAAAACTGCACATTCCAGGGTGGCCTTTTGTTCTGGGCAGTCTGAGGTACACCTGTGCACTACTCATGATGTCAGATCAGCATCCTGATGTGGCACACCTGTGAGGTGGGATGGATTATCTCAATATAGCAGATGTGCCCACTACCACACATTTGGACTGATTTGTGACCACTGTTTGGGAGGGATGGTTATATTGTGTATCTGGAATGAATTTTAGGTCTCTACGTCCATCCCATGGGGAATGGGAGCAGTAACAAAGGTGTTGCATTTATATTTTTGTTGAGTGTATGTCCCTCCATCTATCTTCTTATCATGTGAGTTTCATCTTCCTCCATCTCTTACTCACTTCTACACAGCTGGTTCAGCAGCAGCCTCCTGTAACTGTGAGGTCTGGTTACTAGTTGCTGTTCACGATGGAGCAGCGCCAACAACAAATATGTTGTTAATTTGACCCATTTTGCTGCATCTATTTTTAAGTTTCTTTTTATTATTTTCTCTTAGCTTTTCAGCTCCACCTTTTACTCACTTCTTCTACACTAAACTTCTTCCACAAGCTGCACCAGTGAATAGAGAAGGGAGGAGAGGGGAGGGGAGGGGCTGATTGCATTTAAGAGATTTAATTGGGCAATACAGTGTCAGTAATAAAAATGAACCAGTGGGCCCCCATCAGTGCTTGCACGGCAGCGGCCTTTCAATCCATTGGCCCAAAATGCCAGATGACCAGTCCAGCTTTGCCAGTAGAGCACCTTTGGGATGTGGTAGAACAGGATGTTTTATTACATGTCACATTTAAAATCATCCCACATCCCCCAAGATGGTTAGAACAATCACAGCGCTCACTGGTTCTTCATGCTCATTGAGTCAAACCTTTCTCTAATAATTTTAGCTAGCTGGCTTCTCAGTGCGATTTATCTGCCCTAGCTAGTGCAGCATCTGGATAGGATTAAAAGGAGCCTCAATACTAATAAAACATAGATTTATCTTAGTGTGGTTTATTTATTTGCAGCAGGAACCTCTATCAGGTTGATTTAGATTTGCTTTAGCGATGTAGTTGCTATAACTAACTGGAGCCTATTGGCTCAGATTAACAGTATTTAAGCTAGCTAGTTTAAACTCTGACATTAAAATTTCTGCAATTAAGTGCAAAATATAAATACATTTAAGTTACAGGACTGGTTAATTTACTTGTTTATAACCAACAGAATTTTTTCGTTTAAAAAAAAATGTTGCACTCATTTGGCTTTGATAAACTACAGTTCAGTTATCTGCCAAAAGAAAAGAGAAATACTGAAACTGGAAAAAATGACTGCGGTACAAACTACAACAACAGGGATAGCTTAGACTTATTTCCTACCTTCTCCTAATGTTGTGTCTCCTCAGGTGGGAGCCCTTCACAGAGTTTCCTCAGGAGAGAAGCTCTGTCAACCTAGTAAGCAATGGTGGCTCGCTTTACGCTGTGGGTGGCTTTGCTATGGTTCAGATGGAGAACAAGGAGGTGACTCCCACAGAGGTCACTGATGTCTGGCAGTAAGTCTTATTAAGTTGAGGGACCCAGATTTACAGGCTTTTATTTTTTATATTGCTACTTTGCTCGTTTGGGAAAAATGACCCAATTCTCGCTCTTGTTAGGTATGAGGAAGACAAGAAGCAGTGGAGCGGCATGCTGAGGGAGATGCGCTATGCTGCTGGATCCTCCTGTGTTTCTATGCGCCTCAATGCTGCAAAGATGCCTAAACTGTAGACAGAAGCAGTTTCTTTTTCTTACACATCCCCACCATCAACACCTTCTGTCACCCTCTCCTCCTTAGGCGAGCTACCCCCTGGCCTCCTAATCCTCTCTACTCAGATTTCTGTGCGTCGAGTTGATCTTTGACATTCATTTTTTTCTGAACTAAGATGATTTTTATCTCTACAATAAAACACTTGCTTCTGGACTGCGCCATCCCGACAGTGAATAGGAATCACAATTTAGAGTGATTTCTATTCACTTTTCTAGCTTCCCTTTTGTAAAATAAACATTTGTAAACTTCAGCTTCTTTTACTGCTTTTAAGTGCGTGCGTGAGGGACATTACAGAGAACATCAGCATGTCCAGGGCAGCCAAGGGAAAAAAGACATATATTTGTAGATGCAGATGTGTTATGCTTTGAGGTAATGTCAGGTGTAGACTTGACACTCAGCGTAATAACCTTTAAACACAGGACAAATATTAAGCATGACTGCGGTCAACACTGCATGCTCTAGCGATAGCAGCAGTCAAACATAATGTGAGAATTGTAGGCGTATTTTTGCAGCTTACCCCGACAATGAGTGAAATATATTCACACTGAAAAATAACAGCGTGCATGTTTTTATGTTTACATTATAAAGACTGACACAAAAGGAAGAGGAAATTGCACAAGGTTTAAATCAATATTTCAGTGTGGTCTGTAGCTGATGACTACATGAGGTGGGAAGATGTGTTAAGGCGGCTGCAATCATTAATGCTTGAAGTGAATCATTAACAAAGACAAGCAACCTATTTATAAGTACCGAACTACAACGCTATGAAAAAGTACCCCCCTCCCACTACCTGATTTCTCTCCTTTTTTAAATTTTTGCTTGTTTTTCAGACTTACATGTTTGAGATCACACACACAACCTGAGTAAATGCAAAATCCAGTTTTTAAATAGACATTTTATTTATTAAAAAGAAAACAGGTAGCCAGACCTACCTAATCATATGTGAAAAAGTAATTGCTGGTTTGGTACTACCTTTAGCAACGAAAACTGCACCCAAGTATTTGTAATGACTGCCAATGAGTCTTTCACGTTGCTGTAGAGGAATTTTGGCCCATTCCTTTATCCACAATTGTTTTAATTCAACCACATTGGAGGGTTTTCATGCATTATCAGCCTATTTAAGATCATGCCAAAGTACCTTAAATGGATCTGACCCTGAATTTGACTAGGCCACTCTGAACGCTTAAATTTAGTTCCTTTTTTGAGCCATTCAGAGGTTGTCTTACTACTGCATAACACAAGTGTGATTGAGCTTCTGGGTATGAATTGAAGGCCAGACATTCTCCTTCAGGATTTTCTAGTGAAGTAGAGTCCATGAATTTTATAAGTGGAAAAAAATGGATGGATGGACAGATGGAACGTGTCCAGGTCCTGTCGTGAGGCAGAGAAGAAGCTGCATAGGTCAAATGCACTTGGTTTTAAATCTTGTCTATTTCTAGCAGCACTTGTGAGCTCTTTGAGATGACTAGGAACAAAATGCTTTAATTGCCTCAGGATAGAAGTGCAGAAAACTCAGCCGTTGTGCTTTTGGAAATTGTCCTTATTCACACTTTGCTGCTCCTTTCTCCTGTTTTTATCCTCAGGTAAGTAGTGGTAGCAACATCAGGAAGAAGGAACACAAGAAGCCAAGTAGTCAAAAAAATAAAAACACATGTTAGAAAAGTAAAATAGTCTCAGAACCACTGTAAAATATAATATTCGTTTTTTGCTGGACATTACATTTGCTGGACAGAACTAATTATATTACTAGTTACTGATATCTGACTTCTAGAAAATGCTGCATTTTACTGTGAGCAGCAGTTTGTTGATTACAGATGTGCACAACTGAAGCACAGTTCACAACATATAAGTTTTAGTGTGACACTTTTGATTGAAACTTACGGTCGAATTTGTAGAAAGTTAAAGTAAAATGGTAACACACTATTATAATTAAGTGTTCATTCCCTGCTTCTAAACCTTCTTGTTCCTTTAATCAGAAACCGTGTGCTAAATTTAGCTCGGTAGTGCCATGCTGAGGTATTCACATGCTCGTTTCAAGAAATAATAAAGACCTCATTAGGAAGTCTTGAGTTCATTCTTGTAAATGAACACTGGACTGTTTCCTGTGTTGCTAGATCCCCGACATTCCATTCCCTCACCTCACCACCTGAAACCTAAGCTACATAGACAAATTGACCCTTGAGCTTTGTCAGCTTAAGCGTGATACCAGGAAGTATGCACTTCACATAGCTGAAGCTGAAGCACACAACACAGGACTTCAAGTAAAAATATTCTGGACTTTCCCACTTGTGGTGTGTAACAGTGAAAGGAAAGAATAAAAGAGGGTGTGACTGTGGGATGGAAGTGAAAATAGAGACGAGATGCTAAAGGACTGAAGTGCATACTGGTGAGGATACTGGCAGTAGAAGTGAGTAAAAAACCTTTTATATAATCGAATGTTACCTTTATGCTGAGATGTAACACTGAAATAATAATTTACAGTTTGTAGTTTTTTGCAAAATGTAATCATTTTAATGAGTGCAAGTTCCTGCCTCATGAAAACCAAGTGTTTATGATGTGTAAGTGACACCTCACACATCCCCTGACATCCATAATGAGAACAGATCGTACTGACAGCATTACAGGATGCCATAGGCACTGTCATATACTGAGAGGCTTTCAGAAATCAGACTGTTGAAAAAGAATGATTTTGCTTGCTTCTTTCCCACCGAGTTTCCCTGATTGTTTGTTTCTTTGCTTGTCCTGCTCTCGCCTTCCTTCCATGAGCAGTAATTGCTGCCTGCTGTGATCTGACAGCTGGGGGGAAATGAAATGATTTGCGTGTTGCCTATTGTATTGCTCAGAAAACATATATGTCATGAATACAGTACACAAGAATAGAGGTGTTGTTAAAGAAAAGGCATTTGTTCAATGCGTGACAATTATATTTAATATATTAATATTTCTGTTTGTTTTTATGTTAAGGCCTGCACTACTCATGTTGTGTTCATTCCCATGTTTCTCACGGTGTGATTTCCAAATTTTAGTGATCAGAAATAGCAGCTATACCAAAAACATCACTAACATTAAATGTGAATATTTGAAGTCTGTTTGAAAACTCTAACCAGCCCTTCTTGTAATATTAATAATTTTGAATAATTAAAAATTAATTAATTTATAGGATTGCTAATTTTGCTACATTGTGTCTCCCCAATTCCTTTTAAATTGCTTCAGTTACATTTTCATAAATGCAGGGGACATTCTATTTTGAGGGGTTTTTTTTAGTTTTCAGTGTGGTTATTAAAATCATTTCTCATTCTCAATAGGACTGAACTATGGCCATCAACCATTCCAACAATTCCAACTGTACCGATTTGGATGAACTGATGAAACACTACTACCTGCCTGTGGCTTATAGTCTCATCTTCATTGTGGGCTTGGTTGGAAATGTAACATCTATCAGCATTTACTTGACAAAGCTGCGTCCCTGGAAGAGCAGCAGCATCATCTTGGTCAACCTGGCGGTGACCGATCTTCTCTACGTCCTCAGCCTGCCGTTCCTGGTCTACTACTACAGCAGATGGGATAAGTGGTCTCTCTGCGGATTCATGTGCCGTGTCGTGCGCGTTGGGTTTCATTTGAACCTTTATGGGAGCATCCTCTTTCTAACATGTCTGGCAGTTTTTCGTTATGTAGTGGTGATTAAACCACTGAGTGCAGCACAGGTACAGCAGAAGCGCTGGGGTATAATTGCCTGCTCAGCTGTTTGGATCATCTCTGCCGCTGAAATAACACCCATGTTGAGCATGATATCAGTGAATGATAACAAGAAGTGCATAGACTTTGCAAGTACTGAACCCATCGCTACTGTGCGGTTGTACGGCTGGCTACTTACTGCGTTTGGATTTCTACTTCCCCTTGTGGTGGTGTTTATGTGTTACACTGGGATAGTAAAACAGCTGGCAAACGGACCACGCACAACAAGTTTCTGTCGGATGCGAGCACGGCGTGTGACTGTACTGATCCTGGTGGTGTTTGTTGTATGTTTTATGCCATATCACGTCCTGCGTGTGTTGCGGATAGAATCAAGATATCATAACGCGACTTGTCCGGCAGAGAACATCGTGCATGCAGCGTATATCATCTCCCGGCCTCTGGCTGGATTTAACACATTTTTCAACCTGGTGCTCTACACTCTTTCAGGTGATACATTTAGGAGGGCCTTTCTCAACGCTTTCCACTGGGAACGCTGCCTGACCAAAACAAGGTCACTGGTCCACCTGGCCGTCATTAGCAAGGCAAGCAGGGACAAGTCTGCTACATGACTGACAACACCTAACTTTCTTTCTTCAGTAGCTCTGTGACTCATACTGTAGACATGCTGTAATAATATGCACTCATTGTGTCGTCTTTACCGTAGGTTCGTCTTGGGAAACTTTGCAGCAACCCAGAAGTGAAAATAATAAAGACTCAATGTATTAATGACTCAATAGTTAAGACCTTTGTCTACAGTTTTTCTTTCTCTGACTGGAAGTCCCCTGAGCATATTTACCTGACTTACAATGGATTCCTTTGTTTGAAGCCCCAAAAATATTTACTGTGTAGCTATGGACCTTGGAAGAGAGTTTGTATTTCTAAACTCTTTTGTTTGTGATTCAGATTTCCTAACAGAATGCCTGAGCCTCTGACATGCTAATTTTATTCAGATTCTTTCAGCTAGTAAGACAACCCCCTATGAGCAATCAGGTTGAAAAATAAAGCCACAAGATACAATGAGGGCAGCTTCTAGGACAGAACATTGAGATACTAGGAGACTTGCTCACATTGTTTTCCATTTGTGTCTATTTTTAGATTTCATAAGGCAAGCACTGCCTGCTTTGCTCTCCCCAACGAGATGCCACAGTGGTGCCTGAATATAGAGAACTGCTAGATCTCACCTTAAAGTTTCAGAGTATATCAAAAATTGATGGGCAACGTGATAGATAGATATGTGAAACTTTTACAGGCATTATTGCTGTTACAGCTATTTTATACATTTTAAAACATCTACTATAACAACACGCTAAAATTCAAAAAGGAGTTGTAGCTAGCTGAGTCATTTTAGCCTATCATTGTCTGGTTAAATAATCTTAAAATATTATGCTGTCAAACGTATCATATTGCATTAAGCATATTTTATTTTATTGAGTTACACCTCTACTGGAATGCTGAATCGGATTTTTTCCCTATAAGCACCAAAGGCTTTGGCTCATTTGACTAAATTTGATAAAGGAACAAACCTATTTAAAGTTGGATGGATTACCATTTTGTTAAACCTGCTTCACAACATGCTACTTTGTTATTTAAAGCACATTAAAAGACAGCAATCTTTATATCCAAATCTGGTGAAAGTAACAGGAAATATAAATTTCATGTACAGTGCTTGATGTGGCTGTTGAAGGTCTCAGTATGAATAGTGTGAGCAATAATGCTTTTTGACAAGATAAGCAACATTTAAATAAAACAATAACCAAAATAAATAAATGTATTCAGTGTGTGAACTTTTTCTAACAGGAGTCATCAAATATAATTTAGAATCAGCAAATTGACTCGTTTTAATTCACCTCCACCATCTATCTCTAGCACTTTTTTCTTTGAGGTTTCTCTTTGCGTCACATTGGAAATGGTCAGAAACGTTTTAATTGCTGGCCCTAAAAACACTGCATTAGTCATCCTGCTTTGTTGCATTTCCCCAACAGTGCTATAAAACGATTATATAGCCCGACAACACCTCCTCCAGTCATGATCTGTGCTAAGTGCTCACATATCCCAGAGTCTTTCAGAGTTCTCCGTGCAGATGCGTTCACCTTTCCCATGTGCTAGCAAGACAGGCTGTGCAATTTTCTCATTTCTCAAGCATAGATGCTCTAAGAGCAAGAGCCAAGGACTTGGGACCTTCAAAGAGGCCGATATTACTAAGTCAAACCAAAGCACAAAATTTGTGAGAACACACAAACAATCACCCAGAAGTCCTGGAACAAAGTCATACTGTCAACCCAAAGACATCCTCAACAGAAGCTTTTATATCATTTGTCTATTGCTGCTTCTTCCTGGATACAGCGTATTGTTCTGCTGTTGTTCCCTTTCCTGATTTATATCTGAGATTACATTTACAAAGAAAGCCTAAAATTCGTGATATTATTTGTTGTAAATGTTAAGGAAGCCATCAGTCCTCTGGTTTTGTACGAGGGGGGAAAAAATCCTGCATCACTAACATGTTTTTTGTTTTGTTTTGCTCTCATACAAGCTGTGCAAGTAGAATTGAAGCTACAGCTGGGAATAAAGAGGCTATTTTTGTCTATGGCATTTCCTTTTCTGCCTCCTGACTGATCTTCTCCTCATCCTCATTTGCCTTCTCATAGACAAAACACCTGCATGGAGCAGTCTCCCACATAGTAGACAGGTCTGGCCCAGATCTAGGATCAACCTGGCACTGCTTGCTGACTTCTGGAACGATAAGACGTATGTCATCCAGATATGGACCAGGCCTGGCATAGATGGCGCTGTCTATGTCATGGCATGCCATATCTGTCTTGATTGTGGTTTGGGTTATGTGGCCCAGGCTCATAGAAAACAGGTCTTCCCTGCAACCGGCATCAAGCTGGCACCTCTGACTGACTGATGTTATGGCGGGGTGTAAGTCAACCAGATGTGGGCCAGGTCTGGCAATGATGGCACTATTTATGTTCCTATTTTAGTTAGAAAACCCAAATGCCATGTTGCAATACTATACTGCTATGGTAGCCAACATTTCAAATGCAGGTTTGACAGGTTTGTGAGGGTACACTTTATCCAAAACCTAGTGACGGTTTACTCATCTTTGCCAGTGGGTGGCTGTAGCTCAGGTCACCTACTGATCGGAGGGTTAGTGGTTAGACCCCTGGCTCCTCCAGTCTGCATGTCAAGAGTGTGAATGTGTATGAATGTAGTTAGGAAGCACTCAGTTTAGAGAAAGTGTGTGATTGGGTGAATGTGGCATGTTGTATAGAGCACTTTGAGTAATATGGGAGAGTAGAAAAGCGTTATCTAAGAATCAGTCCATTCACTGTCTGAACAGAGTTTCGTCATGTTACTTTTGCACTATTATGTTCCGGCACATGTTGTTATTACATGGCTTGATTAAGTTACACATTAGGCTGACATCTGGGGTCAGAGCTGAAACTGTTCTGGGCCAGCACAGGGTCAGCAGTGTGTCTGCAACTGACCCGTGGCTGCACACAACTTACATATTGCCCACATACCACAAAGAATGACGGCCCTTTGGTATCCCAGATCTGGCTTTGCCAGAGGTAATCCACACATGGGCCAGCACAGGACCACCAGCGTGTCTGCAAATGGCCTTGTGCTGGCCTATGTGTGGGCCACATCTGGCAAAGCCAGATCTGGGCCACCAAAGGGGCGTCATTCTTTGCGGTATGTGGCCATGTGTAAGCAAATTGTGTGGGCCAGATCCGGGCCATACCAATTTTGCTATGTGGGCTACTGCAGTGTAAATGGAACTTCAGCAGAGCAACATGTTTGTCAAATTAGGGAGGAAAATGTGTTCAGCAAGCTGCTGGGTTTTTGTTACTTTGTGCTAAGCCGGAGTCATGGTCAATTGAACTTTAAATGATCAATCTGGAAGCAAAAAGCCCCATAATCAATGGCCTAATGGTGGAAATACCAATGTTCTGTCTCTGTGATGTAAGAGTTCTGAAATTGGCTCTGACAGCCTGTCTGTCAGGCCAACAGCTCTCCTCCTCTCCTTGAGAAAAAGCTTCATCAGTGTGCGTCACTGTATTTGTGCGTGCATGGTGGTGGAAGAAGTCGGCACACTGAGGGAAGATTTCAGATTTTTATGGTGAGAACATGCTGTGAAAAAAAGGAGCAAGGCAAGAACACTTGCATGTACACATGCATAACAGAGAGTCCATCAGGTACAAATTAACATCACTGGCTGCTGCATATTTTTATTGAACACATTTCCTGCGAGAAATTGCTTCGACTGTTTCTCTTATATTGCAGCTTAATCAGTCGGAAAGAAGAAAACACACTGCAGACTATTGCCAGGTTTGTGCTTTGATATTCCTACGAAGCCAAACACCACAGATTAACTACAAGATTTCACTGTTCAACACAGCGCAAGATCACACACATGACACTGAGGATCCTTCACCACAAGGCAGTCACCAGTTTGAAATTTACTAAAATGGGCCTCCTTAATGACACTTGTTTTTCACTTAGTTCTTCTAACGATGGTTTAAGAAACATTTTTGCTGCTTTGAAAACACTCAGAGCACTTGCTAATAAATCAATCAATCAATTTCGCAACCGCAGTGCCAAAAATAGCCATAAGAAAAAAATGTAAATACAAAATGTCGCCATGAGAAATACATCCATCATAAATATTAAGACACCATTCGGCAGTCTGACAAAGCGCTATGAGGCTGGGAGGCCAGGAGGTTTTGGCAGATTCACAGCAGAGGCGAGATGGAGGAAGACAGAGGGAGGGGAGTAAAGCACAATGAATCAACCAGCCGTCAGTCACCGATGAAGTGTTTGCAGTTCCCGTGTTCTCCTCACCACCGCACGACCTGGCTGCCATAGTCCTCTGTGGTGGCTACCTCCTCTAGCACCTTCACCTCCACCTCCTCCTCTTCCACCTCCTCTGCTCCTCCTCCTCCTATTCCCAGTCTCCAGAGTTCAGCCAAATAGGTCCTGTGCAGCCGCTGTCTCTGCTGCCTCTCCTGCCGTCTCCTGAGCCGCTCCTCCTGGTGTTGCCTCTGGCGGTTATACTGGTAGCGCCGCAGGAACAGCTCCTTGGCATACTCGTAAAGCTCCATGTCGAGGGCGTTGAGCCCTTCGATGCGCCACCGCACCTTCTCGCTGATTCCCACGCTAGCAGCTCGCGTGCTGTTGATCTGCGTGAAGGGCCGGATGAAACGCAGGCCAAACGTCCGTTCAAACAGATACTGCGTCTTGCGCTGAAACTCCGTCAGGCCAAAGAAGGCCATGTTGCGTAGGTTGGACTTGGCGCTTGCGAGCAGCACGCGGCCTCTCTCCAGCTCGCTCATGGACGACATGTTGTAGCATCCCACCAGGCTCAGGTCTGCCAGCATGCGGACTTGCCGGTTGTTAGCAAGGTTCGAAGGGCAGTTCATGAAGTCAGGAAGGGGCACCCCTGTCCAGTCTTCACCGCTGTAACAGGCAGGAAGCTCATCCTGAGTGGGAGGGCGACCATCACACATGTGGAGGGCAGTTTTCCAGGTAGCCCCACGCTGCACGTGCTTCCACTCACTGAGGTAGCGTGACACAGGGTCACGTAGCATAGTGATGTAGTAGAAATTCCTGCAGAGACAGATTAAGAGACGCGTTAGACGAGGTGCTTGGCATGCACATCGCACTAGCTTAAAAATTAATTCCAAGGTAAAGACCCAACAATATTGGACATGACAGGAGGAGGTACCCAACAGCATTCAGAACCAGGCTCCTTTTTTCCAAGAGGTAGATAAAAAATCTGAACCCACACTCATTTCTGTATAAACATAAAGTTCACTAAGTGAACATTGAGCAAACATGTTTAAAAAGGTCCAGGTTTTACTTTGAAGGTCTCAAAGGTCTCCATTTCCAGTCGGCATCGAGTGTTAGCAAACGAGTTGGTGTCTTTCACGCAAACTACAGGCAAAAATGACCGTGTGTGTGTGGGCGTAGCCTAACTGGCACAAAAAAAGAAGAGTAAAAGTAAGCCAATATTTACATTAGCATAGCTGAAAAATAATAATGAAGGTTTACCAGCAAAAAATTCATAAATCATAAACATGACTTCCCCTAATACCACAAATCAGGCTTTTTGTTTGTTGTTTTAATGCCATGCTAAACTAAACACCTGCTGCCTGTAACTCAATATTTGCATACTGACATAATTTCACTTACAAAGGCAAAAATTCATATTTCAGCTGATCCGCTCACAGTTTATGATGTTTTTTCAACCACTGCATAGATATATTTTCTTTATCATTCTCTTTTAAAACCTCAAACTTCAACTGAGTTGCAACAGCACGTGGTATTGAGTACAGGCAGTACTCAGAGAAAGATACTAAAGTCGAAGAAACGTGTCAGCGAGTCACATTTTCAACACAGCAAAGGAGGATGAAACTATACATCAAATTTCTCATATCCTGCCACAGTTAAAAAAAGAAATATGAGCGGAAAAAAGATAACACAGCGTTGGAAGTATATGGAGTGCACTGAAAGTCTGATTAGGGTTTAAATGAAAAACATCACTGAGTATGTCTGAGGGTGTTAGAGAATAATGACATTGAAAGAAACACAAACCAAGCACGCATAGCATTTAATATCCTGCAAATGTGGAATTATTTTTGTTTTTGTCACACCAATTTGCTCCTTCCTGCCTCTAGTAATGAGTTTTTTCATCTCCAGCACCTTTCCTGTCTCTGATCTGCCTCTAACAGCGTTTCAAAAATTGCTGTAACCTAGCTGCACGGAAGCCTTTCAGCGAACAAACACAGCTTTCTGCTCTTATCTATTGATTTCAGTGATGACCAGCATAACAACAAGGTGACTGAGGGAGTCATCGGCAGGAGAAATTCAGCCATTTTCAAAAAGTTTTTTTATTCCTTCTTCTAAACGAAAACAGCATAGATAAAGGAGAAATTGAAAATGTTCGTCTTGTGTGCACAGATCACCATGACCTTACCATGTCATGCAGAAGCCTGACATAAGGCCTAAATAAAATAAAAAGCGGAACATTTTCTTTCTTTCATTCCGCAAAGCTGAATTTTACTTTCTGGGAGGTTTCAGCTCCAAGGACACTTACCAGCAATGCTGCACTGGAAAATTCTCTTTTAAACCTATTTGCAGGAATGGTTTCAGCACATAACGCAAAAAGAAATTTCCTCATCTACTGGTCTTATGACTTGTTGATGTACCTTTCTTGAACCAACTGTTACCCTGCAGGTGTAACAATCCCTTATGGTTTGTGTGTTTCTTTTTATAGTGTAGCACATGAGTGTGCATGTGTGCGACTGCGTGATTAGCTGAAGGTGGGTTTAGTATGCTGGTGCTAATAAAAGCAGTGCTGGAACACACACATTTCACATGGTGCTTTAATTTGAGTTACAGTTTTTATCAGTCAGGCATGAAATGCTTCACAGTTATTGTGAAGCCTCTTTATAAAACAAAACACTGTAAATTGCCCCGAGCGACAGCCGACAATTTCTGAGATCTAAAAGTCACAGATGGCTAACACAGAGGAAGAGATGATTCAAACCTAAGGCCAATTAATTAGAATTAATAAACTCTTAATAATAAAAAATTAATAATAAACTCTTTAAATAAATAAAAGAGTTGTGTCTTTGGACTCTGGGGGGAACCTAGAGTACGTGGAGAGAGCCCCGTGCAGACATGAAACTAGTGTACAGACACGAAACCATTGCAGTACTGAGTGTATACTGCAATGGTAAAAATTATCCTAACGAACTCGGATTTTTGCTGCCATCTAGGAAGGGTAGCAAAGTGTAATCATTCATGTGGCTGTTCTATCATTAGCAACTCAAATTTCTTTTATTTGTGTTGTTATTTTACACAGCCCTTAATATCTTCTATGCTTTCTATACTGTTCAAGCCCTCTCGCTCTAAGCTTTCTGCTTAATTTTGCCTTTGTTTGACCTGTTTTTCAAGACATTATACATTTGATTCCTGTTTTACTGAGCTTTTGTAAATTTTTTCTTTCATATTGTTTTAATTTTTAGTCATCGTCCTTTAAGAAAAATACTTTTGATTACATTTTTACAAAGGACAAAATGAAAATCAAAAAAGGACACCTATCATGAAAGGAGAGCTGACTGCAGTGATGTTATAAAAGAAATTAATAAAAAGGAGATGAATTTCATCTCATTTTGCTAGTGGAAGAAAAGCAGAAGTGTTTGACTGTAGCATTAAATACTTCTTTGGGTGATGCAACACAACATTAAAACCAGATGCCAAATATCGTTTAGGTTCCTCGAATGCTGTGAAAACAGTTTTGAATCGTCGAGGTATGGACAAAGGGCCTCTGGATTCAATTCAATTCAATTTCATTTATACAGTGCCAAATCACAACAACAGTTGCCTCAAGGTGCTTTATATTGTAAGGTAGACCCTACAGTAATACATACAGAGAAAAACCAAACAGTCATATGACCCCTTATGAGCGAGAACTTTGGTGACAGTTGGAAGGAAAAAACTCCCTTTTAACAGGAAGAAACCTCCGGCAGAACCGGTCTCCAACTACAAGATGGTGACATCTTGTAGTTTATCTCGCCAGAAAGGTGGTAGTGAATTCTTTTGATTGGAATAATCTGACGTCTGAATCTCTTGCCAATGTAACATCCACATGAGTCCCAGGATGTGGTATTAGCAGAATGCTGGACTGTTGGATAATGTATACCGGATGTAAAAAGAGCATCTGTACAGCTGTAATAGCTTAAACTTCAATGCTAAACTGAATAAAATGTGATTAATTGAGAGAGCATTTGTGCTACAGAGTAAAGACTGCACAGCCAAACAGCCCTAAAAGGTCAGCAATTTAGCAATTATTGCCAGACAGCAATATCAATCAGTTGTGATATATACTTAAGTGAGTGGTGTAATGATATCACAGCAGAACACCCGCAGACAGACACACCATCCAGAGATAATAGCCATGCACAGTGCAAGCTAAGTGAATTACTCTGCCGTCTTTACCGAGTTGAACAGACAGCAGTAGATGGATGGGCACACAAGAGCGCCTCACAAAAACAGCCTTTGTTGTACTTCCTGGAAAACAGCTCAGCCTTTTCCTCCTCCTGCGCCTATCATCTATCTGTACAGCTAACCACAAGACAGTCAGATCAATAAATGTCCATGCAAAGCAGCCTTTGTGTGTCTGTGCTTTCATCATGACCTATTGACAAAGAGCAGTAAATGTCAAAGCTCTCTGCTTACTCGTGTCAGGGACAGAGGCGCGGGTCACGCGAAGAAGGTCAAGAATGATTCCTCACTGGGTGTGTAGTTGGAGTCTTCTCATGCAGCAAACATAAACTCTCACTTTGATCGAGAATTTTATGGCGTTTATGAAAGCAGAAAATAACCATGACCTCAACCATAGGAAGTGTTCTTTTGAATCTGAAGTGGCTAAAGTGCTTTCAGTAGAAACATTTCACTCTAAAACGGAAGGTCTTGTTAGAGAGCATTTGTTGAAAGCTGAAGTAAAGTAAATTTGTTTTGGCTACTTGAGAATATTAACTCATTTGTTAGAATAAATGTTTCCCTGCATTCATGAGCTAACGTTTTCTGTCCACTAGTTGTGACAGGGCAGAGAGCGAACAGGAAAGAGGACAAGCATAATTAGCTAAAAAGGGTGAAAACAATAGCAGAGGTTCGGAGTCCTGCAGAGTGAAGGGATCTTTTTTTTTTCACATAAAAGAAAATGTGAAATGAACTGCAGAGTAGCCCCTCCGCAAATCACTACCTGAGGGGTTTGTGTCTCCCAGGAATCCCAGGGGCTATATTGTCTGGGGGCTTTTGCCCCCTGGTAGGGTCTCTCATGGTAAATTGGTTGTGGGTGAGGGACCAGACAGAGAGCGATTCAGAAGACCCCTATCAGAAGACCATCAAGGGAACAATTCATCCTGCCAGGGATAGGGTTACTGGGGCCCGGCCAGGCACAGCCCGAAAAAGGGACATGGGCCCCCCACCTGCAGGAGGCACCATAGGGGTCGGGTGCTTTGTGAGCTCCTGGTGGGCCGATCCCTGGCTACCAAGACTAGCAATTCACAGTCATTTAAGGATAGTATTAATTTGGTCATTTTAACATTGTGATACCATATACAGGGTGGGCCATTTATATGGATACACCGTAATAACATGGGAATGGTTGGTGATATTAAAGTCCTGTTCGTGGCACATTAGTATATGTGAGGGGGCAAACTCCTCGAGATGGGTGGTGACCATGGTGGCCATTTAGAAGTCGGCCATCTTGGATAGAACTTTTGTTTTTTCAATAGGAAGAGGGCCATGTGACACATCAAACCTATTGGTAATGTCACAAGAAAAACAATGGTGTGCTTGGTTTCAACGTAACTTTATTCTTTCATGAGTTATTTACAAGTTTCTGATCACTTATAAAATGTGTTCAATGTGCTGCCCATTGTGTTGGATTGTCAATGCAACCCTCTTCTCCCACTCTTCACACACTGATAGCAACACCGCAGGAGAAATGCCAGCACAGGCATCCAGTATCCGTAGTTTCAGGTGCTGCACATCTCGTATTTTCACACCATAGACAATTGCCTTCAGATGAGCCCAAAGATAAAAGTCTAAGGGGGTCAGATTGGGAGACCTTGGGGGCCGTTCAACTGGCCCACGACGACCAATCCACTTTCCAGGCAACTGTTCATCTAGGAATGCTCGGACCTGGCACCCATAATGTGGTGGTGCACCATCTTGCTGGAAAAACTCAGGAAACGTGCCAGCTTCAGTGCATAAAGAGGGAAACACATCATCATGTAGCAATTTCAAATATCCAGTGGCCTTGAGGTTTCCATTGATGAAGAATGGACCGACTATCATTGTACCCCATATACCACACCAAACCATCACTTTTGTTGTTCCAACAGTCTTGGAGGGATCCATCCAATGTGGGTTAGTGTCAGACCAATAGCAGTGGTTTTGTTTGTTAACTTCACCATTCACATCAAAAGTCCTGTTCGTGGCACATTAGTATATGTGAGGGGGCAAACTCCTCGAGATGGGTGGTGACCATGGTGGCCATTTAGAAGTCGGCCATCTTGGATAGAACTTTTGTTTTTTCAATAGGAAGCATTCCTAGATGAACAGTTGCCTGGAAAGTGGATTGGTCGTCGTGGGCCAGTTGAACGGCCCCCAAGGTCTCCCGATCTGACCCCCTTAGACTTTTATCTTTGGGGTCATCTGAAGGCAATTGTCTATGGTGTGAAAATACGAGATGTGCAGCACCTGAAACTACGGATACTGGATGCCTGTGCGGGCATTTCTCCTGCGGTGTTGCTATCAGTGTGTGATGAGTGGGAGAAGAGGGTTGCATTGACAATCCAACACAATGGGCAGCACATTGAACACATTTTATAAGTGATCAGAAACTTGTAAATAACTCATGAAAGAATAAAGTTACGTTGAAACCAAGCACACCATTGTTTTTTCTTGTGACATTACCAATAAGTTTGATGTGTCACATGGCCCTCTTCCTATTGAAAAAACAAAAGTTCTATCCAAGAAGGCCGACTTCTAAATGGTCACCACCCATCTTGAGGAGTTTGCCCCCTCACATATACTAATGTGCCACGAACAGGACTTTAATATTACCAACCATTCCCATGTTATTACGGTGTATCCATATAAATGGCCCACCCACCCTGTACTATTGCTTCCTCCTCCCCACTATTGCCAAAGTGCTTGCTCATAGGGGGTCGTATGATTGTTGGGTTTTCTCTGCATGTATTATTGTGGGTCTACCTTACAATATAAAGCACCTTGAGGCAACTGTTGTTGTGATTTGGCGCTGTATAAATAAAACTGTATTGAATTGAACTATAAACCCTTTTTTATGGTTTTTAATAAAGCTTCTTTATAAATGCAATGACTGTTCTAGTGGCTATTTGATTGATGCCTGAGAATACAGGCTCTATGTTTGTAGATACCCCCTAACATTTAGCATTAGGTGCACCAATTACTTAACATTAACATTAGCTAAACTTGACATAGTCTTGCCAATGATTATTTTTTCCAAGTAATTGACATTCTATAATCTGCAATACAGAGCTGAGAAACTCTAGCTTTCCAACCTTTTCCTGTGATGCTCATTGCTTTTGCATGTTAGTTCTATCCAGCATGATCTCTTCTTTATCAACCATTTATATCAGATATCGTCTGCCTTCAGTCCTAGTTAATTCCACATGTGTCAAATCTTTCAGGCCTGAACATTTTCAATGTTTTCAGGTTCTTGATCGATCGAGCCAAAGCCTGATGCTCATTCAAACCTCAGAAAAGTTTGAACAAAGCTACCTGAAGCTACGGTCAAATAATAGCTCAGTCATTGCCAACACACAACAGTGGGTGTGAGATCATGCATGTTGGTCCTGAAGGCAAAATTAAATCGGCTTGTCGTATTTTGCTGGCGATCAATCTGACACCTTGTCAATGTCCTCGTTGCTGCCTGTCACCTTACCCCACACAGCAAACCTGCAAACACTATTGATCGCCCTCTTTCCATCTCTCTTCCTGATTGTCTCTCTCTTACTCTCTAAATCATCATCAAAAAGCTACAGAGGAAACTCACAGCAAAAGATCGATATGTGCCTTGTTAATTCACTCACTACCATCAAGGACGCTATCAGACTCATGATAAAAGCCTTGATGGAAGCTTTTTATGCCACAGAAAAACCAGCCAATAGAGAAGCTTTGTGGATCCACAGCAATCTTGTTTATTTTCTCTTTTAAAACCTGAAAATGGATTATGTTGTATTTGAGACCCTCGTATTTGCTATGGCTCAGCTTTGTACTGTTCCAATACACGCTGTGAATGAAGTATCGCTTTCTGAGGTATTTCTATCAGCCAAGATGGGAGAAGAAGTGACTCTTAAAACAAGCACAGGGCAGGACAATTTCGCTCCTGAAGCCCGGGGGTTGATAACTTACGCAGTTGGAGCAGATCAATTTTAAAGGTGTTTCTTTGCCCCCAAGGGATCTAACATGGAATTACAAATTGCCTCAGCCACCGCCATCCTTAGTCACACGCTCCTGCTGTCTCCACATTTCAGTTTCATCTTTCCAGAAGTCATTTTTAAATGCTAAAATTGACTGATTTGCCAACAATATTATGATTTGAGTAAATAGAGAAGAAACAACTAGTTATTAGTGTTTATAGTAACTTGTGGTTACTAGTCAGTAAGTAATTTAAGTAAGTTCATTATTGCATTATCCACTTCCTTTCTTTTCATGCTACAAGTTGGAAATAAACTCCTCTTTGTGCATTTACTTTTTCTATGTGGATGACATAGCAGCTGTATGAATCAGTGCACATTATTTCCATCCACCACCCTGTCCCTGACGTATGGTATCAGTTACTAGCTATCACAGACTGGTATGATAGCACAATCCAGCTACATAGAAGATCACCCAGCCGTCTATCCAAGTTTAGGATTTATTAATACAAATATATTAATGTAAATTTGTATTTGTAGTTCAGTCAGAATAACATCAAATAGAGGTTGTGGAAAATATTTTTCTTTCATTAATTCATCAAATAATGAAAATCTTGTCAAAACAAACCTAAACAACCCCAATGAAGAAGATAATCTGAGTGTTAAACTGTATAAATAAATTCCCCAGTCCCACCCATGGAAAAAAAATCCTTAGATTTTTTTTATGAGGCTAGAATAAGCCTGTATATAAATGTCTACAGCAGCTAACGCTGCATTTAGCTATCATTCTTTCTCAAATTGCCTCTTGGTGAATGGAAGGCTACAGAAGAGCAGAAGGAAAAAGTTAGTTTGAGTTTGAAAAAAACCCCACTACAGACAGCGGATATCTGCAAATCCAGGAACAAGTTAGACAACTAGAAGAGGAATGTCAGAGGGCAGAGGTAAAGGGCACGTTATCAGGATGATCGAGTGAAGCTGCTCAGATGAACTGAGACCACAGAAATCTCATCTCATCAGGCTCTGGACCAAGAGGTCAAGCGGGATCCATTTTCACTCTTCTGTACTAATTTAATCTTTGTGTCCCAATTACAAGCAAAATGATCCCTGTCCCCATCTGCAGCACAGCGGGTTCACCGTCCACCAAGCACAGCACACACAGAAACTACAACACAGTACTTTCTCTTTGAGTAGTAAATGGTCTCTCAGAAGTGCACTCTCCCCTCCGAAACATTACCCAGTTGTGGAGAGTATCTGCAGGTACCACTGCTTGATAACTGATACAGAACATAGATTTAGAGGGAGAGCTTGAGGAGAGAAGAGATGGGCAAGGGCTGCACTGTGATCTTCATTGGTCAGAGATATCAAAAGCTATTTTCAGCAATAAAAAAAGCCTCAGGGATGGTGGTGTGGAGACAAGGGGACGGAGAAAGACGTGGTGTCCAGGCAAGCCGGGTGTGAAGGTGTGGTTTTGCTAAAAACTGGGTGATAGACTACCTGAAGAGCTGGAGGCCACTTATATTTGAATTGAGTAATCAACAGTTCAATATAAATTTATATTTGCAACAGAAATCTCCATTTATGAAAAAAATAAAAATGTCTGCCTTTCAGATGTAATTCTCCATAAGGTTCTTTTTTTTCCTTTTTTTAGACACAACCATGTCAAGAATAGCACCAGGGACATCAGCACACTTACCTGGCATGTGCAGACTTAGTCATTACAGTGTCTTAGCCTCAACCTTACTTTGACATCTTAATCTTTGCAGCTTTGTCAGGTGTCAGCTTTTCCTCTCGGTCCATGTACATAGAGTAGGGATAAAAGGAAGACTGCACTTGAAAAGGATACTAAAATGAAGTAAAAAGGACTAAATCTGAAGTGTAGTCCCTAAACAATTTAGCAGTTTCATGTTGGCTCGTCTGTCTTATACCAAAAGATCTAACCGATTTTAATCCTTTTTAACAAAAACTTCCTGCTTTTGATTTTTTTCCCCTTGTTTGAACAAAATCTAAACACACACCAAAACACAGCCAGTCCCCACCCATCCCCACCCCCTTCCCCCACAATAAAGTCTGTCTTCGACTGTCCCTAATCCCCCGAAGGAGTATGAAGATTACCAAGATCCTCTGAAATATCTCTTATTTCTCACTAAAATACAGAACACTGCTCACTGCCTTAAAGAGTGCAGTGAAAGCTTTGATTTTTTTCAGAATTCGGGCAATTTTACTTTTTTTCCTTCTACTTTAACACTATTTCTTTACTTTTTAGGAGAAGGATTTAAACCAGACATTTACACACAAAAGAAATGTCTAGATAAAAGTAACTCTGTGTCTCTCTTATTATGGTTAGATATCAATCAACAACCAGACTACTAAACAAGCAGTTGGTGACAGTGGGAAGGAAAAACTCCCTTTTTACAGGAAGAAAGCTCTGGCAGAACCAGGCTCAGGGAGGGAAGATTGGCACTTATGTCATTTTTTTTTTCCAGTTGAAAATGGAGAAGCAAGAATTACTTCTCTGAGATAAGGTGCTGTCTGAGAAGTGACACCTGTCATTCAGGAGAATACTGCTGCAGTTACCCACACCCTAAGCACTGGTGTAAATGCTACATAGCTGTAGTAACTTTCCTCAAGCAAAGCAATCAATGTTACATGTATACTGGGGCCGTAAGGTTGCAGTTTTTCAAGGCAGTTATACATGATTTTCATCAGATGTCAAATGCATCAGTGATCTGTTAAAGACTTAAAACAATAAATAAAAATAAATCATACATAAAGTATAAATAATAAAGCATAATAAGTAATCAGAGTAAATATCAATAGGTCAACAGTTTGGTAAAAAGAAAAAAGAAAAGAAAATAATAAAAAAATATATATTGTAAATGTGACCTGAATCATAAAGCATGTGATTGAGGTCACCCTTTACAATGATACTGGCATAACAAGCTAGTATTGAAGGCTATTTTGAATGCAGACAGACGTCACTAAGAATCTGGTGAGGATATGTTGTGTCACGAGTGTGAAAAGTGTGAAAAGACATACGCTAACACATACCTCGGATTGAGCGCATCAAGCGTCTACACCTCATCATCAAACACTTTGTGTCATATACCTCGTCTGGCGCCACCAAAGGCTAGTCAGAGCTGTATAAGGATAGGAAGAATTTGCAAAGGAAAAAAAAGCCCTCAATCCTAAACACGTGGAGATTTTATCCCTTGTCAGCCTACATCACAATATCAGGCTGCTGCATAGGATCTCCCAAAAGGCCTGTACGTTTACCCTTTCCTAAAAATAAAACTCTGGTGTAAGGTACTGTACATCTACTTTTCCACCCACAGCAAGTGACAAATTAGAAGTTGTGAAATGTCTCCTATACAGAGGTGTGCAAAAATCTACACTCTACATTTCAGACTGGTATCTTTCTGTTCTTTCAAGGATACAGTGTAACATTTAGGCAGATTATAGTTTCGTATGAGATAATGCCACTTATCTCGTAAGTGGCTAACTTAAAATCTCTTAATTTTTTAAAATTAGTCGCACAGAATTACAAAAAAAAAGACAACAAAGATAGTAGACATGATAGTCTTAGGGGCATCAAACTTTACACGAATATCAGAAACATACATCAGACGTCTATGGCGTTATTTTTGTGCCACTATTCTGAGCGCACATAAAAAGAATTTGAGCACACGTAAAAAAAAAAAAATTCCAGGTGCAAGTGTTGCATTTTGAGGAGAAATTTATTTTTGAGCGAAGAAAAGCTAAATTTGAGTGAACAAAATTCATTGCTGCGTGCAAAAAATGTATTTCAGTGTTTGCTATTATCCACACACACACACAATAGCAGCCCCGCTCGCTCAGTTTTTGCATTTGTGCTCGCTCGCAATGTGTTGCTTGCGCTCTCAACATTTCTGCCCGTGCGCGCTCAACTCTTTCTGTACACAGTTATATTTGTGCCACAAAACCTGCCAATCACAGACTTGGATGCAAAAAAATCTGATTGGCTGTTTTGGTCTCCAATCAGCTCAAAATGACGAAATGCAATATCCCAGAATCCATTTCGTCCAAAACTCAAACGAGGCAGTGGCAGAGGAACACAGAGTTTGAAATATTACTCTTTCTGGGTCACAAAATAAACTTTTAAGATATTTTCATGCGAGAATGGTGCTGTGTAAACTTCAAATATCTGCTCGATTTATCAAGACATCACATATTTGCAAAAGTGCTCTAACTTTTTCAGAGATGCCTGTTACCCACGACCTGCCTGGGTGCACACTTGGGTTAAACATAATATATAAGGCTGAACTGACAGAATAGTGGCACAAAAATAACGCCATAGACGTTTATTGTCTAAAATTAAATCATAGAATTGTCAGGCCTGAACTTTCCAGGGTCGGCTTGCCTAGACTACCCACTAATGTTTAAAAAACACTAAATCAACAGTATCCTTTACTTTCATTGTTTGTCTCTTCAGTCGCTTGTCGGGTATGCTGCCTGCCAACTTTGCATTCCTAACAGTTATCTTCCCCATTGTTTTAAATTGTACTATAACAGTAGCACAAACTAGCATTGTCACACCAGCCAGTGCTAGCTTTTTTTGGCTTCAGATTAATAACCCTAAGTTAATAAATGGTAAATGCAATAAGTTAAGCAGATAACATGCACAGGAATATTTCTCATAAAAACTAGCCACTATAAGCTACTGTCATACCAGAAGATGTAAACTGTATGTATGAAATTAAACGCAGAAGTAGATTTTACTGACTGAACTGGTGTAATTAAAGTTGTTGTCTTTAAAAAGTTACAAATTGTCATTTAAAGGAATCCCACACCCACTTGGAGTGTTTTTATGATTTCTGGTTCCTGGAGTTCTCATTTTCTTTTATTTTTGCATTTGTCACACCGATTTTTAACAGCTGTGTTGTTGTCAGCAGCCTGAAATGACCTCATGCGAAAGCATAGACACTGAATTACAGTCAAAGGCAAGGTTGACAGTAAAAAGACAGCATTATGCCCACAGACATTTAAGGTCTCCCCCTTCAGAATGAAAGAAAACCTCAATAATACACACCCCTCTCTGAAATCTCCACATAATCTGACTCATCTGACACATCTGACTCATTGCCACTGTGAGGGAAGATTAATGTCAAGAGACGTTTTTCTCCCAATAGACTATTATTTCCATAAATAATAAAGTATTTCAGTATGTTGATCAAAACTTTCTTACCTTTTTTCCTTCTTGGTTACTAAACCATGTCAGCTTCCTGTTTCTTGTCTTTCCATATTTTAAAGCCTTTAAAGCCATTATGGCCATCAGTAATAGGGTGCCATTGCCAGATTAATAGCTAAGACCACATTATATGTGTAAGGAATCCTAATTAAAACCCTGGCTCATCTGTGTTCTGGCCATTCTTTGTTTAAATCTGAAATAATGAGGTCAGTAGTAAGGCTACACTCTCTGACTGCTCAGTGTGAGGCCAGCAGTCGAGGACGAGCAAGACTGCCTGGCAATTCAAGCAGGGCTGACATGTGGCCTTACAGCAATTTCATACCCCGCTGCGATCTGAATGCTATAGCCCCGTGCTGTGAGCACAGCCCTGAAGGAGGCTTTGGCAGTGGTGTGCCTATCAAAAACTACTTGAAGTGGCCATGTAAGTTTTACGTGTTAAGAGGGAAATTACGAGACATAAGGATAGCTGGATATGCTGCTTAGATTAAGTCAGGGGTGGATGGGGGGAAAAAAACGGGAAATGGCAATCACAGTTCTCATTATATTCTACTTTTGTGAAAGGAGTGTTTGTGTTGTGTTGTGTGTTATCAAATTCACTGTCACCAGCTTGCTGCTGGTCTTACAAGCAAGAAAAACTGTTTGCATGATGCATCCCTATAGCTGAACACTGAACCTGTTTTATGCCAACTCACCTAAAAATGAGGAGCTGATTAGTGATCAGTCTCTAATTTTAGTTGTTTTTTTTACTCACTCACTGAAAAATCTTTCAATATGTCAACAACCTACAATGACAGCAGCATAAAGAGAATAAAATGATAATTACAGATATGAAACATTTCCACCTATTACAGTGCAGGTATGGTCAAGTTTCTCTAATACCCTGCTGTAGTTTATGTATTTGCTTGTGTTATTAGTTTCCACACTGGCAGTGTGTGTGGGAGAGAGGTGACTTCAAGGTGACTATGAAGTGCTGCTCGAAAGCAGACAGATGGTGCTTCTGTATCCAGAACATACCAGCAGGACCAACAACACACAGCAAATGTGCAAAATATTCCCGAAGTACATTAATAAGAAGAATCCAGGTAGAGAAGATATTTCATCACTGAATTGTGTGACCATGAAAAGAGACCGATTTCAACACAGCCAAGGTGTAGATTGTGAACATGCCCTGAAATATTCTCCACATTCAGGGTACAGCAAAGAATTTTTAGACACACTTCACCTCATTTCAAAATCCCCTGAGACCAAAATATGTTTCATTATGCAGTCAGCTAGAGAAAGCTGGGAAGCTTCAATGGACATATACATTCTTGCCTAGTAACCAGTCGCTTTGCATGACATGACCTGATTAAAAAAAACAAACAAACAAAAAAAAAACTGTAGTTAAGTTATCAAGTGCATTGTTTTTTACCTTAGGGGCCACATTCATACAGTTGCCACATTCCATTTTATTTTTTATTAATATGAAAGTTTTCCCACCATAGTCAAAAGCAATTCTATAATCAAAATGATTAAAAACAATGATTATTAAAGGAACTCACCTGCTGGAGCCTCCCTTGTGTTTACACTGGGACAAAATCATAGAAATATTTCACAGGCGGTGGAAAGATTATGCAAACCTTTAGTCTATGAAATGTTGATGGACTGAAAAAGACAATCGACCTTGGTAGCAACTGGAGGAGTCCTCTCAGCAGCTTCACTGATGTCTTATTTATAATGGCAGTCTATAAGGAAACTGCTTTCTGTGTGATTTTTAAGAAAAACATTTTTAACCAGAATAATGCCCAATGGACGAAATGGGAAAATGGGAAACACCATCGGTTCACATAGAGAGAGATGGAAGTCAAATGAGCTTCATCATCCAAGCTGCCTTATCCAAGTTAGCTTATCCATGCCTTATCTTATTTTCTCCATATCCAAGAACCTAAACCAGCAAACTGAAGAAGATCCACCTAGTGTTCACTACATTAATTGGCTAAAAAACCACGGTGTCTCTCAAGTCATCAGGTGGAGATCTTTTAAATCTTCCTCGAATCAGATCCAAGCATGATGAAGGTGTTTTCAGTTACTGTCTTCCTGTACTTTGGAACAAGCTTCCTGTTGACCTGAGATCAATTACATCTGTGCACACATTCAAAAACAGACTAAAAACCTTTTTTCCCCGCACAGACTTACACTTAACAGCTGTGTTTTCTCTCCATGTTTTCTTTTTGCCATTCTCACAGTCTTAGGCCATTGTAAACCTACACAGGTTCTTTAGTTTTTATCTTATGTGTTAAGCACATTGAGTTTATATATAATGAAATGTGCCATAGAAATAGAATTGCCGTTGTCAAGGGTGACACACCTGGAGGCAAAATGAGGTCCTAGGTCAACTGATGGTCATCCTGGTAGGAAGGACAAGTACCCACAATGCCCTCACCTAAGCCTAGTCCTATAAAGTTCACTCTGTTTGTAAGACCAAGAAGTGTTATATCAAAACAATCTGCAAGAGTGGAAGCTGCCCTACTGGATGCTGAAAGACAAAGGAGCAGATCCGGAGCAGAAACTCTTTTCCACCAGAGATCGCTACAACTACTCACAGATCTTGTGGTGAATCTTGTAGCGGTCCCTGCACACAGAGCTAAAGGAGACTGCAGTGGGCAGCACATAAATGCAAAAGGCTAAAATATAGAGACACAGCAGCAGAGGCAGAACAACGCAGCTGGTGTACTCAAGTGTTCCCTATAGAGGTGGGATGCAGCACATTTGTGTGTGGCCACGTCAACAACCAGACTCCTGGAGAACATGGGGATTCAAAGATGGGCTTTTCAACTTACTGTACTATCAAGTCAGTGTTACACCCTGCTGAGTGAAGAAGCAGCAGTACCTTTGGAAGAAGAGGAAAAAATTCTTAACTAGGCCATAGATATCCAACGTGAGGGGTAAAATCAGAGGAGGGCACGCCCAGGATGCCAAGTATTAATGTAATGCTCTCTTGAAGTTTCGTAGGCTTATTAAGGAGAAACCCATGAAGGACAGTGCCCTTCTGATGACCCTGGTGAATTTTTTTACCCCTCCCACCTTTACAACACTGATTATTCTTAGGGATGTAAACATCAAGTCTTATAAGCTTAACCAGAGCTATTTCCATATGGCTGCCAAGTTGCAAGACTTGCTTCTACCAGGACTTTGCTTAAGTCTAAATTTAATTAAATCCATTAAATGCTGGAAAATTTAATTCAATGAAATTTAAAGGCGCAACACAGGAAAGAGGCAACAAACTAGATACAAAACCTTATTTGCGAGTCTGTGGGGACTGACTAGCCTGAAGCAGCTGTTAGAAGAATGGCAGTTCCTGGATTTTCTACATTGGCCCTTCCTTTTTCCTTTTAAGCCTTTTTCTAACATCCTTTTAAAGCTTTCATTGACAAACTTTGATAACAGAGCAAGCTGATGCTTTACGACTTTGAATTACATGTCTTCACTTAATGTGACAACAACTCAAGAAAAGAGTTATGACCACTCAAGCGGCATCGGTATTGAAGAACAAGCTGATGTGGGTTAATCTACATTTGCAATAGCAGGAGTTAAACAATGGAAGCAGGATATGCCCGCTCATCTGGGATATGATGAGATCAGCTCCAGATAAATGATACTTATGCACAGACCCTCCAACTATACACGGCAGGTGCACAAGCCAAAAAGGTACAAAAGCACAAGCTTAACCTTGATGAAAAAAATCAAGCTAATAAAGGTCTCTGAAACATATAAAGTAGCAGAAAATGATAAAATATAAACTTTTTACCCATGTTCTGTGTTTTTGTCTGTCTCTGTCTGCAAACTACATCACATCCTGCTTAATGTAGCCTTGAGATAAAAGTAGGCTTCATCTATTCCCAGGTTTGATCACTGACTGTCTGCACTCTCGTCGCTATCTGTGACTTTAATATCAACATGCTTTGACTAAGTTGGATTTTCTTTTGCAGTCAGACGAGGGAAAACGTTTTGAGTGCTTTGCTACTTATGATTATGCCCTAACTTCGGTATAGTATAAAGCAGCGAGGATTATAGATATTTGGGAAAACAGCTCTAACACTATTTAACCTCTCTTTAGAACACAGGGATCAAGGCTGAAATACAAATAAATCTAGCGAGGCAGGATGATCTTACAGAACGGATCAGAGTAGCATTACATATCGTATTAAGATGAGTCGTAACACGTCTCTATAAAAACGCAAACACACACGGACTCAGTTCTATTTCTCCTGCTCCCTTCGCTGTGTGCGTCACAGTCCATCGTGAATGGTCTGCATCGCCTGAAGTGACAAGACAAGAGTCTTTCAGTTCTGATAAAGCTGCATGAAACCTGGTGGCAATACAGATGACTCTGCGATTCAGCAGCTTTAATCTAAAACGACAGAAAGCCTTCCCTTAATTGTTCCTTTCCTTCCACGGCGCTCTGCGCTGCGTAATGGTTCCCCAATATTTCTTCCTAAAGGTGGCGGACAGAAAATCAAGCAAGCATTATGCTGCGGGAAATGAAAACTTCGGGTGACAGATTTGTGGCTGTTAAGTGAGTTATGACTCACAGCTCTTCCAACAAATTCACGGGTATAAGCTGAGTTGTGACTCATGGTGCATTTGGCTCCGATTTGATACCTTCTTCTAGAACATACACACAGCAAATTGCAGCAGCACACTGAATGCCATTAGACAGCAGACGTTGATTCGATCCTTATTAAGATGCCAGATTTCTAAAAGCCACTCAGGAGCAGCAGTGACCTCTGACCTTGCTGTGGAATGGCAGAATTAGTGGTTCTCTCCATGGATCAATGTCACATTACCAGTGAGCTTGTCCCCCGAGGTACTTTGGTGTCCTATATCAGCGATTGTCTGGTGCATATGAGCCACAGAATAATTGACACCCACAAGTGTTCATTTTACAGTCATTATCTCCATGAGTGGAAGCATGATCTCCCATCTACCACTTCCTGTTTTCTTTTACTCACAACACAATATAAAATGACTATTTTAAATAGAAAGGGCTGCATAAACCAGATTTGTTTCCATCTTTAAACATGAAGTCACCTCGCCAGCCAGCTGAATGTCAACGCTAATGAGTGCTGATTATTCTCTAGCCATTATATTGAGTTGACAAGTGTTGACTGAAGTGTTGTTGATTCACTCATAGCGCTGATTTGGCTCTGAGGTGACACCTCAAAACTATTCCAAAGCCTTAAATTAAGTCTGATGGCTGCCACTGAGAGCAGTTAATGGATTTGGAGGATTCTTGAAGGCACTCCTCGCCCTCGTCTAGCCCCTTTAACACTCACAGTAACATATGGAGATTTGCTCTCTCAACCAATTGCAGAGCAAATTGGCTTCAACACGCAGCCGGAAAACCTCAGAGGACCGTGCCCTTCTTAAGTGATTTACTACCTTAAGCTTAGCTGTGCTGCTCCTGTAATTACAGCAAATTGAAACAAACCTGCGGATGAGGAAGCGACTTGTCTGCTCAGCTGTTTGCAAGTGTGCTGGAGTGGACATGCAATGCGGTGCTCATGTTGACACTGCAGCTTTATCAGCCCTATACCCTGCATTACATGCCAATAAGGAGAATTGGTGTCATGACCTACAATGTTGATTTGGCACTTCAAGATAAGCAAAGCAGATATACAGTGGGAGAAAATAATTATTTGATCCCCTTCTGAATTTCTAAGTTTACAACTTACAAAAAATAAAAATAATAATAATACATTTTATTTATAGGTGCCTTTAAGGACCCTCAAGGCCACATTACATTAGTATCAATCAATTACAGATCATTACATGTTCAAAAACAAAAAAAAAAAGAGTCAATCAGTTAATCAATACTCCTGATGGCTGCTTCTTATGTGTATTAAGCACATCTGCCACAGAATCGATTTCTTCCATTCCAACCTCCCCACCAGAGAAAACGGAGCTCTCTGGCATCAAATTGATCTGCCATGTTTGGATTAGATTTAACATATTGATGATTGGTGATTTAACATATCACCTTACCATCTATCTCATTGTGATACCATATACTATCACTTCCTGTTAAAAGGGAGTTTTTCCTTCCCACTATCGCCAGAGTACTTACTCATAGGGGGTCATATGATTGTTGGGCTTTTCTTTGTATGTATAATTGTAGGGTCTACTTTACAATATAAAGCACCTTGAAGCAACTGTTGATGTAATATGGCCCTGTATAAATACAATTTGAATTGAATTCTTTTTCTGCTAAGGGTGCAGAATGACTTCAACAGATTGATGGACCAATGGGCATGGCCAAGTAAAATCTTTGACAAGAACCTTCCTCCTTCAGCTGAGCTGAAGCTTCAAGCTGCCAAACAGCAGCCAAAAAACTAAAAGACTTTTTGAAGTTGTCCAAAATCCTTCCTGAATTGTCTGCTAACCTGGTGATCAACTATAAGACACATTTTACCGCTGTCCTTGGCAACAAGGATTTCTTCACCAAGTGCTAAGTCATGTTTTGCTTTGGAATCAAACACTTATTTTATTGAATGATATGCAATGATATCAATTTTATGTGTTTTTTTTCCTGCATTTCTGCCTCTCTCCATAAACACGAAGAGAGTGTATTTCTTTGTAAGTGAGCAAACTTACAAATTCAACAAGGAATCTAATAATTATTTGTCCCAATGCATATCTTAGCCTATTAACTATAAAATTACAAACACATTTAAAAACACACAAAAGAATACAGTGATTTGAAATGGAAATCACTGCATGGGCTCTGGAACACATCTGAAAAGCATTTTCTCTCAATGTAATTCACCCCTGACTCGTGCAAAATTCCCCGGGCTAAAACTAATTCAAGATGAACTGAGGCAAAGTGGAAAACTGTCTAGTGGACTAATCAGAATTTGAAATTCTTTTCAAATCTCATGAATGCCCCCGGAGCTAAAGAACGATTGTCTACGTGCAATCACTGCACTCAGTTCAAAAGCCAGAATTTGTTTTATTGGGGAGGTGCACCTAACTGCCTGCCACACCATTTCCAAGGAAGCCCATTGTCTTGATTATTTAGGTAGAGGGTTAAATATGATGTATTTCCATTTGAGAGGGTTGCACAGATTTCAAGACTGTAGCTCACACGTTCACTCAGTTCAGTATTTAGCAAAAAACGTGCCAAAAAATGTGTAGGAAAAATATGCAAGGTGAATACATAAAGGATCGTCAGGTTTTGACGATGAATTGCTTAAAACATGAACAAACTGTGAGAGCCACCTTATTAACACTTGCTTGTTGAGTCACTCACTCATTAGTTTAGCCTGATTAGTCACTTATCCGTTTGCCCTTTTGTTTACCTACTTAATGAATGATTGAATTAGAATACAGTTGACTGATTGGCTTTTTAATGCATGCACTCATTCTTTTACTGACTGATTGAGTGAGTGAGTGTGAACGAGAGGTTAGAGATGTCTTTAAGTTTCATTTTCAAATTAATTCATTTATTTCATTGATTTATTCATTCTTAAGCTGATAAGAGAGCCAAATGCTTAAAGTGAATAAATGAGTGAATCAATCTGAATAACTGAGGTTGAATAAATTAGGAATCAATCACTCAATCAGTGCCCTGTTGCATACATATGTCGGAGAGACTATGGCTAACTTGAATAGAGGAATAAGCAGACTTTATTTCTATTTCATTGTTTGGCTTATTAACACAATGAATAAGTGATTCAAGAGTGATCGTGTGCCTCACTTATGTGTAGCACATACAGTGGGTTGACATAAAAGTAAGAGGTAGCTGGTTGAGTGAATTTGTCTGTTTAAGAAGCAGTTAAAACATGAATGAATGAATGAATGAAATAACCATAACCGTGACCATATCAGCTGAGCAAACGGATCCACTGATGAAATAATAAGTTAATCAAATCACGTTCACAAACACGAGATCACACCTGTCCAGCAGGTCACCCCTCACCTTTTGCCATTTGGGGTGTTCTTCTTGTCCCTCTTGTTCATCACTACAGGCACGCAGCTCGTGAGCTCGGTCCAGTCTGCATGCAACCCGCAGCTCCAGCCCGTGGAGAACCGCGAGAAGAGCCACGATTCGGCTTTCCCGGGCCGGTGACAGGTGCATTTCCTCTGGCCGGCCAAGCAGTCGCAGGGCTGCTCCAGCTGGATGTTTTTGACCAGGTGCCGCCCAAACGTGGTCCCGCCGGTCTTCTGTATGTGCAGGAACACCATTACATCGTCCCCGCGGATGTTGAAGTCGACGCGCCGGTCCAGGTCCCGTTCCGTGAAGTTGAATCTGGATGTGATTTTGGAGGGGAGATCCTCGTCCGCCTCCGGCTCCGTATAAACCAGCTCCAGCCCCGCAGAGTAGCGCTGGAAGAGCCCCTTCTCGTCACTTCTGAAGTAGCAGGTGTTGCTGTCCGCCGGGCACACATACTGATAGCCGATCATGAGGAAGAGCACCGCCGCAATGGGGATGAAGATGAGTCTATTGAACTTCTCCTCCATGGTGGAAAACTCCTAAATCACGCCGTCGGCACAAACGGTAGCGTGACGTCCGAGTGGGTCCTCTTCCTCCCCCCGTCTCATCCTGCACTTTGAGCTCAGGGTGATCGCCCGGAGTCTAAGTCCCGACGGCAGGTGAGAACTCTTCCTGCAGGGAAGCTTTGACCGGCCTCGTCCTGCACCAGGACAGCACCACTTCTCAAACTTAAGGCTGTCACTTTGAGTCCAGCTGCTTCCTCAGAGGTTTAAACATATTTTAGCTTAAATGTGTCAAAGTGCTGCCATAACTCTGGTGCAGTAACAGCTCCCAAGCACTCAGAGCGGAACCACGCATCCACGCTCGCGGACCTGCCAACTGCTGATCGGTATCTTAGCCAAGAGTAGAGCCAGGAGCAAGAGACAGACAATTAAGAGATAAACTTCCGCTCAAGACTTTCAAAATACATTGCTTTACCATATTAAACTAACATGAAACAATTGAGGTAAGGTCCAATTAAACTACATTGCTTGACTATATGCAGTTAAAAAATAAAAGAAATATCAAGGCAATATATTTTGCATATTCTTTATTAATGATTTCTTGTATAATTTTGTTTCTTTCAGCTTGTTTGAACTCTGAATATTGCTTTTCTAAATAAATAAAACTTTTCACTGTATCATTTTGATTTGAGGGTTATTCACACTGTCCCAGCAACAGTCCATCAAAACTACACTCAAACTACAAATTACTCATTACTCAGTCCAGACAGACTAGCTAACGCATTTTAGACCTTGGGCCTGTTATAAGCTGTTGATCAGCCCAGATCATCCATCCCTATTCTTCAATAACCCAGTTTCGCCTTGCCTGTTATAGGTACTGATGTACTTAAATCACACAGGGAGTGCCAATGAGTGAAATCACATGGAGTTCATGCTTTTATCTTGAAGTACAAATAGTACAATTTCCTGTTTTATTGTCGCTGCCTTGTTTCAACATCTGCGCCAGTCGTCTGTCCCGGCTGCCGTGTCGGTGACGCAACCGCATCTCTAATCACACACACACACACACACACACACACACACACACACACACACACACACACACACACACACGAGCGCGCTATTTGAGTGCCCTGGAAACAGCTGCTGGCGGAAAGTCACAAGAATTAAATTAAAAATGGAATTACATTGAGTCTTGAAGCGGAAATGATGTATGCACGCAGGATAATAATTGTATTTTTCCCATTTGTTATAAGGGACAAATGTCCGTCCAGATTACACGGTGACAAAATTAAATAGTAACTGTATGTTTATTCCACCTGGTTTGTTTTTTAGTATTTTTAATAATTCTATTATTTTCATGAAAGGCTTGAGATTTGCTCTGTTGAGCCTCAAGACACGTGTTACAGGTGGGCCTTTATTTTGCAGTGTGCAGTGTGACTTTGAAAATATGAACTGAGCTCCATGCAGGCAACAGGAAAGAATAAAGTCCTCAGGTCAGTCATTTCAGCACCATGGACAGATTCCAGCAGTCAATAAATGGCAACATGTCTGAGGGGAAACACACGGTCTGACACAGGTCTCCCTGGATATCAACTGAGCTGAACACATGATTCCAATAAAGGTTTTACAGTTGCACAGCGCTGTATGCACACTACATGCTCTAACTAAGTCAAGCCCTCCATAATGGATTTCCTTTAAGCCTGCACTGATCAGAAGCCTTTGTTATTTTTCCCCAAGATGAAATCAATCAAAGGATTTAACCAGGGCTTACTTTGGTATATATTCTATTCAATCCTCTTTCAGCACTGAGTGCCCTCTGCCCTCTTGCTCTGGCACTGACTTAATCTGTATGGGCGCTAAGTCTCCGGTTCCCCTGTCTTTGTCTCTGAGAAGAGTCAACATCCCTCACCCTAGGAGAAGGTAGGGGGCATGAAAGGAATCTGTTATGGAAAGTGTCAGAACAAGAAATATCTCATTTTCTAAAGGTCACGCAGGAGTGAACTGCTGGACCTAAGGTTTGCTTCCGTCTCAGTGATGGTAACGTTGTGT
This sequence comes from Aulonocara stuartgranti, assembly GCF_965226115.1. NCBI lineage: Eukaryota > Metazoa > Chordata > Actinopteri > Cichliformes > Cichlidae > Aulonocara > Aulonocara stuartgranti. Next base: position 32,720,099 of record NC_138958.1, read on the forward strand.
GTCAGCCTGCTCTTTAATAGCGAGGCCTCTTTCACACATGATGCAGCAGGATTCATTTTGTAAAAAGAAATATTTTCTACCAATGGATTAAAAAGTCCTGATTAGAAAGGGCCTCCATTAATATTTTGTGCAGTGAGGCAAGACTTGTGTTGTTCTGCCTGTGCATGTGGGATATTTACGAGGTCCCTGACGCTCACTACACAAGCCTTATGAGAAATAAACCTTGGGAAGTGCTGATTCAGCTGACTGCAGCAAAGTACGGAGCTCCCAGTAATGGAACTAAAGCTTCCTGGAAATTATGATTGGATTGGGATTTCTGTTTATCTGTCTTCGTCTTTTTCATTTTCAGCGTGGCCTTGTTGTTTGCCCGCATGCGTGTGAGCATTTTATGTTTATTAGAATTAGTATTGATTTGAATACTGAGAATAATATACGAGAATATTCTTGCAGCGGGACCTCTGGTGAGCTGAGAGTTTTTGGGGCATTTGTAGTAAATGAGCAGCTTGAGATGCTATTAAGGAAAGCAAATGGAATGTAAAACTGCTGCACAAGAAAGATTGAGAAAATGTAAAGGGAAAAAAACACTGTGGGGTTTTAAAGAGGTGTGTTCAGCTGCTGATTCATTGTGTAGAGTATGAAAAATGTTTCCAAACTCAACAGCCTTGTACCACGAGGGCATAGTTGCCTCTTACTGCAAGTTCTCAGGGTTATACAATGGGAAAAAATGAGAATAAGTAAGGAGAATTAAAAGGATGTTAACAAATGCATAAAACTATTTACTATTACACTGGGTGCAAATATAAAATCAATGTCGCTAAACTCAATTGGAGTGCACTAACATTCTGTTGGGCTTTGGGGCAAGCACCTGTTGTTTGGTTCTCACTGGCCCCGTACATGTCAAATTCATCATATCCCCCATGCAGACATCTATGAACAATTTAGCACAACTGAACTGAAAAGAGCTGACAGAGAATTCAATCGGAAATTCTGACGATTAACAAAATGTCAAATACGTGACATTATGATAATCTCCTCTTTTGTGGTTCAGGAACAGTTTTTCTTTGTTGTTCAAGCTGCAAGTTTTTCTTTTCATTCTTGGACACTGGTTGCTTTTTGTCTCATTTCCAGTCCTTCTAGCTGACCATTTCAGAGGAATGTTTTCTTGTTTGTTTTTTTGTTTAAGATCCCAAACTCAAGGGATGAACCACTGTCCATAACAGACAACTCAGGAAAGGCACAGTTTTAAATTCTTTCTTCGATTATCTTGTCACAAGCATCCTGTTAAAAAAAACACATAAATTGCTCCCATTTATTTAGTAGAAATGGTTCTTATCAAAGAGAAATAGGATGAAAAATATGTCACATTATGCAAGAACTGGACTGAAAATCAGTTGCAACAGGTATTATAAAGTTATGGAATCAAATTTGAAACTTTTGGTTCATCATCAATATATATGATAATTTATACATATTGATGTTCAGGAGAGAAGGACAACAGTGTCTGCAGACAGCTGTACAACACTGTGAAGGCTCTGTCGTGGTTTGGATCTACATATCAGCCAGTGTCAAAACTGATGGAGTCATGAACACAAAAAAGTAGCATTAGATTTTGATCCAATAACCATGTGGAAAGTGATCATGATGATGAAGTGATAATTCCATACACACTGCCAGCTCAGTAAAAGCACACACACAATGGAACACTAGCCAGCGTGGACTGGCCCCCCCAGAGACTGGACCAAAGTGTTATTCAAGAACTGTGGGATCATCTTGACAGAGAATGGGATGAAAGCCAGCCAACAGCCCGAGTGCTTTGGAATGACCCTTAATAAGCTTTACTTACAGAAATGACAAGATAGCACCCCTAAGAGAGTTCAGGTAGTGTTGAAGAATAAAGTTGGTCATATGAAATGTTAACGTTATGTTTGAACATTTTTCAGTTGTTGCACCTATTTCCCATTTCATAATATAAATAAAATATGGGTGACTCAAATTATTTATGCAGTACTGTAATGGAGAATAATTACCAGATTTTGGAAAACAAATAATTGTTGGTTGCACTTTTACAGCAGTCTTATGAGGGATGATTGCTAGTTCATACAAGGTTTTCTGTATTAACTACAGAGAAAAAAATAATGATTAAGCAGTGATAAAACAAACTTGTTCTACTGAGCTCGCTATGACAACATACAGCTAATAAAACTGGAGATTAATTCCACTAGACTGAGCAATATGGTGGAAGACATACAACTAGTCATGGTTAATATTCTTCTTAGTTTAAAAATATGAGGTGGTGTACATGTGGCTTTCTGGGGCCAGTTTAACTAAAATGTGACAAATCTATTCATATCACCTTTTTTTTTAATCTACATGTTGTGGTTATAGGGGGGAAAGCATCAAGCATGTCACCTGGAAAAACATACTGATGGTGGTTCTGTCAGGCTGGCAGCTGCCATGCCATCTTCACCTAATTAGCTACCTGTTACCTGTACCGGATACCCAGATCTGTTCTGTAAAAATACATTCCTATACAACCGGTCCATTTTCAATAGCATGTCAGGCTGAATTTATTTTATTCCAGATTATATTTGTTCCTGACATGTCACAAATGCCTCAGCAATCAGAATATACTTGTCATTTATTTTCTTATTTTCCTGCTGTTGCTCCTTTTCAGGCAGCCATTCATATACAAGGTGGCGCCCCGTCATGGTAATACAAAATATAGAGAGAAGTTTCTAATGTGGCTTATCTATTTTAATTCAAGACATGATCATTTCACCAAGCAGTATGAATCATGGTAAAAATGAAAAGTTAAAAGAAAGAAAAGACATCTTACTACGTGAAATAACTAATTCTTTCACCATCATACTACTCAAACTAATTGCATGTTTGTTGTTGTTGTTGTTGTTTTTTGAAAATAAAAAATCTCTTATCACAACCAAAAATAAAATTTAGTTGTAAAGAACATAGGTTAGGATGCTGCTCACTAAGCAGCTGCTGATTACAAGCCTATGATCGACTGACTTATCCCACTTCTTCCATGAGTTGTTACAGATGCTAAGAACACAGAAAAAAAGTAACAACATATTTCAAACCAACTGAAAATGTTTGTCCTTTAAAAAAACCCTGGCACTAAACAGGTTTTATGACAAAAAAAAACAAAAAACAAAAAAACATCCAAAACTCATCTCAATTTAAAAGTTTTCAGTCAAGCAGTTCAGTAACTTTGGGCTTTTCGTTCTGCTCATTAAGTCATTTATAAGCAGTTTAGCAATGTGGTTCAAGGTTCAAGGTTCAAGGTTCTTTATTTGTCACATGCATAGTTATACAAGTATAACACACAGTGAAATGTAGCCTGACACGCTCCTCGACATGTGCAAAAATTGGGGGGGCTGTAGAGGAAGAACATTATATATATATATATATATATATATATATACATAGTATGTACATTGGGTGAATGTGCAGTAGTAGCAGCAAGCACGTGAATTCTGTACATTAATATGAATAGACATCTGACTATTTTACAGGATAGACAATATAAACATATTTAAAATTAAAGGAATTTGAAATGTACATTGTTCCTTGGTTTAGTGTCTGGAAGAGTCCTGTCTCAGTCAATTATAGATGATGTGAGATGATGTGAGCGGGCAGGTGTGTGTGTTTAGGGCACGGATGGCTTGGGGATAGAAGCTCCTCTTGAGTCTCTCTGTCCTTGCCCGGAAGATGCGGAACCTTCTACCAGATTGCAGAAGTTGGAACAGTTTGTTGCCAGGATGGGACGGGTCCTTCAGTATCTGCGCTGCTCTAGTCCGGCATCTCCTGGTGTAGGTGTCCTGAAGCGGGGGGAGAGCAATCCTGCAGCAGCGTTCTGCTGTACGGATCACTCTCTGGAGAGCCTTTTGGTCCTTCACACAGCTGTTCCCAAACCACGATGTCATGTTCTGTGTGAGGATGCTCTCCACAGCGCCTGTATAGAAAATCCTGAGGATCTTTGGAGAGACCCTGAACTTCCTCAGTTGTTGTAGGTGATACAGGCGCTGCCTAGCCTTTTTGGTCTGGACCTGAATGTGGGCAGCCCATGTCAGGTCTGAGGAGATGTGAACACCAAGATACTTGAAGGACTGCACCCTCTCCACTGGAGCTCCATTGATGATAATGGGCTTGTAGTCTCTGTGCTGACTCCTTCTGAAGTCCACCACCAGCTCCTTGGTCTTGCCGACGTTCAGCTGGAGGTGGTTGTCCTGGCACCACGATGGCAGATTCTTCACTTCATCCATGTAGGCCGTCTCATCGTTGTTGGAGATGGCACCCAACACCACTGTGTCGTCAGCAAACTTCACAATGGTGTTGGAGCCATGGGTGGCCACACAGTCTGAAGTGTAGAGGGAGTAGAGCAGTGGCGAGAGGACACATCCCTGAGGTGCTCCTGTGTTGATGGTGATGCTGTTGGAGAAGCACCTGCCCACCCTCACCACCTGAGTTCTGCCAGTGAGGAAGTCCAACACCCATGCACACAGATGGCTGTTAAGTCCCAGATCCCTCAGCTTTGTGAACAGTCTGCAGGGCACTATTGTGTTAAACGCTGAACTGTAATCAACAAACAGCATTCGCACATAGTTACCCTGTTTCTTGTCCACGTGGCTGAGAGTGGTGTGTAGGACGTGGGCGATGGCATCCTCTGTGGATCTGTTGGATCTGTAGGCGAACTGCAGCGGATCTGTGGTGTCTGGGATGGAGGAGGAGATGATGTTCTTCAGCAGCCTCTCAAACACCTTCATTACTACCGAGGTCAGTGCAACTAGTCGGTAATCGTTCAGGGATGAGGGTTTGCTGTTCTTGGGCACAGGGATGATGGTGGATCTTTTGAAGCATGTGGGGACCACAGACTTCGCCAGGGACTCGTTGAAGATGTAAGTGAACACACCTGCTAGCTGGTCAGCACAGCAGCGCAGCAGACGGCCGGTGATGCCGTCTGGCCCCGCCGCTTTCCTTGTGTTCACCAATGCCGCTCGGACGTCATGCTCCGCGATGCTGGTCACCGGTCTCTCGCTGATGACGTCACTGTCCTCGGTAGTCAGGCGGTAGATAGCATTAGCCGCCTGGCTAACCTCGAAACGGGCGTAGAACTGATTCAGCTCATTGGTGAATGCAGAGTCGGCGTTGGTGAGGCCACTGCATAGCATTATACGTTTTAAGGAAAAAACCATACAATACCAGAGAGAGAACCTAGACAGTCCCCTATGAGCAAGCACTTAGCAACAGAGGACAAACTCTCTTTTAACTGGAATAGACCTGTAATATAACCAGGCTCAGGGAGGGGCAGAGTTTGTCCATTTCTGAACTCAAACAGGGGTAGGTTTCACAGTAGTGATGTGCGGATCGATCCTGAAATATCGATTCCTCCGATACCAATCATTTATGTTCTAGAATCGATTCTCACATTAAAATATCGATATTTTAGTAATTTAGAGTAAATTTGTAGTTTATCATTAACAGGAACACAGTGGAAAGAAACTATAACATTCGGATTGCCTACATTCAAAGGAACTACTTCCTCTTCCGCCTTTCATAGTCATGTGCGAAATACGGCTGTATAAATGTCTCGCAGCCCCTTGGCGTGCGCACTCACAACAATGGCTGAGCGTAATTGTGCGGATGTATTTTACCTCCACAAACAGCTGAGCCGTGGTTTGCAATAAATGTGGCAAAAAAAGTGAGGTGTTGTGGCCATACTTGCCAACCTTGAGACCTCAGAATTAGGGAGACATTCAAAAGGGCTGTTTGGGCGGATAAATATATTTTACAGGGTTTATTTATCGGATAAAATACGTTAAATGTCACCGTTATTATTGGCCGGCCGGAAACAGCGGGGGTGTCCAAATTCAGAGGCTGCTTCCACCTGAGGACCGGCCTTCGCGGTCTAAAGAAAGCCGGGTAGTACGTCACGAGCTCCCTCGGTGGAGTGAAACTCTGCCGTCTGCTCCTTGCTGTCTAAAATATAACCGGACACTGACGTAAACTCTTCTGTTTAATCAGTTTTCTGTTTGACGTTTATTCAGCTGTGTGAAAACCCCGGAGGAACCCTCCCGAGGGAATAATAAAGTTTAATTTAATCTAATCTAATAACTTTAATCTCAGCCAAACCGATTTACTCACGAACAAATAAAACACTGAAAAAGCCAAACAAGAACATTTTTAAGTTATCAAAGTGACTTGTACATCATGTTTAACCCAAGTGGTGAAAGACCGCGGGGGTTTGAAGACGATGTGTCGGTCGGCTCAGATATTTGAAGTTTACACAGCTACATTCTCACCTGAAAATATGTTAAAAGTTTTTTTGCGACCCAGAAAGAGAAATAAGAGTGATATTAAAACTAAGTCGCTGCCGTCATTGTTGGAAACTGGAATTGGCTGGGCCGCGCTATGAATTCTGCAATATGGTTTTTCAACTTTGTTGTCCGGGTGGAAAATCTGGAGAAAGGTGGGATTCTCCCGGAAAAATCGGGAGGGTTGGCATGTATGGTTGTGGCAACATCACTAACCTTGTCAAACACCTCAGAGTAAATCATATCACAAAATATGACGAGCGTATGTTGAGGCGAACTGAAGAGGAGGAGAGGGACAGGTGCTGCTAGGGTGAGAGTCTCTCACGGAGTCCTTTAGTCCTCCAGGCAGGCAAGGTGTTCAAATAGCACACAACTTTAGTTTTTTTATTTCTATATGATGAACTCTGCATTATTAAGTGATAAGAAGAAGGTATTCTGATGTCCTGTAATCATTATGACGCTATAATTTGAGATACAATAAATAAAATCCGTTTTGTACAAAGTATCGGTATCGGATCAGTATCGTCGATACCACCCTGAATATTACTTGGTATCGGATCGGAAAGGAAATCAGTGGTATCGCACATCACTATTTCACAGTAGTGGAGCCTGAAAGTGAAAGGCTCTGCCCCCTCTCTGCACTCTGAGAGAAAAGTGGTACTGTGAGATCTTTAATATATGATGGGGCTTGATCATTCACTGGGAACCAAAGAAAAAAAGCTAATATGGAAGAAATCCAATCTCTCTTTCTAATCTCTGTCAATGTTCTCATTGCAGTGTGGATATTAAGTCCTAATTTTGACTATATTCAGCAGTCTAGACATCTGTTTAATGCGTGAGTTAAAGGCTCCAAGGCTCCTCACAGTAGGCCAAGAAAATGCCATCTATTTAGTACACATATTGTGTTAGATAGTGTTTCTTTTGTTAGAATTTTTTGAAACAGAATGTTTTGGATATCAAGAAGAGACTGAAACTAAGAAAACTTTTCTATATGCCCTATAAACAGTAAGGTGTTATAAATTAGCTGATTATAGCTATAATGGGAGGTATTGTAGCTTTAAAAGTTTAAAAGTACCAAACAACCTTGTCAAATGGCACCTTTTCCAAATCAACTCCTAGCAATTTAACAATATGATGGTAACGTGCTTTGAAAGAAGCAGTGAGCAGCAGCTGAGGCATATTATTAGTTTTTCAGTCATCTGAACATAAGCCAAACTAATGGACAAATTAAGATATTGACATCACTGAACAAACAGATTCTGTAAGTTGTCCTTCATGCTTCTTTGCTCTTTCCTATCTGAAATGCAGAAAGTGGTTTACAGGTGAGCTGCAATCCCTTTTTGACTTTCATCTGATAACTGAACATATTAAACCACAGCACCTTGGCTGCCAAGAGTTTACTATCTTTATTTGTAAAATTAAACATTTTAATTGTTCATGCTACTTGATGCCAAACAGCATCTTTGGTTTCAGTAAATTTATAGCTGGCCATTTGCCTTGGCTGCATGTGGTGTAGGCAACCGAAGATGTGTCAACTCTCCACCGCAGGATTCCACCAGCAGGCCTGCAGACCTGTGGTGCAGCGACAGCACCACGCCAACCTGTGCCAGCCTCCAACCACAAGGCGCTTAATCAAAAGGGACACTCTCTCTACTTGGTGTTGCATGAAAAGGTAGCTGTTGGCCCATGCTGTGCACCTTGGCAGCCTGACAGAGAAGAGCCCAGATTGGTTTACTACCCATAGCACGACGAGGATATAGGAGAGGCCTGTGATAAAATCTGCATTTTCTAGCATGTGATTGAATTTGGGACATTTGGGACAGTTGATGGTGATGTCGCCTTCCACGGTCTAATCAGCCTTCCTGTCCTTACTATCAGCACTGATGGATGCTTATCATCTCCTCAAACGGTGCCTGCATGTCACTTCCCGTAGCAGTTGATTCAAGTCACTGAATGAATGTCATAGGGAAAATTGCTGTAATTTCACTCGTCAAGCTTTAATATACCCCAATATTAAGGTCATCTTTTCTTGCTACACTGATTAATTTAGATAGTTTCATGCGATTTCATTCCAAAGAAGCACCGTGTTTGTGACTCTTTGATTTTTACATGTGCAGTTTCTTACATTTTTAAATCTTTGTTTCTGTTCTTTCCAGGTTTCTGCTCCAAACATTTGTACCAATTTGATACCTTGAGAAATACAGAGTCAATTTTTTTCCCTTTGAATTTCCAGGCCAAAAAAAAGAACTTTTTTGTTGTCCTGCACAGAAACCCAATTTGCATTTCTTACTTCAGATCACAGTGCAAAGGGAGCATGGGCTAAGGGACACATTCAAAATTCAATTCAATTTTATTTATATTGCGCCAAATCACAACAAAAGTCGCCTCAAGGTGAATACTAGTCAAATACTAGTCAAATACTAGTCTTATTAAAACTGCACTGGTAACACTAGTAGACTTTCGCAACAAGGTTAACATAATAACACTGTGGCATGACTGAGACATGGTGGAACCACAGTGTTAGAGCCATTTTATTTATTCTGGCTGCAGCTCTTGGCTGTCAACCGCACATCACACAACAAAAAACTAACACACAACAGCCCAGTTCCCCTTATGTAGGTTGCCGGGCGGATGCCGCGCAGGTGCGTGGGCCCTCCCTGCACGGCACCGCAGACCACACCCCACCACAAACACATATGATTTTAATAAGGAGAAATCATTTTAAAAATAGAATAAACAGGCATTACTGTAAAATTCTATATTGTGTGTTTCTAGGCTAAAAGCTCTATTTATACAACAAGTTGCACTAACGTTGCCCAAGGACACGTTGGAGGAGACGAGCGTTGACCCGCAGACCTTTCATCTACAAGCTGTACCTCCTGAAGTCTAAGTAAGTCTGGTCCTAAGTCTTAATTATAAATCACCATTAAAAACAAACAAACATAGGTCATAGATCACTGGTCAGGCACTGCTGAAATTTTAAATAAGGTGAATTTGAAAGTCTGGGAAAACAGAAGTGGCAAAGAAGACAGCAGCCCATATCATGAAGAGAAATAGAGGCAGAATGTGAGGAACTTATTGAGGTTCCATAAATATTTCATTACCAGTTGTAGTCAAGGGGGACGTAGCGAAACAAAAGGGAATTAAGGGTGGGGTGCTCAGAAAGACAGAAAGTCAGAGATGGGGTTTCCTTAACCTCCTAAGACCCGAACTCTTCCACGGCATGCATTTTTAATTTCTCTTTGATATTTGGGCTGATTGGGACCCGATGAATGTAAAAACAAAGAATTATGAGATTTTTTTTTTATCTGATTTTTGTTTCTAAGAAAACTGAGAGCCACATATGAGGACATTCGTTTTAAGTTTAGATGGAACAGTAGCAGTATAATGTCCTCGTAAGTGGATATCAGGCACTTGTAGAGCAAAATTGAGTATTTTGGTCTAAATAACCCAAAATGTGATGTCCACATACGTGGACGCCAGGTCCTAGGAGATATAGCAAAATCTACGGGAGATTTCTGAAATATTAGAAATGATTGTTGTCCCTCAAAACGCCAACTGGAAGGTAAAACAGGAAACATAGCCATCTTAATCATATTAATCAAGTCTGTGCACAAGATCTTGGAAAGCATTGTATGAAAGTGTGAAAAGTGAGTATTATAAATAAAAATATTTCCCTTTTATTTAGATAGCCACTTATTTTGAACCATAATTTAAACTGGACACAAGGACTGCACGTATAGAATCGCTAATCAAATCTGACTGAAAGGGTTTAGAATAAGGGTTTTAAAGAGCATATTTTCTAACCAGCTTAGTGTTGTAGAATATTTCCACAGATTTCAGAGATTGAGAATTTGTTCACTGTCGTTTCTCTCTCTCTGTCTCTTTTACAATGCGTCCGTGGCTGCTGAAGTTGTAGGGCTAGGACCTAAACAACACAGCAGACCAAAAGCATTTTAAACATTTTATTTTAAGTCCTTCACAAATCCAATTTCAGCATACTAAACCATCTTCAGAGAAGCGTAAATGTATGTTGAAAAAAATCACGGTAGTTGTATTGTTAAAATAGCCAATTTAACCTTTGAAAGTCCGCCTTTGGTACACTTATAAGGAAAAAAGATGCACATTATGTGGGGGTCTAAAAAAGCTACTCTAGGAAATTTCATGCATTTTATGTAATTTTATTTATTTAATTGTTTGACCATCATATATACTATTTCCCTGTTGTTTTATAATTATTGCGCATTAGTCTATCCTACATGCTGTCTTGTTAAGCTAAGAATTACCATGCAGAATTTTATTATGTGACTGAACAATGATGATAAAGAATCATGAATATCGAATTTAATTTCCTGCATTCTGATGAATCTTTAAGTCCCAATTTTTTAATCTACTGCATTAGTTTATATATATAATTTCTTTATGTTTGTAAACTAACACTTCAAGATTTATTTTTTCATTTTCCAGAACTTTCTGCACATTCATCACATGTCATATGCGTCCTCTTTGATGTACATTCAAACTATTATGGAAATAAGGTCAGCTGACCTTTCCTGAATACTACTTCTACAGTTATATGGCATACACAACTGCTTCCTGTAATTTGTTATTGATACTGAATCATGATCTGGTAGTCAGGATCGATCTATAGAAGTCATGAGGTAGTTGCATGAAGAATCAGGGAAGAACATGTAGGAACTGTTTAATGCGTCTTCAGTGCCAGAAGTTTGAATGCTGTGAATATTGCAAAAATGTTGCATTTTAAAACAAAATTAAATAAAGATTATAGCATCCTGTAAGGATGCACAGCTATTGGTCATTCATCTATAGCTGAGCAATACTGGAACAGTAATTTGTTTTAAAGTATTTATAGTATGAATTATTTAGCATGAATCTTACTTAGTTTCTATCTTCATCGCATGTTCCATTGTACCTACTGAGACCTACTGAGAACATTCTGAAGAATTTCGAAAGGTCTGAGCTAGACCTGGTCTGATGTCATTTGGTAGCAGGAAAAAAGAAATGTGGGAATCACACTTTTTTGTATCTACAAATAGAAAACAGATTCTGGAAGTACTTTTGTTCCAGTCCACAGTTGAGTGGTTTCAGCAAAAGAGTATGAAATTGGCCTATTTTTGACTTTGATTCATGAAACGCAGGTTTTCACAGATCTAAATGTGGCTTACAGCCTGTACTAGAATGTCTACCACCTTCTCACAAGTGCAAACATGCAGCTCAGGTCCCCTTAACTTTATCATTAACCTTTATATCAGAGCAACATAAAAATGGTTTAGGATCTTCAGTAATCTTATAATGAAAGCGTCACATAATAACTTTCTAAACTTCCTAAAAATGACCTTGTTTGGTAAGGTCTATTAAAACCTGATAGAGAGTGGTGTTCTTGTGAAACCTGGGGGGGGGGAGAATCAGTGTATCTTTTGTTGGCAGTCACTTATTGGCCCTGACACATTTTAAAGGAAAGTACATACAATTTCAAACACCTTCACGCTCCACAGGGAGATTAATTCAAAGAGATTTGTTACTCATATTCACGCAATACCTGCTGATTCAAAAGAAGGCTTTAATGCAGACACTCCAAAGGACAGAGAGTACTGCACTGTAGTAAATTTTAAAATAGTCAGATTTAGGAGAATGAAAGAACAAGATATTAAAATGATTTTTTTCCCCCTAAAGAATGGGGGTAAATGTTCTTTTTATATATATCTATATGCAAGGTCTGTGGGTATCAGAGCAGCCGATCAAGAGCTTAGGATGGTGGCATAATGAAAACCTTTACGTCTCAGGCCAGGGTTTATTGTGACCTCTATTGATCTATCAGATTCCAATTCAGAAGATCAGGAAACTGGAGCGGACAGTCAGTTCCTACATGCGTGGGATGGACTCCTGTGTCGCTTCAGCAGTATCAGCTTGCATGAACAGGGTGCTTTAGAACTGCCTATCTCCAGCCTCACTGAAAAGTGCACCAAATTTAAGTTAAACATGACCAATAACTAAGTCTCAAGATGCAGCAATATGCTGCTCCCACATTGACCACAGGAAGGAAATTGACTCCATCACAGGCCATGCAGCAAGCAAAATCTTCTCTCTGGCATGGAGATATAGTTGGGCAGATTCAGCAAGGAAGGGCAGGACTTTGACTAACTAAGGACTTTGGTTGGCACAACGACTAGTTGACAAGTCGATCCAGAGAGGAAAGCTGATAATTGACAGGTTTTCTTGCCAAGACAAGAAAGACACAAAGAGATTCTCACAATCCAAGTAGGCCGAGCAGACAAAATGGGAAAACCTGGAACACTGTTCACCTGGACGGATCTCTGGGAAATGGAAGAAAGTATCAGCTTTATAATCAGAGCTATCCATGACTTCCTACACTTCAAAAAGTACATAGGGAAGAGAAGGTCCTAGGTGTATATATGCCATTAGCCATTTTGGGGGCCAAACTCTGCTTCAGGTCCCAAAGTCAAACAAACACAGGGTGTAACATCAGTTTTATTTCTTTCTGCAGCACTGGCCCCAACCGTTCTGGAATTCTGTAGCCCTTTTGACGAACGGGTGCATCTTCTTTCACCTGTATATTGTGTTGAACCAGTGATGTGAAGCCTGGTGTTTCTCGAAATAGCTGTGGGTCCACGAGTGGTTCTATATCAGCCTGCTCAGTAGGAGACAAATGAGAAAGGTCAACTGAAGCACAAACTAGAATGTTAGTTGGAAAGAACTTCTCAGTCACCTCCTCATCCCTAACTGAACGCACCAGTAACTGATAGACTGGCTCTTGTCGGCTGTAGAATTCCTTCAACAAGTTCACGTGACTCCCTAGCAGATCGTTACATGGAGAAACCTTTGGAATACAAGCGCGCTGATCCACACAGGTATGCACACGGGTGTTCACTGCTCGTAGACCCAAATTACACCTTTCTTGGCTGCTACTTCGAAGCACATCTGTCCTGCGTGCTGCACAACAACATTGAATATTTAGTATTTACTGCTGTTTACACTTAGCTAGATTAATGCGATGGTGTTGTGTTTAGTATGTTGCTTCGGTTTTTTTTTTGCTTGTTTTCTATTCTTCTCTCAACAGGTGATCCAGGAGATTTTTTTTTCTCCCCCCCTTTCTCACTGTCCCTCTCCCCTTCTGTTTTTCCTTTCCTTCCTCCTTCTTTCTCCCTTTCCTATCCCTCACTCATGTCTGTCCCGTCTGTAACATCTGAAAATAAAATATAATAAATAATAAAAACAAAGATCGACCAAATGGACCAATACGGCAATGCCATGATGATCCATTTGGCAAAGTAAATCCATTGGGTATCCTTGTTGGTCTTCAGACAACAATTCTGATGGCTAAAGAACCAAATGGGACAGGCAAAAAAAAAAAAAAAAAAAAAAACAAGTTCACGTGAAATATCTGATGTTTTTTTAACTTTTTCTGGCATATTCAGTTCACAAGTGACTTTACTCACTTGTCTGACGATCTCGTATGGTCCCTGCCATTTTGTCAGCAGCTTGTTATCACTGGTGGGAAGCAATAACAGTACTTTTTGACCTGGAAGGAAGACCCTATCCCTGGCCTGATGTTTTTGTGCAGCGTTCATGTTGTCTTGCACCAATGATGCCATTTTCTCCAACCCCTCTCTCATGTTTATAACGTAGGCTGCGATGTTTTCACCCTCTGCTTTGGGGTCCTCCCAGCAGTCCTTAAGCAGGTCCAGGGGGCCTCTCACTTGGCGACCATACAAAAGTTCAAAAGGCGAGAAGCCAGTGGAAACCTGCAGGACCTCCCGGTAGGCGAACAGAAGGTATGGCAGCCACTGATCCCAGTCAGCGCCTGTGTCAGAGACAAACTTACGCAGCATACTTTTGAGAGTCTGGTTGTATCTCTCCACTAGCCCGTCCGTTTGGGGGTGATACAGGGTGGTCTTAAGTCCCTTTATCTCTAACAGCTTATAAACCTGCTGCAACAACTTGGATAGAAAGTTCGTTCCACAATCTGTCAGAATTTCTCTTGATATGCCTACCCTAGAGAAAAGCTGCAGAAGACAATTAGCAATGTGACGGGCTTTAATTGATCTGAGTGGGAAGGCCTCAGTAGCGATGACCTGTGGCCCACGATATCCATGCCTAGCCTCTCAAACGGCGTTTCAATAATTGGCAATGGTTGCAACTGGGCTCGCGCTACTCCTTTGCCTGAGGTCAACTGATATTTTTCACAGGAACGGCAAAACTCAGAAACCTGGACATACATCCCTGGCCAAACAAAACTGCTGCTGATCCTATTCAGCATTTTGTGAAAAGCCATATGACCTGCCCTTTGTTTCTGAACTGTTGTGGGAGTGCTCCAGCTTCGCACTTCCCCTTTCTCTGGTACAAAATGCCTCCTTTAATCAAGTAAGCAGCGTCTTCAAGACAGCTTACCTGACCTTGACTAGCCCCCTCTACCTCTGTTACCTTCTCAAACCAGGGTTTTAGAGTAGGGTCGCTTCTTTGGAGTGCACCTTAATTTGAGGGAACATCAAACTCAAGCTGGCTATTTGGCTTAGGAAACAATGCTGTACCTTTTCCCCCCTGAGCCTTTGAACTTTTCTCTTCTTTTCTGAGCCCTAGACTTCCTAATCTTCCCTGACTGTTTCCAGAGACTCCTCAAAAAAGGGTAGCTCTTGCATCATTTCCTTTGCACTTTGTGCTCTTGTGACTACATGACAGGGTTTAAATGGTTAAACTGTCATATCTAGAGGAAGTGAGCTTCCAGATTCATCACCTAAGCCTTAAATGTCTTTCTCAGCACTCACTTGAGGGTCATAATCTGACTGATGTATTAGATCAAAAAGAGTGGGGATGTCATTACCAAGTATCACTGAATATGGCAAACTGGGAACCACAGCTACCACTAACAAGTAGGTTTAACCTCCCACTGTCATTTAAACCCGAGCAGTGGGGTAGCTGTGTTCGTCTCCATGCACACAACTTATTGTAGCCCCAACCCCACTTAGCTTTTCTCCTGAAATTATGCTAGAATGTACAAGAGTTTGGAAGCACCCAGAGTCAAGCAAAGCTTCCTCTTTACACCCATTAATTAAAACAGGGACAGTACAAGCTTTCTTTCCTACCGGCTCTGTGGCTGGTCTTGGAACTGCACACAAAAGAGATGGTTTTGACTTAAGGGCAGGGCAAAATTGTTGTGTATGGCCAAAGTTATGACAGTGATAACATTTAATATCCTGAACTAAAGAGTTAAAGGATTTCTTCACATTGTGAGGTCTATGGGAAGGGAGATGCCTCGAACTAGAAAGATTTCTAACCTGAACTTGACCAGAACCCTGTTCACCCCCAATGGACTTACTTGGTTGGGCGTAGTGGGTCTGCCGGCTGAAGTAGGTGCTCTTGATGCCTTTTCTGGCTGAAGTGAAAACCTCTGCAAGGCTAGCTGCTTCCTTTGCCGTCTTCGTGTCATGCTCACGTATCCAAATCTCCAGCTCTGGGTTAACCATTCTCAAAAACTGCGCTAGAATTATCTGCTCAGATATTTCTTCTACAGTTGGTTTTTCAGGTTTAATCCATCAAGTTATTAGCATTACCAATTATGCAAATTAGGCGGTGATGTCATTTAGCGACTTCTAGCGACTTTTAGGACAGCCAATAGCGATTTTCCTTACTGAGGAGTTGGCAACACTGATTGGCTGTGCCTTTCAGGGAGCTCTGCTTAGTTTTAGCAGCGGCAAGCCTGCGCTGCCAGGACCTGCAAGGAGGAGAGGAGGATGGCAGCAAAAAGGAAGAACCTGGATATAAGAAAGTATTTCTCAAAGAAACCTGTAAGTCACTTAAAGTCAAGTTCACTCATAAAATGTGTCTGTCATAATAACGTTACAGGCTATGCTAGGCTTTGGCCCACATCAGTCTAAAATTGTATGTAACCATGAATAACATGTTTTGGAAACTAACTGCACAACAGGCAGCACTATTAGTTCTCTCAGTCTCAGAGTAGCATTTCTAATTTTGATTGAAACTGTCAGAGAAAACGGCAGCCTCGAGCAAGCCAGGATATTAGTTTACAGAGGCTGTTAGAATTATATGTCTAATGTTAAATGTTGGTGACACAGAAATTTCATCCTAATGGCACTGATGTATTCATAGGTCATAGTAATGAATAGTCATGATTGTGCAAATATTCCACCTTGTAGTGCAGTTTGCACAAATTGTTTTAAAAATGCACTCACCCTACAAACATTACTGATGAGTCAAGATCTGCACAAATTGACAGGAACACTGAAGCAGCTCCACATTTTATTCTTATTGTCATGTATGTCCTATTTGTCAGGTGACAGAAGAACCAACACAAAGCTCAGAGAGTAATGGTGACACAAGATCACAGGTGAAATTGGATGATGACCTGGTGGTTCATGACTGTATTTGAAGCACATGTGTGACTGCATGTATTTGGAATGTCTCACTGTTATTCATCAGGTGACAGAGGCAGCTCTGCCATGTTGTAGCTCGGACAGAGGTGAAGAGGTGAGGTCACAGGTGACTGACTGATGATTTGGTGCTATAGATTAACTAGTATTTATTATCATGACAATTGTTAGGCTGCTGATGTAAATTGATTCATTAGTGTATATTTGACAAAGAATCTGAATTGACATGTCTCACTTTTTATATGGAATATGGGTGAAGTAAACTAAAGTCTAAAATACTTAGTCATTTGTTTAATAGTAATTTAACATTATATAATTCACATATAAAACTATGAATTGTAATTTTAAAAAAGCATGTTGAATAGCATATGTAGGCAAGTATATTTCTCCTTTCTTTTAATCAAGAAGCAAACAGGCCAGGGTTCAGTGGTTGAATCAATCCCCACCAATTCCAACACCAAATCTACACCCTTGCACGATTCGATTCAATTTGATTCAATTTGAATCGGGGAAATTTTGCCTCAGACAGTCAGAAATATTATAATTCAGGTCATGCATCAGTACATTTCTATATTTTTATATCTGTAAAAAGAAATCTGACACTTGCGAGACTTTATCAAAGGTGTGATCATCACAGCAGATGCCTTTGTGTCAAAGTAGCTGAGGATAAAACACAGAAAAACATGAAGGTTTTTCTGGCCTGGGATTTTATAAAAAATATTCTGCAGTAGATCAAAGACGAAAGAAAACCATTAATGAACATATGAACATTACCTGATGCTGCTGACGTGAAGCAGAGCAAAGTTACAGAGGTTTTATTACAGACACAGCAGAGCATTTTGCAATTTTGCATAATTTTAAAAAGTTTAAATTTGTTCAGTATTGAACAGCAGAAATGAGGCTTTCTTTTCGGAAGTAAGTAAAAGAAAAAAAAAACAGCGGCCGACAGCGCTGTAAGAACGGTAGACTTGTGCATAACAAGCAAGCAAAAATGTTCTTGAAGTACAGAGAGAGAGAGAGTGAGAGCTGTGCATGAAGTGTGATTTTTTTCGTGGTGGCAGCAAAACAATCAGAGGGAATTCATGACGATGTTTATGTGAAGTGTAGTTTGGATCTTCTTTTGCTGCTGGTTTACTCAATATTGTTTGGAGAGAGATAAAACCTGCAGCTTCAGAATCAGCGCAAAAAGGGCGTAAACACAAAGCGCGGACCCGCCGAAACATCAGAATTAGCGAGCTGTCGGCTTTCGGCTCGTGTCCGTGCAGTCAGGTGAGAAAGTCACATCTCACTGATTCTGATGCGTCGGCGGGTCCGCGCTTTGTGTTTACATCTTTGTGCTCTCATTTACTGTTTTAGCTGTTTGGTGGTGGTTGGAATTTTGGGAGGTTTAACCTGAGATTCTGGCGTTTTGGCCAAAATAAATTTATATTAAAAAAAATCGATTCAGGATTTTAATGAATCGATATCACGTTATCCAAGCGAGAATCGTTTTAATCGAGAAATCAATAATCAAAACCCACCCCTAGTTTTAAGTCACCAAGCACAATGCAAAGTGTTGGATGCAGTAGTGTAATGCACACTGCCACTGGACTCACAGTCCATCTGGTAATCCAATGGATGAGTCTGGGCTTGGTAATCACCAGGAGGACGGTATTTGTATGCCTGCATTGTGCCAAATGTAAAGTTTGTTGAAGGGGGGACTATGGTGTGGGAATGTTTTTCAGAAGTTGAGCTCAGCCCCTTAATTCCAGTAAAAAGGACTCATAATACTTCAGCATACAAAGACAATTTGGACAATTTTATGCTCTCAACTTTGTGGGAACAGTTTGGGGATGGCCCCTTCCTGATCCAACATGACTGCACACCAGTGTACAAAGCAAGGTCCAAAAATGGTAAATGGCCTGTACTTATATAGCGCTTTACTAGTCCCTAAGGACCCCAAAGCGCTTTACACTATACACAATCATCCACCCATTCACACACACTGGTGATGGCAAGCTACATTGTAGCCACAGCCACCCTGGGGCGCACTGACAGAGGCGAGGCTGCCGGACACTGGCGCCACCGGGCCCTCTGACCACCACCAGTAGGTAACGGGTGAAGTGTCTTGCCCAAGGACACAACGACCGAGACTGTCCGAGCCGGGGCTCGAACCGGCAGCCTTCCGATTACAAGGCGAACGCCTAACTCTTGAGCCACGATCACCCTAGCCATAAAGACATGGATGACGAATTTGGAGTGGAAGAACTTGACTGGCCTACACAGAGCTGTGATGTCTACCTGACAGAACGCCTTGGAGATGAATTAGAGCAGAATCTGTGAGCCAGGCCTTCTCATCCAACTTCAGTGTCTGACTTCAGAAGTGCGCTTCAGGAAGAGTGGTCAAAAATTCTTATAAACACACTGCTAAACCTCATGGAAAGCCTTCCCAGAAAAGTTGAAGCTGTTATAGATACAGCAAGTGGGCCTATGGATTAAGATTAGAATCTCACTCAAGTGGGAAGGCAGATGAGCGAATACCTTTGGCAATATAGTGTATAGTACGAGCATTCAGTGTCCCTCAGTCAGATCCCGAACTCTGCACTCCCTTTCAAAAAACTAAGATGGTAACAGCAAAACCCACTTACAAACTAACTGGTCATCACACACACACACACGAGTGGTATTTTTTCAGATCTTAAGCAAAAAAAAAAAGAAGAAGAAGAAGAGGGATTTTTAAAAAAAGAGATGAGTTTGTTTAGATTTCTTTGAAATTCTGTAACTTGCCAAAGTAAACACTGTTTTCTCACATTTTATAGTAAATGGGGAAAAAACATGTTACTTATATTCATAAAAATATTCATACTTTAGTACAAAAATATCAATTACCTTATAATTTATTACTTTATTATTAGAAAATCATGGCACCGTTTTCTTTATAAGTTTTATTTTAGTTGAGATTAATTAGGCATTTTATTCCTTCTAAGGGAGAATTTGTATTCCAACAAAAGATCATATTAGCATAAAAATTCTAATGAGGTTCAGGCTGATTATGGAAGTTAACAGTCTATCTAGCTGGTTTGTGTGTCTGTGCCAAGTTAACTGTGCCTTTGAGCTGAGTCAGTGACTGTCTGGGCCATGAGCCCGAAAACTGTGGCAGTCAACAGCTCACTACTTTACAGCCAATTTACAGGATCGTTGTTCAAGACTGCAGGGTGCATGAATTCACTCATCACACATTCCAGGCACACATCCACTGGAAACTGTCCAGATCTTCAGGCATGTTTATGCTTCTTTTTCCATATTGCATCCTTGCCAGTACCTGTTCTTTGTTATATTAACCATTAGGAAGGGATAATTAATGTTTGGCCAAATCTACTCTGTGTGCTCCTACCAGTGTGTCATTGAATTCTTGTCACAACATTTGCAGGTTCTCAATCCTTTACCAAGAATGAACATAAAAAAGAAAAAAGGAAAAGATGTGTGCTGCAGTCTTTGGTTGAGGTGTGAATTGGAATAAGTCATTATCTACAGAAAACACCTTCCCCAAGATGCAGCAAGAAGGGGCTTCAAACGGATACTTTATTGTCACAATCCAGACACAAAATAGGAGAGAGGCGTGCAGGGAAAATCTCCGGGAGGCCGGTTATGACAAGCTGCTTAGGTAACTGCATTAGGCAACCAAACATCAAAGCCTTAAATTTTCAAGGAGCCCTGAGATGGCAAGTAATGTACAAATGGATGATTTCTCCATGAGTAAACACACACTGAATAGAACCATGTGGCACAGTGAGGAGAAAAAAACTGCATGCAAGAGAGCATTTGGCAGATTGAACCACTTGGTTCAATATGACGGGAGGTGATGAGATTAATAAAAGAAGAATAGATTTCCAAGACAAAGCTGGTGTTATAACACTGCTTGATTGTAACATTAGTCGCCATTTCTAAGAAAATTGTTAAATATTGTGAAGCTGTGGTGAAGCATAAAACTAACAAGAACGATTTGCCATATCAGACACGTATGGGGAAAAATGAGCCTGTGGAAAAGTTCTCAAGATGTATGTGTGTGATGTTTCCATGATGAATGGCTAACCTTGTTTCCTAAACGCTGCTCCTGTGCAGCAGCTTCATCACTATGCAGCTCTATCTTCATACATCTAACTCCGAGCCTGATTTATTGGAGGGTAGGGCACAGTCGCCAGACCTTGCATCAAACACCGAGGCGTTTTGTGCACAAGTACAAATGCTTACATAGACTGCACCAGGAAAGATATATTTGTAAGATGGATGAGGGCTGCGCATTTGAATTTCAAAACATTCAAACGGTTGTTTCATGGAATTACAAATCTCCACAGAATGCAGCAGTTGTGCTTTAAATGAATTTGATTTCACACAAACGATGATTGATTAGTTCAATCTTAGTATGCCATGCCAAAGACTGACCTTTCCTTACCTGTTAAATATTCATGCTGTCTTGTTGTCCCTTCAGGATAAACCCGCATCAATAAGATATTTAGTGCAGTATTAATGGAAGGGAGATTTTCAACATTATTCATGAGTCTTTAAAAAAGGGTATGATCCACAGTTAAGATGTGTATTACAGCCATCTGGTTAAGATCCAGAATCCCAGAAAGCACTAGTCACCCACGCATAAAGCTAAGTGTGTCCTATCCTGTGGTCGACTGTTTAAAATGCACCATGCATGCAAGGATTTCTTCTAAGGATAACCACAGCCCTAATGTACAATCTAAGGAGATTGTTCTGTAAGCTTTACAAGAGCATATTTGATAAAAAAGAGATGAAACCATTTCAGACAAAGCTTAACGTGAGCCCTAGAATGGGTGCAAGAGGTGCAAGACCAGAGGCCGGGTTATTCTCTTATCTTTGTGGCCAAAGCTCTTTGGCAAAGCAGCCCTCCTGGCATTTAAAACACATGTCTGCGATAACATCATTGGTTCTTTTCTCCCTCCCTCTGGTCTCCAGAGAGAATCTCTGAGCATCTCTAAATGTCACGTTAAGTGCTTCTCTTGTCCCGCACTGACACGAAAACGAGGTGCTCTCTGAATACAAAGAAGGCCCATACTGGATGGCTGCCATAGCTCAAAGGGAGCGACAGTTATCTGCTTTCCTCTTTCCTGCTCTCTCCCTCATTTGTTCAAACTGTCAGAAGTAACATTTAGTCTCTAATAGGGCTACCCAACGGACGACTGAGTCTTCCACTTTTGGTCCTAACTAAATTTGAGTGCTAGATTTCTTTCGTATAGCAGAAGTCATGGCTGCTCGAAAGAGCAGGATTAAAATTCTAGTCAGTGTAACTCAAATTAAAGCAGTCCTCGCCATCGTACAGATATATCTAAAAACAGCATGAGCACAAGCTGTCTACTAATCGCTCTGTAACTTAATACTAAGAGGAAGATATAATTAGATTCCCCAGGGAAGATATCAAGAGGACAATGTTGAGGAAGCGATGACTCTTTAACTGCTAATGTTATAACACGATGTTATTTTAGCTGTCTGAAGCTGCACCTGAGCAACTTTGAGACAGAAACACAATGTCTCCCATTTACCTTCTTGTTAATAGCAGCTTTCATTTTGCTGCTTTTCTCATCATTCATGACTCACAATGGCAAACCTGAGGACAAGGTGGAAAAACACACCTTGAAAATCAGCAATCAAAAGTGTGTTGTCCTCAAAAAGACTTGCACAGCTGTTCTTTTTGAAGCGTGTATTCAGCAAGTATGCAGAGAACTCTAATTTTCCACATTTGTATATTGCATCCTTATCCTCATATACATTTCTGTATAATAAAGTGTATTAAAGTGTATTAAAAACAAAAAACTGAAACATCACATGTAGAAATATGTGATCTTTGAATAAATCACTAGTTGACCTAAATTAAGGCTATCTTTTCAGACGGTCCTACCTGTTTAAAGTTTCACAGGTGGCAATACAAATCAGAGCAAAAAATCAAGGGAAGGCCACAAAAAATAAATAAAAATATTAGCTCAGTTGAAGATTACTGCTACCTCCATAATTCTTAAATGGAAGAAGTTTGAAATAACAAGATGTAGCTCTACCTGAGCTCCACAGCAGAGCGACTACAGAGACAGATATACGAGGCACAAAAGACATAATTGTCCACTTGGAGTTTTTGAAAAATGACCTATAAAATTGTGAGAAACAAGATTCTGTGGTCTGGCTAAACCCAGGTTGATTCAGTCCTCTGAATGACTTCTGGAGGAAAGCGTCCACCACCTGTTGCCTGTGAAATAATGAAATAATAATGATGAAGCATGATGGTGGCATGCTATAGGGATACTTCTGGTCAGGGTAAAGTTGAGTCAGGTCCAGTTAGTTCATTTACATACTGCATTTAAACACAATAGGCTAATGGAAATGAAAAACATAAGGCCTCAAATACGTAGCCTAGCTCAGTTTAAATGTCTTGCTAATGTGATAATTCAGTTTTTGATTAAACTGCTAAAATTTGATTAAAAAAACAGAAAAAGTATATTTCTGTTTATTTTATAGCTGTTTTTTAGTTGCACCCCTAATCCGGTGATTAAAAAAAGGCAACCTTTTAAATAGATAGGGAGAAATATGGATTTAAACTGTTTTAGATATAACAAGACAAGACTACAGAATGGGTCTGGTTCTTTCTGAATCCACTGATGCTATAAGTGTAAGGTTTATTCTAGATTACCCAACAAGCAGAGTAAAAACAGCTACCTGAGTACCATTCTGATCATGTCCATCCCTTTATGACCACAGTGTACCATTGTCCAGCTCCCTAACAAAATATTACAAAGCTCAGATTATCTCAGACTGGTTTCTTGAACATGCACTCAAATTGCCTCAAAATCTGAAGCACCTGCATGATGCTATCATGTCAAAAGGTATGCTTCCAGCATGCTGCTGAATCTATGCCACAGAGAATTGAAGCAAACCTGGGATTAGCATTTGACCAATACCGTAAAGTAATCGGGGAGTGTAAAGCACCTGTCTAAACAGCACTGAACAGAATTCAATTGATATAAACTTTAAAAGGTGCCTGTGTTTAAATTTGTTTTCTTTTTGGACAGAGCCAGACTAGTTCTTTCCTGGCTTTAACCCTCTCAGGCTCAAATTAAGTTTTGTTGCTAATGCACAAAAGAATACCTGCAGTGGTACTTCTGAGTAAAAAAAACTCATAAAATATGTATGTGGGGTAATCAGGTTGTTAGCTTTTACTTGTTGCAAATCTGCAACGCCTGCCTTGAGAGGGTTAAGCTTGTGGTGCTAGGTGTCAAGAAACTAGCATTTGTTTCCTGAAACACGAATTAATTAGCAGAGACATTCACTTAAAAAAAAAGCCAGTTTATAGAAATTACTAAGCAAAAAAAACCACATTTTCTTCTTTAACCATCTCTTAAGCAATGCGTTTCACTAAGGGAAGACAGAAGAAGCAACCAACAGTTACAACGAGCAAAACTCATAAAGCACATTAGCACGATGAGGGAGACAACAATCTGGTGGGGAGTAGGTGCTAAAACTGGTCCTTCAATACTGTGGCTGATGAGTATGTGACAACGGAAGCCCAGGAACACAGAGCCACTCAAACCTTCTACTTGCAAGGGGAAGAAGAAGCAGTGGTGTGTGTTCAGAGCAGTTAATTAGGAGACACATTGAAGGAATCTGTCATTTCAGTCAACCTCACCATAAGCTTTCAAGATTGCAGCCATGTGGGGGGAAAGTTTAAAACTAAACATTTATAAATATGTATTCTTGCAATGATGAAAAGGAAATGTGCCCAGCTCGGTAATGCTGCAGGCTCAAGCAGTGTATACTGTGTTACAATAAATTCTGAGTTTTGTTGCACAATCATGAGCACATTCATCATACATTACACTCTCCATATATATTCGATCTCCATTACCTGTGCTCCCTTCCAAAGATTCCCTGCTGCTGTGGCTGATTTGCCCTATAGAGTCCAGGCCTCCTCGCTCAGTGGGAGGATAAGAAAAAAAAGCAGTGCAAACCTCGTCATTTGTCTGCTATATATAATTCTTTAGTGCTGGGGTCTTTTATGACCCCAGCAACATTCATAGGGGACAATAAAAGGAAACGGTGGGATGCTTCTCTCTCTCTCCTCCCCATGGCACTCTTTCATCTCCCCTTCCTACAAGGCTGATTCACCACTGGTGACCCCTGCGGCTGCCTCGTTGAAAATAGACAACAAAGTGTCTGAGATGAAAACTGGTGGGCAGTTGCAGGCTAGATTGCCACTCAGCTTCAAGTTGCCTGGGCAGTGGCAAGATCTCTCTCCCTGAGCTTAGCTGACACATCCATTTGTCTAGCTTGCACTGTATAAGGGAGCAGGCTGGTACTTTCATGCACCCACAGCTGTGAGTATAAAACACAAGACAATGTTTAAGCTGCAAAATGCATCTATCCTGTAGAGTCACATTTAATCGATTAGGCAGTTTAAACTGTAAACTTGTTTTAAATCTGTAATCTAACTATGCATCATAATACAGGTCTGGTTAAGGGTGGAGTTGAGGTTAGGGTTGGACAAATATGGAAGGGAAAGCAGAATCTATTTATCTGACAAATTATCAGCCCTGCTGGTGGAAAATAACATTCAAGATGTTTGTGCTTCACCCTTGGTGAGTGAAAACCTGAGTGTTTTATTAGCAGTAATTAGGCGGTATGTGGCTGCTAACCACCTAGCTAGCATTAGCTGGTAACTTAGCCACCTGTTGTTCAATTATGTTCACTTCTGGCTCCAAGAAACAAAACAAAAAGGGTCAAAACTTAAATGTTGACAGTTAAAAATTGAAAACCACTGCAAGCTAGCTCTGCCCATGGTTCCAGCCCTTGGGCTATGCATAGCCAGTTGCTTGTTTTACATTGTCTGAAAAGGAAAAAAGCTCCTCTGCACCTTTTCATGAAAATGAATGGCATTGCATTCAGTATTGGCAGGACCGTGCTGCTCTATAGCGCAGGCCAAAAAAGAACTACCGTAACAGTGTTTTTCCATTGATTGTTCTGCAGATTTCATTCAAACGAGGTCTCCTCTGGTATGTATTGCCTCCTGGATACAGGCACATGCATATGTTTCACTAGAGACCACATGTGTGTCAGTTATGTTACCAAACCTATCATCATTATGATCATTTAAATGTAATCAATACATAGTGTGGCACTACTGAGACTATTCTCCACTAAAAACCAGTATTCTTATTGCACTTGGCTGTTGCTGAGACCCATGTTTGTATCTTTACAAACCAGAAATGGTCTGCTGAATTAATAAAGAACCCCAAACATCTTAGTTTGTGGTATTTCACTTGAAAAGTGCTTTATTTAGGAATTTACTTCCTATGGGGATGATAGTTACTTGAACAAATAAAGATCTTGAAGTGAGACACAGGGTAACATCAAAAGGCCAGACAATAAGCCAATAATCCAGAGCTCACAGAAGCAATACTGTACATTAGTTTTAGCTTTGGGGCTATAGAGAAATTCCTATTTTTCAGGGGTAAATTCAGTTTTCTTAGACTGTAGCTCAGGAGGTAGCATAGGTTGTGACGTAGTCAGCCTCAACCATCAAGGAAGGTCCCAGAACCATCCCATCACATCTGGTAGAGACTGACTATAAATAGGGCCATCAATTTCCCTCCAATTGCCCAGCCAGTACCACTCACTCAACTGAGGGATCTAAAACTCTACACAGATTATCTAAAAACACAAAACCTCTACACACTTCTAACATGCACATTTACACAACTAAATGGCAGTACTAACGAAAGGAAGGACATTAAACAAATCCCTTTAAACCTTAACACAAACAAAAGGAAGCATCTCTCTGGAAAAAGAAACCCCTCCACTTGGTTTGACCTGCTGATGTCATATGTGACATCATCAGGACTTTAAAATGAGGAAATGCCAGGCAGGCATCTAACACACAGGACACATCACTAATAGAAACAGAATAATGTGTACAATGTGCAAAAAAAAAAAAAAAAAAGGTAAACACATATGGGACAAATGGAGAGCATTGCAACTGCTCCTCCACTTTGTCACATAGGTAAGCTACTAATTGGAAGGTTGGTTTGATCCCTGGTTGCTCCAGTCTGCATGCCAAATATGCTTGGATATTGGGCAAGCATAGAAAACAAGTGCTTGTATGAATGGCTGAATGAAGCAAATAGTATTGCGCTTTGAGTGCTCAGAGGAGTAGAAAAGGCTATATAAAAACCAGTCCATTTACCATATACTGTCCCTGCCTCCTGTAGACTCATCTGCTGCAGTTTGATTGACTAAAAGGCACGTGACTATTAATGTTTGACAAGTACTTTTCTCAACTCAGGTCAGGTTTTTATTTCTCCTAATTTCTGCTTTATTCAATGAAAATATAAACTTGTGTATTATTTGTTTTCTCAGTCACAGTAGATAATATTTTTGCTTTAGCTTCTTAATGTAAAATCTGTCGTGTTTGTTTGGTGTAATAGGTCTTTAAAATTATACCATGAGCAGTTAGATGGGTTTCCTATAAATTTTTCTTTGTTTGTGCCACCAGGCTGGAATCCGTGGTTGAAATTTGGTTTCATAATTTGGACACCTTTCCGGCTCAAAATCTCTGCAACTGCCTGCCGGTGATCTGTCTGATATGACAGCCTATGACGGCTGGGACAGCTTCAGCTACTGTGTATTAGCTAAAGCACGTTAATGTGACCTCACGTTAATACAGAGTGAGTATCTGTTTTAGACTCCCTGGCTCTGCTGTCCTGTCTGTACTTTTTATTTTTGAATATAATTGCCAGGTTTAATGATCAGTGAAGACCTCAAATGGAGACTCATAAGCAGACAAGGACTGAATAAGAATAGACCTTTTATTGAAGGTGTAACTGAAACCCGAAAGCAAAATAGCAAAGTCCATGAATAAACATAGGAAACTCTAGGGATAATTCCAGGAGCTCAGAAACAACAGTATGATGCAACAAAGACCTGAAACAAAACGAGGGTATAAATACACACAAGGTGATAAGGGCAGAGCGGAAACGCCTTGGAAAC
Organism: Aulonocara stuartgranti; assembly: GCF_965226115.1. Classification (NCBI taxonomy): domain Eukaryota; kingdom Metazoa; phylum Chordata; class Actinopteri; order Cichliformes; family Cichlidae; genus Aulonocara; species Aulonocara stuartgranti. The sequence goes on from NC_138958.1 coordinate 32,747,886, forward strand.
TACACGCAGCTAAACTAAATCTGAGACTGAGACATGGGGAAGGAAACTCAAAACACAAGAACACATGTCTATCAAAATACCAAACGAACTAAGTAAACAGGAGGCAGAGTCAACAGAAAGAATGATACCAAAAACACAAAAATGCTGGGTCAAAAAACCAAGACTGTCACAATATGAGCATAATACTCAAACTTTAGGCATGTTCTTTGTGTATGTAGCACGTATGTAAACAGACGATATGACACTTCCTGGCATCTCATGGATAACCCTTTTAACACACCTTTTGCTTTGTTTAGTGCAGAAACCTGTGACCCAAGAGCCACATGAGGCCTTGACCTTGGTAATTTGGGTGAACATCCATTTGGTGATCATTGTCAGTGTTGGGGAGTAATGGAATACATGTACCGCCGTTACGTATTTAAAATACAAAATATGAGTAACTGTATTCTGTTACAGTTACCATTTAAAAAGGTGGTACTCAGAATATAGTTACTTTGCTGAAATGAAGGGATTACACGGCGGTATTTTCCTGTTTCATATGTTCAGGTATGCCCTCTCTATTTTTGGTTTCCACTTTCCACTAGTTTTCGGCTACGAGCCCGACACGAACCCGACATATTAGCCAGAGGTCCCTTTACTACGGTTCGGAGCCGCGGACCTGTTTTATATACGTCTGAATCAGTTTTCTATACGAGATTGCTGTAAAAAGTGCAGCCTTACCTAATGCCCACCCTACTGTTACTCATTTATATTAAGATTTAAAAATCTAGTTGCTATTGGTATGGCGAGTAACCTTCAGTAAAAGTAATAATTCACACAGCAATAGTACATTCGTGTAGTTGTAAAAAGCATGATAATATAATAGGTAATCCAAAGTATTCAGAATACGTTACTCTCATTGAGTAACTTAATGGAATACGTTACAAAATACATTTTGGGGCATGCGTTCTGTAATCTGTAGTGGAATTCATTTTAAAAGTAACCTTCCCAACACTGATCATTGTGTGTAAATTTCACTCAAATCTGACCAATACCCCAGGATGAGGTGTCACAGCTGGGTCTGTCTGTGAACCAGTATCTGTAATTGTGGTTCAAGATATATTATTTGATTTGTTGTTTTTCATAGTTTGGGTTCTCTTTATTATTTTCTGCTTGTGTTGTATTTATCGTTCCTAGTCTTTCGTTTTCTGTCACTGTGCCTTTCCTGTGCTCCTAGCAACCATGATACTAACAGCTGGAAACGTGTCGTACAGCTTTGTTTAACAGAAATGAAGGAGAAAATCGTTTGTTCATTTCTTTGTTTGTTTCTACATGAGCTTTGATCATTCTCTGTAAGATTAAGGTCAGCTATTGAACGGTGTATATTTTAAAGTAAAGGCTTTAAAACCAAGTTAGTACAAACGTCACTAATGTCACATACACTAACAGTAATGTTTTAATGTTCTTCGTTATTAAACATTTGCACATAAATAAGTGACATAATATTCAGTACTTACTTAAAGTTTACTCTTCGTACTTACTTAAAGTTTACTCTTCGGGCGCCCCTCATCCGTCGTTTTTTTTCAGCAAAATTATCCACACCCACCGCCGCGCTATGCATTCTGGGATATGTTGGGTCACGAAGTCTACACCGCCACATCCTTAAAATTCAGGGAAATGAAGGACTCATTTGAGGGCCCCATTTCGAGCAGCCTTCGAATTGGGACAGCCTTCGTCGCGTCGCTGTGATGTAATCAGCCTTAAAATGCGGCCTTTAAGGTTGCAGACCCTGAATTGGGATACAGCCTTTGTCTGTTGCTGGATTGTCTTCCCTTGTTGCCTCCCATGTTCCCGGTTTCTTGCTTCCCAGTTTAGGTTTTGTTAATTTAGTCTTTGTCACTTTCTGCTTTTGTTTCTAGTTTTCTACAGCCTCAAATAAAGGCTGGCTTTTATTAATCTCCTCACTCCATCTCCGTTCTCTGCATTTGGGTCCACACTCTCTCCACTCCACAGCAGACGTGACATGAGGAGCGATTCTTGTGAATTGTGGATGAACAGACAGCTGACAGATGCCTCGCCCTGCCATAACCTCATCAGTCCTCCAAAACTACAGTTAGATAAATATGAATGTTAACATTCAAGTTTCTATTCATTGTTGCTGTAAGTATTTGAGTCAAAATTAAATTTAAAAAAAATGGTCCATTGTTGTTTTGTTTGTTTGTTTACATGTCTTAAAGCTATTGTACTGTGAGAGCTTTTATGTTTTTTTTTTTTGGTTTTTTTTAAAAACGGTAATTTCATTCATTTGCTCAGTGGGGGACTGTAGCTCAGGAGGTAGAGCAGGTCATCCACTAATCAGAAGGCTGCTGGTTTACTAGAGCATGAATGTTAGACAGAAAGCACTTAAACAGAGAAAAAAGTGGTTGAATGACATTTTGTATGAAGCACTTTGAATTGCTAAGGTAGAGAAGAAAAGCGCTATATAAGAACTGCCTATTTACTGTTGCAAACAGGTAGAACACAAAGCTCTCTCTTTCAAAGTAGGCCTAAACATGTTAATAGATGTTGTCTTTCTCCACTTTTCACTCATTTTGTTATGTTGGGTTTTTCATGGTATAGCTCATCAATTTGATCCCTCTGTAGTTGAGCTCACTGGCACATCACTCTTGTTCTTGGAAATCAGAGCCAGTACACTTCCCGATTCTTCAGGCATCCTCTTACTCGCAAAGATTACGTTTAAAAAAAAAAGAAAGTCCACCACCATCTCTTCTAGACATTCCCATACTTCTACAAGTATGTCATCCTTATCATAGCTGCCCTCACATCATTCTTACTAATCCTTTGCACTTCCGGCTTCAATAACTGTCCTCAATCCATTCTCCTCTTCCTCATTTTCTACATTCATCAGCTCCTCAGAATACTCCTTCCATCTTCTCAACACACTCTTCACTTGTTAGTGCATTTCCATCACTATTCTTAATCACCTTAACCTGTTGCACATCCATTCCAGCTCAATGTCTCTGCCCAGCCAGTCGATCCTTTTCTCCTTCCTTAGTGTCCAGCCTTTCATATGGCTCACTCCCTTTCTTTTGTCTTTCCCACCTCTCTCTTTGCCGTATTGTTAGCCTCCCAGTACTCCTGTCTACATTCTTCCTCTCCTTGACTATTCAGCTTTTTCTTTGCTAACCTCGTCCTTTGAGTACTTTCCTGTTCAAGAATAAAAGTCTAAGTATTTAGACAGTTTCTGTCTTTCTGATTTATGAATTCCATACAATCACACCTGGATACAGACAGAAAAACACACAGAAGGTGCCCTTTTATCGTCCAATTATTCTGAATATCAAGATGCTTATCTGAGAGCAGAGATAAAGTAAGCATAAGTGCATGCAGTGTTTCGGTATGCAGAGTGGTCTAAATCCATCTGGTCCTCTGCAGCGGAAGATAAGAATCTCCTTCATGAATAAAGATGTTTGGGCATCCTCTCCTTTCTGTGTTCAATGTGCACTTGTTACAGGAACCATTATTTATAGTCCCACTAAGGCCTGCAGTGGTGAACGTGAGTCTCATGGGGGAATTGGAAGTGGAGCCACTGCTACCTATAGTAGGAAAGATATACCACCTCACCCCCACAGAACTTCATGCAGGAAATGAACTCATAAATCAAGCAGTAAATTGAGTGTAGGGCTGTGCTTACTCATCTCAAGAGGTCTGCTCCTCTTCCTCCACACACCCCTGCTCCTTTTTTACTGCATGACTAATGCAACACCACAACTTCTCTGCCCCTGCATGTGTGTCTCTCTCTCACACACACTCTGATAAACTCTCATCAAAAAGTGTGGATTTTATTTTCAAGTAAACATTGTAACTCTGGCCTGGAGGCTACAGTGAGTGTAGGAGCATCTGAAATGGTGAGGGGGGAAACAGAAAAGTGAGATTAGCAGGGATTTGGGTCCACGAGCAAGCATCAGCGTCTTGTCCTACAGCTGAACTCCGACACCTCATTGTGATGCTACTGGTGAGAGCTTGCTGTCTTTACCCGGGCAAAGCCAGCAAGGAGACTCTCTCCTGCTCGCCTCAGGCTATCCTGACAGTCACAGGCCCTGTCCGGAGGAATTAAAATCTCTATTTATCAGGACTCGACTGAAGCTGTCCGGGGACTGACTGGGGAAATGGCACACAGCACACAGGCAGCCTATTCCAACAGTGGGACTCAGATGGAGAGTTAAACATGCTGCGATGTGTCCGTGAAGATTGCTTCTTGACAGCACACTCATTACAACTTCATACTTTGTTTCACTCTTTAAGTAAACTGTGCCACTGCCAGCACCAACCTGAATATGAAGCATTCTTTAATCTTATGTCTAAAAGAAACATAGAAAGAATGACTGCCGTTTTTCCCTTGAACACAAACAGTGCGACCTGCATGTGCAAGGACGTGCGTGTGTGCGGGTCCGACCTGCTGAGTTGTTCTTCCTTATTAATGCTCAGACTGTGTCGCCTCTTCTAGCTGCTCTCCATCACAGCAGCAGTGGGCAACATTTACTCTGACAAAGAGGGAAGGAGGGAGGAATCTCCACAGCTGCTCCACAATAGAGTCAAAGCGCCTGCATAAGCACAGATCAGTTCTCTACTGACCTCTGCTGGCGAGACGATGCGGTAAATAGTGTGACCCCTATAATCGAAATGGACTGAAAGATGTTAGAGGTTCAGTTTATTAAAGAATAAGTTTCGATAATACTCTTTAAAATTCCATATAGCTAGAGAATTTTTTATTCGGCATCAATTTTTTATTCAGCATCTCTGCTCTCCCCCATAATACAGCAGGTAGAAACAATAAAAAGTACAGATTCTACCAAACATCACAATATTACAACCCAAATCCAAAAAGCTGGTCTGCTGTGTAAAAATCTAAATAAAAACAGGATTCAGTTATTTTGCAAACACAGTACAACACAGAAAACAGGTGTTTAAACTGAGAAAATGTAGCATTTAAAAAAGAAGAGAAAGAAGGCCATACTGAATTTGATGGAAGCAACATGTCTCAAATAAAAGTTGCGACACAGACATGTTTACCACTAAGGTCTTCCCTGAAAAACCATGTTGTTTGGATAGTAGTCTATTTCAATAATGGCTGTGTGGCAGGCAAAGTGTGGACCCAAATACAGGAGTCGTGAGACAAGACTTAAACTTAGCTTAAAAGCAGCTTTAATGCCGAAGAGTCTCCTTATACCTTATATATACCTATAACCCTATAACACAAAAACACGAGTAAAGAATGAGGCAGGAATTAACTAACCAAGGAAGGAACAGAGCTGCAGGGAACACATTTTTGAGGATGACTCAGACAATAAATACACTGCAGACAATGAGGGTAAAATAAAACAGGTGGGAAACAGTAGAAACAAATCAGGGATAACGAGTCAGAGAAGGTCAAACTGAACATAATGCAAAAGCAAAATAACATTTAGACTAACACAGAGACATTTAAACTTGGCACAGACAAAAAGGTCAACAAACATGAAGACATGATTGACTGAGGAGACGTGGCACAGAAAGACCAGACAGATGATGACTGGGAACTAACAAAACTATACATAACAAATGCTATGCAAATGAAAGGTAGGTGTGTGTGTGTGTGGGGGGGGGGGGGGGATTATCAAACCAATATCACAAATCTATAAATGTTTAGAACATAAATCCCTTAAAAACAAAGACAAATCATTAACTCACAAAACCAAAAGACTTTGAGTCAAAGACCCAGGGGCCGTGTTATATGTTGCTGTATAACCCGTCAGCTGTAAATACCTCACATGTGATGGAGAAATAACAACATTAACGCATCTACGAAGTCTAGTTAAAAAACAACGATCACGAGAAGTTCAAATCCGCTTGAACGTGTGTTTTTATTTTTGTTCCTTCGTCTTCTATGGAACTGAAAAGAAAGGACGAAATAATGTAATAAAGACGCAAACAAAAAAGGCAAAAGGAAACAACCACAAGGTGGAGTCTTTCTGCAAGCCTGGCATGCTGTAGGTTAGAGGATCGGAAAGTTTTCAAAATCTTCACATGCATCTATACATGGTGCTTTTGCGTCCCTGTAGATATGCAGGTGTCTCACAATTTCTTCTAATGTGCTCTCTTTTTGTGTTTTTAAATGTGTTTAAAGTTATTTCCTTCCGCTGAAGTGGGAAGATTCTACACCCCTATTCAGCCCCAAATTGAACAGCTGCTCCCTTCCCCCACTTCTTACTGCGAGATGCGTCAAACTCACGCCGGATAACACCGGAAATAATGTGTTTACTTCGCCAAAGTACAGGTTCGTAGTAATTCTTGGAAAGCTTTGGTATCGAAGCTGGAAATAGACTTTTCAGAGTGACAGATGTGTTTCTACTCGGATCAGTGAATTGGAGTTTCCGCAGTAAAATAAGACATGAACCTGAATTGAATATCGCTAAAAATTAAAAATGTAATTCATAAAAATAAAAGAAAATGACGGCTCAGTCAGAAAAAAAAGCTGAGGTTAAACATATAGCATATGGCTAATGTTTGGGAATATTGTACTACTGCGTTTCTGTAAAATGAAATAAAAAGGTTTAAATTTAGCTTAAACTTTTCTGCATTGGCATTTTATTTTAAAGGCAAACGAGGAAGTGTCGTATTTATTACGTCTGTCTTGACCGTTGTCTTTTCGGAGCAGGCATTTAGGAATGTGGAGACCAGCAGCTACGTCACCCTCAAATCGCCTGGGATCTCGTCGAAAATAAACTTTTTTAAAGGCCACGAATTAAAATTACAATCTTCCAGGTAAGTTATTTTTCATGTGGTAGTCCAATGTCAAATTTAAGATTAAATATTCACAGGTGTTAGTGACGTGTAATAAGGTTTAATATTGACTTAAGAAAAATGTCCGTTACCCAGACAGGCAGGAATGAAGAGATTTCAAAGAGTTGTTCTTTTTTTTTTTTAGCTAGCGGCTATTCTGGTCTCTCTTTTTTTCTAAACCGTAACTTGAAGTATTAAGAAGGACAAGCTCAAGCATGCCTGCTGTTGTTTGACTTGAGATCAAGCAGGGGAATAAAACAAAAGCCTGCCCGAACTTGAAATGACTGTTTAGAGACGTGATTCCGACAGATTAACGGTATTTGCTGTTAGCATGGAAAACGTTTTCCTGAACCTCCCTCGTGCTCCTCCGCAGGTACGTTAGTTCGCCTTTTATTCTGTTTCACACCGTTTAGATGGAGGTGAGTGAGGAGACTTTGTTGTACAGAATAAGCTGATATGTACTGCAGGTTACAGCGCACTGTGAACTGTGTGGACACGTTTTGTTGGTCGCTGTTTAGATAACGTTTCTCCCCAGGGACGCTCGCCGCTGTCTCCAAGGTAACGGGGCGGACGCCTAATCTTGCTTGTCGCTTTGTGCTGCTTTAGCAACGGGGGCGGAACCGGAGAGGAGTGACGGCTCTTTGATCTGTTTCTTCGAGTAAAGGCAAAACCAGTCGAAGATGGTAAGGGCGATTGGCTGTGTGAGGACAGCAGCAGCAACATAGGTAGAAGGAGGCTGAGCAGGAAGTGGTGGAATCTGTGCTCTGCTGTTACCTCGCTGAAGCAGATGCTTCTTGATGTATGTCTTTCTTTCTCTCTCCTAGTGATTGTATTTGATGCTAATGTGACTCCATCCCTTTCTCTCCTCTTTTTTTCAGCCATTTCACGAGGGAGTCTACTACCCGTACACCAGTGACACCCAGGGGACCCACTCGTCAGCTGGGATCCCCTCTCTTCTGAATTCTCCTCTCAGCCAGAACATTGTAAACGGCCACACAGCATCATCTGCACCAGGCATGACTCCGTCCAGCACCACCTCCGCCTTTCTCCCTTTCAAGTTCCGCCCACGCAGAGAAAGCGTGGACTGGCGGCGGATCAATGCAGTGGATGTAGACTTAGTAGTGAGCCAGCTGGATGTGGATGCCCTTCAGGAGCACATCAGCATGGTGACCTTCTGCAGCTTGGAGGGGGAGCGATGCCAGCGGTGCCAGACCCCCGTGGACCCAGCTCTGCTGAAGCTCTTGCGCCTTGCTCAGCTCACGGTGGAGTGGCTCCTCCACTGCCAGGACTTTCTCTCCCTCAATCTGCGTGCGGCGGAGGAGAGGCTGTCGGCCACCGCCAGGGAGCGTGAGCAGCTGCTGGTTCAGCAGAAGAAGCAGGAGGAGAAGGTGAAGGCGCTGACTGCAGAGCTCAAGCAGCGAAAGAAGGTTATTCGCACCCAGCAGTCGCTGCTCGCCCCACGAATCATCAGCAGCCACAAGGTACCGTTGACAGGCTAAACGCTTTCTCTTTGAGGGCTATTGGAGCTGTTTGAATTTAATATATGTGTGGCAGCAGACATCCACCCCCACCCTCTTTTTTCCTCTCCGAAGGCCCAAGTCTGTCATTGTTCCTGAAACCTATTCACATCTTTGGCTTTGTGCATTTCACAACAGGGTTTCACGGGAGAAATGGAAAGCTTTTAGCATGGCCCAAGGAAATTCGCAGCTCTGAAAGCAGTTGTTATGTCCTAACCACAGTCAAGTTCTAATAATCTTTGTTTTCATGCAGGAAAAATCAGATTTAAAGCTGCTGAGCAGATGGTGTCAATTAGTGGCAATTAGTGTATTTTTTTTTTATCTTAAAAGGAAAGCAAACCCATCTGCCATCTCATCGCATGTCTGTGAATGCTGTCCCTGTAGGTTATTTATCACACAAATAAAAAAAAGCTTCCTGTCCTCTTCAGGTGAACAACTAGCTCTGACCTGGCTAGGCTGTTCCCAAGGCAACAGATATAGTGTGTCATGAGAGCATGTGGTTGCTAGGTGTGCGCTAGAAGCTCAGCTAACAGAGCTGGTTCAATTATTGATAGCGAGGCCATGTGCATGTGTCCTTTGAGGACCTTTGCTACTTTGGTGCCATATTTCTACAACATGAACCCACACTGCTGTCTTTGAAGACTAATTTAATTTGACTCCTAATTTTTCAGAGTTACTCCTAACCAGTAATTTGAATGAGCCCCTCCAAGTCACATGACTGCATTTGAGTTTTTGCTAACATATGTTTTGACAACATATCTGTAGCAATATTTAGTCCCAGGAACAATCAGAGGCAGTGTTAAATGTAGCGTGTGTGTGAGCTGGTGTGTGGCGATGTCTGCCGCAGGGAAACATGATCATCACTCATGCTATGTGTCTGTTTGGAAACATGAGCCTAAACTCAGGATGCTTCTGTTTGGAGCATGTTTATGTTGCTGGGCTCTGTCTGAATCAAACACATGCTGCATTCATGAACACACAGACAGGTGGTTTGCTCCACTACATTTGTGAAATCTTAGGAATTAGTATCAGTTTGTAAGATCGGTTATCACAGATTCCTCAGTTGCAATTTATGCAAAATGAAACACCTCACATAAAGATGGATATTTTTAAAAATTTTAAGGGTACTGATAATATTCTTACTGATACAGTTCTTTAACTGCTACCTTATTTTGTTACTATTGTAACTTCTTTAAGGAGAAAAAAACAAAAAGTTATATAAAATAGCATTTCTTTATTTTATTGTGCAATTACTTGATAAAATAAAGCTGATTCATAAAGCTCTTCCTTAGTAAGAGAAGGTGTAAGTGATTGCTGTTCCTCTGCCAGCAAGGAGGCTGTGGAGAGGGTGTCTGTTCAATGTGCTCTCTCTCCTCCAGAGTCCTAAGTAAGTCCAGTCTCCTGCCAACATCAGCCACTTGGTGTTTTTGTCTGTCAGGCTGCACTGACAGACAAAAAAAACTTTTAGTCCACTAGTGTCTGCTTGGGTCCCATTGGACAGTCCACCTGTCTGTTTTTTGACTGAGCAGATTAGTCCGCAGATAATTGACGTTACAATACACCAACTATATATGCAGCTTGACTACAAAGCTGTCAGGTCTCCAGCTGTTGGTGCCTGTAAGCGTGTGTTATGCAGTCTTAATACACTGCAGCATAAAAGAGAGCACTGTCCACCACAGTGTGGTAAAATAATAGTAGCATTGGTGTGTTTATGATGAGATATTAAAGATTTTTTATTATAAATTTTGAGTTATTACGTAGTGATTTATTTCTGCAGCCAATTTGATTAATGCATTTTTGTGTTCTTTCTTGCTTTTAGTGCCTGCATTGTGAGAAATCGTTCCTCAATGCCTCCTTTCTGCAGAATCACATGCAGCGGAGGCACCCTGATGAGTACGAGAGCAGTAAGTGAAGTTAGGATTGATCTGAAGAACGACATGGAGGAAAAATATGAAGCATGTTGATAACATGCTTACATGCAGTTACAGTGGCTTGCAAAAGTATTCGGCCCCCTTGGACTGTTCCACATTTTGTCACATCATACATGATTCCAAACATTTTTTACAAATAAATAACTGCAAAGTGGGGTGTGCATAATTATTCACCCCCCTGAGTCAATACTTTGTAGAACCACCTTTTGCTGCAATGACAGCTGCCAGTCTTTTAGGGTATGTCTCTACCAGCTTTGCACATCTAGAGACTGAAATCTTTGCCCATTCTTCTTTGCAAAACAGCTCCAGCTCAGTCAGATTAGATGGACAGCGTTTGTAAACAGCAGTTTTCAGATCTTGGCCAGATTCTCGATTGGATTTAGATCTGGACTTTGATAAGATAAGATAAGATAAAATAACCTTTATTAGTCCCACACGTGGGAAATTTGTTTTGTAACAGCAGGAGTGGACAGTGCAAAAGTTATGAGGCAAAAATTAGAATACAATAAGAATAAATACAGTACACAACTGTACAGAATAGAATAAAATAAAATACTATATACAGTAGAATAAAATAAAATAAATATACAATAAGATAAAAATAGAATACAAATACAAATACTATATACAACTGAGTAAAAATACAACGATGACAGAAAGGATTATTGCACTTAGTATTATTGCATATGTATGGATGTGTGTGCTTGATCAGTTAAAGTCTTTATTATGGAGTCTGACAGCAGTGGGGAGGAAAGACCTGCGAAATCTCTCCGTCCCACACCGTGGGTGCCGCAGTCTCCCACTGAAGGAGCTGCTCAGTGCTGTCACAGTCTGCTGCATGGGGTGGGAGATGTTGTCCATCAGGGATGACAGCTTAGCCGCCGTTCTCCTGTCACTCACCACCTCCACTGGGTCCAGAGGGCATCCTAGAACAGAGCTAGCCCTTCGGATCACCCTGTTCAGTCTCTTCCTGTCCCCAGCAGACCACGCCATAAAAGATAGCAGAAGCCACAACAGAGTCATAGAAGGTCTTCAGGAGTGGGCCCTCCACTCCAAACGACCTGAGTCTCCGCAGCAGGTACAGCCTGCTCTGCCCTTTCCTGTAGAGGGCGTCTGAGTTATGAGTCCAGTCCAGTCTATTGTTCAGATGAACACCAAGGTACCTGTAGCTGTCCACAGCCTCAATGTCCATACCTTGGATGTTCAGTGGTTGCAGTGGAGAATGCTTGTGCCTGCGGAAGTCTACCACCAGTTCCTTGGTTTTACTGGCGTTGATCTGGAGGTAGTTCAGCTGGCACCAGTCCACAAAGTCTTGGGTCAGACCTCTGTACTCCTTGTCGTCCCCATCAGTGATGAGGCCGACTATTGCAGAGTCATCAGAGAACTTCTGCAGGAAGCACTGGGTGGAATTGTGGGAGAAGTCAGCAGTGTAGATGGTGAAGAGGAACGGAGCCAGAACCGTTCCCTGTGGGGCCCCCGTACTGCAGACGACCCTGTCCGACACACAGCCCTGAGTCCTCCTGACTGGGCCATTCTAACACATGGATATATTTTGTTTTGAACCGTTCCATTGTTGGCCTGGCTTTATGTTTAGGGTCGTTATCCTGCTGGAAGGTGAACCTCCGCCCCAGTCTCAAGTCTTTTGCAGACTCCAAGAGGTTTTCTTCCAAGACTGCCCTGTATTTGGCTCCATCCATCTTCCCATCAACTCTGACCAGCTTCCCTGTCCCTGCTGAAGAGAAGCGGAGCATGATGCTGCCACCACCATATGTGACAGTGGGGATGGTGTGTTCAGAGTGATGTGCAGTGTTAGTTTTCCGCCACACATAGCGTTTTGCATTTTGGTCTCATCTGACCAGAGCACCTTCTTCCACATGTTTGCTGTGTCCCCCACATGGCTTGTGTCAAACTGCAAACAGGACTTTTTAATGGTTTTCTGTTAACAGTGGCTTTCTTCTTGCCACTCTTCCATAAAGGCCAACTTTGTGCAGTGCACGACTAATAGTTGTCCTATGGACAGATTCCCCCACCTGAGCTGTAGATCTCTGCAGCTCGTCCAGAGTCACCATGGGCCTCTTGGCTGCATTTCTGATCAGCGCTCTCCTTGTGCCTGTGAGTTTAGGTGGACAGCCTTTTCTTGGTAGGTTTACAGTTGTGCCATACTCCTTCCATTTCTGAATGATCGCTTGAACAGTGCTCCGTGGGATGTTCAAGGCTTGGGAAATCTTTTTGTAGCCTAAGCCTGCTTTAAATTTCTCAATAACTTTATCCCTGACCTGTCTGGTGTGTTCTTTGGACTTCATGGTGTTGTTGCTCCCAATATTCTCTTAGACAACCTCTGAGGCCGTCACAGAGCAGCTGTATTTGTACTGACATTAGATTACACACAGGTGCACTCTATTTAGTCATTAGCACTCATCAGGCAATGTCTATGGGCAACTGACTGCACTCAGACCAAAGGGGGCTGAATAATTACGCACACCCCACTTTGCAGTTATTTATTTGTAAAAAATTTTTGGAATCATGTATGATTTTCGTTCCACTTCTCACGTGTGCACCACTTTGTATTGGTCTTTCAAGTGGAATTCCAATAACATTGATTCATGTTTGTGGAAGTAATGTGACAAAATGTGGGAAAGTTCAAGGGGGCCGAATACTTTTACAAGCCACTGGATGTCACTGTCACTTGTCTTTTCAGAGCTGAACTCCCACAGTGAGCAGAAATCTGAGATTAATAGTCTCAAACTGGAGATCAGCAGTCTGAAGGAACAGATTGTTCAGCAACAGCAGGTGTTAGAAGCCAAAATAGCTCAGGTAGGATCACAAAGCAACATCTGAACTTTAATCAGAAAACATTAATCAAATAAAACTGAAAGCTGTGATTTGTAAATTATCTTTGGCCTGGGTTACAATAAAATAATACAATATTTACTATTTGGAAAACTCTTAATAAAAAGAAGAAAAAGGTTCTTCTTACAGGTGTAAGATGTGCAATGTTGTTATGCCAAAAGGGTTCTCAGCTTTGTGAGATACTCATGGAAAAAAGTGTCTTGAAGCCTTTACATGATGTTTTAAGATCTCAGTGTACTTTTTAGCATCAATGGTGCCTTGGCTAAAGTGAAGGTAACACTTTTCTGGGGCACTGACACAATCTTACAGCATGATGGAGCTTGACTTCAATTCAATTCAATTTTATTTATATAGCGCCAAATCACAACAACAGTCGACTCAAGGTGCTTTAGATTGTACACTATATCCTATAATAATAGATAATAGACTTTTGGATTAGCTTGTAGCACTGTGGCCCTCCTGTGGTCCAGAAAAGCACATGACATCCTTTTTCTTCCTAATCAACAACAACAACTGAAATGATGACACTACTGATCCCAATACCCCTGTTACACTGTATTACTGCATTGCCAGAAAATAAATTCAAGTCAGAATCACTTTAGAAATAGCTCTTTTTTTAAAACGGCAATTTTCCATACTGTCTATATTCCTAGCTTATCCACTAATCTCACTTTGTAACACTGTCATCACAAAATGCTGCTATTTTATTGTAAGATATGGATCACAGTGCGAAAGCTTTTTTTTGAGAGCTTCGTGGTCACTAATGAAGCTCATGTTAACGGTTGTGATTCTAGGAAAAAGAACAACAATCGATGCACAAAGACCTGTTGAGAGAATTGGACCGTTTTAAGGCCGAGGAGATGGCGCGCATGGACAGAAAGATAGAAGACAGCAGGGACGGCATGCGCAGAGAGATGGAATTTCTTTACAACCGAAATATTCAGGCTCTCAATGTATGAAATCAGTATTTTTTTGTATACCACTGATTTGATCTTCAGGGTGTCTTAATCATTCCTATAATCTTTCTTATCTGTTTCCATTCATAGGAAGTAAATCAGAATCAGACAGCCAAGCATGAAAGGTCAGCCAGCCCTGTGCACTCACAGCCAGAGAGAGATGTGGACACGTACAAAGAGATCCAAGCCATCCAAAAGCTGGAACACCAGCTGAAGAAACAGGTCAGTCCTGAGATTGTTGCAAACCCCAAAGCGATTTTATTTTTAATGCCACTTAAATTGCTAAAAATGACTCTTATAGGATAAGAAGTGGGAATCCAGACTGCAAGAAATGAAGGTTCAACACGAGTCTGAAAAGAATCAGGTATGCTTTAATGTTCATCCTGATTAAAGCATATGCAGTATTAAACAAGCTTCTTTTGAAATGAACCAGCCGGAAAATTCATCCTCTTCCCGTTGTCTTCCAGCTGCTGAATGAGCTGAGCAAAATGCAGTCGTCTTTATCAGAGTACCAGGAGCAAAGCCAGAGGCAGCAGCAGGAGATGAGGAAGAGGCTGCAGGAAAAGGAGCAAACCATCAAGGCTCAGAGGGAGCAGGTTAGCTCACACAATCACAGTGGCACAGTAATCGCCTCACTGCACAATTATATTGTATCGAGGAAGTAAGGCGCGGGTCCGGTGCTTGTTAAGGATATCCTGTATTTGCTACATGGGCTTGTATTGACATGAGATAGTGTACATTTGGCTGGAAGCTACTTGTGCTTTTCCTGGAGTAGTTCAGTTTTTAGATTATAAACCAAGAAATCCTTGAAGATACTGGATCATGTGATCTAGTAAGTGACATTTGTTTTCTTCCCCAGATAAAGACCATTTCCTCAAATCCACCTACAAAAGTAGCTGAAGTACCAGGTATGGATTCCTTTTAATAATACCACAGTCACAGCTGTAGGTGGCATTCTCCTGTAGCTTGTGTGTGCTTGCATTAGCGATGTGCAACCACTCCACTGCCTTTCTACATCACATCTGTTTTTGCTGGAACAGCCACCTGTGTTTGAAGCATAGAATTGTCTATTCAGTAATAGATGCCTGTATTTAGAGTGGTGCTAGGGTTCTAAGCTGTGCGCGTGCGTAATCGCGCACGGCTGGCACAGTCTCTGTGCACAGTCTCTGTGCACAGAAAATCTGCATTGCGCACAAAAAACAAAACAAAAATCTGACCTGAATTGAAATTAAAATAAATACGTTAACAATTCATTCTGTTTTGCAGTGTGAGTCAGTCAGTGACTGGCTGCTCCAGCCAATAATGCGATTCACATTCGTATATACGCAGCTAATCAACGTTGTTGACAGGCTATGGCAGCGTCCTTATGTGCCGACACCGGTGTTTTAGCTAGCAAAGCGGCGTGGCTGATGTGGAGTGAAGCCACGTTAATGACAACGTGTACAACCACTGGAGATGTGAGCAGGACAGATGGAACAATTGATGGAAAAAGTGTGGACTTTATACCAGTTTTTAAATTGTGTTGATAGGCCATGTAAAACCAGAGTTATGATAAAAATATCTGCAATGTTTGGGTTTTTTTCCTGAATACTATCGTTGTTTATATTTACTGCGGGAAGAAACGGTAAAAACTGTGTTTTATAAGGAAAGCGCTCTCCGCCTGTGAGCAAAAGCAAAACCAAAAAAAACCCCCCACCCTTTCCTATTGGTGGAAAAATGTACCATGTCAACCAATCAAAAAATGATATGGCAACATGGCATTTAGTTGTTTAGGAAGGGGGAAGTTTTAGGAGTGACGGCGGTGTTTTGAGATGTGACAAAATGTGGGAAAGTTCAAGGGGACCAAATACTTTTGTAAGCCACTGTATACTGTAATTTGCAGACAAACAGTTACAGGACTCTCTCCCAGACCATAGACTCATAATACAAGTCAGAGCTTTATAAAAATAAAAAAAAGAAAGAAAGTTGTGTTTTCAAAATTGGAGTTCAAGTTATTTTTACTTCCAATAGTGTTAACATACTACACAGGTCATGAACAAGATTTTTTTAAATTTTCATTGTAAGTGGGCTAAAGCAGTTAATTAAAAGTAGTCTAACATAAATGTAAATGCTGTAATTTGATTATTTTAATAAACCATGTAACTTGGATGGATTCGATGCTGGCGTGACCACAGTGCACACGTCTGTTGTTGCTCACAGTGGTCCAAGGGACCGCTCAGGGAGCTTGTGTGTTTTCTCAGACACATGAAAAATTAGGGAACATTGGTGCTAGGCCTTTATATAGGTTTACAGTAAGTCACCTTTTGGTCAGCAGTATGTAGATTATAAATCATTTTACTGGCATCACAAAAAAAATAAGTAAATAAACCAGCAATAAATTAAACTACACGTCCAAAATAATAAATAATCAACACTTATGCTGTGTTAGAAAAAACAGACAAAGGGCTATAAGGAGTCATTGTGTCCTAATATGCCAACTGTGCTGCTCTTACAGAAATGATGACACTTTTCTGTGGTTTGTTTGCATTCATTTTCTGTCAGACAATTTCAATTTGGATTTATTCTTCCAGACATTGTGGCACAAGTTAATCTGTCTGTGGTAAAAACGCATCAGCCTTGAGTAACACTCAATCATCACTTCATCTTGTCAGTTGTACAGAGGACCTGTCCAGCACAGAACCACCATGAGCAGAAATGAAGCGGTCTTTAAAATCAAACTTTCATATATATTACTCTGAAACACCAAAAGCTAAAGTAGTTATTTATGCATCTCATCTGCATGATGGTATCTGGAAAAGTTTGTATCACATATGAAATTACATTGATATAGTGGAAGCAGTGGTATAACTCTGAGCATATAGTCTATATATAGTTTATACTGTAATGCTATAACAAGGAAATAACATTTCTGATCTTAATGCCACACTTTTCATCTTTGTTTCTGTTTTTCAGTCACTGTCAGTCCTCCGGCTTTGGAACCTAAACAAAGAAGAATTGTAGTCGGTAAGTTAATAGAAGCGTGCCACCAGAAGCAACATTTGTCACTCCCAGTGAGGCTGTGCATGTGCTTTTGTGCACAAAAGATTTAGCGTTTTGTGTTGTTTTTCTACTGCTCATACTCAGTATTCATTTTATCTGACCTTCTGACTTACCTGGACCTCATGCTGTCCAATTAGAGGAGCCAGTCTCTGTTCTTAAGCTGGATCCTATTCAGGAGGTGTCAGAAGAGGAGAAAGGTAAAATACACTAAAGACATTAAAACCAGCAGATCCAGCTGATTGCATGCTGCTGCTGCATGGATAAATCAGTCTCCTCTGAGTGACCGTTTTCAATGAGTGCATTTGGACTGAGATCATCTTATTCTGTACTGACACAAAGGACGTTAAGATGACCTTAGTACACTAAAGCATTTTGGAAAGCCAACTCTTGGCCTGTGTATATTCTGTGATGCTGTCATCATCATGTCCATTCATCATCTTGTTGCCTTGTTGTTGACAAATAAACTTAGAGACATTCTCCTCCTCTGCAGTCACATCTACCCAACTCCACCTGTGGTTTGGAGCTTCCTGTGAAAACTGCCAAATGCATGCTCATTGTATTCTTTTATTTCCCGTTTGCTGTCTGTAATTGGACCATGAATGTCCTGAACAGCTCGACTGACTGACTGAGATGTCCTTTACAGACTCGAGCAGCCAGTCAGACAGAAAGGTGGTGGAGAAGACGCCTGAGCCGGCTCCAGAGAAGAAGCCAAGGGTGAACACAAGCGTTTTGAAAAGGAACTCCAACATAAAGAGAGAGATACAAGCAGAGCTTGAACAGGCTCTGATCAAGAAGCTGGAGAACTTGGGGGTCAAGCCTGTATGTTGCATATTCCTAATGAGCAATACAAGGAAGAATATGTACCCTTATGCTAATCTGTAATGCTAATGTCATTCCCTCTACCTCTTTTAAAAGGATCAGAGCGGTCTAAAGAACAAGGAGCTCACTGCGATTCTGTCCAAGCTGGATTCAAAGCGGGAGAGTGTTGCAAAGTCGATGTCTGGCTACTGGAACCACCGGGAAGAGATAAAGAGCATTGTGGAGCAGAAGCTGGGTGCTCAAAGCACCAGCAATCCTGCTGCATACTCTCAGCCTAGATCCAGACACCCTGTTCAAGGTGCTTTCCAGTTCTTAATCATCCAAAAGCCTCTTAGTGCATGAGATCATCTTCTTAACCAACAAGAAATAATACACTGTGCTTTTGTCAATTATATTGCTGTTTGAGCTACTGTTAGATTTGCTGCTCCTTTTACAATCAGAATTTTTCATCGCATGTGGGTAAAGTTGAATTTTATTTTATTTGACAATGACTGCATGTGCTTTCCATAAGGTAGGTGTAATCTGTTATAGCTTGTTTGCTGCCACATAAGCTGATTTAAGTTCTGACACACTGTCAGTGACTGAGCTGCTAATTGTGTTTACTTGACTCGTTTTTCTCTTCATTCAGTGTTGCAGATCCGCCCTCGCTCCAGCAGCCTGCCCTCCAGAGCCAGCCAGGGGGCGTCTGCTTCTGCAATCAGACAGCCTAAGACCCCTCAGCCAGCACCAAGGACCAAGGCCACCGCCCAATTCAAGACCTCTACACCCAACTCCAAGACAGCCTTAAAGAGCTTTGCTACCAAGTATGACAACAAGTTAATTTATCAGTCTTTGTAAAAGAATAGTTTGTCCATAAATGTCCACTCAGTATTTACATGGTTTAATCATAGCTGTGATAAATGTTCTAAAGTCATCTTTGATGAGCCATTGAAAAAAAAACTCACACAGTTTTGAACCATTTAAATATAGCACGCTGTTACTTATATCACCGGTCTGTTCATCATCAGTTCAGTGGAGCACAGTTAAGGTTCAAAACTTTTGCCATTTACTGAAAAAAATCAAAGTGATGTATATTTAAGTATGTCTCAGTGCTTGGTTGTGAACATGGTTATAGGCATAAATGAACCCGTGCTAAAGCAAGGCTGCAGGGAATTTTATATTTTTAATATTTGTTTAGAATACGACTATATGTAGTGAGCTTTGCTGAGTTCTGCTTCTCTTTTCTGTTTGCATTCGCACCTCCAGTAGGAATGTTAACGTGATAAAATAGCAGATGGTTACCATAGCAGCAAGACATCCGCAACAAAAAGGTAGAGGTCGCCATAATCAGAGTTGTGTGTTTGTGTGTGTCATGGTTTTCATGGTAACAGTGTGCTGTTAAGCCCCAGTGCCTGCAGCCAGCTAATGGGTAGGTTGGACTTTAGTATAGAGTGCTATCCGTTCGCTGTAAGGCTAGTATGCTATGCTAGCACACATGAAGCAGCTGGGCTGGGTCAGTACAGGCTGTGACACACAGGTGCTGAGGTCTTTTGTAACCTTACTTCAGTATTTTCTGTCTCCTTTTCTTCTCTGTGTAGAATCATAATAATAGTTTAGTATCACGACCAACACTTTGGAAAATACAAATGTTCTATTTCAGTTCCATTTGGTTGTTTCTGGAAATTCCCATTTTTTTCTTTTTTTTTCTTTCTTGATTTTTTTTGTAATAACATTTTTGAAACGATTGGGCACAAAACAGGTGTTGTACTGTCAGGATGTGGCAGGTAAACCTGTATCAGACTCAGTGCTGGATACACATGCAAACAATGAAAGTGTGTAGGATGTTCACTTTATTCAGATGGGGTGGGGCTTGTATATCACAGCTGATGTGGTCTGATCATCCAACACCCCCAGCAAGGAACACATCTCTGACCGGGGTATTTTTTGTAAGGAAAGTGCTTCCAAGTGCAGTGTGACACATCAACAATTTTGTAATCATTTTCCAGGAAATTGCAAAGTCTGAAATACCGTTAAGAACATTGTCAGCCTCCTGCTGACTTGTCATAGACTGCTTAAGTTGTATCATTTTGAACATCAACTAGGAACTACGGCTTTTTTCAGGGGTCTCAAACTTGCGGCCCATATTTTGACATGAATAAATATGAAGCAGTCTGGCCCTTGAAGTAGACTTTTATTTTGTTAAATACGAACAAAATGGTAGCTGAAGTGCTGCCACGTGTCCGGCCAGAAAGAGAGGAGTAGTGTGTTTATTTGGCAGTTCCGTGAAAGGCTTCAGTTAGTTGCGAGTGAGAGAAATAAATTGCGATCACGTTTGCAGTTTTGACCTGTTATACAATGCTTGAAACAAAACACTGTGTTTTCTTGTTTGATGTCCGGGGGTGGGGGGGTGTCCTACTTGAACACTAAAGTGGCCCTCCAATGAAGTGACAGTGCCAGCATTGGCCCACAGCTCATTTAAGTTTAAGACCCCTGGCTTTATTATCAATGAAGTTCTTACACTTAAAAAGTTAACACTTTGACTTCTCGGTTATTTGAAACAGAAACTAAATGCAACATTGTTCTGATCACTGTCAACTTAGTTGTGTGCAGCAAAAACTGTTATTTGTGTCATTCTTAAGGACTCCTCCCTTCAGTTCAGAGGAGGAATCTGAGGATGATGTCACAGAAGAGGATGAGGAACAGCCCCTAAAACACCAGCAGGGGAAATCACCACAACCCAGATTTAACCAAGCAACCCAAATCCAAACTAGAGCTGACAAAGCCAGTCCTGTCCAGGACAGGCAGGCTATTTTCAGGCAGTCGCCTATCTCCAACATTCAGTACTCCAAAGTGGGTGGTGTAACCAAGACTGCGGTCACAAAACTAAAGAGCGATGAAGAGGAAGATGATTGGTCAGAAGTCAGCGAGCAGCAGGAGACTGACCTCCAGAATTACAAAGACCAGAACGGCAATGTGGAGAAGAAAAACTACGGGAAAGGTTAGTTAGGTTTGATGTTTTGAAGGATCTGTGTAAAATGACATTATACAGCATACATGTTCACCCTTAGTGCTGTGGTTATAGCCATTCCTCAACTCCCTGTGAATGGTACTATCTGGATTTTGATCAGTGGTTGTTGATCAAAGACCATTCACAGGATGTGGTTTATGCTATCATAGTTTGCTTGTTATGTAAGATTCCAAGGAATTGTTACAATGCCTTAAAGTGTAAATTGTGTGTTATGTCTTTTTTACAGAAAACAAAATCAGTGACCTGGCGAGAAAAATGGAGAAGCAGTTTGCTGAGAGAGCAGTCAAGAAACCACCAGGTGGCGTTAGCGTCTTACCAGAGAGGGCGGATGAGGTTCAGGAACTCAGTGTAAGATGATGTGATCTCAGTGGATTGCTTTGATTTGATACTGCATAAATAAAAATGTAAGCTGTCATCGCAAAATTAAAAATGATCCATAATGCTGAAACACTAATATACTTGCTGGCAGTACACAGATCTAGAGGAGAGCAGCGAGTGGATGGTCTCCTCCTTAGAGGACCGACGGGATATGTCAAAACCAGCCCAGGATTCAGGACCAATGAGGAAAAGCCTGGAATCACGAAGCACTAGTGTCTGGGGAACCCCCACAGAGAAGGGTCTTAAATCAGGTCAGTGCCACTTTAATGCAGATGAATGTTTTACTGCCTCTCGTGGTCTTCATAGGAGGACATGTTGACATTTGGAGTATGAAGCTTCTGTCTCATGCTGTCTGTGTGTTGTCGTGTGGCTCTCAGGTCTAACTGAAGCTGGAACAGGAAGCACGCTAAAGAGCAGCCTGTGCTCCCTGAGTGACATCAGTGACTCTGAGGACATCAGCTGATCACACAAAGAAACCTCAGCCACCTCCTCTGGCAACTACAATCAATCATAAAAAGCCATATTATAAAAGCTGTAAATAGAGGAAAGCAATATTTCACAAAGGTAGCTAGGATTCAGAGGTTGGCATAGAAAAGGTGGCCATCTAATCAATACCATAGACCTCGAAACTCTCTTCTTGCCTTAGTCTTTTTTACTGTTTATCTTTTAATAGATTGTCTTCTGTTTTTCTTATTTCATTTTTTACTCATATACAATCCAAACTTTAAATGAGATACTGATTTTGGTACTGTATGTAGAGTGGGTACGATTTTGTATATCCCATTTTATAATGTATGTGACTTTGTAAATAAAATATTTATACAAGCAATCATAGATTTTTCTTATGAAATGATTTCAAGCAAGTAGTTTTTTGCCCAAGTTTTGCTTTAATGGAAGTATTCTTAATGTCAATAAACACAATGAAATATGTCCAATGAAGGAAATAAAACAATGAGCTGTACAATAGGAAGTCTTAACATGTCACAGGAAACAATCTTTTGAGATGCCTATTCTGTGGATTTTGAACATAAAACTTCATGTGACAACATTTCAGCATTAATTCAACTGCTAAATATACAGAATATGCAAAATATGAGATATCTGCAAACCAGTTTCAATGCAGTCTTGTCTAAAACAGCCTAATAATTAACTGACATCATTATGTTACAGTCTATATTTTTAATTCAATAAGATAAAAACTAGAATATACTTTAAATGCTTGAAATCGTTAAAAATGGCAGGATTTGTGGAAAATTTTGGGTCAATTTTTGCTGTAATTTTGGGGGTAAACAATATTATTTAGCTATAATAATATTATTTCATTTATTTTATATAGCACCAGTTCACAGTCTTCAAGGCAAGCTATCTGAGCCTGGCGTCAGATGAAAGTTAAAGTAGACCCAATATGCCTTTCCTTATATTCAGGCAAAGATTTACTTACAAGAAATGTGAAAATTAGAGAGAGAACATGCAAAACTGCATTAAAAGACTCCAAGAATTAAACACGTAAGGAGCATAAAACAAACTCAGTAGATTCCCTTGAAACTGATCTTATGAGATAAACTGAGTTCTTGTCATACACACTGAAAGTTTACGTTTCAGCTTTTTGTAATGATCTTGTTCTTTTTTTCAACAACATTTTGAGGTTATCTGCTGATCTGTAGGATTGCAACATCTACCAAGTATACAGAAAACATTGTCTTTTTATTCGTTTATTTAATCTTGAGCACCATCTTCTGGCATCTCAGCAGAAGTACAGGCTCAGTACTACAGTAAGGACTTTTTAAGAAATATGAGAAATTGATCACTGTGTGTGGCACTCGTTCTCAATGGAGAGCATTACCGATTAAATTCACTTTCGTTGATTTCCAATTAAAGTATGTCATTTTTATTTATAAAATGCTTTGTATTTAGCGAGTGATGAGTAAAGTGCTTATCATTAAGGACAGAAGAAAAATACAAAAATAAATAAATGAATAATAAGAAATAATTCAAAACGGATTTTAAGAAGTGACTTAAAAATAGACAATGGCAGCAAATTCCACAACTTAGGCGCTGTCACAGCAAAAGCTCTCTGAGCTTACGCTGTGTCCTGGCACATCTAAGAGCAGATGATTGGCTTACCTGAGCGACCAGGAGGGAGAGTGCAAATGGTACAATGTAATGTACAATGTGCGACGTAGGTACAGAATACTTTGTACCTACATTGTTTTCTACAGATTGGAAATAATTTTTTAAAATCTCTTTATTAAAATAAGATTTTTGTGTATGTTTCATGTGTATCGGGTGATCAATCAATGCAAAAGAAAAACAGAAGTAACAAAGGCAAGATATCTGAAGACGTGTAGAGGTGACAAAATAATTGTGTAGTGGATATAGTGATGCTCTTTCTCTCTTTTTTTCATAAGCATGCATTATATGCCTGCTTTAACAACACATACAGTCAAAAAGTAATGTCATGAATGAAAGTGTCAGAAAAAAGTAGAAGCTTTCTCATTTAAGCAAAAACTGGGGATAAAATAAACATTTAAAAAACTACTAAAGCTACTAAGTTAGTTAGTAGTTAGTAGCAAAATTGATCCCACCTTTATCATGATCAGCTCAAGCTGGAAGATGCTCTCCTGATTGCAGATTCATACAGCAACAGCCAGAACCTGTAGAGCCGTATGGTCAAATTCACAAACTAGCCCTGCAGCAGATCACTGACGTGCTGTCTGAGCCTCCTGTCTGGAGTGGCGACAGCTGAGGGTTCCATCTTTTTCCTCTAAAAGTACAAGCTCTAGTCGGAATGTTGGAACAGCTTGGGAAAGAGGGGAGACTAGAACTGGAGTGTGGGTTGCATGTCACCAGACTGCTGTCCAAACTGCCATTCTTCGAGTACAGTTTAAGTGGTTCATCAATCCTCTTCAGTCACCAATGCCGACCTTACCAGATTTTGCAGAGTGGCTTGAGTACAAAGTCTGTATTCAAGATCATGATGTGTATTTCCATCATCCTCAACAATGTGTCCATCAAGGGAAGGATGCAAAGCTGATACCAAGCAGAGAGCAGCAACAGCAACTACCACCATGTTATTGGGCTATGGCCCTCCTGCTAAGAAATCAGAGACATTAGAATGGTGTTGGGATGGTCAGTTTTTCTTCTCAATAGCCTCCACCACAGACCCTGGGAAACAGTTCTGGGTCAGTGGTTTCAGAGAGAATTCACTGCCACTGAACTCTCCAAACACTCACATCCAGTTGATGCTCTGAAGACCTATCGTGACCTGCAAGGTATTCCCCGTCAACCATTGTTGCTGAATGGCTCTGAACCCATCTCCTGACTCTAGTAGAGTCTGTACATCTGGGTCGGCAAGGAGGGCCAGCTGCACTCATGACATGACTCAGTTTGACTCTGCAGGGTCCAGCCAAAGTTCTACATCAGGCCTCCACTCCTCAGTGCCTATTAATGAGCACGCTGACTCCCTGTGCTAAACTTCTCAGTAATGTGGGCAAACTCTGGCAGATGAATGTTCTCCTGTGCCAGAATGAAAGGACTATTCTTAGGTGTTCAACCTATGTGTTCAAAACAGGATACTATGACTGTCAAGATGCTAGAGGAGAAGACTATCTGAATGGTAGTGGATGGCACTGGTACAGCACATGTGAGTCAAAGTCTTGTGTGCAAGCTTCACAAACAACAGATGTGTGCATATGTGTGTATATACATATATATATATATATGTGTGTGTGTGCGTGTGTGCATGTGTGTACACAAGTCAGTAGATGAATATTATTCAAAAAAACAGCTTTTATGTATAATATATACAATGCGGAGTACCTCCTGCCTGACGGAGCAGATGATTAGCTTAACTGACGGAAGTAGAGAGCATCCAGTGAGGATGCTCTCAATGGCACAGTGGTAGAAGGTCCTGAGGATTAACAATCATATGACCCCCTATGAGCAAGCACTTTGGCGACAGTGGGAAGGAAAAACTCCCTTTTAACAGGAAGAAACCTCCGGCAGAGGTTCAGGGAGGGGCGGAGCCATCTGCTGCGACTGGTTGGAGTGAGAGAAGGAAGACAGGATAAAGACATGCTGTGGAAGAGAGACAGAGATTAATAGCAGGTACGATTCAATGCAGAGAAGTCTATTAACACATAGTGAGTGAGAAAGGTGACTGGAAAGGAAAAACTCAGTGCATCATGGGAATCTCCCGGCAGCCTACGTCTATTGCAGCATAACTAAGGGAGGATCCAGGGTCACCTGGTCCAGCCCTAACTATATGCTTTACCAAAAAGGAAAGTTTTAAGAAAGTTCCACATAAGAGGGGCCTGAAAACTGAAGGCTCTGCCTCCCATTCTACTTTTAAATACTCTAGGAACAACAAGTAGGCCTGCAGTGTGAGAGCGAAGTGCTCTAATGGGGTTATATGGTACTACAAGGTCATAAGATGGGGCCTGATTATTTAAGACCTTGTATGTGAGGAGCAGGATTTTGAATTCAACAGGGAGCCAATGAAGGGAAGCCAAAACAGGAGAAATATGCTCTCTCTTTCTGGTCCCTGCCAGTAGTCTTGCTGCAGCATTTTGGATTAGCTGAAGGCTTTTCAGGGAGTTTTTAGGAATTTCTGATAATAATGAATTACAGTAGTCCAGCCTGGAAGTAATAAATGCATGAACTAGTTTTTCAGTGTCACTCTGAGACAGGATATTTCTAATTTTAGAGAATTTGCGCAAGATATTTTCTTGGTCAAAAATGACTCCAAGCTTCCTCACAGTATTACTGGAGGCCAAGGTAATGCCATCCAGAGTAGGAATCTGGTTAGATACCATATTTCTAAGATTTTCAGGGCCGAGTACAATAACCTCAGTTTTATCTGAAGCAGAAAGTTAGCGGCCATCCAGGTCTTTATGTCTTTAAGACATTCCTGCAGTTTAACTAATTGGTGTGTGTTATCTGGCTTCATAGATAGATAGAGCTGGGTGTCATCTGCATAGCAGTGAAAATGTATGCTACGTCTTCTAATGATACTGCCTAAGGGAAGCATTTATAATGTAAACAGAATTGGTCCTAGCACTGAACCCTGTGGAACACCATAGTTGACCTTTGACCTTGCATTTTTGACTCATGCAAAAATTGGAGTCTATTAGATAGATATGATACAAACCACTGCAGTGCAGTACCTGTAATACCTACAGCATGCTCTAATCACTCTAATAGGATATTATGGTCAACAGTATCGAATGCTGCACTGAGGTCTAGCAGGACAAGCACAGAGACGAGTCCACTGTCAGAGGCCATAAGAAGATCATTTGTAACCTTCACTAAAGCTGTTTCTGTGCTGTGCTGAGCTCTGAAACCTGACTGAAACTCTTCAAATAAACCATTCCTCTGCAGATGATCTGTTAGCTGTTTGACAACTACTCTTTCAAGGATTTTTGATATGAAAGGAAGGTTGGAGATTGGCCTGTAATTAGCTAAGACAGCTGGGTCTAGAGATGGCTTTTTGAGTAAAGGTTTAACTACAGCCAGCTTGAAGGCCTGTGGTACATAGCCGATTATTAGAGATAGGTTGATCATATTTATGATTGAAGCATTAATTAATGGCAGGACTTCTTTGAGCAGTTTTGTAGAAATGGGGTCTAAAAGACACGTTGATTATTTGGAGGAAGTAATTCGTAATTAATTAAGTAATAATTTCTCTAATGATTAAAATTTTATTTGTGAAGAAGTTCATGAAATCATTACTAGTTAATGTTAAAGGGATGGTTGGCTCAACAGTACTCTGACTTTTTGTCAGCCTGGCTACAGTGCTGAAGAGAAACCTGGGGTTGCTCTTATTTTCTTCAATCAGTGATGAATAGTAAGATGTTCTAGCTTTACAGAGGGCTTTCTTATAATATACCTTTCCTTATATTGTAAGGTAAATACCCTACAATAGTATACAGAAATCCCAACATCCCCTATGACCAAGCACTTTGGCAACAGTGGAAAGAAAAAACTCCCTTTCTGCTGGAGGTAGAAACCTCCGGCAGATTCTCACAACCCTCCGGCAAAACCAGGCTCAGGGAGGGGCTCAAATTATTTTTCCACAACACAAACCAGGCATGAACATGAAGAACTCAAAAAGAAGTTTTAAAATGCTTATCAACCACTTGATCAAAATTACAAAAATGATCAGTTTGTATGGTAAATAAGAGTAACAGGTTGGACATGTTATGCTTTAACACATCAGTTAGCCATTCTGAAATATCAAGAAAAAGATGAAGATGAATTGGTCCCCTCATTGAGTCCCCAATGAGGGGACCCATTCAGAAGGATTTACATAAGAGTCACTGGTGGCACAGGCAATTCAGGGACACAACTTTATTGCAGAGATTTTAAGCATTAAAAAACTTGCAAACAGAAAAATTGGTGCAGAATATTATAAGTAAGGAAATGCACCAGTAAAACATTAAAGGCCAATTGTTAAACATTTTATAACTTATATTAGCAACTGAACTTGTACAAAGAGGATTGGAGACATGGAATTTTGAGGAGGTTGGCCAATTTTTATACAAAATACACCTCGTCCACCTTGTGGACTCAAATGTAATTTACAACACCAACCAGTAAGAGCAATTTCTCCTTTATGCTACAGCTTCATATTGTATGGGTAATCATACGTTTCCTGTTCTCTTCACTCTTGGTTCCCTCTGGCTCAGACGAAGCTGTCTCTCCCCAAGGTTTGATCTGTCTTATTTGTTGCTCTGGTTGTTCGGCCATCCATGCCTTTGTTATACAGTGGGGGTACTAATGTCACTCTGGAGGATGGGGGCGGCATCATGTATGTACGTCTGGTACGGGCAGTGGTGTAGGAAACTGGTCTCTGTGGCCTTTGGGTGGAACTAATGCTAGAAAAACAGGAGACACAAGGTGAGGTAATCCAAGCTGTTATCGGTTGCTAGTTGTGGCCTGCTATACAGGCAGCCACGAATAGAGAAAGGTTACCACTTTACAACCTTTAAGGACTTATTTATTTTACTCACCATGATGGTAGGATTTCTTTCCCAGACAAATAGGCCAGCACTGCCCCTGCACAAATAAGAAGAAGGGATCCTCCCCAGCCAACAAAAATTGCCGCTCCAAGTTCAAACCTGAAGTGAATGCAGATGTGTTTCATTGCATGGATTTTTAAAGTTAATATCTATTTTTAAAAATCAGCTACTATAATATGAATACCACTTGAAAATTACTCACTTCTGTGACCTGAAATTTGGATTCTTAAATTCAGTTATGACTCTGTTAGCCCACCACGAGTAGGTGATCATGCCGCAGCCGCCTACCAGAAAAGAGGCTGTATTTTAAAACCTCTTTTTGGCTATTTTGAAAACTGATCAACCAACATATATGTATTGAAGGATTGTTTACCTGAAGCCAGGTAGGTGATAGCACCAGAAAATGTCACCCTTGAATTGACAATCTCTGTCCCACCTATTTTAGTACATTTCATCCCTATGAGTGTGAGGACGCCACCGAAGAAGCCTGTAATGACAGCACAGACCGCCAGTGCTCTGCAGGCGTGCAAGAACACTGAAAGAAAACAAATACAGTTTATGTTAACATAACAGTTGTGCATTTTATTAAGATAACCTAAAGAAATTTGTATGATTTCTCTGCTTCAAATTGTATCTTCAACATAGAAAAACATAGCAATGAGCTAAAGGAACAGCTGAGTAGAAATTAAAAAGAGAGACTGTAAAGTTTTGAAGATCTCAGCGTATCCTACCAGGCAGGGCCAGCATGGAGGGGTAGTATTTGCAGTCAGACACCCCCGTGGTGTCTGAGATGCAGTCCATCCACAGGTTGGAGTAGTAGTTGGAGGTGGTCAGCACTACGGTGCCCACCTCTGAGAAAGTCCAGTACTCTGTGGGAAGAGTTGAAGAGACCAGAATCCAGCCACATAAGCAGGACACGAAGCAGCCAATCTCCACGTACATCACCACCGTCCTGTATTTCATGGTGAATTCTGGTCTTCGACCAAAATTCGTAACAGTTGAAAAAGTAAGGTCTCACTGCAGGAAATGTGAATGGGCCTCCTCCTTTGTGTCATTGCTGATGTGTAAGTGTCAGACTAGCAGTGTGGATGCTTTGAGCTCATCTTATCTTTTAGATAGTTTTGTCCAGTAAGCGCCTTTGATGTTGCCACCAGGAACAGCATTACGCCTGCCATTGGTTTTAACCTTTTCATCATGGTGTGCCTCTACTTTGTTTAGGTTCCCTGCTCAGATGTCAAATGTGTAAAAGTCATGGTTTTCATGACTAAACATTAACTGTTGTTTGTGTGATGTTGCGTGTGTGTGTGTGTGTGTGTGTGTGGGGGGGGGGGGGGGGGGGGGGGTATTTCATAACTTTCAAGTTTCACGGTGATCCCAGATTTCAGAATTGTTAAACGTATTTGTTTTTCATTGTTTCATATCTGTTATTGTGTAATAACAGAAGACAGCATGGTTTCTGGATCATGTTCATATGGGGCTTATTTGCAATGGTAGACCTTTAACCTGTGTTTGTGGATGAAGTTGTTTCTGAGTACATCGCAGTCTTTTGCGACTTAAAATTGGGGAAAATAATAAAAAAATCCTCCAAAATTTATAGAGATAGTTTTCTGCATTTTGGTGAACCATTGCCTAACTTTATGTCTGAGTGTTTCATGTCGTGCTGTTGTAAATAAAACATGCATTTATGTGATTTGCCGTCATTGCATTCTGCATTCAGCCAGAACTGTCTTATCCAAGCTGTCTTGTCATTTCTGTAAATAGTCTTTTGGAATAGATCTCCAAGCTTCGTCAAGGACATTCCAACGCTCTTTGAATGTTGGCTGCCTTTTGTTTCATTCACTGACAAGATCATCCTACATTACTTCAGTAATGTTGAGATGCTTTTGCATGATGTTTCTGAATCTAAGCTTTTCCTTGCTCATAATGTTATGAGTTCCTCAAAACATCTCTCTATCTTCCTCTTTCAGTCTGATGGAGGGAGAGGATCAAGAATTTTCCTCACGCTTTAAATGTTTTTTCCCCCCCATTGATTCTAGTAGTGGTAACAAAGCACAGTAGTTTATATGGTTTACATTTAAGTAAACCAACCTTTTTGGATAGTTAACTACGTGTGGAGTTACACAGTGAATTATACAGCTAGTTAGAGTGAGAATTCACGAGAGGGATTTAAAAACCACATTACCTCAGTTTCGATGGATCTGCTTGTCTATGTAAAAACAACTCGACCACGTTGTTTATGTATAAACAGTAAGCAGCCATGCCTGACACACCTGCATGAAGGAGAGTTGATGACACACGGGGAAAAACACACACAACAAACCAGTAAGTGGGTGTTCCGAGAAGCTTCTGAAATTGTGTCTTTTATCCTGTCTTCCTTCTCTCACCCCAAACGGTCATGGCAGATGGCCCCGCCCCTCCCTGAGCCTGGTTCTGCTGGAGCTTTCTTCTTGTTAAAAGGGAGTTTTTCCTTACCACTGTTGCCAAAGTGCCTTCTCATTTGGGGGTCATCCTATGGGTCTACCTTACAATATGAAGCACCTTGAGACGACTGTTGTTGTGATTTGGCGCTGTATGAATTGAACTGAATTGAATTGAATTGAATTGAATTGAATTGAATTGAATTGAATTGAATTGAATTGAATTGCAGCTCAGGCTTTGTACATGCAAATAAATGATACTCACAGCCGACCACATGGAAAGTAGATGCTGTTTATCAGATCCCATTTATACTTCTCTGGTCTCCCCCAATGTGTCTGCACTCCAATCCAAAAAATGCAATCACTATGCCAGCCAAACCAATGGAGAAACTGCTCAGCAGAAGCTCCCTGACTCCCTGAAGGTGTGCTGAGACAAAGTCCGGAATGGTCAGGCCCCACCATATCTTAAAGACCTCATTATAACATATTATCCCAAAATAGCACACCAGGGTCAGAGTGCAGGCTTACTTTTCGTTCTTTCTCCTTTGGTCACCTCATTTTCTTCTTTCTTAAAGGGCCATTCCAGCATATTGTGTTTACTCAGGGTACTCATAAGTATTAGATTAAACAAAAGGCTATGACATTTAAAGCAACACACACAGAAATATCAGAAGTTTTATCTTTCACAGGTTTTCAGCTAAATACATGGAAACAAATTAAGTGTTTTTGCCATAGACTGCCTTAATAACAAAGTGCCTAAAGATACCATTTAAAATGGGCAAAGTTGGTTGGTCCTGGCTCAGCTTCGGCGCCTAACAAGCTCATCACTGGACCCACTTCAGTTTGCCTACCAGCCTGGCATTGGAGCGGATGATGCCGTCATTCACCTCCTACATCGTTCCCTCGCTCACCTGGAGACCGCTGGAAGCACTGTGAGAATCATGTTCTTTGATTTCTCCAGTGCCTTCAACACCATTCTTCCCTCGGTTCTGAAGGACAAGCTGGAGAACTCTGGAGTGGACCATCACCTCACTACCTGGATTTTGGACTACCTCACCGACCGACCACAGTATGTGAGGACTCAGGGCTGTGTGTCGGACAGGGTCGTCTGCAGTACGGGGGCCCCACAGGGAACGGTTCTGGCTCCGTTCCTCTTCACCATCTACACTGCTGACTTCTCCCACAATTCCACCCAGTGCTTCCTGCAGAAGTTCTCTGATGACTCTGCAATAGTCGGCCTCATCACTGATGGGGACGACAAGGAGTACAGAGGACTGACTCAAGACTTTGTGGACTGGTGCCAGCTGAACTACCTCCAGATCAATGCCAGTAAAACCAAGGAACTGGTGGTAGACTTCCGCAGGCACAAGCATTCTCCACTGCAACCACTGAACATCCAGGGTATGGACATTGAGGCTGTGGACAGCTACAGGTACCTTGGTGTTCATCTGAACAACAGACTGGACTGGACTCATAACTCAGACGCCCTCTACAGGAAAGGGCAGAGCAGGTTGTACCTGCTGCGGAGACTCAGATCGTTTGGGGTGGAGGGCCCACTCCTGAAGACCTTCTATGACTCTGTGGTGGCTTCTGCTATCTTTTATGGTGTGGTCTGCTGGGGCGGCAGCATCTCTGCTGGGGACAGGAAGAGACTGAACAGGGTGATCCGAAGGGCCAGCTCTGTTCTAGGATGCCCTCTGGACCCAGTGGAGGTGGTGAGTGACAGGAGAATGGCGGCTAAGCTGTCATCCCTGTTGGACAACGTCTCCCACCCCATGCAGCAGACTGTGACAGCACTGAGCAGCTCCTTTAGTGGCAGACTGCGGCACCCACGGTGTGGGACGGAGAGATTTCGCAGGTCTTTCCTCCCCACTGCTGTCAGACTCCACAACAAAGACTTTAACTGAACAAACACACACATCCACACATGTGCAATAACACTAAGTGCAATAATCTTTTCTGGCATCGTTGTATTTTTACTCAGTTGTATATAGCATTCGTATTCTATTTTTATCTTATTGTATATTTTTATTCTATTTTATTCTACTGTATATAGTATATTATTTTATTCTATTCTGTACAGCTGTGTACTGTATTTATTCTTATTGTATTCTAATTTTTGCCTCATAACTTTTGCACTGTCCACTTCCTGCTGTGACAAAACAAATTTCCCACGTGTGGGACTAATAAAGGTTATCTTATCTTATCTTATCTTATCTTAAGTTGTTCCTTGTGTGTAGACACAGCACTGTTTCATTTCTTGAGTTTGCTGCCTTTTTTATGCTTGAATGTTTCTCAGGTCAGCATTAAGTGGTTCAACAAACAGATAAGTTTGTTGAACCTTGGACTGATGTGAGAATGAGTGAAAAAGTGAAAGACCGAAAGGTCCAAAGAAAAACTTTGAAAGACCTTCATAAAGCCTGGAGAAGTTTCTCAGAAACACTTTAAAAAAACCAACAAGAAAGTCGTGCTCCTTGGAAGCAAACTAAAAAGAAATGCATAACACTTTAAGATTTTTTTTCTGGAGCCCTCAGTTGATTAAAAACAAGGGAAATTAGGATTAGTAGCTAAAGTGACAAGAACAGCAACTGCAAAGCACTCCACTACATAGCCCTCAAATGAATTTTACCTTTAGTATGTTGTATATATATATATATACACACACACACACACACACACGAACACACACACACACACACATGAACACACACACACACACACACACACACACATTTATATAGTTTCTTAATAAAACCCACTCTTATTTTTTCATTTACAGATTCATTTACTTCTAACATTACTCAAATAGGCTATTTTTTGTTTGTTTGTTTGTTTTTATAAATGTTTACCAACTGTTATGTACTCTGAGTTGTTCAACTCAGAAAATATTTATAACATGAAGCTAACATTTTCCAGAGCTTAATTGTTATTGTACTAAAGATTAATTTGAGGGGTCAGGTGGGAGGCACTGACTGATTGGTTTTTTTTGTTTGTTTGTTTTTTCCTGCTTGATTATGGTCATATTATTTCTATCCATTTGACCCCTTTTAACTTTCTATTGTGACTTGTAGGAATAAACTGTGTTTATAACAAACAGAAGATAGCAGCTTTGTATTATGTGGTAAGAAATGTATTATGTTCATTGTGTCAAGGCTATGCTGCAAGGACTGGTTGCCTGTGATCTTTGCTTGGGTTTCTATATAGCAGTTGCAGTGTCTGGATATTCTAACACTAAACACTTTGTTTTCAAGATTTTCCACAAGGTGCGATGCTCAATTGACAGAGATAGAAGTATTGTATTGTACTGAATCTTTATTTTGAACATGTTAAAATAGTATAACAACAACAAAAGAGGGAAAAAGACAAAGCAAACAAAACGAAAACAAAGCAATAATAATTATAACTTACATGTTCAAAAAGGAGAAGGAAGAAGCATCAACTTATTTAATCCCACCACATATCCACTATTTAGTAACTAACAGTCTGCACTTTTTATTTTCTGTCCGTCAGAAGTCTCTAGCTATAGATGAAATCACATTAATTGTTCTATTTATTTCCTCTAATGTGAAGCAGCCTACCTCCAGTAGGCCATAGCAAGTGTGCAACCCACAAACATCCAGCCTAGTATGCTAAGCAGTAGCCCCAGGATCTGACCCGGTCTCCTCCACATCCCTTTCATTTGGTAAATATATGCAATACACCAGCAATGATAAGAATGCAATTTATACCACATATTAAAATATTGAAGTATCTGACTGCTTGGTCATCACATGCTCTGAAGTTTTTTTTTTTACCTAATAATTGATATTTGTTCAAATATAAGAGTTTTTGACATATGGTGCAATCTCACTCCCTAAAGTGCCTGACATAGAGGTTTGTGCCCTGCTTCTATGGCTGTTCCTGCCACTCCTCACTTCTGACAGACTTGATAGGCTAGACCTTGAAGAGAGGCCAGACTGTGACCCAGATCTTGATCCTAAATCTGTCTTCAGCTCAAACCTTTCAGACCTTTCTGACTGGGTGGAACGCCCTGACTTGGTCGTGCGTCTGGATCTTGAGGCAATGCTAGATAAATCTGAGCCCTCCGACCTTGATAATAGCTCAGAAATAGAGGACAGTTTGGTCTTGGATGTGATTTCCGACACTGTGGACAGAGATGTGGTGGACTTGTTTTGCAATGGGTCTGGCAATCCCTTGACAACCACCCTAAGGAAGGAGATGCACATTATTGTCAAACATGACAGTTACATGTTCCACTAAGCAAGACATAATAAAAAACAAATTAGTATTAATTGATAGGTCAGCCAAACTGTTGATGTTTTTAATTATTATTTATTATTATTTGCCTTCTTTCAAGTCATACACATTTACTTTCGATTATTCATCCTGGCTCTTCATGGCACTTCTACTACTTTTGGTCATTTAGGCTTCTGCCTCGGAGGTTTTGGCATACCTGCTCATTATTTTAAATGGCATGTCCTTTTTCTGTCTTCATCATTCTTCTGTTTTCAGTGCTCTAAACATTTAGCACAACTCTTCAGGTTTTGGGGGTACCAGCATTGGTAATCGTTAGCGGGAGTAGTCCTTCTGAGTTTCTGATGTTTCCTGTCCTCCACAGGAATGATTCAAGCATGGTTCTTATAAAGTCACATGGATCCCTGTATTATCTGCCATTTTAGCAGCATCTCCTTGGCCTCTATACAGTAACTCTTTCCATTAACATCTTGGAAAAGTCCTGCATTTAGAATTGGTAATAGCTCTATCTCTACTGTTTCATTTCAAAGATCTTCACTAAATAGGTTGGTAGGTGCTGCTCTATCAGCCTTACAAGCCTTTCTTTCCACCCTCAGTCGTGTAGCGCCAAACACATCAAAGTTGCCTAGGAGGCTTAATGTTGTAAGGTAAGTCCTTATAATTCGAAACAGCTTTCCTTCCACTCATCTCTAAATCATTTGCACATCTTCTGCCTTACTTTTCTAAGTTACCAAGTCTAAATTCAGTCGGCATCGAGCTGGTGGTGGTATAAAAGTCTTACTCTTACTCCCACTCCTAACTCTTTGCCTCATTATGTTCTGTGTGCTCTCTACTGGCCTACAGCAGCACAAGCCTTAATGCAGTGTCTTCTCTCCACTGTTCCTTGCAACTCTCAGCCTTTCGTAGCCTTTTTTTCTCTCTGTGGGCCATCAGCGGCCCCGAGCATTATTGTCGGCTCTTCTCTCCTGTGCTGCAACTTTCAGCCTTTGTAGCCTTTCTATTCTGTCAATTATCAGAAGCCCTGTGCCAACGCTGCTCTTACCGCTTGCATTTTCAGTCTTTGCAGGTTCTCTGTTCTGTCAGCTATCTGCAGCCCAGGGCCTTAACCCAAGCTCAACCTCTCTGGCCTTTGATATCCCTCAGTTTTCCCTTCCAATCAAATGGCAAACATAGCCTGCCATTGGAGGGCCACTGCCAGGCCCAGAACTCATGCTGGTATTTTGGGTGGTCTGTTGTTGTTGCTCTTCTCTGTGCTTATGCTTCCTATGCCTTGCCATGCCATGCATTACTCCTTACATGCATAGGTTTCCTTTCCCATGGGCCAGAACTCTGCTGCAGTAAGATCTTTTTTTCTTTTGGGATCTTGCTCTATCCCCTTTCACAGCTGGGGTTCTGTTCTGCCAAGACGGACCATTGTAGTCTAATCATGCAATACCCCTATCTAATTTCTGTTCATTAATAAATTACGTTCATTCTTTCAAATAATCTCTCTTTATTGAAATAAGCTTCTGCATAAGTTCTTTAAGGACAATCTATAGTCTCTCATCTGTCTGCTCCCAGGTTCTGCTGGCTAAATTAAAGCTTTATCACTCCAACTTTATCATGTTGTCAAGGTGTTTGTCATCACTGGTCTAGTCCAGTAACACTCTCCTGGCTTTCTCCAAGCCAATCAGCACTCATGCTGTGTAGTTTAAATCTCATTCTCATTCTCCCTTTCTGTTCCGCTAAGACGAGCCATTGTAGACAAACCGCCAAATTTGTCATTTGTCGTGTTCATTCTTTCAAATGATCTCTCCTTATTGAACTACCCTTACCAAATACCAGATTTGACAAAGAGGGGCAGGTCTAGGGATGGGTATCGAAACCCGGGTCTTGTTGAGAACCGGTTCCCACTGTTTCAATTCCTTGTAATTGTTTGGCATTTTTGCAAACGATTCCCTTATCGATTTCAGTCACCCCACATGACCTGGCAGGAAACATGGCGGCTCAAACGCTCAAAAGTTTGGTTATACTTTACGAGAACGGATGACAGCAGGGCAACTTGCAATACTTGCAAAGTAGATATTTCATTTAAGGGAGGAAACACTACAAAGATGCAAAAGCATTTGCTCACAAAACAAGCGATGACCTTAAATGAATGTCGTGTTTTTAATTCCGCTCCGGACTCAACCCAGCAGCAGCG
Organism: Aulonocara stuartgranti; assembly: GCF_965226115.1. Taxonomy (NCBI): domain Eukaryota; kingdom Metazoa; phylum Chordata; class Actinopteri; order Cichliformes; family Cichlidae; genus Aulonocara; species Aulonocara stuartgranti. Next base: position 32,785,056 of record NC_138958.1, read on the forward strand.
GTAACGTTTGAACGTCCTCTCCCGTTAATGCGGCAGGTAAATAATCAACTAACAGTGCATATTATGTTAGCGCGATCTGCCTTATTACAAAACCTGCCATTACTGTGCACTGCATTTAGGTGACCATGAGGCTCAGATGCTGGCAGTTCTCGCTGCAGTCTACCGGTAGCGTCTCCTTTCAGGCCAGGATAGACGAATGTCACCAAGCAGTGACTAAGTTTGTGGTAAAAGGCTTGCACCCATTTGCCACAGTATATCCCTCTGATTTTCGGTACGTGAATGTGTTTAATTGTAGGCAGGGACATTACTGGATATTCTTGTGTATTTACTACAGCATAATTTATGTTATACTTTGTTATTGCTACAGAAGAATATTTATTTTATTATTTTACATTTACAATTTTTTTTCCTGGGGACCCTGTGACACCACATTGAAGAGCCGTAGGCTGTGGATCTCTAAAGATCTCACTGTTGGGTTTGTAAGGTCATGTTACTCTTAAATTTCTATCTTGTTCAAGAGAAGATATAAAACACAGTTCTAAGCTAATCAACCTTAGTGTTCTCCTTATTTTTTTAAAAATTGATAAGAGAATCGATAAAGAATCGAACCGTTAAACAGAATCGAAAATGGAATCAGAATCGTGAAAATCTTATCAATTCCCATCCCTAGACAGGTCTGACTGTGTAACAAGTTGTTTGCCATTAAGTGTGTTGATTCATAACACAAATGAGCCTCAATTTTGACAAAGTTGCAAAATAGACATATATTATTAAGACTTAAAATTAGTGATTGAGCCCATACACTTGGCAGGTAATGTTAACAGAGGTTAGCATGGAAAGCCGTTTTCCCATAGACTTATACAGGACTTCTTTTTGCAACCACCATTTTTACAACCATTTAATGGCCTTCAGATAGAAAGCATTGGCCTCATTTTTCCTACCTGGAAGCTACATTTCTCTTCTATACTGTCCAAGCACTTACTTTTTCTCTCTTCCACAGAGCGGTGTGCACACTGACCATAGATAAAAGGCACCACCAGTGATGTGAAAGGCTGAACCCACCCAGCCAAGAAATATTGGGGTGCCAAGGTTAAACCTGTTGGTTGCAAACCAGAGAGATGCTGAGATCATAATTTTAAAATTTCCGTTTTATTCAATGTCGGTTAACATTTATTCTGTGTAACTATGGTTACTTACTGGAGTCCAGTGGGACCAGGGTCAATATGTATTGCATAGACATACTGTGCATAGACACCATACCCAGATGTGGACAGCACTCCTGAATGCAAATCAAATTTAAAAAAATAGAGTCAAAAGTTACACTGGCTGCTATGCATATTGCATATGCAACATATGTTTGTATGCATAAGATATATAATACATTTTGGGGTCAGCTTGAAAGAAAGGCAGATGTGAAATGTAATCTAAGAGTCATAGATGCAAAATTATAAGACATTTTGTCAGTTTTCAACCAATTACTCATTAATTGACCTTTAAGACCTTGGTCGATTTGGGCCATGTTTTAATGGATTGTTTGATGATGACATCCCTACAACGTTTCATCAGAATTCATTCAGAATTGTTCAAGTTATCATATTTACAGACAGAAGGAATCTCATGCATCCTACCAAAATCATAACTGCCTGGCAGAGGTAAAAACTTGAATATTCTGGCAATTATTTCATGGTTCAGTGGTAAACGCTTCAAAAAGGATATTAAGTTACTGTGCTGAATGTCAACAGTAAGTTACCTTTATCCAGCCTTGACACAAATTAACCAGCAAAATCCATGAGCAGACAATGAATAGAACTTAAGTACACAAAGCCATCCCTTTGTGTACTTTTAGAAGCCCTCCCTTCTAAAAGAGTGATAATATGGTATTCACACCCTATGATTTTATAGTAATTAAAGTTAGACATTTACCACTGATGATGTGGCAACATCCACCAATGTAGATCTTCTTGTATTTTGATTGTACTTTTCCTCCAATGTAGGTGCACTCCATACCCAGCAGACTAAGTACAAACCCCAGCATGCCTACAGAAAGAGCCGACATCAACAGGGCTCTCACTATTTGGACATAGTCTAGAGTGACAATAAAGGACAGACAAAGGTTTATATAAACATTCTTGATTTGCAAATGAGAATAAATACAGCTTGAATACTGAATATGTTGACATACCTTCCACAGACCAGAGTACAGGGAAATCCTTACAGTTGGTGACAGCAGTTGAGTCTGTAAAACAAGATCTCCACAGACTAGTCCAGTGCCAGGCTACCTTGATGACAGCCGAACCTCCCATGCCCCCAACGGAGGCAATCTTCCAGCCCTCCATTGCCATAGTGCAGGCCACAAAGATCCAACCCAGTACCGTCATCAGGAACCCCCAGATCTGAACCACTCGAATTTTCATTGTATGGATTGTTGTTGTTTCCTTTCTAGATTTCTGACCCAGAAGCTTTTGTTTATTTAAGCTTGAATCCTTTTTCACCCAACTGCAAACCACCAGTTTGTTGAGTTTCTTTTTGAATTTTTAAGATGGTAGTTGGTGATTCAAGCAGTCCTCGGTCTCCAAACTCAAACAAATGCTCTTCTCAGAGAGAAGTGAATATCGTGTTTAAAAAAGGGGATGTGTGGTGTTGTTATCCAGATATTTCTTTTTGCATGTCTGTGTGGGATAAAGCAGTAATGCAGGTCCTCATGGGCCTGAGATTGCTTACCTTAGCATGTATCTCAAATTACCGGAGACATATCCACTGTTTTCAGACAGCTTAAAAGAAGAAGGACCTATTTATAGCATGAGGCGTTTTCTTTTCTAATTCATAATTAATACTGAGATTTGTTTTTATATCAGGCTTTTTAAGTTCCCTCCATAATATAGCTAAAAAGCATGGAATTTAAAAACATCACAAAACCTTAAAATAATGAATAGGAAAGGTTACCTAATTAAAAGAGAGATTTTAGAATATTTCTTTACTTCTTCTGCATCTTCCACAACTGCTGGGTCAAACGGTACAATTTAAGGAAGGGTTGCCAGACTAAGGATGTAAAGGTCTAGCTTGATATTTTTTTCAATAATCCGATTGTTCAGTCTGACGTCACTAGCCGTGTCTGGACCTAAACCCCGCTGCAGGTCCATATATCAAACGATCACTATGGCATTACTGAGAGTTGAAAAACTGTCTAAAGTCTTTCATCTTTAATAAAATGATCAGCGTTCTGCTCTACCAGGTGTAACAATTGAGTTTAACATCCAGGCATCCATGAAAACTGAATTTATGACATTTAACGGAGTTAGAAGTTAGCAGGGAGTTAGCTCGCTAGCTTCTATCTAAATACAATATAGCATGTCAAAGGAGCTTGCAAGGAAAGCGTCTGGACTTCTTTAAGTTACTTGAAGACGTTTCACCTCTCATCCGAGAAGCTTCTTCAGTTCTAAGGTCAAATGGTGGAGAGTCCCAGATATAAACCTAGTGGGAGTATCCCCCCACAGAGGGACAAAAGGACCCCCTAATGATCCTCTAATCGCCTGAGCCAAGGTGTGATAAACCTAGTGGGATACTCCCACTAGGTTTATATCTGGGACTCTCCACCATTTGACCTTAGAACTGAAGAAGCTTCTCGGATGAGAGGTGAAACGTCTTCAAGTAACTTAAAGAAGTCCAGACGCTTTCCTTGCAAGCTCCTTTGCCTACGATGACCTGGATGACTGAGAACCTTCACAGACAATATAGCATGTCCTGACTGCGGGGTTTTGGAAACAAATTAAAACGTACAGCTCTGCTATCACTTCCAGCATAAATGAAGACAGAAAACTAAACAGCAGTGACGTTTGTAGGGTTACTGAAGTTGAGCTAGCTGGTATATAATGATGTGCTACGTGACCACTAGCGACACAGCTATGTTAGCATAATATAAACAAGCTAACTTTTTTTTCCACTTGATAAAAGTTAACGTGAGTGTTCTCGGTGGACATGAACAAATGTAATCGCATGGCAGGATGCTGTAAAAGGACCAAACTTCAGCCAGGAGAACAACTGAGATAATCCATCCACAATACGAGGTTAGTCATTCATATACTGCTGCATGGGCTGGGCTGTAGTTACATCCTAAGGTTTTAAAAACTGAGCTTAAATAAATGATTAGCAGTAATAAAAGCCGAGGGAGGTCAACAGTGATCACTGACTGTTTTAGGAGCTTTTTGAGATCAAATAGAAGAAAATACATAACATTAAACATGTTAACAACACAAAAGCCATATTAAACGCAGACTACTTTAGCCCCGGAAGTAGGATTCGTCGCGTCATCACTGAACAACCGGATATGTCATAATTCGGTACCATAGTCGGTGACCAATATACCAAAAGCTACACTCATCCACCCTCACTCTTTCCACACTCTATACTGTGCTATGTGATAGAGGCAGAAATGCTGCAAAATTAAATGTTAGCAAATAACTATTTCAAACTGATCCCCATTTTGATTCACAAAATGGTAACAAAGGTTCCCAGTTTTGTTTGACTCTGGCTATAAACCAAGTACAAATGGATTTGTGTCTAGCAGAATTTTTTCTTTCTTTTTTGACATGTCATGTTTTAATATTTCTCCATTGCCAGCCATAATGAGACAGTGTGCCTTTAGTACATACCGATGTCTGGCATCTATATTTTATTATAAGTGCTTAACCAGTTACCCTTTCGATTTTTGGTACATATAATCCCGCTTTCCAACCATAGTGTGTTAGACTGAGATGCTATGAGTTACAGCACAAGCTGAGCTCCGGACCTCTTAATTTTCCAGATTTTACTTTCCAATTCTTAACTTCATGCAATTACCTCATAATGGGAACTCTAGAATGATGATGTGCTTCTTAACCAAGTTGTGGATGTGTAGGGGTAATGTAAATGTACAATATTGATGTGCTTTTACAAAGCACATCAGAAAAACATTTCTCATTGTGATTGGATTCCGCCTCATTTCTATAAAGGACATGACAGTTTATGGGATGACGTGCCTTGAGACAACTGTTAATGTGATATGCAACTATATAAATAACATTGAAATGAAACTGAATTGAATTTATGCAACAGACAGGGAGTTATTTTTGCCAATTTGCCTTAAATTCAGATTCATGAAATTCTTCCTCATATATATGGGGAAACCACAGACACATGGCCTGTTGCATATGGAAAAGATATATATATATATATATATATATATATATATATATATATATATATATATATATATATATATATATATATAATAAAGTTTCTATCTGTCTTGTGTGAAACTTGTGTGAAAAACATACAAGAGTGAAAACAGATATATATAAAAAATTATATAAATGAAACTTGTATGTTTTGGATACTTACTAAAACAATATATGAAAGTGGCCACTTTCATGAGTATATCATATAAGCCTTATATGATTCACTATATGAAGTAGGCCACATCTGATGCAAGTCTTTTATAAGTTTTTTCTATTTCTTTTCCATATGGGGTCCCACATAAATGATATTAATAAAGGAGAATTGATGTAACAGGAATGAAACGCTAAAGAAACTAGGGACTGAATATACTAAAGGAGAAAAATATATAACAACAATATAAACACTAAAAAAAAAAAACAAGAATCACTTAGAATCAACCTCAAAAACACACTGAGTCACACAAGCCACAACACTTCCATCCGTCTGTTTTCTTCCACTTACCTAATTCTGGGTTGGTTGGCTGCTGGAGCCTGTGCCAGCTGTTATAGGGAGAGAGGCAGATCCTCCAGTCTATCTCAGGTAGTCCCTACCAATAAGTCAAAAGATTGATAAACTGTCCCTTAAACTGATGCTATTCTGGCCCGCTGATTTTTGAAATAATAAAATCAGACTTTATGTATAAAAATTATAACAAGCAACGTATGAGATCACATTGCTTGATATTTCAACTAAAAGAGTGACCTTTACAAGTCTTCTTGAAATATGTAATAAAGCTGCTTGAAGCATTCTTCTCAATTTTGCCTCCGGCATTTAAGCTGCTAGTTATTAGTAATTTTGCCAGGACCTCACTGTGTGGCGGGCTGCATAATTACAGCATAGCGTCTTTGTGCTGCTCTAATTAGACTTAAATCTGAGGTAATGAGAGTTCCGGGGAGTGATGAATGTTCTTTTAGTTCAGATGAAAGAGCTCTTTTTTTGTTCCAAAGTTCACCCAGCTTATATTAAAGTTATTGTTAGTGTGGTAGAGAAATATACTGATATTTTGGAGGCTGGGCAGCCTTAATATCTTTATGAAAGATGGTTTAAATTAGCTTTAAATTAGATTCCCAGCCATCAACCCTAAAGAGGCCCCTCCCCTTGTAGGTACTTAATAGGCCTAACGCCTGAGCCTGCAACTTTTACAATTCACTAGCCAAACTCTCCCAAATGTCCTCTTTTCTTTATATGGGCTTTCAGACATATACAGAAATATATGTTACTTTGTTTCTTAAAACCTGCAGGATATTTAGACTGTACAGAAAAAATGAAAAAAATAACTTAAAAAAAGAAAAACATACCAAACTGTATTAATTCTGCCAGTCCACTGGTTTATAACCCACATTGTGTGTTTTAGATGCTTCTGACAAATGCTAGTATACTAAAGCAGACATTAACATTAACACTGAGATCACAGCTACACAGTTTGCTGCTGTTTATTGAAATGGTGCAAAACCAACAATTCAAGTAGAACCTCCCAATATAAACCTATATGCATGTGCTGACCTTCCAAATACTAGATTCCTTCCTATCAGTTTTTTTCTGATATCTGGCATTAACAAGGCATTTTTTTCCCAGAGAACTGCTCCTCACTGTATCTTTTCTCTTTTTCAGACCATTCGCTGTAAATCCTAGAAATGGTTTTGTGGTAAATCCCAGTACACGAGAAATTCTTGAAATACTCAGACTGGCATGTCTAGCACCAACAGCAGACAACAATCCCATGTTCAATGCCACCTAAAACACAATTTTCCCCCATTCTGATGTTTGAGCATTAGGTTGCTCCCATATGATTGGTTGACTTAACAAGCATATTGTGTACCTAATAAAGTGGATGAAAAGTCTAAACCTTTGAAAGGTAGCACTGTTCCTCAGCTTAGTGTCAAAAAGCTACTGGCATGCTCACAAACTCTTTTTGGTTTTGTGTTGGTTTAAATATGTAAAATTAAATATGTATTTAATTTATATGAAGGATGAAAAAGGAGCAACATTAGAAGATTAGTCTAGAAATGTTTGAAAGAAAGTTGATGTTAGAATTCATTAAGTTTATCATTGGAAGAAATGTATTTTTAAATGAGCCATTCAGTTACTTCTTTTCAAGTTCTGAAGACTACCATAACTTAGATGACTGAATGATTCTCAGTCACAGACATTCAGGATACAACAGTTTCTTTTGAAATGTGTAGTTGTAATGATTTTAGTTTAGACAAAAGCTATTGCAACCTGTTGATATTTGTCAACTTTTTTTTTTTAAGAATTTCAAGAGAGTTCCAGCTAAAATGTATTTAACACAGGAGACATACAACCACACAAAGCCACCCTTCTGCTGAGCCCTGGACACCTGACTATTTTTTCGCAGATGCAAAGTAGTGGAAAGCACATGACATCTACGCTCTGTCAGCTGGTTCAAGTATCTACCCTCTGGGCCAAGAGGTTTTGCGTAACATAGCCCAGGGTTCCTATATTCCTAGGTGGAGATGGATGGCTGATAAGACGGGAAACCTCCGGTTGGGCGTCCACATCTACATAAGCATCTCCGGGGTCAGATGTGACCTAGTTAGCCTTGGAGGTCAAACTAGTCTTGACTAGGAAAATTAGAAAGGCACTTCTTCCACCTATTATTTGGTTGTAGGGATGGTAAATTATACAAAGATAAAACTACTATAAGTTATGCAGGCTTTTAGGAAAAAGTACCAAAATGCTCATTTTTAACAAGAAGACATTTGTATCGTTGTGAGCTGGAGCAGTTAATTCATTTACTTAATTTATGGATCAGTCATAGTATGCCAATGGTTAGTTATAAAACATTTAAGAAAATGTAAGAAAACAAAAGGTTTCACTATTAATTTTTGACATGTTTTAACAATCCATAAGATGGTGAAAAAGCCAGTTTGTTAAAGGTGATTAAAGACTTTGAATGTCATGTTATGTCAAATTAAATGTCCTACTCTCAATGCTTATGTTTCATAATCGAGTTTATGAAATGAGGCAGCCATATTTAAATCTGAACACTAAATCAAATATGTAAACCATATCCCAGATTAGCTCACTTTTTATCTTCCCACAGATGCAGATTAGTTCATTTTGGAGGATGCTGTCCTTGGTTTTAAATGATGAAATGTTGTTAAATTCTCAAATCAACTCGTGTAACAAGAGTCCAGTTTCACACATATGCATTTCTTCCAAACTGCCTCAATGGCTCCTGTGTTTCCTTGTTTGGCCTCTGGGCTGGCTTACTGGTCTTGTTGCATGTTGTCGGAAAAGATGCAGCTCCACTGTAGGAGTATTCAGCTCTGCAAAAGTCAAAACAGGAAATTTACATAGTAAAGGCTACAAAGCTCTGTTTCAAGCAAAACATTTTTTTTCTTACACCTTTCAACTTTCTTGTTATATTTAAGAAGTTCTACAACCATATTGAGTTTTTCATGCATTTCAAAAGAGTTCAAAGATAACCAAAGGGACTTAATCTATAGGATTTCATCAAACTGGTTAAGATATTTTTTCTCAAAGCTACAAATTCAGCTCCATTATGGAATAAATTATTTTAAATATTGTTTGATCAGAGAAGTCATTAGGATTCCTCCACTGGGAACCATGAATTTAATGGAAATTTGGAAAATTTTAAACCGATCTTTGAAACCAAGCTTGCCATTCTTAGAAGCCTCTAGGTTGTCTGATTAAAACATGCATAGACAAACTTTCATGTAGTACCAGTAGCACATTTTTTTGGTTTATAATCACTACGATTACAAACTGACTGCCAATCAATACTAGGTGCCATTGCTGCTATTCACCGTATTCATACAGTGAGAACACTCTAATCAGCCTGATTGTTATCAAAAAGTGGGGAAAAAGAACTAGGATGTTTAAAAGAAAAAGGAACGAAAGAAAAAAAATCTGTTTTTCTTTGCCCATCTCATGCAACACTTCTCAATAGCTCCCCTCAGTCAAGGTGACTTTAACTTCTAAAAGGTCCTTCTTATGCAACTGTAACAAAGGAAACATTCAGCTGGAGTAGCTAATCAACATAACGTACAATCATACAATTTACTTTGTAGGTTCAGCAATTATGCAGCAAGTTGCTGAGAGATTACTGGATGTTTTTGACTGGATTTGCCTGTCTATTGCAGTTAAAGTAATTACTTAAATTGCCCAATTGAGTTAGTAAATCAATCATGCAGTTTAGAGTGCATCCACATCAGATCCACTATGACCTTGCTGTTCATGTGGAATCACATTGTTCGCATTCTGTATATCTGCAAAACCAAGCCACTTGCCTGATACTGAAGCCTTCAGACAGGCTGAGGCAGAAGATAAGTCCTCCTAAGATGCACAACACAGATCCAGCCCAGCCAATGAAGAGAGCGGCTCCCAGCTCAAACCTGCAGGGAAAAAAGAAAAGAAAATGAAAAAACCAAGATATTTCTGACTGGACTTCCTTTCATCTGATTATGTCTTTGATCCATGTGAAAGGAATCCTTTTACTTCTGGGCAACAAATAGGGGGTCAAAGAAGTCAGCTGTGATCCTGCGAGCATATATGGAGCATGCCGTCATGCAGCAGAGGCCTGTGGAAAGAAATAAGCAGATTACTACATCAAATTAAAAGGAACTAAGGTAATGTTCTTAGCTCAAGAAGAATTCAATCCACACATTATTCTCCATTAAATCCAGACATACATAGAATGGGATGGTTTTTACCACTAAGAATAAAGTGGAAGCCTGACAGGACAGTCAACCGAGCTTTAGTGGTCTTTGAGCCTCCTATTTTTGTGCACTTCATTCCTACCAAGGCAAGAATGGCACCAAAGAAACCCAGACTCACAGCAGCGATCATCAAACCCCGACACACCTGGATGTACGCTTAAAAAATGAAACAGAGAAGAGAGCTATACATTAGTTGTTTCCCTACTTTTTTGTTGCCCATGAATCGTAACAATAAACAGACTTACAAATGTGAAAAAAAAAAGAATTGTTTTGTTCATATTGAACAGTTTGATGTATTCTTGTGTGAGGGAAATTTGAGATAAAGTTGCAAATAAATCACTTGGAATAAATTGGATTTCTGCACTGATTTTCATAATAAAGTTGGTCTACGATTAACACTGCAACTGACCAATCACATTAATGTGATGTCATAACTTTGCAATGCGAGAACCAAAATTATGAATGCCTGTGTAATCTTTTCTTTTGTCATCTTATACAATGTAAAAAAAATCTTAATTACATCTGTTTTGCCTTTTTAAAAAAGATCTCTTCCAGGGTTACACATGGTTTGCAAGTTGTCCACTATTAATAAGAGTCTTGAATGTCCTCTATTTGAAGACAGTTTGTCCTGATTTTAATAGATAAAAAGGAAGGGCTTTTGAAATGCTTTCCAGCTTGGTTCATTTGCTTACTTTTTGCAGAGTGGACTGTGAGGGAGTTAGTTTAAAGGTTACGTCTATACTTAAGACTTGTATCAAGGTTGGAGCACATGCAGAAATAATAATGCTAATAATGGGCATAAATGTTGCATGAGTGTTGCAAATGACTCGTATGTGAAAAGTGTCTCAGATTGTGGCAAAAACTAAAAGATGATCAAAAATAAAATGTAAGTAAAACTAATTATTGCTAGCTTAATGTTTCATCAGGTAGAGAAAAATGCAATCATGATGTTTGATTGATGTGTAAATATCGACTTCTCACTTACAAGTTGACTGCACTTGAAATGTTATCATTTAGTGTTGTGTTAACATCTTGTTCTTGTAGAAATTTAAGAATTGTAGAATTTAAGTTGTAAAGTGTTTTAGTTACTTTGGGCTTTTTAAATGTATAGATGGTAAAAGATCTCTCCAACCCCTAGGAATGAAAACAGCAGTCTAAAGGACACTAAGATGGCCAGAAGTATTGCTTTCTTAACTTTGAAAAACTAATATCAAGTATCAAGTGACCTCTCTGTGACTGTATGGCTTTCTCAGATTGTTTTGATTGGACATATAAGGAGGGCTTAATAAGTAGTAGCTAGTAGCTTTAAATGTAGTGGCCATTTGTGGCCTCAAGGCTGAGGTAGAAAATGAAATATCAAGTTTCAAATACATTCTTTTTTCACAAATGAGGTCATTTATCTAAGAAGTACATCTGTCAGATGTGTGCTCACAGATTTGTGGTTATTTATTTAACTGTGTCTGTTTACTGATGTAAGAAATGTCGTCCCTTGTGACTGCAACACAACATTATATTATGAACTCACCATCCAAAGCCAGCATTGAAGGAAAGTCCTTGCAGTTTGACACACCAGTGGAATCTGTCACACATGTTTTCCACAAGTTGGACCAGAAGGTAGCTGTGGTAATGACCGTACCATCCACAGAAGATACCTTCCAGTAGTCTGTCGGCAGAGTAGATGACACCAAGATCCATCCAGAGATGGTCAGGAAAAAAGCAGTGATTTCTGTAGCCATGTTGCCCATTTTCCCTCTGACTTAAAGGTCTGGATTGGGACAAGTACAAGTTCTGTCTCTCAAAAAGTGGGAGTGTCGGTCTAGGACAGGTGCACCAGTGCTGGCAGTTCTGCAGAATTTAGTTTCTGCTTCTCCTGCTCAGCCTCTGACCAAGCATCACTCAAAGACACACCATTCTCCGATCCACATTCTGTAGTTTTATAGGGTATGGGGGCTGGGACTGACACACAAGTCATCACTCCACACGGTATGAAGAGAGGTTGCATGAGGATCTCCAGGAGAAGGAAGTCTTTAATTGGAAGGATCTGAAAAGGCAAGATGAGGAACACAGATAGAAGGGATGATGATGTGTGGTTTCAACAGTATGCCTCGGTTTTTCAACAACATGAACAAATAAGGGTGTAGAACATCAAAGAAACCCATTGGTACAGCTCTTTGGACTTAGAGTTTAAGAAATAAAGTCATAAAATTACAGAGAAAGTACTGGCAGGGGGGAAAAAATCTGTTGAAATGCTGCAAATAAGCAGAAAACAGTTTAAAAACTGTTACTTTTAAGAATTCTATTACTTAATGTAATGCAAACAATGAGAAACATCTTTTCTGTCATGCAATAGGTTATTTTTAGTGACTTACTTTATAGTAATATGATTGGACATGGTTGATATCTTTGTCATTGAAATGAGTGTAAAATTGATTAAAATACAGTTAAAAGTCTTCAATGTACGCCCTGTTTTTTCGGAAGTTACAATTTTCAAAACAACCCAGTGGGCAGAATTAGATACATTGAAAAGTTGGTTATAGCCCCCTAGGCTGTGATTGACATCCCTGTTTAGCAGCATTAGAGCACCATCAAGTGGCAGAAAAAACAAACACAGTTCCTCCTCTGAAAGAAATATTAGACTGTAGGGTTGATATTCATAATAGTAACCCTGGGTCTCTCTCTCTCTCATGCACATGCACACTCTTTCTACCTCATTGCCATGTGACAATGACAGGCTGCTGTGGGCTCAAGTGTTATAACAGCAGAATAAAACCTATGCTGAAGAAGTTTAGGAAATATTAAGAAATGCTAACAAGTATTTCAAAGTTCTGGTCAAAGTTTTGATAACCTAGTGTAATTTTTAGGATAAATATTTGTTATTTAATCAGGACAGCTAATCAAATTATGACTCTTTTATATGTGTGAATGTCACTGATGATGACAACAGAATAGCAGTACAAATAGGCACTGAGTCCTAGTGCTGTCTGATTAAACTGTGGTGGTTGTCGCTCTGTATTTTTTTTCCTGCCCAGCAATGATACACCTATTACATTTATTGATATCAGTTACATTTGTCAGTGGTATGATGGTTTAAGGACAGAACAGAATAGTTCAAACTGAAGCGAAATGCTTCCTTGGTCTCGCTCTGCAGTGTCTGTAGTGTGAAATGAAATATGGATGTATGAAAAGTACAGCAGAGTATGTTTGTCACAACTTAAATATTCCCTTATATTTAATTGTCAATAAAACTCTCAATGTTTTGCTGGTAACATATTAGTCTTAAACTATGTAACTTTGATTTACAAAGTAACAATGGCTTAAACAAAGGCTATGGTCAAACAGAGGATGACATGAAGTGAAATTATGTTGATAGGAAAATAAACAATAATTTCTTTATTTTTTATAATTATAATAATCATTCATTGAGTCATTTTTGTATCGGGCTGTGAACATCAAAACTATGGTGATTGTATAATTTGTATGTATATTTATATGTTTGCAATCTTTTTCTCAATGAGTTTCCCAATACCTTTTTTAAGCTATTTTAAACTTTGCAGAAAAACTGCCTAGGGCACTGTGGGTGTCAATACCTATATACATATATAAAATTGAATTGTATTGTATCAAATGGAATGTAACAGTTTACAATGGAATTCTATAGTATAAACTGAAATGTAATTATAAAGAATGAAATGTCATAGTAGAATGGAATGGTATAACATAGTGTGGAATGTCATACTATAAAATGGAATGCCATAATATGGAATGATATAATGTAGAATGGAATGTCATAGGATAGTATGAACTGGTACAGTATCAAATAGAATGCATTAGTATAAAATGGAATGGTAATCCCATTTTCACCTTTCACATCTTATCTCATCTCCTTCTTCACACAGCATCATGTATGCTCTGCGTTTAGTGTTGCAATTTACCACATAAACATACAGAACAGTCACATACACAGCCATACCAAATACACACACACACACACCAATATAAAGCACAGTCACATACACAACCGTAAAAGATAGACAGATACACATACACATACACCTTTAGTAAACATGAGCACACTGAGGTTTGTCACATGGAATGTATGGGGAGTTGTTTCCACATTTAAATTACTAAGTTAAATGACTTACAGGCAGTAACAGGAGACTCATATGTCCAAAACATCTGTACACACACTCACTTCTCCACAGTTCCCTCACATGTTCTCAGGCGTTACAACTCGAAACAAAGAGGTATTAATTAATAGCTGAGTAGAGTCAGCTGTACAAAAAGCATGGCACCTAAGGCAATAGAGATGCAGGACACACCCACACATATTAAATGGAATGCCATAGTGTCGAATGGAATGGTATGGCATAGTAAGAAATAAAGATTTATTTAGACGCAGAAAATTAGAGGTAATCCGGGTCTTTACATCTTTAAGACATTCCTGCAGTTCAACCCTCTGGGGTGCGTGGCATGATTGCCAGTTTTGCCTACTTTTGATTTTATCTTTATATTTCATTTTAAAAACTATTCACCTTGCCTTGTTTGGTATTTTTCTTTTCAGTACACACAAAATGGAAAAGGTGGAATGTCATATTTTAGAATAGAAGTGTATAATAGGCAATGGAATGTCATTCTAAATAATGGAATGCCATAGTATAAAATGGAGTGTCATAGTATAAATGGAATGCCGTAGAATGGAATGTTAATGTATGAAATGGAATGTCATACAAGTCATATTATTCAATTCAATTCAATTTTATTTATATAGCGCCAAATCACAACAAAAGTCGCCTCAAGGCGCTTCATAGATACAGAGAAAAACCCAACAATCATATGACCCCCTATGAGCAAGCACTTTGGCGACAGTGGGAAGGAAAAACTCCCTTTTAACAGGAAGAAACCTCCGGCAGAACCAGGCTCAGGGAGGGGCGGCCATCTGCTGCGACCGGTTGGGGTGAGAGAAGGAAGACAGGATAAAGACATGCTGTGGAAGAGAGACAGAGGTTAATAACAGATATGATTCAATGCAGAGAGGTCTATAGAATGGAAAGTCAAAGTATAGAAGAGAATGGCATTGTCATGGATCGCTGTGTGGCAGGCAGGAGGAGGACCCAATCGCAAAACCAAACAAAAGACAAGGAGCACGAGAACAAAACTGAGTCCACAAATACACAAAACAGGGCAAAACAGGGAAGCAAATGTCCAAAGAGGTCAGAAGGTCAACCCGGGAGGTGACAGCGCAACAGTTCAGTTCGGCTGTTCCGGGGGCCGGCCACGTGTAAAGTGGCAGTGGCAGCAGAGCGGGTCCGGAGGCCGGCCGCGTGGAAGACTGCGGCGGCTGTAGAGCGGGTCCGGAGGCCGGCCGCGTGGAAGATGGCGGTGGCGGCGAAGGAGACGACGGAGCAGTTCAGGGGGCCGGCCGCGCGGAAGGCAGCGGCAGCGGCGAAGGAGATGACAGAGCAGTTCAGGGGGCCGGCCGCGCGGAAGGCAGCGGCAGCTCTCCAGTGTCAGGCGTACTGGCCGAGGCTCGGTGGGCACAGGACCAGTCGAGGCAGGACCAGACGAGGCAGGACCAGACGGACCAGACGAACCAGACGAGGCGGGACCAGACGGTGGCGTGGCAGCCATAGGCGACGGAGCCGGAGGCGATGCGGGGACCAGACCAGGTGAAGCGGGGGCCGGACCAGGCGAAGCGGGGGCCGGCCCAGGCAACGCTGAAGCAGATGCGGGGGCCGGACCAGGCGACGCTGAAGCAGATGCTGGAGCTGGACCAGGCGAAGACGAGGCTGAAGCAGATGCTGGACCAAACGAAGCTAGTGGAGGTGAGCCAGGCGAGGCTGAGGCGGACGCTGGACCAGGCGAGGCTGAGGCGGACGCTGGACCAGGCGAAGCTGAAGCGGACGCTGAACCAGGTGAAGCTGAAGCAGGCGCTGGACCAGGCGAAGCTGAAGCAGGCGCTGGACCAGGCGAAGCTGAAGCAGGTGCTGGACCAGGCACTGGACCAGGCGAAGCTGAAGCAGGCGCCGGCCCGGCGAGGGTGATGCCGGAGCCGGACCAGGCGAGGATGAAGCCGGAGCCGGACCAGGCGAGGGCGAGGATGCAGACTCTGATGAAGCTGGACCAGGAGACTGCGTGGGCGGAGACACGGCGGCCGCAGCTGGCGTGGATGAGGCTGCTGGTGGAGCAGCTGGTGGCTGAACGGGCCCCTCGGACCCTCCAGCGGAGACGAGGAGGTGCTGGCCGGGCTGACCAGAGCCACCAGCGGAGACAAGGAAAGGCTGGAGAGGTTCTCCTGAACCCCCAGCGGAAACGAGGAACGGCTGGAGAGGTTCTCCTGAACCCCCAGCGGAAGCGGATGCAGAGCCAGCACGTGCGGGGACCTCTGGCTCAGCGGACGCTAACTGTAGCGGCACAGGGCACGCAGTCGGCTTAGGATGCAACGGCTGGGGCTGTGCAGGGCAAACAGTCTGTCCAAAGTGTGTCAGCACCACACAGTCCCCAGCTGGCGGAGAAAGCTCACCAAAGCTTCCAGCTGAGGTGGGCAGTGTCTGAACGGGTTGCTGAGCAATGAACTGAGGTGATGACTGTGCTATCGATTGAAGTGCAAGTTGTAGTTGTGGTTGTAGTGATGGTGGGACAGCAGGTAGTTGAACTGGTGACTGAACAGGTGACTGACTCTTGGCTGCTCTCCTCCGAGGAACAGGAACGGGTGCTGGGCCTGGCCGAACACCAGTCATCCCCACCCGAGAAACAGATACGGGTGCAGGGACGAGCTGGGCTCTGGCTGCCTTTACCCTGGGGGCCGGTGTAGGTGCAGGAGCTAGCTGGACCTCTGCTGCTCCCACCCGAGGGACTGAGACGGGTGCAGGAGTCGGCAGGGTCACAGTAGACCTCACCCAGGGAACCGGAACTGGCGCAGGCATAGGCTGGGCGTCCATCAACCCCACCCGAGGGGCAGGTACGGGTGCCGGGATGAACGGCGCCTCTGCCAGGCTGGGGACAGAAGCAGGGACCAGCTGGACCTCAGCCACCCTCTCCCGAGGAACTGATACGGGAGCAAGGGAAAGCCAGGCCCGCGCTGCCCTGGTTACAGGAACTAGAGGCGGAGAGCGAAGCACAGGAACAGTAACAGTCACTGGGTGAACCAAGTTAGTGGAGCCAAACACAGTTTCAGTAAACAGAGACTTATGGTGGGCTGGTTCTAGCAACTCTGCTGTACTTAAGTTGTCCATGTCATAATTAGCAGTCTTAGAAAGAGTGAGTTTAGGAGCAGCCACAGGTACAGGAGAACTCACACAAGCAGTGTCTGGATAAGCTGGATGTGAAACAACACTACACACAGTCGTACAGGATGTAGTCCGAGACGTAGTGCACACAGAGTCCATGAAGCCTGGCCGAAAAGCACGGCGCATAGAGTTAAACTGACATGACCGGGGAACAGAAAAGTTAACCTGTGCAAACAGCTCTGCAGTGCTCAAACTAAAATCTTTTGCCAGTCTCTGTATAGCAGATGAAACCCTGCGGCTTTTAACCTTAGCAGGCAGTGAATACATAGTTTCAGAGGGTATGTGTTTCTCAGCATGCGCCGTTACATCTATAGCTAATGATGCTAACGGTGTGTGGCTGAGCTCAGACTGGGAAACCTTAGAGTCTAAGGGCTGAGTAAAACAGTCCTGCGGGGCTACGATGCTGGTAGCAGTATGTAGATGAGTCTGGTGTGAAATAACAGTCTTATTGCTCCCACAAATGGCACTACAACATGTAAAAAATATATATATATATAAGCTCTGGCGGACTTGGTTCTATAGTAGGTCGTAAGGGTTAAATAAATATCGTCAAATAATCGAGATCTCAATTTCAGTGAAAATAATCGTGATTATCATTTTTGCCATAATCGAGCAGCCCTACCCTGGCGGACTGATGTTTACTATCTCTACAGGTGACACATTCATATCAGCTAAATCAAAGAAAATACTGTGAGCATTTCCCGAATCAGAGGGCTCAAAAACACAAAGGTTACTAGCGAGAGCAACCGGTGAATGATCTGACACTGAGGTGCCTCGCTGTATAGTGTCTCTGGAGTCCAAACAAAAAGCGGCGGAATTATCCGAGTCAGGTAACACAAAGGCGGGGAAAACAGAGCCACTCACAGTAGTGCATAAGTCATGAAGTTCGGGTCCAGAAAACTTGGGCTGAGTGTGTGACGCACAGTCACTCTCACCCAGGGATGAAAACTGCTCCGCTGCTCGGGAACGCCGACGGCGTTTTCTCCGGGAAGGGGAAGGAGACAAGCCAGGCCGCGAATCCGTCAGCGGACCGGGCTGAACATCCTCCGACTTTTCATACTGGAGCAGCTGCTCCGGGCGGATGCCTACAGTGGAGACGAGGAAGTCCTGGATGTGGGGGCGTAAGCAGCCTAAGCAAAGAGGCCCAGACCTCCCTCTCCCCAGCCACCTCCTCCAGCTTATCTGGGGGGATACCAAGGCGTTCCCAGGCCAGCTGAGAGATATAATCTCTCCAGCGTGTCCTGGGTCTGCCCCGGGGCCTCCTCCCGGTGGGACATGCCTGGAACACCTCACCCAGGAGGCGCCCAGGGGGCATCATTGTCAGATGCCCGAACCACCTCAGCTGGCTCCTTTCGATGTGGAGCAGCAGCTTCTCTACTCTGAGCCCTTCCCGGATGGCCGAACTTCTCACCCTATCTCTAAGGGAGAGGCCAGCCACCCTTCGGAGGAAGCTCATTTCTGCCGCTTGTATCCGCAATCTCGTTCTTTCGGTCACTACCCACAGCTCGTGGCCATAGGTGAGGGTAGGGACGTAGATCGACCGGTAAATTGAGAGCTTCGCTTTTACACTCAGCTCCCTCTTCACCACGACGGACCGGTGCAGCGTCCGCATTACTGCAGCTGCAGCCCCAATCCGTCTATCGATCTCCGGCTCCCTTCTCCCATCACTCGCGAACAAGATCCCGAGATACTTGAACTCCTCCACTTGGGGCAGGAACTCATCCCCGACCCGGAGTGGGCACTCCACCCTTTTCCGGCTGAGAACCATGGCCTCAGATTTGGAGGTGCTGATCCTCATTCCCGCTGCTTCACACTCGGCTGCGAACCGTTCCAGTGCGAGCTGGAGGCCCTCACCCGATGAAGCCAACAGAACCACATCATCTGCAAAAATCAGAGATGAGATTCTGAGGCCACCAAAGCGAAAGCCCTCCGCCACTTGGCTGCGCCTAGAAATCCTGTCCATAAAAATTATGAACAGAACCGGAGACAAAGGGCAGCCCTGGCGGAGCCCATCACCCACCGGGAACGAGTCCGACTTATTGCCGGCAATGCGAACCAAGCTCTTGCAACGGTTGTATAGGGATCAAAAGGCCCGTAGCAATGGGCCAGACACCCCATATTCCCGCAACACCTCCCACAGGACACCCCGAGGGACACGGTCGAATGCCTTCTCCAAGTCCACAAAACACATGTAGACTGGTTGGGCAAACTCCCATGCACCCTCAAGTATCCTGGAGAGGATAAAGAGCTGGTCCAGTGTTCCGCGACCAGGACGAAAACCGCATTGTTCCTCCTGTATCCGAGGTTCGACTAACGGACGAACTCTCCTTTCCAGCACCCTGGCATAGACTTTCCCAGGGAGGCTGAGGAGTGTGATCCCCCTGTAGTTGAAACACACCCTCCGGTCCCCCTTCTTAAAGATGGGGACAACCACCACGGTCTGCCAGTCCACAGGTACTGCCCCTGATCTCCACGCAACATTGCAGAGGCGTGTCAACCAGGACAGCCCTACAACGTCCAGAGCCTTCAGGAACTCGGGGCGGACCTCATCAACACCAGGGGCTCTGCCACCAAGGAGTTGTTTAACTGCCTCAGTGACCTCGCTCCAGGAAATTGGCGGGTCATTCCCCTCATCCCCAGACTCTGCTTCCTCCTCGGAAGGTGTGTCAGTGGGATTAAGGAGGTCCTCGAAGTATTCCTTCCACCGCCTGACAATTTTCTCAGTCGACGTCAGCAGCGCTCCACCAGCACTATACACAGTGCAGGTAGAGCACCGCTTTCCCCTCCTGAGACGTCTGACGGTTTGCCAGAATCTCTTCGAGGCAGTCCGAAAGTCTTTTTCCATGGCCTCTCCGAACTCCTCCCACACACGAGTTTTTGCTTCAGCCACTGCCCGAGCCGCATTCCGCTTGGCCTGTCGATACCTGTCGGCTGCCTCCGGAGTCCCACAGGCTAACCAAGCCCGATAGGACTCCTTCTTCAGCCTGGTGGCTCCCTTCACCTCTGGTGTCCACCATTTGGTTCGGGGATTACCACCACGGCAGGCACCAACCACCTTGCGGCCGCAGCTCAATGCAGCAGCTTCGGCAATGGAGACGCTGAACATGGTCCATTCGGACTCAATGTCCCCAGTCTCCCTCGGAATGCTGTTGAAGCTCTGCCGGAGGTGTGCGTTGAAGATCTCGCGGACTGGGGCCTCTGCTAGACGTTCCCAGCACACCCTCACTATGCGTTTAGGTGCACCAGGTCTGTCCAGCGTCCTCCCCCGCCACCTGATCCAACTCACCACCAGGTGGTGATCAGTTGACAGCTCAGCCCCTCTCTTCACCCGAGTGTCCAGAACATATGGTCGCAGGTCTGGTGATACGATTACAAAATCGATCATCGACCTACGGCCTAGAGCGTCCTGGTGCCACGTGCACTTATGGACACTCTTATGTTCGAACAGGGTGTTCGTTATGGCCAAACTGTGGTTAGCACAGAAGTCCAATAACAAAGCACCGCTCGGGTTCAGATCAGGGAGGCCGTTCCTCCCAATCACGCCCCTCCAGGTCTCGCTGTCGTTACCCACGTGAGCATTGAAGTCTCCCAGCAGGACAACAGAGTCTCCAGGTGGAGCACCCTCCAGCACCCCCCCCCCCCCCCCCCCCCAGGGACTCTAAGAAGGCTGGGTACTCTGAACTGCCACTCGCCGCATAAGCGCAGATGACAGTCAGGACCCGTTCCCCGACCCTAAGGCACAGGGAACAAACCCTCTCGTCCACCGGGAAAAACCCCAACGTACCGGCAGCAAGCCGAGGGAATATTAGGATACCCACCCCAGCCCGCCGCCTCTCACCAGGGGCAACTCCAGACTGAGACAGAGTCCAGCCCCTCTCCAGGAGACTGGTTCCAGAGCCCAAGCCATGTGTAGAGGTGAGCCCGACTATATCTAGCCGGTACCTCTCAACCTCACGCACTAACTCAGGCTCCTTCCCCACCAGAGAGGTGACATTCCATGTCCCTATTGCCAGTCTTGGCAGCCGGGGGTCAGTCCGCCAGGGTAGGGCTGCTCGATTATGGCAAAAATGATAATCACGATTATTTTCACTGAAATTGAGATCTCGATTATTTGACGATATTTATTTAACCCTTACGACCTACTATAGAACCAAGTCCGCCAGAGCTTATATATATATATTTTTTTTACATGTTGTAGTGCCATTTGTGGGAGCATTTCAAGTTGCTATACATCAATACAACTGTTATAGCCCATATTGTAATAATATGTATGCATTAAGTCCATAGTAATTACATTAATTGCAAAAAAGTACAATAAACTACAAAAAAATTGAAAATCGTTTTTGTTTTTTTTACATATATTTCTACTTGGAGAAATTTAAGAGGTTTATCCCTCAAAACTTGAAATACAAAAAAGTTGCAAAAAATAGTTTCTCACCACAGGAAATTTATTTTGAGTGTCTTCATAGTTTTATTTTGGAGATACACCAATTTCTATATACTGCAGGAAAAACGAAAAAACAATCCTATGATGCAAATTTGCAAAGAAAACAGCATGTGCATCAAAATAAACTATTTCCAGCAGTGCAATTCGAGTTCTAAGCATCACAGAAACTATTCAGAAAAGTATAGAGTCAAACATGACTTATAAAAACACCAGTATAGGCATTTAAGGCCTACAAGTAAAAAACTACATTTCCGAGAAAATGACGTCACTTCCGGTTTCGGGCAGGAAATGGCGGACATGCGATAGTTCGTGACTTCCAGTGTTGCCAACTTTGTCGCTATATTTAGCAAGTTTTCAGACCCGCTAAAAAAAAGACGTGAAAGCCCTTATTGCTTTTACTCTCAACAAGCAGCGGGTGCTGTAACGCAGTCAGTTCTTCTTTTACTCTTTTACTCTTATGCTGTTTTGTGGATCACAAGGTTTAAAACTACTTATAAACACACACACAAAGTAACTCCACCAGAGTGCCTATTTTGGGTCACTTTTGCCGGTCCAAGCCCGGGTAAAGGAGCAGGGTTGGAATTGTGACATTAAAAAACAATAATTGCTAAAAGAAATTTAATTTGTAGTTCTAAATAAATTCTAAATGCATTTAGGACGTTTTTTACTCACTTTATGTCTCTTCCACGATGTTATTTCTCTCTCCAACAACATAGGTTACAATTAGATTAGCATGACCAATTATGCAAATTTGGCGATGACGTCATTTAGCGACTTCTAGCGACTTTTAGGACAACCAATAGCGATTTTCCTTACTGAGGAGTTGGCAACACTGCTGACGTCTGTTTCACCGTGGGAAGTGTTACGAACAGCTGATCGGATCGGCAAAGCGTGTTTCTGGAATATTATGTTTTTGTTCCTGCAAGCGCTTTTTATGCAATTTTTGCAAAGCTTTATGTGGAAGGAAACCGTGACCGAGGACAAGCTGATGGCATAAGATGTAAGTACAACTCCTCCGGTTTCATATGCAAAACAAATTATTGCGCTAGCTTACACGGTTCAGGTTCTACAGGGATTTAAAAATTGTTACACAAAACGGAGCATGCTGCTCTGACCGGCTTTAAAGGGTTAACGATGACAACGTATTGAATAATGACTTTAAAAAATAATATAAAATAGTGTGCAACACCACTGAAGTATTTTTACCTCTCTTTTCAACCAACGGCAGTCACTCTCCTCTCCAAATAACTTCTGCTTAGCTTTCCGAGCTTCCCTCGGGTCCTCTTAATCAGCGGTCTCCACCCTTTTTTGCGCCACGGTTTATGCCCGACAATATTTTCACGGACCGGCCTTTAAGGTGTCGCGGATAAATGAGGGAGGGGCCAATAATCGGCTCAGTCATTTTTAATGATCGTTGAAAGCCCAGATCGTAATCGTGATTAAAATTCGATTAATTGAGCAGCCCTACGCCAGGGCCTCCGCTCCTGGCCGCCACCCGGCACACAATGCACCCGACCCCTATGGCACCTCCTGCGGGTGGTGGGCCTGCGGGAGGATGGGCCCATGTCTCCTCTTCGGGCTGTGCCCGGCCGGGCCCCATGGACTAAGGCCCGGCCACCAGACGCTCGCACTCGGGCACCCTCCCCGGGCCTGGCTCCAGGGCGGGGCCCCGGTAACCCTATCCCGGGCAGGGTAAACTGGCCTTGAGTCAATGTCTATATTTAATTTCAGCCTCCACCGTGGCCTGGGGTATTTCCAGGAATGCCTGGGATCATCCACTCCGATCTGATACAGCATCACCGTCAGTGCCGAGGAGAGTAGCGGCAGTGCCAAAGAGGTTCCAGAGCAAGCAAACAGCTACTCTAGCACCTGTGTCTGGTGCTTGGTCTGATGCTGCAGCTTTTTTAACTGTGCACAATGCACCACTACGTGTTCTTGGTGCATCCCTAGCTCAATCAGCAACTGGGCTGGGGCTGTCCGGGTTTCGACACCACTGTAACAAGTACCTGATGCACACACATTCACCATTGTGGTCAGTGTAAGTGTTCCTTTAGTCCAACAACAATTTACACTCTTGTCCTTTCTGACTTTTCAATTGCCATGCCTCCAGCTCAGTTCTTTCCCTCATCCATTCTCAGCGGGCTACTAAAGCAGGGAGAGCATGATTAGAAAACCAGTCCCAGCTGCCCTCCCGGGCTCCCTAGTACTGGCCCCAAACCTACACCCCTCTTCTGCAGAAGAAGTGCAGAGATGCAGATCACACCCCTGCCACAATGTAATCAAGATCCTCTTGATTCATGTAGGATACAATAACATATAGTCGAGAAACTACAGAGTCTAAGTGGAATCCTCTGTGTCCACAGCACTGAACTGAGAAGTGTGATGAAGGGCAAAGGGTATCAAAAGAGTGAGTCTGAGTATAATGAATGTTAAAAATTTGCATGCATGGATATAACATGTTAAACCATCAATTCTATGTACAACACCAGGCGATATTAATTATATTCCTAATCTTGTATTTTTTTAGGAAATGACAAAAAAATTAGGTAGATAGATAGATAGATAGATAGATAGATAGATAGATAGATAGATAGATAGATAGATAGATAGATAGATAGATATTAGGGGTGCAACGATACTCGTATCGAACCGTTCGATACAGTGCTTTCGGTTCGGTACGCATATGTATCGAACAATACAAAACAACAATACAAAATTTTTAATTTATTTGATCAACTTTTCTTCTGATGATGCTGTCTGTGTTGAGAGCTCAGTGGCTGGACTGGGACAAAAAATTGGCCCGGGCATTTTGACTAGAGACCGGCCCCCCAGGTATTATAGGAAAAGCCATAAAGCCTTTGAATGAAAACAGACGCTGTTGTGAAAGTGATGTACACTGTCTTGTTGGTATATGTATGTTTTCTATACATTTTACGTCAGATAAAAACTTTGGTTGTAATCTTCAGATAATTATTTAATAAAAGCGAGACATTTTAAATGAGAATAAGAACATATTTCTTTGTGCCCCCTTTTCCTTGTTAATGCCCTACCTGGCACCCTGGCAAAACTTTGCTAGATCCGCCCCTGCACAGTTACCAGCTGTCAGCGTAAAAAAGGATTCTGGTGTTATTTGTCTCTCAAAAACAGTTCATAACTTCCCTTTAACTCATTCATGTCACCTAAAAGGTGAACCTGTTTGTCCATCATCTGTTCAGCTCTGATGATTCAGTAAGGACATCTCCTGGTTTCATCTTCATGTTTCCCTCTCACCACATATCCAAACCGATATTATGACCAGCAGCTTTTACAGCTGTGGCTCCAGCAAACATCAGCTGATACTTAATATTAAATAAATTCTAACAACAGCTGATCAAGCTTAAACATGCAGCTGTCGTTTAACACGACATCCACTGGTTTCCTCTTTCTGGCGCAAAGTGGGTGATACATAAACAAGAGAGAAAAGCTGATCAGCTGATCATTGATCAGTTTCATGATCATGTTCATTGAAGTAGAAACAGGAGAGGGAGGGGAAAGAATGAGTGAAGAAGAGGCATCTGACAGCGTAAACACAGAATAAATCCAGCTCTGTGTCTTTTTCCATTCTAGCTGAAGTACGGGATAAACTGTGCTCCTTTTCAGCTCAATACGAAAGGCGTAATATTTTCTCTGAATGCGGGGACGATTCCGTCTTTTTACGGGACGGTTGGCAACTCTACTAACTAACCTTATGAATAAAATAAAGTTCACTATCAGTAACATCATAGCACCTACCCAGCTGTATAGAAACTCCGTCATGCTAGTACGCAGTACGAGTTATTGTAACTGACTGTAAAAAGTCAGCACAACGAAAATAAACTACACCTAAAGTTGGTTTATATCTGACCCAGATAGACTGCAGGTCATAACTTCTTACCTGAAGTTCAGTTCACCTGACACTCGGACCGGCGGCCGCCTAGGGTCTCTCCTTCTCCTGCCTCCCCTTTCTCTCATCCACCTGCTGTCCTCCACCACTTGCTAATGTTACTGAATCTGTGGAAGCTCCGCGATAGCCACCACCAAACAACTGAGTTATTTTTACACACTGGCCAGCATCTGACCAATCCACCACCTTTCATTGTTTATACCGTTACCAGAAAAAAATAAAAAATCATCGGCCCATAAAAACAAAAAATCACTATCGGCCCACCAGGCAAATGCCCGATGGCCAGTCCAGCTATGCGTGTATGGTTGCACCCCTAATAGATATAGATATAGATATAGATACAGGGTGGGCCATTTATATGGATACACCGTAATAACATGGGAATGGTTGGTGATATTAAAGTCCTGTTTGTGGCACATTAGTATATGTGAGGGGGCAAACTCCTCAATGTGGCTGGTGACCATGGTGGCCATTTAGAAGTCGGCCATCTTGGATACAACTTTTGTTTTTTCAATAGGAAGAGGGCCATGTGACACATCAAACTTATTGGTAATGTCACAAGAAAAACAATGGTGTGCTTGGTTCCAACGTAACTTTATTCTTTCATGAGTTATTTACAAGTTTCTCTTTGTTCACAGCCATTGACATGTCGAAGAGGTTAACACGTGAGGAGCGGATCGAAATTGTGTTGATATCTGGTGAACGCAGTAACCGGGTCATTGCAGCACTGTAGCATGGGAGACCACCCATCTCCCATGCTACAGTTAGCAAACTGCTTGCTAAGTTTCGTGAAGCTGGTTCAGTGTTGGATTTGCCAAAATGTGGACACAAGAAAACTGTCACTAATGAAGAAACATCAGTGGCTGTCCTAGCTTCATTCAGCAAGAGTCCACAGCGTAGCACTCGCCGCATGTCACTGGAGAGTGGCATTAGTCGAACATCCCTTCGGCGGACATTAGCTACTCACAAATGGCACCCTTACAAACTCCAGCTACTGCAGCATCTCAGTGAGGATGACCCAGATCGGCGCACAAAATTGGTAGGATGGGCAAAACAAAAATTGGAACAGGACCCTCAGTTCACGCTGAAGATTTTGTTCAGTGATGAGGCAAACTTTTATGTGAATGGTGAAGTTAACAAACAAAACCACCGCTATTGGTCTGACACTAACCCACATTGGATGGATCCCTCCAAGACTGTTGGAACAACAAAAGTGATGGTTTGGTGTGGTATATGGGGTACAACGATAGTGGGTCCATTCTTCATCAATGGAAACCTCAAGGCCACTGGATATTTGAAATTGCTACATGATGATGTGTTTCCCTCTTTATGCACTGAAGCTGGCACGTTCCCTGAGTTTTTCCAGCAAGATGGTGCACCACCACATTATGGGTGCCAGGTCCGAGCATTCCTAGATGAACAGTTTCCTGGAAAGTGGATTGGTCATCGTGGGCCAGTTGAATGGCCCCAAAGGTCTCCAGATCTGACCCCCTTAGACTTTTATCTTTGGGGTCATCTGAAGGCAATTGTCTATGGGGTGAAGATACGAGATTTGCAGCACCTGAAACTACGGATACTGGATGCCTGTGCTGGCATTTCTCCTACGGTGTTGCTATCAGTGTGTGAAGAGTGGGAGAAGAGGGTTGCATTGACAATCTAACACAATGGGCAGCACATTGAACACATTTTATAAGTGGTCAGAAACTTGTAAATAACTCATGAAAAAATAAAGTTACGTTGAAACCAAGCACACTATTGTTTTTCTTGTGACATTACCAATAAGTTTGATGTGTCACATGGCCCTCTTCCTATTGAAAAAACAAAAGTTGTATCCAAGATGGCCGACTTCTAAATGGCCACCATGGTCACCAGCCATCTTGAGGAGTTTGCCCCCTCACATATACTAATGTGCCACAAACAGGACTTTAATATCACCAACCATTCCCATGTTATTACGGTGTATCCATATACAGTGGGGCAAAAAAGTATTTAGTCAGCCACCGATTGTGCAAGTTCCCCCACTTAAAATGATGACAGAGGTCAGTAATTTGCACCAGAGGTACACTTCAACTGTGAGAGACAGAATGTGAAAAAAAAATCCATGAATTCACATGGTAGGATTTGTAAAGAATTTATTCGTAAATTAGGGTGGAAAATAAGTATTTGGTCACCTCAAACATGGAAAATCTCTGGCTCTCACAGACCTGTAACGTCTTCTGTAAGACGCTTTTCTGTCCCCCACTCGTTACCTGTATGAATGGCACCTGTTTGAACCCATCATCTGTATAAAAGACACCTGTCCACAGCCTCAAACAGTCAGACTCCAAACTCCGCCATGGCCAAGACTAAAGAGCTTTCGAAGGACACCAGGAAAAGTATTGTAGACCTGCACCAGACTGGGAAGACTGAATCTACAACAGGCAAGCAGCTTGGTGTGAAAAAATCAACTTCGGGAGCAATCATCAGAAAATGGAAGACATACAAGACCACTGATAATCTCCCACGATCTGGGGCTCCATGCAAGATCTCATCCCGTGGGGTCAAAATGATCATGAGAACGGTGAGCAAAGATCCCAGAACCACACGGGGGGACCTGGTGAATGACCTGCAGAGAGCTGGGACCAAAGTAACAAAGGTCACCATCAGTAACACACTACAACGGCAGGGAATCAAATCCCGCAGTGCCAGACGTGTTCCGCTGCTGAAGCCAGTGCATGTCCAGGCCCGTCTGAAGTTTGCCAGAGAGCACATGGATGATACAGCAGAGGATTGGGAGAATGTCATGTGGTCAGATGAAACCAAAGTAGAACTTTTTGGTATAAACTCAACTCGTCGTGTTTGGAGGAAGAAGAATACTGAGTTGCATCCCAAGAACACCATACCTACTGTGAAGCATGGGGGTGGAAACATCATGCTATGGGGCTGTTTTTCTGCCAAGGGGACAGGACGACTGATCCGTGTTAAGGACAGAATGAATGGGGCCATGTATCGTGAGATTTTGAGCCAAAACCTCCTTCCATCAGTGAGAACTTTGAAGATGAAACAAGGCTGGGTCTTCCAACATGACAATGATCCAAAACACACCGCCCGGGCAACAAAGGAGTGGCTCCGTAAGAAGCATTTGAAAGTCCTGGAGTGGCCTAGCCAGTCTCCAGACCTCAACCCCATAGAAAATCTGTGGCGGGAGTTGAAAGTCCGTGTTGCTCGGCGACAGCCCCAAAACATCACTGCTCTCGAGAAGATCTGCATGGAGGAATGAGCCAAAATACCAGCTACTGTGTGTGCAAACCTGGTAAAGACCTATAGTAAACGTTTGACCTCTGTTATTGCCAACAAAGGTTATGTTACAAAGTATTGAGTTGTATTTTTGTTATTGACCAAATACTTATTTTCCACCCTGATTTACGAATAAATTCTTTACAAATCCTACCATGTGAATTCATGGATTTTTTTTTCACATTCTGTCTCTCACAGTTGAAGTGTACCTCTGGTGCAAATTACCGACCTCTGTCATCATTTTAAGTGGGGGAACTTGCACAATTGGTGGCTGACTAAATACTTTTTTGCCCCACTGTAAATGGCCCATTGTGTAGATATAGATATAGGCCTGTTTAATTACAGAGGATTTCCAAGAAAAGATTAGATCTAATCTGTGCATGCAAAAGTCTTGCACTGTTTCTGGGCATATTGTTACTCGAAGGATACCTTTGTTGTGCTGTTCTCACATGACTTTGGTGCAGCTTCTGGGCATCATAAAATGAGCATGTGTTCCAACAGCAAGCATTCCAAGAAGACTAAACCCAGGTGTTTCACTATTAGTAAACCACAGGGGGAAAGTGCTTCAAGTGCCGTAATGAAATCCCCTCAGTGATGCTTTTCCATGGCTGCTGTTGCTGGGCAATCCCAGAGTGGATCCTTATCCTGTATATCTGTCAAAGAAAGGGATGCAGGTGGAACTCATGGTTATGCGTGCACCTACTGATAACATCCAATCATGATTATCAATTCAATTGTAGCACCTCTAGTTGGGACCAGTGCCACCTCAGCAGAGATCCTGAACATCCTAAGCTGAAGAGGAGAAACAGGGAAACCAGACAACCACAGAGAACCAGACAGACATAGGGAAACAGAGAGGGAGCACAAAAAAGAACTAACAGATCTATTCCTAGGCATGAAATACCAAAACACAAAAGCACAAAGGAACAAAACATCAAACGATTATAAGAAGACTAAGAGCATAACATAAATAATTTCTCAAAACAAATCATGAACACACAAAAACTACAAAACAGTGTCTATACCTCCAGCCCCCTTTCTCCAGAGACAAAGTCACAACTTATCCTATATTTAACTGTCACTCGTGATATTCCTATTCCCAGTTCGCCTCCGAGAAAGGCCTTGTCCCCCCCCCCAGGCGCCTGCATGTGTCACTCTAACTTACAATGCCTCACTATGCGTAGAATAACGTATGGCACAAAATTTGTATGCAAAATAGTAGTAATGACACAAAGGAAAAACTTTCATAAATATCAGATTACACATGGAAATATGAAATAGCATTTGTTGTTCACCTGCTAAACAGAGCTTCAACTAAGTACACATCTATGAGAAACTGTTGTTAAGATATGGAAACCATTCGGTGTGAGTCAGCCCTTATCATTAAATCTTTCAGCCAATGCTTTCAATAATTTCAATAATAAGAACCCTTAGCCCCAGTATTGTTAGGGATTAGACTCAAAGACGGGGATAAAACCAGAAGTAGCCACGTGTCTCCACACAGCCACAATACAATCTACATTGTCCAATAGAGTAATAGAGCTCTGTTTTCTATGTATGCAGTGTACTGTAACCTTTACTGTTGTAGGGTAATCGACCCTAATTTTCTAGGTGCTCCAAGCATGTTTGAGGCTTAGTAAAATCCCTCAATGACGTGTGGTGACCCCAAAATCCTAAAAACCGGATACCAAAAAAGTTGGGACACTAAACAAATTGTGAATAAAAACTGAATGCAACGATGTGGAGATGGCAAATGTCAATATTTTATTCAGAATAGAACATAAATCACGGAACAAAAGTTGAAACTGAGAAAATTTTTCATTTTAAGGGAAAAATATGGTGATTCAAAATGTCATGGTGTCAACAAATCCCAAAAAAGTTGAGACAAGGACATTTTCACCACTGTGTGGCATCTCCCCTTCTTCTTACAACACTCAACAGACGTCTGGGGATGGAGGAGACCAGTTTCTCAAGTTTAGAAATAGGAATGCTCTCCCATTCTTGTCTAATACAGGCCTCTAACTGTTCAATCGTCTTGGGCCTTCTTTGTCGCACCTTCCTCTTTATGATACACCAAATGTTCTCTATAGGTGAAAGATCTGGACTGCAGACTGGCCATTTCAGTACCCGGATCCTTCTCCTACGCAGCCATGATGTTGTGATTGATGCAGAATGTAGTCTGGCATTATCTTGTTGAAAAATGCAGGGTCTTCCCTGAAAGAGATGACGTCTGGATGGGAGCATATGTTGTTCTAGAACCTGAATATATTTTTCTGCATTGATGGTGCCTTTCCAGACATGCAAGCTGTCCATGCCACATGCACTCATGCAACCTCATACCATCAGAGATGCAGGCTTCTGAACTGAGCGTTGATAACAACTTGGGTTGTCCTTGTCCTCTTTGGTCTGGATGACATGGCGTCCCACATTTCCAAAAAGAAATTTGAATCGTGACTCGTCTGACCACAGAACAGTCTTCCATTTTGCCACACACCATTTTAAATGATCCCTGGCCCAGTGAAAATGCCTGAGCTTGTGGATCTTGCTTAGAAATGGCTTCTTCTTTGCACTGTAGAGTGTCAGCTGGCAACGGCGGATGGCACGGTGGATTGTGTTCACTGACAATGGTTTCTGGAAGTATTCCTGAGCCCATTCTGTGATTTCCTTTACAGTAGCATTCCTGTTTGTGGTGCAGTGTCGTTTAAGGGCCCGGAGATCACAGGCATCCAGTATGGGTTTACACCCTTGACCCTTACGCACAGAGATTGTTCCAGATTCTCTGAATCTTCGGATGATGTTATGCACAGCTGATGATGATAACTGCAAAGTCTTTGCAATTTTTCGCTGGGTAACACCTTTCTGATATTGCTCCACTATCTTTCTGCGCAACATTGTGGGAATTGGTGATCCTCTACCCATCTTGGCTTCTGAGAGACATTGCCACTCTGAGAAGCTCTTTTTATACCCAATCATGTTGCCAATTAACCTAATTAGTGTTAATTGGTCTTCCAGCTCTTCGTTATGCTCAAATTTACTTTTTCCAGCCTCTTATTGCTACTTGTCCCAACTTTTTTGGGATTTGTTGACACCGTGTAATTTTGAATCAACATATTTTTCCTTTGAAATTATACATTTTCTTGGATTAAACTTTTGATCTGTCATCTACGTTCTATTATGAATAAAATATTGACATTTGCCATCTCCACATCACTGCATTCAGTTTTTATTCACAATTTGTTTAGTGTCCCAACTTTTTTGCAATCCGGTTTGTACTTTAAGGGGATCAAATAATGTGTCAGAATTCAATAAATATGCCAAAGGAACTTACAGCTGTTGTTGCTATGTTTACTACGATAATGAGGATCGAATGCACTTACGTATCAGGAACTGGCATGCTAGAAAAGCAGTCTAGCTACCCTAGAAAATCAAGTAGCTTTGAAATTTGCATGCTATAATTACTCAGTCACTTTTAATTAGGATCAGGAGTCGGGAAGAGTTTGAAACTTAGAAATTTACATCCACCTTCACTGTGTTTGTGATGTTTGGAGAGTCATGTCAATGTTTATCATTTGTAAAACAATTAGAAACATCACACCAATGACTACCATAACTTAAAACATACTGAACCTTTTCAGACAAAACTAGCCCGGCTCTTTAATCAGGTGCTATCTGTGTTCCATCGCTGATCCGTCGTAGGTGACACAGAGTCCAACTTGGTGAATTCCCTCCAGTCAATGAGTTGGAGGAGGGCGCTCTTTTCACCCCTTACCTCACTCAGTGAACTTAACCTATAGGTTATCAAAAGACTTATCTCAGCGTGGATGTACCACCTGTATATGAATTATTAGTGACACAAATCAATAGAACAATGGGTTTTTTTTAAATCGCAAAACAGTTTTTGAGTAAACCTGGAATCCCTCCTTTTGACACACGTCTTGTCCCTCCCATGCCTCAATTTACCATCACCAAATCACCAAGAGAATAAAGAAAAGTTAGATACACCATATCTTGGGCAATATCAGGGCTTCTCCTCTGGAATAGCTTCTCTACATACCTGTAAATCTGTGTTAGGAGGTAAGGTCAAGGTGGGTTTCTTAAGTTAAACAGACTTAATGTGGGTTAAGTCTGTTTAAATCCTGGCTCCTCCTTTTAACAGGAGGAAACCTCCGGCAGAACCAGGCTCAGGGAGGGGCGGAGCCATCTGCTATGACTGGTTGAGGTGAGAGAAGGAAGACAGGATAAAAGACATGCTGTGAAAGAGAGACGGAGATTAATAACAAGTATGAGGTGCAGAGAGGTCTGTTAACAGATACTGTGTGAGAAACGTGACTGAAGAAGAAATACTCAATGCATCATGGGAATCCCCCAGCAGCTTACACCCATTGCAGCATAACTTTGGGAGGATTCAGGGTCACCTGATCTGGCCCTAACTATATGCTTTAGCAAACTGGTTTCAATACAGTACATTTTCTTTAACACTTTTATACACATTTTACACTGTTTCTGGCATTTACTGGTTACTTATGCTTACTTGGTCAGACTCAGGAGACACTACCTCCACATCATATTTATTCTAATCTGGAGAGTCCGGGGTCACCTGGGTCACCTGACATGGTTCCACCTGCTGAATATACAAAAGTTTTTAGCATTCACACTGCGAACCGTTCCAGTGTGAGCTGGAGGCCCCCACCCGATGAAGCCAACAAAACCACATCATCCGCAAAAAGCAGAGATGAGATTCTGAGGCCACCAAAGTGAAAGCCCTCCGCCACTTGGCTGCGCCTAGAAATCCTGCCCATCACCCACCGGGAACGAGTCCGACTTATTGCTGGCAATGCGAACCAAGCTCTTGCAACGGTTGTATAGGGATCAAATGGCCCGTAGCAATGGGCCAGACACCCCATACTCACGCAACACCTCCCACAGGACACCCCGAAGGACACGGTCGAATGCCTTCTCCAACTCCACAAAACACATGTAGACTGGTTAGGCAAACTCCCATGCACCCTCAAGTATCCTTGAGAGGATAAATAGCTGGTCCAGTGTTCCGCGACCAGGACGAAAACCGCATTGTTCCTCCTGTATCCGAGGTTCGACTAGTGGACGAACTCTCCTTACCAGCACCCTCGCATAGACTTTCCCAGGGAGACTGAGGAGTGTGATCCCCCTGTAGTTGGAACACACCCTCCGGTCTCCCT
This sequence comes from Aulonocara stuartgranti, assembly GCF_965226115.1. NCBI lineage: Eukaryota > Metazoa > Chordata > Actinopteri > Cichliformes > Cichlidae > Aulonocara > Aulonocara stuartgranti. Next base: position 32,819,141 of record NC_138958.1, read on the forward strand.
TCTTAAAGATGGGGACCACCACCACGGTCTGCCAGTCCAGGGGTACTGCCCCTGGTCTCCACGCAACATTGTAGAGGCGTGTCAACCAGGACAGCCCTACAATGTCCAGAGCCTTCAGAAACTCGGGGCGGACCTAATCAACACCAGGGGCTCTGCCACCAAGGAGTTGTTTAACTGCCTCAGTGACCTCGCCCCGGGAAATTGGCGGGTCATTCCCCTCATCCCCAGACTCTGCTTCCTCCTCGGAAGGTGTGTCAGTGGGATTAAGGAGATCCTCGAAGTATTCCTTCCACCGCCTGACAATTTTCTCAGTCGACGTCAGCAGCGCTCCGCCAGCACTATACACAGTGCAGGTAGAGCACTGCTTTCCCCTCCTGAGACACCTGACGGTTTGCCAGAATCTCTTTGAGGCAGTCCGAAAGTCTTTTTCCATGGCCTCTCCGAACTCCTCCCACACACGAGTTTTTGCTTCAGCCACTGCCCGAGCCGCATTCCGCTTGGCCTGTCGATACCTGTCGGCTGCCTCCGGAGTCCCACAGGCTAACCAAGCCCGACTCCTTCTGCAGCCTGGTGGCTCCCTTCACCTTTGGTGTCCATCATTTGGTTCGGGGATTACCACCATGGCAGGCACCAACCACCTTGCAGCCGCAGCTCAATGCAGCAGCTTCGGCAATGGAAACGCTGAACATGGTCCATTCGGACTCAATGTCCCCAGTCTCCCTCGGAATGCTGTTGAAGCTCTGCCAGAGGTGTGCCTTGAAGATCTCGCGGACTGGGGCCTCTGCTAAACGTTCCCAGCGCACCCTCACTACGCGTTTAGGTGCACCGGGTCTGTCCAGCGTCCTCCCCCGCCACCTGATCCAACTCACCACCAGGTGGTGATCAGTTGACAGCTCAGCCCCTCTCTTTACCCGAGTGTCCAGAACATAGGTCTGGTGATATGATTACAAAATCGATCATCGACCTGCGGCCTAGAGCGTCCTGGTGCCACGTACACTTATGGACACTCTTATGTTCGAACAAGGTGTTCGTTATGGCCAAACTGTGATTTGCACAGAAGTCCAATAACAAAACACCGCTCGGGTTCAGATCAGGGAGGCCGTTCCTCCCAATCACGCCCCTCAAGGTCTTGCTGTCGTTACCCATGTGAGCATTGAAGTCTCCCAGCAGGACAACAGAGTCTCCAGGTGTTACGGTTTGGAGGAGGACTCAAGCGCAGGACTCCGGTTCTGATGCTCACAAGAAGGGTTTATTTACAATTCACCAGGTGTATATACAAGAATGTGCGGGGGGTGCTATATACAGCTGAGTGGGGGGAGAAGGGGTCTCCAGGGTAGTCCAGGGGAAAGCACGCGTTCTTCCGATTATCCATTCACACGATCACAGGCTCACACTCCGACACTGCCACACGGGAATCACACAGGGGTAAATCCAGGAAGCTCTGTAGACAGGGAGACAGGGTTAAGTACGACGCACAAAGGAAAGCACTCTTAACTAAACTTGCTGTAGCTTGACTTCACTAACGCGTGGTAGACAACAATCCAGCGACGAACAGCAGTCACCTCCTGGTTTAAATGCTGCTCACCTTAATGAGACCAGGTGTCTCATCTCCCGAGGGTGTGAACCCACAGTGAGTTCTGCCCCGGCGAGAGAGAAGAGGAGAGAGAGAGGAAGAGAGAGAGAAACAGAGAGAGTGCTGATCAGCATGCAGCACAGTACCCTCCCCCCCCCCCCCCCCCCCCAACGGACGGGAGCCTCCCGGCGAACCCCAGGCTTGTCAGGGTGAGCCGCATGGAACGCCCACAACATACCCCGATCCAGGAGGGCCGCCCGCAGGATCCAAGAACGCTCCTCCATTCCGTAGCCCTCCCAATCCATGAGATACTGCAGACTGCGCCCCTGGTGCCGGACATCCATGATTCTCGAAATGGTGAAAGCCGGGTGGCCATCAATGACCCGGGCGGGTGGAGGGGGTCTGGAAGGAGGGCACAGAGGACTAGAGAGGCGCGGCTTCACTTGCGACCAGTGTTGGTCAAGTTACTTGAAAAAAGTAATCAGTAACTAATTACTGATTACTTCCCCCAAAAAGTAATCCCATTACTTTACTGATTACTTATTTTCAAAAGTAATAATTACTTAGTTACTTAGTTAATTTTTAAAAACACGATTTACAACCTGAATCGGTGATAAAGCGATAGATCTTTCAGCCCAATTCTACTTTTTCTACATGATCCATCATACAAAATGGAATCAAATGGAAAAGTCTCTTTTTAAAACTTGTTTTATTAGTTTTAATCTTTTAACTTTATGCATCAGGCAAAAATTTTATTATATGCAACATTCTCTGACTGGAAGAAATTTGTTTAACATTTAAACCTATTTTTTGCACATTCCAGCACATAATTTTTCTTTTTTTTTGTTTACACTCACTCTTTCAAATAGATGCAAGTAAAACACAGCAGAAGATAAATAAAGTCAAAGACTAGTGGTCCTTTTGCTCTATTTTCACCTGTAAAGCAGCAGTAGGGTAGGTGGAGGTTTACTCTGGTGCAGGTGTGCCGCGGCGGTCAGTGGAAGAATCCGCGAGTTTCTCTGTGAATTTCCCATTATGTCATAGTGCACTCGGTGCTTGCTTGGAAGTTTAGGGGTTTTTTTTCGCTGTAAAAAGAAGTTTTCTTCCCACGCACAACGAACACTAATGTTTTTGTCACTTTTTATGGAATCAAACTTAAAGTAAGGTCAGTACTTCCACGCTTTAAACGCTGCACGCTCATACTCTCTTCCGCACTCGATATCTACTGTTGATCTGCAGACAGCTGTTGTCACGTACGTTGCACTTGCTTACATCACTGTGATGAGACATTCTCGCAAAAAAATCATGGTTTTAGTAACGCAGTAACGCAGCGTTCCTACGGGAAGTAACAGTAATCTAATTACCGTTTTTGCAATAGTAATCCCTTACTTTACTCGTTACTTGAAAAAAGTAATCGGATTACAGTAACGCGATACAAGTAACGCGTTATTGCCCATCTGTGGTTATGACTCATTATTGGTATCTTTTCTTTATCTAATTAGCCAATCACATGGCAGCAGCTCATTAGTGCATTAAAGCTTTTAGTTAGGCATATAGACATGGTCAGGCTGACCTGCTTACTGCAAACTGGCAGGATGGGGAAATTAGGTGATTTTAGTGACTTTAAAGATGGCATGCTTGCTGGTGTTAGGTTGACTGGTGCGATCCTTTAAAAAACTTACGTCCGTTACCCTAGGGACCGTTTTCTGCCATGCCCCAAAAAATGCTATAAAAAGATTATATATTCATATTTTTTTCCACTTTAAATTAAAACTACTTCTCCCTGAAATATTCATATAAAGTTTTAATTATATTTCGGGGGTTTTAACCCTTTAAATCGCAGTTTAATTACATGAGTGCACCTTTTTTTTTTGCCCCAAAAAACAAAAAAAAACTAAATATTTAAAAAAAAAAACATTTGAAGTAATATTTGACTTTTATTATAATTAGGCCTTTGGATGGTCCAAAGATTCACACCAACATTCGTTTTGATCCAGCATTATTTTTAATGCAGGGGCAAATTAAAAGAAAAACTTACGTCCGTTACCCTAGGGACCGTTTTCTGCCACACCCCAAAAAGTGCTATAAAAAGATTATATATTCATATTTTTTTCCACTTTAAATTAGCCAATCTTTTAAAACTACTTCTCCCTGAAATATTCATATAAAGTTTTAATTATATTTCGGGGGTTTTAACCCTTTAAATCGTAGTTTAATTCCATGAGCTCACCGTTTTTTTAGCCCCAAAAAACAAAAACTTAAATATTTTCCATAAAATACATTTGAAGTAATATTTGATTATTGTTATAATTAGGCCTTTCGATGGGTCAAAGATTGGCACCAACATTTGTTTTGATCCAGCATTATTTTTTTTGCAGCACCATAGTAAATTATAATAAAACGGTATATTATGTTTTTAGTTTTCACATACTAAGTGCTTATTACCTCGTTGTTTTCTAAAAATAAAATTACAAAAATATGTTAATAACAATACAAGATCACTTTGAACCAAAAAAACATTTATTTGAGAAGGATGAATATGAACAGTTATGTTGAGAATCAAGGAAGAATATGATTTCCGCTGCCTCCAGCCGGCTGCTTGGAGCGGTCTGCTTCCAGCTGGCTGCATCCAGCGGGCTGCAGCGGTGGGTCCCGGTACAGAAAAGTTACAGCAGGATATAAATAATTATCAGGCAAAATGTCCTTTGTTCATTACAATAATCCTGTCCGAACGTGAGAATAGTCAATATAAAATGTTTTCTTACCCTCAAATTGAATAATAAGGCAAAGATACACGTTCTTTATAAAACCAAAACATTCCCTCGCTGCGTCATGGTGACGCATGTGCCATGTTCGGTCGGGGTAGCTACCTACACGACATGTCCGATCCACGCTAGAGCAATAAATCTGTAGTTTTCTTTTCTAACTCTCAAATTGCATGGTAATGCAACGATACAAGTTCTTCATAAAAGCAAAACAAACCATAGCTCGCTGCATCATCGTGACATGTGTCATGTTCTGTAGCGTGTAGCTACCCTGTAGCTACCCCGACAGGGTAGCTACCTACACGTTATGTCCGATCCCACGCAATAAATCTATCGTTTTCTTTTGTAACCCCCGGTAACTGAGTGGCAATGCAACGATACTAATTTTTAAAGTAACGAAAACATTAATATTTCCCTGCATTATCCCGATGCAGGGGGGAAGGGCGGATTTTGTCATCCGCTAACAGCCATCGGCTGAAAGCATCGCCAACGCGATGGCGGATCATTGTCTTTGAGTGACCAAAATACTTTAAAATATCGCCCTGTTACTGTCTCATTCATCTCCTTTTCGCTCCCAATGTTATAACGAGTGGCAAAGGTGCTTTTTTTTACCGTTAAATTTGCGTGCCAGTGTGCCAACCGCAGTGCGTGCCGAGCCCTTCCGTCGTCAAAAATAACTACTTCCGGGGTACAGCTTGTTTTCCCAACCACAGCTTCACTGAAAAATTAACTTTTTGTCGATAACGATATGTATCGCGATATAACTTTTACTCGATAGAGAAATTAAGCTATCGCGATAGACCTCGCCGCTCTTGTCCTCTTAAAAAAAAAAAAAAAAGGTCAGCCAATCCAAATTAGGTAGCGCAGAGCCGAACCAATCATAGCCGCAGCGTCACGTTGCGTGACTTGTTACGTACAGCACAAGTGCCAAGCCGCACGTGTGTTTGTTTGGGAAGCAGCCAGCGGGTAATGGAGCCAGCGCGTAATGGAGGAAATGAGTGTGCCGACTAGAAAAATCAACCGAGCGTGACCGAAGAGAAAACAGATGATGGTTCCAATGCCGGAGAGATTGTCGAACGGAAGAGCCAAAGAAGTTCCGTAGTGTGAAGGTATTTCGGCTATTTCAAGTCTGACAAAAAACAGAGTAGCGTGCACTGTAAATTGTGCCGAAAGCAAGTCTGGAAATACAATAAACTGGTGCATGCGTCACACTGTGCGCCACGTTATTGTTTCGGTGAAATGAATTTCTACAATACTGTTACTGTTAATTCTACTCTCTGCAGTGTTTAAATGCTTACATATACACACAGTTACTGTCCCTCCACACATACGACTCGGTTCTGCTTCTATGCCCCAGCTTTGTTTACTTTTTCCCACCGAGGCTTCTAGACTTCTGATTGGCCAACATTTCTGCACGGTTAGGAATCTAGCGCCACCTGCTGCTTTGGCATGTTCATAGCAGCGTTTTCCTTCATTTCTGCCTTTATGTGTGGACGGGATTCTTTTTTAAAACGAAAACGGAAAATCTCCGTTTTCAAAAATACCCGTGTACATGTGGACGTAGCCTCAGTCTCTGACTGGAAGCGCTAATTCTTCATTCGGCTTTTGTCAGACTAAAGTAACTGTTAAAAGTGTTTGAAAAGCTCAGCTATACAACAAGGAGAGATTGAGAATTTCCTTTTAGTTCTCAGTTTATTTGATATTGACAAAAGTTAGTCAGTTTTGTCTGTTCTTCTGTAAAACAAACTTAGATTTATTTTTAGAATTAATATTTTGTTTCTAAGTGGAATTGACAATTTAGTCTGTTTCGTTTGTTCTATTTTGAAACTTAAACGCTTTAGCGGCTGCCTTTTGTGTAGTTTGCAATATTTGCCTTTATTTATCTGAAAAAGTCTCATGTTCCTTAAGTACATCTACCCCGTTGAACTTATTATGGGAAATAAATATTTAAATAAAAACAAGCTGCTGATTATTTCACATTTTACTTGTGAGCAACGGCACATTTAAATCTTACAAATATAGTTATTTGGCTCATATCGTGATAGATATCGTTATCGCCTGAAATGAAAAAAACATATCGTGATATGAAAAAATCTCATATCGCCCAGCTCTATAATAAAGTTAATTTGGCTTTGGTTCCAGCTTTTATATTTATTGTTTTTGTATTGCATATTGGCCTAAGAGAAAAGACGGGGGGGAAAAGGTGTGCGTGTGTGTGTGCGCGTGTGTGTGTGCATGTGTATTTTTTTTCTTTTTTTAGGCATAAAAACCTTTATTTTCTTTTTTTACACATACACCCCATTGTCTAAGACTGTTAGTGACACAGAATTATCATTTATTCAGCAGAAAGTCTATGGAATAAATACGAAAATTTACTTCATTTCATTCACTGGCCAAAAAGTGAAAAAATTGCACCACCTGGTGGACAAATATAAAAATTAAAATTTCAAGGCCCTGAGTCCTCATTGACATCCAAAGCAAAATAAATAAATAAAATCATATAATAATAATTTTGGGATGAAAAATAGCGTTTATAATGGAAGTCAATGGGGCCGAAAATGGTCCCTAGGGTAAAGGGTGTGAGGATTTCTGTTGCTCAGCCATTTTAGGCTGATTTAAGAAATTCACACTGAAATTTTAAAATTAAAAAAAAAAATCCTTTGGCAAGTTTGGTTATATTCCACTGAACACAGTGGAAATGGCATGCATTTAAAACCAGAAAGTGGTACAAAAAGGTCCCAGGACGACAGGAGGGAAACTGCTGATTTATTGGGTTTTTCCCACAGAACCATCCCCTTGGTTTATAGTGTAATGTATATGTTGTAAGCGGCAGTTGTCTGGTCACCCTGACCCAAGTCAATAAAGCATGCTGAAGAATTGTGAAAATAATGCACCTTTGCCTTGTTGAGCACTGAAGAAATGAAAATAACCTGAAACTACAACATGTGAGAAATTAAGCAGACCTGCCACACAACTTAGGATAGCAAGCGAAAGTAGTTTAGATGAATGTTATTGGGTTGAGCTCAGCTGCTTGTAATAATCTCCTGCTGGCTTCTCTTCTTTTGGCCTTTCTCCCAGTCAGCGCTAGCTAAACATCAACCGTAGTATAAAGTAACATGTGAGGTTAGGAGCTATGAACATGCAGCTTTGTTATCATTAGACTGAGACTGTCAGGACATTCATTTACCCTGGTTATATTTGACTGAATTTCAGTGAATAAGGGGAAATTAGTGAGAGAAGGAGAGGAGGTAGGTGTTTTAGTCCCTGCTCTCTTTTTCTATCTCTGGTCTTTTATGTCAAAGCAGGAAACACCTCTTGAATGTCAGACAGCCTCTCTCATCAACAACCTGCTCTTTATTTATAGGATATTCTCTTTGTGTCTACCTCACATCAGTGTGTTTGCCTCTGGGATCATAAAGTCACAGCAAGCAAGCAAACAAATGCCACCTCCTTTGCCATGGAAACTTTTGAGTAGAAAACTCTCAGGTTGGGTCCCACAGGACAGACACAATTTCGTTTATGATACATTGTTATCATAACTTAAATACAGTCAAGTGAGACCTCACAGCTACAAGGCAAGCCCTATGAGGAACGTATTTTGCTGACTAATGAGGATAAGCTCAAAGCATCTGACACACAGGAAGTTTATATGGACACGTTTGAGCTCTTTTACAGCATAAAGAAAATTTGATATTCACCAGTAAAGTCAATTTTTTCCTTAATTTTGATGCCAATTGTACCTTAAAACGTAATGCGGTACAAATATTGCTTTATTACTGCTTTATTCTTTTATTAAAGAAGTCCAGACGCTCATTTGACTACGATGACCTGGATGACTGAGAACCTTCACAGACACATTGCTTCTGCATCTGAAAACTGAAGGTGTTAAGGACTCTTCCATATTAGAAAGAGAACTATCTGCAGTATCTTTAATACTACTTTTTCCTCATCAATGACCAAAAAGAAGAAGAAAAATCATAGGTAAACTGGACTCTGTGACATTCTAAACATGTTACGTGAATGCACCGCAGCCACACAGTCAGTGCGCGTGCACGACTGTTTTAACCAATTGGGTGTGACGGGGCGGAGCGATTAAAGACATTTCTATTCTATTTTTTCTTTTTTTATGACCGCTTCTAAGGAGAAGGCCCATGTGTTTTACAGGATATGTAACGCACCTTGAGGTTGCTGACCTCCGCGTAACATATGTCTGCTCCAAAGCCACGGCACATAGCCACGAGGAGCAGTTTTTTAAAGGGGAAAGAGCTGAAGGGAACCTGCGGTGTGAGCGTGGGCTACGATGGAAAAAGTCAGTGAAGATGCCAAGACGAACCCGGCTGCCACCGCGAACTTTTTGTCCAAGATATTTTTCTGGTAAGTTAATAAAACGTCCTGCGGGCTAACGTTGAAACTTGAAAACACGTATAAAGGATGTGGAGAAATGTATATGTTTTCTAAATGTTGTTTTTAAAGTAAGTGGAGCCATAAAACAGCTTAAACCGAAAGTTGCTGAAAACCAGAAGTCGGGTGCTTGGCTAAAACGCGGTTGACTGGTTTTCGTTACAGAATTTAAACTTTAGGCAAGTCTTTAATGTCAGAAGCATCCTGTATATATTTATTCAAAGCTTTATCGTTGAGTTATTTTGAATACCGCCGCTTCAAATGTCAATTGTTTACTGGCAATGGGATGTTTGTTTGTGTGGACGATCAAGCTGTTTTTTGCTGTTTTGTACACGACGGTTTCCTTTACCACTCACGTCAAGCTCACGGAGTTTGATTTCTCAATTCCCAGCAACTTATAACCTCGCGAACAGAAGCAGGACCTCCTGAGTAGAACGTAGCCGTTGTTAATACACCCGTGCTCTTTAATTTTTACAGGTAATTGGACGTGTTTACCTTGCACTAGCCCAGTGGCAACGCGCTGTTACTTCTCTTCCAAAGAATCTCCCTTGAGTTACACCAGGGGCGAGTCTAAGTTAAAACCTTTAGGGGGGCTCAGTTTCCAAGGATAATGCCATGCATATAATAAATTGGCTTTAATATTTATGTAAAATGGTGCAACCATTCAGTCCTTTTCACCTTTGGAAACCTAAATTCAATCTGATAAATATTAAAATGTTGCCTTCAAACTCAATCTATTTAGACATTTAAATATAGTACTGTCACAGTGGTAGTGACTGAGGCAAAGGCTCAGTCCTGCTGACCACTATTTTCCAAAGTTAAAGAACAGTTTGTAGAAAAGCAGATTAGAGGAGAAGCATCCACAGCTTTTTTAAGCTAAGTCTCTTAACCATATAAAGTCAGTCCACTGTGCTTTAGACAATTTCTTTTATTTGTTTTTAATGGGTGCTATGAAGACATTTAGGGACGCTTGAGCATCCCTTAAAAGAGTCTAAGCTTGTCAGAGTTGTGGTAATCTTTTTAAAAAAGGAAAAAAAAAGTCCAACACAATCTACAGACTGACTGTGTAAATCATTAGTAAACACCTCCTATAGCCATTGGTAAACAGTGGTCCCAATTTTGGGCACGATAGTTCTGCGGCGTCATGTGAGTGTCTGCTTTTTGGCATCTGCAAAAATGCGTGCAATTAGTTCCAGTTTGGGCCTGGCACGGCTTCAGTGAAAAACACTGTGTGTGCAAAGAGACATTTCTGCGTGCAAAATAAACTACACAGGAGTCAAGAGAGAAAAGGAAATCCATTAAAATGTGACTACAAAACACACAAAGAAATGAAATGGACACGAAGTGAGGTAAACAAGCAACAAAGACCTGCATTTTGGATCCTTGCTTTTATGTAAGTGCTGTTGTTTTTTTTTATTTGTTTGAATCTGTATATCTATTAATCCATCTGTGCCTCCAGCCCATCATGTTATGAAGTCCTGCTTTACCACACATTTCTCACGTCATTTTAAGGTTTTTTTTTTTTCATTGCTGCAAGCATATTACATGTTTTTTTTGCACGGCTCTAACACCATGTAGAGTTGATGATCAGCTAAATTAAACCATAAACTATGGTCTCTCCTCTTTCTTTCGACATCTGCTTCCACTTCCCTCTGACTCTTGGATTTATTTTTCCCTCAGGTGGCTGAATCCTTTGTTCCGGGCGGGGTACAAACGTAGGCTGGAGGAAGATGATATGTACCAAGTGCTTGCAGAGGACCGGTCGGAGAAACTGGGACAGGACCTGCAGAGGTAGAGAAGCTTTACATCTATGTACTAAGACACTATCACATCTGGTGGCTTTGTTAGCTCATTCACATGCGTCTGACTGTGTTGGTGTTGAGTTTGAAGGCTTCTTTCTAACATGGATGAACTGAGGGGCTACACCAAGGTCCGGTATAAGGGATTGAAGCACCAGCCTTTCCAATTAGTAGGTGACCTACTCTACCACCTGAGATACAGCCACACCAGTATACCTAGGAGTTGGGTCATTTACCCATTTCTAAATGTTAAGTGATACCACTCACTACCCTCTCCTTCAAGGTATTTGTTATGGGAAATACTTATAACTGACAAATCACTTTTTGGGCTGGTTTTTTTGTTGTTGTTGTTGTTTTTTTTTTTTAACTATATAAATAATATTTTCTCTCTGTACTGTTTGAGAAGCTGTGGCTCAGGGGGTAAAGTAGGTTATCTGCTATTTTGAAGGTTGATGGTTCAATCCCCTCTGCACCCTGGACAAGATTTGAACCCCAAGTTGTCCCCTCACATCAGAGTGTTGAGTTTACATATGAAAGTTAGACAAAGTGCTCTACGCATAGAATAAAAGCGCTGTTTGAAGGAATGAGGGTTGCAGTAGGAAAATCGTCGAGTGATCAGCAAGAGTAGAAATGGACTTTATACATGTTTGTCACCTGTACTGTCTCCAATAGAGAATCTTGTAAGATATAACATTAAATGACAATTTTTATAACATTTTTTTTTTAAATAGTGGTGGCATGAGGAAATATAGGGCAGCTGTTTTGGATCACACTTTACGGTGAGATGATCCATTCAGTTCTATGTTGCTCTGTGTTTAAGTCACCACATGACAGAAGTTTGGAGGAAATTACACTACACTAAATGTGTTTAACTATAATTTGTTACGGATTCAAATATTGGGGATGGATACAAGAGGAAAAACCAAAATAACAACACTGGTCCGGCCGGGTTGAGTCAAACGATGATTTTAATGATCACACGCGTGGGAGATGGACACCGTACGCAGACAGCATCAGATCTCAAAATGGTGGAGCATTGATCAAACTCTTATAGCCTCTAGTGGCCCCCACCTAATCATAAAAGCCTAAACATTCACATTCTTTCTCTCACACAGCGCCTAAGCTACGACCTTGGCTCCCTGTTTATCTGCTCCTGCTGAGATGGGGCAGAAAACCTCTCCAGTATGTTCTGTTCTCTTCTAATCAGACAAATAAGGCGATGACTTTCTGCGAACAGTATTTCTTATAACTCAGCAGTATAATGCATCATAAAACAATATCATTCATTCACAATAAATCAGCAGTCTAATGTAATGCAAATCAGTTTAAAAAATGCAATAGTTATCACCTTCTTCTAATTCAGGAGAATAATGCAAACTAAAACTACATAATAATTCACAATCTTTAATTAGGGGTCTAACATGGCATAAAATAATATTATAATCCCACACTCCCCCTGTTGAGCTCTTTAGAATAAAGAGCTCACCTACATCCTGTAATCCAGTGTGGCCGGGTTCATTTCTTCTTACCCCTGAGGCCCTTTGTCCCCCTGTTGGGTGAACCATACGTGAGATGACCTCTGTGTTTGCGCAGTTCAGATGCAAGAAAAACTATTATTACAACAACAATAGTAGGTACAGATGATACTCCCATCACTCCCCAGTTCTTCCACAGCTTTATTTCGGTGCTACCTTATACCCTTCAGACATACTCAGACTAGAACCTCTGTCCGAGGAGCTTTTAGCCTTTATTTTATTGCTGCAGCCACCAGTGTCTTCCAGTTGGGTGATCCTCTGCTCTTCTTTCTTCAACCTCAGGGGTTAGACAACCCTTCAGTCGTTACACAGATCAGGGGATTATTCTGCCCCGATGTCAAACAACGATCTGTGTATCCTCTGGTCACAACTGTGTCCCCCAGAAAAAGGAACAGGAACGTGTCCCCCTTTTGACCAAGAGCCTCTCGAACCTCGTTGGTCTGGTGTTCCTGGATTTCCGCCAACCCATTCATGGTTATTGCTGTGTTTATGGGATCCATCCTTTTGAAGTGACTAATCCGAGCCCAAACGCCATGACACTTGAACCCAGTTGGTGCCTTGGCAGTCACTGTGTCTGTCTCTGCTGCGAAGGATCCTCGTATCTCCGTGACCTCGTCTGGTGTCTGTTCCTTTCTCTGTAAGAGACAGAAAACCAAAACACCTCTCTCCCTAGCTCTAATAATCTAATGTTGTTATCTACTGATCTTCTGGTGATTCAGAATTGGTTTAGAATATTCAGAATGTCCCAGGGACATACGCCGAACCAAAAGACAGAGTGCCAACTCATTATAAGCACATTTGCAAGGTGTGTCTGAAAATTATTAAAACCACTCATTTTAACAAAAGACATCAAAAACAAATTAGCCATTTTAATTCTAACATTCGCCCCCCGTTTTCACAAAATTCATGTGTTTCCTTCCGCCTACCGTCCCACGGTTTCCTCTCCAGTGTGGTACTCAGCTTCTCATGAACACAGGCATTTTATCTTCTAAACGCTATTCAGTTCATTTTAATGATTAACGCTCAAACATGGAAATAATGATTTATGCTTCTCACTGATTCTCTAAAAAAGTCCGGAAACCTTTCGGGTCACTATTAGCTTAAGCTTTACCATACCTAAGTTATTGAAACACAAATCAAGTCATAAAAATGTTCATATAACCCTTGTTTGATGTTAAAACTCAACTCCCCCCCCCTTTTTGACACATTCCCATGTGTCAAATCAACGGAGCTAGAAAATTAAAAGAAAAGGTTAGTGACCTCATATCTTAGAAAGTATCAGACTTTCTCCTATCCAGTGTTGTCGCTCCAGTCTCGTCATCCTGTGCCAGGGAATGAAATCAATTTAATTGACATGATAGATCTGTTCAACTCCTGGCTCCGCCCAGAGCCTGCGTCCACAGAATTGCCAAGAAACAAAACCTGTAATAATATGAATTTCACTTCAATATGAACTTGTTGACTACTTTTGACACAGCAAAGGAACATTCTCTCCTCCTCGAGGACAGGAACTGACTCCCACTTATCTCCTGGAGCCAACTGTCCCTTATGGAGACACAACATTGCAGCTACAAGGTTTTGCAGATTGTTAAGTTGATCTGTGTGTAATTCTCTGAATCAGGTATGTAATATTAAAGGAATGTTGTTTAATCAACTGCCACTACTTAAAACTTAACAAACGATATAACTGAATAAAAGATCACAAAGAAAAACATGATATCAGTGTTATGTAAGCGCATGCGGCCTTCTATGCTCGAAGTCACTCCAGTCCATAGATCAGCCAAACATCGCGTTGACTGTAGCTTTTAACCCTTATTAACTTGAGCACAACTCTATAATGAGCAACAAACTGCAATATAGTGGGGCAAAAAAGTATTTAGTCAGCCACCGATTGTGCAAGTTCCCCCACTTAAAATGATGACAGAGGTCAGTAATTTGCACCAGAGGTACACTTCAACTGTGAGAGACAGAATGTGAAAAAAAAAATCCATGAATCCACATGGTAGGATTTGTAAAGAATTTATTCGTAAATTAGGGTGGAAAATAAGTATTTGGTCACCTCAAACAAGGAAAATCTCTGGCTCTCACAGACCTGTAACGTCTTCTGTAAGAAGCTTTTCTGTCCCCCACTCGTTACCTGTATGAATGGCACTTGTTTGAACTCATCATCTGTATAAAAGACACCTGTCCACAGCCTCAAACAGTCAGACTCCAAACTCCGCCATGGCCAAGACCAAAGAGCTTTCGAAGGACACCAGGAAAAGTATTGTAGACCTGCACCAGACTGGGAAGAGTGAATCTACAATAGGCAAGCAGCTTGGTGTGAAAAAATCAACTGTGGGAGCAATCATCAGAAAATGGAAGACATACAAGACCACTGATAATCTCCCTCGATCTGGGGCTCCACGCAAGATCTCATCCCGTGGGGTCAAAATGATCATGAGAACGGTGAGCAAAGATCCCAGAACCACACGGGGGGACCTGGTGAATGACCTGCAGAGAGCTGGGACCAAAGTAACAAAGGTCACCATCAGTAACACACTACAACGGCAGGGAATCAAATCCCGCAGTGCCAGACGTGTTCCGCTGCTGAAGCCAGTGCATGTCCAGGCCCGTCTGAAGTTTGCCAGAGAGCACATGGATGATACAGCAGAGGATTGGGAGAATGTCATGTGGTCAGATGAAACCAAACTCAACTCGTCGTGTTTGGAGGAAGAAGAATACGGAGTTGCATCCCAAGAACACCACACCTACTGTGAAGCATGGGGGTGGAAACATCATGCTATGGGGCTGTTTTTCTGCCAAGGGGACAGGACGACTGATCCCTGTTAAGGACAGAATGAATGGGGCCATGTATCGTGAGATTTTGAGCCAAAACCTCCTTCCATCAGTGAGAACTTTGAAGATGAAACGAGGCTGGGTCTTCCAACATGACAATGATCCAAAACACACCGCCTGGGCAACAAAAGAGTGGCTCCGTAAGAAGCATTTGAAAGTCCTGGAGTGGCCTAGCCAGTCTCCAGACCTCAACCCCATAAAAAATCTGTGGCGGGAGTTGAAAGTCCGTGTTGCTCGGCGACAGCCCCAAAACATCACTGCTCTCGAGAAGATCTGCATGGAGCAATGGGCCAAAATACCAGCTACTGTGTGTGCAAACCTGGTAAAGACCTATAGTAAACGTTTGACCTCTGTTATTGCCAACAAAGGTTATGTTACAAAGTATTGAGTTGTATTTTTGTTATTGACCAAATACTTATTTTCCACCCTGATTTACGAATAAATTCTTTACAAATCCTACCATGTGGATTCATGGATTTTTTTTTTTCACATTCTGTCTCTCACAGTTGAAGTGTACCTCTGGTGCAAATTACTGACCTCTGTCATCATTTTAAGTGGGGGAACTTGCACAATCGGTGGCTGACTAAATACTTTTTTGCCCCACTGTATGTATAAAGATGATCATGGTTACACCTGCAATGAAAGATCATATGATTATGCTGACACCTGTAAATAGAAGATTAACCTGAGGTTATAACAATCACTGTAATACAAATGTTAATGTAATGTCAATAGCTTCAAGAAATGATTAATGCAATGCTTGTTATATGATTCTGATGCAATAATAATGCTGATGCTGAAATAACAGTAAAACACCCCCTTTTTATCCCACTTCACACATAAATGTTTATAAATGCCTCTTTCAATTTTATTTCCCCCTGTTTTTCCCTCACTGACCACAGCTGGGGAATCTTTGTCTTGAATCAGCCATGAATCCGGCTCACCTGATTCATCACTGAGCCCCACTGGCATCTGACAGGGTGGCGCTGCATATTCTTCCTTTAATGTCACTATTTTCCATCCATCCATCCATCCATTCCCTTCCGCTTATCCTTTTCAGGGTCGCGGGGGGCGCTGGAGCCTATCCCAGCTGTCATAGGGCGAGAGGCGGGGACAGGTCGCCAATCTGTCGCAGGGCGAACACATAGACATAGACAACCATTCGCACTCACATTCACTCGCACATTTACACCTAATGGCAATTTGGATTATCCAATTAACCTATCCCCACAAGCTGCATGCCCCCTGATGGGGGAATTGAACTCAGGACCTTCTTGCTGAGCGGCAACAGTGCTAACCACCGTGCCACCATGCTGCCGTCACTATTTTCAATCTGTTAATTAGAGTGCTTAAACATGAAGTAGACTACGTCCACAACAAGCCAATACAGCTGTAAATGTGGCCAATTATCAATCTATTACCAATCAATAACAAAAGATAGCTTTTATTTTATGCATGCTTTTAGTCAACCACTCACCCAGAGGATCTCCAATCCCAGAAAAATCCTTCTCCTCATTTAATGAGTCTGTCCTCCTTCCATGCCCTGGTAACTGGTTCATCCAGAGCTGTATCATCTTGAAATATACATACAACAAGCCAAACCACACGTTGGTCACACCAACCCTTTTCCGCCCTGAAGATGTCCAATGCCATCTTAGTCTGGACTGTCAAAGGTGACTTTAACGCTGACTGTTCCGACAATCCATTTTATAACATTTCCTGGTCAGATTAGCCAATCTCTGCACCAGGGTTTTAATAGTTTTGCAATTTTCATTAGTTTGTATTTTTATTTAGTTTTGACTTCAGATTTTCAACTTTATATCAGTTTTAATTAGTTTTTACCAGTTGTTTGCTAGTTTAGTCTAGTTTTTATCTTTTTGAAAATCCTTAGTTTCAGTTTAGTTTTGATTAGTTTCAGTTATAGTTTTAGTTGTGTCTGCAATAATTAAGTGTAACAAAATCCCAGTTTCATCATATCAGTCATGCTCTTCTGCTTATCCTCGGGTATTGAGACTATTAACTCTTGCAGCACCACGTGTTCGTAATTTTGGTTCAAGTGAATTGATAAACTTTTTGAAGGCAATTGACTCACACAGTTATGTAGATATCCCAGTCCTGTTGTCTCGGGATGCATCACGCTGCCTTGCATGGGATTAGCTTCTGTTCTCTGGGGATGAGGTTTGAGTGGGGGGAGCTCTTTGAGGAGGGGGAGTGTGCTCCCTTACCTTCTCAAGGTAAGCTAGGTTAGCCTTCTTGTGTGAGCTTTTCAAGTGCACTTTAAGGTTTGTGGGATTTTTTTCCCTTTAGAAATAATAATTTGTCTCTTTCCACTACAAGATACTTGCTTTATCCAAAACACAGTCATATTCAAAGTAATCCCAAATTGGACTCTAGCGCTTTCTCCCGACTTTTCCTGACATGATTCTGCGCGTGGACGGAGCAGCAACACCGACGACTCGACTAACGTACTGCCACCTGCTGGCATAATGAGACACAGCAAGACAAAAATCTGGAAACTAAACTTCATTTTCTCCCTTGACTATTGTATGACATGCACACATCAATAAAAACTAAACACATTTTTGCTATAAATTCAGTTAATTTTAGTTAGTTTTGTGAACACTCATTACAGTCTTAGTTAGTTTTCCTTTTTTTAATTTTTTTTTATTTCCGTTAACGAAAATGTTTTTTTCACTTCTAGTTTTCGTTATTTCATTAACGATAATAACCTTGCTCTGCACACTGGAATAAACATAATCAACATGATCAACATTTTACTGCGTGTTATTTCACCATCTTATCGATTCCAACTCTCCCTCCGCATGTGGTTTGGCACATTATATTTATCCAGAACTCCACTCTGTCTCTAAATGTTTGAAGAATTTTTCATGTTTGGGGTCAAATTTTGAGAATTTGACCATAAATGAAAGTTATGGTGTTATCACCCCCTTCGGGGCTTACCTTTCCCAGTTTTGATGATATTCCTCCCTATTCTTTGCAAGTACCCCCTGTTGGTGACGAGAAACTGTTGGTGTGGTCAAGTGGGTGCTGTAAAAACAAAAGCTCAGGACAGAACAGTTATCAGTCATGTACTTCATACAAAATTAGCATATATTGAATTTCATATTGATCCTCTGAGTGTAATGATACATTTTAATTTTAATTTCTCAAAGCTAAACACAATAATTTTTCTTTATTTTGCTCTTGTTCTTGTGCAGCACCACCTCTCAGCACATGCCCCTGTCCGTTCTATCCTACTTTTAAATTGCTGACTATTTCAAGAAAGCACCTAAAAGACGGGGACCAGTGTTTATTATTACATATCTCCATTTTGAATGTGACGAGCCTATCATTCCCCTGTTATTCATAGACCTCAATAGAGGGTTTTTTGGCTTTTTTTTTTTTTTTTACCTCTATAAAAGTTAATTGACTCTTTACAGTGGCCCGCTATGGTTAATAATAACATGTTCAGTCATGAGTGAAATCAAACCTTTTCTTCACTTTAGCATTTAACATTCCCAACAATATAATGTGATACATTAATCGAAACACAGCTACTAAAACACAATTTTCTTAATGCAAACATCAGTAACTCAAAATTAGCAACCAAAGGGTTAAGTCTGCAGTTCACACTCATGTGAAGCTACAGCCTCCCCCTTTAGTCTTTGTCATCCTTCTGTTCTTGCAAAAACAAAAACAAAGCAAGACAAAATATCCACCCTTCTTTTACAGGCTGGGTGAATTGTTGTGGACATTTACTAATCCTAAAGTCGGCACCGTTTTTGTCTCAGTATCAAGTCAGTTAAAACTTTTAGTTGTCAGTCCATCACAGTCCAGTTACATGCATACATCCACACACATTCATACCAGAAGTTGCTGATAATGGAGTCTCACGCGCAACCTATTCGACCCTCCATCACCAGCAAGATGACGTCATCATTTTAAAGGAAAACAGTTCCTTGTTTTTGGACTGGATTGACTCGCTGCAATCCTTTCAGGCTCAGGGCTTCTCATGTGATCAGTGTCCCATATAAGTGAATGTCTCCCAAGCCCATTATAATCATGGAGAAAAATACTTTGCGACTGTTTCCAGTAAGAATATTTTATAGCGCTTTAAAGTTCAATCTCTCAGGTCTGGATTAAAGAGCTGATTTGTTAAATCAGGAACTCACAAAATACCAAAATATCACCACCGGTGGATCACACCTCTCAGATGTTCTAATTTCAGTGCACTGTAACAAAAGCAAAAACAAACGTAACCAATAAAATACCCATATAATAACAAATACTGGGGCCCATTGCAAACATGTCCAAGCATAAAACCATCTTTCTCTCTCTTAGAGAAAGAAAACAATCCAAACCTCACTGATAAAATCAACCTAGTGTCAAGAAAAACCCAGAAATCAACCAAAACTTCACCAGAAAGTTTTCCTCGCTCCCGGGACAATATTGCGTAGGAATACAGGTACCGTAACTCCTTTTTGCACTGGGAAAAAAACATGTTGGATTTACTTGATTCAATAGTGGACACTGGTTGCATACAAATGTTTTGCTTTGGCAGAAACTTAAACAACTGAGTTAAATCAACACAACCTTTTCATATTCAGTAAACCTGTGCATTTTGTGTTCATAAAACACGATTGAAACATGTTCAGATGGAGTAAGTTGAGCTCCTGGAATATTTTAATCCTTCAATTCTGTCAGTTTATTTCAACACTATTCAATAACTTTTATCCAAATACTACTTGGTCACTTAAATACTACATGTTGTCTTCAGATTGCATGCGGTTCAACAAAGTCTAGATCCTGGTTGCCATAAAAATTGAATGGATCTACAACAACTACCATCCTCCTATCTTTATCCTGGTTGCAGCAGGGCCGGGAAATAACCCTGAAGTGACACGTTACCAGGCAGGGTACACCCCGGACAGCCGACCAGTCTATCAGATAGAAACAAACAGCCATTTACCCTTACATTCATGGATAATTTAGAATCATCAATTAACCTAGCTCTAATAACTGCATAAATTTTTCTCTCACACTGGAAACCAGAATTTCGTACAGATCTTTAAAGCCTGAGGCAATTGTGTTAAATACACGCGAGATGCTTACGTAAATCCAAGGGCTGGCCCCTTTTTTTTTTCTTTTTTCAGTGTGTTCCTCCTTCAATTAAATCTCAATCACAAAAATGTGGCGCTCCGAAATATAACTCACACCGTTAATTCATCATTTTCACTCTGTACCACTGCTCCTTATCAGGCTGTGTGAAGCACAGTAAACAATTCAGTGGAGGCCTTAAGCCATAAACAGACATCACGCACAGACATTGTTTTCATAACCAAACCGCCTTAGACCTTGTCCCCTAAATCTACACAAGTGCCCTCTGGGTGACATGAAATGCATTTAACCAATAAACAATCAATGGCTTCTTGTTGTTGTAACAGATTCTGTATTTGGATGTTTGTGTGCAGCATTTTGCGTGTCAGCATAAGCATTTGTTAGTAAAGCATTCTTCATCGCATCAGCGTGTGTGTGTATCACTCTTCATTGCACAAGCGTGTGCATGTGTGTGTGTGTGTGTGGATCACTTCTCAGTGAATTGAATCAGCATTTCGATTTGTGTGTGTGTGTGTGTGTGTGTGTGTGTGTGTGTGTGTGTGTGTGTGTGTCATTTCTCACTCAATCAATGAGTGCATATGTGTTCATATGTGTGTTTCTCTTCATTCTGAGTCAGTGCATGTAGATGTGTGTGTTTGTGTTCATCACTTTCCTGTTCTGGTGTTCTGGGTAAACCACGGCCTGAGGCGTGCCCTGGGGTCCATACTGGTTCTGGCCCCAATTGAGGCAGTGCTTTTCTCCAGTGTCCTGCATCTTCTCCTTGTTCCGCTCCTCCTTAACTTGACCCTTTTGCTTCTGTAGCTCCTTCAGGGCTTGCTCCTGCTGTTGGAGCTTCTGGTCAGGTTTGGCGACCTCCTGCTCCAGCAAGCTCCGGCCTGATTTCAAGTCCTGTGTCTGGGACTCCAAGCCTGACTGATGGGTTCGATTATCAGCCAGCTCCTCCTGAGCCATGCTCAGTTTCTGCTCTGATGCCTTGAGCTCTTACTGGGGGCAGAAACCTCAGAGTCTTTTCCGTACACGTCACATTGAAGTCCATTGATGTTTTCCTTGCTTTGCTCCACGGCCTTCTGCAGCTCTGCTGTTCGGCTCTTCTCAGAGGTCAGCTCCTGGCCGGGCCCCGACACCTGTGCCTTCAGCTTATTTTCTCCTGGTGCCTTTGTCCATTCTGAGGTGCCTCCTGACCTCAGTTACTCCTCCTGTCTCTGGCATGCCCTTTTTGCTGCCCGATCATCCATGTTGGTCCGTCACTGTCCTGCACAGTTTTAATGCAGAGTTGTTAAGGTCAGCATTCTTTTGCTCGGCCTCACTTCTCAACCGGGCTTAATGGGCGTCTCGTCACAGCTCTGTCAGCTGAAGCTGTCTGGAAATCTCCCCCGTGTAGTGAAACGGGCCTTGGATTTGACGCTCTCCGTCTCTGCTGCATGAGATCGTTTTCCTGCAGCAGTGTTGACATTTTCAGGTTGTTGTTGTGGATCCAGCTGCTGTAGCATTTGGTCAGGGTCACATCAAAGATGGTAGAGGAGTGAGCAAAGATGGTAGAGGGGAGAGCAGGAGTCCAGGTCAGCCTCGGCTTTCCGGGCCGACAAAGCAGCCTGTAATCAAGCATAAAGAGAAAAAACAAAACAAAAACAAAACAAAAACAGACGAACAGGAAAATGATGTTGTGTTGGCTGTGTTATTCAGAGAGGGGAGAAACAACGGGGCCACACAATAAATTGTGTGTCAAAGATTTAGATGTTGGATTGGTGTTTGCTATGGGTGAGGTTGGACCAGCCTTAATCAGTGTCTGAAACATCAGCCTTGTTGGAATCAAAGTTGAAATAGTTGTTTCTTGTATTTGCTTTGTGATACTTAGAATTAATGTCTAATAGAAAAATTATTTAACCCTTATGTAGTACTGTAGTGCTGATTGTCCACAAAGATGAAGCAGGCACAAAACTGCTAGACACACTCTTTATTATCAAGTAGGTGTGTACATGATAGTGGGGAAAACGCGGCTCTGGAGCTGCACAGAGTATAAAGGAGGTGAGATTTTGTTTATTCAGCATCAATGCTGGTGTTGATTCTGTTCATGCTGTGGGGTTCCTTTTGCAAAAGTTTGTTCAGTAAATCTCAAGACAGTTTGACAGTCTCAGTGTTCAGTTTATTTTTCCACCACATGTTAGTCCAAGTTTACACGGCACAATGGTTAGCACTGTTGTCTCACAGCAAGAGTGTCCTGTGTTTGAATCCACAGGCCAGTTGCACCCTTTCTGTATAGCTTGCAGGCTCTCCCCTGTGGCTTCCTCTCACTGTTATGTGACGGCTGTGTGCAGGCAGGAGAAGGACCCAAAGTGCAGACTCTGGAGACAGAAAGTAACTCAAAACAGCTTTAATGCTGAACTCAAAAGGGTAACAATCTAAGAATACAAAATACACCTACGCAGACAAAACACACAGCAAGATAAAGGTAGATCACAACAATGACAAACTGAAACACAGGGCTTAAATACATAGAGGGAGCAATCAGGGAATGGACAACAGGAGGGAAACACGGCTGGGGCAAATCAGAACTGACAAGACAAGGAAGCGTAAACTGAACACACTGAGATAAGACGGAGACCTTCAAAGTAAAACAGGAAACACATAACACAGACTGAACAAAGACACAGACTCACATGCAGGCACTGCAACAGAGGGAACAGAGACGTGGGACCAGGGCAGACACAGACACTGACTGGACACGGGGATATAGTGGACAGGGGAGACAGCAACTAAGGATTACACAGAGACAAACCATAAGACATGACTCTAACAAAAACCCAAAGACTAGAAATTATAAACAATATAATAAACTCAAAAACCCTGGGTCAACGACCCAGGCATCCTAACACTCACAGTTGTTACTGGTTACTGTGTTTGTGAATGTGAGCGTGAACAGTCGTGTCTCTAAGCCCTGCAACAGACTGTCAACCTGTTCACTCTGACTTTTAGCCATAGTGCCGAATTTGATGGATGGATGTAAAACCAAACTCTTTTTTTTTTTTTCCCCCCCCTCGTGGCATTTTCACGAGCACTATCATTTTAAGCCATCTATATACTATTTAGTTGTGACTTTCACATTGTGTTGCTGCCATGTTTTAACAAAACAAGATTTAACGTGTTTAGGTTACTTCTGTATATGCTGAAAGCCAACAATCCAGAAAGAAATTTCCATGTAAAGCAGTTTTGTGTATTTTCTGCTTCATCTTTGTGGTTTTTATTTTGTGACCTCTGGGAAATCGTAAATAATGGTGATTCAGAATTCAACCCTGTCAAGTGAAATATTTCCTACATGATCAGGAGCCCTTGTGATGTTTAACAGTGAAGGACTAAAAGTACAGTAGATGAGTAATACTATAAATTAGACCTTTCTTATTTATCTTATGAAGCTAGAAAAGCTGTGCCTTGTGATTATCAGTCAGTAAAACTGAGCTTCACCAACTATAAATTCCAAGTGAACTGATTGTAGAAAGGCTGTGATGGTGTCTTTCAAGTGAAATTTCTTGTAATGTAGGATCTGTATTTCTTGTACTGTCCTCTGAGCAGGTTGTTCAGTAATATTATTGCAGTTTGCTATCTGCTGTCTAATTTCAAGTGGGACTTGAAACGATCAATATTTGAGTAGGAAATCCTGTGTTTAGGACATCAAAGACTGTTAGTCCAGAGTCAAGATTTGCTGCTTTCTGTCTGCAGTCTTGAAATGTGCAGAGACAAAATAAAGACTATAAACTTCCCTGAGAAAGGGAAAGAGAGCTGTGAGTTTTTATTAAGGGATGTAGATATAATTTGTATAATTTCAACCGTTTTCTTTATTTTTGCTGATCTATGGATGAACAGTCTGGTTTCATCCGGCTCGATATAAGTGCTGTTGGATCACAACAGACTTGGCGAGTGGACAAAAGACTGAACTTTCCAACTAACAATCAAAAGCCTTGTGGTGCACTCTAACATCCACCTTTATGACTGCAACGGCATGGCTCGCTGATGTATTAAGTGCTTAAAGACTTCTTTAATCAAGTGTTTTAATAAATGGAGCCTATAAAAGCTGAAATTGTGTCTTGTTTAAGGGTGTCATTGTTGATAAGTTGGAACCGCATATTCCCATAAGCTGTAGTAAGGAATGCTGCAAAGCAACCATAAAAAGCCTTAAGAGGAACGTTAAACACCTATAGGTTTGTTCTTGTAAAGACTTTGGAATTTAAATGATCCAAACAATTGTTGGACCTTTGGCTTTGGTGTAAACATTAGATATTGTTCAGGTCCATTTTCCTTGTTTTACCCTTTTTGCACCTGTTCAGTGTTTAAGGTGAATTAACCTCTTGATTGGATTTTATGATGACATGATACTGGTCATTCACACTTCTGGCTCTGCTGGCAACCAACACGTAGTAGCTGTGTCCAAACCTCGTTTTGACTGGATAAAAACTGCCAGAGTAAAACTGTTTTCACGTAAATATTATTTGTGCTAGTCACACCAAAACAATATGAAAGTTTGTAGGTTAAAGAAAAACTAATGTCTGAGACTGATGTTTGAATTTTAACAGGAGGCGATGTAAGGTAAAGCCTATAAAACATCCACAGCAAACTCGTAGAAATGGCTTAATTATTAACCTGTTTTGTATCTTACCACAGCAGTACAGTCAAGTGACAGGGAGACCTCATTATGTCATCTTTAATTGCTCCAGGATTTATAAGACAAAAGTGAAAAACAACATGAATATGATGTTTCCATGACAGAATCTGGGATCATGAGGTCCAGAGGGCTACCAAAGAGCTGCGGAAGCCTCGACTCACCGGTGTCATTGTTAAGTGTTACTGGAAAGCATATGCAGTCCTGGGGATCTTTACACTAATTGAGGTCAGTGGTGTGTTCATTACAATTTAAAAATGAAAAGAACTAAACTTAAAGCAGTGGAGATGTTGATCAGAATCATTAATCAATGCTGTGTTTACTGTGTATTGACAGTCACTGTTCTTCATCTGTTCTTCATTTCAGGAGATCATTAAAGTCGTCCAGCCAATCTTATTGGGGAAGATTATTGAATACTTTGAGAGTTATGACCCAAATAACACAAGAGCTTTTCATGAGACCTTGGGCTATGCAGCTGGATTGTCTCTCTGCACCATTGGCCTGGCATTGATGCATCACCTCTACTTTTACTATGTGCAGAGGATAGGCATGAAAATCAGAGTGGCCATGTGTCACATGATTTATAAGAAGGTGAGCAGGAGTCCATGACCTTGATAAAGGAAAAACCCTTTCTTTTCTAGTTGTTACTGAACTCTATTTAGATTGCATGCGAGGACTGCTAAAGGCCGTACCTGCATTCTTGTGCTTGTATCACCTTGCCAAGTTCTGTCATGTAATACTTTAAGAACTCTGTGGATAGATGTGTGTTTGAGGTGGAGGAATGTTGCTTCACGGATAATCTTTGTTTAAGGCTCTGCATCTGAGCAGTTCAGCCATGGGGAAGACCACCACAGGCCAGATCGTCAACCTGCTCTCCAATGATGTCAACAAGTTTGATGAAGTATGTGAAATTTACATTTTTTAGCAAATAAAAAGCAAAGACTTGAGACTAGTTGCTAAGTAATAATATTTGCTTTAACCCTTGGATGCAACAATATTTTAACTATAGCTAAACCTCATTTCCAGTGGCACCTTCTAGCACTTAAGCTTCATTTAACTACAGAGACATGTAAGCAGAATGCAACTTTACTGCTATGCAACTACTAATTTTAAAGATGCAGTTGTATTGAATTTATTTTGGATTTTCTTTAATCCACTCAGGGTTAAATGCATGCATAAAGACTCAAACATACACACCCACTAATTCATCTTTTTTTATGTGTGTCACATCAGACTGTTCTGATTCTACTCACTCAGACAAACTCTGGCAAATCTCTCCTAGCGTGAGGTTCAGGCTTAATTACACTCTTGGTACCAAATCCAGTTTCCCTCATTGGAATGTTGAGTTTCCTTTTAATCAGTGTGGGCAGAGACTGCTGTGAAAATGCCAGCTTCTTGGGGGTATTTTGTTCCTTGGCAGCTGGATGTTAATTACACCATGTCATGCTTTCACTGATCTTCATAAAGTCTTTTGAAAGTAGCCATTCCTAAATGGCGGAATTCCCATGCTTCCTTAAAAGATGTATTGCTGTTAAAGTAATATTGCAACTTATTCCAGATATTTTGCTCTGAATAGGTGACGATCTTTCTGCACTTCCTGTGGGTGGGACCGCTCCAGGCAGCTGCAGTCGTTGGGCTGCTGTGGAACGAGATCGGTCCTTCATGCTTGGGAGGCATAGGGGTCCTCTTGATTCTGATGCCTGTCCAAAGCATGTTCGGAAGACTTTTCTCCAAATTCAGGTAAACCCACAAATGCTCATTCAGTCTTAGATCCCTGAAACTGAGCTGAACTCTGATTTAGCATAACAGAAATGTGTATCTTTGTGGAACTGTAGCAAGGAACTATTGTTTTAGTCTAAAACTCCTATGATTGGTCTGATTTTATTTCAGTATTTTTGGCTAAATTCCCCCCAAAAGAAAAAGGTCTTTTACAGACTTGGTGACGAAAAACATTTTAAGGAATAATTCTGATGGAACTGATGAACATTGATGTTGCATGTTAGATGTTTGGATAGGTTTGTTCAATCGTGAGTTTTCTATTTTGTTTACAGAAGTAAGACTGCTACTCTGACGGACAGCAGAATCCGCACAATGAATGAAGTGGTGTCTGGAATGAGGATCATTAAGATGTACGCTTGGGAGAAGCCCTTCGCTGCTCTGGTCTCTGAGGTCAGAAGGTAAAAAGATGATGATGATTATTATTATTAATTCTGAGTCTCAAGAAATGCAAACTTAACTTTGCTCTTTTTTCCAGAACATTATGCAATTAATTTTAAAATGTGCAGATCTGGTTTTGGAGCACATCCTGACCTTCATCAACTGTGATAGTTGATGAAGGGTGTTACTCAAAGCTCTGACTTTGAAAATGAACCAAGAAGAAAATGCTTATCTTACCAAACCACTGGCTTAATTAGACACATGTGTCTGGGGCGGGAGTAAGAATGTAAATAAAGGAAAAAGAGGCAGTTTTCTGAGAGAATGTTGTAGTGTACGGTAACAGGGGAGAAACCAGTCCAGCTTTTTCCAGTTTGGATACAATACTGATAGCTGGTACTGGTGCTGATTATTGCTGCTTTATTGCTAATCTGCATTCCTCAGTAAGAGAAGGAGCGTGAACATCATTCTTTTACTCTGGATGGCATTACCTTGGCCTCCAGTAACACTGTGAGGAACCTTGGAGTCACTTTTGACCAGGATATGTCCTTCAACTCGCATATTAAACAAATATGTAGGACTACTTTCTTTCATTTGTGCAACATTTAAAAAATGTTGCACAAATCTCTTATTTTCTTTTCTAAATGTACCTGTATATTGTTCACATGTTGAAACAAATTATCAATCAATCAATCAAACATCTCTAAAATTAGACGCATCCTGTCTTAGAGTGACGCTGAAAAACTAGTTCATTACTTCTAGGCTGGACAACAGTTTGGAGTCTGGGTGTTTATTATCTATGACAACACTGCATATAGATGCATTTTTCTGTTTTATCGCTAACATTTGAATGTTAGAAAGTAATGTATGTTTTTTTTTTGTGAAGGGCTAAGGAATAAGTAACATTGGTCACATTTCATTGTTGGTGTTCTGTGTCTAGAAAGGAGATCTCCAAGATCATGAAGAGCTCCTACCTGCGAGGTCTCAACATGGCTTCATTTTTCTGCGCCAGCAAGCTCATTCTCTTTGTCACATTCGCCATCTATGTCCTCCTGGGAAATACCATCTCAGCCAGCCGTGTATTCGTGACGGTGTCTCTCTACAGTGCGGTGCGACTTACGGTGACGCTCTTCTTCCCTAGTGCTATTGAAAAGCTGTTTGAGAGCCGTGTCAGCGTCCGCAGGATTCAGGTACACTGCATTGGTGCTATTTTCCGACTTCACTGAAAGACTTCACTAAAAATCAGTCGAGTCAGCAGACCTTGTAACTAGGGCTGGGCGATATATCGAGTTTTTAAAAAAATATCGATATATTTTCATACGAGATATACGATGTGACAATATCGTTTATATCGATATAGTCTATGTTATGTTATAATTATACTTGTGGAGCCGCAGGTTTGCCTCTCTTTCGTCCACTTTTGTCTCTACGCAACATTACTCGGCCTCGCCTCTCCTTCACTGAACACAACTCCCCCTCCCCCATAGCTTCACCTGCAGGCAATGACAAGATGAAAGCGGAAAATCTCCGTTAGCGAGTTACCGCGGATCGCCCCGTGTGTGGGGCTGGACGGTGTCAACGTGTTAGCGAGCTAACCGCGCTAACGAGCTAATCTGTCAAATGTTTTCATATGACTTTGCTAAGCTACGGAGCTGCACCGCTTGATGGATTGTCGGAGGATTACGGCTACCGAGGAGGAGCCTCGCGGAGTGATACGTACCGTGTGTGTATAAGGACCACAAATGGCACCTGTTCAGAGACGTGGTGCAGCTGTGAAATCTGTCTTTGTTATTATGCTCAGCGTCTATTAATTTACATTTTGACTGCACAATTGTGAGCTTTTTGTTATGCACAAAAACAACATTTTCTTTTATTTATGGACCATGATTATTTAATAAATGCTGATAATTTATTTTTGAGTAATTTCTTCATGTACATCTACGCTGTATGTAAATAAAAGTGCCTGTGTGACATCTGGGACACAGTGTGACTAGAACTCTCTTTTTGTTCTTAACTTAAAACTTAAAACTTTAAAAAAAATATCGAGATATATATCTTATATCGCCATCCAGCTAAAAAATATCAAGATATGAATTTTGGGTCATATCGCCCAGCCCTACTTGTAACAGTAAGGTCTGTTGACTTGTTGGAGACGTGCCCAGTACAGTTTCAGTGCAGGTTTAGAATCAGAATACTTTATTGATCCCTAGGGGAAATTATTTTTTGTTACAGTGCTCCATTATAAACAAACATTAACAAAGACAGACAATACACTAACTAAGAATAGCACAATATATACAGGCATATATATACATAAAAGTCACTTATTAATAAATAGCTGAAAAAGAGCATGTGCAAGAAGGGTGTAGCTGTTGCAGTAAACAGTGTGTTAAGTGGATGAGGTGTACAGGGAGATGGCCACAGGCAGGAATGATTTCCTGTGTCATTCAGTGGTGCTTTTTGGTAATCTCAGTCTCTCACTGAACGTGCTCGTGTGTTTAAAGTCATTGTCTCTCGCCATGCAGCTTTTGAACAGTTAAAGCCAGCAGAATGTAGCAGTGCTTCTGAAAGTCTGGTTCTGCTTTCAATGAACAGACTCATAAAAGCAGATAAAGGCTTTAGTATTTGCTCATTACATTACTCCTTTAATGTTCAGTCCGGGACTGCTGTTCTCACACAGCATCATCTCAATGGTTCATCTGTGTAAAACAAAGTTATTCCTCATTTGAAATTTTCTGCCCCTAAACGCGAGTTCAGATTTAAATGGAATTTTCATTGGCATCACTGTCAGTTGTATAATATTACAAATAATTTACCAGATCACTGTAGTAAAAGGCTACTCTTTAAACATGTGGCACCTTGGTGCTGTTGTGTAACACTGCATTGGGAAATGATCATGGGAGCGATTTGACTGTCATGGCTGTGTTAGATCTCATCACTATTGCACTTCTCTCTTTCTGTGGTAAAGGAGTTCTTGACACTGGATGAGATCAGGAAAAACACAGTTGCTCTGCCGCAGGATGAGAAGGATGCTGCTGTGGAGATTCAGGATCTGACTTGCTACTGGGACAAGGTTGGATACATGTCACTTGCTGCTCTAACCAATCAGAAGACCTCAATTTAACTGAGTGCACACTTGCCCTTTGGCTACACTTTGTTTTGTTCATAGTAACTCTAAACAGCAGACTTTTAAAAAGTTTTTTCTGATGTAAGATTTTTATTCTCTTTGCAGAGTTTGGATGCTGTATCTCTCCAGAGCATCTCACTCACACTCAGCTCGAATCAGCTGTTGGCTGTAATTGGACCGGTGGGAGCTGGAAAGGTAAGACATCTACTCGTGTTGCTGTGTAATCTATTTTCTTTGTCTTACTCATGCCATACTAGAGATGGACCGATCCGATATTACGTATCGGTATCGGTCCGATACTGACCTAAATGACTGGATCGGATATCGGAGAAAAATAAAAAATGTAATCCGATCCATTAAATATCACGAAAGCACCTCACAAAACTTGCAACACGCCGTAACTCACCTCAGAAAGTTAGCATGTCGGAGCAGTATGCATCACGTGATAGAGCGGCTGGGGACCTGTGGTCTGGATAGCATTTGGAGCTTCGCTAGCAACCTGGCATTTCATCTCCGACAAAGTTATCCCCGAGAGAAGTAAAGCAAGTGTGTAAGTCCATCTCTGAATGTTTGTAAAGCATTCCTGCGTTAAGCTTAACGAGCGACTGCCTCTCGCTCTCCGGCTGCTACTTCAATCGTGAAACTGCTTAAATGATCAGCTGATCGGCTTTTCTGTCGCGAGTCCGTCTTTGTTTTTGGCCCACTTTGCACCAGAAAGAGGAAACCAGCGGCTGAACAACAGCAGCACGTTTAAGCTTGATAAGCTGTTGTTAGAATTTATTTAATATTACTTTCTACACCAGGATCTTTTTCTATGTAGCTGACGCTGGTAACTGTGCAGGGGCGGATCTAGCAAAGTTTAGCCAGGGGGGCCGATAGGGCATTAACAGGGAAAAGGGGGCACAAAGACATACTTTTCTTTCTTATTCTCATTTAAAATGTCTAGCTTTTAATAAATAATTATCTGACACCCAAAGTTTTAATTTGATGTAAAATGAATAGAAGTCAATTACTGTATATAGTGACTATTAAGTCTAATATATATACCCTAGTAAGCTATAGTACTTTTTCCTTTGGGAAGGTACCATCTGTGCAGTCTGCAATTTTGTTGAAGAAAGATGTTGAATCTATTTAATATTTCTTGAAAAATAATTGATTTCTGTGCATTTTTTTTCACACTGCATCAAATTAAGGTTGATTACGTCGATTAAGCATCATGAGGTGGAGCGTGAGGGGTGGTTCCCTATTTTTTATTTATTTATTTTTGTTGTTGCTGGGAGTTGGAACCCTATTAGTTAGGTTGCTTAATATTTACGCTAAGTACTCTTTAAAATACCAGAATAGGGAGGATGGTGTAGGTCTAAGTTTATTAGATTGATCAGTATTGCTGAACTATGAAATATTTTTTTTGTATACAGGTATAACAGAATAGCTTTAGTGTAGTTGTTGTTTTAAACTTGAGTATGAACTTGCAGACTTGCAAAATGCAGCAAGATATTTTAAAAAACAGTTTTGTTGATTAAAAAACACTATATCGGATTCATATCGGTATCGGCAGATATCCAAATTTATGATATCGGTATCGGTATCGGACATAAAAAAGTGGTATCGTGCCATCTCTATGCCATACGTGCTGTTATATAAAGCACTTTGAGTACTCAAAGTAGAAAAACGCTATATAAAAACCAGTCCATTTACCGCATCTGTGCTTTACCTTCTACCATCACTATCAGTCATCCCTGCTGAGCTCCATCCTGGGCGAACTTCCAGCTGAAAAAGGGGTGCTGAGAGTCAAAGGACAGTTGACCTACGCAGCCCAGCAGCCATGGGTCTTCCCTGGAACAATTCGCAGCAACATCCTTTTTGGAAAAGAGCTGAACCCCCAGAAGTACGAGAGAGTCATCAGAGCCTGTGCTCTAAAGAGGGTGAGAGATTTGCATTTGCAGTTCACAAAGTACTCAATCATTGTTATGTGCATGATTGAGCCTTTAGAAACAGAGAAAAGGGTGATGAATAACTCCAAAGTTGCACTGGATCTTGTTTTGTTGTTTTGTTTTTTTTCAGTGAAATCAGGTCCCGAAGCAACTACACTTTCCTCTGTTTGAGGAGTCTAATACTAATTCAATGTGAAAACACATTTGATGACTTTACTTTGTCAAAAGCAGCGTTGGTATGCATCACCTGTGCCAGCGTGTGTCACGCCCTTTCTCTTGCACCGACTCTGTTCCTGTGTGGTGCTGCTAGTACGTTCCCTCTTCATTGTCAGGAGCAGAGATGGGCAGTAACATGTTACTGTAATCAGATTACCTTTTTCAAGTAACAAGTAATGTAACGGATTACTATTGCAAAACCGGTAATTAGATTACCGTTGTTTAAATATTAAACAAATTTCTTCCAGTCAGAGAATGTTGCATATAATTAAATTTTTGCTTGATGCATAAAGTTAGAAGATTAAAACTAATAAAACAAGTTTAAAAAAGATACTTTTCCATTTGATTACATTTTGTATGATGGATTATGCAGAAAAAGTAGAATTGGGCTGAAAGATCTATCGCTTTATCAGGTTTTTTTCAGGTTGAAAATCGTGTTTTTAAAAATTAACTAAGTACCTAAGTAATTAATTACTTTTGAAAATAAGTAATCGGTAAAGTAACGGGATTACCTTTTTGGGGAAGTAATCAGTAATTAGTTACTGATTACTTTTTTCAAGTAACTTGACCAACACTGGTCAGGGGTATGAAAATACTTTGGTGTCATGTTTGTTGGAAAGGGAGGATTTGTGTTTCAGGATTAGTGAAACTTCACCCAGTCTGTTGATCACGAAGGTCTCAATAAATGAGATGGGACCTGTGTTTGTTTGACTCTGTGATACTGCAGAATAATGAGACAGGAAAAGTTTTCTAAGCTTTATTAGACAGATGACTTCCTGTGTCAGCAGCAGCGTTTTTCTTAATGTTCCTTAAAAGAAACCAGCTGCTGTCACCTTTATGTGAGTCTTAACAGGCTGCTTTTGGCTGTATAACAATATGGTTTCAGGGTTTACTGGGGTTGAAAAGCAAGATTTAGCTGCAGGTTGATCACATAAATTCACTCGATCTGCTGTGTTATAACAACTTCCTTGGCAGAGGTAATATTTTTGGTAGTGTTTACGGACAGAGTGACGCACATGCTAACACATAGTTCAAAGTTTTGAGTGAATACTGAGTGGGGTCATCTTTTTCATGTGCAGGCTATATCCTCACAGTTAAACTGGGCTTGATTGGAGTCAGTTTGGCAATAGCACTCTGATGGCAGAATGTTGTCGTCTCTCTGCAGTCAGTCAGAAAATTTGCCTACTGTTAAGTGAGCTGGGACTTCTTGTTCCTAGTAATCCTAGAGTATTTTCCTTCCATCCAGGATCTTCTCATTATCCAGATAAAATATGGTGTCAGTGTATCACCAAACCCAAGGTCACCAATCTGCTGAGAAAGATGGCAACATAGATTTTTGGATGAGTGAGTGTGTAGACTGTAGACAGTCTAGAAACAAGCTGACTTGGTTCTGTTCATAAAGCTACTGAAAATAATGAGTCATAGATGGCAGCACTACTTTTTCTTACTATATGCTAATTGTAAGTGAATGGTACCGAGTGACTCGACTGCAGAGGTCTGAGTGCAGAGAGGATTGAGAGTCCAACTTTCGTCCTGTTGTATTCGTCTCAGCATTTCTCATCTTTGTTTTTATGATCACTTATTGCTTACTTTTATGTAGTTTTACAACAAGATTTGCATGTCTGCACTTTTGCAAATGACTGATATAACGGCTGCACTGCAGTGAGCCCTTGTTAATCTGCCTGCAGCAGAGGTTTCACATGCTGTGCTCAGTAGATGAGTTACTTGTGAGTCATGGTACTGTGCGCAATAAACAAAGTAAAACAAAAACAAATTCTGCTCTGACAAGAGCATCTTATCTAATCTGTGACTTGTAAAGGGCTAGAAATGATTTGATAGTCTCATGAATAGCTTTGTCATCAAGATGCTCAGTCACTCAATGTTCTGACTTAGTCATTGTGAAAGGTTAGGTATTTTACATTAGCGGGGTTACTGTTTAAACTGTTTGCTTTGTTTTCTTCTCATTTATACACACACTTGTACATTTGTATAAAACAAACGGGGCTAGTGTCGCTGTGTCATTCATCTTTGCACAAAGGTTGGGTGGCATTTTTATCATGGAGTCAGCATATTATTGAATATCAAAAGGAATATTAATAATAATATTAAGGGTTTTTTTGTTTTTCAAATTGCAGTTGTGCCTTTGTGCTGGTAATTGTTGTACTCTGCAGCAACAACAAAGCCATAATAAGACAGGGCTGTCTTATTATGAAACTCCAGGCCTCAAGGGCCGGTGTCCTGCAGGTTTTAGATATCACCCTGGGTCTACACACCTGAATCGAACAACTAGTTCATTACCAGGCCTCTGGATAACTTCAAGACATGTTGAGGAGGTAATTTAGTCATTGAAATTAGCTGTGTTGGATCAAGTAAACATCTAAAACCTGCAGGACACCGGCCCTCGAGGCCTGGAGTTGGACACCCCTGCAATAATACATGCTCTTCTTCCCATGGTACTGTATAGTGCAGTAATAAAACTCTGCTGCCCATACATCCAGGATCTGGAGCTACTCCCAGATGGAGACCAGACACTGATTGGGGACAGAGGAGCTACACTCAGCGGAGGACAGAAAGCGCGTGTCAACCTGGCCAGGTAGTTTGACAGAGAACCAGACTGCTTTATTGTGTTCACCCAGATATTCATGACTGCTGTTAGGTTGCACATTAGTTTTTGTTTTGCTAGTAGCAGTAAATGATACACATGAAATGTCAGCATAGATTTCCCTTTAGGCAGAAAAACTTTAAAGGAACAGGAATGGACAGGTTTTAAAGGAAGGTGCAGCAGACTGTTTCCTGGCAACACCTAAGATGGTATTGACACAGTAAATGCATGCACGAATGGATCGCGTTCTTTTAGTCGTCTTGAATTAAAGCACTCCGTGAGCCAAAAGTAATGATAATCAAAAAACAACAGAAGACCTTCTCACTTTTAGATGACGGTAAAAAGACATCTCATTGTTGCTATGAAGCCTGATGCTGCAGCTACTGTAAAAAAGGGATTCATGCTTTTGATTTCAGGGCTGTGTATCAGGATGCAGACATCTATATTCTGGATGACCCACTCAGTGCTGTGGATGCAGAGGTGGGGCGGCACCTCTTTGAGCAGTGAGTGACTCAGTTAAAATCATTTCAGCATTTATGACTCAATCTGTCTGCAAAGAATGTGTGGTTGTTTTTGATGCACACATTTACAATAATGTGCAAAAGTCTTGCACAAGACTGGACAAGACTGGATATTTAGCTTCCATGGAGCCAGACTAAAGAGTAGTTCTGCAGGCTTTCTGGACGTTTTCTAAGTTTTCTTTGAGTGTTCTTTTGTGTCTACACATGATTATTTGGCAAAGAACAAAAAAACTTCAGGCAACCCTTGCTTTAAGAAGTGGCTTGGAATGGCTATATTGTTTAATCAAAATTCTGCAAAACAGGTTTCTGTCCTTGCTATTCATCCTTCTGTTAGCAGTCACATCACAGGTCAGGGGTGGGGTTAAGCCCCTTACTGGAAGAATACATCAAAGCTGGAAATCGTTCAGTGTCTCCTCCCCAGCAGGAGAAAGTTTCTATTCTTGTGCATGATGTAACACATGCACTTGTGTTTTTGGCTTTTGGCAGAAGTTTTAACCTGAGCGATGGATGTTTAGCAGTGCACCATTGTTTAATGTTGTTTTTATAGCTTTAGCACTGGACACAGTGCTTTGAAACAAAAATACATCAGAAGTGAAAACTGACAAAAGCTTTGCATGTGTTGGGCTAAGCCAGGAAGGGGTGCGGGACTACCAGTGTCAGGCAGACAATTGAACTTGACCCCAAACTTCCTGTTACACTCTTCCTCTTAGATAACATACAAACTTTTTAACTGTACTAAGGAAGGAGAAAATCCTTTGACAGTGTTTGACGTTTTTATGTGAAACTGAAACAAACTGGAATGAGAGGAAATGTTTTTCTTGTATCAGATGCATCTGTGGCTTGCTGAAGAACAAGCTTCGCATCCTGGTCACCCATCAGCTTCAGTACCTGAAGGCAGCTAACCAGATTGTTGTCCTGAAAGAGGTTAGTGCAGATGAAATCATCCCTGTGTACCAAACTTGTATCTGAGCACTGTGTTTACCTTCAGCTATTACATTTCAGCGCAAAAGACATGCTGTGGAATAGAGCCAGAGATTAGTAACAAGTGTGATT
Source organism: Aulonocara stuartgranti (assembly GCF_965226115.1). Lineage (NCBI taxonomy): Eukaryota > Metazoa > Chordata > Actinopteri > Cichliformes > Cichlidae > Aulonocara > Aulonocara stuartgranti. The sequence continues at coordinate 32,855,428 of NC_138958.1, forward strand.
CGGTGCAAAGAGGTCTATTAACACATAGTGAGTGAGAAAGGTGACTAAAGAGAAATACTTAATGCATCATGGGAATCCTTAAGCAACCTATGTCTATTGCAGCATAACTAAGGGAGGATTCAGCGTCACCTGGTCCAGCCCTAACTATATGCTTTAGCAAAAAGGAAAGTTTTAAGCCTAATCTTAAGAGTAGAGATAGTGTCTGTCTCCCGAATCCAAACTGGAAGCTGGTTCCACAGAAGAGGGGCCTGAAAACTGAAGGCTCTGCCTCCCATTCTACTTTTAAATACTCTAGGAACAACAAGTAGGCCTGCAGTGTGACAGTGAAGTGCTCTAATGGGGTGATACTACAAGGTCATTAAGATAAGATGGGGCCTTGTATGTGAGGAGCAGTATTTTGAATTCAATTCTGGATAAAAGATTATTTCAGATTAATAAAAGGATTCATCTGAAATAATCACTATACTGCAAACACTGTGGATCAGCCTTGAATAGTCTTATAGAAGATTGCTCTGAACTTTTGTTTCTGAGTGTTCTCTGGTACCACCTTCAGGTCAGTTATCAGCTTTGCACACAAGATATTAGATCAGGGGTGTCAAACTCATTTTAGTTCAGGGGCCACATGGAGAAAAGTCTATTCTCAAGTGGGCCGTACTGGTAAAATCATTGTGTGTGTATATATAACTTAAAAACAACAACTTCAGATTGTTTTCTTTGTTTTAATACGATCAACATAAAAATAAAGCTAGAGCCTGTGGACCGTATGTTCAAAATAGTACAGGCACAACATAGCTATTAATCATAAAACATCTCAAGTTATTTGAAAATTCTGAGGACAAAGAACACACAAACACACAGTGCCTCAGTGATTCACAGAACTGATTCACAGATCACAGAACTATATCAGGGTGTCACTTCGCAGGCAGCAACGTAGATAAAAATAATGAAATCCTGTTCCCCAAACAAGTACAAGAACCACAGAATAGGTTAAATTTATAAATCAAATATAATCAATTAGAAACAGTCTCACATCAACATAAAAATATATAAACATAAAGCTGGAGCCTGAGGACAGTGTGTCCAAAAGCACAATATAGCTATTAATTACAAAACACCTCAAGTTATTTGAAAATTCTGAGGACAAAGAACACAGTGATTCACAGAAGTAAATCACAGATCACAGAAATACATCAGGGTGTCTCATGCAGCACTTTCAGTGGGGTTACATAGTTTATTTGACTTCTGATACCTGGCATCTTTTTGCTTTCACCAACTCATCAATATCAGGCTTCACATCCTGAGTGGCAGCTAACTTTAGGATGTGATTCAAGTGCCTGTGCGTGAGCCTTGAGCGCAGTTTTGTTTTATTTACGCTCATTACAGAGAAAACTTGCTCACAAAGATACGTGGTTCCGAACATGCACAACAGTTTTGCAGCGAGGGCTGTCAAGTTGGGGTAACCTGGCAAGAGATTCTGATAGAATGTGTTCAAGCCAACTGCGGCAAATTTGCCCTTCAAATCCGAGTCACACTGCAAGTCTATTATTTCAAGTTGGATCCTGACGGGCAGATCAAAGGGATTCACGGTGAACGGCGAGCAAAAAACTTTGAAGTCGTTCTCCAGTTCACCAAAAATCTGAAATCGTTGCTCAAACTCTAGTAACAGTCCCGTTATTTTATCTTTAAACCGCTTCATATCTGCCACATCTGTTCCGTTATTTGAGGTTAAGGATGTTATTTGACTGGAGGCATAACTCACAGACACACGAGACGCGCCATTACTCCAATGAGTGTCCTTTATTATTTTTCATCCCCCCCCACAACAACAACCCAGCAGAAACGTTCCTACCACTTAACATTTACCTGATACTACATCCCCCCCTACTAAATAGGATGTGATGCTGGAATATAACCAAGAAAACAGATTAGACCCGCACGCTTTAAAGTATACTATTACTATGTCCTTGTGCTTTATCTGGTAACAGCTTGTTTACTGAACTCGCTTGGTTTCAAACCAGACTACTCAGAATGTCCAAAAATAAACTCTCAAAGTATACAACTCTGAACACTAAGCATAAGTGCACATTTCTGAACTATTCGGTGCAGCTACAAACAACATGTTTAAACAGTGCAACCATTTGCTTTATTTCTCATTGTCTCTATGAGGGATGGGGTAGACTACCCAGCCCTCAGCCTGAGTGTGGGGATTATTCTGCCCCATTGCTCACTCAGTTCCAAGCCCTATGAGCAAACATAGTCTTTTAGGTATGCTGGAGGCCTCCTAGACCTGGGTTGGATTTGGCTCCCAGCTTCAGGAGTCTGCTGGCTGGCCTCCTGTGAGATAGTGTCGGTTCCAGACACTATCTGTGCAGCTGGAACAGAGTTCTCAGGTGAAGCCTCTGGTGGATCGCCAGAAATCTCCGGTGCCCCAGGTGTCCATGTAAGATGATAACGGTTTCTTCTCAGTGTGCCCTTTGCTGTCTCGATGATGTAGGACCTCGGTGAGCCTGCCATGGACACGACTGTCCCTCTAGTATCCATGTCTGAGAACCACACTTTGTCTCCAGGATTGAGCTGTAGCATATCATGTGCTCTGTGTCTGCGGTTGTAGTTTTGTCTTTGTTTTTGTCTGTACGATTGTTCTATAGCTTTGAGCTTGTCTGTGTCCGTACCTCTTGGATTTAGCTGTGATGGGATGACAGGAATAGTTGTCCTTATCCTTCTACCCATGAGAAGCTTCGTTGGGCTGTAGCCATTTGCCAATGGAATGGCCCGGTATGCCATAAGGGCGAGATAGGGATCGCCAGACTTTTTAAGAAGACTTTTGATGGTCCTGACTGCCCTCTCGGCCTCCCCATTGCTCTGAGGGAAGTGGGGACTGGATGTCTCATGGCTAAAACCCCATTCTTGTGCAAATCTTTTGAAGGAATCAGGCGAAAACTGAGGTCCATTATCAGAGCGAACCCGCTCTGGTATGCCATGACGTGCAAAGATTGATTTACAGTGCTCGATCACTGCCTCTGATGTTGTAGATGTCAGTTTGGCAACTTCGAAGAATCTGGAAAAGTAATCCACAATGACCAGGTACTGTTTATTCTCAATCTGGAACGGATCAGTTCCCACCATGGCCCACGGTCTTTGTGGGAACTCGGTAGGTAGCATGGTTTCTTTGTGGTTAGTCCGCTCACGGCAGCAAGTGTCACAGGTCCCAATCACTTTTATCAGCTCACTGCTCAGGCCTGGCCACCAAACAGATTGTTTAGCTCTCTCTCTGCATTTCGTTATTCCTAGGTGTCCCTCATGTAGTTTAGACAGAATGTCTGCTCTGAGTGATGTGGGAATCACTATTCTGCTCTGATAAAGAAGCAAACCATTGTGGACTGTGAGGTCACCTGAAAACGGCAGATAAGGCTGGAAAACCCTTTCAATGGAGTACTTATCTGGCCATCCTTCCACACAGAACTTCTTCAGCTGGCTTAGAATGCTGTCCTGATGTGTCTGGATTTCTCTGAGTCGTGGCTCTGTGGCTGGCAGGCTTGCTATGACGGACTCCACATACAAGTTGATTTCTTCCTCCAGCAAACCCTCAGTTGTGTCACATACAGGAGCTTTGGACAGTACATCTGCTGTTGCAATGTCTCTACCAGGAACATGAGATATGGTATAAGAGAACCTCATCAATCGCATGCGTAGATGTTGTATACGAGGTGGAAGCTCGTCCAGGCCCTTGGAGCCAAGCAACGAGACCAGAGGTTTGTGGCATGTAAGACTGCTTTCTTCCATTTGCGCAACATCTCTAAAATTAGAAATATCCTGTCTCAGAGTGACGCTGAAAAACTAGTTCATGCATTTATTACTTCCAGGCTGGACTACTGTAATTCATTATTATCAGGATGTCCAAAAAACTCGCTGAAAAGCCTTCAACTAATCCAAAATGCTGCAGCAAGAGTCCTGACAGGGACTAGAAAGAGAGAGCATATTTCTCCTGTTTTGGCTTCCCTTCATTGGCTTCCTGTTAAATCCAGAATTGAATTCAAAATCCTGCTCCTCACATACAAGGTCTTAAATAATCAGGCCCCATCTTATCTTAATGACCTTGTAGTACCATATCACCCTATTAGAGCACTTCGCTCTCGCTCTGCAGGCCTACTTGTTGTTCCTAGAGTATTTAAAAGTAGAATGGGAGGCAGAGCCTTCAGTTTTCAGGCCCCTCTTCTGTGGAACCAGCTTCCAGTTTGGATTCGGGAGACAGACACTATCTCTACTTTTAAGATTAGGCTTAAAACTTTCCTTTTTGCTAAAGCATATAGTTAGGGCTGGACCAGGTGACCCTGAATCCTCCCTTAGTTATGCTGCAATAGATGTAGGCTGCCGGGGGATTCCCATGATGCATTGAGTTTTTCCTTTCCAGTCACCTTTCTCACTCACTATGTATTAATAGACCTCTCTGCATTGAATCATATCTGTTATTAACCTCTGTCTCTCTTCCACAGCATGTCTTTATCCTGTCTTCCTTCTCTCACCCCAACCGGTCGGAGCAGATGGCCGCCCCTCCCTGAGCCTGGTTCTGCCGGAGGTTTCTTCCTGTTAAAAGGGAGTTTTTCCTTCCCACTGTCGCCAAAGTGCTTGCTCATAGGGGGTCATATGATTGTTGGGTTTTTCTCTGTATCTATGAAGCGCCTTGAGGCAACTTTTGTTGTGATTTGGCGCTATATAAATAAAATTGAATTGAAAATTGAATTGAATTGGTCTGTTTCAATGTGGAATGTCTTCCCAATTAGGAACTCTGCAAACCTCTCACAGGCCCATGTTGAAGCGAGGGCCTCCTTCTCAATTTGAGCATATCGCTGCTCAGTCGCGCTGAGAGCTTTTGAAGCGTATGCTACTGGTTTCCACCCTAGATCGGCGTGCCGCTGGAGAAGCACTGCTCCCAAGCCATACGAAGATGAATCAGCTGATACGCACGTTTCAGCATTTGGATCATACAGAGCAAACCCTGGGGGTGTTGTCAGTTCTTTTTTGATGCCATCGAAAGCCTGCTGCTGCTGTGGCCCCCATGACCACAGGTTGGCCTTCTTCAGCAGATCTCTTAGGGGGCACGTTTTTTCCGCCAGGTGAGGAAGAAACTTTCCTAGGTGATTCACCATGCCCAGGAAGCGTCTCACCTCACTTATGTTGCTGGGCTCATCCATGGAACTCACGGCATGCACCTTGTCAGGATCTGCGCTAACCCCCGATGCCTCAATGACCTGCCCCAGGAACTTTATCCTGTTCTTGTAGAACTCACACTTGTCGTTCAATGTTACTCCAGCCTCCTGCAGTCGAACCAGTGCTTTTCGAAGTCTCTCATCATGCTCTCCTTGTGACGTCCCCCAGATGAGCACATCATCCATCTGGCAGAGGACTCCTTCTAAGCCCTCAAGAATGCGTGCCATCCGTTTCTGGAAGTGTTCTGCGGCTGATGAGATTCCAAAGCACAGACGAATGTAACAATACCGACCAAAAGGTGTAATAAAGGTCGTGAGCAAAGAAGAGTCCCTGGATAAGGGAATCTGCCAAAATCATGCATTGGCATCCAGCTTTGAAAACACTTTTGCTCCTGCAAGCTGTCCTAGTGTGTGTTCTACTGAAGGGAGTGGATGCTTCTCTCTCATGACATATTTGTTTAGTTCAGTGAGATCGCTGCATATTCTCACTTTGCCTGTGCGCTTAGGAACCACCACCATAGGCGCGCACCAATCAGTGGGCTCCTCCACCTTGGAAATGACACCCTGCTGCTCCATCCTGTTCAGCTCTTCTTTAACCTTTGGTAAGAGTGGAAGGGAGATTCGCCTAGGGGTCGAGAGGGAAAACGGCTGTGCCTCTGGTTTCAGAGCAATATTGTACTCCCCCTCCATTTTGCCTAAGCCGCTGAAAAGCTTGGGGAATTCTTCTTTGACAGCGTCAATAGAGTCTAAGCTAATATGATTCACTCTAGCAACCAGCTGTAGTGCCACTGCAGCATGCCCGCTCAGCAGCGGTGTGCATAAACCCTGTACGACATAAATGTCTTCTTTGGTTTTGTGGTTGTTCTTGCTGAGAGTGGCTGTGAACATGCCTTTTACCTTCAGACGTGTTCCTCCTGGGCCCTGCAGAACCCTTTTGGGCTTATCCAATCTCCCCAACTGATGCTGTGTGTAGAAAGTCTCTGGGACTGCTGTGACATCCGCTCTGGTGTCGATTTTAAAGAGTGTGTTGTATTTGTCCACATGTATCTCTGTTACCCATGGACTCTCTTTGGTGTCCGCAGAGAGGGAACCCAAGAAAGCGACCTCATCATCTGTATCGCTGTTCTCTGAAACTGTTGCAGCATTGACTTCACACAGTTTTTTGTTTCTGCACATCCAGGCAAAATGTCCTTTTTTTCTTACAGTAATTACATGCGGCTTCCATCGCAGGGCATTGTTGAAGATTGTGACCTTTTATGTCTCCACATCTTCTGCATTGTGTCTTTTTTTTCTTTCTGTGTTTTGGCGGTTTGTTTATGTAGCGGTGTCAGCTGCTTGGGACGTGCCCCTTCTTGCCGTTTAGCATGGACGCGGTTCAGTTGTGAGTTGGTAATATCCATTTTAAAGTTAGTGCTTAGCATCTCTTGTTGCTTCTTTACAAGCTCACTTTGTCGGGCTCTGTTAAGCGCTTTCTCTAGCGTTAGTTCTGGATCCATTTGTAGCTGTTCTGACAATCGTTTGTCTTTCAGACCCACGACAAATCTGTCTCGCACCATTTTGTCATGCAAAGTCCCGTATCCACAATGTTCTGCCAGACAATGCAGTGCAGTATGGAAGTTGTCAACTGACTCACCCGTCTCTTGTTGGCGCTGGTTAAACTTCGCTCGCTCAAATATGATGTTTCTTCAGGCTACGAAGTGAGCATCCAACCTCCTTTTAACGGTCTCATAATCGCTCGCCTCTTCGGGAGTCAGGTGCAGGGATACCAATATGTCCTCTGCCTCCTCGCCCATAGTGTAGATAAGGGCGTTCACTTGATTTTCGTCCGCTTGCGTCTCCAATCCAGACGCGATGCAAAAAAAAAAAAGCTTTATCCATTTGGTCCAGTCGTCGGACCTAAAAGTGAACTTCTCCGGCGGGGTGACTTGAAACTGACTCATGACGCCACGTCTCTTTTCGCGCAGCTCCTCTATGGCCGACCTTTAACCTGGCACCGACGCCGAAACCTTTCACTTATGCCCAACTAACGTTTCCAGTTGTCTTCTGACACCATGTTCCGTTATTTGAGGTTATGGATGTTATTTGACTGGAGGCATAACTCACAGACACACGAGACGCGCCATTACTCCAATGAGTGTCCTTTATTATTTTTCATCCCCCCCCACAACAACAACCCAGCAGAAACGTTCCTACCACTTAACATTTACCTGATACTACAACATCGTGCACACATTTTTCGGACAGGGGAAGTGAGCTGCATCACCACCAGCGAGCTGCGTCTCCCACAATAACAGCTTCAACTTGAAAGAACGTATGCTGTCATAATACTGCGTGACAACTTTGTTGCGTCCTTGCAGCTGTTTGTTCAAGTTATTCAGGTGCTCTGTAACATCCACCATAAATGCAAGGTCCTGCATCCATTCTGCGGAATGAAATTCTAACACTGGTTTGCCCTTTTCTTCCATAAACTTTTCAATTTCTTCTCGTAAATCAAAGAAACGCCTCAGCACAGCACCTCGGCTCAACCATCTTACCTCAGTGTGGTATGGCAGGCCATAGATGTGGTCTTTCTCTCTGAGAAGACTGTCAAACTGACGGTGATTGAGGCTTCTGGATCGGATGAAATTAACAGTTTGGATGACCACCTTCATGACGTTATCCATTTTCAGTGACTTGTAACACAAAGCCTCCTGGTGCAAAATACAGTGAAAAGTCCAAAAATCACGTCCTCCATTTGCAGATTGCACTTTATCTCTGAACTTTTTTACAATGCCTGCTTTCTTCCCGATCATTGAGGGCGCACCATCTGTAGCCAGGCTGACAGCGCGGGACCAGTCCACCAGAGGTGTGGACTCGAGTCACATGACTTGGACTCGAGTCATTAATTTTATGACTTTAGACTTGACTTGAAAAAATGTTCTAAGACTTGTGACTTGACTTGGACTTTTACACCAATGACTTGGGACTTGAATTGGACTTGAACCGGTTTACTTGAAAAGACTTGATATTTTACCCCAAATATAAAATTTAACATGCATATTATATAGAGATTGAAAATGTGACGTCATTCACGGGTAGAACCGCAAAGGATTCTGGGAACTCGTGGCAAGCGGTACTAGCGCACGCAGGCTTTCAATTAAAATCAGTTATACAGCGATAAAAAGAAACACAAAAATGGCAAGAAGCTGTTGTATTATTAACTGCAATAGCCGGTCGCATGACAGCCACGGGAAGCCGACGGGTAAAGAGATCGGTTGTTATCGGATTACGTCGTTGAAGAGAAATTGTTCAAGCCATGTTTCCGAAGTAACAAAGACGCGACGGATGGCCTGGATTGCAGCCATTCAAAGATCAAATATAACGTCCCAGAACACTCCAGCTCACAGGTTAGTCTGCTCCAAGCATTTACACGAAGGTCAGTGTTTTTTAGTACTTAATACGTCATTTTCATAACATAATTAGTGATATAGGTTACAAGCAAGTCTGGCGCTGAACAGAAATTGTCGCGCTATGCTCCTTTATTTATTGTGCATAAATAGTGAATTGTCCTGACACAATATTGCGTTTCGCTTCTGTTATTATGGTACACTGACAAAAACATATACTTTTATTCACAGGATAAAACAGGTTTTTTGTATCACTAATTGCCCAGTACGATTACAGCATACAATATTGTTGTCACTGCTACATTTCTGTGATGGGTACCAGAAATTATTTCCACTACTAATTAATTACCGTTGAGCTCAAAGGTCCTATTAATAAACGGTTAAGGAATGTGTATTTATGACGACAATTTGTGAGACTGGTAAACTTATGATACGTACGATGGTCTTTCGTTCTACACGGTGCATTTCAAGGTCCTGCACCCATCTGTCGGTAAACTGTACCTGGGCTTGTTGCAGTGACCGGAAGTTACTAAACTTCATGAGTGTATGCACTCACTCCAAGAACCGTATGATTATAAATATGCATATAAATATGCTAAGATGAGATAGCTGACTTCATCTAACTAGCAAATGTTGTCCAGGCTACGTTGGTGATACAGTTTTTTTTTTAATGTGTATGATATTTTTGTCATGCGATTTTAAAGCCGGTCCTACAACCGCATCCAAGAATAACATGCAGCTTATCTCAGAACTGTCGGTGAAAATTATTCTTGGAGCTAGGTTTAATTGAGCTGCATTTTAAAGAGGTGCAATTTCACAATTTGTGTATATTTTCTAAGTTCACTATTTTGTCATGTGTTGAGAAAAACACAGATTTTAAAATTACATGGTCTAATATTTACATTTAGCATAACTGCAACATTATTTTTTCGTTTTTTTTTTTAAAGACTCAAAAGGACTTGAAATTCAAAGTTTCAGACTTGTGACTTGACTCGGACTTTTACACCAGTGACTTGAGACTCGACTCTGACTTGCCTGACATTACTTGAGACTTGACTTGAGACTTGAGGATAAAGACTTGAGACTTACTTGAGACTTGCAAAACAATGACTTGGTCCCACCTCTGCAGTCCACTCCGACCCTGTCCAGCGCACCGACGAGTGCGGTGAAAATATCAGCTGCGGTTAGGGTTGCCAACCGTCCCTTAAAAAACGGAATCGTCCCGTATTTAGAAACAAAAGTACACGTCCCGTATTGAGCTAATAAGGGACGCACTTTGTCCCGTAATACAGTGAGAATCAAAAGTAGTCTATAAATGTTAATGGAATTAACGCTTTGTTTGAAAACATAATTCCCAGCCCCTCTCCTGCTTTGTGACCAATGAGCTGACAGCACACTTATGACAATTCGAGTATGACAATTCAGATTACCGCTTATCTCATTGGTCGAGGAAAGGTCGCTTGCGGAGAAAATACCGGAAGACAACAGATGACCACAACAACAAGCATGGCCAACAGGGAAACAAACGCTGACACTGCGGTGCAAGTCTCGGACGACAGTACACCTAAAGCTGGGCAGACACTGTGCAATTTTTTTTCATTCACGTTATTCAGCTCCTGCTCAAACTGCACGATTGACTCACAGGGGTTAGAAGTTGGTAGGTCACGATGCAGAGTCTCACACTATACCGCCCGATGCTCTGATGAGACCTGAGTGCTCACACTGTGCCTCCATAAAATGAAGGTTATAACAGAAATTCTGTCGCTCGCTCTCCCTCTCTGTCTTTCACTCACACAGACACACCACCACCATCAACTTTGCTAAATTGAAAAACATTGATCAGGCAGCTGTGATTAAGCAGCAGTGTAAATCAAACTATTTTCACGGTTGTTGTGGTCGTGATAATTTTGTGATGCCACATCGAAAAGGCTCGGATGAGCTTTCCAAAGTTCTACAAGTTGTGCCTCCATCGCTTGGGTCCAGATCACACGCCGCACAGCCGTGCTGCTCCATCTTTTACACCGACGTTTACGTGTTAGCGCGTGAGCGGCTGTGTTGACACCCTCACGGCCGATTGATGATCGGGAGCTGGTCGTGAGGTGTTAATCGCTTCTCGTTACCCCACGTATACTACACGATGCACGATGAAGGCCAAAATCGGGCCGATCACCAAATCGGTCGCACGACTCAAAAATCGGCTCAAAATGGGCCAAAAATCGCATAGTGTAAGCCCAGCATTGGAGCAGCAATGTTTGTTCGCTCAGAGAAAGAAAAAAAGGCTGCAAAAGTACAGAGAGGAATGGGAAAAGGAAAACACCTGGCTGGAAAAGTGCACGATAACACCTTTAAAGCGCACTGCACTGTGTGCCGGCGCACTTTTTCCATAGGCATGCTTCTAGTGGTGGGCACAAGAAGAACATGAGGGGTGTGAAAGCTCAGGGAACCCTTAACCATTTTTTGTCCACCAGGCCACGGCAGAAGCAGATATGGTATGTAAACATTGGTTTGTTTTTTTAAACCCTCTGGTTAAGGTTATTATGGGCATGTGCAGTGAATATCAGCGCTATGTGGCCAGAAGTGTGATAATATAATTTATTTTGTGTAATAAACAACTGCAAGGATAGATGATTACAACAAATAGATGACTAATACATAAAAGTAATACATAGATGAATAATGATGATGAGTTAAGATGCGTAATCATGGGAACAAGTGGGTTTACAAACAGGAGCAGCTGATTAGCATTAGAAAAGCTGAAATAATACCTCAACTGAAGCCAATTGTACTATATGCACTATATGTGCACAATTACAGGAATATTTTTTGTTCTATTGCTTTCTATTAATTTATATAATTTTAAGTTAAGCAGGACAGAGTTCTTTTAAAGAAAGATTTACTTATATTCTCAAAAGTTAAGCATGACAGGCTTCTGTTTAAGAAAGAGACCTGTTTTACTGTGTTAATGTTGTCATTTTGAGCTAAAAATAAATGGCTAAATGATCATTTGTTTCCCATATGGTCATATCGCAAAGAATATGCATCTGCTTAAATCAAATTCAAGTCAAATGGTTAAAAAATAATTTCACACACAAAAAAAATAGCTACCACACTGGGAAGGGTGAAGACAACTGGGTTGCCCAGCCCTGGCCACGAGGTGTCCCTTATTTATTTTTCAGCGAGTTGGCAACCCTAGCTGTGGTCGTTGTATCTGTCATCGGTACCAACTCCACGAACTCCTCGGTGACGGTCAATGTGTCATCAACTCCGCGGATGAAAATTGCCAGTTGTGCAACATCTGTAATGTCCGTGCCTTCATCAATTGCAACTGAAAACACAATAAATGACTTTACTTTTTGCTTCAACTGGCTGTCCAAATCCGCTGAAAGATCAGAAATCCTGTCAGCAACTGTGTTTGTTGTCAGGCTGATATTTGCAAAGGCCTGGCGCTTTTCAGGGCACACAATCTCCGATGCGTTCATCATACATGTTTTTACAAATTCACCGTCACTAAATGGTTTTGAAGCTAGTGGAATTTCGTTAGCAATGAGGTAGCTAGCTTTCACTGCAGCATCACTGATGTCTCGGCTGTGAGTAAACACAGACTGCTGTTTCTTCAGACCCGCCAACAGTTCATTCACCTTCTCTCTTCTCCGCTGTCCTTGAAAGTTGTCATATTTGTCGGCATGAAGACTCACATAGTGGCGACGGAGGTTATATTCTTTTCAGCACTGCAACATGCTGGGAACACACCAAACATACAGCTTTCCCATTCACTTCCGTGAGGAGGATGACCATTTATCTTGGAACACTCTGCATCCACTTTTCTCTTTTTTGACAGAGACATATTGGGGCAATGAGGGTGCCAAAACAGATCAGGTTTAAATTTCGCGGGCAAAACAAAGTAGCTCACAATTGCTATTGCGCCATCCAATGGACACAATTGGAACAACAGTTTCTTTATTGAAAAATTGCTGCTCATTTTTATACTTTACAAAATCATCTCGCGGGCTGGATTAAACCCGTTTGCGGGCCTGATCCGGCCCGCGGGCCGTACGTTTGACACCCCTGTATTAGATCATAGACTGAAGGGGCTGCAGGGATTTATCTTTGTCTCTTCAGGAGATGTTTTCTGAAATTCAGCCACACTACTACCATTTGTAGAAAAGCACAAACAAGACTGAGTGCTGCCAAAGCAAGCTGACTGTCAACAGACTATCTGGGTGACTCGCAGGACTTTGAAGATGTAAACCGCAGTACATTTCCAAACACTACAAAGTGTGTGTTTCACATGAGGAGGTGGTGCTGCCATAGGTCTGTAAAACACAGCTGTACAATTTCCTAACACTTGGTGATATGTGTGTGTGTTTGTCAGGGTCACATGGTGGCAAAGGGAACTTACACGGAGCTTCAGCAGTCTGGATTGGACTTCACCTCCCTTCTCAAGAAGGAGGAAGAGGAGCAACAGCAGCCTCATCATGACACCCCCACCAGAACTCGAACTCTGTCTCAAAATTCAGTGCTGTCCCAGACTTCCTCTGTCCAGTCCATCAAAGATGAAGACCAGTTACCGGTTAGTGGATAATTATCAGTAAAAACAGCCTAGTTTTTAAAAAATCAGGGTTGTTTATAGGAAATGGGTCGTTTCTGCCCATCCCTAGTTTAATATCATGTTTGCTTTTCTTTCTTTTCCCCTTCCCCAATGGTCTTTAACATACAGAGCGTGCTGAACTGACACAACTTGAGCTTAGTTTGCTTTAGTCCGTTTTCATTTTGACAAGTTAAACACAGGGAACTTGACGGCCAGTGATCATGATACTTGTCTGCATGCTGATGACTTCCTCGCAGGCGGAGAAAGTTCAGACATTTGCAGAGGAGACTCGAGCTCAGGGAACCATTGGAATACGCATCTATGCCAAGTATCTGGCAGCTGGGGCCAACATTGTGGTTCTGCTGGCTGTCGTGCTGCTTAACATCATGGCTCAGGTACACAAAGACTCACCTGCACTTGTAATTCGCCTTCCACATGTTAGCTCAGTGAGAATAAGTGTTGAATGCATTTCACATGTGTAATATAAAGCAGTAAAAATTATTTTTTTGGCTTTTATATCTTCTAGGTAGCATACATCATGCAAGACTGGTGGCTAGCTTACTGGTAAGTATCTTCAATCTGCCGTTTTCCTCATAGACTGCAGCTTTTACATGTCTGTTTATACTCATGTCTGACTGTTTAGGGCTGATGAGCAAGAAAAACTAATGGCCAGCAGTAACATGACTAACATCACAACAAATGGACTAAATGTCACCAAAGAGCTGGACACGGATTTTTACCTGGGAATTTATGGAGGTAAAGGCGTTCTCTTATTTACACTGCGCTGCATTTCTTCTGATTTTACTCCACTGGTGTTTTATGGTGTGTTATTTTTCCAGGTTTGACTGCAGTCACCATAATCTTTGGCTTTGGCAGGAATTTGGTGCTGTTCAATGTGCTAGTGAGGTGTTCACAGTCTCTGCACAACCGCATGTTTAGCGCTATACTCCAAACACCCGTGCGCTTCTTTGACATCAATCCGATTGGTAAGCAAAACTTTGCAAATTTTTAGTGTTGTACGTTCTAAAGCCAGAGTCGGTAAATTGTAGAATTTTGTAGTTCAAAAACTTCTAAATGGAATTCTGTAGTGCTCGTGTGGGCCAACCACTCACCGGAGGGGAGATGGTCAGGGGCAGGCTGAGAAATCTGGCTTTAGGAACTTGGAATGGCACCTTTCTGTTGGGGAAGGAGCCTGAGCTAATGCTTAAGGTTGAGAAATATGAACTAGGTGTAGTCACGGTCACATGAACTCATAGCTTTTGCTCTGGTGTCTAGAGAGGGCTGGACATTGTACCAGTCCTGGGTTGCCCTCAGTGAGAGGTGACAGGCAGGTTGGGTATACAGGTATCCCCAATTTGGCAACTGTGCTTTGGGATGGATGAGTCTGGTTGTTTCCCTGTGCATTTGAGTCAAGAAACAGGTCCTGACTGTCATTTTATGCTTATGTGTAAAATCACATTTGACACGTCAGCACAATACCCAACCCTCTTCAAGTCCCTGGGTAGGATGCTTGATCTGCTTAAATGATGTCCTCAATCCTGCTGATACACTTTTTGTAGTGGAAGCAGAGTCTGGAGCTAACCCATCCATCACTGTGGCTGAGGCCACTGAAGTAAAAAAACAAACAAACAAAAAAGCTGGCCAGGCCCCAGGGTTAGATGAGGTTTGGTGAGGTTCCTCTTCCTTACACATAGGGTCAGGAACTCAGTCATACCTTGGTGTGACCCAAATAACCCAGATAAAGGGGGTAAAGATGGATGGATGAATTTTGTGGTTACTTTTACTCCATTTGCCATCTTTGTGGGGGCACAGTATACAATTCAATTCAATTTTATTTATATAGCGCCAAATCACAACAAAAGTCGCCTCAAGGCGCTTCATAGATACAGAGAAAAACCCAACAATCATATGACCCCCTATATACAGGCAAGGAAAGTTAAACTAAACATTAATCTTACTCTAGCTGGTTTCAAAGTGTGGTGATAATTATCTCTTGTCTGACCTCAGGAAGAGTATTGAACAGATTTTCAAAGGACATTGGGCTGCTGGACTCCAACATGCCAGTGACGTTTGCAGATTTCGTTCAGGTGAGGGTAGATTTCTCAGCAAAGACACAGCAGCATTTTTCTTTTCTAAACCACTGACAAAGCTGCAATGAAGATCATAACAAGTGACAGTTTATGGTGGAGCTGTAGCCTCCACGCTCTTTTCGATAAACACAGCAGGTCCAGAGCAAAGGTAGGGAAGTATTTCCCTGAAGTAACAGCAGCACTCACTACTGTAATGATAATAAAACTTTCAAGCCAATAAAAGTCATTTAAAGTCCAATAAAAAAAAACGGTAACAAGTCTTAATAGAATCAAATCAACAGTTCAACAACCTAAGAAGAAAAGCGATCTTACCATGTGCTCATCTGTTGCTGGGTAGTTTTCCAAAGTGAAAGCTAAATTCTATGAAGAAAATGCCATAACTAGGCAATTTAAACTTTGCTGCAGACTCACAGCAGCTGTCCCATCACTATGAAATCAATGCAGTACCTGAAATACTTCACTCAGGTCCAGGCTTTATAACTCATTAGCCCTTAGCTCTTAACTTTGAAGCTAATCATTACACTGATTACACGCTGCTGGACAAAATATTACGAATTTCTTTGTTGTCACATGTTCCTTGAGCTTGCCTCAGTCACTCAGTACTCAGTGCTGCCACTGGTGAGTAAAGCAAAAGTGTAAGCGCTGTGGCACTGCCCTTTGCTGAGGTTGGTAACATTTACCTACTGATGCCCATCTGAGATAACGCTCTTATTTGTAACAGAGGGTCAAAGATCTCTTTGAAGAATAAAATGAGTAAAACTGACAGTGCTGTTACTAAAGTGAAAGGCTGAAGTACAATGCACAAGTTAATGAAAATACTTTCTCATTCTGTAAAACATTCATTTTTCTTTTCTAAAGACACTCAAAAAGAAAAAGGCACAA
This sequence comes from Aulonocara stuartgranti, assembly GCF_965226115.1. Taxonomy (NCBI): domain Eukaryota; kingdom Metazoa; phylum Chordata; class Actinopteri; order Cichliformes; family Cichlidae; genus Aulonocara; species Aulonocara stuartgranti. The sequence continues at coordinate 32,871,581 of NC_138958.1, forward strand.
GAACAAACCACTTTAATGTTGATGTGTTTTTCTGTTGTGAGCAGATCTTCCTCCAGATACTTGGGGTCATTGCTGTTGCAGCGTCAGTGATTCCCTGGATCCTTATCCCCGTTGTCCCCCTCCTTCTCATCTTTCTTTATTTGCGTCGCTACTTTCTGCGGACCTCCAGAAATGTTAAACGGCTGGAGTCCACCAGTGAGTGTCCTACAGTACAACAGTGTGTGAAGAAGGAGATACACGTGCTGCTACTGTTGTTTCTTTTTCATTTTAAAACCTGCATATGTAATATCTTTAAAACTTGAAGCTCTTTAACCTATTGGTAACTTCTGACTCATCTGTGTCCTCAGCTCGGAGTCCAGTCTTCTCCCACTTGTCCTCATCTCTTCAGGGCCTTTGGACAATCCGAGCATTTGGGGAAGAGAAGCGCTTCCAGAAAGTCTTTGATGCCCATCAGGACCTGCACTCAGGTGCTCTTCATGCTTGGCACATAGAAGCTCATATTATGATCAGAGAACTTAAAAATTGTATGTTTTTGAACTGTCTGTGATGGATTGTTTCCCTGTGCAGAGGCCTGGTTCCTGTTCCTGACCACCTCTCGCTGGTTTGCTGTCCGCCTTGATGGCATCTGCTCCATCTTTGTTACCATCACTACTTTTGGCTGTCTGCTGCTCAGAGACAGTGAGAGAACTAATTTTACTGTTGATTTAGTCTTGCTGTTTGCGATCGCTTACCAGCAGGGGGCAGCTGTGTGCCGGTTATCCACTATATTGCCAAAAGTATAGGCTTACCCATCCAAATTGATGAACGATCAAGCTTCTCCATCTGGCAAGCCGATGGTCCAGTCTGAGAACGGTACTTATCTGACTGTTTCCAGGGAAAGAAACTCTTAGTGCAGCATACCAAGACATTTTGGACAATTTCATTCAGGAAGGGGCCATCAAGGCGATGGCCCCCTGTTCTAGCATGACTGTGTACAGTACACAAAGCAACGTCCATGAAGTCCATGAAGACATGTGTGAGTGAGTTTGGGATGAATTCGAGTGGAGATGACGAGCTAGGCCTTCTCATCCAACATAAGTGTCTGACCTCACAAATGCACTTCTGGAAGAATGATCAAAAATCCCAAAAACGCACTGCTAAACCTTGTGGAAGAGTTGAAGCTGCATAATTTTAAACCCTCTAAATTAAATGGATGGGATGTCACTCAAGTTCATATGCTTGCGAAGGCAGTTAAGTGAATACTTTTGGCAATACAGTGTATATGCAGTCCAGCAGATGCTGAGTGATTGCTGCCGTTTAACTTTTAAAAGTGTTAGTAAAATGGTTGTTTTCCTGCTCCTGTCAGAGCTTGATGCGGGTGCTGTTGGTTTGGCTCTGAGCTACTCTGTCACACTAATGGGCATGTTCCAGTGGGGTGTCAGACAGAGTGCAGAGGTGGAGAACATGGTAAGATACTCACTGTCTCTTTTATTTCCAGAGCTTGTATCATTTCTTTCCATACTGAGCTTTTGCTATTCCCATATAAATCTCACTAATTTCCAGAAATAGTCCAAAGATTGTATTTATTCTGTCATTTGAACATCAAAAGTCTTCTTTGCCATTTTGTTTTATATTTATGGTTGTTGGGCTTGTTGACATGGAGGTGAATCTGAGACCACTTTCCTGATGTTGTATGATTTCTGCCTGGTGTGCTACGCATCTTAAACTTGTGTTGTCAGCAGACTTAAATGATCAAAAATTTTTAGGAGTCTGAAGTAAATTATTTATTTGGGTGATGCAGTGGTTAGAACTGTTGTCTCCCAGCAAGAAGAAGGTCCTGAGTTTAACTCCACCATCAGGCCGGGGTCTTTCTGTGAGGAGTTTGTATGTTCTCCCCATGTTTGTGTGGTTTCTCTCCGGGTACTCCAGTTTCCTCCGAAAGTCCACAGACATGAAGTTAGTTGTGAATTTAAAATGCCCGTAGGTGTGAATGTGAGTGCGAATGGTTATCTGTCGACCTGGCGACCTGTCCGGGGTGTACCCTGCCTCCCGACCTGTGGTAGCTGGGATAGGCTCCAGTCCCCCCGTGACCCTGAATTTGATAAGCAGAAGAGGACGAATGGACATTATTATTTTGCAAGAGTCCAAAGGGTTAAGCTTTGGGATTCTGCTCTTTCACATGAATAGCATGAATAGACCACTAGTTGTACTGGTGTTTCTCTGGCATCTGTCCATAATAAATAATACCTGCATTCTCCTTGATACCAAGTAGACACACTAAATGATTCTATAACATCCGTCTGATTCACGTGGCAGTTCTCCTTCATTGAGAAAAGCAGCTCATGGAGAAAAAGTAGTTTAGGAAAATAATCCTGCAGAAACAGTGGCAGACTGAAGCATCCTGAACACTGAGTTGTGAGTTGCAGACTTGCTGATTGGATGTGGAGGATGTGGTGGGCAGTATCTTCTTAAATTTTTGGTGTAATTCTAGATATTAATCCATTCTTTCAGATTTACCTGATTGTTTATTTCTTAAATTGAACTTGTATGCAAATAGTTTTATTACATGTTGTGTTCTTGACTACACCACACAGACTGATCCTGATTTAATGTGCATTCCTGCGTTTCTGTCCTCAGATGACATCAGTGGAAAGAGTAGTAGAGTACACTAAACTGGAGAGTGAAGCACCCTGGGAAACCCAGAAACGTCCTCCTCCTGATTGGCCAAGTAAAGGCCTGGTGACTTTTGACCAGGTCAACTTCTCCTACAGTGCTGACGGACCTCAGGTGCTGCACAACCTGAAAGCCATGTTTAGACCCCAAGAGAAGGTCAGACATCAAGGTTTATTTGTTTTGTTTCTAAGAACCTGAAGCCATTTGTGTGATACGCTGTCAAACCAAAGCTTAGGTTCTGTGTCCTGTGGGTCAGGTTGGTATTGTGGGTAGAACAGGAGCCGGGAAAAGCTCTCTGGTCTCGGCTCTGTTCCGCCTGGCAGAGCCCCAGGGGAAGATCTACATCGACGGTATTGTGACCTCTGAGATCGGCCTCCATGACCTGCGGCAGAAGATGTCCATCATTCCTCAGGTACAACATCATAGCTGACCTCTTAGCAGAACACAACACTAGCATCTGGCTACTCTTGTTGCCTTGTTTCGTAGCTCGTCTACTATGACTTTGTTACTTTGACATGAGAAATATTTGGCTAATAAGTGACATTAATTATTACTAGTTGGGCACATCCTTAAAGCTAAGAAAGGATCAGCAGCCCCAGTCTGCTCTGACACTCTAGAGTCACTTCTGTTTGCTCTGTGAGAAAAGCACAAGTGTTGCAACAAAGTGCACAAGCACTTTGTTGCAACTGCTTTGATTTGGTGCTTATAAATAAAATTGAATTATTTGCTCAAACAATTATACGAGTGTAGTTTTAACACTGCATCTTTTGGTTTTTTTGTTGTTTGTTTGTTTGTTTTCACCAGCTTACCAGTAATGAGTTAAAATCAGCTGTCCAGCAAACATTTTCTCCTCAACGCTCTCAGCATTTCAATTCCCACAAAGCTCTTTGCTGTGATCAGTCAGAACTTTTGCAAACTGTAGGATGCATTCAAAACCAAAGGAGGGCAGCTGGTTACAGTTTGCCATGTGTGCCATTTAGGTTTTTTAAACTTTTACCTGCCACAGCAGGACATTCACTCAGATATGTCGAAATAAGTCACTGTGCTGTTCTGTTTACAAATAGTCCACAAAATCTAATCATTTTGGTGTCCTCTGGGTTCTCCAACTCTCCCCCACCCCTTTAGGACCCGGTACTGTTTACGGGTTCCATGAGAAAGAACCTGGATCCATTTAACCAACACACAGATGAAGAACTGTGGAGTGCTCTGGAAGAGGTCAGTAACTCTCACAATCGGCAGAATCAGTAGTGTGTGAGTTTTAATTCTTGTATGATGAAGCAGAATACTTGCCAAACTATTTTATTATCTTACCATACAACAGAAATATTGTGAAATATGTCAGGTTGGCTCATCAGAGCGTAGCGTACTAGCATTAAACTGTCCCATTCAGGATGACTGAGGGTGGAGGAGCTGCTGTCTCTATTGCATGAGGATATTCTCTTACATAGGCAATTATGTAATTATGTCCTGGAGCCAGGAGCGGACAATCAGAGATCCCAGTGTGGTGGTGAATGACCTCAAGGATTTTGACCTCAAAATCAGCCTTGAAAAGAGCTGCCAGGAACCTGCACCATGTATGGACTGTCTGGGGCTCTATATAGATCCTATTCCTAATTGTGTCACTTTCAGAGCAGAGGATCATCAGCATCCTTCACACATTGTCTCTCCCTCTTTCAGCTGAGAAAAACTGTGCAGTTCCAACTCTCTGCATCCTTGCACTCTTTAATTCCTGTGGTGCATTTACAACCGCTTATAATGAGGGATTGTCAGCTTTGGGTCACATCTCTACTAGGGGTGCAACGATACACAAAATTCACGGTTCGGTTCGGTTCGATACTTTGGTGTCACGGTTCGATATTTTTTCGATACAAAAAAAATGTTCATGCCTTTTTAATTTGTCATTTATTAAAATTATAAATATATATTTTAACTCAAAAGTACAGTTTTTAAATTTAACTCTAACCCTTGTGCGCGTTTTTTATTTTGACAGCGAATGCGCACCTGCGGACCACTTATGTGCACCCCTGGTTATTTAGCTCGTCATATTGCAGCCACAGAAATTATTTTGTCCATGAAACCATAAAGCTGCACTTTCTTTTTGCCTTATAGTCTGATATGTCATAACTTCTCCGTTTTGTGGTAAGCTTTTCTTTGGCTGTCACTTCTTCACCCTGACCTGTCTTATTTGGCTCAGCAGAACTAAAATATATATCCTGCTGCTTTTACACACGCACTCACATAAGCTCAGCGATTCTCTGCGCGATCAACCTCTCACATGTTTAAGCTTGCTGTGGGAGATTTCACTTGTCATGTTTGCATAGTAAGCTAACGATTAATAAGACGATGTCAGAGGAATTGGTGCACAAATTATCATCACTCACAGATCAGTGCTGTCGCTCTCTATACACAGTTCGCACGATTGCAAAGTGAAAGCAAAAAAACAAGCGCAAATTCAAACGCGATTTCAATATATCACATATTGACAGTGGCTCACCGATGCCAATGACATAATTACCCAGCTACATTTCTGAAAGAATGCAAAAGCATTGACATATATTTTTCCTTCCTACAATAGCCCGACGGGCAGGGTAGCCCGTCTGAAAAAAATCGCTAGCCCCAGGACGTCGGGCTAGCGATTTTGCGAGCCCTGTATCTGATTGAGGAATCACTCATCTTTGGAAAAGAGAGTTTATTACAGAGAAATGGCTCTTTCCAAAATAAAAGCTATACTATCCGCTTCTTCTGGGCTATATTCTCAGCAGCATAAGGAGAATCATGTGCTAACAGCTGTCTAAATGACTCGGCTAAAGTTAGTAGCATGCTTGTTGTTTTTGTCTTTGCACTAGGATGATGTCGGCGTAAATGTGCAGTCATATTCGTTGTGTTCCCACTAGTGCTTTCAGGTTAATCTCGTTGAAATGACCTTAACGCCACAACACGGCAAATCTCCGTTAACGAGCTACCGCCGATCGCCCCGTGCATGGGGCTAGACGGCCAACACGTTAACGAGCTAACTGCGCTAACACACTAGTTCCCACCCATGTAATTGAGCATTGCATGGCACATCCAACATACTGTTTTACTTTAGTCCATGACTCGCTTACCTTCAGGGTCATACGTCACATGAAAACCAAAATAATTCCAAACGCCAGATCTGAATGAAAGTGGGGAACGTCCATGTTGCAAGGAGAGCTTAACTTCTGTCTCGCTAGCTTGCCCTGCGCTCTTCCTTCTGACTATGCTGTCTGTGTTGAGCGCTCAGTGAATCTGCGTTCGACTGCTCCGCCTAGGGTCGACAGTGCAGCCTAGGCGGAGTAGTCGAACGCAGATTCACTGAGCGCTCCACACAGACAGCATCGTCAGAAGGAAAGTTGATAAAATAAATTACAAATGTTGTATTGTTCGATACATATGCGTACCGAACCGAAAGCACTGTATCGAACGGTTCAATATCGATACGAATATCGTTGCACCCCTAATCTCTACATCTGCTGCTGTCACAGTGTAACAATAACACCGCACTGTCTATCACAGTTCTCCACCTGCAGAGGAACCCAGCAGCTCTTATTGCACAAATACCTCTGAGGGTGATGTTACCCAGAGTAGCCCTTATGGCCTATGATGGGAAGGCAGTGAATGGCACAAATGTGCTAAAGCTGTGCTCTTAGCATCACGGGACATCTCTGTGGGTAACATTGTAGTCAAAACAGATGACTATGCAGTAATTATATTATGTTATAGTTTATATTAATCTTTGTTAGGATATTTAGATACTAACAGGTCTTATTCATGATTTTTATATGTAAGAAGAAGAACTTCAAATTTAATGCAGAGAAGCTAATATGTGAAGAATGGAGTCTCTCTTTTATACTGATTGCAGCATTCTGGATCAACTGAAGGCTTTTAGGCTTTTACAGCAATGCAGCCTAGAATAAATAAATACACCAACTAGCTTTCCAGCTTTACTTTGAGACAGGTTGCTTCTAATTTTACAGGTACTGCACAAATTAATAGAAAGAAAAGAAAGGCAGTCCTTAATGTAGATGCTAAGGAACATACCCTGATCAAACATGAGTCCTTGTGTTATTGGAGGTTGAGTCAGTGTCAGGTTAGACACACTATTTGTTTTTGAATCATTTGTCTTGATTGATAAATAAAGCTGGGTGTCATCTGCGTATCATATCATAGCAGTGCTTCTAATAATGTCTAAGGGAAGCATGTATGATTGGTCCCAGTACAGAACCCTGTGGAACTAACTGTAAAAAGACGACAGAGCAGGAATTATTTATAGAGGACACACACAGTGTAGTTAAAGCTGCTTTATTTTTTTTATTCCTGCAGGTGCAGCTAAAGTCTGTGGTGGAAGAGCTCCCTGGAAAGTTGGAGACTGCCCTGGCTGAGTCGGGCTCCAACTTCAGTGTGGGCCAGAGGCAACTGGTGTGTCTGGCACGAGCTGTCCTGAGGAAGAACCGCATCCTCATCATTGATGAGGCCACAGCCAATGTGGACCCGAGGTACTGCAAGATGACGTTTGCCTACTGTGTATGAACAACATCTTGTTAGACAGAAGAATATCTTGTGTACTGCAGCATGATGGGATACAGAAACTACTCAGCTGATAACACTTACTTTGACACATCGGTGGTTGTTTGCTGATAGTAAATTTTATCTAAAGGTCACACTAACAGAAGCGTTTATTTCTGCGGCTGCAGGACCGATGAGCTGATCCAGAAAACCATACGAGATAAATTCAGGGAATGCACTGTGCTCACCATCGCTCATCGCCTCAACACCATCGTAGACAGCGACCGTATACTGGTGAGTCCTGAATCGTTGACACTGATGCCACTTAATTAGGTAAAACCTCTAATTAGGTAGTAGTTAAACAACTAATGCAAAGGTAAAAAGTAGAATGGCTTTTTGCTGAGAGCTGGATCCAAATAATCTGTCAATGCCAGGCCTTAGAAATGCATTAATGCTTAATGCATTCTGTATTTGACAAGATTGGTGGTGTCCAAACATACAAACTGTAACACAAGTGTGACTGTCACCTTTGGAGCAGCTTCTGCTTTCCCTGTATGTGGATGGAGTGTCGGGCTTTCTGGGTTTAGCAGCTTTTCTTTCATAGCCTGAAAAATGCCAGATTCAAGTCAAGAGGCTATTAGTTTTACTTTGAAACTCATACTTTGCTCTTACTTTTGTGCAATAATCAGAACTATTTGTTTCCAGGTTCTAGATGCGGGGAAGATCCATGCATATGATGAGCCGTACACCCTGCTGCAGGATCCCACTAACATTTTTTATAAAATGGTGCAGCAGACGGGCAAACAGGAGGCAGCAGCTCTTCTAGAGGCAGCTAAAAAGGTCAGTTTGTTTTCGTTAAGTGTGAAGAACTTGAGTCAATCTCTTTTTGTAAACTGACATTTGTAAACTATGCGTTCCAGGCTTACAACAGCAGGAGCCGCCCCAGCCTGTCAAACGGACACGCAGTAACAGCAGACGGGAACTTGGTTATCTTTGAGACCGCTCTGTAAGCTCAGGGAGGCACTGAATTGCTGCTGCTCCTCCAGAAGATCCCTGGGCTGTAAAGCCCCTCCAGTCTCTGGTGAAAGCGCTGATCCGCTGCTGGTGGCGTAAGACGGGGTGGACGTGACCTGCACAGCATTGATTTGCTGGGCCTGATGTGGCCACACAGTGCAGCTGTTTCCTCAGACTGACTGCCCAGAAATCAGGGCTATGAGAACTGTTGATGTAGAGCACTACCTATTTATCTCTCACGTGTTAAATTGCTGCTCAGCATTCTGGTGCCTTGCACAAATAGCTTTTAAATGGCTACATAATCCTTAAAATCCCAAGTGCTTTAATTTACTGATGGAAGTAAATCCCTTGTAGATCAAAGTGATATTATTGTTCAAGATTAGTAACGACCAAATTCTTACTCTGCAGAGATCTCTCTGTATTTTTTTCACATTTATCTCTTTAACTACATGTTTTAAAGACTTGGAAAAAAAGCGTCACAAGATTTCAGTGTTAAATATTTTGTTCCTTGTGTTGTTTAAATGCTGACTGAAGCATTTCCAGGGAGGAAAGTGAAATAGCAGTGTGAGCTGTCTGCTGAATGTTTAAGTTATTTCAACTTTGTACGCTTGTTTTGTCAAATATTACATAAAAGGCCCACACATCTCACATGGTAACATTTGTCTTGGTGTATTGTGTAGTTTTTGCTTTTTGGCAAATATTGCTACTAAGATATAATACTGAAATCAAATCTTTGGTCAAGTCAAGAAGACAAGGACTGTTACAAATTACATGAACTTTGTGAAAATTCGTGTACAAAAAGTATAACGGTGGGGAATTCAAGGTCAAATTCTGAAGCTTACAGATCTTACAGAGTAGCTTGTTCACATGTGACAATAATTTATGATTTCAACATAACTTAAAAACAGACACAGATCAAATAAGATCAAAGCATAAAAAACATCAAACGCCCCAGTCGTTGCACACAGTTGGAGGCAGGAGGAGCTCGCGGTGCTCAGAGGTTGCTGCAAGAGTTCAGCTGATTCCAGTGTTTCACTCCACGTCACAGTTTAACTTCTCTGTTTGGGTGTGAGAGAGACTTGTTGGAAGTAGACCTCACCTGGTTGTAGCAGCCACAGAAAAGTCTAAATTATTTTGCTCAGGCTGCTGTCATAAGCTGGAAAGCATGGAAACTGTGTGGATGCAGATTTTTCAGCCATGTTTAAGGGGACTCTTTTTCACCTCACCTTCCTGCTGACTCCAGCAGAGCCGCTGCCTCAGCCTGGCCCATCTCTTGCACCATCTTGTAGAGAGCACCCTCCTTGTTTTGCAGTAGAGTGAAAGGACAGTCCAGCTCCTGGATGGTGCCACTGTCCAGCACCTTAGGCCAAGAGAAAACATACGGTGGTGTAACAGTTAACACAGGAACATTTTTTGCATATCTGTGTACTCTAACAGTATGAATTTATTAAAAAGCTACAGTCGGAATAGCTGAGTCACCAGTATACGGTCGCTGTCTATGATGGGGTGTTGAGGCGATGAGCGATGGTGAGCACAGTGCAGTCTCTGAACTTTTCCCGAATGGTTTTCTGGATCAGCTCATCTGTCCTGCAGTAACAACAAGAAAAACACTGAGAATCATGTGGGAAAAGTGTGTTGAGAAAGCTCCTGGATGTCTAGGAGCTCTCTGTACTGGTAATGTATCTGGAGGACCTTGGGTCAACGTTGGCCGTGGCTTCGTCGATGATGAGAATGCGATTCTTCCTCAGGACTGCTCTGGCCAGGCACAGCAGCTGCCTCTGGCCCATGCTGAAGTTGGAGCCTGACTCAGCCAGGACAGTCTCCAGCTTCCCAGGCAGCTCCTCCACCACAGACTTCATCTGTACCTGCAGTGAACATGGAGAGGAGAAACCTGTAGCTGGTCTGTGGGCAGTAACGACAAATCTGGGTGTGCTAATTAAATACTAGCCTCTTCCAGAGCTTTCCACAGGTCTTCATCAGTGTGCTGGTTGAAAGGGTCCAAGTTCTTCCTCACACTGTCAGTAAAGAGAACTGGGTCCTGGGGAGCAGAGGGGAGAGAAGTCAGGGAGAAAAATCAGTAGACTCTGCTACGTCATTAATTCTATGTACCGGATATGGATTTGGAAACGACACGCAGTATCGTATGACTTTGAAAATCTGTGTTTTGAGTTTAATTTACTGAAAATAAATGATATAGCAGTTTCAATTAATAGAAGAATAACAGAAATGGATAGCATTATTGTAACAGTGAGATTGTAACTACGTATTTCTTCAGGCAGTTGAAGTGTCATCTGATGTTGTACCTGAGGAATGATGGACATCTTCTGGCGCAGGTCATGTAGGCCAATCTCAGAGGTCACAATACCGTCGATGTAGATCTTTCCCTGGGGCTCTGCCAGGCGAAACAGAGCCGAGACCAGAGAGCTTTTCCCCGCTCCTGTTCTACCCACAATACCAACCTGACCCACAGGACACAAAACATCAACAGCTGATCATCACTCAGACCCCAACCAGCTGTTCTCCACAAACCGATGTGTCACCTTCTCTTTGGGTTGAAACGTGGCGTTGATGTCTTTGAGGACCGGTGGTCCATCCTTGCTATAAAAGAAGTTCACTCGATCAAAGGTTATCATTCCTTGGCTCGGCCAATCAGGGGGAGGACGCTTCTGAGTTTCTAAGGGTGCTTCACTCTTTAGCTCAGTGTACTCCACCACCCTCTCCACTGATGTCATCTGAAAAGCCAAGAGGTCTTTTTCAATTATGCTTTTTGTAGCCTATGTTAACGTTCATTCATAGGCATCAGGATGTTTTTATATTTTTTAAACCCCAAAACCGAAAATTCCAACTTTCCTACAAAGGGCTTTATAATTTGTACAGCATACTTTACTGTAAGTGCAGAAGTCAAGTGTCCAAAGTTTTTGTACAAATGAGGTATGATCAAAATTTGAGAGGATTAAGGGAAATGGAAACTTTGCTCCATGTAACTGTCCATTAAGTACATTTATCTTCACCCACCAACATCATTTTCATCAACATCATTCATTCAAAAAAAAACTGGAAATACAAAATGTCATCACTCAGTTCTTACCATGTTCTCCACCTCTGCACTTTGTCTCACTGTCCACTGGAAGTTTCCTATCAGTGTTACAGCATAGGTCAGCACAAGGCCCACCTCTCCAGCCTCCAGGCCTAATGGATCCAAAACATGATCAGAAATCAGAGGCTAGTTCAGGACTTTCTTCTGCATTAACTCACTGTGTGTGGTTAGGGTATTTAGCAAACTAAATGCAGTTAAATTAAACATTTAATTGTGTTTAGTTTGCTAAATACCCCAAGCCCACTAAGGGGCTGGTTGGTTTAAAAGTTGTGGAACTGTTTGGTTTTTCTTTCCTTTATTTCTAATAGTTTAAGTAAAGGTTTTAATAAACGTCCATTTATGGCAAATCTTATTAATCTACATTATATATTCTTGACCTGTTGCACAGATTCAATTCAATTCACATCAATTTGATTTATATAGCACCAAATCACAGCAACAATTGCCTCAAAGCACTTTATATTGTAAGGTAAAGACCCTACAATAATACAGAGGAAAACCCCAACAATCATGTGACCCCCCCACGAGCAAATCCTTTGGCGACAGTGAGAAGGAAAAACTCCGTTTTTATAGGAAGAAACCTCTGGCAAAACCAGGTCAGGAAGAGGCAACCATCTGCCATGACTGACTGTGGGTGCAGGGAATAAGACGGGACAAAGACACACCCTGGAACAGAGCCAGAGATGAACAATAACTAATGAATAAATGCTGAGTGGTGTATACGCACATAAAGAGTGAAGAAAAAGACTCATCATGGGAAGCCCCCAGCAGCCTAGAGCTATTGCAACATGACTAAGGGAAAATTCAGGGTCAACTCATCCATCCCTAAATATATGCTTTATAAAAAAAAAAAGTCTTAAAAGTAGAGTTTGTCTGTCTCCTGAATCAGGGCTCTAGAGTGCGACCAATTTGGTCGCAAATGCGACCAAAATTTTCAGTGGTGCCACTAAAAAAAAAAATAAAAAATTGGTTGCACCTGTGCGACCAACTGTTCGGGTAGCAAAAAAAAAAAAAAAAATCTGCAACCTTCCCTGTGGTCAACAACAGACACACATTTTGCCCTATCGTGGACTAAACCAATCAGAGATAGTAAGGGGCGGGACCTCTCTGATTGGCCGTGGTCCAGTTGAAAGTGCAGGTGGAAGTGGGAGGTGAGTAGCTTGAATAAAGCGATATCAATTCATTAAATCCTGAATCGACTTTTAAATATAACTGTGTTTTGCCAGAAATGCCAGATTCTCAGATTAAAGCTCACAAAACCATTTCAACAACAACCAAACAGCAAATGAGAGCAGGTACAGGGATTCCACACAAAGACGTAAACACAGAGGACCGACGCATCAGAATCAACTTTGTCTTTCTCAGCTTTCTCACCCGACGGCCCGTAGACGGACACTCTGTCGGAGCTTAGCGGTTCTGATGCGTCCGGTCCGCACTGTGTTTACGTCTTTTTGCGCTGATTCTGAGCTGCAGGTTTTGTCTCTCTCCAACCAAAATTCACCGAGCAAGCAGCAAAAGAAGCAGCAAACTGCGCTTCACATTTGATCAATGTCGTCATGAATTTTGCTGTTTTGCTTCCACGACTATTAAAATCACACTTCATGCACAGCTAGCTCTCTCTCTCTATCTCTCTCTGTACTTCAAGAACAGTTTCCCGTCTCCAATCTCTGTTTTCTGTATTATTCATTCACTTATTACCCACCAGTCTACCGTTGTTTACAGCGCTGTGGCTGCTGTCTTTTTCTATTCTTTTTTTCACTTAAATGACCTCGGACAAGAAAGCCTATTTTTTCTGTTGTTCAATACTGAAGAAATTTAAACTTTATATGCAGAACATTGTAGAATATTTTTAAGGTTATCTGCTATAAAAAGCCAGACCAGGAAAATCTGTGTTTTATTCTCAGTTACTTTCACACAAAGGCCTCTGCTGTGATGTTCACAATTCTGATGAAGTCAGTACTGATAAATGATCAGAATTATAATATTTCTGACTGTCTGAGGCTAGAAGTTGAATCGAATCGGGACTTTGAAAACCGGAATCGAATGGATTATAGAAATCAGTGATGATACCCAGCCCTAGTGAGCAGCCTAGGCCCGACAGACGTGGATGTAGCTGTAATAGGAAAAGAACTATTGCTAACTTTTCCTGTTAAGTTAAGGCCTGATCCTTCTGAAATTCATAGCCAGTGCTCTGACACGGTGTCATCAATCTTTGAATGCTGAAAAAGCACAGTGTATTCAGAAAAACACATTATATTATATAAATTATTATAAAATTTGTGTGCGCCCAACTTTTGTGCCGGTACGCCTAACTTTTTAAAGTTAGGAGTACGCCCATGGCAAAAAGTTAGTCTAGAGCCCTGTCCTGAATACAAACTCCACAAAAGAGGGGCCTGAATACTGAAGACTCGGCCCCCCATTCTACTTTTAAATACTCTAGGAACCACAAACAAGCTTGCAGTCTGAGAGCGAAGTGCTCTAATGGGTTGATAGGGTACTATTAGGTCTTTAAGATGAGATGGGGCCTGATTATTCCAGACCTTGTATGTTAAATTCGATTCCGGATTTAACAGGGATGCAATGAGGAAAAACCAGTGTCGGTGAAATGTGCTCTCTTGGTCTGGTCCCTGTCAGTATCTTTGCTGCAGCATTGCGGACCATCTCAAGGCTTTTTAGGACGTTTTTAGGAGATCCTGATAATAAGGAATTGTAGTCCAGCCTAGAAGTAAGTTTTTCAGCATCACTTAAACGGAATGTTTTTAATTTGAACCAGATTCCGCAAATGGAAGTCCAACATGTTTGTTTACCATATATGCACTGAATGATATATCCTGGTCAAAAATGACTCCAAAATTCCTCAGTGTTACTGGAGGGTTAGATTTTTATAGGTGAGTACAATAACCTCAGTTTTATCTGAATTTAGAAGCAGAAAAGTAGACGTTATCCAAGTCTTTGTCTTTAAGACATTCCTGTATTTTAACAAATTGGTGTGTGTTATCTGGCTTAATAGATATATAAAGCTGGGTGTCATCTGCATAGAAGTGAAAATGTATGCTATGTCTTCTGATGATACTGCCTAAGGGAAGCATGTATAATATAAACAGAATTGGTCCTAGCACCGAACCCTGTGGAACTCCATAACTAACCTTAGTGTGTGAAGAGGACTCTCCATTTACATGTACAAATTAGAATCTGATAGATTGATATTCAAAACATTGTACAGTACCTTTAATACCTACAGCATACATAATCGCTGTAATAAAATAAATCAAGGATTTTTTCCTTCCCACTGTCGCCAAGTGCTTGCTCTAAGAGGGTCCTCTGATGGTTGGGGTTTTCTTTGTATCGTTACAGACTCTTTACCTTACAATATAAGGCACCTGTTGTGAGACAGTTTGTCTGCATGGTGCTTTAGTTCCTCACCATGTCTGAGTAAGACGCAGCCAAATGCTGTGAGAGTGATGAATATGGAGCAAATGCTGTCAAGGCGTAGTGCAAACCAGCGGGAGGTCATCAGGAACAAAAACCACGCCTCTGCAACGAGACGAAAAAATGCATTTCATTATAAAGAAGATGACCAGGTTAATCTTTTGAGCAGGTTCACTTTACAAGACATTTCATGAGACCCAAATATCTCACACATGTAATTTATTATAAAGCGATTTGTACAATATAAAGCACCTTGAGGTGACTGTTGTCATATAAATAAAACAGAATTAAAGTCTTCCAGGCTTCTTCGCTATCATTATTCCACTATCATTACTGATTTACAACATTTTTAACTTTTTTTCAGCTGGAGACGCATAGCTTATCTTCCCAAGGCCTCTTAGGAGAGATAGTTGAGCAAATGATCAACTTTGAATTGACCTGTGATAACCTTTCTTAAGAGGGAAAATGCCTTTACAAATATGCTCCCAGAAGGTATTCATTGACAGACTGAGAGCAAATTATCCAGAATTCCAGTTCTACTTGGAACTATGAGTAGTTTTCTTTATCGCTTGAAATTCCTTTAAAATCAGCTAGAAAATCTCAGTTTTAACCATCCATAAAGAGTTCATAAAGAGTAAACCTGAATGCAGGTCCTGATGGGCATCAAATGCCTTCTTTAACCTCTCCTCAGCCTTGAGGGCTCTGATGGTGGAAAGACCCTGAAGAGACAAGGACAGGTGGGAGAAGACTGGACTCCGCGCTGTAGGAAAAGATTAGCTGTGAGAAACTGTTAAACAGCCAGCGTCATTGAACCTACAGTTTAAAATGATGAGTTTATGATAGGATCGTAATAAAAATAAGCGCACTTGTTGACTCGAGACGTTTGACATCACGTGAGGTACGGAGGTAAAAGCTTCTCAAGTACAGAAAGATTATTAGGAGAGGAACAACAGGGATGAGGATGAGAGGGATGACTGAGGCTGCCACCGCGATAACGCCAGCATTCTGTAAAAACAACTAAAACAACATCGCATAATCAGAAATACTCAAATTACTGAAGGATCCTTTTAAGTGAGTCTTGTGTGTATATAGCACATATAGTAGTCTTCACTTGATAGAAGTCCACAAAAGTGATAGGTAGCATGGAGTCCATTTGGCTGACATCTTTGGAAAATCT
Source organism: Aulonocara stuartgranti (assembly GCF_965226115.1). Classification (NCBI taxonomy): domain Eukaryota; kingdom Metazoa; phylum Chordata; class Actinopteri; order Cichliformes; family Cichlidae; genus Aulonocara; species Aulonocara stuartgranti. The sequence goes on from NC_138958.1 coordinate 32,887,474, forward strand.
GTTGAGTATTCGACCTGAAACAAGGGAAAAGGAACAGAAACATTATATAAAGAGAAGACTATAAATCATTCAATCAGTAAAAGCAAAGATATGTCAGCCCTGCACCCAGCACCATTATCATGTTAAGGATGTAGGCAAGTGTAATTTTTGTCCTTTTTCTTAGTGTGTACTGTATGCTCTAGTGGGCTAATGCTAGCAAGACGCTAACATTGAAGCTACCTGGACAATCCAAAATCAGTGGGTGATATCACTACGTCCATCTTTATGCTGTCTATGTTCTGAACATGAAGCTTTACACCATACAAATCAATGCTTTCACCATTCATTGAAACGTTGCCTCATGACAAGCACCTCGGTGAAAGTGGGGAGGAAAATCCCCATTCCTCCCTGAGCCTGGTTTTACCAGGAATCTCTTCCTGTTAAAAGAGAGTTTTTCCCTCCCAAAGCACCTTTATGTGGCTGTTCTAACTTGGAGTGCCAAGTATGAATAAAACTGGATTGAACTGAACTTAATAGACCTTTTTTTAGAGGTTTAAGGCCAATGTCATCTTGGAGAACTCAGACAACACTGGAATATGTCAGGGATGTGTTTTGACTCCAGTTCTCTTCCTGGTAGAAATAGACTGGGTTATTTGTAAAACTATAGGCAAAACTCCCAATCGGTCAAAGGCATAAGGCAGGATATACCCTGATGTAATTCAACGCTTTTTCTTAAATTTAAAATAAATTCTGTGTAGGCCTCACCTATGGGGTTGACATCAAAGAAGGTAACCGGGGTGTGGAGAACAGCACTAAACATGCTGTTGTGCAGAGTCTGAGCTGATCTCACCAGCCCGTGAAATATCACCAAACTCCTGGCAAAACCAAAGACCACAGCTGCTGCTGTCAAACCTAAAAGTAAACACAGCAGGACTATATTAGATATTAGACCTGAAGACTCTAACAAGAACTATAGATATTACTATAACTATAGGCTTACCTGAATAAATACCGAGGTAAAAAGTGAGATCAAACTTTCGAAATGAGCTAGTAACATCCATTCCACTGTCCACGCTAACAGCAGTGGCTGTGCTGTTAGAAAACTCCTCCCCTGCCCTGTCAGATGACAAGACAATTCAATCAGGTACACACGAAATGATAACTGATCTAATTTCATTTAAAAAACTGTCAAATGAACAGTATAAAGTTAAGCTATTGCATACTGTATTTGCCATTAAAAATATCCACATTGGTAAAGTTCTTACCAATATACCAGCCACCAGTCCTGCAGGATATATGCAACCTGTTGAAACGGACCTCTCTTTAGATCAATTTTTGAAACACAGCATGAGGAAACCAAGTTGCATGAAATGTGTGGGAGGGTGGGAAGGTTAAGTCAGGTTAGAGCAGGGGTAGGCAATCTCAGTCCACGAGGGCCGGTGTCCCTGCAGGTTTGAGATGTGTCCTCAAACCAACACAGCTGATTTAAATGGCTAAATTAGCTTCTCAACATGTCCTGAAGTTCTCCAGAGGCCTGGTAACGAAATAATCATGTGATTCAGGTGATTACCCAAGGTGAGATCTAAAACCTGCAGGGACACCGACCCTCGTGGACTGAGATTGCCCACCCCTGGGTTAGAGTCACTGTGACATTTCCACATGATTGTACAGTGAGGGATTTAATACTGATAACAGTTAATACAGACAGGTAACACCTGGAGACAGAAAGAGTGCAGGAAGGGTGTTGAAGGGTCGGGGCTTACCTCAGCTATTATGCTGAGCAGTATTATGACCATTAACACCAAAGTGTTACAGCCTGCTGTGAAGTACTTAAGGTAAACATGGCCGCTAACATTTCCTTCAGCTCGAGTTTCTTCTGTAATAGTTTGAGCAACTTCAACCTGCAAAACAATAAAATAAGTTTAGTGATAATAGACTTGCAGGTCTATTTTAACCCAAACTATTCATTTCTACCTCTGTCCATCCTTGTAATTAGGTGACTACAAAATGCTGCCATTTATGTGGGGACTCTTAATCTAATCTTTTGGAAATATACCTACATGAAGCTGATCAGTGCAGCTGCTGTCTGGTAGCAGGAGGCTGCTGGAAGAACAGTGTGACCCATGTGAGCAAATCGTCCACTGGCTGCGTAAAGACAATTTGTCTGGGTCAACCGAACATGACCCAACTGAATGTGCCTCCACATCACTTCTCAGCAGGGACACAATATCCAGGCCAGAGGTCTGCAGCTCACTGTAGGTTCCCTGGACCATGACATGACCCTGGAGAAACAAATAATGAAAATGAGCAACAATGTGTTTTTCAGTACTTAATAACAAAAAAGTCAAAAAGGCTCATCTGAAGGAACGCCTTCCTTCGGAGAAAATCATTTCTATGAATTTGGAAAATTGGAAAACCACCATTAAAAATCAGTTGTGAAGCTCCTTCTACAAAATGCAGAACCTGTGAGTAAAGGGGAACACATTAAAAAGGGGATCAAGGAGATTTAATTGGAACTGTACACAAAGCCGCGTTGCCTGTTTATCCCTGACACTTTTCAGCTCGTCACCTAAGCTAACCTAAACCTAAACCTCCCAACATCACTCTACATAATGCTGGATCTCTTTCCTCCAGCTGAAGCGTTTTTTGACAAACTGAATTAGATTTTTCATCTGAATGAATATGTTTCCTTAACTTCTGTAACTGAGTAGTTTTGTATTAACACATCTGGTCCAGAGACTTTGTGTTGTAAGTTAAAAAATTAATAACAATTTGGAAACAGAAATCTCACCTGACGACTGGAGATCAACGTGTGCTGGAGCTCACTCTCAGAGATTACACACCTCAGAGTAACAAACTATAACTGGTCAATGCAAACATGTTTATCCCCTGCCTACTTAAACCAGCATAAAGGGGGACAAACCTCCTTGAGGACCAGGATCTGGTCAGCCGTCCTCAGATGCTGGAGCTGGTGTGTGATGAGGATACGACACTTGTTCTTCAGCAGGCCACAGATACACCTGATTTTGATAAATAAGAGGGGGTTTCTGCATGTTTGTGACTGTTGCTTTGAAATAGTTCCATATAAATAAAACTGAACTGAATGGAATTAAAACAGTTCACATGAACTTCAATCATGCAGTGTGTACTGTCGAGCATGAGCACGATTCTCGACACCATTATTAATCAGGGTATACAGATAATTAGCACCGAACTCTTTATTACTCACTGCTCAAAAAGATGTTTTCCAACTTCTGCATCCACAGCACTTAAAGGGTCATCCAGGAGGTAGATGTCTGCATCCTGATATACAGCCCTGAAAACAAGGACACACAGTGGGGGAATCTTATTTGTCAGGAAAAAGACTGAACTTTCACATAAACTATAGCAAATGTAACAGCACAAGTGTGTGCATGCAGGGTAAAAATACATGCTTGTTGCCTCTAGTTTAGGTTCCTTAGAAACTCAGACTAACATTTGAATGCGTCACGGTGATACAATACGTGTAAGTTTTCTTCTAGGTAGCGTTCTTACTACATGATGTCCATGTACCTTGCCAGGTTGACACGAGCTTTCTGTCCCCCACTGAGTGTGGCCCCTCTGTCCCCAATCAGTGTCAGATCTCCATCTGGGAACAGCTGCAGGTCCTGAATTTGAAACAATGGAGGCGTAACTTGCCTACAATCATCAAGGGCATAAATGTCATGATAATTTTGAGTTTTTAATGATTTATTTGAACTGTTCTTTTTCCAGAATTAAACGATTGTACAGAAAAAAGGCCCTGCTCCAAAGTCAACACCTTCAAGCTTGAGTGAAATTTGCTGTTCCCCCACATGGACAAACAAATAGCTTCTGATAAAATGTTTTATGGTCAGACAAGAGAAAGACTGAGCTGTTAGACCACAATATATTTAGAGGAACAAAGGTGAGGCTTTCAAAGGCAGCTCTCCCAGGATGGCCAGCTCCATACCAGGAAACTAACCAATTTAAACAAACTGCCAAGAAGAGTGGTCAAAATATCTAGACAGAATCCACCAGAAGATCATTGATGGCCTCCAAAAGTGTCTGTTTGAAGAGCAACTTGCAAAGTGATATTGAACTAAATACAGCTAAATGAACACCAATAAATTGGTGAGTATATATTTGAGGTTGTTTGTATATTTTTGATCCATAGATTAGAAAAAATCCCAAATAAAAGCTTAAACTTGTTTTAAAGTTATTGAAGATGTGTGCTGTACAATCATTCCACTATAGAAAAAGAACAGTTAAATAACCATGACATTCATGCCTGGGATGAGTGCATGCAAACTTCTGATCACAGCTGTACTTCAAATGAGACATAAAAGAAAAGCACAACTAATACTGCTTTACTTTCAAGAAAAGATGTGACGTCCCAAAGTCAAATTTCAGAATTTGCTCCTAAACTATAGCAAACAATGCAATTAATCAATATGATTATAATTGACTTTTGAAGGCTGCTGGCTTTTATCAAGGTCATCTGATCATATTGTTGGAGCTAATCAGCATTTTCTATAGGTAGGAACCCACCTTGTAAGATTTTACACCAGAGGGTAAAGAGCGGTTCGCCTTGAGCTGCTGGCCTAACATGAACTGGTTAACTTGCAGCATTATATCTCACCTTCTTCAGAGCACAGGCTCTGAGGACCCTCTCATACTTTTTAGGATTCAGTTGTTTCCCGAACAGGATGTTGCTGCGGATGGTTCCAGGGAACACCCAGGGTTGCTGGGCTGCATAGCTTATTTGACCTATGACCTTTAATGTGCCTGTGTCATAAGGCAGCTCTCCCAGGATGGCACTGAGCAGAGATGACTGAAGAAAACACAGATGTTATGAACATGTGACCCTGAAAACACAATTTTGATACTCAATGTTCTGACCTAAAGGCTAAATGGTAAGTCAGTTGCGGACCTTTCCGGCCCCCACTGGTCCGATCACAGTGAAAAGCTGGTGTGACTCTGCTGTGATGGAAACATTGTGCAGAGATGGTGCATCCAAACTCTAAAAAAAGAAGAAGAATGTATTAATTAATGCACAAATTTTGAATTTAAAATTATGCAAGATGACTCATTATCAATATGAGTTTTAAACTTTAACATTTACCTTATCCCAGTAGCAGGTCAGTGCCTCAATTTCAATAGCGTTCTCCATTTTTCCCTCCAAAGGCAGTGCGAGATTTTTTCTTTCAAGCTCTTCCAGGACGAGAAAATTCTTGAAAGATATTTAATGGACACACGTGCTTTGAAACATAAACTAAATTAGCACAGTTCTCTTGCTTTACCTATCCACAAATTTAGAAACAACTACATTTAAGATTAAAAAGAGTTCTGATGTCACCACCAATCTTTTATCCATTTTTTTGCAGGACAGTTACAATATCTGCAATCAATCTGGACATCACTTTAGGATCTATTTGACAGATGGATTCTCCATGATGGAAAACATCATGAATTTCAATTCTATTTTAGTTCAACAGCACCAAACAAGCATCACAACAACAGTTGCCTCAACATGCTTTATATTGTAACCTAAAGAGACAATACAACAATGCAGAGAAAGTCCCAACAATCAGATTACTCAGATGAGCAAGCACATGGTGAGAGTGGGAAGGAAAAAATCCATTTTAACAGGAAGAAACCTCCATCAGAACCAGGCTCAGGGAAGACCGTAACATTAAGTCAACATCAACAAGGATCATTGGTGTCTCTCTCCCCTCCCTCCAGGACATTTACAGCACCCGTCTCACTAAAAAAGCCCTTTGCATAGCGGCTGATCCCACACACCCAATGCAAAGCTTCTTCAAGCTGCTGCCGTCGGGGAGGAGACTGCGGAGTCTCCAGGCCAGGACCAGCAGGCTGAAGGACAGCTTCATCCATCAGGCTGTCAGGAAGCTTAACTCCCTCCCGATTCTGCCCCCTCTCCCCTCTCTCCTCCACGGTCTCACTGAACTCTGTCACACACACACAAACACACACACTCTCTGACTCACTCACTGGCCTGCACCAGTTACCAGTCACTTTGTGGAGCATTGGACTGCCATTACCTCATAAGACTTTGTTGTACACTTTCTCTTACCGTACATTACCAAATCTCCATTTGCACTATTTGCCTATTTGCACTACTCTGCCTGGCTTACACTCAATGTCGCTTACCCATTATATTGTATATTATATAGCTTTCTTGTTATATGTAAAATTGTATTTATTTAAATATTTACTTTTTAATTATTTTACTTGCATTTTTTAATCACTTTTATATTTAAATATATTTAAATGTTCATTTGCTATTTATCTAGGGAGTGAAGAGTAACGCAATTTCTATTCTCCGTATGTCCTGTACATGTGGCAGAATCGACAAATAAAGTTGACTTTGACTTTGACTTTGACTTTGACACGATTTTTGTTATGTAAAGTTCTCTGAACTTTTTAGACAATAGAAAAGTAGTAAATCGGTCATTATGGTACTAATGACAGATATCAGCTACGGTTTTGTTACTTGTATTCCAATTTATGAAAGAACAGAATTACCTTAATCCTGCGAATGCTCACAACAGTCTCTGACAATTTCTCAATGGCCAGAGGAAAGAACAGGGTCACTGTGAGCTTAATTGTACCATACAGGGATGCAGTGACAAACACACTGCTGGCAGTGATGGTGTTGCCCAGGAGGGCGTAGACAGTGAAGGTGACAAACACTGTGATCTTGCTGCTGGCAAAGAATGAAGCCATGTTGAGTCCTCGCAGGTAGGAGCTTTTTAATATCTGATGAATTTCTTTCCTAGGAGTAAAGAAGAACATAGGGAGGCTTAATATGTAAAATCAGAAGACTTTATTTAGAGTGTCACACCACTGTCAAAAAAAAGAATGCTCAAATGACTACAACTGAAATACTTACGTCTAAATAATTATTTTCTTCATCAGACCATGAAGAGTGCAAAGACATACTAACATACAAGACCTTGAACTATCAGGCCTCATCTTATCTTAAATATCACCCCAATAGAGCACTTTGCTCTCAGACTGCAGGCTTACTTGTGGTTCCTTGGTTATTGTAGTAGATAGAGCGACTTCAGCTTTCAGGGCCCTTTTCTGTTGAACCAGCCCCCAGTTTGGATTTCAAGATTAGCATTAAAGTTTTGCTTTTTGATAAAGTTCATAGTTATGGCTGGATCAGGTGACCCTGGCCCTGAAACCTACCTAATTTATGCTTGTGTTTCTTCTTCACTAACCTCTTTTCACCCTCTGTTTATACACCACTCTAGAGTTAATCATTAGTTATTATTAATCTCTGGTTCTCTTCCACACCATGTCTTTATCCTGTCTTCCTCCCCTAACCCCCAACCAATTGCACCAGATGGCTGCCCCTCCCTGAACCTGGTTCTCCCAGAGCTTCCTTCCTGTGTTTTTCCTTCCCACAGTTTTCATGTCTTTATCACATATTTTCTGTGCATTTTTTGTATTTTGTGGTCTTATATTTATTAGCCTACAAAGATTGAGTTAACAAGGTTTATCACGTATAATATGTGATTCTTGATATATTTACAGTGATGCTTCTTGTTTTGTTTTTTTTATTTCCTCTCACACAGGTGGTTGTTATTGTCTTTTTAAGTTTGTATTTAAGCTTCCCAGTTTGAATGTTAGACCCTCGTGAAGTTTCTCTAGTCGATACACGTAGGTCAAGTTTATCCTCGCTGTGCTTCTACAAATTGCATTAAACTTTTTTTTAATCTGGCAGTACAGTGGTTCTGAGTTTTCTGCTTTTTTGCCAGGAAGTGGTACAGTAGGCAACGTAAAATCACCGAACAGGGTCACTGGATGGTAAATGGACTGATTCTTATATAACCCTTTTTTACTCTCGAAAAAAATGAAAAATAATGTACATTTCAAATTATACAAAAAGGTATTTTTCAGGGAACACAAAATGGGTTAACAATTTAAAGCTGTTGTGCAGCAATGGAGGTTGATCAGGTCTTGAAAGCTGGTGCTACTAATTCTTACAGGTGTTCCAGCTTTTCTGGATTACTTACAACCCCCTCTGCCTGCATGAAAGCAGTGTTGGAACACACTGTGGTACCATGCCCTCGTGAGCATCAGCTGAACAGCACTGTACTGCAAAAAGTAGTTTGTGGTGAGAAAAAGGTTTCTGAGAGTTAACAGCTTCCGTGATCGGTGGCTAACAGGGCAACAGCTTTAAACACAGCTTAATAATGGTCATAGTAAGTCTCAGTTTCAACTGTGAAGAGAAGACTTCGAGCTGCAGGTTTGACAGGACAAGCTGCAGGAAGAAAGCCATCGCTAAGACGTCAGAATAAGACAAAGAGGCTTGCCTGGGTCATGAAACATCGCCACTGCACTACTGAAGACTGGAAGAAGGTATTATAGAGCAATGAATCAAAATTTGAAATCACCGGTTCATCACGCAGGATCTTCGTACGCGAAAGGATGGCTCTACAGTGTGTGGCATCAACTGTCAAACATGGAGGAGGAAGTGTGATGGTCTGGGGCTGTTTTGCTGGATTCCAGCTCGGTGACTTGTACAGAGTGAGAGGCACCCTGAACCAAAATGGCTAACACAGCATTCTGCAGCGCCATGCAATACCCTCTAGTTGGTCAGGGTTTCATCCTATTGCAACATAATGACCCAAAACAAAAGTCCGAGCTATGCCAGAACTACCTCAGGAACAAAGAACAAGATGGTAAGCTGGAAAACATGGAGTGGTCTCCAGTCTCCAGACTTAAACCCCATCGAGCTGGTTTGGGATGAACTGGACAGAAGAGTGAAAGCAGAGCAACCTAAAAGTGCCACACATTTATGGGAACCTCTGCAACCGATATGGGAAGAACTTTCTGAAGAATATTTGATCTCTGTTGTAGAAAGAATGCCACGGGTGTGTTCAGCTGCCAAAGGTGGAATTATAGAATACATTTTGGTCTATAAATTGATTCCATGATAATTGTTTTACTTGAATTGCTTATTTGTACTATGCTTTCACTTCAGAGTGCAATGCAACATTAAACTGCATAACTTTCAATTATAAAATGGAAAAATTGGGGTGTTCTAAAACCTTTGACCGGTAGTGTACGTGTATCGAGTCTGTCAGTACTTGCCTGACTACATTGTGCCAAGTGTAAAATTTGGTGGAGCGGTGAGATCTGGAGTTGTTTTTCAGGAGTTGGGCTCATCTTAGTTCCAGTGAAACTAACTCTTGATGCATAACAAGACATTTTGGACAATTTCATGCTCCCAACCTTGTGGGAACAGTTTGAGGACGGCCTCTTCCTGTTCCAACATCATTGTGCAACAGTGCAGAAAACAACATCCAAATAAACATGTATCAATGAGTCTAATGTGAAATAACTTGACTGGCTTGCACAGAGTCCTGACTTAAACCTGACAGAACATCTTTGGGAATAATTAGAGCGGAGGCTGTGAGCCAGACTTTCTCATCCAATATCAGTGTCTGACCTCACTTCTGGAAAAATGGTTAAAAATTCCCATAAATATACTCCTAAATCATAATAAACCTTATGGATTAACAATGGGATGTCACTCAATTTCATATGCGTGTGAAGGCAAACGAGCAAGAACTTTTGGCAATATATCTTGGTGTTGCATGTATCTCATGCAACACCAAGATCATGTGTTAGTTTGCTTGACCAAAGGCTCAGTCCAGCATAGCGTCAACATATCGTTTGGTAATGATGGAATGCTAATACTGGGAATACATTTAGCTTGACTCAGCAGAAAATGACAGTTAATTATAGATTTGACCTTACTTTAGAACATTAGCAAAACAGCTTTAAAAAAAATTGTTTGTCGAAAGCTTTGGTACGGCCTCTAAGGACATTCAGTGCGGGGCCTCTCACAAGAATGTAATGATTCAGCATCTGCAGAGGCCCCGAAGCCTGAGGCCTTGCGCTTGACGGAAAGAACGTAACGTTCTTTGTTTTGTGTTTTGATCAAGATGAAGGGTTTTGTCTCTTCTCTACAAATCATTAAAAAAAAACCCAACTTAAAATCCATTTAAAATATAAAAATAGACAAACCATTTCACCATAAATCAACCCTGTGTTAGAATCCAAATGTACACATTACTTCATATTTACTACATATTTAGTAGTTTTGTAACTGTGGATATCTTAAGAAGTCTTTATTATCAAAGACTCATTGAGACTTGAAGGTTGACTGTAAAACATTTTTCTTCCTGAAACTGTAACCCTGAATTAATCATGACTACAATGCAACCCAAGTTTTCACACAGAAAAATAATGTTGAGCTGTTGTATAATCCACACCAAAAGTTCAAGCTTCACCGACTTCCTCACTCTCTGTCTGTACATGGCCAATATTAAAATACTGGCTTCTGTAAAGCAAACCTCTTTATACCATATCACCCCAATAGAGACTTCTGACTTACACGTGGTAAGTATTTAAAATCAGAATGAAGAAGGCAGAGCCTCCCATTCAATGCTGGTCACTAGTAGTGACAAATTTCCTCTGTGGTTATTCTAAGTACATTTAAGCTGAAGATGGATGGAAAGTTTTGAAGGCTACAATGGATTACTGCTTGATGTCACAAGGACTGATTTTGAGTGGGTTTCTTTCAAAGAATCTCAGAAGGTGTTGATGGGAACAATAAGTGACAGTTAACATATAAAGTGCAGAGCAAACATAAAGGATTATCATTAACCAGACATCAATGCTGAGAAAGTTGAGGATTAATGAATTAATACAAATCTAAGCTGTTCTTTAAGAGCAGTACATCAAAGCAATAAGGAATTCTCCTTGTTGTTAATTCTGATTAATTCTTCTTGTAGCTAATCCATATGAACTCCCATGGGCCCTAAGAGGTTACCAGAAAAAACTGTGATTGCAGTGATTTAAAGAAATTGATGAGCTCTGCAGAGATAAGAAAATCCAATACAGATCATGCTATTAATGAAATCTCTTTACATTTTCCCAGACATGCCTAACTTTATATGCTCAAGCTCTTTGTTCTTGTTGATGAGGAGACTCATAAGCACACATAAAACATTAGGCACACCAAAGGATGTTTTCAACTGTATACTCTAACTAAAAAAATATAGGAAAAATCATGCTGGATATCAATGCTGACTACACTATGGACTGTGTATTGTGTAAGGAATGAAAGGATGTCAGATTGTTTCATCGAAATGAAAATTATCAACCTATAGAGCTGAAAAATATATATTTTGTTGAAATATCACTGCAGCAGCTCAAAATGGTACTTAGCAGTTTGTATTATTCCCATAAGTTTAACTGACTTGATGCTATAATCTCATCAAAAAGTGTTCCTTTGATTTTTACATGTATAGGACCAGTTCTCCGCTGTTCCAGAAGAGCACAGTGGTTCAACATGGATCTCCGCCTCCAGACAAACCACACATTATGTGAACCCTACATTTCTCATTCGTTTGGCAAATGAGAAAAGTTCCTGGGCTGATGGAGCAAGCCTGATCTGTGGTATGATCTTTCTTTATGCTCCTGAAGTTTATCGGTCCTGTTCACTATTTTAAAAGACAGCTAAAGACATGTCTGATATTTTCAGTTCATTTCATTTCCACATGTGTCGAAGCATTAATCATATTGGTCGTTCCAAATCATAAAACTGCAGGATGACGAGTCAGTTTATTAAAATATTTATTTTGACAGTTTTTGATTCACTGTTTATACTCATAATTATTATGGGAGCACATTATAAGAAGAAGAAATTCCTCTAAAAAATTAGCTGATTCTTCATAAAACCTGTAGTTCTTACCTTCTGACTTCAGTCACCAGAGCTGAGAACGGTTTCTCCCAGGCATACATCTTGATTATCCTGATACCAGACACCACTTCGTTCATGATACGGATTCTGTTGTCAGTAAGGACTGCTGTTTTGCTCCTGCAAATATAAGCACCATTTACACTGTGTCCATTAGAGGCTAAAAAAACCATCTAATCAAAATTGTATAAAAACAGGCAGACAATGCGCATAATAAAAGAACGTTATCGTCAGAAACAATAATGTCCAGCTTCTGTATTCTTCGTCCATACCTGAAGATGCCAAAGAGTTTTCCAAACCAGGTTTGTATCGGCATCATGAGTGCGATGGCTGCTACACCTGCCAGGCACGAGGCACCGATCTCATACCAAAGGAAAACAATGATCACCACTGCTTGGAGAGGTCCCACCCACAGGTAGTGCAGATTAAGTGTAATCTATAGAGAGCATGATTGTTGACGTGCAGAAAACATGCTGGACAACTTGTCCAAACCTTACAATTTTTTACAAATCTGTGTGAAGATCTTGATGTTAAGGGCACAACTTGGTTTAAAAATGTCATCAAATACAATTAAATAATCTCATCATGTGTTTGAGTACATGATTCTCTTACCTCATCGAAACGATTAACATCATTTGAAAGGAGGTTCACTATTTGCCCAGTGGTTGTTTGTCCCATGGATTTAGCACTGAGTCTGAGAGCCTGATGAGAGGAATTTTACTTAACTGCTCAAAAAACAATTTTCACAACACCGACAAGTATAGATGGATCCATCGGAACATATTTCTGACAGAGATAAGCTGACAACTCTTCATTTGTACAGATTTTTCACTGACCTTCCTGTAGATCATGTGACACATAGCCACTCTAATCCTCATGCCTGTTCTTAGGACATGATAGTAGTAGAGATGTTGGAGGATAGTCAGTCCAAGCGTGGAGATGGACATCGCAGCAGCGTAAACATACGCCATGCCAAGACTTCTCTGATCATCGGGGTCACCATTCTCAAAGAAAAGGATTATCTTCCCCAGAAGAAGTGGCTGGATCACTTTGATTGTCTCCTTTATGACAAAGACAATGAATGCAAGCTTACATTCATCCTTTCCCAGACTTTAGGAAATGGGTTCAAATGGCTGCTAGATATTTGAGCCAATTTTTGTTACAAGAAAGGTCTCTGAGTACATTAGCATGCTTATTATTTCATTACAAATAACTCATCTGACACCTCCACATGACCAGTCGACATACCAGGAAAAAAACAAATATCCCAGCCATTGCATAGGACCTTCCATAGCACTTTATAAGGACTCTGGTGAGTTTTGGCTTCAGGAGTTCCTTTGTAGCATGTCTAACTTCACGGTCCCAAAATCTGCAAGATAAACATGGAGATTATTAGATTAGGCTAACCTATGAGGTAACTGTGAAAGGTACAACTTCTCTGGTACAAACAGAAGTACACACTATAAGTTGAAGTTAAGCAAACAACATTTTATGTCAATCTAGACACAACATTGATCTTTAGACCAATCTAGAACAACAAATGGCAATGTAACTATTTAGGATATAGTCACACCAACATTTTAAAAAAATCATTAGCAAATAAACCTTCCAAATGAGAACCATACGGCCGCACAGTGGCAACATACTCATTTGTTACAAGAAGTATCAGGTTAATGGAATGGCAAACAGCAATTCAATGATCCACCAGTGACACTGCCACTTACATCTTCATCAAATGAATGGCACAGAGAGCTGGTTAGCATTTCTGACTGAGAGAGCTGGGAACATTTACACGTGTGGCAAAAAAGAAGCTACTTCTTTAACAATTTTATAACAATTACTATTAAAAACTATTAAAACTAAGTTAAAAATAAAAGCAAAATTTAAGTGTGGACTTCCTACCATCACCAACTGCTTGCTCAAAGGGGGTCACTGACTTGTTAAGGTTTTCTCTGTAGTATTATGGGGTCTTACCTTACAATACAAGGTGCTTTAAGTTGGCTGTTGTTGTGATAAAATGGAACTGAATTATTTAAAAGTAATGAGCTTTATTACAGCTCTTTCTGTTGAACTTTTAGTGTTATTTTTAGTGACAGGATGCCTGTTGGGAGCATCGGCATGTTTCAGGGAGGCCTAAGGTTGGGTTTGGCCTGTTGTGAAAGGAGTTAATACATCAAACCGGAATAAGTAGATTGACCTGTCAGAATAACACATCAGGTGTGACTCACACTACGGCAGCACTCCCTGGCAATTCAAAGAAACACACAGCTACTGAACAAGCATGCAGTCTCTCCTGGCAAAGCACCAACAGCTACCTGCTTGTCTACAGATCATATTTGTACAATTCACCAAGGGAAATGAACCCCTGAAGAGGTGAATACAAACAGAAATATCATCAATAGATGGCAGACTCCAGAAAAATATTTTGGGGTATTATTCTACTGTGGTAGACTGGCCAGAAATGACTTTTTTTGCATCATAAATAGATAACAACGCTTCTTCTTCTGGACTGCTTAAAAGACCAGTTCATAAATAGTACTAAAAGTGATCAAGAGCTCAAAAACCTCTGGTGCTAGGCCAACCATCCAGCTACATGTAAAGGAAGTGACAACAAAACCATAGGGTCTTAACCCATAACTTTCCTGGGTAGAAGAATTTTTTAATGTTATTCAAGGCAATATTTGACTAAATCACATGTTGTGAAATGGGTTATTTGGGTAGTATGCATAACCACATTACTCATTGACTCAAAAATAAATCTCTTCTCAAACTGGTCATAGAAAATTGTAAGGACCTATGTCTGAGCCATCATCTTCTCAGTCTCTCAGATTTGACTTTTGTTAGTGATCCAATAATGCAACACAGCAGTGTAGTACCTCTGTAGCTCCTCTCCCAGGGCTTCAGACTGATCCTCTTTAAGGATGCTATACATATCATTTTCCTCAAGTCTTCGCTTTTGGCCAAGCTGCAGCAAAGGGGTTAACCAGCTGAAATAGAAAGACAGAAAGTATTCATGGCGCTTCACCTGTCCCTCATTTTTCCATATTTCGGCCTTATTCCAAAAGAAGGATTCGATTCATTTTCCACCTCAGAATTCTACACACGATACCCCACGATAAAAAGCAAAAAAAGTTTGCTCGGCTTTTTGTACTTATGATATTTTACTGATGTCTGGGTTTTAAAAAATTAGCTTTACAGATCAACTTGGCTTAAATCACACACATTAGCATGCCCGTCAAAGTCCGCCTTCCCTGGACACACACACTCACACACACACCATCCCATATCCACCACGTTTTTCAAAAAAATACTAACAATAAAAAAACACCCAACTTTAACTTTAAGAGAATAAAAAAACAGTATAATGGGACAGTTCATCTTAATTTAACTCTGTGTTTTTCTGGCAGTAAAAGCACCTGTTAATAAGCACCTGTTTGCATAGCCTGGTGTCTCAGTGTATGACATTCAGTGTATGTCAGGTTAGCAGAGGGGAAAAGCAGACGTATCAGAAACAACATAGCAAAGTTTTCTGCTTCTCCCAGTTTAATAATTCTCTGGTCATGTGTAGTGAAGCCTCCCTTGGTATCTAGAAAGAAGTGCACTTTGAACATTCTGAAGGTGAGTTATTACTCAGTTACTCAATGCTTTCAATATAGACATCAAAAGACCAACCACATATCTATGTAGTATTTGTTTGTGTGGTACTCATACTATGTATTAAGCCAGTTTAAACCATGAGGGCTACATTAAAGCCTACAATTGCTTTTCCCATTCATGAGTTATGGTTGAAAAACTCAAACAAGTCCAGAGCTACCTGACTCAACTCTGCTGTTCAAAATCTATTCCACAAATAAATGCACAGAAATAATACACACAGCGAAAAGCTGCACATACTTTCTGTGGATTTAGTATTTTTTATGACCTAATAAAATAACCCAGGAGTTTTTTGTTTTGTTTTGTTTTTTCAGTGTATGGAAGTGATTCTACCCACTTTGAATTAAAGTAATCAGTCTCAGTTTCCACTATTATGGTCTGAAGCATGTAAACACCGGCTTTTGAATAAATTCTGAAGTATTTCTTGCTTGCCTCATGTGGTCCGTGGGGCACAGCATTGCTGGGATGGGCTAATCCTATTGATTTTTCAATGCGTGATCAAGTTATGAGAAACTATTTTTTTCAATTAAAAATGCATCCTGGCACAGATTAAATCCCCTTGTAAACGGGTTCATAGTTCTAGTTAACTCAGAAAAACCACAATTAAAACGATATACAAACATGTATGCATGAAATCAGCAGTTTGTTGTTCTTAACTGATTACCTCACCGCTCGGTCAGAGTTAGATCACGCCGTGAAATCACACTTACCACAAAAAAACTCTTGAAAAAAAGCTGGCAGTTGCCAGCGGGTTGTGCCTGCCGCCCGTGCTTGTCACCTCCATGGTCATACTGGGGATAGCTCAGCCGGGCGCATCTCTGCACGCTGTACGCTCCACTTCATTCGGTCCGTGTAGTAAGTGGAAGTTATGTAAAGCTCAACCAATAACTGTTCAGGCTGGAATTTAGCCGTTTAAGTTATTTAAGATCGCTTCACGTAACTCCACCTACACGACCATCAGTGCAAATTGAAAAGGAAAGTGAAACTTTATTATTATTATTATTAATATTATTATTACTACAGGACTAGAGGATGTCGTGTTTGGAACTTGAAAAGTAAGGGAGTCATGTGATCTTTTCAGTCTAGCTCTACCTGTGCAGCATTATTAAAATATGTCTGCTTTCCTAACACCTCAGGGTTTACACAGCCTCTCGACTTCTGACCACTGGTACAGGATCCAGCACAACCGAGACCCGGAAGAAAACAGACGGACGCATGGATGTTTTGCTTTCACACACAGAAACTTCCGAACGAAGTCCGCGAACCGTGCGTCACTACAAAACAAGTGAGAACGTCCACTCCGCTTATTGGCCGGTTGGGTGTCAGGGGCGGGAGCGCTGTGCTCTGGACTGCGTGTAGAATTTCTGCTCAATTTACGGCTAGTTAAATTCTGCATCCCAGAGTGCAAAGTATACGTGACTACGGGAAGACGTTAAGGTCAAACTTGAAGTAAGCCGAGTCAGAGCGGGATTACGTTGTCAACATGAACGAATCAGAGCTGTCAAAGTAAGGTCCGGGATCCAAAATCGGCCGACAACGACTCCAATCCGGACTGCTGAACTGCTTTGGACAATGTAAAGGAGGACATAAATGATGGACTTTTAACTGTATATTAATACGTTTTGCATCTTTTTCTACTAACAAGGATCTCTCCCCTGGCCATTCATCCTGCACCAAAGTATTTTAGTGATAGATAAACAACTGAAGGACAGAAAAGTTCCTGTTTTTCCAATACTCTGAATTTATTTTACACCACCCAAAACAAACAAACAAACAAACAAACAAAACAAAACAAAAAAACCAAAAAAAAAATATTGTGGGTCCATAGTAAAACCAAAAATTAAATTGATAAATAAAATATCCTTCAATTACCAAAAAGCTTTCAGTTTTATAATTATAGGATAATCTGGATTTTATTCATTTATATTTACATTTATTTCTCACAGTTTAATTCAAAAAAGGCAACAGATCTATTTCTCTCCTACATCTAATTTTTCTTTGAAAATTACTTTTCTACCCCAAAGTGAAGGCCAGGGTGTCGAAGTCTCTGTGTGTGAGCTGCAGTAATAGCAGAAATTCAGTTTGAAATTACTCACTCACTCAAGTACCTACAGTTACATAGGACACAGGACGGTAAAGTTTAAATAAAGAGCAACCTGCTACTTGAATATTTTACACAAGCACAAATAAACGACTTCATATTCATTTAATGCTTAATGATAGTGAAACTGCTGCCATTCAGATGCTTTACTGTTGGTGTTGCATGGTGGATCAAAATCTGACTTTTTCTAATTTTGTGATTTTTCTGATTTTCTGTGTTCGTAATTCCTTTCTTAAAAAGTAAAATTATTTTTAATGCACCAAGATAATACTCTATTACAAGTAAGAGTCTAGCATTCACCCTCCTTAACTATAAGTATACAAGCATAATCAGCATAGTTTCAAAAAGTAGTCATTACTGACTACCTCCAGGGCAAATGTCACCTTCATCTCAAACAGCTACCTCTCTGCAAACATCAGTGTCTTCCTGCGGATGCAGGAGCTGCTCAGAAGGTACGGGGCTGTTATTGTAGCAAAAAGATTTGTGTGTATCTCGATACCTGTGTGCGTATTTCTGTGTGACTACATGAGCTCACAAAAAAGGGAAAACAATCATTTTTTAAAAGACCTCCAGTGGCATTCAGTCAATCCACAGGCTTTCACCAATCACAGTTCAGTGTACTAAAATTTGTCCTGGATGTGTTCCAACATCTCAGATATGCTGACTTATGAATGAGGGTTGAGTGTATTTTCATACCTTTATAAAAATGACAAGCAACAAGGAAATTGGGACTGACGTGCAAGGCAGTCAGACTGGCTAAGCTGCAGCTCACCTGTGAGACACTAATGAGTGGAAAACCCAGTAATCTGGAAAGATGATGCCAGCTTCCTCCTGATCAATGTTAGGGAGAATAAATGTTCCACATGCAGTGTTGGTCAAGTTAAGTGAAAAAAGTAATCAGTAACTAATTACTGATGCAGGTGCAGGTGTGCCGCAGCGGTCAGTGGAAGAATCCGCAAGTTTCTCTGTGAATTTCCCATTCCGTGGCAGCGTACTCAGTGCTTGTGTTTAGGGGTTTTTTTCGCTGTAAAAAGAAGTTTTGTTCCCACGCAGTGAGTGAACAGCGGACGCTAATGTTTTTGTCACTGGAACCTATGGTTTAAGAAAGATGCATTTCCCTTAAATTATATTAAATTATTTTAATATTAGATTTGTAAAGCCTAAAGTTGTATGGCTCAAAACTGTTACAAAACTATAGCAGCAGATAAACAGCACACATAAGCTGTAGAAACAAAGAAAAGGAACGCCAGGTGATCCGTTTGTAAGGAATTCAGTCCCACAGTGCATGAATCTACAGGAATATCAGCATTATCTCCACTGAGGTAACATTACAGTATTTAGAATCAGAATCAGAAACTTTATTGTCATTGTCATGAGAACAACGAAATTAAGAATGGTCCCCGATCATTGCATCATCCCTAGCAATATCAAAATATAAATAAAACAATAAAATTCAATAAATAAAATAGATAGAATACTTAAAATACTAATAAGATATAACAGTAAAACATTCACATACATTCCCACACACATGCTTCAGACCGTGCATAGATTAACACAAGAGTGGCGTGATGGACATTTTTTTGTAGTATTCAGATGTGTTATTGCAGTTGGATAACAGCTGTGTTTGAGTCTATTAGTCCTTGCTCTGATTGCCCTGTACCGTCTGCCTGAGGGCAACAGTTCGAACAGGGAGTGGCCAGGATGTGAGGTGTCTTTTATGATGTTTTGGGCCTTTTTAAAACAGTGGGCGTTGTGTAGAACTTCCAGTGTGGGGAGAGGGCAGCCAGTGATCTTTTGGGCGGTGTTAATGATCCCTTGGAGTGCTTTCCTCTGAGCCCCTGTGCAGCTAGTGTACCAGATGCATATGCAGTAAGTTAGAACACTCTCAATGGTGGCTCTGTAGAAGGACACCAGCAGTCTCTGTGTGATGTTATTCCTCCTGAGAATTCTCAGGAAGTACAGTCTCTGTTGGGCCTTTTTCAGCAGCTCGGAGGTGTTCACACTCCAGGAAAGGTTCTCCGCTATATTGACTCCCAGGAAGCGGAAGCTTGCCACCCTTTCTACACAGTCCCCATTTATGAATAGTGGTTGGATCTCTGCCTTTTTCCTTCTGAAGTCTATTATGAGTTCTTTGGTTTTTGAAGTGTTGAGGAGGAGGTTATTGGCCTTACACCATGACGTCAGCTGCTCCACCTCGTCTCTGTACGTAGACTCGTCTCCCTTGGAAATGAGCCCCACCACTGTGGTGTCATCTGCAAATTTCACAAAGATGTTGCTGTGGTGGCGAGGAGTGCAGTCGTGTGTGTAGAGAGAGTAGAGCAGTGGACTGAGCACACAGCCCTGGGGTGAGCCAGTGCTGAGACTCAGGGCTGAGGATGTGTGATGGCCAACTCTGACTCTCTGTCTACGGCCCGAGAGGAAGCTATTGATCCACATGCAGGTGCTGTATGGAAGCCCCAGGTCTTGTAGCTTGGCCACCAGTTTGTGTGGAAGGATGGTGTTAAAAGCTGAGCAGTAATCCACGAAGAGCATCCGCACATAGCTACCATGCTCTACACAAGTATTGAAAGAATGAAAAACAGGCTTCAGGCTGCTGCGTCCACGTTCTCAGGAGCAAGCGTTCCAATATCTGTCAGGACTGGACACCAGAAAAAGAAGACTCAATATCCATGAAAGGCTGGATATTTAATTTGGGTTAAAATATCTTCAGGATGAAAAGGAAATGAAAATACAGACATGTTTATGTAACCCAGATGGAGACAGCGGAAACACACATCTTGCTTTACTCAAACACAACTACAGAAAGTTTCCTGGCAAAACTCAATGACTGGTTGTTGCTCTCTGGAATTGTTGCATGCACAGCGGTTTGTCTCTTTGTCAGCATTAAACCATACCTCAGCCTTCAAACAAGGGAAAGTGGTAGAGTAAAGATCCAAAGACATTTTCAGTCACATTGCTGCACAGATCCTGATGAATTCAGTTCAGTTTTATGTATAACAGTCACCTCAAGCCACTTTATATTCTAAGGCAACGATCCTACAATAGTAGAGACATAACAGAAGGCACACTGTGAAGGAGAGCAAGAGATTAATAACTAATAATTAAAGGCAAAGTGGTATACCGATGTGATGAAGAAGATACACTCAGTGGATCATGGGAAGCCTCCAGCAGCCTAGGCCTATTGCAGCATAACTAAGGGTGGGTTCAGGGTCACCTGATCAGCCCTAACTATATGCTTTAGCAAAAAGGAAAGTTTTAAGCTGAAGGGTTCAAATCCCGCCATCACCTTCCTGGTCAAAAACTGATCTGATCTACGGGGATGTTGTTTCCATACGGATGTTCCAGACGCTTTTATAATGTGAGAAAAACAGATAGTGAATAGTGAATCTAACACGTCAGCCTTTTACAAATATCTGTTCCCCGTTCTCAGCATCAACATAGTAAACCAGGCATGGGACTGGTTAAGCAATAATTCAATTAGCTCAGGATAAAAATGGATTCAGAAGCCTGCGCTTGTGAGTTTGAGGTACAGCGTGTTCTTTTGTTTTTAGTTTTTTATTATAATTGAGTAATAATTTAAAAGAATCCTTGAACACAAATTTGCTCTTGCTATCAAGTCTAACAAGGACATCTAAGAAATTTTGGAGAAGTACAGTGGGGCAAAAAAGTATTTAGTCAGCCACCGATTGTGCAAGTTCCCCCACTTAAAATGATGACAGAGGTCAGTAATTTGCACCAGAGGTACACTTCAACTGTGAGAGACAGAATGTGAAAAAAAAATCCATGAATCCACATGGTAGAATTTGTAAAGAATTTATTCGTAAATTAGGGTGGAAAATAAGTATTTGGTCAATAACAAAAATACAACTCAATACTTTGTAACATAACCTTTGTTGGCAATAACAGAGGTCAAACGTTTACTATAGGTCTTTACCAGGTTTGCACACACAGTAGCTGGTATTTTGGCCCATTCCTCCATGCAGATCTTCTCGAGAGCAGTGATGTTTTGGGGCTGTCGCCGAGCAACACGGACTTTCAACTCCCGCCACAGATTTTCTATGGGGTTGAGGTCTGGAGACTGGCTAGGCCACTCCAGGACTTTCAAATGCTTCTTACGGAGCCACTCCTTTGTTGCCCGGGCGGTGTGTTTTGGATCATTGTCATGTTGGAAGACCCAGCCTCGTTTCATCTTCAAAGTTCTCACTGATGGAAGGAGGTTTTGGCTCAAAATCTCACGATACATGGCCCCATTCATTCTGTCCTTAACAGGGATCAGTCGTCCTGTCCCCTTGGCAGAAAAACAGCCCCATAGCATGATGTTTCCACCCCCATGCTTCACAGTAGGTATGGTGTTCTTGGGATGCAACTCAGTATTCTTCTTCCTCCAAACACGACGAGTTGAGTTTATACCAAAAAGTTCTACTTTGGTTTCATCTGACCACATGACATTCTCCCAATCCTCTGCTGTATCATCCATGTGCTCTCTGGCAAACTTCAGACGGGCCTGGACATGCACTGGCTTCAGCAGCGGAACACGTCTGGCACTGCGGGATTTGATTCCCTGCCGTTGTAGTGTGTTACTGATGGTGACCTTTGTTACTTTGGTCCCAGCTCTCTGCAGGTCATTCACCAGGTCCCCCCGTGTGGTTCTGGGATCTTTGCTCACCGTTCTCATGATCATTTTGACCCCACGGGATGAGATCTTGCGTGGAGCCCCAGATCGAGGGAGATTATCGGTGGTCTTGTATGTCTTCCATTTTCTGATGATTGCTCCCACAGTTGATTTTTTCACACCAAGCTGCTTGCCTATTGTAGATTCACTCTTCCCAGTCTGGTGCAGGTCTACAATACTTTTCCTGGTGTCCTTCGAAAGCTCTTTGGTCTTGGCCATGGCGGAGTTTGGAGTCTGACTGTTTGAGGCTGTGGACAGGTGTCTTTTATACAGATGATGAGTTCAAACAGGTGCCATTCATACAGGTAACGAGTGGGGGACAGAAAAGCTTCTTACAGAAGACATTACAGGTCTGTGAGAACCAGAGATTTTCCTTGTTTGAGGTGACCAAATACTTATTTTCCACCCTAATTTATGAATAAATTCTTTACAAATCCTACCATGTGAATTCATGGATTTTTTTTTCACATTCTGTCTCTCACAGTTGAAGTGTACCTCTGGTGAAAATTACTGACCTCTGTCATCATTTTAAGTGGGGGAACTTGCACAATCAGTGGCTGACTAAATACTTTTTTGCCCCACTGTACCTTTAACAGTGTAACATCTGCAACATTGTTTCAACTTTTATTTTAGAACAATTTTTCACTGTGACTATATATCAACAAAACGCAGACACCTGATGGTTATTCACCATCAAAACATTTGCTGGGCAGTTTCTCATAATGTCATCATCTGTTTTATAAGGTGTTGATTTAATGTACATTGATTTCGACATTTCCAGGCTCAAGTGTTTCTGCTGTCACTATCTTAGCTGCAAAACACAAAAAATGGATGGGTCTGACTGTGCATACTGGGCCTACAGAGAGGAGGTTCAGGATCTGAAGAGATTGTGTGACAACAACAACCTACATCTGAACACAACCAAGACCAAGGAGATGGTAATCGACTTCAGGAGAACAAAGTGATCTGAGTACTCCACCCTCTACATTGATGGAAAGGAGGTAGAAAGAGTAGAAAGCTTTAAGTTCCTCAGGGTCCACATCTTGGCCAACCTTACCTGGTCCACAAACATTTCCCACCAGGTAGAAAAAGAACAACCAAGGATGTACTTTCTTAGGAAGCCCAAATACCCTAAAGACTGCTAATTAACTTCTACCGCTCCGCTTATCTTATAGTGACTAACGAGTTGACAGAAAACACATTGGGTAATGAGAGTGCAGTTTCATACTCCAGATAGTACGACTAGCAGACTTCATTATTTTCATTGAATTTAACCCTAAATAAATGAAAGGAAAAAAACCAAACAAAAAAAATCAGCAGGTAGACATTTACAGATGTCAAGACAGTAAGCTGTTTTCCTATTTTCTATAGGACAGTATGTCTGTGAAGGTTCTCAGTCATCCAGGTCATCGTAGTCCAAGGAGCTTGCAAAGAAAAGCGTCTGGACTTCTTTAAGTTGCTTGAAGACGTTTCACCTCTCATCCGAGAAGCTTCTTCAGTTCTAAGGTCAAATGGTGGTGAGTCCCAGATTTAAACCCAGTGGGAGTATCCCCCCAAAGAGGGACAAAAGGACCCCCTGATGATCCTCTAATCACCTGAGCCAAGGTGTGAAAATGGGTGTGGGTCCCAATCAACCAGGGTTTCGGGTGAGCTCATTATGAAGCCTGGCCCCACCTTATCATGCGATTTCCTGAGGTCAGATGGCCCAGGATGTGAGTGGGCGTTTGAGTTCCCTCCCGAGACGCCTTAACGCCCACTCACATCGTGGGGGAGCACCTGCTTCAAGTTTGAGACAAGTTACTACCTTAAGTGGAGAGGTTTAAGCATCTCTTGTTCACGAGTGATGGGAGAGTGGAGTGCGAGACTGACAGACGGACTGAGGTGGAAGCTGTACTGATCTGTTGTGGTAAAAAGGGAGCTGGTCAGGTCCTGCCCTCACCTATGGTGAAAGGTGTGGGTAGTGACTGAAAAAAATGATGCTGCGGATACAAGCAGTGGAAATTAGTTTCCTTTGAAGAGTGGCTAGACTTTCTCTCAGAGGGAGTTTGAGTAGAGCTGCTGCTCCTCCACATCAACAGGAGCCAGTTGACATGGTTTCAGGCATCTGATGCCTCATGGTAGCCTCTTGGCAAACCACAACAAAATATGAATGGCACCACAGAGTCAAACATGGTGCCACATGAACTGAAGACCCAAAAAAAACCCCAAAACAGATTTGTCCTTCCTTTGGAGAGCTTCAGATTTGGGGGTTCAGTCTATATAGCGGAATAATTTTTGTGTTGACTGACTGATCAACAATTTGGACTTCACCTTTTCATACCTCGTATTTGTTACTATTCCCTTTTTTTATTCACGTTTAGTAACATTTTCATTTTTTTGTCACATTTAATGCACTCTTGGAAAGCAAAAACACAAAGTCACCCAGCCCCACCCCCAGCCTTCAGTAGTTTTCCAATTCTGCTATCTTTCCTCAACAACTGCAAGCTGAAAGGTAAGCATTCCTGAATCACAGCTTCCACAGCACAGGGGGCTCTTGGCACACAAGCATCTCGCTAATGAAAATATGTATTTACAAGACAGCAGCAGCTGTGCATGCCAGCTCAAGTAGACAGTGTAGCAGTGCCAAGCTAAATGCAAACTGCAGTGCAAAACGAGTTCGTTTGTGTTGCTCTCAGTTCAAGCCCTTTACAGTTAAGAGTCATAGTGATTTACAGCAGTGGTCAGGAATTTACAGAATACCGAGGTCAATGTTATCTTCCAACAGCTGTGGTTCCAAGATTTTTAATCTTATGACCCTTTAGTACTGTCTACCAAATGTCTACTGAAAACCATTTGTCATTCTGTGCATGTGACCTTTAATTAATGATTTTCAGATTATTTTAATAGATATTTTGTTATGCCCAGAAAAGTGTTGACTTTAATTCAAAAGCCAAAGACAGTCTATGTTCTACACCTCACATTTTTTTAACAGTAACAAAAAAAATAAAATAAAATGGGTCAGTTGAATTTTGTGAAAAAAATGGTTGACACAATGACTTCAGCAAACTTTTGTCATTCAAACCTAACATTAGGTTCACAGTTTACAAAAGCACTGGTTAAGAAAAACATACCCAAAAACAAACTGATAGAAGCAATATAAAACCACCCCATAAATTTCAATTTTCAAAACACTATACAGGAGTATTTGGAGCCACACATTTCCAGACAGCAGTCTTTTAATATTTAAGGTAAGTGTCATCCAGGGAAGGACGGACGTTGTTTTGCTGTGCTGTATTTTAATGTGAAGTGTACATGTTTATTTTTTATATTGCATGCATTGGTTATATTTTTGTGCAGTGTTTTATTTAGTTTGCATGTTTTAGTTGCCGGCAAATTGTCCTGGAGAGACTCCGCCTTTTCCCCCGTTTTGACTAATTGGACACACCTGAAGAGGAAAGGAAAGGTAATTTACAGAGTGCTCAATGACACATAAAAGGGTTGGAGCCGGTGTTCAACAAAAGATGTAACACGGAGAATGCGAGACAGACAGAGGAAAGACACAGACGATCCGAGGGGAGAGCGAGAGACGATCAGAGAGTAGAGATGATCAGATGGAGCAGACGACCAGCGACTGGGAAGAGAGATTACCAGCGACTGGAAAGGGGAAACGATCAGAGGAAAAAAAGGCAGATGACCAGCGACTAGGGACGCGTAGCGGCAGTCTGGTGGCAATAACGACAAGAGCCAGCTCGTGCACTGCGGGAGAACAGAAGCAGTGAGACCGCGGTGCCGATTGCAGTTTAAGGAAGCGGCGGGCGGAGTTGAGAGCTCTGCCCTCCCAGGTAAGTCTTTGACTTATCCTTTTTTATAAAGTAAACTGCCAAAGGAATAGTGACTGCCGCTCCCTCCCTTTCTTCAGTGCACCAGGACGTGGAATGCGAGGAGGAAGGCGAGGACTCTGCTGGGTTTCCCTCTTTTATTACTACGCTGGATTTCTTAGTTTTTCTGTGACTTTTAGGCCGTGGTGGATTCCACTGGACTTTTAATGTTGTGTGTTATTGATTTTTATTGTGTCTTCCCTTGGCCAAGGTTGTTTTAATTCATTTTACCTTTTTAACTATTTAAATATAATAAATTATATTTTTAATTCTACAGTTTTTGTATCGTGTGCTTTTCCCTCGGCGGCTCCACTGCTCTGCCCGCTTTGAGGAAGGTTTCCTTCCTTTTAAAAAACACAAACCATCTTGGAAACATAATCAGCCTTTCCGCTCCGGTGTCACATAAGGAATCAATGAGACACAAGTCTCACACTGTTAAAGTAATTTACAAAGAGTGTAAAACAAGGCAAGCAAAGCAAAAGAATAATATCCCCCCCCCCCCCCCCCCAAAAAAAAAAAAAAAATCAATAAAGGTTTAGCAGAGGAGACTTTTATAACAGTGATGTATACAGTTGTAGCTAAATCAATACTACATTATGACATCTCTGCTGGCTGTGGTCAGAGATGCAACCAGACACATATTTGGCCACAGAAATAGCTAGCAGGCGTACATAACAAGAATTAAATGTTCTGTAGTTGATACACAGAAATGCAGAGAATTTTTCACCCCAGCACAGTCAGTGACTTGTGCACCAGAAGCTTTGCTAGAAAAACAATAATGAACAGCCACGATTACAAGTATTTGCAGAACTCAAGCAAACTGTTTCTTACACCATCACATTGTTCATAACCAAATTGCACAACGTTCATTATAGCTATGGATGCATGGGCATCCAACCAATGAACAGCAATAAATCTAATCACATCAAATCTAGGCTTAAAGATAAGATAATGTCCAAAACAAAGTCAGGGTTCAAAAACATTTTTTAAAGAAAAAAATAACCATCAGGTTTGGGAAACTGCAGGTATGTGCCAAGTAGGGATGGGTATCGTTTAGGTTTTATCCGATACGGTGCCAAATCGGTACTTTTGAAACGGTGCCGGTGCTTAAACGGTGCTCGAACCGGTGCTTAAAGAATGGAGAACACAAACTTTGTCCAAAAACCTCTCATGTTCAGCTGGGTTTTTTTGTAAAAAGATAACAATGTGTGCCTTTTCTGCAGCTATGGGGCATATATGGCATCACTCTTGGCTGGAAGCAGTGCTTAAACAATGGAAAAAACACAAACTTTGTCCAAAAACCTCTCATGTTTAACTGTTTCCCACTTTTTCTTTGGTCATTTTAGCCTTTTTGGCCAGGGTGAAGCGAGTATCTGCCATCAAACAAGAAGACAGCCGCATGTAGCTATGATGATGTTTGCTAGTTCACCTTACATGCATTAATGTAATAACGTGGTTAGCCTACTCAACGTAAATTACACACGAACAACATGAAGCTACTCATGCAGAGAAGAACGGCTGCTGCTGCATCATCATCCTCATCATTTCTGCTACACTGGCAGGGCTAGGGGCCAGGACTCTATTCTTCAGGTTTTTGGGGGATGTTGCTCCGGGTCCGATAACTGGCAACCCACCCGACGTGCACGGTGTGAGGTCTCGCAGCAAGCTATCAAATACGGCGCATTTCTCGGCTTTTAAAAAAAACGCTATGCGTCGCCAGCTGTTTCATCGGATTCTTGGTGTTACCTCCTTTGACAGTATCACAGTATCAGCTTAAAGCACTTGTTGCAGGCTGCTGAGTTTGCATATTTTGCTGTGAAGTACAGCCAGACTTTTGACCGCTTCGCCTTGGACATTTTTAATCTGTAGCTCTGCTCTAACTGAACGTACGTACCTGGCCCCGCCTACTATCCTCGGAAACGTAAAATGATTGGCTAGCAGTGTATCACAGCTCAGGAAAAAAAAGCACCGAAATAAAGCACCGAAATGTGCGCTGCTTTTCGGTCTGGTTACTACCGTTTATGTCAGAACCGGTGCCATGATCACCGGTACCCATCCCTAGTGCCAAGGTAACCAAACACTGTGTATGGATATGTTACATCTGTTTTTCTCACTGAATAATGGATAGGAGTTTTCATGTATGACTTATTTGGGTTCATTTCATGTATAATTGTTAACAGGAATGTATTTTATTCCAATGATAATGTAGCTAGTTACTTTAGGAAAGCTCAGCACACTATAGAACGGAAGCTCTCTCTATTAGGAATACATCTAACAGAACAACGGAGTCCAGTTAAACTGAACTTGTGTGGTTTAAAACTGCTTTGTACCTTCTCTATACTAACTGAAGACTCCAAAGCTGAAAAAGAAACACTGAAATTGCAAAAATCATCAATGTTCCTGGCAAACAAATTGGCAACCACTGATCATTTTCACACATCATTTGTTCATGGATTTGGTTTATTATGAAACAACACCTACTCAGGCAGGTGGCTCAGGAGTTAGAGCATGTCATCACTAGACAGGCGGTTCAATCCTTGAAAAAGTGCTTGTATGAATGTGTGTGTGAATGGTGTTTAAAGTACTTTGAGTAATCAAGTAAAAAAGCACTATATGAGAACCAGTCCATTTACCCATCTCCAGTCTTTATGCTACACAAACTACCATCTAGCTTCAGCTCCTTAGTTAATGAAGAGTCACAAGAGGTTTGCTGTTAGAATTATGAACAGCATTAATGGAGGAAAATTCACTGGTTACTTCAAAGGAGAGAATTCGTGTTAGAGCCAGTAGCTAGATATAAATTTAGGCATTTACTTCCAGAATTTACATAGACTGTTGTAAGTATACCTAAACTCTTTCACCACAGCAGGGCCATTGTGGCTACTACATTATTACTGCTGCTAAATGGAAACCTGACACCAAGATAGTGAACCTTGAACTATAGAGTAGCAGAAGACAACACTGTCAACTAAGCACAATAAAGAGTCAGTTGGAGTAGAGCCCCACCATCATCCCATCCTATAGTCAAGACTACTAAAAAGACATAAGCTCTGGATGATCCACCACACAGTCTGCTCCAGCCCCAGTTTTCAGCCCTGGACTCCTGGACATTTAAGATTCAGCTTTATCTGGTTTGCATAGGCAGCAACCTGCCCAGTCAACCTTTCTGACCTGCTCCCTGTTCCCTCAATATCCCAACCCCTTTAAATTCTGCAATAAATATTAATCTTTCTATATAACTCTAGCTTCCTATCTGTTTGTGTTGTCAGCTAATCCTCTTAGCTATGGGTCATCGGATAGGAGAGTGGTTATTAAAATATGTAACCAATAAGCACTGCAAGGCAACCAAGTGTAGCACAATTGTAGAGCTCAGCATTTCAAAAAAAGGGGTAAATATAACCCCTGGAAGGTTCGTGGTATAAATGATCCTTATCATTTGTAATGATCATTGTTGTGTTTTTTCATTTAGGTGTAAGCCATGGATCAGAGACGGCAGTGATTTCTTTTAGTAGTTAGACATTTATTTAAAAATACCAAGGGCGTCCAATTTAAACCCACGGTGGTTCTACTGTTCTAGGATCCAAGTGTACAAGTTAGCAAAGTGGTAGAAGGCTTCCAGTTCTTAGGCACAACAGTCACGCTTCACTGGCCACAGACTTTCAGGACCTCTGTGCTGCCTGGAGGGGAAAAACGTTATTTTAATTCGAATTAACTTAAAAACAGAGTCCAAAGTTCTCTCTCCACCCTATCCACTTTTTTCAGCTCACCTGTCTAGCTGACTCCAGTAGAGATGCTGACTCAGCTTGGCCAATCTGTTGCACCATCCTGTAGAGAGCACCTTCTTTGTTTTGCAGCAGGGTAAAGGGGTGGTCGAATTCCTGGATGGTCCCACTCTCCAGAACCTTAAAAATAGACAAATGTCCTCTTCACCAATAACGGTAAACTTACAGTCCTTTAAAAGCTAGCATGTGAAAAATATATAAAGACTGACACGCTACACAGCAATAATAATGAACTCAAATTAGTTTGAAAATGGTGCTACATCTCAAAAACTACTTTGGAAAATATATCTATAAATTGGGACGATCCTGATTGTAATCTTTACCAATATCAGTTATTTCATGGGCCCAGAACTTTAAATCCATTCACTGTGACTGATTCGTCTGTTATCCAGACATGTAACAGTCCTCTGCAGTCCTTTTTTAAACTGACAACCTGCTAAGGATGAGCCAAACAGGAACCTGGCCAGTGCATGATCGCTTTCACGATCATTAGGCATGGGTACTGATTGACAAAATGCATTTCCCACCCCTATGAAAACTGATTAACACACTGTCAGACTGAAAATGGACAGCTAAAGTTAAAATTTAAAGATCCTCAAGGTGTTCCTGAGAGATAATATGATTATAAAACATGGTTGATTGAAATTAAATTAAACTGCACTGAGACAGAAGAGATGACTCACAAGTATGCGGTCACTGTCTATAATGGTGTTGAGGCGATGCGCGATAGTGATCACTGTGCATTCTTTGAACTTGTCTCGTATGGTTTTCTGGATCAGCTCGTCTGTCCTGTAATCACAGCAACAACCAAAACACAGTAGAAACATATGGGAGAGGTGTGCTGAGAAAACTAGTGGATGTGTAATGACATTTCTGTGTATGCTTTATATGTGCTGGCAATGTGTTTGGAGGACCTCGGGTCCACGTTAGCTGTGGCTTCATCGATGATGAGGATGCGGTTCTTCCTCAGGACTGCTCTGGCCAGGCACAGCAGCTGCCTCTGGCCCATGCTGAAGTTGGAGCCTGACTCAGCCAGGACAGTCTCCAGCTTCCCAGGCAGCTCCTCCACCACAGACTTCATCTGTACCTGCAGTGAACATGGAGAGGAGAAACCTGTAGCTGGTCTGTGGGCAGTAACGACAAATCTGGGTGTGCTAATTAAATACTAGCCTCTTCCAGAGCTTTCCACAGGTCTTCATCAGTGTGCTGGTTGAAAGGGTCCAAGTTCTTCCTCACACTGTCAGTAAAGAGAACTGGGTCCTGGGGAGCAGAGGGGAGAGAAGTCAGGGAGAAAAATCAGTAGACTCTGCTACGTCATTAATTCTATGTACCGGATATGGATTTGGAAACGACACGCAGTATCGTATGACTTTGAAAATCTGTGTTTTGAGTTTAATTTACTGAAAATAAATGATATAGCAGTTTCAATTAATAGAAGAATAACAGAAATGGATAGCATTATTGTAACAGTGAGATTGTAACTACGTATTTCTTCAGGCAGTTGAAGTGTCATCTGATGTTGTACCTGAGGAATGATGGACATCTTCTGGCGCAGGTCATGTAGGCCAATCTCAGAGGTCACAATACCGTCGATGTAGATCTTTCCCTGGGGCTCTGCCAGGCGAAACAGAGCCGAGACCAGAGAGCTTTTCCCCGCTCCTGTTCTACCCACAATACCAACCTGACCCACAGGACACAAAACATCAACAGCTGATCATCACTCAGACCCCAACCAGCTGTTCTCCACAAACCGATGTGTCACCTTCTCTTTGGGTTGAAACGTGGCGTTGATGTCTTTGAGGACCGGTGGTCCATCCTTGCTATAAAAGAAGTTCACTCGATCAAAGGTTATCATTCCTTGGCTCGGCCAATCAGGGGGAGGACGCTTCTGAGTTTCTAAGGGTGCTTCACTCTTTAGCTCAGTGTACTCCACCACCCTCTCCACTGATGTCATCTGAAAAAATCACGAGCTACCTTCAGCAGGTCATAACAGCATGTCATGTGAATATCTGATAACAGAAGAAAAAAGCCTTAAATTTAAATGTCACTCTGTTTTTACCATGTTCTCCACCTCGGCACTTTGTCTCACTGTCCACTGGAAGTTTCCCATCAGTGTCACAGCATAGGTAAGAACCAGGCCTACCTCTCCAGCCACCAGCCCTAATAAATTTAAGAAGGAAAAAAACAGACCACGTGAGTTTGTTCTTCTAAACCTATTTAACAAAGTGTTGAATTGGCCAGTGTGCTGCCAGTTTAGCTTTTGTAGCTTTAGCTTGGACTCTGGTATTGCAGTCAGTAACACATTGCCATCTTTACATAATTTTTAGTCAAATCGTTTTGTAACTGCAAAAGTACAAGATCATTGTGCAAAGAAAGTGACACTAGTAAGAGACATATATTCACTGAGATGGTTCTACCTTCATAATATTGGGAGTGATCCTGAATGTTACTTGAGCTTTATAGCAAGACGAGTAAAGAAAAACCCTTTTACCCAGTGGATCATTTTTCTCTGTTTTATTTAAACCACAAAAGAGAAACTAAAACTGCATGCAGATAACAGATCTCAAATTACATGCATCATTTGCAAGGTCTCCAATCATCAGGAGTCTAAGGAGCTTGGAAAGAAAAGCGTCTGGACTTCTTTAAATTTCCTTGAAGATGTTTCACCTCTCATCCAAGAAGCTTCTTCAGTTCTAAGAGTAATTGGTGGAGAGTCCCAGATTTTAAGCCCTATCTGAGTGTTCCCCCAAGAGGGACATGGACCCCCTATTGATCCTCTACCTAATCACACGAGCCAAGGTGTGAAAACAGGTGTGGGTCACAATCAACCAAGGTTTTGTGTGAACCCACTGTTAAGCCTAGCCCGACCCTAATCAGGAGCTTTAATTAACTAATTAATTAAAAAAAAAAAAAAAGCAAAGCCAGTAACGTAACACCGTAAATAAGACAGGACTGAGACCTTGGTAAAAATCATGCGATGCCACACAATTGCTCTGAATCAAGATAGGAACAGAATTAATCAGTATTTGAGATTATTGAAGGAGAGTTAAATGAATGGACTGTTGCAGATGATTTTTGCAGATGATGTGGTTCTGTTGGCTTCATCGGGTGGGGGCCTCCAGCTCGCACTGGAACGGTTCGCAGCCGAGTGTGAAGCAGTGGGAATGAGGATCAGCACCTCCAAATCTGAGGCCATGGTTCTCAGCCGGAAAAGGGTGGAGTGTCCACTCCGGGTCGGGGATGAGTTCCTGCCCCAAGTGGAGGAGTTCAAGTATCTCGGGGTCTTGTTCGCGAGTGATGGAAGAAGGGAGCCGGAGATCGACAGACGGATTGGGGCTGCAGCTGCAGTAATGCAGACGCTGCACCGGTCCGTCGTGGTGAAGAGGGAGCTGAGTGTAAAAGCGAAGCTCTCAATTTACCGGTCGATCTACGTCCCTACCCTCACCTATGGCCACGAGCTGTGGGTAGTGACCGAAAGAACGAGATCGCGGATACAAGCAGCAGAAATGAGCTTCCTCCGAAGGGTGGCTGGCCTCTCCCTCAGAGTAGAGCAGCTGCTGCTCCACATCGAAAGGAGCCAGCTGAGGTGGTTCGGGCATCTGACAAGGATGCCCCCTGGGCGCCTCCTGGGTGAGGTGTTCCAGGCATGTCCCACCGGGAGGAGGCCCCGGGGCAGACCCAGGACACGCTGGAGAGATTATATCTCTCGGCTGGCCTGGGAACGCCTTGGTATTCCCCCGGATAAGCTGGAGGAGGTGGCTGGGGAGAGGGAGGTCTGGGCCTCTTTGCTTAGGCTGCTGCCCCCGCGACCCGGCCCCGGACAAAGCGGATGAAGATGGATGGATGGACGTTGTTAATTCTTTACCATCTCTGAGTAATATCAAGCCAAATGCTGTGAGGGTAATAAATATGGAGCAAATGCTGTCGAGGCGTAGTGCAAACCAGCGGGAGGTCATCAGGAACAAAAACCAGGCCTCTGAAACAAAAGAGCAGAAAAAAACCTGAGACTGAATTACTCAAATTTGAACTTGAGTCAACAATACTCCATCAGCATTTTACAGCTCAGGGGTACAAAACTGCAAAGGCAGACTTATTTTTTGTATCTGGATTACTACAGGGCAAGTAATAGACTTGGTTTGTCGTTCAATTTCTTATTTGTCTTCTTTTTGCTTCGTTAAGCAGATACATCATACATTGAAACCCTGACTGCAGTGGCCTGGGTTCAAGTCTTCACCATTTTGCTGCATGTCTTTCAAAAATGCACCATAGTAAAGTTGTCTCACAGAATTTTTGGACTTAACACTGAAAATTAATCAGTCACTTTACAAATTCCAGTCAGCCTGGAAAGTGTAAATGTTTATTCTCAAAGAGTAAACCTGAGTGAAGGTCCTGATGGGCATCAAAGTCTTTCTTTAACTTCTCTTCTGATCTGGAAGCTCTGATTGTAGAAAGACCATTAAGGGAAGAGGACAGGTGTGAGAGAACTGGACTCCGAGCTGTAGAAAGGGCAAAATGAAAAGACAAGAACTACTTTTGCTGGCCCTTTCAGATTATTTTTTCCCCCAAAACAAATTATATAAATAATAAATCAACATACTTGTTGACTCAAGGCGTTTGATATCACGTGAGGTACGAAGGTACAAGCTCCTCAAATACAGAAAGATTAACAGGAGAGGCACAACAGGGATGAGGATGAGAGGAATAACTGAGGCTGCCACCGCGATAACGCCAACATTCTGTAAAAATAACTTAAAAAAAACATCATATAATGAAAAATAATGAAAACACTGAAAGATCTTGTTAAGTCAAAATAAAGAAAACATGGACCAAAGTAATGAGTGCTACACCTTCTAATCATTTAAGTAATAGTGGCAACTGTCAGTTCATGAAATTTCTTCCCTCCTAGATATTCTACATTCAGCTTTAAGTGGAGCCATTTAGCAACCACAGCATGAAGTTGCAGAGTTACAGAGTGGGGTCACTCTGCTGAGGCACATAGCGCGTTTAAAAAACTACCAGTGCTCAAAAAGCATACAAAAACTCTATGCTGGAAGTCCCAAAAACGTGATTATGTTCATCTGGACGTAGTGTTTTCAGTGGGAGAAACCTCCGGCAGAACCAGGCTCAGGGAGGGGCGGGGCCATCTCCCGTGACCGGTTGGGGGTGGGAGAAGGAAAACAGGATAAAAGACATGCTGTGGAAGAGAGCCAGAGATACCTCCCCAACCTTATCAACAGCACATTTGTACAATGACTGAAACCAGCCCAATGAATGAACAATGGGCTGTGGGGTCAGTTCCTTGATTGTTAATATGCAAATTGCCATGACCATTGATCAACAATTACTGATCAAAGCCCATTGATCAAGGGCATGGGTAAAATTCACAGAGAGTTGGGGTATGGCTGCAATCACAGCATTGTAAGTTGGTGAAAGATGTACCCTTAGGCCCCCTCCTCGATTCAGAGATGGTCTTTCCCTTTTCACGTAAATGGCCTCCTTGACTCCACGCTCAAACCAGCGTTCCTCCCTATCCAGGATGTGTAATCCTCATAAACTTGGGGAAACCTGCAGTCAGTCCAGACTGAAGAAGTCACTTAGATGAGTGATGAAACGTTTCTCCCACAAAATGCTATGTCAAGATGAACAGAATCAATTTTTTGGGATTTCCTTACATGGATGATTGAGCATGTATGCTTGAAGGTTCATAGCATGGGTTTCTGTGGACAAGCAGCTCCTGTAAATGTAACATGGTGTAGGTGGCACAGTATTTTTGTCTACATATGTATATAATTTATGGTAGTCTTTACTTGATAGAAGTCCACAAAGGTGATAGGTAGCACGGAGTCCATTTGGCTGACATCTTTGGAAAACCTGTTGAGTATTCTTCCTACAATGCAGACACAGTTTTAATTAACAGGACTATGTTGTTAAAGGGCAGAATGTCAACTTGAAAATATTCTGTGTTATAAGTGGATGTGAGGCCTGCAGTTCAGACTTTAGGAGTTTCTGGCTAATGTGTGTGATTGCTTATTGAAAATGGTTTAAAAATGAAATTAAAAATGAAATTAAACCAAATCTGTGAGCAGAATGTGAGAAAATAACAGCTTTAAAGTTATGTCCTAGATGTTTATGCAATCTATACAGAGATCTCAACTAAAGTAAGCAGGCTAACATGTTAATACCAGCCTTAAAAGCTTTCAGTGTCTCCGGTGTTATTGGATAGTTAGCAAGATTTAATTCTGCGGTTTGTCTTTTAAACATTGGGGATTGATACCTACGAATTTTCCAGTGAAACACTGCCCCAATTGGTGACAGTTTTGATTTATTTTTGAATTAGAGTTGTAGAGGCTAAGCCTACGCTTGAAGCCACTGAGGTGGTCGTTAACGGGGGTGACGCGATGTCACTGGTATGCATGAATTAAGTTCACAGTCCAATAAATCCAGCAGTATGTATCTTGTCCTTTTTGGTCTTTATTCTGTATCGCCTTAGCATAACAGCGCAACGATCACAAACTGTTTGCCTTCTCAATGACACACCTGACGCCGATTACGTGCGTCTACCTTAAATACCTTTACATTACATAATCAAAACAGAAAAAGGTGACCTCTAGTGACCACATAAGGTATTAACCCAAGAATGGCTCCTACACCCCGGCCCCTAATTGAAATGGCTATCAGACATGGCAATTCTAATCACAAAGAAAATAAGGAGCCACTAATACAGTCTACTTTAGACCTATACATTCACATAAATAAACATAAGTAACACACTTTTAGATTACAGTCTCATGTAACAAGCAAAGTTTAGTTACAGGTCTTTCCAGAATATTAGTCTTTGTTTTTAAACGTGCAGATCGCACAAGTCCTTTTTTGTCACGAATGGCTTCCAGAACTCTTCCAAGTGGCCAGGAACCACGCGGTGCAGAAGAATCCATTATAATGACTATATCTCCAGGTTTTAGATTCTTCTTCTTTTGGTTCCATTTTTGTCTCTCCTGTAACAAAGGCAGGTATTCGCGTATCCATCGTTTCCAAAAAAGATCTGAGATGTACTGAGCCTGTTTCCATCTTCTCTTCAGATACATATCCTGAGGGTCAAATAGTCCGGGTGGTAAAGATGGTTTTCCTTTCATCAGGAGGATGTGATTTGGTGTAAGTGGCTCTAGGTCTTTTGGATCATCAGAAAGCTTTGTGATGGGTCTGTCATTTAAAATTGCTTCAATTTCACATAGAACCGTATTTAATCCATCGTCGTCCAACTGTTGTTGCTGAAGAACGGATTTCAGAATTCTTCTGATCATACGAATTATCCGTTCCCAAGTTCCACCATGATGTGATGCTCCAGGCGGATTAAAACTCCTGGCTCCTACAAGAGTCTTACATTTTACACCTTTAAACAATGGACCATGGTTCAGGGGGTTGGGAAGCTCATCTTGTAACCGGAAGGTTGCCGGTTCGATCCGAAGCTCTGTTTGTCTTGGTCGTTGTGTCCTTGGGTAAGACACTTCACCTGGTGATGGCCAGAGGGGCTGATGGCGCGATATGGCAGCCTCGCTTCTGTCAGTCTGCCCCAGGGCAGCTGTGGCTACAACTGTAGCTTGCCTCCACCAGTGTGTGAATGTGAGAGTGAATGAATAGTAGAATTGTAAGCGCTCGGAGGCTCTAGAAAAGCGCTATATAAATGCAATCCATTATTAACAAACACTAGGCAGATAAATATGTGACTGTTTCCTCTTAAAAATAAAAATAAATCCTGTGTAGGCCTCACCTATGGGGTTGACATCAAAGAAGCTAACAGGAGTGTGGAGCACAGCACTAAACATGCTGTTGTGAAGAGTCTGAGCTGATCTCACCAGCCCATGAAATATCACCAAACTCCTGGCAAAACCAAAGACCACAGCTGCTGCTGTCAAACCTAAAAGTAAACACAGCAGGACTATATTAAAAAAATAGTTTGGTATTTGATTTACAGCAGGATATTCTACCAAGTAATATAACATAATGGACACTAAACACATGGTAGTCAACAATAGTATGTGAAGATTTCAGTAAGAACTACAGGACTGAAAGGCTTACCTGAATAAATGCTGAGGTAAAAAGAGAGATTAAACTCTTGGTATGAACTA
This sequence comes from Aulonocara stuartgranti, assembly GCF_965226115.1. NCBI lineage: Eukaryota > Metazoa > Chordata > Actinopteri > Cichliformes > Cichlidae > Aulonocara > Aulonocara stuartgranti. Next base: position 32,925,451 of record NC_138958.1, read on the forward strand.
GTAACATTCATTCCACTTTTAAGGCTAACAGCAGTGACTCTGCTGTTTGTGCCGTTTGTAAAATCATCTCTTGCCCTGTCAGGTGAGAAGACAATTAAACAAAGTGTGAAACATAAGAACATCACTTAAACAGTCTAATAAAATGTTCTGTAATTAAATGAATAGAAAAGTAAGCTACTGGCTATACAGAACTGGACTAAAGTCCTGATCTACCACTAATTTCTTTATACTTTGCTTGCAAAATGGGACACACGTGTAGTGAGTTATTGAAAACATACATAGAAATGCAGAACAGAAGGAAAAAATAGATTTATTATTTTTTTGCCTTCCCACTGTCCCCAAAGCGCTTGCTGTTTTATCAAATCTCTTTGTAGGGCCTTTACATTACAATATATCTAAAAACGTTTTAGCTCCTTAGAAGCAAATTATAAAGAAATGAGGTGTATCTCAAGACTTGCACAGTGTTACACAGTACTAAAAGTGTGTTGAGTTCTCACCAGTATACCAACCACCAGTCCTGAAGGATATATGCCACCTATTGAAAAGAAACAAACAATAAAAAAAAAGGTTCAACTTGGTTTTGTTTCTTATGTTCACAATGAATAAAAACATTGCATTAAAAATCTCCATTCACTTGCTAATGGTACCATAAGAGGTCTGTGACTTACCTCAGCTAGAATACTGAGAAATACTATAACCATTAAAACCAGAAGGCTACAGCCTGCCGTGAAGTATGTAAAATAAATGTGACTGCTGACATTTCCTTCAGCTCGTGTCTCCTCTGCAATAGTTTGAATAGCTTCAACCTGCAAAACAAGAAATGATCCAAGCACATCTTTATACTTGAACATAGTTTTACTGTTTGTAATCTCAGAACAAAGCTGACACTTCATGATAGTGCATCTAAAATAATATTAGTGAGAAATATATATATCATGAAAACCTGACCTCAACTCAACAGAACACCTTTAGGATGAATTAGAGCAAGGACCGTGAGCTAGTCCTTCTTGTCTGACCTGATAAATGTGTTTCTGGATGAATGGTCAAATGAGCAAATACTTTTGACAGTATAGTTTTTTCTTATATATTTATTACATGTAACGTGAAATTTGACTGAAAGGAACCGTAGAGTAGGAAAAGGTGAGAATTCTTTCAAAGCTGTTGAAAGGATTGTCAAGAATAGCTGATTTAAGAAATTGGGAGACCTCACATGGAGCGGAAATGGACACATAAAGATGAGCTGAAAGCTGCCATCAAAGCAATCTTAGCTTCAGTAACAACTTTACAGTGCCTGCATGCTGATTACCTACACACCACATTACATGGATGCAGTAATTCAGTGTTAAGTGTATAAGTGCAGTGTATATGTACCATCCATTACCATATCATGTACCATGAATGAACACCACACAGCACCATATCAGCTCAATAAAGCACTTCACTCTCGGACTGCAGGCTTACTTGTTGTTGCTACAATATTTGGAAGGCAGAGCCTTCAGCTTTCAGGCCCCTCTCTGTACAGCCAGCTTCTAGTATGGATTCAGGAGACAGACACCATCACTACTTTTAAGATTAGACTTTTTATAAAGCATTAGTAAGAGCTGGATCAGGTGACCCTCAAGCCTCTTTTAGTTACACTGCAATAGGTCTAGGGTGCCATGATGCGCTAAGTGTTTCTTCTTCACTCATCTTTTTTTACTTTTTAAGAGGTTGAGGATTTGAGATAGTTGATTTGGGGTTAAATTTTCTGTGTTGTTTTAATTTTCATACATTTTCATGATTTTATTACTTCACCCCTTCACTTCACCCGTTGCCTACTGGTGGTGGTCAGAGGGCCCGGTGGCGCCAGTGTCCGGCAGCCTCGCCTCTGTCAGTGCGCTCCATGGCAGCTGTGGCTACAATGTAGCTTGCCATCAGCAGTGTGTGAATCTGTGTATGAATGTGTGTGTGAATGGTGAATGACTGAATGTCGTGTAAAGCACTTTTTGGGTCCTTAGGGACTAAGTAAAGCACTATGCAAATACAGGCCATTTACCATTTATTAACACATTAACTAATTACTTAGAGCAGGGGTGCCCAATCCCAGTCCTCGAGAGCTACCGTCCTGTAGCTTTTAGATGCATCCTTGTTCAAATCAAATGAATCAAATGAATGGCTTGTTATCAGGCCTTTGCCAAACTTGATGGCATGCTGAAGAGGTAATCAAACCGTTTGATTCAGCTGTGTTGGAGTAGGGATGCATCTAAAAGCTGCAGGACAGTAACTCTCGAGGACTGGGATTTGGCACCCCTGACTTAGAGTAAGTGAACTTCTCCAATAGCTACCTGAAGTTAGCATATCTTTTCTAGCCAAATGGCTATCAGATAATATCTACAAATGTCACATATTAGAAGAAGTAATAAATGGACTTGTTTATATACCATGGTACCATATAGAAACTTTAAAGAAAAAGAGAAAGGACAATGCATGGGGGTCTATGAAAATTAATTACATTTTTAAAAAACTGAAGGTAAAACAACACTATTTTGTAAAAATAGCAATGTTCAATCTCTTTAGTAAATATACATACAGGAAGATGCTCAGTGTAGGTGCTTTCTGGTGGAAGGGGGCAGTTGAGGAAACAGTGTGAACTGTGAGAATCATTTGTCCACCGACTTTGTAAAGACAGTTTTTCTGGGTCAGCAAATGGAGACAATTGCTCCTGCTCCTCATCACGTCTCAGCAGGGACACCATATCGAGGTCAGAGGACTGCAGCTCACTGTAGCTTCCCTGGACCATGATTTGACCCTAAAGATGCAACAAAGGAAATCAGTTACTGGACATCTAGGCTGCTGTTCTTTTGGTATATGGATAGTCCAATGGGGGGAAAGGGGGTTGTTCACTGTTTGTAACCCCTGTAGGCTCTACCCTACAGGGGTACCCCAAGACAAACCTTTGCACTTAACCAAGTGAATCTGGAATCTGGGACTCTATAACCCCCTAAAACCCAGTGCATACAATCCTCATCTCCCTTTGAAACACGGGAACAGGTAGAAGTCAAAGGCGTCAAAGGCTTCAACGTAGGAAAGTGTTTACTGAAACTTCTCCAAACAAAGAAATCAAACTCATAAAACCCGAGAAGAATGAGTACTGAGGTCAATCTTAAGGGTGGGTCTGTATGGTCAATGAAACTTTGGAACTCCAAATGTGTGCTCCAAACACAAATACAAAACATCTTAACCACACGGAAAACCATTTTATAAATCTGTACATCCAAACCTAAATAAATGCTGCTTGTTTACGCACAACTTCAAGTTCAGAAATTTGATTATGTTCTTTCAAAAAATCTTCCTGTGCACACAAATATCTAAAAATACACATAACCCTTTGCCTCACTTACAAAACCTTAAGTGCACATGCACGAATCATTCATTACATACAGGTCACATCGCATGTCCACATAGGGTTTTGAGACCCAGGTAGTTTCACACAGATCCACAAATCTAAGCTGTGTTCAAGTCCCAGCAGAAAACTGGGACATCTGTGCTTCCACTGTCCACTGTTCCATTGCCAAGGTTTGTCTGACTTGATGTCAGCTGAGAGCAGAAATGTCCAGGATTAGCAATTAAGCTAACAATAATGTTGCTGTTTTCAGAGAATAGTAAGATTAACATCAAAGTTTTATTTCACATTAAATGGATTAGCATATACCCACTTCAGAGGATGGTCCACAGTCCTGTACAACCATGGTGTTGTGAGTGAAAATTAAAGTGATGTTATGTGTATGCACAGAAAGATTTTTGAAAGAGAAGATGATCAGATTTCTTAAATTGAACTTAAAAAGTTGTGCATAAGTGATCACAATGCATTTAGGTGTGGATGCACAGATTTGTAAAATACTTTTACCTGTGGTCAAAATGCTTCGTATTTGTTTCGATTTTAGAAATGGTTGAAATGTCACCATTTATACATATATACATATATAGGATTATGACTAACACTGACACAAGCGACAGCATTAATAAAACCACAGACAGATGAGTAGCAGTTATGTCCTTACAGTGTAAGACAGCTCTTCTGAGAAACCTTGGATCCTGACATTCGTGGTCCTATATACACATATCACCATCTAAACAACAGGTTCTCAACAAGTGCAAATACATCTAATGGACAAGAGCTCCCCAGTTTACAGCTAAACCAGCCCCAAACATTCTTTTAAAAAGCCAAAGCCCCAGCAGGCAACCCACAGGACCGATAATGTCCAGGTGCATGAAACCACTAAACTGTCATGATTCTGGGTCTTCTGGCCCAATGTTTTGAGTGTGTTTATGTTTAAGTTTATTAGGTTCTCTAAGTTCAATTCTATTGTGCATAGGTTGCCGTTACAGTTCACTGTTTATTAGATTCCCCTTGCGTCTTCACCCCTGTTTTTAAGTCTCCCTCACCCCTCATGTGTTTCATATCTGCGTTTCTTATGTTGTCAAGCTTGTGTTGTCACGTCTGTGTCTCGTTATGTTTCCCATTTTATTTTGAAGAGGTCTGGTGTCCCATGTTCTTCGTGTTTAGTTTTGCTCTTCCCCTGTGACATGTTAATTTGTGTCAGCTGTGTCCCTATGTGTTTCCACTTCCCCTGATCACCTCCAGTGGGTGGTCGTCTGCTATGTTCATGTCATGTTTCCAGGTTTTTCTAGGAATCCATGCCAGGTCTAAATGTTCAAGGTTTGTGAGGTCATGTTTTAATCTTAGTTCACCCAGTTTAGGTTATTGTTTACTTTCGTCTTTGCCTTTTGTTTTGTACCATTTTGCCAGCCTTAATAAACAGCTCATTTTTGTTATGCTCAAGTTTTGTCTCTTTGCATGTCTGCACTTCCACGTCCTCACTCCTCACAGTCGGCTGTCCGTCGGCAGCCATACTGTGACATAAACAGCCCAGGTTCATTACTGAATGGGTGAGAACCTTTTTTGTGGTTTTAATGTCGCAGCTGATCAGGTTATTGTCACCATGTCAGGCCAAGTCTGACCGACTAGGCAGGATTCTGCTGTGGGAATGCTTTATTTATTGCAATGGCATGGTTAAGAAGCAGGAGGCAGGCTTCCTTCAAGCAATTTTCTTTTGCAGGAGTACAAACCTCCTTCAGGACCAGGATCTGGTCAACTTCCCTCAGATGTCGCAGCTGATGTGTGACCAGGATACGACACTTGTTCTTCAGCAAGCCACAGATACACCTGATCATAAGCACAGACAGGTGTACACATTTCATAAATAAGAAGTGGAACTTTTCTCCTTTTAAAAATCTCATATAGGTCCATACTGCACGACACAACGCAGCTGTGTAATGCGAGCTCAGTCCTCAAGATCCAGATTCATTGTTTGCGTTTGTTTAAAGTGATTACAATATTGGAACTATGACACATTTATAGCTGACTTGTGTAAAATTTGAGTAAGAGAACATTTAAAAGGTCAAACAGGATGTGTGGCAGAAAATATATTTCTACAGGGGGAAAAAAGCAAAAAGTCTGTGGCTGTGATAGAGCAGAAAAGGATCTGTGTGCATTACCTCAGCAGTATGTACTTAAAGAAATCTTTATGGCTTTTTCTCCTTATCTCTGTGTCAACTGAGAGGCTTTAAAAGGACTGGTAACAGTTAAATAATGCTTATTTGGAACTGCCAATCATGCAGTGCAACTAAAATAAAAATCATGGCTCGATGTGAGCATAATAATCCCACTTCTAAGTTTATCAGTGATAGTATTGTTGGGTCTTTACTTTACAGTATAAAGTGCCATGAAATGACCGGTGTTGAATTGAAAACTCAAATCTAACCTTACAATTAATAATTCCCTTCGTTTCTATAAAACAGAGATATGTAGCATGTAGAATATACTATACTTCATGTGTATGAATACATATGGGTATCTCTTTGGGACACAGATAATTGTGAGCAGTCATTACTTGTCGAAAAGATGTTTTCCAACTTCTGCATCCACAGCACTTAAAGGGTCATCCAGGAGGTAGATGTCTGCATCCTCATACACAGCCCTGTAAAAAAAAAGGGCTTTGATTATGGCATGTGAAGTAGAACAACTATAGCAACAGTAGTGTGCATACCTGGAGGTTTAAAAAAATTGCCCGAACATATAGGTTATTGCTGCCTCTATTTTAGGCTGCCTAATAACTCAGAGAAGGAATTCAAATCTGTTGAGGATTATACTAAAAATGGATTTCTCTCCTGTGCATAACAATGACATAACTGCTGTGACTGTTGTCGTACCTCGCCAGGTTTACACGAGCTTTCTGTCCACCACTGAGTGTGGCTCCTCTGTCTCCAATCAGTGTTAGGTCTCCATCTGGGAACATCTCCAGGTCCTGCACAAAATGTACGTGTAACAAAAATAAATGTGAATGCCAAAAATAGGGGAACATTTTAGTCATTTGATAAATATTGGCAGTTTGGTTTTGTTCTTCAGAATATTAGCAAAATAGGCTATCCTGTACTATAAGCACAGATAGAGATTCCAGGACAAGTATTAATGATCGAAACGCAGACTAGGCATTAAAAACATAAGAGGAAAGGAAAAACCTGAGAATAACTAACAAAGAAACTATGAATACAAAACATAAAATCAGAATGAAAACACAACCCAAGCAAACATAATATTCAACAGAAAATTACAACATAGGTTACAACAAGGTCATACAGAAAATATCAAACTGAAGACTGAGATTCCAAAGCTGAAAAACGCTGGGTACAAAACCCAGAATCATGACTAGAAGAAGCCTGAGTTGTGGACATGCATCTGCTTCTCTGTAAAGTCCGGGTCCATGAAATCCACAGTAGTAGTTCAGGCTTTAGAAGCTTTTCAGTCATAGTTTTTCAAGTAGTATTTCTACATTGTCATGAACACAATATTCCGTTTTGATAGAACACATTAGCTCACCTTCTTCAGAGCACAGGCTCTAAGGACCTGCTCATATTTCTTTGGGTTAAGTTCTCTCCCAAAAAGGATGTTGCTGCGAATGGTTCCAGGGAACACCCACGGTTGCTGGGATGCGTAGGTTAGCTGACCTTTGACCTTCAGTGTGCCTGTATCACGAGGAAGCTCTCCCAGGATTGCACTTAGCAGGGATGACTGAGGAAAACATGGATGTCATGCATGTAAGCTGGGTAAATTGCATTTTTTTTTTTTTTTTTGTCAGTGACAAATACTGCAATGGTTTAGCACTTTGTTTCCAAGTTGCTATGGTGCAATGGCCCAGACAAATTCTGGACCTCAACACAACTCAAACACCTTGGCAGAACCATAAAAGAGCTGTGTATAAACATATGCCTCTAAACCTGAATAAACTGAATAATGACTGATAAAGTCATACAGATCAGATTTAGCTGATCTTTAGCTACTTTTGCTAAATGTGAATGTACAAGGTACTGAATCATGGGCCACATATTTCATAGGACTCTATGCAGTAACAGAAAAAAACAAAACAGAAAAAAAAGGAAAAAACCTCCACTCTTTTACAAATGAAATCAAGCACACTGTTAAAAGAAAGAATTAAAGGATGTTTTTTAAATAAAGTCGAGTCAGTTAAACTTTTTTTTTTTCGTGTCCCGTTTGGATCTTTAGCCATCAGAATTGTTGTTTTAAGGCCAAGAAAGATGCCAAGCGGATTTATTTTACCAAGTGGATCATCATGGCCTTGCCATATTGGTCCATATGAATTTATTTTATTTTCGGTTGCTATAAACGGGACAGACATGACTGGGGGATAGGACAGGGAGAAAGAATGAAAGAAAGAGAGGGAGAGAAAGAAAACCAAAGGGGAGAAGAGACGGTGAGAAGGGGGGAAGAAAGAAAGAAAAACAAACAAAACACCTGGATCACCTGTATGAAGAAAAAAAAAAACAGAAGAGAAAGCAAACAAAAAAAGAGCAACATAATAAAAACAGCACCATCACAATAAACTAGCTAGCTGTAGATAACAGTAGATACTAAATATTAAATGATATTGTGCAGCACGCAAGATAGACAGCACACAATGTGCTTTGAGGCAGCAGCCAAGAAAGGTGTAGTCCGTGTCTGTGAATACCCGTGTGTACACCTGTGTGCATACCTGTGTGGATCAGCATGCTTGTATTCCAAAGGTTTCTCCATGTAACGATCTGCTAGGGAGTGTGGGGAGCCATAGCCCCGTCCACCAGGGTATGAAGCAGGTATGGAGGAGATCCAGGCCCCAGATATCCAGAGGCCCCAGAGTACAAGGACCCGAGGAGAACCACCAAAAGGGGGGGAACCGTGCCACCCTCCTGGGAAGAGCTGAGTAGAGCCCCAAACGAGAGGTCATCCAGCAGCTACGGAGCAGAGGCCAGAGGGGGTTGCAGTGGCGTGCCCGCGGGCTCTGCCGGCAGCCAGCTGTGCCAGAGAGGACCGAGCTTCAGGCCCAGAGGCCAGAGGCCTGAGGGCATCCCACCCCCCGGAAGGGGCCCAGCCGGGCCACAGGCGCCAGGTCCCACCAATCGGCCACCAGGAGTGAGCCGGTACATACATGAGTGCCCAGCCCCAGACGACAAGGACCACCAACACACCAAGGTCTGAGGGCATCAGCCACCGGCAGGGAGTGTGGTGAGGGGAGATAGGCCTCCGTACTTTAGAGGGCCTGAGATCTACCCAGAGAGGTTGAGTCTAAGACCCAACCTGACATATAGACACAGACGAACAGGCGCACGCGGACACAAACGTGCATTCCCACCCCATATGCACAACCAAATACTCGGCACTTACCTAACGTGCAGACAGACACAAATAGACACTGCACAGACAGTCGCACTCCCCAAACATACTCCATATCCCAGGTCCAGGTACCCCCGCCCTCAGAGGGGCAAGCCACACCTAGACCCAGGAGATGTAACCCTTCTCTCTGGGGTGGAGGCAAGCGGACCACCTCCTTATCTGCAGTAGCAGGGAGGCCCCGCATCCCAGACCCCAGTCTGACGGCCAGCACCTCCTCCCAGCCCCCCAGCCCTGACGGCCAACAGAACCGGGGTGAGTGAAGACCTCAAACCTCCCTACGCCCGCTCATATGTAGTGTTGCTGTGTGCTGTTCTAAAGTGCATTTAAAACTCAGGAGAGCATGGTACTAGCTTCCTCTCAGAGAGCAGCACGGCTCCTCCCGAAAACCCTTAGTGTCTAAATACATTTAAAATTGAGGGTAGGGCATCAGTGCCCGAGGTGGGTTGGAATACACCAACCATCCTCTGGATGCTGTAAAACGTGCCCACCCCCAAGGCCCTATATGTATGTGTTATGTGAGAGTGTGAGTAATGTGGATGTCTAGGTTGCAGAATAAAATTGAGGCACAGGCGGCCAGAAGGGGACAGAGAGGGAGTGCCTCCCCTGCACCCTGGTGACATACCTGCACCCCAAGCCCTGCGTGTGTGGGTGGGTGTGGTAGAGCGGGAATAGGGAGGCAGCTGAGGATGGGGAGGGAAGAAAGGGAGGGGAAAGTGGCCCCTCCCTGGGGCCAGCTCCCCCGCTGACCCCAGTAGGCACCCCCACACTCTGGAACCCACCAGGGCAAGGGGGCCCAGGCCCATCCGGACCGGGGCCCGCAGCAGCAGCACCGCCCAGCCCCACAGAGTCTGGGGCAGCCCTCCTGACTCCACCCCAGAGAAAACTGCACCCACCCCATCATCCAATCATCTCCCAAACTACACAAGACAATAGATACCCAGGTTGAGTTCATTCTCCACCTCTCCTAAATATCTCTCCCCCCCCCCCCACCTGCAGAGTGAGCTCCTGTAGTGAGGAGACCACCTGCAAAGATATAACAACCTCCCCACCAGTTAAAGAGCCCCCTAGTTGGGCCGATGCACCAGAGGTCCCCTGCACTGGGGCCGAGCCCCCCTGCACCCACCCGCCCACTGCTCCGGCGACACAACAGCCAGACCGGGGGGCGGAGCACCCCCAGACCCCCAAGCCTCCACGCCCGTCCCGGACCCTCCCAGGGGCAGCCAGGCTACCAGGCCAGTAACCAACGTCCGCCAGCACAGACCCTCTCCCATCTCCGCTGTACGCAGCCACAAGGAAAACACCATCCAAGAGCCCCAGAGCTCCTAACCAGGTCATGGTCACATCCCCCAGGTTAGGCCCTCCAGGGAAACATCCCTAGGGACTCCCCAGACACCCTAAGGCCGTCCCTACCCCCATATCAACTACAATAGCGAAGGCAGGACCAAACCATGACCCCCCACCCCCACTAGGTGATGAAGCCGATCAAAGGAGCCCAAAGGGATTGATCAAATGTGATGGCAGAGGTTGTATCAAGACTAATGTGATCTATTAGATGGTTTTTATATTGGTTAGAATTAAGATTATTTTTATTTTTCCAGTTAATGAGGACCATTTTCTTGGCAATGCATAGGGCCATAAAAACAACGTGGGCTGTGTTTATTTCTGCAGTGACCTCATCCAAGTTGCCCAGCAAGCATATTAAAGGGGAGGCTGGAATGTTACATTTCAGACACTTTGATAAGTCTACACATATCTCACGCCAAAATTTCTGAACTGGTGGACAGAACCAAAGAGCGTGGATGTAATTGTCCGTTGTATTTGCTGTGCAGTGTGAGCAGTTGTTGGAAGGCGTATAGCCCATCTTGAACATCCTATGACCAGTATAGTGCACTCTGTGTAATATTTTGTATTGTATTAATTGCAAACTGGGATTTCTGATCCATTGAAAGGTTTTTAAGGATATCTGAGACCAAAGGTTTGGGTCTAAGTTGATTGATAAATCTGGTTCCCATTTTGCAGTAGGAAGGGATATTGATTCATCTATTTTAGAAAGTGTTCTGTATATTTTAGACAATGATTTGGGGGGTTTTAGACTAAAAAATTGTACCACAGTTGGTGGTGTTTGTAATTCAGCTTCACTGGGATTAAATTTCTTTTTTACTATGGATTTAATTTGTTGATATTCCAAAATTCGTTTCTTGTTGATCCCATATTGTGTAACTAGTCTGTCAACTAGTCAGTTAAACTTTTGGGATATTGATGTGATCAGTCAAATAGCAGAGGGGGTTGTTAGTCGATACCTGGACCCTACAGAGATTGCACAGGTAGTCCATCTCCCACATGGTAAAACGGTAAATGAAATTCCAGGAGACAAGAAAATGTTCTAGGAGACCTGGACAAGGCTGTTGAAGGCCCTTAACCCATCATCAGGACTGGGATCTGCTCCGTTTTACAAAAGGAAACTGGATGATCACTGCCAAAACCCTATAAAAATGACAATAATGGCGCCAGAGAGCCCAGTGCCCTCTGGTAAGCCCTGTGCTCACCACCCAGCACCATGGAACCCAACTAACCTTTGCCATAGAATACCAGAATTGGTAGGTCCTCCACTTGCGCCCTGTGCTTTTCAAAGATGAAAGCAAGCTTAACCCATGCACATGTGACAGAACTGAAAGGGTCTGGAGAAGTCGTGGAAAAACGTATGTTGTGTAACATCATTCAGCATGACTGGGTTGGTGGTGAGTCACTGGCATATTGATAGAGGGATGCACAAACCTCTACAGGCTAGGCAACGGCACCCTGACTTTCAATAGATATTGTAATAAAGTCCTTGAACTTTATCAGACCATATGCTTGTGGGTCCTGGATTCTTCCTGGTGCACAGCAATGTCCAACCTCATGTGGTGAGAGTATGCAGGCAGTTCTTGAAGGATGAAGGAACTAATACCACTGACTGGCCCCCACACTCACCTGACCTAAATCAATAGAACACCTGTGGGACATTATGTTTCAGTTCATCCAATGTTGCCAGGTTGCACCACCTAACATATTACTCAGTGCACATCAGTAATGATGATTTTTTTCCCCATTGAGATCTGATATGTTATTAAAGTGGTTATTTTTTGAGCAGCGTATAAGAATCCGGTAATAAACCGTTAGGTTAAAGACTCCTATAATCTTAGGGTGGATGCTAAAATAGATTACACAAGTTTACTGACCTTTCCGGCCCCCACTGGTCCGATTACAGTCAGAAGTTGATGTGACTTTGCTGTGATGGAAACATTCTGAAGAGATGGTGCATCCAAACTCTAAACAAAGACAAAAATGGCAGTAAGTACTACATCAAACTATAAAGTTTGCAGGAACAGTCATTGTTCTACAACAATATGTTACACCGCTACGAAATATATTACACTATTTACCTTATCCCAGTAGCAGGTCAGTTTCTCGATCTCAATAGAGTTTCCCCCCTTTTCCGCCAAAGGCAACATAATGTTTTTTCTCTCAATCTCTTCCAGTAGGAGAAAATTCTGGGAAAATGATAAACATGGTTTTACACCAGCTTTGGAAATTGTTTGACTATCTTGGACATGACTACTGGATTGCCAACTTTTCCTACAGTTTATGACAGAAATTAATTACCTTAATCCTGCGAATGCTCACTACAGTCTCTGACAACTTCTCAATGGCCAGAGGAAAGAACAGGGTCAGGGTGACCTTAATTGTACCATACAGGGACATGGTGACAAACACCTGGCTGGCAGTCATGGTGTTCCCCAAAAGAGTGTAGACCGTGAAGGTAACAAAGATTATGAGCTTGCTGCTGGCAAAGAAGGAAGCCATGTTGAGTCCTCGTAGGTAGGAGCTCTTTAATATCCGACTGATTTCTTTCCTACAAACATAAGAGAACATATGTAGATGGATTACATAGTTGAAGCAAAGTTTTAAGTTTAAATTTGGCAGGATGTTGAGCAACATCGGTTTCACTTTGATATGTCTATGACAGTAATTATATATTTAATTTTTAAGTTATGAAGGAAAAAGGAAAGAAAAGTCAGAGTGTAGCTTTTTGTGAATTCCCATGTTCTCCCTGTGCCTGCATAAGTTCTGTCTAAGTACTCTTGGTTATCCAATACAGCAGGATCCAAACCTCCCACTGAGTTTAGGGATCACTCTTGATATGAGTTTCAGCAGGAGGACAACAGTACCAATTAAGAACACCCCAGAAAAAAAAGTAGTAATATAAACTTTTTCACAAATTGAAGAAAAGACAAGCAAACATAAAATGTAAACATGTTGCAAAAGGAGGATTTATGTAAGAGTTGTAGCATTTGCACCTATGTGAAAAACGTGGAAATCCTAAGTGATTTTCAGAAAAGTTAACCTCTGACCTTGGGGTTAAGGTCAGCGGGATTTGAACTTATCTGAGATTTCTAGTAGGTGCATCATTGGTCTGAATTTGAAAATCCTATGTCGCCTCATTCTGGAGTTCATTCACAAACTTGGTATTGTCGTCCTCCCTGTGTTTTGACGACAATACCCCGTGAGCCTGTCAGAGCTGAGGGCTAAATCAGTTGATGATGGAGAGGGGTACCAAAAAAGGATAATATATGCAGTAGTATTCTGCTGGTTCAGAAAATGATTCGTGTCAAAACATTACCAGTTTGTCTGTGATTCTCATCCTTACTTTCTAACTTCAGTCACCAGGGCTGAGAACCATTTCTCCCAGACATACATCTTGATTATCCTTATGCCAGACACCACTTCATTCATGATACGGATTCTGCTGTCAGTAAGGACTGCTGTTTTGCTCCTGCCAAAAAACAACAACAAAAAACTCCACAACATGTCATTGAGGCCGCTAGTTTTCCTAATGATACATTATAAATAACATATTAGTGCATGAGAAAATAGACACAGTCATTGAACATTGTTAAACAGGCCCTGTCATGGTCCTGGGTTTGGACTCGGGTTTCAGAGTTTGGAACTTGTTTTAAAATGTTTTTAGATTCATAGGGAACATTTAGTTCTTAGTTCGAATCTTTTTAGTTCAAGTTTCTATTTCTGTTGGTTGGGTTGTTCTTCATCGTTTGATTTTCTTTGATTCATTCTTGTTGGCTCTTGTTCCCTTATTTCCTCTCCTTGTTTTTAGTTTGTCATATTGAGTGTTTCGGTTATTCATTCCCTGTTTTATTTTGGTTGTCATTTGTTTCTTGGGTCTTGTATTTAGTTTTACTTTCTTTTGTAATCATCTGATTAGTTTCAGCTGTGTCTTGTTTCCCTGGTGTTTCCTGTCTGATTTCTACATTAGCTCCGGTCTTGCAAAATATTTGCATGGCTTCAGTATCAGCTTTAACATTCCCTAGTTATCTAGGTGGACATAAAATACACTAAAGTTAAAAATGGGAGTCCTACAGAGGAGTTTATGTGTGGGTTTGTATGCATCAAATGTGTCTAATGCCAAAGCAACAAGGTTTAGGATTTCTATGACTGCAGTAAAATTCCCTCCATCCATCACTTACTCATCTGACCCAAAGAAAAAAATTAACATAGGACAATCCTTAAGGCTACGATGAAGGTCATTACTGATACAGACTGATTATACAGAACCTTAAACACACTTCGATCAGGTAATAGAGCTCATACTCTTTAGAGAGATCATATAAATCTACATTCTTCATGAAATGCAACAACTCAAAAAAAAGTAGTTTTTGTCACAGTGGTGTGATGATCAGCTGTGCACTTAGCATGCTGAGGTTAAAAACTCAAAATGGATACAGCACAAAAGGCTAAAAGCCAAAAAAAAAAAAAAAAAAGTTACACAGAGAGTATTTTGGGAAATTTGTTGAGAGTTGAGATGTCAGTGGAGGACTTTTTTTGACTGTGCCAATCTTTCTATAATTGAAACCGAGTTGGGAAGAACTCTGCAGAAGTTCGGTAAAATAATGTGCCCACAGTAAGAAAACAAGAGAAACAGAAGGTTTTCTGTGTATTAACAAACACTTCCTGCTTTATAATTACAGGAGAGTCTGGGCAATGAGCTACCAGAACATTTTGTGTAATTTCAAACATTTCTTACAATTGAATTTGTGCGAACATGTCTTTCATTTACTACAGCAACATTTCTTTAGAAAAGAAAAATCACAGCGCCACTCGTCCAGCCTGCTTAAGATCAAAGTAAGTTGTATGTGGCCCTCAAGGTAAAATGAGTTTGACCTCCTTGGTTTACGAAGTACCAGAGGAGGGCAGCAATGCACCTTTGTGTCTAAAATCCAAGAAGAAGTCTGGCAGTCTGCCTGTTTAACCACCTTTGTATGTCTCAGTTCGGGTTTTGGAATTTCCTGGATTAGTCTTTTTTGTGTGTGGATATTTTGGAGCTTGTGAACATCGGGCTTCTACTTTAATAAAAAGGTGTGTTTTACATTTGCCCAATTTGCCTATGAGTCCTGCAGTCGGGTCTTGTTTCTTGCTGGACGTTGAGAGGTCTATAGATTGAAAGATCCATGTACTTCTCCAGTTATCCTTTACCTGAAGATGCCGAAGAGTTTTCCAAACCAGGTCTGTATCGGCATCATAACTGCAATTGTTGCCACACCTGCCAGGCACGAGGGGCCGATCTCATACCAAAGGAAAACGATGATCACCATTGCTTGCAGAGGTCCCGCCCACAAGTAGTGCAGTCTGAGTGTAATCTGTAGAGGTCATTATAAATGACATTTTGAAAAGTGTGTGACATTTGGAAGTGGCGGTCACAACTTGGATAAAACTGTCAGTCACCATAAGGAGCCTGTAATGTAAGCAAACATAGATGCCCAAGATTTGGAGAAATGTGCTAATGGTCAACAAATTTTAGGAATACTCAATAAAGTGTTGGGTAACTACATGCCGATAGAACAGCTTTAAGATGCTTGTGATTCTCGTGTGACTGCAATCACCCTCACATGTTAATCAGTCGTGTCAGGCTTTAAGCTATCCCAAAAATGATTCCTTTGTGGCATTAATAAAATAGCCGCAGAGACTTGCTTTTAATGCCTGACTGCAGTTAACCAGGGTGGATGAGCATGTTTCATTTGTGGAAGTACAGATGTTTTATTCAGATGCCTGCCTAATATTTTTGAAAACAACTTCCTGTGAATTAGACAAAAGTAAACTTAATTGTCCTACCCATACAAAAATTGCCTATATACATCCTTATGACATAGCTAGCTATCAGTTGAAGGTTTGCTCTCAGTCAATCTCATTGATTAGAAGTTATTGTGAGGTCTTGTATTAGCTCAAAATCAGTCATCTTGTGATGCCACCGTCTGAACAGGGACTCGCCAGACCTTATGCTCTATAGATGGTGTGCTGTAATCCTGGAAGTGGACAGAAATGTTTCGTCATACAATAAATGTGATCTCTCTGGACAACTTTGTGTATTGTGTACACATTGTGTATATTGTGTATCTGGAATGAATTTTAGGTCTCTACGTCCATCCCATGGGGAATGGGAGCAGTAACAAAGGTGTTGCGTTTATATTTTTGTTGAGTGTATAACATCAAGCAGAGGGTCAAGAGTTCAGATTTTTCATCTTTATCATTCTCCTGTGGCAAGTTAGTGTAGTAACTTTTAAATAATATCTAAAAAAAACCCTGTATTTACCACAAATACCCATCTACTCAAATACCTAATGAAAAAAGGTTTCAAAGGGTACATCCAGGTTAACCCTCTGTCCTTCTGTTGTCTCGGTTACAATTCTCCAAATGTAGTTTCGAGTTGGTTCTTGACCCTTACAAATTTAGGTCATCTGTTGCCTTACCTCATCAAAATGATTAACATCATTTGAAAGTAGGTTCACTATTTGACCGGTGGTTGTTCGTCCGATGGATTCAGTGCTGAGACCAAGAGCCTGATGAGAACATTTTTACTTAACAGCTTGAAAAATTTACAAAATTATTCTGAGAGTTGTGAGCTCAAAAATTTGCATCTCTTGTGCAAATTTTCTGAATCTTCACTGACCTTCCTGTAGATCATGTGACACATAGCCACTCTAATCCTCATGCCTGTTCTTTGGACATGATAGTAGTAGAGATGTTGGAGGATAGTCAGTCCAAACGTGGAGATGGACATCGCAGCAGCGTAAACATACGCCATGCAAAGACTCCTCTGATCATCTGGGTGATAATTCTCAAAGAAAAGGATTATTTTTCCCAGAAGAAGTGGCTGGATCACTTTGATTGCCTCCTTTACGACAAAGACAATAAATACATAATGGAATATGCAAACAAGCTTCACTCTATCCATTACTAGTACTGGATGTGGTAAATTGGTTCAAATATCTGCTAGTAATACAATAATACAGTAAAACTACAGTATTCCTTTTTATTTTAGCTCATCTGAAATAATATGGCCAGAAAACCGCACAAAATCTCAAATACGACCTGTGCATGAATGATTGTTTTAACACTGGTGCCAATTGTAAATATTCACAACATACCAGAAAAAATTCAAATAGGCCGGCTAATGCATAGGACTTTCCATAGCACTTTATAAGAACCCTGGAGAGCTGCGGCTTCCATAGTTCCTTTGAAGCCTTTTTTACTTCCTCGTTCCAACATCTGCAAATCAAATGAATTTATTAGTTGAGCCCAGGATTTATAAACACATTTCCAACAGAGGTGCTTTACTATTTTATGAAAATTATTTGCATTGAAATTTGATGGCAGCAACATATCTCACAAAGTTGGGACAGGGCAAGAGAAGGCTGCAAAGGTAAGTGGCACTAAAAAGAAACAACTGGAGGACTTTGAGGCTAATTAGGTTAATTAGCAGCAGGTCAGTAACACAATTATCAGACCCTCGAAAGCACTTGATATTACAAGCAGTGGCAGGTTGACAGAATGGCAATCCACACTATAAAAAAATAAAACATTAACTTGAAACAAACAGACATGTTTCTTAACCAGCACCACTTCTGGTTTTGTCACATTAGCCTTTTGCTGAAGTACCTCTGCAGCTCCTCTCCCAGGGTTTCAGACCGATCCTCCGGAAGGACACTGTACATGTCACCTTTCTCGAGCCTGTGTTTTTGGCCAAGCTGTAACAGGGGGTTTAACCAACTGAAACAGAAAAAAACAAACCATTTCCATCTGGCAGAGAAAAATACAAATCACTGTGGTTTAGAAAAGACATATCTAAGCTGACTGTGAATGTCTGAACTATTTGTGCTTAATGAGTTATTTGGAGAAACAGTGTTTCTAGTGATGGACTTGGAGGATCTCTTAAAGCTAATGCTGTTCACACATCAAATATCGGCCACAGTCCCGGAAGAACATTTAAAATTACAATGTAAATTCACAGGTATCCAGCTTCTTGAATTAACAAGCAAGTGATGATGATCAGTGTATGAATAACTAATAAGCACAGGAAAGCAACTGGTGCTGAAAGAAAAAGACAGCTCTTTGAGGCTGGCTGTGGGAATGAATCAATCTGCATACGCTGACTTCACACTGCAGTCCAGAGAAACGAATGACTACACCCACTTCTATATAGTCTATATATAAACCTTTAAAAAAGCAGTGTGTACGACTTAGGGCAGCTAGTGGTGAAGTTGCAGATAGCAAACAGCTGCTCTGGCCTCGCCTTCATCTTCCGAGCAAATAGGAATACTTGCTGTGACTGCTAAACATGTTAAATGTCGTCTGTGAAACGAGAGAGGGCCCTGGTTTGTTTCTCTGTAAAGCCTTACAGAGTTCACTGAAGTCACTTAGTGAGCTCATTGCAATAGTCTCATCAGTTTTCTCCAATAAAAAGAAACGGCTGATTAAACTAGATGTGCAATAAAGAACGTGTTTTAACTTCTATTTGCATGAAAGCTTTTCAAAGATACTTGAGAGCCTCAGACTTTGTGAGAGCATCAGTTTGCACGTTGGGACTGGGCCAAGACATACACTGTAAAAAAAAAAAATCTGTCAAATTTACGGTAAAATACCGGCAGCTGTGGTTGCCAGGAATATACCGTGTAAAAAATGTGGAATCTGTAAAAGACAATACGGTATACTGGTTTTGTAACCCTAATTTTTAAGGTAGACAACGTATTATTTTACCAAAATCATGATAGGAAAAACCAAATATATTTGTCAATTATACAGCAATTTAATGTAAAAAATGCAACTTTCCATAGCTTTTTACGGATATTTGCAGTAAAAAAAAAAGTAATAATATAATAATATTTACAGTAATTTGTTGTTAATTTAACAGTAATAGGATAGACCCTATTATTGTAAATAACTGTAAAAATAACAGAAATATGTTAAACCTTATTAAAACCTTTGACAGTAAAAAACACAGTGAAATTGTATAACAAATTACAGCATTTTATTTTGACCAGATACATTTTACGGTAAATTCCTGGCAACCACAGCTGCCGGTATTTTACCGCTAAAAATACAGTACAATATGAGGAACATAAATGGTTTACCGTACATTTTACATTTGCAACCGCTAAATATAGAAAAATCTAAAGATGCTCATATACAACCAAGGTAGAGAATATTACTGATAAACAATGAGAAAATTTGACATACCATTTGAAAACAGACTAAACATATTATTTTCTCTATTCCTACAAAACAGCATAGATCTTGAGAATACAGCATGTGTCCATATATATGGCTGGTAATCCATGGAGGAATGAATAAACATGAAACAAAATATTACCTGCCCCTGACCTATCAACAGTAATGAGTCACTGGGTCCTGCCTTGGTGAAGGAAAGGACTCGGTGGAGTTTCTAATGCGCATGGTGTTGAAGATACAAGCTCTGCAGGAGTACTTCAATGTCCATCAGGAGTTCACTTTGGACTGGCAGGATCCCCTCTGCAGCAAAAAAAATGGACAAAGTTTGATCAGTGCTTGAGCAAAATGCACAGAAATGAACAAAACGTGCTGCCAAAACCAGATCTAATGATAAATGATTTCTTAAGTGTAAAATATACAGTTCTTAAAGGATAGCTATTGTCAAAATGCAACCTGGGCTGTTTTTTTCAGTTTTTTTTTTTTTTACTGTAAACGAGACAAACATATATCTAAAAGCATAATTACGACAAACAAGCCGTTTTTGAGATTGACCGTGATTTTGTTTTGTGGTCAATAGCCAGTGAATGGGAATACTAGGGGGCCGGGGCATAAATTTGAGCACATCAAAATCGATACAGTAAAAAAAACAAAAAAAAAAAAAACAGCCCAGGTTGCGTTTTGGCAATAGTTATACTTTAAATCTACTTATGTAAAAGTTATACATAGACAACGCAGCCCTAATCACAATCATAATTTGTTGGAAAACGTATTTAAGTTTCGTATTGATTTATCATAGAACTTGAAGTTAATGGCTGAATGCATGGTGATGAGACCTATCATTCAATCTACATTTATAGCGTATGAAACTGCTCACCTGGACATGAACCTGAGCTCGGCTGATTAAGATTAGTGTCTCCTGTCCATCTTTCTTTAGCAAAACTTGAATAATACCACTGCTTACCTCTTATTGAATCTTTGGGTGCAGACTTAATTGAAGAGCCTCGTATAAACAGGCAGGGTGTGATGTTTAGGGAAACCAAAGAATACAGCCGCCATCATTTCTGCCAGAAGACTCATTGGGTGCAACGAAGCTTTCATTGTGGACTGGCTAGATACCTTCTGCATTCAGAAGGAAAACAAGAAGGGCATACACCATAAACAATAATAACTGACAAAAATAATGAGACAAGAAATTAAAGTAACAAAATAAGTGCAAATCAAGTTTCCCTGTGTTACAGTGTAGCTGAATGTTTTTCAACAATTTGATTTACGGTAAAACACATACCAAATATTTCCAGCCAAGGTTTGTTTCAATCTTCAGCATTTTTTTTCCTGCCATTGTCTTGAAACTGTTTCATCTGTCTCTCTCATTTGATGCTGTTTACAAAAACAAAACAGCAATATTGTAAAGGGA
Organism: Aulonocara stuartgranti; assembly: GCF_965226115.1. Classification (NCBI taxonomy): domain Eukaryota; kingdom Metazoa; phylum Chordata; class Actinopteri; order Cichliformes; family Cichlidae; genus Aulonocara; species Aulonocara stuartgranti. The sequence goes on from NC_138958.1 coordinate 32,946,189, forward strand.
AAAAGGAAAATTAATTTAATGGAAAAAAAAAAGATTATGACCTGAAATCTCACCATTTCCTGAGAGTCACAGGTCCTTTGAGTATCCTTATGGTTTCTGCTCAAATTCAGTGTCTGAAAAGGGCAGGAACAAAACAAACCTTTTTAATCATAATAAAGACAAAATAAGATTTAGAGACAGACGACAAAGAAATGTGTAAAATATCTTCTTGAATCTGTTTACTTTACTAACCTTGAAAGAGACTCTTGGGTCTTAGCTGTGCCACCACCCTTAAACCTTAAAACAGATGGAGACGATATGCTGGCCTGGCTTGAAATTTCCATATTTGGTGCTGTAAAACAATATCACAAACAATAGATTAATTGTACTTTTTGGACCTTGGCCAAAGCATAATAGAAAAAACAGAAAGTCCTTCATGGCTATTGTGCAATGAAATCATAATACTTACTGGTTTGTTTCTCAGATGTCTCCACTCCTAATGATTGTAGTGCCTCCAGTACAATTTCAAGGATTGAGGCAGACAGGTCCGGCAGCACCTTAGTAATGGAACTCCTTATGCTGCCCCCCATTTCCAAGATGTCTGATAAAAGAATGTGAATAAAGGTCAATTTACACCAAGTGGTACCTTTGGTCTTAAAATATGAAGCTGATCTTGCTTGATACTACACTTTTATACAGTGTTTCGTAAGTACCAAACTAACAGCACCATTATTGTGACAGCACACTGTGTTTCAGTGGAACCATTTGGTACCCATACTTCATGTAAGATGTTAATGGATAGAAATCAATTAAGTCAATGGGTTTTGACCAAAAAAATCATTTTATTTAAAACAGCTTACTATCACTTATGTCACACAGAACATCAGCAGGAGGCTCAGTAGAGGGCTCTTCTGATTTCTGCCACAGATCAGACTCTAGCAGACATCTCAAAGTCTCTCTTAAAGGCACATAATAGGCAAACCTATCTTTTCTGTTTTCATCTCTCCCTAAAAATATTTTCTTTGGTTCCGCATAGTTGAAGGCTTTTTTAAAGATCTGAGCTCTGGAGTGCACTGTCCTCAATGGCCCGGTATGACATGCAGAAAAAAGATCATAGCTTTTGACAGACTCACAGACTTTGTTGATGTCCTCCTCTGATAATGATGTGTCATCTTTTAACAGTGATGCAAGTTTACCCAAACTGTATGTCTGTCCCAACTCATGCATGTTCTGCATTTCCTCTACAATGTTCTGTATGGTTGAAGCAGGCAGTAGAAACTGACCCTGCAATTTTAAGTAGAATAGTGAAACGTTTCTCAGAAAAAGATCACAGAATTCAGGGGGCATTTCCATGTTATCTTCATGTGTAATAGACTGTGCAGCAGGCTCGGAAATCAAGGGTACAAAGTCATCTGATGTGGTTGGAACAGATGATGATTGACATGCAGACTCTCTATATAAATCACCAATGCTGCTGTCTGAAAACTCTGTGTTTACGTGACATGTGAGCAGTAAAAGATGATTTAACTCTAAAGGTATTTGTGCATCCTCTTACTGGACAAGTGACCACGTGTCCTTCCACAATATGGCTCTTCAGATGAGCTATTAACTCTTTAGAGTTCTGACACTGACGTTCACACATCGCCATTGCACATGTAAACGAAGAAACCACCACCACACCAGTGACATGGGTGGGGGCAGTGTCTTCGGTAAAAATGAGCCTTAAACGCGCCATACCTGGTGTATGTCTGCTTGCAGCCTGCTTCAATACACCGAAAGAAACAACGTGGCTCATTCCGATGCAGTTTACAATGAAGCACGTAGCCCCTTGATGACTGAACTACCTTACCACAGAAATTACACGTTAACATAACTCCATGTACTTTGGTAATTCCTCCCTAGCGAATTAAGCACGCCATATACAGAAACTAATCCAGAGCAATGCTTCCCTCGCAACAGTAATGCTAACTCAACTCACAAATGCTAACTAAATTCACAACCTCACTCATAAAAAACGAACTGCTAAAATTATCTATAAACGCTGGGCTGGTGGATTTTTATAACAGAGATAACTTGAAGTTGCATGTACTCACCTCACCTCGAACTAATTGTAAGCTGCCAGGATGTCTACAAATTCCGAAGATGCTGTGGTCCAAGCAGCAATAAATGGCGCTAATATACGAGTTCAAAACTGTGTCCGTTAGCGAAGCCAACTTGAGTCTCCTGCATGAAAAAAAGAGCGGTTGGCACACAGCTCAGCAGCGCGCCGCGCTATTGGTCATTTTCAGGTGACGTCATCCCGCAATGTAACGTCGCTCTTTGTTTCTTTAGGAGGTTCGAATTTGATCAGAAGTCACGTCTGCAGACCGCTGCAGCCACATCTTACCTTGCTTCCCCTTTTTTTGGTGAAATGGTTCGCTCATACTGCACAATGTTGCTACCAGATTTTTTTTCTCTGCAATTCGAACGTAAAACGTCTGTACACAGTTTACCAGCAGTTTAGCTACCAATCAACAGCGATCACACAAATTCAAAATTTAAGGCCGACCCACTTAAGGTGGTCTGATAATATGGCGTGAAACACAACAACATAAAGTTGTTTTAAAATAATAATTAAAAAAGATTATTGAAATCAATTTTATTCACAACCATAAACTTTATTTTTAACATCTTCTTTTGCTGTTGATTTTTTTATCAGAAGGTTAACAATGATATACTGCAGGCCTAACTTTTAATCTGTATATCAGTATCTGAATTTTAAAATAAAAAAATACTATCAGTTTTATTGTCTTTCACTGCTGATATTTGCTTTTTTTTTAATGGTATGTACTGGTTGTATTATTACGGTGGACCCTATTTTTTAACATCTTGTTTCTGTAAAAATGAATGTTTTTGTTTGCTTAAAAATCTACAGCTTTATACTGTGAATTCCAATGTGCACAACCCCAAAAGATGTAGTTTTACTCAAATAATACCGTAAAATCTAAGTTTTTCAGACATTTTCAACATTACAATATGTAATTGTAAAATGTATGCATATTTATTTGTTTTCACAGAAAATATTTATAATCTCAACATTTTATTACAGTAAAAAACAAAGTTTTATCCAGTCTCACAATTAACGGTTATTCAATCTATTTAATACAGTAAAAGGAAGTTTTTGATTTTACGCTCCATTACCGTTGGAATTTGACGGTGTTTTGCTGTATATTTTACTGACTTTTTTTACAGTGTACATCGGAATGCCCGTAGGGGATATATCACGTGATGTTCTTTAAGTAACTGACACATATTTGTTATGTACAATATGTACAAGCCCCTATGCGAAGGGGAAGCCTATATTCAGTCACCTATGGAATATGGACAGTTTACATTTGACATTTATAGAACGATTGACTTACACTCTCCCTGTAGATATAACGGGGCTTTTTTTAAAAGCCCACTTTAAAAAGATCAAAAGATCCGCAAGCCCTTTAAGTTCTAACCTATTTGATTTCTCAGTTACTTGTTACCCGAGTCTTCTAGTCGTTACTGAGTACACAAAAATAAAAATAAAAATTCCCTCTTCGCTCCTAGATCAGGGGCGGAGCGTGGGGGTGGCTTACTGGGCTTAAGCCCGGGTTGTTTTGTCAGAAGCCCGGGGTCTTTTGGAGTGTAATTTTTTCATAGTTAGATGCCTGGCTGACAACTGTATAAAACAAAAAGTACACATAATATTCGAAGCACATAGTGCACACTGTGGGAATTTATGACTGTGCGTGAATCCCCCCTGATATTGGTATGATCCGAGCTCAGGCACTAAGCGACTGAGCAGAGGGCGGGGCAGCTGCTACCTGTCAGTGCGCTGTTGGAGAAACAGAGCCAGCCATACTAAGGAGAGCTTAAGTTTGACCAGGTACCAAAGAAAATCATTCGTACCGTACAAATAATGTAAATATGACGGTGAATCACGAAAGATTGATATGAAACTGATCACTTGACCAATATTATTTTACTTGCTCTTCAAGTGAATCAACAAATGGCGAAATGAAAAGCCGAACAAATGCTATTTTTTTTTAGAGTCTTAGCTTACGTGTGTTTATTTCATATTCTCAGTTCTTACCCTCCCCGACTAAATCGGTTTCAGTTATGTACTGAAATATAAGAATGGATGTCAGAAGTAAACAGTTATCAAACACTCAGGTGAAGAAATGACACTCAGACACTTAGAGCAGTTTTAACGTGCACGGGTGAGAGCTCAAGAGAGACTCACACCCCCTGCAGCAGTTCTCTGCTTTGTGTTCCCATACAAGGTCGTTTCTTGGGTGGCGATTTCCTGTAGCTTGACAGATAATATGAAGGCAAACAGTTTCCGTTGTAGAGCAGAGAGCCAGCAATTAAAAAGTGCAGCTGGTTGAGTACAAGTTGAGTACAAACAGAAATATAAACACTCTTAGCTGATTATTATATAAAAGTAAAAGTAAAAATCCTCTGACAATGGACATTAGAGCGTTCTTTCAAAGAGAAAACTCAGGTAAATGTTATTTTATATATTATGCTTTGTATGTTGTTCAGTATATTTCTATGCAAAACAAGAGGGATTTCAGTACACAGCAGGATATTCACATTTGTAACCAGATATTTACACTTTAGGGAGAAAACATAAAACATTTTTACTGCACAACATCAATTTAGAGTAAACTGTTTGTTTTAGATAAATATTGAAATATATTTTGAATTAGTTAAATGTCAGAATAAAGAGAGACAGAGATTTCTATTTTTTATCACTTTCATCAAATTTAGGAGCACATATACACTAAGTTTGTTAATTAATAAGAAACTCCAGACGATTCCATTCTGAGCTGCAGAAGCTTCTGATAGGTTAGTAGAGTCCATGTGAGTAAACTGGTGGCACAGCTATGGATGCATATAAGGCAAAACACAGAGCCTGTTTCTGTGACATGGGAACATCAAGAGATGTCAACCAAAACACCAGGAACAGAACTGTGGAGCTCCATAAGTGTGGCTCAGTTTTGAATACAATTTGGTGCCATTTGCAATTAAGAAATACAGACAGTTTCTCTCTTTACTCTTAAAGTTAACAAATATGTTTTTATATTTATCAATTTAAAAAAAATAAACATTTAGTCTGATTTAATGTTACAATTAAAAAAGTGTTTGTGTTTTGATCTGAAGAATTTGTAAATATCTGGTTTCAACTGTATATTTGATGATTATCAGCACAAAGAGAGAGAGAGAGGAACAGAGAGGGAGAGAGAGGAACAGAGAGAGAGAGGAACAGAGAGGGAGATGGAGAATGAGGACAGAACAGAGATGAACAAGAGCAGGTGAGACTCACATGTTAGTCACATGGTTGTTTAGCAAAAGTATCACCGTATCACAGGTCCTCATGTATCTCGTACCTAGTGTTTCTTTTTAGGTTTGTTATTTTTCAAATTCTATATTTATTAAGTTATGCAGGCTTGTTTGCACAACAAGGCTAAATAATTATATAAACTTTTCTCAATCTAAATAGTGGACTTTGGTAGATTTAAAAAAACAAGTGTAGTGCAGGTCTATGATGATTTTAGTGCTACTATCATCTAGTTCTGATTCTGGTTCTGTCTTGGTTAAATCCTAAGTAGTCCTGATTTTGAACTGTTGCAGTCCTGTTTTAATTCTGGATCAGTTCTGCGTCTGGTTGAATTGGAGTTTAGTCCTCGTGTCTTGATACAGCCCCGACTTCGTTCTGCCTCGCTGCTTAATTAAAAACTAGTTTAAGGTGTCCTGCATGTGTGATATATATTTTTCCCTATATGAAGTCATTCTTTTTTGAACAAAACTCAAAACAGAGCCAATTAATCTTTCAGTCATTTCTAAGCCCCCCCCCCCCCCCCCCCCCCCCCCAAAAAAAAAAAATCCCACATGCATACTACCCTTTAGGGCTAAGCCCCGGGTGTTTCAAATGTCTGGCTCCGCCTCTGTCCTAGATTCCGATTCATCTCTATGATATACTTTATTCCCATTTCAGACGGAACGCTTTAAGTGCTGTCACTCAGTGCGGAATAATTTGCAGAAACTTTCTTCTTTCTTTTGACTGATATACTAACAACATGCTGAGGAATCCAATATCTTCATTAATGCACTTACCACAAAAAGACCCTTGAAAAAAAGCTGGCAGTGGCCAAAGGATTGCGCCTGCTGTCTGCCTTTGTAGTCTCCATATTAGATGGGTGCTCTGAGGCTGCTGTCTGTACCCATCTGTACACCGTGTTCACTCAGGGACGACTTCAATCACTAAATGTATAGTTGGCTTGCATCATGTAAAGCCAAGACTGCTGAAGCTGTTCTGTGTTTCACTAAACTGTCTCCACCTGTTCCCAGGTGTAAATGCACAACAAGAAGCGGAGTGTTTAACTATAAAGTAGAAATGAGCCTAGTGAGCTTTCTGAACCTCCAATGGAAAAAAAAAAATCTATGGAAATAACCGCGTACATGTTTGAAATAAAATAACTGTCATTTAATGTCACGGACAAGTGTTTAAGTCGGCATTTTCAGTGACAATTTCACGTTACAAAACAAATCTGAACGAGTTGCACTTTAACGCACCATTTAAGCAACGCCTATAGTCAGATACAGTTATGAAAGTGCAATATCGAGGGCCCCGGTTTTCACGTGTGTTTCCTGATCCCCACGTGCAGTAGCTGGTGTGTGAGGACAGCGCGAGCACCTGGAGTCTGGGCCGTCTTCAAAGTTCAAAAGACAACTTCGTCCAAATGACATCAAACTTCACTGTTTTCACTCCATCTGTCCATTTTATGCCAAAATGTCCATGCAAATAGTGCAGAGAGTCTCACCGGGATGCATAGTGGCATTATACAATAGGACGTCACATCAGGGCTGCTGAGTTTAGCAGACTACAGAGATTCTGTCCCTATACCAAAGCACTATGTTACTTAAGTTTTGCATCTTGATGAGACACCAGCAATGCACAGAGACAGCTGCTCTAACCAAGTAAAGACCCATCTCTCACTTAGACAGCTAAACTGAAGCCATAACCTCTGTTGTGATGACACAGCACTGTCAGATCTCATTTAGTAAAAATGAGAGTCAGGATTTAGTTTCTCTTTAAATCAGAGCCAAGAATTAAATACCTTATAACAATATCCAATTTTAGCTCAAAGACACGGAGACAACTTTGCCAAAAGTGTTACAAATGTATGTGATATGATCCACAAACCTGAACTAAGTGTACACCGTGATTTGTGTGTAACTTTTGAGGGTTAACAAATGAGCGCTCCAGTCCACACACAGACATGCACCTGAACACATTGCGATCATTTGCGCACAACTTTTTAAGTTCATCATTTTCTCTTTGACAAAGGTTCCTGTGAGCGCACGTAACGTCCCTGCTGGTCGCTTACAAAACCTTAAACGTATGCACAAGAATCGTTGATACCTACAGATTGCGTCACATGCCCGGGAGAGGTTCTGAGACGGCGGCTGCTTCTCACAAATCCAAAAATCTAAGCTACGTTCAAGGCCCAGTGGAAAACGGAGACATCTGGATTTCTATTGTATTTTTTTCTAATAAACAGATGGGTTCATCTCTCCACTAGAAAACACAGATATTATTTTATTCTTTAAATAAGCTGCCGCTACATGCTGGATGTTCATCTGCTGGGAAAAGTCAGTCAATGCTCAGTTCGTTTCTGCTCTGCCCGGTTAGATAAACCCTGGAGACGAAACAGCGGAAGCCAGATGTTCCTTTTTTTACTGTGACTTGAATGCAGCTTAGTTTTGTGGTTTTGTGTGAGGCTGGCTGGGTCAAAGTTGTGCCAAAACCCCACGTCGGCATGCGACGTGATTTGTGCGTGCCAGGCCATTCGTGCGCATTTATGGTTTGTAAGAGAGCGAGGGGGCGGTTACACGTCGGTTTATTCATGCGTGTGCACAGGAAGCTTCTTCAAAGAGAAAATGATCCGATTTGTGAAGCCGAACTTAAGGCGTTGTGCAGAAACGAGCAGTATTTCTTCAGGTTTGGATGCACAGATTTGATAAATGGTTCTACGTGTGGTCAAGATACATGCAACTGTGAGCCCTCAAAGGTTACACACAAATCACTGTGCACATTTAAAAAGCTTGTTTTGGGCTTGTAGGCATTCAAAACACTTTCTCTCTATGCAAAGATCATCAGGTTTACACTGCAGTGTCAGATAATGTTCTATAAACTGATTCATATCATATCTAACAGCTGCAGAGGTACAGAAGACGAAATATACATTTGTATTTTTTAAAAGCTTCCTTTGTCTGCTGTTGTTTTTAATGGCCTGGTCCTTCTTGGTTTCCAAAGGGATGCTTTGCCTTCTTTACTTTTGTCTCTAAAAGATGCCCCAAAGGTGTTTCACTTGTTTCAAGTCAGGCAACACACCTCTCCAGGTGATAGTTTTTCTTTTGCCTGTATTAGAAACACTCGTGAGTTTTGCCAACATGTTTTGCTTTGTCATCATCTCTTTTCTGGAGGATTCTGGCGACTCGGTCATCTCGTTAGCTTCTGGTATACGTTGAGGCATTCATGGTGCCACCTACCAAAGACACCTCCTTCACGCAGCCTCATAAGATAAACTCCTACCCCCACATCTAATATTCTCCAAATATTCATCAAGTGTCTTTTCATGTTTTATTTATTTTGTTTTTTGGATTCCCATCGCACACAACATGAGTGATCGTGTCACCAACTCTCACAGAAATTTGCAAATCCACTTTTGGCCCTTGTGCTAACTAAGAAACAGTCTTTAGTGTCATTCCTGCACATCTTAGATAGTTCAGCTCAGTTCTTTTCCATGTGGACACACGGTGGACACAACCCATTAACAAATACTGACAACGCTTTGGTGTCCGAGCATTTCACAGGCCAGAAGAAAGTCCCCTGCGTTGCAGTATGCATGCGTTTGTTGCATTGTTTCAGCTGTGGAGCAGTTTTTTAACTTTGAAATACCGCAGTTACTGAAGACACATCTCTGTTGTATTCTGTACTCACTCATGCAAAGCCATCAGCAGAGGGCGCTCAGAGCCCATTTATGAAACATACTTCACTTGCTGTCATTCTATCAACAAATTACTCAGCAATCATTCATATTTTCATTTTCAGAAGTCATGTTACTCTCTCAGAAGAATTAAGAAGCTGATGGGAGGATCCATGGGAGGAAGTGGGTGAATACAGCATGTATTCACTTGTCGATCCATCCCTCAGATGCAGTATAAACGTATAAATGTAAAGGAGCTGCAGCTTCATTGTGGTTATTTGGGATAATTTTATATTTGAATCCAATAAGGTTTTTAATTTGAACAAATATGATGCTAACACTTTCATTCCAGCAGTAAATTAAGTCTGGAAAAGTCAGACTTGCATTGTTACTCCAACCTAAATGGTTAAAAAAAAAAGAAGAGAACTCTATTAACTAGTTTCTCGTTTGAAGCGTTTACCTGAAGCTCTCTGAGCTCTCCACATCACAGACTGCTTCTATTGGCTGTCCATGTGCACGTCAGCAGTCACTGCTGCATCCTGAGCCCCAGCTGTTGCTGTGTCACATCTTTTTTACACCAGGGGCCGAGGCTTTGGTTGACCTAGTTGCTGAAAAGCCCATAAGGCATGGTCAAAAGCAAACTACAGATTACACACAGAGAGAATGAAGTGTTTTGTAGCATGAATTGATATTTATTGGTTTGGAGAGGAGTCTGTTTCTTTCTTTCTTTCATGTGGTTTTAATAAGTTGTACGACCAACAATGCTGACTTTGTGATTTCAACCACGGGACATACTGTGTCAGTCAACTTCAGTATTAAAAGTACACAGAAGCATCACATCAAGTCCACCTTAACCTTTACAACACCAATGTGGACTAAGTGGCACAAATCAGATACTGAATATTTGAAAGTCTTAAAATCCTTTTCCTGTATCCCATGTCACATTTAGGTGAGCTCTTCGTTGGACCTACTTTTCTTGTACAACAGCATCATGAATTCATCTGAATCGGTTTCCATTCAGTAAGAGAACGTTTGTATTTTCCAGATTCCAACAGATAGCAGACAGTGAAGGCAGCCATGCTCACTGTCCACTTGAGTCTTTGACTACATCCTCATTCTGTGGTAGACTGAGCAGTTCCTGGATCCTCTGCATGTCCTTATTGGTTTCCTCCACCTGAGAGCTCACATTCAAGTTGGAAATCAGCTCATCCGTCAACTGCAAACGGGCTGTCCTTTTATTGGAAACACCAGCTCTGATTAACCAAGAAGCATCAGGATAAAATGACACTTTGTATTTATTTGTGATAGATCTTACCATTCTGCAAGCTTGTGCTCATACAGTTCCCTGCGCTCTCTCCTGCGCCTCTCTCGGATCGTCTCTCCAGTCAGGGACTGCAAGGCAATGACCAGAGCACCAACCGGAATCCTGTGTAGAAGTCAGTGTGTATAACTAACTGTGATGCACACCTTTACACTTTTACACAGATCAGTTCATCAGATAGTCTATGTTGTATAACATAAAACATATCAGATGCCAGTTCAATGGAAGCATCGACCCTGTAATAACTTCCTTAAACAGTTTCTACAGCTGCTGCGGCCCAGCTTCTCCAAACCCTCCGCACTTCCCACTCACACCTCTACGACATGAATAAGGAAACCATAATGGTTAAAGATCTGGAGCGTGATGTGCTTTGCAATTAGCTGCCTGCTTTCATGCCGCCCCTTCTGCCCCAGCTACACCTGGCGTAGCCGTGGCTGGAGCCATTTGCCCACATCAAATGCTCCAGGTGGCTGGCCACTGAAGCAGACAGTGAGAGGAAGAGGAGGAGGGAGCAGTGCTAGTGGAGGGCCAACTGGAAGTATGGCTAAGCCATTATGGAGTTGACCACAGGGATGATCCAAACTAGACCCTCCTCTGTTACACCATCAAAGGCAACACACTCAATTTGCAGTTATACAATCTGCATTTAGCTGTGTGCGCTCAGCTGAAAGGACGAGCGAGGCTAAAGTGGGCCAGGCTGTGAAGATGAGACAGAGGATGAAGCACCTCCAAGTCTACATCAGACCACGGTAGAAGGACACAAGAGGCTGGAATAACACCGATGGTATAAAAGGAGAAGGGCAGCTGCTGCCTTGGCCCGTCTCCTTGGTTCAGTACCCAAAACACTGTCCTCTGTGGTACACGAGTCCCTCTGGCACCACGAGCAGATTTGGAAGGGAGTGGGGAGGAGGAGGGGGGAGGTTCAGCTGGGTGACAGAGGGTTGCTGGGAGGGGCGCAGCTGGCTGCCAGAGTGCTCACTGACTTCGAGCACACAGGCATGAATGTAAATACACACACACATACACGAGAAGGCATGCATGCATGTCAAAAAGTAAATACACAGCATCTGATAATAGAAGTCAGCTCAGTGCTGAGGACTGAGCATGTTCTATTACATCAGATGGAAAAAAAGTTTAACATGCACTGTTGGGACTGGAAGTCAAAGAATTCTTGTAGAAGCAGAAGCCAGCCTTACCCCAGCACTGCTCCGATCACCGAGCCCGCTACCAGCCCTCTCAGGCCCAGGTTCAGTCTGAAAAGGCCTACAGTCACAGCTGCTCACATACAGAGTTTCATCATTTCAATGTGCAGGAATTTGTACTGGACATGTTGAAAGAACACTTTTATTGTCAAGCAATAATTAAACATAGATTCTGGGTGTAACTGAACAGACGTGTCACATTTTAATATCATCACATACGGTCCTATTTTAGTGGGCATTTATTATAGAAATAACTGAAAACAATCACAGTTGGAACTACAACCTGCAGGCGCCCTGATCAGATCACGTGACTCACCTCCAGCTGCAACATACTGGCTGACTGCGTCTTTGTCTTGGTACACGGAGAGTCCCGTGCTCACAGAACTACACAGGGAGAGGAAACACACACGATGTTGAGTCAGTGAGGCCAAAACAAACTGACCGAGGTATGCTAGCAATGTTAAAGCACTCGCATCCAATAAACATCTGCACATTGTTTATGTGACATTCAGCATTCTGTGCATTCTCCTGTTATTAATACTCCAGATCCACAAGCTGATTTGACCCCTTGTAAAAGTAACACTACACACACTTTCCTCACATGCTCCACCTGTTTTTTGTTTTTGTTTACCTGAACAAGGTAACTATCACAGCCACTCTCCAGCTCCATCTCCATCCATATCTTATAAACCCCCGGATAGCTGCATTGTGTGCTGAGCGCTGACAGACAGAACAGGCACAGACAGACTTTTACTTTTATTTGCAGCATTATTCTCAATGCTCCACTTCAGACCCCATAAATAATAATTCAATTAAATAAGAAACTATGACATCACAATATTAAAGCTGAACACAGACATCATTCATGGAACATTTGCACCCAAAACCACAGCAGATATGGTTTTAAAGGCACAGATTTCACTTACCACTGCGTCCACACGATTAGTGTATAATTCTGCCTGGCTGACTTGGATATATCTCTCCCTGGCGTGGCGAGCTGCTGGCAAGCCCCCATAGACAAAGCCTGCAAGTGCACCGAGAGCACTGCTGTTTACAACATTGGTGATCTCCTCTGGGTATTTCTGAGTCACACTAAACAGGGACGAGAATTTTCCTTGTAAGTTTAAAGCCAGTAATGAGTGAACTTGTTACATTAGAAGCCATTAGAGCAAAAAGCCATTGAAAACTAAAGGATGCTGCAAGTTTAGTTAAATAATCTTAACTCATCAACTACATGATTCACGATGAATTCGACACCACAGTGTCTACATATACACAAAGACCTTTTCAAAAACACCAAGACACAAACAAGTGACACAATGTAACAATAAAACTAACTCTCTGTCAAAGAGATCTTTGATGCGCTCCCATCCCGTGCTCGGGAATTCTGGCTTCCCGATGTTTTTCGGGAGGCTGCTGGACGAAGGGATAGCTACAGGAGCAGTACTGGTGAAGGAAGAGGATGATGAGGAGGAGGAAGAGGGCATCTGTGCAGGCTGGGCAGCAGCCACATCAGCTGCGTGAACCCTGGGGAGCAGAAAGCAGAAGAAAGGAGGCCTGGCACGCTGGATGAAGCCCTGCAGTTGGCCGGTGCTCAGCGTGCCCTGAGGGGCTGAATCTGCCAGTCGTCTCTGCAGGGCAACGCTTGTCCTGCGTGGCTCTGGATGCATCACGCTTCAGCTGCTGATGTGCTGCAACAGGGAGAAACACATGGTCACGGGCTGAGACGCCACACTCGCCGCCTCAGCTCAAGCTCCATCCTCAAAACCAAGAGCCTCGAGGCGAATGAAGGCCTGGCAGTGCTGCACAGGCTGTTTGACTAAGCAGCTGTTGAATTCTACAGTCCTATCAACAGAAACTGGGAAAATAGGACTTTTTTCCTCCCCCAACTGTAAAACACACTATTGATCTCTCAGAGCACAAAACCTCAGATCTGCTAATCAGGATGTGTCAACTGCTCCGGGGTCAAAGGTAAAAATAAAAGGTCACAGTGACCTTATTCTGCCTGAGATTTTTTTAACCAGAGCACAAACAGTAAATATATAAGGAAATATTCACATTTATTGAACCATCCACAGTAGAAGAAATAAGATTATGAGTCTGAGTCTGTTTGCACCAAGGCGTGAAACAATCAAGCTGTATTTGAGAGGAAACAATACTATTTTACAATTTTGTTTATCTAAACAATTTGAATGAACCTAACCCTGTATTTTCACTCCTGCTGTAAGACTATGGAGTGGCCACTCAATGACACAAACTCTGATGGCAGCAACTCAGTGCATTCAGGCATGTGGATCCTGACCTGCTGAAGTTCGAACTCAGCATCATAATGGGGAGGAAAGGGTGGTGTGAGTGTTTTAGAAACTGCTGATCTACTGGGATTAGAAAGGTAGATTCCTCTGTTGTGTCAATATGGACCAAAGTTGTTTCCAGCACCTTTGTGAGTCAATGTCACAAAGAATTGAGGTAGTTTTAAAGGCAAAGTGGGTCCAACACAGTTCTAGCTGTTGTATCCCCTCAGTAGGGAGAAAAATGGCTTTGGTGATTGATTTGATTGTGTTGTTTTAACCCAACAAGGCAGAATATTTTTAATAGCATTTAGGCTGTGTTCATCTGAAATGGGTGTTTGTTTATGCAGAACCTTATACTGAGGACTATTTGGATTATTTCTGGCGAGATTTTATTAATAACAATTAATATATATTTTTTAAAGCCAGTGTGCTGGTGGATAAGTGATGCCACATAACGCTGTCTCTTCATACAGTGCTCCTGTCAGGTCAAACTGTGCATGTGCTGTTGCTCAGGCTAACACAGCAGCAGCACGTTATTTATGACAAACAGCACAGTTTTACGTAACAGCTCCCAAAACGCGACACCGGTTTTCATTGCGGTCGGTTTTATGCTCCTCGTTTGTTCAAACACTGGTGTGCAACAACCCCTCGTATGGTTAGCATGCTGTTAGCCTCTGACACATCACAGCAGGTGCAAAACAACTTACTTGAATCCCTCTGAAATGAACCGCTTGTTTTTACAAAGACGTGCCGTTCCGATTAATGTACGAAAATACAGATATTTGTTTTTCATAATGCCCTTCAGAAGAGCGCTTTACTATAGTTCCCACATAGTCCACCGGCGTCCAAACCTTTCACCCCGGCCAAGACTTACAGCTGAAAGACTTGAAAATAGCGCCGCCTATCGCTGGAGGACTAACACAGTTGCTGTTACCGTTGCTGACACAACCGGGTGGTTTAAGTTTATGATGGGTTATTATTATATAGTTATTTAGTTAAGGGGTAAAACCTTAACTAAATACAGCGGGCACACGTGAATATTATATATACATACATACATGTACAGCAAGAGACAAAAACAAAGACAAAAGCGTGACAAAGACAGTGTTAAAAAGTTTTAACCAGTTTATTGAGATAAAAACAAACACTATGACCAGACACATCATCTCAGCTTCTTTTTTTCCCTCAAATAACCGAATACTACAACATATTCAACATGATCATGTATCAGTTACATCATCTATAATGTCTTGATTTCAAGGCAGCTTTATCAGAAATGGTAAACAAAGTGGTTACTCTGAATATTATTGCTCACTGCTGGCACTTTGTGTAAAAGAAAGTGTCCTTCTATCTATGTTCTAAAATCGATGGCGGTGAAATGTAGACTGATATAGCTAATGATTTGCATTATCATGAAACTTAGTAAAAGTCTAGAGTTTTTCCAGTTGCCCAGTAGAGGGCAGTGTAACAAAACTTATCTTTAGCAAAGCTTTGCAATCAACTTCACTGGTGGTAAAGAAGAAACTCTACTACCACATGATCCTCAGACGTTCATCTTACCAGTTTTAGCCACTACTTTAATGTCTGGTAGGTGGACTACACATTATTTTCTGTACTAAACATAGATTCATTTAATATCAAACTATTTGTTGTTCATTAAATTGTTCCAACATGGTAAACCTGGTATCCTTAACTACCACTTGATAATTACACATCTTTTGTAAATATCTGAACACCTGTCGACCATTTCCATTACAGCTTTCAATGACTTAAAGACAGGAATGCATTATATTTCCATTATGATCCTTTCCTGGAGAATTAAAGTTTTAGTTTCAATAAAAACAACTGTCAGACCAATCTAGGAGCCCATCAGTAGGAGTAATTGCTCTTTTGCTCTCTACATGGACAAGTTACCTGCATGCAACCAAAGTTTGCTCAAAAACCCAGATCTACAACTGGACAACAAAACACAAACCAGAAAGCTTCTAGTACCAAAATTCTTGCCTCTCGCCTACAGAGTCTAAATATTCACATGTAATCTAGTTATAAAAGTTACTCCCAAACTGATATCCACCAACAATCCCTTGGATTTTCCTTTACATATACCCTTTACATTATGATTTCCACTAACCTTGATAATGTCACTATAATATAATCAAAATAACAATCACAGCTCTAACTTTTTGACAAATAAAAATAAACTGATGTATAAAATAATGGATTGCCTCTTTAGTGGCTTAAAACATGCGTTATAGTTACGCACTTGTGCTGGTTAGATGGATAACAGGCGCAAAAACAGTCGTCACATCTGGAAGTACTGAACTCATCAAACCAGAGTGATCAGTAAGGACTTTGGCACATAAGCCCCCTAGTGGCACCTGAAGATTCTTGCATTGCATTCTTGTGAAAGATTCTTTCACAAGAATGCATTGATTGAGGGATCCTTAGTGTAATCTTGCAAATGCTGGCTCTTTTAGAGAGACGTGTCAGTCACGTGATCTGATGGAGGAATATACACCACAGAGAAACAGTGTGCACACTTTCCCCCTCTTTCAAAAGATACTAATAGAATCTTGTGGGCACAGATTAATTACTGGCAGCATCTACAGTCAGCTGCTTGTACAGCTGTGTAATCTAAGCCCACTAACTGGTGGACATGTGGGTCATTGTGTGGTCCACACTGGTCTCAAACACTGTAATAAACACAAATATATGAAGACAGCGTTAAAGCGTCAGACTTCAGATCAGTAAATAAAACCAGAATACTAACAACATGACACAGTGCTGCTTGAAAAGAAACCGTACGCCCTGGTTCAGTTACAGTCAGAATCTTCACAGTCTGGTCCCACACAGTCTGTCTTACAGCTCTGTTTTGCTGGCTCGGTGGACTATCTGGTTGTAGCTGTTCTTTCTTTGGGGTTTGTAGGTGAGAAGCTGGCTGAACATGGTCAGAAGTCTTTCCCAGTAGCAGGAAACATCTTCCATTTGCAGGTGGTTGAGGATGAATTCCTTCCCCCTGTAGAGAGGTTGGGAAGCAGAAAAGTCACGTGATGCTGGGAGAAGGTTATCGCAGCTACTCCTGCTCAATCATGAAGTTCTGATCTCTCACCTTGTAGCCATTTCCTGCGCGATGGCATCGTTCTCTTTAACAAACTGGAGCAGCTCCCTGAGGACACAGAGTGCAGACACATTTATATTTGCAAATTCTTCCTTACTTGGCAAATAGTACTCCTGGGCGTGCATAGAATAGAGATATTTCAAAATAAAACATGAAATAAAATAACAAATAGAGTTTGAGAGCTCACTTTAAAATCCCCATCCAGCCTTCTTGTCAAGCTCTCTGGTTTGCTACAAGCTATTAGTTGTTTCACCAGCTTGTTGGCATTTATCCAAACGCTTTGGCTTGAAATATACAGTCAGCGTATCGCTATATGTTCACGGATGCAATTAAAATGTGTAAATTTGCACATTTACCTATATAACAAATTATTATTGTGTGTCATCAGGTTTAAATTGTCAAAGCTGGTTGTAAATACGTTCCTTTGTTCTATAAAAGGAATATAAAAGGCCTCACATTTTTAAATTGGACAACAGACAGAAGGCTACACACACACTGTATAAAGACTCTTTTTTTCCTCCATCCACGAACACAAGCTGCCATCTTCTTTTCTAAACCAAAGGGACGTCTTAACAAATACATTTAAACAACAAAACTAACGATGCACACACAGACTTCATCCACACGTCTGAGGACTAGAGATGTCACGATACCACTTTTTTATGTCCGATACCGATATCATAAATTTGGATATCTGCCGATATGAATCCGATATAGTGTATTTTTAATCAATAAAACTGTTTTTTTAATATCTTGCTGCATTTTGTATAAGTTCATACTGAAGTTTAAAAAAAAACAAAAAAACACTAAAGCTATACCACAGCCACAGCCGCTCTATCACGTGACGCATACTGCTCGACGTGCTAAGGTTATGAGCTGAGTTACGCCGTGTTGCAAGTTTTGTGAGGTGCTTTCGTGATATTTAATGGATCGGATTACATTTTTTATTTCTCTCCGATATCCGATCCAGTAATTTAGGTCAGTATCAGACCGATACCGATAGTAATATCGGATCAGTCCATCTCTACTGAGGACACAAGCTGACCTACCTGAGATCCGACAGATCCTGCCTGACTGGGATGTAGTGGACCCAGGGCTTGAGCTGAGGGTAAAAGAATTCCTGCCATTCGTCTCCCACGTGAAACACCAAGGAGCCGCACAGGAAGAGATGTTTGAAGCGAAAACTTGCTGCTACACCACGGAAGTTGAACAAATACCTGCAGGAGATTGGAAAGAAGTCATCCGTTAGACTGCATGGCACAACAAAGCTGCTGTAAACTCAGCTATAAGACATGTCTTTATAAATGCTACTTTTGGCTGTTCTCATGCCACGAGGGTGTCGCCACAGCACCTGCAGCTCAATCCTTCTGTTTGCAATAAGCAGCCAATCAGAAGGAAGGTGGTTTAAAGAATTGGAGCTAAAAAGCCTTGTTTCAGACAGGTCTGCCTTTCATTTTATCCTCTAAGGCCCAGGATTTCAGGAGGATCATTCTGATTTGTAGATCACACAGAGCTGGGAAAGAGTATAATGGTTCCTCTTTAAATATGAATGAAATACAGGCAAAGTCAAGAGAATGAGCTCACTTGTATTTGCAGTGATCTACCAGGGGAATTTCCTTGGCAGGGGGTCTCCCAAGAGTATCCTAAAACGCAGCAAATACAAAAAAAGTCATTTAAAGTCAGTCTGATGGATTCCACTGTAAAAGTGACTAATATGTCCTATAACAATGAAATGATCGTATATAAGCAGGATCAATTTAAAAAGAATCTTACTGATTTCAGATTATTGTAAAAGTCTGTGAGCTCAGTGTGGTGTGGTGTCAGTGTGATTGACCTTCTCAGACTTCCAGGCTTGGTTCTTTGTATATTCTGCATCTACCAGCTCTGGAGCTTCTCTGGACAGAAGGATGAGAGGGTCGCGCTCAGGGCTGGTTCTACCAAAGAAAGAGCACAGTCCAGAAGACATGATTTAGGGTCCTACAGCTAGCTACACATATGATGTAAATGTATATGAAAAGAAAAAGAATAAAAAGAATTTCCATAGAGAGTTACACAAAGTGAACATCTTCACAACACTGACCTGGAACCTCTGAAAAATCCTTTAGACTCTTTCTTCTTCCATGGCCACTGTGCTGCAGAGCTAAAACACAACACATTATTAGCAGTAGTACTATTAGAAATGTTGTACGTTAAAATCAACATTTTTTATTTAATATAGAAAAGAGTGAAGATATTCTTTTAATAAGGATATGAAAAGGGACCACCTAAATGAATTCAAAGTATGGAGAACAACAGGAACAGCTCATGATCCGAGCCATACCACATCATTGTCAAACACGGTGGGAACATTGTGATGTCATCAGTATGGCTACCAGTGGAACACCAGTGTTCATTGATGGGACTGCTGACAGAAGCAGCAGGATTCCTCCAAATGCTGGAATATTATTATATTTAAGATTATGGTAGTTTGTCCAATTCACTTTGAGCTTCAAAAAATGCAGGACTGTGTATAAAAGTGACCGCAATTTCTAAATTACATTTCTAATTTCTTCAGTGCACATAATTGGACAATGGTCCAAACTGTATGTTCACTAGTCAGCTCCTCCCCTCACTAAAGTGCAAACCTTACTTTTTAAGGTCATCCCTCATCAGATCCCATCTTCCCAGTCCGGTGGGGTAAATGGGCCACACAGCAGGTCCGCCTTCCCAAAATGTCCATGCTGGGTACATGATGTCGTTGTAGTCTGAGGTCTACTTAAAAAACAAACATCCACATTTCAAGAACACTTACTGCACTTAATAATAGTAATAACACATCCATGTGTACCTCAAAAACACTGCCCACATTCTGACCTTACTGAAAGAGAAGACTGGCAGGGTTGGCTGCACCCAGTGGGGGACTTGAGGGTAGTCTCTCACATTTACAACCATCTCTAAGTCAGGCAGCTTGTCAATCACCTCCAGTATGAAGTGCTCCACCCCACTGCACCTGAAAACAGGGAAGTGGCCCACATCATGTCATCGATACAACTACCTGATGTTCAGACAAGTAACAATGACTTGTATCTGATCAATTTCTAAAAATCACACCAGGTCCTGCTTTACCTAGCAGGGAACATGCAGTTTTGCTCCCTGTACAGCTTGTGTCCAATGATCTGGTAGTGGGTTCCCACTCCTCTCTGAACCGTAGCAGCCATGACATCCTGTGAAATCCCCCCTTTAAAGGTCTGCAAGTCATGCTGTAGGACACTGAGACAGACGGCAAAGTTCATATTATGCTTTAACTTACACAATGGGAATGAAGCAGTAAACATGCATGTGATCAGTATGTCAGATACTATACGTAGATCTGACACTTATTTCATAATAAAGAGGTTTCTAACAGAATGATCTTTTGCCTGGATTCAGTTCATATGCAAGAAAGATAAAGTGCACCAACCTTAGGTGGCAGCTACAGTTGACAGGTTCACATGGAGTGTACCCTTTAACAGTATCCGATATCCTTTCTTTAACTTTCTTCCACTGGTTGCCTGAAACATCACATATAAATGGAGATTTTGCTATTTTGTATCACATTTAATAGAGTCAAAATCATTCAGTAGGTCACAAAAGAGCCCAGCATCTAAAAAGAACTGCAGGCCTCACTTGACTCAGTTAAAGTCAGTGTTCTTGATTCAACGGGAAGAAAGCGAGTGGGCAGAAATGGCTCATTGCTGTAATTGATGGAACCATAAATTCTGCTCTCTACCAAAAGATCCTGAGTGACAATGTCTGGCTGAAGCACACCTATGCAGCAGGACAATGATCCAGTACACACCAGGAAGCAGGAAGTGTTGTTTGCCAGTCTGCCAACAAAGGAAATATTTAGGGAAGAACAGACGTGTTATTTTTAATGTATTGTATCTAACCAGATTCGCAGCTGCCTGTATGCCCTTTTTGTTTTCAGTCCCTTTTACTAATAACAGTTCAGATGTTCATTATTAATTTTAAAAAAATCTACAACACAGATGTGTGTGATATTAAATTTGAAGAAACTTTGAAATATGAGTGGACACCTCGATTGTGCTGTTAAAGTTTGTAGCATATTACAATCTTAGGCTTTATAAGGGCTTTACAAGGGCTTTATAAGGGGCTGAGAGCTTACTTTTGAGCTTCCCTTTGCTTAAGCCAGAGCATTTGCGCAATCCGTTAAGAGTCAACACACGTCGATGGAGTCTAAAGAACAAGGGAAAACCTACACGCGCGGCTGTTTCGCAGTTTGCAAGTCTCTAATTTACATAGAATCAATGTATTTGTGTAGGTTAGGTTTTTTAGAGCAAGCAGACCATACAGGTTAACAGCACTTCAAGTAACTCCTGCACGAAAACACTCTGTCATGTAATGGCTCGACTATAAATTATCGTACTGAATGTGAGTGTGAGAGAAAGAGCAAACTCTTACCCATCATTCATACCAACCTAAAAGTTAGCTGCTGGGCTAGTTAGCTAACACCGGTGAATTGATGGTTGCCTATAGCACCAGAAGTCATCTTAAAGAGCGACGGACAAATAAAAGCTCACTAGTTCTTTTTTTATAACAAATTCAAAAGGCGTAGGTGTTTAAAAATAGATTACCTGAAGCACCGGCCAAACACGCGTGAAAAACTTGCACTACTATTAAAATCCTCCACAACCAAAACCACTCCATTTCCCCTCTATCCTCCAGCTTTGTCTGACGAGGAGAATCTGCGCCGTTGTTATCTGCGGTCCGCTACTTCTGGCTGGGTTACAGTCATTACGGTAATGCTCGCAGTGAAATTCATTTGTTCGTTACCGTAAAGCTTAAAACACTGAGGGATTGTTGGTCTCAAATCTTCAGTTTAATAGATAGATAGATAGATAGATAGATAGATAGATAGATAGATAGATAGATAGATAGATAGATAGATAGATAGATAGATAGATAGATAGATAGATAGATAGATAGATAGATAGATAGATAGATAGATAGATATTAGAAAGTTATTTACAACATAAGGCATGATTTTCAAACGTACAAACACTGCCACATAGGTAATGACGTTACTGATTTAGTGGTTGATAAAATCACGAGTTTATTTCAAGGGCATGAACAGCATCCTCATGAATTATTATCCGTCAAATGTGCTCAATATAATGAGTTTCTCCATCACAGAGAGAAAAGGAGGAGGAAAGAGACCCTCCTGAGATTTGGGCAGTAAGTGACAGAGAGAGGAAGAGACAGAAGACAGGTGGAGAGGGAGAGCTATCAAAAGAGGGCAATAAAAAGAAGCAGGGGGTCCAGTGAAATATTAGACAGAGTATTTCAGATTTGCTGGAGATATAATAGAGATCAAATCTGTGGATGAATTGCAGATCTCATTCATAGCCAATTTCTTCAAGTTTGGTCTTGAGAGGATCTTGGATTTTTATTTTTTATTTTTTTGCAAACACATCCACACCTGAACAAAAATGCAACACATGTGGCTCTCTCTTCTATCTGGCCTCTGCCTTAACCTGGTTTTCCTTTGCAGTGCCGAGGAAGGTCTAGAGTTCCCCAATTTTGACGGGAAAGACAGGGTGATGGACATCAATGAGCGCAACTACAAAAAGGCTCTGAAGAGATATGACCTGCTGTGCCTGTTCTACCACGAACCTCTGCCGGCCAACAAGGGTCTTCAGAAGAGGTTCCAGATGACAGAGCTGGTGCTGGAGGTGAGAAACTGGTTGAGGTTGGGTATGTGTCACAGACTGCAGGGCAAGTGGCTCGGTGATGATATTCATTGTGTGTTATAAAATGGAGTTAACTGTGAAAGGAAAGTGAGAAATGTGGAAGTATAATGATGTAATCTACTTTTTTATAGAGTTTTTTTTTCACATTTTGATAAGCATTAAACAGAAAGGCTAACTCATGTGGTTCAGGCGTTAATGCTCCATAAAGAATTCTTTCTGATGATGAATTATAACATAAAGTGCCTTCTCTGCTTGAAAAATTAGATTTGGGAGAAGCAGTTATTAGGATTGCTGATTCGTTTTGTGTTTATTGACCAGTTGATCAACAGTTGCTTTGTGGTAAAAAATCACATTTCCAGAAGCCTTAGCAGTACTTAGCATTCTAACATACTAAACATATTGCCTATGAGGATGATGGTATTCGTATTTAGGCCAAAGACCAATATAGAGCCTCACACATTAGCTCTGTAGCTTTAGACCACATTGGATAGGCAAAAAAATATATCCCAAGGTGAATGTTAATCCCTGTTAACCCTATTCCTGACTCTAAGGGGGTCACTAGCGATCTGCTGGATGTTACTATCATGAAGCTTCATAAACAATGAACTGGTTTTGAAAACTCTTTGCAAAATTCATTGCTCCTGAGTTTTTCAGGTTTGCAAATACCTGGAAGCTATGGGAAATGTATCACCACTGATCAAAGAAGACATGAGGAAATGAGAGATGGATCTGTTGTGGCATACCGGATGCTGAGCTATAGCTCAAATCCCTGCAGATTACATTCTGCCATGCAAAGTAATCACTGATACTTTCCGTTCTAGGAGAAATCAGACAGCGACTGCCCCATGTTTCCTCTGTCTTCTTGAAGTATAGACTCTCTCCTTAGACTGGATCTATGTTTTACCTGTGCACACTCTTAACTGGCAAGCAGTCCTTTTAATCCCATTTTGTGCTCTCCGCTGTGGTTTACATATATCCAGGGATTGTTTCTAGGTCATTTTGTTAATTATAGCTTGTTCCCAATTCTCTTTACTACCTTCCTTTGAACTAGAAATCAGAAGAATTGCTCTCACACTCCTTTCCTTCTCATCTTGGAGGCATTTTTTATTTGTTAGTATTCACCTTTGGCAACATTTTCAGTTTCACATTTCTGTCATGTTTCGTGCACTCTTGGAAAGCAGAAATACACAAAGTAAACCCCCTCCTCAGTGGTTTTCTAAATCTGTTATCCTTCCTCAACAACTGCAAGCTGAAAGGCAAGCAGTCCTGACTCACAGCTTCCTCCTAACAAGAAAACTCCACAGGGGGCTCTCAGTACACAGACATCTTGGTAATGAAAAGATGTATTGACGAAGACGGCTGCAGCTGTGGATGTCGGCTCAAGTACACAGCATAGAAGTCAGAGCTAAATCAAAGCAATGAGGGTGTTCACACCAGTGTTTCTTATCTCAAGGTTTACTTACCAGGTGGTTTTAGTCCACACATGTCCACACTGTACAGTTTTATTTAAAAGTCAAATAAAAAGTCACCAACTATTATTTAATTTACCAGCTATGCTCTTGCGTCTTGCTCCCAGTTGCCAACACTGGTGTTTTACTGCACCTATTTCAGTGTCGAAGCCCCTAAACTGGCCAAAAGCCTCCCACCAAGAGCCGAGAGGAAGTACTCTCTGGCTACAACAATATCCTGAAGGTCACTATGAAACTTGACCCAGATTTGTACTTAATATTGACCTAAACCATAATCTTTTCCTAACCTAAATAACAAGGTTTAAATCTCAATCTGCTGCTGTTAGTATGGCTGAGGGTGTCACATGTGTTTGTTTGTATATGCATAACTCCTTACCAATCACGATGGTGACCTCTGTGATTTTAGAAAAGAGACAAGATTTAGAACACGATGAAGAGATTTCAGAACATGAGGTATTTTGCCATTACTGGATAGGACAGTGCAGAAAGTAGACAGGAAGCTGGAGAGAAAGTGAGGGGGATGACATACAGGAAACCGTCTGGGACAGACGAGTAGGCCGGGGTTTGACGAGCTGCTCAACCAGGTGAGCTATAGCAGCACTCTCAAGTCAGAATGTGGCAGGTGAGTTTGAAGATGAGGATGAGACAATCAGCTTCAAAACAATGGTCCATCCTGTATGACTGCCAACTTGTTGCAACAAGGCCCGACACAAAGAGTGAACATTAAATCTCATTTTTAACGTTTCATCCTAGATGCCATTCAGAAAATCATCCTGATTAGGTGATGTTCCTGATCTAGGTTTTTTTTAAAGTGTGTTTTATAGAGTATTTTAATAGAGTCACAATACTGAATGAGTTGTTGTTCTTGAACACAGCTTACAGCTCAAGTCCTGGAGAACAAAGACATCGGTTTTGGAATGGTGGACTCCCAGAAGGATGTCAAAGTGGCCAAGAAACTGGGTATGTACTGCATCTGTGTTGCTCTTGGCTTATCCACTCCTATGGGTTTCTTATACCATTTTACTAGTAATGTATTGTTTTGAAAGTGTTGGATCTGTTGTCTAAATAGGACTGGAGGAGGTGGGCAGCTTGTACGTGTTCAAGGACGACCGTGTGATTGAGTTTGACGGGGAGCTCTCAGCAGACACTCTGGTGGAGTTCCTGTTGGATGTGAGTAGTAAAATCTGATGCTTTTCAGACGGCAGTTACATTACCCACAAAAACAATCAATCTTAGCCTCGTTAATTAGTTGAATCCCTAACATATCACAACTGCAACATCAATAAGCTCTTCAACAACACACACATTTTAGTAACCATCATCTGTACCTCATATAAAAAAATGCACTGTAAACTAAGTTATCAGAAAAGTTAAGGCAGCGACACAACTGCTACAGGTCCCTTTTGATTAGAGTTAAATCTCATATACTTTTGATGATCTAACTGATTTTTCATTCACATTTCCCACAGGCTAAGATAAATTACCATAATATTAAAAGTAATGAGTTAATATAAAACTCCCTTTTACTCAACATTGTTGGAGTTCTTTTTGTAAATATAAGAAGGTTCTGCCTTACTTTTGTTGTGCAAAAGTTTAGTGGAGACAGATTAAAGTTTGCAGAACTCACTAAGAAGCCTGTGCCATCTACTCAGGCTAAGCAATAGCTTAACAAGCCCCTTCACTCATGGCATCACAGCTTCTATCTATCTAATATGGATCAAATATCTATTACGCACAATTAGGTCGACGCACTAATAATTTTGCCAAATAATAGCATCTTAGTCAAATCTATAAGCTCTGGAATCCTAGAGCTTTTTCTTCTAATATCATAGCATCCACTCAGTAAGCTGTATTATTAAAAGACAAGTGCGAGCTAGAGCTGACTAATAGATTTCCTTTGGTTTTTGCTTTTACTGCTCTTCCTGCAGGTTTTTTTTTACTCTCTTTATTACTGCATGTGCAATATTCTCTACATTAATTCAGTCCTATTGACTATCAGCACATGCACACATTCACATTTAAACAATGCAACTGACGACAGAGAAATGTTACCTTTAAGAGGTGATTACTACCTCAAAATAGTGCAATTTGTTAAAAAACAAGAACTCCAATTTAAAAATATGAAAACTATTTTTAATTAATTTGAGCATTTCGGTTTACACGGCATATTGCACAAGATATGTATTTTAAAAGAACAGTGAATAGGGCCTTAATTGGGCCCCTGCTTCCTGATACATTTACTTCATTTTTATCTAAACTACACACTTTAAAGTTTTTAGGACTGCATCATGCACAAGTTCAGCATTATTGCTTTGCATTGATTATTGACTGACATGTATATACCTTCCAAGGTAGGTTTAGCGCAACAGTTACTTTTAGGTAACAGTACCCTGTATTTCAACTCTGTTAGGTGGATTATATTACCATGGCATGAGCCAAGCTAGCTGTTTGCTATCTTCAGTGCTAATGCTAAGCTAATCAAAGCGGCATGTAATTATGAGTCCACATTAAACAAAAGTGCATGAGACTGGAACTGATCCAACTATACCAAACTGATTAAGTTACCTAAGTAATGACTAACATGTTTTCCTTCTGTGTTATACTGCTCCTTAGGTGTTGGAGGACCCAGTAGAGATGATCAATAATGCCATGGAGGTGCGAGCCTTTGAGAGGATGGAGGAAGACATCCGCCTCATTGGTTATTTCAAAGGAGAAGATTCATGTTAGTTTAGCATCAAACTCATATGTCAATATAATAATAACAACAATAATAATAATGGATTGTATTTATATAGCACTTTTCGAGACCCTGGAAGCGCTTTACAATTCTACTATTCATTCACTCTCTCTTTCAGTGTACCATAAAGTTGTTTTATTGTGCTTCAGACATGTTAATGGACTATAGAGGTTGATGGAGATATATTTCGTATAGCCTTACTGGCTGCTAAATGAAAACCTGATTCTAGACTTTGCTAGTCTCACTCAGTCTCATGACAGCCTTTAAATAGCTTCTGGCTCCTCGTCTAATAGGTCAAACTGCAATTATAATTCTTCTCACAAAAAAAGGAGAAAAAGTGAGGCAGGGAAGATACTATCTGGCCAATACGACGGTGGCACAAATTTTCATTATGAAGCCTATTTCTGTCCAGATATAGGTCGGTCCCTGGCGGTGACCTTGTTGGGAAGAGAACTAGGATCGTGTTACAAGTTTATAAAACTGTATTAAGGGAAAGTTGGTTACTGGGATGAAGATACCAGAATCTGATGAGAAATTGAATGAAGAAGCCTTTCACTTCTTGCCTTTCTCATCACACCATCACTATAGAATGTCACTGCTGAACTTCAGCTTTTGTTCTTGTCAATCTCTCTCAAATTTATTTCCAGCTCTCATTTTTGTTTTTGTTTTTTAGATTTCAAGGCTTTCCAGGAAGCCTCAGAGCGGTTTCAGCCTTACATCAAGTTTTTTGCTACATTTGATAAATCTGTAAGTCTTAACAGAAAATATACTACACTGTACTTTGTTTTACAGTAACATGCACCATAATTACTTAAAACACACTAACCATAATAAATTAGAATATTGACTTAATTAAATGCAACTTAATTTCTGTGTGTAAATAACAAGTAGCTTGTTAGCTTACTTTTGCAAAAAGCTAGCATGGCTATATTCAAATGCATCAAAGTCTAGCTGCTAGCAGCTCTGAAATTCACTATTTAGCGCGCTACATAGCATGTCACCTGTTGTTTAAAGTATGTAAATTAATGTTAGTGTTTGTTTTTTGTTAAATCTGATCTCTTAGGCTAGCTGTTTCCAATCTTTATCTTCACATCGCTCCTCAAATATACGTTTCCGAAAAAGACTGGAGATAGCTAATTTAGTTGAAACTCTTGATTAATGAGCTTCACTTCAAACATTAAAAAAAAAACATGAAAACCACCCCTAAAACATTGAAGTGACATCTTGGCATTTAACTTTTTTTTTAAGGTAGCCAAACATCTTTCCCTAAAGATGAATGAAGTTAATTTCTATGAGCCATTCATGGAGGAGCCGGCCATCGTGCCTGGAAGACCTCTATCCGAGATAGACATTGTTGAATATGTAACCCAGCACAGAAGGTTAATGTTATTTTTTTTTCAAGTTTTATTAAAAAAACTTAAAATTTCAAGCATTTCTTTGTGTGAGATTTAATACAAATGTGCTTCTTACAGAGCTACTTTGAGGAAGCTCCGGGCTGAGAATATGTTTGAGACATGGGTGATTGTTTGGTCTTATTAGAGCAGATGAAAGCAGAAATTACATAGTATACAAGCACTTTCTTTAAATGTATTGAAGCCAACGTTGAATTCAAGCTACTAATTACTCTAAATCTTTAAATTCTTCCCATCTGTAGGAAGATGATATGGATGGAATACATATTGTTGCCTTTGCTGAGGAAGAAGATCCAGGTGTGCAGCTGTAATTCAGAGCTTTTTATTGTTTAACATTACACTTATTTTTCTTGATTAGAAACTGGAGTTGAGTTCAGATAACTTTGTTGTCTCTTCCTTAGATGGCTATGAGTTCCTAGAAATCCTGAAAGATGTGGCCAGAGACAATACCAACAACCCAGAGCTGAGTATTGTCTGGATCGACCCTGATGACTTCCCTCTGGTTCAGTCTTCCTGTTTAACCAAATAGTTTTTAAAATGATCCCTTATAAACAATTTCTACACAGGAAAATTCTACCATTGTTTAAATGCAGAAAATGTCTGAAGTTAGCTTGGTTTATCTTGTCCTGACAGTTGACCACTTATTGGGAAAAAACCTTTAAGTTGGACCTGTTTAGACCTCAGATTGGTGTGGTCAATGTGACAGATGTAAGTAAAATATCAAACTCTAAGAAAACACCAAAATAAAGACTTTAAAGACATTAAATGTTGTGGTTCTCTGTTTTCCAGGCAGATAGTGTCTGGCTGGACATGTCCAATGATGAGGACCTGCCCACTGCAGAGGAGCTGGAGGACTGGATAGAGGATGTCCTGTCAGGGAGGGTGAACACGGAGGACGACGATGAGTCTGCTGATGAGCCCGAAAACCCTGACAGCTACATCACGGAAGACAGCGATGAAATTCATGACCTAGATGAAGGAGATAATGACGATAACTACAACTGACCCTCAAAGCTTTATATCCGTGCAGATCAGACCTGAACTAGCTTGGAACATCAGAATATGAGATTGTAGACGAATTCAGATGTCTCTCTTTTTTCCTAATGACTTTAAAAATGCTAAATTAAACAAATTCTAAAACATAGATGGTGTAGATGTTAGATGTTTTTGACTATGGTTGTAAAACCAAAGTAACAAATTAAGAGATGCTAAGACATCCCATGAAGCTGACAGGAATTATTCAGTACATTTTTGTGTGTTTCTGACTCATGACACGTAGTGATTTGACCCGCATTTTTAAAATACAACAACAACAAAAAATTATTTTTAGCAACTTTAAGGTTTACGTGACCAAGATAGCAATGGCAACTTCTGAGTGTATGCATGTCTGTGAAAATAAATGTCAACCATTAAAGCTCAAACTGTTTCTTGTGACTCAATGTGTTAATATTATTTTATAAATATAAGATTTGCCTCAAACATGCAAACACATGCATATCCTTCAAAGTTGTGTCCTCTACCAGAGGCCTGGGAGCTTGAGGGTCCTGGTTTGGTCCAGCTGGTTAGCCATCATTAGTTTGTCTGTATCTGGAAGTCTCACAGGACGCAGTCATTCTTAACCACTCTAGGGGGCGTCTCCCATTTTTACAGATGTTTCTGTATACTATGCTAACCACTTGGTTGCCTGTTAGCATCTTCCACCCTTCTGTATCCTGTCTGAGCTGGATCTTCACACAGTGTGCACCTGGGTCTTGGTGTAGTAAACCCCAGCCTCTATCGATCTTGTGCTTAGAACTTGTTCCTGTGCTGACATGATTATTGCCTCTGTGCTGTTTTTCAGTCCCACTTTGTCCAGACATTGGTACACTTTTTGATATCAGCCATTTCTTCTCTCTGCTGGTGGTTTATGTCCTGCAAGGGCCCATCCTTCCATGACGCTTCTTCTCCTTGCTTCTCTTCTTTTTTGGCTTTCTGTTGCCTGATGTATTCACTAAGCCCATGACCAGCTGTGACCATCTTCCTGATGTACTCATGGATCTTTGTGTGGTTCTGACACTTCTTCCTTCTGCTTAGCCTACAGTCTTAGAATGTTGGACTTGGGATGAAACCCTTCATGCGTGTCCTGTCCTGATGTCAGTGGCTTCTATTTCCTCCTTTGGGCTAGTTATTATCCCAGCAGGGCATAAGTGTTAATTGCCTGGATCTTGTTCTTCCCATTCAGCTGACTTCACTTACTCTCTGAAGGCATATGCATATATATATGCATATATATATATATATATATATATATATATATATATATATATATATATATATATATATATATATATATATATACATACATACATACATATACACATACACACACACACATGACATATAGTGATATACACTGTGCATCAAAAAAAAAAAAGTGAACCCTGTGAGTATCTTCATTCCCTTCTCACCCTCATTAAGGAAGTCCTTACTTATTCCCAGGACAGATCAGATTGGCACATTTTCTCAGCCAGTAAATGGGTGTTTCACCTTGAATTATTCAAACACTGGTAAATAATTAAGTATTGTTATGCCTCCTAATGTGAGTAGGGACCTGGACGCTGGAAACTGGGGGAGGTCGGAGGTGAAAGAATCAGGGTGAGACAGGCTCAAACGCGGCACTCTGGGGTCCGACGAGCTGCATGAGGATTGGACAGAGTCCTGATGAAACTGTAAGTCTAGGCATGAATTAATAATACAAGGCCGTGCAAGACTCGTTATTCCCCTGGAGGAGGATGTGATGTAGTGTGTCAACAGGATGTTTGTATCATGATGGGGGATTTGCAGTTAATCTATGCCAGGTGATGAGAAACATTCAAGTGTGTGCGCATTTAAAACATGACCCTGGGGCAACTAGACATGTCATACTCTCTCGTGATGAGAAACAGCTAGTCATGGTACTGGTGTAAGTGTTGGATGCTGTGCGAGTGCTTTATGGTGACAAAGTCGCTGTGAATATCAGATGTGATGGGGTTTTACGTGAAGACTGACCAAATGAAGGACAAGATGGATTTCTCTCCTTTTTCCCAGGAGAGGAGGAATTACAAAATCACACTGACTAAGGTTCAATAAAAACAGCAAAGAACAAAGAAAAGACAGGAGTAAGATGAATTAAGGTGCAGATTTCTGTTCAAAATCAAAGCTACAAGACGTAAGAGGGGATTTACTCTCATGTCTCCATCTACACATAACCAAGCCATTACACAAAAGTGAGAGCGAGAGAAATGAAGGGAAGAAAACATTCCATTTAGATGCAAATGCTCCTCATTTTCCTCTCTACCAATGTCTCTTCCTTCTCACCCAGGTTCTGCAATGGAGCAGGTGGGTACGGGAGGGGGATTAAGCCAAGGACAGATGAGTTCCGACAGGCGGCCTTGCACCCGGGGCTCACGGAGGGATGAGGTTGTTCGTTTTCAGCACTGGACAGCGACATTGACATTCATTTACCCACAAGGGCCGGCTGCGCCGCTCTGACAGGCTGACGGCAAGCCAATTACCGCTGAGCTCCATAACAACAAAAAGCCACCAAAATATGGACAAAAAAGATGATATTTTGCTCAGGCGTGTCACTAAGCACGACCGGCCGCTTAATTTGCAACGACAGAATAGAGTGTTAGCGAGCATACAGCCAGGGCATCGAACGAGTGCATATGGAGATAGCGATGATGTGAACAGAAGACTTGTTAGTTTGTGAGAAATGGAGATAAGAAAGGAAAAAAGACTACAACTGGGAACATTTAAAAATGGATCGCCATGGTGTAGAGTTGGACAGCAGGCTGTGATGTGTTTGCTGGAAAAATCTAACAAAAAAAAAAGTTAGAGTGAGTGTGAACTGTGATGGCGTAATCCTGGGTTACCTCGACACGTCACAAACACTTAAGGTAATCCTGGAAGTAAAAAGAGCAGCCCAGTACTCAGCAGCTTTACAAATGTTCATAAAAATGATTTATTTTTTTCTACAAGCGCTAACGCTGTGAGATCGAAACACATCTTACATTGCAACGTCACGCTCATTATCAGAAAACCGCCCATCAGAAACCAATCCATGACAGAGGACTGTAACTTGGCAGCAGTGTGACAGATGGTGGAGGAGGGGGTCGGGTTGGGGCTGGTTGTGTGAACTGGAATGGCACACACACAAACACACACACGCTTACATAAATAGATACAGTTTAAAAACAGGAGGCACCATCACATCAGGATCATACAAAGTTTAGTTAGTTGGTACAAAATCTGACCAATGACACGTGTTTAAAATTTAAAAAAAGAAAAGAAAAAAGATTTGCTGTGGACGTGTCACACAGAAAACAGCACGTATCTGACTTTTTTGCAGGTGTTTTAACATTTTGTTTACAGTGAAATAATTATAGTATAAAATTACCAGTAGTTTTTTTCTTTTTGTCTGAAAAGATGCAGTGACAATGCTGTGTTGCATCACCAGGGGGCAGTAGGGGACAACCTTGCTCTCAGGCAAAGCTATACTGCTTGCATGTCTTCTTGAGCGTGCTCAGTGCGACTCTTCTTTTTCTCCCCCTCTCTTTGGTGATTTTACCAGATCAGTATTATCAGTTTCGACAGTAACAGAGGAACAGACACGTGTCATTTTAACTTCATTTAACTGTATTTTTCTGGCCTGCCGGTGTAAACCCATTCAGCAGGCGAGAGAATCCCTTCTGAGCCTTCCATGAAAGGACTGACCTCGAGGGAATTGTCAGACAACAGGGGTGAGACGAGGCAGTAAAGGAAAACCAGACAGTCCAGTTGGGAAGGAGGTTCCGCCCTGCTGCCGCAGCTCTCACTGCTGATAAAGACTCTGGTGATTTATCATCATACATAATGAAACCCTGTGAGCCCTGAAAGATGAAATCAGACTTTACATGTTGCTGTTTGTTTAAGCCAGTTGTTTAGTTGCTCATCTTGCAAATTAAGCATTAATGTCTGTTTTCACTTCACTACAGAGGAAGAAAATGTAACATTTTCTCTTGAATTTTCAAATTAAAAGCATTGCAGCAGGGGTAAGTTAAAGGTAAAAGGTGCATACTTGCACCACGTGTGCATACATATGTCAAAACCCAAACAAAACAAAGGAAACGTGGAGTGTTTGCAGACAGTAGTTTAGAAAAAGGAGGGTCAGTGCTGTGAAAATGGACACAATGGTAACTTAACGCCCACCTCACGCCAGGTGGGAGAGGTGTTACCTGTAACTTCAACCATTATTTGAAAACTGAGGTCTAAAGGAGAATGTACACACAATGAATACATCTGCTTTGTAACCCAAAGTCTGGAGAAATCAGTAGTACTTTTTAATTCCAACATGATGGCTGGGTCTCTCTTTCCCGCTGCCTTCCCCTTCCATCACGTCAGGCAGATGTGGGCGACATGAAAGCCCTGAGAAGGTTACCGAACCGCTGAGGCAGGGCAAATGTTTTTGGGCACGTGTCCATCTCAGTGCGTCTCCTATTATCCGGTTCATGCCAAGTTCACCCTGGTGTTCAAACACGGCACGCTTGCGTCGCTCCTGACTGGAGTGGAAAGGTTTCAGATTTGTGCTCCGTTGCACCTGGAGAGGAACTGAAAACAACTCAAAGAGTCCCAACTTTGGCTGCTAAAATTAGCGCTCAAGGGCGTGGGCCGCACGCCACAGGATGGACACGGTGGAGTGTGACGTCTCAGCTGTCAGGAAAAAGTGTTGAGGAGGCGTGCCTCTTCCTTTATGTGCAGACTGAGATCATTCCCACCGTCATGTGAATGTGCATTTAATGCTGAAACTGAAGTTGTTTCATTCTTGTATATATAAGTCCATTTATTTTTTTTGGTGTCCAAAAATATTCAAATACTTCCAAGTGTACACAAAACAACAAAACAACACACTTTCCTCCTGTTACTCTGTCCGTCTCATGGAAATCCAACACAAAAACTGCTCTCTGTGGAGATGTCAACCTTTAAATGCTACTTGTTCCCATCTTGTTTGAAGGGGTGATTGTTTTGACACAAAATTACATCACACACACACACACACACACACACACACACACACACACACACACACACACACAGAGCATGTGCACTCAACCGCGTCCAGAATCCAGTGAGCAAAAATCCTGCTGCAACTCTTCTTTTTTCGATTTTATCAACAATAAAAGATCAATATATTTAAACGTGTGCGATAGCTAGATTCATATATAATATATTTTTAAAAAAGTAAAAATTGAAAACTGCAAAACCCAAAATGAAAATATTGGAGAGCAACAGGGTGTGAAATAAAAATAAAACATCTGGCGTCCTACACAGATGTTTCCGACTGTAGCCGCAGGACAAACTTGTGTGATTTGGGATCGATGTACTCCTCGGACATCTGGATGTAGGGGATCTTCTTGGATGTCACCACCAGGCTAAAGTCCACACATTTGAGCAGGAAGATGGTGCCGTCTTTCAGGCCGCTGGTGACTGACGCCTCGCTGATCAGCGTCCACTGACGGGCTCGCCAGAAGTCCCGGCTGTACTGAACGGTTGGACCTGGAGTCAGGTAGCTCTCAAGGAACGCCTGGAAAAGAAGGAAGTATGAAACCATTATATTATAAAAATGCATTTAAATATTAGTTATTATTAATCTCTGGCCTTCTTCCACAGCATGTTGTGTCCTGTCTTTATCAGATGGCCCCTCCCTGAGCTTGGTTTTGCTGGAGGTTTCTTCCTGTTAAAATTGAGCTTTTCCTTCCCACTTTTGCTTGGTCGTAGTGTGTCATATGATTGTTGGGGTTTTTCTCTCTGTTTTCCTTGTAGGTTCGTTACCTTATTTGACACTATATAAATATAATTCACTGAAATGACCCCCAAAGAAAGGCCGAATGCCGTGTGTAGAGGTCACAGGACTGACCTTGGGCGTCATGTTGTTGGTGATGCAGAAGGCCAGGTGTTGCTGGATGCTCTCCATGCTGTGGCAGTGCTGTTGCTTGGTGGTCCTCAGGTACTTCTGCAGAGCCCGAGCCATGGATGGGAAGATGGCTTGTGCTGCTTCTCGAGGGTCCATAACATCCCCAGGTGCTTTTTTCTGCTCTTCCTCCTGCATGCGCTTAATGTGTGTAAACGCTTCCTCTACTGCCACCACCAGCCTGGGAGGGGAAACAGCAAACAACAGCAGTTTCAATAACAGCAGGCTTTTGTGTTTTACTGCTTGAAACGCGTTTTGATCTGACCGACTCACCGTGCTCTGCGTTTGCGGACGCGCCTCTCGTGCTCGGCCTCTTCGTAGTACAGCTCGTTGTGGCTGGTGTCTCTGCGGCGGGCGGCAGCTGCGATCATCGCTCTGGACTGAGAATGGGCGATTCCCGCTGCTGCGTTGTTTCCGGGACCTGCCGCGGCAAAATCAGATTGACGGGAAGGGTTAAACGCATGTATGAGAGTGTTCACAGGTGGTAGCGGCCGGTGAAGGAAGAAAGAAATCTTTGGTGATGACACAGAGTGCAATGTGAGAGAACAAGCTGCTGTTAGAGTGAAGGGGGGAGATTATTAATGCACATAAACCTCAGTCCATTTCCTTTTATCACCTGCAACACTTAAAACCCCAGAAGCTGACAAGAAGAGCCGCACAAAGTCTGAATTTTTTATTGTTCCGAGCGATGTCATCAGTGGAAAATCCAAAACACATTCCTTCCCCCATGTACGGGCCATTGATATGCAAACACTTCCATTACTCTGCCTTCAGGAGGTACGGGGAGTGCAATTAAATGAGGGTCTCGGGCAACTTCAAAAGTTTACATTTTTAGAATTAGAAATTGGAGGCGGCTGATGAACCCCGCCTGATGTTAATGCAGGTTAAAAGATGGCAGCGCTGGCGAATTATTAATGCGGGGCAGGGATCGAGCATGAACAGAATAATTCATGGACCCCCCCTCCCAACTCTGCTCCTGGCATCACTGCACTGACATGAGGTTTACGGGCGGGAAACGTTACACTAAATGTCAGGGGAAGGAAGGTGCACTTGGAATTTGCCATGTGGCGCTTTCTGTACGGAAGATTTCAAATAACTCTACGAGACACACTTACAACAGAAACACGTGTCGGTTAGAAGTCGAGTGGAAGTAAAAGTAGTCTAGAGGGTCTTCAATAGTTCAAGACTGTATCTCTCAAATGTGAAAATTCATTGGTGTGAACAATAATAATCTGGAGTATGATGGTTTCTCAGGGGCACTGATACTGGAAAAAAACAAAAACAAATACAAACCGAGCCGAGCAGTGGGGTTCATAGTTTAGGAGAAGGATTTGTGAGATTAAAGCCACAAATTTACAAATAAACTTGGGAATTCTCCGACACTGTGAAGTCATAAGGCCACACCACATGATCGTACATCCTGTTTACAACCAGTTCACAGTTTAAAGCTACATCAGTGAAATAATATTAACAGATGTACGTATCACAAAATGTTGAAAATCATGAATCTCATGTGTGGTGAGTCCCACCTGTACTATTCACACAGTGTCATTGTGTGTAACTGCTTAGGTACCTGTGGACACATGAAATGCTGTGTGGACTTTTCAAGTGAAAATGATACTAATCTTGTTAACAGCCGTGCTTAAAAAGAGCTTTTCTTTAAAGTCTGAGCAATGTTAGGCTGCATGTAGATGAAGCAGAACTGTCGCCAACTGTTAAGAAATGGGGAGATAATATCCAGCGCTGGGGCGATGGATATTAGGAAGCATTGCATGTACAGAAATGAGAATATTCCACAGATTCAGGAATGTGTCATACAATCAGACAAGAAAGTGGGACGACGATCCAAAACGCAGATCAGACTTTTAATGCTGCCTGAAAGAGTGGCACCATTACTCATGACTGCAACAGGAAATACCTGTAACAGCGGTGACTGTATTTCACTCCGCTTCTTTGATTTGGTAGTTCAGTCACAGAAACTTGAGCTGACTAAACAACACAGTTAAAATGTTGTTCCAGGAATCACAAAGCTCACCCGAAGCCATTTGGACGCAGTCTAATCGAGTATTACGGCTGTTTTGTGCTCAGAGCTTCACCGGTTTTTCATTAAGAAATGATTATCGTCTGTCCCTGAGTCAGAATTATTTATTACAGTAGCAGTGTGGCCGCAGAAAGCAAGAAGTAGGAAGTAAAAGCTCAAGACAAGAGAGCGATGAGAGCGACGGAGGGGTCCCCGAGCAGCTGCTGCGGGAGGAAAATGAAGGAGGATGAGGCTCGAGAGAGAAATGAGAATACTGGTGTTGTAATAGCTATTGATTTATCAGCCATCTCCGTCAACGCCTCCCACGAACATTTGAGAGGAGGAGGAAGAAAGGAGGGAAATAAATGGCAGGAAAATAAAACACCAAACCGAGAGGTGGGAGTCGAGTTAGTGCACTTAAGTGAAGCTTGAGTACACTTAAGGGACTGCAATAATTTAATCGAGGGTTTGTGTTGCATTCTGCCAGCTGTTGTAAGGACAACGCTGAACTTTTTCATCAACCTGTGGCATGCAAAGAGAGAATAGGAGTGGGTGGAAGTGGGGTGGGGGAGGTGGGGGCTTTTCATTTCAAGTACATTGAAGGAATATCTTTGTTTAAAGCGAGCACCAGCAGGCTGTGAGGGTACTTTTATTGGTGGCAGTGTTGCATTTACTTACTGCCCAACAGGTAGGCTTTCAGTTTAGCTTTAAAGATGTCTTAACGGGTTAGCGTCAGTGTGAGGAAAAACACAGAGAGAAGAGCAAGTTTAAAACACTCCACCTGCTCCAGAAGGTGCGCCCGGGGCGATATAGATAGCCACACTTTTTTTGCATGTTGTAACACATCAGCTACAAATCACCTGTGCTTTATACTACACTGGTCAATTTTCTAATTATGCAAAGACTGCAGATCAATTTTCTTCCTTCCAGGCAGTTATATGTTTTAGCACATTCCAGCACAGCTAAGGAGATTCGACCTGCAGAGACTTGAAATGTCATTTGGAGCGAACGACTGCTACACAAAAACGCAGTTTCTAACAGTTAACTCAAAAACAATGTGGTCTCTGTGTAATGGTGTTAAAGATGTATTTATTCTGCCAGTTAAGTGGTCACATTACATTGAAATGAGGGCAAAATATTGGCAGATATTATATTAAATATAATTAGAGACAGCCATATTTAGTTTAATTGTCATAAACAGACCAGAACCATTTAAGCGAATAAGCCTAATTAACTGGAACAATGTTGCCAATCGTTGGACATTTGCTGGTTTTCTCAGTCTGACTCTTGCTGCTCTGTCATTAAACAAAACAAGTCATATCTCATTATGTAGTGTGGGAAATTGTGACCAGACAATCAACATGACCCTGAAGACTGGATCACAGTTGAGGCTGATTCTTTTTAAGCAAAACATTAGACAAACTTGCTGTTAAAGTTTTCAAATGAGAAGATTTGGAGACTTTTTTTGGGTCTTTTTTAGCTAAAAATGTTACGTTTAAATGTTGGACCCAAAAATAGGCAACGCGCGAATATGAATCCTTGGAGTTTAAAGGCATTATGGCAATTCAAATATCAAATACATGTTGTTTAAAAAGGGTCAGTGGTCAAACTACAAATCTGAATATGAGATAACTAATCCACATCATTTAAACTAACAAGAATTGAGAAACAGTTTTGGTGTCTAATCACTCATTTACCGAATGTCACTGATTCTTAAATGTCAAAATCCTATTTAAATCTATAGATTTCAATTCAATTCAATTTTTATAGTCAGTTTTATTTATACAGCGCCAAATCACAACATCAGTTGCCTCAAGGCGCTTTATATTGTAAGGTAGACCCTACAATAATACATACAGAGAAAAACCCAACAATCATATGACCCCCTATGAGCAAGCACTTTGGCGACAGTGGGAAGGAAAAACTCCCTTTTAACAGGAAGAAATCTCCAGCAGAACCAGGCTCAGGGAGGGGCGGGGCCATCTGTTGCGACTAGTTGGGGTGAGAGAAGGAAGACAGGATAAAAGATCTGAGCTGTGGGTCAGTCTGAAAACAGGGAAATATTCAGTGTCTGTGAGCATTTTAAAGACTGAACAATAATCAGTTTGTTGAACAGATAGTTGTAATAAGTAAAACACACAGTTTGCCCAAACAGATCAGTATAAGGAAGGAAAAGCAGACCTCTGAGACTCCACCACCCCAGAGCACAAAGAACAACCAAAATCACTGAAGACATGAAGCATCCCACTCACCCTCAGCAGGGGCTGCTGGGAACTCACCATCCACATTGTACACCTTGAGGCCAGCCAGATGCTTGGCAGCGCGGGACTTGGAGGCGGAAAGCAGCGCTGGGTTATGAACCGGAAAGTCACAGTAGTAGTGCTCTATGATGGCCAGAGCTGCCCGCTGAATACTGCAGAGGAAGAAATGGGAAAATCAAAGGGAAGTTTAAGCCACAGGAAATGTTTGAGTTTGGAATTCAGGTAGCTTTGGGCCAGCATGAGAGCTTCAGGTCTGAGAGCAGGACGTGAGGAACATTAGCCACGGGATGTTTAACACCAAAGACTAGAAAATAGCCGTAGTAATTCTACAAGCCTTCCTGCTGAATACAAACGCACAGCGAAAAGGCAGAAGGCAAAAAGCAGGAGGAAGCACTAGCCAACAGACATTTCTGGCTTTCTTTGAAAACTTTCTGCGAGTGAAGAAAAACCCTTCTAGCATTTCTTCAGACTAACAGTACCATCAACATAAAACAGGGAGAGAGAGACAGAGCGAGGGGACGGAAGTGATATGGAACAAAGGTGGAACAGTGCAGCAACTGAAATGAAAAGATCTGACAGTAATACTTAATGACTAAGTGGAAATGATTCTTAAAGACACACAAAAAAACCACCTTGGAGAACAGAATATCAGCACGTCTAGAAGATAATGCACAGTGTAGAGGTGGATCTGCTGTGCTTGACGAGATTTAAGTGAAGATATAAACACAGAGAACAGAACCAGTGACAAAAACATTTACAGATCTTCATCACCGGATGACCCGCAATCCTCTGGAACTACATTAATGCATTAGTCAGAGCTGAAGACTGCGACAGAAAATCGGATTTCTGCTTCTCCTCGATGTCTCATTAATGCAATTTATTTTCACTGCTCGTCCTGGCAAACGTAAGATTTGAAAAGGCAGGGTGATTTATAGCCTGGAGGAAAAGACAAATCATGAGGTGGAAAAAAGGAGAGCTAGAGCTAGAAGAGACGTGGAGTGCTATTCACATTTATACCTTTATATAATTGTTCATGTACATGGTGAGCAGCAGCAGGTGATAACTGCATGTTCACAAACATCAGACGGGGGGCCACTACGAGCTGCAGGGTGAAGGTTGCCTTACAGGTGTTTAAGAGCCAACCAAGAAAAGGAAGTGAGGTTTGAGGTTACAAGAGGCGCAAAGATGACAGAAGGAGTCACGAGCATGAAAGAGAAGCCAGAGACTCAAAGTGAGCTCGAAGTGTATAACCCAGACCCTGATACTTTATACCATGGATCACTAAGCATGCCAGGTCCTGCACACAGGTAAAGTACTTTCACACGATAAAGGTCATAAATCACTGGCTTGATAATAATATAGTTCCTCTGTGGTTCCTCTTTCAAATAAAAAGGTAAATCACGCCAAAACGACACACTTACTCAAGCAGCGACACTACAGCCTTACTTGCGTTTACCAATACTTTACAGCAGTCATGCTAATATCAGCTGACTATAAATACCGACTCTCGTGTCACGGTTCAAAAATGTGATCGCTGATTGGAAAAGGTTTGCAGTT
The DNA here is from genome assembly GCF_965226115.1 of Aulonocara stuartgranti. Taxonomy (NCBI): domain Eukaryota; kingdom Metazoa; phylum Chordata; class Actinopteri; order Cichliformes; family Cichlidae; genus Aulonocara; species Aulonocara stuartgranti. Next base: position 32,987,257 of record NC_138958.1, read on the forward strand.
TTATATCAAAACATTATAGCTTCACATCAATAGTTTTACAGTTAGCATGTCTCTCTGTACCTGTGGGGCTTTTCGGTCCAAAGACATGCTCACTAGGTTAACGAGTGATTTTGGTGTAGGTATCAACAAGAGTGTGAATGATCATGAGTATAACTCTGTCATAGATGTTAATTAGTCTAAATGTTACGTATGATATCTTTTAACTCACAGTTAGTCTCAACAACTGTACCAACTCTGTAGCAACATCATGGGCTCAGTTTCACACCCTGCATTTGGCTGAAAGGAGGACAGCAGATGCTGCTGTTAACTAGCACATAACAAGACTTTACAGCTCAACACTGGACTCTTTTCATTCATTGTGTGAGCCGTCCTGTGTCATTCTTCTAACTTAATAAACCCAAACAACAACACGTGCTAGTCTGCAGCATGCGCTTCCTATTATCCCAAAGGAGGCAAAATGAATACAGACTCACTGATGAAAGCTCTTATATCCTTTTTCTGACCTTTAACATTCCTGCTTCTAAAGCAAACCTTACATTAAATAATGCGTCATGTGACGTATTACAGAGAGCTGGAAATCACCCAGGCAGCATTAAAAAGTCATTCGTTGTTACCGCTCTGCCATCTGATGACAGTCACATGTATGTGAGCTCACACTAACATCACCAGAGGCAAGCAGAGTTCTAAGAAATACTTCTCAATGACAGAGGATGTCTCCTCATGTCGATCCATAGGATTTGTTACACACTGGAGAAAAGTGAAGAAGACTCTAAACACCACATTCGCACTATGTCCTCTAACACGGTGAAGATACAGATCTCGAGACAGTGTTTTTGCTGGACTTTTTTATTTGGGCTGCCTTCATTGCCATTAATCTCATTGAGACTTTGAAAAACAAAACAAGTTTAAGTGAGCTAAGATGACAGCTAAAGGTTGTACAACATGCTTGAACAGGAGGATCTTTAAAATAAACAAGCGTGGTCTTGCCAATTTCCTAATCAAACAAGCTTAATTCTCTAAATTTAGCATAGGATTCATGCAGTTTCAGTCTGATGATTTCTTTGCCCGGCGGCACGGCGTTGCAGTGATCGGCACTGTCGGATCGCAGCAGGGTAGTTAGGGAATGAGATGGGTGGACTTATTTGCCAGATCACCGAGAAATAATGGCATCAATATTGACTCTGTGATCATTCTCAGAGATTAGCACCCTGTTGCATCCACTTCAATAACTTGGAAGTGAGACAGCACTTTGTTCTTGATTTCTGTTTGAATGTTTCTGACCCTAAGAAGCAGAGAGTTGCCTAAAAGCCCTCAAGACCAGAAACACAGCAAATTAACACAAAATTCTTTATCTAGTTATACAATCAGGTGTTAGGCTCACACACTGTTTACTGATATTTCAAAAAGAAAGTGTACATACGCATTTAGAGAAACTCTGAAGATTTTAGGAGATAATCTCTAATGGGATCTCCAGCTGCAGAAAAACAAATAAATCACAGGGTATTGATTATTTTAGCACGAGTGGAGTCGGCGCTCATTTTCGCCAAAGAGGCAGCAGAAAGTGTGATAACACCCAGACAGCCCTGTGCTGCATTAAGCACTCACACTAGGCAGCACCATTGTTTAGCTGTAACTTACGTAAATAGTGAGTCAGTCCCTGCTTCTTCCCAAGTTCATTAAATTATTAAGCAGAGCAAACATGACACAAAGCAATTCAAACCGAGGAGCTCAACTGGGCCCACAGAGCAAGGAGAATGCAAACTCAGAGAAGGAAATAAAGAACCTTCTCTTAAAACTTTGCAGTTCAATCATAAACCAGATCCTCTGAGAGCGAGGTGATTGATCACTGTTCTGATGCACAGGAATGCTCGGTAAGAGGGAAGTCCCCCCAACTGTGAATGTGTTTAAACCACTCCTCTCTTAACAACTTGGTAAGGAATGCACTCTGTATTCGACTCATCCGGTCAAACAACGAAGCAAAAAAAAAAAGAAAAACCTCCTCTGGCCCTCAGATTGGCATCAAAGGCAGACAGAAACAAGCCACCGGGGCCTGAGGGCCCAGGATAGGGTCCTCATTATGATAAGGCTGAGGATGGATGCCAGAAAAGCAGGAATGTGAGCAGCACCAGCCACCGCCTGTTAATAGAGAACATACACGAGAGGTTGGCTGGGAAAACATAACACCCACTAGTGTGTCTGGGATTCTCTGTATGATACGCTGCTCGTGTTTGAGGCAATGTGTGCACAAATCTGTCATTTGCATGTATATGGTGCAATTATCCATGCACACACACACAGGCGTGCCTCCGTTTGTGTATGGCTGTGCGCGTCAGGCTGACCAGATGCCGCGCTGCAGTCTGTAGGGAGCACTAATTAGCTGTGTGTTTACAGTCACAGACGGACAACAGAGCGAGGCTGGGCCTGCTGCCGGCCGTGCAGGGATGAATGGCAAGGCTTACAAAAGGACGACACCCCCAAGGCAACCGGCGAACACACCGCTCAGACCAATAAACGCTTTAACTTGTCTGACCTGTTCCTGCTGATGCTTAGCAATTTTATTTCTTTTTTCCCCACATTTTAGCTTACTGATTACTTTTTTTAAAAAGTCTGAAAAGAGCCAGAAATGTTCAAAAAACAGTTAAAACATTTCCATCCTGCTTTTCCAAACAAAAAAATGGTTTTGTGCTAGGACCAATTCTATTTACATTATACATCCTTTCTCAATTCAGGTAAAACATGAGGTTAATGTACACGGTACACGGTTAACGTTAGAAACGTAGTGTGGAGGAACATACACTACCAGTCAAAAGTTTGGACACAGCTTCTCATTTAATGGTTTTTCTTTATTTTTTACTACTTTCTACAATGTAGATACATACTGAAGACATCAAATATATGAAGCAAGATATATGGAATTATGTAGCAAAATTAATAAATAACTCTAAATATGTCTTATATTGTAGATTCCTGAAAGTAGCCACCCTTTGCTACTCCATGTTTGACAGACAGTGATGTGGATGCCGTACCAAAGTTTTCAGTTTTAGTGTAGCCTCATCTACTGTATGTCCACGAGCTGTGGGTAGTGAATGAGATCGTGGATATGAGTGACAGAAATGAGCTTCCTCTGAAAGGTGGTGGCGGCGGCGCTCCCTTAGAAATAGGGTGAGGAGATAGGTCACTTGGGTGCAGCTCAGAGTAGAGCTGCTACTCCTCCACATCAACATGAGCCAGTTAAGGTAGTGTGGGCATCTGATTAGGATGCCTCCTGAGTGAGGCGATTTGGATATGTCCAACTGGATGGAGGCCTCAGGGCAGACTCAGGGCATGCTGGAGATTGTGTCTTTCGGCTGGCCTGGAAATGCCTTGGTGTCCCCCCAGAAGGGCTGGAAGAGGTGGTTGGGGAAAGGGGTCCTAGGCATTTCTACTTAGACTGCTGTGCCTACGACCCACATCTGGATAAATGGTAGAAGATGTGTGGATGGAGTGTTTCAGTGCAAAGTTCTTCAATTTGTTAGTCAACAATGGCACCAATGCTCCAAAATGGTGCCAATGAACGCCTGGGACAAATAACCCCTTAAACACTTAGAGCAATAGGGCTGTGCGATATGACCAAAATCTCATATCCCGATATAAGAATTGTATCGTCCCGATAACGATATAAATCACAAAAATGTAACACGTTCTGTAAATTCTGTGAATCTCCGGCAGCTCGACTTGCGGGAAGTGTTTCCAGCTGCGCGTCATGTAGCTGGAGTCGAGTGTTTTAACCGATGTATGAAACTATACATTTTTAGACATAAGTTGTAACGGCCGCCGTTTTCTTTGTGAGCATTTATTACACAGCGTGCTGCGGTGAAAAGCCTGTTCTAACGTTTGAGTCTAAGGTTTATTTTTTTAGCACCTAGTGGCTCTTTTTTAATTCTCATCCGTAAATAATCTGCTCTTTCACGTGATTCAGTTTATTTTGAAAAGTCTCAACAGGATCTTGAGCTTTATTGTGAAAGGTTTATGTGGAACATAAACAAGCGGACACGCGATGCTGTTACCGTCGTTGTTGCCAACCACAACGCATAAAAACAGGCGCTTGTCCATCAGTCGTGTGGTTATATAAAATATAAGAGAAAGAGAGAACATTAAGAAATTTATATAGCCACTACAGTGACCATCAAAACGATGAAAAAATATTGCCGTAAACAGTTTATTTTGCGACATCATGAAACAAACGATAGACATTTTTATATCGTCATCCGATACAGTGGGGCAAAAAAGTATTTAGTCAGCCACCGATTGTGCAAGTTCCCCCACCTAAAATGATGACAGAGGTCAGTAATTTGCACCAGAGGTACACTTCAACTGTGAGAGACAGAATGTGAAAAAAAAATCCATGAATCCACATGGTAGGATTTGTAAAGAATTTATTCGTAAATTAGGGTGGAAAATAAGTATTTGGTCAATAACAAAAATACAACTCAATACTTTGTAACATAACCTTTGTTGGCAATAACAGAGGTCAAACGTTTACTATAGGTCTTTACCAGGTTTGCACACACAGTAGCTGGTATTTTGGCCCATTCCTCCATGCAGATCTTCTCGAGAGCAGTGATGTTTTGGGGCTGTTGCCGAGCAACACGGACTTTCAACTCCCGCCACAGATTTTCTATGGGGTTGAGGTCTGGAGACTGGCTAGGCCACTCCAGGACTTTCAAATGCTTCTTACGGAGCCACTCCTTTGTTGCCCGGGCGGTGTGTTTTGGATCATTGTCATGTTGGAAGACCCAGCCTCGTTTCATCTTCAAAGTTCTCACTGATGGAAGGAGGTTTTGGCTCAAAATCTCACGATACATGGCCCCATTCATTCTGTCCTTAACACGGATCAGTCGTCCTGTCCCCTTGGCAGAAAAACAGCCCCATAGCATGATGTTTCCACCCCCATGCTTCACAGTAGGTATGGTGCTCTTGGGATGCAACTCAGTATTCTTCTTCCTCCAAACACGACGAGTTGAGTTTATACCAAAAAGTTCTACTTTGGTTTCATCTGACCACATGACATTCTCCCAATCCTCTGCTGTATCATCCATGTGCTCTCTGGCAAACTTCAGACGGGCCTGGACATGCACTGGCTTCAGCAGCGGAACACGTCTGGCACTGCGGGATTTGATTCCCTGCCGTTGTAGTGTGTTACTGATGGTGACCTTTGTTACTTTGGTCCCAGCTCTCTGCAGGTCATTCACCAGGTCCCCCCGTGTGGTTCTGGGATCTTTGCTCACCGTTCTCATGATCATTTTGACCCCACGGGATGAGATCTTGCGTGGAGCCCCAGATCGAGGGAGATTATCAGTGGTCTTGTATGTCTTCCATTTTCTGATGATTGCTCCCACAGTTGATTTTTTCACACCAAGCTGCTTGCCTATTGTAGATTCACTCTTCCCAGTCTGGTGCAGGTCTACAATACTTTTCCTGGTGTCCTTCGAAAGCTCTTTGGTCTTGGCCATGGCGGAGTTTGGAGTCTGACTGTTTGAGGCTGTGGACAGGTGTCTTTTATACAGATGATGAGTTCAAACAGGTGCCATTCATACAGGTAACGAGTGGGGGACAGAAAAGCTTCTTACAGAAGACGTTACAGGTCTGTGAGAGCCAGAGATTTTCCTTGTTTGAGGTGACCAAATACTTATTTCCCACCCTAATTTATGAATAAATTCTTTACAAATCCTACCATGTGGATTCATGGATTTTTTTTTCACATTCTGTCTCTCACAGTTGAAGTGTACCTCTGGTGCAAATTACTGACCTCTGTCATCATTTTAAGTGGGGGAACTTGCACAATCGGTGGCTGACTAAATACTTTTTTGCCCCACTGTATATATCGTTATATCGAACAGCCCTATATAATAATATTAAATCTGAGCAAAACCAGTAATTCCAAAATAAAAGACATGAAGTAGTTTTGGTGGTGGAGTTGACAAGAGGCGTAAATAGGTAAAATAAAACAGCAGAGTAACAATTATAACGGGTGCACTGGACGCCTGCATGAATATGATCAGATGTTATTTAGTGGCAATCGGCGAGTTAGCCAGATAAACATAATTGAAAATGCTAATGCAAGACTGACTGCACGTTCATGTATGGACTTGCTTGTTATTTCTGTCTCAGTGTGCATTTTGGCTGATGAATAAAAACATCTTTAAATATTTTGAGGCTGGATATGCAAATAGAAGTCCATGGGCAAAAATGCAGGAAGACATAAACCTTAAAATATAAGTGCAGATACGGTATACAGATAGTGTTTCACCTATCCGGTCATAAAAAAAGCTCCATCCATAAATCCGTCAGGTTTTATTAGATACCCAAAAGCAAAAGGTATGTCAGACTAAGGGCTGTGTATTGATAGCAGAGAGCAACGGGGGAGCTGCTGGGTCTGGCTGAAAATGGTCTCTTCCTGTTTTTACTCAGAGACGATAAAGTCATAAAAAGGTTGGTCTTGACGGTTCCTTCCTACACACACACACACACACACCCACACACACACACACACACACACACACACACACACACACACACACACACACACACCTTCTTTCTTTCTTTACAACATTTTACAATTCGTCAGCACAACCTTTCCATTAACTATTAGTTCCTTGTTCTCTATTCTCCTTTTTGGTCCCTCCTTTAGATTTTTCCTTGTTCCAGTCTCCCGGGCTTTCCTATGTACTCCGCCCTGTGTCTGCAGCTCTTTTCTGAGGAGTTTCCTCTCTGAAGTCTTCCCCACCCTCTCCTTTCTTTCCTTCTGGCATGGTTTTCTCTCCACATCAGGCACTTTGTCTTTGTGCCTTTTTCATACATTCTACATTTTCTTCAGCTCTACCTTATAATAATCATTTCTACTATCTATGTGTTAATGACTCCTTAATATTCATCTTCTTCTCTTTCTTGACTTTCCTACATGAATTTCTTACTCCCATCTCTGTGCTAGTAAGCAGCTATTAGCCTCTTATTTTCCCACCTCTCTAACTTGAGGTGCCCCAGTTTCTGTCCTTTCCTCTGCCTTCATCTCGCCCACATGGACGTCTTTTGTTTTCCCTAAATTCATCTCCCCTTGATCTCTTCCTCTCTCTCCTGGTTGCTAACACAGTGTCACTAAGTCTTATAAAGTTGTTGACTTTTTAGTTCTCATCAGCAACAGCAAAGCATTTGAAAGCTCGCTGAGCCACATTTGGATGTAAATATGCTTTTCTTTCCAGTCCGATTGACATGGAAGCTACGATAGCAAAGAGTGTCACATCTCATTTTAACCCTCTGAGAACAAGTAGGCCAGAAAAATGAAACCAAAAGGCAAATGGAACTGCAAAACTGCAGTTCCCCTGATGGCCACTAGAGGCAAGCCTGGCTGCCAAATATGTCAATGTGTGCATTTTATTGGAAAGAACTCCCTCAAAAACCTACCTCAAACACTCCCTCTTGCTCACACTGTTAATGCTTTACCCTCGAACTAACGTCATGAAAAACACAAATTTATTCAAAGACGATGCTAAAAGAAGAGAATGTCTACATTTAATTGAGTCACTCTGTGCTCCTTACCTGAGCTGTCCCAGGTTGTAGTGCCTTGTCTCGCCATCTGTGGAGCGTGTGACGCACACGGAGTAGCACGGCTGAAGCTGCCGCAGTTCCAGCAGGACGATGGCCAGGTAGTGGATGAAGAGGAGAGCGTCCACAAGCGACACGGCGTACTGCACGATACCCTGGTAGTTCTCGTCCTATCAACAGTTAGGATTTTTGGGAATCGTTTGTGACCGATTTACTTTATATGTAAAGTAAACACAAATCTAATAAAATAACTGCATAGTAAATATGTCCCAACACAGTTCCAAGCACAGATTATGCCTAAAATAGTCTTCCAGGCATAAACACATGTGAGACTAGATGTAGAGCATATAAATATTTAGCAGCGTTTCAAAGGACGGCTGAAACACCGTCCTTTGAAAGTGTGTATTCCTACAGGGATTCTCAATCAGGGACTTACAAGGATTTTAAATTATGGCTCACAGAGTAAACACACAGCACTGGGAAATCAAATATCTGTGTTTTAGCTGTTTGTGGCTTTGTTGAGCTTCTGATGGCATTAAAAATGAATGTGACTGCAGTACTCATGCTACTGAAACCTTTGTTTCTGTGCGTATGTGTGTGTAGTACTCAATGAATTTTCATTCATACGTACAGTTTTCCCCTCTCTTAGCTCACCTGTGAGTCGAGTATCCTGACTCCATAGAAGAGCCAATAGGAGATCACAAAGAGCAGAACCAGTACAGCAAGTAGTGCCCGGAATACATAGACCCTTGGGAGTCCTGCCCGCGCTGGCCTGAAGAAGAGCGCCCAGACAGCCAGCAGCAGTATGAGCAGTTTGAAGGCCACAGAGATGAAGAGGCCCTCGCAGGCCGTCCCACAGCTCTGCAGCTTGTCTGGCCAGAGGATATGGGGTAGCACCAGAAAGGCCAGTGGCGTGAGAAACACCAGCAGGCCTAAGATTATTGCCAGGGTCCGGGTGAAGTAACGGCGGCAGTCGAGCCCCACACTGTCCTCCAGATCCTTTGTGATGCGAACGATGTCCTCCTGAGAGAGGCTGTGCTCCGAGGTGCCCGTGATGGCTGTGGTGGTCTCACCCCAGTTGTCATCCTGTGAAAATACAAAGGTCAAAGGTCATTAAAAAAACACAACCTTGCCCTCCAGATTCTTCCCACAGTCCAAAGACTGATTGTAAGCTGGCCGTGGATGTTGGAAAATGGTTAAAGGGTGTCTTGCAGTGAGCGGTCAATAAGATGCATTCCATTTCTAGTAAACATTGGATGGTACTTGCCTTCTGAAGCCATCCCTATTCACATCATTTAGTCAAGGAAAAAAAGGATGGATTGACAGATGGATGGTTTTCCCCTCTGTTTGAGCCACTTCTCTTTAGCTTAACATACACTTGTAGATGGATATCACCTGTTACTGCATTCTAAAGTGGTTTTTCACCTTTGACTGAAGCATCAGCTGAAAGGAAAGAGAGACTCTTTCCAAGCACGTGAGAAAGAAGGGACTAAAAATGGGAAGTGGAAAAAGCTAACAGCACAAGCTGCCAACTGGGCTACACGCTGACGTCTGGGCTGGACTGCATCCGCAGATAATGATGGTTAGCGGTGTCAGAGCAGAGCTGCTAGAATAACAAAGATAAGAACTCTTTACGCTGTAGTCATAACAGGCCTCTAACATGACCATGCGAGCCGCTGAGTTCCGCCTCTAAAAGCAAAAAAAGGGTAGATGATGAACTGCCATCAGCTATAAGTAAATTCAGTAACAGATTTACCCACCAATCGGCCAGAAATGCTGCACCTAATGTGGATTATAATGCATATTTCGGGTTCATATCCATAACATGTGCCTGAGACTTGTAGAGATGGGAGAGACACATTATGAACAATTCCACTGAGGAGGTTGAAAGGATGATGATGCTGCACGGGAACAGAAAGTATCCCACTGGCCTCAGGGTGAAAACTTTGCAGTTAATCTGCATACTCAAGTTTTAATAAGAGAATTCCACTACAAGACCACGTCTGCACCCACATACAAGCCAAGATGATGAGAGAAAAAGGTAAAAAGGTTTTATCAGGACCTTTCAGATGAATGGGAAAATGGACTGGTTCTTATATAGCGCTTTAAACAACAAGGGCAGCCTTATCATAGGATCAGGCTGGTCTAGAACTACCTTAATATCACCAAACAAGCCTGATTTTTATTCTAGCAAAAGGTATTTGCACATTTGCCTTCACACGCATAGTAACATGAGCGACATCCCATTCCTAATCCACATCTTAATGGACCTTGTTTTGTGCATGTTGGAACAGAGTTGGGAGCATGAAAGCATGAAATTGTCCAAAATGTCTTGGTATGCTGATGCATTAAGAGGTCCTTTCATTGGAACTAAAGGGGCAAGCCCAACTCCTGAAAAACAACCCCACAGCATCAACAAAGCTTTAAAAATGATGCATGAGGTATATTTTTAGTAGCGCCAACACTCACAGGGGACCACCCAGGCACCTGTTTTCACTGGTCTCTCTCTGAAGAGGTTCAACACTGAAAGCAGTCTCAAGATGGTCTGACGTTTGACCCGCTACAGTCATAAAAACGGACTCATATGATGCATTCCCATGATGCATTGAGTATTTCTTCTTCAGTCACCTTTCTCACTCACTATGTGTTAACAGACCTCTCTGCACTGAATCATACTTGTTATTAATCTCCGTCTCTCTTCCACAGCATGTCTTTTATCCTGTCTTCCTTCTCTCACCCCAACCGGTTGCAGCAGATGGCCCCGCCCCTCCCTGAGCCTGGTTCTGCTGGAGGTTTCTTCCTGTTAAAAGGGAGTTTTTCCTTCCCACTGTCACCAAAGTGCTCACTCATAGGGGGTTACACGATTGTTGGGTTTTTCTCTGTATGTATTATTGTAGGGTCTACCTTACAATATAAAGTATCTTGAGGCGACTGTTGTTGTGATTTGGCGCAGTATAAATAAATTGAACTGAATATGATAAGCAACTAAATGTAAGACTTACGAACATGTGTAGCCTGACAGTGGATGTATTTTTATATCTAACAAAGTGGAAAAAGTCCTTTTTCTCCACTGAATTTCAGTTATTCCCCAGAAACTGCAGAATACTACTACTGGAACGACTGTTTACTATAGCAGACACAGATGAACTCTGTACATCGATTTAGCTGATTAAACCTAAGAGTTAAAGGAGATTAACAGACTATAGCAAAGCACAAAGCAAATGCACAACCGTTAATAAAACAGGCTTTAGTCCACTCAACAGGAGTGCAGATTGTTTGTGGAACAGTTGCAGCCACTTCATTAATAATGAAAGAGACAGACTGGAGAGCCCTCAGCTTCTCCGTGGAGACTTATGCAACAGGTCTTTAATTCACATGAAGCAATTATCCGCAGCTGAGATCTAAAGTTAGCTAAAGTCATTATTTTGTCTTTGCACTGGCAGATATCAGCAGAGACTGACAACCGGTGTACCTGGACAGGGGCTTTACATCACACGTCATCAGTTTTTCCCCTAAAGTATGGAAAAATGTGCTATATGAACTTCCCCTGCTTAGTCTACTATTACAGCCAATGTTAAACTGCTGCTGCTCAGATTAAGACAGATGTACAGCAGCACAGAAGATAAGTGAGGGCAGCTTTAATTTTGAAATGTTCCAGTGTCTGAATGAGAAAACCTACAACCACTGACCCGCTGACCCATGCTGAGCCGAGTACAGAGCATCTGATTCTTGTCTGCTCGCTCTCTAAGTCAAGCCAAGCATGCCGTGTGCGTGTTTGTGAGGAAGTGAATCGATAGGCATTAGCTGTAAGGAAGACTGCCTCTCTAACCACAGTGTACTTCGACAACACCCAGGGGGAAACATGAATCACAGCTTCTCAAGCCTCATGGCTGTTGTACACTCATCGCTCGTTGCCCTTGCCTCGAGCACCTGAATCTCACACCGCATAAATTACTCCATCAAGAACTCTATCATCACATACCCCCAAAACAGAAAAGGAAAAACAGATGTCCACTGACGTGTTTCCACTTTTCTTCTTGGTCTCATAGACAAAAATCATTGAACTGTTAAATCAGCAAAACTTAAAATAAAGCAAACCTGCCGACATTCCCCTCAGTCGGCTCACTGCTCCTAAAATTTGGAGCTGGATTTTTGCTGGATGCCTATTACCATACCTGGGCTTTCCCTCTGCCAGCGTGACTAAAAATAGACATCAGTGACCCACATTTCATCATGGGATTAACCAATCACCACAGGCTGATCTGGTTCAGTACCGGCAGCCTCGCAGGAGGCCCAGACCCATTCATCATATGAAAATAGGTGAAACAGAGAGGAAAAGTGAGAAGAGAAAGGGAACAAAGACGCAGGAAGAAAAGGGCAGGAGCATGACAAGAATGTTCAACAATAGGAAAGCCAATTAAACGAGGAAAGGGACTGATCCAGAGGGGCAGGCAAAGCCAGGCCAGTTCAAGGGCCAGACGGAGAGACCAACACATCTTCCATTCGTGACTACATACACACACGGCAGCTGAACACTTGTCAGGTCTGCTCTTGTCCTACATCTGCAGTGATTTGTTGGATGCAGACTGGGTGACAAACAATGACGAAAACATCTGAAATGACGTGTCCGCACGGGAATAACTCCAGGCTGCAACTTTACAAATATAACCACACATTCCTGAACTGCCAGTAACAGTTTCTCAACTGTGCAGCCAAAATGAAACAACCTTTAACTTAATGATAAGAAGCACATGGTAGAATTTTGAACCCCGATTGAGAGATTTTAAAATACTCTAGAAAAAGAGAAGATTTTTTTATTTCCAGCCAATCAAAACTAGTTGTTTTCCACCAATAGACTTTTTAATTATTATTATTTTTTTTTTATGTGTGACCACTGCCCTTGCTCCATCCATCCAACGTCTACTGTGCCACTCATCAGGATCTAGGAGTTAAGCTGAAGTGTCCAGACCACACTCTTCCCAGCCACCACCTCCAACTATTCCAGCAGGAAACTGAAGTTTTTATAGGCCGGCACAGAAACTGATTCTTTTCAGTGTGTCTTGGGTTTTTTTGTCACAGAACACAGCTCACGGTGATAGGTTAAGATCAGAAAGTAGACGTCTTGTTCTTCATGCTCAGCTCTAATTACCACAACTAATCAGAACAGTGCACTGCAATTAATCTCCCACTTCACTCTTCCCCCGGCTTAACCCTGATACTTTAACTCATCAACTTCAGGCAGCAACTCATTCCTAACCCAAAGTCAGCAATCTGCCCTTCGTCAGCCAAGAACCTTTGAATTTGGTACTGAAAAAAATCAAAAAAATCACTAACAAAATTGTGACAGAGACGTTACACGTTTACATTCTCTCTGTCACGACAATGAGACAAACCCCCAGAATGAGATCTAATGATAACTCTGTATCAAAAACAGAGGTACTTCAGCAACCTCCAACAAAGCACAAATCTTTCACCCAGCAAACAATGTAGTGAGACATAACAATCAGCTGAGTAGAGACACTATGGAAAGCACGGCAGGTGCAGCAGGTGTAGTTTTTACATTGAAAGCATTTCTTTGAAAAGAGAAATTTATTGGTGAGGCAGCAAACTAAGTGTTGCAACACGATACCGTATCTGCTGAGCTTTAAACGCATCCAGAGAGGCTGATCTGAGCTGCACACGAGCCCGTGTTTGGATGCATCGTATTGCATTACTGAACTGCTTTGCTCAAAAGGCCTCTGGGGTGCTTTTGATGTGAAACTGTGTGACAGTTCCAGCTGTTTTTGCCAAAGTAGTGGCCCTGGGTGAGACATCAACCCATTTCTGCTGTATAAGTGGGAGAAACCAACACATTTTGCACCTGCAGAAATTCTTTACAAGTGAAATAACTGCCATAAGCTTTCAACTCAGCCTGCCAGCTCACTAATAACCTAAACCCTGAGCTGCCTTCCCTTTTTCTGCTGCAAGTAGTGGAGTAGTTAAGAAATGATTAGAGTGATAACAGAGCAAAACAGACTCAGAAAGCTCCATGTGTGTTTGACACAGGTGTATATATATATTTATATATATAGTGCATGCCGTGTCAGCCAGGACACTTTTACAAAGCTTTCACTTGAGTATTTTCTGCCTTCTAGGTCCACCAGAGTATAAATAACAGCTATTGTTTCTCACAGTAAATCAAATGTTCACTAAAAGCCTGTTTTCTGTTCAGCTCTAAGTGGGCAGCAAACAAAGCCCCTCACTCAGGGCAGGAACAAGTGCACTCTACTGACTCCTGGGAGGCAAGGTGTGTGTGTCTGCATGTGTGTGTGTAAAATATAGCATCAAGCTGCCCCAAAGAGCTCTTCACAGCAATTTAAAACCTCCTTTGTTTAAAGTGCGGACAGCGTGTGCGGCTGCCAACAACTTGTCTGGACAAGGAAGCAAAGCACTTAAAAAAGTTTCTTTGACTAATTCGCGGGATAGAGGAGGGAGTGTTAGACAACAGGAGACTGACAGCTGAGTGGCACATGAAAAAGAGCCAAACTGCTGTATGATTAACAGGGTTATACACGATGTCAGGTAATCATGAGGGGGTAGTTGTAGAGTGGATGCAGAAACATGATTCATAGAGTCCTATCCCCACCTCAAAAGCCACAGTGTCAGTCATTTAGCTTCAGATCAAGATTCAAGTACATGCCAGCCATAAATAAGGCTTTTAATAACTACTTTCACCTGCTCGTCTGCATGACCAAGGTTAACAATGGCAACTGTTTTCAACAAAAAAGATCTAAATACCCGCTGTACATTTACCCCTCCATCCTACTCCACATAGCACCAAACAACCAGATAAAGCTAGCCGTTAGCTGATAAACACAATGAAGGATTTGTCAGATAAAAAGCCACAGATAAAAAGTTGGTGAAGACCAGAAACAGATATCAGAAACACGAGTCCAAATGAATGCTAGAACTGCTCTGAAATGCCTACATGTGTTTGTCATACCTGACATGAAGAGGTAACTAAGCTTTCCTTATGCTACCAGTGAAAAACTGAGATAGGAATTTCCTATAATAGGAAAAATAACTAGTCAGGCTTTGCCACGTATTTCTCTAGTTGGAAAAAGTGCCAAATGAATGAGCCTCTTGAACAGTCTCAAGTCTCAGATTCATCGAGTCAGCTTGTTTTTACTTTGGTTTTTTCTCACTTTGATCCCTCTTCTTCTTCTTTGCCTCCTCCACTAGCAGAGCTATATTTTCTGTCAGGTAGACTTCAAACAGTTGCTGTGGTTGTTCCAGCATCCACCATTTCTGCTGCCTGAGGAGGAAACCCAGCAGAGCTGCACTCTTTCTGCTTTGGTTTTGCTATTGACCAAAAAAAATTCATTTCCTACTTGATGGCACATAGAACTGCGCAGTGAAAGCAAAGATTATATTAAGTCAAAATAAATGCCAAGCGTGCCACCGCTCAATGGCCATTAGACTGTACAAATGTTTTAGTGTTCTTTCCACATCAGCTGCATTTATAAGAATACTGTGGTGCAGCTGTGTTCAATGTTACAGCAGACCAACACACCAAATACATGCCTGCTATACCGTGAAGTACACGTTCCACCTGACTGGACGTGTGTCCGGACTCATGCAAATGATTGCATTAGGAAATAAAGCCACACTGAGCATGAAAAGCAAACACAGCTTGCTAAAAACAACAGAGCGTCGTCTCTGCTGAGTCGCAGAGACCTGTCAGCCTTACCTGGCTTGGTTTAGTTCCTGCTCCACAGCTGGTCACTGGAGTCGAGTTAGTATTAGAACCTTCTTCTAATGTGGTGACAATAACTTCTTTAATTTCCTCCGGAGCCTCACAAACCTCCAGCACCTGCAATACGTCCCCCGCCTCCAACACTGCTGGTGTCTGCATCTTGAAATCCTCGCCTACCGAACCTAACCTTGTCCCGTTACTCAGTTACTGCTCTTTCTTCCCCTCATCCATCTCAGACTGCTATTGTGTGTATGTGACCTCCCTGACTCTCGCCCGATCTGCAGCCCAGCCCTTCGCTTTATCCGTCTTTATATAGAAATCTCTCCCATGGTGCCTCAGGAGGTATTGTATGGGACTGTGTGCTCACTTGCCACATAATGTAAGGGGCTTTATTGAGGAAGACAGAGAGTGAGGGACCGCGAGGAGCAGGAGAGAGGAAGAGAAGCTGGGAAGTGGGGGAGAGAGGAGCCATTTGCTTGGGCTGTCTTGACAGCAGCAGGGATGGAGGGGGGATAAAAGGGATTGATGGCTTGAGAAAGAAGGGAAGAGAGGAGCAGAAAGAGGAGTAGACGAGCACAATAAACAAATATCTGAGCCTACTGATGATGGCAAACAAATAGCAACAATTAGATGCCAATGCCATCCACCCAAAGATATGTTTCTCCCACTCCTTCCTCCCTCTTCCCCTCAAGGCGTCCTCTCTCATCCTCCTCATTCTCTGTTCATCTCTTGCCTCAGCACCACTCTCCGTCTATTGCTTCTGACCCAGTGAGCACTGTGGTGTCACCGAGCTGCCACTGGCATGTGTGTCAATGTGTGAGAGAGTGCATGTGTGCAAAGTAAAACAAAACGAGTTTATCCAACCGACTGATGGCATGTCTTAAAAATAAAGGTCGGGTTAGATTCTAAATATTTTTGAACGCACAAATAAAAAGATGAACAACTCTTAATAACAAGTGTTTTGTATGTCCAAAAAAATCAGACTCATCTTATTCCTCTTCTCTGTTGTGCAAATGCGAATATTCACCGGGGCAACACATGTGTATTAATACACAGCTGAAAATACAGACAACGCTGTCTCCTGCTTCAGTAACTCTGAATACAGTTACATTTAGCTGCCTCTGAGCTATTAAATAGAGTATATATACAGTATATATGACATTTAAAGATAAAGCTAATGACTAAAGAATGACGTGTGTGTCTCTCAGAATGACGCTTGTGCTGTACTTTGGCTCTCTTGCACAAAAATGTCACAAACTGCAGTTCCTCAAAAGGCCACTTGAGGCTCGCTCTAAAAGTGAGTAATTCCCCATAAACCTCCATGTTAAGACACCCAAGTTTAGAGAAGTGCCCATTTATGCAGTGTACTGCAACAGATCAGTCACACTAGTATATTTTGTTTTAGGCCTGTTTTCTACTAGTGAACATTAGCATCCCAAATGGAGCCCAGAGACCACTTCTGACTGACTAGAAACAGCCTGTTAGGAGCATACTGCTGAGCCATGTGACTCAGCTTTAAAAACATTCATACTGCAATGACTTTTTGACAGTGACACACAATGTGTCATCATACTACAGCTTAAAAAAGATAATCCTTAAACTAAAGAATACAAAAGCTAATCTAAAGCAATAGCAAATCAGGCAAGAACAAGTTTGCATGTTTATTCAAAGTTCACCTCTCTGTGCTATTAAACTTCCCCAAATGGGCTAAGGCAAAAGAACCATGGACCTAAGCATCTTAACAGAAGAAGAAGAATCCTGTCCACTCACTAAAGGCATAAAAACCACCAAAACACCTCAAAAATCATCTTCCAAATCTACAGCAGAAGAGCACGTCTTTCCCTTTCTCTTTCCCCACCCATGCAGCTCACAACAAGCACAGACGCACACACACAAAGCTCTGGGATAACCATGAAGCTCTGTGGGATTCTCTCTCACAGGACACGGAGCCAGGTGGCACTCACCACAGAGTAGGAATCCAAAACACCAGCCCAAGCACTCCGCCTGTTCCAGGAACCTGACATGGTTTAGAGTCTGTGGCAGTGAAGCTACCTGCGCTGTTCTTTGTGTCACTCTGACCGTGCTGAAGCTCGAGCTGGGGGACAGCTGAGATCATAAAGCAGCTGCTTTTAATTGGACCGAATAAACCAGGCTGCAGGGAGGGTGAGCGAAAGGTGAAAGAGCGGGAGGTGGAGGAGCAAGTTGTGGATTCTGACAGAAGGTGATGAAGAAGGGAAGCGTGCAACGTCAAAGAACTGGCTACATCGAGAGAGACGCATAAGGAACCCTAGAGGAAAGCATTATAAGGTGATTACTGGGCTAAATGTGTGTAAGCTATGAAGGGTGTGCAAAGATGTGAGGTTCTTTCCCCTGACCTGCACATAAACATGTAAAATGATACCTGGCTCCATGTGCTCTCTCCATCAGCTTTGAAAGGAAGGTGCTAATTCTCAAAGAATGCTTTACGGTTTAAACATATCACATTTCTTCTGTTTGACACTTCATACAATGCAGCTCCGCAGCACACTCCTAAGCTGCACAGCTGCCATGCCACACTGACCTCAGCTACTCCAATCCACCACTTACTGCATACTACACACTCCAATATCCAGTCACGTGCAACAATAACAGCAGCATAAACTGACACAATTTCTCACACAAGCAAAACATGATCGCGTCCAGTGTCATTTCACAGCGCACTTCCCATCGACACTGTATGATACCACTCTTCGCCACCTGAAAATTTCAGAAAAAACTACACTGGTTACCTCTGCCAATCAGGGCTTTTGTACTGTTTAGTGTGTCATTCCTTCTGGGTTAGGGTCTTCAGGGTCAACTTAACCATTTCTTTATTGAAAGCTGACAAAAAGCTTTATAACTTAAAAAAAAAATTACAAGTGTGGCGTGTATTGTCAGCTTACAGAAAGTACCGTATAAATGGTAAATGGCCTGTATTTGTATAGCACTTTTACTAGCCCCCCCTAGAGACCCCAAAGCGCTTTACACACCCAGTCACCCACCCATTCACATACATATTCACGCACTGGTGGAGGCAAGCTACAGTTGTAGCCACAGCTGCCCTGGGGCAGACTGACAGAAGCGAGGCTGCCATATCGCGCCTTCTGGCCAACACCAGTAGGCGGCAGGTGAAGTGTCTTGCCCAAGGACACAACGACCGAGACTGTCCGAGCCGGGGCTCGAACCGGCAACCTTGCGATTACAAGGCGAACTCCCAACTCTTGAGCCACGATCTGACCCGAAGGGCAATGGATTGATCTGAAGTGCAAAGTGATAATAATGCTCTATAGAGTTATTTAAAACTATGTTTCCTATTGCCATTGTTTCCACTGACAACATATAAGAAATGATATATGGAAACTCTATCACACTACTTTGGACCTCTGACCTCCTCTTCAAGGTCAAATCTTTAAAATTATGCTTAAATTCTACTGCCTTTGTTTGTATTGGCAACATTTAGAAAGTGATCCTGGTGTATGGACATTCTAAATATTATATTATGGTTTGTATCCAAATATTACGTCACATGTGACCTCTGACCTTCCCTCTTTCAAGTTGTCCCCAATACCCGTTATATCTTATAAAGAGAATGTGCTGGCAAGTTAGTGATAAATAAACTGCATCATAATATTATAATAAGCTCAGGTTATTTACAAATCAGTACTTTATTACCCATTACCTACTCGTGCATAATGTCCGTGTAATCACAGTAAACGTGTTGAATATACGCAAAATACAATAAAGGGTCAGCAGTTTGGCGGTGATCCATGCTTTCCACCACAACAACTCGTGCTTGTTTGTTTGCACCAGTGTGTGACTTCCTCTTATGACCCGCTCTCTCATTGGAAAGCTTTTATGCACTAACAGTGACACCTGTGTCACACCTCCTCCACTCTGTGTACACCCAAGGAAACTGAGAGCAAAGACAGGAGAAAGAACAGTAAAAAACAGCAAAGACTCTCACACTAAGCTCAAATAAAACAAGTGTATATAAACTGAGTGAGTAACATCAACAAAAACACATCATCCCTCCGCCTGCTTAAAACTCCAGTTATGCTTTCCAAAGCACTTCCATGTAAACCTCCCTTCTTTTATACTTCCTGTGGTGAGACATCACAGACACAGCCATCGGAAACTTTACCGCTGGATCGCGAAGACATCCCTGCCCGGAGCGATGTACTGTTCTGTCAGCCAAGACTCTGATTAAGTCTCAGCAGTGGAGTAATGAGCGCAGTGCTGCACTGTGAGACTCTGAGATCACACTGACGCATGCAGACGAGGAGCGGGGGGCATATGTGAGACAGCAGACCTGCGCAACGAGCACGCGCACAGGGATTTGTACTGAGCCTTGCTCTCAGTAGAATTGGTTGCCCTGATTACTCAAACTAAAGCCAAACACTCCCCGCCCTGTCAGCAGCGCTACTGCAGGCCACGGCATGAATAAGACATGAAGAGCTAAATACTAAGAACGGCTGTGCTGTGTGGCAAATCCTGTTGTCTGTTAAAATAAGACACAGTATGCAGATGAAAAAAACAAACAGCCGCGCATGCAGACTCCTGCAAACGAGTCTCGCCACAGGAAAAGTGCATGTTTGCATTTGACATCATTTCCAGTCATCTGGTGAAGCGGCACATGTGATGAACTCCACTTGTTTCACACGGTTTGGCTAAAACACTAAACGCTCTCACGTAAACAAAGGCTAAATCCTAAATAATGTATTTGACAGTTTGACCTTTAAAAGTAAAACAGAAGAATTCAATACTGACTCCTTCGTATTGCCATTTTATCACCATCTTGATCCCCCAAAGTAGTTTTGAAGATGTTTAGGACTGAACCCACTGATAAAGAACACCGTATGCACAGAGAGGCGAGTGTGGATGAAGTAAAGGGCTCTGTCCTCTGACTCCGTGCGACATCAGACATTATAAGCTGCCATCATCTACTAAGCTGAGCAGTTACTCTCTTTTCTCTCGAGTAGCACACAGCACACAGTCTGCTCGCAATGCGTTTGGACTAGTGGAAATGCAGACTGCATGGAGCCTTGAGGAGGCAGGTCACAAGGCTCCATTGCCTCAGATGAAAGCATTTCTCGCTTATTAGTATTAGTGGTTTTTCTGTTTCGGTAAATGACAGAATCAATTTTAAATCAGTGCCTTACCAATGTTACTGTCTTTTTTAAAAACATTCTTACATGACCTCCAACAAATTTGTTTCTGAAAAAACTAAAAATATGGAAAATTTATCGCTGTGTGTGGCCGCACAGACAAGGTCCATTATGTTTTAGTTTTCCAATGATGACATTCCTCATTGCAAACTCTTATAATCTCACGGTCCATAATTTAAAAAAAAAAAACCTGAAAAGCAGACAGTTAATGGATTCTGAACGTAAGCAGTCAATGCAAATTTCTGTTTAGTGTGAATTTCTGCCAGTAGATGATGTGAGATTTTCATCAGTTTATTTCAGGTAATTTGCATTTCATCACAAACAATGTGACAAACTCGCTGCAGACTGATTGCGGACTAAGTGTTACTTCATCTTGAGACACCAAAGCTGTTTTAAAGGTGGCAAATTTCCTCAAGTTGTTCCTCAAGTTCATTGTACGCTATTGCAGTAATTGCAGTAAATGGCCTGTATTTATATAGCACTTTACTAGTCCCTAAGGACCCCAAAGCGTTTTATATATCCAGTCATCCACCCATTCACACACTGCTGATGGCAAGCTACATTGTAGCCACAGCCACCCTGGGGCGCACTGACAGAGGCGAGGCTGCCGGACACTGGTGCCACCGGGCCCTCTGACCACCACCAGTAGGCAACGGGTGAAGTGTCTTGCCCAAGGACACAACGACCGAGACTGTCCAAGCCGAGGCTCGAACCGGCAACCTTCCGATTACAAAGCGAACGCCTAACTCTTGAGCCACAATCGCCCAGTAGTACCACAGTCTCCAACTACTTTTTCCTAGTGTGACTGTAGCACAAAGGGTCACCAGTTTTTTCATCAAGATGCACAGATGCTACATTTAAACCTTCAAATTTTAAAAGGGCTTAAACTGCGATGAAAAGAAATCATAGTCAATTAAAATTCAATCTGATTTGACCTTTGTTAACAAGTCTACAGCTTATTTGGTTTGTAAAAAGCACATCAACATTATTCACTTGCTAACACGTTAGACCTGTGTCTCTCTATCCTGTGCAACTGACATAATTTCATGTCCGACCAAGCCACGAAAAAGCAAAACAATGAGTCACCATCACTGCCTATGGGAAAATAACCATCTGCTCTTACTTGCACTTTGCAACTCTGGAATGTGATATTTGCATCATGTTTACTATGGCTGGGGCAAAACACAAAACAGGAGTAGAAGTATTTCCTTCTTTAAAAGCTTTGTTGAATAATTTGCTTTTAAGATGCTAACAAGCAACCGCAGAACAGAAGCGAAGCTGTTTGTAGCAATCAGAAGAAATCAGGAGAGGCTCCCTCTGACAACATGATTACAGCAGTGTTTATGCACGTTATGAAGCAGCTGTGAGTAAATGACTTAACAAGTTATTCATACTGCATTATGTTGCCATGCAGTGAATAAAAACTAAAAGCAAGGACAGGGATTAAACTGAGAAGTGATGTATGCTGTTTAGTAGAGGGATGTATCACTACTACTAATACAACCGAAACTCTGTAAATACATCCAAACAAACTCGTTTCCACCATTTATAACACAGCACGTTCAGAAGAACGCTGATAAAAGTAATGAACCTGAGTTTAAATGTGCCCCACTGCACGATTTTAAAGGTTTTCGTAATTATTATGCAATTATTAAAGCAATAATGACTTTATTACATCGCAGATGATGTAATAATATTTTTGTCTATCAGCCATTCCAAAAACAATATTTCTGTGCAATGAAGTACTTAACTACAACTATTTCTACTCAATGAATTATGTTCTGGATCACAAAAACCACACAAAACAAGAAAACAAACCGGCTGTTACTCAGTGTCTTCCACTGTGACTAAGAAGTCGTGTACTGCTCAAGTGCTACCTGGAATTTCATGTCTCGACATGACAGCTTGCAGCCAACCGGCCCAGTTTACACAGAGCTATCTGATCTACCGACCTTTTATCTGAATCCAAGCAACATAGTCAAATGTCTGCCTGGTGCGTGAAATTAAACATGAGTCAGTAGACTTTCTGTTAGACACAAACAAACCAAAGGCCAGATGGTTCAGTGTATAGTACCAGATGTTTAGCAAACATTTAAGCTGGTGTAACCTATGATGTTGCCTACCTTATACTTATCTTGTATCAAATAATCCATCACATAATCCATATTTTGAGCTCGCAATCATGGAACTCCCAGTCAGCATGATTTCTGAGGCAACACTTTTGAATTTTAACAGTCAAAAGCTTAGCTTCCAGCTTAGCTGCTGCATGGGCTTGGCCTAGACCATTTCAGAGGGGGCCACTGAAAGCGTCTACCAACCCAGTGCTGGTGGATTTCATGAACTGAGCCAGCGCCTGCCGTTTGCCTTTAATGAAGTGGATTTATCAGAGCTTCGCCATCGAGAGAGGAAGCCTGCTGCGTCCATACCCTGTTGCAGATATTTTCAGAAACAGGCTTCCGGAAAGTGACGGCCCAGATCTTGACATAAATGGACTGGCCCTCCTGGCTTTTGCCCTGAAATACCAGATGGCCTGTCCCAGCCCAGGCTGATAAACACAATTATCATTCCAGCTCATTCTGAGTGCGAGTGATAAGTCTCCTGTGCTCCAAATTCTACATATAAATCACAGCAGCAGAGCCCTCCGTCAAACTTATAGCAACACTGTTGAGAGGTCATCTATGGTAAATGTGCTGAACGTGTGGAAACTAAGCTGTGAATCAAAAGTGTGAGAGGTTTGTGAAGAAGCACGGTAGTGACTGTGCAGTGCCTTGTGTTTGCAGCAGGTCGTACCTGGACTTGCTCCCCCCGTACAGCTGTGTCGCCTAGCAGCGGCTCTGCAGGCGGCGTGTTAATCGTTACAGACTTCTCCGAGCGGCTGTCTTTGCTGCGCGACTTGTGCCGGTCCCGGCTTCGCTCTCTGAAAGAGAAAGTAAAAAGCAAAAATCACGATCAGTGAGCGCATTGTATGGTCTTTGCATTCCAATATGAATCGCCTTGAGGCGGCTGTTGTTGTGATTTGGTGCTATAGAAATTAAACAGAATTGAATTACACAACAAGGAATTTGAAGACATTCTGGTTTTCTAGAATTCAAGTGCGTGCAGAGTGAGCATAAAGCCTAAATATCTGAATCACTGTCCATGAGGTCTTCCAACCATGTCAGCTGCAATGTAAGCGCTACAGTAATCTGGTATAGAGCGAGAGCGGCAGGTCTCTCCATCCTCCACCCAGCATCACCACCACCACCACATGGCGCCGAGCCCACTCTGCAGCCCCTTTAATCCCTTATCCGTCTCCTTTCTCCTAGGCAAACACACGTTATGCTCTAATTTTAGTAACACTTCCAGATTAAAATACAGTAAATACAGTACAAATAAACTGCTTTGTTCAGCTTTTATGTGAGCAGTCATATGCTTGAGAACCTTTGCTGGACAATGAATGAGACTGACAAGACCAGAGCCGAGGCAAGGCTGTCGGATCTAACCTAGGTATGAAGATTCAGCAAGATTACTGACTGAATATGCAGGCAAATAAAGAAGAAATTACATGATTTTTCTTGTCTTCCCCTTCTTTTAAAGACAGAAGGATTGTTCTTGATGCTGTATTCTTTGTCATGCTAAATGTTAATGAGTTTCCTGCAGTCTCTAAGCTTGTTGTTTCCTCGTAATCACTTCTTATGCAGGAGCAGCACTGGAACAGAAGTGTAACAAATCTAATTTCCACAATGGAGAAGGCTTTTGTGTCCTGCTTTCTATTAAGACACACAAGAACACAAGCAGTCCTTTTGACACCCACATGAACTGATCCTTCTGACCTCTGTTTATTTACATCAAATGCGGAGAAACATTAGCATTAATTTAGCAAGTGTATATACTATAAAACCAAAACAATGACCTAAAAGATCCTCAATTGGCCTGCAGAATCAACAGGAACTGCACACTTTGGATTCTACATATTTATTTGTTCTGATATTAATATGAAATATTGATGCGATCAGCTTCAATCTTTGCTGTTACACATTAACCATCACCATCAACCTTACAGTGACCTATGCAAGAAAAACTCAAGTGACCCTTGAACACTACTGTCACACAATAACCATTCATATTCATAAAGTACAGGATATCCTGCCTTTGGTAATGGAGGAAGCCGTATGACTGACAGCAGTGGAGCTGTTATGGTCCAGCAAGAGCTGCATTAGATCCAAGTGTTTTCATTAAAGGGTGTAGCCCAGTCTGCCTTCCGCCTCTATTCTTGCCCTTCCTTTTTAAATATGGACTCGCTTTCCTGCAGAAAATCACGAGAGCGAAAGCTCATTTTCAATAGCCTGCAGCAATCCAGTTCACAAAGTGACTGACATG
Source organism: Aulonocara stuartgranti (assembly GCF_965226115.1). Lineage (NCBI taxonomy): Eukaryota > Metazoa > Chordata > Actinopteri > Cichliformes > Cichlidae > Aulonocara > Aulonocara stuartgranti. The sequence goes on from NC_138958.1 coordinate 33,012,115, forward strand.
TTCTTATCTAATAAATCCAGGAGATTAGGAGGTGAATGTAGGCCTTTAAATATATTACCACAATCATTATTACTTTAAATATTATTACAACTAGTGTCATTGCTGTGGTGATGGTTATTCCAGAGGGAGCGCTCATCAGTCAAACGTCAGCGCTGATTATACTTATTAATTGGAGAGAAAAGCTGTAGAGGAGGAAGCAGGGAGGAGCAGCCGGGCTCACAAAGCAGAGATCCTATTTCAAGATCACAGTCAGAATAATAAGGAGGTCTGGGAGACAAGTAAGGAGAAGGTAGCAGCTACAAAAGAAGAGTGGAAAGGAGCAGAAAGTCACATTAAGAGCAAAATAAAACAAAAAAACTATGCTAACTAGTCACGTAAACGGGCTTACCACCTAGAGAAGTAATCAAACATTTCTTCTACTGAAAAAGAAAAGAATCATTTACATAATTATAATAATCACTTTATTTTACTTATTCAGAAAACCTTCACATCCACTCCTAAAACAGACCCCCCCCCCCCCCAAATATGTCCCCAGTCACACATGTCTGCCAGTCGCCAACCATCTGGCAACTTCTGTTAATGGGGAAAATTCCCCAACCATTTAGTCTTATTGAAAACACATTTTTAATTCAGATTTGATAAACACATTTTCAAAAAAAGAAATAAGTAAACAGAACAAGAAAAAATCAAATTAACAATATATTTTCTTGATATTTAAAATCAAGATTCCACTCCTCCTTATCAACTCCATGTCCTTTTCCTATGTCTCCATGTCTCCAATTAGCCTTTCTGTGACTTCTTGGCCTTGGAGAAAAAGTAATGCAAATTAATAATGCAATGTGATGTAAGGAGCTCTCTGTTTGGTTAGAGAGATGATGATGAAGATGGCTGACCGGGTTTTTCTAGGTTGCTGCTTGTGTCAATAGCTCTGCCTTGACATTAACTGAAGAGAGCCCCGATCTTGAAGTGTGCACTTTGTGGAATCACCTGACCATCTGCTGAAGGTAACACGCAGATGTGGCTAAGACTAGCATCGCTGCATGTAGCCATATTCTTTAAGACTCATGTTAGCTTGGAAAAAGATTACATCCCATCAGTACTAGTGGGCTGCCATTTTTAGTAAGCTAATCTGCTCCTTTTAAATGAAGCCTGAATCAGCTAGCACAGTTAAAACAATAGCTATAACCTACAGCCTTTAATAATAATTAATTATGGAAACACTGTCTGTAAACAGTCTCAGGAGTCCACCTGTTACCACATAACCTTCTGATACCTACGATTTAAAATAATTGAAAAAGAGTGATTACAATGATACCGATCAGTCCATCATTCCCTGTATTATTGTTGTCTGAAGCTAGACTATATGTGAGACTACATGCGCAGTTTTATTTTTTACATGACAGCCATCTTTATGAATGCAGTTTGTAAAATCCCACAACACATTTATACACACATATATTCATGTATTTAAAATTGCTCTTATTATATATTAAATTGTCAAATAATTAATTGTTTTTTTAATATCTAATAAGTAAAATACATTAAACATTCATTTGTAACTGATTTGACTAATAAATAAATAAATTTATGACATAAGCAATTATTAATTCATGAATGCTTTATTTCAAATGTGTGTTACTCTATGGTAAATCAGACTGACTTGGAATTCTCAGTTTTCAGTTTACATCTGTCTCTTTACAGTTTCCTTTGAGCTTCACTGCAGTTTGGAGAATAAATGGTGATAGTTTGCAAATAAGTTGGTGTCTTCCATGCAAATTACAGGAAACTGTGGTAAAGCAAGGAGCTTTTTGGTGCAACTGATTTTCACCTAATGACAGCCAGCAACCTCCAGAAACCACTCGCCAGCCGGTTGGGATTACATATGTTTTCTAGCAACCAGAAAAATTGAACTTTCGAGTTGTGACAAACTGAAACTAAATTTGTCGCCAAATGCAGTGATCTGATTGGTCAGATCTGTTTATTCAGATTCTAGAAATTGGGGGGGGAATCATCTTCAGTTTAAAAAAAAAAAAGCAAAAACAACCCTGACCCTCAACTGCTTGGAAAAGACAGACGATGCATAAATAATAAGATAAAAGATAATGTCAGTTAAACCCCAGAAACTGAACAAAAAGCAATTAAGAATGCAATAAAATATGCAATTTGCAAAGTAACACAGAGGCGAGCAAGCCTGCGGACAGCCCAGCAAGTGGTTTCGCAGACTGGCCTACCAATCTGTGTACCAGCCTCTCCCCTCTTCCAGCACATTTTCTCATTCCCCCTTCAGCAACATCCTGGGATTACTGCACTGTATGGATACCTCCTCCCCCTTTGTCTCTCTTACCACATCCTCTTCCTGCCTCATTAGCATGCAGCTGGCTCACTGATATTCCAAAATTGTGCTGCTATGATTTGATTTATGGGATTTGACTTGCAGCGTGTATCCCTGAAATGGGTGTGGCTTTTTGGAAAACTGACAATGGATGAGGCAGAGTCCTGCCAGTTTGTCTCTGGAAGCAGTATTTCCCTCCAACACCTGAGGACGAGTGTGTTCTCCACCTCACACAGAGGCTAGTGAAAAAGTACAGCCAACTAGGGTGGCATGCCAAACTGTCTGTGGACCAATTTGTCCTCTCTTTGGCTGGCAGAGTAACCCACACACCTGTGCGGCACAGAGCTTTGTGTCAACACAGCAATCTGAGCCAAAGCACTAGTGTCCAGATCAGCCACCACCAACAGCGACAATGGTGACACAAGTCCAAACCAGCACATCACACACTGAGCTAGCAGTGGTGTGAGCAAACAATCACCACTCTGTCTTACGTGAACTTGGATTTTCATTCAAACTGACACACAAGTCCCAGAAACTTCATTTCCAAAGAACTAATGATGACCAAAATCCCCATGGGAAACAAGGTTTTCCAGCTAATTGTGACCGCAACTGGTCATGGTTTGTAGCTGCCCCTACCTCCTTCCTGAAATCTTTCAGGAAGTTTTTCCATTCCACAATCACCGAGCGCTTGTTTATAGGAATCATCTAATTGTAAGAGTTCTCTCTCTCTCTAATACTGTACAGTCTTTATCTTACATGAATCACCTTGAGGCAGTTGTTGTGAACTGATACCATATAAATACTTGATCTGATGTTTTCACAGCAGCTTAAAAGGTCAAGAAAGCCTCGGAAAAACGTTTACGGGCATATCCATAGTCTCAAATTCCCTTTGAACATGTCTTAGTTGGGAAATAAAGCCCAGACTTTGAGGTCAGTTTATTGGGGGTCAAACAACCCAAACAAAACAGTGAGAAAGGATGAACATTGATGCCTTTCTCAATCCTGATTGCAGGTCTGATTCTTTAGCAATCCCTTGTTAATTCCTTATGAGAGGGGGGGAAATATAAGGTATTCAGCATCTGAATCTACACCTATTTATTATCTGTGAGTTTTAACACAGTGTAAAAACAGAGCAAAAGTCTGTCTGCTGAAATCTCTCTTTTTTTTTTTAGTTCTCAGCTATAAAAAAAGACAGTACATGGTGCTCAGATCAACATATTGTTGCCTAGACACGCCTGAATTCATTAAGCTTCTTGGTAGCTATATTACTTAACCATAAGCTTACCATTAGATGATTCTGAAGATTGTTGGCCTCCTGTTTAATCGACAAGGTAATGAGTCACAAGAAGCCTCTGCTGTGCTGTCTAAACCTGAGCTGAATGGGCACTAAGTGAGATAAGTCTTTGTGTTTCTCTGATCCAATCTTAACCTTCCAGTTGAAACAAAAAGTAAACCGCTCTGCTTTAAGAATAATATCATGCAGGAACCTTTGAATGGTATTAAAACTATGACTTAATATTAGTTGAAGTGACTCTGTCCTGTGTGAATACTGGGTGCTGCTCTGTAATTGGAGTTACAGCAAAAGAACCAATCAAAAGAACCAATTTTACACATGAACAGCTGCTAATATGTGATTTGCAAGTCTATAGTCATTTAAATGCTTAAAATTGAATAAGTGAAGGAGCCTAGCTCTGGAGAAGTTCTGAGAGCAAAACTGAAGAAAGTTAAATTAGCTCTGCATCAAAACTCCACGCTCTGAAAGTATGAGAGGAGAAGCTCTTTAGGGCAGCTGCAATTATTATATTTGCAGGTAAAAACACAAATTGTTAGGATTTACTTAGAAGCAGCCTATTTTGAGTAGCAATTATTATGGATTGCACCTGTTGGAAAAATGGTGATTCAAGTACTGCAATCTACAAACACGTTCAATTCATCTCAGTTTAGTTTTATTTATATAGCCCCAAATCACAAGTTACATTGCAAGGTAAAGTCCCAACAATAATACAGAGCAAACCCCAACAAACAAGCACTTTGGCAACAGTGGGAAGGAAAAACTCCCTTTTAACAGGAAGAAATCGCGGGCAGAACCAGGCTCAGGGAGAGGCGGGGCCATCTGCTGCAACCGGTTGGGGAGAGAGAAGCAAAGCAAAGCTTTGGATAGCTAAACCTGTGCATGTGCATAATTTGGTTGTTTCACTGCTAATGTCATGCTCTAAATACAGAAATACACTAATTAACTAAAAGCAAGTAAGAAATTGGTGTCTTCAGCATGTTTTTGTGCCAAAAACATGGCAACAGCAGATCTGCAGACAGATCTGCTGCTGCAATTATTGGAGGGACAGGGGAATGTATTGTTGACAACACCAATAGAAGATGTCTTGCAACAGGAAGGGGTAAAAAGCCAGCAATGAGGGCGATCATGGCTCAAGAGTTGGGAGTTCGCCTTGTAATCGGAAGGTTGCCGGTTCGAGCCCCGGCTCAGACAGTCTCGGTCGTTGTGTCCTTGGGCAAGACACTTCACCTGCCGCCTACTGGTGTTGGCCAGAAGGGCAGATGGCGCGATATGGCAGCCTTGCTTCTGTCAGTCTGTCCCAGGGCAGCTGTGGCTACAACTGTAGCTTGCTTCCACCAGTGTATGAATGGGTGGATGACTGGGTGTGTAAAGCGCTTTGGGGTCCCTAGGCGGGACTAGCTATACAAATACAGGCCATTTACCATTTACCAATGAGGGGGGAAAAAACTCCAAAAATCCTGCAACTTCTGTTACTCAGACTCTAAGCAAATCCCATTCTTCTATCATGTCCTAGCAAATTACACACATGTACCCATATATAAGGATATTGTTCTTATCTGTTATTTCTATGGTTGTATGCACACAAGTAGTGAGCCCACTCCCACATGCTTGCATCTGTTCCTGGCATCAGGGTAATTAGACGACAGCGATCCGAAGCAGCTTCACGCATGGCACCCCTTGGTGTAAAAAGATTACCTTCCCGCGAGAACAGCAAGGGGTTTCAAAGGCAACAATTTAGTTTTTTCTACATTAAATTAGAGGCCAGCTGGTGGCTTTGGCACAGTCACGGTAGGACCGGAGGAGCAGGGAGCGGAATGGCGCCTGGCAGGGATGCCCATATGTCTCTTTCCAATTTGCTGTCACTCACTTGAAAGAGTGCAGCAAAAGAAATAGGAGAACACAGGTCTCCACCACTTTCCTAAGCACTGACCTCTCCCCACTGTCTTTGATTCCATGCTAAGTGAGAGCACTTTTGCTCAGTTTAACTTTGAGCTACAAGGACACATTGGTGCCCTGGGGAATGCAGACGACCAGGGAGCGAGTGATATCCCTGCGCTTTCTCATCCTCAAAGAGCAGCATTGACTACATTTAAAAAATGGGAGGAGAAAAGGGAAGAAGGGTGATCACAGAGAGCGGGGGCAGCTGCTGCCTTCATATCACGATTGGCCACATGGGAGCAAAATGTTTAATGATGAGGAGAATGAAAGGAAAGAGATAAGGAGGGCAGGGCTGAGGGGGGTGCAGTGTGAAGAGGACAGAGGCAGAAAGTTGCAGACAGCATGACAAATCCCTTAAACAGCAACAGGTGGCAGCTAGAGTGGGAAAGGCAGGCACAAGTACTCCAAAAGATATATGGCAAACAAGCTGGAGGGGACTGTCATTGACCTGGGAGGGGCTGTTATGGAACAGGATCCTGTTCTCCAGTTCTCTACTCTCATCTCCTCTCTGAGTCTCAATGTATCCGCTGAGCCAGTCAGTCAGGCCTCTTCAGCACCTGTCTCCTGCTGCCTTCCTGAGGCCTGTCAACCACAGTCATTTGGCTGCTGACAGACTAATGCGCCTCCAGGAGCTGTGGGCTCCACACATGTTTGGCCAGAGGGACAGACACAGATACACAAAAGGTGACACTACGGAGGTGGACAAAGACACAGAACAGGACAGGAAAACAAATGCTCAGAGTCAGAAAGAAAATCACAAAAGGAAAGTACAACAGATCCACTGATTTACTGAGCCCCCAGAGGCTCCAACAGGGACAAAGTAGTAATACCGTCCTCTCCAAGACATCTGTAAAAATCCTTGCTTCTTCTATCCATCTCCTAAAAACTGATTTTGCTGTTAACATCTACTACATCTATATCTACTAACCAACCAGTAGTAATCGTATCACATCCACTATCACTTCAACTTCACATAATAGGCACCAGCTCAGGCATGTTTTACTGAGGGAAATCCTGCAGCCCACACCAACACTTCACGTAAACCAGAGTCAGGAAAAACCGTAATAACCAACTGGCAGGACTTACCCATGTCTGTGGGATCCCCGGGAGCGCCCCGAGTAGTAGGAATATCCCGAGTAGGTGGACTCTGTATCCATGGTGATGCAGTCCTGCTGAGATAGCTGGGCTCAGGGCAACACAGAGCCTGCTCTACTCAACCGCCAGCAGAACGAAGCAGAACCTGGTGTGCTGTCTTGTCGAGCTAGAGGTGATCGATTAGATCGCTCAGGAGGATGACAGAGGTGTCAGCTGTCAGCAGTCAGGCTTGAAAGCGACCCTGGGGGCGCCCGGTAAGGAAACATTAACCTGCAGAGTGGAAGGAGGGGACAGGGGGAGACAGGAAAATTTAAATTCAAAATGTTAAGTCTCTGGAAAACCTGTCCACATCTATTGGCGATAGAGACGAAAACCCAAATCAAGCATTCAAGTCACAAGCTTTTTCGCCACATCTATTTTCCTCTAGTGCATAAATGCTCAGCGTGCCGACGTTTATCTGCAGCTGCATGACAATCACTGCCTCCTAGCTCCAAACCTGCACAGTGACAACACTTCCCATAAAAGGCAGTTCCCAAGAGGTTACACTTCAACTGAGCATTCCAGATAAAAGAAACGCCACTATCCCGAAACAGCAATTTGCTCCTATTCCCATTAGACTGGCGACTGTTGTTCTGAAGCAGCCTTAAGTCTGTGACACACAGTAAACAATTTATGCCCGGCACTGACAAGCTCCGTGATGAATACAGAAAGAGTGCCATAGAGATAAGGCTTATTTTCGAAGGAGACGTCAAAATGAGAATGAGGTGTTGCCAGTTTGGAAGTGAGTCTCAAAGAGCTGTGATAGCACAGGAAATTCACACAAACAGCAGTTTCACCTACATGTCTGTAGATATCTGTAAAATCCTGGCTTGAGAAAAACTGTCAAAAATACTGGTGGCCTCCAGTGCTACCCCTTAGCCTTTTAAGTTAACTCCTACAGGACTTGCTTAATGAGTTACCTCATTTACAAGAAAACCTGACCACCTTGAGGTCGAGGTCACTGAGAACTCTGAGATTTGGAGTCTCATATATGGATCCTGGATTCATATGCAAGACCCCCTTTGTCCTGGTATTTCCTCTGCTTCAATAGCTGGATGCTACAAACACAAATTCGGCTCCTGTTACAATTGTGTCAACCCAGGATTAGACTATTAGGAAGTGAACTCAGGCCCTTGCAGCCTTATAGTATATGCCTCACCAGCTCAACCAAGTGCCCTCAGTGTGGATTTAATAATAAATATAAAGTACAATTATAATTTATCCTGCTTGAACTAGATTGCACAGGCATACCTAATGAAGAAGTCAACAAGTGTGGCTTTAACTAGTAGGAATGCATGGGAAAGGTTGTAGGGTGGTAATGGGTTGTGTTGTGGTAATGGGGATTATCCTGATATAATATAAAAAAAAGAAAATGGTCAAACAATAGCAATGGAATTTTTTTTTTGAAACTGTGAAACTGAAACTGAAAAGTGTCTCATCTGGAAAAGGGTCCAGTAGAGATTAACAGATGGGCTGGTTCTGCTTCTGCAGTGATGCAGGATGCAGACACTGTATTGGTCTGTAATGGTAATCGTGAATGTGAAAGCAAAGCAGTCGAAGTACATCCATCATGAGCTTTGTTTAGTGACCAAAAGAATGAGACCATGGATACATGCAGCAGACATGAGTTTCCTCCAACGGGTGCCTGGGCTATCTCTAAGGCTCTCCCTTAGAGAAAGGACGAGAAGTTCTGCTAGCCACAAGGGTCTCAGAGTAAAGCTGCTACTCCCCTACATTAAAAGGAGCCAGCTGAGAAAGTTTGGATATATGACTAGCAAGCCTCCTGGATGCCTTCTTTGTGAGGTATTCCAATCATGTCCTACAGGGAAAAGGCCCCAAGTCAGATCCAGGACCTGCTGGAGAGGTGATATTGCTTGGCCCAAGTGTCCCGAGCTGGATGAGGTGGTCAGGGAGAGGGCAGTAAGGTCTCTGCTGACACTGTAACCTGGATTAGTGGTAGAAGATGGATGGATGGATGGATGGATGGATGGGTGGATGTATATACAAACATTGTTCAGGTATATTGATGCCTTTATCCAAAGCCCTCAACAAAACAGTGATTGCATCAATTATAATTCTCAGAATTTCACTGGGTAATCTTCCTCAAGAAGATCACATAGCTCTAAAAATGCTCCAGCACTTTAAAAAAGCAAAATGACAACAAAAAACAATAGATTAAAATCATATACCGGAGCAGGTAGAAGGTTTGAAGGATTCATTACGGGGAATATAAGACGCCTTTTATTGGAATGGTTAGAGTTTGTATTCACAGGTGTGGAGAGTGAGATACATTTGGCTCAGAGTCAGATTAAAAGCACAGTTCTTTTTTTTTTTTTTTGCCTGTCCCGTTTGGATCTTTAGCCATCAGAATTGTTGTCTGAAGGCCAAGAAAGATGCCAAGTGGATTTACTTTATCAAGTGGATCATCATGGCCTTGCCTTATTGGTCCATTTGATTGACCTTTATTATAATTATGTATTTATTTTATTTTCGTTTTTTAAAGACGGGACAGACATGACTGGGGGATAGGACAGTGAGAAAGAATGAAAGAAAGAGAGGGAGAGAAAGAAAAATAGAGGGGAGAAGAGATGGTGAAAAAGGGGGGAAGAAAAAAGAAAGAAAAACAAAACACCTGGATCACCTGTACGGAGATAAAAAACCAGAAGGGAAAACAAACAACAAAGAGCAACATAATAAAAACAACACCATCACAATAAACTAGCTAACAATAGATAACAGTAAATACTTTTGTAATTTCACCTGTTGAGAATGAAAAAAGAAAACAAGCAGAAGAAAACGAGAGCAATAGAATAAACAACATCACGATGATATATGGGAATATAACTGTAAATACTAAATATTAAACATTATTGTGCAGCACATAAGATCAACAGCGCACAGTGTGCTTTGAGGTAGGAGCCAAAAAGGGTGTAGTTTGTGTGTGTGAGCACCCGTGTGTACAACTGTGAGCATGAACGCGCTTGTTTTTAAAAGGTTCCTTCATGTAATGATCTGCTAGAGGGTTTGGGGAGCTACAGCCCCGTCCACCAGGGCATGACGCAAGTATGGAGGAGATCAAAACTCCAGACATCCAGAGGCCCTCAGAACACAAGAGACCAAGGAAGACCAACAGAGGGGCAGCCGCGCCACTATCCCGGAAAGAGCTGAGGAGAGCCCCAGATGAGGGGTCACTCAGCAGCCGCCGAGCAGAAGCTAGAGGGGCTTGCAGTGACGTGCCCGTGAGCTCTGTCGGCAGCCAGCTGTGCCAGAGTGACCGAGCCCCAGGCCGAGAGGCCAAGGGCACCCCACCCCCGAAGTGGCCCGAGCAAGCCCCAGGCTCCAGGCCCCGATAAGCAGCCACCAAGGGGTGAGCCGGTGTGTACCTAGACGCCCATCCCCGGACACAAAGAACCACCAACGCACCGATGTCTGAGGGCGTCTGCCACTGGTAGGGGAAGTGGTGGGGGAGATAGGCCTCCATACCTTGGAGGACCTGGGATGTCCCCAGAGAGGTGGCATCTGATACCCGACCTGACATATGGACACAGACAAACAGGCACACACAGATACAAACATCCATGCCCACCCTCATCTCTCATATGCAATTACTCAACACTCACCCAACATGGAGACAGACATAGAGAGACACTGTACACACAATCACACTCCCCAAGCGTACTCCAAGCCCCGGGTCTAGGTACCCTTGCCCCTGGAGGGGTAAACTGCACCCAGACCCAGGTGGTGCTACCCTTTTCCCTGGGGTGGGGAGAAGCAGACCGCTCCGATTCCGCAGCAGCAGGGAGGCCCCACATTCCAGACCCCCGCTCCAACAGGCCGCAGAGAACGGGGGTGTGTGAAGACTCCAAACCTCCCTCCGCCCACTCATATATGGTGTTGATGCATGTGTGTTCTAAGGTGCCTTTAAAACCCAGGAGGGTTTGAGAGGTGGGCAACGACGCCAGGGGTGAGGTTGTACACCCTGATGGTCTTTTGGATTGCGTGTAGCGTGCCCACCCCCAAGATCCTATATGTATGTGTTATGAGAGCGTGAGTAATGTGAATGTCTAAGTTGTGAGATAAAATTGAGGCACAAGAAGCCAGAAGGGGACAGAAGGGGGGGATGCCTCCCCTGCACTCTGGTGATACATCTTTACCCCAAGGCCCTGCATGTGTGGGTGATTGTGGTGGAGCAGGAAGAGGGAGGCAGCTGGAGATGGGGAGGGAAGGAAGGGAGGGGCAGGTGACCCCTCCCTGGGGCCAGCTCACCTGCTGACCCCAGTAGGCACCCCCATACTCTGCAACCTGCCAGGGAAAGGGGGCCCAGGCCCATCTGGACTGGGGCCCAGTACAGCAGCGCCGCCCGGCCCCACAGAGCCCGGGACAGCCTACCCAACCCCACCTCAGAGAAAACTGCACCCACCCCGTCATCCACTCATCTTCCAGACTATACAAGACAATAGACGCCCAGGCTGAGATCTTCCTCCACTTCTCCTATATCTCCCCCTCCTGCAGAGTGAGTTCCTGAAGAGAGGAGAGCTCCTGCAAGATGTAATAACCTCCCCCACCAGTTGAAGAGCCCCCCAGGTGGCTCGATGCACCGGCAGCACCCTGCGCCAGGACTGGGCCCCCATACACCCACCCACAACACACCAACCAGGACCCAAGCCCCCGAGGCCCAGCCAGAGCCCCAGCCCAGAGACGGAGCGCCCCCAGAACCTCACGCCCGTCCGGGCCCACCGAAGAGCAGCCAGGCTACCAGGTCAGTAACCCACGTCCGTCAGCACAGACCCTCCCCTAGCCCCGCTGCACGCAGCCACGAGGAAACCGTCACCTAAGAGCCAACAGAGCCCTTAATAGGCCATGACCGCTACCCCGGGTTGAGCCCTCCAAGGAAGATGTTCCTGGGGAACCCCCCGACGCCCTAAGCCTATCTCTACCCCCAACCAATCACAACAGCGAAGGTGGGACTAAACTATGACCCCCCACCCCCACTAGGTGATGGAGCTGATCAAAGGAGCCCAGAGCAATTGATCTGATGTGGTGGCAGAGGCTGTATCAAGACTAATGTAATCTAATAGATAATAGATTTCTATATTGGTTAGAATTAAGATTATTTTTATTTTTCCAGTTCATGAGGACTGTTTTCTTGGCTATGCATAGGGCAGTGAAAACCATATGGGCTATATTCTTTTCTGTAGTGACATTATCTAAGCTGCCCAACAAACACACTAAGGGGGAAGTTGGAATGTTACATTTCAGACACTTTGATAAGTCCTCACATATCTCGCGCCAAAACGTCTGAACTGGTGGACAGAACCAAAGAGCGTGGATATAATTGTCCGGTGAGTTGGTTTGGCAGTGTGAGCAGTTGTTGGTAGACGTAAAGCCCATCTTGAACATCCGATGACCTGTACAGTGCACTCTATGTAGTATTTTGTATCGAATTAATTGAAGACTGGGATTTCTAATTAGATGAAAGGTTTTTAAGCAAATCTGAGACCAGAAGTTTTGGTCTAAGTTAACTGATAAATCCGCTTCCCATTTTGCAATAGGAAGTGATATTGATTCATCTGTTTTAGAAAGCATTCTGTATATTTTGGAAAGTAATTTGGGGGTTTTAAGATTAAGAAATTGAACCACACTTGGTGGTGTTTGTAGTTAAACTTGACCTGGTTTAAATTTATTTTTTACTATGGATTTAATTTGTTGATATTCTAAAAATCTTTTCTTGTTGAACCCATATTGTGTAACTAGTCTGTCAAATGAAATAAATTCTGTTCCTTCTGATATATGTTCTAAATATTTGATTCCTTTACTACTCCAATCTGAAAAGTTTATCATATTATTGTTTTGTAATATGTCAGGGTTTTCCAGATAGGTGTACGTTTGCATGGGATTAATGAAGGCTCCATCAATTTTAGAAACTCCCACCATGCTGTCAGAGAAGAGCTGATGTTGACGCTTTTGAAGCATTCATGTCGTTGGATGTTTGAGCTGATAAATGGTAGATCTGAAATCGCTAGATTATTGCAAAGTGCTTGTTCTACATCTAGCCAAGGTTCATCTAAGAAGGTATGTTTTAGCCATCCTGAGATAAACTGAAGCCTGTTGGCTAAGAAGTAGTGCTGAAAGTTAGGTAGTTCTAATCCTCCTTTATCCTTGGTATTTTGTAGTAGGGCTGCTCGATTATGGCAAAAATGATAATCACGATTATTTTCACTGAAATTGAGATCTCGATTATTTGACGATATTTATTTAACCCTTTAAGACCTACCATAGAACCAAGTCTGCCAGAGCTTATATTATGTTTTTACATGTTGTAGTGCCATTTGTGGGAGCATTTCAAGTTGCTATACATCAATACAACTGTTATAGCCCATATTTTCATAATATGTATGTATTAAGTCCATAGTAACTACATTAATTGCAAAAAAGTGCAATAAACTACAAAAGAATTGAAAATCGTTTTTGTTTTTTTTACATATATTTCTATTTGGAGAAATTTAAGAGGTTTATCCCTCAAAACTTTAAATACAAAAAAAGTTGCAAAAAATAGTTTACAACAACAGGAAATTTAGTTTGAGTGTCTTCATAGTTTTATTTTGGATATACAGCAATTTTTATATACTGCAGGAAAAACGAAAAACAATCCTATGATGCAAATTTGCAAAGAAAGCAGCATGTGCATCAAAATAAACTATTTCCAGCAGTGCAATTCGAGTTCTAAGCATCCCAGCAACTATTCAGAAAAGTCAAACATGACTTATAAAAACACCAGTACAGGCTTTTAAGGCCTACAAGTAAAAAACTACATTTTCTGCGAAAATGACGTCACTTCCGGTTTCGGGCAGGAAATGGCGGACATGCGATAGTTAGCGGTGACGTCTGTTTCAATGTGGGAAGTGTTATGAACAGCTGATCGGATCGGCAAAGCGTGTTTCTGGAGTATTATGTTTTTGTTCCTGCAAACGCTTTTTATGCAATTTTTGCAAAGCTATATGTGGAAGGAAACCGTGACTTAGGACAAGCTGATGGCATAAGATTTAAGTTTCATATGCAAAAAAATTATTGCGCTAGCTTACATGGTTCAGGTTCTACAGGGATTTTAAAATAGTTACACAAAACGGAGCGTGCTGCTCTGACCGGCTTTAAAGGGTTAACAATAACAATGTATTGAATAATGACTTTAAAAAATAATATAAAACAGTGTGCAAATACTGATAACAGTGCAAATGTTTGCAATATAAGAAATAAATTAAAAATGTAAACATCTATGTTTAGTGAACTTTGCAGTGTTGCTCTGTGGTGCAGCTACGACACCGTAGCAAAGTTTACACACTGTGTCTACTTGATCCACGTCTGACTCCGCGAATCCATAATGTTTCCACACTACTGAAGTTTTTTTTTTTTTTACCTCTTTTCAACCAACAGCAGTCACTCTCCTCTCCAAATAACTTCTGCTTAGCTTTCCAAGCATCCCTCGGGTCCTCTTAATTGTTGTGACGCGTGTTCAAAATGCAGAGAGGTGCGCTCGATTTGCCACACGGAGCAGCGCGAGAGTAAAGCATGAGGGAGGGGCTAATAATCGGCTCAGTCATTTTTAATGATCGTTGAAAGCCCAGATCGTAATCGTGATTAAAATTCGATTAATTGAGCAGCCCTATTTTGTAGTGTTTTTAAGCTTATACGTGGGGGTTTATCTTTCCAAAGGAATTTGGACATGTATGAAGCTAGAGATCTGAACCAATCTTGTGGCGGTTTAGTTGGGATCTTTGAGAATAAATAATTTATTTTTGGTAAGACCATCATTTTTATAGCGGCAACCGCTATAAAAATTGATATGGGTAGACATTTCCACCTAGCCAGATCGGCTTCTACCTTCTTTAAAAGTGGGATATGGTTTAATTTAGTTAGATCTGCAAGCTGGGGAGAAACATTAATACCCAAATATTTTTCCAATTGCAGTGGTGTAGAAGAAAAATTATGGAAGGAGCAATTAATCGGAAGGACTGTAGATTTTGACCAGTTAATTGAGTAATCTGATATTCTTGCAAAAGAGTTTATCAATTCAATCACCCCAGAGATATTGGTTTGTGAGTTTTGGAGAAAAGTAACCAGAGGTGGGACCAAGTCATTGTTTTGCAAGTCTCAAGTAAGTCTCAAGTCTTTATCCTCAAGTCTCAAGTCAAGTCTCAAGTAATGTCAGGCAAGTCAGAGTCGAGTCTCAAGTCACTGGTGTAAAATTCGAGTCAAGTCACAAGTCTGAAACTTTGAATTTCAAGTCCTTTCGAGTCTTTAAAAAAAAAAAAACGAAAAAATAATGTTGCAGTTATATGCTAAATGTAAATATTAGACCATGTAATTTTAAAATCTGTGTTTTTCTCAACACATGACAAAATAGTGAACTTAGAAAATATACACAAATTGTGAAATTGCACCTCTTTAAAATGCAGCTCAATTAAACCTAGCTCCAAGAATAATTTTCACCGACAGTTCTGAGATAAGCTGCATGTTATTCTTGGATGCGGTTGTAGGACCGGCTTTAAAATCGCATGACAAAAATATCATACACATTAAAAAAAAACTGTATCACCAACGTAGCCTGGACAACATTTGCTAGTTAGATGAAGTCAGCTATCTCATTGTAGCATATTTATATGCATATTTATAATCATACGGTTCTTGGAGTGAGTGCATACACTCATGAAGTTTAGTAACTTCAGGTCACTGCAACAAGCCCAGGTACAGTTTACCGACGGATGGGTGCAGGACCTTGAAATGCACCGTGTAGAAAGAAAGACCATCGTACGTATCATAAGTTTACCAGTCTCACAAATTGTCGTCATAAATACACATTCCTTAACCGTTTATTAATAGGACCTTTGAGCTCAAGGGTAATTAATTAGTAGTGGAAATAATTTCTGGTACCCATCACAGAAATGTAGCAGTGACAACAATATTGTATGCTGTAATCGTACTGGGCAATTAGTGATACAAAAACCCTGTTTTATCCTGTGAATAAAAGTATATGTTTTTGTCAGTGTACCATAATAACAGAAGCGAAACGCAATATTGTGTCAGGACAATTCACTATTTATGCACAATAAATAAAGGAGCATAGCGCGACAATTTCTGTTCAGCGCCAGACTTGCTTGTAACCTATATCACCAATTATGTAATGAAAATGACGTATTAAGTACTAAAAAACACTGACCTTCGTGTAAATGCTTGGAGCAGACTAACCTGTGAGCTGGAGTGTTCTGGGATGTTATATTTGATCTTTGAATGGCTGCAATCCAGGCCGTCTTTGTTACTTCGGAAACATGGCTTGAACAATTTCTCTTCAACGACGTAATCCGATAACAACCGATCTCTTTACCCGTCGGCTTCCCGTGGCTGTCATGCGACCGGCTATTGCAGTTAATAATACAACGGCTTCTTGACATTTTTGTGTTTCTTTTTATCGCTGTGTGACTGATTTCAATTGAAAGCCTGCGTGCGCTAGTACCGCTTGCCACGAGTTCCCAGAATCCTTTGCGGTTCTACCCGTGAATGACGTCACATTTTCAATCTCTATATAATATGCATGTTAAATTTTATATTTGGGGTAAAATATCAAGTCTTTTCAAGTAAACCGGTTCAAGTCCAATTCAAGTCCCAAGTCATTGGTGTAAAAGTCCAAGTCAAGTCACAAGTCTTAGAACATTTTTTCAAGTCAAGTCTAAAGTCATAAAATTAATGACTCGAGTCTGACTCGAGTCCAAGTCATGTGACTCGAGTCCACACCTCTGAAAGTAACACATCATCCGCATAAAGGCTGATTTTATGTTTCACGTTCTTGCATTTTATGCCCGTAATTACTGAATTCTGTCTAATTGCTGCTGCTAGTGGTTCAATAAAAATTGCAAACAGTGAAGGGGAGAGTGGGCATCCCTGCCTGGTGCCCCTCAGGAGACAGAAGCTGGAGGATGTTTGGTCATTTGTTTTGACACAAGCTGTTGGGGAATTGTATAATATTTTTAACCAGTTAATGAAAGAGGATCCAAAACCAAATTTGTGTAAAGTTGCAAATAGAAATTTCCAGTTAACTCTGTCAAATGCTTTTTCTGCATCTAAAGAAAATATTGTAGTTTCAAGGTTTTTACTGTATGAGTAGTCTATCAAATTAAGTGATCTACGTGTATTTGTTGATGAGTGCCTACCTTTTATGAAACCAGTTTGGTCAGGATGAATTAAGAGGGGGGTTATTTTCTCCAGTCTCTTTGAGAGAGCTTTGCAGATTATTTTAAGGCCTACATTTATAGGGGATATTGGACGATAGCTTGAGAGATATACAGGGTCTTTGTCTGGTTTTACCAGGAGATTAATGTTTGCAGAATTCATATTTGATGGAAGTCACAGTTCTGTAGTAAGATGTGAGTCACAGCTTGAGGCGTGCTTGTAAATACATTCACATAATAAAGCAGCAGGACACACACACACACACACACACACACACACACACACACACACACACACACACACACACTACTCCGAGGGAGATGAAATACACAGGTAGCTCAGACTAAATCTAATTTCTGCCTGACTCTGCACACTGAGCCTGTCTGCCTACACCTGACATTAAACAGCTATAAACTCTGTGGAGTGGAGAACAAATATATAGCTTATAGGGCTGGGCCATATTATACCGTTCACGGTAATACCGGTATAATGTTAGGCAACGATAGGAAAATGAAATATCGCGATAGAATGGGAGTAAAACGCGCATGCGCAGTGCCTTTGTTTTCATACGCACATGGCCGATTGTTGAGTGAAACAGATGAACCAGAATTGGTTTGTAAAAATGGTGCAACTTCCGTGATGTGGAACTGGTTTGGTGTTTGTCCGTCAGATACACAACAAAGCACATTTTTTTGCAGAACATGCAAGCGGGCCGTCGTTATTGTCGTATTTGTCGGACTAAGATGCTCTTAAATCTGGGAGTAATCTGGGTCCTAAACTCCGTATGCTTCAGGTCAAACAACACTGCAGCATCACTTAGAGTTAAAAACTGTCTAAATTCTTTCATCTTTAATAAAACGATCAGCATTGCTGCTTTACCAGGTGTAACTATAAAGTTTAACTTCCAGGCATCCATGAAAACAAAAGTTATTACATTTAACGGAGTTAGAAGTTAGCAGGAAGCTAGCGGAAGTTAGCTCGCTAGTTTCGCTAGTTACCTAAGCATGATATTGCATGTTCTGACTGAGAGATTTCTGAAAAAAATCAAACGTACAGCTCTGCTATCACTTCCAACATAAATGAAGACAGGAAACTAAACAGCAGTGACGTTTGTAGGGTTACTGAAGTTGGGCTAGCTGGTATATAATGATGTGCTACGTGATCGCTAGCGACACAGCTATGTTAGCATAACATAAACAGTGAAGCTGGAGGACGAACACTAACACTTTTCCACTTATAAAAGTTAACGTGAAGGTTCTTCATGGTTAGAGACAAATGCAATCGCATGGCAGGATGCTGTAAACGGACCAAACTTCAGTCAGGAGAACAACTGAGATAATCCATCCACAATACGAGGTTAGTCATTAATATACTGCAACAACATGGGAATAGAGCAGCTGCCAGAGAATTCAACATTAATGAATCAATGGTACAGAAGTGGAGGAAGCAAGAAGAATGAGTTTAATAAAGTTTGATTTATCTGACTGCTTTGTTTCGCTTAATGTGCCTTATAATCCTGTGCACCTTATGGTCCGAAAAATACGTACTGCACACTGCAGTTTAATGTTGCAAGGCACCTCTTTTTAACTTCAGTGGATATTATACATGGTTATGCTCAGGATGTGTCAGCCCATTTCTACTGGAAATGCCTTTTGGTTAAACTTTCAGCAAGGAATTTGCATTTGCACTGTTACATTTTTATAAAGCTTTAATGTACATAAAAACCAGCTTCTTGTTTAAGTGAAAATAAATGGAAGGTTGTCTTTTTGCGCTAGTAATGTTGTGGAGTTGTATTTTGTCTCGCATCAATTATATCGTCGGTTATATCGTTATCGCAAATTTTCAAATATATATCGTGATAAATATTTTTGGCCATATCGCCCTGGGCCCTGTGCTTCGTACGTCGCTTACTACATCCAAGATCAAATGAAACATCCAAGACCAAATCATCGCGCTAACTCTGAGCTCGCTATTCCGGTTCCCCGAACACACCTGTTGTTGACGATTAGTATAGCTGGATGAAGTAATGTGAGATCACTGGGTGGCCCAACAGGGGCTACGCATCGATAGTAGAAACATTGATCGGCAACCCTTTGATTGGTCGGCGAAAATGTCGAAGGAGCGCGCTCGGTATTTTTCGGCAGCAGAGCAAGAACTCTTGAGTGAGGGATTTCAGGAGTTTCAGAGTTTAATTAAAACGCAAGGGAACACTGCAAAGGCTGCAAAAGCAAGGAGAGAGGGCTGGCAGAAAGTTGCTGACAAATCAAACTCGTAAGTAATTCAATAATAACAATAATAATGGAGTGGATTTATATAGCGCTTTTCAAGGCACCCAAAGCGCTTTACAATGCCACTATTCATTCACTCTCACATTCACACACTGGTGGAGGCAGCTACGGTTGTAGCCACAGCTGCCCTGGGGCAGACTGACAGAAGCCAGGCTGCCATATTGCGCCATCGGCCCCTCTGGCCAACACCAGTAGGCGGTAGGGTAGATTTATCATATCACACCATATTATCCAATATTATATTACATTATATTATATTATAATATGTTATATTATATCCCCTTTCACATTAGAGCCACAACAGGACCCACTAGAACATGGGAACAAGTAAAAGTGAAATATAAGAATATTCTACAGAATGGTAATATTTATCACTTATACTGCTTTTCGTCTCTTGGAAAGAGACCCTGAAATAATCTGTTTGTTTGTTTATAACAGCAACCAAGAAAAGGGCAGAGCAAAAAAAGACAGGTGGTGGTCCTGCACCCCCTCGTCAACAAGTTGGTTAAGTGAATAATACCCTCACGGGAAAATCGATATCTCTCTATGAGCACACTGTCGCGCTGAGCTAAAGGATCCTGTCTGTCCCGCAATATACGCTGAATTCTGAGGACTCTCCTTATCAATCTTGCACCTTCCGCAATGGGTTGCTCGCGTAAACGGACAGGATATGACTGCGGCAGACTTCCCAAATCCACCTTCGCTTTTATAGCCGTGGTCTCTCATCTTGATTACACGAAGTAATTTACAATTACTACTCTGAAATATGAATTACATCTGTAATAATCACATACATGTAATAGAATGTTAATAGTACATTTCCCTTTTTTAGGGAATGACCTGTATGTATCTGTGTGACATCAATAAAAGGATCAAGTGCTGCATTATCTTTAGTTACATTGATGTTATTTATTTATGGTGAAACAGTGGTGGAATATCGGTTGCTTTCGTATAAATGAAGCGGACATACCTGCGTGGCCGCGATCTAATCCTGTTTACATAAAGTAAACCTGCTCCCCAGCAGGCTTACGCTTACGGCTCTGTTGCTATGACAGCAAGTCCCGGATGGGCTTCGGGGAACCGAACGATCCAGGATCACGCGAAATCGTCAACAATCTAATCCAGCTAACTCACTTAGCGCGGTACGAAGAACAGGCCCCAGCTCTAATATCTGGCATAAAGCTAACACAGCATTTCATAAAAACAACATCAGACCAACATTCAAACATGGTGGTGGAAGTGTGATGGTCTGGGGCTCCTTTGCTGCTTTAGCACCTGAACGACGTATTCAGTTACTCTGCACGTTTGGACAACTTTTGTTGTCTCATATTAAAATTAGGTGACAAATATGCTAAAAACTAAGAAATGAAGATGGGGGTAAATACCGTTTTCCACCACTCTATCCTAGGTTCAGTCCAAGAATAACAACGTGACGCTGAAAATAAACACAATAGCTAGATTTTCATCTAAATTTCAGTTTACAAAGAGCACTCTTTGTCTGCTGTCTAAAGGATAAACAAAGAAAATGATCTTTGAGCTATGTTACAATGCCAAAGTCCTTTTAGTTAAATTACATACATGTGTTCACTGAAGCCGGTAATAATCAGATCTTGCCATGCTGCCAGCTTTTATTGGATGTGATGGGAAAGGGGCAGCTACGCAGCACTGTGTAGCTGGTGGCTGACAGCAGATGTCTCGTGGCCACAGAGGAACTCTGCTCTCAGATGAAAGTATGTTCTTGGGCTGTTTACGCAAGGTTGTTTGTTTCCATTCCCACTAATGTCTGCTGGGTGTTTATATTCTATGTATGTGCTCAGGTTGTTGTACCTGTTAGGTTATATTAGACTGGAGTGTATATAATCTTTCTACCATTTATTTTTCAGAGTTTAGTTGATGGGTTTGAGTCACTTAATTGAACGATATGTTTTCACAAAGTGCACAAAAGGGCCTTGTGAGAGTCTATACCCTTCATGCTTGATTGCAGTGATATAATATAGCCCCTACTCTTTTCCCACTGCTTGCTGCGGGTGTTTTCGAGGGCAAACAGACAAGCCGGCAGCTCAGCAGGGGTCTTGGATTACTGTGAAGAATCTGTCGGGTTGCCTCCCTCTTTAAGAGAAGGGATTCAGCTTTTTTTGCATGCACTGAAGCAGGAAATAATCGATCAGCTTTTAACCCGGCTGATCCTTCCCGTGCCTGCACTCAGACTGAACCTGGACCACGCTCTCATTTAACCCAATTAATCCCTCTTGAAGCTGCGTGCCCTCACTGTTAAGAGGATTAAACCAGGTATTGGAAATGCACCTGCGACATGTCCAGCTCACTTAGCGCACATCATTCAGTAGATGTAGTCTGCAGGAGAGCACTAGGTTGGACCACTTAACCAAGGTTGGCAAGCTGTTGGCTGAGCCACCAGAATAAAGTTTTTTTGGTTTTATAGTTGCTTTTGATTTGGAGAAAACCTTTTTTTAATACTTTTAGGTAGAAATTAAGAGTAGTTAGAGTAATTTTGAAAAAAATTCCTAGTATTTACACCTCTGAGTGTTAGCCACTAGTAGCCTCGGGTAATGCCTGTTTTCCTACAGAAAATGTTCCTGTGATCATAAACTGTATATAAAAGACAAATATAGCCACTGTGACTTCATCCATTGCTTTCTGAAGTCTCAACATTAACATTTTGGTTGCTGCCATGCTGGTTAAAGCCAGAGGTTGACCATATGGCCTGATTTAGACTTCTCTGAGGAATCTTTGTTGAGCCTATGATGTAACCAGCAAGTGGCTGATGTCATTGCAGGCATTTATGCGTGTGCTGGTGCATTGTGTTAATTACCATGAGGTTGTGTCCTGGTGTTTTATATGCGGTGCTAGCCATGATAAAGACCAATATAATGCTGGGACTAATTTTCTTTCTGGGTTCCCACTCCTTGTTGTGGTAAGTTTTCCTCAGGGGCAAACATATTTATCCCTCAAGTTTTTCCACATCTTTGTATATTCAGTTATATCCATTCCGATAGTTTCAGCAATCTCCCTCCAGGAACCTGCAGACATTGATGCTATGATTTTTATTCCTGTATTGTAATAGTTGCAGACTACGTCAACCCAACGTGTAGTTACATTTCTACATTCCTTCAAGGCACTGTTGCAGATCTTTTCCTGTTAGAAGGGAGTTCTTTTACTACACTGTTGCCAAGTGTTTGCAAATAGGGGATTTTTGGCTCATTGGAGTTCTCGCTCTTATAAGGTTGATCTTATAATATACAGGCCCCCTTGAGATGACTGTTGTATAGATTTAACATAGATTTTGACAACTACACGTAATAAAACAGATGTTTTGGCTATTTAGTTTGGTTTTTGGGTCTCTATAGTAGCCATAATGTGGAAACTGCATTTTGCTGTTTTTCCTAACACAAGTCCTGAATCGCTTTGGGTTTTTTGTACAGATTAGGCAAATGGGATGTAACATTTTGAGCTTTAAAAGTGCTTTTAGTCAAACTGTATTGAGTTTGGGCTACACCAAGCTAGCTGTTTCCACCTGATACTGTCTTTATAGTAAGCTACTCAGCTGGTGACTCCAGCATTAGCTTCTATAGGCATGACGAGTATCTCGTCTTAGACTCAGCAAGAAAGAGGGTGGGTTTATTTAAAATGTTAAACTGCTCCTTTCAAAAGTTGTGTTGACTTGTCATTTTAAAACTTTACCCAAGATCGATACTTTGATGTACTACTTGTTACTCAAATCCCTGCTTGTTGAGAAGAGCTCTGGGATTTTTCTTTTTACCTGTTAAGTCTGGCCAGTAAATATACTGGAAAGAACTGGTATTGATCTGTTGGAGGCAGAAATTACATCAAAAATTGGGGCTTATGGAAACCCTACTTCTTCTATGTGAGTCCATGACAGAATACTGCATGCATGGGTAATGCAGCAGGCTGGCAAGACTGCAGAGAGCCAGTTGAGGGAGGATTTGTCATCATGTGAGGATGATTCAGACATTTAAAAATGATTTACAGGATTAGCATATCCAGATATGCAGTTTTGCAGTCCTCAAAGTATTTTTAGGGATCAATGACAGTCAGACAAGGATGCATTCACACAGTCACAGATGTGCCGACACCATTCTCCTTCGAAATGGGTCACACTAGATGTTTAGAGTGTATTTTTGGAACCAGAAATGTGTGTGTGTGTGTGTGTGTGTGTGTGTGTGTGTGTGTGTGTGTGTGTGTGTGTGGTCCCCATTAAGTGTTAGATAGGGAGTGTAGTTTGTGCACTAAACCTGGCTAAGTGACTCCTCTGCCTGGAATTTTGAATGTGGAATAACAGGGAGACAGTTTGTTCAGTTTCTCATCACCTTCAAGCCGACTGGAGCCATAAATCAGCCATAAATCTTTGTGTTTGCGCTCCAAGCCACTGCTCAGAGTTTCAGTGCAGGTTTCGATCTAGAAACTTTTGCAGCTTCAGACTAGGGCTTGTCAACGTGGAAACAGTCTTATCACAAAAATTCTCATATCAGTTGATAATCGATCCATCAATATATGCTATGGTTTGCATAATTCCCCTATATATATATATATATATATATATATATTTATATATATTAGGGGTGCAACGATACACAAAATTCACGGTTCGGTTTCACGGATACTTTGGTTTCACGGTGCGGTATTTTTTCGATACAAAAAAAATTGTTCATGCCTTTTTAATTTGTCATTTATTAAAATTATAAATATATATTTTAACTCAAAAGTACAGTTTTTAAATTTAATGTTGCTGAAACAACAAAGGGATAAAATAATAAATCTATCTGATCGAGAAATCACTCATCTTTGGAAAAGAGAGTTTATTACAGAGAAATGTCTCTTTCCAAAATAAAAGCTATACTATACGCTTCTTCTGGGCTATATTCTCAGCAGCATATTAAACATATCAGGTCCCCATAAGGAGAATCATGTGCTAACGGCTGTCTAAATGACTCGGGTAAAGTTTGTAGCATGCGTGCTTGTTGTTTTTGTCTGCTTCCAGTAGGATGCTGTCGGAGTAAATGTGCAGTCATATTCATTGTGTTCCCACTAGTGCTGTCAGCGTTAATCTCATTGAAATGACGTTAACGCCGCAACACGGCAATTCTTCGTTCACGAGCTACCGCAGATCGCCCTGTGCCTGGGGCTGGACGACCAACACGTTAACGAGCTAACTGCGCTAACACCTAGTTCCCACCAATGTAACTGAGTATTGCGTGACACATCCAACATACTGTTTTACTTTAGTCCATGATGCGCTTACCTTCAGGGTCATACGTAACATGAAAACCAAAATAGTTCCAAGGCTGCACTGTCGAGCGCAGATCCACTGAGCGCTCAACACAGACAGCATCGTCAGAAGGAAAGTTGATAAAATAAATGAAAAATTTAGTATTGTTCGATACATATGCATACTATATATATATATATATATATATATATATAGATATAGATATATTAGGGGTGTAACGATATTCGTATCGATATTGAACCGTTCGATACAGTGCTTTCGGTTCGGTACGCATATGTATCGAACAATACAACATTTGTAATTTATTTTATCAACTTTCCTTCTGACGATGCTGTCTGTGTGGAGCGCTCAGTGAATCTGCGTTTGACTACTCCGCTGAGGCTGCACTGTCGAGCGCAGATCCACTGAGCGCTCCACACAGACAGCATAGTCAGAAGGAAGAGCACAGGGCAAGCTAGCGAGACAGAAGTTAAGCTCTCCTTGCAACATGGACCTCCCCCACTCTCATTCAGATCTGGCGTTTGGAATTATTTTGGTTTTCATGTGACGTATGACCCTGAAGGTAAGCGAGTCATGGACTAAAGTAAAACAGTATGTTGGATGTGCCATGCAATGCTCAATTACATGGGTGGGAACTAGTGTGTTAGCGCAGTTAGCTCGTTAACGTGTTGGCCGTCTAGCCCCATGCACGGGGCGATCGGCGGTAGCTCGTTAACGGAGATTTGCCGTGTTGTGGCGTTAAGGTCATTTCAACGAGATTAACCTGAAAGCACTAGTGGGAACACAACGAATATGACTGCACATTTACGCCGACATCATCCTAGTGCAAAGACAAAAACAACAAGCATGCTACTAACTTTAGCCGAGTCATTTAGACAGCTGTTAGCACATGATTCTCCTTATGCTGCTGAGAATATAGCCCAGAAGAAGCGGATAGTATAGCTTTTATTTTGGAAAGAGACATTTCTCTGTAATAAACTCTCTTTTCCAAAGATGAGTGATTCCTCAATCAGATACAGCGCTCGCAAAATCGCTAGCCCGACGTCCTGGGCCTAGCGATTTTTTTCAGACGGGCTACCCTGCCCGTCGGGCTATTGTAGGAAGGAAAAATATATGTCAATGCTTTTGCATTCTTTCAGAAATGTAGCTGGGTAATTATGTCATTGGCATCGGTGAGCCACTGTCAATATGTGACATATTGAAATTGCGTTTGAATTTGCGCTTGTTTTTTTGCTTTCACTTTGCAATCGTGCGAACTGTGTATAGAGAGCGACAGCACTGATCTGTGAGTGATGATAATTTGTGCACCAATTCCTCTGACATCGTCTTATTAATCGTTAGCTTACTATGCAAACATGACAAGTGAAATCTCCCGCAGCAAGCTTAAACATGTGAGAGGTTGATCGCGCAGAGAATCGCTGAGCTTATGTGAGTCCGTGTGTAAAAGCAGCAGGATTTATATTTGACTACGATGACCTGGATGACTGAGAACCTTCACAGACAGATATATATTTTAGTTCTGCTGAGCCAAATAAGACAGGTCAGGGTGAAGAAGTGACAGCCAAAGAAAAGCTTACCACAAAACGGAGAAGTTATGACAAATGAGACTATAAGGCAAAAAGAAAGTGCAGCTTTATGGCTTCATGGACAAAATAATTTCTGTGGCTGCAATATGACGAGCTAAATAACCAGGGCTGCACATAAGTGGTCCGCAGGTGCGCATTCGCTGTCAAAATAAAAAACACGCACAAGGGTTAGGGTTAAATTTAAAAACTGTACTTTTGAGTTAAAATATATATTTATAATTTTAATAAATGACAAATTAAAAAGGCATGAACAGTTTTTTTGTATCGAAAAAATATCGAACCGTGACACCGAACATCCAAGAATACATTGGGAAGATGGCCCCAACTGACCGAGTGCTCAGTGAATACCTCAGGCAGCAGAAACCCAAGAAAGAGGAGGGAGACGAGGAACCATCATGGAAGGACAGGCCCCTGCACGGTATGTACCACCGGCAGATAGAGGAGGTGGCTGATATCCAGAAATCCTACCAGTGGCTGGACAAAGCTGGACTGAAAGACAGCACAGAGGCACTAATCATGGCAGCACAAGAACAAGCTCTGAGCACAAGATCCATAGAGGCTGGGGTCTATCACACCAGGCAAGACCCCAGGTGCAGGCTGTGTAAAGATGCCCCAGAGACAATCCAGCACATAACAGCAGGGTGCAAGATGCTAGCAGGCAAGGCATACATGGAACGCCATAACCAAGTGGCCGGCATAGTGTACAGGAACATCTGTGCCGAGTATAACCTGGAAGTCCCGAGGTCAAAATGGGAGATGCCCCCAAGGGTGGTGGAGAATGACCGAGCTAAGATCCTGTGGGACTTCCAGATACAGACGGACAAAATGGTGGTGGCTAACCAACCGGACATAGTGGTGGTAGACAAACAGAAGAAGACGGCCGTAGTGATCGATGTAGCGGTTCCGAATGACAGCAATATCAGGAAGAAGGAACACGAGAAGCTGGAGAAATACCAAGGGCTCAGAGAAGAGCTCGAGAGGATGTGGAGGGTGAAGGTAACGGTGGTCCCCGTGGTAATCTGAGCACTAGGTGCGGTGACTCCCAAGCTAGGCGAGTGGCTCCAGCAGATCCCGGGAACAACATCGGAGATCTCTGTCCAGAAGAGCGCAGTCCTGGGAACAGCTAAGATACTGCGCAGGACCCTCAAGCTCCCAGGCCTCTGGTAGAGGACCCGAGCTTGAAGGATAAAACCGCCCGCAGGGGCGTGCTGGGTGTTTGTTTATGGCATTGTCTTAGATGATGCTTGGTGTTACAGTTTGTCCCCCACCAAGTTCGGTAACACTGTTGCTCGAGTTCATTAACATTTTCTGTTGTCAGTTTTTCTTTGAACCCTCTCGCACTCCTAACATGTGTGTGTGACTGCAGTACCTCAAACGTTAGTGCATGTGCTGCTGCCAGCAACTCCTCCTACGCTCCGTGCATCAACCTAACGTGATGTGGCTTCTGTTTTATTCCAACCACCTAATTGGTTTGGTGTCTGTCAAAATATGGATGGATTGAGTTCTACTGACTTTATATTGACCATGTCTCATACTTCAATTGAGGGGAAGTAATTTTGAAGTTAGTGTCTTTATTGTTTAATAAAACCATTCCAGGACACAGCTAGGATATGGTATGGAAGCCTGGATGGATGCAATTATTCAGAATCAAAAATATTTCTCATGGTTCACCATAACCAAAGCACCACATCACTTGTTATGTTATTTGAGGCTGGTGTCACATTAATATCAGCCAAGAGTTAATATAAGCTATTAGAGCAGGGCGATATGGCCAAAAATATTTATCACGATATATATTTGAAAATTTGCGATAACGATATAACCAACGATATAATTGATGCGAGACAAAATACAACTCCACAACATTACTAGCGCAAAAAGACAACCTTCCATTTATTTTCACTTAAACAAGAAGCTGGTTTTTATGTACATTAAAGCTTTATAAAAATGTAACAGTGCAAATGCAAATTCCTTGCTGAAAGTTTAACCAAAAGGCATTTCCAGTAGAAATGGGCTGACACATCCTGAGCATAACCATGTATAATATCCACTGAAGTTAAAAAGAGGTGCTTTGCAACATTAAACTGCAGTGTGCAGTACGTATTTTTCGGACCATAAGGTGCACAGGATTATAAGGCACATTAAGCGAAACAAAGCAGTCAGATAAATCAAACTTTATTAAACTCATTCTTCTTGCTTCCTCCACTTCTGTACCATTGATTCATTAATGTTGAATTCTCTGGCAGCTGCTCTATTCCCATGTTGTTGCAGTATATTAATGACTAACCTCGTATTGTGGATGGATTATCTCAGTTGTTCTCCTGACTGAAGTTTGGTCCGTTTACAGCATCCTGCCATGCGATTGCATTTGTCTCTAACCATGAAGAACCTTCACGTTAACTTTTATAAGTGGAAAAGTGTTAGTGTTCGTCCTCCAGCTTCACTGTTTATGTTATGCTAACATAGCTGTATCGCTAGCGATCACGTAGCACATCATTATATACCAGCTAGCCCAACTTCAGTAACCCTACAAACGTCACTGCTGTTTAGTTTCCTGTCTTCATTTATGTTGGAAGTGATAGCAGAGCTGTACGTTTGATTTTTTTCAGAAATCTCTCAGTCAGAACATGCAATATCATGCTTAGGTAACTAGCGAAACTAGCGAGCTAACTTCCGCTAGCTTCCTGCTAACTTCTAACTCCGTTAAATGTAATAACTTTTGTTTTCATGGATGCCTGGAAGTTAAACTTTATAGTTACACCTGGTAAAGCAGCAATGCTGATCGTTTTATTAAAGATGAAAGAATTTAGACAGTTTTTAACTCTAAGTGATGCTGCAGTGTTGTTTGACCTGAAGCATACGGAGTTTAGGACCCAGATTACTCCCAGATTTAAGAGCATCTTAGTCCGACAAATACGACAATAACGACGGCCCGCTTGCATGTTCTGCAAAAAAATGTGCTTTGTTGTGTATCTGACGGACAAACACCAAACCAGTTCCACATCACGGAAGTTGCACCATTTTTACAAACCAATTCTGGTTCATCTGTTTCACTCAACAATCGGCCATGTGCGTATGAAAACAAAGGCACTGCGCATGCGCGTTTTACTCCCATTCTATCGCGATATTTCATTTTCCTATCGTTGCCTAACATTATACCGGTATTACCGTGAACGGTATAATATGGCCCAGCCCTACCAGATATAATGAAAAATTTATAACATTACAAAAAGTTCAGCTTTTTTTTTCAAATCAATCAAATAACCCTTTCCAAATTTCTCATCCATTTCTTTATATTGTGCTTTCTGGGAGCTTTTAGTCTACTTCACTTTGTCAGACAGGTTCTAATTAAGTGATTTCTTGATTCAACAGGTCTGGCAGTAAACAGGCCTGGGTGTGGCTTGTGAAATTGAACTCAGCTTCCCAAAAACTGTGGTTAATATTAATAAGCAAAGCAATTACACAGGACCAGCTAGGCTTGGATAGCTTTTTTTCCTTTAATAAATGAAATCATCATTTATTCACTCTGGTTATATTTATCAAATATTAAAATTAGTTTGATTACGTGAAACATACATGAAAAAAAAGAATAAGAGAAATCAAGAAGAGGACAAGTGAGACCACCCAGTTTTTAAGCGAGGGTTCTTCTGACTGGCTATGGTTTGAAAACTGTGATTTCAACAGCACATGGGTGAAGCTGTTGATTCACAACCAGAGCTGCGTGCCAGAGGCGATCATATCAGGGATAGCTGCTCTAACCGACATCGTACAGATCCAAGAGAAGACAAAAAATGTACAAAACAGTCTGAAGCCTGAGCTTTTGTTGCATTAGGATTCACGTTTTATGAACATAACATGGTAAAGGTATGCTGACTAATAAGGGGAAGCATAATAGATTCACTTTAAAAAAAATGCATAGTATGTATTTTAATGAGAATGTTGTGGTTTGGAAGGCTAAGATAACTTCCAGGGAAAGTACTACAATGAATATGTAATAGTTATAATAGCAGACGTGCAACACGAGCCACAGTGAATATCTTCCAGCCATTGTAAGACGATGCTTATGGACTGATGGACGTTTGTTCGTGGTGCAACAAATCTAAAATCCAGAATGCAAACTGTGACTCAAAACATCTGGAATACTGTCTGCATCTTGCTCTGTAGCAGGCATGCCATCGTTAATGTCCGGTTAAATTATGCTAGTCTGCTGAAAGATGTAATATTTAAAGATGTAATTTATTTTTTGTATATGATAAAATTATCAGTGGTAAAAAGACTGATGATCTTCCAGATGAAGATCATCAGCTGTACTAATAATTTCATAGTGATCTGAAATAAGGTGAAATAAATGGAACTCTCTTAGCTTTAATATGTCATAAACTGGTAGGATCATAAGAAAAGAGGAGTAGACTGATTATAGCAATGAAGTAAGTAAACTATACAAACATGTTACGTGTTAATTCTCATACAAATGCCATCACATATCCTGTGCCTTTTCACAAACTAGAGTTCACTTAGAATAGAACTAAGGGTCCCCGAAAAGGTCATTTTCAGTCTGGGTGTCTAGTCCTGAGCAGACCTGACTGACAGCTTCACAGCAACCAGCCTGAAAGAAAAATATGTGATGTTTTAATACATCAAATTGGAAGCACTTAGTAGTTACAGCTGCATCTTGAGGGGATTAACAATTATTTGTGAGACTGACATTTGTGAAGCTGTTTACGGAAACTCCAGGAAGCACACAGCTCACTCACAACCTACCAAATTACTGGTCCCATAGCACACAATGAACTTTTACAGCAACAGACGAAGAGACATGCAGCCTGTACAGAACCTGTTGTTTTCATGCGGGCCGAAGTCACTGAACCAACAAGGTGATTTGCTGCAAGCTGATTTCCTCCTAAACCACGAAGGCATGCTCATTATACGAGTAGGAGCCAAGTTAGAGGCAGAAATGGCACTTTCCAGTGTTGAACAGCAAATTAGGCATTTAATGAAGCAGCCAAGATTATCTATCGTGTTTTCATTCAAAACCTCCTTTCAGGCAGCCTGCTTATCCGTTCTTCCCCTTTACAGAGCAGGAGTGCAAAGCTCTGTGGATCATTCACACCCAGCGCTGATTAATCCTGAAATCCCACAGCCTTTTATGGCAAATCTTTGATTCCTGCACTGTTTCAACCCTAATTTTATACTCAGTAACACTCACTTTGCTTTAAAACAACAAAACCCAACTGAACCACAAGTTTAAAAGGTCGAATGTTCCCGGCATATTGGTTGAAATGATTAGGGCCAAATCTGTAGTGAACATCTCATCTCTGAGTGATGCAGGTTTGAGGAAATATACTCAGGATGCACAGAAGTATTGACCAAGTATCAGTATTTGATGCGGGTAGAGAGGTATTTACTGATAACAGAGGTTTATGTGTTGCTCCTCATCAATGTTGTGCTTGATAAAGGTCAAAAAAATGATGTGATGACGCGCTGACAGACTTTCTAACAGGTGGATGAACATCTCCATCAGCCCAGACTGTCACAATTTGTGCATCCCTATAAGACGTTATTAAGAGCTAATTATGTATGAGCCCCGTGTTTAATCAGTTCTTCAGCATGTGATGGCCTTAGTGCTAAACTGGGGATTATCACTTAGTTATAAAATAACTGGATAACCTGACTTTTGACATAATCTCTACACAAAGATGTTTTTGTCATTCATTACAATACAAATTAGCATGCTCAGTTGCTCCCCAACATCAGCACGCAGCTCATTCCTTCTCCCTCGCCGCCCTGCTCCATAGCCACAAGGCCCTCGCAGCACTGCCTCTATTACCACCATGATAAAACATCTCCCTTCGCTGTAATAAGACCCAAGCAGCTCCCAGTTCAAAGTACCGACTTCACTTCACTTGGAGAGAAGGCAGCTCAATGACGGCTGCAGTCATGAGGCGTGCCGGGACACGAGGGAAGCATGTCGCAGTGGAAGTCTGGCCCCGGTCACAAGCTCACTGTGTTGTCATCTATGACTGAGCAAATGAGGGCCATTAATTCTGTGGAATTCAATCAACATCCCCAAGTGTCATGAAAGTGAAGCCCAGAGAAAACCACTGAGATGAAAACAGAGCCAGAGAACCAGCAGCAGACACTTACAGACTCCACGAGCATTTCATATTTGGAATCTGAGGATTTCTGACTTCACACTTTTTCAACGTGCACATTTCGCGCTGCTGCAGAGTGGCAGGCTCACTGACACCGACTCCACACCTTATGCTTGATTCACAGCTGGCCTTTACCTGTTGCAGTTTTGTGACGGTGTTACTAGGCAACCGCAATGAGCTGGTCCTCGGTGGTCAGTCAATAAACTGACTTCTGATGAACGCAATAGCTACAGTCAGATTATCTAGTTGATATGAAGCTCCTGGTTTATACAATAGGGCTGGGCAATATGCCCTCAAACAAAATCGTGATTAATGGAACATTTTACAGATTGGTGGTATTAGCTTTCGATTCACTTTTGACTCTATTCAATTCAATTTTATTTATACAACACCAAATCACAACATCAGTTGCCTCAAGGCGCTTTATATTGTAAGGTAGACCCTACAATCATACATACAGAGAAAGGTCCAACAATCATATGACCCCCTATGAGCAAGCACTTCGGCGACAGTGGGAAGAAAAAACTTCCTTTCAACAGGAAGAAACCTCCAGCAGAACCAGGCTCAGGGAGGGGCGGGGCCATCTGCCGTGACCAGTTGGGGTGAGAGAAGGAAGACATGATAAAGACATGCTGTGGGAATGAATGAAGTGCCCAATCCTACTTTAAAAGAATTTTTAAAAACTATTTACATCTTGAATTACACAAATTAGCTACTGGCAACTGCTCCCTCCTTTTTAACAGGAAGCAGCCCTTTTAAAAAAAAATTCTGTTTTCAAAGTGCTTCCCTACATTAATATGCCAGTCAAAAAAAAAAAAGTTTCAATAGGTTATGAAGGAGTAGTGAACTTCTTCGTTTTATCCTGTCAAAGCAAAATAATTCCCATTATGCAGAATGAAAATCAGATGTTCTGCTAATCTTCGGAAACGCAAGCCTCACTGATGTGAGACTTTAAATATATCCAATTTAGGATCCTCTTCAACCCCATTTTGTCTCACACTTTAAAGAAGCTGTTGTAAACGAGAACAGTCACTACAAAAGGCGTTTCTGTTTACACTTCATCTGGTTACCTGTGTATCTGACGTTGCTCCAGGACAATCGTTTAAACTGATCAGTTACCTCTTTGTGATGTCATGGCTTTGTAAGACAAGGGGGAAAAAAGACCACACATATGAGAGGTTTGCCTTCAGGGCTTTCAGTCAGCAAGATAAGCAAGATAAGCTTTTCAAAACATGGTTATCATTGCGAAAGGGACTAATTTGACACAAACCATAAGCTTTCCCCAAAACTCACCGAGTCGTTTAGAGGTCTCATAAATAACTACAGTATTTTCTTTGGTTTGTTTTCTTCCAGGCAGAATAGTGACAATAAGTCTCAAAATGTCACTATGAATTATTAACTACATTTTAAATATTTTATTATTTCAACCACTGGACATGTGAAAATGCCAGCATACTTTAAAAAAAATCATTTCACAATCATTATTGTTGTACTAAAAGCAGTAGAAAAGTAAAAAGAATTTTAAAAAAATCACTCCACCTTCACATGAACGACATAAATTAACATGATTACACAAATCTTATTTTTCTTAGAGAAAGCCCTGTTTCCTCTATGATTCTACTTGAACAGCTCGTGTAACTATTTAAATAGAAGCTATTCAGCACATCACATTATACTGCAGCAGTGCATGTAAAGTGGCTGAGCCTCTTGTTTATCAGAACCACCCCAGCAATGTAAGGAATTCTGCAGAGCTCACTGATTTCTAACCAGCTAATGCAATGCCTAGAGTTCATGGTTATTTTACAGAAGTAATTCTGATGTCAAGCTTAAGAATTAGGTCCAAATATGCTGTATACACAGACGCACTGTCAAACACACATTTTACATATGACAGACAGACCATTGATAAGCTTTGAGGAAACCAGAGACACTGTTCTAGAGCAGGAAATGAAAAAGAATCCATGTGCACTGTGAATATAAAGTCCTTATGATGATGAGGGTCTTACATAATTTATGGAGAGGAAGCTGTTGTCACAATGTAATGTCGGTCAGGGATCTCACTGCATCACTCATGCAGCTTTTATTTAGACAGATTTCAGAAACTGTGTGAAAACATCAGCCTTTATATGACTGACTGTAATTATATATAAAACTTTTTTATTAAGGCTAACCAAGTGGTTAGTCGTTTAACAAGTACTTCAGCAAGTCTAAGTGCCACAAATCTGTTGTTCTGCTCCGTTTTGTATCATTTATTACAGTTTGCAGTCTTTGGCTCATAGTAATGAGCTTTCTTTTTTTTTTTTTTTTTATTACAGCAGCTGATAATTAGATGCTACCCTGTCTAAACTAACATGGCAAAGGATGGCCTGGTGTGTTTCACTGGAAATTAAAGTTTCTGTCAATCACACACTGGCCTGTAGACAGAGCAGGCAACCACTGATGATGAAAGCAGCTCAACAGAAACCATTACAGGTTATTAATTAGAAGTCACCTAACTTGCACGTGCCACATAAGCACCTGCTTAACTTAATTTAGACTTTTTTTCCCCTCGTGGAGTATTTTAGCAAGTCACACACGAAAGCAAAAGCTACCTAGCCTAAGCCTACACGAGGGAAAGTGATACCATTTAGCTAAACAGAAGTCATGTTTCGGTTTGGTGGAGCTGCTGAGCAAGGTTACCCGCCCAACCTCTACCTGTGACCCGGCACGCAGGCGGACCTATAGTGGCAGGAAACTCCCCGGTTTTACCGTGGCCTCGGACGCCCCCCTCTTGCTCTCCCTAACCTCTGTAGCCCATATTTACGACGAGCTGAATACCCAAAGCGTGCTGCAGTGGTCACAGGCGGGCGAACTGGGTGTTTTTCGGTTTACTGGTTGCTTTTCGAGGCTTGAGGTGTCATTATGTATCCGTCCGCGACAACTCTGCCGCCGCAGGTTACAGTTAACAGCTGAGCTGCGGTGCACCAGCCGGGGTTATGCGGATCCAGCCATCCGTATGAAACATAGTTCACTTTTCTCTCTCTCTCAGTAGCTCTGGGAGTTTGTGTTTGAGAGAGCGACAGTAATAAATATGTATATCTACTCGATCCGAGACGATTAGAAACTCCAAACTGCGGCCAAATATGAACAAATACGGGTAACTTTCCGAGTGTGGATTTGTGCGTGGGTCTGACCGCAGTTTAAGGGTATTGAAATTAAGTTAAAAATATTTCCTTTCATACAGGTAGGAAAAAAGCAAGGGCGTGTTCCCAAGTCTTTCTCTAAAAACACACATTCAGCGGATAACTGCCTTTGTTGTCTGTATGGAAAAACAGGTAGGCACGCTAACACACATTTTTGTAGGCGACTGGAATCAAGACAGGACGTTATAGGCTATAAGACTGAGCTTCACACACTGCTGAGCCCGCACACTAACATCTGCAGAACACACATGGCCGACACAATCTCAGGTGTAATTAAATCATAACTCACCCTTTATCGCTGGGGATATCATTCCCGTGGTTGATAATTTATCCAGAGGTTATAAAATAGTTTGCCACACAGCACACGGTAAGCTACAGTAGGAAGCAGCCCTTGGTAACCGTAGGAATCACCCTGGCAGTCAGGAATTTCACAGGGGGCAGTGCTTCTCGGCGTGAGGGGGTGCAGTGCGGATACATGGCGCTAGGGGGGTGTCTTTGCCCCCAGTTTGCCACTGCAAAGATCACAGAAACACCGAATTAAAGTGAACCTGCTGCATAAGCCGTTTAATAATATATAAGATATGAAGGACCAGAAGAGTCGAAATAAAGCATTCGATAACGAACTGTGCAATAAAAAATGCCTTAGTAAATTCCTGGATAAGTAATGAAATGTTTCACCCACTGAAAACTGCGGTGTCCAGAGGGACTTAATGTTTGTAGAAAAAAAAAGTGTTGTTAGCTGTTGAAATGGTCAGTAAAGCTGATGAAAACAGAAGGTTCTTGGAATATATGTGAAAATGACAACTTTCACACATGTTAGTTACATAACTGATGACAGATCATCCTCCTGAAATTCTTGTTTCCATTTTCTATTATTCTGTTTGGGATTAATTGGAAGTATAAAAACTAAGCATCACTTTACAGTGAATAATGAATCATTTTTAAAATGTGTAGTCATATTGGATTTTACAGCACAATGGATTAAAATCACCATTGTTTAACAAAGTGTAAAACACTTTATTGAGCATAAAGTGTAGAAAAGACTAAATGTAATGGGAACACATTATGCCAAAAACTTAAAAATGATCATTTACTCGTAGTCTTTGTTGCAGACTTTGTGTTGCCTTTTCCCATTTCTTGCTTTGGTCAACCACTGCTGTAGAAAGGAACCGATTTCTGGCTGATCTTGATGAGTGGTTCTTGCTGTTTTTCTCTTTCTCTGGAGTTGTTTCACAGAGTTGCTAAACACTGAGGTTTTTCTCCTTGTCAGGATTATAGTGCTGTGTGATACTGTGAATTTCAATATCCATCCAGTACCAAGTAAATACAGAGCAAGTATTGCCAATACTAATAATGATACTTTTACTTTAAAAAATACTTAATGATAAATAGCTAATACAACAAGACACACCTTTTCAGCTGTTCATTAATAATTGGAGATAGTTCTGCCCACTTCTACAGGATTAAGCCATCACAGGATTAAGCTTGTAGGTAAGCCAAAGTGGTATAAAAGATCTAAGGAAATACTCAAATACATCCTTCCAGAGCTGCTGATGAATTCTAAAAAAGAAACCGTTTCTCACAGAGACTTACAGTCCTGGTTGTTGCCAGACACAAAAACAAAAGAGAGACTTATAGCAAAATGGACCCTTAAAGAATATCTCATTCTTCAAAAAAACATATACTTTTCCACAAACAGTTGGACACAGAATGCAGTACTTTGAAAAGTGATTTGAGTGGCACAATGGTGCAGTGGTTAGCTCTGTCAGCTCACAGCATGTGGGTCCTATATTCAAATTCACCAGCCCTGCGGGATCTCTATGGATTCTCTCCAGGTACTCCAGCTTCTCCCCACAGTGCAAACACATGCATGTTAGGTTAACTGCTCATTCTATATTAGCCATAGATGCAAAGGTGGAAATAGCTGTCCATCTCAGTGGGTTAAACATGTGACAGACTGGAATCTTGTCCAGCCACCTCTTGTGCTATGACATCTGGGAGAGTCTCCAGCTATCTTGGAATCCTGCATCGGATAAAAAGAAGAAAATGGATGTCAAGTTGAAAATTGTACAAAGTTTAGACTGAGAAAATGTATTCAGATCTTTTCACCTTTTTTATGATAGAAACAGTTATAATGTGAGAGGAAAATAGAAGAGAGCAGGTGGAAGGCAACAAACGGTCCAGAGCAGATTCAGTCACCAGTCGCTGCATGAACCTTGTGGCGTATGCGTCGTCTCCTTAACCTGGTGAGATAAACAAAACCCTGGTAAGGCAGTCTAAGATGATCTGAGCTTTGTCACATGGAGCATTTTACTGCTGGTAGCACCCATCAGAAGATAGGTACAGTGTGATCATAAAGCGATCAGCAACAATACCCAGGAAGTCTCTGGCATTTAAACAACACTCAGTAATAAGGGGCCCAAAGTGTGCCAAAAAACTATGCCCCAAACTGTTACATCACCAGCTTCAGTCTGGACCGTTGATATTAGGCAGGTTGCATCTATGCTTTCATGTTCAGCTTTCAGATTTTGACCCTACCGTCCAGATGTTGCAGTAAAAATCGAGATTCATCAGACCAGGCAACATTTCTAAAAATTGTTTACTGTTCCATTTAGAAGAGACTTTTCAAATATTAGCTGACAGGAGGGGCAGCAGCACGGTCTTTTGCTGCTGTAACCCATCTGCTTTGGTTTGACACCTTGTGTGTTCATAGATGCTCTTTTTCACTTTCTTGCTTGGTTGTAAGAAGTGCTTATTTGAGCTACTTTTGTCTTCTTTATCAGCATGAAGTAATCTGGCCATTGTCGCATCTCCTGCATCAGTAAGGTATTCTCATCCACTCACGGGAGACTTTCTTTTTTTCAGACCAGTCTCTTTAAACCCTAGAGATGATTGTGTGGGAAATCCCAAGAGATTAGTACATTCTGAAATACTCAGATTAGCTTATCTGAAGCCTGTAAACATGGCAGACTCAAAGTGACTTAAATCACCTTTCTTCTCCAATCCATTGCTCGGTTATACCTTTAGCAGGCTGTCTTGACATGTCTACACACCTAAATGCATTGAGCTGCTATGTGATTTGTTGATTAGCTGTTTGGCTTTTAAAAATAGTTGAAAAGTTGTACTTTAACTGTGAGTGTAGGATTTTAGCTCTTCAGTAGTCCTTGCCTTGGTCTTTGTATGCAGAGATTTCTCTCATTTAAAACAAAACATCTTAAAAATAATAGCGCTGCTTATTGAATACACAAATACTGTGCAAATAACATGAGAAACTAATTTAGAACATTTGTAAGGAAAATAATTTTAAATGACTTAACTATTTGTACAGTTAGTCCATCCATCCATCCACAGTGGTAGTAATAGAGAGAGAACCTCTACACTGTGACAGTTTCCTGTGAGCAAGTGTTTAGTGACAGTGGGGAGCAAGAACTTACTTTAAACAGGAAGAGACCTGGCAGTTTTTCATAGTGCTGAACTTCTTATCTCTGTTTCTTCATATGCAACAATATTACAAATGAATCGCTTATTTGCGCAATTTGTTTTTTGTTGTTTTTTTGTTGTTGTTTTTTACCGGGTACATTTGTTTTTGAATTCATTTTTAATATTTTACTGTATATCTCAACTTTTGTAAGACATGTTAAGCATAGGGCTATATTGGAAAACGCAAATACAATAATTTCAATTTGTTGTTGTTTTGTTTGTTTTGGGGGTTTTCTGTGCTTTTGTAGATTGAATATAATATCCTTCTTTAATCTGGATTTTTAAGTGAAAATTGCAGGCATTTATATCAAAATAGCACAACATTAAGAAAGATTTAAAATTAGATATTTTAATGTAAAACTGCATGAACTAAATGGGCAGAATATGAAAATCTAGCACAGTTCTAAAAAGATATTTTTCCTGTGATTTATTGATATATTAAATGTATTTGTTTATTTACAAAAGCACCAATGTCTTTTCTCCCCTCCCACTTACACAGAGAGGCAATGTTTTTGTCACAGCTCATGATGCTGAAAAAGGTAAACAGTCGTCAATGATGTCAGTCACTCACTCAGAGCAAAAAAACAAAGCAGTGGAGCGATAGCAATCTGGCTTGGACACAGTTAGTGAAACAAACACAATGAAGTCAGTGAGGCCTTGGGTAAGCCTCTGAAAAGAGAATGTAAACAAGCACTCCAGATAACTACTCTTCTTTTGATAAAGGCAGACACGAATGTTATGATGCTATAGTCAGTGTCGCCTGAGCATTTGGCTGTTCAGTTTTAGAGATAATCACACTTCTGTGGATTAACAGTTCAGCAGTGGTGGAAGAAGTATTTAGATGATTAACCTTACTAAAAGTACCAATATAAAGTATTAAAGAAAAATAAGTTATTGTGCATTAAGATATTTC
This sequence comes from Aulonocara stuartgranti, assembly GCF_965226115.1. Lineage (NCBI taxonomy): Eukaryota > Metazoa > Chordata > Actinopteri > Cichliformes > Cichlidae > Aulonocara > Aulonocara stuartgranti. The sequence continues at coordinate 33,051,901 of NC_138958.1, forward strand.
CTGTTAGCTGGTTTTTCTAAGACAAACAATACATCCACTCATCCATGGTGAGAGACCAGATAATGGGTTTCAGAAAAACCCCTGTGATGAAGAAACAATCGAGGGACACGGGTGATGGACCGAGGCTGGAAATTGCATTAAAGCAATACATGGGTCGGTCTGTGGGCCCGCCACTCGCAGGACGGACTGTAGTGGTTCAGTGCCTTCACGTTGGGAGTTTTCAGTGGTGGACAAGAGGACTGCTTCTCTGCACCTTCATATCATTTGCACTTACTGCTCAGTGTACCCAGTCTCCTTGGAATCCATGGATGTGGTGCTTGAAGGTACCCAAGCTGGGCTCCATTGTCCTCTCCGGGGGACTTTTTATGTGGACATCTGTGTTAACCACTGTTTACCCATAACACACACCATATGTGAGAATAGGGGGGTCCACAAGTGCACCTGGCACCAGGCTGCCCTAGGTCGCAGGTCGATCATTGATTTTTTAATTGTATCATCAGACCTACCGCTATATAGTACATGTGTATGTTTCATTAGATCTGTGGCTGCATGTTTGAACAAGAAGGGAGTAGAGCTGTCAACTGATCATCACCTGATAGTGAGCTGAATCTGGTGGTGGGGGAGGATGCTGGATGGACCTGATGTAGTCTAGGGTAATGACGGTGCATTAGCAGCATCTGACAGAGGTCCCAGTCTGTGAGATCTTCAAATCCAACTTCAACACTTCAACAGCATTACAAAGGAGGCTGTAGACACTGAGTCCGTGTAGACCATGTTGCACAGCCCTATTGTCGAAGCTGCAATATAGAGTTGTGGCCCCAAGGTGGTTGGTGTTTGTTATGGTGGTAATTTACCGACCAGATGTCAGAGGTGAAGGCAGCTGAAAAAAAGAGTCTTATCAAGCTTGGCTGGCTTGTGGGATTTTGGAGACAGCTGACAAATACGAAGATGCCGAGTAAAGCAATGTGGTCCTAGCAGTAGCTAAAGCAGAACCTCAGGTGTTGATTACTCGGTTAGGCCATGGAGCAAGATTTTCGGTCAGCCTTGAGGCAATTCTGGCAAACCATCAGGAGACTCAGGAAGGAAGGAGACCTGGCTTCCTGCTATGCTATATGCAATGGGGATAGAATGCTGATGACCTCAACTGAGGATATAGCCAGGTGGTGCAAAGAATAGTTTGACAATCCCTATTGACACACCTGGAAGCAGAGTGTGGGGGAGAGGGGGAGGAGGAGAGAAAGGTGAGTCCTCTAAGACTCTGGATATTGTAGGGCTGTCTTGGTTGACACACCTCTGCAGCATCTTGTGGAAGTCAGGGACAGAGCCTTGGGATGACCGGAGTGATGGTCCCCCTTTTTAAGAAGGAGGACTGGAGGGTGTGCTGATTCACACTCCTCGGCCACTGTGTGAAGGGTATGCCAGGGTGCTGGAGAGGATTGGATTTGTTAGTCAAACCACTGATTTAAGAAGAGCAATGCAGTTTCTGTCCTGGTACACCTTGTGTGAAGGTGTGTGGGAGGTAGCCCAACCAGCCAAATTGTGTATTCTGGACTTGAAGAAAGCATTCTTGGAGAATCCTGTGGGGGTTCTTTGGGAATGCAGGGTGAGTGGCCAATTGCTATGGGTCATTCGGTTCATGTATAGCCTTAGTGAGAGCTTGGTTCGCATTGCTGGTAGTATAAGGATGTCAACGCAATGGTATACCTGCTGGTCTGTGTCTTTTTGTCAGCCTCAGGGACCATGGTATAGTTTTTGTGCAGTCATTTCCCTCATTGCTGGGTTTCAAAAATGTTGGTTTTGACTTTCAAGAAAGAGATGTTCTTGTGACTCATCAAGTGATGCCACTGACTAGCCAATCATTCAGTCTGTTGACATCATATTTTCAGATTGCCCTGGATCGCTCGGAACCCTGGCCGAGTAGGCGCTAAAAACATACCTGATACAAGGAACCACCACCTAATGGAAAATCCTACGAACTCAGCTGTGCTGAGCCAACTTGACTAGGTAGTAGTGGAAAAGGGCTGAAAGTGTGATACAGTGGTCCTCACTGTAAAGGGTGGATTGCTCACTCCGGGTCAAGCACAAGTTGCTGAAATAAGTGTAAGAGTTTAAGTGTCTTTGGGTCTTGTTCATGGGAAAGTGAAGTGGGAGACTGAAAGACAGACTGGGTGGCGTCTGCAGTGATGGGTCTGTACTGATCTATTATAGTGAAGAGAGAGCTGAGTGTCAAAGCAAAGCGTTTGATTTACTGGTCAATCTACATTCCCATCCTCACCTATGGCCACAAACTCGTTGTAGAGACCATAAGAACAAGACTGCTGAAACAATCAGTGGAAATTTGCTTCCTCTGAAGATTGGCTGGACTCTCCCTAAGAGATAAAGTAAGGAGCTTGATGAGGAGAGACCCAAAGTAGAACACCTCTACTTAGACTTTCCCCTGCAGCTTCTATATATAGCAGTCTAACCTTGATAAACAAATTAAATAAAGGCTACAGAACATCAGTGATAAATATATATCCCCACCAATTGATTTCACATTTCTCTGTTGTTGTTGTCTTCTCCATCTATTGTGTCATAAGACAAAGAGGGCTCGAGCCAGTTCATTCAGTCTCCAAACACACAGTGCTCAATCCACAAGGCAACAGATGCCTCCAGCAGTTGCACAGCTGTATATGAATCAATATTTTGTCCTGCTTTGAAATGCAATGCACACACACACACACACACACACACACACACACGCAGCACTCTTTTAGATATATCTCATCCCCTCCAGAACACAATGGAGGTCATGACTGGGACACGACCCCGGAGCTTCCCTCTTTTCTCCCCCCTTTGGAGAACCAAATAATCACCAGTCTTGTGTCAAGCCTGGGGGGAGGGAAGACATGGGTGAATGTTAGATTCTCCGTCACTTTATATGAAAGCTAAAAGAAAACACGTGTGATTTTAAAAAATCAGCAGTGAAAATGTTTTCACAGTTTTCACAACTTTTCACAATTTAGCTGCTTTATTTTTGAATAATCCAGTTCACGTGCAGCAGCAGTTTCCAGGCATCGTAGTTTAAGATTAGTGCGCCACCAAGTGGTAATCTGCCACAATTACACTCCCCAAATGACTGACCAGTGTATATCAAGCAGCTGGCAGACGTATATATAATAATTTCTATTATTGCAGTAACGAACGCCATAAAATTGAAGAAACGTGCTCATTATTTTTGCGATAACGTGTTATTTTGTCTGTAATTCGCCATTATTTTACTCCTCGGTTAAAAGTGAAAAGTTGTGATTTTAACTTAGAATTAATAAAGCGCAACGTTTCAATGTAATTACAGGACACTCAAGTTAACACACGGCCCCTCCGCCCCCACATGGGTGATAGTGAAAGCACGAGGAGCCCTCATTGGCACGCGCGTCGTGTGACGGCAGGCAGCAGGAGCAGCGGCAGCAGCGCGTGCTGTCACTTTTCACGTTTATTCAAAGCGGGAAGCGCGCGCAGATGGCCCCTTTTGAGAAAACGAGGCGCCCACCTCCCCACCCATCCCACCCCCCGAGATCAATTCAATTTGGTGTTGGGAAGATGGATGGATCCCTCCCCAAAGACACGGAGTTTATGAGTTTAGAGGGGCTTTTTTTGGTAAATAGGGGAGAAAAATGAAAGCGCGTAAAAATGAAGACGAAGTGGGAAGAGATGCCGTTTATGAGACCACACGCATGCATGCAGAGAAAGAGAGAAAGAGATGAATGCCAGAGTTTCCAGAGAAACACCGCTTCGCAGTCAGCCAGATGAGATTCCATGTTCGGGGCCTGTTTCATTCAGTGTATGTGACAAATTAACTTTAAGTTCAAGGCTTCCTCTCAGATATATATATCATAAAAATATTTTTGGCGCATTCACAATTCAGACTTTATTTGTGTATCATCTCTCATGAAGGTTGGTGTATTTCTGATCTGCTTCACAGACTGGGAAACAGATAATCAGACAGAACATGACGTAATTAACATAATAATAACAACAAACAGCCTTAAAATAATTTTTTAAAAAAGATTAAAGATTAAGATTAAACAAGATTAAACGATTCAGTTATATTAAGAATAGCTTGTAAGTACAATATAAGATGCCTGTAAAAGAATTCAAAAACAAAGTTCAAATATTAGAAATATTTAAAAAGTACTAAAAAGTAAAACATAAATACAATAAAATGACCAGTCAGATATCAATAAGTTATAATCAGCAAATAAGAAGGTGTGATGCTGAAACATTAAAAGATTTAAGGCCAAATAATTAAACAGAATAAAACTACAGGTCAGATGAGCAGATATAAATCAAATAAAATGAAGTTATTTCAATAAAGATCAACTGAATCAAAAGCCAGACATAAGAGTACAGTTTTAAGACTTACAGACTTACATTTCCAGCTGCTTTCAGGTCCACTGACTGTAGCTGTTCAGGTCATAAAGGGTGAAAATCTTTTTGTCCTGCACTTTGGAACTGCTCTATACTGGAGGTAGGTCATGAACTTCTTTAAAAATAAGCTTTCCAAACAAGCAATACTTTTTAGGTAGGCTATATACACTTACAATACATGCTAGATGTAAACGCATGCATTAGTTTCTTTGAGGCACTCAGACAGACAAAAGGATGAACATAGCACTATTTTTAAGTTGATGAAGGGTAGATTTACTGGAAAGTCCACATGAGCCCTTAAATGAAGTCACTTTGTTATTTTAGAGGTTGTCAAGAATTCTCTACGATAAAGATAAACAAATAACAATTTAAATGTGTTGCTTTCAGCCCAATTCTTAAAATGATTATATGATCAGCTGTATCAGATTCTAAAATAAGATCAAGTACTGATTGTTAACATCAAAAACAAATGAGCAATGTTATATATATTCATATTATCTATGGTTTAATATTTTTTATATAGTAATGGTTTAATAAACTTTAATACTAATAACATACAATTTTATATATGTAGTGAGAATCAAACAAGACAAAATCATTAAATCTGATATAAAATGACACAAATAAAGTTAATTAAGACAAAATCCAAAAAGACAAAAAGCTGGATTACCAACAGACAAAATGAGCAGCTACAGGGCACTAAAAACCTAAAACCTAAAAGTTAGGTTGCAGGAATAAAGTTCTTTTTTTTTTTTTAAACAAGTGTAAGTTTAATATCCATCACAGCAATATCAACTGAAATGATGTTGTCCAAAAGGCCCTACCTTTCTAAATGTACCTAATTCATAGAGATTCGTTGCCAGTTTTTGCCTCCCAGCACGTTGAGCGGCCTTGCAAATAATTCAAGGAGAAGAGCAACACTGAATGCCAAAATTGCCCTTGAACATCAGTTAAAAAAAAAAATCAAACACAAATGAAAAAACATGACCAGGTTCTATGTCTCACGTGAATATTTAATATATTTCTGTGTGTTTCATAATGCCAAATCTAATATCTTTTGTGTTTTTGCGTTGCAAAATGAACAGTTGTGTCTATAACTTCTGTTCCCTGAAGGAGAGCCATGAAGTACAACAGCGAACAAAACCTTTTTTTAGATTAATTTTATTTTCACTGTGGAGTCTGGGATCATATTTTTATACACCGAACAGTGGTGTGGCAGAGTAACTAGAAATTAGTAACTAATATTAGCTACCCAGTTCTGCAACAACCTGACGGCTTGAGTTCAAAACAGGGCCACAAGGAGCAAAAATGTATTTCACACTAAAATATAATAACAGGATTAAAGTAGAGATCATTCTTCCTTAATGTCTTTAGGATTTGCTAATTAGAAATCTACATCTTGGCTCTGTCCCTGTGCCCTCTGAGACTTAAAAAAGGGACAGCAGGATGTTGAATAAACTCCCCTCCTCACTCACAGTGACTCACATCCAATGAGGCGTCCGCAACAAAGGTCCAACAATTGGATTTAAACGATCTTAACCAAATAGAAACCCAATGAATATCACCATTTTAACTCGCCAGACTGGGCCGTATGCCGGGGCCTAATGCATGCACGCACACCTTATGACAGACCCTGTGGTACAGATGGTCCGAGCGTGAGCCTGAATGAGAGGGGGAACATCCACGGTTGCTGACGCATTGTGGGGGGACGTCTTCTTCAATACAGCACTTAATGAGAACAGACTGACTCTTTCTCCCTCCCCTTTGCCTTCTTCCATCCATTCTATTCCTTCCCTCCTCCTCCTCCTCCTCTCCGATTCTCCACTTCTCCTCTCCTTTGCCCATTTCCATCTGTTTGGAGACAAAGGACCACGAGCCAGCTCGAGCCCCGGGACCCTGCTGGTGAAGTAGGCAGGGATAATACGGTCCATCCCGGGGGCTGCATTTCAACACATGGACCAGGCTTTGTACTTCTGCAGCACGAGCACCCTTCATACTGCACACACACATACACACACAGGCAGGGATGTGCACACTCCACGCACTCTCCCAAAAGCACACTGCAATGATAGAGGCAAGCAAGAAGGAAAGGTGGGGAAGGGGCGGGTGTGGGTGGGGAAGGAGTTGCAGTGGGGAGTTCTCGCCTTGAACATGAACACTTCCATAATACCCGGTGACGTGGAGAATAAAAGCGAGGGAGAAAAAATGAGGCAGCACAAAAAGCCCCAAATGTTGTTCCTTGTACTGTGAACATATGGCTGTTTGTTGTCATACTCTTTCTCCCTGTCCAATTTACACAGAGCTAGTGAGCTCTCAGAATTAAATGTGTGTGTGTGTGCTTCTCCTGGATTTGAGTAGCTCTATACCTGAATGATGATGAGGAGAAGGATGTCCAAATGCTGCTAATGGCCCCTGTATAATCCCCTGCCGTCTGCACACACCTCCTGACATATGGTCACTCCTCGGCCTCCGCTGTTACATAAGCCACACGGTGCAAAGAGAGTGGGGGGATGTGGTGAAACGTGGCACTTTCTCTCACTCTCTCTCTCTCTCTCTCTCTCTCTCTCTCTCACACACACACACACACACACACACACACACACACACACACACACACACACACACACACACACACACACACACACACAAGCACCGGCCACACTGTCAGCCAGGCTGTTCAGTGCCCTCAGCAGTTTGGGCTTCGCCTGTCACTTTTCTCTCCCCTGCCCCTTCTGGGGGTTTGTAAAGAATAAATTGAAGAGGACTGATGCTATGGAAGCTTTTGGGATGAAGAGCACAAATGGCCTTGTAGTGCTTCGTGGCAATGTACAGATGGACTCCTCCATTCAATAAGCTTGAGCAGAAGTCTGTCTCCACGCCATGCCAGAATCACAGAGCTTGTTTTGTGTTTCTGAAGAGGACAATCTGTTGATGCAACATATTGGTGTTCTTTTCTTTCTTTCTTTCCTTTTTTTTTAAAATGAAAGCGTTGATAGACTCTGAAATACTGGGCCAGTCAGATTTGGATAATGTAAAACAAATAATCTCGTGGAAATCAAAATGAAATGTCGACAGTAATAAGAGCTGAGTGTAGCAGACCGCGTCCTTTCAACATGTGACAGGTGTGGTGTTCTTGTCCTCAGTGACGTGTTTTAACAGTTGTTGTGACTTCAGGTAAAATGGGAAGCAAGTTTAGGCATGAACTCATTAAAAATGTTTAGCAAGAGCCTTAGCAAAAAAGTTTACACACATATCCCAGGGTGTACAGGGAGCAGAGAGCGGGAACGAGTCAACAGGGACGTGGAGTAAAGAATCAGATTTTCTGGTGTTTTTGGTCAGAGGCTGAGCTGAGCACAAGTTTAGGCTATATGTTAACACACTCCCACACACACAGCAACAGTGCCTGTTGCTATCAAACTTGGTACAATGGTAAATAAACCCGCCAAGTGGATCGTATGTACACTTAGTGCATAAAAGGTGCAGCGTCTTTGTTTATGCTAGCCTAACATTAGATTTAGATCAAATTAAAGTTGCTTGAAAAATAAGAAACGGTTCCTTCTAGAGATATTAACTCATTGTTGCCTTTAGCTACTTACAGTTTTTCTCAGTCGCTTTGGTGCGTTTCTCAGATCAGAATTGAAATTCTCATAACTATTAGTTCAACCTCCACAACACTCAGTCATTTGTGCACATCATAGTAGCAATTTCTCCTCTCTCTGAACAAACTGCAAATGATTTTGGACATGAATCAGTTGCTTCCATACATTTCCCTGCTGCTTTCTGACATTTCCATTTGCTTATGTCATGTCAGTCAAAAGTAATCATACCTATGGATGCTGAACAGTCATTCCCAATAAAACTAATAGTCATACATCCATTGCTTAAGTCATCACACACAAAATTGTTGAACTAGTTATCACATGCCAAATATTGGCCATCTGTCAAGCAAATCCTATACCTTTCTGTATCATTTTTCCTGGAAATGTCTCCGAAATTGAACAATTGATCTCAGGTGAATTACAGCTGTCACTCATGAGGAGGCTCTACCAAATTGGTGATTTTATGTTTACATGTATTCTACAGTGAACAAGTGACTGTAGCATATTTTTCTTTTGCACAATTCTGTAGGATTACAAACACTTCTACACAATGGAAATGTGAAACGTACGTATTCAGTGTCTCAGTTACTCCCAAGACTCCCATAACATCTACAGTGACTTTACTGCACATTTCAGATGGCTGTACAGGTAGGCCATAGTGCTGTCGTCAGCATTTTCAGGTGTCACCAATTGTTTTTGCAATGGGAAACACTGAAATTATAAACTGTCATAGTGGAAACATGACAATGCCATTTGACTATCTTGTTCATAAAGATGGTGTCAAGACTTTTCATTTTGATGGCACTGACAGTTTCATTGACATGGATACTTGCTTTTGAGGTATGGATAATCAATTCTGTGCATGTGACGTGCTTTAGCAGGCTATCCACTAGGTTTTGCAGTTTGCACTAATTGTTTTGGGAAATGCACTAACTGCTGTGCAAATGTTAATGGTGTTCTGAGAAACGCACCAAAGCGACTGAGAAAAACTGTAAAAGACTTAAACCTGCTATCCAAGGTTAAAGTCTTTTGCTTATCCCACTGTCTCATCACATCTTCCTTCAGTTCCAGCTTACAGCCATACCACTGTGAGCCCTCCTGAACTCAATGTGATTGTTGTATCTCAGATTAACTGTAAATTCATACAAGCAGTTATTTTCTATGGTTAAGTACTTTCTATCTAACACTCACACACATTCATACTCCCGATGGATGACCTGTTCGACCAGGTAGAGTAGGTCATCCACTGATTGGGAGGTTGGTGGTCAACTCCTGGCTGCTCCAGTCTGCATGCCAAAGTATCCTTGGGTAAGATACTGAACCCCAAGTTGCTCCAATGTGTTTGTCAGATTATGAAACGTGTGAATAGGTGCTTGTATGTACATTTGTGTGAATGGGTGAATGTGTCATTTTGTATAGAGCGCTTCAGTAAAGTAGAATAGCGCTGTAAAAAGAAACAGGCCATGTATCATTCCTGTGTGTTTCTTCTTAGACCAACTTGATAGCATTACTTACATAATGGCGAAAGCTTATTATGGAGTTCTGTTTATTGATACCCAGAATGTGTTGTCAGCCTTAAGGTGTGGGTTGTGAAGAAAGATCCTTCTACTACAGAATCCAGAAAGTACTGAGATTGAACCTAAACCTTTAGTTAGAGGCCTGACAGCCAGACAAAATGCCAAATGACAAAAGTCCATGCTGGTGGCTTTTTCAAACTCTCAAGATTTCATGTAAATGTTGAGACAAACTGAGAGTGGATAGTATTTGACCGCAAACAGAAAAGCTACCTGAGTAATGTCTGTTGTCTGTGTCATGTAGCTGGATGGGAAATCTGCAGCAACTTCATGATGCTATCACGTGAATTTGGATCAAATCTCTGAGGAATCTTACTAGCACAAAGAATTAAGACAGTTCTGAAGTCAAGGGTCCAATCCAGTACTAGAAAGGTCTACCAAACAAAGTGACCAGAAGTGTAGAAGTACAAAGCAAAGGCAGCAGTGGAGGGTTTTATTAATTTTACTGACTTTATATTCTCAGAGGCAGGGCCTAAACAGAAGGACCAAAAAATGCACAAACATGAACAAGAGTGACCTGTGTTGTTCCATGTATTTTTGCCACTTTTGCTTCTAGTGAGATTTAGACATGAGTATGCAAAGCTCTGCGCAGCCCCCAAGGACTCCTTACCCACAGTTTAAGCTGAAATCATCAACTACTTTTGTCTTTTTCAGAATATGAGACATGAATGAGTTTTTCTTTTATATTTCAGAAGGTATATACTGTATGCTGAATTTAATGACTGACGTGTCAGTCTGATTAGTGAGTTAGCAATGTCGGCCAGCAAACTTTCCCAGTCTGCAGTTGAAGTTAAAGCAAGAATGTCTGGAAGATGACTGACTGAGAAATACCAAATAGAAAAACAAGACCCAGGAGACCCTTGAGCTGAAAAGGAAACAAAATGTCCTGCTACCTTCAGTGTCTACAAAAAAAAAACTTTAAAGGAGAAATGTGACTGCACCTGCCACCGTAGGTAGGTAGGTAGATAGATAGATAGATAGATAGATAGATAGATAGATAGATAGATAGATAGATAGATAGATAGATAGATAGATAGATAGATAGATAGATAGATAGATAGATAGATAGATAGATAGATTTTTATTTATTCTGTTGCTGATTTGGAATTCTGGCATATCCAGGGTTAAAGGTTCAATTCCCTCTGGGGCTGTGCATGCTTAAAAAAGGTTCTCTCATGATAATCTAATGTGGCTTAGATAAAAGCATTTGCACATCTCTGTTTCTGTAACTCGACTCAGCTACAAGCCTTTTATAGCACAATCGATGGGGATAGGCGTCTATATTTATATCGCAAATGAATATAAATATTTGGATCTCTTTTTTGCTCATACCATTTGGCAATATTACATCTCAGCACTTGCTCTCTCACTCATAAATTTCCATCTCTCCCATCCCTCCTCTCTCGCCGGGTTTCCCACGGGAGGTGCCAGACGGCCAGTAATTTGGTTGTCTTGGCTCGTCTGGAGTAACACCTGCCCCCTCTCTGGGGAGGGAGAGAGCCTTTCAGCCAGGAGCACACATGTAGGCTACCACTGCCTTTAGCTGCTGACCATTGGGTCTGTGTGTGTGTGTGTGTGTGTGTGTGTGTGTGTGAGAGAGAGAGAGAGAGAGAGAGAGAGAGAGAGAGAGAGCAAGTGTGTGCGTGTGCAGCTGACTGAGTTTCCTTCTATGAATGTGCGCTTATTTTATCATGCACATGTGCAAACACACACAGCCATGTGCATGTGTGTACAGTAGGCTGAGTTTTCATCTGTATGCTAAACTGGATTTGCACTTGTTTCACCTTTCATTTTGTGTGTGTGTTTGTACATTATGCACATTTTTATGTGAGTAGGCTAGTGTGTGTGTGTGTGTGTGTGTGTGTGTGTGTGCTCTCAGACGCCCAGAAAGCATCTGAGAGCTTGCACTACATGCATGCTGAATGATTTGCATGTACACTTATGTCACTCCGATCGTGCGTGTACGCGCGTGCGCGTTACGTGAGCCTGACGTCATCAGGCCAGTAGGCTTTTCTTCATTAGGATAAGCTGAATATTCTAACGGTGGCTATGTCCTAGTTCTCTGTTACATTCCAAAACCTCAAAACTTTTTTTTTTTGAGTAAAATAAAATACAAAACGTGCTTTTTCTTTTCAAGTATTACCTTTTTAATTAAAAATAACACCGAAAAATATGAAAAGTTTGTCCATTAGAAACCAGCTGTCACACAATACCTCTACTACAAAAGATCTGCATAAAGCAACAAGTAGCCTACACAACCCTGAAGAGACAAAAAATCTTTGGATAGAGGATATGTTTTTTTCCCTTTCACTATAAAATTACTTATTGACTTTTCCTAATACAAAGCAGAGACAAATAAATAACCCAATTAATCAGAAAATAAAATAATAGTCAAATCAGCGCACTGAAGATAATATTTTTTTCAAAATAATAATTTTTTGGTTATAGCAAATAAATAAATAAATAAGACAAAGAGGTTGAGCTCTGAATCGTATCCCCTTGGTGGTTTGAATTATTTGACAATCAGTGTCGATGAAGCAAATGTTTTTTTTACTTAGTTTTTTTTCTTTAGCAGCCCAATTCTAATTCACAGAGAAACCTCTCAAAAATGGGAAACAAATTCATGGGGCCACTAGACCCCATCTTGAAGTGCTTATCGTTGCCATCGATAGACAGCGGACATGAAAAATAATAACAAACAAAAAACAACAACAACAACAACAACAACAGAAAAAAGCATCGAACATACATCAAACGAATAAATTATACAATGGATTAACAGAAAGTGCCATTTTTGAAGAACACCACCACTTTCCAAGTTCAAATTCACAGCCTAAAATATAGAAGCAACAAACCATTATACATTTATACAAAAAAGACGGCAGCTTATGATATTAACATAAATAAATTAGCCTTAAATATTAACACAATTAAATAAATAATTCCATACACTTTAGGAGAAACAAAAAAGCATGATTAAGGTCACAATTTTATATGTCATAAGTGGCACTTACGCATTGAAATGTTTTTTTTTTCTTCCTTTATGGAAAATCTAAGCTAGATCTAAAGCAGCTATGTTTACGTCCTTTCGTTCCGATCGGGGGGGGAAAGACCCCGTGTTTATTTTGTTCAACCTCAAAGTGACACAGTGAGGGGAGCATTCAGAAATCTATTCATGATATTAGATGAGATTAGGCTAATATCATTTTTAGATGTAGATTAAATGTGAAGCAAATTAAAATAACCAGAATCTTCTTGAATTTTTTGCAGCCCACGCGAATTATTATTATTTTTTCTGTCCTCCACTGCATCACTGCAAAGGAAGCATGAATGCCTGCGGGGGCTCTTCCAGACCCCCCCCCCCCCCCCCCCCCTCCCCTTTTGCTGAATATCGGAAAAAATAATTGTCATTATTGCATCCAACGGCTCAAAACAACTCGGCGCTTGCTGCTTGCAGTGAGCGATCTGGACTGAAAGTTTAGGCTCCCGTAACTTTTTGCACCGCTGCCACTACATCAATCAACACTGGACTCACACTAAAGGGCTCAGCTCACCATTAGAGGTATGGCAGAGTGTCAGCATCCGGGGAAGTGATGCTTTAGTTTGGATGGAGATGATGCTGGGCAGATTTTGGGCCTTGAATTGGATGGAAATTTTTTATTACATATCATTAAATGAAATAGAAGTTTCGGTGAGATGAAGGCAACACTGTGTCACAGGTGTTAGACCGATATATATGTGGAGCCGATATCGACATTTTTACATCAATCAATTAAGCAAGTCCACCTTAAAACAACAGTTTCTACCCCTGCAGCAGAAGTTTCGATTGTTTTTTTTTAATTCACTGCAAAATTATCTGATTACTTAAAAATTGACCTTCCTTTTATTCAAAGTAGTGCTTTGTGGTGTTGAAAGCTAAAAAAAATCTCCTGCATCATTCCACCCTGACCGCTAACCTTGCCATAACCAGTTAACTCCCAGCACGTCGAGCGAGTCCAGTCTCCCAACAACTCAACCAGTTTCTCTCACATATGTGTGCGCGTAGAGGGCGGAGTGGGGGGTGGAGTGGGTCACTTTTAGACATCCAGCACATGATTGAGATAGGAGATGTAGCATATAGCCAGTCTGAGGATCTCGATCTTGGAGAGTTTCTTGTCCGGAGGTAATGTGGGGAGTAATTTCCTCAGCTCCGCGAAGGCCACGTTGAACGCCTCCACCCGGATCCTCTCCCTGGTGGCGTGGGCTGAGCGGTACTTGGCCGTGGCCCTCCGTCTTCTCCTCTTCTCCTCCCTGCTCAGGGGCTGGTCGGCTTTGCATTTGGCTCTGTCCTCCATCTCCGCCGGCTCGTCCGAGGCACAACCGGCCGACTTCAACTCATTGAGCATCGTCTCCGGGTCGGACTGAGTCCAGGAGAGGTCCGCCTCAGCCTGATCCGGGCTCAGCATCATTTTTATTCTGCGGTGTTGGCAGTCCTTCTCAAGAACCTGTGCACGGGAAAAATCTGTCATTGAAACATTAAAACATTGCTGCTTTTTTTTTTTTTTAATGGTCATTTTAAATTCCACATTTTACAGTCAGAGAGCTACTGTGTCACATGCGTTTGGATGAAATAAAAAACTGGATTGATTTTTGAAATCATCGTTTTTGCTGTTTTCCTGCACTCAGGCACCACTATGAGAAAGCCCACAGCGGGTGCTCCAGTCCCTCCTGTGCCTATTGCATAATAAAATTAAACTCCATAAATAATGAATGGTTCAAAATTCGCGGTTAATTCACGAAAGCTTCAGGCCTTAAAAACAGCCCAACAAATTTGAATTTCCAAGTGTCATGTTTGCAAAATATTGTTTTTTAAACGACGAAACTCTTTAAAAATACTATTTGTTTTTAAATTAAAGAAAAAAAAAACTTTTTTGCGAATTAACATAATCAGAATTGGCCATCTGTCACAGTGTGATGAACACATCTGCTTGGCTGAGGCCGGAGCGACTTGACAGCATGAAGGCAGGAGATGGTAAAATAATGTTGACATCTGCTGGACACCAAATTATTGGAGCAGTTGCTTTTTTTCTTGATTTTTGTTAATAAAGAAAAATAGATCTACGAATCTAAAAATAATAATAATAAAAACGAACAAATCGGAAAAAATCGTATTTAATTTGTTTTTATTTAAAAGCTTAATTTTCCACAGAAATCTGAGACTCACCTTGACAAAGGGTTGGAGGTTTTGTTCAGTTTTTTTCTTGTTGGGAACTAAAAGGCGCTCTTGAGCGGAGCTTCAACTCCAAATTAACTCATATTCCACCGGCCAAAAGAACCAACAAAAAAAAAGACAACAACAACATCAGATGTTAATGAGACGAACATTCAAAGAAAACAAAGAAAGGAGAAAAATTATTTTCTTTTCTTTCTTTCTTTCGGTTTTTTTTTTAAATAGTTTTTGACTTTTCTCAGCCGCGAACTTGCAACATGGGATCACGCGGGGTCAAACGTCAAGCGTGGAAATGTTTCTGCTGATAAAAAAACAGCCCATCAAAAGTCTTGAGATGATTAGGTCGGACGAGTTGGAGAAAAAGAAATAATAATAATGATGATGATGATGATGACAGTGGTGGTGATGGTGATGATAAGCGTGGATCAGTCAGCCCCCCTGTGTGATCCCAGCGATGGAGAGACAATAGAGGAGATGGGCTGATAGCGGTGAAAGTGCAGCCAGGGCTACTCGTCCGTGAGCCTGTTGGAAGATGGGGATAAAAAGAGGGACAGATAAGCGAGGCTCTCCCTTGTCAGGAATCAGCGGATCGGAAGGCGGTTCGCGGATAATCCCCCCTCTCTCTTCCTTCTTGCGCCGAGTGTCATATGCGAGATAAGATCCAAGCGATCTGGACTAATAAAGGCTCACTTCATGGACGGAGGGGATGGAATATATTTGAGGAATGGTATTGTCTAACGCCGCCCCTCCCTCCCTCCCTCCCTCCCTCCCTCCTCTCTCACCCCTCTCTCTCCTTCTCTCGCTCCTCCTCTCTCACACACACACACACACACACACACACACACACACACACACACACACACACACACACCTCCTCCCTCTTTCCTCACTCCCCTCAGCCCCCTCAAGCGGTCTCACTCCCGTGGGAGCAGTGGGCAAAGGGAAAGGAATACTTGTCCATGTTGTGAGTTTTTGCACGTGCTCACATTTGTAGTGAATATTAATGATTATAAATAAATGTATATATGTATTTTAAATGCAAATGAAGGGGGGGGGGGGGGGGGTCAACTTAAATGCGATACAAGCCTGTAAAGAAATATTTTCTAGAATGCTTTAGAAATGTTGCTTATTTTTGGTTATTTTCTTGGATTTATGAAAATTAGAAACCATTTTTTGTAAAGAGGTGAAATAATAAAGCAGCTCCTCTGTTTTTTTATATGGTTTTAATTTGGTGCTGTTGACAGGTTGAGACTTAGATTTCCCTGGCTGACACACCTGAGTGTGTTTCACCCTGCGTTTATCAGTGGTCTGTTGTACTAATGATTATTAAAATAAATAAATAAATAAATATTTGTTTTATTGTCAAAACTAGTTGGTGTGGAGAGAGAAAAGGGTGGAGAAGCTGCATGCCAGTCCGAGGATGTATTAGGATTAGGTTATAGAACAAGAACAAGAATCAAAGCAACTGTTGTCAGTCAAACTTCTTCCTTTCATTTTTTTTCCTCACAGTGTTTAACACTCATTGAATCTTTTTTATGTTTAAAACAATTCATATCCATTTGTTGACATCCTCATTTGATTTGGTAAATAAACAGCGAAACTATAAAAGAGAAAAACAGCACCTCAAAGAATCCTGGCTGCTAATCTACAGCAGGGGAAAATATGCTTTAATTTGCTCTATGCTACTCAATGACTGCCCAAATAAGTGCCCAGAGGTGTTACCAAGAAGGCCCTGATTGATGACACTTGCTTATTAAAGGACTTTGATATTAAAGAATAGCAAAGAAGCATCAGGGAGAACATTTTTCCTATTTTCTCAGATATGCGACTTACAGTATAGCCTACACATCGCTGACTTTTATCCAAGTTCTGCAGCTCTTTCCTGTCCCTGTAAAAAAAGAGAAGTGGAAGTGTAGTTTAAGGGCCTCAGAGAAACAAACCTGATATCCAGACACACAATAAAGATGGATGTAACAGCTGAGTCCAGCGGAAGAATGGCTGGTGAAGAATATAAGTGGGGATAAATGCCAACATATTGTCCCGCTTGTCACATATATATCCCAGGATTATGTCATATATAATGTTTTTGGAGTAGAATTGACACAAACATAAACATAACTTTTTCTTTTCCTTATTATATTGACATTTAGATTTAGGAAAACTTCAAATCAAGCAAACTTGATCTCTTCTCTTCTCCCATCATGCCTCCCTGTGCCCGGTGGCACCACCAGCGTCGGGTCAGGAGGGCATGGTTCCAGAGGAGGAGCAGCGGCCAGTAAGTGTGGGGACTAGCTGCGCCTAACGAGGTGATTAAAACGATAAGGGGAAGCACGGATGACTTGCCGTGGCCCGCAGCCACCGACGTGTTTATTGTCTCACGCACACACACACACACACACACACACACACACACACACACACACACACACACACACACACACACACACACACAATATGTGAATGAGGGAGAGAAGTACTACCACAGTGCCAGAAGGACCATATCACTGAAAAATCAGCGTGTGTGTGCATGACAGAGAGAGAGAGAGAGAGAGAGAGAGAGAGAGAGGGAATGCTTGTGTGTGAGATGACGGACAGCTCGCCTTGGGCTCTGGCCGGGTCCGTGGAGTGTGTGTGTGTCACAGAGGGACTCACAGCGGGGCGTATCGGAGACATGTCAAGACCAGGAGACAGAGGCCTCCTGACAGCTGGAGCCCACAGACACACACACACACACGCACGGACCACCACCCTAATTACTTCACAGATGGAAGAAGTGGAGATAGTATAAGCTTGGTGGTCTGCATCGTCCGGACCCCTCCTCAGACCATAAGGCCCTTGGCCAAAGACATGAAGGACCCCTCCAAGGCTGTTTTGTTAGTGCCTGCTGCAATTACATCCCACAGCTGATGTAGTGATTCCGGAGACAGACAGGCAAGCTGCAGGGTGGTGGAGTCACCAGAGAACAGTTAATGGATGATGTTTGCTTTAGTCATGGCGGTGCTGGTAAAGAAGCTGAGCTGGTTCCGAGCTGATTTGTGTGCACGTCAAGTCGTGCTTCCGCTTATGAAAATGAAATTTTGTTGTGACACAACACTGCATGTTAATAACAACCTCACACGTGTCATTTCCAGCAGGTCAGTGGGCGCAGAGATGATGCAAAGAAAGTTTTAGAGACATTGCACACAGACATTGTAGCAATATGAAGATAAAACAATCCAATAAGTCATTAGGTTTTGACCATTACACACCTCCTTAAAAAATGTAATATGATGAAAATGTAAACAATGAACAGTGTCATCTCATACTTAAAATTTCAACAAATCAAGCGCACACTCATTTTTCCTTAAGTGGCTAAAAAAGCATTATAAAGAACTAATGAAACTTTTTTCAGACTGAGATATTCCCTCGAAACAATCACCTTGTGAACACGAGTTTGGCGTAGGCTGATACTCTCTCTTGCTGTGGTTCCCATAATCATTCAGACCGGCAGACACACGGGAAGGAAGCCGTTCGGTGATTTATGATTATGATTATTATTTGAGGGGTTCATATCAACCAGCTGAGGCCGAATACTGCTGCTGAGTTTGTGAGGAAATAAGATGCAAATTTGAAACCTGAAAGGATCAAATTGTTTTCCGGGCTTAGTCTAAAAGCCGAAAAGACTTAAAAACAAGCCTTTTTGTGTGTGTGTTTGTGCGTAGGTGGACGTAGGTGGTGACGAAGCTGTCAACAAGAAGTTGGGAGGTGATATCACTCTGATGAGATGTCTGTAATGGAGTTATTTCTCTAATCAGTCAGAGCTCTGTAGACCCCTGTGGCTGTCTGAGCTGCTTGTTACAACAAAAAAAAAACCCCCACCTTGAACCTGTGTGACATACTCCCTCCTGTCACCTATCAGACACACTCGCACGCACATACACACAGTTTTGAACATTCCCAGAGAGCAGTGGGATGGATCTGTGAAATGGGAAGGATTAGTCACTTTGTCAGGAGATGTATGAGGCTTCTCTCAGGTGGACGGTGAGCCACAGGGGGCGTCTGCACGAGGCAGAAGGGAGAGAGGAGAACTAAGAGGCTGAGAGAGAAAAAGAAAAGATGGAGAAGAGCAGGCACGCAGGCCAGGAGGTTCCACGAAGGTGAGCGAAATGAAGACAAAGTGGGAGAAAAGACAGTTTGAGAAATACAAAGAACACATTGAGGAAGTTGCTGCGACTGATCATTTAGCCCCAGAAGCCAAAAAGTTGATAGAACTCTAACTCGACCCCTCTCACCTTTGCTTCACTTGCATCACTGAGACACACGCTCACGCACTGGGGAACACTCTGGGCAGCGTGTGACCGCCAACTCGTCCATGTGTTGTGTTCTCTCTTTTCTTCCAGGCTAGTGAAATAGGCAGCGGCCTGGTCTTTGGCCTCGTGTGTGTTTGTGTGTGTGTGTGTGTGTGTGAGAGAGAGAGCGAAAGAAAGTGAGTGTGTGTGTGTGTGTGGATGGGGAGGGGAAGCGTTTGTCAGTTCAGGCCTGAACAGGAGGTGTGGGATCCAGAAAGCTGGAGGTCCCATGTGAGAATGTGGCCGTCGTCAGCGCTGCCGTGGCAGGCCTCGGCACCATCTGTGCTCCCAGCAGGGCGCCCAGCACGTTCTACGCCACCCAGACGCATATGGACACACAAAGGTGCTCGCTTTCTCTCTTATGAATGTGCAGTTACGCGCACACTCACTCATCAGGAGTGGAGAGACACACACTTGGGAACGAATAGTGAGAGGTGCAGGAGGACAGATGATGAGTTTGTTGATTGTGCAGTGAACAGGATGAGAATGTCTTGGTGATGATGCTGATCTAAGTGTGATGACTTCAGAGGCAAAGATTAGTCAGCAAATGACCCAGATGTGCTCTGCTCACATAAAACATTCAGTTTCATTTTAATAAAGATGACAATTCATTTTCTGTGCTTTTTAAAAAACTTTTTTTCTTTTTTGACTAATTTAAGCAGAGTCATTATTATACCTGTGTGCCAGTGTTGGCTCTGACACACCAAATTCAATAATTACATTGATTCAATTTTATTTACATAGTGCTAAAACAAAACAGCAGTCACCTCAAGGCACTTTATATTGTATGGTAAAAATAAAGAAACCCCAACAATCAGCAGCAACTTCCTTTTAACAGGTAGAACCAGGCTCAGGGAGGGGCAACGATCTGCCAGGACGAGTTGGGGGTGAGGAGAGGAAGACAGGACAAAAAACGTATTTATCACATTATTACTGGGTGGCTGTAGCTCAGGAGGTAGAGCAGGTCATCTACTGGGTTGGTGGTTTGATCCCTGGCTGCTCCAGTCTGCATGCCAAATATCCTTGAGCAAGATACTAAATCCAAGTTGCTCTGAATCCAAGAGAGTGTGAATGTTAGACAGAAAGCACTTAAGCATAGAAAAGAAATGGTTGTATGAATGGTGGATGAAGCTACTGGAAGTTCTCAAGTAGAGTAGAAAAGCACTATATAAGAACCAGTCCATTTACCATTTACTTGCATTAAAAAGGTTCCTCAGTTATCTGCATGCTAAGAGGATCCATTTTCCTGCGCTTACCCAGTTCAGGGTTGTGGCGTGAAGAGGAAAGACAAAAATAAAAGCAAACAAACATACCTTTTTCTTCCAACACATTTATGCTACACTTGGCTGGTTCCCATATTTGTATGGAAGGAGGAAAACGGTGGAGTGGTCTACAGATTTTAAAGAGTGGAGATTATAAAGGAGAATGACATTACGGGGTGGTTGTAGCTCAGGTGGTAGAGCAGGTCACCTACCATGTTGCTCTCTGATGCATCCATCGGAGTATGAATGTGTGTGGATGA
Source organism: Aulonocara stuartgranti (assembly GCF_965226115.1). Lineage (NCBI taxonomy): Eukaryota > Metazoa > Chordata > Actinopteri > Cichliformes > Cichlidae > Aulonocara > Aulonocara stuartgranti. The sequence goes on from NC_138958.1 coordinate 33,072,540, forward strand.
AGTGATTGTGTGAATGGTTTAATGCACAAGTTGTGTAAAGCGCTTTGAGTGCTCAAAATAGAGTAGAAAAGCACTATATAAGAACCAGTCCATTTACCATTGCTTTTATTTTTATTGCATGAAAGGACAACAGCACAATACTCAAATACAGCCTCTGTACAGAAACAGCCGTATTATACTGTTAATACAACTTCAGCTCTTTATAATCTTTACATCTGCACAGATAGCATGCTAACACAAAGCAAGCCAAGAGTCCAGAATGGTATTAAAGCTGAGTCCAAGCAGCCGAGATCCTGATGAGCAGTCATATTTGTAACATTGGAACTTTTTTCTTGTAAATGTTTCTATTGTAGAATCACTCTTGGCAGTCTCTGTGTTCTAGTTTTCAACTTTAACAAAGAGAGGTTGTGTGTTCACAGTAGGATAGGGATTTGTGTCCATCTGCAGAACTGTAGATAAGGTTTATATTGTTAAATGTGACAATTTATGAAGTAACACAAAAGGAATGCAAAAGGAATGTAATGTAACTTCTGGCGAGAAGTTCAGAAACATGTTGCATTACTTTTAAGAAAAGTAAAGAGTAATGTGTAATACATTACTTTTGTTGAGTAATGACCTCAACAGTGCTGTGTGATAACAACCACGCTACAGTCAGAGACTGGATATACAAATGGCAAAGCTGGTAGGCGGAGCTAGGTTGACATTCATAACTTGCCAGGCAGCTGAACTAATGTAATAGTCCACAATTTTTCACGTTTGTGTGTTTTAAAAATGGGTTAAACAAGCATATTTAGAAGGATTTAGAAGTTCATTGGTGTTAGAGTACTTTAACCTAGCCTCTTGCTAGCATGATATTACATGCAAATTATAGAAAAAGGCATCATAAAATGCCCTCATGAGTCATTACTCCACCATGTACTGCCAGAACAGTTCCTTGGGATTGACTCTGAAAGTCTCTGGAACTCTAATACATGGATAGAAAACCATTCTTGGAAAACTATATTCCCATATTTAGGATTTTGAACATGGTGGTTGGAAAGTGATGTCTGACTCACTAAGCCACAGGTGTTGAGTTGGGTTTGACTGTGAAGGTCCGGCTGTGAATATAAATCATTTTCATACCCATGAGGACAGAAATGTGTCATCACAGGAAAAAGGTGATCACTCAGAACAACTTGGTATTGATTTGCATTGACCCTTCCCTCTAAGGGAACACATGACCTGCAGTGTATGGGTCAAGGGTTCATGTTTTTCCGTCAACCATCCGCACCTAAAAGAGGTGTCAGTCTTTGTATCACTCTTCTCAGCATCAGCGTACACTTTCTTCTGTGTGTGGGAAAATGCATTTGGTCAGCCTCTGCCCTTTTGTTTTTGATCGTCACAACTGTACATTTTGTAGCTTCGTAAAGCCCTGTTTCAGTTTGCTCTGCAGTGCCTGAAGTTTTGTGTTTTTCCGGTGACTTTGTTTATTCAATCAGACTGATTTTCTATCTGAGCTCACAGCAATAATCAGCAAGTTCTTAAGCAGCTGTTGTCTCAACTTACTTTTTAAGAAATTTGTCTAACTTAACTTAAATCATTAGCTTTGTGTTGCCCAAACAGATATGAGAAAAACAAGAGTATATATGGATAATTTTCAGCTTTTTAGTTCAGATTTTAAATCCTGACTATGATCCTTTTTTTTAGCACAATTATTTTTATGCACTATCCATGAATCCATGAGGTGCACTGACTTTTTAAAAAAAAAACATATTTCATTCCTTTCTGCAACTTTCATTTCAGAGCAAAACTAGGCTGGTACATAATTTAGAATGGCAATAGACTCAAGAAAAAATGTAAAATATTCAATTTAATGTTCTTGTCAAATTAAATGGACTTTATTGGATTTTAGCAAATATGTTTACCTTTAAGATTAATCATTTGAATGAATAAACCTTTGTTTTCAAATATTTCATTCGACTTTTACTCAAAATGATTGCTTCCTGTATATCATTTTCTTGAAGGTTGCTCAGAAAATTGTTATTTACGATAGGAATTATATATTGAGTGGATCTGCAGCTTCAATTAGAACATTAAAGCTCTGTTACTTTGAATGGCTTCTCTTTTCTTCTTCTTCTTTAGTGCATTTAATTCTTCTCTTAATCTTGACTGGAAACTTCAGAACTTTTGTGTTATCACCTGCCCATCTGAACCCCATGTTAGAGCCATCCATCCTTTCCTCTCCTTCCTCTTTCTCTCTTGCCATCCCACCTTGTTCTGCTCATTCTCCACAGCCTCCCATACCTGTTCTTCCTGCCCGCTGACCCTCCTGTCTTGGCCCTCAGCCCTCCTCTGAAGCTGCACCTGTCTCATTTATGGTGTTCGTTAGCTATCTTCAGCCACCCCACACCTCCACTTTCCTCATACCTTGCACCCCAGCCCGATGACCCTTTCTTTCTCTCTCTATCTCTCTCTCTCCCCCTGGCCCCTCATCCTCCCCTGAGCGCACCCTGTCGCTCCATCTAGGGCCTCCAGCTGGCTGATGAGTTCATTAGGCCCAGAGCTCTGCCAAGGAGTATGGCGTTGTTTGGGCCAAACCGGGAGGGCATCAGGGGGCCCCCGGTGGCCATTGGGCACAGGCCTTGGCCATTGGAGTTGGGACAGAAAAGTCCCATAATGTCCCACATGTCAATATGCAGGCTTGGTCCCATTCCTGGAACCTGGAGACTGTTATTTCGTACATTAGCAATCTGGTTTGGGGCTTGTTTCTCCCTTAAACTTCAGAGGGAAGAACGCAAGGCGTTGTGGTCTGAAGGGGTCCACATAAACAATGAGGGTAACAGATTTCTAATAATCCCCACAGGTCGCAGTGACATCTGGCCCTGCACTTGAGCGTTGGCTCAATTAATTCGGAAAACACAAAACAAAAAGTGCCAGGGGCAAAGATCTGGGGGACGTCACAGTACACTTTGCATGTGTGTCTATCAGAGTGTGTGTGTGTGTGCATTGACTGTGGCATTTGATCAAATCAGCGGCAGTTTATGTATGTGTGAATTTTTTTCAAATTAGTCAGAGTATACAGCTCCTACACCGAGACACACATGATTATAATTTTTCCATGTGAAACAACAACAAAAAAAGGTGCGTTGGTCTATTTTTTTCGTTAAAATATCTCCAAAATACTCCATACTTCATCGTTCCCTCTGCTCTCACCTTTTCCCTCCTCTGTCCTCTGCTTCCTTGCGGCGGGTCAGCTGGGGTTGGAGCCTCCGTGGCTGGGCTCAGGTGTAGCCTCAGCTGGGCAGAAGGGGGGAGGATGGAGCGGAGAGGTGATGTGAGGAAGAGCAGAGGAAGAGGAGAAGAGAGGAGAAGGATTCTGTCCCACGGGGAAGCCGAGAGGGAGTCAGGAAAAAAAAAAAGGAAAACAAACACGTGCGTTCACGCAAGTTAAAAAAAAAAAAGAAAGAAAAAAAAGACAACAGCTTTGTCCCTCACCCTTCTTTTCTACACCTCCCCCATCGTCTCTCTTCCCCTCTTTCTCTCTCACTCTTTCTCTCCTGGGAGAGGCCTGGCCGGGCTTGGCCTGCACGCCATCTGCTGCATAATGTAACGGGATGGAACTCCAAATCCTTCATTTCCACTCACTGCCTGTCATCTGTGTGTGTGCACGCGTGTGTGTGTGTCCACTCGTACAGTTGCATAGGCACACTGAAAGGGTGTGAATGTTTGGGTGCGTGTGAGATCTCATTTTACGGATGTTGTGACATTAACTCGCCCGGCGACAATGTCGAGCGATGGGTTTGATGAAACAAAAGGTGATGCCAAATGTGTGTTTGTGTTTTATTTTTCTAAAAATACTTACTCCACCATTCAACATGCAAGTCTGGTTTTCGCAGCGTCCGCCGAGGAAACAGAGTTTCAACTCTCAACAGCTCTTCGTAGCTGGCAGCATTGTGGCATCGCAGAGTTGTTTGTCTTTCTTCATCCATTTTCAGATGTAACAAAAGCTCTAAATGAAATAGTCTTTAAACACAAGCTCCTGGGAAATCGAGCTGAGAGTGGCACCTTGCCAAGGATGTCACAAATTTGCTTTTTGTTTACAAGTTAACACACAAAAGTGCACACACACAGAGTCGTGTTTAAGTGCTCCACCCCTCTCTGCAGTGCTGGTAACCTGGAGGTGCAAAGAGTTGTCCCTCCAGGTCCCCCGTGGGGCCACTATGAATTGGGGGGCCATCTGTTTTCTGGTAATAAGCTTTCTCTTCATTCAGTCTCTCTCTTTCCCTCCCTTCATCCTCTCTGTGTTTGTTTGATTCTACTTTTGTTTTGGAAGGGTTTTTTTCTGTCTCGCTCTCATTCCCCAGACATGAAAAGACGCAGACAGACAGAGAGATCTGGTGCGAGAGGCAGCGTTGCTTCTGGACATAAACACAAGCTCCACTGCTGTTTAGGGGAATAGAGACATGGCGAAATATCACAGTGTAACCCCTGAACCCTGACCAGCGATCTATGGCTGTTGACACAAAGTAAACGTGACACATCTCTCCTCACATAAACCCCTGCACCCACCACCCCTACCACCCCACTCTCTCCCCTTCCAGCTGCTGGGCAAGTGCTAAAGTCTGCATTAGATGCTATGTTCTTTGTTGCTGTGGTGCTGTATGGAAGCCCCAACAGCTCTAAAAACTAAAGGAAATGCCAGAGAATATTTGAAGTGTCTCTGTAGCCTTTGGAAAAAGAAGTGACACCACACGGATGAAGGACAAAACTCTGTTGTGTGCTGTGCAAAGCAGCAGAAAAATAAACCCAGTGCAAAACTACAAACTACAGTTCCACATGTGGCTCCGGAAGCGTGTCAGTGTGATAAATTCTGTGGTAATGTGCAGAAATTTTAAGTGGAAATAAAGTTGTTTACTACTGGTAAAAAAAATTGTTTTGCTCCTGTAAACAAGGCGATTTTTAAAACCATTTACCCTTTTTAAATTAATTTAAGTTGAACTGAATGACGAGTGGACACTGACGCTGACGTGGACCTCTCACTTGTGTTTGTCAAACTGATGTCCACAGATTCTATTAAATGTAACATTTTGCATTGTAATTATGTAACAAAACGACATGCAAAATTACATGTAAAAAAATTTATTTGAGCAGATTTATTTATATTTTCCTTTTCTTTGAGTTCAGGCCTTCCCAGAAGTCTGTGCTCAATCTCTGGTGATTGAACTTCTCGCACTTTATTTGTGTGCTACTCAGCGCTAATCTGCAGATGAGACTTCACAAGCCAATGTATGCACATCTGTTTTAGGTTGTGACTCACAGTGTAAATAGACGATCCGTTAATTTGTGTGATTTAAATGGGATTGCACAGTACTTATTATTGAACTGAATTCAGAGCTGACACACCAGCAAGCAAGGAAAGCAAACCTCGCTCTCCCATCATCCCCTCTGCTCCCCGATCCGTCGCTGACGACCTGCATGATTGTTTAAGTTTTGGTTCGGAGAAAGATTTGGTATTAGATGGCACCGGATCGATCACAATAGTTGCCATGGCTACGGTGCAGCGTGATAGGGGAGAGGCTGAAAGGGGAAAAAAATAAAGGAGGACAGTGGACTTGAATTCACGTATATATAAGCACAACCTCGCATTAAAACAACCTTGAGTCTGAATGGAGACATGTCCAAGGGCCTGCTTTAAAGCGGTCGCAGCTCCTTTGGCTTTCATAACTTCCCGTACGTGTCGTGTGGAGCAGTGTTAAGGACAAATAACGTGTGTTTGCAGCTGTTTGGCTGCTCCAGCCTGAGTGTACTAGTTCAAACCTAATATTGCACAATACGCGTTTATGTTTCATTGCGGGCTGTGCATGACAACATCAATATGTCATCTGATATTGTTCATTATCCCAGCTGTAGCATTATCCAATTTATGCCTTCCTATGGCAGATTTCAATGCAGCCCCGTGTTATATGATGATTATGAGTGGTCTGGGCCTGGGATGCTGTCTGCATCTCATTGAGGCAGAGTGAAGTGGATCAATATACCAGAGGGGGCTGAATCAGGGAGTCCTGCATATATGAGAGACAGTGTGTGTGTGTGTGTGTGTGTGTGTGTGTGTGTGTGTGTGTGTGTGTGTGTGTGTGTGTGTGTGGACAGACAGCCTTGGGAGATCAGAGTGCACAACTGCTTGCAGCCTCAAACAGCTTCTCTGTTTGGGTCTCTCACACACACAGCTGTTTTTTGGGGTTTCATTTTTTTTGCTGCATGCACAAGAGCAGACTGTGTGTGTGTGTGTGTGTATTTTTGTGTGTGTAAAACATTAAGGTGAAGCAACAATGTAATCACACAGTATATCTGCCTCCAGACTGCTTTGTTGCAAACTTCACGAGGCTATATCTCTTCAGCGGCGCAGCAGGTAAGCAGGCAGACAGACAGGCAGGAGTCGGGCTCTCACTTGCTCTCATTTAAGTGGAGATTTACAAGCTGTTTGCGACAGCAGCTTAGGTGCCTTTTCAACATGCCTAGCTGGGAGGAAGCCACCATGTGAATACATCTGTTGTGTCATCCAAAGTGCAGCAAACAAGCTGTCAGGCATTCTGTGTTATGAAACGGAAAAATCTGAGCCCTCTAATAGCTCAGGTGCTTTGTTGGTTTGTTCTGAGAAATGGATTTGCTCTCGTTGGAGGGATATTTTTATTACGTTTGCACGCACAAACACACACACACACACGTATATAGTGCTGCTACCTCACAATTACACAATTACACTAATTTAATGCCCCATTCTCCTCTATTAATCCCGTATTCTGTCCACATTTTTATTCTTGCTTTAAATGAAGGGGCTGCCACATGCTTCACTCCAAACAAAAGCAGGGTTAGATTTATTCTTCATTTGAGGCAGTGTGGGTGGTGGTGGAGTATTTGGTGTGGAGGGTGTGGTGTGTGTGTGTGTGTGTGTGTGTGTGTGTGTGTGTGTGTGTGTGTGTGTGTGGTGGTGGTGGTGGTGGTGGGGAGGGGGTTCATGCATGGGCATAACCCGGCCCCTGAAGGAAGGCCCCCGCTGCCAGCTGCCAGCCATAATTAAACAGCCCTGCCGTGTCTATCACTGATTATGTTTGACCTGGCTAATAAGGCGAGTGTGTGCCACCTACGCGTGGCAGGAGAGCACCGCGGCCTGCGTCACAGCGCCCATTGTCCTCTTTTAGATGAGGTTATTAGTTTGATGTATCGCCGATGCCAAAAAAATGTGTGTGTTGCTCAAACATCAGGTGCTCGGATGCTGCACCATTTGGTGCGTCACATAATAGGGAATATGAAATATCCCCACGTTTGATGGAAACTAGGTTTTTTTTATTTTTTGCTTAAAAAAAAATCTAAGAAATTGCAAACAGAAGCCAGATCTCATGTTCACAGTGTAACACAGTGTTTGTTAGTCGTGGAGTTTTAAGACAGATTGGACGTTGTTTTTCTAATGTTGCAGTAAACCCAGCACATTTCTGCTACAGCACATCAGGTCTTTTTTGGTCAGGAAGACAAAGCAAAGACTGTATATAAAAGATAGATGCAGCCACAGTGACATCACCAACTGATTTGGATTTTTGACTTCAAAAGTGGTGGATCAGACTGTGGGCATCAGCACACCCTCTGGATTTGTCGCTTGTGGAACATCATCGCACAGTCCTTTTTATTTATACCTGCCGTTAAGGTGCAGGAAGCTGCAGTTTTCTCCTAAATGATAGGTGTCCCCACTCAGACTCACCACCACATAAGTGCTGATATAGTAAAAGAAGAAGTCAAAACCACAATCAAATCCTTTTGCACGACTGCCTGAATAGCCACAAAAAGTGTGGTGCGCTGTATAATTTGACGTCCATCGAACACCATTAGAAATTGAGGATGTGTACTTATGTGTTTAACCACAAGGTAGCCACACCCCTGGTTTTTCATCAGTTATACTCTGAACAAGGGCATTAAAATAGATATTGTGCTGTGTTCAGTAAGACATAAAATTATCAGTTAAGATCACAAACAAATCAGGAAACTGTTTACTGATCAAGTCAGAAGTTGGGTTTTTGTTGTATAGATTTCTAAACATTTTGCAGCTTGAGTGACCCCTCTCTGCTGGTTGTTAAGAAGGATACAATTTTTGAGGTCCTTTTGCTCTAGCTTCCCTTTTCAGAGACAATATTCATTATTTAATCCATTCTGTGAAGCACATGTCTGCTGATGAGTGGGTGTTTGCACAAACACAACAAAGTAAACCTGGAGGCAATCGTGCCAAAGCAATGAACGCACAAAGATGGGGAACGTTAGGTTCCAGCTTCCCACTTAAGATGTGCTCTGCATTCAGAAAAAAACTTGTTATCGGATGTTTTTCTTAAACTTCAAATTCATCCCACTAGCTTTGGAACAGATCACATAATTACACTGTGAAATGTTTATTCCTACTTGGGTAAAGATCACTGTCTTCCCAAATGGCAATCCCAGGGAGGGGTATCCTTTAGTAACCGCTTTTGCCTGCATGTACACCAACATTGCAGCAATCAGTATAAATTAATAATAAGTGAATCAAAGTGCTTAATTTAATGGGGGCTATGAAAGATTAATACCTGACATTATCCAAGCTGCTGTGCTGTAAGGGGAACCACCCATGCCTGAGGTAAACCAATCACATTTCTATGAATATGACATTAGACACATTGATGTGATGTGTTCCATCAATGTCAGCCAGTCTTCACTACAGCAAGTCTGGATAGAAAGTCCACTGAGTGTGACTGGTCTATTTCTGTCTCTTTTTCCTCCCTCCCTCTCTCTCTTGGTCTAGAGGCGAAGGATCAGTTCAGGGTGGAGGAGAGCTGGTGTTTGGCCCGAGGGGGCCTTGGACACAGATTCTGTCATTGTTCCACAGCTGCCTCTCTGCCCCTCCCCTCCCTAGCCCTCTCCACTCTGTGGCCATCCTCACCTTAAGGGCGTCCCCTGCTACCCCGCCTCCCTAATGAAGAGTGACATGCGTCCAGAGGATCTGATCTAGTCTGAAACTGGGCCCTTGCCTCCTCTGTTTTGTCTCCTATTATTGACTGTGGTGGCTCATGCTGAGCTACGGTGATGAGAGAGCCATATACCCAAGAGGCATCGCTCCCAATTCGGAGGGGAGCTCAAAGGGCAGATGCAATTGTATGGAATCGTGAGGGCCTAATTGTCTTTATTCATGAGCTGTGTGATTGATATTAGTGGGAAATGAGACACTCTAATTGTCCTCTTATATGAGGAATTTCTTAAAGGCCCACATTTTGGATTATCTGTGGTTGTGTGTGTGTGTGTGTGTGTGTGTGTGTGTGTGTGTGTGTGTGTGTGTGTGTGGGTGGGTGGTATGCGTGGGTGTGTGTATACACTACTGGGTGAGATATCAAACTGACAACTCCTGAAGGGCATCTATGCAGTGGTCTCCCAACATATCACTTGAAATGATTCAGGTCGCCTTGTTGTCCTTTCTGACAGTTTCTTGCCTTTTATGACATTCAGAGAATCCAAACGCAACATTGCTGGGAAGAAACATGCAGACTCTTAATAGAAATGGCAAGCAACCTTTCTTGTTTACGTTATGTTCAGTGGCTCGTCAGTTAACACTGTAATTCTATTAGTTCTGTAGTTCTATTATAATCAACTTTAAAATTATTAAAAGCACTTCTTTGCTTACTTCCTGACAGCATACTGCAGATCCATAAGTCAAAATGGTGTAAGTGACAGTTATTATGAATAGCACCGATCAGCTTGAAAAGCAATGCACTGCTGGAAAAGCTGTGGACCTGATATTAATGTGCTGCTTTCATCCGCCAACAATTTTGTAATAAATGTACCATTTACTTCAACCAGTCTCACTCATAGCTTGTCATATGCTAACACTTGGTCAGGAACCTTTGATCTACGTGGTGACACTGGGTCTCTCCTCAGTGTCATTTTTCAACAGACCTCAGTAGTCCTATACTGACTCAAATAGATACAATGTGACCACTTGGGTGAAAGTGTAGTGTTGTCACTGTAGCTGGGCAGAAAACCATGGTAACCAAGGAAGCCAAAATGTGGAATAGAATAGTATTTATGTAGACCTTTTCTAGGCTTCTACACTACAAGTGGCATTCACTCTACAGAGCTTTGTTGTCCCGCTTTATGCCATTTAAGCACTTATCACACATATTAAAGGATACATCAAGGGCCACTTGGATGGGTGTCTTTGACAAATCCTTTGACATTTGAACTTTCCATGTGGCTACTAAACCACCAACCATTCAATTCATAGTCACACCCATTCAAGGTAACCAAGGAAATGTCAAAGCAACTTGATGCAGATCAATTAAGTTTGGCTCGTTGACGTGGTGAGGGGGTCTATTATAACTCAAATTATGACTTTTCCCTTGATCCTGAAGCTGTCTTGGTGTCTAGACCCAATTTAATGCCTAGACCTACACTTAAAAAGACACAAAGTGCCTTATTGTACACTTAGCAGCTTGTCACTGGGATAGTAACTTCTGAGGATCTTTCACTGTGCCCTTGTACCCACTTGTGGTTTGTAACTTTTCAATTTTATTTATATAGCAACAGTCACATCAAGATGCTATATACTGTAAGGTGAAGACTACAATAATAGAGAGAAAATTCCAGCAATCAAACAACCCCCTCCGAGCAAGCACTTGGTGACAGTGGGAAGGAAAAACTCCCTTTAAACAGGAAGAAACCTCAGAAATCGCTAATCCAGGGTCAGGGAGGGGCAGCCATCTGCCACAACTGGTTGGGGGTGATGGAAGGAAGACAAGATAGGACACACTGTGGAAGAGGCGCATAACTTTTTACAATTTTACAACCTAATTGTAAAATCAATATTACCATTAAAATCTAACAGAAATGATGTAAATATGAACCTTTTGGCTGCTTAGTGTTTTCAGCTTTTGCATAAAGACAAATGAACCTTAAGTAGACTGCCCGTGATTGTATAGGGAAGGTTGAAACTTAGAAATAAAATAAATAATGATGCAGAAAGTTCTTCTTGTGACATTAAAATAATAGGGTATGTAAGTGTATCCATCTGTCTACCCAGCTGACCTATCTACATACTGCACCTACCTTTTCCATCCTTCCGTGGCATAATCTAAATCCATGAGGGAAAACACCTTGACGGACTCAGGTGAGCGTAAATTATCGTGTTCGCGTGTGTTATATTGTGGGCCAACATGCATGCATACGCCAACCCACAAATAAAGATGAAAATAGGGTGTGAGTGTTTATGCACGTATGCATGAGTAGGGTGTCTGCGTGTGTGTGTGTGTGTGTGTGTGTGTGTGTGTGCGTGTGTGTGTGCACCCACCAGTGTAATGTGATAAGCTCCAGCAAAGCACATACCTGATGCCATTAAATGCAATTTCCCCTGTGTGTCAGCCGAGCCATTTGTCAGCTGCTAACACTGCACGCTTTATTAAAAACCTCATCCGCTTCAATTAACTGCGCTCGCAAAGCAGTTTAACTCCACTCTAATCCTGTCAAGATGTTTAAACAGGCCTTACGTACAGTAGGTACATCATTTCAAAAGATGTCAGTGAGGTTTTTGGGATTTTTTTCTGCCCCTTCACTTGTTACCTAAAGTTGGGGCTTAGCTCAGTGAGGGTGCTGATTTTTTTTCTTTTTTTCCTTTCTTATTGTGAAGCACCTCTCCCCAACAGTAAAATAAGTTTATGTAGGCCATCATCCTGCTGCTGACAAATGTGTTTGCATTTTTCCGATAAGCACATTCTGTATGCTATGTTACATACTCTCTACTTATATGCCAAATTTTAAAGCTGTTTCTGCCTGAGTAAACAGGAAAATTAAGCCTGTAACTGTAAAATCAAGCTTTAATTTTTGTGTAATAGCTGGCAGCTGTGGCCCACTATGGCTTGTCTCTTTGCTTAAGTCGGTTGTGACAGAAAGCATGGTTGTGACCAGAGTATTTGGGAACTGCAGAAAAAACAAAAAGTATATTTTTTATATGTACAATAGGATTCAAGTTACAATTACAATCACAATCTGTGCCCACTTTGCTCTGATTGGCAAGTTTGTGCTGGGCATTCATTCCTCATCTGTCGCTATCAATGTAAATAGTAGCACTAGGATTTGTTAGCATCTATAACTGTCTCTTCAGATAGAGTAGTCAATCACATCTGGTTTTCCCCCCAGCAGCAGAGTTTTGCCCCATTGAGCCACTTACTGCTAATTTTCCTCAATAAAAAGTTAGTCTGGATTTGCAGCACATTTATAGTCTCATATGTGAGAGTTTCAGAGTTTCAGAGCAGCTTAGTAAGAAATATGGAGTAAACATGGACAACACGTTCTCATCCCAAAGCGTACGCCATGTGACAAATCGTTGGTATGTTACACGTCGGGAATGAGAAATATCTGCCGAAGGATTCTTTAGGTTAGAGACAGATTGTAATTATGGCAAATAAATAATGGTTAAAATGAGATTCATATTTCAGTTCAATTTGGTTCTATTCAGTCATCCTATACTGTAAGGTAAAGACCCCAGGGTAAAGGTAAAACACTGGGATTTGAAGTATGAAGTAAAAATCGTTGTCATGCTTAACAGCGAGGTTGGACTTAATAACTAGAATCATCACACTTAGAGCAGTTTAAAAGGTTTATTGAACACTGGGGGAATGGACTTGAGGAACTGGTTAGTAAGATGTGAGAAAGGAGAGGAAAGCTTATTCCAGGTCAAGGTTGAAATGTAAATATTATTAGAAATTGAGTGAATGAAGTTGCCTTACTTAGGGAGTCTTTGGTTGGCAGGCGGAATTCCAGCGGAGCAAAGTGAATAGTGGCAGGAAGTACAGGCTTGGAGTTCGTTGGGAAAATGGGTTAGTCAGAACAACTGGTGAACACAGTTTCAGAGAATGAGGAGCTGAGGAACAGATGGACTGATTGCATTGACAATGAGGGATTTTCAAAGCGTTCCAAGTGTTCAGTGCAAAAACAGTAAATAGACATAAGAGAGTGGAGAGGTTGGAGAAAGGGTGAGACTGAGGTTTTTGTACTCTTATTTAAAAATCCTACAAACATGGTGTGTGACGACTTCCTTACTCCAGATACCATTACCACATCCAAAATGTTGCAGTGAGAGTACTGTCAGGGATTTCCTGTTAAAGGGGACTTTTTCCTTAGCACTGTCACCAAGTGCTTGCTTACTGGGGGTCGTCTAATTGTTGGGGTTTTCTCTGTTCCTTGAGACAATTGTTGTAATTTTTCTCTGTGTAAACAGGAATGAATTTGAGTGAATTGCTTATATATTTTGCAACTAACGAAGGAAACAAAGTGCAGGCATTTAGGTGGGTTAGGATCAGATGTCTTGTGGAAGTAGGAAGTAGTGGGCTAGGACTGGAAAGTGAGGAAACATCAGAATTTGAAGACAGCCACTCAGTAAAACTGAAGTGGAGAACTGGAAAACATGCCAAACTTCAAAACCTTTAAAAATGTTGACTTGAAACCTGCTCCTCGTTTTAACCCTGAAGTCAAGTCCTTTTTTCACATTAGGGCCTTGAAGGCAACAAAATGAAAATCCCATTGCAAAAAAGAACCTAGTCTGAAGGGCTAAAACTGCATCCCCCAAGGATACCACACATGCTCTTCTGCTTTCTTCCACTCTCGTCAGTGCACACAAACACACATGCTCACACACGGTCATGCCAGCAGGGAGGTGATGGTTAGCATGGTGCTGTCACCAGGGGATCCTGGGTGGGGTTTGCAGGAAAGGGAGAGGTGTAAATTGGGTGAACGCTGGGTGCAAAGCATTCTGAGTGAAGACTTGGTACTCTTCCTCTTGATGCTTTGTCACTCACACACCCCATGAGATACAGGTGGTGGGTAAGGTGAAGAGAAAGGGGAGAAGGAGGAGGGGCAGCTTGGCTCAGCTGTCTGTTGTATATTATGTTTGTATCAGGACTGTGAGCTCTACTGTGTCTTTCACGGCTGCTCTTTCTTTAACCTGTTTACGGACTTTCTTTGCTGTCCAACACGCTATGAAACACTTGATTGGATTTCGAACACTAGAGCAGAAAAACAAGGTGTGAGCCAGACAGAGGGAATTGGACGCAGTGGAAAAAGATGGGATTGTGATGGCGTTGACCACAAGCAAACAGGTTTATCCCGTAATTTCATATCTATCCACTTGACGTTGATGAAATTTGAACGTGTAATCAGCGAAACGAAAGCTAAAGACGAGCAGGTGTGACTTGCCTTTGATCATAACGGAGACCAATTGCAATTAGGCCCAAAATGGCTTGACGGCAGCATCGGGGGGCTGTTTGCAGATTATGTATTTTTAATCACAGTTGTTAGCATCTGTGATGGATGCCCATTTTGCTCTCACCAGTGTGTGATGGCATACGTCATGTTTGTTACCTGTTATCAACGCATGTAATCTGTCGATGAACTGCATGAAAAGGTGTACATTCTGAGCGCTACATGAAAACCATAAATGGCTTTGACATACACCTCAACTTGGGTTTAATAGGAGAAACAGATAAGCTCTCAGCTAATGAGAGAAAAGCAGTCCTGTGATTAAATATTAAGGTACAGAACAGAAATGCATTTAAAGCTGCATTAAAATATTTTGGTCACTTGAAATAAAAACTGCACACTCAGTCTTGACTTTCATATCTTTTATATTTGAGTCCTGAAACAGCTTTTTTCGATCTCAAAGTTCTGTCTCATAGCTTCAGACATTTTCACATAACATGTGCTCTTTGGCCAGTTTATTTGTACTTGTTCAGCCGCTGGTTAATGCAAATATCAAATAAGCCATTGGTAACAAGTAATAAGTCACATGCCTAAATGCAATGAGTTGTATTTAGGCATGCAGGCATGATCAAGATGACTGGCTGAAGCTCAAACCAAGCATCAAAATGAGAAAAAGGGGGCTTTATGGGACTTTTCACACTTGGTTGTTTGTACTGGATAGGTTGGTCTTAGTATTTCAGAAACTTTAGATTGACTGGGATTTTCCTGCAGAAGCATATTTAAGGTTTACAAACATCGGCCTGAGCAAGAGAAAATGTCCAGCAAACAGAAGTTCTCTTGTCCAAAAAGCCTCATCAATGCCAGAGGTCAGAGGAGAAGGGCCAGACTAGTTAGAGACCCAGTAATTCATTTTTGTGCACTGTAGTACACATTTAGTTTTTGCTTGTAGCTCTCATACTCTACTTGCCACTCATCTAAGTCCTGATGTTTCTTAGAGAGGACAACAGTACCTTTAAAATGATATCACATGTGTGGGGGTGTGGCCTTGCCAATTGTTTTTTTCCCACCTTTTCAAAATGGCTGGCATGCCCACAAGCACATTTTATGGAAGAAAGAAAGGTAAGCATGATATTTACATTTAAAATGTTTTTTAAAATCAGATTTTGATTAATTTTCAAAAATAAACATCTAGTAAATAATTTGAGGGGTTTTTAAGAATTAAGCTTATTTAGTTTCACAGAGGAAATGACTAATTTATTAATGTGTACTTTAGTGCACGTCGGGACTTTGTACTTATATTTATTTCACTTTTTCCTAGTAGACAACTCTTTGACAAAGGCAGAGAAAATTCTTAACAGAATCATTGAGGGAGATTCAAACATAGATTTTTCAGAAGATGAGAGTCATGTTAGCCAGATAGGAGAGGGTGAGAACCCAGGAGGAGCCACACGAAGATTATCAAGATGCAGTGGCAGATGTAATAGAGAAAGACACAGGGCCACCTGAAATCTGTCGTCCTATCTGGTCCAAAACCAACATGTAGGAGAATCTGGAATTTTTGATTTTGAGTTAAAAATAAAATATGGGTAAAATGCAGAAATGTTTTCCAGTAAAGTAAAAAAAACAAGAGTCGCAATTATAGCTGAATCCATGACACCTGATTGTTTCTACAAGATCACGTCTTTGCTGAAAGTTGTCACTGATCTCAATGTGTGAAAAGAACTCACAGTATCTGGAGTTCAAGCTCCTCTTGGCTGAGAAACCAGGGACAAACATGTGAAAAAGACCTGAATAATACCAGTGATGAAGAGTTCTCTCCAAAAATCAAGAAAAGGAGGCCCCAACCAGATGAGAGTGTAACAAAATATGGTTCACTCCACTTGCCTGAAATGGTTAACAGTCCAAGGCATTTCATTTGTAGAATGGTTGGGTGCAACAGTAAAACATATGTGAGATGTGGGAAGTGCCAAATGTTCCTTTGTGTCTCCAAATAAAAAAAATCACAGTACTTCCTCAGATATCATACATGAATTGACTTTTGTGAAATAGAAAGCCCAGTGCAATCACTTGTTCCTGAACCAATGGCTTACAGCTAGTGAAGTGTCAGTGACTTCTAAGTTGACCCATGATCTACATTTTTATGATATTGTTATATAAATAAGTTTTAATATCCTGCTTACAAAAATTTCAGTGGAGCATTTAATTTTCTTAAATAACTCTTGAATTTTGTTAGTTTCACATTCGTGATCAATGAACTCCCCTTGTGCACTGTAGTGCACATGTTGTAAAATTTAAATAAAATTAGTTAAAAATAATTTTGTTTTTGTAATGTGTTTTTTACCATCCCAACACTTGATTTATCTGAAAAAAATCAAAATCAAAATACTTTTTTCCCCCTGGGTCTCAGGAGGTTAAAACCAAGGTTACAGTAGGAATTTAAAAAAAATCAGTAGACACAATTAAGGTGTGCAGAAGAGCAACATGTCAAACCTTAATTCAGTTTTATTTATATAGCGCCAAATCACAACAACAGTCGCCTCAAGGCGCTTTATATTGTACAGTCGATCGTACAATAATAGATACAGAAAAAAACCCAACAATCATATGACCCCCTATGAGCAAGCACTTTGGCGACAGTGGGAAGGAAAAACTCCCTTTTAACAGGAAGAAACCTCTGGCAGAACCAGGCTCAGGGAGGGGCGGGGCCATCTGCTGCGACTGGTTGTGGTGAGGTAGGCAGAGACACTGAGCTGGAAAGGATGTGCAGGATAGACAGAGATGGAATGTAAGAGAAGAGAGTATGAGCGAGAGTATGATGAGAAGGTGGAAGGAGTACTTTGATGAGTTGATGAATTAATTTAATGACAAAGAAAGGAGGACAGTGAATTAGGGTGGCCAAAGGGTTGGCAAGGAGAAGAGGGCAGCTATGAAGAGGATGCAGAGTGGAAAGGCAGTTGGTCCAGATGATATACCTGTGGTGATATGGAGATGGCTAGGAGAGAGGGCAATGGACCTTTTGAAAAGATTGTTTAGCACAATATTGGAGGGTGAGAGGAGTCCTGGTACTGATGTGCATAGTTGTAGTAACTACAGAGAGATAAAGTTGATGAGCAATACCATGAAGCTATGGGAAAGAGTTGCCGAAGGCAGAGGCGACAATAAGTGAGCAGCGAGATGGTTTTATGCCAAGAAAGAGCACTACAGATGCAATGTTTGATTTAAGAGTGTTAATATAGAAGTATAGAGAAGGTCAGAAGGAACTTCACTCTGTCTGTTGGACCTCTTGGGGCAATCATGGCTCAAGAGTTGGGTGTTCGTCTTGTAATCGGAAGGTTACCGGTTCAAGCCCCGGCTCGGACAGTCTCGGTCGTTGTGTCCTTGGGCAAGACACTTCACCTGCCGCCTACTGGTGATGGCCAGAGGGGCCGATGGCGCAATATGGCAGCCTCGCTTCTGTTAGTCTGCCTCAGGGCAGCTGTGGCTACAACTGTAGCTTGCCTTCACCAGTGTGTGAATGAATAGTGGTATTGTAAAGCGCTTTGAGGGGTCCCGAAAAGTGCTATATAAATGCAATCCATTATTATTATTACCTGTTGTACTGTATGAGTCCGAGTGTCACATAATCATGTAGGGGTGGTGCAGGACATGTAAGAGGACAGTGAGACAGTGATGAGGTGTGCGGTGGGAGTGACAGATGGGTTCAAAGTGAGGGTGGGATTACATTAGGGATAAACTCTGAGCCATTTCTTGCAGTGGTGATGGACAAGTTAACAGATGAGGTCAAGCAGGAGTCTCCCTGGACCATGTTGGTTTCAGAAGACATTATGATCTGTACCAAGAAGATCTGTGGAAGAGATCCTGGAGAGGTGACGGTATGCACAGGAAAGAAGTGAAATGAAAGGTACTGGAAGCATGAAAAAAGGTGTGGTGAAGTGCGATGAGTGTCAGGGGTGATTTGTGACAGAAGGCTAGCAGCAAAAGTGAAAGAGAGGATTTAGAAGATGGTAGTGAAACTTGGGGTGATGTATGTTTTGGAAATGCTGACCCTAAGAAAAAAGACTGGAGGCAGAGCTGGAGGTGGCAGGACTGAAGATGTTAAACTTTTCACTGGGAGTGATGACGACAGATTAGAAAGAATACATCAGTGCGACAGTTCAGTTTCATGTTTGGAGACAGAGTTTGAGATGGTTTGGACACAGACACGTGCAGAATATGTGTTGAATATGGAGCTGCCAGGCAGGAGGAAAAGAGGAAAACTGCAGAGAAGATTCATGGATGTAGTGAAGGAGGACATGCAGAAGGTTGGCATTGACTGAGGGGGATGCTAGGCATAGGGTGAGCTGTGGCAACCCCTAAAGGGAGCAGCCATAAGAAGAATGAAACATAAATATTCCATATTTACAAAGACCAAAGGCTGTATTTGTCAGGTGTGTGTGTGTGTTTGTGTGTGTGGCCCCTAACTCGACCATGTGCTAACCCCACACAGCTGCAGAGTCCCCTTGAGGGTTTGTCACACAGGCAACAGAGGAAGGGCGGAGAAGGTGGGGTGGGGGGTGGTGTGTGTGTGTGGACTCATTTCCATGCCGCACTGTTCTGGCAAAGACATTGTACACCGCTGTGATTGTGCGTCTCTAGTGCTATTGCTCAATCTTTTTAGGCCTGTCAGTTAGTGTTTTCATCAGATAATTCTCTAGGCGCCAAGGTTGGAAAGGTCAATGTGTACTTCACTGTGGCAAATGTGTTTATTTGTGTGTGGCATTGCATGTATACAGGAGATAGAAGAAGAGACTAGGGGACTGTTTAGAGGGAATTAACAAGAGCATAATCTGATTGTTTTCTTTATGCTAGACATCAAATGGAGTTGCAGAGAATACAAATTAATTTAGTCTCTGCTCAGATACCTTAGCTGAATTTTATTCAGCTGTATTATCGTAGCACTTGTCACTCTTGTAAAACTACAAGTGTTTTCTGCACACTTATAGCAGACATACGACAGCTCATAGTCCAGCCTGAAAACAGTAATGGAGAAACCAAGGAGTCTCAGGTTCCTCAAATATCCCTGTCAATCACACACCGTTTCCTCTGAGTGCGTTTTCTATCTGTCAAGGGTCATAGAGAGTGAGGATGAGCCCCGTCTCTCCCTCCCTACTGCTGCTTCTCCATCTCCTCCACCTCCATCCCTCCCTCCCCTCCTTCTCCTTAGAGGTGTATCTCTACCTTGTGCATCACGTCTGGGCATGACCTGTTGCTAGGTAACTCTGGGTCACAGCTGCACACTATGGCAGACCCTTTTTTTATTTATCAGTGAGTTATGTGGGAGACGGGGGCTGTAATTTATTAGTTTGATATTGGCCAGGCTGCGCAAGTTTGGGATTGTAAAAAGAAGAGACGGCCTATAGCTCATCAAAATGCTCATTCTGATCCTGGGCCTCCTTTCGCTGAAGAGATTCACAACAGAGGGGATCACAACATTATAAATTCATCTGCTTTTTACTAAGAAAATCAAGCATCTCCAACAACAAAGCCAATAGTAATGCACTTTCCATGCTGGTAATTGAACAGATGTGGTCAGAGCTTAGAGGACCGAGGAAAAGGAATTCATCTCAGTACAGTATGTGACTGATTCATGTCCAAGGATGAAGTGGCTGCAGACAAATAGCGTTATCCAGCTTTGTAGTACCTCCAGGGTAAATTTATGCAGAGCTTGCATCAGACTGATTAAGTTAACACATTTGTGTGAACCAATGATTTTGATAGAAATAAAAGCTAAAAATATGATAAATGTCTGATCTGATTTCAAATGCACGGTTTCATTTAGATGTATTTTGGTTTGCTATATAGGGAACTCTGCTTCTTTGCTTTCGATAAAGTTGCCGCCGCTCTCATATCTGTGAGGTGAACGCAAAGCTGGAGCAGCAGCTGGTTAGCTTCGCTTAGCATAAGAGCTGGAAACAGATGGCTTATGTAGTGTAATAAAAGGTTATCAGCCATAAAGAAGATATAAAGATTATATATCAAAAGATCAACATCTATGGCATTAACTGGAAATATTACTAATATAATAGATCGAGCACAATGTAGCGTTTTCATTGACCTAAAGAGAAGCTTTAGAGACAATTAATCATGAAATCCTTTGACACTGGAGCACTATGACATTAGTGGAGTGGTGTTGGAATGGGTCAAGAGTTCTTTGAGAAGCAAACAAAAATTTGTGAAAATGTTAATATCAATCAAAAATGCCCGGACACTGTTTTTGGAGTACCTCAGGGATTAGTATCAGGACCAAATTTGTTTATCCTGTTCATTAGTGATATATATGAAATATCTGATATATCACAGTTTAATTCATTTGTAGATGATACAAATATCTTTTTGTGCTGGAAAAAAATTCACGACAGCTTTTGGAAATTCACACAAGAAATGATTGAGTTGAGAACATGTTTGATGGAACCAAGTTTGAAGAAAACTAAATTTGGCGGTATTGGTACATACAAAACTTCACTTCGACAATTATGTAAACTTGATTAAAAAAGAGCAATCGGGAAACTTAATGGTCAAACATCAGTTAAAACCTTTTGCATTTCTGTTTGTGGATTAAAAGCTGTGGAACAATGAGCCTACAGCAGCGGTCCCCAACCCCCCGGGCCTCGGATCGGTACCGGTCCGTGAGTCGTTTGGTACCGGGCCGCGAGAGTTGAGGCTCAGGTGTGAAATGTATGGTTTTCAGGGTTTTTAGCGGTTTTCAGCGTTATTTTGTTATCGTCTTTATATATATATGTATATGCATATATATGTGGGTATACATGTATTTGTGATTGTATATATGGGTTTGTTTGTTTTATATGGCAGAAATAAAAGGTTATCATCATTATCATCATCATTAAAATTTTATAGGTGGCAGCCATCAACTGGAACAATAGTAACCATTAATATTATTACTGCTAGCTAATCACTAGCATAGGGCAAAAACACCAGAATGTCACTGCAAGGAAACCATAACTGCTTGTTTTTACTCATAAATTCTAAGTAATATGTACATACTGAAAGAGATCTTGGTGTTTCCACTGGTGCGATTGATGTTTCTAATTAGAATTAAAAATGGCGGGAATATTCTAACTAAAGTAAGCTAACCGGCGGCTAGCAGAACTGTTAGCAGTATAAATATTTTTGTTTCACTCTGAGAAAGAAAGCTTGTTCACTTAAATATACCAACATATTTCCATAAAATGGAAGATAGTTATTTTCCATTTTAAACATATTTTTTGTGGGAAAACAATTTAAAATTTTTGGAAGTTTAATGACCCGAGAGAGATTTGTAGATACCGGCAAAATGCGTAAGGTGAGACATTTCCCTAGGATTATTACTACTCCTTAAAATTTATCAGAATAAAAATTTTTACATTTTGCCGTAAAATGGCTCTCATATTAATTTATACTATATAAAAAAAAATTCTACATTTCTTTTCTTTCTTTTTGTAGTTGAAATAAACAGATACATGGAAATAACTCAGCCCCTAAACTAAAATATGGCTTGTAAAATTTTAGAACAGACTGCTACCATGTGAAAGTTTGACAGTTTTTGCAACACTTCAGTATGATATTAATTTGTGATGCATCTGCTGCTGTTGACTCAGCCACATCTCTCTCTTTGCCCTGATGAAAGCTCAGCATTGCATCCCAGGTCTCACCCACAAAGCTTTTGTTAAATTCCTCTCCCTAATGTGCGTGTGATGAATATTTTTCAGATGCTTCCTTCAGGCCATAGCTGATCAAAACAAATGCACCTGCACTTTTTTTCCCTCCTTGCAACTGCAACTCCCCCAGGACTGGTAAAAATTGACTCCCTGGCTTCCTCCACCAGGCAATTACGTGCCATCTGTTCCCATCTTGGTTGTTCCAGCTCGTTTTGTTTCTGCGATTGTTCGTCTAATATCATAGGCCTGAAAGTGTTAGAGAGGATGGCGGGGTGGGGGGTGGGGGTAAGAGTGGAGGGGGGCACAAAAATGAGGAGTGGCATGAAGAGGAATTAATCGAATCTAACAGTCGAACCAGATCTTCCCCTCTGAAAGGAGATAGTCCCACTAGAATGAGGACAATTACCATATTCATCACCTAATATTGCCTGCTGTATGCAAAGTGGAGAAGAAGAGTGTGATATGACTTTCTTGACCATCTTTCTAATTCCATCTGTGGAAGCTTACAGGCTTGTCTTTTAATTGTTTGTTTGCAACAAGTCCATGTTGTACCTGCTTTGCTGTGGCGCTGCCATTTGTTGGAGAGTGCTAATAATAACCCATTAACTTCCCTGTCATATAACCCACTGATAAATCTATATGTGTGGTTGTTATGCTGCCATGCTGAATCACAATATTGTTTTGTTACAGTAACTATTGGGCCCATTACTCTCTGCCACACACACGGGCTGGTAGCGGCGTGTAGATTTAATTGCGGTGATGTTGCAGGCGAGGCGAGCAGCTGGATTGGAGAGTTTTAACAGTGATATCAATAACGGAGCGCCACCTTAGGCCGATATTATTTTCCATCTCTCTTGGCAGAGCGGAAGATAGAAATAATCAGTCACAACACCAGCCAGGCAGCCTGTAGGACCCCGTCTGACATCCAGCAACACTGATGGCTTAGGACCCATCTGTGTCCAGGGGGCAACGCTCAGTGTGTGTGTTTGAGTGTGTCGCTGACGATAATTGGTGAGAAGATGCCGGATCCTATAAGAAGCGTGAATCTGTTACTGTGCTGAAAGGCTCATACAGTAAAAACCATAACTGTGTTAATCAGTGGATATCAAACCTCTTTCGTACCATCTTAAACAAGTATCCAGTGCTTGCTTTGGCAAACCAACATTTTACGCTACAGTTTTTAGATATCAAATGAAAAGAAAGGAAAAGAAAAGAGACAGCAAAAATAGCTTGACAATAAAATATTTTGAAAAAACGAGTGACAAAAAAAGAAGATGGAAATTATCTGCAAGCAGCTGAGGACAAATTCAAGCACAATATCATTCCAGTATCTCCTTAACCTTCTTCTGTAAATTGTTACCTCTGAGAGGTTTCGAGTCTCCTCCCACAGAACCGGTGAGATCATTTGGTTTTTAATAACGGTAATTAGATAAGCAAAATCCCATAATGCAACTGAATATCGACAGGCAGCTGTTGAACATACGTGGTTTGAACCTTGTTGACAGCAGCAACAAACCCTGTAGGTTTACTGTTATTTTAAATTCATGTGCGCAGTTTCTTTTCCAAAGTGGCCACCCTGGTTGGAATGGCAGCTTTAAAAAAATAGGAAGGTAAGTGTGAGTCTTTAATTGGTTGCAAATCTGTTAAAAATGTGAGCTTCCTGTGGAGAGATGCTGATAAGATTGACCGACAGACAAATCTGTAAAATGCTATATGATGGGAAATTTTCATAGCTCAAGTTATTTAATATGAAAATATACACAACTAAGAAGTATTTTCCTCTAATTAAATTACTTTATGAAAATGATTTAATCTTTATTTATATAGTAAAGTATCTTTAAGTTGTGTGTGAAACGAAATATAGCTGTGGGGTGAACCCCTGGGAGTTTTGGCTCCTTGTTCAGTTGGTGAGAAAGTAAGTCTTGACACTCAGCCTGAATGATAACCTCTTTCTATAGAATAAAATACATTGCTTTCTTAGAGCTGTTTAATTTGGCATTAAACAGCTCTAAGGAAGAACAAATTCTATTAACTTGCATGGCAGTCTCCCCTTCGATTCTTTATATTTGCTGACATCTAGTGGTTCAAACTTGAAATGGATGTGTAGAACAAGCGTCAATGGAGAACTTCGCTCTCAGACTGCTGCCAACGTGTGATTTCTAGGATATTTAAAAGTAGAATGGGAGGCAGAGCCATTGGCTTTCAGGCCCCTCTTCTGTGGAGTCAGCTCCCAGTAAATAAACATGCTTTTCTTTTCTGTTTCATATTTCATATGCTGGTTTGCCTGCAATAATGCCAAATAATAAGCTACTCCGTCAACATGACGTGATTCTATAGCATCACACATTACGATGTTTTATCTAATTGTCTATGACCTCAGCGCATTCGAAATACACTAAAAGCCTATTAAGAGAGATATGAATTTATTTAGAACTCACCGGAAAGAAAATGATGCGAGCAAACCAACAAAAAATTGGGGATGGCAGAGAACTCGATATCCGCTCATCTGACCGCTGCAATCCAAGCCTGACATCTTCGTTTAGTAATATCGGATACATGAAATCCCTCCCGTTGCCTCCAGGAGGGGAAACGATTAAAAGTGAGCCCATTTTCCAGCTTCTTGCCTTCCCTATCGTGTGATCTAACGTTGCAACCGACAACACAGCACGTACGAACCATAGCTGACGCTTCCGTGTACTTTCTTTGGCCTACTGTCATGGCGAGAGGGGGCGTGGCCCAGCTCCCGTGACATCACGCTCCAAAGCCCTATAAACCTAAGCTGCTGCAGAGTTCCCATGATGCACTGAGTGTTTCTTCTTCTCTCATCTTTTTTCACTCACTTTGTGTTTATGCATCAGTCTGCATTTAATTATTAGTTCTTATTCATCTCTGGCTCTCTTCCACAGAGCGTCATTTGTCCTGTCTTCCTCCCCTCATCCCCAACCGGTCTCGGCAGATGGCCCCACCCCTCCCTGATCCTGGTTCTGCCGGAGGTTTCGTCCTGTTAAAAGGGAGTTTTTCCTTCCCACTGTCGACATTTGCTTGCGCATTTCGGGTCATATGATTGTTGGGTTTTTCTCTGCATCAGGTCCTTAGTTTACAATATGAAGTACCTCGATTTTGTGATTTGGCTTTATATAAATGAATTGAACTGAAATGTACCGAATTAGTACATTGCTGTATTTTCATTAAATTAAAAAACTGATGGCTTATAATATACAGTGTTTGTGTTTCTAAACCTAGCGAAAGTTTGCTGATATAACACACCGAATAGTTAAGTTACATTAAAATTATTAGTAGTATTATTAGAGACAGCTATATGCCTATTGTGTATTTCGTTTATCTAGTTTAGGAGCCAGAGTCCAATCAAAGTGAGTTCTAATGTGACATAAAATAATCCATCCATCCATCCATCCATTCGCTTCCACTTATCCTTTTCAGGGTTGCGGGAGCCTATCCCAGCTGTCATAGGGCGAGAGGCGGGGTACACTCTGGACAGGTCGCCAGTCTGTTGCAGGGCTATCACACAGGGACAGACAACCATTCGCACTCACATTCACTTGCACATTCACACCTAGTGGCAATTTGGATTATCCAATTAACCTATCCCCACAAGCTGCATGTCTTTGGATGGTGGGAGGAAGCCGCAATACCTGGAGAGAACCCATGCAAACACGGGGAGAACATGCAAACTCCACACAGAAAGACCCCGGCCTGGTGGAATTGAACTCAGGACCTTCTTGCTGTGTGGCAACAGTGCTAACCACCTTGCCACCGTGCTGCCCATTTTGATATAAAATAATCAAAATTAAAAATCCATCTGTAATTATATAATTGCTGATGGATTTTATTATTCAAATATTTACAAAATAATAAGGAGTAAGTCTGTGAAAAAAACTTTTTACTTGATTGATTTTTGAATGGGAATTCATTCTTGAAAAGCAGTCATCCTCAGGATGTTTGTAGATCTTCATCCTCACCTGCTAAAGTCTGCCTCAGATCAGCAGGTATTTAATGAGAGACATTTGTCATGAGCAGACAGATGATGGCAGATGATTTCTGCAGCATCTTTCTGTGGGAGAATATGTATCATCACAAATGTACCAGCAGGATCAAAATGACAAAAACATAATACACATTACATTTGTTTCAGAATAGTTCTGTGCTCCATCAATCTCATCGTCTTGGGGTGGGGTGAAGTTTTTATGTCTCATGTCGCTGATAGGGTGCTTGAATGCGAATATACTCCGGATTAAGTTTGAAGGTACACCCTCTTAGCTATCGTTTACATATATCATGCATAAACTGTTTTTGCTTTTTCCCCCCTCATAAATTTTTCAGCTCCCCAAAATGATCTACATTTTCAAAGAAGTTAAAATTATTATCCCTTACTGTAATTCAATAACACAACAATGCAGCCTGTGAAATATGCAAGGACAAAAAAAAGGGAGGGGAGAAAGATTGGGGGTGAGGGTGAGTGGGGAGGAGGGAAGGAGTAGAGGCTGCAGGTCAGAGCAGAGTGAGGAGCAGAAGGAGCAGTGCACACCTTGGTTACAGGTAGGACCTCCTTAGCATTGCTACTTTTAAGACAAAAAAGGTATACATTGTTCTGTATATTCACCTTTAAAATGCTGGTATGCTATATAAATACCAAAAATGCAAATGATGGCTTTTAGGGACAATTTGCGACTCACAGATTTCTTTCAACCAACTGCGGGACATGCGAGTTTCAAAGAGGTGTTTAGCTGTGCTGAGCTTTACACTCCGTAACACTTTCTGAATAGCTCTCTTGTTTAGTTTGGATATGCAGTAACGCTCATGACCGTACTGCATAATCTTTTCAATTATGAATGGTATCATTTATTTTACACTCAGTGGAGGGCGTTTGGTAACTTAGCAACTACTGCCTCTCATTCAACATTAAAGTGGGGTAACATGAGAAGTCAGTGTCTTCTCTCCAGATAAGTGACAGGGATTTGTTACTGAATGTAACCTACAATTTCCTTAACTTTAACCGACAGATTAATTCATAAACCGTGCATCTTTTAACCCATGTGTGCATAAACTGTAGTTTGATTAAACTTGTGTTTATGTGTTCCGTGATTTCCTGCATCTGAGTTCTGTTTAAAATAATGTTTCAATTGACCTAAAAATGTACAACAAATCACTCATGGAAAATCTTAAACATAAAAGAACCCATAGTAAATAGATTTTATCCATTCAAAACAGGAGTTCACATCTTTCCTTTGGGGCCTTATTGTGAACCTGCACAGGTAAACTGATACCACCCCTTTCATCCTCGCAAAAGCTTTTTTGTTTGTTCCAAGGGAGCACAGAACTGCCTACCCAGGTCTACACTAACATATACAGTACATGCTCCTACCAACAAATGCCAGCTCCGAATATGATCCCTTTATAAATGGCCATAAAACGCATAGGCTTGCTGAAAGCACTGACCTTCTCTCACATACTTTGTGTCAGAGTTGAAAGACAGAGTTCAGTTTCAATGCTTTAAGCAGATAAGCGTGGCTGTTTCCATCAAGAGCGACAATGGGGCACCTGTGCTGCTTTCAGAAAAAATATTTGAGGCTAAGATTTCACGATGAGTAACATCAAGAGAAACAACTTGGCAAGCATAAACCAATGTGTTTTGCCTGGACTCCATGTGTAATGAGGATTTAATAATAATTTGAAGTGAGAAAAAGCAGTAGATTATAAAATAAGATATACTTGAGCCAACTGTCGATTAGCATCCTGTTAGAGACATTTATTGTCTTCACCAAACTCTTCCAACAGAGTTAAAGTCTGATTACAACACTGACCTCAGAGAAATGGAACAGTGGTTACCTGAGAGTATTTTGGAGTCCCGTGAGAAACTGGATATTGTGTGGGATAGATAAAGTTGCAATGAAAGAGACTCTGTGTCCCAGTTTTAAAACAGCAACAGATAGGCCATGTGGTTTTTCACAGGGCAGACTGTGGCATTCATTAATAAAACACCACAGACTGTGTTGATGAGACCCAAGACATCTCAGTGACATACCATACTTAATTTTGCTTCAGATCTACTTAGCTTTTATATTGACCTGCCACTGGATGAACATCTTATTTTGAATTCTACCTCCACATGTCTTACATTTTTTAATGCGTTCAAATACTACAAAAGTCTGTGTATTTTCTATTTACATGAATAATCTTTTAATTCTTTACAGAAACATAAAGGAGTAAAAAGTAAAAAGAGGACTACTGAAATCTGTCCAGCACAATGTTAATGAGGTCTCACTCAGAAAGAAGAGCCCTTCCTGGGTTCTCAGCCCTGCTGACACATAGCACTCCAAAACTGAAAGATGTGACTTTCCCACCTCCACTTTCTCAAACCCCACGGGAGTCCATCTTTACTCCCATATCTCTTACTTCACCACCTCCATGGGTAACACAGGCTCTTTCCAATCTGGAGCGAGGAGAACAAGAACTTTTAAATCTCAGGGAGCAACAGCAGGCCGAAGTAGAGGAGGTGAACCGCGAATTGGACAGCGCTGCAATTGAAGCTCAGCGAGAGGAGCGTCGCCTTCTTGAAAAGGTTGAGCAAGATCACAGAGAAGCCCAACGGCACCTCAGTCAAGTGAAGAGGGAAAATGCCGCTGCGGTGAGAGTTGTGCAGTCACTTGTTGATCAGCAACTCAGAAAAATTGGTCAGCTGAGGGAACAGATACAAAGATGGGGGAGTACAGCTGGAGAATCCAATAGAAATCAACTGCAAAGAGGGGTGGCAGAGATCATCCAGCCATGGGAAATCTCTCTAACACTTAAAAGAGTCAGTTTTTTACCAAGTCCTCAGTCCAAATCTTTAATCTTAGGGGAAGTTGATGTTCGTGAGCAAGGTATGACCTACCACATTGGTGTCTGTAGTGCTCAAGGACAAAAGTGTGCCTTGCACTCAGGAGATTTGAAATTTTTGAACCTTTCCCCTCTAGAAATTAGAAAGGAACCTCAACCAAACAGAACTGGCCAAAGGTATAGTCCAGAGGAGAGCATGAAGATAAATAGTGGGAACGTGCGTATTGTCCGGAAACTACGTCTGTCAAGTTCTACAGAGAATGAGGAAGACTTAAAATCACCGAACTCTCCCATATCAAGACGCCGTGGTGTATCCGAGTCTTCCCAAGATGAAATGGAATCCATGTTTTCAGACACACAAGGGCAAGACCTTTTCCTTGCTGTCCAACCTGTCTCCAGTCAAGGAGAATCTGAAGGTGATGACTCTGACAGCAGACCAAAGGGACCAAAGAGACGCAATACAGTGAAAGGTAAAAGAAAGCAAAAGTCTCTTGTCTTGGTGTCATGTAAGGAGCCATCCTGTCCTCCTGAAGAAACTGATACAGCAACATCTCCAAAGACTAGGCACAAATGTTCACTCTCCAGGCACAGTCTTGTAGATGTTTCTACAAGGCATCTTTCTCTTTCCCAACAAAGCCTTTCACAGAAATCTTCATTGGACAATGGAAGCCCACCATCCCCAGCCAACAGTGAGGATTTCTGCTACACCTATACTGTGAATACTCCAGTAAATGGATCGCTTAGGCAAGAGCACTGTCGATCAGTATCCACAGCTGACCTCTATGGTAAACTCCGTCCTTTAATTAGTGATGACAAGACTGAGAGCAGTGGAATCAGAAAGGTCAACAGAATGTGTCTTGTCTCTGAAACCTCAACTTTTGAGCAAGGCCAAGGAAACTCCCCGGAATTTGAAGGGAACACAAGCCGTGATGAACAGCAGTCCACAGCCACGACTCAAGTTACACAGGGTTTGAGTTCAAATCGTGTGAGCAGATCTCTGTCAATGTCAACCATTGAAGGTGACAAATTCCACAGAGCCAGTGAAACACAGCAGGATATGGAAGAGGGAGCTGTGTCTGGTCTGAAGGGGCTGGGGGAAAGAGCTGGTGGTTCAACTGCCCTAGACTCGGCTTATCTAGTCAAACAGTTTGGAAAACAAGGATCAGGCCGTACTGACTTCAACCTGCCAAGTGGTATCCACGCAACTGTCAAAGGGCAGCTATTTGTGGTGGATTGTGGTAATGCCAGAATTCAAGTCACAGATCTCCAGAAGAATGTTGTACAACAGGTGTCTCCTTCAGGACCTGAAAGGTCATCCCGCATCTGCAACTACTTTGATGTGGCTGTGAATTCAAAGGGCCTCATAGCCCTGACTTGTGCTGCTGAACGAGCTGTGCTGGTGTTCAGTCGTCATGGACGGCTGCTGC
This sequence comes from Aulonocara stuartgranti, assembly GCF_965226115.1. Lineage (NCBI taxonomy): Eukaryota > Metazoa > Chordata > Actinopteri > Cichliformes > Cichlidae > Aulonocara > Aulonocara stuartgranti. The sequence goes on from NC_138958.1 coordinate 33,102,733, forward strand.
AAACATTTGGAGGCACTGCAATCGGTTCTACCACTGAAGAGTTAGATGCTCCAAGAGGGGTCACTGTTAACCGTCAAGATGAGTTTTTAGTTGCTGATATCAAGCGCGGCACTTTAACTGGCTTAAAGCTGGATCCCAAAACAGGGGCCAGGTTAGAGCGCACAGTGGTGACAGGGTACCACAGACCCTACTTGGTTGCAGCTTGTCTCACCACTGGGCTCATGGCAATATCAGAAAGAGGCAATGAAACTGGGCGTGTCCCATGCATTCGAGTCCTGGAGCCAGGCTGGAACACTATCCGAATACTGGGAGTGTGTTCTGGCCTGGGGCCAGTCCTGACCTGTCCATGGGGCCTCTGTATCGACAGTGATGGGGATGTATTGGTGACAGATTGGGGTAAACAGCACCACCGTGTTCTTATCTACCCATCCAAGGGAGTTGGCTGGCCTCTGGTGACTGACAACCTAAGTAGCCCAAGAGGTCTAGCCCTTCTCCCTGATGGCCACATGGTAGTGTCAGACAGCATGAATCACTGCATCAAGATCTACCAGTACAAATAAATGCGGTGCATGGTAAAGACTGAGATGCAACAAAATAGAGATACAGTAAGGGTGAAAAGTTTTAGAACACCCCAATTTTTCCAATTTTTTATTGAAAACTATGCAGTTTTATGTCTCATTGCACTCTGAAATGAAAGCATGTATTTTAAACTTCTGACTGATCAATGTAGCCACATTTGGCAGATATAACAGCTGAACACACACCCGTGGCATTCACTCTACAACAGAGATCAAATATTCTTCAGAAAGTTCTTCCCATATCTGTTGCACAAGTTCCCATAAATGTAGCACTTGTAGGTTGCTTTGCTTTCACTCTTCTGTCCGGCTCGATGGGTTTAAGTCTGGAGACTGTGCCGGTCACTCCATGTTTTCAAGCTTACCATCTTGTTCTTTTTTTCCTGAGGTAGTTCTGGCATAGCTCGGACCTGTGTTTTGGGTAATTATCTTGCTGTAGGATAAAACCCTGACCGACTAGGAGGATAACAGAGGGTATTGCATGGCGCTGCAGAATGCTGTGTTAGCTGTTTTGGTTCAGGGTGCCTCTCACTCTGTACAAGTCAAATCAAACTTCAAGTCATCACACTTCCTCCTCCATGTTTGACAGTTGATGCCACACATTGTAGAGCCATCCTTTCACCTACTCGAAGGCATAATACCTTTTTCCAGTCTTCAGTAGTCCAGTGGCGATGTCTCATGGCCCAGGCAAGCCTCTTTGTCTTATTCTGACGTCTTAGCGATGGCTTTCTTCCTGCAGCTTGTCCTGTCAAACCTGCAGCTTGAAGTCTTCTCACAGTTGAAACTGAGACTTGCTTACAACAACCACTATTGAGCTGTGCTTGAAGCTGTTGTCCTGTGAGCCGCCTGTAACACGAACTGTGAAATCTCAGAAACTTGTCCTCTGATTCAGTTGTGGCTTTGGGTCTACCAGACCTTTTCCTGTCAGAGTTTGCCCAAGTTTCATTGCCTTTTGATGGTGAAAGAAACTGTACTCACTGACACCTTAACTTTCTTTGCAATTTCTCTTTAGGAAAGACTTACATTTTTAAGTGTTATGATGGTCTGTCTCTCTTCCATTGTTAATTGCATCTTTCTTTCTTTCTTTCTTTCTTTCTTTCTTTCTTTCTTTCTTTCTTTCTTTCATTTTTGCAGCAACAAACTACTTTCTGCCGTGCAATACTGTTCAGCTGATGCTCACGAGGGTATGGTACCACAACGTGTTCCAATACTGCTTTCATGCAGACGTAAGTTGGAACACCTGTAAGAATTAGTCGCACCAGCTTTCAAGGGTTGATCAAGCTCTTTTGTTGCAGAACAGCTTTAAATTGTTAACCCGTTTTGTGTTCCCTGAAAAAGGCCTTTTTGAATAGTTCTGAAATGCACATTATTTTTCAGTTTTGGGTAACCTTACCCTTTTTTATCCTCTGGTAGTTCACCACTTACCTTCTCACCATCTCAATCTATTCATTTGACTTGAATTGCATTAAATAACTGGAAAAATTTGGGTGTTCTTAAACTCTTGACCGGTAGTATATACTAACAATAATTGGTCTAATAATTTGAGGTAGGTTAAACTCTTAGAAGAGTTATAATCTGACATTTTTTGAGATTCTTCTAAAATCTTGTATCTCTTACCAGTTATATTTGACATGATCATGCTTGAAGAGGTTTAAAGATTTAGTGTCATAAGTTAGAGTGGTGTAGAAAATTACTACTTTGATAGAATAAATTTTCAATATTTTCCTTTAATTTCCAATTCCAGAAGATGCAAGCAATATGGCATGCTTGGAAAATGTGAGCACAGTGCAACGGGTACATCTGTAACTCTTGATAATTGAGTGTTCCTGCGTGATATTTAGACTTTTTGTGTATATTCCCATATTGGAAAACATTTAGATGATGAATAATAATCATGACAAAATATAATAAACTCATTGTAATCTCTCCTGTATCAAACTCTTTAGTTGGCTTGGGAAGGTCTGAATAACGTTTGTACTGTCAGTTTCTTAGTTAATTTTATTAAACTTTCATTCAAATCTAATTTCCAGCTATTTTGTTGTTTCTGGAGATTTTTTTTAACCCTACACTTTCAAGGGTGGTTCAATAGCTTTTGGGTATTTCTATAACTGAGAAACTGTCCAAAATTGCAGTATTTCCAGAAATCTCTTACAAACACTGTAACACAAATGGAGTCTTTTTTGACCAACGTGCAGTTATCAAATGTAGTTAGAAGTGGTAACCAGACAGATCAATGATTACACTTTAATCTGCTCCATAATGAAAGTAAATCTTCTCCTCCTTTACTCTCATCTCAAGGCAGATATAGAAATATATTTTGGTCTGCACACATTCTCATGCAGAAAGAATAAAAATTAGCAAAGTTGAGTGAAAAGTGATAAATAATTATGTTACAGCCATATTTTGCAACAACAAAACTTCCATCACTCTGGCTATACAAACACACACACAGGAACACAGGATTTCCCAACCTGTCCACCCACACATGCACAGCACAGAATAAAAGTGCAGCTTCAGCTCCTGTGAAGCTACAGCTACAGCACCAGTCCAGAGTGAGACTCCAGATCTGAGGACTTCAGCAAGAGAAACATGGAGCTGATCACCAGAACTCTGCTTCTGGGTCTGGCACTTTCCCTCACTAATGCAGCACCTGCGTGAGTGTTAATGAGCTCCATTTATATTTTGAAGTTTTAGTCAAAATAGACAATTCGTGTTGGCAGGATTTTTCCTACTATCCTGGCTTTAAAGGCAGCATGATGCGCCATGTCTTTTAAAATAATTTGCGAACACTTGCAGTACGAATTCTCTGTGTGTTGATTCTTTGTTGAGGTTAAAAAGGCAAAATGTGAAACAACTCATAAATTCTCTCAACTCTGTAAATTCAGGAATAATGGAACATATTAAAATTGATAACCTTTCTCAAAACATCAGTCTGTAACTATTTAGACATAATAATAGAATAATTTCTGGATTTTTTCTTCTTCTTATCAGTTGGCGATTTAGTGAAAAAGTCAGCTTTATCCATTTGGAACCCTGTTTGTTAGATTACAAAGGTCACCAGATGGATCAATTGAACAAATTTAAGACTGCTTAGTCATCATATTATTGCGTTGTTTTGTAAGTGACTCACTTTTTTTCATCTAGTATAATAACTTTTTGAAATTATCTACAGGCATCAAGACGAGCCAGCACCAGAAGGTAGGATTTTATGTACATAAACTGTACGTTGTTTGTCAGTTACATAACAGCTAGATCTCAATCACAGCAGCATTCTATACCGAGCAATACTCGTATGTGTCTAATGACATGCATTTTGAATATTAAAGTTACATTAACAGTTAAAAGTATGTTACTTTTATCTTGGGAATAAAGATGGAGATGCTGCTCTACCAGACCGGTGTGAAGGAATTGAGTTTGACGCTATCACTCTTGATGAGAGTGGAAAAAACCCCTTCTTCTTCAAAGGTATTGGACATGTTCTTTTTCTTAAAATGTTGGACTAAATCATCCTCTAAAATATTGTGTCTGTGGTGTTTTCTCCTCAGAGGGCCACCTGTGGAATGGTTTCTATGGTCCAGCTAAACCCTCAACGATGTTCTTCAAGGAGCTAGATGAACACCACCACCTCGGCCATGTCGATGCTGCTTTTCGGATGCACAACCCAGCGAAACAAGATGCCCACGATCACATCTTCCTCTTCCTGGTACGATCCTCATATGCTTTCAGCTATCATATGGGTCAAGACATCTTTTACTGATCTCAGATATTGTGTACTACTGTGTACTATTGTGTACTATTTCCAGGATGACCACGTGTTCAGCTATTACAACCACACTCTGGAGACCGGATATCCAAAAACTATCCAGGAGGATTTTCCTGGAGTCCCCACACATCTAGATGCTGCTGTGGAGTGTCCTCAAGGAGAGTGCATTACCGACTCTGTTCTGTTCTTCAAAGGTATGTTGGCATTTACTGCTGCAAAACTATTCAGTAAGTCGAAATGAATTCTTTGACAGCATTTTGTTGAGTACTGTGATATAATGAGGCTACAATAAATAAAAAAGAACATTGTGATGACTTGTGATCTCCTTCTCAAAGTGGTCATTTCCCTCCATAGGGCAAGATGTGTATGTTTATGATATAGTCACAAAGACAGTGAAGACCAAGACGTGGCCCCACCTGCCTCTCTGCACCTCTGCTTTCCGCTGGGCAGAACACTACTACTGTTTCCATGGACACAACTTCACCAGGTTCAACCCAGTATCAGGAGAAGTTAGCGGCACGTACCCAAAGGATGCCCGCAATTACTTCATGAAGTGCGAAAACTTTGGTGGGTTCATTAAGAAGAGAATCTTAGAGATTCATTTTGGAGGTTTTTTTGTCAGATACATACAATCTTGTGTGTTTCCCGCAGGTCACGGAGGTGATCACAAGGCTCCTAAATGCAGCGAAGTCAAACTAGATGCCATTACTACAGATGACAGAGGCAGAATTTATTTATTTACAGGTAATGTGACATATGTTTCAAATTCTCAGTCAGCTCTCACTTAGTGTGATCTCCCATAACTGAATAAATAGATTATAATTTAATTATTTCTAGATGGGCTTTTAGCTGAGGGAACTTCGGACAGTCCTTGTATTTTGAGTTAATTTAGGATAAAATTTAAAGCAAAAAAATGATATTTCAGTTATTTTATTGCCATCAAACATCAAACTGTAAGAGTTTAAATACCAAATAAAATAACATTAACAGTCAACTAAATAATGATGTTACCAAGCTAAACTAAGAAGGTGCTTATTAATAACACACTTAAAATAGCATTTAGCTATTTGGCTAAGTAACATATAGCCTTATGTAACTGCTAAAGTAGGATTCTTTTGCAGTTTAGTTGTTGCACAGATCAAACAAACAAATTGTCACTTTTCTTTTTTGTAACTTTACAACTTGCCAGGTGTATTTTTGAACTTTAGTGAGAGTCAGGCTAACCCGGAAAGTTTACAAGGAAACAGCTGAGCTAATAGCATGTTGATCCACACTTTATATGTAGCATACAGATTTAGGAGTGCTTCATCCAAATGTGATCCTGTAAAAAAATGTCTTTAAGTTTTCTGCCATGATAAAGAACAAGTTCAATTTCTCAGGGCTTAACTACATGCGTGTGGACAACAGGCGTAACGGCCTTCACGCCTTTCCAATAACCAGGGGATGGAAAGAAGTGACAAACGGGGTGGATGCCGTTTTCTCCTACACCAACAAAATGTACCTGATTAAGGTAGACACCATATAACCCCCCCCCCCCCCCCACCCACCCACCCACACACACACAATTTCTGTGTTGAAGTTAAAACTAAAATCCACTTATTCTAACAAAACACTTATAGGATGATCAGGTTTACATCTATAAAACTGATGCCCACTACGTCCTGATTGAAGGCTACCCTAAATCCCTCAGGGAGGAATTAGGCATTGAAGGAACCGTGGATGCCGCTTTCCTCTGTCCCAATGAACACACAGTTCATATACTCCAAGGTAAGTTACTGAGTGCTTATGTCTTAGTTTTTGTGGAGAAAATTGGTATTTACATTTGCTTTCTCCAAAAGGACACATGATTCGTGACGTTGACCTCACTGCCACGCCCAGGGTCATCAACCGAGAAATACCTTTGCCCTTGCCTGACATTGATGCTGGTCTCTGTGGTCCAGATGGCATTAAAGTGTTCAAGGGTTCACAGTATTACCTCTATGAAAGTCCCATGATATTGGCTACAAGCAGGATCGCTCCTGTTCCTCGAAACATCACGTCAGGAATGATAGGGTGTGAGGATTAATCAGAAAAAGAAAAATGAGGAAGAAACCTTAATAATAATTTACTGGCAAGTCAGTTTTTGGACGTGAAGACTCCAGCGAAAGCTAAAGTAATAGGGAACAGCTTTATTAGGTGACCAACGCGTTTCGGCTTGTGGCCTTAATCAGGGTCATTCAAGTCAGTTTTTGGAAAAATGATCATGTCTTGCAATGAAGTTTTACTTGCTTGGTGAATAAAGCATTTTTCATGGTGAAATCTTTATTATTAAAGCATCTATATTTTGAATCTGCAAGCTTGGAACTGAAATCAACCAAGTTCAGTTAAAATGAAGTAATGTCAGAGTTTGGCCACAAGAGGACCTGCTGTACAAAGGCATGCATATTCCCATGCATGGCTCTGTCCCAGTGATTTGCTTCTTTAATGAACAAAGTGTGACTTCTTCTTGTTGTTGCACTGATATTACAGGTCCTCTTGCTGACCAAAAGTTTTTTCTTTTCTTATAGCTTTCAGAAATGATACTGGTACTTTAAAACTTATATATATTTCTTTTCTGTCAGCTTTATACAATCAATACGGAGTATTCAGGTATCTGAAAAATCCTTTTCAGGACTATTACTTGACTAAAAGGCATCAGGTCAAACAAACAGCTCATGCAGATTGTTTTCAGTCATTGCTTCTGTGCCCAAATGAGACACATCCTCTGATGTCACATCCAAGGGGGCACTTGAGTGCTCTAAATGCCTCTTTTGTAAGTGCATCTGCCTTCCAAGGGGCTCTTCGGTCGGCCCAGATAACATTTCGGTTAGCTTAAGTGCTCCTTTAGTGTGAAAACTAGGAATTAAAAAATGAACTTTTGGCTTAACCCCTCCCTCTTAAATAGCCTATTGATTGCACAAATACACAAGGGCAGCACAGTAATGCACGTGATGGAGCTTTTATCCATTGTGTTGATTTTAAAATAATTTTCCTCAGACAATCTCTTTTTCACCTTAACTTTTGAATATGTCATATGACAAATAAAACTTTTACTAGATCATACCTTTTATTAGCTTCTTGAACGTGTTGTAGGTTTTACAATTATTTTTGAAATTAAAAAATGAAAACAAAGTTAATTTTTAATATGTCAACATCAAAGTCAGGTATTGCATTTCCATCATCCTTTTATTATCAATATGTATATGTAGATATATATAACAGAGTTATAAATCCAGTTCTCTCTCTTTATTGCAAAATATTTAAATTACTGTCTCTAGCCATACTGGACCATGCAGACACGTACGCACCAGCCTGCAAGAGTCCAGAGGTCGGAATAGCATTAGCAGGCATTCAAGGCCTTTTCTCTCCCCGGAGAGGTTTTTGTTCAGCCAAAATCCCTGGGACTTTCAGCCAGCATAAAAGAAGTGCTGGCCTCAGCACAGTTTAATGGGTGAGGCCACTGGGACACACACACACACACACACACACACACACACACACACACACACACACACACACACACACGAATATGTAAGTGCATATTCGCGCATGCGATCCAGTGTACTTGTTACTGTGATTAAATAATAAACATCTGTTTATGAATTTATTGATTGTCAATGCTTCTGTTAGCTTCTTTTAGACCGGTTTTTGTTCCGCTTTCTAGCACTGCGCATTTAACTGAAGGAGCTTGCTGAGCTGAAGCAGGAGTTTTTGTTTTTCTAATATTTATTTATTCATGGTGTCATGGTGAGTTATGACTTTCAAAAGACAAATGCAAATAAACATATATATTTTCCATTTCCTGTATTTAGAGGGATTGCAGGTCGAGTGAACTATTTTGCCACTTGGCAGAGAGCACAGTTCATACCTGTTACATATTTTTACACTTCAACTGAGTTACTTGATTTGTGATAATAGATGTAATTAAAAGAAAATGACTCAATTCGATTTAGACTAGGAATACACTATCTTGGCTATACTTGTGTCAGTGGGTCTATCCTTTCCATTAAGTTGTATGTTGTTTGTTTCACCACATGTCAGGAGCTATGCCTTGTTTGATAGAGGGAGAGCTAGCATAGCATGGAACGCTAATAACAAAAGCTCAGTACGTTGTAACTATTTGATATCTGCTATATCAACAGCTCTTCTTTGTAGTTTACAGTAGCTTTGACTCCAAATGAAGCTCCTCAGCCTCAGCAATCGATATCATACAATATCATACATATACAAACTAATAGACTGCTTTTTTTCTATCTCACATTTTGCCTACAGGCTGCTAGAACATAATTAGGTTTACACATTTTTGGATAACAACACAACTTTTGTAATTTTGCATCTGTACACCACCACAGTTGATTTTACAGTGATGTGGAAAAGTATTTGCCCCCTTCCTGGTTTCTTAGGATTTTGCATAATTGTCACACTGTCATGTTTTGGGTCATAACATACATTTTATTATTAGTCAAAGAAAACCCGAGTAAATCCAAAATGCAGTTTTTAAATGATGATTTAATTTATTGTAACTGCCCCCATGAATTAACTACATTTTTTTAAAGCTGACTTCAGTTCCACTAGCCACACCCAGGACTCATCACTATTACACCTGTTGAATTAAGAAATCACTTAAATCTGTCAAAGTGAAGGCATCTTCTGTGGCCTGAAATACCACAGAAGTAGGGATGGGAATCGAGAACTGGTTCCCAGTATTCCAATTCTTTAGAATGTTAGTCTACTTGTCTATCAATCCCAATTATTGGCTCTACTTACACGTATGGTTTGATCTATCAAACCAAGTCATCTATCAAACTTGATGGACACCAACACGTTCTCACTCCCAAAGCGTAACATTTTACGCTAGGTGACAAATAATCAACATATTACGCTTCTGGCCACCCAACACGTCCCTACATTACGAAACATGAGAACCGTTTGGAATGAATCTACACATGTACGTTCGTTTCGATTAAATCGCTTTGGAAAACACTATCTAACGTCATTAGAGTGCTGGTTAAGGTTAGAGATGAGGTTATGGTTAGGTATAAGGTTAGGGTTAGAGCTGGAATACATGGCTGGAACGTGTATTTCATCCATAACCCGGCTTGTAGCATAGGAACGCGGACGGTCACCTTTCGCGTTCCTCAGGAACGCGAGACTTGACAAATCGTCATTATATTACTCCTCGGGAGTGAGAACAGGCTGTGGAGGCAGTGTTATAGTTATGTTATAGCATGGACATCACTAGTACTTTTGATGATGTATTCTAAGCTTACATGGCACACTGTCTGTTCAGATTCAAACAAAGTCTGCAAAACTGATGGGGAGGAAAAGTGCAAATATGAAGAGCATGTTTTTCAGTTAAAAAAGACCCAGCTGGATGCAAAAAAGGCTCACAAACAGTGATGGCAGACGCAGTAAAAGGTCTGAAAGAGCATCTCAAGGTATCAAGCACAACATACGGTGATCAGTCCAAAGGTTCCAGAGAATCATTGACTGCACAAGATTTTAATTTAAAAAAAGTAAAAAAAAACAAAACAAAATACTCCTTGCACTTAAAATGATCGTTGTTTGTCCAATTGAAAATGGGGGACTATGTAGAATCACTGAGGGTTAGATTCAATGTATCACCAAAAATTTAATTAAAGAATCTTTAAGTGTTCCCTTGGAGCTTGGAAATAACTAGAAGTGGCTGTGCATAGTGTACATCTGCACAAGTAAAGAAGAAACTGATAAAAACCCCACATTGGCTGAGAGGCAGAATAAAAGACTGATGCAACAAAACCATGAATATGCTAATTAGCACTCTCAGTTCAATTCAATTTTATTCATATAGCACCAATTCACAGCAGTCACCTCACGGCTTTGTAAAGTAAAGACCCTAAAATATTAGAAAAAAATCCCAACAATCATACAACCCCAATGGCCAAGCACTTTTTACCAGGAAGAAACCTCTAGCAGAACCAGGTTAGGCTAAGTTTTAACTACTTTCCATTGAAATCAATTGGCAACATTGCTCCGGACCCCAAAATATTCCAAAACAAGCAACAAATATAGGTATGGTACAAAATATTTATTGAGTAACAGTTCTGTAAACATCTGAGGTAAATCAACATTTACATCAACATGTTCTTCAACAAAAGGTTCAGACAAAAGGCCCTTCTCTTCAAAGACAATCATTTTACAGTGGGAGTAGTCGCAGGGGTTATTCTGTGTGTGCTCCTGCTTGTGTAGATGATAAGTCCATCATATAATCTTCATCATTTCCCATCAGAAAGTCTTTGATTCAAGGTACATCCACTGGTAAAAGCTAGAGCCAACATCTCTTCAACCATTTTCAGGACAGAAAAATATCACTTTAGTTTCATTTCTCGTCCATTCCAAGTCTAATTGTGTTTGTTATTTCCACAAATAAACTAAATATGTTAATATATCCCTCTTTATACGAAACCCTTCTGATTTTTGCTTCTCTCTAAATATTTCAATGTCTTCATAACTGTCTAACTGTGCAAAACTTTACCTACATGTCAAAGATACTAAGAACAACTTGGTACAATAAAGTTAAAAAAAAAAACATTTAAGCAATAAAAAAAGATAATACCTTATTTCAAAAAGTCATCTTTTTAAAAGAAACTCTAACATAATGTATTTTCTGTATTATCTCTTTGGTGGATATTTCTTTGGTTTGGTTAAATCAACACATCACAACCTGCAACTTCCTCTCTAAGAATAGATTAAGTGGTTCAGCATCTACAGTGTGCTGAATTTATTGTCACCCAAACTTGATCAGAGACATAAACTCTATCCACAAACAGCATTTATGGGGGGGCTTATTTTATGCATTACAAAATGATTTGTTCTTAACTACAAAGTATGTAGAACAAGTTCCTTTCACCGTATATTGATTCTCATTTATCACCTTGTTTCTTATGTTCATTTATGCGCTTTAGGAGTTGAACTCATGACATGATGGAAAACTTTAACTCCGAACTTTGAAAAGTTCCAAACATGAACCTCAGATTGACCCCATCAATGGTATGCCATCTAGTTTTACAGAAAATACATTCTTAATCACAAACTTAATGACTGCAATAACATCATAATCAAATAAAACAGAGGTAACACTCTACGAACAGATTCAATGTCACTTGAGGCATGTCCCATCTCCAGCGAATAGCAAATATTTGGCAAGTACTGTGGCACTTCTTCTTCTCCTTCACTGTTTTGATATTGATATTGGTATTAGGCCATTAAAAAATACCTTAGGATGTCAACACTTTTACAGATTGATGAAACCTGAAATGTGACATAGTTAATGTAATGGCCTGTATTTATATAGCGCTTTTCTAGTCCCCAAGGACCCCAAAGAGCTTTACATATCCAGTCATCCACCCATTCACACACTGGTGATGGTAAGCTACATTGTAGCCACCCTGGGGCGCACTGACAGAGGCGAGGCTGCCGGACACTGGCGCCACCGGGCCCTCTGACCACCACCAGTAGGCAACGGGTGAAGTGTCTTGCCCAAGGACACAACGACCGAGACTGTCCAAGCCGGGGCTCGAACCGGCAACCTTCCGATTACAAGGCGAACGCCCAACTCTTGAGCCACGATCGCCCCTTATGTCTGAAAAGGGCTCTGGTTTATACCATGAACGTGGTAGATGCTTGCAAGGGATATTGTATTTTGGGGAAACAACCACATTTGCTATGTTGTTTAAAATTTATACTAGACAAACGATCCAGCAGATCCAATTGAAGCACTATTTATCTGTGAATCTGTAAATCCAAAAGATAGGTGGTTGTGCTAATCAATATGCCTGGGAGCAAGGGTAGCTATATATAATATATAAGCTAGCAGTCTAGTCTAGTAGCGGCATTAGCATCTTTGGAACAATAGGTCAGACCCTATTGTTCCAAATTCCTGAGGCAAAGCCCCTAAGGCTCTCTGAGCAACGGAAAAGGGAAGGGGAGCATTAGTGAGTGTCAAATCCACAGTCCAGGATGAAACATAGAGCATCCACGAATACATCGGGAGGATGGACCCCAGAAATAAGCAGCTGCAAGAATGCCTCTGGCAGCTGAAGACAGAGGGCGATGGATGTACCATCGACAGATAGAGGAACTAGATGGCATCAAGATTTCCTACTAGTGGCTAGAAAAGGCCGGCCTAAGGGACAGCACAGAGGCACTGATCATGGCAACACAAGAACAGGCCCTAAGCACCAGATCCAGAGAGGAAGGAGCCTACCACCGCCAACAGGTCCCAAGTTGCAGCTTGTTCAAAGGTGCCCAGGAGACTATCCACCACATATTAGCAGGATGTAAGATGCAAGCTGGGGCCATTTACACTGAGAGGCACAACCAAGTTGCTTGGATGGCGTCCAGGAGCATCTGTGCTGCATATGGACTAGAAGTCCCCAAGTCCTGATGGGAGAACAGCGCCAAAGGTGACTGAGAAAAACAGGTCGAAGGTCATGTGGGACTTTGAGTTCCAGGCAAGCAGATGTTGGCCAACCAACCAGGCATAGCGGTGGTTGAAAAGGAGCAGAAGACTGCAATCGTGATAAATATGGCAATTCCAGCAGATAGAAACATCAGGAAGAAAGCGCTTATGAAAACAGAGAAGTACTGAAGGAACAACTGCAATAGGAAGGGAATGGAAGGAGCTCTAACCCTAAAACTGGAAGAGTGGCTCCAGCAGATTCCAGGCACAACATCAGCAACATTCAGTTTATTCTGGAAATTTAGAACTTAGCTTTATTAAGAATATTAAGTTGACTTTATCCACTACACCATGTCTACGCCATCCAAAAAGTGTAAAATATGAACCTTTTCAAATTGAAATGAATGCACATTATCGAACAATCACTAGATCTATGTTTATGCATTTGGTTTCAGTATATGAGCATTACTTAAAGCACTTTGATATTTGACAGCTGAGCTGTGAAGTATGTGAGGAAAAAAGTGTTTAAATTCAAATGTTAATCACTGACTGTTCTTTGGTAGGTTGCATTTTTTTTTTCAAGCGTGTCATTTATAAGCAACTCAAATCTGTTCATAGAGGAACACAAAGTTGCAAAAATACAAAACACAGTTTGCTCCAAACCACTCTCTCTTGCTGTCCTGATGCAAGGCTGACTTTTTTCCCCCCAATGGATAAAATTGGGTAAATTAAAGCTTTAGGGAAGTTACTAATAAGCAACATAACAACCTAGAATGCATAAACCATTATCCATGTGTTTTCTTGTGTTTTTAATCTGGCAGGAATTAATAGAAAAACAGGACATAAATGAACATTCCTATGTGGGATGTGTTAATTACTAACAGCAAAGTAAAAATGAACACTTCTTAGATCATATCGCTTTCTTTTCTCTCAAAAAAATCTAAGAGCTACAGCATAATCTACAGCTCATCTAGAAAATTAACTTAAGAGTCCTCCTAAACAAAACAGCTCCAGGGAACTCAACACTTCCGTGCCACACTGCAAACACAACCAGCAGAAAGAAGGCAGTTTTTATACTCAGTTCAAGCTGCAAAACTTAAACCTGTTCAGTAAGGAACTTTGAAATACTGTCTTATTAGTCGACTCAACTCTTATGCTAAGGGGTTTTGCATAGTGACAAACTTTGGCTCAAAGTCAGTAAAATGTTAAAGCATTTATGGTTTTTGGTTTCTTATGTAAAACTGCAGTTTGATCAGAGACAAACTTTTTAAAAACATAGGTAGTTCTGTATAAAGTCTTGTCGTGCATATCAATGCTGTTAATTATTATGTATTTACATATTTATATATAGTTTACCCTGATGTAACCGCAGAGATATTATTTTGTAAACACGAAACATTATAAATATACCTAAATGCAGACACACACACAGCCTGTAAAGCCTTAGAACTACATCTCTGGGTGGGCCTGCTTTATGGTCACCTGCTATTTTCTAATGCTGGTGAATCCCTCTATTTATTAAAACTACAGGCTGTGTAGAGAGCGTACACAGAGATGGACGAGTTCTACACACTTACGACACTTCAGCTCCACCATCACATCACAAGAAAAATTAAAGCTCAAGAAACAAAAGTGCAAACCTTTCCTCTGATGTCTCACAGGAAAGAAATAAAAGAAAGATGAAAATTAAAAAAAACTGCACAAAAACTTATTAGTAGGTCCAGTCATCATCATCATCATCACAATAACCTTTCCTTATATGTATTTTTGCTGGCTGTGTGGATATTTTAAGTGTGCAGTTACATTAAATATCATCTAGATTTCTTATCCTGTGTTATTCTTTTGTCAAAGAGGAGTGAGAGAATGGCCAGAGAAGCAAAATTAAGTAGCAGCAAAATTGACTTCTGCATTTCTGTCTTTGTGTCAGTAAACTACTAAAACAATGGATTTGATATGATTAGCTTAAATTGGCTGGGGGTTGTTTTAGTGATACTTTTTCAGTGGGCAATATCATGGCTACAAGAAAATTCCTGAAAACTCTAAGCTGGAATGACAACCATGGCCTGACAGGATTTTTGGTCTTGAAAAAATCTACATACAAAAGATATAGTTTCTTGGTCTATTTAATTTAGCCTCTAAACCTAATAATAAAAAAATAAAATAAAAATAATCTGGATGTTTTTATATGTTTGTAAACGAAAAAAATGGACCCCCATGTGCACAGCCATTACTCTAAACAATTTGAACCTCCTTTGAACTGAAAACTTACACGTTAAGAAACTAATGTGGACATACCCTGATGTTGTCAATATCTATGTAGGGCATCATTTCAGATTCGCAATGCTGACTATAAACTAAGCAGCCAACTCCAGTAGGCATCAGGCTCATGCTGAAGTGCATGCTTAGGTGTGGTTTTATGCTGCAGTGCATATTAAAAGAAAAAAAAAAGCATGTGTAGGCTCTCTCTGAGTATAGAGCATGCATGCATAGTTGGGTAAAAGTGTGAGTGAGTGTGTGTTTTAGCTACACGGCCAGGTCATCGGGGCGAGCTCGTCCACCGCCACTCTTGCTGGCCCGACTTGGCTTGCGGTTGTCTGTCCCCGCAGCAGCAGGAGGCTGATGCATCTCCGCCCTGGTTACCACAGTGAAGTCACTGTGCAGGACCTTAGGTGCTGTGATGACAGCAGTTTCCTCTTTCATTGCCGTCTCCTTTGGCATGAGAGAAGAAAGAGGGGTGTTGCGCGGAAGTGTGGGAAATGCAGATTGCTGCTCCTCTGGTGTTGGGGTCTTTTCCACTTCAGGAGAGGAGGCGGCTGAGGCTGAATTTTTTCCATTCAGATCGTGGACTTCCAGCACCATGTTGTTCCAGTTCTGCTCCATCACCACCAGCTGTCCTTGACTTCCAACACCCACTTTCTCACTGCTGCTATAAAAAGAAGCAGCATCCAACAAGAAGTCGTCTGGGTGGAACGCCGTGTTGTCCATCTTCATCCCAGCAGGCACAGGGGTGGTCGCAGCGTTTAAGGAGGTCACAGCAGGGGAAGACTCTGGTGGGCTGTAGGCCCCTCCCTCAGCTGCCCCGTCTCCCGTCACATTCACGCTGCCAAATGTCGGCAGACAGTCGAGCACCAAAGGAGAGGTCTGCTCAGGGATTGTCTCTGCGTCTGTGGGCTCATCTTCAGCCAGAATCAGTGACTCGCTGTCAGGTGCAAACTCATTGGTGACCCCTCGCTTTACTTTCTTCCAGCCTAGGTGATAGATCTCCAGCAGGTTGAGGACCAAAGAGACACAGGCAACGACCAGCATAAAGATGATGAAGATTGTCTTTTCAGTGGGCCTATGGCAACAGAGGAACAAAAAGAGGTTGTGATTAACAAATCACACCAGTGTATAATAGGAAATGTAACATTAAAAGAAAAAGAAGGAAGAAAATCCAATGTTATTGTTGGATTTCTCATTGTTAAAGCGATAAAGGCTGCAGTGGGAACACTTGGTGATAATCAATTTTAAATAACCCACAAGGGCAAAAATGTTAGTATTTGAACAATATCTTCATAGACTAAAGTAACTAGCTCCTTACTATTCAATATACTATTTATTCATACTATGTCCTTTTACTTTAGACTCTCTCTGTAAACACAAAATCCTCTTGTGTTAACTGAAATGAACCTTACTGTACTCGCTTGTACACTGTACTTCCAACTGGGTCTCTCTCCTAGAGTAGCTTTGCATGATTGTCAGTTCAAAATAATTCAAAATAATCCTTGAGCCTTTTTGCAGGCCCTAGATTCATCCAGATATTGAAATAAGGCTTCTCTTTAAGCCCTTTGCCTTGATTCATACTGACTGCCACTTACAAACAAAAGATTTGATTTGACCATGCTAAGGTTATCACTATTATTGACATCATACAACATACTAATGTGATACAAACTGTCTGATAATGAGTGTTAAGAGCATTTTGTTTATTTATAAATAAACTGACTTCTGACACTGAAAAGCTTCTTAAAAACAGACCTAATCAGACACTTAAACCACCCTCATTTAGCTCATTATTTCTACCTCTTCCAGGAAAGGAAAGATGATTCGTAATTTGTTTTGTTTTTTTGCCCCTGTGGTATTTAAATACTATTGGGTATCAAAATTCTAGTAATGTGGCAACTAGGGATGGGTACCGGTATCCGGTGCCATGATGGCACCGGTTCTGACATAAACGGTAGTAACCAGACCGAAAAGCAGCGCACATTTCGGTGCTTTATTTCGGTGCTTTTTTTTCCTGAGCTGTGATACGCTTTAGATTCTAGCCAATCATTTTACGTTTCCCAGGATAGTAGGCGGGGCCAGGTACGTACGTTCTTTTAGAGCAGAGCTACAGATTAAAAATGACCAAGGCAAAGCGGTCAAAAGTCTGGCTGTACTTCACAGCAAAATTAGCAAACTCAGCAGCCTGCAACAAGTGCTTTAAGCTGATACTGTGATACTGTCAAAGGAGGTAACACCTCAAATCCGATGAAACACCTGGCGACGCATAGCATTTTTTTTAAAAGCCGAGAAATGCGCCGTATTTGATAGCTTGCTGTGAGACCGAGCACCGAGCACCCTGCGGGTGGGTTACCTGTTATCGGACCCGGAGTTAGCAACATCCCCCAAAAACACGAAGAGGAGAGTCCTGGCCCCTAGCCCTGCCAGTGTAGCAGAAATGATGACGGATGATGATGGCAGCAGCCGCCGTTCTTCTCTGCGTGAGTAGCTTAATGTTGTCCGTGTGTAATTTACGTTGAGTAGGCTAACCACGTTATTAAATTAATGCATGTAAGGTGAACTAGCAAACATCATCATAGCTACATGCGGCTGTCTTCTTGTTTGATGGCAGATACTCCCTTCACCCTGGCCAAAAAGGCTAAAATGACCAAAGAAAAAGTGGAAAACAGTTAAACATGAGAGGTTTTTGGACAAAGTTTGTGTTTTTTCCATTGTTTAAGCACTGCTTCCAGCCAAGAGTGATGCCATAAATCCCCTATAGCTGCAGAAAAGGCTAACATTGTTATCTTTTTACAAAAAAACAGCTGAACATGAGAGGTTTTTGGACCAGTTTTGTGTTTTCCATTCTTTACATTCTCTACACTGCAGACTTCTCCCACAATTCCACCCAGTGCTTCCTGCAGAAGTTCTCTGATGACTCTGCAATAGTCGGCCTCATCACTGATGGGGACGACAAGGAGTACAGAGGTCTGACCCAAGACTTTGTGGACTGGTGCCAGCAGAACTACCTCCAGATCAACGCCAGTAAAACCAAGGAACTGGTGGTAGACTTCCGCAGGCACAAGCATTCTCCACTGCAACCACTGAACATCCAAGGTATGGACATTGAGGCTGTGGACAGCTACAGGTACCTTGGTGTTCATCTGAACAATAGACTGGACTGGACTCATAACTCAGACGCCCTCTACAGGAAAGGGCAGAGCAGGCTGTACCTGCTGCGGAGACTCAGGTCGTTTGGAGTGGAGGGCCCACTCCTGAAGACCTTCTATGACTCTGTTGTGGCTTCTGCTATCTTTTATGGCGTGGTCTGCTGGGGCGGCAGCATCTCTGCTGGGGACAGGAAGAGACTGAACAGGGTGATCCGAAGGGCCAGCTCTGTTCTAGGATGCCCTCTGGACCCAGTGGAGGTGGTGAGTGACAGGAGAACGGCGGCTAAGCTGTCATCCCTGTTGGACAACATCTCCCACCCCATGCAGCAGACTGTGACAGCACTGAGCAGCTCCTTCAGTGGGAGACTGCGGCACCCACGGTGTGGGACGGAGAGATTTCGCAGGTCTTTCCTCCCCACTGCTGTCAGACTCCATAATAAAGACTTTAACTGATCAAGCACACACATCCATACATATGCAATAATACTAAGTGCAATAATCCTTTCTGTCATCGTTGTATTTTTACTCAGTTGTATATAGTATTTGTATTTGTATTCTATTTTTATCTTATTGTATATTTATTTTATTTTATTCTACTGTATATAGTATTTTATTCTATTCTGTACAGTTGTGTACTGTATTTATTCTTATTGTATTCTAATTTTTGCCTCATAACTTTTGCACTGTCCACTTCCTGCTGTGACAAAACAAATTTCCCACGTGTGGGACTAATAAAGGTTATCTTATCTTATCTTATCTTAAGCACCGGTTTAAGCACCGTTTAAGCACCGGCACCGTTTCAAAAGTACCGGTTTGGCACCGGTATCGGATAAAACCTAAACGATACCCATCCCTAGTGGCAACCCTGTTGGAGACAGGAATATTAATTGTTGTTTTCTTTCAACTCTTTGAAGCAGTCTATTAGCCACAACACTACAACTGATCAAACTGCAATGCCAGCCAGAATTGCTCTTTTTCATTTAGAAACAAAAGGTCCCACATCGCAGACAGGTCTGGCCCGGATCTGGCATCAAGCTAGCACTTCTGACTGACTGGTGTCATGGCAGGATGTATGTCTACCAGATGTGGGCCAGGTCTGGCAATGATGGCACTATTTATGTTCCTATTTTCCTATTTTAGTTAGAAGACCCAAATGCCATGTTGCAATACTATACTGCTATTGTAGCCAGCGTTTCAAATGCAGGTTTGACAGGTTTGTGAGTGTACACTTTATCCAAAACCTAGTGAGGGTTTACTCATGTTTATCACTACTGATTGGAAGGTTATTGGTTCGATCCCTGGCTCCCCTAGTCTGCATGTCAAGAGTGTGAATGTGTATGAATGTAGTTAGGAAGCACCCAGTTTAGAGAGAGTGTGTGATTGGGTGAATGTGGAGCACTTTGAGTAATCCGGGAGAGTAGTAAAGCATTATCTAAGAATTAGTCCATTCACTGTCTGAACAGAGTTTCGTCATGTTACTTTTGCACTATTATGTTCTGGCACATGTTGTTATTACATGGCTTGATTAAAGTACACATTAGGCTGACATCTGGGGCCAGAGCTGAAACTGTTCTGGGCCAGCACAGGGCCAGCAGTGTGTCTACAACTGGCCCATGGCTGCACACAACTTACACATGGCCCACATACCACAAAGAATGACGGCCCTTTGGTATCCCAGATCTGGTTTGCCAGAGGTAATCCACACAGGGGCCAGCACAGGACCACCAGTGTGTCTGCAACTGGCCTTGTGCTGGCCCATGTGTGGGCCACCTCTTGCAAACCAGATCTGGGCCACCAAAGGGCCGTCATTCTTTGCGGTATGTGGGCCATGTCTAAGCACATTGTGTGGGCCAGATCTGGGCCATACCAATTTTGCTATGTGGGGTGTTGTTTAGACTATTAGTGTTGTACAAGAACATAGAGAGTGATAGACTTAGTAAATATAACTGAGTGACAGGATGTATGTGTAGAGTATAATGAAGAATTATTAAACAGACACAAAGAAAAAAATCTTTGATTGTGATGCAAAACAATAAAACTGAACTTTCTTACCTGGAGATGAAGCAGTCCACAGTATTGGGGCAGGGCCAGCGGCCACATTTATAGAGAGGCCTCAGCTGGAATCCATACAGGAAGTACTGCCCCAGAATGAAACCCACTTCAAACAGAGTCTTGAATATTATGTTGAAGATGTAGGTCCTCAATAATGCCCCGCGTATCCTGATTTTTCCATGTTCGTCACGAATTGGGGGTTTCTCCTTTTTCCCTCCACCATCACCAACTCCATTGTGATAGAGAGGGTCATGGTCATCCTGGTGTCGTCCGGCCTTTCTGAGCTCCTCTTCCCTCTCCCTCCTCTTCTCCTCCATGCGAACAATGTGTAGTACATGGCCCAGGTAGATGAGGGTTGGTGTGGAGACAAAGATGATCTGCAGCACCCAGAAACGGATGTGGGAGATGGGAAATGCCTCGTCATAGCAAACGTTTTCACAACCGGGCTGCTGTGTGTTACAGGTAAAGTCTGATTGCTCGTCACCCCAAACTTCTTCAGCTGCTGCACCCAGCACCAAAATTCGAAAGATGAAGAGGACTGTGAGCCAAACCTGGGTCGGACAAACACGACAGTTAGAAGCACAGTAGTTAGTACTTCCTGGATAATGCAGAGGGTAACTAAAGCTTGTGGTTTCTCCACAGTGTCAGTATGGTCTACCCTTTACCAAACTGAAAACCAGAAAATGTCATCAACAATGTTGGCGTATCAAAAGTTCTATGAAAAGGAAATACAGTGAAAATCATCAAAAGGTAAGCTTAATATGTTTAACAGATCATGTTTTTGTTATCAATAGTCGGTCACCTTTCCAATCACAGTGGAGTGTTCTTGAGCATTCTCCAGCAGTCGCCCTAGAAAACTCCAGTCACCCATGCTTCTCTCAGTTTTCTAGCCTGCAGAGAGACATGAGAGTCTATGGTGAACAACAAAAAGTCAATTAAAGAACAATACCACAGAAAGTCAGTATTTAGGATTTTATCTGAACTTTTATGGCTGATACTGTTTTACCTTGTGTCTCTATGTCTGATTGTAGGTGTCTGTGTGTGTCTGTGTCTCTCATCACAGCAAATCATGTCAGTATGTATCAAAATCTCTGAGGAATGTATACAGCATCTTGTTGAATTCACAAAGAATTAAGCCAGTTCTGAAAATCAGTACTAGCAAGTGTCCTAATCAAGTGTTCGGTGAGTGTATTTTCCAGGACGTTTATGAGGAATCATTCGATCTCTGTCAGTCTGTTTTAGGGCTGAACGATATATCGCATTTGCGATAATATCGCGACATGATCAAGTGCAATTTTCTAACCGCAAAGGCTGCGATTATACTCTGGACATGTCCAAATTCATGGGCTGCATCCTCCTGAGGCCGCATTTGTAGACCGATTACGTCACAGCGACGCGCCGAAGGCTGTCCAAATTACTACCATATCCCAGAATTCATAGCGCGGCCCAGCCAAACTCCAGTTTCCAACAATGGCGGCCGCTACTAAGTTTTAAAATTACTCATACTAATCTTTCTGGGTCACAAAATAAACTTTTAACATATTTTCAGGCGAGAAAGTAGTTGTGTAAACATCAAATATCTGCTCGGTTTATCAAGATATCCCATATTTGCAAAAGTGCTTCGACGTTTTCAGAGGCGTCTGCTACCCACCAGCTCGACAGCTAGCCGGGAGCTCGAGGGTTACTGATGCGGCCGAGAACGGCACAACTCCCGGCACATCATTTTCAGATCACCGCGGAGTTTCGCTGCTCGGGTTAAACGTAATATATAAGTCACTTAGACAACCTAAAAATGTTATTGTTGGGCTTTTTTCAGTGTTTTGTTTGTTCGTGAGTAAATCGGTTTGGCTGAGATTAAAGTTATTAGATTAGATAAAATAAAACTTTATTAATCCCCCGGGTGGGTTCCTCCTTGGTTTTCACACAGCTGACTAAACGTCAAACAGAAAACTTATTAAACAGAAGTATGAGACAGTCGAGAATTTACGCCAGTGTCTGGTTATATTTTAGATAGCAAGAAGCAGACGGCCGAGTTTATTAAACTCCACCGAGACAGCGGTGACGCTAATCAGAACTAGCCTTCTGATTCAGAAGGCTAGACCGTCCAATTTCACGCCTTTAAATTTTAAAGGCGTGTTTGTGTGTGTGTTTATACAATTGCTATTATGTTTGCACTTTATGTGTAATGTTACTGACTGCAGAGATCAGTAAGATGTGTGTATTTTTTATTTATTTAATATTATTTTTTAATTGAATGACTGTCTAGTTCACAGATGTCGAAAAACTGAGTGTGGTAAAGCCACTGATTTTGTTTATGTATATTTCTGCAATCTGCACATTGTACTGACTTTCATTTTAATGTTTACACCAGGGTTCCTTGTCAGCACTTTATGCTCAGATGTTTGTAAGCTAAAAATAAACTATTGTGTATGTTCAAATATACTGTTGTGATTGAAGAAGTTAAATAAAAATGTCAGTCATCAATTCATGCATCACCTCATGTCATCATAACAGAGGTCTGTCTTCCAGGAAAGAACAGTTTAAAATTAATGTAATATAGTATTGGCCATACTATATGATGTATTGCTTGTCTTTGTTTAATAATACAGAAGACAAAGACCTTAAAAAATAATCGCATATCGCATCGCAATCGCAATATTGGGGCAAAAAATCGCAATTAGATTATTTTCCATAATCGTTCAGCCCTAGTCTGTTTCCCTTTTTCTTATGCCAAACATTCGCTTCCTCTTCCTGTAATCAGTTTGACACTTCTTTTCCATGAAACATAAAAAACTAGCATTGTTCCATTTTTAGTCTGTGTCAAACACAGACTAGAGAGTCCTAATGAGATCTAACGGCCAGTTCATCTATAAACTCTTTAGCCTAGAAACTTTTGAAAGTATTCATCTAAGCCACAGTTATTCATATATTTAGTTCAATACAATTAAATTTTATCTATATCTCAACAGTAATTGTCTCAAGGGGCTTTATATTATAAGGTAAAGACCTTACAATATAAAGGCTATCATCATCAAAAACAAAATTCTTTGATATTCTGAAATATTGCTTCATATAAACGAGTGCTGTTAATACTTACCAACAAAATAACTGCATGAACATCTCAAGCAGTATCTTGCCTTACAATACCTAGAAATATCTTCTTTTACCATTTAAACCTTGGTGTTTCACTGTGAAATTTTACAAAAACTTGGCTGCTGCCCAAAAAGCTCTTTTCAACTGAGCACAGAAAGCATAACTACTTTCGAACTTCAATGCTAAAATCAAGAAGAGAAAAGACTTCAAAATAAAATTTCAAATAAGTTGGATTGTTTTGAAAAAAAAAAAGACAAATTAAGCTGACTTACTAAAATATTGTTGTGTTGTCAGTGATAAATCCATCGACCAGAAATCAGAACAAAAACTATATCTGGAAGGAAGACACAAAATGCTTTGTATTAGCTTTTTGGGCTCATCATCATACAGACATCACACAAAAAAGGATACAGAGCTTTTTGATGCTGATGCCAATATGAATCTTTTTTTTAACCAGAAACATTTTAGTGCACAGTAGGTACAAATGATGCCATATACTTATAGTATGGCATCGGAAAGGGTCTTGTTACTCCTCACCTGATGCTAGGATTAGTACCAGTGCTAAGAACTGTCCAAATTTTTTAAACAGTTCAGATATTTTAAATTATCAATCACACAGGTCTATAGAGTGATAACTTCAAAATTAATTCTGCAGCATGATGAAAACCCCAGAAACATAGCATAAGACATAAAGAACTAGCTAAATTGAGTCCGGCAGCGAATGGTATGACCTTTCAGAGCATTCTCATTCCCAACATGTAGCATAACTACGATTTGTCACGTCCCATGGCATCTCAAAGGTAACCTTCCGCATCCCTATGATACGCTCCGGATTGTGGATGGAATCCAAAAGAATGATGCTCGCGGAGGTAACACACATTCCAGCTGTGTATTCCAGCCCTAACCGTAACCTTAACCCTAACCTTAACCATATCAGATAGTGTTTTCCAAAGCGATGCATGATCAGATGTGTAGATTCATTCCAAACAGTTCTCGTGCCTCCGAAAGCTTAACATACCGACAACTTATCTCATAGTGTCGGTATGTTACGTTTTGGGATGAGAATGTGTTGGATCTTCACAGAGTCCAGGTTTTAGCTTCATAGATTCCATGTGGAATTACATGAAAAAGGAGAAAGAGGTTCCACAGAGGACCCGGAACAGTCAAGTACTCTGAACAAAGTGTACTACTAAGAATTGGTAGCTGCAGTTTAAAAGCGCTCATTTATCACTACTTTGATTTAATTTCACTCTTTTTTCTTCATCTGACATTTTGGTGCAATCCAATGCTCACAGTAGCACTGCATGTGTCTGATTGTTTGATAGTTATTCCATGGTATACATTTGCTTTTGGATGTGCCAAATTTGTGTGTACTTGCATTGGTATGTGTGTGTGATGCGAGACTGGCTGGTTAGTGGACAATGGCTGGCCATCTGTGAGAAGTGAAGTGAGTGAATAACAGGTTGTCGCTGTTGAATGCCGGACTCATCACATCCCAGGAATGCTGATGGGGGCAAATGTTTGCCTGGGATTCCCTGATATGAACGCACACAAACATATACACGCATTCTAAAGTTTCAGCAGTGTTCTGTACTCCTGCATACTGTGTAACTTACTTCCAAAATAAAATGTAAATCCAGGAATTTGTGTCTGATGAGAGGTAGGTCAACTGAGTAAAAGAAAAAGAGAAAGAGAGAGAACGGAAGCTCCATAGACAGAAAGGAAATATCGTGGTCTTGATTTAACTGTGTTCTTAAAAAACTGCTTAGAAACACAAATAAATAAATAACAAAGACTTTTCAGATGTCTTACACGTGAAACATATTCTCAAATGACAAATGGCTACTAATTCACCAGTCTAACGGTGGTATGTGTACATGTACATGATGTGTTGACGTGATGAAATACCATCGGCCATGGCAGACAATAGGGAAGCTGCCAGATGGATATTGTTCTGGCTGCTGTGTGCTTTTGATGGATCAGAGGTCTTTGTGCTAAAACAGCCCAAACAGTTAACTCCTGGCCTGCCATTTGCACAACGAAATCCGAAAATATGCACAGTCACAATAAAAGACAATTCTGTTCATTACTCAGTTAATCAACTACCTTAGTGTATATCCAGAAACTTGAGAAGACCGTGCTCAGTGTTTAAGCAATTAGTTTCACATGGTGTGGAATAGTACTGAAGATGATTAAATGCAGTTTGCTTTTAAGAAAAGATATTTTTGATACATATATTAAAAATGTAAATGTATGTCTAAAAGTGCCATTCCAAAAATGTGGAAAGAGTTTCTAACTGTACACACAAGTGAATAAATGGGCCCAAAGTTGCCTAAGATACTAAAAGTACAAAACAAATTTTTTTTTAAAGTGTGCAAAGATTTATAGAATGGCACACAGCATCTAAAGAGAGTATGGAAATAATCAATTCAGCAGCTGGTTGGCTGGTTAGGAGCAGCAACTTATTTCCTCCATTTACTACAGCAAGTCACACAGTACAATTCCAACAAGCAGAAAAACTACAGGAAGGTTCTTCCTTTCGTGGTAACATTAGACAGTGTGTCTCCTATACAAAAGATAAACAACTAGCAATGGTTGCATTTAAATATCCATCAAAACTAAAATGTAAGCTTCCCTACAGTTGACCTCAAATTTATTTAAAAACAAAAAAACAGTCCTACCGCCTGTTTTCCATTAGTTTCTTGTCCATGGCTCTTTAAAAAAAAACTTATTTTTTAACTAAAGTATCAAAATCTAGCCTAAGACCCCACAAAATGCATTCTTTTTTCCCAAAGATTATTTAAGCCTGGACGATATTGGTTTGGATTTGTGGCTTCCTGTCTGCCGTCTTTCCCACATGGATGTGAACGCATCATGAGAGGTGCTGATAATCCAGCAGGTGGAAAGATGATAATGCCTCTTCCCTCCCACTTCAACCTCCAGCATCACTCTACGGTGACCCTGCTTACCGCGTTTCTTCTCTTCTTTTTTCTTTTAGTCCCACGGAGGTTCTCGGGGCAACCAAGAGAAGATTGGGCAGATTGATAGAAGGGAGAAGGGAGGGAGAGAGACACAGAGAGAGCAATACACAGAGTAACAGAGAGAGAAAGTTAACAACAAAAAAGGAGGGAAAAAGAAAAGAAGAATACGCGAGGCTAGTCTAGTCTAAAAAAAAGGGCGCGTGTGGAACCTGTCCCGCGAAGGCGAAGCACAGCGGCTGCGTCCCGCGTGGCCAAGGCCATCCGCCACTGTCAAACATTGGTGTCCCCGTGCAAGGGGCGCAGGAGGGGGGTGGTAAGGGGAAGGCGCGCGTTTGAGTGCGCGCGCGTGTATATGTGGTGTAACGCAACTATCACATTCCTGACCAGACAAAAATTTTCTTTAACAACTTCTGTTAAGGGAAAAATAAATATTTGGATTGTTCCTTGTTGCAGTATGAGGTAAAACACCCTCTGGGTATTAGCTAATAACTTACTAGCTTTTTTACTGTCATTACAAATAAACATCAATATGGAAGATTACTGATGTCAAAAATGGAGAAATCAGAAAAAAACAGACAAAAATTGAAGTGTAAAAGTAAGCTCATCTTTCTACAAGTTCTTCATATTGCAACAGTTTTTAGCCCCCAAAAGGAATTTACATGTTAAAGTGTTACATTACATGAGTGTTACATACATGACATTTAGTTACAAGTAAATTACATTCAGTTACAAAGATGATATTTTAAATGAAATTTAAAAGAATAGACGCATTAAACACCATCAAGTTTTAATAATAAAAGATACAGGATAACAGAAATTAAACACAACAAAATACAAATGTAAAGACAAAATATAAGAAGCAGAAAACACAGAAACTAAAATCAGTTATCCCAAGCTTAGTACAGACATGAAAATCTTGCAGCAATAGTCAGCCGTGTGGCCAAGCTTAATATGGCCCAGAGCGCCAGTGTACAATAAAATGAATTCTATCCACCCAATGACAGCCTTATAATTAAACACTGACATATAGCCCATTTTCACATCTTTTAAACAGAAAAGACTACCTCAGTATTCATGTGAGATTAAGTGATTCATAGTATAAATGTTGACTGCAATAAATGTGAAAAGTAGAGTGATAAATAACATCCACAGTCTTAGGAATGCAGG
Organism: Aulonocara stuartgranti; assembly: GCF_965226115.1. Classification (NCBI taxonomy): domain Eukaryota; kingdom Metazoa; phylum Chordata; class Actinopteri; order Cichliformes; family Cichlidae; genus Aulonocara; species Aulonocara stuartgranti. Next base: position 33,130,233 of record NC_138958.1, read on the forward strand.
CAGAGACAAATAAATTATAAATGTCACTGTATCTTTTTTAAAAACCTTTTTTCACTCCAAAATGTTGCAAAGTTTTTTCTTTTTCTGTAAAAGAAAACAAGTTTTTTGTTGTTGCTTCTTAACAACTACAAAGAATGGGGTGACACCATCTATTCACCTATGTTATCACTTAGTTTTGTGTCACCCAAAAAAAGTCCCTCTGGGTAGGGGAAGGAATTGTTGCAGACCTGTTTGCTCACCAGCAGGGGTCAGCAGAGTACAGTATCTCATTACAGAACAAAAGAATTCATGGGTTTGTCTTTTTCATTCCTTTAAAAACAAACATCATAAATATCATAAGAATAAACTACATAACCAGTCAAATGAAAAGAAGATTAAATGTTATCTGGAGACTTTTTGCATTCAATTAATTATTATGAAAAATACAACTTTTTGTAAATATTTGTACATCAGTGGCTTTTCATCAGGACCTTTCAATCAGGACAAGGCCCAGGGGTTGGGGACTGCTGCTTTACATTACTGCCTTCTTGTGGTCTGCTTGCTTTGTACTCATAGGAAATTGTAGCTGTCCCCATTTTTTTCTTTCTACAAACAATTTATAGAACATGATTCTGGACATTGAACAGAATAAAAAGTATTTAAAATGACTTCAACATTAAACACATGTAGTTAAATGCACATGATGTATTTATATTTTTATTTGTTAAACAGCTTATCTACATACAACCTCATTTAACATGAAAGTATAGTTTTAAGATGCTAACATCCTCTCCACCCCTTGATTTTCTATAGATTATCATTGAAAATGTCCAATTTGTGAGTTGTATTTACATTTATGATTCTCACACATGCATTATATCTCTAAAATGACAATGTTTTTATCAGTTTCTTCTCCACCCTCCGTCTTCTAGCTACATTTCAAAATCAGGTTGAAACAAGTGACTTCTGGTTAGTCCTGATCCGCATCTTCTCTCTGCTGCCTAATTTCCTCTCCTTCTGATCACAGAGACCCCTACAAGAAAAAATAAATAAATTATATATAATATAAAGAAGTGCATATGGAATGCACAGCTTAAAACTTAAAAACAAAAATAATGCACAAAAGAATTGCGTCAATCAGCTGATTAATCACCTGACTGTCTGATTAATACTATTACCTAGAGACAGCCTTGATGACAAGATATATAAGTTCAGCCATGTTAAGGACCATGCAGATAGATGAGGTAGTGGCCATGAAAACAGTGAAGATGGTTTTCTCAGTTGGACGTGAGATGAAGCAGTCCACCAGGTTAGGACATGGCCATTGATCACATTGGACCAGCCGTGGCATCTGGAAACCATCGTACACCACATACAGAGCATACCTGGAGACACAGATATCGTACCATCAAACCAAAACAGCCATGTGAGACTGACGGAAAAAGGAAGCACTGATCTTACATGAATCCTGCTTCAAACAGCAGCCTGAACACCAGGCTGCAGGCATATGTCCACCAGAGGGCACCAGCTATTGGGAGCCTCCGCTTTTTCAGAGTCTCTAACTCCTCATCTTGGCCCTTTGCACTGAGAAACCCAGCTCTACCAGGACTCTGTCGCACAGGATGAGATCATTTGAGCACTCAGAGAGCTTTCTACTACAAGTCTCATTCACCCAAACACACACATTCATACATGCCTAAGTGCCTTTTTATCTAATATTAACTTACACACACTGATTGATGCATTGGGGGCAAATTAGGTCTCTGTCACAGCTGCCCCAAATGACATCATCATTTTGTCTGTCATCACGATGACTTTGCCGTAATCATAATAAAACAATGCACACACCTGAAGGAGCTTCTTCTTATCTCTGTGGTTACGATAGGCCACATACATGGCAACCAGGAGTGTTGGCGTGGAGACAAAGACAAGCTGAAGACACCAGAGACGGATGTGGGACACAGGAAAGAACTGATCATAGCAGACGTTTTCACAGCCAGGCTGAGGGAAAAACAAACCAACCATGATCGTCACAATTATGACAACATCAGTGTATAGTTACTAGACCCTGTGTACGAGAAAATGCTAACTTCCTGGTTTGAGACCGGATGTGGGGTTGTACATTTCCGGTAGCTTTACTTTGCGGTCAATCGCTACTGCGAAGATATACTCCAAAATCATGTCCAAAACTCGAAAACGGAAAGATCGCGTTAAGTTACAAAGAGCAGAAGGTGGGAACACTCACCACTGTTGTGTCATAAAAAATCTAATGATCAATTTTGACGTTTAAAGAGTTTAGATCGATCAGTTGTTTACATCACTCAACACAAGCAGAACTGCATTACTGCATGCAGAAGACACATCGTCCACATTCAGAAGCACATCTCTGTATAGTGACAGTTATTATGATTTAAACAGGCAAATGTTCAGCATTCAAACTACAGGTGAAGAATAGTCAAACCAGATGTTTCCCTGTTATGTCGATATCAGCTAGTCAAGTACACACCTACACAGCATGTCAACAAACCGTGAAAAAAAGCCACACAAAAAATGAACGATTGCTGGTAAGGGTTTCTATACATTAGTATTTACGATGGGTATGTTGTGACTTACCTTCACAATTACAGTGGTCCCTCGCTAATAATCCCGTTCACCTTTCACCTCGCTGTTTCACAGATTTTTTAGTGCAAGTTTGCATGCTTATTTTTACATCACATTGTGTCCTGCGTCCTGATCGCTGCAGACAATCTCCTCCGTGACGTCTCTCCTGTACAGTACAGAATCGCTGCATCGATCGCTAGCAGTGTGACTCTGAAGTGCAGAACTGTATGTCAACAATGTCCACAAAACGTTTTGCACCTTCAAAACATAAAATTGGCTACTTGATTTCACCTATCGCCGGTTATTTTTTAGAACATAACACCCACGATAAACGAGGGACAGCTGAGAAATATAACATTTGAATCCCTTTTCTCTTTTGCTCTGAGGCGCGGGGGAAAAATATCAACAAGTCGATGAACATCATTTACAGATATATTGGGTAAATGCCCAAGACATCTAGAGAAATGTAAATTGCCGCTTGATTCATTCACTTGCTTAACTTGTTTTGGACCGTAAACAAGGCGCGAATAGGACACCGGAAACAGGGTTAGGGTTAGGGATGAACCTGTTTTTGCCTTCAGAACTGTCTTAATTCTTCGTGGCACCAATTCAACAAAGAGCTCGAAACACTCCTCTGATACTGCGGTCCATGCCATCACTCAGCTGTCGTTTAAACTTGTCACAGAGTCTCCGTTTCCTGGCTGACAGGAGTGGCGCCCGACACAATAAAAGCACAATAAAAATATTAAGTGGTGATAGATAGTGACTACTTTTTAGATTATTAATACTTTATGTAGTATAAAACTTTACAGTATAACTTTGAAGTCAGTTCTTAGACAGGAAACCAGTGGAGAGAAGCCATCTATTAAAACCAGTGAGAAGAGTAGATTCTGTATTCTTCGAGAACTAGGGGTGAGAGAATGATTCTTTGAGCTGCAGAATTCAAGCTCAGACAATAAAACCCAAATCTTATTTTAACAAATAAGTGTCATTATAACTTACATCCCATGTGTGGATCGGATGTAAAAATGGACACGTCCTACCTGCAATGTGTTACAGGTGAAGTCAGACTGCTCGTCCCCCCAGACGCTCTCCGCGGCAACAACCAGCACCATGACCCGGAAAATAAAAAGCACAGAGAGCCAGATTTTACCCAGGCTGGTGGCATGACGGTTCGCCCCGACCAACTGAGTGTACAGAGCGGGCCAAGACATCCTGGGGGAAAGGACAGTGACAAGGGAATGGGAATGCTTGCACTACAGAACAGGGATTCATCAGCATACTCGTTTGCATTTCTTGTCATTACACGGTCGTGTTTATCTGCTACTTTTACAGCCTCTACACGTCTGACACATGGACACCGATTTCAGATTTCAGATTTACAAGGAAGTCAGTGGCAAACGATGAAAGCAGAGACCGTCGCTGAACAAAAGACGAGTTTGAAAGAGGACGGGATGAAAAGGAATGAAAGTGAGAGGAGGAGGGGAGAAGGTCCACTGCCAGCATTCATGTGAACTGATGAACCTCTCTGCCCACTGTGGACTGTACTGAACCGAGCCCACTCATCTAAAAGCACACTGAAACACACTGTACAAGCACACTGCTGCGGTTCTCACTGAGCTTCACTGTTCACACTCGGTCACTGATTGGTTCATTCATATTTTTTAGATGATGTGTACTTGCATTGAAAGAACCTGGGATATACTTCACATGTCATGCTTATTTAGAGGTTTGTTTCTAGCTGGAGATGTTTTGTCGTAAAGTAAAAACAGAAATTCTGATAAAAACTGGAAGCAACTTTTACCAAAATGAATTAAGATTAACTTTTGTTTTGTCTTTGTTGTTTTCTTACCTTGTGTCTTCAGTGTCAGGATGTCTCCATGAAAGTATTCCACATGATCCTTTTCAGTATGAAAGCGCGCACACACACACACACACACACACACACACACACACACACACACACACACACACACACACACAGCCTGTTGTTGCATCAGTCACATTTAAAAGAAAATCTCAGTCTAAGAAACTAAAACACAAACCTGCAGCTCCTGCTTTCTTTGCATGAAATCAAAGATGTGCCTCTCAGTGTGAAGTGAGACAGGATGATGTCTGATAGCTTCCTGTGATGACTTTCAAAATAAAACAACACAGCGCAGATTGGGCATTTTAGGAGGAAGAGATAACAGAGAGGAGAAATACAGATAATATTTTTAGCAGAAATGTAGCAACAAGAAAAACTCTGGATTGTGACAAGAAGCACTCTGAGAGTTTTGTTATTTGCTCTGTTAAAACCCATTTTAAAAGGCTTGACATAATTTTGAAATATTTTTATGTGGATATAACGCATTAATTTCATTACTTAGTAAAATCAGTTTTTTTGTTTAGGAATCAATGTCAAATTTAAAATGTTTTTGATCACAACCTTATATTGTTTTCAACAAAAACCTTATTTAGGAACATTGTGCAAGGATATTCATATTGTTACATATTTAACTGATCATAGCCTGTTATTGTAATTTACAGGGTGGGCCATTTATATGGATACACCGTAATAACATGGGAATGGTTGGTGATATTAAAGTCCTGTTTGTGGCACATTAGTATATGTGAGGGGGGCAAACTCCTCAAGATGGGTGGTGACCATGGTGGCCATTTAGAAGTCGGCCATCTTGGATACAACTTTTGTTTTTTTCAATAGGAAGAGGGCCATGGGACACATCAAACTTATGGGTAATGTCACAAGAAAAACAATGGTGTGCTTGGTTTCAACGTAACTTTATTCTTTCATGAGTTATTTACAAGTTTCTCTTTGTTCACAGCCATTGACATGTCGAAGAGGTTAACACGTGTGGAGCGGATCTAAATTGTGTTGATATCTGGTGAACGCAGTAACCGGGTCATTGCAGTAGACTGCAAGACACCCTACGAGACCACCCATCTCCCATGCTTTCGTGAAACTGGTTCAGTGTTGGATTTGCCAAAATATGGACGCAAGAAAACTGTCACTAATGAAGAAACATCAGTGGCTGTCCTAGCTTCATTCAGCAAGACCCTCAGTTCATGCTGAAGATTTTGTTCAGTGATGAGGCAAACTTTATTGTGAATGGTGAAGTTAACAAACAAAACCACCGCTATTGGTCTGACACTAACCCACATTGGATGGATCCCTCCAAGACTGTTGGAACAACAAAAGTGATGGTTTGGTGTGGTATATGGGGTACAACGATAGTGGGTCCATTCTTCATCAGTGGAAACCTCAAGGCCACTGGATATTTGAAATTGCTACATGATAATGTGTTTCCCTCTTTATGCACTGAAGCTGGCACGTTCCCTGAGTTTTTCCAGCAAGATGGTGCACCACCACATTATGGGTGCCAGGTCCGAGCATTCCTAGATGAACAGTTTCCTGGAAAGTGGATTGGTCGTCGTGGGCCAGTTGAACGGCCCCCAAGGTCTCCCGATCTGATCCCCTTAGACTTTTATCTGAAGGCAATTGTCTATGGTGTGAAGATACGAGATGTGCAGCACCTGAAACTACGGATACTGGATGCCTGTGCTGGCATTTCTCCTGCGGTGTTGCTATCAGTGTGTGAAGAGTGGGAGAAGAGGGTTGCATTGACAATCCAACACAATGGGCAGCACATTTAACACGTTTTATAAGTGGTCAGAAACTTGTAAATAACTCATGAAAGAATAAAGTTACATTGAAACCAAGCACACCATTGTTTTTCTTGTGACATTACCCAATAAGTTTGATGTGTCACATGGTCCTCTTCCTATTGAAAAAACAAAAGTTGTATCCAAGATGGCCGACTTCTAAATGGCCACCATGGTCACCACCCATCTTGAGGAGTTTACCCCCTCACATATACTAATGTGCCACAAACAGGACTTTGAAATCACCAACCATTCCCATGTTATTACGGTGTATCCATATAAATGGCCCACCCTGTACATGACAAAGACAAAGATTTTTAAGCATGATTTTAAGGATAAAAGGCATTTTATTAAATTTTGATCTTATTTGACCTCAAGAAGAGGTCAGAGATCCAAAGAAAGGTGATAGCTAGAATCCCCGTATATCACTCCCTTTATGTCAATATACATATAATACAAACAATGGCAATAAAAAACATAGCTTTAAATAGCCTTGTCTAGAATTATTATTACTTTGACCTTCAGATCAAACTACTGATCTTGAAGCAGAGGTCAGAGGCCAAATGTATTTTTATTCAGTGCTTTCTGTATGTTGATAATACACATCAAAACTTGTGAGATTCATAGTTTCAAGTTATAAGGTTTTCGTCCATTTTCCACCAGTAACCATTAAGTTGACCTTGAAGTCCTCGATGGATGTAAATCAACTTATAATGGACTGTTCACATGACCTCACTCTACACCTCTACAAAGTTTTATCAAAATTTATTCAGGAATATAAATTCAAAGTAGTAATGAGATGAAACACCAATTATTGATCACGACTAATAAGGACAGGGCGTCGTGTGCAGGCAGGAGTGGTGAAATGGAGGACCTACAGTGCAGACTCCAGAGACAAAACATGAACTCAAAAAAACAGCTTTAATGCCGAACTCAAAAGTAACAAACTTCAAAATACAAACACTCAAGCACGCAGCCAAAACACACAGCTTGAATGAGGGTGGATCACGACACAGACAGATGAAAACACAGGGCTTAAATACACAGAGGGAACAATCAGGGAATGAGAGACAGTAGGGAAACACAGCTGAGGCAAATCTGGGCTGACAAGACAAAGGAAGCAAAACCAGATAACATGAGACAGACTTTCAAAGTAAAACAGGAACTACAGACTGAACTTACAGACACAGACTCACAAGCAGGCACTGCAACAGAGGGAACAGAGACATGGACTGACTGGACACAGAATAGAGGGAGTATGGAAACCAAAACTTAAGAACTACATAATCACACACCAAGAAGAACTTGGGAAAATAGAAATGCAAAACAGAAACCAAGACCTTCACAATAATAAACTAAGATGAGAACACAAATAAAAGGTACAAAACTGAAACCACTGGGTCAACGACCCAGGTACCCTAACACAGAGCAGGCAATTGCTAAAGAGGGAAAAAAAGATAACCTTGGCAGGAAGTAAAAGAACAAAGGGAATGCAAGAAAGGTTTGCTTCCAGTAAAGTTTCATAGAAATTTTCCACTTTTTAATGTTTCACAGGCTGGTTAGTGCTCTTTAGAAAAGAGCTCAGTTTCATGTGCAAGATGAGTGGGACTAGTCATGTTGCCTTTTCTTTGACATACTGGATTTTCCCAACTAAATAAACTTGGTTTGGATGACCATCCACTGCACCTCCTCTGCAGTGTGGAAGTCAGAGAGCAGAAAGAAGCAAAGCTGCGCTGGGGTTTAATGTGTGCGCGCGATCTGTTTGTGGCTGTAAGCTGAAACAGGTAGAGTCAGATGATTTTTCAGGTCCAAACCAGGACTTGGCAACAGTCACCCTGCAGGACAGAGCAGCTCTGTGTGTTGCTGATGGCTGTGACCGATGAGCCTTTCCCACTGTTTGTCAACGTGTGGGAGGATAAAGCACAACTTCCTCAGTTTACAATAAGGATGCTCAGAAATGAAGACTATTGAGGAAGCTCTAACTAGTTCTGCATTCTGTGCTGCAGTTTGAGTGGTGCGGATATAAACTGTGAAACAAATATTTTGCAAACAAAAAGCTGCCAGCTTGTTAAAAGTTGACGAATGAAGCAGAAGCGTCCCCGTGCAGAATTGCAGACGTCCTGGCTGGAATCTCATGTGCATAACTACACGTAACATGACCCAGCATGATGAGGAGACACGAGCTGAGACAGAGAGGGCGTTAGTGATTGTAATGGAGTCATTAGGGGAATAACAGCGCCACTTATTCTTGATGCATATCAATGAATGAGTATCAGTGTCAGGGCCCGACTCAAAGAGCCACTGTTTGATCTCTCAGTCAGCACAGGGTGAAAACAGAGGGGTGAAAGCTGGCAGATTGGCTGCCCATTCTGATGAGAGGAGGTGGTGATGCAGTGGTGATGGTGGGGGGGCTCAAAGACACGCACACACACACAGTGAATGGGTGGAAAGAAAAAGAGAGAGGTAAAATAGAGCTGATTGTTAGAGTAGCTCCTGATCAGCCACAACTGCAGGAGAACAGAGAGAGGCACTGTTAGGATACACACACTGCACAAACACACACACATACATACTGTACAAAGACGCACTGTACAACGCTCACATATATGTTACCCAGAAATCTACACACGCTCACCCTCACACCATGTAATGAGTGAGGGGGAGAGCAGCATGTGACTGAATAGCAGGTTTCACATCTGTAGGTGGACTTGGCTGCCTGATCTCAGATCAGCCACTCTGTGGAAGTCTGTACAAGTGCTGCAGGATGAGCATTTACCCCCCTTCAGTAACATCATCTGAAAGGCTACTACAGGTGTTTCAGACAGGGGTGCACTGGCCACCCCCACTCCATACTGAGAGAGCGAATTCAGATTTCAAAATCTTATTTGCTTTCATATGTACCTATTTTCAGTGATATTAACTTTAATAGCAGGAAATTAACAAGGCATATAATTCTTTTCTTTCTCTCTTATATAACTTATATTTGACAACAACATAATAAAACCGCTAATTCTCTTTTTGGTGTGCCACCCCAATATTTTTAATGGCCCTCCATACAGCCGCCCCTGTGAAAGAAAATCTGGAGCCGTCCCTGACCAGAAGGTGGCAGTAACTTATTCTGCGGTGGACGAAAGCACACGGGAAACGGAAACTACATGCTATCCGCCTCATTTTTGGCTGCAGCCTGGCTGAAATATCCAACACGGAGGCACAAGTCACCTAACTGAAGCAGTAAATTATTTAAAAAGTAGCAATGGCACTTGAATCGCGGATCACACAGGAGGAAATAAAGAAAGAACCAGAGAAGCCAATTGACAGGGAAAAGGTAACCAGCGGATTTTGATTCGCGTGCTGTTTTTGTTATTAGCTCTGAGTTAGCCCTGAAAGCTAACTGGTCAGTTTGATGCAGACTGCCTGATGTTTGCTCAGAACTGTCGCAGTTTTAGGGGTAAGAATAGATAAAGCTGCATTTGCGCTTTGTTTTCAGGATATGCAGCGTTAATGCTCAGAGAGTCGCCAGTTTGGATACAAAGTGTGCTAGTTAGCTAATAATCAGTTCGATAGCATCCAGCGGCACTGTTGCATATGATTTATGCAGTTTTTTTCGTTGCATATAACCTAATATAATTTTGCAGCTGATTAGTAACTGTTTGCTTAGTGTTTACGTCGTAAAATAGTAAGAAAAAAAATTAAATTAAATTAAAAAAGCAAAGCTGTTATTGAATCGTAATTCACAGCTGGCAAAAGCACGAGGCATTTCTTTCCTTTTTTAAAGCTAGAATACCTTTAAGGTCTTTATCGAAATCCTGGCGTTTTGAAATGTGCCTGTAGGCAATTGCAAGAAAAAGCATTTATCACTTAATTTAGCTCAGTTGTCCTGTTAGATTTAGCGTTAAAGAACTTCAGTGATGTCTTACTATGAGTTTACTTTTGTGGCATTTTGAGTAAACAAATAAAATAGCGCTGCAGTTTAAAGTTAGATTTGTACGCAAAAGTTCAGAAATTAGCAATAAGGGAAACATTGTGAAGTGCGTAAAATAAATCGGTCAGTAAAATGTGAAGGCTCTAATGTAGAGCAGGGCGATATGACCAAAAGTATTTATCACAATATACATTTGAAAATTTGCGATAACAATATAACTGATGATATAATTGACACGAGACAAAATACTTTACAACTTTATTAGTGCAAAACAAAAAAAATCAATGTATTTTCACTTAAATAAGCAGCTGGGTTTGTTTTATTTTTATTTTTTATTAATGTGCATTAAAAGTTATATAAAAATGTAACAGTGCAAATTCCTTGCTGGCAGTTTAACCAAAAGGTATTTCCAGTGGAAATTGGCCGACAGATCCTCAGCATAACCATGTGTAATATCTACATAACTTAAAAAGAGCTTATACACACACAATACGGTAATATTATGTTGAAGCACAGTACATATTACTCCGCGAGGCTCCTGCGTACGACCCAAATTCTATCACCATATTTCATTTTCTTATCGTTGCCCAACATTATACCCGTATTACCGTGAACGGTATGATATGGCCCAGCCCTACTCTAATGCGTCTCTTACATATCTTTAGAACAGTTTGTTTGCACCAGACAAAATGAAAACGCATTGATCTTACTACTGTGATTGAATTGTAAATAAGCCTGTGAGGCAAGCAAAGGGAATCTATGGTGATCGAGGCGATCACCATAGATTCCCTTTGCTTGCTTTCTTGATTGAGATTGGGAAGTAGATCTTACATCTTTCAATGCAGAATAATGAGATGGAAGTCAAAGCAAACAAAACTTTCACTTAATTTAATCTTGCCGTAAAATAATTTTGACCACATTTCCATTAACTGGCTTCACTTACTGTGACATTGGTAGTGAGAGTTTATACAGTCTTTCTGTCAACTGGAAAGTAAACCCAGATTTTTCCAGTCAGACTACATTATGCTCACATGAAAGGAGCTGCCTTGGCCATGCTAGTGCATTACAACTGTAAAACAATTTGTACCTTGTTCTTTCAGCTGCAGTCTCTGGAGTGTTTAGTGCTCTGACAAAGTAAAAAATAAGAATGAGTAGGGCGAAAGCGGATCATTGAATGAAACGGATGAACCGTGTTTTTGCGGCACACTTAAAATCAGTCCTTTGATTTTCTGAAAAATCGACCGTGCCCCTTATAATCCCGAGTGCCTTATGTATGAATTCTGGTTGTGTTTACTGACCTCGAAACGATTTTATGTAATACACGGCGCTCGAAAATCTGTCAAATGTTTTAGTACGACTTTGCTAAGCTACGAACCCGCACCGCTTGATGGATTGTCGGAGCATTACGGTTATCGTAGGCAGGCGCCTCGAGGAGTGATACGTACTGTGCTTCAACATAATATTACCGTATTGTGTGTGTATAACCTCTTTTTAAGTTTTGTAGATATTATACATGGTTATGCTGAGGATCTGTCGGCCAATTTCCACTGGAAATGCCTTTTGGTTAAACTGTCAGCAAGGAATTTGCACTGTTACATTTTTATATAACTTTTAATGCACATAAAAACAGCTGCTTGTTTAAGTGAAAATATATTGATGTTTTTTTTGGGGGGGGGTGCACTAATGAAGTTGTGGAGTCATAAAGTATTTTGTCTAATGTCAATTATATCGTCAGTTATATCGTTATCGCAAATTTTCAAATATATATCGTGATAAATATTTTTGGTCATATCGCCCTGCTCTAGTATCAGGTTCTGTTATTTTGTGCAGGGTTTCTTAGTAGTCATTTAAAAAATAACAGAGAATACACACCTGAATTATTTGAAATCAATATTTTTTTTATATCTCTTATGAATCAAATGTTTTCATTGTGTTTCTTCCATTGTAAACTGAATTTGTTCAGTAATATTATTATTATGTTTCTTTGCTGCAGACCTGCCCCCTTCTGCTGCGAGTCTTCACCACCAACAGTGGGAGACACCACAGAGTCGATGAATTTGCTCGAGGAAATGTTCCTTCCAGCGAACTGCAGATATACACTTGGTAAGATCACAGATGTGTCACTGGTTTTTGTTTTTTGTTTGGGTGGTTGGTTGGTTTTTTTGTGAGTGTGGGTGTTTTGGCCGGAGTCAAGGATTTGCCAGTGTTTTAAGCTGAGTTTGTAAAACAACAGAAACATAGTGTTATAATGCTCTCGGGGTTGGATAATTTTCTCAAATCAGTGCTCCTGGCCATCTCCCTGTAGCATCGCTGATCAGTGATAGCATTGTTGCTGTGGTGACAGAGGACGTTGATTGATTTGGCAGTCATGGTTAACATAATTGGGAGCACATCGGCTAAATAGTTTAAAGAGGACTAAATAAAAACATTTGCAGGCCCTTTAATTTTTTAAGTTAGAGCTATAGTTCGCATGAGTCGTCCAGTTTGTTTTCTCTGTGTCATATCCCACCTGTCTCTGGCTCTCTTTTCATATACGGTGGATTTTTCCCACAGACAAAAACAATATTGTGAAAAAGTTAAGGAGCTAAGGGTGTCGTTTTTCGGTTTGTTTTCTTTTTGAATAAGGACACTGGAGCTGGTCTCTGATTGTGTTTATGTGTTTCAGGATGGATGCTACACTAAAAGAGTTGACCAGCTTGGTGAAGGAGGTATATCCAGAGGCCAGGAAAAAGGGCACCTACTTTAGCTTTGCCATTGTCTACCCTGATCCCAGAGGGAAGATGTACAAGTGAGTATCACACCAAAGACTGCGCTCTTTGGATTCACGCAGCTAAAGAATGTGGTGATCTATGTATATTGCATCTTTAATAACCTCTCTTCTCCCACCTCCTTCAGGTTGAAAGAGATTGGCAGTACTGTGTCTGGCAGAAAAGGTGCAGATGACTCAATGACACTGCAGTCTCAGCGCTTCCAGATTGGAGACTATCTGGATATAGCCATCACACCACCCAACAGAGCACCGCCCCTTGGCACACGCATGAGGCCATTCTGAAAATACACATGCACAAACCTACACCTTCTGTATTTTGTCTTATTTTCATCATCTTGGGATGATTTTGACTCAGTTTTTTTTAGAATGTGATCTGTAATAAAATTGTCCCTTTTTTTCCAAAGTCTGAATAGTTTTTTCTGTGTCACTGTGAGGTGATTATTGAACTTGTTAAACTAGCAAAGAAACAGAAGTGAAGCAGGGAGCTCGCCTCTTCCTTGAATGCTGTATTAATTTCCAGGATTGGAAATGTAGCCATTTACTGAATGCACATTATTTCGCTACCTTTGTATTTGTAAGCTATAATATTAAAATTAAGTGAATTGCATTTTAATTAAAAACATGAATAAATATTACAAATTAAGTGAAAAAAAAATTTAATGCCAAAAAGTTAATATTCAATATTCACAGTACCCACAAATCACCAATGTCAAATGAGTCCAAGCTACATGTAAGGCAAGAACAGCTTGATCAAAATGTTCTTTTCTTTTGAATGCAAATCTATAGTTAAAGATCAATGAGAAAAACATGGTTGCCATCAATGTTCCCTCTAAACTGCGCGCGTGCACAATTGCGCACTGCTGGCACAGAAAAAAAATCTAATCTAACCTGAATTGAAATTGAAATTAAAACTTTAACAATTCTGTTTTGCAGTGTTAGTGACTGTCTGCTCCCGTATGGGATTAGAACGATGCTACCTTATCCCATAGTCCAGCCAATAATGCGATTCACATTCGTATATACGCAGCTAATCAACGTCGTTGACAGGTTATAACAGCGTCCTTATGTGCCGACACAACCATTGGAGATGTGAGCAGGACAGACGGAACAATTGACGGAAAAAGTGTGGACTTTATACCAGTTTTTAAATTGTGTTGATAGGCCACGTAAAACCAGAGTTATGATAAAAATATATGCAATGTTTGGTTTTCTTCCTGAATACTATCGTTGTTTATATTTACTGCGGGAAGAAACGCTCGAAAGCACTCTCTGCCTGTGAGCAAAACCAAAAACCCCACCTTTCCTATTCAACGAAAAAAGTACCATGTCGACCAATCAAAAAATGACATGGCATTTAGTTGTTTAGGAAGGGGGAAGTTTTAGGAGTGACGGCGGTGTTTTGAGATGTGAGAGATTTGCGACGTTTAGCGCAAGTTTTGTGTAGTTAGTGTGTAGTGTAGTCAATAGTTTTGTTGTGTGTGTCAGAACAATGAGGCGACTACTTAATGTTATGGCAGTGATACATCTCCTGCTGTCAGGCCTGCAGGTATCAGGCTGTTGTTCTCCTTTATCTCATAGTGGACAGAAATTATTTTTTGGAGTGGCACAAATAATTTCTGTGGCATCAAATTTGATGCAGAACACCTGATTGTTCTGTAAATAGTTTGAAATGCTTATTTAAAAAAATGCCTTGGCTGCATTTTTAGGTAAACAGCTGCAAAAACTTTGTTGTTTGCATAGCTCAGTTACTTTTTTGAAGAAGTAACTATATAATTAATTGCCCAACAGTGGTCATTATTTACTGTATTTTGCAGACAGAGAGTTACAGGACTCTCTCCCAGACCACAGACTCATAATACAAGTCAGAGCCTTATTGATTTTTTTTTTAAACAACAGCAGCAAGCTTTATAAGCTGTTGTTAGAATTTATTTAATATTACTTTCTAGTATCAGCTGATGTTTGCTGGAGCCACAGCTGTAAAAACTGCTGGTCATGATATCGGTTTGGATATGTGGTGAGAGGGAAACATGAAGGTGATACAAATCATACATATATACCAACAAGACAGTGTACATCACTTTCACAACAGCGTTTGTTTTAATTCAAAGGCTTTATGGTTTTTCCTATAATACCTGGTGGTGTAGTCGGCAGATTTTTTTGTCAGTTCAGCCTTATAGACCAAAACAGCCAATCAGATTTTTTTGCATCCAAGTCTGTGATTGGCTGGTTTTGTGGCACAACTATAATGGTGTACAGAAAGAGTTGAATGTGCACGGGCAGAAATGTTGAGAGCACAAGCAACACATTGCAAGCCAGCACAAATGCAAAAACTGAGTGAGAGGGGGCTGTGTGTGTGTGTGGATAATAGTAAACACTGAAATACATTTTTTTGCACACAGCAATGAATTTTGTTCAC
Organism: Aulonocara stuartgranti; assembly: GCF_965226115.1. NCBI lineage: Eukaryota > Metazoa > Chordata > Actinopteri > Cichliformes > Cichlidae > Aulonocara > Aulonocara stuartgranti. The sequence continues at coordinate 33,145,584 of NC_138958.1, forward strand.
TCAAATTTAGCTTTTCTTCGCTCAAAATAAATTTCTCCTCAAAATGCAACACTTGCACCTGCAATTTTACTCTTGTTAATGTCTAACGGCGGTAGTCAGTGTGGGAAAAGTTTTATTTTGATACCTATAAGAGGAAGTTGTACGCTCTCCGTCAGCGCATGCGCGAAGCTACATACTGAAGGCTAGCAGAAAATCCAAGCGACTGTTAGCTAAAGAAACTATTTGGTTTCCGTATTAAACACGGGGTGAAATGTTTCGGAGAAAACTGGGCGCTCTGGATTATCACAACCCCGACGGCTTTGACTGCACAGGTAAGAATAAACTTATGAAAGAGCAGTTCGGTTGGTCAGTTGAGTTGAACGTGGAGCCGGCTAACGTGTCTTGTCTGTATGGAGACAGAGAGCTGCCAGATTAATAACGTAGAACATGTATGTTCAGTATGAGACAAACGTGTATATTTATGAAAAAAAGCAATGTACAAGGTGCTTATGCTCGACACTTTTAATAATTTTAACTAGTTTTGACTATAGGTTGTTTGCATTTTACACGCAATAAACACACACTCGGGCTTCATTAGTAGGTAGGCTGCAGATACCAGTTTAGCACAGTCATACCAGTAAGTTCAAACGCTGGCTACTCCCTGGTGCCAAAGTAAATTGTTTGCGTCCTGTAGTGAGTGATTCAGCAGATATGGTCTTGGAACCTCAGTTTTATTTATTCACTCCTTCACTTACTTGCCATGTGTAGCTGCTGATGTGTTGTTATCGCTATTGTCTAATTTCTTCTCAGATGAGACACAGTTTAGGAACTGCATTGTGTGGCTGGAGGACCAGAAGATTCGACATTATAAAATCGAAGACCGAGGCAACCTGAGAAACATCCCCAGCTCAGAGTGGCCCAAAGCCTACCAAAAGGTAAGACTGCTGGATCATCTGAAAGTAATCACTGCTGTTATTAATGGGTATTACTAACATAACACTGCATTTCTGATATAATATGAGGAGCACGGTGAGTTGTGTTTGAGTTTTCTTTACCTGTGTGCAGTACCTACAGGATGTGAACTGTCCATTTGAAGTCGATGAGAGGAAGGAGGCTGTAGATTGGTTACTGGGCCTTGCTGTGCGGTATGAATATGGAGACAATGGTAAGGGGTTTCATTTGGGTCACATTTACTTGTATAGCGCAAGAATCCCTTAAAAAAAAAAAAAAAGACTCCTGGCAGAACCAGACTGGAGGGGACCACCATCAAGTGCAAAAGTGCAAGTAGCTACAGTAAGGGAGTTTTTCCTTCCTGCTGTTTTCCAAGTGTTCTCTTAAAGTTGGTCATGTGATTGTCGGGGTTTTCTCTCTGTATTATTGTAGAGTCTTTGCCTTATAATATAAAGTGCCTTGAGGTGTCTGTTGTTGTGATTTGGTGCTATATCAATAAAACTGAATTGAATGCAGTACGTAGAGAGCTGTGCTACAGAGCAGAGGTTTATTGGGGAAACCTGAGGGTTAACTTGGATTTACAGGTTTGCAGAGGGGGTTCACATCAACACGGTTGTGTGCCACACTCCTAATCGGACTTTTAGTAGGTTATGGTTAGGATAAGGGATAATGTACACAAAATTGCCACCTACTGGCCAGTCAGTTCCCTAGGGTTAGGGTTATGTTAGCCTGTGTCACTAGTTGAAATGCCACCGATGACCAGGAGATGGAGACATTACAAAAGGAATACTTTTTGCTAAGTGCCAGATCATATGTCTACTTTTACTGCAGAATAAGAAGAACAAATTGTTACTCTTCTACTCGTTACTGTGAGCTCCCCTGTTAATGTAGTGCAAGTCAGTCTGTTCATCGGTGACGTGTTTTGTGTGTCTCTTCACAGTGGAGAAGTACAAAAACTGTCAGCCCCTGGCAGCTTCCAGTAACAGCAATAAAGCCATGGACCCTCTGGTTAACCTCGACAGTAAGTAAAACTTGGATTTGAGCTTCCTCTGTCCTGGCATTCTTTCTTCTTTCCCTCCTTTAAATCTTTGCAGGATAAAAGTTAAAGTAAGTGTGTGTGTGTGTGTGTGTGTGTGTGTGTGTGTGTGTGTGTGTGTGGGGTTTTTTTTTTTTGTTTTTTTTTTTTATTTGTTTTTTTTTTGTTTTGTTTTTTTCAGGTAATTCTCCAGATTTCAAAGCAGGAGTAACAGCTTTGTCCAACATCCTCAAGATACAGCGGCATGACGACTACCTGGTTATGCTTAAGGTGAGAGCGCACTAAAGGGCTCTTTAATACTGTAGCAAAGCTTACCTGGGCACAGAGGAAGGCGAAGTTTGCGTTTGCTTCACAATAAAAGCCCTTAAAATGATTTAATGCTTTCCATGTGAGCCGGCAGCCCTGAGTCGTTCTTTTAATGCAGGGTAATGGTCAGACTGATAACACGGAGATAATAGTTGGCACTCAAAAAATGCAGAATAGAAATTTTGCACTCTCACTTGCCACTCGCAATAGAAAGTAATCCTATTAACCATATTAAGGGAATGGGTTTTTTTGTTTTTTAATGTAAGTCTTATGTATTAGAATGATCTCAAATCATTAAGAAGAGTTTTTCTTGTTTTTCTTTGCAACTGCCAGGCCATTCGTATTTTGATCCAAGAGAGACTTTCTCCAGAAGCCATTGCTAAAGCCAGCAACAATAGAGAGGTAAACTAAAGACACAGGTGCATAATATGCATCAAAAATCATATGTCTGTGTATAGACTGCTGCAAGTCTAGAGCCATGATTTCAGCGGCGTTACTGACAAAACTCAACCAGCTATATTTTCTTTTTTCCTACAGGGTGTTCCAGTAGCTTTAGACAAGCACATCTTGGGTTTTGACACTGGAGGTGAGTTATTTATTTAAAGAATTTTTTCAGCAGAAAGGCTGAAAGCCGATGAGCAAATGCTATGACGATCGGTCTGCCCACAGTTCATAAGAATTGCTTCTCTTAAAGTATTGGTCAGCTTTTGGTAAAACTTCTGTCTTTTCTCCTCAGATGCAACTCTAAACGAAGCGGCTCAGATCCTGCGCCTGCTGCACATTGAGGAGCTGAGGGAGCTGCAAACCAAGATCAACGAGGCCATCGTAGCTGTTCAGGCCATCATAGCCGACCCCAAGACAGACCACCGGCTGGGCAAGGTTGGCAGATGAGAGCGAGGACGGTGACGGACCGCAAAGGGAGTGAGGGACTGAACCTGATTTGATTTTTGAGAGGAAAAACCTTTTGTTTGGTTAAAGGACATCAAAGAATTTTTGTTGATTTTTTTTTTTCCGTTGTTGCATGAGATCGGACTGTTTAAATTGGGAATCTCATAAATAAAAGACCCAAGTGTTCATGTGTGGACAGTCTGGATAAGTTCTTAAAACTTAATAATGTATAAATAATAATAATTAAAAAAAATGGTTTCCATTAATTATCCAGTAACAAAGTTTAAAGGTTCTGAAACTGCATCTTTTCTTCTGCAATATTCAAACTGACTGTTATATTTGTTTCTGGTGTTTCTGATGAAATATTCTTTGCAGATGGACAGAAATTGTTATTTTCAGGTGGGAGGGGAAAATATATAAATCCAGCTGCACACAGTTTGACTCCTGCACTTCTGTGGTGAATCAGACAAATGTTCAAAAAGCATCTCCCGTAACAAGTCACATTTTATTTTATAAATATCACACCTTATGAAAAAATTTAAAAGTAGAAGAAGAAAAAGTATTTGCTAAAAAAAAATGTCATTTGTGTAAAATACAATTAGTAGTGCAGCTATATATAGTAGGGCTAATTGGATGGGGGAGGCTGGAGAAACATACTCCGATTATAGTAATCGGATTACAAAAACTGGTAAGCATACAACAGTATCAGTGACAAGGGTTACAACTATCATGATTCCTTGGCAGGTATCGATACATTTGGGGAAAAAGATGTTCTTACATTTTACTTTGCTGAAATAAAAGAATCAAGTCATCTTTAATCTTTAGTGTTAGGTGCTGTATTTTATCCCTGCTTCCACTTGTTCAGTGATGGTAAACCAGTCTTCTTCTGACTGTGGCTTTATGTTTAAGCATATACTGTATATAAAAGAAGAAAGTAGCCACTGTGACTTTACCCACTGAGGCTATGTCCCCATGTACCTGGGTATTTTTGAAAACGCAGATTTTTCTATGCGTTTGCACCTTTCGTCCACATGTAAACGACATTTCCGGTCACTAAAACAGAGATTTTTAAAAACTCAGTTTTTGCATTTACGTGTGGACGAGGAAAACTGAGAAAACGCAGCGTCAAAGGTGTGCGCCTTTTTTGACGTCACACTGTGCGCCACGTTATTGTTTCGGTGAAATAAATTTCTACAATGGTGGACTTAGACAAAATACTGTTACTGTTAATTTTACTGTTTAAATGCTTACATATATACACACAGTTTATGTCCCGCCACACATAGGACTCAGTTCTGCTTCTATGCGCCATCTTTGTTTACCCTTTCCCACCCAGGCTTCTAGGCTTCTGATTGGCCAATATTTCTACACGGTTAGGAATATATCGCCACCTATTGTTTTGGCATGTTCCTAGCAGCGTTGTCCTTCGTTTTTGCGTTTACGCGTGGACAGGATTTAAAAAAAAAAAAAAAACGGAAACGGAAAATCTCAGTTTTCAAAAATACCCGTGTACGTGTGGACGTAGCCTGAGTGAAATGCCAAGGTGTAAGACAGCATGGCATAGATCTCACTGAGAAACTAGGACTTTGCACGCTGAGAGTTTAATGTCTCAGAGCTCTTATTCTCTTAACTGTTATTTCTTACAGACGGTTTACAAGACAGTCCAAAATGAAAGGGGCTCGGTGGAGCAGTAGCCAGACAATGTCTCCTAATAACAGTCACCAACAACCAACTTCTAAAGTGTACCTAAAGTCTAACATCAATCAAGCATTTTCTGATGTAAATCTTTAACAGACATTAGCATAATGCTAGCATTTTATGGGCAGAACTAGCTTCAGTGTAACAAAGACATAAGTGTTGTTTTATTACAATTTGGACACATTATCAAACCACATAAAGTGCTGCGACACGAAGTGCGCAAAAGTCGCCAAAATCTGCTAACTCAGTTACCGCTGAGTTTCGAACCTGCTCTGTCATTAACATCAGCACAAAAAGCTGTGTGCTAGGAACTTCATGGCATGGGTTTCCATGGTTGAGCAACTCCTTTAAGTGTAATGTGTGGCAAGGACTTTTGTCCATATATCCAGTTTTTTCTTAGTCTGTGTATTTAGCTCACAGATGTGAGTGCAGTATTATTCCCAAAAAGTATTCCCCAAAAAGCCAGACTGCACCTTTAATGTGCAGTTGTTCTTGTTGTTAACCAGAGACCACTATGAGTGCATCTGTAACTTCTCAACTTAATGGCCAATGTTATTTGTTGATATATTAAAAAAAAACCCAACAGCTTGATGTTAGTTTTCCCAAAAGGAAAAGCTTCAAATTATTCTTCTTTGGCTTTAAAGTACAATTAAACCCCCAAAAACTACAACCATGCATTTTAACATCGGATTTCATTGTTCTGCACCTTTATTCAACAGAAAAACAAAAATCTCAAGCAATACAAAAATACAGTAGAAAAAAACTAAAAATGAGGTATAAAACAAATTTACAAATCATTTACTTTGGGTTACATTAAGGTGAGATACTGGGGTTGAAGTGGGTGTAAATTTGCTCTGATTGCTGATCTGGCTGTCGTAAGCCATCTTTGCTCCCTGCTGAGTGTCCTTCTTCCAGAGGGACACCAGAGGGCCTGGACCTGCCTTATGTCCATGAATCGCCTCAGAACTTTAGCACCAAAGCACACTGCGGGTGCAGGCTGTCGTTAGTGGCTCCCTGTGACACACACACACAAAGATAAAAGCTCATCACTTTGAATCATCATCCCATAGTGGAAGTACTTTAAGGATAAGTTAAAATGAGAGGTTAAAGGTTTCATTTTCTGTGTGAATCCAAATGTGACAGGATGAAAACTTGGGCGCTGCAGTGCTCTAATGACAGAACAAACAGTCGTGCACTTTGTAACTGGAAGCGACTGAGAATTATCTCTGTAAAGAATGTGTGTATATTTATGTATTGCACAATAAGAGCTTTTAAGCCTCTCGCAAGCTCCTCCCAAAACTTCAGGATCTGTGTTTTAGACCTGTCATCATGGCAACAATTACACCACACATCGTCATCTTTAAAGCTAGCGACTATAATCTAGTCTGACTGTTGAAGGATGTGACTTTTACAGCAACACACACCAGTGATAGTGTTCCTTCCGACTGTTTTCAAAGGCAGATGCATTGTGACGAGATTATGTACTCTGCAGATGTGTGTAGCTTTAATGGTGACATTTGCCAAAGTGCTACTTTAGGGATTATCCTGTGTACTTTGTACTTTAACGTGAGGCTTTGAAAGGACTCGAAGCCATCTGCAGACAACACATCAAACATGATGCGTGCAAAAAAACAGGTAGAGGGTCGCACACAGCTGTGTAATCTTTGTTCTTTGGTCTCTCACACACGCAGGTCACAAATAGAGGGTCACAGACAGCTGTGCAATCTTTGTTCCTGTCTATTTCATGGGTGTATGTGAAGTCACCCCTCAGACACATATACCGGTATCTGCAGAGTGGTAGGTGTTAGCCAGCTGTGTGATGATCAAACACGAGCTGTGATTACTTCCAACAACAAAGACTGCCCAAACAAACCAGTTTGATTAACCTTTATCAGTAACATGGATTTCTGAAAAAATTAAAACGTACAGCTCTGCTATCACTTCCAACATAAATGATGGCAGGAAACTAAACAGTAGTGACGTTTGTAGGGTCACAGAAGTTGGACTAGCTGGTATATAATGAAGTGCTGCGTGGTGGCTAGCTACACAGCTATGGTTAGCATAACATAGCAAACACAGTGAAGCTGGAGGATGAACGCTAACTTTTTTTCCACTTGAGAAAAGTTAACATGAGGGTTCCTGATGGTTAGGGACAAATGCAATCCCATGGCAGGATCCTGTAAATGGACCAAACTTCAGTCAGGAGAACAACTGAGATAATCCATCCACAATACGAGGTTAGTTATTAATATACTGCTGCATGGGCTGGGCTGTAGTTACATCGTAAGGTTTTAAAAACTGAGCACAGTAGCTGCATGTCCTGGTTAGAGAGAACAATAATGGGTGATAACGATTCTTAAGGATAGCAACAGATGGCAGAAAGATACCCTACTCAGAAATGTTTCTGATGAACTGAGAGAAATGTAAATCTCACACAAGTAACACCATTCATTTCAGAGGAACTGTAATCAGTGGATATGCAGCCTGCACAACATGTTGCTGAAGGCATCTAGTTTCATTTCATTCATACTGTCAAATGTCATGTTTTTCAAAGGATCTGTGAGATTATAGGAAAGTGCAGTGCAGGAAAAGCAAAGTTGGTACACAAACTAATGAGTTCACTGTCTGCAACTCCTTTAAGTTAGAGTGTGTGCATAATACAGTTAGTTTTCCTTCAGTTTAGCCCTGTGACAGACTGGCAGCCTATCCAGGGTATATCCGGCGTTTCACCCAATGACAGCTGGGATAGGCTCCAGCTCTGCCCCCTGCCATAACTCTTAACTGGACAAGTGGTTAAGAAAATGGATGGATGGGTGGATGTTCCTTCAAACTTGAAAGACGGACTCTGATTACACAATATATCTCACCTGGTAGGCAGTGGGTCGTTGCTACGGTGATGCCATACAAATGAGAGCGCTGCTCAGGCAAGTACTCATCAGTGAACAGACTTCTGTGTTTGTTCACTGCAATCACACCATCCCTGTGAGTAACAGGTTAGAGAGGAATGATATCAGCGATATACACATATCAACTTATTGAACTGTAACCACCACTGTGATCTGAGTAGAAGGAGATGAATGAAGACTACCTCCGCCAGTCAGTGTAATAGAAGTGGTTCCTGTAGTAGACCATGCTGAATGGGTAGTTGAGGTTGGCGTGGATTACTCTTCGACCTGAACCATCTGAGGATATACACTCTAGACGCTTTGTACCTGACAGACACAGGAAGACAGCATGGCTCATTACAACATCAAGAAAATATAGGTTAGGTAAATTCTAGAGTATTAACTTTTAACTGAAGAGTTTTCAACTATCTCAATAAGCAAGATATGACAGTATATAGTCTGAGAGGCAGCTGTACACTGTTTACAGATGTCTTAAAACCCTGGGACAATAAATAAGGGACCAATTCACATGAATGCAGCATCAGCATAGAGGCCATGTTTACCTGCGTCAGCCCAGCAGATCTGTTCAGTAGCAGAGTCATATGTTAGAGCATTTGGCAAACCAATCCCATCAGACACTATCACCTGGCGGTTTTGACCATCCACTGATGAGCTCTCGATCTTAGGGGCCTCTCTGTTCCAGTCTGTCCAATACAGAGTACTGCAGGGAGACACAGGAGGGGAAAACTTATTACTCTTACTCTGATTGTTCCTTTACTCTTTTCTCCATAAAGACAACATTTGATAACCTCCCCCGAAACCATGATGGTGATTTTTTTACACCTCAGAATATATTAATAAAGATGTGATTTGACGACCGTTAGAATAGTGTCCAGGTTTTTCCAACAGGTAGCTGCATATGCAGAAACCATCCTCATTAATATCTGATGCAAACCCAGTCATTTCCTTCTTAAGCAGGCCTGGAATATGACAGAAACTACTCTGTTGAGAAAAGAAATTCAAGCATTTCTTCTAGTGAGCTTTCAGGGACTAAAAGAGTTAAAAGGGACCTACTTGTGGGAGTCAAGCAAAACTACTCTAGAGTCCAACATTAAAAATATGGAGCTGGACATGAGCAGAATGAACCCCTTTCCACACCCTTCCATCTGGATTGTTGACTACAGTCATTTTGCATTGATTTGAGGTCAAGGTCAGGCTTATCTTTTTAGTTTCTGGTCATGCTTTATCTGTGTACATAGAGAACGTGGACCACACTGCCTCACACATGCAGGCATATTTATCAGTGTTTTCATATTTCCTGTTTAATGAAGATTTAAATACTATTTTAAACAGTGCACTGTGTGTGGGCTGCTTACGTGCTGGCAGTCCTCTGGGAACTACAGGTAATACACACCACATGAACGTTCAGCTTATACACACACACACACTTATGAATTTGGTGAAGGTGCAGGGCAGCAGATGTCTGACACATTCACACGTGTATATGCTTTTATAAAGCCTTTGCGTGTCATTTTGGTGTGTCTGCTTCGCTGAGTGTCGTGGTTAGAGATGAGAATATTCAGCGACCCTCCCCAATTCGGTCTATTCGCCTGTTATTGGTTAGGGTTAACTGCATGTGTTCACTTTACAGCCTAAGAAACCACAGAGGACATGCTTAATCATAAGTGCATAAGTGTGCCCGTATGGAACAGTAATTACTTTTCAAACCTGAGTTTTTGTCAGAACACACACACCCCATATATTTACCCCTAAGTCAGAAACTAAGCTGTAAAATCAATAATGTCAAGCAAACGTTTCAGGTTTTATGACCAGGGTTATTGCTGCTGTGTTTAATCATTTGTAACAACCACATTAACTAACACACACACACACACAAACATGCACGCGCATAACTGTTGATTATGTGATTAGTTGCTGTGATGAAGAGCAGATGTTATTCCTGGCGAGTTGGCCAATCAAGGCCTCTTGCTTTCATCCTATGAGCGTGTGTGTCCAGGATTAATGGCATCAGTAAATTCAGGACAGTCTTCTTGGCTCAGTTTGATGCGACACACACAGCACTAAAAGTCACTTGTGATAGAATTAGCAAACATGTGTTACTAAAGACAGACTCCACCTAAAAATCCCCATTGCCATTTTTTTTCTATGAGTGCCAGTCTCATAATGATGAAGTCATGTTTTGGTCACAGTCTAAATCTTAGAATCCAGACTCAACAACCCCCCTTACTGCCAAATAGCCTTAAAACAGAGTTTGCACTGTACTAATGAATTAGGTACAGGCCTCATTGAGTCATAGCTTGTTAAAGAACTAGTGTTTAATTTTCATTCTCGTAGTAACAGACTGAAAACCATCTGTGCCCTCTTCTTCCATAAAATCTCTGTGGATACAGTGAAGGCTATCTCAGCAGAGCACCTCCAGGTTGTTGCAAGACAGTGTGTGGGCTCTTGTTTGTTTCTTGTTCCATGTCTGCAAATCCAGATTATGTTAACATACTTTTCTTCATTTCTAAGTAGAGCTTTTATGCCTTTCTGTATTTTTTTCCATATACATATGTTGTGATGTTGTTGAGGCTTCAGACTGCTCTAAACACTCAGCCAAGGCTATCCTTATTTGTATGGGAGAACTGAGTGGTAACCCTGCAAACATTTCAATGTTCAGTACATTTTATCCTATCTAGTCTGAAAAATACTTTCAAAATGAAAGCTGTGCAGACACTGAGATGTAAGTTTGCCATCAACTCGCTGTACTTCTTGAACATCACCTGCATGCCTCTGTTTGACTGCTCAACAATGGTATTCTGTGTTCAAGGCAGACTTCATATTATCCCTTCTTACAATTCTTCTAATTCTTCAAACTATGACAAAATAATTTAAGCAAAATATTCTTGATAGTGACATCGAAAAGCCCTAACCTTTTTTGTCATAATTCTGCAGCCAGTTTCAACCCGACAGATTAGATTGCATACGCATATCTCTTACCCAAGCTATGGCTAGCAATCTGTATCCATGAACATATGGTGGATGTTTTTTTTTAAAAATATATATCTTAAGAACAATTGGCTGCTTTTATTAGCAGGTGTGCTGACAGCAGATGTAGCTAGTAGCTGTTTGCTAGGTCCCTACTATTGGAATTATCTAACAACTTGCTATGTGGCACAGACTATCAAGAACTCTGTCAGCATTAGCTGACAACTCAACATTCAGTCATCTCATCCAAATGTGATTACGTCAGGGTCTTAAAAAAAACAACATAAGCACAGCCAAATTGCTAATGTTGAAGCTTTCGTATGGGGAATCCAGAACCCCGCGGAAGACGTCACTGTGACTCCATCTGTTCAAATCTGCTCTTTGTGAGAGGCAGTGGGCTTAAGGGAAGGACAGCAGGAGTTAGAGGAAGAGACGGGTTGCTTCAGACAGTGCATCACATTGACGTCAACAGCAAGAAGGACAGTTTTTTTCAAATAACACTACGGATCTGGAAATTGGCATTTTGAAATTAGTGAAAGCAAAGAAAGATGAACAAATGGTTTTACCCGGTGGAAGAAACCACTATGATTGCACGGGGGTTCACCAAGTCTGTGTCAAACAGGGTCCTCCTCCCACTGCCGTCCAAGTTGGCTCTTTCAATCACATCAGGAGTAGAGTCAACCCAGAACATCAGCCGGCGTTTGACATCCACTGCCAAACCTTCTGGACTGACGAGATCTGCAGAAGCGAGAAGAACAGAGATCCAGACATCATAGAGGAGATATTGAAATCATTTAAGGCATTCCACAACAATCATTACAGGAACAAGCACCACACAACTGTGAAAGCTTACTTGTGTTAATGAGAACCTCAGGCTCAGCACCAGACACCATTGAAGCTCTGTTGATTGATCTCGCAGACAAATCTGTCCAATAGACTTGGTTTTCCTTGCAGTCATAGGCTATACCAACAACTATGGAACCCTGGAGACGCACACATAAATACAAGCTTCACAAGTGTTGACATACATCAGTTCACACAAGTGTACCTCAAAGATGAGAACTCACCTCCAACATTTTGGTCATGGTGTGAACCAACAACAAAACTCAAAGTTAGTTATAGATACTATGAACTATATGCTTTTCTTCTATTGTGGTCTCTCTTTCCCATCACCAAATTGGTCGAGACAGATAGCTGCCTCTCCCTAAGCCTGATCCTGCAAGAGGTCTTTTCCTGTTATAAAAGGAAGTTCTTCCTCCCCGCTGTCACCAAGTGCTTGCTTATTGGGGACTGCCTATTCCCTGGGGTTCTTTCTCTAATATTTTAGGTAGTTTTTCCTAAAGTATAAAGTGCCCTGAGAGGACTAGAAATAACTAAACAAAATAACTAAAACACCATATTTATATATCTGACAAATTTAAAACTTTCTACCCAAATATGTAATACTTTATATTTATATACATAATATTTATTATACTAGTCAGATATTTTCTATAATCAAGGTGCCGGGTATTTACAATGACATACAATTTGAAATACACGATGTGAAGTCAGTTTTTACTTATAATTCTAAGACATAATTCTGCTTAAGACATAATGCTGACAGTTTTTTTTCTTTCTTTCTTTTAAGTAGCAAACAAATTTATTACAAAAATTAACAAAGATTAAAAAAATAATTTTATAGAGTATGTGATCTACCCATTAATTTCTTACATGTAGAGCCAATAGTGTTTTGGATCGGCTTTCGTCTAGTCTGGTCCCGTTGAGAGGCAGCGCTCCTATTTTCTGGCCCTGAGCGTACAGCAGTGTGATGCCAGTGTTTATGGGAGGGGTGACATCTGGACGGGATGTTGGACGCACCGTAGGCGGTGGCACTGACGAGATGCCTGGGATGTAATTGGATGGATAAAAATGTTTGAGTCACAATTAGTGAAAGACAAAACTTATATAATACAGTACAATGACATATATCTTTGACGATTATTGCTTACATGCAGGTTTGACAGCATCATCTGATTTGGTTCCGGGAACCATGCGTCCATTCTGGTCCACACACCAACAGTAGTTGGTCTCCCCGTAACACTGGACTGGACTGGGATGGTGCAGGCAAACGGAAAAATCAGAAGACTTTTAAACAGCAATGCAATTATTTTTTCCTTGAGAACTTCCTTTGATGACTGCATATCTGCTGCTTACCTGAACTCTCCATCTGGCTCACACTGAGGTACATACTGCTGTGGGCCAGGTTTCCCACCATAGTGCTCAATCAAACTGGCTCTCCATCGCTCACACATGCTCTCAGGGCGTTCTGTTGGAGTCACTGCAACTAAGTGGAAGCCAAAAACCCCAAAACAACCCATCAGTACTTCCATTCATAAAGCTAAAGATAAATTACAAGTCAGATGATATTCTTCTGTAGTTCATCATTATTTATTCAATTGTATTCTCAGGATGTTCCCTACTTTGCTGAGTTTATACTACAGTGTTAGTTGGAAGCTAATGGTGAGGGGATGCTTCGTGTTTAAAGAGGCACACATATACACACATCGTACTTTTGTCAGAAATGTTTACCGCGTTCAAATCCCTTTAATGACTCGCTTTATTGGAGAGCATTAAAACTAAACCTCAGAGCATTTCTGGCTTCTACTTGTGTTTACGCTAGCCTCGCTCTCTCAGTGTCAATTTTGAATGTGAGACTTTGCTGTTTGTAGACTGAGAAGGAGAGGAGGACACAATTTGAAAGGGAACAGTTCTCTATTGCGAGATAAAGACAAACCAAAATATTAATGCAGTTAGCTTTTCCAGAAGTGTTTATTATAGTGGCAGTTAGCATGTTGCAATTTAGTCTTCTGGATCACTTGGTTTTGCTTCTATTTAATGTTCAGACTACCCACTAAATATGGTGGTTTGGAAAAGAGCAACAACTGGATGATCCATCAGTTCCATCTGCAGACTGGCAAACTACAGTGGGGCAAAAAAGTATTTAGTCAGCCACCGATTGTGCAAGTTCCCCCACCTAAAATGATGACAGAGGTCAGTAATTTGCACCAGAGGTACACTTCAACTGTGAGAGACAGAATGTGAAAAAAAAAATCCATGAATCCACATGGTAGGATTTGTAAAGAATTTATTCGTAAATTAGGGTGGAAAATAAGTATTTGGTCACCTCAAACAAGTAAAATCTCTGGCTCTCACAGACCTGTAACGTCTTTTGTAAGAAGCTTTTCTGTCCCCCACACGTTACCTGTATGAATGGCACCTGTTTGAACTCATCATCTGTTTAAAAGACACCTGTCCACAGCCTCAAACAGTCAGACTCCAAACTCCGCCATGGCCAAGACCAAAGAGCTTTCGAAGGACACCAGGAAAAGTATTGTAGACCTGCACCAGACTGGGAAGAGTGAATCTACAATAGGCAAGCAGCTTGGTGTGAAAAAATCAACTGTGGGAGCAATCATCAGAAAATGGAAGACATACAAGACCACTGATAATCTCCCTCGATCTGGGGCTCCACGCAAGATCTCATCCCGTGGGGTCAAAATGATCATGAGAACGGTGAGCAAAGATCCCAGAACCACACGGGGGGACCTGGTGAATGACCTGCAGAGAGCTGGGACCAAAGTAACAAAGGTCACCATCAGTAACACACTACAACGGCAGGGAATCAAATCCCGCAGTGCCAGACGTGTTCCGCTGCTGAAGCCAGTGCATGTCCAGGCCCGTCTGAAGTTTGCCAGAGAGCACATGGATGATACAGCAGAGGATTGGGAGAATGTCATGTGGTCAGATGAAACCAAAGTAGAACTTTTTGGTATAAACTCAACTCGTCGTGTTTGGAGGAAGAAGAATACTGAGTTGCATCCCAAGAACACCATACCTACTGTGAAGCATGGGGGTGGAAACATCATGCTATGGGGCTGTTTTTCTGCCAAGGGGACAGGACAACTGATTCGTGTTAAGGACAGAATGAATGAGGCCATGTATCGTGAGATTTTGAGCCAAAACCTCCTTCCATCAGTGAGAACTTTGAAGATGAAACGAGGCTGGGTCTTCCAACATGACAATGATCCAAAACACACCGCCCGGGCAACAAAGGAGTGGCTCAGTAAGAAGCATTTGAAAGTCCTGGAGTGGCCTAGCCAGTCTCCAGACCTCAACCCCATAGAAAATCTGTGGCGGGAGTTGAAAGTCCGTGTTGCTCGGCGACAGCCCCAAAACATCACTGCTCTCGAGAAGATCTGCATGGAGAAATGGGCCAAAATACCAGCTACTGTGTGTGCAAACCTGGTAAAGACCTATAGTAGACGTTTGACCTCTGTTATTGCCAACAAAGGTTATGTTACAAAGTATTGAGTTGTATTTTTGTTATTGACCAAATACTTATTTTCCACCCTGATTTACGAATAAATTCTTTACAAATCCTACCATGTGGATTCATGGATTTTTTTTTTCACATTCTGTCTCTCACAGTTGAAGTGTACCTCTGGTGCAAATTACTGACCTCTGTCATCATTTTAGGTGGGGGAACTTGCACAATCGGTGGCTGACTAAAAAAAGTCTACAATTGAATTTGAACAAAAGAAATTTGTCAGTATGACTAAATCAGACAAATTGCCTGTGTGGGTCAGATATCTTCAGATCCTGAACCAAATGTGAGTGAGAAATGTTGTCATTATGAAATAATAAACCTCGTTTGCGGTTCATAGACTATATATTAAAGATGTACTTGTTTTGCAGCTACAACTTAGGCATTTTGTCTGTTGCATTCTTGGTGATTTAAAACTGGTTGTGAGAGGTGAGGGGGCTGGGGGTGAAGAAGTCTCACCTGGTCTGTCACAGTCTACAGGTGCTGCACCAGGTGGAGTCCTGGTTCCTGCTCTCTCCTCTCCTCTACTGTCCACACACCAACAATAACCAGTGGAGCCATGGCACTGAAATAAAGATGAGAAATACATTCCATTTTGGGGAATTCTGACCTTTATTTGATAAACAGTGAAGAGTTTTCAGACATGAAAGAAGGGAGGAACAGTGGTGGAAACCACGCAGCAAAGCTCCCTGAGTGAGAGTCGAACATAGACTGCTGTGTTGAGCTTTTCAGCATAAAGTTGCCTGCTCAACCACGTGAGCTAAACTAACACCAATAAAAAGGGTCTTAAGAAGAACAAAAAGAAATCACTGATAAAAGCCAAAGAAGAAACTGTAGTTATTCACTAAATAAATAAATAAAAAGTCAGAGTTTCACCTGCTGAGGTAGATACTGTCCTTCTGCATCACACTGTGGTTTGTAGACTCCAGTTATGGGATATCCATCAGCACTGGTGGTCTTTACGCTGTCTCTGTGGTGCTCACAGTGAGTTTTAAGATGCTCTGGTTGAACTGAATGAGAAAAAAGAAAAAAGGAAATTGATGCTTTGTTGTGCCAACAGGAAATAAATCTGAATAAAAACAATCTGAATGAAGTACGGGCCACTGGAATACCAACAGCACCCAGAGAGAACAACTGCTCCTGAAAGAAAAGGACTCCACTAAAACTTTAATATTTGTGGACGCTATTATTACTGCGTGTCACCCCTCCCAGGGTATGGGCCTCCAAAGGTACTGTAGATCTCCAGAGATTTCTGTCCTGGGCCATTATTTCTAGTTGGGTCCAGGTGTAGCCAATCTTTTTTGCTTCTGCCTCAAGGTCCTGTCGTCAGGTGTTTCTTGGGCGGCCTCTCTTTCACTTGCCTTGGGGATTCCACCTGAGAGCCTGCCTGGTGATGTTGGTTGGTATTTTGCATAAAGCGTGCCCTGCCAAGCACTAGGGCTGGGCCATATTATACCGTTTCACGGTAATACTGGTATAATGTTAGGCAACGATAAGAATATAAAATATCGCGATAGAATATGGGTAAAACACGCATGCGCAGTGCCTTTGTTTTCATACGCACATGGCCGAAAAAGCATGGTGGCAACGGAGAATGAGAAGGGGGAAAGCGGATCGTTGACTGAAACGGATGAACCAGAATTGGTTTGTAAAAATGGTGCACCTTCAGTGGTGTGGAACTGGTTTGGTGTTTGTCCGTAAGATACCCACCAAAGCACTATTTTTTGTAGAACATGCAAAGCGGGCCGTCGTTATTGCCATATTTGTCGGACTAAGGTGCTCGTAAATCTGGGAGCAATCTGTGTCCAAAACTCCGTCCGCTTCAGGTCCCAAAGTCAAACGAACACTGCGGCACATTGAGAGTTAAAAACTGTCGAAATTATTTCACCTTTAATAAAATGATCAGCATTGCTGCTTTACCAGGTGTAACAATTAAGTTTAACATCCAGGCATCCATGAAAACAGAATTTATTACATTTAACGGAGTTAGAAGTTAGCAGGAAGTTTGAGGAAGTTAGGTAGCTAGCGAAACTAGCGAGCTAAGCATGATATAGCATGTTCTGACTGAGAGATTTCTGAAAAAATTTAAACGTACAGCTCTGCTATAACTTCCAACATAAATGAAGACAGGAAACTAAACAGCAGCGATGTTTGTAGGGTTACTGAAGTTGGGCTAGCTGGTATATAATGATACGCTACGCTAGCAACACAGCTATGTTAGCATAACATAAACCGTGAAGCTGGAGGATGAATGCTAACACTTTTCCACTCGATAAAAGTTAACGTGAGGGTTCCCGATGGTTAGAGACGAATGCAATCCCATGGCAGGATGCTGTAAACGGACCAAACTTCAGTCAGGAGAACAACTGAGATAATCCATCCACAATACGAGGTTAGTCATTAATATACTGCAACAACATGGGAATAGAGCAGCTGTGATAGAATACAGCATTAACGAATCAATGGTACAGAAGTGGAGGAAGCAAGCAGAATGAGTTGAATAAAGTTTGATTTATTTGACCGCTTTGTTTTGCTTAATGTGCCTTATAAACCCGTGCACCTTATGGTCCGAAGAATACGTATTTGACTTTTTTATTTGGCACACTGCAGTTTAATGTTGCAAAGCACCTCTTTTTAAACCTTTGTGGTGTCCTCGGGATTCCCATATGCTTGTTTGCCATTCACCTAGGGACCATTTGTGATCCGAGGACACCACATTACCTTTAGTGGACATTATACATGGTTATGCTCAGGATATGTCCGCCCATTTCTACTCGAAATGCCCTTTGGTTAAACTTTCAGCAAGGAATTTGCATTTGCACTGTTAAACTTTTATATAGCTTTAATTCACATAAAAAACAGCTGCTTGTTTAAGTGAAAATAAATGGATGGGTTTTTTGCGCTAGTAAAGTTGTGGAATTGTATTTTGTATTTTTGTCTCGCATCAATTATATCGTCAGTTATATCATTATCGCAAATTTTCAAGTATATATCGTGATAAATATTTTTGGCCATATCGCCCTGCTCTACTCGGCACCATCTTCTCTGCCTGATTTCTTCCTTAGCAGCGAGTTGACAGGTTATTTCCCGTAGTTTGATGTTACTGATTGTGTCTGGCCAGCGAATGTGGAGAATCCTTCTGAGACAGCTGTTGAGGAATGTCTGGATTTTTCTATTTGAGGTTTTATTTGTCTTCCAGGTTTCAGCCCCTTACAGCAGTACTGACTTCACGTTGGAGTTGAACAGTCGGATCTTGGTAGTCAGGGTCATCTCTCTGGATGCCCAAATGTTTTTGAGCTGGATGAAGGCGGCTCTTGCTTTTCCAATCCTTGTCTTGACATCTGCATCGGTTCCACCTAGTTAAGTAAAAGAGTGTATTTCCTCAGGGGACTTCCACTAAGGATGACTGGGTTGTTACTATTGGAGTTGATCCTAAGGATTTTGGTCTTCTCCTTGTTGATTGATGAGTCCAACCTGTGCTGATGTGGCTGCCAATATGCTGGTCTTTTCTTGGAGCTCCTCAAAGTGTTCAGACCATCTTTTCATCTGTTGCACTAGTTCTGTGATGGCCTTTCCCTCTTTGTCCTTGATGGGTCGTTCTGGCTTGCTGTACTTCCCAGACAATTTCTTGATTATTGCGTAAAGGTGTTTCATGTTACCATTGTATGCTGCCTGTTCTGCTTCAGCTCCCATTCCATCTATATAGACATTCTTGTCTTTCCTAATGCTCTTTGTCACTGCTCTGTGGGCTTCTGCCTATTCTGCTTGGGCCTTGGCTTTGTCTGCCCTAGTCCTGCTGTTGTTTATGTGGTGTATTCATAATTGTCTCTGGTACATTTGTTGTATGGGCAGTATGTGTTCACTGTTTGATTGTGTAATTACGTGTTACGCACTGGCAATGCATGCCGGTAGATGGTAATACAGGAAGTAAAAGAGATGGTCTTACCGCACACAGTGGTCCCGCGTACTTATTCAGATTCAGAGTAAGAATCACACATGGTGTCAGAAGTGCTGTGTGACTCGTAAGACTCCATACATCTGCCGAGTGTGAGGAGAAGGGGAAGGTGGAAACAAAATGCCGAATGACGACGTAGACGATCGTCCGAGGGCAGGAGTTAGCACCGCGGCTAGCACTCCCAGCGCTACGTTTAGCATCCAACCACCGGAGCCCTTTGATTTTTCCAAACCACACGAATGGACAAGATGGGTCCGTCGCTTCGAGAGATTCCGTCAGGCAAGTAATCTGTCTGCGAGCTCGGAGGAAAATCAAGTGAACACTCTCATATATTGTATGGGAGACGAAGCGGATGACGTCCTGAGAGGACTAAAGTTAAGTGATGTAGACCAACGGGACTATGCTAAAGTGAGAGATAGCTTCCACAACTTTTTCATTGTCAGGAAAAATGTTGTTTATGAGCGCGCACGTTTTAATATGCGCAAACAAGAGCCGAATGAGACTGTTGATGCATTCGTGACTGCCTTGCATGCATTAGCAGAGCACTGTAACTACGGACCGCTCCACGATGAGCTGATAAGAGACAGAATAGTAGTGGGCTTGGCCGACACGAGGCTGTCTGAGCGCATGCAGATGGAAAAAGACTTGGACTTGGATAAAGCTATAAATATGGCCAGGCAGTCAGAAGAAATCAAAAAGCAACAGTCAGCTTTGAGAAGTGAAACAAATGTAATGCATGTAAATGCGAAAACAGTTGACAGAGTGATACAAAAGCACGACAAAACAAAGTTCAACATGTTCAAAAATAAAACTGTCAAAACACAACAGCAATATAGCAAGAGACAAAGTAACAAATGCTACAAGTGCGGAGGCTCTCCACATCAGAAACCTGAGTGCCCAGCAAATGATGCAAAATGTCATTTATGTGGAAAAAAAGGTCACTACCAGCGAGTCTGCAGACAAAGCAAGACAGTGCAAAGTATTGAGGAGGAAGAGGAGCAAGGTTTCTTCCTAGGCTCAGTTTCCAGTGACGGCCAGGCGTGGACAGCCAACATACAAGTGAAAGATGCAAAAATCACTTTCAAACTGGATACTGGAGCAGATGTGACTGTAATAGCTGACTCGGACTTATCAAAGATTTTTGCTAACGAACACAGACCAGTTCTCCAGCAGCCAGAAAAACCTTTGTTAGGCCCTGGAAAAACACCACTGGACGTTGCAGGTTTTACAAAGCTACAGCTCAACTACGGAGCGAAACAGACAACAGAGAAGGTCTATGTTGTAAGAAACCTGAGCACTCCACTGCTAGGCCTGCCCGCCATTACAGCTCTTGGCCTGCTGGTGCGAGTTGACGCGGTTTCAATGGACACTCTGAAGACTACTTACCCTAAACTTTGCAATGGTCTAGGGAAAGTGCAGCGGGCCTATCACATTAAACTCAAACCGAATGCTGTGCCGTACTCACTCAAAACTCCGCGAAGGCTTCCTCTGCCTCTGATGGGAAGGGTAAAAGAGGAACTCCAACGAATGGAAGAGCTTGGTGTCATTACCCGAGTTGAGGAACCAACGGATTGGTGTGCCGGCATGGTTGTTGTTCCAAAGAAAAACAGCCCTAGGCTAAGACTTTGCATAGACTTTACCGGACTAAATGAGTATGTGTGCAGGGAAAAATATGTGCTGCCATCGGTTGAACAAAGTCTCGGAATGCTCGCAGGAGCCAAAGTGTTTAGCAAACTGGATGCCAACATGGGCTTCTGGCAGATTCCCCTGTCCGATGAGTCTGCCAAACTCACCACCTTCATCACACCCTTTGGGCGGTTCCACTTTAACCGCCTACCGTTTGGGATCAACTCAGCGCCCGAACACTTTCAGCGCATGATGGCGGAGGTCATCGAGGGTCTCGAAGGAGTGGTGTGTCACATTGACGATGTGTTGGTGTGGGGACGTAACCATCAGGAGCACGATTCCCGTCTCCATGCTACACTGCAAAGACTGGAAAAAGCAGGCATAACGCTGAATGTTGAAAAATGCGAGCTCTCCCAGAGCAAGGTTGCTTTCTTGGGTCACATCATAGCGGATACAGGAATCAGTCCTGACCCGAAGAAAACGGAGGCAATTACAGAAATGACAGAGCCAACTAATGTGTCAGAGTTGCGCAGTTTTCTGGGCATGGTGAATCAAGTGGGCAAGTTCATCCCCCATTTAGCTGAAAAAGACAAAGCCCTGCGAGATCTTCTTTCCAAAAAGAACGCATGGTATTGGGGAACTGACCAAGTGAGAGCTTTCAAAACATTACGAGATGCCCTGACCTCACCCCCAGTGCTCGCAATGTATGACCCCAACAGAGACATTAAAGTATCAGCAGATGCTTCATCCTATGGTCTCGGAGGTGTTCTTTTGCAGCTGTGGGAAGAAGGATGGCGACCAGTGGCGTATGCATCGAGGTCCCTTTCTCCTACAGAACAACGATACGCACAAGTGGAAAAAGAGGCACTGGCATCTACATGGGCGTGTGAGCGTTTTCGTGATTTCCTGATTGGTAAACATTTTTGTCTTGAAACGGACCACAAACCTCTCGTTTCCTTACTGGGAGGACAAGCTCTGGATCTCTTGCCACCCAGGATCCAGCGATTCAGAATGAGACTCATGCGTTACTCGTACACTGTGCAGTACGCCCCAGGGAAATCGCTCTGGACAGCAGATACTTTGTCCCGCTCACCTCTGAAAAAACCAATGAACCTGTCAGACAAAGAGCTAATGGAAAGCACAGACATATATGTCGACAGTATTGTAGCAAACATGCCTGTCAGTTCATCATATATGCAAACACTGAAGGAACAACTGAAAAGCGACAGTGTGTGTGCTCGCGTCATGGACATGTGCACCGAAGGCTGGCCAGAACATGCAAAACAAGAGCCTTTACTGCGAAATTACTGGCCTGACCGAGCCACGCTCACTGTTGAAGACGGCCTTTTGTTAAAAGACACACGGCTTGTCATTCCTTCAGCAATGAGAAACGAGGTGCTGGAAAAACTACACGAAGGACATCAAGGTGTTGTAAAATGTAAAGCTCGTGCACGCCAAACAGTGTGGTGGCCCGGGCTGAGTCAACAAATCTCTGAGATGGTGCTCAAGTGCAAAACGTGTATTCAAGAAAGACACAATAACAGTGAGCCACTCATGCCAACAGAATACCCTGCCCGCCCATGGCAGAGAGTGGGCACAGATCTTTTCGAGCTGGGAGGGAAAACTTACCTTCTCGCTGTTGACTATCACTCTAGATTTGTTGAGATTGCTTTGTTAAACAGGACAAAATCAAACGATGTCATTACTCACCTGAAATCTTTCTTTGCCCGTCACGGCATCCCAGAGGTCCTCATGTCTGATAATGGACCACAGTATTCAGGTCAAATCTTTACAGACTTTGCAGCAGCATACGGCTTCAAACACATCACAAGCAGTCCCAAGTTTCCGCAAAGTAATGGAGAAGCAGAACGTGCTGTGCAGACTGTAAAAAAATCTTCTGAAAAAAGCAGCTGATCCTTATCTAGCTCTTCTTGCCTATAGAGCTACACCACTGCAGTCCGGATACAGCCCTGCAGAGCTTTTAATGGGCAGACGTCTGCGAACCACACTGCCGATGCTTCCATCGCAGCTGGAGCCCACACTGCCGGACAACGCACTGCTCGCTCGAAAGGAAAGGGAGAAGAGGATGATGGACATGGCAAACTTCAACAGGCGCCACCGCGCAAAACCTTTATGCAGCCTGTCCCCAGGAGAGCAAGTTTGGGTGACTGATGTCAAAACTACAGGCACTGTTATCCAAAATCACTCTACACCCCGATCATACACAGTGGAGTTACCACAAGGGACTGTGAGGCGTAATCGTGTGCATTTGATTCCTTTAAGTTCACCTGTGCATGAACCTGCTAATGTGCCTGTGTTGCAGAAGCCTCAAACACCCAGTGTGATCCCTGCTACACCTGTTAACACTGATGTGGTCAGAACCAAGTCAGGGAGGCCAATAGTTAAACCTAAAAAGTTAGATCTGTAAGAAAAAAAAAAAGGTTGTTGTTATGTAACTGTGTTATAAGGGTTTTGTAGAGCACAGTAAAATAAAGCTAAAAAGAGTTGTTAAGAAAAGAAAAGAACAAGAAAACAAAAACAAAAGGTTAAAAATGTAATGCAGATTGTTTGCCAGATGTTCTTGTATGGCTTTGAAAAAGAGAAGTTCTGTCCTGAGAAAAGGAATATTCTGTTTTTGTTTAAAAGGGGAGATGTGGTGTATTCATAATTGTCTCTGGTACATTTGTTGTATGGGCAGTATGTGTTCACTGTTTGATTGTGTAATTACGTGTTACGCACTGGCAATGCATGCCGGTAGATGGTAATACAGGAAGTAAAAGAGATGGTCTTACCGCACACAGTGGTCCCGCGTACTTATTCAGATTCAGAGTAAGAATCACACAGTTTACTGCCACCTTCTTGTGTTTTCTCTCTTCTATCTTGCCCAAGGTCTCAGCTGTGATCCATTCTTTATGATGCTATTTCTTTATTCCGACCACTTCTTCACTGATTGTTCTCAGTGTCTTCTTTATGGTCTGCCAATTGGCCTGTATGCTGCTTTTCTCCTCTCCCTGGTGCAGCTAATTAAGCACCTTGATCTTGCTCTTGAACCGAACTCCTCCCTTTATCTTTACTCGACTGACATCATTCTTCGCTCTACGCCGTGTTGTTTTTGTCCAGTTCTTCTTTAACTTCAGCTGCATGTTGGCTACTACAAGATGGTGGTCAGATGCCACATCTGCTCCTCTTCTCACCCTAACACCCTGGAGAAAACTTCTAAACTTCTTGCTAATGCTGATGTGGTCAGTCTGGTTCTCTGTCACACTGTCCAGTGATACCCAGGTTCTTTTGTGGATCCACTTGTGCGGAAAAATGCTACCTCCGATGACCAGGTTGTTGAATGCACACAAATCAACTAATCTCTGCCCATTATCATTCATCACTCCCAGCCCATGTATCCCTATGATTTGTTCATATCCTGTGTTGTCAAACCCAATCTTGGGTTCACATTAAAATCTCCCATAAGGATAATGATGTCTCTGGTTCGGATTTGAACTCATCTGAGATTTTTATTAGATACACCTGTGGTACCAATCTGAAAATCCCATGTCGCCTTATTCTCGAGTTATTGCAGGGTGACAACAATACCCCACAACTTTTTAGGGCTGAGGGGTAATAAAACCAAACAAATGGAACTGATTACATAAATCTTTGGGGGGGAACAGTCTCACCTGGTCTGTCACAGTCTACAGGTGCTGCACCAGGTGGAGTCCTGGTTCCTGCTCTCTCCTCTCCTCTACTGTCCACACACCAACAATAACCAGTGGAGCCATGGCACTGAAATAAAGATGAGAAATACATTCCATTTTGGGGAATTCTGACCTTTAATTGATAAACAGTGAAGAGTTTTCAGACATGAAAGAAGGGAGGAACAGTGGTGGAAACCACGCAGCAAAGCTCCCTGACTGAGAGTCGAACATAGACTGCTGTGTTGAGCTTTTCAGCATAAAGTTGCCTGCTCAACCACGTGAGCTAAACTAACACCAATAAAAAGGGTCTTAAGAAGAACAAAAAGAAATCACTGATAAAAGCCAAAGAAGAAACTGTAGTTATTCACTAAATAAATAAAAAGTCAGAGTTTCACCTGCTGAGGTAGATACTGTCCTTCTGCATCACACTGTGGTTTGTAGACTCCAGTTATAGGATATCCATCAGCACTGGTGGTCTTTACGCTGTCTCTGTGGTGCTCACAGTGAGTTTTAGCACGCTCCGGTAGACCTGAAGGCAAAAATAAAAATAATCACATATAAGCTGTGCTGTGTCAACATGAAATCAACCTGCGTAAAACAATCTGAATGAAGAAGTCTCACCTGGTCTGTCACAGTCTACAGGTGCTGCACCAGGTGGAGTCCTGGTTCCTGCTCTCTCCTCTCCTCTACTGTCCACACACCAACAATAGCCAGTGGAGCCATGGCACTGAAATAAAGATGAGAAATACATTCCACTTTGGGGCATTTTGAACTTTATTTGATAAACAGTGAAGAGTTTTCAGACATGAAAGAGGGGAGGAACAGTGGCAGAAGAAACTGTAGTTATTCACTAAATAAATAAATAAAAAGTCACAGTTTCACCTGCTGAGATAGATACTGTCCTTCTGCATCACACTGTGGTACATAGGCTCCAACTATAGGATATCCATCAGCACTGGTGGTCTTTACGCTGTCTCTGTGGTGCTCACAGTGAGTTTTAACATGCTCTGGTTGATCTGAAAGAGAAACAAAGCACATCTAAACCTTCCTGTGTCAACTCCAAATAAACCTGTAAAATACTGGTGGCCGCCAGTACTACCCCTCAGCTTCATAGTAGCTGCACCTGCATGCATCAATGTCAAAATCCTTGTTCACAAATAAGAGTTTTAGAAAACTTGACCTCTGACCTTTAGGTCAAGGTCACTGAGATTTGAACTCATCTGAGATTTTTATTAGATACACCTGTGGTACCAATCTGAAAATCCCATGTCGCCTTATTCTCGAGTTATTGCAGGGTGACAACAATACCCCACAACTTTTTAGGGCTGAGGGGTAATAAAACTAATCTGAATGAAGTACAGGACACTAGAATAAGAGTCTCACCTGGTCTGTCACAGTCTACAGGTGCTGCACCAGGTGGAGTCCTGGTTCCTGCTCTCTCCTCTCCTCTACTGTCCACACACCAACAATAACCAGTGGAGCCATGGCACTGAAATAAAGATGAGAAACACATTATTTAGAAGAACAAAATTAAGTTTTAGATGAAAGCCCAAAGCCAAACTGTACTAATTGGAGTTTCACCTGCTGAGGTAGATACTGTCCTTCTGCATCACACTGTGGTTTGTAGACTCCAGTTATAGGATATCCATCAGCACTGGTGGTCTTTACGCTGTCTCTGTGGTGCTCACAGCGAGTTTTAAGACGCTCCGGTCGATCTGAATGAGAAAAAAACACAAAGACAAAAAATTTAGGAAAAACAACACACAAACCAGAAAAAAGCATAAATTCATGAGTTGCAAGAGACAGTCTGTCAACATCAGAAGTTTCTGACTGGCAAAGACACCTGTTTGGAAAGTCAAGGGTGAACAGTTCAATTCCACCTGAAATCACAAAGCCCCTCTGGGGTTAAGGCACAAAGAGCTTCTAGTGTAAAGCTATGAACCATATCAAAACCCCTTGTCAGCAGGGACATATATTAGCCCTCGACACAACCCCTTCATGGTTAAAATCAGACTGAATTGGAGTCTTTGCCTTTAAACCAAAGGCATCTTTTGCAAAGGCACTGGTTGACTAGATTTAGCCCAGAATACAATATCCATGGAGTGCTACTGACCTTCCTGCTGAGAGCAGTAGAAACCATTCCCAAAAAACCCCAGCTGACACTGACACTGGAAAGATCCCAGTCCATTAATACATCTGGCATTGATGTGACATGGAGAAGAGCTGCACTCATCTATATCTGAAAAAAAGAAAAAAAACAGAAGGAGAGAAAGGAGTCAAAAACCACAACTGGACTGGAAACTGCACTACCAATACAACTAAACACTCACACAAAAAATACTACCTGGCTGCTTAATAGATGTTATTTATTTCAGTGGTGATTTATCAGTAGTGTGATTATCTAAATGTAAAGTATTATACTTAGTTTTATTTTTTATTTTTTTGGGGGGGCTCAAAGAAAGTTCATCAAAAGTTCACACTTTTACGTGAAAGGAGGACATGTATGCGCGCACACATTCACAGACAGACACACAAACACACACACAGCCAGGACCTTGCTCCTCCACACATTCCAAAGCAACAAACACATTGTGCCATTGCTCCATTTGTCTTTCCCTTAACCCCCACCCGCCCTGTTTAATCTCACCCTGTCGTTCTCACATTAGTTCTGTTCTCACATTTCTCATCTATCCTCCCCTCTGCCTGTGTTTTCTAGCTTTTTGCAGCTGTGGATGAAGAAATGTTGTAGCTCTGCTTGGACAAACAAGTGAACCTTTTCCAAATATTCAACTCATTTTGGAACTTGGAGGACAAAATGCTCCGAGAATACTTCTCAGGGGGACAGTTAGTCCAGCTGACAATGGATAAAATGCAACAAAGGCAGAATGGAAGAATGATGTGTTTGCCACAAAAAATATGTGTGCACATATTTGGTTAAAATTTGCATTTGCATCAAAGGTACGGTATGTGAAAGCAGACAGGATGCCACAGCTTAAAAAGTCAGCAGAAACCAGCACATTTCTAAGCAGAGATTGATCAAACTGACACGGTGTTATGGCTTTCAGTTGATTTCTTTGCACACAGGGGATATTCTTAAGTGGGATTTCTGAAATGCTAAACATTCGGTTTAGTTGAAATTAACTGTCTGTTTGCTGAAGCTAATCATCAGCCCTCCACCACCGTCATCATCATCATCAACCGAGGGACTGGATCCTCTCTAGAGAAGCAACTGAATAACACCGAGCGCCACAACACCAGTCACCTGGCTAGCCAGCTGACAAATAGTGAAAATTTTCAAAATAAGAGCTCATAAGAAAGGGTTTTCCAACAATAAACTGATGATAGATGATGCAACACATGTCAGTTCTTATGCAGAACAACTGAAAATGTTCACACTTGTTGCTGATGATGTGATTAAACTGATAGGAGGCAGTTCAGAATGTGCAGGCTGCAAGTGTCGCAAGGAAGTTGATATCAGCCCTTAACGTAAACAATCTGGGAGACAAAAGACGAAGAATTCATGCAAGAGATAGCAAAAGAGGTGGACGAGAAGTAAAAGAACATAGAAAAGAAGCACAACATTTTTGGCTTCTAATGAAATTATTGGATACAGTTCCATTGATTGATGTCAAGTCATTCATGTTTCCCTCAGAGCGACCCGTAATAACTGATGAGATCTACTGACTTTGCAAAAAAATTTCCTCTCACATTTTATACAGATGTTTTGTGCATTTCTTGAAGGAATTTCCAAACTCACCAACACAGGTACGCCCATCGTAGCCAAATTCGTAGCCCCTCTGGCAGTGACAGCGGTGACTCCCAGGCAGGTTCACACACTCAGAATTATCCCCACATGTGCCCAAACCCTCAGCGCACTCATCTATGTCTGCAGAGAGGGAGACAAAGAAATTAGCTTTTCTTTAAATTTACAAGTCTGTAAATCAGGAATTCCTTGTCAACACATGTAAAAGCTGTAATTAGGGCTCATTACTGGTGCTTTTACTGTATAAAAAGAAAAAGCAAGGTTTCATAGGACTCTGTGCAGTCTAGTAGTACACCCTTAACAGCTTCTAAAGAATTAAGAGGGTAAATAACAGGCAGGTGCTTCCCTTGATTAAGCGATCATCACCAAGTTTGAGCACCTCTAGAAAAGCAGGGGTTTTGGCAGTTTGCTGTTCTGACACATCCAGGTGTGTGCTAACACGATGCCACAATCTTCCAAGAAGCAAATGTCTAAGGTCAGTACAACTGACGAGCTACAACTCAGACTCTACAGACCTCAGTTAGCATGTTAAATATTAAAGGTTGGTGGAGGAGTGATGATTCAGGGTTAATTTGCAGGACCTGGGGACTTTGTAGCCATTAAGTCGACCAGGATCTTCTCTGCATATCAAAGTATTCTAGACAAATGTCAGGCCATCTGTCTTACAGCTGAAGCTTGGACATACATTGGCTATGCAAAAGGATAAGGATCTCAAGCGTGCCAACAAATCTAAAACAGAAATGCTGAAAAAGAAAAGAATCAAGGTGTTGCATCAAACCATTCGAAGTCCAGATCTTTACCCGATTAATATGTGTGGAGGGACATTAAGAGAACTGTGCATGAACGAATGCCTGCAAACTTCAATGACCTGAAGTGACACTGCAAAGAATAATGAGCCAAAACTCCTCCACAACAACGTGAAATAATGATAAGTCGTAAAGAAAACAATTACTTCAAGTTATTGCTGCTAAACTGAGAAATGGTGGCGAGTCTTGTGCACATTTTTTTTCCTCACATGAATGTAAAATGCATTGTGTAATACAACATGGAGATCATCTGAGCAGAAAGGCGCACTGAGGCCCATCCGTGAGAATTTAGGATGAGCCTGGGGCTTTCTTTGCTGTCAGCAGCGAAAAAGACCTGCTGCTGGGCTAATGACAGACCACACACCAGCTTGAAGTCCTGAAGGCCCTTTTAACTTGAAAATTAACCTTGAAGAGACGAATGGAGAGGAAGGATGAAGAAAAGAAAAGAAAAGAAAAGAAAAGAGTGATTACAGACGATTCTGCTCAACCAACCTGTACTTGACCCCTCTACACTGGCTGGACAGATGTTGATAAAACACAGAAACACTGTCTTGGACTTCGACATTTTGTATGCGACAGAAAACGCTAGACTAAACAAAGGCAGAGGAAGCACTCTGAAATGTACATAAACCATCTCATTGCTGCACAGTATATCCACAGAAGAATTCACTCTACGTGCTTGTTCACAGAAGGACCGACACAGACACAGATAGATACCGTAACAGTTGTGCCCATCTCCTGTATAACCAGTAGCACACTGGCACTGGAAAGCCAGGTCCTCTAACGGGATGCACTGGGCTGTGGTGTCACAGTCGTGGGTCCCGGCATAGCAAGGGTTGTGCAGCTCAGGGCCTGGAGCTTCCATTTCATGAGGGAAGAAAAAGAAAGGATTGTGTTTTTAATCACAGTGGATGCAACTTAACAGTGACCGAGAGTGACAGTGAAAAATTACTCTAAGATTCCTAACAGTGCTGCTGGAGAGAGAGGATCCGTTTGGACACCAGGTGTCTATGATTTTTAGGGTCAAGTACAATAACTCAGTTTTGTCTGAATTTAGAAACAGGTCATCCAGATCTTTATGTCTTTTATTCATACCTACAGTCTAACTAGTTGGTATTTGTCATCTGGTTTCATGGATAGATAATCTGGGTATCATCTGCATAGCAGAGAAAATGTATGCTATTCCTTCTAATAATACTGGCTAAGGATAGCATGTATAATGTAAATAGAATTGGCTCTTGCAAGGAATCCTGTGGAATAATTAACCTTAGTGTGTGAAGAGGACTTCCCATTTACACAAATAAGTAAGCTTAAGTACTTTTTATATGCTAACTTTCATATAACTCCCTGTAACCAGTGTCTAATATAATTTCCTTATTTAATATAATATATATACTTCTGCCATGGTGGATTTTTCATGTTCAAAGTTTCATTTGAGGTCAGCCTTAAAAATAATTCAATATTTCTTCTATTTCAGACGTTATTTTGTCTTACACTGGCTCTGTATGATGACAAAGAGAGACCATATCCCTGTTATAGTCATCTCAGTCAAATTGTTTTGGCTATGGTTACAGAAGCCCCACCCACTTGCTGGTAAAACCTTCTGTTTAGGAGTAGCAGCCAATCAGATGAAAGATGGCCTAAAGAGCCAAAAGCAGGTAAAATGGCTTGTTTCAGGTAACCTGATGGAACTCATGCAAAGCTACTCTATTAGAAAAAATTGCTTGTGTACTGTCAGTAATGTCCATTTGATTTCATTTTCATTTTCTAGTCTTTCAAAGCACATTAAAAGTGGCACCTTCAACAAATGTTAAAAAAGAAAGAATTTAAAGAAGCAGACAATAACATTAACAGACATTAGAATCTGAAAATAAACTGCATTAGACATAAAAGAGCAACATTGTTAAAGCTGGTGTGAGAAAATTCAACCAGACAACCACACAAAATCTGCTACACACCAAATATCCTGAACTCAGATCAACTGAGGTCTGGATTATTTAGTGAAACTTCAGTGATTAGGGCAATGATTACAGGGCAAGTTAACCAAACACACATGTAAAATCACTCCAGACAAACTCCCACAGGATGGACTCCTCTTAGGAAGCAACTCCCTTCATGTTCTCTATGTTCAACATATGGACAAGCTTAGACGCATATGGGGGGGTAGACACATGGACAGAGGGATGAGTGAGCGGATGTGAGTTCAGGGTTTCTTCATACTGCTGCGTGGCTCAGACACACAATTTCAAAAACAAACCTCAGACGAATTTTGAGAAAATCAGAAATATAAACAAAAGAGCAAAGAAAACCATGGGGGAAAAAATAGAAATGTTAAAGATGAATAAATATGCTTAAAGTTCAAATTTGCTGTGTACAGCAGGATACAGCAATGATCCTGTTATAAGAATGCTCCAACTCTTATTTTTTTTGTATTATTATAACTTTAACATTAAGCAATATTATAGTGTCGTTAAAACAAGTCTCAGCATCTTTGATCGATAACTTTGGTCTCGTGTCATGTAAACATATTATCTAATGTAAAATACCCCACACTGCTCAGGCATTCTTTAAATATTCCTTCTACCCACACAATTTAAATATTGGCCCAAATATGGAATTTAGATTCGGCTCAAACACAAACCTTCAGTGTCTGCATGGTTTCGCTTTTATTTCAAGGACATCTATAGTTAGTCGGCTCCAGTTGGCTGGGATGTAAAATATTCTCAGTTATGCACATGAACACATCTGTTATAATATCTGTTTTTAATAATCTTAGAGTGTTTCATGCTGGACTTTTGCTTTACTGTCAGCTTCATCATATGCCATAAACAACAACACACTTGCACATAAACAAAAACAAACATACACACACGCAGCTTGTTTTCATCTCCTGAGGCCAGAGAGCAATTTTGGCTCATTATCAGAGAGAGAGAGAGAGAGAGAGAGAGAGAGAGACCCTGCAAAGTCTGAATGTGGCGGTAAAAAAGGGGAGATGAGAGGGTGAGATACACATGGACTGTAGAAAAGGCTGAGGGATAATTAAAGAGAGAGAGAATGGGAGAAGCACGCACGCACACACACACACACACACACACACACACACATCATCATCATCATCATCATCATCAAAGTGGTGAGTGCAGTTTCCCACCTGTTGCTTTTCAAAAATCTCCTCCACACACGCATAAACACGTAGACACAAACAAACTGGGTTTATGCACTGGACACTTAAAGTCCAGCAACACTAAATCATCTGAACGCACTGAAAGCTGGATTTAAGTGGTTTATCGGGCTAAAAAAAAAAAAAAACCCGGCACAGCTAAGGAGAAAACTACCCAAATGAATCCATAGTGGTGTCAACAGTTAGCTAAAGTGAGGCTGCAAATAAAAAACTAACTGCAGGCATGGTGCTTAAAACATGGGGGCAATTAACATGTAGTTCTTTTAAAATATGCAGCTTTGGCTTTTGCACTACGGGGAATGTACAACAGGGGCCCGAGTCTCATTAACAGACTCAGACTCTTTAAAATGACGAGATGTTTGTTCAAAGCAAAATCCAGATAAGTAAGATAAATATGAATCACTTTAGGTCTAAAATGCTAAATTGGCCACAGGTGTGAATGCGGGAGTGAGTGTGAGTGCAAATGATTGTCTGTCTCTGTATGTTAGCCCTGCGACAGACTGGCGACCTGTCCAGGGTGTACCCCGCCTCTCGCCCCATGACAGCTGAGATAGGTTTCAGCGCCCCGCGCGACCCTGAAAAGGATAAGCGGAAGCGAATGGATGGATGAATCATTTTAGCGGCACCGTGGCACGGTGGGGTCTTTCTGTGCGGAGTTTACATGTTCTCCCCATGTTGCGTGGGTTCTCCCCGGTTGCTCCGGCTTCCTTCCACAGTCCAAAGACATGCAGTTAGTGGGGATAGGAAAACACTAAATTGCCTATGGGTGTGAATGTGAGTGCGAATGGTTGTCTTTGTCTATCTGTTAGCCCTGAGACAGACTGGTGACCTGTCCAGGATGTACCCTGCCTCTCACCCTAAGACAGCTGGGATAGGCTCCAGATGGATGAATAATTTCAAATATTTACTTCAAAACTATTTACTCCAATACTTTAAATAACAGGTGGCTACATTAGATTCAATTAAATCATTGAAAATAGGGGGCCCTCAATAAACTATACCACAACTAGTTAATTTGCAGTTTAATAAAGCGTATGACAGGTTTACCTGTCAGTTCAGCGTCTTTTCTTCCACAATTCTCATGACATCACTAGTCAGCTATTCTACCTGGCAACCCCCATTCAAGACACCCCCCACTCCACAGCACATATGTATGCCCTCTGTGTGACAGGCTCATACTTAACCCATGTTTACAAAATCCCTTATCCCCAAAAGCTCTTCCAGCTGTGGTCTGGGTGGATCATTGTGTGTGAGCATGTGCATGTGTGAGATATGTCATCATAACGTTTTTAATCAGCGTGCTGACGTCTCAATGACAGATTCCTGGTCTGAATCCAAAAACAAGGTGGTGGTGTCTGTCTCAAATTCTTTTTCAGACTTCTTTTTCCCGTCATCTTACAAGGTCACGTATCCAACTGTCACTATCTGCTTTTCAGCAGACAAAGTGGGTAAAGACAGCACAACTGCTGCATGTTGACAGAAAAAGAACACAACACATGTTCTGTCCTGTATTTATATATCTATGAACATTTTTTCTTCCATTATTTTAAGGAGAGCAGATGAAGGTAATGGACATAAAAATTAAAAACAACGCGGGAAAAATTGTTGAAAAACTTTTCATCTAATGTAACATAATTCATCTAAAAGGATCTTTTCTTTGGCTTAGCAAGCCACAAAGACCTCTGTGATTCTCAAAGTGCTTGATTTACCATTCACTTGGGTGCAGTAAAGCTTTAACAACGATAAAACTGTAAATAGAAAAGATAACATCAAATATGCCTGTCAACCACACACACTCCCCAAACACATTCAAATCCAACCCATACCTTGGATATCACTGGACCTAACTGCCTACAGTTACTATTCTGTGACCAACGCAGCGAAAAGTAGCTAGCAGCTAATTTCAGGTTTACCTTCTGTAGATCATTGATTATTGAATCATTAAATGATTGCCAAGCAATATTTGTTTATGAGACCTGCCGTAACTGTGGTCCAATAGCATGGTGGCAGGAGTTTTGTTTTTCCGGTACTGGCATTGTGTTTTAACGCTGGGGTACGCATTAAAGTTTTACAGCGGACTAACATCCAGAGTGATCATTGGCTTGTCGCATCACATGAGAATGCTACACCTTCTATTAGTAAAACTATATTAATGTCCATTCCATCCATCCATTCGCTTCCGCTTATCCTTTTCAGGGTCGCGGGGGGCGCTGGAGCCTATCCCAGCTGTCATAGGGCGAAAGGCGGGGTACACCCTGGACAGGTCGCCAGTCTGTCGCAGGGCTAACACATAGGGACAGACAACCATTCACACTCACATTCACACCTAGTGGCAATTTGGATTATCCAATTAACCTATCCCCACAAGCTGCATGTCTTTGGACGGTGGGAGGGAACCCACGCAAACACAGGGAGATCATTCAATTCAATTCAATTCAATTCAATTCAATTCAATTCAATTCAATTCAATTCAATTCAATTTATATAGAACCAAATCACAAAAACAGTTGCCTCAAGAGGCTTTGTATTCTAAGGTAAAGACCCTAAAATACTACAGAGAAAACCCCAACAATCAGATAACCCCACTCTCTTTTAACAGAAAGCAGATGTCTTTGATTTGTCTTCCTCCCCTCACCCCCAACCGGTGGTAGCAACGTCTGCCCCTCCCTAAATTTCTGGTTCTGCCAGAGGTTTCTTCCTGTTAAAAGGAAGTTTTTCTTCCCACTTTCTCCAAAGCCTTAGCTAATAGGGGGTTATCTTATTGTTGGAGGTTTCCTCTCTAAATTTTTAGGGTCTTTATCTTACAATATAAAGCCCCTTAAGGCAACTGTTGTTGTGATTTGACATTACGAATAAAATCTAATTAAAATGAATTGAAGAAAACTCCAGCACAGCCAGGCTCATGGAGGTACAGCCATCTGTTGTGACTGGTTGGGGAGGGGTAAGAAAGGAAGACTGAACCAAAGAGACAATGTGGAAGTCAGCCAGAGATTAACAGTAACTAATGATGAAATACGATGCTGTGTTCCAAAAGGTTGATTCTGTTCATCTGGAGGTAGCGTTTTCAGTGGGAGAAACGTTTCGTCACCCATCCAAGTGACTTCTTCAGTCTCAGCTGACTGCAGGTTTCCCCAATCTTATAAACAGCACATTTGCATGATGACTGAAACCAGCCCACTGAAGGAACAATGGGCTGTGAGGTCAGTTCCTTGATCATTAGATTAAGGTGAAGAAGAAGAAGAAATGCTCAGTGCACCATGGGAAACCCCCAGCAGCCTAAGTCTATTGGGACGTACCAAGGGAAGGTTCAGTGTCACCTGTCATCCAATCCTTACTATAAGCTTCATCAAAAGGGAAAGTTTTGAGCCTAATCTTAAATCTAGAATAAAGGTCGTCTATCTCCCAATTCCAAAGTGGGAGCTGGTTCCACAGAAGAGAGGTACTTTTAAATACCCTCCTTCCCATCCTGGAGAGGCCATCCACAGTTTCTCAGCTGAGAACCAGAGACTCAGACTCTGAGCTGCTAATTGTCAGCCACTTCACACAAGTGGATCCAGTGTGAAAGTGAGTTTACTAAAACTCATATCCTCTGCCTCTTCATGGCTCCTAAAAAATTCTGTCCATAAAAGTTGTAAACATAGTCAGTTGTACCAATAATACTTTAATAATTATAATAATTACTAAGTAGTATTCCAAGCACATTACTTTTTTATTCCTAGGTTGCAGACGATAAGGCAGAACACAAACTTGGGGGCAAATTCCACAGAACCAGTTCTGGTTTGGTGGTTTTGGCTTGTGCTCTGGAAACAGAAGGTGCTTTTAAACAGTAAGGCAAATCTTTTTTTTCAACACTCTGAGATTTTTTCCCCCACTCATGCTAAGTTCTCATTAAATTCTGTTGGCCTATCTACAGTTTTCACTCCTTGACCAGCTCTTTTCGTTAACTGTGTTAACACATGTCTGGATTCATCTGCAGCTGAATTCGTTAAAATCCTTAAAGACAGCTGTGACAGCTGTGACGTAAACTGTGGTTCAAATTATCCTTAAAAGGGTCTGGTGTGTCTGCACCATGGTAGACACTGAAGTGAAAATGGAGACATTATGACAACATTTTCTATGGTTTCAATCTGTAAATCCACAGCATGTGTTCTTAAACCTGTGCTCTATCCAACTCTGTGCCATTGGTTTGGCTGAGGTTTCTGTGGCAACCCTGCAATAATTAATAGCTGAATGGTTAAAGGCTCTGGAAGAGAAGTCATGTTTCCAACACTGTAGGCGTTGTGACTGAAGCTGAAAGACTGAAGTTACAAAATATGTGGTACAACCATTCTCGGGACTAGTCTGGCTTGTGTTGTTGGTCCATCCAAGTTATAACATACAAAGAGCTGAAGTGAAAGCAAGTGTTAAAAATGATGGGACGTGTCCACTGCAGTCACTATCTGTGGTTTTCATTTTGTATTTTTTATTATTATCTTTGATGGAGTTTTGTGTGCTTCTCTCTTTCCTCTGGCGAACTCTGTTGTGGCTCCCTTTGCTGTTACAGCCCACTTGTCAACCAGTTAGCATTCGACAACAGACAGCTTGATCTGCATCCAGCAACGTGCAGTTGGGGTTTTGGAAGACTGTACAGGAAGATGTTTGCGGTGGGTGAAAACCCCTCACCAGAAACTGTCCATATGGAATGCCATACGCAAACAGACACAACTGGTAGATCATAAAATACACATGACAGGGATGGTCTGAAATCCATTTAGCCATTAGAACCATAAGATTTGTTGATTTAAAACTTTAAATTGTTTCAGTTTGGAGAACAGCCTGTTTTTTTGGTCATCATGTATGACTGTATCATGTATCAGAGTATCTAGTAGATGTTTTTATGACAGCTTGCTGGGAAACAGTTTACATAATGGCAGCATTTACTGCTGTAGCTCAGGAGGTAGAGCAGGTCATCTACTGATTGGAAGGTTCGATCCCTGGCTTTCCCAGTCTGCATGCCAAATATCCTTGGGCAAGATATTAACCCCAGGTTGCTCTCCAATGCGTCCATTGGACTATGAATGTGTGTGAATGGTAGTTACTAAGGAGTTAAAAGCATAGAAGACAGTGCTTGTGTGAACGTGGCATATTGCATAGAGGGTTTTGAGTACTCTAGGAGAGTAAAAAAGCGCTATATAACAATCAGTCCATTTACCATTTAAAGAAAAATCTCAGCTCAAAAACTGTCACAGTTATCGACAACTCCAGTCATTAAGTGAACTGCAGTGTCAGTTATCTTTTCATGAGTTTAGGTTCATAAAATGTGTGCAACCTTGTAAACACTGTCCATTGTACCATGCGTTATTTATCTTATATTACAAGTAGGGGAATGGCATGTGCACTAAATACCTATATCTATATACCAAGTATCATGAAAATGATAACTTTTTCACTTTTGGCACAAAAAATGCCACCTGGCCTGCTAACCACACCCATGCTGGCAATTACAGCGTAAAGAAAATGTAGTTGATTTACCGAATACTTTTATAATTTTATAACAAGGGGCAACTACTCAAGACAGTATTTTCTTATGTGAGCTTGCAATCTGTCTCTGTCGGCAGGGAAAGACAAATATTATTCCGAAACCAAACAGTCCCTTCATGAATCAAACGCCCTTTTGATGTGGGCCATAGCAATCGCTTGGCGAGCACATTTCTGTCTAGACAGGCTTCAGTAGACAAATTCTTCCTGCTAATGTTAGCTAAAATTTTATGTTATTCTTATTATTATTTATTGCTGGACAATAAATACTTAAATAAATACAGCACTTCAGGCTTTTAAACTACTGTTGTGTTGTGTTGTTGTTTGCTGTTTATGTGTCTAAATTTGTTGACTTGATTTTATAAGAACTTTGCATTACGTGTGGTCAGAGGCTTGACAAGTCGCAAATGTTCACTTTACTTCAGGTCAAGGCACTACTTGCTATGGTCGATTTAAGAAAACACTACCATGTTAAAACTCACACATTATATGAGTAAATATGTAGTATATACAGTAACTGGACCACCTGTGAATTGCTATTAAAGTGTGATCTCTGTAAACATAGTTTGTCTCACCTCTAACTGGGCTGATTTTGTTGGTGATGGCGTATCTCAGGATCCGCTCCTCCTTCACGAACATGACAAACACCCTCTCCATAAGGATCTGCAAAGTCTCTGGGGTGGCAGCTTGGTTGTTGTGTGGGCAGTCACGGTAGGTGATATTCTGTTTCAGCTGGAAAGAGAAGGACTCGGACCCTCGGTCTGCTGTAACCACTGAATACTCTCTAATAGAGGTGGAGGTTGCAACTGTAGAAAGAGAGATGGAGTCACTTTAAGCAACAAAAAGGGCAATCGAATGATGTATGCTGTTCAATCCTTGACTTTACCTGAGGGGTAGTACTGGTAAGTCTCTTTGAAGGGCTCCATGATAACTTCAGCACCAGGAGGAAGGAAGGGCACACTGCCGCTGATTACAGTACCCACGGTTAGGTGGTTGTGGTCATCGAGGCCACGGGCCGTCTGAATAATTGACAAGCGCTGGTTCCCAGGGTAAAATACAACCTCTGCGTGACGACTGAACTCAGCACCTTGTAACACAAATAATCATCAATCTTTTATTTACTGGTTTATATATAACAAACATGCAGAAGCTACATTTCAGAAAAAGTGCAGTGTCTACAATAGTTACACACTAACACAACCACACAGCTGTTTCCCATTAGTGAGGGGAGGGGGAAGACTGATATCACATCACATCCCTGGAGACACTACATCTGGCTGGGAGACCAGAAACACACACATGCAAAGAAACAGACACACGATGTCCTTGCTATTAAGGAGTTCCCTCATGTCTCTCCAGAATGTCAAGAGTCAGGACGTACAAGGCAAAAAACTGTGCAAACATGTTTACCTGTCAGTTTGAATCCCGCTTGGCTATTCTGCAGCTCCAAAGCAAACAGCCATCCAAATAGCTCTCCAATGGGTGCAACTGGCATCAGTGCCCAGCCCACTGGTTCTGGTACCTGACCAAGAGGGATAATGTTTGCTAAGTTGACTAAGTTTACATAAAAGACATTAAGATGTTCATTTTTTTCAGAGGCTTTTTAACCAACATATTTCAATTTCCTTTACTTAAAAATGATTAAATCCAAGGTGGATTTGAAAAAATTGTGGTTGAAAAAAAATTCGAATCGAATTCCCCCAATGGACACTATATCAGGTGTTTGTGCTGATATGCTGTGTTTGGTTTCCTCCTTATTTGGTGTTGTGCATTATAGCCAAACTTTAGTTTCATCCATCCAAAGAACATTGTTTCAGAAGTCTTGTGATTTGTTCAGATGCAAAGTGGAAAACCTAAGCTGTGCTGTCATGTTCTTAGAGGCTTCCTCCTGATAACACTTCATGGTATCATGACATTAAACATTGATGGACTCAGACTCTACAGGCCTCAGCATGCCCATGTAGTTCTTGGTCTGACATTGGAATGAATTCACTGGGATTTCCATTATGTTAACACACCTCAATGCTCCAGACCAGCAAACTGACAAAACTTTTATAGAGGTGCTCAAACCTGCTGATGTCAATTAATCAAAAACATTCGATTAGCCAAGTATTAGGGTTACCCTCTTAATTCCTGTGGAAGCAGTACGGGTATGCTTAGTTTGTCTCATGACTACGTGCAGTCCTCTGAAAACGTTCTTTTTCATGACTGTAAGTTAAACCTTGCTCCTGATCTCCTGATCTGATAAGTTAGCCCCACTCTGAAAGCTTACCAGATTGGTTCCTTAAATTTGTTATGGAAAAAGTACTGGCTGCCTTAATCTTAATTACAATATAGAAGAAGCTTGTACACGATTAATGGGGCTGTTTTTCAGGTTGTACCTCGCTGATGGCAGTATACGCCCTCCCGTCTCCCACCACGATGTAGGCATGGAGATCAATGTTGTTCAGCGATACTGGAGTCGATCCCACATACACAGTACCGCTCACCTTACCGCTAACACGCTGGGGGGCACCTGGATGAGCAGCACAGAACGCACACAACAAAGCAGCTTTAATATGTAAAGACAACCAATGGGCACAGCACTTAGAAAAAATGGCCAAGATCTAACCATCAGGCAGACACTGGCGTCCATTTCCATAGAAGCCTGGTTGGCAGTGACAGCAGAAGCCTGTGGCATAGTCAGTGCAAAATGCATTCTGGGAGCACTGCTGCAGGAATCTAAATGAGAAGGAGAAAGTTGTAGTTTTAAGTACGATCGGTGCTTTTTTGATATGTATTCATGGCATCAGACAAGGCATGAGAATGGACAAGTGTCAGATCAAGCAGACACTAACTTAAAATATTATTTCTGCAGGAAAGAGCTTTTCTTTTTTAAGAAAGATCTTCAGATTCTGAGAAAGCAACTTTTACTCTTTACACTGTTTTGAACAAATCTCAGTGTTGTTAAGACACCTAACAAAGTTGTCTTTGATGTCTTTTCAATGTCTTACCAACAATGTCTGATTGGCTGTGTAGGTAAGCAAATTAAATTGCATGTCTACTCTTTACATACCTGGCACATGTTTCCTTATTCTCTGTAGTATATTGAATCACTATGAGAGAAAAAAAGTAAGATTAGAGGATACATGATACGACATTTAAACTCATTAGCCTAATGTTTCCACTCTAATGCTTCAGTTATACCCACTACATTGGTTAGTTTGCGCTCCACTGGTGACATCATCACTCAGCCATATTCATTTAAGCTCTCTGTTATGACGCAGCTACTTGCAGTATTCTCCTGAACAGTAAGTGTTGCTACTCAGACAAAACCTTCATATTGCTGATGGTTTAGGGGGAGAAGAGTTTTTCCGACTAAGTCTTATCTTTTCAAACTGTTGCAACATCTCCCTCTGTATCATCTGTGAATGTCTTCTGCAAAATTTATGAAAAATCTTTTATAATGATCAACATTCTATATTATTTTTATGACTTTTACCTGAAAATGAGTGATGGTAAGATGATTCACTTGAACAATTTATATTTTGTCTCCAATCTACACATCGTACAAAAACTTCAATTCAAATGTATTTGTATAGCACCAGATCACACCAACAGTCAGCTCAAGGCGCGTTATACTGCAAAGTAAAGACCCTACAATAACACAAAGAAATCAGATGACCCTCTATGACCAAGAACTTACTGACAGTGGGAAGGAAAAACTCTTTTAACAGGAAGAGACTCTGCAGCTGGTTGGGGGTGAGTGGAACAACATGAAATTTGCACACACACACATGCAGACATATATGCATACACTCCAAGATGCTATATGAAAAGAAAACCAGCTGCTGCAGTCCTGCTTCAAACATCCACACATGCACATCTTTCCTCTTTAATGAGAACCTTCATTGACATAATACATTGTGTAGTCTTGTAACCCTCACCACTCACTGGCTAACCACAACCCTAAACTAAGCCAAATATTAACCTAAACCTCAATACCAAGTAATAAACAGTCTTTGGATGTGGCCAAGATGAGACCCAATGTCTTCACAGCATATACATGTTCTGACTACGGCTCTAAATAGACTCTAAACTAAAAGACTGTTTATTTGTTGAAAGTG
Source organism: Aulonocara stuartgranti (assembly GCF_965226115.1). NCBI lineage: Eukaryota > Metazoa > Chordata > Actinopteri > Cichliformes > Cichlidae > Aulonocara > Aulonocara stuartgranti. Next base: position 33,187,324 of record NC_138958.1, read on the forward strand.
TCTCTGACTTGAATGCTGCACAATTTTTTTCTTTGAATCGACAAAAAAATAAATAAATAACTGAGTCAGCAAGAAAACTGCTGACTTAAGATATTTAGATTGAAACCTTAAATGCCTATTCTTATTAGAACTGCTCAAGTCTGACCACAACCTCACATGCTTAAGTAACTTCTCTTAACAAAAAACATCACATGGAGCTTGCATAACTCCTGAGCGAGTGCATTGTTCTCTTTGACTTTTTCATTTTCTTTCTCTCTTTTTGGGACGTTGGAATTTTCTAGGGAGACAAAGACGTAACAATTGTACTCCAAGTTTCATAAACATCAAATCCATAAAAATGCCGAAAAATATAAATGTGCTTTCTAAAAACTTCAAAACACATAAATATAGCACTTGACATTTGACCTTTTTTAAAACCCGCTTGAAAACACACTTGTATTCTTTAGCTTTTAATTGTGACTAGTCTTTCATTGTTTTTTACTATGAATGTTTACTATTTCCATTATCTACAGCACTTTGGTTCAACCTGTGTTGTTTTTAAATGTGCTTATGAATAAATTTGATTTGATTTGATTTGATAAATATAGCCAAATACTCTATGTACGTATACTAGTACATGAAGTCTGATATTCTTTAAGTCTACAAGATATGGTCTAAAATGGCCTTAGCAGCAAGATGCTCCATATCCCATCCTGCCTGTTTCCACTTTTACTATAGCTCTACAACAAAATAGTGAGCTTAAAGACATATCTTGTTTTCCTAAAAACATGCATAAAAATGTCAGATAGAACATTAAACACTTGGCGACAGATCTCGAAGGCTTCTCAGAAAAAACTGTTTCTTTTTCCCAAACTGACCTAATAAGATGAACTCACTTACGCAGACAGTTTGCTTGACCTTATATAAGAGGTTCACTGAGAACACATTCTTATTTATGGCAAAATCCTGTGGGAATAGTTTGAAGGGGAGGGAGCGTGAGCACACACACCTGGTAGCTACACAGCACAACGGCAGTATTGTATTAGGTACCGCTCGGCAGCTGGCCAAGACAGCGAGGTAGCGTTTTCCATGAAACTAATTTCAAAGAGTAGAGAAAGTGCAACCAAGGTTATTTTGTTATAGCTACAATGTACAGATGTCCCCAAATGCATCACATGCAAGCAGTGACAAAGTTACTGATATGAAAAGAGGACAGCTATGAGAATTCACTCTCTGTATATGTGTATGGGTTTGACTGTGCCTGTTCAAAACGTGGCTGTGTGAAATAGGCACATTTTTGGCTGTGGCTTTCTTTAGAATGGCTCCTCAAAACATAGTCTCATGTGACTCACTTCATTGTCACAGGAATCCAAAGACAAATAAATAAATAAAATTGCATGAAAAACAAAACAAAGTGTATACTTGCCCAGTTATCACTATGACAACTTGACTGTGAAAAAGACTGAACTTTTGACCAGCTGTCCTTTTGTTTCTGACGTCCTTTAAATGGCCTATTTTGGCCTAAGCGTGAAACGAGCACACTATGAAGTAACTTGGAAAACTGTTGGAAAGTGTATCTAGACGATTCAGTGAGGTACCACATATTGATTTGACTGCTCTGTGCACTTCTTTAGGATAAAGTTTGCTGATAAGTTTTAAAAAAAGAAAAATACTCATTGTTTTTTTCTTACCTCCTGTGTCAAAATTAACCTGTTCTTCATCCACACTGACCACATGTGCTCCAGGGGAAAGAGGCGGAGCATTTCTATGTGGGGTGTGCACATTCACCACTTTCAGAGGCAGCTGCAGAGGAAGACACAGGAGAAATATGTTCTGGCATTGAAAGCAATAAAATCCAAGCCTGTAGCTGTAATTCTCTACAAATATCATAATCCAGAAAGTTATGATCTGCGCTATGTTCTCATTATTTTGTTGACAACACCATTCCACTATGACCATGATATTTTCTTAAATTGTCCTTTGAATTTAAAATCCTTTTAACACCTGACAACCCTGCTGCTTCAATTCCCTTTTTTCATATCTAACTAAGGCAGTTGTGATGGCAAAAGGTGTGCATAATACCAAGTTGTGCATGATAAATGGTTAGTGGGTTATACTACAGTTCTTTGCACATTTGAACCACTGTTACCTGTGGTTGCTGTTCCTGGGGCTGCTGAGCACCTCCCTCTGCGACTGTCTGTGGAGGATTAGGGGAAGCGTACTGCCTCTCTGGTGGCTCGAAACCATACACAGGTTCAAAGGTCAATGGTATATTGTCGCTCCCATAATGGTTTTGCGGTAGAAGGAATCTTGATCGGTCACCATCAGCAGGTGCAGGCTGGAATTCAGGGTTCCTCCCTGTTAAAGGATAATCATCTTCTCTTTCTTGGGTATTAGGGTCAAACGTATTCTCCACATATTCTTCAAACTCATCATAGTCTGGGGTGGTGGTGCCCTGGAAGGAAAAACAATGGAAAAGTCAGAGGAGTAAAGAGCAGCATGGGTGTCTGAGGTTGTGGTGGCAGCTAATAAAACTGATTGGACTGGGGATTATCTAAAAAGAACATCAGAAACAGTGTGTAAGATAAAGAACAGTGAAAACAATCATAACAAGAGGGTTGTGTCTGACTGTCTTATCTGTTGGGAAGCCCAAGATGGTAGAAATGTCCTACACTGGTGCCAACTCCACCCAACACCCAAAGAAGGGTCACACCAACAGATTGTACTGTTAAACAAGTCTAAGCCCTGGATCAGATGGTGGCAAAACTTCCCCTGTGCAATAGGAGCAGGCGGTGGTTAACTGAGGGCAGATGGAAGAACTGCAGGCCCAGGCCGAGCGGCACAACCCGGTGCTGGAAAACCTTGTGGTCTGGTCTGGGGCCGCAACTCAACTGCCTCTACTTACCATGGTTCTTTGATCATGCCACACAAGACAGTGGAGACGTATGACCGCAGCTGGTCTTGGATATGTTTGAGGATACAGTGTTGGAGGCTGGTAAGCAGCTGGTGGAGGAAAAGGCTGTGTGGCTGCTTCCCCTATTGTCTGGGGAAGGGCAGGCAGCAGCGCTCAGCCTACCAGCGGTTTTTCAGGGGAACTTTAAAGATGTCTGGAAGACTGTGCTGGACTGCTTGGGCTACTCCCATAAAGACCAGTGCTGCCAATTCCACAACTCCAGACTGGGAGTGGGAGATCAGCTATTGGCCACACCCAGCTGGCTGTAACTAGGGATGTTGTAGTGGGAAATGTACATCCTGTTGCTGGTGGTGCTGATATAATATGATAAAACCATAATAAAATCGTGACCCAATTCTTCTGGATGAGTCCTACTTGGAATGCCAGTCAGGTCATTTCACTGGAGTGCACAAGGATATCCTTTTGTTTTTAGTCTTGGTGAATTATGCAACACAATATCATGAAGAGGTGGCTTTGTGAAGCATTTCAATTTCTGCTGAGAGTGTGGTCCATGAGCTGTTTCTGGTCATATTCTGAATCCCAAAAGAAATATTTACTGACCAGGGCAATTTTTTCAAATCTCACACATGGGCTGGTGGAGTGTGTGAATAAAGCATTAAATTCCATGATGTTTGAGGAGAAGTTCATTCACAAGGATGAATGAACTTGGGACTGGTGGTTAGACCCACTGTTGTTTCCACTGTAGGAGGTGCCCCAGGCCTCCACTGATTTTTTCTTTTCCTTTGAAATGCTGTTTGGCAGAAAACCACGTGTGGTGTTGGACCTACTTACAGAAAACTGTGAGAAAAGTCCAAGCAAAAATAAAAGAAGAGAGGATGTCAGAGGATGACAACAGAGAGGCTAGACTCAAGTAGTTTACACCAGGAGGTAAACTACTTGTGTTTCTCCCATCCTCCAGCTGAAAAGTACTTGTCAAGTAGTAAGGGTCTTTTGTGGTCACACATGATGGGTGGGTGATGTCAATTATGAGTTAGCACATTCTGCCAGGGGTAGAGCCACAAAAATATACTGCCTGAAAGTGCAGAGGCAGGCAGATCCTGTTTCTCTGGTGAGCTTGATGAAAGACAAAGATGGGTTGGGGCCCATTCCCGCCATTCCTTCGTGACGACCATCTCACACAAGCCCAGAGAGCAGATGCTGTTAGGTGGTTCTTGGAGCTGAATGGGTTCATCATGAACTTTGCAGAGCTAACTAGTCCCCTGACCAACCTCACCCGAAAGTGTGAGTCAGACCTGGTCCATTGACAGAGCAGTGCCAAGGAAGCTTTAAATTCCATTTGACTGGGTAAAATAAACTCTCTGGGGATAACCATGCTCCATAGTCCTAACTTCTCCCTGAGGGCAGGTGGCCGTTTTGTGTTTGCAGGTGAGGGGATTCGACTGAGGTATACATCGGTTGTAAGCCGTCAGAGCGCAAGACTAAATACAGCACAGCAGATAAAGAATGTCTGGCAATTCTGTAGGCAGTTGAAGCCCTCCACTGTTATCTCCTGATATGCTGATTCACCCTATGTTCGGGCAATGTTTTGCAGAATGATGGCTCCATTGCACGAAGGATGCCAACACCCAGATCATCCAACGATATCTAGCTTGACAGCCTTTCAAATTCACGATGATCCAAAGGCTTGAGGTATAGATGGTTGTGGCTGATTTCCTCTTCTGTGGGCAAAGGAAGTTTAGGCTCCGCATCCCAGGTTGGGCGATTGGGGTATTTGGTGGCGGGGTGTGGTTTTGGCTCAGCGCCGGGAGAGCTGGAGCAGAGGGCTCTTTGGGCTGGCTGGCACAGCTGTCAGCAATTGTCTCATTATGTCTCTTCTATTTATGCAGTAGCTCGCTGGGACCAAGGTGTGTATAGCAATCACTTGGACTAGCAGCCAGAAGAGCTACTAGAGCTGATAAAATTGAGTGGACATGTCACTGTTAAAAAAGCGTTAGAGATAACACTGAATGAATAAAGAAAGCAGCATAGCAAGAACGTTGTGTCTGACTGTGTGTGTTGGGAAGCCCATGATGGCAGAGATGCTCTACAGCAGGTGTGTCAAACTCATTTTACATGGCGGGCTACGTGCAACCCACTTTGATCTTAAGCGGTCCGGACGACTGAAACTCCCCATTCTGTAAAGAAGTTACATATTTAACTGTTTTTCTACATGTGCCAATAACAGAAATCTGTCAGCACGGCTCTTTGGACTTAAATTGTAAGAAATAAAATTAAAGTAAAAGTTCTGGTAGCTCATTGCTCTGACTTCCAGTTTTGTGTTATTTGTTTTTTTTTAATTGTTTTTTAATTGTTTTGTTTTTAACTGTAGTCATAAAAAAATGAAATTTCTATAGTAGAAATTGAAAAGCAAACTTTTCTGTTTTTCACAAAGTTACAGAGGTTTTACTAAAGACATGGCTAAGCCTTTTGCAATTTAGCATAATCTGGAATGATTTATGAAAGTTGAAATTTCTGATGTACTCAATAGCAGAAATTAGGCTTTCTTGTTAGAGGTCATTTGGGGAGAAAAAATTGTGGCCGACAACACTGTACAAAGCAGTAGACTGGTGCATAATAAGCAAGCAAATAAGGCAGAAAATGTAGATTTTTGATGCACTACAGTATATTTCAAGAAGATATATTGTTATCTTCCAAAAGCTAAATCAAGCAAATAACAAAATTACCATATGGGAGTCATATCCTACAGTTGGTGGAGTAGAAACAGGACCTTTAATGGATGCAGGTACAATGTTGTCAAAGGAATAACGGTTTCCAGTGTGGAAAAGCCAAAGGCCTGGAATTCCACTGTTACCAAACCTAGAGCAGAAGAAATCAGACATTCACAGAAGGATGTAAATAATTATGTGCACCACAAAAAAACATTTTCTGTTGTTATAAATGTCCTAAGCTTCTCCTGCAACAGCATTTGAAGAAAAGGTTCAACAAAGGACATAAGGCAAGGCACATAACAATGAATGTGAACATCTTTTTTTGAGTCACTAATTTTAGCTTGACATTTACAACCTGTAATTATTAGCTATCTGCCCCTTATTGTGCTATACATGCACTGTCATTAGCAAGCTCTTACTACATACACATTTATTTACCAGTATTTGTTTTAGCGATTACTGTGTGTGTATGCATCTTGTTACTTGTTTCGATTCTGATCATAGAACAAGTCATTATTTGCGTACATCTAATTCTAAGGTTAAACTGTTGGCTGCAAAGAAATTTATGGTTTAACCTTTTTTACTTACTGGTAGAGGTTTTTAACACTCTGCTCATTACTGGTGACACTGTAGTAAGGGCCTTCATTTCGGGAAGTTAATATATTTGGAATTTCTCCTCTGCTGAAGCCAACTCTTGCTGGAAGCTCTATCTCAACATTATACGACTCCTAGAAAAATTAAAAAAAAAAACAAACAAACAAAAAACAGAACAACATAATAACCATGTTCTCAAATAAAATAAAATAAAATAAAATAAAATAATTTGTCAAATATTTAGCAACAAATACTAACAATAACAAAAATTAGGAACTATATAGAATAATTCAATAGTCATTAAGGAACAAAATAATATGTAAAATCTGAGCAACCAAAACGTGCACACAGATACTAACATAACCCTGGTCAGGTGTTATGTTGACCCCTTTATGCACCTAAAGCAGCAGTGGCTATGTGAAGTGATAAAAATAGTGATATAAATACAATGGTTCATTTTGCTCGTGTACATTTTGCCCTACAGCTGTAACAGTGATGACTTAACTCTTGTTTGCTTACCTTAGGCAGTGTGCCAAAGAAGTTCAGACCGCCTTCAGGGTAGAGGAAGAGGACATATGAGTCTGTCTCATCATAACCAATAACAGCCTGGAACGTATTGACCTGTGGAGGCAAAAGCGGATTACAACATGGGCAGCAAGAAAAAATAACCCTAACCTGCTCAGCCAGGGTTCCAAGTGATCTGAGCAGGTACTAAAATGTGACATCATCACACTGCATGCCACCGATTGGCTAGTCTGTGGTGTCATTCCATGAGTCATGAGAGCGTGTCGTTCAGGAAAATCAAAACCACATTTTTGAAACCTAGCAACAAGGCTGAACAACGCCGTGTTACCCCGAGCAGCTGGTATAATCTTGCCTCGAAGTCCACTTTTATTGTTGGTTTTGTGTTGCATATTGATTACATTGTGGGACACTCAGACGCGTTGCTATGACGACAACCACGTCCATCAAGAGGTACTAAATTGTAATGGAAAACCAGTCGATCCATGTCAAACCGATCTGAGTAGCTACTAATGGAAAAGGGGCTTGTGTGGCGTCAATCAAACACTTTCCAGGTGGATCAAATCTGGAACATCTAAACAGATATGACAAGGTCCCCAACGCCATTGGCTGACATGCAGCTCCTAACCATGACAAAACCTCCAACGTGTTTACAGATGGTTATAAACTTCACTGTTGTATTCTATTGTATTGTATGCCTGTGAGACTGTTCTATATTTGCAATCTTTCATCGATTGAACTAAATAAATGGAAACAAAAGTTTTTGTGAAAGGCTACTGATAAGAAAGTATCTAAAGTACAGTTTAAATCAGTTCATCGCTTGAGCCTTGTTTTCCCCTTTCCCTTTTTTATGCTTGAACTATTTGCAGGTTAAGTTACTTAACCCAAAAATTAAAAATAAAATGAGAAAGTCTGGCTCACTGGAAGCAAACTACACTACATATTTATGTTTTTCTGATTAACATAGTGTTGAATCCAGTTTTTACACATCTATAAAATCACCTCCAGTGTGTCCTGCTCAGCTTAACCTCCCTCCGATTATTCATTATTTTTACACTTACTCCTCATGTTTAAACTTCACACCTCTCCTGCACCTACCCTCTCCTCCTCCCTGTGTAGCCTGCCCTTCTTCTCTCATCTGCTGGGTCCCATGTTTAGACTTCTCACCTTTCACACCCCCCATGCCTTGCGGTCACCAAAACGACTACTTAATCTCATCTCATCTCACTTTACACAAACTAAGCTGAATTGAATGAAGTCTGCATGGACTGACGAATGAGGGAATTCCATTTACACGGGAGACTGTGACTTGAAGAACTTATCTCCTACACGTATGGGGGAGGCCAAGCCCACTGCTCAACCACAGTTGAACAAACACAGATTTAGTGAATGAAGGAGACACTGTGAGTGATCCCATGTTGTTTTCCTTTGGAACAAAATCCAATTATCCGTAGACTCACACATAAAAAGAAAGCAACAGATATACACACACCTCATACTCTCAGCCCCCAGCCCAGATGTTGATCTCCACAGCTGTCTTCCTGTGTGTCTCAACATCTTTCAGGATGACTTTACAACATGCAAACCAGAGACCAGCTACAATGTGTTAGCCAGGGGCCATGGAGGGCACACACACACACACACACACACACACACACACACACACACACACACACACACACACACACACACACCTACAGATGTTCCTCCACCTATATTAATCTCATGTGAATGCATGTGTGTGTCCCCCACCTTGTTTACATCAACATCTTTAAATGCTCTTGCTGTTTGTGGGCGGGAGGGATTTCGGAGCCTCTGGGCTCTGCGCAGTTAGTGAGGAGGGGGGCTTGTGTTTTCAGGGAAGGAGGAGAAGACGCTGGAGCAACATGACGTGATGTGTACCTTTTTTTGGGGGGGAAGGGGGGGGGATTCTGATACTCCAACTAGATGTCTCTCCTGTTTTTGTTGCTGCTTTCTTGGGAGCAGGAGGAGGAGAAATGAAGGACACAGCGAGAAGCAAAAGGAGCACTAAAATTGTAAGGATGATCTGATATCCTCGTGTTGGTGTTGTTCCCAGACCATCATGAAAATGTTGTTCCAGGTTCAACATTGCAAGTGACCAATCGCATTGTTGTGACGTTATTCTTTTGCGCGCCAAGCCATTCGTGCATTTATGAAATTCCAATGTTGCAAGGACAATATCAATTCTGCTTACCGTTTATTAAAGGGTTACGGTTAGGGTCAGGGTCCGTTGATCGGCGGACAGAGGCGGTTTCACGCAGCTTTAGTACAGTTTTTTGTTTTACGCCGGTTTTTCCCGAAGTTGCAAAAGTATGACGTCACAACATTCTGATTGGTCACTTGCAATGTTGATCCTGGAACAACATTTAGTATGATGATCTGGGAACAACACCAACACGAGGATATCAGATCAACCAAAATGTAAGGTTAAGTTGAGAAAAGCAAAAGGAAGTTTGTTTGTTTTTTCTCTGTCTACATGTAACATACACCAATCAGCCACAACATTAAAAACAGTGACAGGTAAGGTGAGTAACGCTGATCATGTCTTTACGATAAGGTGAGTGCTAGGAAAGCTTGGGCCTGACATCCATGTGGATGTTACTTTGATAGGTACTATCCACTGAAATATTGTTGTAAACTACAACCGTATGAAACCTAATAACCCCTCAAGTCGATGTGATTTACTCCTGAACTATAAGTGTTGCTAAAAACACAGATAAAAGAAGTTAAAACACGACTTTGGGGAGCAACTGAAAGTAGCTGAGAATATTTAATCTTTCCCAAGTGTTCGAGCAAACACCAGCCTGTTCCAGCCTGTAGAGATAGAGTGTGGTGATGGACATGGGGGGGGTATAGATGATGATCTCATTTTCACAACAAATAAATCCATTCATAAAATGCTGAACTAATGCGTTTTCGTTTGAAAACGCATCGTTTTCTCCCAGTTTCGGCCTCCCGTCCACACTGAGACGGAGGAAAACACAGCGTTTTGAAAACGCTCTCGAAAACGCATACATTTGAAGACGGTGCTTCAAATGCAGTGTGGACAGCGAAAACGGAGACTTTAGAAAACGATGATGCATATTAGTCATATGATGCAGTCATGTGACCAATTAAACTAAGATAGCGGAGGGCATTGTACAGCAGTTGTTTTGTTTACTCTCAATTTTGACAGCGATATTAAAGATTAATATCAGTTTGTACATGCTTCAGATAGCTTTTCTTCAAATTCTTTAACTCTCACTCGCTTTTGCAACTTTGTACTTTTGTGTTACTCACAGCAGCAACTCCACGTCATTGTTAGTCCATTTAAAAAACTTTTCCTCAACATTTTGCCGCGATGTTTCAAAGAACCGGAAAGTAAATAAACGGCAGACAGAAATGAGGCAGGTTGAATCTCCTTGCGTTTCACGCATGCGCAGTACTGGAATGTAAGCGTTTTCGGGCGTTTCAATGTGGATGCACAACTCTGTGAAAACACCGTTTTCAAATCTATCCAGGCTAGTGTGGACGTAGCCTCAGTCCTGTAAGGTCCTCTGTGCTGGTCCCCATCCCGTCTCTGTCTTTGTACTCATGTGTTTGTCTGTCTCCCCAAGTGTGTAAAGAAGTCTCACAGCTGGAGAACAACAAATTGCAGCCAACACACATCAAAGACGTTTAGACTCTGTAGCTCAGTATGCATGTGAGAGGTCCCCCGCTCCACACACACACACACACACACACACACACACACACACACACACACACACACACACACACACACACACACACACACACACACAACACTCAGACTCCCTACAGGCGTTGTGTCACACCTTTTTAAAGCGTTTCCTCACACTCTTTGCTGCAAGCAGACGCAGGCACAGACGTTTAATTGTCTCTGGGACCAACAAATGTTTCTTTTGGGGGCCATGCTGACTGTTTTAAGGTTTAGGTGGTAACATCATCCATCTGCTAGGCCTGTCTGCTTCACAGCAGGGGGTGAGAGAGTCTGAAAACACCTCTAAAGAAAAATACCGGAAGTTTATTTAGAAAGGTGATAAGCACTTACATGAACTTGCCTTTTAGACCTGTGTATAAATCACATTAAAGTCAATTATGTTTTATTATCATGGGACCAGTTCTCTACAACCGCTGTCACAAAGTGATTTTTACTGCACTGTAAGGAAACAAGCCTACAATATTCAAGAGATACGCCCAACATATCAGGTGATCACGATGGTGGGAAGGAAGAACTCCCCTTTAACATTAAGCAACCACCTGCAGAACCAGGCTCAGAGAGAGGCGGCTGTTCGCTATGACAAATCGGGACTGAGGAGACAGAGAAGGTAAAAAGAAGAGGGAATGAGACCAGGTACAACAAACAGGACAAAACAGAAGAGAAAGAAGACTGAAACCTGTGTCAAGTTTTGTTTTCTTCATCATTTTTGTCTCTCAATGGCAGCCTATGAAGTGTCATTTGTTGCATTTTGAGTGGCCCAATGATTTATGTGATTGCATATGATGATGATTCATAACAATCTCCCTTCTTTTGGTGTTTTACTTTTAAAGGAATAGAATTAAAATTAAAATATTGATATCACTTTTAAGTTTGCACTCTAAATATGAAGCTAGAACTAGCTTAGATAGTTAGCTATGATTAGCTTTGCTTAGCATACAGACTTGATACTATAATACTATTTAATAAGCTTTATTCTGTATACACAGATCATGTAAGCAAGAAATATTCCTCATCAGCCCTAATCTAAACAACATTTTACATATACTGCAATATAGATCCAATTATTTACAGCCAAGAAGTTATTTTTGCAAAAGTTTGCTTAGCTGATGCCAAGTAGCAATGAAAAAGAAGCTAAAAGGAGTCAATCCAAACGCCTAACTTATTTTCTTACAGCCTGGTACAAAAACTGTTTCCCTATTTCTAAAAACTATCTGATATGATAATATTCATATCACTCACCCTATCAAAATCTATTCATGTTTAATGTTGTTAAACGGCCACTTTAAAATGTCATTGCTTTCAGCATTCAGTTGTACTGAAAATCACTTTAGTGAGTTGCTTCCTCAGTTTTTCCACTAAGTTAACTTTGCTTTCTAGGATATTTCTTGCCAAAATTAGCATGCCATACAACATTACACTAAACTACGTGTATGACAACATCTCATACAAATATGGTCATGCATGGTCAAGACTGATTACCAAACTACAAACTTAGAATTCATGAATCCACAGGGCTGTGTAAACACACTGGCTGTATCCATCTTTTATATACACTCTTTTCTTGACACTACGTTAACAAGGCTTTGAATAAACGACAGCAGCCGCAAACATATATCAAACTGTTGTGTAGAATTAATTTTAGGACTCTCTCAGTTTACTCAACATAGTTTATCTTACTTTGGGATTGTTTACTATTTACTTATTTATTAGTAGTGTGGTTTACTGCCTTGAGATAGTTGAGTCTACTTTACCTCACATAAATTAAACTGAAGACAGTTTCGTTGATTTTCCGTCTCATCTGGCTTTTAAATAAATGACTCAACACACTGTAGCGGATGTTCTGAATCATGTCACAGATATTTAAAGCTGGAACCCAGTCTGCTTTGCCTGGAACATCCCAGGGAAACGAGTTCGGGATAAATGGACTTCACTTGTTTGTTAGTTGCTGGTGTTTTATCTCGTCGGCCGCACAGCTCCAAGCAGGCAAAGTGAGGCAGACAGCAGCTGCAGCCCAGTTGCCAGCCTCACCAGAGTGCTACAAACGGAACTGCCTGCAGCGTGGGAACTGGCACACACACATACACACATACTGACTACAGCCCAACACTCCTGTCAGTATCTTACTGTTGTCATATGAAAATCTCTACACTAATTTTATTTTTTTGTGACTTTTTTTTTTTTTTTACCTTCAGCTGTTTATAGCTGAAAAAAATCTGTCCAGCTTTGGGGCTTTTGAAAGCTTTTCAAAAGCTTTTTTTAAAATCAAGAGCAAATGGTGGTTAACCATAGCTGCTTTTCTTAGATCCTCAAAGGTTTGCGAACATGAATCTATTACGTAACTACAAACCAGACAGCTATGAATGTGTACTTATAATTACTAAAGCGATGTCCCAAGTCATCATGAGTCATTTTTTGGACATCACAGAGCAGTACACTAAGGCAAACTCATTTTTCCCCTTACTTTTTGTCCACTAATAAGCAGAATCTTTCTCAGGGCGTAAAAGCAGAGTAACATCTTCTAAAACTTGAAGTTCAGTCAGTCTGCTTTGGACCGGGATGAACATATTTCAGGGGGATGCCTCCTGTGTCACTGCAAGGAGCCACCAGAAATAACAAATAACACCGATGGCAACAGCACCTCCTATTGTGGTACAGTAACAAGACAGTTCAGCTGGCAATACCTTTCTTTTTCCACATATAGCAAATGCAGAGGACAGATTTATAAAACCAGAAAACATGCAAAGATATATTCTAAGATCAAATCTTCTTCATGTTTCCTCTTAAAAGGCCAGGACGATTGCTAAGAAATGACTGTGTTGTCACTTTGAAAGACAGTCATGTTACATATGGCATCACGCACTATCTGAGTTGATCTACATAATGCTTGTGAACTACATCTTGAACTGAAGCTGAGTAAAACCATATATAACTATACAAAATGATGGATGGCACTTATTGGTTTGTAAGTCCAGCTGTTGAGCATTATTGCCATCCTCCGTATGGGTGAGAGACGGATCTAGCTTAGAAACAGAGGGACACTGGACAATCACATCATCATAAATTCATCAGGTAATGAGATAATAGGTCAGGGGAGCCGAGAATCATTTTGCTACTGACTTCTATTATACACCTAGATTTTGTTTTTATGACCAAATGATTCCCCTCATGCCAATCATTAGCAAGAGCACAGGTTTAAGGCACTCCAAAACCTGTGAAAAACAGAATCAATTTTTTAATATTTTGCAATATATTAAGTACTGTAATAATATATAAATTAAGATTTATCACCTTTTGTTAACCATAAATTATGTCTTCAAAGTTAAACTTTGTCAGTATCTATCTTATATAACAAGATAAAGTTACCTCACTTATTTTTTGCTGCAAATTCAGATTGACAAGCATACCAACGCTGTCAATAAACTTGGCCAAATGTTGCCATAGGATGGAGTCAGTCTGCAGACAGTCTGCAATTAAATGGGGTCAGGTTCTCAATTATGTGCAATCTGTTTCTGATAATCCAGCAATTAACAGGGATAAATCATTGAAAATGACATATCTGTAGCTGTTTACGTAGACAGAAATTCACATTTAACTATTACATTTTCTGTCAGCAAACCACCTGTTCTGTAGGAATATGAAAATGAGATCATCATCTACAGGGAGTGCAGAATTATTGGGCAAATGAGTATTTTGTCCACATCATCCTCTTCATGCATGTTGTCTTACTCCAAGCTGTATAGGCTCGAAAGCCTACTACCAATTAAGCATATTAGGGGATGTGCATCGCTGTAATGAGAAGGGGTGTGGTCTAATGACATCAACACCCTATATCAGGTGTGCATAATTATTAGGCAACTTCCTTTCCTTTGGCAAAATGGGTCAAAAGAAGGACTTGACAGGCACAGAAAAGTCAAAAATAGTGAGATAACTTGCAGAGGGATGCAGCAGTCTCAAAATTGCAAAGCTTCTGAAGCGTGATCATCGAACAATCAAGCGTTTTATTCAAAATAGTCAACAGGGTCGCAAGAAGCGTGTGGAAAAACCAAGGCGCAAAATAACTGCCCATGAACTGAGAAAAGTCAAGCGTGCAGCTGCCAAGATGCCACTTGCCACCAGTTTGGCCATATTTCAGAGCTGCAGCATCACTGGAGTGCCCAAAAGCACAAGGTGTGCAATACTCAGAGACATGGCCAAGGTAAGAAAGGCTGAAAGACGACCACCACTGAACAAGACACACAAGCTGAAACGTCAAGACTGGGCCAAGAAATATCTCAAGACTGGTTTTTCTAAGGTTTTATGGACTGATGAAATGAGAGTGAGTCTTGATGGGCCAGATGGATGGGCCCGTGGCTGGATTGGTAAAGGGCAGAGAGCTCCAGTCCAACTCAGACGCCGAGCAAGGTGGAGGTGGAGTACTGGTTTGGGCTGGTATCATCAAAGATGAGCTTGTGGGGCCTTTTCGGGTTGAGGATGGAGTCAAGCTCAACTCCCAGTCCTACTGCCAGTTTCTGGAAGACACCTTCTTCAAGCAGTGGTACAGGAAGAAGTCTGCATCCTTCAAGAAAAACATGATTTTCATGCAGGACAATGCTCCATCACACGCGTCCAAGTACTCCACAGCATGGCTGGCAAGAAAGGGTATAAAAGAAGAAAAACTAATGACATGGCCACCTTGTTCACCTGATCTGAACCCCATTGAGAACCTGTGGTCCATCATCAAATGTGAGATTTACAAGGAGGGAAAACAGTACACCTCTCTGAACAGTGTCTGGGAGGCTGTGGTTGCTGCTGCACGCAATGTTGATGGTGAACAGATCAAAACACTGACAGAATCCATGGATGGCAGGCTTTTGAGTGTCCTTGCAAAGAAAGGTGACTATATTGGTCGCTGATTTGTTTTTGTTTTGTTTTTGAATGTCAGAAATGTATATTTGTGTATGTGGAGATGTTATATTGGTTTCACTGGTAAAAATAAATAATTGAAATGGGTATATATTTGTTTTTTGTTAAGTTGCCTAATAATTATGCACAGTAATAGTCACCTGCACACACAGATATCCCCCTAAAATAACTCAAACTAAAAACAAACTAAAAACTACTTCCAAGAACATTCAGCTTTGATATTAATGAGTTTTTTGGGTTCATTGAGAACATGGTTGTTGTTCAATAATAAAATTATTCCTCAAAAATACAACTTGCCTAATAATTCTGCATAACCCCCATATGTCTGAAAATAACACATGCATGAAATGCAAAAGGTGGATGCTATATACACACAGGTTTAAAAAAAAAAATTATGTCTCTAAAATGTAAAATCTCTAAAATTTAGACTTAAATTGTAGACTTAAGATGAGATGTCTAAAACGTTACTTCTTCTTTGGCTAAAATAATAAGATTAATTGAATAAACATTACTCATGTGAGAGTAATTTAACTGATAAAAAAAAAGGAGGTGTAGTTCATAAAAACTCATTGATCCTCTCCATGCACCTTGGAAGCAGGTGAAGTTGTGCCAGAAAATTTTTGCTGCATTTATACATTAGACAGAAGTTATGTGCAAAACTTTGACTCTCTCTGAGAGTAATTGCAGTCTGTCCAAAGACTGTTGTCCTATTTTCAATCGCATGACCGGGCACTTAGCTTGCTCTGAATTAGAGTGTGTCCAGTGTCGAATGTTTGTTGTTGTTTTTTTGTTTTTTTTTAATATAGATGATTTAATGTAAGTTTGCTTGGCTAACGTTATCTCAGGATGGTGGTGCATGAGATGAGCCACTTTGCTTGTAGTATTCCCAGAGTTTTTTAAATGTATTTGATAAAATATTGATATTTGGTGTTCCTATATTGATATAATACCCCCAAGCAAAGTACTGCAATACTATACGGTATTACAACATTTTCCCCACCCCTACAATATATTAATATTAAATATAAATAGAGACATCTGACAGATGAACTGATAAACCTGCGGTTTGCCTCCACTTATCACCTCAGAGAGAATGCTCACTTCAAGGGACACACAGGCGTTTCTGATTGTTTGCCTTTATGCTATGAAACATGACAGTAGGACACAAGGAACTGAAGTTATCAAGTTTTGCTTTGATGAACAAGCAAGTTATAACATGCAATTAGTTAGCTTGTGAATCTGTAGCTGTTGTAACTTGCAGAGCCTGGCTAGCTGTTTACCTTTCATCTGGCCTCTGCGTTAAGCTAAGATAGTCATCTTTTTTATCTAATTCGTGACAAGACAGTGAGTATGTGTGAAATGTCAACCTGCTCTTTTAACATCAAGATAACTCTAGTGCTTCTTTGGATGAGATATTTTTCCAACTTCGGGCTGCTTAGTGTTACTGATAATCGCTCAAAGTAAAGTCAACACTTCTTAAAAGATCTAAACACTGAAAGCAGTCTTTAGCGAAATGACTGCGGTAATTAGCTAACAGAGCACCCTGCTAGTTGATGTATGGGTGTGTATTTTAAGTCAAGCAATTTCTGTCCAATTTTGATAATAGCATCTCTAAGGCTAATTTCATCGAAAACACAGCTCAGCTTATTAGAAGTGTGAGCCTTCACTCTTTCGCTTTAATTCTCTGTCTTCTGTTTTCCTGTTATTTCATCTCCAGACGCCACACATTCTGCCCCCTCCCCCTGAAACAGCATCCCAACACCCCCCAGTACCCACCCCAACAATCACACACTTCAGGTCACACACAAACCAATCTGCCCTCAACACACACCACCCAGCACCTCTGGCTAATCACTTCAAAGGAAGATGCTATCAGTCTAAAGAGAGACCCACTCAAGCAACTAAGAGAGCGCTCCAATCTGATGAGCAGCACGGAGCGCTTAAATAGCAAAACACGTCACTTCTTGTACTTTAGGAGGTACGCTCCATCCTCTAATTAGCATGTTGTCAAGAACTGAGCTAAGACAAAATTCCAATTTTGGGGCTCGGAGAAAAAGCCCTTGTCCACTTGGGGGCTTGTAAATCCCGATCAGTTCCAGAGAAAGCAGTTAAGAGGGTTAATGTTGCAGTAGCCATTAGACTACTCTATGATAATTTTTTAAACATTCAAGGAGGAAGAAACAAGCCTAAAAGAAAGCAGACCGTGAGAGCAACAAAAAGAACAAACAGAGACGAGGAGGGCTGACAGAAAGAAAGATCCCCTGGTGTTTTTCCTTAAACCTACCACTCCCTTTATTCCTCTTCACCCCAAATTCTGCACACCAAGAACATCAAGGAGCTGTTTGTTTGATCAATAGTAGGTCTGGCTTTACTTGGAGTCTCTCCCAAAGTTGGACTGTAACAAAGCAACCAATGCTTCTCCTGTTAACTCTTCTTAATACCGCTCTTTAAGTTCTGAATCATTTGCTTGGACAAGATTTTAGAAAGTATTAATATTGACATTAATATGAAAGAAAACCGATACAAATGTCTGACGGATACACCATAATTTAAACCCTGCTAGTGTCACTACACTTTGTTACACTTTAAAAGACATGAGCATGTAGGTGGCAGGAAAGGTCTCATGCAAGGGTCACTGCTGAGCTGCATTATGACTGCACTGCTTCTGCACCCACACGAGAGGCAGGAATTCTTAGACTCCACTGATTTGATATTGACCATTCCTGAGAATCATCATGCTTTAGTGATAGCTGTCATTACGGTCGTGGTTACACAGCAAACAGGAACTATCAGCGACCAATACTTTAAATGGCAAATACAGCATTTAAAAAATGGCACAATTATCCTAGATTACACAAAACGGAAAGACAAAAAAGGATTTAAAGAGTGAAACACGAGGAAAACCATTAGTGGCGGAGGGCAACAATGGTCAATACATGTTTGTGTCTACTGGTGTGTGAACTGGAGAGGATAAAGAGGGCGGGGGACACTTTGATGACTCTTAAAGATGATCTTTGACCCTTTAAAAAGGTTAAGAGGCAAATTTGGGGAAGAGGGATTACAAATAATCTCCCCAACCTTAGGGTGATTACAAGTCATGCACAACAGCCAGGAATTTGGGATTAAGTGTCACACAAGAACCAAAACATACTAGTGTGGGGTATGTGGGCTGTTTACATGATGATAAAACAGAACTCCTCCATACAGGGAGGCCCTGGAGCTACTGGTGTCTCTTCCTTTAAAACATCTTACCTTGTTTGGAGGGCTAGGGGGTCGAGTTTGTTCTTCGTATGCCGGGACATTTTCCCACGTTGCCACTACAGCGTGTGTGGGTGTGAAATTTGCATCTGGGAACCCCCGGTGTACTTCCTAGGCGAGGAGATGAATGAACGAATGAGGGAGGAAGGGAAAGGACGACACATGAAATAAGGGAATGAAAGACAAACACTGAGCTGATGGATTGAGACAAACCAAATCTGTAGTTAATTAAAGTTCAACAGGTATTTTTTTCTCTAGTGTTTTATAGCATCTTATGAGTTTTCAACACTAAAACTGTAATCATTACACACCTGTGCGACTCTGTTGAGCACACTGGGTATTTCAGTCACCCTGTAGTAAATCTGTCCTCGCCCTCCGCTTGTGTCAATGTCAGCCAGGAATGGAGCCACCACAGGGAAGTCTGTGGGGAATCCGTCATCAACGTATTGCTTCTCCATTGGCAAGTCCTGGGCTGATATGATGCCATTGGTGGCCACCTAAAGGGAGGGAAAGCTTTAGTTTGGAATATTTGGAATACTATCACGAACCCAACAAACCTCCTAATGAACCCATTCGCCCTTGTAAACCACTAGAACCCCTTCATGGACTCCAGGAACCACATAATGAACCCCTATTTTCCTCAAAAACCACTGGAACAACCTCGGGGTGCCCTCCCAAATTTTTCTGATCAAGATTTAGAAAAGTTCTGACCACATGCAGCCACAGCTGTACTCAAGCAATTCAATATTTCCATTTGATGCTACTTCACAACATTTTAGAAGGAGATTTTTACAAGGCTGTAGATAGATCCCCGTGAGTCAAAAGATCAGTTTTTTCTACTCTTGGCTCTGTATGACATCAGTCAGAGGGACTATCCCTAATATGGTCATTGAGAGCCCAAACCTTTGACTGTGAGCACAGAAGCCCCACCCAGCTGTGTGTTAAAGTGATGTACACATCAAAGCATTAATATTGGTATTCCTGATTATTAAAGTGGCCATGTTGCATAATGAGCATTCTCACATGTGACAGTATTAATCAGTGCAATGTTGCTACCACTTAAACCTATCTATCTATCTATCTATCTATCTATCTATCTATCTATCTATCTATCTATCTATCTATCTATCTATCTATCCTGAAATCTTTGATTCTCCTTGGATAGCTTGCATGAGTCACAGTTCAACATAATCTCTATTTATCACATAACAGCCCATGGTGTTGTAGAAGTGCATTGCTGAGACTTAGTTCAAGTTTTAAGTGAGGATAATAACAGTTTACCACTTTCTTTGGATCTAAGAAACGTTGTTGATCTCAAACAAGAACAATACAACATCATTTATTTCTTGGTTATATTTTGAGTTATTTTCCCAGATCTGCAAGCTATCAAA
This sequence comes from Aulonocara stuartgranti, assembly GCF_965226115.1. Taxonomy (NCBI): domain Eukaryota; kingdom Metazoa; phylum Chordata; class Actinopteri; order Cichliformes; family Cichlidae; genus Aulonocara; species Aulonocara stuartgranti. Next base: position 33,207,334 of record NC_138958.1, read on the forward strand.
TAATAGTCAGTTAGAAAATAGTTAAGTAGAAGCTTTAAGTGGCTTTTTTCCTTTGAACCCATTGGTTCACTCCTACTTTGCAGCATGGCTACTTTGCAGGCTCTGACAGGAGGCACTCTGGGCAATAATTACTTTTACTTTTAAAGCATTAAGTACATTTGACTGAGCAACACTTCTACTTATACCGGATGCTCCTACAGCAGTTATGGTAAAAGAAAAAGAGTTAATTTATTTGCATCTGTTGACATCTGCTGAATATAAAAGTGAAGTTGCTGAGAGATTTGGATTTAAATATTAGGAGCGCAGTTTGTTGAAATCCTATTCAAACATTGGTCCTTCATGAAAAAAAGAGTACACATGATAATAAACCCAATCTCCTCTGCTGTCCATCTCTTTTTTTTATTCAGCCGTGAATGAATCGCTCCATTTAGCAGAGGGGAAACAGCAGCACAACTCTCCTGCGCAGATTATTCAACAGCTGCAAATATCACCTGAGACACGTGAAGCGGGAACTTCAGCGAATCTTTTTAGGTGCTCACAAAATAGACAACCTCGACTGAGTGCAAATGAATAGTAATGAAGTCGTACTTACATATAGCTGGGAGAAAGGGGAGTTGAAGAAGTACAAGGGTCTGGGAAGGGACAGCACTTTGGACGTCTCATCGTCGCCCTCTCTCAACACCGAATCTCCATTTAAAGTGCCGTAAGGAAACATGTCAGCCCTCTGGATGGCAGTAACCATAGTGCAGCTGCAGCACAGCAACACGCACGCGGCCAGCATCGCCCATCTCTCCATTGCACAGCCTGAGTGATCGAGCAGCGCTGCGCTATGAGAGGGAGCAGCAGGAGAGAAGCACAGCTGGACTCAGAAAGAGATCTTTACTCACTCCTCCTCTCCACCGAGCCCCCGCAAACTCCACGGGGAGGGAAGGAGGAGTTTATGCCCACTGTGATTGGTCAAAGGCGGGGTCAGTGACAGCAGGCCGGGGCTGGAGGTAACATCTGGCTCGTATTAAAGAAAAGACAAATAGAGCATTTTTAATCCGGATGTAACTCTATCTGTTTCACAACACTGAAAAGACATGTGGTGTCATTTAAAAAAACAAACAAAGTGAGAAACATGTTTTCTTAAATAGTTTGTAGGTTTAATTTGAGGTTTTCGAGGAGGACACATTAAGTGAGGGGATCTGGAGGACTTCCCTGGGAAACTTTTAACTTACTTCCTGAATTCTTGTAAAGTTTTCTTAACAAATATGTGACTTTTCTGCATTTATTCGTAATGGAAATATCGTTATGTAAAGGAAAACATAAAATTCCGACACATCAGGTAATGATTCAGTATGTTAGGTTCACACTTCTATATATTGTATATAGATCGTTTTTTTTTTCTTCGTTTTTTTCTTTGTCAGTTTTTTTGGAAGCCACATTTGAATGAGATGAGATATTAGATGGAACAATAAGGAGTTAGCACTCTTGGTTTTGCACCCTTTGTTTCTAAGTATATACCTGTATGATCACCTGACAATCCACATCTGCTTCTTGGATGGGCTGTACGATTAGGCAAAATGCTAAAAACAAGGAAATAAATAAAGCTTATAGTGCTACGTCCAGTTGTCTGAGGTACAGACAACATGAATGGCAATGGTAGTGATGGTAATCTTTATCAGTAGAACCAGCTGTAAAACTTGTGGAAATACAGCGATAAGTCTGAAATTTTATGCACTTTATCACATTTTTGGAAAAGCCATCCAGTGGGCTAGACTAGAGTCTTTGCGGGCCAACTTTGGACTCTCAGACCTTATGTTTGACACCTCTGCCTTAGAGGGTGTCACTTAAAATCAAAAAATAAAATTATTACGAACTTTTCTTAGCCGACTAAGTAAGAAAAAGTAGTACGGTTATAACATAAACAATTCTTTTGTGCTTTTTATAGGGTGTACAAATTCAGACACACACTTACAGACAATTTACACCACGTCCAATGTATGAGCATTTCAGAGACTACTTACTGAAAACCCAGAACCATGCAAGAAGCCCTAAAAACTCATTGTGTTGTCTTGTTTGCCACCTGGTGTCTGCAAAGGCATACTGCAGAATATGCACCATGCCCCAGCTAAATTGAGTTTGAAAACAGTCATTTACAATTTTCAGCAATTGCTAAGAAACGTTTTTTGAATCCATCCATTTAGGACTGGACAGGCTGGGCAGGTCACAGCCCATTGCTTCTCTTGAAAGTTTCCACCCTACATTTACAAAAACACTCTTGCAAAATCTCACAAACACATCAAAACAGCTGTGTTTTGATGTGCTTCAAACCACATCGTTTTATCTGATCATGCATGCAATCAAATGAAGAAAATACTGGGCATTCAGAGCACACCACATCAAAAAAATTGAAAACAACTGGTGCAGGAACTGGAACTTGGACCTTTAATCTCAAGTGGTTGTTTCACAATATTACAATGATTACCAAAATATAAAGCAGACATGTCTCACATATTGTTTCTACATATTAGTGTTGAATTTAAGTCTCTCTCTGTTTTTGTGGGTTCTGGCTTCTATCGCTTCAACTTTTGGCATCTGTGGTCAATGTTCTGCATCTAATTATTGTGCAAATTGTGCTTCAGTGAGTGAGAGTGTGTTTAGTTTGTGGTGTATGGTGTACTTGGGGAACTCCTTCCAGATCTGGACAATCTGAGGGGCAACCTGGCAGCATCAGATGGACCGAGACATAATATCCCAGAGGTGTTCTAATGGATTTAGTTCAGACAAGCTTGGGAACCAGTAAGTAGTATCAGTTCCTAGATCAGTTCCAGATCCTTCAAGAACTGCCTGCATACTCTGGGCAATGCCGTGCACCAGAAGGAACCCAAGACCCACTGCACCAGGTCTGACAGTGGGTCCAAGGATTTTAAACCCTTCACCTCATGACAGTCAGGGTGCCATTGCCTAGCCGGAAAAGGTCTGCACATCCCTTCACCACCAAACTTGTCAAGCTGAATGTAACAGCAGCAAAATGTTTTCCACAAGTTCTGCAGACTCTTTCATATCGGTCACATGTATTCATGGTTGGAATGTGTTCTCATCTGCAAAAAGCACAGAGCACCAGGCGCCAGTCAGCTCTGCTATTCTATGGCAAATGACAACTGAGCTCCATGGTGCCAGGCAGTGAACACGGGTCCCACTACAGGATATCAGACCCTCAGGCCACCACCATGAAACCTGTCTCTAATTGTTTAGAGAAAGACATTCATACCAGTGGCCTGCTGGAGGTCATTTTGCAGCGCTGGCAGTTCCACAAAGGAGCAGATACTGGTCCTGCTGATTAGTAACTGGGTAGCATCTGGGGTAACTTTCTGTCTCCTGGAATCTCCTCCATGCATTGACACCGGACTAGGAGACACACCAAGCCATCTGGAATTGGATTGCCAGTGCAACCTCTGTAGGGTCCAGGTATGGCTTCATGTTACCAGTAGTGACACAGAACCTGGCCAAATGCAAAACAAGTGAAAAACAGTCAGATAAAAGACTACGAGGGGAAAAGATTCTCTAGCCTAGCTCCTCTACTGACCCTGTTGTTAATTTCACCAAATCAGCTGAAACTGACTAACAACCCCATCTGCTACCTAACTAACCAAGATCCCAGGAGTTTAACTGACTTGATGCTATACTCTGATTAAAAAGTGTTCCTTTCATTTTTGTGAGCGGTGTATTATTGTACACAGCCTATGCTTTATTTCCATAGTTGTAGTACAGATGGTCCATATGCTTTGTTCTGTTCAGTGATGGGAAGATTTTCATTTTTGATTTTTTTGCTTTTTTGTAAAGTGTACTACTTTGTTTACCCAAATAAATGGTCATTTTTTTTTGTTTGAATCTGTTTTTTTTGTTCTGCCCTTGGGTCCTCTGCAGATAATTCATGCCAGTAGTAGAATGCAAAACCCTGAAATCAGCATTTGACAAAAGCAGAGGTTACGTCTCCCATGGAGAAATATTCACTTTGTGATTCTGACGGTACCGAACATTTTGACCACTCTGGTTTAGACACTGTTAAAGGTATCCGTAGTATCCAATTATCTGTAGTATTTTGCTGCATATATGAATTGTTTTGGGAAATGTATCTTAGGCACCAATCAATCAAAGATTCAAGAGAAAAAACAACTTAATAATAAGATTTTTTTTGCGATCCCACCAGTGTGATTTACCATCCCTTTTCTCACTCTCCCCCATCACCCTGTTGTGTGCTGATGTGTGTGAGTGACAGGCTTACTGTTCCTGTGAGACACGGCCTCCAAGCTGCACTGCTGGAGCATGAGCTGACATAACTGGCATATCTGCTCTGCGTTACCTCATCAACAGCTAGCATACAGACTTGTAGTGTCATGCTAAATTACTCTTTGTACTTACCAGTTTCTCTTCTCCCCTTTCTTAGAATTGTCTTGGTGTCCCAGCTATAGCCTCTCAGCTCTCTCTCTCTCTCTCTGGAACTCCTCATGTGGACACAAACCACTCCACTTTAAAGACCATCATTTACACGCTTTAGAGTTATTGTTAACAATAAAACAGTGTAACAACCAGATGATAATATTTACAAATCAGTAATAACATATAACCTGTTACTTTGTATGATATTAGTCAGGTTTGTGTAATTTAGCATACCTCAGACTTTTCCCTTCTTAAAGAATGGCCTTGTGACAGCCAGCCTTCCACTGAGACCAACATAAGGATCAGGTCCCGGGTCAGGTTTTTGCTGAATAATTTCCTGTTTATTAACAACATGACTTTCACACTGTTTGTCCTTTTTAGGTCTGCCACTTCTTGTTTTGTCTCCACTTGTCCACTTTTCATTTCAAAAACCCTGAAAATGCCCCTGTCCAACAGCCAAGGGAAGTTCATACAGGTAGATTCTTGACATTGAGGTTACTGTGTGCAGAACTGATTGCCAAAAAATGAACACTTTCTCCTTTAAGTTAAACGAGACCTAAAAACAACCGCAAACGTGTTGTGAAGTGATGGGACACAAGTGAGGAGTATTTCCTACTGTACATACCTGTATCAGCGAGCTTTTCTTCAGACAGGAAATCCGAGCTTGCACTTACACACAGAAACCAGTAGGTGGAGACAAAGACAAAGCAGAGAGATTAAATTCCACACAGTGTGGGTCGTCTATTCTGTGTGATTTTGCTGTCTGATTTGTGGTTTACTTTGCACACACACACACACACACACACACACACACACACACACACACACACACACAGATATTTTAAACCGTCTGTCTATCATGTAATAAAGGAAGACCCACATGCAATCATATCCCATATTTATAATTGGACGACCGTGTGCCATAAAATAAATACACATATATAACAAAGTGCATTTCCCATAGTGTGATTAGAAGGTTTGATGTGTTCATCTTCCGTTTTGCTTTTCACTGTTTCAGTGTGTAATTACAGGATGTCAGTTCTTTATGCTTCAGCTGTGAAAGTCAATATTCACTAAAAAAAGAAAAACAAATCGATGAACTCATCAATGATTCAAACACAGACCATTAGCAGGCTACAGCAAAGCACACACATACAGTTGTATCCTGTTGACAGCAGTGGGGCTTGTGTGTGTTTGTGCAGAAAAGAAATCACGAGACACTAACAATTTGTACAGCAGCTGTCAGCACTTTGACTGATGCCAAACTCCCAACAAAGGCTGTTTACCAGAGCAGCAGGACATAGACTTTGTGGATCAAGACCTTGATCAATAATTGAAATGGTTCTAAATAAAGAGCAAAGACAGACAACAATGATCGCTATTTATAAATCCTTTGCTTGGATCAATATCGACTCACGGGTGGGGCTGTTACTTGAAAAATCTGGATTTGTAGGTTTTGTATCTATAAGCTGAAAATTGTGATTGAGTCTTTTAATTTGTAATGGTTAGGTGATCAAAGAAAGCATGAAATCAACTGTAAAAGGGCAAAAAGTAGAAGGACGGGGAAATGACAAGAAAAAGGACATAATGGAAAAGGTGCTGACAGAGGAAAGGTAGGAAAAAGAAAGGAAAGGAAACAAAATGGGAGCAGACAAGCTGTAAGGGAAGCGAAAGGTATTACAGGAAATAAAAGTGGAAGCTACAAGATCTGCAATATGAAAGAGAGCGAGAGATAGAAAGAGTTTTTAAAAAAGGAAGAAAGACCAGGCAGGAAGGAAGGGTGTGTAAAATTTCTGTGTGTGAGCTGTGAAAACTGTAAATAACATTTAGAATTTGAGGTGTTGGGCAGGAGATTATATGTGATACAATTCTGTGGTTGCACGTGTGCTTTAGACATTAGCTGATTACAAGGCTTTTCAAACCAGAGGAGACGAATTGTAAAAGAAAAAAGAAAAGAAAGAAAAAGAAAAAAGGTAAATGGTAAAGAAGTCACTCACTGACCTGAAATCCCCATTGAGCTTAATCTTACAATGTCCAACGATGGCAACATGTTCCAATAAAGGCACATTATTGGATCTTGTTTGGCATTTATTCTGTTTTCTTCTTCTATCTGTTTTATCAAGTGATGTATTGATATTGGCATGGAATTTTTCTACAGTTTTTTTGTTTGGTTTGTTTGGTTTTTTTTATGCTGATTCATACGGGACAAACACTTTTATTCATCTTCTTGGGAAACTCACCTCAAATGTACATTAATTTGAAGAAAAAAACAAACCCCAAAAGAATACACAAACCCTACATATGAGAAAACAGACATCTTTCTTTGAATCTCCTAATTGTACATTCGAGATAAAAGCAGGAGACAGACACACACACACACACACACACACACACACACACACACACACACACACACACACACGTCATTTTATCAGACAGGAAACAGTCCATGCTATAACTTTTCTTTTTGTTTTTAGTGTTGGAAACTCACCATGAATAATAATGCCATGTAATATTGCTTTAGGGACTTCAGAAAGAAAGGGAGCAGATTACATTTTTATATAATTACTTCACATTAGTGCTACAGCTGTTTGTTTAAAATTTTTTTTTACAATAGTTCCCCCAAAATAGCTGCTTGTCGCATTTAAAAGTCTTGTGTACAATCTGGAGAGTGGCCTTGTTTCTAAAAACATTGTAAGCCAGTTGAAGGCTAGTGTGAAACCCCTTCTTCATTAAATAACCTATTTGTTAGTATAATGCAGCATTTCCAAAAATAAAGACATATAATGTTACAAACAATGTAGATAATTCGCTTCTGTGGTACTTTCTTTAACTTAGGAGTGATCGGTTGTCATTCTTACCAAAGTGAAGCTACATGACTTGTTTAAACAGGGAAGTATCATCCCCGTCACGTGACTGCAGTCTGACAGACAAACTGAACAAAGACTGTTCTGCAGCTGAACTCACAGTGAGCGCTATTTAACAGTATTTTTAAGGTAAGGCTTGCACGGGCACGCATTCACTGCGTGGGTGGACCTTTTGGGTGTGACGTCACCGCACGATTCCCTTTACCCGGGTCCACTCATGCCTGACTCTCACAGCAGCGCGCGCCTCGCTCTCGCACCAACTTACCTTGAATCCAGAGCGGCTCCGTAAGTGAAAGAAGAGGGAATATACGGTGGGTATTTTCTTGTGTTTTTACCTGCATTGCGACTCGACTGGGACATTGATAAACGACAAACTTCTACACTAGTGAAGGAAAGTCAAAAAGCAGGTGAGAACTTAATTTTTTTGGATGTGTGTTGCTTCTGTGAGGGACAGTCGCGTTGTTTTCTTGAGTGTGAATGATGTAACTGAAAGCCTTCGTCACATGCTTCAAACATCTTTTTACCAATTAAATAAATACTTTGAAACCAGACAGCAAACCGCCGTGTCTTGTTTACAAGAAGTCATCGATATTAAATTAAACGGAAGCCGGCTTGTTTGTTTTCATTAAAGCGTGTTAATTAATAAAGTCACATTTTTCCAGAATTTTTTAAATAGCTGTCAAAAACTGACGTCATGAAAAATCTGCAAAGAACTTCATCCAAGAACCAAAACCTGGTCACATCTTTCAGACTCCCGACGTTGTTTTTGTAGCTGTTTAATCAGTTCAGGAGCATCTGAAGCCCAAAGTAACAGCGGGCGTAATCAGTCACAGCAAGTGAGCCTGTTACACATCCAGTGGAAGTGAAGGCAATCACACCCACAGAAAGTCATGCAAACGGCGCAAATGTGCAATATTAGTATGCAGACGTAGACTTTGAAAAATCAGCACAGCCGTTGTAAAAGTAACTGTGTGAAACCTTGAGATACACTTTCTGATTTTCTGCCTGTCAGCTGATATCTCTTAACTGCTGAGGAAAAAGAGGAACAACTTTGGGTTTCACAATTCCAAAAGATATACTAGTGGAATTTTTGCAAATGTAAAAAAGGAGAAATGGGAGGGGGGGGGGGGGGATCTTCCTTTGCGCACAGCATGCGTGCGGTCAGTAAGGTCAGACAAAGTCCTACAAACATCAAGTGTGCGCCATGTGTTATCAGCGTTATTGGCTTCAGTCAAAATGGTGTGAATTTAAATGACACCAGTAAACATTCTTGGCAGCCAACACTGGATTTTCTTGGACCAGTGAGCGGAAGTTAAACAAATGAAAGTCATTTTGAAACTGCTGGAACTTAGCGCTTAGAGCATTCCCTAAAGCTGAGTCAGAATTCAATTTGCTTTGCAGTGAAGATCATGTGTTGAGGTTCATGTTCCCTCATTATGTTAAAATGAACATTAAAACCAACAGTTTTAATGCAGTTGTCGAGTTGTTTAGTACACGAAAACATGATTTCTTTTTTCTTGTCTTATTAAGCCACAACTGTGACACAGAGTTTGAGGCACCTGCTGGAGCTGCATGCATTACTTCTGTTAGTTCAGTATATTTTATGATATTGCTCCGTTGTTAAAGACAGTATTTTATCATTTACATTACACCCATAAATCAACAAATCTTTGTATTAAAAGTCCTGGATAAGAGATTTGTAGGCCTCTAGTTTTTCCTTTGCACAGACTTGAGTTTGTCTTCAACTGCCAGCAGTTTGGTTTCACCCACAAAACACATGAGCAACTGCAAACATGAAAGATGACTATGACTGGGCGTAGTTGAGTTATGTAGCATGTTTGTTTTTCTCTGGAGGGGAATCTATCATGCCCTTTCATTTTATTTGTCATCATACACTCTATTATATCGTTGACCTGACTTTAGCTTTTATGATGTCACATGGACACACATGGACTTCGTAAAGATTCTGAATGATGTGAAGGTCCGGAGTCAGTGGTGGCCACAGTATGTGAAAATGATGTCTTGAGCCCCCCGAACAACTCTTTCACAATTTAAAAGGATAGTATGTAGCTTTCGGGATATAGCCACAGAATCAGGGAAGAAAGAAATGAATTCATGGAAAAGTTGGAACAGGGTAAAACTGGGCTCATTAGACTATGTGACTTTTTTTCTACTGGTGTAGAGACCAATATTTTCACTCTCTATCAAATTGAAGCCTTTCTTCTGGTTAGCTTCACTGATAAGTGGTCTTTTTAGGGCTACATAGCTCTGGAGACCCAATCTCTTGAGTTCTTTACATAATATGTGTATGAAAGTGCCTTTCTTGCAATGTATTACACTTGCATTACACATTCCTCTTTACTCGACTTAAAAGAATGCACTATGGAATGAAATTAGATGCCGGAGAAAGTAATTTGACTGCTTGGCATATTACTTTCTCGTTACTCTGTAAAACATAATTACATTTTACTTATAAACACAAAGCCAAACAAAGATGAAAACCAGCCTAAACATTAAAGTAGAATCGCCAGTAATTCTATTTTAGAAACAAAAACAGGTAGAAATGGAGGCTGCAGGCTGATGGCCCATCACTGTGGAAATTCGGGGCCTGGTTACTGTGCTGGAGTCATCATGGACTCGGCTTTATCATCACTCTGGGTTCTTGGCTAGATTTGTGTTTGCATGCTGTCTGTGCAGGTGCTTGCAAAGAGCTGAAGTTGTGTTAGCCTTATAATGCAGTTGGTACAGTAATTTACTTTACTGCATTATAGAAAACTCTAATATGATTACAGTCAAGCGTTACTTTGTAATCACGTTACTTTGTAATCACGTTACTTTGTAATCACGTTACTTTGTAACTTTGTAACATGTTACATACAAAAGTGTATCTTTATTTAGTTATTTTAATCTAACTGAATTTGTTGAGCACCATCTTGGTATCCTGTCTCTTCAGCACTGTAGCCAGGCTGACAAAAAGTCAGAGCTCTTTTGAGCCAACCATCCCTTTAACGTTAACTAGTAATGACTTCATGAACTTCTTCACAAATAAAATTTTTATCATTAGAGAAAAAATTACCAATAATCATCCCACAGATGTAATATTATCTACAGTTACTCTTAGTACCATTGATATTAAGTTAGACTCTTTTTCTCCAATTGATCTTTCTGAGTTAACTTCAATAATTACTTCCTCCAAACCATCAACGTGTCTTTTAGACCCCATTCCTACAAAACTGCTCAAAGAAGTCCTGCCATTAATTAATTCTTCGATCTTAAATATGATCAACCTATCTCTAATAATCGGCTATGTACCACAGGCCTTCAAGCTGGCTGTAGTTAAACCTTTACTCAAAAAGCCATCTCTAGACCCAGCAGTCTTAGCTAATTATAGGCCAATCTCCAACCTTCCTTTCATATCAAAAATCCTTGAAAGAGTGGTTGTCAAACAGCTAACAGATCATCTGCAGAGGAATGGTTTATTTGAAGAGTTTCAGTCAGGTTTCAGAGCTCAGCACAGCACAGAAACAGCTTTAGTGAAGGTTACAAATGATCTTCTTATGGCCTCTGACAGTGGACTCATCTCTGTGCTTGTCCTGCTAGACCTCAGTGCAGCGTTCGATACTGTTGATCATAATATCCTATTAGAGCGATTAGAACATGCTGTAGGTATTACAGGTACTGCGCTGCAGTGGTTTGTATCATATCTATCTAATAGACTCCAATTCGTGCATGTAAATGGAGAGTCCTCTTCACACACTGAGGTTAATTATGGAGTTCCACAGGGTTCAGTGCTAGGACCAATTCTGTTTACATTATACATGCTTCCCTTAGGCAGTATCATTAGAAGACATAGCATACATTTTCACTGCTATGCAGATGACACCCAGCTCTATCTGTCCATGAAGCCAGATAACACACACCAATTAGTTAAACTGCAGGAATGTCTTAAAGACATAAAGACCTGGATGGCCGCTAACTTTCTGCTTCTTAATTCAGATAAAACTGAGGTTATTGTACTCGGCCCTGAAAATCTTAGAAATATGGTATCTAATCAGATTCTTACTCTGGATGGCATTACCTTGGCCTCCAGTAACGCGGTGAGGAACCTTGGAGTCATTTTTGACCAGGACATGTCCTTCAACGCACATATTAAACAAATATGTAAGACTGCTTTCTTCCATTTGCGCAACATCTCTAAAATTAGAAATATCCTGTCTCAGAGTGACGCTGAAAAACTAGTTCATGCATTTATTACTTCCAGGCTGGACTACTGTAATTCATTATTATCAGGATGTCCAAAAAACTCACTGAAAAGCCTTCAGCTAATCCAAAATGCTGCAGCAAGAGTCCTGACAGGGACTAGAAAGAGAGAGCATATTTCTCCTGTTTTGGCTTCCCTTCATTGGCTTCCTGTTAAATCCAGAATTGAATTCAAAATCCTGCTCCTCACATACAAGGTCTTAAATAATCAGGCCCCATCTTATCTTAATGACCTTGTAGTACCATATCACCCTATTAGAGCGCTCCGCTCTCGCTCTGCAGGCCTACTTGTTGTTCCTAGAGTATTTAAAAGTAGAATGGGAGGGAGAGCCTTCAGTTTTCAGGCCCCTCTTCTGTGGAACCAGCTTCCAGTTTGGATTCGGGAGACAGACACCATCTCTACTTTTAAGATTAGGCTTAAAACTTTCCTTTTTTCTAAAGCATATAGTTAGGGCTGGACCAGGTGACCCTGAATCCTCCCTTTGTTATGCTGCAATAGATGTAGGCTGCCGGGGGATTCCCATGATGCATTGAGTTTTTCCTTTCCAGTCACCTTTCTCACTCACTATGTATTAATAGACCTCTCTGCATTGAATCATATCTGTTGTTAACCTCTGTCTCTCTTCCACAGCATGTCTTTATCCTGTCTTCCTTCTCTCACCCCAACCGGTCGCAGCAGATGGCCGCCCCTCCCTGAGCCTGGTTCTGCCAGAGGTTTCTTCCTGTTAAAAGGGAGTTTTTCCTTCCCACTGTCGCCAAAGTGCTTGCTCATAGGGGGTCATATGATTGTTGGGTTTTTCTCTGTATCTATGAAGCGCCTTGAGGCGACTTTTGTTGTGATTTGGCGCTATATAAATAAATTGAATTGAATTGAATCTTTCTAGGTCTTAATAATTTGTTGCAAAGTTGTTGTACCAGACTGTATATACTGTCACCGTGGCATTGGCTCATACTAAACATGGTTGGTTCTTTGTACTTTTGTATGCTGATGAGGGCCACGGTGGTACAGTGAAAGAAAGGCATTGCGGAGTCTAGTTCTTTCTGTTTTCTTAAAAGTAAATAATACATACTGATAGTGTGATAATAATTCCCATATACAATTTTGCTAGTGTTATTTGGAACTCTGTTAAAAGTACTTATATCAATTGAGTTGTATTTTGTTAAGACATTTTTCACCAATCATTTTGATCAAGCTAATAATAGTGAAAAAAAAATTTGTTGTCAAGACTACGTCTCACAGATCTCTTTTCCTATTTTTGGTTTAACAGGATGGGTGAAAGCAACTGCTCAAGGATAGATGTAGACAACGATACATGCCACTTCAAGCACCACATTAACCCTCCTGCGAACCCCCTGGTCAGCGCCTCCATGTTTGCTATAGGCATCTTTGGAAACGTAGCTGCCCTGGTGATCTTGGAAATACGGCGACGCAGGAACGTAAGGAGTGGAGGCACATGGCAGCGCAGCTTGTTCCACATCCTCATCACATCATTGGTGGTTACGGACTTGACTGGAACCTGTTTGGTCAGCCCATTAGTGCTGCTTTCATACTCGCGCAACTTAACCCTGATTGGTATGAGGCCTAAAACTTGCGGCTTGTGTTCGTACTTTGGTGCCAGTATGACCTTCTTCAGCCTGGCTACCATGTTGCTCCTCTTCTCTACAGCACTAGAAAGATGCTTTGCCATTGGGTACCCCTACCTGTACAGCCGGCATGTCACCAAGAAGTGTGCATACATCACAATATTGCTGGTGTTTTTGTTGTGCATAATATTCTGTCTCCTCCCTTTTGCTGGATTTGGGAGATATGTACAATACTGCCCGGGCACATGGTGCTTCATTGACATGAATGCAGTGAAACCACAGAACAAAGCCTATGCCATTCTGTATGCCACTTTTATGCTGGTGCTCGTGGTGGCCATTGTAGTGTGTAACGCCTTTGTGGTGTACCAGCTGTATAGGATGTACCAGCGCCGGAGGAGAAATGGCACAGTGATGTCCACAATGAGATCCAACAGTGAGCGCAAGCTTCTGTCCATGTCAGAGGAGGTGGAGCATCTGACCATGATGGTCGTCATGACCGTTACCTTTATCATCTGTACACTACCACTAGTGGTAAGTGACAATGGAGTGTTGTTCTGCAAATGACCTTTGTTCATCAGTTTGTTTGGGCTGAACTGAATCCGTAGGAGCCATTCATGGCCAATTCAGTTTTTTTTGTCTCTTCTTTTGAGGAGACCACTCTACAGGTGGATGAATCTACCAGAGGTGGAGGATGGACTTAACCTTGTTGTTTATTGTCTTATGTAGTCTGGGAGTTGACTGAATGTTAGGGCGGGTGTAGTTTTTTTCTCTGTGGTGGGGTCAGATGGGCACTGGGGTCCTTTTCTCCCCATCCCTAAATATGTCCCTTCTCCCACTTAATTACAGCAGGGAGTGGGGACCAATAGGAATGGTCAACGCCTCCTTCCGTAGACAAAATAAATAAATAAATACATTTTTTTTACTTCAATGCCTACAATTTTCACAATTGCAAGACCCTTCACTGAACTGACTCTTAGCTGTCTGGTTCTGCCCGCCAGACCACATGTTTAACATCCCTTGTCTACTATTTGTGACCGGCCTGATTAGGTCACTGCAGTTTTTGTGCTACATTGTTGGTCATGCAGGCTTACAGGCTAGTCTTTTTTGACACTTTATATCCTTTATACACTTTGGTAATAGTGATATTTTGGTTAGAGTACTTGTTATTAGGTTCACACTGTGTCACATTACCTTAATACTACACTACCACTATTTCAGACCCCCTAGAACACAAACCACGTTCCACTTATACAAAATTAGAGACAATGTTTAGCTATTTACAAAAGGAAAGCGAAGTACTGGCTTAGCGGTTTGACTGATATGCAACTCATGTATATGCATCTCTTTTCAGCTTATCTGATCTCGAGTACTGATTGAAAGATAAAACTGTTTTTTGTTTTGTTTTTTTTAGCCTGGTTGCTGAAAAACTGCTGTCTTATCAGATGTGTATCAAAATGTCACCCACAGCCGGTACTGTTTATTGTGTGAAGTCTGATACATATGCAAATGTAACTGTTTCTCTGTGGACACGTGGTGGAAATGCAATACTCATAAACATTGCAGTAGATTATCGGTTGCTTTGATGCCAATGTGTAGACAGGAATTTCTGTAGTGCCTTTGTGAAGCTGCTGCCTATTTTAAAGCCAAAGATGATGCACTTCAGTTTGTGTACAGGGGCTTGCTAAAATATTCACATCTTTCCTTTTTTAACTTTTTTTTTTGTCTTGTCTTGTTTTTGATTTTTTTTTTTTTGTTAAGCCACGTAACACTGGCCTATGAATCATTCAAGCATACAAAACTACCTACAGTGGGGCAAAAAAGTATTTAGTCAGCCACCGATTGTGCAGGTTCCCCCACCTAAAATGATGACAGAGGTCAGTAATTTGCACCAGAGGTACACTTCAACTGTGAGAGACAGAATGTGAAAAAAAAAATCCATGAATCCACATGGTAGGATTTGTAAAGAATTTATTCGTAAATCAGGGTGGAAAATAAGTATTTGGTCAATAACAAAAATACAACTCAATACTTTGTAACATAACCTTTGTTGGCAATAACAGAGGTCAAACGTTTACTATAGGTCTTTACCAGGTTTGCACACACAGTAGCTGGTATTTTGGCCCATTCCTCCATGCAGATCTTCTCGAGAGCAGTGATGTTTTGGGGCTGTCGCCGAGCAACACGGACTTTCAACTCCCGCCACAGATTTTCTATGGGGTTGAGGTCTGGAGACTGGCTAGGCCACTCCAGGACTTTCAAATGCTTCTTACGGAGCCACTCCTTTGTTGCCCAGGCGGTGTGTTTTGGATCATTGTCATGTTGGAAGACCCAGCCTCGTTTCATCTTCAAAGTTCTCACTGATGGAAGGAGGTTTTGGCTCAAAATCTCACGATACATGGCCCCATTCATTCTGTCCTTAACACGGATCAGTCGTCCTGTCCCCTTGGCAGAAAAACAGCCCCATAGCATGATGTTTCCACCCCCATGCGTCACAGTAGGTATGGTGTTCTTGGGATGCAACTCAGTATTCTTCTTCCTCCAAACACGACGAGTTGAGTTTATACCAAAAAGTTCTACTTTGGTTTCATCTGACCACATGACATTCTCCCAATCCTCTGCTGTATCATCCATGTGCTCTCTGGCAAACTTCAGACGGGCCTGGACATGCACTGGCTTCAGCAGCGGAACACGTCTGGCACTGCGGGATTTGATTCCCTGCCGTTGTCGTGTGTTACTGATGGTGACCTTTGTTACTTTGGTCCCAGCTCTCTGCAGGTCATTCACCAGGTCCCCCCCGTGTGGTTCTGGGATCTTTGCTCACCGTTCTCATGATCATTTTGACCCCACGGGATGAGATCTTGCATGAAGCCCCAGATCGAGGGAGATTATCAGTGGTCTTGTATGTCTTCCATTTTCTGATGATTGCTCCCACAGTTGATTTTTTCACACCAAGCTGCTTGCCTATTGTAGATTCACTCTTCCCAGTCTGGTGCAGGTCTACAATACTTTACCTGGTGTCCTTCGAAAGCTCTTTGGTCTTGGCCATGGCGGAGTTTGGAGTCTGACTGTTTGAGGCTGTGGACAGGTGTCTTTTAAGAAGAAAGTGTGTACATTATTGTACTTTATTGAGCCCCGTGGGGAAATTGCTCTCTGCATTTAACTCATTCACTCAGTGAAGCAGTGGGCAGCCATTGGGCGCCCGGGGAGCAGTGTGTAGGGACGGTACCTTGCTCAGGGGTACCTCAGGGTAGCTGTTAAGGGGAATCGAACCCCCGACCTTCCGATCATGGGGCAACCACTCTACCTACTGAGCTATCCCTGCCCCATTTTATACAGACGATGAGTTCAAACAGGTGCCATTCATACAGGTAACGAGTGGGGGACAGAAAAGCTTCTTACAGAAGACGTTACAGGTCTGTGAGAGCCAGAGATTTTCCTTGTTTGAGGTGACCAAATACTTATTTTCCACCCTAATTTACGAATAAATTCTTTACAAATCCTACCATGTGAATTCATGGATTTTTTTTTCACATTCTGTCTCTCACAGTTGAAGTGTACCTCTGGTGCAAATTACTGACCTCTGTCATCATTTTAAGTGGGGGAACTTGCACAATCGGTGGCTGACTAAATACTTTTTTGCCCCACTGTAACTCAAGGGATAAACCAGTGTTTTGTCTACATATCAGAAAACTTAAATGGTATCTTTAGGCACTTTGCCACTAAGCAGCTACAGCAGAGAAATTGTGTCTGAAAAGTTATCCCCGATAAGGATAAGCGGAAGAGAATGAATGGATAGATGCATGGATGGATGCATGAATAAAAAACAGCTTGGCCAGGCTTCTGCACTGCCACAACTCTGAATTACGAAATTATTAAATTAAAAATAAATCAATCCAAGATATTTATAAAGCTATTTATGATCCCAAGCTATATTTTTCCTAATGATTTCTTCCATCACATATTGATTCACATATTTAGGGATAGCTCAGTAGGTGAAGTGGTTGCCCCATGATTGGAAGGTTGGGGGTTCAAATCCACTGAACAGCTACCCTGAGGTACCCCTGAGCAAGGTACCGTCCCTACACTGGTGGCTGCCCACTGCTTCACTGGGTGAATGGGTTAAATGCAGAAGAATAATTCCCCTACGGGGACTAACACATAAACATTGTCATTATTATTATACTTAAGTTTTATTTAAATAGTGAGTAGATAATGAAATGTCCAGGACTACAATCCAACCCCCCCCCCCCCCCATCAAATAGAAGTTATGTTTTAAGGTCAAGTTATCATTCCAAACAGCAAGCTTCACTTGCAGTATGCTTGGTAACTGGAAGCAACCTTTAAGATTTTATCAGTAATGTCATCAGAAAGCAATATGGATTCAGGCTGTAATGAGAAGATCATGAGTATCTGTCTTTCCAAGTGCAATTAGAAATGTCACTTGTAACAATATCACAGATGATTGCTCAGGGGATGGTAGTAAAACACCAAAAACAAAACCTCTATGTTGTTAGACTTTGTTATATGATATTTCTGACTAGCATAGCATGTTTACAAAGTAGACATATGAGAAACATTTGATTTCCTAAGCGTCACTTTGTTCTTCAAATGCTAAATGAGTAGCTTTCCCAGCAAAATATGATGCCATGCACTTAGTTGCAGACATCGGTTATGTGCTAAAGTGCCATCCCGTGTGCTGTTGCTTCTCAGCTCTGACCTGAAATACGGAGTCATAACCTTCAGCTCTGCAGTGTCTGCCAAGTTGTGCATTATACTTAACTTAATATCAGCCACAATATAAAAAGCAGACGACGCCAAGGCGGAAGCCACTTTATGAACCGTGTTCTTACAAGCAGAGCCCTTCAGAGAGTGTTCCTCAAGGAGTATTATTAATTTAACAGTTATTGTTTGATCGTTATGTAAATCCCTCAAATTGTCACACATCCACTCACTTAAAATTTCTAGTGCTTTTGTAACATAAGCTATTCATACACAGGACTTTTAAAAAAATGTCTTTAACAGTAATGAGGAGCGTAATCATCACAGGATGCCGTAAAACTGAACATTTTGACAGCTTCTAATTGTGTTAATGAGAATCAACTATCAGACAACTGCAGCCAGATGTAGAATTCTGTAGGCAGGTACAAGACACTGAGATCAGGTTTCTTCACTGCCTCAACAGGCAACTCAGTGAAATGCATGACTTTTGGTACAGCGAGGGTAAACAGGGACATGAGGGAGGAAGGAAATCTACTTGGGCTACAGTAGAACGCAGTGGGGGAAATAATTATTTGTTCCCCTACTAAATTTGTAAGTTTGCTAAATTCCAAATACATGAAGAGTCAAATTTTGGTGGTTTTATTTTTACTGGAGAGACATAAAATAAAATATGTATTCGATGATGTATATCTCCAGAACTGGGTTGCCTTTTTTCAGTCCATAGAACCATTTAAAGATTTTTATCATATTCTCTGAGTAAATTGTTTTCACTTAGTTGGGGATAATCCGCTTTAATTACATGTTACCCATAGTAGTCTTTTTTAACACCATCAACGATGCAGTATTGCCTTCTAGCAAGAAAGTAAACTTACATGTGTTGATATCAGTTTAAATGTATGTTATATGTTGAACATTTTCAGTGCTTTTCCTGGTTTCAGGTGGTGCTTCTTAACAAGTCAAACTCTTGAACTCCACCAGACGACATTGACAAAACTGCTAATTTTACCATGCAAAGCTGTTAGTTAGGGTGTATGATTATGGTGACTTGATGGCATCATTTAGATGCAAACTTATTCTGTATTTTTTTAATAGAAAAAAAGTTTGTGATTCTGTTGGACAGACTGCATCTTCATGTCAGTCATGTTCAGCTATTATGCAGCAACAATTTTGAGTGGCTGAGTCATCAGACTTTTTACCACCGCTCGCTGGTTTTTGGCGGTCGCTTGGGTGAAGTTGGATGCAAAGAAGTAGTTGCACCAAAAACTTCCTAGTCATTGCTTTGGTTCCTAGCAGATTGCCATAGCTGCCTGTAGTTTTTCATGTTGGCCTGCAAATACTAGCCGAATGTTAGTGCAAATTATCAAGTGCAGCACACATTGAAGATGGAGGTTTGCCTTCAAAGTAGAGTCATACGTTAGCATTCAAGCCAAGTGTATTTTAAAGTGATAAAACTGCTACCCTTTTCACTGATAAGATCTGATGTTGTGACTGTCATCACTGAGCAGTTCTCTAATAATGACTGTAGCTCAAGAAGGTGGGGCTTGAATAAATATTTAAGGTTTTTCATGTTTGCAAAATGATTGTGAGATTCCCAAGGACACAATGATATACTGTATATACTCTTGGGTGTCCAGATTGTAATGTGAGACCACAGTCAGGATATCAAATACACACAGCCACATGGCAAGATCATATTACATTTTTCTGCGGATATGAAATCGTGGACAGATGATGTGGTTATCTGTGATCGCATTAAAATGTGAAAACGCTAGCCAACATTAATAAGTAACACGATATCATGAGGGCAAAATTAATAATGTCATCACCTCTGACTCAGTATCTGCTCAGCATACACTGTGGCTGTGTAACATTTTGCTCTTCGAAATGAAACTAAAACAGATGACATTAGTTCTCTGATCAATACCCTCAAAGACTCACAACAACGCTTCCTGTTGGTGCTGTGAGAGAAACGTGGGCTCACGGTGAAAGTCTGACTTCTGTCTCCTCGCATTCTCGTTTCTCACACATGGTGAAGGCTGTCACTGATCAGAGTAATGATCCCATCTGGCTTTGTTTAAAATGGCACTGGGGTTTGCACTTAAAGAACAGAACACGCAAAAGGCACATTTTGTGTTTTATTCCAAGGTTGTTCACATTGTTCCTTCATCATTTGTATTTTTGAAATACATGCTGATTTTTCTTGCAAATTTTTCATGCAAATTACTCCTTATTTCCAGGTGATAATCTGAGTGCTCTCATAGGTGCTAACACAAATGTAGAGTGGAAAGCAAAAGAGAAAGCGCTAAATAAAAACTTGCAGATAGCAATAAAAAAAAGAATTTCAGAGAAAGAGAAAAGGGTGGGTGGAGGACAGGAAGTGAATAAGAGAAGCACTGTTAGGGAATACAGCGAGTATGTAAAATATTAGGAGGTTATTGTCCGTTGTTATTTGATCCTTTTAACTGTATATTGTTCCCCTCGATCCCCGAGAGAGAGTAGCAGTCATTTCTAAACCTGCAGACTAGTCACAGCTTCCATGGATTGTATTAACATGCTGGTTCTCAACCTTGTGGTTATGTGCTGAGGGAATTTACTGCTTCTTCCTGCCAATAAATGCAGTGGCTGATTTCACTGACATTCCAGCTGCAAAGGAGGAACTAATTAGTGTAATTTGATGCTCATTCTTGGCCTAAGGTGTGCTAATGAAAGCAGCTGTATTTAAAAGCTCAAGTACTTTATAATACATCAATTTTTCTACTACCTTTCTTTGATTTTGTCTTTTGAACAAGGTTGGAGGTTGTAGACTGAGGCAGATGAAAATCATATGGTGAGCTTACAAAAACGGAAAAGATCTGAATTTGGACTCAGTCGAGTTTAAAAGGTGCTTCAATTGGAAGCATGTTTCCTACCTGCAGATCATATGTTTGAGACTCTTTAGAGAGGATTTTTATCCAGACCATGTACAGCTAACCAAACTGCTTATTATTACCTAACCTTAACCAAGTAGTTAACTATATCAGTAGATATGTGATTGGCCTGAGAAATATTTTTCATGCAAACAAAGTTAAAGGAGGGAACTTTATATCCTGGAACGTAAAAAAAAAAAAAAGGAAAATTTGTCCTAAAACACGGGGGGACACAAGTACATCATGAACTACCACAAGAGTAGTTAGAGTGTGATTTTAGTTTGGTTTTTACGTTAGAAAGTACGGAGTTTCATTTTTAATATTTGGTCTGTTTATCCAAACGGCCCGAAGTATCTATGTGCTTTGAAAATGGTGGAGATTTCTTGAATTATTGGTAGGATGAGCTAAAAAACTGAAATATGTAAGAATACTTTCATTTTATTGTTATTTTTGTCTGTAAACTGAGTGAATAAGCATGAGAGCCCATATTTGGGAGTTGCAAGAAATTTAAATATTCTTCCTGATGTAGAACATTAGTTAGTAAAAATATCTTGTGTGCGCATTACTAGGGATAAATTGTAGTGCTATTTATTTTTGAGAAATCAGTTATGCAGACTAAAACCGAAACAATTAAAACTATGCATAATGAGATCAGGTTGTAAGATAAACTGAGCCCAAATTATCATTGGTTATTATGTAATCTAGTTTAGATCTGGGCTTCTATCCTCAGCCTCTTGTGTAAGTGGAGACCATTTCTCCACCTTTTTAAAAATTTACAGCACTCGCACTAGTCCACTCGCCAGCAACATTTTCGCCGTTGGATTGATTGCTATCATGCTAATCTCGCTGGAAGAAACAAAGAAAAAGTCTCCAGTTTCTTAGATGTCCCAACAGTATTTCCTCAATAATCAAAATAATCAATATATAGTAGAGCCACAGATTCTGCATAGATAAATAAATAAATGGGCGAGTATAAGCGGATGTGATTTTGCTAGCTAGAGCAATAATGCAAAAACATGAAACATGAACATTCGTAGTATTTTTTTTACCACTTTTATTCTACAACATTGGCTTTCTTGTAATTTCTTCTTTGGATGTTGGCTGGCTTTTGCACTGTTCACTGTCAAGATGATTCCAAACTCCTTCCACATGCAGGCAGCATTAAATTAAAATTAAGTCAAATTCAGCCCCCTATATCAAACTGTCTTTATGTGATGGTTTACTATTAAAGGCTTAATGTTTGATTTGGAACCAGGATGCTAGCTGTGGTGTGTCTTTCTCTCATGATGTTCGCTTTGAGATTGTACCTTGGAATCTTCATAATCTCTCTATCCTCACTCCTTGCTTCCTCTTTCCTCCCTCAGATTCGAGTGTACATCAACTACAATGGCGAGAATGATCATCCCTCAGACCTGATTGCTCTCCGCTTCATCTCCGTCAACTCCATCGTCGACCCCTGGGTCTTCATCCTACTCTCCCCTGGTGTTCAGCACTTTTGCTGGACCTCTGTCTGCCAGTCCACCCTGATAGACCAGAGAGGATCTGTGTTTAAATCATCGCTGGCTAAAGAAAATGCCAAACTAGAACTGTCTCGGCCAACGCTGTACACGGAGCAAATTGATTCAGTAAAAAATATGTGACTGCAGCAGTGCTTTGCCATCACTTGATATTTATGTTTACTGGACATGAAAGTAGACTGTGCGCTGTCCTACCTGAGCACCGAAGCTGTAGAAGTTTGCTGGGTCACAGCAGTGTTTCTTTTGGGTAATGGTCCATGCCATCAAGCTGATAAGAACTTCTAAGCAGCCTTATCAGTTTCGGGCCGTCTCTTGCCAATTAGTGGGCATTTCCATACACTTCTAGCATTTCAGCTAAATGCACACTGACTTCTCCGGAGATTTTGTCTCCCTCATGACTTGCATTCTTTATGAATGAAAGAAAAATGGCTGCTGATGGGAAAGGAAATATCTAAAGTTTGGCAGTGATGTCATAGACAATGTGCAAGTGCGTTACAAATATTGATCACTGGTATTTTGATACTTCTCTTATCAACCCTGAGAGTCTAAACCTCGTACTTTAATCTAGGCTGCCAGATTGATGTTAGAAAAGTCAAAGGGCAGGATGCCTACAGAGTCTTAGATTAAGCTATCTTTTAACCAAAAAAGGTAGAGAGCTACAGTATTTATTTTTTATGTATAGTGTGTAGTATACAGGATACACTACCATGTTATTAACAACAAGGTTTCATGTGCAAATGTATTTTGATTTAAGCTTCTTAAACTGTTAAGGAAAAGCGGATCAATAATCTCATGACACGTGGCTGTTATTGTAATGCTTTTGATGCACTTTATGAACTTAGGGTACTTTTTAAAGTGGGTCTTATTAATGACAAAACAATTAAAAATAATGTGATCAAGTTAATTTTCCAGACCAGGTAGGTTTATATGTTAACTATTATAGCATAAACATACCTTTTCTGCCTTAAGTGATACTGTAGATTAAATTATGTCAGCTGCGTGATTTGTAAAGAAATGGCTGATTACATTCAGTATTTATCACTGTAATGGCAAACAGTTATTGGCAGCAGTTCACTAAATACACGTGCAAATGCATCTTTATGCACAATACAAAGAATATGCAGTGGCCATTTATAAATCCTGTCTCAAAGTTTTCATTATAAATATTTACACGACAAATATCTGAAGTCTTGAGCTTTAGCCCTACATCTACATCAGCTGGTTTGAGATGATACCCTTTTACACACCTGTTTGGCGAATATGAACCACGCCACGCCATTTATTGGGTCTTAGTCTGGCTAAAGTTGCTATGTATCCAACTCATCTCTACCCAACTCCACCTTCTAAGCCGATGATGTGATTTTTGTTTTATTTGTGTTTGCTATGTCCTATTTGGGGTCATCTTCTAGCTTTCCATAAACAGTTGTGTTCAGAAGTTTCATGGACATGAATTTCATAGTTTGGGGCGTTTAATGATTTCTTTGAATTTATCTCTATTTTTATAGTGTGGAAAGACTGTAACTTTAAATGGAAAGGTGCTTTGAGTGTTCAGGTAGAGAAAAAACAGTCCATTTAAATGTTATAAACTTGCCTCATTCACACAAGCAGTTTTTCTGTGCTTCTCAAAGTTCTTTCTATCTAACGTTGACACACATTTTCTAATTTATGCATAAAACTTTTTACAGAAGAGGATAAGGGCATTGGGGGTAAAAAAGCGGGGAGGTCCCCCCCCCAGAGTTCTGAGAAAAAAGTTGGAATTCTGAGAGATTAAAAAAAAAAAAAAAAAGACGTCCCCATTTTTTTGTTTTTTTCCTGTAGCCCTAATCCCCTTCCATAACTTTTGACTATAGTGGTTCTGACTGAAATACGGTTGAATAAAACTTTACTGTAACTGAAGTAGCCTAATATGGCAACTTGACTTGCTCATACAAAATTAAGACATTGTAGGGGGGGGGTCTCCTACAGTAACAATCTGGTGTTGAAACAAGACATCTTTCTAAATTAGGGCTCACAGCTAAGATCCTCTTAGAAATTCAGCTGATAAAGCAAAGGTTTCCAATGTAAGTTTCCTTTCAGGTCCTTAAGAATTGTACCCCGCATTAATCATTTTGCAGTTAGCCTACACAGCTCACGCGCTTTACTGATCAGCCACCCACCATTACACAACAGTGATGTCACTTTTAGCAAATCAGCTGAAATCAGATGACTACTGATTTTCTTGGAAAATGTGGGTAGTATTCTCCACTTTGTTTTTTTGCAGACTTTCAATGGGATAAAAAGTTATATGTGGTTGAATTACACAATATCTTTCTTTTAAAGGAACCCTGGGGAATAAAATAAAGCTACTGCAAACTTCTGCCTGCTCTCCTGCCATTATCTCTCAAAAAAAGGGAAAACTCTCCCACTGACGTGACTGGGTTTAGGAATTGAAATAGTTTGGTGCTCAATTGAGTACAAAGTGGAAAAATGTTCACAGAAATGTGTGGTAAAGGCCAGAAGATTCAGTGAGCATCACTGTGAGAATTGCCCGTTGTGTTGTTAAAATCTGCAGTTTATTGCCTCTGCTGGTATGTTGTTGATTCTTAGCTCAGGCTCAATATGTTCAGTGTTTACGACAGAGACTTACTGCTTCCTGTCAGTGGTAATGTGTTCTTTCTGTGTGCACTAATGCCAATGTGTTCTCTTGTGATTTTGAGAATGAGCGTGTGTATGTGAGTCTTTGCGTCAGTGTGCCTGTGATATGTATCAGCTTGTGTGACAGACAGCAAATGTAATGTCAAACCTGAATGCTACCTACCTGGATTTTTCTGTAATTAAGTACTGTACATGAAATTGAATGCACTGAGCGCACAAGCTTGTGTGTGTGTTTTATGGCTTGTGTAAATAAACATCTCATCTACCAAGTATTCTGAGCAACCAGATTTGTAACTTTTCACACACACACACACACACACACACACACTTTTTATATGCAGTATGTGGATGGGTTCCAGATGTAGAGAACAGAGTCGAATATGGCAGCTAAAACTACATACCAAGACCTTCTGCTTTGTTTATGATCAGCTCTCTTACTTTTGGATGCAACGTACAACCATATATGCTATGTTATAAAGGTGCTAAAATATCTGTCCTGGTAAAGCAGAAGACGGTCAGGACAAAGCGGGGAGATGAATGCCCTTGTTTGAGAGGGAAAAAGTCTGACCTGCACAGGCCCATGATCACTACAGAAGTACTAAATAACTGTGAAGTAAATTACTAAATTGAGTTTGCTAGTTTTCATTACCAAATTATATGGTTTAATCTAACTCATAGTTACAGTGTATCAATAGAATTCAATTGAGGGGCCACAGTGATTTTATTGGGCTACCCCTGAGGCCTGTTCAAACATCTGTTTAACCAAGTTGAAACCACTGAGGCAGACTAAATACAGCCTGAGAACAAGTGCAAAAATCTTTAACATATTTTGGAAAATTCTGCAAGTCATATATTGAGCCTTTGCCTCAGATTTGAGGCAGGAGAGTTTTCTCCAAGCATGACATCCCGGTGCATTTCAGACCCAGCAACACGCTCAGACAAAAACTGGTTCACCCGAAAGACAAAACGCCAAAACACAAACTTAACAATGTGGTGTATGCTGTACAGTGCAGCGAGGAATGCCCAGACCTCTACATTGGAGAGACCAAACAGCCACTTCACAAGCGCATGGCACAACACAGAAGAGCCACCTCCACAGGACAAGACTCAGCAGTCCATCTGCATCTTAAGGATAAAGGACACTCTTTCGAGGATGCCAATGTTCACATTTTGGACAAAGAGGACAGATGGTTTGAAAGAGGAGTGAAAGAAGCCATTTATGTCCACTGTGAGCGACCATCTTTGAACAGAGGCGGGGGTTTACGACACCAACTCTCTGCCATCTATAATCCAGTTTTGAGTTCCCTTCCCAGACGCCTTAACGCCCACTCACATCCTGGGCCATCTGATCTCAGGAATTCGCATGATAAGGTGGGGCCAGGTTTCACAATGAACACACCCGAAACTCTGGCTGATTGGGACCCACACCCAGTTTCACACCTTGGCTCAGGCGATTAGAGGATCATCAGGGGGTCCTTTTGTCCCTCTGTGGGGGGACACTCCCACTAGGTTTATATCTGGGACTCTCCACCATTTGACCTTAGAACTGAAGAAGCTTCTCGGATGAAGGTGAAACATCTTCAAGCAACTTAAAGAAGTCCAGACGCTTTTCTTTGCAAGCTCCTTTGACTCAGATTTGAGACAAAAAACGCTGTATTATATTGAAATGTGAGATTATTCATTTAAATTTATTCTTAGACACTCCAAAGGCCATTTAACTAATATTGTTTGCTTTTGAAGGTAATATTCCAGCGTGCACCCAAATGAATTGTGGAATGCAAATGGAAAAAGATCGCTCCTGCTTTGGGCCAAAACCTA
Source organism: Aulonocara stuartgranti (assembly GCF_965226115.1). Lineage (NCBI taxonomy): Eukaryota > Metazoa > Chordata > Actinopteri > Cichliformes > Cichlidae > Aulonocara > Aulonocara stuartgranti. Next base: position 33,234,064 of record NC_138958.1, read on the forward strand.
TGCAAGCATGGGTTAATAACTTTACACAAGGCCCCAACTATTTAAATAAGAACCTTTTTGCCATCATGTAACAGTGCTAACCAACATACTGTGTTGCTAATTTACTCTTAGCTGGGTAATTGTGAAACTGGCAGAAGAGCACTTGATTTGCTGCAGCTTTGTCCTAAATGAGAGGTGCTACTGCCCAGAAAATGTGAATAATATTTGAACAAGTCAGAACAGGAAACACTGGTGGGGGGGGGGGACATATTTATCAAACTTAAATGTTTCAGATTGCTAAACAAATTTTAATATTAGCCAGAGCTAACCCACATAAATGACAAATTGCAATTTTTCAATGTTGCTTTAATTTATTAAGTAAAAACAGCTATCCAAAAGCAGTAAAGCAGCCGAAGGCCATCGCACTACCACTAGCATGTTTGCCGGGGGAATACATTTTTCCATGGTGGCCAATGTAGACAACACAGTGGAACCAAGCCATTAACACAGTACTTTCATTTTTAGGACATTTGGAACCACAATATATAATAATGTTCCATTAAAACATCAGCAATCAGTGTGTATACCAACTTGATTTAATGATAGTACATAAGACATGGTTTAATTACTGGAAACACACTAATTAGCAGTCAGGCACATCACAACCAAGTCCTCGATCTACAAAGGTCAACCAATAATAAATTAATTCATGAGTCAGACCCACACTGTCATCACTGAAAGCTCACATCAGTTGATTCCACGTGATAGGAATGCCATTTCCCTTTATAATTACCTGTATTCCACCATGTGTTCTGTTAGTTAATGTCCCAACAACAAACGGCTAATGTCTAGTCAGCAGACCAGACATCAGGAACACATTAGCCTTAACTAAGTTTATTCTGCAAAATTGAAAACTGATTAATTAACCCTGTCTGGTTAATTTTATAATCTCTTCTTGTTGTGTTTCGATTAGGTCAGAGGAAGGAAGGAAGGAGCTCCCATGTGTGTTTACTTTGTGTTTGTGTTTTATAGATTGCTAATTCCAGATAGTGGCATCGTAGTGCTGTGGGCTTACCCGAAGGATGGTGGGTAGAATTACAAACGATACTGATCCACAGCTAGTAGGACTAGAAGACTGATCTGATTTCTCACATGCTGGAGGGAAATTAAAGCACAGGAGGCAGCCAGCTTGACTCACAAATCAGAAACCTCGATATGAGGTTCGGAGTGGAATAGGGAGACAAAAGCAGCAGCAGCAGCAGATAAAAGCTAAAAGGAAGCTCAAGCTGAGTAATTACCAGGAAATGACAACAACTCAGCATTTTTGAGGTCTAACCTCTTTCACATCTGAATGTGTGGGAAAAGTTGTGTTTGGTTGAAAGTACAGGCAAAAACAACAACAGTGTGGCCTATGGTTCAAAGACTGTGAGGCCCAGAATTTCCGTTTAAAGTTTTGGGGAAAAACCACTTATTTTCGAACAGGCTATAGCCATGTGCTTTCATTTCAGTTCTGGTGGGAACACGAAGACAAAAATAAACTGTCAAGATTCCTGGTTCTTATTTTGTCACAGGTGAAGTAAGATCATTTTGCATTTCCTGGTTGGCAGCTCGTAGCAAAATGCAGGGCAGATTCTTGGCAGTTGATCTTGCATTTTCAGCCCTGTCTCCGTTTATTTGGAACTTATTAGCTTTAAGTGGTGTTTATTAGCTTTGATTTTATTTTACTAGCCCATGTTTATGCTCATATTAAATACGGCCAAAATTGCAAACACTGTAATGCGGTTAGTGTGTCCACAAGTAATTCCTGTATGACACACGTTACGTCACACTTAGTTTCAGACTGTTCCTACTCTTGAATCTGCATAATGTCAACAGAGATCATAGGCTTAACATGAAATATAAGTCACAGAAGCCCCAATCCCCCACCCACCTTTGTTCGCTTTACAAGAAAAAGTGAATCAAAAGGAAACTGGATTAAAGCAGGGGTGGCCTTGGAGGGAGAAGAGCTAAAAGTGGGTGAGGTGCTGCATCAAGGCCTATATAATATAAATAAGGATTATTCTGAACTGTGTTATACACCACTCTGCATTTTTACAGTGTGTCTTTTGTGGAAGAATGATGTTTAGGAACATTTGCTTTTAGGTTTCAGTAAACTTGTGGTTTAGATCCCGCCCCCTTTTTTTTTAACTTTGTGTAGCATTTCGAGAAAAACTCGAACCTGAAACCACTTCCTCATGAGTAATATTGGTATTAGTCAACCAGCATTCCCATCATGTGTAATCACCCACTTAATTTCAAGTTGCTGATGAATAATCAACAATATTGTTTTAATATGCAAATTTCACACCTCATTAGTTCTGAGGAAAAACAAGTTGTTAACTTAATGAAAAAAAGTCATGCCTGAGCTTATGTACATACATATATATATACCGTAATTGTCGGGCTATAAGCCGCTACTTTTTGCACAAGCTTTGAACCCTGCGGCTTTTAGTCAGGTGCGGCTTTTCTATGGATTGTCCGTGATTTTTGTGATATCGTAAGAGGATTGTTTTGTTTGTTCCGCTGTTGTACGGCACTACGTTGCCTGGCGGAAGGGCATGTGATCAGACACACAGTATCGGGGTTCAAGAGTGGTATGCTGGTCACATGTCCATCCGCCAGGCAACGTAGTGCTGTACGAAGTAGCGCGAAAAACAAACTTCAAAGTAGCGCTACGCGTTCAGCGGGAGGCGTGGATGATGAGCGGCGATAAACTTGCGAAAAGCAAGTTATGCTCAACTCCACCAGTGGATTCTGACAGCGTGGAAAAGTGTGAAAACATCCATGATCACCAACGGATTTCGAAGGGCTGGACTGCTGCATGATGGAGAGGAGGACACCGCCACGGCCCTTCTGAGGGTGTTCGACTCTGACACTGACAAGGATTTCTTTGGTTTTGAAAGTGACAACGAAGGAGAGAAGCTGAGAGTGGATGACGTAGCCACCCTGAGCCTGCTCGTTTCCGACACTGGAGAAGAGGACTTTGGTGGTTTTAGAGCGCAGGAAGAAGAGAAAGATGGTGGTGAATGACTGACTTTTCTTCTTGTTAAAGCCGTGTCGCTGCACCTGAGCCTAAAAGGTAGTCCGAATCTATTTTTCTAGTGTGCTGTAGGTTATTGTTATGTACTACATTTGTTACTCATTTATGAAGCACAGTACATGTTTCGTACTTGTAATTACCGGTACCGTATTTTCACGACCATAAGACGCACTGTGCTAAAAGGCGCAGTCTCAGTTATGTGTGCCATTACTGTATTTAACACACACATAAGGCGCACTGGATCATAGGGCGCATACAAGTACCGTATGCGTATTTAAAAATAAAGCGGGAGCAAACCTGAGTTCGGTACCTTACTCACATTTTTATTACCAGTAATCGTCATCATCAACAACACACAAGCATACAAGTGTGCGTATTTAAAAATAAAGCAGGAGCAAAACAAAGTTTGGTACTCACATTTTTATCATCAATCAAACCCATCGAAGTCCTCATCCTCTGTGTCTGAATTGAACAGCTGCGCTAAATCTTCATCAAACATGCCAGGTTCACTTTCTTCACTGTCAGAGTCACTTTCCGTGCCGTGCGGCTCCTCGGAAATGATGCCGGCTTTCGCGAAAGCTCGAACAACAGTGCCAGCAGACATGTTAGCCCAAGCATCTACAATCCATTGGCAAATTGTGGCGTAACTCGCCCGGCGCTGGTTTCCACTCTTGGTTAAACTGTGGTCTCCATCGGTCATCCATCGCTGGATGTGTTTGTCGCCGATGTGTTTGCTGCAGTAGGAGCGGAAGATGGCCAGCTTTTCCTTATAATCCGCTGGAAGTTGCTGCGCTACCGTAGTCCTGGATGGAAAAATGGCACCGTTTCATAAAAAGTGAAAGTGAAACTGCTTTTAGCCGAATGGTGACCGTCGAAACGCTTCTCCCGCTCGTTCTTTGCTCGATGATCGCCTTATGTCCGCGGAAACTCAGCTGCGTTTTCTTGACCTGCCGGAGCTTGTTTTCCAGCTTCCTCCACTTGCGAACCATCGGTTCATTAATCTTAAATTCTCTCGCCGCTGCTCGATTTCCATGTTCCTCCGCGTAGCTGATGGCCTTCAGTTTAAACTGTGCTTCGTAAGCGTGTCTCTTTGCCATTTTCAGGGTTGTTAAAACAACGATGTCCTGCATAACGCACATACCTGTTCTTTTATACAGGTATGTGCAATAAAGTCAACGCACACACTTCACCCTTTAGCGTTCTCATGGTGTTCTCTACTACGTCCTCCTTACAACACACAGGGCGCACTGCGCTATAGGGCGCGCCGCACTTTTTGAAGAAAATCTAAGACTTTTAAGTGCGCCTTATGGTTGTGAAAATACGGTACTTGTACATATACCTAAAAAGTTATGCAAATATGTACCCATAACTTGTTTTTCAAAATATTAATAAAAGTGATGTGTCTCCAAACAGCCATCTCTTTCCTGACAATTCCCTTTGTGCATATTCTCTTACATATGATAAGTCAACATTGAAACACCTGCGGCTTTTAGTCAGGTGCAGCTAATGTATGTACAAAACAGGATTTTCCCCTGATTTTAGCTTGTGCGGCTAACATTCAGGTGCGCTTTGTAGTCTGGGAAATACGGTACATACATACATACATATATATTGTAACGACTGTGGGTTTGGGGAGCTGACTGGCTAAACTGCTCACTAGCTAAACGGCTAGCGGGGCGCTAGCAGCTATTGCTAAACTTCGCAATGAATGGAGAGCGCTCGTGCCTCGTACACCGCATGACCCCGAGCGTCTCAGCAGCAGACTGGTAATCCCCGAATAATCCAGCAGGAGGCAGTAGTGGTTCACCACAGGCATTTATTCACCATCTTTTTCAACAACAACGTAACACTGCTGACACCGAACCCCTATCACGCTCCCACCACATAGAGTCGCGGTGTCAGCCAACCATGCCAATTCACCCCCCTCCACAGAACACACATCAACTTCACTGTGGCTTACATTAACATAACACTAACACAACATGCAAATCAAACACATATGAACTAGCAGAACGATAGAAAACACAGAGACAACACAATACCCAGAATGCACCTGGCTAACAACCCCAGCCAGGTCATTACACAGCCCCCTCCCAAAAAGGTTTAGTGTCCCCACAACCTTAACTGTCCACACTGTAGTCCAGCAAATGTCCGGGCCGGCGTCGGTGTCCAAAAGGAAAGGCTGGCTGGGGTCAGGATACGCCAAGACCAGGGCACTCACAAGGGCAGTTTTCAGCTGCTCGAAAGCCGTTGCACAGCCCTCCGTCCAACCAAACCGCTGACCCTTGTTTGTCAACTGATGCAAGGGGCTAGCGACGGTGGCAAAGTCTTTTACAAACCTCCTGTAATAGGAGGCCAGCCCCAGGAAGCTTCGTAGCTCGGCGACGTTCGATGGGGTAGGCCAGTCCCCCACAGCAACCACCTTCTCGGGGTCAGTAGCCACCCCCTGTTCGCTCACCACATGTCCCAGGAACTTCACCTGGCGAGCAAGAAGGTTGCACTTGGCCGGGTTCAGCTTTAGTCCGGCCCCGCGGATGGCAGTCAGAACCTCTCGTAGGTTGGCCACGGCCTGTTCAAAGTCCTTAGCATGAGTCAGCAAGTCATCCAAATAGACCACGCAGCGGGCACGGGGAATGTCTTTGAGGACCCTTTCCATTAACCTTTCGAACGTGGCTGGTGCATTGCATAGTCCAAAAGGCATCACCTTAAACTGCCACAGTCCTTGCCCTATGGTGAATGCAGTCTTGGGCCGCGCCTCGGCAGCGAGCTCCACCTGCCAGTACCCACTGCGGAGGTCTAGCGAGCTGAACCAACTGGACCCAGCGATGTAATCCAGTGCGTCATCGATGCGAGGTAACGGGTAAGAGTCCTTGCGGGTGACCGCGTTCAGACGCCTGTAGTCCACACAAGGGCGCCACCCCCCTGTTTTCTTCCGCACCATAACCATAGGTGCGGCCCATGGACTATCCGAGGGTTCAATGACGCCATTAGCTGCCATCTCTTTTATCAGTCCCTCGGCAGCTTGGCGTTTGGCGAGGGGCAGGCGGTGGGGCCGCAGCCGGATTGGAGCAGCTGCTCCAGTGTCTATAGTGTGTTGCACCAGGCCCGTCCTTGTGCAGTCCTCTTCCCTGGCGGCAAAAGTGTCCATAAACTCTGCCAAGAGGCTCTGCAACTGCTGCTGCTGTGTCGCACTGAGGTGCACCCCACTTCGCCGCCCAAGCTCCTCTACTGCCGCGACAGTCTCAGGTGACGGGGAGACTGCCGAGCTAGGCGGCGACTCTGGCTGCGGGATGTTGGCCCTGCTTACGTCCACCCCCTGGGTCCTCTTCAGCCAGGTCATTATATATATATATATATATATATACATATATATATTTTTTATATATACATATATATATTTTTTATATATACATATATATATATATATATATATATATATATATATATATATATATATATGTATATATATATGTATATATATATATATATATATATATATATATATATATGTATATATAAAAAAGCAGAGTAAACCCTAGGTTGTAAATCAGTCAGAGGACTAACTCTCGCAAGTGGAACACCCATGCACACATTCACATTTACAATCAATTTTAGGATCACCAAATAACTAAATAACCATTCATTCTTTGCACTGTGGGGCAGAAACTGGAGAAATCGATCCAGGGTCAGGGAAACATACAAACTCTACCACCGTGTAGGGTTTCTTTAGTGTCAAAGTCCATCTATAACTGGTGACACTGGTGACAAAAGCTTCCTTATATTGTAAAAGTCCGGGAACACATTGACAGCTTATGATTGTGTAATTTAAGAAGGAAGTCTACAATACGTGATGCTCTCACTGCTGCAGTATTGTTAGTCATAACCCAGTTATACTAATATAACCAATCTTTTGTTGTACTTTTCCAGTCTGACATAGACTTCTATTTGAAAACTGGCACTCATCTCCTTTGTCCTCACTATAATTTGGAGACATTCTTCAGCTAATAGCTTTGAAAACTGCTCAAAGTGTCTGCAAGGCTTTTATTGCGGAAATCGCATCCTGTCACAATGTGAATGTATGTGATATTTGAAACCGCAAACACAAACGCTGCAGAAAGCACAGCTTCATTTAAAAGGTTGCTCTCCTCCTCTTCTGTATCTAATTAAGAGGCCTGCTTTTCCTCAGGCAGCTGACAAATTGAGGCCCCTAAATGGCTAAATGGCTTGTTGAAGCAAAAGTCATGAGAAAAAAAAGCCAGTTTGCAGATTCAATTCAATTCAGTTTTACTTATTTTGTGCTAATTTACAACAACAACAATGTCTAGATGCTGTAAATTGTAAGGTAAAGACACCAGACACTAGAATTCTGGTAACGTGACAGTGAACCATCCCTTAGTTATGCTGCAATAATAGTCTGTTGAGTGGATTCCCAGGATGTTCTGAGTGTTTCTTCTTAACCTCACTCATCTTTTTTCACTCTCTGCGTATTTGTATTTTTCAGATCATTTGACCTCCACCACCAAAGCAAGCTCATGTGTTGATGTTTCATGCACCCGAAACCTCTGTAATCTCATACCCACGGCATTACCTACGTGTGTAAAAATGTGTAAAATGTGTAAAGCTTGGGTTAACCACAGAGTTTTTTCAGGTATCTAACTAACAGCCCTGAATCGAAAAAAAGAACTTGAAGTACAAGTATGCCGTTTTCCAACATCTGTGTTGCATATCCTTATCTGTATTGTCCTGAATGAGAGGAATTCAGATAAAGGGAGGATAAAAACAGAAATGAATATGTTGTTTACTTACCATGCACCCCAGATGTTTGAAAAAACACACTTCCAAAGTGAAATGTTCTTATTAAGGCTGCTGTAAGAGTGAGCAGGCGGTGAGTTAGGTTGTATGAAAAAAATATCACCATTTACACCTTCTGTGTGAATAAGAGGCCACACAACTGAAATAGTATGTGTATTACATTTTAATGACCATTTTATGTTATAGCTGATCAAAATCATAAAAACAATTCACATGGAATCTGGTATACCAGGGGACCTTTTAGGAATTTGGAATTATCCACACACACTTGTGCTACTTCTCACACGCTGGCATGAGATAAAGTCTATTTTTATTTGAATTTAAAGGCAAACCTAACATCAATATTAAAAGGCTGCCACAAAGCAACTTCTAAACCTGTTGAAAAACAAATATTTCTTACTGAGACCTTTTGAAATTGTACTCCTTTCCCGAATTTTGCTCTTTCTCAGTAGATCTACATGCTGTTTAGTGACATTACCTCTTGCAGTGCAATTAAAATGTTGTCCAAGCTTCGGTGTTTAATTGTCAACACTGCTTCTGTAAGTCTTGTGTGCGTAAAAGAGGGGGGAAAAAGGTGTGGAGGAAATAAGATTGTACCATTGGACCACTGCACATCTTTAAAAGGACTTTGGTTATAATGATCATTAAGATTTTCAATGACCAAATGTAGAACTGGACATTTAGCATAAGCAGTAGGGACCATGAATGCATAAACTCACCCATCTGTCACTTAAACTGGCCACACACCTAAAAATGCACAGCTTTAGACCTCAATTTAAACTGATGTTTTACATAAAATGAATCTGTTATTCAGTTTTAGTGAAATCTAAAATAAGCTATGAGGCTGAAAATGCACAACATAGGACCCAAATGCAGACACATGGAGACAAACTGAAGTAAACAAAAAGCGAGCCATTTATTTAGGCAGTTATAGTAAAAAATAAAGGTAAGACAACATACAGACGCAAACTGAAAATTCTCACTAACAGAAACCTAAACTGGGATCCAACACTAGGAGACAGGACTACTGAAGCTGGGAGACATTTTGACAATCAGCAAGGGGAGACAGAAACTGTATAGACGGCGATTAGGAGAAGTGGAAACACCTGGGGAAAAAACACATAGCAGAACTGAATCTAAGTAATGAGGCAAGGGAAGCAGAACTGAACATAACATAACACACATGAGGCGAGAGACCACAAAATTAAAACAGGAAGCATGTACACTGAGGTAGAGACACACAAACCTGGGCCCTATTTCAGGAAGCCGGTTTAGAGCAAAATCTGAGTAAGTATACCCTGAGTTAACGAAAACTCTGGGTTTTCGGTTTCACAAAGCGAGTTTAGATTAATTCTGAGCGAGTTACTATGACAACACACTCCGTGAAGCTAACCTGCCCCCTAGCAGGTTTACTTCAACTAACCCTAACTTTCTCCGCCTCTTTGTCGGAAACCTGACTGTAGGAAGTGTCAGATATGGCGTGTCCCTTCCTTGAAGAGCCAGTAGATGTTGAAGCCCAAATTCTCCGCAGAGCTCTCCGCCGGGAGAGAGTGATTAGAGCACGTTCGGACATTTTATCATTTTCTGATGATTTCCTGTGTGAACGTTACCGTTTTTCAGCACAATCTATAATTTATTTGAATAACATCCTCAGGCCTAATATTGCTCATGTGACACATCGCGGACATCCTCTCAGTTCTGTACATATTATTTGTATTGCACTTCGGTTTTTTGCAAACGGGAGCTTTCTGTATAATATTGGTGACGCTGAGCACGTTTCCAAGGCTACCGTCTGTCGAGCAGTCAGGAATGTTACAGTTGCACTGAAACGTCTCCTGTACTCGTTTGTGGTGTTCCCCGGTCATAGACCCACAAGATTTATCAAAGAGGGATGCCACAAAATTGCAGGTATCAGGATGAACAAAACTTAATTCATGATGTGGTGATACTTGAACTACTACTTAAATTTTACATTTATTCTCACGGTTCTCAGGCGTGATTGGCTGTATAGATGGTACTCACATTCCAATTATTGCTCCTTCAGTAAATGAAGGAGACTATGTGAACAGGAAGTCTTTCCACAGCATTAATGTACAGGTACATAGTTCCCTGTAGCATTTCAAACTAACAAATTATTTCATTATAGTAATGGATGCTAATTTGTGTTCTCTGCACTGTGAATCATATGTGATGCTGCCAACATTATCACAAATGTGGAAGCCAACTGCTCAGCCTCTGTGAGTGGTGGTGGAGGAGGACCCCCACCTGTTTTTCAGGCCTCCGCTTTTTTTCTGTTGGCTATAACGGGTCGCATATGAGCATACAGAGTAAGCAAATATGTACTTGTAATGTGCTCAGATAATTTCAATAAGTGCTTACAGAGGGGAAATTAATGTAGCCTCTAACTGCAATCGATTTACATCGGACAAACAGACCAAGCACTATGGCTCATAATACAATTACACCTTACCTGTTTGGACTATATTTTTATATTTCATTTTTACTTGCTGCCAGGAACATTTGGGGCCTGTTGGGTTGCACCTGCGCTCAAATCACATCACAAAATAAAATGTATGAAATAAAAAATAAAATAAAATATAATAAAATAACGTGTTAAATGGGTGGAAATCCCTAGATCAATGTTTAAATTAACACTCACGCATTGACTCTGTCGGCTATGTTTTGCCATGCATGCTCCCTTTCTTTTGCAGCTGAGGCTGTGTTACTTTTTTTCCGCAAAATTTGCATGTTCTCGCCCACCCCCGTGACATCACGCTCCAAAGCCCTATACTGCCATCAGAATTTCGGCCTCAAGCGCTGTAAAATACATTGACCGCGCCTTCTTTCCCTCCGTCTCCATGGTGACTCCCTTAATCTGTGCTCCACTAATCAGGGCTTTATGTATCCTCGTGCGCGCGCTTAACTTGGGGTGAAAGCAACTCCACGTTGATTGAACTAATTGTTATCAGCCTTTCTGAAACCGAATATTCCGAGTTGGACAGTTCGGGGTTACTCAACCCTGAGTATCGTTTTTCACTCTGAGTTTTCTAAACCGGCTTCCTGAAATAGGGCCCTGATATACACAAAAGGTAAACAAGCAACAAACATGACAGACTGAAGGACACAAAGAGACCAAACCAAGGTTACCACAACACAAGAGGGAACCAAGACATGAGACTAAGAACTAGTAACATGAGAAATAACATTTTGTTTATTTCTCTATTAAAACTGGACATTTTATCATGGTTGTTATTTATATCTTGCTCTCATCTATACGATGTCTTTGTCCTGTCTTCCTCCCCTCACCTCATGAGTCGCAGCAGATTCAAGTCAATTCGATTTTATTTATATAGCGCCAAATCACAACAAAAGTCGCCTCAAGGCGCTTCATAAGGCTCCCACTCCCTGAGTCTGGTTCTGTCAGAGGTGTCTTCCTGTTAAAAGGGGTTTCCTTCCCACCTGGCTCACATCCAGGGCTGGACTGGGACAAAAAATCGGCCCGGGCATTTTGACTGGTGACCGGCCCACCAGGTATTATAGGAAAAAGCATAAAGCCTTTGAATGAAAACAAACACTGTTGTCACAGTGATGTACACTGTCTTGTTGGTATATATGTATCAGTCTAATAAACTTAAACCTACACCATCCTCCCTATTCTGGTATTCTAAACAGTACCCAAAAGTAAACTGCTTGGTCGAGTTAACCTCCTGAACTATCTACAACACATGGTGAAACCCTGAAATTAAGACAGAGAAGACTAGAGGTGAGACCTGATCATTACTGATTACTGATGACAGATTTAGATATATTTTCATAAACTATTCGTTTGCCACATCAATAAACAGCATGGCAGGGCAAAATATTTTTTCTAACATGGCAACCTTTAAAAAGTGAAAGGAGACAGAAAGACAGGTGAGAAAGAATAAATCTTAATTGACTTTTTGATGGCATTTTACACACAGTACTGGTACAGTATCTAGAAAATGTGGGAAAATACTGGCATCATATACAGTACTTAGCTACTTCTGAAGAAATTATGATGGGACCCTAAAAAAAATTACTATGTACAATAATGGATTTCTATACATTTTACATCAGATGAAAACGTTTGTTGTAAGATTCAGATAATTATTTTTTAAAAGCGAGACATTTTAAATGAGAATAAGAAAGTATTTCTTTGTGCCCCCCTCTCCCTGTTAATGCGCGACCTGGCCCCCTGGCAAAACTTTGCTAGACCCGCCCCTGCACAGTTACCAGCTGTCAGCTACTGTCAGAAAAGGATCCTGGTGTTATTTCTCAGAAACAGTTCATAACTTCCCTTCAACTCATTCATGTCACCTAAAAGGTAAACCTGTTTCTCCATCACCTGTTCAGCTCTGATGATTCAGTAAGGACATCTCCTGGTTTCATCTTCATGTTTCCCTCTCACCAGATAACCAAACCGACATCATGACCAGCAGCTTTTACAGCTGTGGCTCCAGCAAACATCAGCTGATACTAGAAATGAATATTAAATAAATTCTAACAACAGCTGATCGAGCTTGAACGTGCTGCTGTTGTTTAACGCGACCTCCGCTGGTTTCTTCTTTCTGGCGCAAAGTGGGCGATAAACAAACAAGAGAGAAAAGCCGATCAGCTGATCATTGATCAGTTTCATGATTGAAGTAGAAACAGGAGAGGGAGGGGAGAGAATGAGAGAAGAAGAGGCAGCTGACAGCGTAAAGACAGAATAACTCCAGCTTTGTATCTTTTTCATTGTAGCTGAAGTACGGGACAAACTGTTCCTTTTCAGCTCAATACGAAACGCACAATATTTTCTCTGAATACCAGACGATTCCGTTTTTTACGGGACGGTTGGAAACTCTGCTAACTAACCTTATGAATAAAATAAGATAAAACAAGTTCAACATCAGTAACATCATAGCACCCGCCCAGCTGTATAGAAACTCCATCATGCTAGCTAGTACGCAGTACGAGTTATTGTAACTGACTGTAAAAAGTCAGCATAACGAAAATAAACTCCACCTAAACTTGGTTTATATCTGACCCAGATAGACTGCAGGTCATAACGTGACCCAGGTGATCGTGGCTCAAGAGTTGGGAGTTCGCCTTGTAATCGGAAGGTTGCCGGTTCGAGCCCCGGCTTGGATAGTCTCGGTCGTTGTGTCCTTGGGCAAGACACTTCACCCATTGCCTGGCCCGGTGGCGCCAGTGTCCGGCAGCTTCGCCTCTGTCAGTGCGCCCCAGGGTGGCTGTGGCTACAATGTAGCTTACCATCACCAGTGTGTGAATGGGTGGATGACTGGATATGTAAAGCGCTTTGGGGTCCTTAGGGACTAGTAAAGCGCTATATAAATACAGGCCATTTACCATTTACCATAACTTCTTACCTGAAGTTCAGTTCACCGCCTCGGGTCTCTGCTCTTCCTGCCTTTCCGTCATCCACCTGCCAGCGTGTTGCATCTGCTGGCCTCCACCACTTGCTAATGTTACTGAATCTGTGTAAGCTCCGCAGTTGCCCGGTGGGCCGATGGCCAGTCCAGCTATGCTCACATCTAATTTCTGAGGCTTTCTCTGTTTTCTCTGTGTTATTGTTGGGTCTTTACCTTACACCGAAAAGTACCTTGGGGCAACTGTTGTTGTGATTTGGCGCTATATAAAATAACTGAATTGAACTGGGAGTGTATAGGGAACTGGGGCCAACTGCAGGAAGCTCCTGAGGATGTTTTACCAGTCGGTGGTTGCTGGAGTACTTTTCTATGCTGTGGTGTGCTGGGGGAGCAGCACAGCAAAGAGGGACTCATCCAGGCTGGAAAAACTGATCAGGAAGGCTAGCTCTGTGGTCGGCATGAAGCTGGACACTCTGGTGACAGTGGCAGAGAAAAGGACATTAAAGAAACTGCTGGACATTATGAACAATGCTGGGCATCCTCTGCACACGGCCATAAACAATCAGAAGAGTCTGTTCAGTGACAGGTTGCTTCTCCCCAAGACAAGAACTAACAGACTTAAAAACTCCTTTGTCCCACACGCCATCAGACTGTTTAACTCCTCTCTGGAGGGGAGAGGGAGGGGAAACAGGAGGACAAAGGAGGGAACAACTAAGCTGTAGTGCCTCTTCACCTCACTGTACAATACCTTGTGCAATACTTTTTGTAAATAGTCAACAGTGCAATAGACTCAATACTTGAAATGTGCAATTCACTTGTATTTTCATTTTTTATTCCTATTTATTCTATTTATCCCCTTTGTATATTTTATTTATATTTGTCTCTGTATTTATATATATATATATGTGTGTGTGTGTGTGTGTGTGTGTGTGTGTGTGTGTGTGTGTATATATATAACAATTCTGTAACTGTAACTTCGGTCGTTGCTGTGCTTTTTTTGGAAGTCGAATTTCCCAGAGGAACCCACCCGAGGGATTAATAAAGTTCTATCTTATCTTATCTTATCTTATCTTATCTTATCTAACTGGACCCCTAGTATTAGTTAAAAAAATTTTAACTTCCTGTTTAATTCACATACATGAAAAGATAAGATGAAATTACACTAAATCAGACAATTTCATCCGTTTTGCCCTCTGGTAATCATCTGTGATTTCAGGTCTTGATATAGTGAAGATAGTATGCTCCATTTGTCCACTGATCACCGTAACACAGACCACCACTAATTGAATATATTACAGTTTTGTTCAAAATTGTAATATATTCATTCCAGATACCCAATGGCTGGTTGCATCTAACCTGCTGTGCAGATCCAGACAAACGTTTTTAAGGATTATATAACATTTAACATGTAAGAGATAAGGGGAAATTATCTGCACTATCATGTAGTGGAGAAAAAAAACAAATGTAAACATGGGGGAGCTCAGGCAACAGGTTTGTAAGAGAGACACAACCGGCTTTTTAGATGTACTAATTTTGACACACCTCCCACTTTTTGGGGGGAGGGGGGGGAATTGGCTGAACAGAAACTAACTGTATGAAACATACTGACAGGTCTGGTTGTTGGCTCACTGCTGTAACTTTGATGGTCTTGCTACAACATGCAATGGAATCTATGACTGGCTTTCCCAAACCATTTAGAAATCTTGCTTTTCATCTCATTCACACGTCTGTTTGGGAGGAAAAAGAACACTTCCAAACAGACAGTAGTTCAGACTATTTGACATTAGGATGTTTGTCCTTTGGCTCGGTCTTCCAAACTCCAGCATCCTTTTTAGTTTTCCTGCTCAGTACTCACATTTGCAACTAACTCTGAAGAGGACCTTTTAGAAGTTCCTTTATTTTCTCTTGTATTTTAATAGTGGTTTGTAATGAGGTCACTGTATGTATGTCATCCAGGGAAGGACGGATGTTGTTTTGCTGTGCTGTATTTTAATGTGAAGTGTACTTATTTATTTTTTATATTGCATGTATTGGTCATATTTTGTGCAGTGTTTTATTTAGATTGCATGTTTTGGTTATACCGTCAAATTGTCCTGGAGAGACTCCGCCCTTTCCCCCGTTTTTACTAATTGGACACACCTGAGAGGAAAAAGAGGGTAATTTACAGAGTGCTCAGTGACACATAAGACTGGAGCTTGGCGTTCTAGGGGAAGAGGATACAGCACCAGCGACTAGGGACGCGGAGCGAACAGTCGGACGGCAGTAGTAACAAGAGCCCAGCTTGTGCACTGCGGGAGAGCAGAGGCGTCGAGACAGCTGGTGCCGATTTGCAGTTTTAAAGAAGCGGCGGGCGGAGTTGAGAGCTCTGCCCACCCGGGGTAAGTCTTCGACTTATCCCCTTTTTACGAATGAAAACTGCCTGAAAAGAATAGTGACTGCCGCTCCCTCCCTTTCTTCAGCGTACCGGGACGCGGAATGCGGGGAGGAAGGCGAGGACTCCGCTGGGTTTCCCTTTTACACCACTTCGCTGGATTTCTTAGCTCTTTGTGACTTTTATACCGTGGCGGATGCCACTGGACTTTTAATGTTGTGTTTTATTGATTTTTATTGTGCTACCCCTTGGCCAGGGTTGTTTTAATTCATTTTACATTTTTAACTATTTAAATATAATAAATTATATTTTAATTATACAGTTTTTTAAGCGTGTGCTTTCCCTTGGCGGCTCCACTGCTCTGTCCGTTTGGAGGAAGGTTTCCTTCCTTTAGAAAAAACACTGTGGAAATAGAATCACCTTCCCTCCGTTACATGTACAGTTTTTATGAACCATAGTCAAAGGAGCTTGCAAAGAAAAGCGTCTGGACTTCTTTAAGTTGCTTGAAGACGTTTCACCTCTTATCCGAGAAGCTTCTTCAGTTCTAAGGTCAAATGGTGGAGAGTCCCAGATATAAACCTAGTGGGTGCATTTCAGACCCAGCAACACGCTCAGACAAAACCCGAAAGACAAAACGCCAAAACACAAACTTAACAATGTGGTGTATGCTGTACAGTGCAGCGAGGAATGCTCAGACCTCTTCATTGGAGAGACCAAACAGCCACTTCACAAGCGCATGGCACAACACAGAAGAGCCACCTCCACAGGACAAGACTCAGCAGTCCATCTGCATCTTAAGGATAAAGGACACTCTTTCGAGGATGCCAATGTTCACATTTTGGACAGAGAGGACAGATGGTTTGAAAGAGGAGTGAAAGAAGCCATCTATGTCCACTGTGAGCGACCATCCTTGAACAGAGGCGGGGGTTTACGACACCAACTCTCTGCCATCTATAATCCAGTTTTGAGATCCCTCCCCAGACGCCTTAACGCCCACTCACATCCTGGGCCATCTGACCTCAGGAATTCGCATGATAAGGTGGGGCCAGATTACACAATGAACTCACCCGAAACTCTGGCTGATTGGGACCCACACCCAGTTTCACACCTTGGCTCAGGCGATTAGAGGATCATCAGGGGGTCCTTTTGTCCCTCTGTGGGGGGAAACTCCCACTAGGTTTATATCTGGGACTCTCCACCATTTGACCTTAGAACTGAAGAAGCTTCTCGGATGAGAGGTGAAACGTCTTCAAGCAACTTAAAGAAGTCCAGACGCTTTTCTTTGCAAGCTCCTTTGACTACGATGACCTGGATGACTGAGAACCTTCACAGACATTTATGAACCATAACTCATCCTTAGGGGTGCTCATACACTTTGTCCAGTCTTGATCTGAATGATTTCAGATTTGAGATCATAGACTCTTAATGTGGTCATTTCAGTAACACTCCATAAATGCCTTAACTGAAAAAGAGATCTTGAAGGGAGCATACATTGTTCGAAATCCTATATATACATTTGAGAATTGATGTTGACTTTAAAGACGTGTAAGCTGTCAATTCGATAAGCACAGATGCTCCATCTCCTCTTTGATTTGGAGGATGGGTCATCCATGTCTCCCAAATGTTGATTTCAAATTTGAATTTGTGGGGATTATATCATTTTATATCATGTTAGTTCTTTTACATCTTTTTATTTAGCTTTGAGCAGTGCCGTTTGATTAAACATTTATTCCATTTATTAAACATACAGTTTCAATCATGTTATTACACACATTGCATTTGTACCTATGATAGAGTTGAGCATACAGTCTAATGAAGGTTAAAAGCATCGTTCAGCGCTATGTCTGAATTGATATATTGATGAAATGACTTGTATGCTGTGAATGAAGGCCTAACATGCTTACATAGACATTAAGTATAATTTCTAGGGTAAAGGTGAAAGACATCTTGCTTTGTCTCTGCTTAGCAACTAGTGATCTGGGGTCTACAGGAAACATCTGGAGGGGCCAGACAACCATATAGGGAAAAATGCTGTTGAACACGGAAACTTGTTGAACTGTCGTTAATTATAACCTATATATGCGATGTTTTGTCTGACGTGAGAAGGGGCGTTAACCCTGACATAATAAAACCATGCTGAAAGTATGTTTTGACGGAAGATCAGTGTTGACAATATAAAGCTGTGCATCTTTCCACACGTGTTTAATAAAATCATTGTTTTGACACACTTGGAGTCGTTTGTCTCACACCTCAATCATGAATCGGGACAAATTGAAGACAGGACAAAGACAAGCTGTGGAAAGGAGCCAGAGATTAATAACAACTAAAGATTAAATGTAGAGTGGTGTGTAAACAAATGGCGAGTAAAAAAGGTAAGTGAAGAAACACTCAGTGCATCATATGATTCATGAAACCTCCACTCTACCCACTTAAGTTCTATACAGCTTAATCACTGACAAACTCATTACTTGGAATTTATATCATAATCACAGTCATAGACTTTTTCCTAAGATAGATCTCTTCCTCTTTTCCTCTCACCCATCTTAATCATGAAGCCACTTCCTCTGCAAACCACTAAGGCTTTCCTCTTTGCTTACTGTCACATCAGTCCAAATCTCACTGACACACTTGTAGAAACACTGGTGAACAAAGAAAGATTAGTGGTCATTTTGAGGCAGTGAAAAAGAATTGGTTAGATACTGAGGGATTTCACCTCTGGTCACAGAGCGTGGAGAAATCCAGGAGATTGGAAGGATTTCACAACACAGAAATATCCAAAATTACACAGCACTGAAAAATAATCTCTAGACACGCAGTGTAATTTTAGCAAAACACAGGCTTTCCCAAACAGTCACAAGTGTGCATCAAAACATATGTGGGAAAAAACTTTCCTTCTAAAGAAAGTGATTCACCATCTGTGTTAGTCAGATTCTCAGAGTGTTGGATGTTGTGTGGCTGGCTGTTCCAAAAGCTGGAGCGATAGGAATATTTCAACAAACAGGGATAAAGGTGAAAAGGAAACATTGAATAATAATGCTGAAGTCACTCAGACAAAAATAACTGTCCTCGGGGCTAATACAAAATCACAATCATTGTGCATGTGAAACAGACAGAAATAGGTTAGGGTTACACTTTATTCATGCTGCATGAGCGTGTTTATGTTCAGCTGCACGGAAGAATAAGAGTAAATAACTAACAATGTGAAGTAATGCTCTCCTTTAATCTGGTTTTCAATTATTCAAAAAAAATCACTAGGAATCATTACAAAAACAGTAAAAGGCAGTGATTTCTCTCAAATAACAACTTTTATTTCATTCAGACTGACCATCTTTAACTGTGTCATCAACCCCCAAAGGCCCATGCTGATCCTGAAATATGCGATCAGATAATTAAAACACATTTCACTGGGTGCCTTAAATGTGGCTGTGCTCAGATTTTAAGCGTTATCTTAGTTCAGTGAGATCTTTCACGCTCAAGGGGGATTTGCCCGTCATAATAAGGGCAGAGTTGAGCAATGAGGTGCATAATTGAACAGGTTGTTGAGAGGGGGAACAGGATTCATGTATTCTTGAAATCTAAAAAAGGTTAATTATGTCATTTTCCAGGCAACAGAAAGTGAAACATGCATCAGCATTGAGTTATGGTTGAGTGAGAGGTGGGCTGATACTCGTGTAATTCTGATCTTAGTCTTTTGAGAACCACATGCAAAAAGTATGTTTTAAACAACCAATAATATATATATTTTTTAATCTTAACAGCCAACTCTAAAAGTAAATAAAT
This sequence comes from Aulonocara stuartgranti, assembly GCF_965226115.1. Taxonomy (NCBI): domain Eukaryota; kingdom Metazoa; phylum Chordata; class Actinopteri; order Cichliformes; family Cichlidae; genus Aulonocara; species Aulonocara stuartgranti. The sequence goes on from NC_138958.1 coordinate 33,253,475, forward strand.
ATTAAAACTGCATTTCCTCTAATGGTCACTTGAGTCTGTTAAAATGTTCAACTTTAAGGGAGAAATTAACAAAATACGTTTTGGTCAGTGGGGCTATTTTTGCTCTTCATAACAACTGGGGACAAACTTTCCACTAAATACATTTACTATGCTAATAATTTACAGGCATAGATGGGAAAAAACGACTAATAGTATCTACAAAAGAATTTGTAGTTTGTAGCCGTATTTTGTGTTTATCCGGAGAGGGCACATCCAGGGCACATCTGGTTACAGAGTACAAAGTACAAAAAGTGTTTCTGCACTTTAATGATACAGACACATGGTGTTGTGAGTCTAGAGTTGATGCCAAAGACAACAGCAAGTGTCCACAGTGGACTAGGTCAGAGGTGTGTTTGTGTGTTGTGTTTAAAAAGTTGAGAGGGTGAGAAGTCAGCAGTCTAGACCAGTTATGTCCTGGGGAGAAGTAGTTGTTCTGCACAGAAGGAGATGAGTAACAAAGTTTCTAAGTACTCGTTTTAACTGTAAATAGCACAACATTCCTCACCAATGTCCGTTCTCTGGCAAACAAAATGGATGAGATACGGCTCTCCATCACTAACAACAGACGGATTATGGACTCAAATGTCATGTTTTTCACCAAAACATGGTTGAACAACAGCTGCCCGGACAATGCTATCGAGTTAGCAGGACGCCACACACACCGAGCCGACAGGCTAGCAGATGACTCCGGCAAGACCAGAGGTGGAGGTTTGTGCATTTATATTAACAATGCTTGGTGCATGAACTCCACTACTACTGAGAGTCACTGCTCCCCTAATGCGGAGTTTTTAATGGTCAAATGCAGACCTTATTACCTCCCCAGAGAACTCACTTCGATCATACTCACTGCCGTGTATATACCCCCCGACGCTAATGCTAGGTTGGCCATGAAAGAACTTTCTGCAGCCATTAACAAACACCAGAATAAACACCCCGAGGCTGCTTTTATTGTTGCTGGCGACTTCAACCACACCAACTTAAAGACAGTCCTCCCCAGATTCCACCAACATGTCTCCTGCCACACCAGAGGAGACAAGACTTTAGACCATGTGTATTCCAACCTGGCTGGAGCCTACAAAGCCACATCCCTCCCCCACATTGGACAATCGGACCATCTCTCCCTGTTCCTCACACCTAGGTATTCACCACTCATCCAACGTGTGAAACCTGCTTTGAGGACAATTAAAGTGTGGCCAGAGGGGACAGACGCAGTGCTCCAGGACCGATTTAAAAACACAGACTGGAATATGTTCACCCACACAGACCTGGACCAGTACGCCTCATCTGTACTGGATTACATCTCCGAAACCACAGACAGTGTCACCACCCAGAAATGGATCACCATGTACCCCAACCAGAAGCCTTGGATGAACCGGGATGTTCATCTCCTCCTGAAGGCCCGCAACACCGCCTTTAGGTCAGGAGATGCACACGCCTACAGCACAGCCAGGGCTAATCTAAAGAAGGGCATCAAAAAAGCCAAACACCATTACAAAAAGAAGGTAGAAGAACACTTCTCCAACTCCAACCCCCGACGCATGTGGCAAGGACTCCAGACCATTACAGACTACAGGACCACCAAACCCTCCCCCGCATCCTCTGATGTCTCCTTCCTCAACGAGCTCAACAACTTTTATGCTAGTTTTGAGCGAGGGAACCCCACAACCGAAGCAGACGTGACGCCAGACCACCAACCTCTGACTCTCTCCCCCACCGATGTAGGAGCGGTGCTGAGCAGGATCAATTTCCACAAGGCTGCAGGTCCTGATGGCATCCCCGGGCGTGTTCTCAGAGCATGTTCTGGGGAGCTTGCAGGAGTGCTCACAGACATATTCAATCTGTCCTTGGCCCACGCTGTGGTACCGGCCTGCTTCAAATCCACCTCCATCGTCCCGATACCCAAATACTCCAACCCATCTTGCCTCAATGACTACCGCCCAGTAGCACTCACCCCCATCATCACTAAGTGCTTAGAGCAGCTGGTCCTAGCACACTTCAAATCCTGTCTCCCCCCACCCTGGACCCCCACCAATTCGCATACCGCCAGAACAGGAGCACAGAGGATGCAGTCTCCATCGCACTGCACTCTGTCCTCTCACACCTGGACAACAACAACACCTACGCCAGAATGCTGTTTATAGACTTCAGTTCAGCATTCAATACAATCCACCCCTCACAACTCATCAGGAAACTGACAGACCTGGGCATCAGTTCCCTCATCTGCAAATGGTTACTGGACTTCCTGACCAACCGCCCCCAACATGTCCGGCTGGATAACCACTGCTCATCTACCATCACAATGAACACCGGTGTACCACAAGGCTGTGTGATGAGCCTTTCCTCTACTCCCTCTTCACCCACGACTGCAGACCTACTGATGGTTCCAACACCATCATTAAGTTTGCAGATGACACCACGGTGATTGGCCTCATCAGTGACAACGATGAGGCCGCCTACAGGGAGGAGGTGGATCGTCTGGCTGAGTGGTGCGACAGAAACAACCTGCTGCTTAACACCGAGAAGACCAAGGAGCTCATCGTGGACTACAGGAGGAATGCTGACCCACATCCACCCATCCACATTAAGGGGACGGCTGTGGAGCGTGTGAGCAGCTTCAAGTTCCTGGGAGTCCACATCTCCGAGGATCTCACCTGGACGACCAACTGCTCCAAGCTGGTCAAGAAGGCTCACCAACGCCTCTTCTTCTTGAGGACTCTGAGGAAGAACCACCTGTCCTCAGACATCCCGGTGAACTTCTATCGTTGCACCATCGAGAGCATCCTGACCAACTGTATAACAGTCTGGTACGGGAACTGCTCTACCTCAGACCGGAAGGCGTTGCAGAGGGTCGTGAAAACTGCCCAGCGCATCGCCGGAGCACCACTTCCTGCCATAAAAGACATCTACAGGAAGCGGTGTCTGAAAAGGGCTGGGAAAATCATCAAAGACCCCAGTCACCCATCACATGGACTCTTCACCCTCCTGCCCTCTGGGAGGCGCTACAGGAGCCTCCGGACTAAGACCACCAGGTACCGGAACAGCTTCTTCCCCACAGCCGTCAGACTCCTGAACTCTGCCTCCTGACATCTGACCCACGTTAACACATGGACTGAACATACACACACCCACAATGGACAACTGTACCCTCAAACACAATAATAACATGGACTGAACCACCACTCACAACCACCAGCACTTTATATAGCCTCTGTAGGAATTATATCTCACTTATCTTAACTGCACTATAGCTCTGTGTAAATAATCATTCTGTACATTTGATAATTTTTAATCCTACAACTGTTTACAACTTGCATAGTTCCCATTTCTGTATAACTGTATATCTCAGATTCTGTAAAGTTATTTATTTCATATTCTGTATAGTTTTTCATATTTATATCCTGTTCATTGCCTGTACATAGCTTGTACTCACTACAGCTTGTACATGTCACGGTCCGCTGTGACGGACCGAGTGGAAAGTGCGTGGAGGACTCAGGTGCAGACACGAGTGATAAGGAAGTGGACTTAAACAAAAGCGAGCCTTTTATTGTGGCTGATGAATACAACAGAAGCAAACCAGAATAAGGGCAGCACAAGAGCAATAACTAAACAGAAACCTAAACTGGGAATAAACTAAGGTAAGGCTATGACTTGGAATATAATAGACCGGGCATGGAAACACGGAGGGTGGGAACACAGACGACGCGACACAGACTGTACGAAACACAGAGACTAAATACACATGAGGGATGATCAGGGGAAGTGGATGCACACGGGGAACACAGGTGACACTGATAATCATAACAAGACACGGCAGGAGTGAGCGTAACACTGATGGGAGATGGGCAAAGTAAAGCAGGAAGTACACAGAGGTTCAAACAGGAGGAGAGAGAGCACGGGGAGAACGCAGACATAACGGGCTGGGGAAAACATAGAATAAAGCACAAAGAGAGACGAGGGCTCATAAATACACAGAGGGGCACACAGGGGGTAAGAGTCACGAAGGGAAAACACATAAGGAACAACGTAACAGATCAACCCAGGAAGCATGGCCTAAATAAAGAACAAAATACAAAAATACATGAAAACTAAGAATACTGGGCCCACATGGCCCAGGACCATGACAGTACATACTTATAGTTATAGAATATTCACAACATACTTCATACCGTGTACATTATAACATACCATAATAGCCCCATTTCTGTAATATACTCACATATCTATATTATTGCTAATATATATTGTAATATATCTATATCACTAAAGCACTTCTGGATGGATGCAAACTGCATTTCGTTGCCCTGTACCTGTGCATGTGCAATGACAATAAAGTTGAATTCTATTCTATTCTATTCTATTCTAACATGTAACTTAGACCGGACTCAAAAAGAGGAATGCAGTTACCTTTAAGGGAAACGTTGATTTTTAAAGGGCCACAATGAAACCCGCTGCAACCAGAGTGTTTTTTGAGAGGGATGAGTTAGTGAGACACAACCATAGATTTTACACTTGCATCGCACTACACACATGCATGCTGGTTAGTGCTGAGTAATTACCAAAGTCAAGCACAAACCACTTGAACTTGGAAGTTATGATACAGATAATTCCATTTAAAATGGTCCAAAATTCACTGACACAGTTAAAAGGCCCATTTTACTAAAATAGCAATGAAGGTTAAGCCTAGCAGTCAGTGTTCAGCAACAGCTTTTAGTCAGAGCAGCTAAACCCACAAATTTATGTCTTTACTTAAAAAAAAAAATCACCCTCGTGAATGTTATGAAAGGCGAAATTAGCTACAGAGCCCAAGATTTATGTGTATCTTTTATCATAGTGTGTCACTTTAACCCCTTAAGTCCTTGAATATAAAATTACCATAAAATTCCTTTTTTTTAATGGAGAGTTTATGAACCATTAAAAATTCGTGAAAACAATAATTAAAATAATCAAAATAATTATTATTTTGATTTATGATTTCTGGAATGACATCTGGAATGTTTTTTTAAATGGTTAAAAATATATTGTGCAAGTTATTTAGGTTTCATCGGGGGAACAAATTCACACTGATGATGTACGAGTCTAAAAAACTCACAAATAACTCTATGTAGCGCAAATTATACATTAGGTATTATGGTCCTAACGGTCCAGATGCAACAAATCACTTTTCGGGCCAGCCTGAAGTTGTCACGGCAAGTGACACGAGCCCTGTGGGAATTAAAGGAGGATCCAAACGCAGGCACTTGTAAAGGTGTGAGGGTGGTTTATTAAACACAAAAATAAAAATGGACAAATGGCGAACGGAACAAAGACTAAACTATACTGAGAACAAACTGACTACAGAACACAAACCTGAACATGAACATGAATGAGAGTGAGCAGAAACAGATGGTGGTTGACAGGAGGGGAAACACACAGATGAAGCAGGGTGGATACACAGACGGACCAGCAACTACAAAGACAGAAGACGAGACTTAAATACACACAGAGAAACACAGGGAGATGACACACAGGTGGGGGACACAGCTGGGAGTAATCAACAAGACGAGACAAGAGGTAAAACTGAACACACTCACATGAGACGCAGACCTTCAGAATAAAACAGGAAATAAGAACACTACACAAAGACGCAGACCAGACACAGAACTAAACCCACACAAAATATGAGAACACAAACCCTGCGAACAAAACCCCAAACCAGAACCACAGTAATAAAATCTATCGTAAGTAATCAAAACACCAGAGAACCCCAAAATACTCCATAATACAAAAATAAATAAACTCAGAATGCTGGGTCGAACCGACCCAGAACCGTGACACAAGTGGCTAATCAAGGAGTTGTGCTCTATTTTGCATATATTACACGGTCAGTTAAATAATACAGGTAAACAGTCTATCCAACATTGTAATCCTTATACTTTTAGATCAGACATTATTATTATTATCATAATCTTCAAGAAAATAATGAAAGAGTGAATATCTGAATATTGAATATAAGAAATGGGGAACATATATGCACAAAAAACAATAATAATGCTTAAAAAAACCCAGACTGCTGATTTATGTGAGATTTATAAAAACACTAAAGCAAACCTTTGGTTTCCACCTTTTGAGGTGGAAAAAAAAAACAGCTGACGACTTCATTATTGTCTCATATTACCTATTACACAACACTGTCCCAGAGCTGTTCTACAAGCTCCTCCCCCGTCTGCTCTTCCTGTGCTGCAGGTCTGAACATATTGAGATTCACTCTAATGTTTTTGCAATGCTACCTCCTCTCACCTGCTCTGCTTCACTGAGAGCCACACTTAGTCAGCTCTCCACTGTTCTGTCTGAGAGTTTATTCCAGCTGGATGAAAATGTCAAATGCTCCTTATGTCTCTAGCGCTGACTTTAGCCAGGACAAAAGTACAGACGCATTTGTGTCGGTTTATTATACACAAATATGTGTTATGTAAGAGTTGCTTAAATACCATAAAAATGCATTACTCTTGTATTCCGCGTGGCCTCTAGGACTGAACAACAGGACTGAAGTGATTTCAGAGGTTGTGATACCCTCCAGCTCCCACCCTATACGAATAACATCACTAAATGGAACAATAACAAGTTCCTACTTTGCAATTTTTTGGACTTGGCACACGTTTAATCACTTTCTCCTTGGATGTTAGGTCCAAGAAAGCTACAGTAATGGCATCAAAAACTGCAGTTCTTATGAACGGAAAAGTTCAGCGTATCCTGAACATTTGACTCAGTAACCTGTAACAGACTGTCAGTTTTTACAGTGTCCTCCAGAGTAAATAGACCAAGCATTGTCTAAGCAAAGGACGAGAGGCATGGGCGAGCCTACTCACCCACTTGGGCCTGCTGATCTTGGCCATCGTTTACAGGTCTCGAAGAGAGGCTACCACCAGTCTGTGAGACACAGAGAGCAGCAGGTCTATTTTCCGGGCCACGGTGTCCCTCAAAATATTTTACGTGTACTCGAACGTAATATGCTTTGGTGATCGCGCCACAAGACAAACACAACAAGCTGGAGCTGGAGAAGACAAACTTGCTGCCATAAGAGAGGTGTGGGACAAGATGTCCAAGAGGATGCCCGTAATGTACGATCCTAGTCCTGAGGTGATGGTGGACGAGCATGATTCTTTCCAAAGGTATAGTATGATTATAAAATTAATAATAATTCAAAACTCTCATGGTCCTGGTGAATGGCTACATTTTTCCACCGTTTCGCTGAGTCCACCTCTGGGCACACCCATCAACACACCTGTCATACTCACATGATTGTGATCTGGGATATTCAATCAGTAATATTTAAGACCAGCACACAAAACTATTCTTGGCTAATTCGTCTGCTAACCTACGCTAGTGTTAGGCCATCTTTGCTTCTTGGGATTTATCATATACTTGTAAACTTATATTCTTCTCCTTGTGTTCTAGCAGCTTCACAGATCCATCATACTCCACCTTCGCAGTTATTTTACTCATGAAGAAACACTCTCTTCCCGTCTGGACACTCACCCAGCCAACAGTGCCTCCCCCCAGGGACTCTACACCTGCTAGTCACGTAAGCCATAGGAAACCATTTGATACATCTCTTCCAGTCTAACCTCTTTCTCCCTCAGTTTCAGAGACCCTCATTCAAGTTTCACACGCTACATACGATTCCCATGAGTAGTTTTTTCTTGTGTTTATGAATAAAGTCTTCTTAACCCTGCTTTTTCTGTCTGAATCTGTGTTAATACACCTCAGTGCATGGAATCATACTTGTTATTAATCTCTGTCTCTCATCCACAGCATGTCTTTATCCTGTTTTCCTTCTCTCACCCCAACCGGTCGCGGCAGATGTAAATAAATCACCTGCTACACTGGACAGCATCTGTCTCCTGCCCTTCTTCAGCCACTTTGGCAAAGCTGTCTGGGAGTACATTAAAGTAGAAAGTAGATATTTGTTTAAAAATGTAGGGAGTAAAAGTAGAAGTTGTCAAGAAATGCTCGAGTGAAGTATAGATACCTGAAAATTCTACTTAAGTACAGTTCCCACCTCTGTAAGTGCTTCAAAATCTCTCTGTCATTGGCTTACATTTAAAAATAACATCTGAATAACAACATTTTAATATGCTTGGATTAAGTTAAATGAAATATTTTAACAAAGGTTAGAGGGCAGGACAGGAATTCTGATGTCTTAAAGTGGAGGAGTTGCTGAAACGCGTCCTGCATTTGTGGCAGATCTAACATTTCTCTCCAGTGTGGGTACGATGATGATGCTTCAAAGCTGATGAGTGACTTAAACGCTTGTTACACTCATGACAGGAGTAGGGCTTTTCCCCAGTGTGGGTACGATGATGATGCTTCAAATGTCATAATCGATTGAATATTTTCCCACACAGCTCACAGAGGAATAGTTTTCTGTCATCTTGCCTGGGAAGGTCCAGCTGCCCTTCCATAACATCTACCGTGTTCTGATTGTGAGGTCTTTTTGGGGTTGCAGGTAGGGCTGGGCGATATATCGAGTTTTTTAAAAATATCGATATATTTTCATACGAGATATAAGATGTGGCAATATCGTTTATATCGATATAGTCTATGTTACGTTATAATTATACTTGTGGAGCCGCAGGTTTGCCTCTCTTTCGTCCACTTTTGTCTCTACGCAACGTTACTCTGCCTCGCCTCTCCTTCACTGAACACAACTCCGCCTCCCCCATAGCTTCACCTGCAGGCAATGACAAGATGAAAGCGGAAAATCTCCGTTAGCGAGTTACCGCGGATGGCCCCGTGCATGGGGCTGGACGGCGTCAACGTGTTAGCGAGCTAACCACGCTAACGAGCTAACCGCGCTAACGACATGCAGCCCGGAGGGGCTGCACGGCCTAAAATCCTTTCATTTTCTCAAAACTCGACAGTGCGCCTTATGTATGAATTCTGGTTGTGCTTACTGACCGCGAACCGATTTTATGTGGTACACAGCGCTCAGCAATCTGTCAAAAAATGTTTTAATATGACTTTGCTAAGCTACGGAGCTGCACGGCGTGATGTCGGAGGATTACGGCTACCGGGGAGGAGCCTCGCGGAGTGATACGTACTGTGTGTGTATAAGGACCACAAATGGCACCTGTTCAGAGACGTGGTGCAGCTGTGAAATCTGTCTCTTTGTTATTATGCTCAGCGTCTATTAGTTTACATTTTGACTGCACAATTGTGAGCTTTTTGTTATGCACAAAAACAACATTTTCTTTTATTTATGGACCATGATTATTTAATAAATGCTGATAATTTATTTTTGAGTAATTTCTTCATGTACATCTATGCTGTATGTAAATAAAAGTGCCCGTGTGACATCTGGGACACAGTGTGACTTAGAACTCTCTTTTTGTTCTTAACTTATGGCTTTAAAAAAAAAAATCGAGATATATATCTTATATCGCCATCCAGCTAAAAAATATCGAGATATGAATTTTGGGTCATATCGCCCAGCCCTAGTTGCAGGTCTGTATCTAAAGAGAAAGAAGAGATGGACAGAGTAACAACAATCTACAACCATATTTGATTTGATATTGATATTTGATATTTGAGTTGTCATGAAGAAAGTGGAAATGGGAAATGTCAGAAGAGTTGTCGTGTGCTTCTTTCATGAACTCCTCCTGTCAGGTGCGTCAGGAAAAAAAGTGTGTAGTCAGAAGATGTTTTGATGATGTTCAGAAAAAAGAAAGCCTCCCTTAATATCAATTAGGTGTCACACTAGGCATCAAGTTTATCTATCAGCAGTATGTTCCCCCCTTGTCAGCATGCTCATTAACACAACAATAATTTTTAATATTAATTGCTTCGTTTTGCCCATCCCATTCTATAATTGGAGTGAGCAGGGAAACTCAATTTTAGTGAAAGTTAAGTAAAAATATATCCTGGTTGTACCTGTAATGCCAAATATGCTAAATTAACCGTTCCCCTGGCCCTTTTGCTCTGTGATAAATCGCTTCTGTGCAGCAGAGTTTGGCTCACATGTTCTGGCCTGTTGATTGGCTCTTCAGGGTTAGGGCATCTTTACAGGATTCTCCTATAGGTTTCTATTCAGCATGTGTCAGGTTAAAGTGACTTACAGTGGGGCAAAAAAGTATTTAGTCAGCCACCGATTGTGCAAGTTCCCCCACTTAAAATGGTGACAGAGGTCAGTAATTTGCACCAGAGGTACACTTCAACTGTGAGAGACAGAATGTGAAAAAAAATCCATGAATTCACATGGTAGGATTTTTAAAGAATTTATTCGTAAATCAGGGTGGAAAATAAGTATTTGGTCACCTCAAACAAGGAAAATCTCTGGCTCTCACAGACCTGTAACGTCTTCTGTAAGAAGCTTTTCTGTCCCCCACTCGTTACCTGTATGAATGGCACTTGTTTGAACTCATCATCTGTATAAAAGACACCTGTCCACAGCCTCAAACAGTCAGACTCCAAACTCCGCCATGGCCAAGACCAAAGAGCTTTCGAAGGACACCAGGAAAAGTATTGTAGACCTGCACCAGACTGGGAAGAGTGAATCTACAATAGGCAAGCAGCTTGGTGTGAAAAAATCAACTGTGGGAGCAATCATCAGAAAATGGAAGACATACAAGACCACTGATAATCTCCCTCGATCTGGGGCTCCACGCAAGATCTCATCCCGTGGGGTCAAAATGATCATGAGAACGGTGAGCAAAGATCCCAGAACCACACGGGGGGACCTGGTGAATGACCTGCAGAGAGCTGGGACCAAAGTAACAAAGGTCACCATCAGTAACACACTACAACGGCAGGGAATCAAATCCCGCAGTGCCAGACGTGTTCCGCTGCTGAAGCCAGTGCATGTCCAGGCCCGTCTGAAGTTTGCCAGAGAGCACATGGATGATACAGCAGAGGATTGGGAGGATGTCATGTGGTCAGATGAAACCAAAGTAGAACTTTTTGGTATAAACTCAACTCGTCGTGTTTGGAGGAAGAAGAATACTGAGTTGCATCCCAAGAACACCATACCTACTGTGAAGCATGGGGGTGGAAACATCATGCTATGGGGCTGTTTTTCTGCCAAGGGGACAGGACGACTGATCCGTGTTAAGGACAGAATGAATGGGGCCATGTATCGTGAGATTTTGAGCCAAAACCTCCTTCCATCAGTGAGAACTTTGAAGATGAAACGAGGCTGGGTCTTCCAACATGACAATGATCCAAAACACACCGCCCGGGCAACAAAGGAGTGGCTCCGTAAGAAGCATTTGAAAGTCCTGGAGTGGCCTAGCCGGTCTCCAGACCTCAACCCCATAGAAAATCTGTGGCGGGAGTTGAAAGTCCGTGTTGCTCGGCGACAGCCCCAAAACATCACTGCTCTCGAGAAGATCTGCATGGAGGAATGGGCCAAAATACCAGCTACTGTGTGTGCAAACCTGGTAAAGACCTATAGTAAACGTTTGACCTCTGTTATTGCCAACAAAGGTTATGTTACAAAGTATTGAGTTGTATTTTTGTTATTGACCAAATACTTATTTTCCACCCTGATTTACGAATAAATTCTTTACAAATCCTACCATGTGGATTCATGGATTTTTTTTTCACATTCTGTCTTTCACAGTTGAAGTGTACCTCTGGTGCAAATTACTGACCTCTGTCATCATTTTAGGTGGGGGAACTTGCACAATCGGTGGCTGACTAAATACTTTTTTGCCCCACTGTACCTCTGCCACTGTCAGCATTTGGCTGCTGGTGTTAGCCTGCTCCACAAATTCCTCCATCAGTTAATCACATCTGACAAACATAAAGATAATAAGTTAGAGAAAATGATCCAAATACTGCCTTAAAAACAACACTGATGTTAAGACTTCTCATCCAAACACAAATGAATCACCACATATTTACCTTAAAATTTTAGCTTGAGAGTAAGATGAAATACTTTTAAGTAGTGTCACAGCGAAGCAGACTGTGTGGATTTGACTACTCTACTCAAATCTAGGGGGAGAAATGTTCGAACTGCTGTGAAATTTCCGGAGGCTACAAGTTCTGTTTTCAAGTCAGCTGAAAGGGAGGGGGTTAATGTTTCTAAGCCAGCCTTTAGCTATGTACTTTTCAGCAGGGGCACAGGCAGTTGGTAGGGACAGAAATTACAGGCTGTAACTTAGGCTCTCTGAAGGAAGAGGCTGTCTGTTCCCCAAGGACATTTAAGGAGTCAAGTTGCACCTCTCTAAAATCTATTAAGACTGTGGCTCTTACCAGGGACTGTTCTGTGTCCCAGTTGAATGTTTCTGAGGTTGCCCACTCTGCTAAGGCTGTATGCCCAGACCCAGTTGGCAATATTGGGCATTTTGAGACCCTTCCTGAGCTTCTCTCTCCTCCTGTTTCTGCTCCTAGGGTAGCTCGGGCCCAGCGTTCCCCTCCACCCGTTTCAGTTCCTCGGGTGGGAGGGGTTGGTGTTCAGCTGGTGCCGGCACCCGTTCCTGTGTCAGCTGGAGGCTCAGGTGAGCCCTTCCAGCAGTTTTTCTCGTGTTCAGAAGGCTCAGGAGGATTAGCTCAGTCACCATCACAACCACCATCACTACAACCTTTATGGCAGTTCCCAGCTCAGGTTCCAGTGTCCCCTGCCCAGCAGCCACCTGTAGCACAGTTTCCAGTGTTTCCTGCTCAGCAGCCGCCTGTACCCCAGTCACCAACTCCACCACCACCATTTTCACCTCAAGTTCAGTCACCCATAGGGGAGAACCCAGCCAGCCTCAAGTTTTGTCAGCTGGAGGGTCCGAGGAGCTCGTCCAGCCTCATGCCACGTCTGCTGGAGGGTCCGAGGAGCCCGTCCAGCCTCATGCCACGTCTGCTGGAGGGTCCGAGGAGCCCACCCAGCACCACGCCTCGTTAGCTGAGGGTCCTGGAGGACCCAGCCAGCACATCCTCACATCTGCTGACGATCCGGGGAAGTCTGTTCAGCCGTCACCTGCTGAATCATCCCCTGTGACTTCTACATCATCGCCTGCAGCATCATCGCCTGCAGCATCATCGCCTGCAGCATTCACATCATTGCCTGCAGCATCGCCGCCGTCAGGTTCCGCAGCCGTCCCGCTGCCATCAGGTCCAGCCTCTGTGCCTTCATCCACGCCTGGTCCAGCCTCTGCGCCTTCATCCACGCCTGGCCCAGCCTCCGTGACGCCGCTTTCGTCTGGCCCAGCCTCCGTGACGCCGCCTTCGTGCGGCCCAGCTCCGCCTTCGTCTGGCCCAGCTCTGCCTTCGTCTGGTCCTGCCTCGTCTTCATCTTCGTCTGGTCCTGCCTCGTCTGGTCCTGCGGTTGCCACACCGCCGTCAGAGCCAGCTCGACCCGTTTCGCCGCGCCTCTGCTGGCCGTTTTCCGGGCCTCTAAGTTGGCATCATGGCCTTCGGGGACGGCCTCCGGAAAGAGTTCGTTGCCGCCACTGGCATCGCGGCCGACCTCCGGACCTGCTCAGTTGCCGCCACTGCCACCCGCATGGCCGGCCACCTGATTTGTTTTGTCTGCGCCGCCATTGCACAGTCGGCCCCCAGAACTGTTTCCCCATCATGACCGTTGCCGTCTACATGGTCGACCTCCTGAACTTTTTCGTGGACTCGTGTTGAGATCCGCTCTGGTTTTGTTTGGATCATTTCTGTATTCTTGGACTTTTGGTTTCTTGGACTGTTTCTAGGTCTCCAGTGTTTTTTGGTTTTTGACCTGTTTCCCTGATGTCCAGTGTTTGTGTTGCACTGTTTTTCCTTGTGTTTATGAACTACTCTGGACTCATGCTCCTTGTTTTCTGTTTTCTCACTTTTTTATAACAGAGATCTTTTAGCTCAGGGTTCATACGCCTTTCTCAGGGTCAAATTCAAGCACTTTTTAAGCACTTTCAGCCAAAAAAAAAAGAATGCATGTTTCAATTCGCATCACCTCAGTATGACCATGTGAAAATTTAAATAAATCATCCTAGGTGAACTTAAACACCTTTGTTCCCCTTTTGTTAAGACATAGAAAAACGCACCACACAAAAATACTGCAAAAGGAAACGGTCGCCTTATATACATCGTGTATAAACTCAAAATGCACATTTCACTTAAAAATTAAGATGTGAAAATGTGAACAGATCAACTTGTTAGAGATATTCTTCTCTTGTTGGGAAAAAACAAAAAAGAAATAAGTAAGTCTTCTCATCAGATATTGATGCTTCTTTCCCGTGTGACAAAAAAATAGGAGACATGTTTGTCTGTCATTTTTTGGTTTTTTAAATTAATTCCCAATAAAACTGTTTTATTGCTACATTGCTGTCTGTATTATTGCTGAAGTCCTAAATGATCACCTTTAAAGTGTTTGTGCTAATAACATCATGTACACTCAGACAGGAGAACAGCACTGATTGGGAGAGGCTTTGAACAGATCACATAGTTAAATTCAACATATAAGACATTAAGAATGCACAAGCATCTACTTAAAATCTATTGAATTTATCATTTGTGATATTATTATGTACAATTCCAATGTATTTTGTTCATCTCCCTTAAATAAACAGGCAGCCTTAAACTATGAAATATTCATATACAAATACACATATAAATGTGTCTACTCTCTCAGTGGCTGATAGTGCCCCACAGGCCTCAGTGTGAGCTTGAAGACATTTATAATGTTTAAGTAGTTTAATGTGTCGGTGCTGACGATAAACAGATTTTGAATGAAAGCTGGGGAACTTCGGTAGCACAGAAACAAGTGGCTATTTTTTGTGACCATATGGATCTGTCCCTCATATTACCATTATTTCACCCAAAGGCACCAAGTTAATACTCAAAAAAGCTGCAGTAATACACACAAATATAAACAATACTTGGGGACAACTTTGCTTTTAGCCTCTAACCCTCTGGGGTCCAGGGTATAATTTTTGACTACTTTTGATTTGGCCTCTATATTTCACCTTTAAAAACTGTTTATCTTGCTGTTACGGCCCAGCAGGGCCTCCTCCTGAAGGTGTCTGTGTGGGCGTGTCCCACTACCTCTTCTGCCTGAGGTGCCACCTTTCCCTTTTGTGCAGCTGACTCTCGTCAGTAGTTAAGGAGATTTAAGCCCAGGGAAAGGTGAGCTCTGGGCCAGAGTGCCATTAGTGTGGTTACAGCTAGTGAGCTGTGTTTTTTGTGGTTTTCAGCTAGTGAGCTAGTCTGTGTTTGCAGCTTGTGAGCTGCACTCTTTTTGACTTACTTTGTGCTTTATTGACCAATGCCTGAGTTTTGTTTGTTTTCTTAAATGGTGATAGCGGCTTGTCCGTCTCTTTTAGTTAGTATAAATTGAAACTTTAATACAACTCTTTAATTTAACCCTTTTGCCTCCTTGACTCCTTTTTCTAACCTGGTCACATTTGTTACTCCCCCCCCCCCCCCCCCCCCCTGCCTTGACCCCTCAGGGGAATGTAACACTTGCCAATCTGTTATTTTCTCATTTTGACATACTGTATAAGCACAATTTATCTAAATTCAGACAAATTTTAAATTCTGACTAGAAAGTGATATTTTTGACTGTAAAAACCACAAGCATGTTTAACAAATCATAGAAAAAAAGTCGCTAAGGGGGTCTAAAAGCTCGCTAAATATAGCGACAAAGTCGCTAAGTTGGCAACACTGATGTTAGCG
Organism: Aulonocara stuartgranti; assembly: GCF_965226115.1. Classification (NCBI taxonomy): domain Eukaryota; kingdom Metazoa; phylum Chordata; class Actinopteri; order Cichliformes; family Cichlidae; genus Aulonocara; species Aulonocara stuartgranti. The sequence continues at coordinate 33,269,138 of NC_138958.1, forward strand.
CACTCATCCCTGACTGTCCGAGGGAGGGGCAGGGTCACACATTGAAACAGACAGCAGTGCAAGGCAGCACAGGCGGGGAAATTTTGCTTTTACATTTTGCGACTCATTTTATTTCTGATAAGAAAACTATTCAATCAGATAGTTATTTGTGGTGAATGAAATACAGTTACACATTCAAGCAGTTTTAAGCACCACATCTGAAATTCAAGCACTTTTCAAACCTTGAAAAGACAACATTATAAGTCAAGCATTTTCAAGGATTTTCAAGGATTTCAAGCACCCGTACGAACCCTGTTCGCTGCTGTGCACCATTACAAAGCCGCACAGAGGCCAAGGTGTGAGGATTGGAGGATTATAGAGAAAGTGGAAATGTGAGCCTACACTAGAATAAAGCAATACATAGCATGTTGGATGACAACACTGGAAGTTCTCAGGAAGTAAAAAGGGGAAAGCGGTTCAGACTACAACTGACAGAGGAGCTCCAAGGACAACGTCTTTACTTTGGTCACCTTGGCAGAGAAACTCCTCAGATGAAAACTGGCACAGGGGAAATAACGCTGACCGAAGTGCTGAGCATGAAATAAGAAAAAACATAAATACTAAAAATAAAAATACAATAAGGGTAAACAATAAAGAACACAATATCTTTTTTTCTTTTTTCTTTTAAATGACATCAGAAACAGCAGTATGCGACATTACGTGATGGCAGAGCTTCAGTTCATCCTTTGTCATTTTTTTTTTTTTTTTTAATAAATAGGACAGGGGGAATGAATGAGAGAAAGAGGGGGAGAGAAAGAAAGAAAACCAAAGGGGAGAAGAGACGGTGAGAAGGGGGGGGAAGAGAGAGAAAAAAAAAAAAGAACTCCTGGGTCACCTGTATGGAGAAAAAAAAAAACAAACAAAAAAAACAAACAGAGGAGACAGCAAACAACAAAGAGCAACATAATAATAGAGAAAACAAAGCACCATCACAATAAACTAGCTAGTCATAGATATCAATATTTACTAAATAATAAACGATATTGTGCAGCACGCAAGATAGACAGCGCACAGTGTGCTTTGAGGCAGCAGCCAAGAAAGCTTTAGTCCGCGTCTGTGAATACCCATGTGTGCATACCTGTGTGGATCAGCATGCTTGCATTCCAAAGGTTTCTCCATGTAATGATCTGCTAGGGAGTGTGGGGGGGCCACAGCCCCGTCCTCCAGGGTGTGAAGCAGGTATGGAGGAGATCAAAACTCCAGACATCCAGAGGCCCCCAGAACACAAGAGACCATGGAAGACCAACAGAGGGGCAGCCGCGCCACTGTTCCAGTAAGAGCTGAGGAGAGTCCCAGATGAGGGCTCGCCCAGCAGCCGCGGAGCAGAAGTCAGGGGGAGTTGCAGTGACGCGCCCGTGAGCTCCGCCGGCCCCCAGCTGTGCCTGAGTGACCGAGCCCCAGGCCGAGAGGCCGGGGGCACCCCACCTCCAAAGGGGTCCGAGCGAGCCCCAGGCCCCAGGCCCCGACAAGCGGCCGCCAAGGAGTGAGCCGGTGTGTACCCGGACGCCCACCCCCAGACACAAAGAACCACCAACACACCGACACCTGAGGGAGTCCGCCACTGGCAGGGGAAGTGGTGGTGGGTGGAGATAGGCCTCCAAACCTTGGAGGGCCTGAGGTGTCCCCAGAGAGGTGGCGTCTGATACCCAACCTGACATATAGACACAGACATACAGGCACACACAGACACAAACATCCATTCCCACCCTCATGCTCTCATATGCACTCACTCCACACTCAACCAACGTGGAGACAGACATAAAGAGACGCTGTACACACAATCACACTCCCCAAGCGTACTCTACAAACCGGGTCTAGGTACCCTTGCCCCTGGAGGGGGGAATTGCACCCAGACCCAGGTGGTGTTACCCTTTTCCCTGCGGTGGGGAGAGGCAGACCACCCCGACTCCGCAGCAGCAGGGAGGCCCCACACCCCAGACCGCAGTCGGACGGCCAACTCCTCCTACTAGCCCTCCCGCTCCAGCAGGCCACAGAGAATGGGGGTGGGAGAAGATTCCAAACCTCCCTCCACCCGCTCATTGTAGTGTTGATGCATATGTGTTCTAAGGTGCAATTAAAACCCAGGAGGGCATGGAGCTACCTGCCAAGGAGCAGCAGGTAAGCGCATAGTCCCTCCTGCTAGCCCTCAATGACTAAGTGTATTTAAAATTGAGAGGTGGGCAACGACGTCAGGGGTGAGGTATACACCCTGATGGTGATTTGGACTCCGTGATTGTGCCCACCCCCAAGATCCTATATGTATGTGTAATGAGAGTGTGAATAATGTGAATGTCTAAGTTGTGGGATAAAATTGAGGCAGAGGCAGCCAGAAGGGGACAGGGGGGGGGGGTAGCCTCCTCTGCACCCTGGTGACATACCCCCACTCCAAGGCCCTGCATGTGTGGGTGGTTGTGGAGGAGCGGGAAGAGGGAGGCAGCTGGAGATGGGGAGGGAAGGAAGGGAGGGGCAGGTAACCCCTCCCTGGGGCCAGCTCCCCCGCTGACCCCAGTAGGCACCCCCACCCTCCGCGACCCGCCAGGGAAGGGGGGCCCAGGCCCATCAGACCGGGGCCCAGTGCAGTAGCGCCCCCCGGCTCCACAGAGCCCTGGACAGTCCACCCAACCCCACCACAGAGAAAACTGCACCCACCCCACCATCCACACATCTTCCAGACTACATAAGACGGTAAACGCCCAGGCTGAGATCTTCCTCCACCTCTCCTGTATCTCCCCCTCCTGCAGAGAGTTCCTGAAGAGAAGAAAGCTCCTGCAAGATGTGACCATCCCCCCCACCAGTTGAAGAGCCCCCCAGGCGGCTCGACGCACCGGCGGCACCCTGCTCCAGGGCCGGGCCCCCATGCACCCACCCGCCCACAACCCCGGCAACACACCAACCAGGACCCAAGCCCCCGAGGCCCGGCCCGGGCCCCAGCCCAGAGACGGAGCGCCCCCAGAACCTCACGCCCATCCCGGACCCACCCAGGGGCAGCCAGGTTGCCAGGTCAGTAACCCACGTCCGTCAGCACAGACCCTCCCCTAGCCCCGCTGCACGCAGCCGCGAGGAAACAGTCACCTGAGAGCCAACAGAGCCCCCAACCGGACGTGACCGCTACCCCGGTTGAGCTCCCCAAGGAAGATGCCTCCGGGGAACCCCCCGACGCCCTAAGCCTGTCCCTACCCCCTCACCAATCACAACAGTGAAGGCGGGACCAAACTATGACCCCCCACCCCCACTAGGTGATGGAGCTGATAAAAGGGGCCCAGAGCAATTGATCTAATGTGGTGGCAGAGGCTGTGTCAAGACTAATGTAATCTAATAGATAATTTCTATATTGGTTAGAATTAAGATTATTTTTATTTTTCCAGTTCATGAGGACTGTTTTCTTGGCTATGCATAGGGCAGTGAAGATCATATGGGCTATATTCTTTTCTGAAGTGACATTATCTAAGCTGCCCAGTAGACACACTAAGGGGGAAGTTGGAATGTTACATTTCAGACACTTTGATAAGTCTTCACATATCTCGCGCCAAAACTTTTGCACTGGTGGACAGAACCAAAGAGCGTGGATGTAATTGTCTGGTGTATTGCCTTGACAGTGTGAGCAGTTGTTGGAAGATGTAAAGCCCATCTTGAACATCCGATGACCTGTATAGTGCACTCTATGAAGTATTTTGTATTGTATTAATTGCAGACTGGGATTTTTAATTAATTTAAAAGTTTTTAAGCAAATCTGAGACCAGAAGTTTTGGTCTAGGTTGACTGATAAATCTGCTTCCCACTTTGCAGTAGGAAGGGATATTGATTCATCTAATTTAGAAAGTGTTCTGTATATTTTAGATAATAATTTGGGGGATTTAAGAGTAAGAAAATGTGCCGCACTTAGTGGTGTTTGTAATTCAACTTGACTGAGGTTAAATTTCTTTTTTACTATGGATTTAATTTGTTGATATTCTAAAAACCTTGTCTTGTTGATCCCATATTGTTCAACTAGTCTGTCAAATGGAATAAATTCTGTTCCCTCTAATATATGTTCTAAGTATTTAATTCCTTTACAACTCCATTCTGGGAAATTAATCATATTATTGTTTTGTAATATGTCAGGGTTATTCCAGATAGGTGTACGTTTGCATGGGATTAATGAAGACTCCGTTATTTTTAGAAACTCCCACCATGCTGTTAGAGAAAAGCTGATGTTGATACTTTTAAAGCATTCATGTCTTTTGATGTTTGAGCTAATAAATGGTAGGTCTGAAATCTCTAGATCCTTGCATAGTGCCTGTTCAACATCTAGCCAGGGCTCAACTAAGAAGGTATGTTTTAACCATTCTGAGATGAACTGAAGCCTGTTGGCTAAGAAGTATTGGTGAAAATTAGGCAGATCTAATCCTCCTCTATCCTTGGTTCTTTGTAGCGTTTTTAAGCTAATACGCGGGGGTTTATCTTTCCAAAGGAATTTGGAAATATATGAATCCAGAGATCTGAACCAATCTTGTGATGGTTTGTTAGGGATCATCAAAAATAAGTAATTTATTTTTGGCAAGATCATCATTTTTATAGTGGCGACCCTTCCCATGAGTGATATGGGTAAAGATTTCCATCTAGTCAGATCGCCTTCTACTTTCTTTAGAAGTGGGATGTGGTTTAGTTTAGTTAAGTCTGAAAGCTTAGGAGAGACATTAATACCTAAATATTTAATATTTCCGGATTGCAGTGGGGCAGAGGAAGAATTATGGAAGGAGCAGTTAATGGGGAGAACTGTAGATTTTGGCCAGTTAATTGAATAATCTGAAACTCTTGAAAACCAGTTTATTAAAGTAATTACATCAGAGAGGTTGGTTTGTGTGTTTTGCAGAAAAAGCAACACATCATCCGCATAGAGACTGATTTTATGTTCTATGTTCTTACATTTTATTCCCTTAATTGTTGTAGCCTGTCTAAATGCTGCTGCTAGAGGTTCGATAAAAATTGCAAAAAGTGAAGGGGAGAGTGGGCATCCCTGTCTGGTGCCCCTCAGGAGACAGAAGCTGGAGGATGTCTGGTCATTTGTTCTGATACGAGCCGTTGGGGAATTGTATAATATTCTTATCCAGTTTATGAAAGAGTTTCCAAAACCAAATTTGTGTAAAGTTGCGAATAAAAATTTCCAATTAACTCTGTCAAATGCTTTTTCTGCATCTAGAGATAATATTATGGTTTCGATGTTTTTATCGTATGAGTAGTCTATTAAATTAAGTAATCTACGAGTGTTTGTTGAGGAGTGCCGACCTTTTATGAAACCAGTTTGGTCAGGATGAATTAAGAGGGGGGTCATTTTCTCTAATCTCTTTGAGAGAGCTTTGCAGATTATTTTAAGGTCTACATTTAAAAGAGAAATTGGACGATAGCTTGAGGGAAATAAAGGGTCTTTGCCTGGTTTTAGCAGGAGACTAATGTTGGCAGAATTCATATTTGGTGGTAGTCTGCCCTTTTCCTCGATTTCCTGCAACATGCTGTGGAATACTGGTGCCAAAATTGTCCAGAATTCTTTGTAGAATTCTGCAGGGAAGCCGTCTGGACCTGGAGCCTTATTATTGGGCATACTTATCAGAACACAATATCAAAAAGACAATAAAATGAAAATAAAATTAACATTTTAAAAATATTGATTGAGGAGGCCTAAATTGTAATGGCAATGCGTTCCACAATTTGGGAGCTTCCAATTAGTGATGGAATTTCCGCTCTTTTTAGAGAACCGGCTCGGCTCACTAAAAAGAGCGGGCTCTTTTGGCTCCCAACCGGCTCTTCAGGTTGTTTTGTTGCTTTAATTGATTTATTATTAACAACAATATAAAATTATGCACAAAAAAAACGTGGTTTTATTTATATATGTTTATATATAAATATATAAGGTGTCCCCTAGAGACAAAGCATGTACAAACTCCAAAAAGCACGTATAAATTCCAAAACACATACAAACTCCAAAGCATGTACAAACTCCAAAACACATTTCTAGCGTTAACTGAACTTCCCAAACAGAGCTACCTGGATCACTTAAATTACACAATTGAAAGCATATGTGTATTGTTTGTGTATTTATACACAAGCACTCATATATATTCAAATAATTTAAAAAAAAGTTCATTTACCTGTTACTACGACACAACAAATCCGGTCGTTGGTACTTCCTGGCTTGTGTAGCCACTAGGTAACAAAAGCTCAACACTGCCCCTAGCATCCAGGAGCACTTCTGTTGTGTTTTGTACGTGCTTCGGAGTTTGTACGTGCTTTGGAGTTTGTACGTGCTTCGGGGTTTGTACATGCTTCAGAGTTCGTATGTGTTTTGAAGTTTGTACGTGCTTTGTCTCTAGGGGCCACCGTAAATATACTTTTATTTATTCACTCCACATAAAATGTAATAAATAAATCATATAATACAAAAACCAACTATTCACATTTAAACTTGTAACTATTTAAAATTTTCAGCAAACCACAACACAATTAAATATCTTTAATATCTCTCTTCCAGCGCAAAGCACAAGGCTGGTGTGCAGTGGTGTGTCTAGAAAATTTTTGTTGGGGGGGTTCAGGTAGGGGCACAGATTTGGAGAAGGGTGGCAGATGTAATTGGCAGATAACGTTAAAAAAAAATTCTACCAACCGTTAACCATAATTCAATAACTCTATATACCTAATAACTGAATGCGCTTTTAACTTTTATTAGAATAAGATTTTCACTCAACATTTTTGAACATTAAAATACAAACATTTTTAACATACAATTGGCAAGATGGCGGCGCGCACAGACGCAGCGGCCTGGAGCTCCTACACTTTTGCACTTTTGGTGGTACTGTGTATTATTTCACACAGTCTGGGGTTACTTCAATACAACAGAGATGATCTACTACAACTAAGCCGTGGAGATCTTCAACTAACATCCGAGTATCTCATCCCCCCGGAGATCGTTAAGCAACCCCCGGGGCTACCCGCAACAGCAAGCCGCAGGAGGAGACGTTGCGAGCGGAGGCAGAAGAGAGGCAAGCGGGGAGGCCTGTGGGCACGGCTAAAGACTAGTCCGTTTAAACCACCACTCCCGATCATATTCCTCTCCAACGCCCGTTCAATCCGTTACAAACTGGATGAAATACGACTGCAGATCGCCACTCGACGGACTGATTTTCACTGAAACCTGGCTGGACAGCGCCATTCCCGATGCGGCTATCGATCTAGCAGGCCGCACCGCCTATCGAGCCGACAGGTCTGCGGACTCGGGTAAGAAGACTGGCGGGGGGCTGTGCATCTATATTAACAACCTTTGGTGCACGAACGTCACGGTAACGGAAAAACTGTGCAGTACAGAGGTAGAACTGTTGGTGTTAAAGTGCCGTCCATTCTATCTCCCTCGGGAATTTTCTGCCGTTTACATCTGCGCTGTTTACATTCCACCAGATGCTAATGCTAAGCTAGCGTTAGCACAATTGAGCAGCAGCATCAATAACAGCCTGGTAGCACACCCGGACAGTGTCTTTATTGCGGCTGGGGATTTTAACCACGCGGACCTGAAATCTGTACTTCACAATTTCCACCGTAATGTGAAGTGTGCTACCAGAGGAGATAGAACGTTGGACCAGGTGTACACCAACATGGCGAATGCGTACAGAGCCCAGGCTTATCCCCACCTGGGTCTGTCAGACCATCTCTCCCTTCTGCTACACCCAATATACACACAAAAGATCAAGAGCACTGGGATTACAACCAAAACCGTGAGAACATGGCCGCAGGATGCTATTCCGATGCTTCAGGACTGTTTCCACTGCACAGACTGGGATGTATTCAAGGTGCAGGACACTGACAATCGTGTCGCATTGGACAGTTACACCTCCACTGTCTTGGACTACATCTGTTTCTGTGTGGACAATGTAACAACTTGGAAACGATTCCGTGTGTTCCCTAATAATCCACCCTGGATGACACACGGAGTTCAACAACTTATTCGAACAAGGAACAACGCTTTCAAATCCGGGGACCAGGAGGCATACAGTGCTGCCAGGGCCAACCTGAGAAGAGGCATCAAGACTGCCAAGCAGCAGCACAGGAGGCGTATCGAGGCCAGGTTTGAGAACAACACAAACCCAAGGCAGGTCTGGGAGGGCATCAGGGCTATCACGGACTACAAAAGAAGAACACCATCACCCTCAGCCGACAGTTCTACTCTGGCTGAGGATCTAAATCTCTTTTATGCCCGTTTTGACAGGGAGAACACCGACCCTGTCCTGTCCCCTCTCCCCTCAACCGACCCTGCTCCGGTCCTGAGCACTCATGAGCTGAGGCGTGTGTTCCGGAGCATTAACACCAGGAAGGCGGCCGGGCCGGATGGAGTGCTGGGCCGGGTGCTAAAAGACTGTGCTGCCGACCTGGCGGACGTCTTCACCTCTATATATAACACCTCGTTGTCCTGTTCACTGGTACCATCCTGTTTCAAAGCAGCAACCATCGTTCCCATCCCAAAACAGTCAAATGTCACATGTCTGAACGATTTCAGACCTGTGGCACTCACCCCCATTCCCGCCAAATGCCTGGAGAGACTGGTCATTAAACACATCAGAGCTGCTTTTCCACGATCCCTGGACTTGCACCAGTTTGCATACAGGGAGAACCGGTCAACCGAGGATGCGATCGCCACAGTGCTGCACACATTACTGAAGCACTTGGAACACAGGAACACCTATGCACGGCTCCTCTTTGTAGACTACAGCTCGGCTTTTAATACCATCCGGCCATACAAACTCCGTCCCAAACTCCACCAACTGGGACTTAACTCCTCTCTGTGCAACTGGATTGTGGACTTCCTCACTAACCGTAGACAGAGTGTCAGAGTGGGTAAGAACACCTCTTCCACCCTTGTGGTCAACACCGGTGCCCCTCAGGGGTGTGTTCTGAGCCCTCTGCTATACACTCTCTTCACCCATGACTGTATTTCCTCCTGCGCGTCCAATCTCATTGTTAAGTTTGCAGATGACACTACAGTGCTCGGACTTATATCCAACAATGATGAGACAAACTATAGGACAGAGGTGCAACAACTAGAGTCATGGTGCCACGACAATAACTTGGTCTTAAACACCAAAAAGACCAAGGAGATCATTGTAGATTTCCGGAAGAGGGGTCATAACAACCATCTGCCTCTCTTCATTGGCAGTGAGGCGGTGGAGAGGGTGAGCAGTTTTAAATTCTTGGGGGTAACTGTGACCGAGGACCTGTCCTGGGGCAACCATATCACCTCAGTTGTACGGAAGGCCCAACAGCGCCTCTACTACCTGAGGAGACTGCGGAGCGCACACATTCCCAGATCTCTGATGTTGAACTTCTACAACTGTGCCATCAGCAGCGTTCTGACGTATGGATTTCTAGTGTGGTTCCCCAGCTGCACCAAGGCCGATCAGCAAGCACTCCAGCGGGTGGTGAAAGAAGCTGGCAGAATTATTGGAACAAGTCTGCCAGAGATCAGTAATATCTTCCCCACTCGCTGTCTGAGGAGGGTGCACAGTATCCTGCGGGACCAACATCACCCTGCGCGCCACCTTTTCCATCTGCTGCCCTCAGGGAGAAGGTACAGGTCTATACAGGCCAGAACATCCAGACTGGCCAACAGCCTGTATCCACAGGCTGTGAGGCTCCTGAACTCTCTGCCCCCCTCTCACGGACAATAACCATATCCAACTTCTTAATAGCAATGAACTGGTCTGCATTGGTGCATCATATCTTTATTCTCTTCCCCCTCCTGCCCCCCCCCCCCCCCTTTCTTAAATAGATAACTATCATATCTGATATCATATCTCACAGTACAATAATATTGAATGGGTTGCATTGTTGTATTTTGTCATGTTTCTCAGGTCTTTATCTGAATTTCTACGAACATTATTGCTAAGGATTGTCTTATTGCATTGGAGTCACACTGGGTTAAATATGTACACTTGGGTTTTAAGGGGTATTTATTATTTTCTTCTTTTTTTTGGGTTGTATGGAAGCCCCAAACGCAATTTCATTGTTCTTGACAATGACAATAAATAAATAAATACTAATACTAAATACAAATTAGCCAATGCAATGCAAAACTTCTCAAAAAAAGAACATAATCTTCACACAAGCTGGTGTTTAAATGTGAAACAGGAAAAACAAATGAAAAGACTAACATTTGAATTAAACCTGAAAGCAAGTAAATACTTTCTATGCCTTCTTTTGATAATGTTTTAAGTATAAATTGTACACGAATAAACCTCTTGAACTTTTAATAAGACTGTTACATGTTAAGAAGACAAGAAGTACAAAAACATTTGTAAACAGCAGCACTTGTAGTTGCAAAATATTTATGTTTTGAAAAGAGAATATTATCAATGACTTAGAATAGGTGGATCCGCCTGTTACGGTGACGGGTGGCAAAGTCATCCAGGCTTAATGATCTCGCCCTTTTCCTCTCAATACTCAAAACTCCAATATTGCTATGCCTCTCATCAGTCATAGTTGTTCGTAGATGATTTTTTTATAAGCTTTAGCACTGAAAAGCTACGTTCACAAGTAGCACTGCTGACAGGTAAGGCTAAAGCTATTCGACATAAACGAAAAAGCTGTTGAAACACCTCTTTGTAAGGCTCTAGGAAGGTAGTAAACTCCAAAACACTGGAGAGTTCATTCCCACACCCTGCTCTCCTTTGAACAACCTTTCTAGCTTGATACAGCTCATGTTTGAGGTCTTCAATTACACAGTCATACAGACCAGCCAAGCTTAAAACTATTTCCTCTGACAAAAAGCTCTTATTCTTGGGGTTTAGTGCCTGTATACCCCTCATAATATCACAATTGGTCCTGTTGAAGCGCTTCTCCATCTCTGCATGTACATGGTCAAGAATGGGGTAAAATACTTTCCTCTTAAACTTACACCTGTGTTGCCCGATTGAAGAATCTACAAAATAACCCTTAAGCCTAAGGCTCTCTCTCTGCACCTTCTCTAACTGTCTCAGAGGCAACAGTACACTGTTCTGCAATATCCATTGCGTCTTGCCACAGCTCATCAAAACAGGATTCACTTCTATATTGGTCCAAGGTGTCTTGAAGTGCATGGATTAGGTCTACAGCCTTTGCTAGATCAAGAGATGGAGACTGAAGTACATCAGAAAGCAACTTAATTTCCCCTAGAATTTTTCTAAATGTGGATAAATTGCCAATAAATGTGAGGTCAATTTGTGCCAACAGACCCCGTGCCTCCACTGATCTGTCACCACTGTTCTCTAAATGTATCTCATGCAGTACTCTTAATATAGCTGGTAATCTGTCCATTACAGTTTTGCATGCACTATAACGACATGCCCACCTGGTATCACTGAGTCTCTGAAGCTCTCTTGGAGCATCTGGATAAATGTCTTTTTGAACTGTGATCCATTTTTGGTGGACATATGAACCTGTCATATAGACATACAATTTCTGCAACAATGAAAAAAAGCAGTCAGCTTCAGGGATAACAAGGTTAAGGCAATGTGCATTGCAATGTACATAAAATGCATGTTTTGCCTCTGTTTTGATCCTGGCTGCAACACCCCTGCATTTCCCTGCCATTACTGACGCCCCATCATATCCTTGGCCTACAAGATTGGATCGATATTCAAGGCCATGCCTTTCCAGACACTGTATGACGTTTTGGGTGAGCCCTGCCGCATCTAGCTGACTTGGTCTCTGGAACTCTAAAAAACTCTCTTGAACAGCCCCATTGTAGTAATACCTTAGTACTAATGACAGTTGATCTGTTTCCTTTAGGTCTTTTGTTTCATCTGCAATCACAGAGAAGTACTCACTCTCCTTCACTTCTCTGATAATGTCTTCACGTACCATCTCTGACAGACATTCCATTACTTCATTCTGAATGGTGTTACTGGTATATTTTGCATTTTCTGCAGCTTTAGTTTTTTTTATGCAATCAGTGGATTATGCTTAGAAATAAGTTCCATTATCTCTAAAAAGTTTCTTTTGTTTTGTGATTGTCAGAGATTTACAGTTAACAAACAGTCAGGTGAATAAACAACAATGAGACACTTGTGTAGGTTAACGTGCTGCACGGGTGAAAAGCTCAGAGCAAATCACACCGAACTGCAGTATTCGTTTATTTTTATAGGTTACATCGTCAATATGCAAATATAATCACATTTCCTGTCACGCATGGCCTGATGTCTGTCTGTATGCAAGCTGTGTGTGTGTGTCACAGAATATGTGTGTTGCAGGTCAATTTCTAAGAATAATATAATGCAAGTCAACTTCTGCAGATATGTATTTCTGTGCTGGTCTCTTGTCAGTGTCACAGGGTCAGCTTCCTGTTTCTACAGAAAACTGTGTCTGGTGAAATATGTGTAACATAACTTTTGAAGCATAAGCAAATAAAACAATAAAAACTCCCTAACAGTGATGTATCTGTCTCAAGATGCCCCCTTTGGGAGAGGTTTTGCATAGCTGTAAGGAGAAGTACTTCAGCAACAGTTTTGATATATATGCGATTTTCCTCTACTTTTTTTTATATGCCTTGTCAAAGCATCACGCACAAAATGTCAAAATGTTGTTCTTATGTTCACTCCAAATAGGGGTGGGCGATATAAACGATATACGATAGAAATTTGGCCAACGATAGAGATTTTGACTATACCGCTTTATCCGATCCGATAGCACATGTTGATGATGTCATCAAGCTGCGCCTGTTTTGGTCGAAAGCATAGTGGCGGCTAAATGGTAAATGGCCTGCATTTGTATAGCACTTTTCTAGTCCTTAAGGACCCCAAAGCGCTTTACACTACATTCAGTCATTCACCCATTCACACACTGGTGATGGCAAGCTACATTGTAGCCACAGCTGCCCTGGGGCGCACTGAGAGAGGCGAGGCTGCCGGACACTGGCGCCACCGGGCCCTCTGACCACCACCAGTAGGCAAACATTAGTATCTTGCCCAAGGATATTTGGCATGCAGCCAGGAGGCAGCCTGGGATCGAACCACCGACCTTCTGATTAGTGGCTGACCTGCTCTGCCACCTGAGCTACAGCCACCCCCTAAAACCATTATCATCTGCAAATTATGGCGGGCGACAGGCATAGCAAAGAGATGAAGCACTTTTGAAGTATGGGGAAAGCCAAAAACTGCGCTTCCTCCACTTCCGTAACATTGATTCATTAATGTTGAATTCTTTCGCAGCTGCTCTATTCCCATGTTGTTGCAGTATATTAATAACTAACCTCGTATTGTGGATGAGTAATAATCAGTTGTTCTCCTGACTGAAGTTTGGCCCGTGTATAGCATCTTGCTATATGTTAGATGTTAGAACACTTCTATTTTCATTTTAGTGGCCACTCAAAAATTACAATAGACATGTGCTGGGGTTTGGAAGAGAACTGAACAAATATTTAAAATATAATTTGATCGTTTTGAAGCAGCCTTCAGAATCTCCCGTATTAACATGCTGTTTTTGTTCCTGGTGAAAATGTTTCCTCCTGAATTGAAATATATCTCAGCCAAACCGATTTACTCAGGAACAAATAAGACAGTGAAATCAACCAAATATTAACATTTCAAAGTTATGTAAGACAGCGGTCCCCAACCCCCGGGCCTCGGACCGGTACCGGTCCGTGAGTCGTTTGGTATCAGGCCGCGAGAGTTGAGCCTCAGGTGTGAAATGTATGGTTTTCAGGGTTTTTATCGGTTTTCAGCGTTATTTTGTTATCGTTTTTATCGTTAACTCGGTTTTCCTGGGTCTTTTCACGTGTGTTATGAATAAATCTTCTTTTTTTCGGTACTGGTACTAGTTTTATTTTGTTGTATTTATCCACCACACCTTAAAGGCCGGTCCGTGAAAATATTGTCAGGCATAAACCGGTCCGTGGCGCAAAAAAGGTTGGAGACCGCTGATGTAAGAGACCTGTTTAACCTGAGTAGCGAAAGACCGGGGGGTTGAAAGTGATGTGCGTGGTCTGCATGTGCTGGTTGTTGAATTTACACGCAAGGAATTTAATTACGGCCGTGAAATGAAATTATTTGCTCCAGTTGTTTTTCTTTCATGCGCAAACTTATGATATAAAGATAATTCCATTCCCCAGGTTTGTTTTAAACCAATATGTGAGGTCACAGTGGCTACATCTCTGTCATATACGCTTCATCTACTTTTAGATAATCATGGACCGTTGCTTTGCACCTAAGACTGCCCAATTTTAGCAGGAAACTACTCGTTTCAAGGGGGGGTTGGCTCAAAGCTGAAGACTCACAAGTTGAGAAGATGGCTGCTAAACATTAGAAACTACCATTAAAATCACTGATGAAAGCTATTCGTGAATTGAGAGAGGAACTCAATGTTCATATAAACAAAAAGACAGATGACATTTGTAAGTCACTAACAAAGATTGTTTTCAAAGCTAGCCGAGTGGGTGCAGGAGATGGTGACCAGGATTGGAGCTAATGAAGACAACCCGACCAATGTATGGGCCGAGAAAGAGATTGCTCTTCTAAAAGAGAAAGCAGACGATCTAGAAAACCAGAGCACGAGGTCTAATGTTAAAATTGTTAACATCTCAGAAAAGTCTGAGGGCAACGATGTTGTTGACTATGTGGAGAGTCTCATCCCCCGGCTTTTCGGGGAGAAACACTTTCTAATCCCGGTCACCATTAGAGATGGACCGATCCGATATTACGTATTGGTCCGATACTGACCCAAATTACTGGATCGGATATCGGCGAGAAATAAAAAATGTAATCCGATCCATTAAATATCAAAAAAGCACCTCACAAAACTTGCTACACGGTGTAACTCGGCTCATAACCGTAACAAGTTGCAGCAGTATGCATCACGTGATAGAGCGGCTGTGTGTATTTGTAGCCTTGCTAGCAATCCAGCATTTCATCTCCGAGGAAGTTATCCCAGAGAGAAGTAAAGCAAGTGTGTAAGTTCATCTCTGAATGTTTGTAAAGCATTCCCACGTTAAGCCTAACAACCGATATATGGAGCGACTGCCTCTCTCTCTCTTCAATCGTGAAACTGATCAATGATCAGCTGATCGGCTTTTCTATCGCGAGTCCGTCTCTCTTCTTTGTTTTTGGCCCACTTCTCGCCAGAAAGAGGAAACCAGCGGCTGAACAACAGCAGCACGTTTAAGCTTGATAAGCTGTTGTTAGAATTTATTTAATATCACTTTCTAGACCAGGATCTTTTTCTATGTAGCTGACGGCTGGTAACTGTGCAGGGGCGGATCTAGCAAAGTTTAGCCAGGGGGGCCGATAGGGCATGAACAGGGAAAAGGGGGCACAAAGACATACTTTTCTTTCTTATTCTCATTTAAAATGTTTAGCTTTTAATAAAAAATTATCTGACTCTTACACCCAAAGTTTTAATCTGATGTAAAATATATAGAAGTCCATTACTGTATATAGTAACTGTTAAGTCTAATATACCCTAGTAAGCTATAGTACTTTTTCCTTTGGGAAAGTACCATCTGTGAATTCTGCAATTCTGTTGAAGAAACGCGTTGAATCTATTTAATTATTCTTGAAAAATAATGTATTTCTGTGCATTTCCCCCCCTGCATCAAATTAAATGTGATTACATTGATTAAGCATCATGAGGTGGGGGGTGGTTCCCTATTTTTTTTTTGCTGGGAGTTTGCAACCCTATTAGTTAGGTTGCTTAATATTTCTGCTAAGTACTCTTTAAAATACCAGCATAGGGAGGATGGAGTAGGTTTAAGTTTATTAGATTGATCAGTGTTGCTGAACTATGAAATATTTTGGGCGCAGTGTATTTTTTACATACAGGTATAACAGAATAGCTTTAGTGTTGTTATGTATTTAAACTTGAGTATAAACTTATACAAAATGCAGCAAGATATTAAAAAAACGTTTTATTGATTAAAAAACACACTATATCGGATTCATATCAGTATCGGCAGATATCCAAATTTATGATATTGGTATCGGACATAAAAAAGTGGTATCGTGCCATCTCTAGTCACCATAGAGAGCGCACACAGCTTGCGAATAGAAGCAGATCAGGTCAGCCGTATCCTCGTGAAGTTTCTGAACTACAGGGAGAAGTACAAAGTAGTCTGCTTGGCCAGAGACAAAGGGACTGTATACCCAGACACTAATCGAGTCTCCTTTTACCCAGAATACAGCATGGAGGTGCAGCGTAGGATGATCGTTAGGATGAAGAAAAAGTTGTGGGAGAAGAACATCGAGTACATCAGCTGCTACCCCCCGCCAAACTGCAGATCCGGCACAGAGGGGAATTTAAAATATCTCTTACACCATCTGAGGTGGAAACTCTCCTGTCCAGTGTTGAAGAGGAAGTCGAACATTTTGCCAGCAACACTCCCATTACAATGGCAACCATCTCTTGCCCTCCGGTCAGGCCTGTCCGGTCGTTAAGTCTGACGTCACTAGCCGTGTCTGGGCCTAAACTCCGCTGCAGGTCCATATATCAAACGATCACTATGGCATTACTGAGAGTTGAAAAACTGTCTAAAGTCTTTCATCTTTAATAAAATGATCAGCGTTCTGCTCTACCAGGTGTAACAATTGAGTTTAACATCCAGGCATCCATGAAAACAAAATTTATGACATTTAATGGAGTTAGAAGTTAGCAGGTGGTTAGCTCGCTAGCTTCTATCTAAATACAATATAGCATGTCCTGACTGCGGGGTTTTGGAAACAAATTAAAACGTACAGCTCTGTTATCACTTCCAACATAAATGAAGACAGAAAACTAAACAGCAGTGACGTTTGTAGGGTTACTGAAGTTTGGCTAGCTGGTATATAATGATGTGCTACGTGACCGCTAGCGACACAGCTATGTTAGCATAATATAAACAAGCTAACTTTTTTTCCACTCAATAAAAGTTAACGTTAGTGTTCTGGTGGTCAGGAAAAAATGTAATCGCATGGCAGGATGTTGTAAAAGGACCAAACTTCAGCCAGGAGAACAACTGAGATAATCCATCCACAATACGAGGTTAGTCATTCATATACTGCTGCATGGGCTGGGCTTTAGGAGCTTTTTGAGATTAAATAGAAGAAAATACATAACATTAAACATGTTAACAACACAAAAGCCATATTAAACGCAGACTACTTTATGCCTGGAAGTAGGATTCGTTACGTCATCACTTAACGACTGGGTAGAATTAAAGAAGGGGGAAGAGTGCATGCCATCTCCTAACACCTGATTCATGGCCTTGACCACATTGCAGAGAGAAGAATGGTTCTCTGAGTGACTCCAAAACTATTCTACAATACACTGTGTGCAGTATAAGACAAAACACAAATATGTGTGTTTTGTCTTATACTGCACATGAGATATTAGCTAGTGATGTGCGATACCACTGATTTTCTTTCCGATCCGATACCAAGTAATATTCAGGGTGGTATCGACGATACTGATCCGATATCGATACTTTGTACAAAAAATTATTTTATTTATTGTATCTCAAATTATAGCATCATAATGATTACAGGACATCAGATTACTTGTTCTTATCACTTAATAATGCAGAGTTCATCATATAGAAATAAAAAACCTGAAGTTGTGCGCTATTTGAACACCTTGCCTGCCTGCAGCACTAAAGGACTCCGTGAGAGACGTCTGTCTCGCCCTAACAGCACCTGTCCCTCTCCTCCTCTTCAGTTCGTCTCAACATACGCGCCTCATATTCTGTGACATGATTTACTCTGAGGTGTTTGACAAGGTTAGTGATGTTGCCACAACCATACATGCCAACCCTCCTGATTTTTCCGGGAGAATACCAAATTTCAGTGCCCCTCCCGAAAATCTCCCGGAGCCACCATTCTCCCGAATTTCTCACGATTTTCCACCCGCACAACAAAATTGAAAAACCATATCGCAGAATTCATAGCGGGCCCAGCCAATTCCAGTTTCCAACAATGGTGGCAGATACTTAGTTTTAATATTACTCTTATTTCTCTTTCTGGGTCGCAAAAAACTTTTAACATATTTTCAGGAGAGAATGTAGCTGTGTAAACTTCAAATATCTGAGCCGATCGACACATCGTTTTCAAACCCCCGCGGTCTTTTGCTACTCGGGTTAAACATGATATATAAGTCACTTTGATAACTTCAAAATGTTGTTTGGCTTTTTGTGGGGTGGCTGTAGCTCAGGTGACAGAGCAGGTCAGCCACTAATCAGAAGGTTGGTGGTTCGATCCCAGGCTGCATCCTGGCTGCATGCCAAATATCCTTGGGCAAGATACTAACCCCATGTTTGCCTACTGGTGGTGGTCAGAGGGCCCGGTGGCGCCAGTGTTCGGCAGCCTCGCCTCTGTCAGTGCGCCCCAGGGCAGCTGTGGCTACAATGTAGCTTGCCATCGCCTGCGTGTGTGACTGGGTGAATGACTGAATGTAGTGTGAAGCGCTTTGGGGTCCTTAGGGACTAGAAAAGCGCTATACAAATGCAGGCCATTTACCATTTTTCAGTGTTTTATTTGTTCGGTTTGGCTGAGATTAAAGTTATTAGATTAGATTCAATTAAATTTAACTTTATTAATCCCTCGGGAGGGTTCCTCCAGGGTTTTCACACAGCTGAATAAACGTCAAACAGAAAACTCTATTAAACAGAAGAGTTTACGTCAGCACCCGGTTATATTTTAGATAGCAAGGAGCAGACAGCAGAGTTTCACTCCACCGAGGGAGCCTGTGACATACTACCCGGCTTTCTTTAGACCGCGAAGGCCGGGTCCTCAGGTGGAAGCAGCCTCTGAATTTGGACACCCCCGCTGTTTCCGGGCCAGCCAATAATAACGGTGACATTTAACGTATTTTATCCGATAAATAAACCCTGTAAAATGTATTCCCCCCCCCCCCCCCCCCCCCCCAACAGCACTCTTGAATGTCTTCTTAGTATGGCCACACAACACCTCACTCTTGGAGCACTTTTTTGCCACATGTATCGCAAACCACGTCTCAGCTGTTTGTGGAGGTAAAATACATCCGCACAATTACGCTCAGCCATTGTTGTGAGTGCGCACGCTAAGGGGCTGCGAGACATTTATACAGCCGTATTTCGCACATGACTATGAAAGGCGGAAGAGGAAGTAGTTCCTTTGAATGTAGACAATCTGAATGTTATAGTTTCTTTCCACTGTGTTCCTGTTAATGATAAACTACAAATTTACTCTAAATTACTAAAATATCGATATTTTAATGTGAGAATCGATTCTAGAACATAAATGATTGGTATCGGAGGAATCGATATTTCAGGATCGATCCTCACATCACTAATATTAGCCTTATAGATGAAAATAAATCCCAAAGGTAACTATTGAGACTGCCATAAATTTCTAAACATTGTTTTGTTGTTCTTTTATGAAGCTATAATGGTACTTTTTAATTTTAGTCCGCTGAGGCTGCCAAGTAAGTCTAGACACGGAGTCTTACCTACCCTGGGTTTTGTTTTGAGGGGATTATAGGGTTTTTTTTTTCTTTTTTCCCTTTTATTCATTTTGAGGGACTTTTGGGATGCTCTCTCTATACCATGTTTGATTCTGTAAGTATTGGAAATTGTAAACATTTGGCAACAGATTGGAGGTTTATTTAGATTTTAATCTGTTTTCCTAACCAGGGAAAGATTGATTTATAAGACATAAAATAAAAAGGACAGGACAGTTAAACTGCATTTTGGTAAATGTTAGAGGGTTTAACTCACCCATTAAAAAGAAGAAAGTGCTAACATATTGCGTTTATCCAAGAGACCCACCTCACTGATATAGAACATTTAAAACTGCGCAGAGACTGGGTTGATCATGTTTTCTATTCGTCATTCTCATCCTAAGCTAGAGGTGTGTATTTGCTTGAACAATGAACAATTAGTATTGATATCTATGGCCCAAATTAAGACAACCCACATTTTTTAAATAATTTAATTATAAAGCTGTCAGCAGTTAAAGTTCAATGTGTTTTGGGTAGCGATTACAACCTAGTTTCAAACCCATCAATGGATTGTTTTTCTCAGAAACTAGTACGCTATTCAAATCTCTAATAGCTCTAACTCAAGGCATGAGAGAATTAGGCCTCTGTCCCCAAAACCTTTTTTGTGCCACAGACCGGTTTATGTCTGACAATATTTTCACGGACCGGCCTTTAAGGTGTCACGGATAAATACAACAAAATCAAACCAGTACCAGTACCACAGAAAAAAGAAGATTTATTCATAACACACAGGAAAAGACATAGGGAAACGGAGTTAACATTAAAAATGATTTTAAAAAAATAACGATAAAAACCCTGAAAAACGTAAATTTCACACCCAAGCCTCAACTCTCGTGGCCTGGGGGTTGGGGAATTTAATTTTATTCAACTGTTCATTACTTACTTACTCGAGAATAGGCATGTTTTTGGCTTCACAGACACTCCTCTCACAAATTAAAACTAGCTAGTAATTAAGCTGCTACAATTTCAGATCCTAATCCTATAAAAAATTGATTTGGAGCTCTACCAATCTGAATTTTCCTACTAGGTGGAAATTTAAAGGATATTTGTTAAAAGCCCCGAATGTATTACTTTTATGAATATTAAAATAGACATGTATCAAACTTAAATACCTCCTCACATTCAAATATATGGGAAGCGCTTAAAGCTTATATGAGAGGTCACATATTTCATGTGTCTCATATAAAAACAAACACAAAAGGGAGCAGCGTTTTCAATTAGAAAAAGATATAAGGCCTTTGGAAATAGATCATTCGAGAACAAAACAAGCAGAATTACTTAGTACCATAAAACAAAAATTCATTTTATGTGATGATATGTCAGAACTAGATATCATTATGATGAATTTGGTTGTAAGGTTGCCAAACTACTATTGTGGCAAATCAAAAAGGAAGATACTGAAAGATACATTTACAGTATTAAAACAGATGATGGCAGATATTTAGAAAACCCAAATGAAAGAAATTCAGAATTTCAAAACTATTATCAAGCATTATATACAACTGACCATGACAGTGACCATAATACGTAAATTAACTCCACCAAAGATTAGCACTTCTGATCATGCTAGAGAAAGAAATATCTTGCTGTTAAATCGTTAAAAAACAATAAAGCCCCAGGCCCCGATGGATATCCAATTGAATACTTCAAAACCCATTGTGTAACATTGAGGACACTCACAGAAGAACCCAGGCTAACCTCAAAGCACCCAGAGGTGGCAAACTACAGACTTTGTTTACTTAAGTAGATGTAAAGATACCTGTGTCAAAAAATACTCCAGTAAAAGCTGAAGTACGGAAGCAACTTCTTTACTGTTTACGGCGCTCAATTTTAAATTAGCTGCCACTAAAACCCAACTGAATGTTTTAACTCAACTTATTTTATGAGTCCTCTTATCTGTAAGATTTCATTCATGTGGGAGGTGGAATATTTTCTCTGTATGCATGAAAACTAGGTTGAGTTAAGGTAGCGCTATGACCTGAACTGTTACAACCTCAAGTTATCTGCTACAGGTGATCCTGACTCATGAGTTTGCTGCAAAATGCCAACTTCCCTCTGGTAAGTGTCTCTGCACCTGGCCTGTGTGAAACAGATGAGCTAACATCTGGAGCCGAGCCAGCATCCTTCTACGAAAAAGATGAAACTGCGAAATAAGCTATTTTATCACTCTTTCCTTATGACTTTCTGTGAGGCACATAGAGTGTCGGACACTCGATACACAGTCTTAGGGTGTGGGTGTAATCTTATGTGTGGAATTGTGTTAGCACTCACGCCAAGAGTGAGCCTTGTCAGGACCTGTTATAAGAGACTGCGGTCTAAGTGATCCTGGTAAACAAGCTCAACTAGGATCATGCATACAGACAGTGATACTTGCCATCCTGATGGTGCCTGGATGCTGCTACAATTTCTTTGTTCGTGTTTTTGTGGCCACGCTGAGGTTCAGTGGATTTTACTGATTGCAAGTCACGTCTCCCTTCCAGTCTAAATCACTGAGGAATGAGGGCTCTAGTGACACGACAGCAACTGGAAGAAGATTTCCACAGCAAACTGATATTTTAGCTCAGAAATGAATTATCTTTCAGTTACAGATACGTTGGTTGGTTAATACATCAGCATCTTCAAGGGTAATTATATGAGCAATACTGCAGATTTGTTATTCCATCACATAAATAATCACATTACATGGCAAGTCCTACTAGTTGTTTCGCCGTCATTGTGGATGTTGGGTATCGAAGAATCCATAGGTCCCTCATCCTATTCATGTAGCCCCTTCCGCCAGGGTTACTTGCGTAGTAGCATTCCAACAATGCCCTGTTTTCGTCTCTTGCCCACCGATGCCTTCTTGTTCCAGTAGCCCTGCAAGTAACCCTGGCGGAAGGGGCTACATGAATAGGATGAGGGACCTATGGATTCTTCGATACCCAACATCCACAATGACGGCGAAACAACTAGTAGCTCAGTGTTCCAACATTCGAAAGAAGGGACTGCTCTCACAGCTAGAGATTGACGAGGTACAACACAAATGCTACGGCAAGGAGGAGTCAGGACGCCAGGTCAGGGGGGCGATATCATCACCCCCACCCGAGATTGGGTACATAGCCCCAAGTACGATAGGAGAAGGATCGTTGAGTGCGAGAGGAACTGACCTGAAAAATAGGATCATGGCCAAGCTTGAAACCTGGATCCCCCGTAGCCGGTTACCAAGATTACGTGAAGTACCCTCAGAAGGTCTGCTAGATGATGTTAATGCAGCACTACGGGCAATACCTACAACCACGATTACCAACACTAACAAGTTGATCTACACTACGGCAGCAGTGATCAGTGAGATGCTTGGCTACAAGTTGAACAGCAACAAGGGGCAGTACCCTCCATGGAGAAGGAGGCTAGAGGGCAAGATCAAAGTAGCACGGAGGGAGGTTAGCCAACTAACGGAGTTGCAGAAAGGTGCGACAAATAAGGTGCCTAAGAAATACAGCAAGCTGTCCATACCTGAGGCCTTGGAAACTGCCAAGCAAAGACTCACAGCCTTGGCCAGCCGCTTGAGGAGGTACACCAGAGAGATAGAAGGCAGGAGAATAAACCAGCTGTTCTCCACAGAACCAGCAAAGGTGTACTCTCAGTGGCAAGGGAACAATAAGAGAACAGCACCACCAAGGCTGGAGACGGAGCAATACTGGAAGAGCATATGGGAGAAGGACGCAACCCATAACGGCAATGCTCAGTGGCTAGAGGATCTGAGGGCAGACCACAGCGACCTCCCTGAACAGGGTCCAGTAACCATCACAGTGGCAGATATCCAAGAAAGGGTCTCCAGTATGAAGAGTTGGACAGCACCAGGGCCCGACATGGTTCACGCCTACTGGCTGAAGAAGCTGACTGCACTCCACGAGCGTCTGGCAGCACAAATGAACCAGCTGCTAGTTAACGAGAGACACCCGGAATGGCTAACTGAAGGCCGGACGGTCCTGATCCCCAAGGACCCCAAGAAGGGACCGGTCCCCTCCAACTACCGACCAATAACCTGCCTCAGTACTACATGGAAGCTCCTGTCAGGCATCATATCGGCTAAGATGAACAGGCACATGGGTCAATACATGAGCGGGACACAGAAAGGAATTGGCAAGAAAAACAGAGGCGCAAAACACCAGCTACTGGTAGACAGAACAATCAGCCGAGACTGCAAGACCAGACTGACCAACCTGTGCACTGCCTGGATTGATTACAAGAAGGCCTATGACTCAATGCCCCACAGCTGGATACTGGAATGCCTAGAATTGTACAAGATCAATGGGACCCTAAGAGCCTTCATCAGGAACTCAATGGGGATGTGGCGTACAACACTAGAGGCCAACTCCAAGCCCATAGCACAAATCACCATCAAGTGCGGGATCTACCAAGGAGATGCTCTGTCCCCACTGCTGTTCTGCATAGGCCTGAACCCCCTCAGTGAGATCATTAACAAGACTGGCTACGGATACCGACTACGGAACGGAGCAGTTGTCAGCCACCTCCTGTACATGGATGACATCAAGCTGTATGCCAAGAGTGAACGAGACATCGATTCACTGATCCACACTACCAGGCTATACAGCAATGACATTGGAATGTCGTTCGGACTGGAGAAGTGTAGTCGGATGGTAACAAAGAGAGGGAAGGTAGTCAGAACTGAGGGGATTGAACTACCAGAAGGCAACATTGCAGACATAGAGGACAGTTACAAGTACTTGGGGATCCCGCAGGCGAATGGGAACCATGAAGAGGCCGCTAGAAAAGCTGCAACCACCAAGTACCTGCAGAGGGTCAGGCAAGTCCTGAGGAGTCAGCTGAATGGTAAGAACAAGATCCGGGCCATCAACACGTACGCCCTGCCCGCGATCAGGTACCCTGCTGGGGTAATAGGCTGGCCAAAGGAGGAGATAGAAGCCACTGACATAAAGACAAGAAAGCTCCTTACCATGCATGGAGGGTTTCACCCCAAGTCCAGCACCCTGAGGCTGTACGCTAAGCGGAAGGAAGGGGGCCGGGGACTGGTGAGTGTCAGCACCACAGTCCAGGATGAGACAACGAACATCCAAGAATACATTGGGAAGATGGCCCCAACTGACCGAGTGCTCAGTGAATACCTCAGGCAGCAGAAACCCAAGAAAGAGGAGGGAGACGAGGAACCATCATGGAAGGACAGGCCCCTGCACGGTATGTACCACCGGCAGATAGAGGAGGTGGCTGATATCCAGAAATCCTACCAGTGGCTGGACAAAGCTGGACTGAAAGACAGCACAGAGGCACTAATCATGGCAGCACAAGAACAAGCTCTGAGTACAAGATCCATAGAGGCTGGGGTCTATCACACCAGGCAAGACCCCCGGTGCAGGCTGTGTAAAGATGCCCCAGAGACAATCCAGCACATAACAGCAGGGTGCAAGATGCTAGCAGGCAAGGCATACATGGAACGCCATAACCAAGTGGCCAGGCATAGTGTACAGGAACATCTGTGCCGAGTATAACCTGGAAGTCACGAGGTCAAAATGGGAGATGCCCCCAAGGGTGGTGGAGAATGACCGAGCTAAGATCCTGTGGGACTTCCAGATACAGACGGACAAAATGGTGGTGGCTAACCAACCGGACATAGTGGTGGTAGACAAACAGAAGAAGACGGCCGTAGTGATCGATGTAGCGGTTCCGAATGACAGCAATATCAGGAAGAAGGAACACGAGAAGCTGGAGAAATACCAAGGGCTCAGAGAAGAGCTCGAGAGGATGTGGAGGGTGAAGGTAACGGTGGTCCCCGTGGTAATCGGAGCACTAGGTGCGGTGACTCCCAAGATAGGCGAGTGGCTCCAGCAGATCCTGGGAAAAACATCGGAGATCTCTGTCCAGAAGAGCGCAGTCCTGGGAACAGCTAAGATACTGCGCAGGACCCTCAAGCTCCCAGGCCTCTGGTAGAGGACCCGAGCTTGAAGGATAAACCGCCCGCAGGGGCGTGCTGGGTGTTTTTATATGTATACATATATACAATAGTAATAAACATGAAGTCAGGGATCAACCCTAGTAAATATCAAAAAGACAATAAAATAATTCTGTAATTGTCTTATCTTATGATGATTTCAGAGGACTTATAAATGATACAGATTTAGTTACTATTTCAGTGCAAAAGCAACCAAAGAGCATTTTCATCACAGATGATCTCCCTGATAGCAGAACATCCGTACAGCCCAGCTTGTTATTCCCACGCTCTGTTTCACACCACCAGAAAACAATCACGTAATGAGACTTTACAATCAGCTCAGAACTGCAAGCTGCTATTGCTTCCATGTTTCTGTGTCAGCAAATTATAAAAACATTTTACTGGTGGCAGCCTTTGAACCACCAGCTGCTGTCGGAGTTTGCAAAGATACGTCTGCAGCTATTTCCCGGCACAGTATCACAGCATGGACAGGAAGTGATATAATGAGGTTTAATCTAAGATACGTATTTAGTGCCATGTTGTCCAATCCATCTGAATCATATATCTACAAGCTTGTCAGTTCCAGCGTATTTTTCTATCAGATGCAAAACAATGATGTCAAACATCAACGACCTCAGTTACACAAATAATAATGAAAGCATGACTGTGTTTTTACACTACGTCCACACAGAAAACTGATCATAAATCAAGAAAATAATCATTAAGGAATTGCAACGAGGAGTATCTTATTGTTGTCCATCCCTTGTTAAACAATATTAAATACAAAAAAGCTAAACATGACTTAAAAACTTTATAAATAATCACAAATAAAAGTCGAGATATTCATATAAAATAAGATGATGATTTTAATATTTAAATAATATTGCATTTTGACTTTGATTTACCGTCATATAGTTGAATATTTTGTAAAACTAACCTACTGAACCATTCGCCTCTGTCAGTGCGCCCCAGGGTGGCTGTGGCTACAATGTAGCTTGCCATCACCAGTGTGTGAATGTGTGTGTGAGTGGGTGAATGACTGGATGTGTAAAGCGCTTTGGGGTCCATAGGGACTAGTAAAAGCGCTATACAAATACAGGCCATTTACCATTAATGTGCAGTGTTCACTTTATGCCCAGATCACGCCTTTTATTTTACATATCAATGGTAAGGTGCTTTAAAAGATTCATGCAACCTAAATCCACTTCAGTCAGAGTAGAAATCTTTGGAAATCTTATTTTAGATGAAACATTTTTATTGATTCTGCAATTTGTTTAATTTTGCTGTTGGACATACACTGAAGTGCCCTTTGTCATACGGCTCCTGGGAGATCATTTCTATAGAACTGAACGCACTCTATTCATGGTTTCCTGCGACTCCGTGACAAGAAAGTTAATTAACCCTGAAAGGGTCCAGTCACCTTAGACAATTAAATTAGAATTTGTCAGGTTATGTAAATATGTGCACGTGAGTTATGTGGAGATTTTAATGGTTAAATGGACACTGATCTATCAGTTGAATCTATTCACAAAGACAGGCAAATAAAGAGAGATAAATAAAATAGAAATAAGTAGATGTAGACTACAATGTTAGTAGGATACATCTAAACTATATTGCCAAACGTATTCACTCATCTGCTTTCACACTTGAGTGGCAATCCCATTCTTAATCCAAGGGGTTTAATATGATGTTGGCCTCAGCTATGTGGGAAGACTTTCCACATGATTTAGAAGTGTTTGTGAGAACTTTTGACCATTCCAGAAGCACATTTGTGAGGTCAGACACTGAAGTTGAATGAGTCAAGTTCTTCCACACCAAACTCACTCATCCATGTTTTTGGACCTTGCTTTGCTCACTGGTGCGGAGTAATGTTGGAACAGTACGGTGAACATCCCCAAACTGTTCACCAAATTATAGGCTTTAATTGTAAATCATTGCATTGGTCTAGCACAGGTGTGGGGAACTCCAGGCCTCAAGTGCCAGGTCCTGCAGGTTTTAGAGATCAACCTGGGTTGATCATTTAAATCAGCTGTGTTAGATCAAGGACCAGTGTTGGGACTAACGCGTTATTAAGTAACGCGTTACAGTAACTACGTTATTATTGTGGTAATGAGCACGGTAACTAGTTATTATGCCAAAATCAGGAACGTGTTAATTGTTACTGGGGTTTAGATAGGGTCGTTATTCGTTACTTCGTGTGGTGGCTATCACGGAGCTTCCACAGATTCAGTAACATTAGCAAGTGGTGGAGGCCAGCAGATGGATGAGGGAAAGGGGAGGCAGGAGGAGAGACCCGAAGCGGCCGCCGGTCCGAGTGTCAGGTGAACTGAACTTCAGGTAAGAAGTTATGACCTGCAGTCTATCTGGGTCAGATATAAACCAAGTTTAGGTGGAGTTTATTTTCCTTATGCTGAATTTTTTGTACTGGGTACTAGCTAGCATGACGGAGTTTCTATACAGTTGGGTGGATGCTATGATGTTGATGTTGAACTTTATTTTATTCAAAAGGTTAATTATTAGAGTTGCCAACCGTCCCCTAAAAAACGGAATCGTCTGGTATTCAGAGAAAATATTACACGTTTCGTATTGAGGTGAAAAGGAACAGTTTGTCCCGGACTTCAGCTACAATGAAAAAGACACAAAGCTGGAGTTATTCTGTGTCTTTGCTGCACAGCTGCCTCTTCTTCTCTCATTCTCTCCCCCTCCCTCTCCCGTTTCTACTTCAATCATGAAACTGATCAATGATCAGCTGATCGGCTTTTCTCTCTTGCTTGTTTATCGCCCACTTTGCGCCAGAAAGAAGAAACCAGCGGAGGTCGCGGTAAACAACAGCAGCAAGTTTAAGCTTGGTCAGCTGTTGTTAGAATTTATTTAATATTACTTTCTAGTATCAGCTGATGTTTGCTGGAGCCACAGCTGTAAATGCTGCTGGTCATGATGTCGGTTTGGATATGTGGTGAGAGGGAAATATGAAGATGAAACCAGGAGATGTCCTTACTGAATCATCAGAGCTGAACAGGTGATGGACAAACAGGTTCACCTTTTAGGTGACATGAATGAGCTGAAGGGAAGTTATAAACTGTTTCTGAGAGACAAATAACACCAGGATCCTTTTCGGTGTAGCTGACAGCTGGTAACTGTGCAGGGGCGGGTCTAGCAAAGTGTTGCCAGGGGGGCAGGTAGGGCATTAACAGGGAAAGGAGGGCATTAAGGAATACTTTTCTTTCTTATTCTCATTTAAAATATCTAGCTTTTTAAAAATAATTATCTGAATCTTACAACAAACGATTGATAGATTGATGCATTTATACCATCAGAACAGTGTACATCACAGTCACAACAGTGTTTATTTTCATTCAAAGGCTTCATGATTTTTCCCATAATGTTGGGGCGGTCTCTAGTCAAAATGACAATTTTTTTGTCCCAGTCCAGCCCTGTATGCAGCTCATCTGCAGTCTGGTGTTACCTACATCTTCCTATTCGGAAGGCAGAATTTCCGAGTTCTGAGTACAATCGAAAGCACCACGACTGCAGTTTTTGTGTTGGATGTAAAAAGCGCACATGACGCTGTGACGTAGGCTAGAATCATGGCAGCGGTCAACGACAGTCCAGGCGTGGGATTTCTCTCGTGGAAATATGCACATTATTTTTTCCTTTCTATTGGTAGGTGGCACAGTGCACTTGTGGCAAGTAAGCAAGCTAGAAGACTGGCAAAGTTATGGAAGCACACATTAACAAGAGAATTCTGAGTAAAACCATAGTTACTTTCCCTAGTAACTAGTTACTTTGAAAGTAACGAGAAGTAACTGAGTTACTTTTGATAGAAGTAACTAGTAATGTAACTTACTAATTTAAAGTAACTTACCCAACACTGTCAAGGACACATCTAAAACCCTTCAGGCCTGCAATTGGGCCAGTCCTGGTAGAACAGATAAACACCCATAAAAACATTTAGGGTGAATTGTATTACAACAGACAGTTTTCCCCACTGTGACTTATATCAGCGCAGTGGCGTCGTTAGGCCTATTTTAGGGGTGCTGAAGCCTCCCTAAACTATTCTTAAGCCCCCCTAAATAATTTGGTGTTTTGTTTTTTTTTCTGTTTTTTTTTTTTTTTTTACAGAACTTGCAGACAAATTCAATAAAAAGATGCAGGAATATGAGTTTAAATAAATAATAATATAAACCTGTCGCTTTCACATAAATATGATCATAACTCGGTTGGTCCCTTTCACTTTACACTGTTAAGGTAGCGTCAGTGCTTCGTTATCCAATCCGTTCCAGTTGTTCACAGGGGACATCCACATTACTGAAAATCCAGTCCTCGTTTTCACTGCTACTTTACACTCCGCTGCGGACACACTAGCGTACATGCTGCAAACAGCAAGAAAACATGGATATACGCAGGTTTTTCAAGAAAGTAAGTCTTCATCACTGGCTGGTAGTAACAATTAGTTAGCTCCAGCTAACAGCAGAGAGTCCCATGTAAATAATGAACCAGGTGCTTCCCATTTTGATAAATAAAAACCTGGCTAGTGCACTAAGTTAAATTGTTAGCATAATGTTAATTTCTGTCACTCGTTTTAGTTCTGAAAAATCGAGCTGAGCTCATTCAGGTTATCATCAGTGGAAATAATAATAATCACTCCTCCATCCCCATCAACCTGTAGGAGTCAGGGCAGAGGAACACAGAGAGTGAGAGGGGAGAGACCGCTACTGGAGAGGTGAGTCAAAGATTTCACAGGATGGAGTCATTTGTGATGCAGATAGTCTGATTAGAATTTTATGGAACTCAATATGGATATGAAATATGAAACATTTCAGTCACGGTGCAACACATATTTTTGAGGGATCTATTTTTGGGAGCAACAAATTACTGTGGCATGTGAGCAGAAGTCATGATATTAGCAATTTACATTACATTTCAGTAATATAAATTTAATGTTTTAATGTATCTTGAAGGGTGAGGCAGAATGAGAGGCTGAGGGAGAAAAAGGTCAACAGGCAAGTTCAAGTCAGAGAGAGCAAGGAGAGACAGAGGAGATGCAGCAAATGGATTGAGAAGCAGAGGAAGATCAAGTTATTACAGAGAGAGGAGAGCAAACAGGCCAAGAGAGGGAAAATGATGAAGCAGCTGCAGCAACTCATTCTACTACAGGGTTTGATTTAGGTGACAAAGACACAGGGCCCAGACAGGTAAAGCTGAAGAGCTGTCCACATGATACTTTTGGTACACAGAAGTGAGCATTTAACCACAGCTGGTTTGAAAAGCACAACTGGTTAGAATATTCAGTCAACCAGAATGCAGCTTTCTGCTTCCCATGTAGAGTGTTTGGCAAAAACATCAAACATGATAGTTTGGTCAGTAGCGGTTGCAGGAACTGGAAGAAAGCTTTAGTCATCTTTGGCAAGCATGAGATGGCTCAAGCACATAAGGACAGTGTTGTTACATGGATCGGCTAGCAGGGAAGTAGCAAACAGGGAAACGTTGCACAGATGATAGCAACTGCAAATGTGAGTGAGATAGTCGAAAGAAGAGAGTATCTCAGACGAATTGTTGCAGTCACCTCTATGTTAGGGAGACAGGGACTCCCTTATCATGGCCATGATGAAGGTGAAGACAGCCCAAACAGAGGGAATTTTCTTGCATGCATAGAGCTTTTGAAGCAGTTTGATCCTTTTCTTCAAAAACATAATCCCCCCATCAAATGCACAGTAAGCTCTGAATGGTTTAGGACCAAAATACATCAATGACCTCCTGACCCAGTATGAACCATCCAGATCCCTCAGGTCATCTGGATCCGGTCTTTTATCAGTTCCCAGAGTCAGAACCAGACACGGAGAAGCTGCATTCAGCTTTTATGCTCCTTATATCTGGAACAAACTCCCAGAAAGCCTCAGATCAGCTGAAACACTCAGTTTATTTAAATCCAGGTTGAAGACTCACCTGTTCTCAGCTGCATTTGAATAAAGCACCAAATCCACACTTTTAAGCTTAAATTTCAAAACTAGCATTTAACTACTGATTTTATCTACTGTTCTGATTTTATCTGTTTTGATTTTATATACTGTTGTTTGTTTGTTTGTTTGTTTGTTTGTTTGTTTGTTTGTTAATTAGTTAGTTAGTTTATTTGCTTGTTTTAATCAATTTTAAATCATGCTTTTTATTTGTTCTTGTTTCTAATGTCTCTGTAAAGCACTTTGAATCACCTTGTTGTTGAATTGTGCTATACAAATAAACTTGCCTTGCCTTGCCTTGCCTATATCTTGCCAACATCCCAGAATGACATGATTGACTGTTGTGCCCAGGAAGTTAGTAGTGTCATTGTATCTGAAATGACAAAGTCTAAAGTCTATGCCATCATGGCAGATGAGGCAAGGGATGAAAAGGCAGAACAGTTAGCTGTTTGTGTCAGGTACGTGTCAGAGGGGCAGTTAAGGAGCGTTTCCTTGCACTAGCAGAGATAAAATCATTTGATGCCCAGTCCATTGCAAATGAGATTCAGCAGCAGATCCAAAACAATGGTCTTGCAGAGCTTAAGTGTGTAGCACAAACATATGATGGTGCAGCCGTTATGAGTGGCTCCACTGGAGGTGTACAAGCACATTTTAGAAGGCTCCATCCTGAGGCTAGCTATGTGCATTGTTATGCTCATCAACTCAACCTGCTTTTGTGCAATACTTGCAAGGCTGTCCCAGAGGCTGTGGAACTTTTCAGCTTGTTGGAGTGTGTGTATTCTTTCTTCAGCACCTCCCTAGTCAATCATCATAAGTTCATGGAGACTCAGGCAAAGCTTGGATTGACAAAAACTGAGCTTGTGCAACTTTCAAACACTCGCTGGGCATGTCAGTTGTGATCAATCAGTGCAGTTCTTGAGACATTGCCTGCCATTTTGGAGTGCCCATCTGCACCCATAGCTGTTGGTCTCAGAGCAAAGCTCTACAAGTTCTCAGCAGTCTATGCACTACTGATGTTTCAGTTGATTCTGTCTGTAACCGAAGGACTCCACCAATTCCTGCAGAAAGAGACTTTAGACCTGGCAGAAGCTTTTATCTGCAAACAAGCTGTGTGTGACACACTTAAGGGCAAACACTCAGATGCATTTGCTACAGAGCTGTATGAGAAAACCAAGGCCCTGTGCAACACCCACAGTATCTCTGAACCAGGTGCCAAGACAAGGCACAAACAGAGGAAAATGGAGGATTTTGTCCTGGAGGCAACTGTGGGTTCACGCACTGAATTGAACAACTCAGACACATTGAAAAGAGAGTTACTTTTCCCTTGTGTGGATCGGATGGTTGGCGAGCTTGATCAAAGATTTTGCAGTGTAGATGCAGGGCTGCTAAAAGGCATCCAGGCATGGAGTCCTAAATCTGAGAACTTCTTGAGTGAACCTCACTTGAATGAACTTGCAAAGCACTACAGACTTGACCTGAAAAAAGAGGAGGTTCTGGTGGCTAGAAACTTTCTGACCCAGAAAATACAGGCTGGATGTCCACCCAAAAATATGTTGTCTGTGTACAACCTCCTTGATTCAGACATGTTTCCCTCTCTGAAGGCAACCATCCAAGTTGCCCTAACAGTGCCTGTCAGCAGCTGCTCGTGCGAAAGATCCTTTAGTGCACTGTGTTGGCTGCACTGTGTTGGCTGCACTCCTGGCTGCGTCAAACAATGGGTCAGAAAAGACTTCACAGTCTTGCAGTCATGTCTACTGAAAAAGACACGCTTCAGCATCTGAGACACAACAGAGTGATTGACCGATTTGCCACTCTTAAAAACAGACGTCATCCTTTGATGCTTCCACCCACCAAGTAACTGGTGATTGCAGCCATAAAAATGATGTACTTTTTTATTTTCAGTTTTTTTCTTGTTATTGATGCAGCAAACACATTTCCTCTGTTTTCTTGTTGTCCTGTATTCTGGATGGATGCAAACTGCATTTCGTTGCCCTGTACCTGTGCATGTGCAATGACAATAAAGTTGAATTCTATTCTATTCTATTCTATAAAACAGACTGAAATAAAACATGATTTTCGTTCCACTTCTCATGTGTACATCACTTTGTATTGGTCTTTCATATGGAGTTCCAATAACATTGATTTATGTTTGTGGCTGTAATGTGACAAAATGTGGAAAAGTTCAAGGGGGCCGAATACTTTTGCAAGCCACTGTAGGACAGAAAAGCTGCAGAACTTGAATCTGGCTGTCAAGTGTGCAAAATGACTGAAGGGCATGTGATGACTGAAGGCCAAGTTTACAGACACACGCATGCTAAGAAGACAAAATGGGTGTAGAGAGCAAACAAACTTCTGTTGTAATCTTTTTCACACTCCATGTGAAGCATTCTTTCAGGTGAGAGCTCGGTCTCTGACTATGACAGACAATCCACATTCCAAGCTCAAACCAGTGTGCTTTTTGTTGGCATGGGCACTATGAATTCAACCCTCAGGTGAGACCTTCAGAGCTAAGCACTGATGTATAGTCCTGAGTCTTCTGGGGAAGAAAATTCAGAAAAAGCTTAAACTGAGGTTTGTGAAATTGTGTACACAAATCGCGAAATGCGACCACTGGATAGATTATTTGACTCCTTGTGACTTTATCCAGAGGTGCAAGAGAAGATCAGTCTAATTCACATTAACCAAACTGAATCCAAAACACGGAACTTTTTGACACCAACTGAAACTGTTTTACTTTTTAATTGTTCCTGAAATTCCAGAAATCATGGTCTGTCTTTCAAAAGGACAACTTGTCACATCTGGGATGGCTGGTGTGTTTGAGGAGCAGACCAGAAGCAGGAAAAATAAGTGACAAAACTGAAGTTGAACAAAAAGTGAGCCTTTTATTCTGGCTGTTAGAAAAACGTAGAAACAACATGGCAATGGTGAAAACTAAATTATAATCTAAACTGGGAAAGCTAAAGCTAGACAGGGAAAACTCTACATACAAACCTAAAACATGTTCATGAACCTGAGAAAACCTAGACTTGAGATGACATGAAATCCAGGAACATGAGATGAACTAAACAGACGACCTGACAATGAACAGAGGGAGACAGAGGAGTCAAATACACCGAAGGGTGGAAACACCTGGGGGAACATAACTGAACAAAAGAACACCAAGAACAAAACATCCTTCTTATAGGGCATCAGGTCACACTGTGTGTCTTTGAGCTCTGCATGCAGCAGCAACACTTGAGTGATTTATGTGCACCAGTTTACTCTGACCACTTCATCAGCTCTGGTATGCAAAGGCACACCTACATTACCAATCAGGCACCAGCATCCTCAATCGATTGCACACAAACGCGCCATTTCACCGGCCAACAGGTCTTTTTGCAGTTTTTTGGGAAAGACAAAATTGCTTTATTCCCACTTCAGTTCATCATTCCTTATTTATAAATGCATCATATCACGTGTTTCTTGCACGTTAGCTAACCAAGCCACACATCAAGTTATGAGTTTTAAAGTCCTACCGAGTTTGTGATTGCTGGATATGCGTACATTGTAATCGTTCAGTTTGAAGGATAAAAATACTTCTGGAATGCAAGAGAACAAGGAGCGTTTATGGGCCTGTGGGGTGGTATCATGTGGCTTTTTTTCCTGAGGTTTTTTTTTTTCTGAAATGGTCAAAAAAAACATGCACAGTCATTCCCCAGATATTAACTTATATTTTATTGGAAGAATGTGTGTTAAAAATGTGCTGATTTCACAGATACACTAGATCCCTAACAGTTGTTCTAGCTCATAACTAATAAGCTCATAACACTCAAATGTCGTTTTGTAGTTGAGCAAACTATAAAGTATTGAGCTCTGTTGGCTTTTATGCAACTTTAATTGAATAGGGCTCAATATTTTTTAGCTAATTTGTTTGGAACGCTCAAAAAGTTTAAGAAGCATATATTAGTGACGTTCTGGTGGGTGGAGTCTTGTCGCTCCCTCAGGAAAGCTGAGTCAGCCATCTTGAATTTACCTTGATGCGGGGAAGATTTGGCCAGCCCATGTGGATTAAGAGTCCCCAACTTCAACCCACCACGACCACCACCTTTTTTTTTTCATCAACTGCCCTAAATTTGGTAAGTCTAACGTGTTTTTGTTTTGTTTAAATTTAATTTCGATAAACATTCTTTTTTATTTTTTTTCCGGAAATATATTCGTACTTTGTGCACAGTGAATGTTTGTTATAAATAAATTCGAATCCAAGTAATTGTAATTTTAGAAGTTTTTGAATGCGACAAATACGTAATGTTATTTCAAATTAGAACGGTGTAACGTTTTGGCGGTTTTCCGTGGGGGACAACATTTCCCATAATGCATTGTATTCTTGCCCGGGAAGTTGGCAGTGGCAGTTCTAGCTCCTTGCGTTTGAACTTTCTACTGTCCGTTTCTACCGGTTGACGTATTTGCTGGTAATGCACGTGCGTATTGTGAGTATACTTATTTCAATAAGTGTCCGTGTTACACAGTCAGTAGTTTACGCTGTTGAGCTATGTGTGTGTGTGTGCTAGCATGAAGCGAACAATAATAAACAACATGAGTGTGTTATCATGATGGTAATTAGACACATGTTTGTATTTTTTCGTAGTCTCAAATGTGTGGTTGTGAGATAATCTCGAAATCCTTTTAACAGTTTAGAGGGGTATTCCAGCGAGCTCTACAAGTCAAGGCTTGCGGAAAAATGCATCGCCTGATTCAGCCTAACATTACACACTGGTCGAACTTGGTGATTATGCCATGGATACAAGGTTGTCATTTTAGGAGAAGGACATCTTGACAAAATCTATCCTATCAAAATATCCAAAAAAAAAAATCCAAAATACTGAATTTACCATCTATGGCTAGGGTAGGGTAAGGTTACCCTTCTAGATTGACAAGTTTAGCCCGTTACAAAAAGTTTGGACACCCCTGATCTATAACAATGACAATCAGAACATGGCTATCCAGCACTT
The DNA here is from genome assembly GCF_965226115.1 of Aulonocara stuartgranti. Lineage (NCBI taxonomy): Eukaryota > Metazoa > Chordata > Actinopteri > Cichliformes > Cichlidae > Aulonocara > Aulonocara stuartgranti. Next base: position 33,305,560 of record NC_138958.1, read on the forward strand.
TGTTTTTACTCTGCATTTGTGTAAATACTATTCTAATAGATATTGTATGTTCATCTAGGAACAGCATGATGTAAATACAAGACGGGCCCTCGTCCTTCGTGCACTTCCTGTGTACCTGTGTGAAGATGCCGCCACGTTATTCAGGACTTGTGATGTAAGTGTACTGGCCTCAGCATCAACCCCTTTGCCTAGCTGTTCAGTCGAACATATGACATCGCTCAGAACTCAAGGAGAACCAGGGTGTATATCAGGAAGGAGGTTCAACACAGTCCTCATCTGACTTGTTTTCTCCCATATATCAACTATTGTTGAATAAGATTGCAAGAAGATTGTTACGCATAAACGAGAAAACATGGAAATAGTTAAAAGATTATTAAACAAAAACAAATTCACAGATAAAAACTATCTCCCTTTTAAAATTCAAGTGTTCTATTTTTCTGGAGGTGCCATGTTGTGGTCAGACAAATATTTGGTAAATAACAAAAACAAATATCTTGGCATATATTTATTATTGAAAACATTTATTTAAACATATGTTTTGAAACCAAACCCAAATTAAGATTATTGTAATGCATCATGATGTATCGCCATATCAAATTAAATCGTTGACATTATAATCTTAAAAGAAACGTGCGACTTATGAAGATTCACACCTCTAATCAATAGCATGATTTGTGTCCTTGTGGGGCTGAACTCATTCTTGTATTATTTTTGTTTTGCAGTCAGCAGATGGTCCAGACCTCACTGACACTCCTGTGGCTCTGCTGACAGTTGTCACGGATGACACTACTGATTCGGCCCTCTTCAGTCCTGAAAGCGTCTGCATTGTCGTTGAGGATGAAATACTTGTGAATGGTCCCACAAATCTGGCTGAGTCATTTCTCCTGCTCTTTGGGTACATCTATGCACTAGACCTACAATACCCAAAGAAACTTGAGCTTACATTCACATTTATCCAGAAGGTTGTGATGTGCCTTGAGGACAACAAACCACTGAAAGGGCGTCTACTGACGCTGAAGAATGATTTGTTCAATGAGTGAATCACTCAGAATGGACTACTTGTTGAGCTGAGTATTGAGGAAGCTTTTTTTTGTTTGTTTTTTTCCTAATCATTTGGCTTTTCTACTTCAAATTTAAAGTGAATGACAGCTCCTTTTGTGGACTATTCATGTTTAACGTTGTGTTGCCTAATACCTTAATGCACTACCTGATGTTTGTTCCCAGTTATGTACAGTTGTATAAACCAGTACAAATCTGGATGCCTCATTTCTCCTGCTTTTTGGGTAGTTCTGTGCACTAGACCTACAATACGCAGACTCGAGCTTTTATTCACATGTATCCAGAAGGTTGTGATGTGCCTTGAATACAACAAACCACTGTTAGGTCACTTACTGATGCAGAAGAATTTGTTCAAGTGAATCACTTGGAATAGACAACTCTTTAAGCTAAGTATTAAAGGTTTTTCTTGTTTTGTTTTGTTTTATTTATACCGTTTTTTTTAACCATTTTTTACCATTTGCCTCTTCTACCTCACATTTAAGATGAATGACTGTTCAGTTCATTCACTATTCATGTTTAATGTTCTGTTGCCTAATACATAAATGCACTGCCTTGATGTTTGTTCCCTATAAGTACAGCAGTGGAAACCAGTACTGTTTTTTTTATGTATTTTTAAAAAAGAAAGTGAGCTGCAGCTGTCAAGGTACAGTAAGTGTTAAATGCCTCAATGTTCTAATAGCTGCAATTGCTGTTAATACTGAAAATGTTATTGAATTTTAGAATTGAGATGGAGACCCTTGGAGTCTTTTTCTCTTGTTTTATTTATGAAGCACTTTTTTATGAGTGAGCTCTGTTGTTTGTGCCTTTTTAAAAGCACATTGTGTTTAATAAAAAGTTGTTAAATTGTTAGTGTTGTTACTTTCATGTTTTCTAACACTTTTAGCTGATTATAATTTACTGGGCAAACAGTTTAGAATTATTTGTAAGTGTATTTCCCACAGTATTTTATAAATATTGAAGATTTTAAGTGTTATTTCTCATATGAAAAAGTTTGAGTTTATTTCCCACATCGTATGAGTTGCAATATGTAAAATATTTTGAGTGTATTTCCCACCTTAATTAAGTTGAAAAATATTGAACATTTTGAGTTTATTACTCCCTAATTATAAGTTGAGGAATATCAACATTTATGAGTTAACATTGAGGTAATTTAAGGCAACTGCAATTTTTATTTTAGTTAAACTTAAAACTTTTAAAAACATCACTAAAAAATTGTTGTGGAATCTGTTACACAACAATTTTTGAGTTCTGTGAACTTATTAGGTTTTACAGTGTACTATTGACCGGGGGAGGGGGATATGTCTGCACCAGAAGTTAAAACACAGACATGTGGGTGCATGTTCAAACCTCAGTTGGCTCCTCTTAATGTGGAGGAGTAGCCCCTAAAAGGTCAAGATTTTCACCTTGTCTGTCAGGGTGAGCCCAGACAGCCTTCAGAGGAAGCTCATTTTCATCTCTTGCATCCAAAAGAATGTGTCTCATTTGTTACGGAGCCCCGCAGGGGACATGGGAGGAAAAAAAAATTAGGGAGAAAAAAAAAATTAAGACCGACTTTTGCGAGATCTCGCAAAACAAACTCGGGATCTCGCAAAAGTATTGCGAGATCTCGCAAAAGTTTTAGCCGCATTCTTCGGAAGCCGCCAGCTCGAAGCCGACCGGGAGGTCGAGGCACGATGTGCCGGGAAAGCGGTGTTCCTCCCGGCTGTAGTAGGCCTCCCGTTAGCTTCGAGCTAGTGGGTGTCAGATCTCCAAAAACGTCGGAGCACTTTTGCAAATATGTGATGTAAACCGAGCAGATATCTGACGTTTACACAACTACATTCACGCCTCAAAATATCTTAAAAGTGTATTTTGTGACCCAGAAAGAGTAATATTACAACTAAGTAGCTGCCGCCATTGTTAGAATTCAACTTTCGCGAGAAAGTTTGTTTTGCGAGATCCCGAGTTTGTTTTGCGAGATCTCGCAAAAGTCCGTCTTAATTTTTTTTTTTTTTCCCTAATTTTTTTTCTCCCATGTCCCCTGCGGGGCTCCGTAATTTGTTGAATCAAGACCCAAAGCTCATGGCCATAGGTGAGGGTAAGAGCCAGTAGATCTGCCAGTAAATAGCTACATACTGATGCCTCTGTCAATGTACCACTTTCTCCTTTCTTAACTGACCAGATTCAGACTGTAATGTTGTATGACAATAATAAAATAAAGGAGTGTCCACATAAAATAAATGTATAGAGATGGGAGTTGAAATTAGACTTGTGCATATCCAAGAGGTTTACATTGCAAAACATGACCACGCATAAGCGCGACATATACATCTGCCTTTGTGCATGCACACAGTTTGGTCATAGTTCCTCACAGATTTTAGGCATCAGGCTCCTGATGCATGCTGGTCACAACATGGGCTAGATTTGAACTTTGACCACACATGTGTTTTACCTCACTGCAAAAGTCAAACTTTGTCCTCAGGGATAAGAAAAGGTTGACAAAGGCCAAACTAATTATTTTCACGGAGTTTTCACTTTTTTGATCTATATGCAGTTATCTCCATCACATCTATTGTGAACAATCGGTGGCTACATAACAATACTAACGGTGTGTTCACACCGAACGCGATGGACGCGAACAAAACGCCCCAAACGCCCCTAATTTGACGCGTGCACATTCAACGTGTGTCCAAGAAAAATCCATCGCGCGTGAACCGGAAATGTGGGAGGAATGTGGGAGGAAGTTGTGCCAGACCGGTATCTTTGCAAGATGGCAGCTGTCGAGCTAGCGCTTGAAGAGAGAGTCTCCCTTCTCTATGTACTGTGGAGAGCAGAGCAGCGGCGTAAAAGACGTCCTCGCCGTACCTGGGTCCATCAGGTGCTCCAGAGGCGTGAGCAGTTTGGTGAGTTTCACCATTTGCTCCAGGAGCTGCGCCTGGATGACGGTCGATTTCAGCAATATCACCGTCAGCCAGTTTGAGGACCTGCTTTCCCTCGTCGGTCCCAGCATCGCCCGCCTAGACACCAATTACAGGGGCTCAATCCCACCTGCAGAGCGCCTGTCCGTCTGCCTGAGGTTAGTAAAAGTATTTAATATGGTAGTCCTTTATTGATACCTGTGCTAATATGCTAAACCATCCATCTATACACTGCTAACATGGATGTGCTATGCTAACAGTGAATGCTCTCGGTGTTTACTGATAGCAAACTGTGGTACGGAGACGACTCTTTATAATATTTCTAGTGATACTCAGAAGCTCTCATCAAGTCCCGATTTAATTCGATTTATGCTGTTATCAGTGTTTGCATTGATAGCATGGCTGTGGTGTCACATCAATGTATGCGCTCGGTGTTTGCTGATATCAAACTGTAGCATTAGGACCACTGAGTTAACCTTTGTAGTGATACTCACTCCTTTTTATTTAGACCTGGTTTAATTCTGGGATAGTTGAATATTTGTATATAATCCCTGCAGCTGTCAGACTCTATAACAGGGGTCACCAGCCTTTCTTAAAACAGATAAAACTGAACAGTTTGGATCATCTTTAGTTACATGGTTCTATCTTGATAAGCTATGTCTTATCACAGATTAATTTTTCAAAAATATTAATGATTTAAGCAAGGAAAGGGCTACATGTCAACATACAACTCTTTATTTCTATTAATGTCTTACTTCATTCCTACCTGATTGACATGTTTAGGAATTATGAGTGATTGGCACACTGTAGTGGTAAAAGTTGCTACCAATCAAATTATGATATGTTAAAGTTAAAACAAAACACAACTGTTTTAGATATTATCTAATATACATTTTGTAATTATCCTTATAATTACAAAATGTTTTATGGAAGATTTAAGTTTTGTGATTTAAATCAGGCATTACAAAAGTATTTTGTAATTTGAATAATGTATTTTGTAACTGCAGTACACATAATACTAATTTTGAACAATTTTGTCCAGGTTCCTTGCCACCGGGGACTCCTTCAGGACCATCGCGTTCAGTTTTCGAGTTGGTGAGTCCATGGTGAGCCAGATCATCCCCCAGGTAGCGACGGTCATCTGGGACTGTCTAGTGGATGACTTCATGGCTGTGCCTTCACCTGGAGACTGGCGGTCCATCACAGAGGGATTCCAGGAGCGCTGGAACTTCCCTCTGTGCTGTGGAGCTCTGGATGGGAAGCACGCCCAAAGGAACCCCATATATCATATAGGAGACACACACATTGATATACACTAAATATTTATTTCATTTCTTCTTTGTGGTGCCCAAATTTATGCACCTGCTTGATTTTGTTTAAACAATTATTGCACACTTTCTGTAAATCCAGTGAACGTCTTTTCACTTCTCAAATATCACTGTGTGTGTCTCCTGTATGATATATTTAACTGACTTTTTTTATTGTAACAACGATTTATACAGGAAAATGATGGCTATTAACAATGTTGCCCAAACTTTTGCATCCCACTGTATTAGTATATTTGTCATTAGTATAATATGAAATAAATTCTACATGTGTCAAGTCGTGTGCCAACATTTGCTGTGTAGTAGAACAGAGACATTAGTCATTATAAAAATTTATTTGAAATAATATAAAAATTCTCAAACAGAAAAACATTAAACATAAATATATAAAATATAAGTATTTACAGAGAGACAGGAATAAAAAGGACCCAGCTGCTCTCCAGAGCAGGAACAAGGCTGAGGAGGAAATGCTCCATTGGAGACTGGTGTGGCCTCTTCAGGGACTCCAGGATGGCCAGCTCCACCGCGGATGGACCGTCCTGGGACCCGTCCCTCATCTGCCTCGGAGCTGTCCTCCTCTGTGGGCCTGTAAAACAGCACAAAACACAAAGAAATGAGAAGACTGCTACTAGATTTTAATTTCAACATCGAAACAAACCAAACAGGATATAATCAGATTGGTTGTAGACATTTAGTAAAGGTGATCACGACGGAATCCCACCGAGTAAAAAGCTATCAGTGCTTGCTGTACATCTGATGCTACAATTCCATACCTGTAGTGCAGCAGCAGGAGCTCAGGGACTGGGGAGCCAGGAGAAGCAACAGGGGATTAGGGCTGGGCGATATGACCCAAAATTCATATCTCGATATTTTTTAGCTGGATGGCGATATAAGATATATATCTCGATTTTTTTTTTTTTAAAGCCATAAGTTAAGAACAAAAAGAGAGTTCTAGTTACACTGTGTCCCAGATGTCACACGGGCACTTTTATTTACATACAGCGTAGATGTACATGAAGAAATTACTCAAAAATAAATTATCAGCATTTATTAAATAATCATGGTCCATAAATAAAAGAAAACAATGTTGTTTTTGTGCATAACAAAAAGCTCACAATTGTGCAGTCAAAATGTAAACTAATAGACGCTGAGCATAATAACAAAGAGACAGATTTCACTGCTGCACCACGTCTCTGAACAGGTGCCATTTGTGGTCCTTTTTTTTTTTTTTTTTTTAAACTTTATTGAAATTGCAAAATGAACAGCCAGTCATTCCAGTTCAGCCTAAATAGTAGACATACAGCCATTTGTGGTCCTTATACACACACAGTACGGTAATATTACGTTGAAGCACAGTACGTATCACTCCGCGAGGCTCCTCCCCGGTAGCCGTAATCCTCCAAGACAATCCATCAAGCGGTGCAGCTCCGTAGCTTAGCAAATTTTACTGGATAAATTGGAAAGATATGGTATTCGAGGGAAAGCTGGTAACTGGTTAAAAAGTTACCTAACGGGTCGGGAACAATATGTTAGCATAGGGCATTACCATTCAGAGAAACTTGGTATTACATGTGGTGTTCCCCAAGGGTCAGTGTTGGGACCAAAACTTTTCAATGTATACATAAATGATATTTTTGATGTTTCTCAAGTACTTAAACTCATACTGTTCGCAGATGACACCAACATATTTTTCAGTAGCGATGATTATACTGATCTTGTAATGACCGTAAACAGGGAGCTAAAATTAATAAAAAAATGGATGGACATAAATAAATTATCATTAAATATAAATAAAACTAAAGCAATGTTTTTTGGTAATTTAAAATATAATATAGAATTACCAATTATCATTGAAGGTGTACCAATTGATAATGTGAGTGAAAACAAATTTTTGGGAGTTATAATTGATAACAAAATTTCATGGAAACCCCACGTCAGACACATAAAAACCAAAATTTCTAGAAGCCTCGCAGTTTTGAACAAAGTGAAACAATTCCTTGATAAAGATGCACTTCGTACTCTGTACTGTACCCTGGTTCTTCCATATCTTACATATTGTGTGGAAGTGTGGGGAAATACATATAAAAATACAACTAATCCATTAGTCACAGTACAGAAACGAGCACTGCGTATTATTCACAAGGCTGGTTATCTAGATCATACTCACAAATTCTTTCTTCAGGCAAAGTTACTTAAATTCCAGGATCTGGTTAATTACAATACATCCATAATTTTGTATAAAGCTTTTACTAAACTTTTACCGGCAAATTTACAAACTAGATTTGAAATTCGAGAAAAGGTTTATAATGTGAGAGGCTTTGGAGAATTCAAATTACCCAGAACTCGAACAACCCGTAAAGGCTTTTGTGTGTCTGTATGTGGTGTGAAAATCTGGAACAGTCTGAGTTTACAATTGAAACAATGCAAAAATATTCATAGATTTAAATTTCTCTACAAACAGTTGGTCTGGTCACAGTATACTCAATGATGGGTTTTAGTGTGCTCTGTAATGTCTGTCCTCTTACCATTGCTGGTATGGATTCCAAAAAAAATAAAATAAATAAAGTGTGCGTATGTATGTACATATATGTACTTGTGTGTGTAGATATATATGTATGTATATGTATGTGTGTTTGTTACTTGTAGTTATTACTACCTGTTACCTGTGGTAATGCAATTTATAATTTATATATTCTGTATTCAGTTATGAAGGCTCTAATTGTTGGTTGCGAGCTGCCGCTTAGATGCTTGTATGTGCCCGGAGCTGTTGATGGGTCTGTATGCAATGATGGGCGTAGCTGCGGGAAGTTTATTGTTTTTTTTGTTGATGAGTGAGTATAGGGGTGGGATTTAATAAGTTTTCTTCGTCCCACTCCTTTTTCAGGCAATTTTTGTTTTTTGTTTTGTGTATTTTATGTTCAATATAGGTATTTGTTGTGCCTGAAAATGAATAAATAAATGAAATGAATGAAATGAAAGTCATATTAAAACATTTTTTGACAGATTGCTGAGCGCTGTGTACCACATAAAATCGGTTCGCGGTCAGTAAGCACAACCAGAATTCATAAATAAGGCGCACTGTCGAGTTTTGAGAAAATGAAAGGATTTTAGGCCGTGCAGCCCCTCCGGGCTGCATGTCGTTAGCGCGGTTAGCTCGCTAACACGTTGACGCCGTCCAGCCCCACACACGGTAACTCGCTAACGGAGATTTTCCGCTTTCATCTTGTCATTGCCTGCAGGTGAAGCTATGGGGGAGGCGGAGTTGTGTTCAGTGAAGGAGAGGCGAGGCAGAGTAACGTTGCGTAGAGACAAAAGTGGACGAAAGAGAGGCAAACCTGCGGCTCCACGAGTATAATTATAACGTAACATAGACTATATCGATATAAACGATATTGTCACATCTTATGTCTCGTATGAAAATATATCGATATTTTTAAAAAAAACTCGATATATCGCCCAGCCCTACAGGGGATGCTCTGCTGCAGAATCAGTTGGTTCTATCAATACAGTATTAAATGTTAACAGGTTGAATATAATAATCATAGAGTAGACAGAGGTCCCTCATTTAGAATAAATACAGGCCATTTACCATTTAAAAGTGGCACGGTGGTTAGCACTGTTGCCGCACAGCAAGAAGGTCCTGAGTTCAATTCCACCATCAGGCCGGGGTCTTTCTGTGTGGAGTTTGCATGTTCTCCCCGTGTTTGCGTGGGTTCTCTCCGGGTACTCCGGCTTCCTCCCACCGTCCAAAGACATGCAGCTTGTGGGGATAGGTTAATTGATTAATCCAAATTGTCACTAGGTGTGAATGTGAGTGTGAATGGTTGTCTGTCCCTGCGTGTTAGCCCTGCGACAGACTGGCGACCTGTCCAGGGTGTACCCTGCCTTTCGCCCTATGACAGCTGGGATAGGCTCCAGCGCCCCCCGCGACCCTGAAAAGGATAAGCGGAAGCGAATGGATGGATGGATGGACAGTTCTCCATCTCAGAAACTTTAAAACCTTTTTTGAACATTTTTGGAAATGAAATGTGGAAAAATGTGAAAAACATGCACAGAAATTGGTAAATAAAAACACAGTAACCATAAGATTTCAGGTCATTTTGAAATTCTTCTCTAATTTTACTTAACTTAGTGGACCTACAGCTGTAAAACAGGAGGAAATCATCTTTGACTATAATCCACTGAGCTATATGTATTGGAAAAATATTGTCAGTTACTTTTATGTAATCAACCAATAGATTAACTAATCCAGTGGGAATACAGGATTTTGTCGGGTTGCCATTGCCAACGCAGTACATGCTGAAACACAACAAACTTCCATCAAACCATCTAAGCGTGTGAGGTTGAATTGGAATGTAGACACAAACGAGAGATGAGAGCTCTGACATCATTAAAGTTGCCACACACACGAATTTAACAAGAGAGAGTAGCCCGGGCTTATTAAGGATGACAGGCACAGACACACACACACACACACACACTCACACACTGTCTAATCATGAACATAAGCCCCTTAGGACATTCCTGAAGAACAAGAAAAGAGGAGGATGTTTACCAGGCTGTGCATGTGGAAACAGAGAGAGGGACAAAGAGGAGGATGTTTTCTGTACTGCAGGTATATATATAGCTGGGATATACTAAGAAAAGCTGCAGGGTCTAGGGCACACACAGAGAACACTATCAATCCCCCCCCTTTCCACCTAAATGCATTCTAATAATATATGAAAGTGCAGTTTTTGTCAGAATATGTAGGACTTGCCTCCATATTGATCCAGCAAAAACCTCTTAATGGGAGCAGATGTGTTATACTAATGCAGCATTTCGATTATAGAAAATGGCATGTACTATAAACAACATTCATCAATAAATAAATCAAATTCAACCACTTAAAAGGTTTCCTGCTTGGGTTTCATGTTGATGATCCAGTTTTACGGAAACCTCGCTAAAATCTCTAATGATTGGGTAACGGTGAAGGGGGGGGGGGGCTTCTCTTTTTTGAGGTTGATGCTTTGTTTTGTGCTGGCTTTGGTATTCCTGTGAAATCGCTGGCATTTCATCCGCCAACAAAAACATCCAAGCTCTAACACATCTGGATTTTCATGTTAGAGTCATAATAAAGAGACACACTGTGGATGTTGGGTTTTTTTGGTCTTTCTTGCAGATTTTGTGTTCATGAAAACCAGAGGTTTACTTTTTTTTTTAAGAAACACAATTTTATTGCAAACAGATTACTGAATCCCAGTGTCCCTGAGGCTAGGGCTTCATTTCAGCTTTTTGTTTTTTTCTGCAGATATTTTTGCGCATGCCAAAAGCTGCCAATGGAAGATTTTGTAAAAGCGACAAAGGCCTGTAGCCTTAGGAGCAATTTTGACTCCTGTCAATCAGAAACGAAGAAGGAAATCAAGCAGCATTATTATTAGCAACAATGGCAGCTATAAAAGAGGATGGAAGAGGGGACCCAAACTCAGGACACGTGATGATGCACATCAAGTAAACGATCAACACAGTGAACAATTCTGATAATCTGTTGGGGAAAAGGCATGAATGAGGACAAAAGACTTTAAATGTGAACAAAAGGAAATGCCTGGAAAGCTGCCCAAAGATAAAGTGGTAACTGGAAGGTGAAGAATGGGCGGTGTATATAATCAGGACACTGGGTTACTGAACACAGGTGGTACATAGAAAGGCTGGAGGCACGAGAAGCAATTATTACAGAGTGAAGTAGGAGGCAATTTCAGGAGAAAACGTGGCAACTTTTTACAATTTCAATTGCAATTTTTAGGTTCAAATCATCACAACATTCATCTCAAGGTGCTTCATATTGTATGGTAAAGATATAATAATACAGAGAAACCCCAACAACCATGCGACCCTCTAATAGCCAGCACTTTGGTGACAGTGGGAAGGAAAAACTCTTTTAACCAGAACCAGACTAAGGGAGGGGCAGCCGTCTCCCACGACTGTTTGGAGGTGATGGGCACTATGTGCCTCAGCTCTCAGCTCTGTAAGTTTATATGGTCTCCCACTTAAACACTTCGAGACTGCAACAATGGCACTTACAGTTGATCCCTGATGGGTCTTGACGCAGCGTTTGGTGTTGTTGGACTCGGTTGAGTCTTGAGTTTAGTTTTTCTTTTTTATGTTTTTATTTGTATTTATCTGATGAGAATGGCTCTATAGCTGCTTGCAGTTATTATTTACATTTTATCTTACTTTCAGTAACGTTCTTTGTATCTTGTTAAACCTTCACTTCTGGTTTTAGTGTTCTTTTGCTGTGTTACATCCTGTGTTAATTTGATAGTCATGTTTTAAGTCCGCATTTGGATCCGCATTCATTACTAATTGCTAATCACAAGCTTGTGCTTATGGACCAACACAAATTAAGGTATAAAATGACCTGTCAGCTGATAACAAGCAAAGAAAAATGGATGTATTTGGCCACTTTGTAATTATAAAACGGATACACTGGCCAGAAGCCTGGATGGTAATATTATGTTTTTCATGCCTGTGTCATAACCAATTTCATTGTGCGGGGAGTGCAACATTCAGGACACTATGTCATCTGGAACAGAGGCCAATTCTAAACTGTAATTTAGCCACACCACCATTTACAGTCAGTGAAACTAAACTGAGTTTAGGAGTGACGGCTGTGTCTCTGACAGCATATAATCAGTTTAGAGATTAAACTACAGAACAACAGACAACTAATGCATCACAACTTCACTGCTCTAAATGCTAAAAAACTGTTGTGCTAAAACAGTTCAGCTAACAAGTTTAGGGGTTTATCTTGGATGTTTATCTTGGATGTTTATCTTGGATCCATCTTGGATGACTCTGAGCAGTCATTTTACTCATCCAAGTGGTTTGAAAGTCTTCTTTTGAACAGCATGCCCCTTGTTTTCTTCTGTTTCATGATGGGATTCTTTCCAGAGTCTCTGAGGATGAGCAGGAATGCTGACCTCTGCTCTTCTTCATTTGGGTTTCCTCCTCCCTTGCTTTCCAATGAGTTTCCAATAAAAACACAGGCTTTTTAATCCTCGCTGAATTTGGAGAGCTTCAAGCAGTAGAGATTTTAATCTGTCATGGTTCATATACTGTTATTGCAGCTGAGGGAGTAACATCAGCCACGGAGAAATAAACTGGAGCAATGTAACCAAGAGAACAAAGACACCAAAATGATTGCGATAGTGTCTTTGACCTTCAGTTCTTGGGATAATACGAGGGTTTTCAGTGCTATTTATCATTCTCTTCAGTGGAAGCTCACTATCAAAAGACTTACAATATGGACATTCAGACCATCAGAGCAAGGCCTCAGGTCAGACCTCCTGTCTAACAGGGAGCCACGCCAAATTAGACGTCTCTGAAACAAAACGAATGTAAATGTTTGGAGAAGATAAAAAGGTTACTTCTCCATTTTTAGACTTTATTACAATGATTTACAGGGCTCCTCTTACCTTTCCTGCTTCTTCAAACTTGATGTATAAACTTTCATTAAAGGGCTGATTTGATTTCGAGTAAACCAGCACTTTAATGAAGTGGTCCCTTAGGAACAATAACGGAGATGTCAGATAAAACAAAGGGCCTGAGAGACTCATAAAAGTAAGTCACTCATCAGTAAAGGTTTAGGCTGAAATGTTTCTCATACAGTGTTTTCAGCAAACACTGTTCACCACTATAATACTATAATACTCTACAGAAACTAAGACTCTATTTAACATTTAAGCAAAACTACAAAGTTTCCATAACCTTAACTAGGCTTCCAATGTTCCTGCTGACTGAGTCTAACCAAACAGTGGCCATCAAAGTGTTGCTTTAATTAAAAAGAGCTGTTATTGAATCCCCAGCTGGCAGATGGCCCCGCCCCTCCCTGAGCCTGGTTCTGCCAGAGGTTTCTTCCTGCTAAAAGGAAGTTTTTCCTTCCCACTGTCGCCAAAGTGCTTGCTCATACGGGGTCATATGACTCTTGCAAAATAAAGCACCTTGAGGCGACTGTTGTTGTGATTTGGTGCTTATAAATAAAATTGAATTAAATTGAATATAATCCACTTAGCAGTTGAGAAGTAATAATAAATATCTGGAATAGTACTGAAATATCAGAGGACATTAAAATTTAGGAATAACAGTATAACAACATTGCTAACACCACCTTACATCTTGGTTCAGCTGCAGGACATAGTACAGAAACACAGGAGCAGATTTTCGGCAGGACACAATAGCTTATTAATGTGTATTCTTTCACATAAACAAAGACATTACCACCATAAATCGCTACAGAAAAAATAGAAAAATAGTGCATAAAAATTCACCAGAATGCTGAAAACAAAAATGCTTATGAATTTCACTGTGCTACATCTCACTCTATGCTCCATGCTCAACAAAAATAGTGTTCAGGTTTAGAATAACAGTGTTCTTTCACAGCAGGCTATATAAACATACATAAGTTCTCTTAATCACTTATTGGAGCTTGCAGGGGTTGCACAGGGTGAAAGGCAGGCTAAACCCTGGACAGGATGATAGTAGTCTATAAATATACCGGTTGAATATAAACTTACATTTAGTCATCACAATGTTAGCTTTGGTTATCTAATACATATTTTTTGAGCAAGCAAATTATTTTTTGTTGGTCTCCACAAGACACTGTTTAAGGACTGACCGAAATTATGCTGCAAAATAAAGGCACAAAGGAAGCAAAAAAAAAGCAGCCTCCCTGTATACGTGGGAGCAGTAAAAGTTCACTTAACAGATCTTGGACAGCATCCCTCTCCCACACATTCTTAAATCACTATGCTGTTTGGGACGGTGACCCCACAGTGATTTCTGTAACACAAGGACATGACATGGACATGCATAAGTAAAGACAACATGCATGTACTCACGCTGTGGGTCTCCCTCAGTGCACTGACATGCCAATGTGATGACAACTTGGTTTATGAAGGGAGTAAAGATCCCAGAATTAGTCAAAGGTAGACAGTCCCAGGGCTTTGTAAGTGGCCTAAAAGGATTTGGAATTGGCTAACTGAGTGACATGGGAAAAACTTTAAACTCTGAATACAGGTGTGATACGGTGGTCTCGCCAGTGGATCCTTGGGTGTGAAATAAGTGCAATGTCACAACTGTGTCTCAGCTCTGCGTCAAATCAAAACTGAGAAACCTGTAAGATACAGGGCCAAAATGTAATTAGGCTGGATGAGCTGAATGTCTCAGAGAGTAGGAGAGTCAGTATATCAACAGCGAAACTCTCAAGTCAGTAGCTGAAGTGCAAGTGACCTCAGCACACTTTGGGGTTGAACTGTTGTCCCACTGAAGAGAAGTTGAGTAATTTCCAAAAAGCATTGCCATTAATCGATGCTTGACGTTCAGGCCGCGCTGTCTTTGATTGGCTTTGTTTGTAAGTTCTGCAAAAGATCCAGGAAGTCTGCGTAGAGTCAGCCTTTGACTGCTGATGTCTCCTAGGATCATTTTACAGACATCACTTCAAATCTTGATTTGTTTAAAGGACTGAAAAAATCAGCCTTTAAAAATATTGTTGGCTATATTTGTATAATTTTTGGGAAGAAGTTTTTGGGGTTTTTTTGCTATATTTTCATTGATGGAAAGGGAGAGAAAACATCATCATCATCATTTAAAACCCCAAAATATGATTTAAACATCCATCCATCCATCCATTCGCTACCGCTTATCCTTTTCAGGGTCGCGGGGGGTGCTGGAGCCAATCCCAGCTGTCATAGGGCGAGAGGCAGGGTACACCCTGGACAGGTCGCCAGTCTGTCGCAAGGCTAACACACAAGGACAGACCATTCATACTCACATTCACTCACAGATTCACACCTAGTGGCAATTTGGATTATCCAATTAACCTATCCCCACAAGTTGCATGTCTTTGGACGGTGGGAGGAAGCCGGAGTACCCGGAGGGAACCCACGCAGACACGGGGAGAACATGCAAACTCCACACAGAAAGACCCTGGCCTGATGGTGGAATTGAACTCAGGACCTTCTTGCTGTGTGGCAACAGTGCTAACCACCGTGCCACCGTGCTGCCCATGATTTAAACAGCTAAAGAAAATATAGCTGGAATACTCACCAGTACTACAGAGCCTTTGTAGTGACACTGAGAGCGAAGTGAGGACAGATAGCTGTATTTTATTGGGGAATATCACCTATCTCGCAGAACAGTTGCATGGTGGTTAGCAGTGTTGCCTCACAGCAACAATATCCCGCAAGGTTAGCTTCCCACAGCAAGAAGCTAATACATGTGCATATGAATTTAAACAACAAATTTGTAACTACTTGTATTATTATTATAATTAGTATAATTGTTTTGTTTTTTATATAAATACTATTTATATGACTACTTTTATTTCAGGTGTCTATAATATTTAAGGCAGCTCATAAAAATGTCAAGAATTATGGCTAACATGGAGCTAACAGCTGGAATCTTGGGGCTTTCAATTCATTGTAATTACTTTTTCTACCCTAGCAAACAGGATACACAGCACTTGGTTAACATATAGACTGAGATATGTAGACTATGTAGATTGAGCTAGCTACTCAATACAGTAGCTGCATCACCTGTTGCATGCACAAGTTTTACTGATTATAAACGGTCATGTGCAGTAGAGGAGCTTTGCAGGTGACTGTGCTGTCTCCACTTCTGTTCATCGTGTAAATCTTACTTTCAGTCATTACCTACACTAATACCCTAATGATTCTGCTGTGCTTTGATGTATTAATGATGGGCAACAGGAAGAGTACAGAGCACTAATGATGATGTTACGGGGTGTTCTGGAAGGACTCACCAACTCCTGAATGTGAATAATATCAGAGCGATAGTGCTTAACTTGAGAAGGAAGAGGAAAGCTGCGTGACCCATGTTTATCCTGGAACAGGATGTTGATGTGATGGAGGAGAAGTACCTGATTGTCCACATCATCAACAGGCGTAAGTGGAAGACCAGCACAGAGACTATATACAGAAAGGATGAGTGTGCTCTATTTCCTTTGGAAAATGAGATCCTTCGATGTGGAAAGCAAAATGTCAGAGATTTTCTATCAGTTGTGAAGGTCACTAAACAAACTGTTATCAATCACAGATAATGCTGACCACCCTCTACGTCTACGTTCTCTAATATTCAGCTCCACTGCCCAAGGACAGATACAGTCAATATTTCACACCTTGTATAATAAGGAGCTTGGAAAGAAAAGCATCTGGACCTCTTTAAGTTAAGAGTGACGTGGACCCCCTATTGATCCTCTACCATGGCTGATTGTGACCTACACCCATTTTCACACCTTGGCTTGTGTGATTAGGTAGAGGATCAATAGGGGGCCCATGTCCCTCTTGGGGGACACTCCCATAGGGCTTAAATCTGGGACTCCACCATTTGACCTTTGTTCTGAAGAAGCTTCTCGGATGAGAGGTGAAACGTCTTCAAGCAACTTAAAGAAGTCCAGATGCTTTTCCTACCAAGCTCCTTAGACTACATCTGTTCTCCCATTAACAAATATTTCAAACCTGCACTCAGTAATTAACAAACACTAAGACATTTTATTGAACTGTCCTCTTCCCACTGTTATACTGGCCCACTTTAATTTGTCTGTATGTGTCGGCCCTGTGATGGACTGGTAACAAATGTGTACCTTGACTCACAGCCTATGACAGCTGGGACTGGTTCCAAGCCTCTGCAATCTAAGGTTGGATAAGCATGGATAAATTTAAACCTGATGTAACTCTCAACTATTAATTGTCTCAAAATTCCATCAGATTGGATCTCCTAATCAAATAAAACAGCTCCCAGATTCCCCTGGAGTTGAACTTGGGATGTGTTACCAATTCTAGGCATGTCTGAGTACTTGCTGACAGGCAACAAAAAAAAAATACTGCTCATGGATGGCGATGTTTTTCTTCTCTGGTCGAGACAAAGAATGGGGGGGGGCGGGGGGGGGGGGGGTATCAAATATTCTGTATTAGGGTGTTCCTTCTGAAAATCTTTGTGAAAAGCTTTAGAGAGTAGCTGCCAGCCAGACTTTCTTCTCTGTGCCACTGACAAACACTTCTTTTGCTTCCCTGTTCTGAACTCAAACACACACACACGCGCGCACACGCGCACACACGCGCACACACATAATAGAACTTTTGTCAGCTAATCCAGTGGGTGCTAAAAGGTGTATTGTGTGGCTGCCAAGTGCTGGAGAAAGCAGAGCATTTCTTTGTGTTGGAGCACGGATGATATTTTACCTCTTAACCAATTCATGCAATTTTGTATTTCCTGACAGTATTTGGCACATTGTTACCATAGATCAGTGGTTCCCAAACTTTTTTTGCTGGGCCCCCCTTTGTTTTACAAGCACGCACATGCACGCACACGCACAAACACATCCTCCAACCACACACACCCATATTTTGCTCCATTGTGGTTTATTTCACACCTCAAACATTTAGTAAACAATTAAGCAAATACAAGTAATCTGCAATAAATTACAGGTAGTAAGAAAATACTACTAACTCTTTTACGTGTGGACGAGGAATACAGAGTTCGTCACGCAACGTCAAATTTATGTGCCTTTTTTCACGTCACGCTGTGCACCACGTTATTGTTTACATGAGATGAATTGCAGAATGGCAGATAGAGACGAAATACTGTTACTGTTAATCTGACTATCTGCAGGTTTTACACACTTACATATACACATGCAGTTACTGTCCCTCCATTTACAAAGACAGAGGCATCACGATGTGATTATTTTACATGTAGTTGTTTTTTTCCTGTGTAATAATAGTCAACATTGCTATCAATACATTTTTCAAAAAATGCCTCTCTGTGCAAAATAGGTTTAAAAACATAAACAGCTGTGGGATACTGTTTGTCCGGGATTTGAACAGGGGGGACAAATCGTGGCAGGATCAGCCTGATATTATTTGTATCCCACTGTAACTTTACTGTATAAAGTATAGTATAGTATGTATATTTCCAAAATGTCAGGAGTAGTTAGTCATTACAAGAAGTGTTTGTGAACTAAAAATCAAGAATGTGGGATAGTGTTTGTCCATGATTTAAACAGCCCAGCGCTGCTTCTGACGAAGGGAAAACCAATCCTGCAGGGGAGACCTACCTCGGCACTTGTGCAGGTGAAGCCAAAGGGAAGACATGCTTCACTATATTTTCTAGTCTTTGGCTTAGAATGAAGTTGGTTTGGAAACATATTCAGCGATGCTTCATCTCCTGCTTTGCGTTTCTGTAGGCGGCCGTGCTAGCAGTGTCCAAGCGTTTTGGGGTTTTTTTTCCCCCTTTTCATCCCGCGCCCCCCCTGCCATGGCTCTGCGTCCCCCCCACCCCCCAGGGGGCGGGCCCCACACTTTGGGAAGGTCTGCCATAGATCATCTACCCCTTGTCTAAAACTGAACATTGGATGAGTTTGACTCCGAGTACCCGGAGAACGTAAACTCCACACAGATGGGCACCAGACTGGATTTAAGGGAACTTCTTGCTGTGAGATGACTGCACAATCATGCTGCCCAGTCAGCAGGCTATCCAGTAATAAATAGGGATGGCAGCCAGCATTATTGAGCCCTCTGATATAACCGAGACATGTGAAAACCAGATGAAACAGAACCATTTCAAGTCTTATTTTCCTGAGGGCAGGTCATTTTTTATGACTGCATCAGCTGATAGATGTTTCGAGATTGTGTTTCTGTACTTGTAATCCCCTCTTTGCCATCAACACAGGGTTGCATAAGAAAGGGCATCAAGCCTAAAAGTCTGCCAACTCAAACATGGGGCTCCATCTGCTGAGGTGATCCCGTATGAAAAAGAAGCTTCCTCTACTTTGTACGGAAATCTGCGTCCACAAGTATTTACCCTTATTGAATCATTAATACCAACATTATATTCATCTTTGAATTCCCCATTCATCATTATATATCAATGCCAATACAAAAAGTGTGGTGGAATATTAGATTTATAATATTTAAAATCATTTGGTCAAAGAAGCGAATCATTAACACCACAAATGGTGTCATGATCCTGGGTCCTTTTGACCCAGCGTTTTGTGTTTTCTCTTCGCGATTTTGGTTCTGTTCTCTAATTGGTGTTACCCTGTTCCCCCCCGTGTGTTCCTGTTTTATTGTGAAGGTCTGCGTCTTATGTGAGTGTTTTCAGTTTGCCTCCCTGGTCTCGTCATGTTAATCACTCCCAGCTGTGTCTCCCACCTGTGTGTAATCTCCCTGTGTTCTGAGTGTATTTAAGTTGTATTTTCTGTCTCAGTAATCGCTGGTTTGTCTGTGTTGTTTCCCCTCGGTCTCCCCGTATGTATTTCCCCGGACCTCCCTGCATCTTCGTTTCTGGTTTGTCTTATTAGTTTACCCAGTTTAGGTTTCTAGTTTCATGTTTTGCCACCCTTGCTGTTTGTATTGACCCACTATCATAAATAAACACCCACCTGCACCAGAACTGCCGTCCTTTTGGTCCTACTACAAATCCACACGGCTTGCCCCGCAAACCGTGACAAATGGACATTTTGGCCAATAAGTGGTTATTTTATCCATTTAACCATTAAGACAAATATCATTATGATATAAATCACAATTGTATCTATTGACATTTTCTGTCAGCTGTTTGAAATTAAAGTCTTAAACCTGTATTTCGTTTTGAAAACATGAAGCATGAAGCACCACATGAGTGATTATCTGCAGCTGAATTCCTGAAAGGAAACCTCCCGAAAAGGTCTGCTTTGAAAAACTGCAGTGCACATTACAATTTTGTTTCGGCCCCAGAACTCTTTAACCATGTTACAGAGATGCTATCACAACTCAAAATAACAACTGTTAAACTAATGTACTACAAAATGTGAAAAATGACCACCCACACTGTATTTGTAACATTACAGGAATAAAAATGCATCAAGTTCTGGAAAGGTGAGAGAGGACTTATGCAAAGTTGAGTTACCGTCTGCCGTATTGTCTCTATTTCTTTGTTTTTCTCTCTATTTCTCACCAGACGCTCACACAAAAACACCAGATTTCCTCCTCTTCTCCTCTAAGGCCAGTTACTGTGTTTCTCTTCCCAGAATCGTGTGACACACTCAATAAAAGCTCTTAGATATCTCTCTCTCTCTCTTTCACACACACACACACACACACACACACAGTATCATATTCATGAGACTAGAGGGGCAGGCACAATCAGATTATGAATGGTGTCAATCACAACAGGTCATCAAAACAATTTAATATTGAAATTTAGAATCTGTGAATTTGTGTTTTTCTTAATTTATTTCATACCTTCTCAGGTAATCACTTCCTTGGTAATTATTGATGGATTTAAAAAAAAACTAAAACATTTAATCTAGTAAGGTCTGGTACTCTTTGTTTTTAATCTTTTAACAAATACTAGTGGTCAAAATAAGCATGAGTATGTGAGTATGAAGTAAAGGATAAATATCTCACATCAAACCTTCTTGGTCAATGACTGCCATGGTAAAAACTGTCATTATTAACAACAACAAAAAATCACTAAAACTTAAATTAAACCTGGTGGTGCTACAGGAACACTTTTACTTCAGTAGAAAGGCTTTTTTTTTTAAATCACAGAAAGCATATTTATAGATCATGTTTCTTTCAACTTAGTTTATTTTTATATAGTTAATTTTTAAAACTTACAAAATAAGAGCATGGACTGAACATTGAGATGATGTATTATAAAATATATGGTGAATTCACAACTATTTCAGAAGCGCACCTTACTGTAGTTAAACATATTCCCCATTGCTGTGTAAGCTATTGTTGTTAATCTAAATGACATTAAGCAATGCCCGCACGGACTGCAGGGGCCTGGCTAGCTGGTTATTTTCAATGGTGTGGAGCTGAGACTTCTGTCACAGTCGGGCTGAAGATGACTGTGTGGAGTGAGCAGGAGGACCCAAGTGCAGACACTCAAAACAAAACTTTGATTTAAATAAGGATGAGCCATTTATTTAAGGCTGACTCCATTAAAGCAAGTACCGAGCAGGCTGCCACAGGGAATGTGAAATTCACAGAGAAACCCAGACACTGACATGACCGCTGCGGCACCAGGCAAACATCCACCTGCTCCACTCCTGCTACACAGGTGAAGATAGATTTAAGAGCGACAGGACTTAGTGCCGCTGAATCTTTGATTTTATTTGTTTTGTTTTACTTGCATCTATTTGAAAGAGTGAATGTAAACACAAAACATTATTTTATTTTATATGCTGGAATATGCAGAAAATATGTATAAATGTTAAAGAATTTCTTCAAGTCAAAGACTGTTCTATATAATTTAATTTTTGCTTGATGCAATGTGCATAAAGTTAAAAGATTAAGAGACTTTTTCATTTGATTCAATTTTATATGATGGATTATGCAATAGAACTGGGCTGAAATGTCTATTCCTTTATTACCCATTCAGGTTGTGTATCATGTTTTTTAAAAGTAACTAACTAACCAAGTAACTAGGTAACTAATTACTTTTGAAAATAAGTAATCAGTAAAGTAACTGGATTACTTTTTTGGAGAAGTAATTAATTACTAATTACTTTTTTCAAGTAACTTGACCAACACTGGTGACAACTTAGCTGAAAAGCGTTGGTGAGACAGTTGTTGCTGCCATGCTGCTGGTGCAATTAGGAGCTAAGCTAGGCTAATAGTCACATTAAACTAGCATGTCACTTTAGACCCCGTGAGTGAATACTATAAACAGCAGAAAGTGTGCTTCTAATAAAGCACTTATAGGTTACACCAACAGAATGAATAATACTGTAGAAGTTAGTCATTAATTGCTACACAAATTAAGCAGGAATAGATATGACAGGTATGACAGTACTACAGTGAGAGCTAGTATAAATACATACAGCTGGCTTTGACTATCAGATATTATACTGAACATTTAATATGCAAACTCCAAGAATGTGACTTACGAGAAATACCACAACAGGAGCCTCTATCATTCTTACTTGAAGTCATTCAGTCTTCTGGTCTGTCAGCATTTTCTCTAATGCCATCTAAAGACAGTAATTTACTCTCAGGGCTTATGAAAAAATCGATACGTACTTACCATGCTTTTACTGTTCAGCTGAAGCTGTGGCTTTTTGTGAAGACCACTGTTTTTGTACAGTGTTGTCACAAGTTTCGATACACTGGTAGGCATAAAATTGTATGTGTTATCTCTATGTGATTGGGAGCTATTTAGGTGAATATGGTTATTTTATTGAGAGGCTGCTTTTTTAAAGAATTGGTGTCATGTTCTGCTCATCCACAAGCTTTGTTCCTCTCAAAAGAATCATCCATTCAATTAAAGGTTGTGGGGAAGCTGGAGCCTGTTATGGTGAAGTACACCTATGGCCAATTTAGAATCACATAGCCTTTCTTTAGACAAAAGCTGGAGTACTCAGATAGAACCCACACAGACACAGGGAGAACATGCCAATTCCACACAGAAAGGCATCAGGCTAAATTTGAACCCTTCTAACTGTGAAGTGATAGTGCTGACCACTGCGCCACCATACCACCCCACCATATATAAAATTCAATTAAACAAACATCTTAATTACCACCAATCACATTACTTTCTCTATTTTACATAGATCGACACACTCTGTTTTCCATGCACGTCCCAGGCATCAGCTGCTCTAGTGGTCTCTGTCCAGCTTGTTTTTGATGGTATGGCATTAACCACAAAGTAAACCACTAATTAGGCCATTTCCATGCACATAATCTTCATTAGAAAAAACTCTTGCATGAGCGTATCCATGGTCATAATGTAGCAGCCAAATCTATCTTCACATTCTCTCTATTGCACACACACATACAAGCGTAAAAGTAATTGCAGATAACAATAATTAATAACATCAATAGCATCATTCTAGATTTCTATCTGCATTATGACTAATGCAGTCGACGGCAGGGTTAATGGACACATTTATCTAAGCTAATGCTACAAACTTACATCATCGTCTTCAAATATGCTACCAGCTTGCTGCAGTCTACATGGAGGTTTTCACCTTTCCACACTCATTCCTGGCTGAAGAATTGTAAAAGAACCATAAAATATCATTACTTGGGAAAGTGCCCAAAAATAAGTGTGTCAAGCTTGTTGCAAAATACTCACACTGAAAAGTGCTTCAGCAAAATACTGAGCAAAGGCTGTTGATACTTATGTATATATTATATTTTTGTTGTTGTTGTTTTTTATTTAATTTAAACATTTTTACTTTGTCATTATGAGGTATTGGTGTAGAGTTTTGAAACTATGTAAAAGAAAAAAAAGTGGGGGGGGGATGGGGTCAATTACAATAAATTAAAAACAAAAAACTCTGTCATGTTCTGGGTATTTGACCAAGCTTCTTGAGTTTCTTGTGTTTTTTATGATTGTTATGTATTATGATTATGATTATGATTTGATAAAGACATGAACACCATGTCTTTATGCTGTTTCATGTCTTTATCCTGTCTTTCTTCTCTCACCCCAACCGGTCAAAGCAGATGGCCCCGCCCCTCTCTGAGCCTGGTTCTGCCGGAGGTTTCTTCCTGTTTTTCCTTCCCACTGTTTTTCTTTTCCTTTTTTTTTTCTTTTTTTCTTTCCAGAGTGCGAGTGTGACAAATGTGGCACCTCTTCATGCGATGACAGGACAGGAGTGTGTCACTGCAAGCCGGGAGTCACTGGACGGCTGTGCGACCAGTGTCAGGTGAGACAGAGAACGTGAGCTTCTTTATTGCAGCTCTTATTTCTTCTTTATTAATAAAAAATATGTCCCTTCGTGAACAATTAGGCACTGACAACTAGGCTTAGGCAAGTTCCTGGGTTAGGTAAGAATAATAATAGAAGATCGTGGTTTGGGTTAAAATGTATTTTGTTTTCTTGGCTACCATGGTAACACCTTCCAACTTTCTCTGATATCAAAAAAACTTTCTGTCAAAATAGATAAGTTAGAAATTGATCCTCCCAAACAAACAGAAAGCCTTTTTCCGACTATTTCATATTCTGTTATGACACTGGGTTGGAGTGGCTACAGGGCAGGACCACCCATATGATTATGATTTTGATTTGAAAAACACATGAACACCATGTCTTTATCCTGTTTCATGTCTTTATCCTGTCTTCCTTCTCTCACCCCAACCGGTCACAGCAGATGGCCGCCCCTCCCTGAGCCTGGTTCTGCCGGAGGTTTCTTCCTGTTAAAAGCGAGTTTTTCCTTCCCACTGTTGCCAAAGTGCTTGCTCATAGGGGGTCATATGATTGTTGGGTTTTTCTCTGTATGTATTATTGTAGGATCTACCTTACAATATAAAGCTCCTTGAGGCGACTATTGTTGTGACTTGGCGCTATATAAATAAAATTGAATTGAATTGATTGGGGCAGCTGGTGGTTAGCTCTGTTGCCACACAGCAAGAAGGTCCTGAGTTCAATTCCACCATCAGGCTGGGGTCTTTCTGTGTGGGGTTTGCATGTTCTCCCCGTGTGGGTTCCCTCTACGTACTCCGGCTTCCTCCCACCGTCCAAAGACATGCCGTTTGTGGGGATAGGTTAACTGATTAATCCAAACTGCCCGTAAGTGTGAATGCGGGAGTGAATAATAATAATAATAAAAATAATGAATTGCATTTATATAGCGCTTTTCGGGGCATTCACACAATTGCTAATGGCTTTCTGTCTCTGTGTGTTAGCCCTGCGACAAACTGGCGACCTGTCCAGGGTGTACCCCGCCTCTCGCCCTATGACAGCTGGGATAGTCTCCAGTGACACCCCCCCAACCCTGATAAGCGAATGGATGGATGAATTGAATTGAATTTAAGGTTCTCCTTGTGTCTTGGTCTCTCCTCTGTGTTGCTGGTATGTGTCTGTCATGTCATCTGTGTTTGTGTCTCTCGTGTCCTGTTCATGTCTGTGTGTCTCGTCTCCCGTAACTGTTTCCGTGTTCCCTTCTTTGTGTCTTCTCCCATTGTCTCCCTAGTCCGTCTAGTTTCCCTGAGTGTCCCTTCTCCCAGCTCCCGTGTCAAGCTGTGTGAGTTGGTCTGCGTTTTTATGTTTCCTGTTTTACTTTGACAGTCCTGTGTCCAGTGTCTTCAGTTTTACTTCCCCATATGACTACATTTATTGGTTCCAGCTTTTCCCCCATGTGTTTCCACTCTCCGTAATCACTCTGGTGTGCTTATGTTATGTCAGTTACCTTGTGTCCTATAGCTCTCCATGTTCTAGATTCCTCGTCAGGTCTCACGTTTCCATCTTTCCTGTGTGGTAGTTTGAGGTTTAGTCTGCTCAGTTTATTTTATTTAGTCAATTCTCATTTTGCATTTTGCTTTGTGCCTTTAATAAATGGTTCACCTTTTGTTTAATATTACTTTTTTCTGCAAGTGTCTGCTTTTGGGTCCATTCTACACTCTACACGGTCTGCCAGCTCAGACTGTGACAAAATCAGTTGAATGAAAAGACGTGAGTAGTGTGTGGCACGGTTAACTGTCAAAATCTACAGGGGAGATTCAAAATATTATTGAAAAATGAAAGTGGAGTGTTGCCAGAGCAGATGGTTAAAGTTAATACATTCAGGTATTCTAGTGAGCTCTCATGCTAATCTCAGATGCTAATCTGAAAGTTCTTCTGAGCTTGTATTTGGTCAACCTTTATAGAAAAAGTCAGAGTTGCTGTCCCCTCTCTATCATTGTCAGTGCTTTCATTGATCATGTATTAAAGGAGTTAACAACTTTTTTTTTATCCTCTGACTTCTTCTTCTACTGACTCTATAAGGTGGTTAGCAAGAGGAAACTCCTCTGTTACTGTGATAAATCCCTAAAGCCTGTTTACTTGCTAAGCTTGCATGTGGTGGTTCCACAGAAAGAGCAGATCGTAACTGATCTCACAGCAGTTAAAGCAAAGCCAGCAGCAGCTTGCCTTGCATGCTGGTCTCACATCAATTTAGAGTCAGTGACTAGATGTCAATCCACAATGTGCATGCACTAACCGCCCGAAGAAAGCTGCTGGCCTCTCAGCTTACCCAGCTCAAGTCACTGTTCATGGGAGACAGACACATCCATAAAAAACCACTACAGACACCACTACACTTTCCTATGAGAATGAAATGAGTGTAGCTTTCAGCAACAACAGCCAACTGGAGTTGGCAGCAATGTAAAAATTGCAAACAAGCACTGTCTGCCTTGCTTGTCCTCAATGAGACACCACTTGCTCAAATCCAGATTCCTAGCAGTATACTAATTATGCTCTCTTCACCACCTTTTTTCTTTGCTTGCTAAAGATAATTTAAAATGCTGCTGAACCGACTAACCAGTTTTAGAAAATTGTTGCATAGTTGATGTTGTCAGGTTTCTGGGCATTTTGGACAAATCACAGAAACCAAGGTCAGGAAGTACAAGTAATTTATTTCAAATATAAAATGACTGTGTAAATATTTTCAGATCTAAATTATTTGTTAAGATGAATGATCTGTTTTATTATGAGAGCTAAGCCAAGGAGCTTAGTGGTGGGAAAGTCTGCTCTTTTATAGGACAAAAATAGAATTTTACTTCAAAAGAATAAAAATAGTGCTTAACATGCACTATTAAATTATATTCTCAACAAAGATTCTCTGAGTTGTCTACAGAGACAGAAAGAGAATTTACACCTTTATTCAACAGTCATGACTGCGTCAGTGTAATAGGCAAAATAAATAACTCAACTCATTATGTCATTAGTCCGAATTTACTAAAATTGACTCAACAGGGTTACCACGCCATTGTGTCAGTCTTTTTATGCCTTGGCTTAAAGATTGGAAATGGTGGTAGGTGTTTTCCAGGGTAACATGCGTCACCAGTGACATTGCAACAAATCTTAGTAATGTTCAATGGAGTTTAAAATAGAAAAAAACACATTCAACACTGATGCATACCTTTGTAATTCCCCAAGAGAGAAAAAAGAATTTCCTTGGAAAACTCATGATAAACATACTAAGTCACATTATTTGGAATTTCAGTTTATGGTGTGTAATAAAATCGTTCTCAACAGTCAATTTTATAGGTCTGCACAAAAAGATAGATTACAGAATGAAAATACAAATTTAAATCACAGCCATTCAATAGCCGCACCCTGAAGCAGGGGAATTATAGGACAATTTAAACCCAAGAAAACAGTTCTGCTAAGCAGCTGTAACAAAAATACACCCCGGCTCGTTCCTTCGCCCCTGAGGACCCAGGATCTGGAAGATATTCCTGTATTTATTGGAAACAAATCCAAAACAGAACAGAGGAAAAATAAGTGTATGCCAAAGAAAAGTTGCCTTGTAACATCTTTCAGTCTGACCTGACTGTAAGACAAACCATCACTGTATTAAATATGATAATACGTGAGATTAGCACGTGTTAAATGGGTCATGAGGATGACTTTAGGGGGTTGCAACATGAACAATGAACCAGGAAGGAGACACATTTTCTTAAAGCTTTGGGGTATGGTATGCCAACATAAAAATGTCTTTCACCTCCCTTGGATGCGTCTTTGTGGACAATAACCAGACCGTATATAAAGCTCTGCTTGCCCTGGTTCCAGTTGAAAACTGTAGTTTGACTCCATTTAATGGATGTGTATGAGTACTTGGACCTCTGAGTCCTTGATTGGAGTCATCTCCCTTGATCCCAGGACCAGTTTTCTTCATAGCAAAGATAAAACTTGCAATTGTGGCCACAAGTAAGCAATGCACACTAATCATGCCATAGATATATAGCAGCATAGAAATTTGAAGTGCATTTTTAAAAGGTAAGCTGTTTTTCTTTAAAAACAAAACAAGAATGTATGTCATCAGCACACATGAGTCAAACTCACCTCTTTAGTAAAACATGTTGGCATATTCATGAATAAATTAGTAGATTTTTGATAGGCTAACTGATGCCTGGTGATGCTAGCAAACACATAATGAGAACCAGGAAAAAATAATTAATTGTAAATTATTTTATCTTGTGCTTTTTCATCCAACAACATTTTGGTTGGTTGACTGAGTGAAATTTCAAATAAAACATAACATTATGGCATGTGGTTTTGTGGTCTATTTAAACAGGTTTATTTGCTTAACCAATACATCTGTGAAATATGGCTATAAATAAGGCAGAGAGCACATTTAAGAAGTCTTGTAAATAGTTTTTCTAGGCTTTGCTGTCCTTTTGACCGTGACTGTCTGACGAGGTGGAAAACTCAAATGAGACTGAAAATACTGAAAATAGAAATTTAAAATAAGCCACCAGTTGAAAAAAAGTAATTGTGTAAGGCTAACTAGCCAATTATACCAAATAAAGTAAACTAAATAAATGACCACACCTCATCTCCTAATGCATTTACCTGCCCAAGACTACGTTTTTTTTCCTCCTTTCTGTCTCAGCCTGAGGACTTTCTGCACTGAGACAGCTCCCTGACCCTACCAAGCTTTACCTGCTACTTATTTTCAATAAACTAAATGCTACACTTCCCAATGGACTGATTTTTGAAAGAAAAAAATATATGATATGTTTACATTTTTTATTTGTTATAGTTTTAATCCATATCTAAGAGTAATTTTTTAAATTAAGCCATTTTTCACTTTGTGGTGTCAGTTGGATGACTGTACAGCCATGCGTTTAGCTCTGAGTGACTGGAGCATTCCCATGCAGCACTGCACACAGTGGAGACTGCAACAACAACCCTGGGGCAAGGACACACAATAATTGTGTCACGTGCTGTTCATTTTTCTTAGTTTATTATAGATTTGCGTGGTAAAAATAAATAAGCATTCATATCTTAACACATGATGGAAATAATGTGTTTTAATGCAACCTGAAATCTGTGTCCTAATTGAATAGCAGATTATGTAGAACAGAGAAATTCCTGCCTCTGCCAGCAATAAGGGGACAATTGTATTTCTTAAACAAATACATGTATCCTAAGTCTGACAGAAAACAATTACTTTTTTACTATTTCATCAAAATATTTAAAAAATAATCATTTTTGGTAATACAGTAGATATTTATTTAACTGCATAAGTAATAATATATTACAGTTTTTCACACAGGAAAGAGTACAGCAAGCTGCAGGAGGCTGTCGTGTATTTAAAAGAATAAAAGACAGGCAGTACAGAACAGTATGTTTTAATGTGGTACAAGTTGTGTCTGTGTTTGCCTTTCTGTAAAACCGCATGCCACAGAAAGAAGCTGTCTTTGGTTCCAGTTCAGTCCCTTATTTGTGATAAAGGCTTTAATGTCATCCAGTGATAACGTTGCAGTAATAAAGATTTACTGATTATCACGACTGAGCTTGGGGAGGGGTGATGCGCGTCATCTTGTATGCAGTGTGGTTTTGGCAATGGGATCTGTGTCTGTGAGAACACAGATTATCTGACCTCCCATAGGAGTTTTTTTGTGCAATTATGGTTGAGATTTAGATACACACAAACTTGGGAGTATATATTCCCAGCCAGATAAACGTTACTCACACACACACAGGAAAATATACAATCACAGATAACACATCCTATTTCCAACAGACAAGATTAAGCTTATAAAAAGCATCCTCCTCTCTCTTCTTCTGTATTTCTCCGTCTCTATCATTGGATTTTTTCCTTGGCTTTTTACATGCTTACATCTGTCTGTCACTATGCCATAGACTACACATAGCATGTCCTGCACAACAAGCCAGATTCTTCCTTTTCGCGCAAATAGCTGGAACCACAGGCTGTGGTCGATGTTATGCAAACCAGAAAAATACTTTGAAGCAACAGCACATGAAATTAGCCATTTTTTCCTTTACAACTATGGCCTGCTTTTACTCAAAGTACTGTATGGTGATGTGAGCATAAAAAAAACATGACTTCTTTTAAGTACTACCAAGAGAACAAACAAACACGCAGGCAACATAGAAATGTGGTCTGTGTGTGTGTGTGTTTTTAATTTCCACAAATGTAATGATACACACAGTCTGGGGACACTAATGTCATCACGGGGCTGTGTGATTAGACCATAATCTAGTTATATACCTGAAATATGCACGGCCATTTCCTTTTTGAGTGATTATGCTGAGTCACTGTGCCATGCAAAGCTCAAATGTAATTCAGGGAAGTGATACAGACTTCAGATTGGTTTCAAACCTGGTCATCACTGAGTGCTCTACAAAATGAAACCATCCTCTAACATTTAAAACTCTCGTACATGTCCCTCCTGATTAAATATGAAAGAGGCAGAGGATTTTATTTTAAATGTTCTAAAACTAACATTTTTCAGGCATGTGTGTGTCTGTTGTTTCTTTCTTTCTTTGTTTCTTCAGTGTGCGGCCTCTACATATTCACAAAGTATGAATCTTAAGTATAAGCGCACAACTAATGATTTGGAAGAGCTAAAAAGGAAAAAAGGGGAGGAGATCTAGTAGATCTAGTAGGTCGACGTTTTTCACTGTGAGATGTTGTTTTGTTTTTATTTTAAAAGTCTTTCTTTTTGGTCGTTTTCCAAGAAATCATAATCTTGAATGATTAACAGTTCATTTATTTTTTTAGTGTTCTTAGAAAAGAACAGGCACCTTTAGATAAAATGACCTGCTGATGCTTTAAATACAACATCCGCATGGGGAAGAAAAGTGATTTAAGTGAACATGGCATAGTTGTTGGTGTCAAATGGGCTGCTCTCGGTATTTCAGAAACGACAGATCTCCTGGGATTTTCCTGCAAAAACATCTCAAGGTTTTTACAGGGAATTGTCCAAATAAGAGAAAATATTTGGTGAGCCTCGTTTAAACACCACAGCCTAGCTAAATATTGTTGCTAACCATGTCCATCCCTTTATCACCGCAGTGTACACATATTCTGATGGCTGCCTCCAGCAGGTTAATGTGCTCAAATGACCTCCACAATCACCAGATCATAATCAAATAGAGCGTCTTTGGGATGTGATGGAACAAGAGATTTGCATCATAGATGTGTAGCCAACAAATCATTAACTACGTGATGCTTTTGTGTCAGTATGGACCAAAATCTGATGTTGAATCTGTTGAATCGATGCCATGAAGAATTAAGGCAATGCTGAAGGCCAAAGAAGGTCAAATCTAAATAACTTTTTTCTCTCACTGATTGATCTTTAATTTCTTTTTTGTACTTGTTGAATGGGCGGCTGTAGCTCAGGAGGTAGAGTAGGTCATCTACTGAGCCGAAGGTTAGTAGATGCCTGGCTCCCCCAGTCTGCATCCCAAGTATCCTTAGCATAGCTGTCTTACTAACTCAGTAACCTTCCCAAAGGAGTGTGAATGTTAGCTAGGAAGCACCGCGCATAGAAGAAAGTGCTTGTGTCAATGGGTGAATGTGGCATGTTGTACAAAGCACTTTGAGCGCTCCGGGAGAGTAGAAAAGTGCTAAGAATCAGTCTGATGTCTTTCTAGTACATTTGTGAACTGTGAAACTGAAGGCTGAATAAAATAACAACAAATCCAAATTGTACTGATTTTAAATATCTTGGCCAATACCAATATTATCTTTTCAACTAACAATTCGGCTGTGTTCATTTGTTTATCATGCCAAAGTTGAACAAGCATACGATCACTCATACAAATATGTGGAACTGGATCCATATGCAAGGATGGAAAAAAAAAACTCAAAGGAAATGAAAGAATTAACTCACTTTTGAACAAGCATTTTCCTGGATTGCATTCTGTGACAATAGGAAAAACATAGAAAAAAATCTAAAACCACAGAACACTGGAAACCATCACAAATTTGTTTTCTCTATCATTTGCACGATATGCATTGCATATTTGTACTGTCACGTTTCTGTTTAAATACTCTCCAAATTCCAGTAAAAAGGAAACAAAGAGATATAAAACAAAGCGCCTCATCAGTCCCGTCAGCAGCTTTTAACACTAGCAGGGATTTTTCTGAGGGTGCAATTCTCCTTGAATTATATATGACACATTTCAGTCCAGGTCACTCTCTCACCACCATAAATAACACATAAATAACGCAAGTGTTAATGTTTTCGTTTAACTCGAGTTAGAAGGGAGAATGTGTCATTGATTGGACTTTTAATCCCAATTTCCATGGAAGCATTTCCACAGCACTAATCAGACCCTTAACCCATCTTATCATACATCTGTCTGTGAAGGTTCTCAGTCATCCAGGTCATCGTAGTCAAAGGAGCTTGCAAAGAAAAGCGTCTGGACTTCTTTGAGTTGCTTGAAGACGTTTCACCTCTCATCCGAGAAGCTTCTTCAGTTCTAAGGTCAAATGGTGGAGAGTCCCCATACATACTGGACAGAAATTTTTGGAGTGGCACAAATAATTTGTGTGGCATCTTATTGAAAAAGGGGTGAAAGGTAAATGGCTGCAAAAAACTTTGTGGTTTGCAAAACTTGTGCATTTAATTTTAAAATTGACCATTTATATTTGCATTTAAAGTTATGAAATATGATTCATTAAACATGTTTGTGGTTGAAACAGTAAAAAATATAACATTTTCTAATCGGATCTAATGTTTTTTGTCTGATTTTAGATCAATACAGTGTGTCAAAATAAAAACATAACTGTACATAACATAACCAGAGGGTTAAACATTTTTTTAAAGTAAGGCAATAGTTGTTTTTCAAGTAATTAATTACTTTTAGAATCTTGTAACTCAGTTACTAACTTAGTTACTTTTTTGAAGAAGTAACTAGTAAATATAATTAATTACTTTTTCAA
The DNA here is from genome assembly GCF_965226115.1 of Aulonocara stuartgranti. Lineage (NCBI taxonomy): Eukaryota > Metazoa > Chordata > Actinopteri > Cichliformes > Cichlidae > Aulonocara > Aulonocara stuartgranti. Next base: position 33,338,517 of record NC_138958.1, read on the forward strand.
GGTAACTTGCCCAGTACTGGTTGTTAAGCTGTAATCAGCTTCACTGATTACTTCATTGGAGTGCTCTGGGATCTGTATGAGTCAATCTCAGGGACCGTGCACTTAAGTTTTAGATAAAATAAACTAAGCTGAAACCATTAAAAACCTAGCAAATATGTAAGCTTTAAATCTGCCGTTTATCAGGCATCACTGAGTAATCCTTTAAATCTAACCTCTCTTGTTCCTGTCCTGTCTTTTCTTACATCTCTGAGTGAAGTTCTCACACTCTGTTCTGTCCCTGGGAAATACAGCAGCTGAAGCTTTAGCTAGTAGAAACAGTGTGACAAACAGCACACAGAGTTTGTGTGTTTGCTGGTGTTTGTTGAGCTGATAGAAACGCTGAATTTGAAATTAGCTGCAACTAAATAAACATCACTGTCTTCATGCTTCCTCCTCGAGCTAGATTCTGACACCTGCACTCCTTCCAGCCCACTTTAACTCCTCAGTATAAACACTACAAATGAAACTGCTGAACCTAATGTAACGAGTCTGTTTTGAAAACGTATGTTGTCGAAGGTACAGATATTTGTTTCACCAAGTAGACGATATGACACGATGATAACACATAAGACTGGTTTTTGAGTTAATGAATGGAATGAACACATTTTTATGAATGCGTTCATAAAAATAGTTAAACACACTTTTTGTTTTCCAAAGGTTTATGACTTACAACGAAATTAAGGGACAGTTTACTGACTGACACATAATTAGTTCAGTGAACTGGCACATGAGCAGCTTTAAAAACAAAACCAAACAAAAACAGCCAATCAGATGCATCTACAAAGTTAAAAGAGTCACAAAATCACAGCAGTAAGAAATCAGACAATGAAACAGTCTCAATAAAAAAAAAATCCAAAAATAACATCCAGGAACAACTGAAAGGTTTAATAGCCAGCATGTCACATTAAAACACAATGGAAAAAATATTATTATTACTATTATTACATTATTATAATAATCTCTCATTAAATACTCAGTAACCCAACATTTAAGCTGTATATTATTAATAGAAAAGAAAACTTAAACAAAGAAACAGACAAATCAGATCAGCAGTGTTCTTTCCATCTGATGTTCAGAGTTCAGAGTGAGCGTGACGATTGTCACCTGTCATGTCCTCGACCACTACATGTTCTTTCACATTAACCTCTTCCTCCTCCTCCTTAGGAGTTTGCTGCTGGGCAGAGTCAGGTTCCTGCATGTCCATAATTTTCAAGAAGTCATAGAACTCAAAAGCAGGTGGCCAGCTATCCTCATCCAGCAAACCTACAGAACAAAAATATTTTATTATAATGTGAAGTTTCATACAGAATTAAAATGAATCATATTGTTAAAAGCATATTTGTCTTAAGATTAGAAAGTAAAACACAGGAATTTTCACAGGAATGTTGATACCTGGTGTCAGAGTACTGTAACATCAATTTCGTTTGTGTCTTCTTTACTCATCAGTCATTTTAAATGCCAATAACAATATATCAGCAAATAGCTAATATTGGCCGATATATCAGTCGGGCTTAACTTCTCCAGTCTTCTTGAGTTTATTCTATATAGCCCAGGTTGTCCTGTTTTAGCTCCTTGGTTATTAGGTTTCCCTTGTGTCTTTGTCCTCTGTGTCCCTCTCTGTGTGTCTCTGTTTATGTGTGTGTCCTTGTGTCTTCTTTCCCTTTTCTCTTCCCATGTTCTCCTCCTTATGTCTCATTTCATCCCTCCCCTGCCTGTCATTTTTATCCCATGTTTCCCCAGACCGTCATGTCTCTCCTCTCACTCTCTGTGTCTCGTCTCCATTATCTGTTCCTGCGTCCCCCTCGTTATCTCCTCCGTTATCTCCCTAATCCATCTTGTTTCCTTGTGTGTCCTTTCCTCTCAGTTCCCGTGTCATGCTATGAGTTAGTCTGTGTCTTAGTGTTTCCTGGTTTATTTTGATAGTCTTGCGTTCCATGTTCAGTGTGTTTAGTTTTGCTTCTATTTATTTCTATAAATAAATTAAATAAAATTTTATTTATTTATAGACCATTTTTGTTCCTGAAGTTCAATTTATAATCGTCACAACAACTTTTTTCACTTTTATAAAATGACTTCAAATAATAATTTTAGGACTCACTCATATATGACAACCATCGCTACCTGTAAACTAAATGCGAGTCTGCAAACATAATACAGGTTTAACAGCATTTCCAAATCGATGAATAGTAAAAATGAATACATTGCAATCCAGCAGAAGAGTTTTGGTTAAAACAAGATTACAGCAAGTCAAAAACAGAACCTTAAGTCCTGCTGCATTAGTAAAAAGGTTGTTAGTCTGCAGTTTGTGTGCAGAGAATCAATTAAACGTTGTGCATTTCAGTGATGGAGACCAGCATCTTATCTCGGCTCTTGCCTTTATACACTCCAGAGCTAAAAGAGGACTCCAGATAGTTCGGGTTTCATATCTGAACTACGTTCAACAGTTATATTAACAGTTCTCTCACTGATAGAGAAGACTGCTGAATGTGTAGTCAGTCTTTATGGTGGGAATGTGACCACAGGTATTATTTCCATTTAGAAATATCACCAGTACAAGTAATTTCTCAGACTAACTGTTGTATGTAGAAAGGCAAATGTAAATAGACAGAAGGACAGCCTCTTGATCACAAAGGTCAGTCAACAATCACACACAATGTCTGCTTTTGTCGTTGCATCCAGTCTCATTTGATGACTTTGTGCGAGATTTTCAAAATGTGCTTGTAACTCAAATAAATTCCAGGTGACTAGAATCTACAAACTGCTAAAGGTAAATCTGAGGCATAGTTGAATTGTTTATTATTGATTTTTTATTGACTGGAAATTCCATCCAGACTAAGGTGACCTGAACATTACCTTAAAGATTTCAATCTTTAAGGTAATCTTGCACATTTCTACTCTCAATTCTGCTTTTAAGAGTGACCGGTTCATTAACTGTCTGTAATAAGGCAGAATTATAGCTGTATAGCATAGCTGTCTTGGAATTTATGGGATTGTAAACTCAGCTTTAAGCTTTCTCTTCTCTCCTCCTTACCTGTTGGTGACTCAGTACCATCCTCGACCCTTTGCAGCCAGTGAAGGACTGAGGAAGCCACTATGGGGGTGTTGGGTGGGTACTGGTATATTTGGTCTCCAGAGGGCAAGTGTGTGAGGACTAGTGCAGGAAGAGGGGGCATAGAGCCTACGTATGACCCCAGGACGGACATACCAGCTGGAGTGCGTCCACTAAAACAAAATATATTTTAAAAAAAAGTATAAATAAAAAAGTGGGGATTTTGGATTGTGTACACGATGGAAAAATAGAGCAGCAAATAAGCAGAAACAGAAACGTACAGATGGATCCAGCAGGCCAAATATCGCTCCATCGTTTCCCCTTCCGACTCTACTAATGTTCTCATCTCCTTCACCAGCGCCTGGTTCTGCCTTCGCCCAATCTTGTCCTCCTCCTCTCCCACAAACAGAAGGAGTAGGGCTTTGCCCAGCAAGAGGAAGGATGGCAGATTTTCTACAGTCAGCTCAGGCTGGGGATAGAAATCATGAAAAGAGGACGAAGAAGTGCCAAATAACACAAAGACTTCAAATATCTGCATTTTCACAAACTCAGTCATCACACTACAAACCAGATAAAACACAGGCCAGTGAAATGAACAACATCCCAAATGAAAAAGAGAAGGTTTGACTTTGACACAATCAGCACAAATCTTGAGTTTCGGCTAATTATCCAAAGTTTACACATCACTGGTTTTTGCTGCACCTGCAACATCCTGCAGAAAACCTGCTTACAAAGGTCAGCACCAAGCATGTTAGAAGCAGCTGTTTACTTCCTGTGAAGAAAACTGCAGGTGGAATTTTAAGAGGGTCTGTCAATTAAATAGTGAGATGGCTGAGCCAATATTAAGTGATAAAGATTTACTAAGCAGAGCACGAGTACAAGGCTGCGACTGCAAAATAAACGTATCCATGAGAGTGGACGGTACTGCGAGTCATCTGCTGACAATGCACAAATCTGATTTAATGCTGACCTGTGCAATCTACTATAACTGACACAAATTACTGTCACGTTTCTGTTTAAATACTCTCCGAATTCTGTACAGTTAAAAGGAAACAAAGAGATATAAAACAAAGCGCCTCATCAGTCCCGTCAGCAGCTTTTAACACTAGCAGGGATTTTTCTGAGGGTGCAATTCTCCTTGAATTATATATGACACATTTCAGTCCAGGTCACTCTCTCACCATCATAAATAACACAGAAGCAAGTGTTAATGTCTCCATTTAACTCATTTTATCAAGTCATATTCTGTGATTGATTGGTGTGAGGTCATCAGCACAGCCAGAGGGGAGAATGTGTCATTGACTGGACTTTTGATCCCAAGCTCCATGGAAGCATTTCCACAGCAGGAATCAGACCCTTAACCCATCTTATCATCCATCAAGGATTACCGAAGCATTACTCTGACCTGGCATGACCTCTGTATTTGGAAAGCCGTAACTAAACCACATGTGAAGCCCATTACCTGAGACTATGATACTATGAACACGCCATAGTGGCTTTTATAAACATCCAAGAATTGTATATTGTATTGTAATGTATTTTCAAGTGGGATTAAGGAGGTCCTCAAAGGCCAAGAAAAGGGTGGAGTGCTCACTCTGGGTCAGGGACAAGTTCCTGCCCCAAGTGGAGCAGTTTAAGCATCTCGGGTACTTGTTCAAGAGTGACGGGAGAAGGGAGCGGGAGATCGACAGACAGATTGGTGCGGCTGCAGTGAAGCGGACACACTGTACTGGTCCGTCGTGGTGAAGAGAGAGCTGAGTGTAAAAGCAAAGCTCTCACTTTACTGGCCGATCGATGTCCCTACCCTCACCTATGGTCACGAGCTGTGGGTAGTGATCGAAAGAACGAGATCGCGGATAGAAGCAGTGGAAATGAGCTTCCTCCGAAGGGTGGCTGGCTTCTCCCTTAGAAATAGGGTGAGAAGTTCAGCCACCCAGAAGGGCCCCAGAGTAGAGCTGCTGCTCCTCCATGAGCAACATGAGCGCTTCCTGGGTGAGGTGTTTTGGGCATCTCCCATTGGGACAAGGCCCTGGGGCAGACCCAGGACACACTGGAGAGTTTATATCTCTCGGAAGCTGGAAGAGGTGGCCGTGGAGAGGGAGGTCTGGGCTTCTCTGCTTAAGTTGCTGCCCCCACGACCCGGCCCCAGATAAGAGGAAGAAGACGGACGGATTATAGTGATTAAAATCAAGCTGGACTTAGTTATTCACTCACTATTCCTGACTGGATGATTGCATTGAAACAAGTCATCCAACTTGAATTTGTGACTAATTTTGCAAAAAATGATAAAGACAAGTGTACACACACACACACACACACACACACACACACACACTATGGTTTACCATTGGGTGGAGCAGCGCAGTGTTAATGTGTGTGAGCAGCTCTTCAGCAGACGAGGAGGCAGGCAGTGTGAAAGGATGAGTGTGTGTCCTCCAAGATGGAAACACTAACACTGCGGGAAGGTCTACAGTGTGGTCTGCAGCCCTGCATAGTCAACATGCACGCACGCACGCACGCACGCACGCACGCACGCACGCACGCACGCACGCACACGCACAATATAAGTAAAACTAATAAACAATATTTTAAATGGTTAAAGTTTAAATATTAAACATTAGAATCACAGCTAAGTTTTTAATGACAGGTATGTCTAAACCTTTACAAAATGTAACTACAACACTGATTAAAGCGTCTTTCCAAAGCCAGGTTGGATTATAGTAGGTACATGTAGGATTTCCACCCCTCAAAAACAAACTGCTTAACTGTCCATCTCCTAAAGCCTTTAAAAGCAATTGGAAATCCTACATTTCAAAGTTAGGAAAAACAGACAACTCATGGAACTATATTTTGTGCTTTTCAAACTTCAGCTACAGTGTGTTTTTCAAAACTTCCAGTAATTTAGGACTTTAAACTCGAAGAAGCAGTTTGCCAAATTGCCTCAACCTTGAAATGGTAGAGCTCGTACCATTTCTCTGCCAGTTCATCTGTCAGCAGTCCAGTCAGTGCGTCTCCTCTCAGGGACTTTGCTGCTTCGGTAAACGCTGCTAAACATGGCAATAAAGAAAAATTTGGAAAGAAAGAGTAAGTAATACAAGATACTGGAAACACACCGTCTATTTAAAATAACAAAGAGGAAAAGACTAAAATCAACAATGAGCAGAATCTGAACTCATTCGTTTGTGTTGTCCAGAACTGAATGAAAGCACAACAACGAGCTGCATTGTTAGATCAGGTGATATATTTCCACATTACCATGAACACTCACACTGCAATTTATTTTGACCGATCGCTCAACTGTCGCAGTGGATGCACCAAGCAAGCAGCCTCAGTGATATCAATGTGAAAATCCTGGGCGACTTCCTTCTGGAAGATTATCTTGTTAATAATTTTACCTCCTCATTACGTACGACTCTCAATACCGTAGCTCCTATGAAAGAGAGAGCTTCCCTTCATTGGTTCCAGTATCTAGTATATTTTCTCTGTATCTATTATTGTAGGGTCTACCTTACAATATAAAGCACTTTGAGATGACTGATGTTGTGATTTGGTGCTATATAAATGAAATTGAATTTATTGTGACAAAGCAGACAGACAGCTACTTTCCCACTCGATTGTTTACCACTCCCATTCATATAGTGATCATGTGTAGTGATCTGCCCCTTATTTATCACCCCCACTTTCCAAACACCAAGATAGCAACAGTAAAAACACTCATCTCATCGCTTTAAAACAGGAGTTCACAAACCAACAGAGGTCACAGTAGCTAAATGTATCTTTTATATATTAGCCAGAGTAAGTATTAGCTGATTACACCTACTCTGTTACTGTAAACACAATGCTAACATTGAGATAGCTTTGAATGTGAATGAGTACAGACAAAAGTGTTAATTAACAGCTACAAAACACCTCCAAGTATTTCTCCCCCACTCCCTTAAAAGTTCTTGTTTTGATTGCAGCTACTGGGAGATCTTCCTTAGTAGTATAACCATAACTAATAGAAGTTTAGCATTTGCACTGAGGCTTCCCTTGCAACAACAATGCACAATAACAACATCTTACCTGTTTGTGTCTGGGCCTCAAACAATCCCACAACTCTGTCAAGCTGGTACCCTGCTAGCTCAGGATGAGGCACTTCCAGAAGGAATGATTGCGCTTCCTCTAGAGTGGACAGACGAACAGGAGAAGCTACACGGCTTCTGGTTAAAAAAATCAAGTCCACACAAACACACGTGTACATGTAAGTAGACTGACATTAAAAAGACAGCGCTACAAGACTAAACACACCTCCATTTCTATTTCAGGTTAAAGGGAAAGGATTGTACAAGTACACTAACTGCTATTTCATCAGTCCTTGATTTGGACCCGACTGAGGTTAAAGGCTTATATATGACTTCAAAGTTATATTCATGTTTTCTCACATCATGATGAAGCGATGTAGTGACTCACTACCCAGCATTCCTCTGAAGTGCTGGGCCGGATGCTGGGGGTGAAGAAGCAAGACACTGGGAAAGGCAGTGATTGGCTGGAAGGGGACAGCACTGCCTGGCTGAGCGGCGCAGAGGTCGGTCCATTCGCTGCAGTCGACCACACTCATCTGAACTTCGTTGACCTCTGAGTCTTAAGGTCAGTGAGAGCAAATCATGTGTTGATGAGTGAATTTTCTATCCATTGTTGCTATTAATCAAGTTTTGAAATGTGCAAATGAGGCCTGAATATTACATCTGCCTAGATAACAATCCTTTGTGGTTAAGGCAAAAGGGCAATTCATTCAGTACATGGATTTAGACGACTGTATGTTGGTTCACAAGGGGGTTTCATCTTTTGTAAATTTAGACAAACTGTAAAGCACAATAATAGGAGTCATAACTGACGTGGTACTGCCATCCAAACACTCTTCTGTTCAAATACAGATCTCTGTTTTGACGTCTGCTAAAATAAACAGTGGAAACATAGCCCCCCCCCCAAAAAAAACTTCTTGTTTACCTGCAAGTCTCTCTGCAACTTCAATGAAAGAGCTGAGAAAAGCCATTGAAACAGCATCCCCTGGTGGGAGAAAACAGAAACTGCAATTTACTTGCATTTCATGTTCAAGAGGAAAACTTTTTTTTTTTTTTTTAAACATAAAGTATGCCTGGTTCATATAAGAGACATTATATGAAAGAGATGAATTCCAAAACAGTAAATATGGTGGTAGAAGTATAACTTCCATGGGGAGGAAAAAGGCTTCATAAAGACTGTTAGAAGTACGGTAAATGAGCAACATTGTTAGAGTTTTATATCAGATTTTTCTGATGATTCTATACATGTAGTTTCTCTTTCCTGGTAAATACTGAATTTGTTGTATTAACTGCCTAAAGTGCCAAGACGCCTCTAAAGCAGCGACTCTGTCTTACATTTGAGGTAGAAGAGCACCACTGTGAGGCCACTCTGTGCTACTGCACTGTGAAAGTTGTCAGACGTCAGTTGGGTAACTGAATCCATGTCCGATAAGGTGCCTCTGTTTTCAAAAACTGCTGCTGCGATTTCATCGTCCAGCTTGCCTGGAGACAGATGCAGACACAAAAAAGTTAATCTCCTGTTCTCATTCTTCCTTTTCTTCACGCTTCTTTCACTCTTGAGTCCCTTTACCAAAATGTGAATCTTCCTCATCATCATCCACACCTTCATTGTCTTCTTCATCCTCCTCCTCCTCCTCTTCATCTTTTTCTTGATCTGCGAACAGCACCAACACCTCATCGAGGCTGTTTAAGGTCAAATACTTTACTTCTAAACTCTGGAGGTGCACACACACAAACAAAAACATGGGTAAGAATAACAGGTACTCTCATTCTGTGTATTATCTCGTGCCATGTTAGAGTCACACCTTCTCAGGCAGCCTATAAGCAGCATTGTACTCATCAAGGGTTTTCACTGCAGGGCTCTGCCTGGAAACACACAAACCCATAAAAGAAATTATCTTAATGTCTTCATATCCATGCTCGTACACGTAGCTGGAGCTGTTGCACACCTGTGTACAAGCAGCAGCAGGGCGAGGCCTCGCAGCCTCCAGGCCAGCGTGGTGGCCGTATCGAGGTCCAGGTGCTCGGTTGCGGGATGAGAGAAGAGGAAGACCTGGGGAGTCTGCTGGTAGGGGAACTGGGGGGGCTGGACTGAGGAGGGGTCGTCGTACACCTCGGTCTGGTAAGGAAGAGACACAAAGTGTTAAGAGATTCTACTCCTGGTGGTAGGGTGGCTCTTTGTGCACAACATGCTCATGGTTACTTTTTTTGTAAATTTGGTAAGTTGTACGTTGCTTTTTTCTAAAGGTCTACTTACAAAACACAGCTGCAATGACAGCACAATAACCACATGATCTAATATGCTGTGTTCCTGTTAAAAGGGTGTTTTTTCTTCCCGCTGACGCCAAGTGCTTGCTCATAGGTGGTGATCTGATCGTTGGGTTTTCTCAGTATTACTGGAGGATCTTTAGCTTACAATATAAAGCATTTGTTATGATTTGACACTATAAAACTAAATTGACTTGACTTGTGAACTGTGAAGAAGCTTGCGTAGTGAGTCTTATATTGTTATTAAAGCTGCTTTTACAGGAAGCATCGAGTAAGTCCAACTTTTATTCGCACCTCAGAAACGTCAGCCTACAGGTAACTGAAAGAAACGTCACGATATGTGACTACTATACACAAAGAGAACAGGAGGCTGTGTTCTCCTTTTTCTTATGTTCGCTAGCCCCATCAGCAACATCTCCACTTAGAGACACATCAGTAGTTTTGTCTCTTGCATCATTTCATACACTCTTGTTGCTTCTTAATGACTGAACTCCTGAATTTCTTTTTGATCTTGCTCTTTTGTTTTGGACCGCTGAGTTTAACAGGTTAGTTTAGTTTAGTTGTCAGTGTCATGAAGGTTGGTCTATTTTACCCTTGCTAAATCACTGTGGTAACTTATGCTGAAGCCCAGCTTCTCACCGAATCTTTCACTTAAAATATATTTTAGAGCAGGGATGCCTACTGTGAGGCCCGGGGGCTAGAAATGACCTGCCAAAGTGTCCAATCCTGTCAACTGGAAAATGTACTACGGCGGGGACATCCCTGCTTTAGAGCTATAAAGACTCATTGCTGAAGAAATACACTTTATACATGAAAGTTGTTAAGCCGTACCTTACTAATGCCACTGATTGAAGCCCAGCCAAAGAGTTACAGCAGCTGGAATTGCACCTAACAGAGATCAGATTAGAAAAGTGATCAGTTACATCTGTTGGCCACTTCTTGCCAATAATCTTCATTTATTAAAATAAATTTCACTTTGACCTGGCAACAAATAAAGCGTTCTCAATTTTTCCTCTATGAGCTTGTGGGAGATTGAACACACTGACTAAATATTTTAATGTATCTGAGGTGTCAGAGCGCTGATGTGCAGCTGTCACATTAGTAACAAACAGCAGGAATGACAGGGCACTGAGAAATAAAACACTTAAACAACTCAAGACAGTATTCTGTTTTTTTGGCATGTTTGTGAAGATCAGAAATTGAGAAGATTAACAACCAACTGCAGCACCGCTGTCTTGTCTTATTTGCATAGATCTGTATCACCAAATGAGCACAGACACTGAGCCTAAAGCAGAAAGAACACTGATAACAACCCTTATCTCTGACTGGGGTTTTGTCAAGTCAGCTAACGCAAAGAAAACTGAACCATGAACTTCACTCTGTTCGCACGACGCCAACAGCTCGATGACATTTTATACGCCAAATAACCTGATAAATTTTGCATTAATTTACAAAGTAATCCTGTACCAGCTTACAACTAGTGGAGCCTCCATGAGCTGCAGGAAGGAGTGGAGGCTTAAGGTGGATAGGGGTTTCCTCATGCGGGTCAAAGGGCAGCGCTCAGAGGTCATTGGGGTCATGAACCCACTGTGAACTCTGCAGTGGAGGAACCACACTCGAGACGAAGGAGACGATTCGTTTACACTGAAAGACACACAGAGACAACTTCCTGAAAACACAGACTAACATCAAACACATTCATACTGTCGGGTCTTTAGTTTATAACATGAGAAATTACATGAATCCTTTTCTTTGTATCCACACTTGTGTGTTTGTCTATGCATTTCCAGCAGGATGTCAGACTTTTCATATTTTCTCCCAAGTATTTGGAGTCAGACCAGAAAAGCAAAAATTATCCTGGGTATGTTAAAAGCCTGTTTCGAATGACAGTCCCTTTGGTTTTCACGCCATGTGAGTTTAAGGTTTTGAGCATGTATCTCTGAGGTCACAAGGCCACAGCAGAGACATCAGCTGTCATCTTAAACTTTCAGTAAATATCACACGAGCTACTGTAGCTGGAACTACATTTGCTGCACAGCTGTAGGACACTTTGCAAAGAGCCTCAATCTCAGCTTCTTCTTTTCTATGTTGTGTTACGTAATATTCAAAGCGCTTCACTTGTTCCACATTTTGTCATGTTACAGCCTTATCCCCAGCTGGATTCAATTCATTTATCACCTGAAAAATTCTACTCACAATACCCGATAATGACAAGGTGAAAAACATTTGATTTATATTTTCGCAAATGCATTAAAAATTAAAAGCAAAACTAAATGTACACAATTTTTCACAGCCTTTGCTCAATACTTTGCTGAAGCACCTTTGGCAAAATTACAGCCTCAAGTATTTTTGAGTATGATGCAACAAGAAACACTTTTTGGGGGGAGTTTCTCCTCTCAGGCAGGATGGGGAGCATTGGTGCACAGCCATCGGGTTAATCGGGTTAAGTCTGAGCTCTGGCCGGCCCCTCAAAGGTATTCACAGAGAGGTCCTGAAGCCACTTCTTTGTTATCTTGGCTGTGTGTTTAGGTTGTTGTCCTGTTGGATGATAACTCAGCAGGTTATCATTAAGGATGTCTCTGTACATAGCTGGTCCCCCAGTTCGTGCTCCAAAAAACCATTCCCACAGCATGATACTGCCACCACCATGCTTCACCGTAGGGATGGTATTGGCCTGGTGATGAGTGATGCCTGGTTTCCTTCAGACACGGCCCACAGTATTCAGGCCAAACCAAAGTTAGTCCTTGTTTCATCAGACCAGAGAATTTTGTTTCAGGTGCCTTTTGGCAAACTACACGTAGGCTGTCATGTGTCTCTTACTGAGCAGTGGCTTACATCTTGCCACTTTACCACACGGGCCTGATTACTGAAGTGCTGCATAAGTGGTTGTCCTTCTGGAAGGTTCTCCTGGAGCTCTGTCAGAGCAACTATTGTGTTCTTTGTTACGTCCCTGACTAAGGCTACGTCCACACTAGCCCGGATAGATTTGAAAACAGTGTTTTCGTCTGAAAAACGCTCCGCGTCCACACTAGTGTTTTCAGTCGTTTTCACAGAGTTCTGCGTCCACATTGAAACGTCCGAAAACGCTTATGTTCCAGTCCTGTGCATGCGGGAAAAGCAAGACGATTCGACCTGCCTCATTTTTGTCTACCGTTTATTTACTTTCCAGCTCTTTGAAACGTCGCAGTAAAATGTTGAGGAAAAGCACTGAGTTTTTTAAATGGACTAACAATGAGGTGGAGTTGTTGCTGTGAGTAACACAAAAGTACAAAGTTGCAAAAGCCAGTGAGAATTAAAGATGCGTTTTCAAAGCGCATTAGTGTGGACATAGCCTAAGGCCCTTCTACCCTGAACCCTCTGTGCTCATTGGGACTTTCCCCAGATCTGTGCCTTTATACAATCCTGCACCAGAGGTCTACAGACAGTTCCTTGAACTTTGCGGCTTGGTTTGTGCTTGGTGTGTCTTCTAAATGACATCCAAATGAATTTACTACAGGTGGACTCCAATCAAGTTGTAAAAATACTTATGTACATGTTATATTTGTGTGGTTTTTTTTAAATACATTTACAAGAAATTCAAGCGAACTAATGTCACTTTGTCATTATGGGGTATTGTGTGTAGAATGTTTTAGTTGAAAACTGAATTTAATCTAACTTGAAAGAAGGCTGTATCGTGACAAGATGCTGAACAAGTGAAGCGCTGTGAATACTTCCCAGGTACAAGTGTTGTCATTGACGCCTGCTCTGTACACAAAGAAAGGCCAAAAAGAACATACCCTAGGTGCTTCAACACGGGTCCTCCTGTTATGAGAATAAACTGATATTTGGATCCATACACATAGGCCGTCTCCATAATCGATCTGTGCTCTTAAGAAAAAACAAACAAAGATGATACATTTAATCAATCACTGGGACAATGTGTGTCTTACAAAGTACGATCAAACCTAGGAGTAGCTACTAAAAAGTTTACCATCTTTAATTTAGGACTTGGTGATATGACCTCAAATTAACATCATGATTTTGAATTTTGATCGATGAATGATTATGCATACACATACACAGGCTGGTGACCTGTCGCAGGGCTAACACAGAGAGACGGACAACACTCGCACCTGTGGGCAATGTAGAATCACCATCTGCTGGAGTTTTACAGTCGGCTCAGTGTTCGAATTACGCTCTGAGTCATGTGACAACACAAACGGTATGTTTTATAGTTTATATAAGTATTAACAGAAATGAAAAACAAAGAAACAAAAATAACAGACACGGGCAAGATTGTGATTGTCCGTTTTGATTCCTTTTGAATTAACTGCCCAGCCTTACATTAATTACTATCCTTCCTGTCCTTCTTCCCATACCTTGTGTTCCCAGACTGCAAACATAACCAAGCACAATGTCTTTCTTCCCTCTGGCTGCCTTTTCCATTGCGAGGAGGTCAGCGTCTGTGTGGACATACTTTATCTCATCACGTAGAATGGCGCTGGAAGAGAAAAGCCGTCTTCAGTTAAATGCCAGAAGTACACGTTTGGCTCCCTCCTTTCATTTTTCCCCCCAACAAAGCTCACCAAAAGACAAAAAATAATGAGTGACTTTGGTTCTGGTTCAATCTCAGTGGATCATCTGAATGTATGTGATCCTAAAGGGTTCAAAAGTTAAAGTTTCACAAAGGTCTCTACAACACAGAGCATAAGCCTTACTTACAACAAGACTTCGGAGACTATCGAGTTGACGTCAAAGATAGTGTCCAAATCAAAACTCAAGAACTCCTTACCGCCTCTAGCAACAGAAAGACAAGGGCAGATTCAACGAGATTGCAACCATGCAGACACAAAAACCCTCATGAAGGTTATAATGTTCAGTTTTTATTCTCACTGCTGTTGAAAGTCATTGATGAAACTTTATGGACACTGAATGTTTTTTTACAGTTACAAATTCTAGTTTTAAAGGGAAGCTGTTAAGAAGTTTACTGCATTACATTTCAGTTTTCATAATACTTTGTCCACTTCATTACTATATATTAGGGGAGTAGGTAAAAAGGTTGATACAGTAGCATTAATAGTGTATCTCAGTGATGATAGCTGGGATAATACCTTTTGTGTTGATTGTTAGAAATACAATGAGAGTAAAGTTTTCATTAATATGAGCAGTAGCCCTTCCAACATGTAGTTAGAACTTCCTCTGGACTCTGATGCAGAGCATTTAGGGTGGATGCCAACAGGTGGCAGCAGATATTTTCATACTGAGGAGCAACAGAAATTGAAGTGGGGGAGAGACCAGTTAGATATAGTTTGGTGGAATAACTTTGCCTGTTTAACACAGCCAACAGAGTTGGGATCTGATTGCTCATGGAGTCAGGAATCAGGTTGAAGGGAAGCTACGTCTTTTCTTTCTTGATGAGTCAGAGATCAAATTCAAACACAGAGCTAAATTACACCAATTTTTACATTAAATGTGAACATCACTTCCCAGTGTGAACAAATGCCAGTGAATTAAGTTGGAAATCACAGAGAAAGAGACAATCAGCAGATTTATTATCCTTATTTACAGACTTGAATTGTTATTCTTCCATTCTGTTACTGTAGCTTAGCATGATTCACACTTTAAAATAACCGTCACTTATTGTGCTTTGGCTGCTGTAGGTCCCACTTCACCCACGCTCAGAAACAAGCTATTTTAGTTCACTTTGCCCATCCTTTAAAACATCTTTCTTCTGATTGGCTGCCCCTCCATGTTCTGGTCATTTTAGAATGAACACATACTGAGACTTTACAACTCACCTGAACAAAAAAGCAGTGTGCAGCAGCTGTTCCTCTGCGCAGTACGTGTAAACCAGCTCTTTGTTACAGTTCACCTAAAAAGCAACGACAAAAAAGTGATTCAACATCAACTTCAATGACTGATGAAGCGCAGTGCTCACAGGGGTCTACACTTACCTTACCAACTAGTACTCCATAATCCTGAAGAGCTTCAACAGACTTCTCCAACTCCACCAGGAACAGAGAGATGGTCGGAGAGACTGGAAACAGAGGAGGCGACAAAGAGAAACGCCTTTCAGACACGGACTGCTTTCCATTAATCTGAATCCACACGTTTTAATGTATGATGAATTTTCTCTTACTCATCTTATGCTACACATTCACATGTATTAAAGATTTAATTTTTTTTATTAAACTGAACTTTTAAAAAACTAAACCTTAAAAAAAATGTTGTTTGACATCATTTAATGACTGAATCTCAATCTGTGAACACATTTCAACATTAAATGTGTTTGGATTACAATCAGACTGTAGCTGCTTTGAAAACGTCACTCTAAATACATTTGATTCAGTTTAGAGCCTTAAAGTCATTTCAGCTTCACTCAAAAGTACACATCATTTGCAAGATCCAGCTGTGACAGACAGTTTTCCATTAGTGTGACCGATTACAGCACGACTAATAATTGATCATTGATCAGTGTGTAACATACAGTAAATGTTTGCAGTACTGCCCACACACAGAGTTAGAGTTGTGGACTCTACAGAATTGATTGTGAGCTGGTTATGAATAAACGTGATCGCTGTCTCTGTCCTTATATATTTATGACTCAATAACTGGGAAAGTGTTCATGTTAAGTACACAAAACAGCAAACTCCCGTAAAACTGGTATTTCTGTGTCTGTAAAAACATAACATGAGCTTTGACAGCAACTTTATTACCTTGGAATGGAATCAAAGCATCAGTCACCTGGTTCAGGCGGGGAGGAGTCAGAGAGAAACTGTCTCTGTGAACTAAGCCTGCCAGCAGGTCTAGTTCACAGAGTCTGTTACCCTGGCAACTGACTCAGAATTTAATTTAATCGTCTTTCTGGAACAGAAAGCGAGAGTTTCCCTTATTTATGGTGAAAGCAAACCCAGAGATGTTAGCTAATCCTGCTTCCTGGAAAAGGGCCCTAGCAGACAGAATGTCACTCACTATTTATGCACAGCCAGAAACAACACATTGATGTTCTGGTAGTCATTTTGGTCTTTTTAACCCTCCAGCATCATCTAGAATCTCTGCAAAGCTCTTCTTCATCTCTTCATGTAGAAGAGATGGCTCTCCTGCAAAAATGCCGCACAGCTCCTTATTTCAGTAAACTGACGTCACGTCAGCATGGCTGCTAATTTCATTAGCATGTTGAACTCATCAAAATACACTTGTTCAGCACGCTTGCATGTTTCACATCACAAGCCTGATAATGAGGAGCGTGGGACCTATGACAAATATACAGCAGCACAGCTGAGATAGCATGAGCAGTGAGCGGCCTACCTTGATGCTCAAAATAGATGAACATCATCTTCCCAGAATGCAATTTCTCATAAAAGTCCGCAGCTGTGTATTCAATCAGGTCTGAAGTGTTGGCCTTGTCTGTGCACCGTCCCGACCTCATCCACAGCAGGAAGACAGTAACACACATCCACATCATGGCTGAGGTGTGTTCTTTGGAAGAAACAATACTGTTAAAGGAGCACAATTGTATATATATATAGAGTTTGTAATAATCTCAGCTTCTGAAATTTCCAAACTGCGCAGGGGAGCTGTCATATTTGAGTCCTAAACAAGAAAAGGGGACGATTAAGGCTCGTTATTTTTTTTATGTGACCCATACCATCTGCTATAACTGGTTAATATTTCTTGTTCGGCTCAATCAAATGAACAGCAGCACGCAAGAAGTGACAAAAAAAGCATGCTATCTGTTACCTGAAGAAGCAGACTGCAGAAAACCTTAAGGCTTAACTTGTTTCTTTCCAAGAGGTAAAAACCACAGCTAAAGCATTGTTGGAGGGAGAAACATCACAGCGATAATTATGAGCAAAAAACTATCTTACAAATATAAAACGTCCAAAAACACCGCTTTAAGATTTTCTTAAAAGCTAATTCTTTAGCTAGGCTTGTTAGCTGCCTATTGATGGATATTCGTGCTAAGGGCTTTAAATAGCTAACAATTAGCTGATATTAGTTTTAAATTTAGAATATGCATGTCGCTATATGTCCGCGGGGAATCTAGGCCCAAACCAAAACTGTTTCCAATGTTATTTTTCGCCTTGATACACAATGAAATCTAAGAAAATAGTTCAAGATGTGACTCTCCAATCTTAGCAAAACACTGTTAAATGCTCAGTTACGACGGCACTTCCGGGAAGCGTTTCAAAATAAAACCACAATAATATATATATTTTTTAATTTATTTATACGTGCAAGCAAACATGAAAATATAGCATATAAGCCAAAAACAAGGACTGTACAGTTATAAAGAGCTTGAAAGTCAATATCATGTATCACCAGCTATATTCTTCATCACAGCCTCTATTTCTTCTAATTTTTTAAGCAGTCCTCAGGAATGGTTCCCCAAGCTTCTCGAATGACATTTTAAGCTCTTTCTTGGGATGCTGGCTGTCTTTTGTTCTGCTTTCTGTCAATATTATCCAGCACTGCTTCAATAATATCGAGGCTCAGACTCTGGAGACGAAAAAAATCAATGACTGATTAGGTTTTTCTATCCAGGTATACTTTTATTGCCTTGGCAGTGTGTTTGGGCTCAGTGTGATGATGGAAAATTAAACTGCTGCCAATCAGATGCGTTCCTGTTTGTATTGCATGGCGGATCAGAATCTAACGGTACTTTTCTGCGTTTATAATTCAATCAATTTTGATAAGATACCCAACACCACTGGTTGAAATGCACCCCTAAACCTTGGCTGTTGTACCTCTCTTCTAATGACCTCTGTACAAATTGGTGATATTGATTAATATTCCTCTGGAAATGGTCAGGGACAAGGACAGGAGTGAAAATAAATGATAATTCAATTTATTTATAAAGCGCTAAATCACAACACAGTCGCCTGAATGCACTTTATTAAAAAAAGAAAAGAAAAGGAGCTGTGGTCAAAGGAGCTTGCAAAGAAAAGCGTCTGGACTTCTTTAAGTTACTTGAAAACGTTTCACCTCTCATCCGAGAAGCTTCTTCAGTTCTAAGGTCAAATGGTGGAGAGTCCCAGATATAAACCTAGTGGGAGAATCCCCCCACAGAGGGACAAAAGGACCCCCTGATGATCCTCTAATCCCCTGAGCCAAGGTGTGAAACTGGGTGTGGGTCCCAATCAGCCAGAGTTTCGGGTTTTTGTCCCTCTGTGGGGGGTTACTTCCACTAGGTTTATATCTGGGACTCTCCACCATTTGACCTTAGAACTTTGCAAGCTCCTTTGACTACGATGACCTGGATGACTGAGAACCTTCACAGACAAAAGGAGCTGTGACTTCTTGAAAACAAAATAGAAAAACAATTACAGGCTGCTCTCTCTTTTTTTTAGTTAACGTAAAGCTAGCATGTGCGTTTATATTGAAACCACAGACGTTTTGGTGCCTCTGACTTTTTCCTTTACCCAACTTTCAGCCAACAGTATCTATCTGTTATCTATCTATCTGCTTGCGAGAGACACCCACTGGCATCCCTGAACCAAACACATTGTGGAAGGGTTTTGACTTGAGCAAATCACCAATCACACGCGCGCAGGGGGCGGAAACTTCCGCAGCTGACATCATCGTCACTCAATGAAGGAAGGAAGTTCTGGAGGTTGGGCGGCCTGATGAGCCAATGAAGCGGTGTTCTGATAATGTGGGTGTGCCACTGACGTTCACTTATGGGTGTTCGGAAAACAGCTACAACCTCCGGCTCAGGAGTCAGATGTTTTCCAATAAAACAAGGCTGGTGAGGAGCCAAGATGGCGGCCTGCGAAGAGCCAGTTTCCCTGTTAATTGGGACCGAGGGGGCGGGTCTATATAACTGCATCACAGCTGATCTGGAGGTTCCCCCCCCCCTCAAGTTGTTTTTTTGCAGAGAGCAGCTTTGCAGAGAATCACAAGGGGACCTCTCTCTTGTTTTCTTTCTCCTCTGTCTTGTTATTTTAACCTGGCGCTTTAGAAAAAAACTAAATCCAGCCTTTTTTTTTCCGTTTTCAGACCCGTAGCGAATTTAAAGCACAGCGCAGTTCCACAATGCCACTTCTTTTCAGAATAAACTGCTTTTCTCGCAATTTTTCACCCGCACCCCCTCGTCTTTTTTGTCACCCACAGTGAATTTAGCCCAGGTCTGACCCACTTTGAAGTGTGTTCGCCTTCACTGCACCTCATGTGTTAGTGCGAGCCGCCGGCGGAGATGTTTTCGGCAGGAGAGGAGGTTCATTCCCAGTTGTTTACCTCACTGAAGGAGTCCTCCGGAGCTGCAGTCTCCCCAGCACTGGAGCTCAGTCTAACTGCCGTCTACACCGTCCTCTACTCCCTCCTGTTTGTTTTCGTCTACCTGCAGCTCTGGCTCATTTTGCACTACGGACACAAGCGTTTCAGCTATCAGAGCGTGTTTCTGTTTCTGTGCCTGCTGTGGGCAGCGCTGCGGACGACGCTCTTCTCTTTCTACTTTAAAAATGTGGTGCAGGCCAACCAGCTGCAGCCTCTGGCCTACTGGCTGCTCTACTGCTGCCCCGTCTGCCTGCAGTTCTTCACCCTCTGCCTGCTCAACCTCTACTTCACACAGGTAAGGGTGTGTGTGTGAGATGTACAGGGTTTGTATGAGATACCAGATTTCATTAAACTGCTGACACTGCAGTTTTCCCTTCTTTTGGCCCTAAATGCAAGCATAAGCACTTACAGTTGGTCAGGGATGCCTTTATCCACCTGTCTAGTGCAAATGTCAGTCACAGGGGACTGGAAAAACACATCATCAGTGAAGGATCCAGTGCTCTTAAGGTCTTGTGCTGCCAGTTTGAAAAGTTTTAATAACAGACTATATGGATGTTGCCACTATGATGTCACTAAATCCTGTCTTTGAAGGCTTGAGCTGAAGGACATTGGCATGCTAACTTTTTAAACCACATGTTACAAACACAGGGTGTATATGACCGAGACACTGAGAGGAACTGGACAGTCAAACGGTAGGTAGGCCCAACCTAAAGAGAGCCTTCTGTACTCTAAAGGGGAGCAAAATACATAAAATGAGCATTATGTTGGATTTTCTAAACTAGATATTAACACCGCAAACTCATCAAGCTACTATTAGGAGTAGCTTGAAGTTCTTTTCTGAACTGAGCGGTTGCTGTTATATTTTAGGCCTGCATATAGAACAAAATGACTGTTTGCACCAGAAATTAGTGAGGGTGGTCTCTACGCTTGGAAAAACCCAGAAACCATTCAAATGGTCATCAAAACAAGTCTTTATTGATATATTCTGAAGTGTCGAAACTGGTCATTGAGAGTACAGTGGAGGTCGTCAAATGTCGTCTCTATGGGGGAAAGAGGTATAACTGTGCCGCAGGTTTAATAGGGTGATTGGACAGCCTAGAAAGAGATTGGGTTTGCCTAAAGACAGAGAGACTTACCAGGTGAACCAGAAAGCACAGATCACAAGACACACCTGTAGAAAGTAAGAGCTACATAGAGGGACAGGCACAAGGTTAATGGTATGTCAAAGGTTTTACAGATAATACATCTTCTGTGTGTCATGAATTCAGAGCTGCATGATAGTTTATCAGATTCAGTAGCTCAGTGTTTGCTTTGTATTTCAATAAACAAGTATCACGTGTTTCACATAGACATACTTGTACATTATGAATACTTTTTAGCGGACCATGCATCAAAGGTGTAGGCAGCAATTAATTCACCTTCAGAGATTCATTGAATGCACGATAAAACGTTTTATATTGCACTCATCTGCCACTTTATTAGGTGCACCTTACTAGTTCCAGTTTGAATCTTCTTTTGACATTCAGAACTGCCTTAATTCTTTGTGGCGTAGACTCAGCAAAGTGCTGAAAACATTTCTCAGATTGGCATGATTGCATCACAAAGTTGCTGAAGATTTTGTCTGCTGCAAAGTCATGAGATTCTCTTGTTCTACCGCATCTGAATGGTGCTCCATTGCACTGAGATCTGGTGACGAAGACACAAGTTTAAGAGTATTTCAGCTTTGTCACATAGTTGTCCTATTACAAAGCTTAAATCGTTGTTATTCTGGTGGAAGCAGACATCAGAAGATGCGGACGGTGTGGTCATAAAGGAATGGACATGGTCAGCAACAATACCCAAGTTGGTTGTAGCATTTTTAACAATGCTCCATTGGTATTATAGGGACTAAAGAGTGCCAAGAAAATATCCCCACATCATTAAAACCCCATCACCAGCATGAATCGTTGATACAAGGTAGGATTGAGCCACGTTTTCATGTTGTCTACATCAAATTCAGACCCTGTTATCTTAAAGTTGGGGTAAAGACTGGAGTGGCACTCGGTGTTTGTGCTGGAAAGTCCCAGCAGATCAGCAGCTTCTGAAATATTCAGACCAGCCTATATGGAAACCAAGAATCATGCAGCATTTAAAGTCACTTTCTTTCCCATTCTTGGATACATCCTCACGTTTACACTTTAGTACAAGGGTGGAGAACTCCAGACCTCAAGGGCCGGTGTCCTGCAGGTTTTAGATAGCACCCTGGATCAACACACCTGAATCAAACGACTAGTTCATTACCAGGTCTCTGGAGAACTTCAAGACATGTTCAGGAGGTCATTTCGCTATTTAGATCAGCTGTGTTGGATCAAGGACACATCCAAAACCTGCAGGACACCGGCCCTTGAGGCCTGGAGTTGGACACCCCTGCTTTAGTAGGTCGTCTCGATCGTCATGCACGCCTGTATGCAGTGAGTTGTTGCCATGTGACTGGCGGATGAGAGCAGGTATTCTTATTAAAGTGGCTAATTAGTGCGAAGTGGTCATTCTCAGATGTAAGAACATTTCTGATTGCGGAAACCTTGCATGCGGAAAATACATGTTCTTGTATATTTGGTTTATTAAGCTTTCCTAATTGTTTTTGTTACTTTTGGAGAAACTAAGGCTTGCAGTTTTAGTTGTTATGCTAATAAGCCTAAACACACTTTATGCTGAGCTAAGCTAATCAGCTGCTAATTGTAATGTCATACTTGGCCAATACTATTACTGCTACTACTAAAAATAGTAATAGTGATATTCCATCAATACTTAATGGATGGATATAAAAGTGTCTTCAATCTTATTATTGAAATATTTGTCATAAAGTGACAGTATCAAAGCTATCAATTTGATATAGCCAGTTTTTCATTACGCGGTGTCTAAAATAGCAGGGGTTCCCTCTAAAAATGTATGCGCAGCTAAATAAATATGGCCAGTGTTATCACCATTGGCCTACATGTTCTGGGCGGACTGGTTTGAAGCAGTTTGGGTTGGTTTTGAAAGCTTTGCAAATAGACTCTGTTCATGTCCTGGGGTGACAGAAGGTGGATTGCATTTGCTTCTAACCTCCATTAGTGTTTCCTGTGCAGTAAGTGGATTGGACTCAAGAAAATGTCCCTGTTTGCTGTCACGGACGCAGTTGTTTAACACCTGCCCGTGCCAAATGCATCTACGCATGTTGGGATTGTCACATGACTGGCCAGCCCAGTGAACAAACATTTCCAGCTTGTGGTTTGACGTCTGGTCAGAAGCACCTCCACACTCTCGGCTGGTTCACTAATGTCTCATTTACATACAGGGAGAGTAAAAAGGAAGCCCATCCAACTGGCTAAGTGGAGGTTTGGTAATGAAACCAATGGTGTCCTATGACTGCTGATTAGTCATTGTTGCTTATGTGTAAATGCACACAAACTATGCTCCTTTTTAATATGAATAAAATTAGCTTTACATTTCCTTGTGTTGAAATAACAAAAATGAATCATGTCACATATAGTTTTGTTTAACTTTGTTGTCACTATAGATTTAAATCTAAATTTAAATATACCCATGTTGGAATATCATGTGACAGGCCAGCCCAGTGAATGAACATTTCCAGGTCTGGCCAGATTTGAGTAATATATCTGAATCATATGTTCTTATAGTGTATACAGCTCAAACTGAAAGCTCTCTCTGCAGTAAACTATTGCAGGCTCAGTAATAGCAGAAAACACTTTTTGCTCACTTCTTCTGTTTGACCACCATTGTTATCTCTACGCCAGCGGTGGCTCAGCTGGCCTGCATGTAAGCAAAGTTACTCACAGCAATGAAGCATCAAAGAACTCAACTGTGCTTTGTAAAGAATTGAATAATTTTACAAACTTTCAGCTTTATTTGTCACTTTGCTTGTTACAAAAAATAAAACAGAGTTAGCTGGTAAGAATTGGAATTTGTGGGTTGCGATTGCTTATTGCTTGTTTTCTGCATTAAACTACCTTGTGACAATTTGCATGAATGGATATCAGAAATATGGCTTTGGTTAATATTAACTCCCAGACAAATATTGTCTTGTGTAAATGGGACAAAAGCCAAAAATGCTGGAAATCAATGGCAGACACTTACTCAGGGTTAACTGGAAGCGTCTTCACTAACCATGTGACAGTGACTCATAAAGGGTCATTTTGCTGACTATCAAAACCCACAAAACGATATCATTTACTGTAAAAACTGTTAAGAAAACTCCACACTTAAAAACATGAAACAAAATCTTATTGTTATTGAAAAATGACCAAACTGATAAATGTCTTGTCAAAAATAATGAAATTTATTATTCTTTGAGTCCAGGTATGGACCTCTTAGGGTCGTGACAAATGCCCCAGGGCTACTGTAACATTTGTAATTGAAATATTTAGCATTTTATAGATTTAAAAACTTAAACCTGCTAATATATAAGATTCTTATGAAAATATGCAGCATAATAGGAGGAATTCAGATCATCTCGCCATTAAAATAAGGTCCAAATTAAGAATTCTGATCCAGTGATATGTTTATATCCCAGCATAGTGAATATTTTAACTTTAGGTATTTTAATGTTTTGATGCTAATACTTGTGTATTTCTACTTTTGCAGAGTCATTGCTTTTATTTAAGAGTCTAAATACTACTTCTCCATCTTGCAAGGCAGTTCTTAAACATAAAGCAGTATTTAAAAATGTGTGTTGTGTCGCTTTTCATGTTAGAACTCCTGTACGAGAGCACAGAGCTGCACGCGAGCCTAAAAATTGTACCCAGTATTTTCTATGCCGATAGACTGGCATTCATTTCTCAGCAAATACTCTGACTTAACTTGACTTCGTTTCTGAAAATGCATTAAAAAGAGCTTCATAGTATCATCACAGACCTTTAGATCTGCAGGGCTTTACTATTGAAACACATGACCGATTCTTTCAAACAGTATTGAATGATTTTTTTTTTTTCCACCTCACTGTTTAATGTTCACTTGCCTCTTTAGCTGAGGTCTGATATATTATCATGCAACTGCTGTGTGACATGCATGTGTGGAAATAGTGTCTTTCTGATGAGTTAGCTGTGACTCCTGGCATGTGATGTACTTCCCATTATTATACATTTTTTTTCTGCTTCCTACAAAAAGTGTAATGTAGTGATGAGTTTCCTATGCTGAGAGAAAACACAATAACAAATTGAACTATTCTCATTGTCTACTTATTAATAAAGACAAAGTATTGATAAGTGGACATTTTATATAGATGGTTTTTTATTTTTTAATTCCATAACATACATGCAGAAACATAGTGCACATAAAGTATACACCCTGGTAGTAATCTGTTGCCTTGATGCTTCATTTCTAGGTTACCAATTACCTCCTCCTGGCCTACATTCTCACACAAAAGGCTCACTGATAATGTGTGTACGTGTCCATGTGTGTGTTTAAACTCAGCGTTGACTTGGTCAGTATCCTGTGTGTCCAGTGCAAATGTAACATATAGTAATGTCAGAAATGGATGATGATTTCATTTAACGTTGCTCAAAGGCAAATGTTGGCGTTTCCCTGTTTGTACCTCATAATCGCTGAATAAAGACTGTTTTGCTAAATATCTATGAAAAGGGACTCATTCCAAGGAGCGAGTGAACTTGATCAGTGGATGTCTGTGTTCCAGCTTTTGTACCTTTAAGCTGGACTTGGGCACAGGTTAATGTTTTTTAGGCAGCTACTGATAAGATGTTGGCAACAAGGTGGCTGAGAGTCAATAGCTTGTGTAGTGCAGGTCTCAGCAGTTTATTAGCTCGTTTTTGTGCTGTGTGCAGCAGTTAGCATAGTATAGCATAGCATTGCATAGCAGCTAACATCATTTTATTTCATTTTTAGCTGTTTTACTGTTTAAAGAATATTCCAAATTTTTATGATGTTACAAAAATATGATTGTCACAGGTGAAGTATTTTAACGGGTTCCTATGTTTAAAAATTATCTAAAATTAGCTTATAAAATTAGCCAGAGCTGTAAAAGTCAAAGACATGTAGGGGTGGGGGGCTCTTTAACTTTCTGTTGTTGTAGAGAGTAATCGACTCAAGTTAAGCTGGGGCTGGGTCATACTGTCATGCAGTACCAATTTGAACCATAAGAGTTAAACAGGCTAATAATTGGGAGCACATTATGTGCACTGGTGGCACATAAATGTAGGTAGAGAACAAAGAAATATCAAAAGTTAGAAGAAAAACGGCACACATCACCCTTAGTGGTGAAAATGTTATTAACCCGTGCACACTGTAACTGAAAAAAATACCTTTAAAGACCAACCTGAAGAACTTGTCTATGTTTTGTGTTGCTACTCTCTAAATTATATGATCAGTGTGTTCTGTTGTGTCAATGGGGGGGGGGAAAAGATGGCTATAGACATATTTTTCATTTACTCATCTGCATACAGCAGAGCAGTTAGTAGTTGTTATTAGCATTTAGTTTCTGGCTAACATCTAGTTTGCCTTTACAATGTGAATGTTGCAATTTGATAATATTTAAAGCAACATGACAGTCTTGCCAACCAGTAGAGGTTTTGCAAGTGCAGCTGTACTGGCTCTGCTTGTGTCAGAGAACAGTTTTATTGCTCCATAGGGACAGTCTGTGATAATCAGTGAGTCATAAAATGCCCAAACATACAGAAATGTAATTTCTAAAATCAACAATATATAAAAGAAAAGCACACAATGTGATCCTGTCTAACCTTCAGCTAGAAAGTCCAAATTATGTCTTACTAGAAAAGCTAACAGTGCATGGATTAAAAGACTTGCCATATGTCCATATATCTGTTAGTGGTTTCTGTGGAAGTAACATCTTTGCCCCTATGATGTTTTTCTTTATCTTTGGCTCAGCCAAAAGGTGTCACTATAACTGCTCTAAACTCGGTTTTAGACAGATTACCTTTTTCTTGGCTCTATATAATATAATTGACAGTGGGTATCCCTAATATGGCTGGGTCAGGCATAGATGTCTAGCTGTGAACACTGAAGCCCCACCTACCTGTTGTTTAAATCATTTATTTGCGATCATTGGGGCAGCCAATGAGAAGAAAGTCAGCTTGAGGGGCTAAACTGAGACATGGGCTGAACTGAGGGGGCTACAGCATGCAAAGCTATTATACTAAATGCCAATGATAACAGTATGGACTGGAAGTACACTGTTAATGTACAGTATCTGCCCTATAATTGTAATAAAAGTGATATCATTGTCTCTTTCTCAGGTGATGTTTAAAGCTAAAGCCAAGTATTCACCAGAGCTCACAAAGTACAAGTAAGTCTCTTTTTAATCTGTAATATTTGTGTTTTTAAGTAAACTGCATTTAGTTATGCAGTATTCCCTTTAACCTTGATTATTTAAGACAGAATTCAGAATAAGTCATAAGATCCTTCTTCTGCTTATGGCTAGAGTCTCTCTTTTGTCTTTCTTATTCTTTATACAAACACACACACACGTGCGCGCGCGCAGATGGATTGCAGCTTCAACACTATGAATATTAATAAGTTGTGTGTGAATAACGTCACATTTTTGGCCATCCTTTTACTGCCTGTCTGTATTTGTCTGTTTCCCTCTCCAGGGTTCCCCTACGTTTGTTCTTCCTGTGTCTCAGTATATTTTTCCTGGTGGTGAATTTGACTTGTGCACTGTTAGTGCAAGGAGCTCTTGAACACTCTGAATCCCCGAGGTACACAAAAACCTTTAATCAAAACAAAACAGTCAATTGAATGTTTTCTACTTACTTGAAAATAACGGAGAAAACATTCATTCATAGCACAGTTTTAATTCTGAATTTTATCCCAGTATTTAAAGACATTAGCATAACCTCTGTGTTTCCAGTGATGGGAGTGTCAGACATGCAGTCTTGGCCCGGGTCCTGATCAACGACAGTCTGTTTGTGCTGTGTGCCATATCTCTGGCTGTGTGCATCTTCAAGATCGCCAAGATGTCATCTGCCAACGTTTATCTCGAGTCAAAGGTAGAAGGGGAAAAAAAGAAAAGAAAAAAGCATGAATTGTTCAGCTGCTTTTTCTTTAGATACACTGATATTACTTTCTTCTAATCAATAAATACAGTTAATACTCAACAATGTGAGATATTAGGAATTAATAATTTTGATGCTGATCATTCAGTGTCTTCAGATCATCCACTTTCCAACAGCACTGTTTGGGAAGTGAAGAAAACTGTAACCTGCATATTTTCGTCCCATCTGCAGGAGTCTGCCATTGTTTTTATGATATAAACTGTCTTTATAACGTAAAAAAACAATTTATCAGGGGAAAAAAAATATGATCAGCTATTCTGCAAACAGCCACATGGGGGCGATTGAGATATTTTATCCTCCTTTCCCAAAAGTCCCAAAATTTGAAATTATTTTACACTACCAAAGTATAAAAACTATAAAGTAACCTTTACACAGGGAATAGTGAATGAATGAACAAGGTGCTTCTCTGGACACAACCTTAGAAATCCAATGAGAAAATATCATATCTCTCCTATAGTTCAATCTTTGGCTGTAGTCAGACATTTCTGTCACGCTAAAGCATCTGTTGTACTGGTGGATCACATCGGTGGCCCACATCTGACAATACATTACAGGAAAGCTGGCCGGCTGATGCGTGAGCTTGTAATAAGTGCAGAAATTCTTCCTTTAGGGTACATCCGTGTGCCAAGCGACAGCCATCGGTGCCATGGTGATTCTCCTCTTCATGTCCAGAGCCTGTTATAATCTGGTGGTGGTGGCCCTGACCCCACAGGACCGATTCAGTCCCTTTAATTATGGCTGGTACAGTGTTTCTGATCAGGTACTGTATCATGTGTGTTAAGTTATAGATATATCGTGTGTGTGTGTGTGTGTGTGTGTGTGTGTGTGTGTGTGTGTGTGTGTGTGTGTGTGTGTGTGGACAGTCCATCTAAGGAGATTTGGTAAGATGATACTTAATGGGGTAAAGGGCTTTGTTTGCTATAAATAACTATGTGTCTGTGTGAACTGACCTACATCTGAGTTCAGGCTTTGAGATGGACAGAGCTTTTTAAATCATTCCATTGTGTATTTTGTGGGCAGGTACTGCACACGACAAACAGTAACAGATCTCTAACAGGAGTGTAATCTGATATTATTTCCTTAATCTGGCAGTCTAATATTCTTCTATCCCTTTGTGTAGCGTCTGAGCACTTTCAGTTTACATCACGAGAAGATATACGCATACACATAACAGACAACAATTGTGTGAATATTATTATTATTATTATTATTATTATTATTATTATTATTAATGATAATATGTATTATTTGGTATTTCTGTCTATGAAGATTATTTGCCACTAAATTACTAGCCAAACTATTCGATAAGTGTGTACTAAGTATAGCCCACCTGATATAAACCAATCCAGTACTTGTTTCAGCTTGTTTTCTCCTTAGTTTTAAACATGTGCATTGCTGTCAATGATGATCAAGGTTGCCCTCTGGTGGATACAGCATGGAACATCAACAGTCAAAACATGGTTGAAGGGTTTTGGTTTGGATTGGGGGGTTTTGTGGTGGTGGTTCACCTCCTTTTTGTTTTTGTTTTTTTTTAATATTATAAATGCTGATAATGATAGATTAGCATGCACCTAATCTTGGCCGACAATATCATTCCATATTGGGTGCTAGAGGCTTTGCATGATTCATGAGTGATATTTGTCTGACAGAAATATGCTGTTTTAACCTCTCTTTAAGTTCCATGAGACCCCACCCATCTGTTCTAATATTACGTAAACAAGGAAATTTTTTTTAAACGTATGTTTATGAGATAATTAATAAAATTAAAACCTACTATTTTAGCTTGAGCTAGGAATTGATTAGCTTAGCTTAGCATACAAACTGAAAGGAATAGAAACTTGAGGTTTGGTAATTTAGTAAATATTTTTAACTGTTTCTTTTGGAGTTTTTTTGTCTACAAAAAAGGTACATGTGTAAATTTGTAGGTAGTTGGAAGCCATATTTTTAAATATATAAAGGCTAGCAGTTTCTCCGTGCTCCCAGTATTTAGGCTAAGCTGCGATAATTGCTACATGGCGCTAGCTACAAACTGGAACTTTGATATCAGAGTGGTATCCATCGCTTCTCAGCCTTCTTTATTATTTCAATATTTTAAGTTTTTTTTTTTTTTAATTATTATTATTATTTTTAATTTTTTTTTCAGTTATTTGCTGCCTTCAATATGTTATAGGTCAAAGAAAATATCTGTAATACAGCGTGTTCTTGTTAAAGGCTGACGTACAGGAGATCAGCGGTGAAGCCTACATTGTGTTTGGGATCATTCTGTTCTTCTGGGAGTTGCTGCCTACCAGCTTAGTGGTGGTTTTCTTTAGAGTCCAGAGACCCAACCAAAACCTGGTAAACTAAGAAGTTAAAAATGCTGTCTCATGTAAACTTTTTCAAAAGTTGTAAATTTGAGACAAAACTTAAATATGTCTGCATCTCTCAGGCTCCAGGAGGCATGATCAACAGCCATAGTTTCAGCTCCAGGGCTTATTTCTTTGACAATCCCCGGCGGTACGACAGCGATGACGACCTGTCCAGAAGCATCAATAACAGGACTGATCGGGCCAGGTGGGTATGAACATTTGAAGTTAAAAGTCACCATTTTTAAATCATGTTAAGCTCGTCGTTTAAAAAAATGTGTTCTCTCCCATCCTCAGTCTCCTGTCCACCACACCCCAACCAGGAGCATCTAGTTGGTATGGCTCCATCCAATGTAATGCACCTTTAGCAGCAGGGGTGTCATCTGCCCAGCAGCCACCATCTTCCACTGCGCCGCTCCTTTTTGCCTATGGAAACATCCAGAGTCACCATCACCACCATCACAACTACTACTCCACCCCCCAGAACAACTACCACCATCACCATCACAGTAACTATTATTCTACGCCACAGAATTATCACTGCGGATCACAGACATATTTCACCACCCCACAGAATTAAGCTGGAGTGGTCATAAAGATAAAAAAAAGAAAAAGGGGGGGGAAGAAAGAAGAGGGACTAATTACTTAAAATGTTTTGTTTTTTCCTTGTCTGCATTCTGCTTAACAAACAGTGTCATAGCTTGTACTTGTACAATTTTTTTTCTCTGGACCAAATTGTGCATCATAATTGGTTTGCCAAATAATTTTGGAGAAATGTGGGGGTATAAGGTTGGCACACCATGACTACTTGCTTTTTGAAAGCCATCTTTAAACAGAAACCATGGAACAATTTGCAGCACTAGTGGCTAATATGCCTACAAATGAAGATGCTTTTTTGCTGTTTAATATTTTGGTCAATAACTTCTTGAGATTGGAACCAATCATCGACTGGGAAAAATCATCACCCTTTCCTGGTCAATTCCACTCAGACACTATTTATTTTGACATATATACGATAATCAAGCAGGTATGTAAGCTAAAGTGGCTAATCATGAATCTGCAACAGTATGACAGTGACGAGTTTGGGACGTCTTGTCAAATTGTTTGGATCATGTGATGGTTTTTGCAATAGAATTGTAAAAATGCAATTATTTTAATTGGCAGTAGGCTAAGTTGGGAAAGGGCACAGCACTGCAGGTGGGCTTTTTCAAAAGAAGAACCAATTCAGTATGCAGTTATCGCACATTAACACCTCTTTGCACTTTTCTGAAAGTGAAATATTTCTTAAGCGTTATTAAATAAATGGCTACGCAAACACAAGAGTCATCAGCTGTAGCCATAGCTAAAACCTTTTGACAAGCTAGCTGCAGGAGAGAATGGTGTGGCTAGCAGCTAACAAGGAAAAAATATTTTGTGTGCCTGCCACTGTGTACTGATGTAGTTACATTAAAAAAAAAAAAAAAAAAAAAAGATGAAGCTAATAAAAAGTTTAATTATCATTCCTTGTTTTATTTGCCACGCAGATGGTTCACCTGAATGCAAAAACAGCCTAATCAAATTAAACTGGCCAGTGCTATTTGGCTAATGGACTATGAACAGAAACCAGAAATCTTGTAAGCCTACACATTCCTACATATGCATACTTTTTTTTTTTTTTTTTTTTTTTGGACAGAGATTTGTTCCCACAATTGAGATCTGGGAATGGTTTTTCACAATCCTCTTATGCTATAGAGAATGTTCTTGGGAAAGTTCAAACCTTTGTCATAATACCATTATAAGCTAGGCCATTAAAATCTAACCCTTTAAACATAGGAGTATCTCTTCACTATGAAAACTAAATTATGTACTTTTGCAAAAGACATTTCAAGATGTTTATCACTCTTAAGATCTAGTTTTGACAGGAATTAGCGTTTGCTAATTTGCCAGTGACTGTTGATTCAGCGAGTGCTAGGTTATACAGAGTGCTGACACTTTTGTTAATCTGTTTAGCAAGAAAATTAGCAGAGACCAAGAAAATGCAAGAAGCTAATGATTCCTTAGCTTCATGTGTTTTCATAACCAATTCCTTGACCAAACAGATTGGTAGGAATCTGTTTTTAAAGGCAAATTTATTACTTTTGTTAAAATGTTTCCGTTAAATTGTACCACACAAACAGAAAGGTGTACAAAAACTATCAAAAACCTTGCTACTTTAAGCTGCTGAACCACTTCTTTACTGGCACATAATGTTGGTTGGGTCAAATAAGTTTACAGTTTTCAAAACTTGCAAAATACTGTTACATTTAAAGGTACTTTTTGTCATTACCCTCTGAAAAGTTAAATCAGCACTTTCACCACCAGGAGGCAGCATTTTAACAACAGGTGTACTGAATTAGGTTCACATTTCTGTTTAGCCACACCCTTGTGTCCTCAAGAGGCATCTAGATTGCCATTAAAACGAATGCATACTTAATGACTTGCCTGATTGACTCAGAGCGCCCTCTTGTGTTTGACATTGGTATTACAAAAATATGGGCTAGTTCAACTTGGCTGATATTACTTCAACACAAGTCACATATGTTGTGGACATGAAGTCATAGATTGATTCTTTAACTTGTAATAGGCACCCTTTTTTTTTTTTTTTTTTTTTTAAAGAGTTATGTCCAGGAAAAAACCCCCAAAACAGTCAGATTTATATGTAGCAGCTGTATGGGTATCAATCTCAACAGAATCAGCCCGGTTGAGGAAGACTGTTTAACAGATTATTGCCCGAGCCAGACTTCAACAAAATCTGCTTGGCTTCTAGAGAATGCCGATGTTGATGAAACTGCTGATTTTGGATACAAATTTTAACAGCTACATCCAGGCAACCTTGGACAAAATCATACAATGAAAATTTGTGAAAATGTAAGACTGGAGCAAAAATTCTATCACATATTCTTATGTGAGAAGAAGAATTAAAATATATCATAGCTTCATCTCAATCACAATCTCACATCATACATAGGAGATTATATCATCAATATGTGGCCTACATCCAGTATTGGACTATAACTTGGCCCTTACTGTTCGTTTGGAAGGGAAAGGTTCGGTGAAACGTGACCAAAAACTTTTATGGTACCTAATTCTTTGCGAGTTGTGAGGCGACGATTTGCACTTAGAAAAGAAGTTCACCTTCAATTTAAAAAAAAAAACAAAAAAAAAAAAACCCTTTTCAGGGCCTGAATGTAGGTTTTTCTTCTCAAACCTTGTATTTTCTTCAGTAATCATCTTTATTCTGTATTTTACCATTTATCCTTTTGGAAAGGAAAACATCAATGTGCCATCACGTCATCATATCTAATAGTTTCATTCCTTAAGGAAAATATTTTTGCACAAAAGAAAAGGTTGAATGATGTTGTTAATTGTGTCTGGCTATGTAATTTCTAATTGGTGTGTGAAGTAATTTGAGTCTGTGTGTTATGCTTTTCTACATTACTGTTTATTCTACATTAATTTTTACTGTCTAACAGATTATGCAGTTAATTTTTTTTGCCCCATTGTTCTTCATAATGTTTCAAATGTTCCAAATCTCATAACAGACTGCAGCCTGTAAGCTTCACTTTTAATGGAACCTTTTTGCTTTATGACCTGGCTCACAAATCAGAATCCCTCAATCTCTTCTGACTGAAAGAAAAAATGTTTCCACATGGTTTTGGAACACTTCAACAGACTTGTAAATGACCATGCAAACTTCATACCACCAAAAGGGGGGGTGGAAGCAAGAAAGTGTCTGTTTGGTTCACTTTTGTGGAACAAATTAGCAATAAAATCGTTTCAATTGCATTTCATGCTTTCATCACTTCTTCAGCAGGTTATACTGGATATTCTGAAACACAGTGAAAGAAATGAAGTTCTCATTTTTCTTTTTGGCCCAGCTGCAGTGGAGAATGCATGTTTCTGAAACGGTGCACAACAACTCAGTTTCCTATTTTCGTTTGAAGCTAGTAATACTTGTGTAAAAATGGTGTTTGCTCTTCCTGCTACAAAAAAGCAGTGATAACTGTTTCATGTTATGAATTGTTTCATCTGTGGCCATAATGAATGTAACCTACTGTGCAAGAGATCACTAATGATGTATGCAAGAAAAACACTACCATGTTTGAATAAAGGCCTACTGCACTGTTTTTAAGATGGAAATCGTTCATGTATAGAAGGTCCTCATTATGTTTGCTAACATGGATCTGACCAGTTCTGACTTCGCCTACGAGTACACACAGCAGAATTGACCAGCTAACAAGATTATGGAAATGATCCGAACTGAAGGTGAGATGTTAGCTATTCCTCAGAGAGCTGCAAGATGTAGCACCAGAAAACATAACAGCTTTGATTTCTGATTAGATTTAAGTCTCATTTTCCCTGGAATATGTAATTTCTTTTCATGTTGTGCACACAAAAAATAACAGCACATTTTGGCTCATTTAGCAAATGTCCATTCTTTTATTTATTTATTTTTAAACTGATTTGTGATAACTGCAAAATGCAAGTTCAAAGTACACATCCTCGTGGCTTAGACTTAAATTTGGTTCCTGAATTTACTTATGCAAAACAGACTGCAATATAACATGGACATAGCCAGTGTTACATCAC
Organism: Aulonocara stuartgranti; assembly: GCF_965226115.1. Classification (NCBI taxonomy): domain Eukaryota; kingdom Metazoa; phylum Chordata; class Actinopteri; order Cichliformes; family Cichlidae; genus Aulonocara; species Aulonocara stuartgranti. The sequence continues at coordinate 33,373,207 of NC_138958.1, forward strand.
CTATTGGTTACTGAAGTCTCGTTGTTTAACCCAGTGTATTTTCACTCAGCTGCCTTAACCTCCTAAGACCCGAACTCTTCCACGGTATGCATTTTTAATTTCTCTTTGATATTTGGGCATATTGGGGCCCAATGAATGTAAAAACAAAGAATTACCAGATTTTTTTTTTATTACCTTATTTTTGTTTTTAAGAAAAATAAGAGCCACACATGAGGATATTCGTTTAAAATTTTGATAGAACAGTAGCAGTATAATGTCCTCGTAAGTGGCTATCAGGCCCTTGTAGAGCAAAATTTTGTATTTTGGTCTAAATAACCCAAAATGTGATGTCCACATATGTGGACGCCAGGTCCTAGGAGGTTAAAACTGTTTTTTTCAAATACTTTACTATGAATAACGTTTTTTAAATGAACTTAAACTTGTTTTTCAGTAGACTTTTATACCACTTGGTTTTCTACCTGAAAAAAACAATTTAACCTATTTTAGCCCATTTAACAGAAAAACATTTTTACTCATTGATTAGTGTGTAATTATGTCTCCCAACAAACTAACGCATTCTCATAAACTTAGGATTAATCAATTAAAAAGACACAGGAGTGAGCACAGATTTATCGAAGTTGCCATGCTGCCCCACCATCTGGAATAAAAAAACCAACATGGACATCGCCGTTCCACCTGACTGCGTTTCAAGTATGTCACTGGAGAACAGCCATATATGTAGTGCACCTTGTAAGTTATTAATTTAAAGATCACAAATTGTAGGGTCTACCTTACAATATAAAGCACCTTGAGGCGACTGTTGTTGTGATTTGTCGCAGTATATAATTAAAATTGAATTGAATTATAAACTAAGATTATGCCAGCAACCAGTTCAAAACTAGGATTATGCAACTGAACTGGGAGGGGCAAGAAAACAGAATTTAGTCGACTGCTGTCTACTGACATCTAGTGGTGAGATTTTACACACTATTTCTAAAGGCACTTTTCCATTAGTACCTACTCCGATGGACTTGCTACGACTCAACTGGTTTTTCATTACAACCCAGTGTGCATGCTTGTTGTTGTAGAAATGCGTCTGGGTGTCCATAATGTAATTAATATGTAACATGAATGCTATAACAAAGGTGGGTGGGGTGGAAGCTCTGGCCATCTTTTATATGCAGTCTGAAAATCTCATCCAAAACTGGGTGTTTTCTTTTTGTAAAACATTGTGAGATACCATTAATGGGTTTTAATGACTTAAAGTATTAAAAAAATAAGGCAGAGAGTCAAAGATGCATTTCCAGTGTTCCCAAGTTCTCAGATTTTCATAAATGGATCGATTAAAAACGAAGCTGGGGGGGGGGGGGCAAAAAACCCCCACTCAGATTACACCTTTAACAAAAAAACAAAACAAAAAAACCCCCCAAAACCCTAATGATTCTTCTTGGTAATTCCAAGAATACTATTTTAGTTTCTTGCTGCAAAGAGATTAAACATTGGGCTTAAGCCAAGCTGCCAATGTGCTTGGCAGCATTCAGTGACAGACCTCCCTTTATTAAATCAAACACAGATGGAAGATTTGAAATTACAAACAGCATAAAAAACACCATATTATTAAAAACATACAAGGCATCTTGATCATTAGGTGCTGGAGTCAAAACAGATCCAAAGCTGAAATGAATCAACCTTACCCCCAGTGTGCAAAAGCAACACATACACACACTGAGAGGCAGAATGAATGAAAGCACTGGCACAAACACACAGGTTTGCAGTTAGAAATATCCAGGAGAATGCAATGATATAATTACAAGAAGACATATGCTGGATTAAACCTCTTTAGTAAATTAATAAAAGCTGCAGCTTTTACCCCATCCTGTGTTAACAGATCTGCAAAGCACCATGCAAATGCCAAAGCAAACAGATAAGTGCACCTCCACACCTCAACAGTCATCAAGTTGTCACGTTTAACACAGAAACAGGTTGTTAAGTAAGACTTGCACTAATATTGTGTAAGATTAATTACTTCCCATCAGGATATATTTTGGATTTATTCAGCGGCACATACTTGCATTACTGCTCAGATTCACACTTGTGAAGCATGATGCTGTGAATGGGTTGTATTGCTGCCACCTTTGAGAACTGTAATCATTATGCAGCATGTTGCTTGACTAAGTTTAACAAAGGCTAATAAACTCTTTGTGAACTGGCTGAAGGGCTAATGGAGACCAAATGTATGGCTACATGAAATGACTGTGTAAGGCATATATTTTCCCAGTGTGGCACTTGGTGAATCTGAACGTACTCTAAACAAGCAAGTGGGGTTATGTAACATGTGATGTGCTGGAGAGGAGCTGACAAGACATGGTTAGCTTACCTAGCAGTTAGTCATGATGCTACAGTGCATAAACTGCCCATTATGGTTGCTGTATTGGTAGCATTATGCGCAAACTGTGGCGCGACCACAGCCCTGTCACTGTGTATACTAGATGGGTGTGCACTGCTGTTTGTGAGGGCAACTATGGTAAGTGTGATGGGTCCTTACCATTAACCATGTAATGCCACGTCACCGCGGAGTTATTAAGTGCAGCATCTGTAAATGACTCATTTTGCAAATGCCCAGAATGAGGCCGCGCTCTGACTGACCTATTAAGGAAAAAAAATTTTTTCACAGCACAGCTGTTGTCTTTTTAACTGCTATTATAAAAATCTGGATTCTTAAAACGCAACACCCAACCCCATCCTCCACACGTTTCATTAAAATCTACTCATTTACGTTCAATTAAAAAAATCTATATTTTCAGTCTTTAGCAATAAAGATGCAAATTTAAAAAAAATTTTTTTCAAGGAATGTTAAAACCAAGGATGTTCTCCGCTTTCATCTCGGGATCTAAAGTCTTGCTGAGTTGTTCTCTGGGTTGAGTTTGAAATTTTCTGCGAGCGGGTGGGTTAGAGTTCAAAGTTCATCGTCATCGCTGGTCTCCCAAGATGCAAGATTTGGAGATCTCCGAGGAAGGAGTTTGTGCTTCTGTCAGGAATCCTCTCCGCCTTCCTGGTTGATCACATGCTGGTATCCCCGGCTGTTTATTGGATCCTTGTGCCGACAAAGAACGCCGAGGAGGATGACAATGAGGACGAGGAGCACACATCCGGTCACAGCCAGGCTGGTGATGACCACTGCAAATATGAAGAAGAATGCAAAAATGGTGCAAAACTGTTTTAGTCTATATTTTTTTTTAATGTTTACAGTCAAGTGTGTCATGTTTTATTATGTGTGAAGTGCTCACGTTTATCTGTGTGTTTTGAAGGGAGCTGACACTCTTTGTCTCTGTCGTCTGAGATGAAGACCTTTGTAATTGCTACAAACTCATCCAGGGGGCAGTCAAGGGAGCAGCCCGGTAACTGAAGCGGGTACGGGGGCTCCTTGGTGTTGTTCCGGTAAAACATGGACACTGAAGCAGAGCTGCGTGGACACGAGACAAAGACTTTTACAATTTTACAAGTCCCATCATCCCACTTAAATATACTGTTATCAACTCAATGGAGTCTGTTTTACTGTGATGCTTGCGTGTGTGTTTACCCGTTGTCTTCCCTGTAGAGCTCAATCATGAGACAGGAGGCATATGGCGGCTGTATTCCATTAAATACGCTCAAGCTGGCCAGCAGAGCGGCTACAGTGGTGTCATGCTGTGAGGCACACAGACACACACATATAAAGAATAGTATAGGACAGCTTAAGCTAGCTTACTTAGCTTAGCAAAAACCAGAAACAGGGAGACTGCTAACATGGCTCAGTCAAAAAACAAAACAATCTTTTACCAACAATTCAAAAAGTTACTAATAAGTCTTCAAACTAGCTCACCGCTGAGAGCATCATCATTTTCAGCTGCTGTTTTGGGTCTGGAACGGCCATCTTGGAAAGATTCTTCACGATTTCACCCAGCAGCATCCCTGAAAGACAGACAGTAGATACTATTATCCCTTTAATCCTGTAGCCATGAATGAAAGCTCGAATCATTTAATAAATCTCCTGAAAAAACAAACAGCATTTGCAATTATTGCTCCTTCTAGTGAGTGCTGTGTGCATTTCTTCTTCAGTCACCTCTCTCACTCACTATGTGATAATAGACTCTCTGCATTGAATCATATCTTTTATTAATCTGTCTCTCTTCCACAGCATGTCTTTATCCTGTCTTCCTTCTCTCACCCCAACCGGTCGCAGCAGATGGCCCCGCCCCTCCCTGAGCCTGGTTCTGCCGGAGGTTTCTTCCTGTTAAAAGGGAGTTTTTCCTTCCCACTGTGGCCAAATCGCTTGCTCACAGGGGGTCATATGATTGTTGGGTTTTCTTTGTATGTATTATTGTAGGGTCTACCTTACAATATAAAGCGCCTTGAGGTGACTGTTATTTTGACTTGGTGCTGTATAAATAAATTGAACAGAAAAAAAGACTTTGTGTAACACAGATCCATTGTTATTCAAAAAATGATTAAAAAAGGACAACATGCGCCTTCAGACATGAACACACTGCAGATCATCATCAAGCCGTCACAAATACTCCCTTTAGTGTTGGATTTTTTCACCTACTCTTAACATATTTTTACATATATAAAAACCATGAGAAAATCAACAGCACCGCTGTTTTTAATTTATCGCATTCATGATGCTACTCCAACCTACTGCCAGATTAACCCCAGAACACCAACGTAGGGTGACTTATCCCACAAATTAAATTCTAAAAAACACAGAACTGGGCTGTAAACAACCACAGGCTGACTCTGTATGAAAGCAGAAATCTTCATTATATCTAATCTAAAAGTGTGCTCGACAGTCCTGTCTCTATAACTCAGTGCTACATGTTTGTTACCAGAGAGTAAGAGCAGATTACGTACTGTTTCTGTAGCATGCTCTTATCTTAATCACATTTCCGTTTTTGAATTTTACAGAAACGGCACGTTTCACATATGCAAAAGTAATACAGAAGACCCTTGCCAAGTCACAGTGCAGAGTTCACAGATTTCTCCTTAAAAATGAACTAATTACTGTTCTTAGAAACAGAATTCACAAATATACTCCAAAATTTGTTTAATGGCTTTCTTTGTGTCAATATATCATTTTTCATGTGTATTAATGCTAAATTATTAATACTATATTTATATTTTAGTACTGTAGAGCGAACACAAAGCAACTGTAATACCACTGTACTCAGAGGCGGGAGTTTTAAAAGTATCCAATCCAAGAGTGCTATTTATCTGTACTTACTGCAGATGGAGTCGAGTATTCCTGCATCATAACCAGTGTTGGGTGTAATGTGTTACTAAGTAACGCGTTACTGTAATTAAATTACTTTTCCACTGAAAAAGTAGAGTAACTAATTACTGTTCATTTTTAGGTATTTTAATTACAGTTACTGTCAATGTACTTGCGTTACATTGTAAAATAATTAAACTCGCTGAATATCATTGTTTAATTTCAATAATTTGTCTTCTAAACGTAGAAGTAAACTCTGCTGCTTTAACATCGTTGCAGTGCAGGTGCTCGTCATTTTGCGCCAGTTTGCTGCATAGTCGTATTCTAAAGCGGAAGATGTCGGACTTGGCTGAAGCGAGTGGCTGTTTTTTGAAATGGACATATTCCCGACTCTTCACTTTTCTGAAACAAGCAGACAAGAATATTAGAGTAATATGTAAGCTATGTCCTGGGGAGAAAAAACTATCGGCCGCTGTTAATAGCACGAGTAATCTATAGAAGAGCCTGACACGAGAGCATAGACGAACACTTCTGAGTGATCTTTGTTCATCATCCATGGATAACACCGCGGCAACTCCTGCTAAGCAGGCAAAGCCTGATTTTACTTCAGCAGCACAGAAAGCGTCTGAAGGTGAGCTTAAAACAATGATTGCAGGCTACATTGTGGAAGAGATGCTACTGCTGCGTACTGTAGAGTCTCCGTCTTTAAAAAAATGTATTTATTACTTAAAGAGTTTAATTTCTATTGTTTGCCCACTCAAGGTGTATAGGGATTTTAAGAAGTATTTAGTTAAATTACTTATTTAGTAATTAAGTCACTTTTCTGACACAGTAATTAGATAAGTATTTTAAATACAATATTGACTGAGTAATTAGTAATTAATTACTTTTTTTAAAGTAACTTACCCAACACTGATCATAACAAGTGTTCTCATGTTTTTCATTTCGTTCTTCTAAAAACTCTAACAAGACACCCAAACACATACTTGGGTTATTGGGGTTTTGTTTTTTTTTCAAACCACATCTTCTTGTCAGGCTGACGCTGAAACATAACAAATTTAGTTTTGGTAGCCACACACACACAGACACACACACACCTCCCTGCAGCCGACTCTTCTCCTGCTGTTCGTGCACCGCAAATATGACCTGCAAACATGTCACATTAGATAATATTAGTAAATATCAGTACTGAGATCAGAAACTTTAAATGAAAGCTGAGATGGAACCACAGCTTTTACCTGAAATCCAAAGTCTTTGAGCTTTTGGAGCTTCTTCATAACGTCAGGCGAGACCCAATCAGGAGCCGTCATGTTGTGCTGAGACTGGAAGGGGGGGGGGGGGGGGGCAACACAGACAGACATAAAGACGAGTTTTTTCATACTTTCCTACTTAGTTACTCAGCGGTTGCACTCTGTGTCCCAGCTGTACTCTGCTCAAATGAAAATTAACACCATTTGGTGTATAAATGGCACCTTTTACTTTACTTTATTCTCACTAAGAGTAAAAGTGTGAACAGTGTAACAGTGGCACGCCACTGCTCATGCGGTCCACCTAAAGTCAGGCTGAAATGCAGGAAGTGAGACAAGAAAAATGTGAAACTGCTGTGAGCAGCACTTTGCTGTTCCTCAAACATTGTGTTACCAAAACTGTTCATCGTTTCCTCAAAATGGTCAGTTGAGTTATCAGAATAAAACTCATGTGACATATGAGATTTGTCCTGACTAGCACGGTGCTGTTATTTTGAAACTAAAGCAACGTGACGGCCTCTTTTAGCTGCATATCTGACAGCAGTAGAAAACATTGGATCATTTAAAACTGGGCCTATTCTGCTCTGACATGTTGCTGCTGTAAATAAAAACTCAACAAACCGGCTGACAGAGAATTTGGCTTTCCCTTGGTGTTTTTAGTGTGTGTGTGTGTGTGTGTGTGTGTGTGTGTGTGTGTTCTTACCTCACAGAAGAGAGTGTCATACACACTCCAGACAGTTTCCACAGTGGTGTCCTTCAGCCCCGTTTTGTTCCTCACCAACTCTATGATATCCTGAAGAGAAGAACAAAGCAGACTTGTGAACAGTGTACCTCCAACTCTTACTCTTTATTCTCCAATGATAAAAAGTCATTTACAGTCATGTGAAAAAGAACATTTTCACAGGATTGTATGCATTCTTTGAAAAACCAAGTACACCCATGATTCAGTAGCTTTTAGACTGGAAGTAATCATTTTCTGTACGACTTTGTCTCTCTTTGGGTCGCTGTTCTTTACAACATTGCTTCAGTTCATTTTGTTTGTGGATATTTGTTTACGCAAAGCTCTCTTAAAGCCCTTTGAGGTCTTATTTCAGCCAGTTTGAGGTCTGGACTTTGACTACGACTGTATCAACGCATTGATTCTTTTGTTTGTCAGGATTGTTAGTGTGCCTGGGATAATTGTACTGTAACAAGACCTGTTTCAGCCAAGCTCTGGAGTACTTTGGTACACAAAGAAGTTCTTGGTCCCAGGTCCTCTGGCTGGAAAACAAGCCCAAATCATCACCCCTCCACCACCATGCTTAACAGTTGATATGAGGTATTTCTGCTGATATACTGCGTTTGGTTTTTGTCAAACATCTTCATTTAGTACTTTGGTCAAAGCTTTGTGATGTATTTAAACACAGTGTTGCAAACCTAAGTCATGCTGCCATGTCAGGAGGTTTTCTTCTAGCAACCTTTCAAAATAAGCCGTACTTGTTCAGTCATTTTTATGACCATTTTTCTACCCTCCTGAACTTTAACATTTAACATGCTAACTGAATTTGTTAGCGAATTTGCTGGGAAGATTCCAGCATTTTGTTAAAATAGCTAAAATGCTCCAGATCAGTCAACTGCCAAAACCTCTGCTTTTATAGGGGTGATCACACTTGATTAATTCATTAGCAGCACCGAGCTGCTGCTAATCCTCTCAATTTCGATGAAAGCCATAAGAATGCACTTGAGTTTTTCACAAGTCTGCTCTGTGAAAATTTTCTTTATACAACGTTTGGGACAATGGCACGATTTCCCCTTTTGTATCCCACCATAAAGGATTTGAATGAAAACAAAGCAATCACAGCATGACTGAAAAGCAGGCTTTCACTTTTTCTCTAACAAAACTAAAATATAAATCATTTAGGAAAACTACACTTAAAAAACAAAACAAAAAAAAACAAACATATACAGTCGATTTTTTATGCTTAAAGGTGATTGGCCAATGATCTGTTTTAAGGCCAGGTGTGGCTCATTTTCACAGCATTCGATGAGAGAAAACGTCTAAAGTTAATTCCATTTGTTTAATTTCCTTATATTTATAATTAGCTATCATTATATAAGCATAAAAACATGAAACTGAGTGCATTTCTAAACAGTCAATACATTACTATTTATATTAAATCGCTTGAATTAAAGCTGAGTCTATACGTCTGACCCAACAGTAATGGATAGATATACTAAAGAAGAGAAGCGGTACCTGGTACGTTGCAGTAACGTTTAAAAATTCCTCCGTGTGTTCGGTTTCATTCATCAGCTGCTGGTAACGAGGACAGTCTTTCAAAGGAAATGAGAGAAGCTAAAAAACAAAAAAGACATATTTCAGACACCGACTAACTTTTCGCAAACATAAACAACTTCAAACAGCAGTGACTTCATACACTAACCCTCTCTTCACTTTGCGGCACAGTGTGGACAGGTATCGGCTGCCACTTCAGGTTAGGGTTGAAGACCTGCTGGCCGCTGGGAGGATAAAGACCTGGATGAGGGGGGAAAAAAAATATGGCACGCCAAATGAGAAGAGTACCAGAAACAGCAGTATGAATATTAGAAAGAAGAGGTCTTCGGACCTGCGAGGTTGGCCTCGGCACTCATAAGGGTGCGATCGTAGTCTGTACTGCGAACTAAGATCTGAAGACAAAAGGCATTAAGCAGGTTAAGATGTATTCTTAAATATTAAGAAACAAACTGCACAAAAACAGAGGCACTCTTCCGTCATATTACAGGAATTTGTGCGCTGGTGCGAACTCTGAAGAGGCCTCTTCTGTCAAATATTAACAAGAGTCACAGTTTGACTATAAAAGCTTCATGACGACTTGTCATGTGGACTAAAAGTGAAAAGGAGGCTCCATCTCACCTCGTGCCGGTTGTAGGATGCATTGAGGAATTTTTCGTATCGAGTCCTCAGAAACTGGCCCAGCTCAAAGTGCTGCTGCATCCCTATCTACAACGACAAATATGAAATAAGTTACACTCTGGCTAAAGTAGCAGAACTGTAAAATCATGTAGTATGTTAAAAATCAGAGTAGTATGGGCCAGCTGGTTGGTGTTGCTCAGGAGCCTGGCTGCAACATTTTGCATGACCTGTATTTATCTCATTTATCTTTTATTTTTTGTACAAACTTGGAAAACAGTAATCTAGCTTGTACCCTGAACACATTTTTCTGTATCAGCTTTAGCTGTGTGACAGCTCTACTACACACAATACTGCCTGCTGTAGTAAATGTAGATTTAACAGTTTACATTAGAATAAAAAGCAGTCTTGGTTATACCTGTGACAGCTGACCAAAGCCCTGCGGCCAGTCGCTCTCTTGGTGGGGGTCGGTGGGATAGGCTTTGACTGGTGATCTGTCGCCATGCCGAAACAACTGGAAAGGACAGAAGTTAAAGAAAGAGTGTCATGAAAAACTGGCATTTAAAACAGTTTAATTTAATATTTTCAAATATTCAAAGCTGCACAAAGTGTGCTCTGTGTATCATTTATACGCACACTGAAAGCCTGACAAATCATGAAATATTATTTTCCATCTTCATAAACATATTTTTAAAGTCTACCAAAGGTGCTTTGCATGAATTATAACGAAACAAGCTCTTACTCCTGGTGGTTCTGAAACTGTAAATCAGTAAACAGGTCAAAAATGTGTGTGTTTGGATTTTTTTTTTTTTAGGAAAAATATTTGCCCGACAGTGCACATCACTGTTTGCAACATCTGCAGCTTATCTTGCATATACTGACAACAAAACCTTTGCTCTACTTTTATCAGTATCACTGGTGGACATAATACCCAGTCAGCAGACACCTGAAACTGCTTAGCAAACACTATAATGTCAAACCATTAGGACAAATGGCTTTAACACCAGTCCCCTAAAAACAGCACGGATAACGACTAAATGCAGTTTGTGTCATATTTAATAATAAGAAGGCTACAGTGAAACCTGTATTTATGAAGCAGGTCTTTTATGAACCCTAACATTGGTATGAGGGTTGATTACGATCAGTTTCAAGTGAAGGAGATCCTATTACAAGCAGTTCCACCTAAACATCCTACAGTACACATCAAATGGTTTTAAATTTCAGCTTTCAAACCACTCTAGAGAAATGCTGCTTTCTAGTTTACACAAGTCTATTTGAAGAGTGGATTATCCCTTTCTAATCTTATCTGTTCTACAATACAGTCTTGGCTCTCCATGTAAGTTTCTAAGAATGAGTCCAGGTATATCCTGATCTCCTATTTCACACTATGGCAACATTTTTGTTGCCAATGCCTGTTAAAACACATTGGGAACATGTGACCTGGAGCTCTCCCCAATACACAAAGTGTTAAAAAACAGGCAATTTTCCCTTTTCAGTTGGTAGTCTTAGACATGCAAAAAAAAGATCCTAATGTGCACCACCCATAGAGCAAGCAAAACACATATGGACTGGAAGACAACAGAAAACAGTACATCTTGCAGTGTATAGCTCATTGTTGCCTCTTGAAGACAATAACTTCCTTATCCTTAAACACTTTGTTTTTCTTTAATGAGGCATGCCGGTGTTCCCGATCATCTGTAAATATTGGCTCTTTTGTAGTTTGTGCATCTGTTCTTTGACTATTGGGCTCATTCTACACTATCATCACTGTGACCTACATTTACACATTTATTGTTCGGGTTTTTTTTTTTAAGTGTTTGTGTGTATCGACAGAGCTCATTCCAACTTCATTAAGTTCGCTAAGTTGTCACGTCAGAAAGGTAAGGCCTGTCATGCAGCTCCTGGTGCCAGCGGTGACATTAACATTACAGCCCACAACACCTCAGGTTTCTTACTAAAGTAATGATAGACACTTGCTAACAGAGTTAGCATGTAGTGAGGATTCCTGTAGTGGTTTCGTCTGAAGTCAGTGCACACCGTGCCATTTGACAATTTCTAATACTTTGACGTTGACATATTCCTTCAGTGTGCAGTCTTAGAACGGGTTAGCATTGCAGCCTTCTAGTTCAATACGATACTAGCTACTGGTGAGAGGCAAAACACTCAACCTACCTACTAATTTCCTAATGATAATTATTCGTGAATGTATTATTTATATGCCGATGTTTCTAAAAGACTCCAAAGACTTCTGCCAGATGTCATTCCTAGACAGGAAACTATACATGTTGACAAGTAACCGATGGTTACAGAAAACCTCCTAAATTATAAATGTAGTTCCGCAACCGTCTACACACTGTGGAATTCCGCACAGCTTTCGCGGCGTTTCAACACCTTCAACGTTACTCACCACAGTCGTATACACTAGTTTTCTTTCTGCCGCGGCTCGTCCACACACACAGGTCAGTGTGAAAACAAAGAGCACTGCAGCTGGCACCATGTTTCTGTCTGTGTCAGCAGAGCGCTAACCTGTCTTGGCTTCAGCTGCTAACTGGCTCGATTTCCTCTCTTGTGCGCGCTGGGTCAAGTCAGCAGCAGACTCGAATTACATCGGAAGTCGTAAAATAAACTGGCAATATTTTTAAAGGAAATTAAATTTAAAAAGAGGAACCATTGAGGTGGGCGTATTTCTGCTATTTTCATATGTATTCATAAAACCGACGATGATATTTTTCATCCACATTTGCTCCATAATTACTGGGTCAGATTTTATTTCGAAACGATAAACGGAAGTGACAGAGCAGCAATTTTAAATTGTTATTGATCCCTTTATCCCTAGTCTTAAAGTGTATATTTATTTTCTTGCTCTTCTTATAATTATTGTTTGTTTACTTGCACTGCTGTAACTGGAGCCTCGTCGTCTCGTCTGTCTATATACTGGACTGTATGTAGCGGAGATGACAATAAAGTTTACTTTGACTTCAGCAGCGAGGAAGCGCACCGAGGGCTCTCGCGCTCACTTTTCGCATACAGAATTTCGAAAAAACATGCAAATTATAAGTCTGTATCATAATGTCGGGTGTTTTCGTGTTTGTTGGTTTGTTTTTATTTTGTTTTATTTTGCGAGTTGGTTATTAGATGCTGCTCCAGCCAGCCAGAGAATCCCCCGCCGCCCCGCCCTCTCCTCCCTGTGCCGCAAGCAGCAGGCACCTCGCCCTTACTCCCAGCAAATGGGCGATAGAAAACCGATCGGTGCCTATGCCATCCCCAGTATGCGCTGGCATGACGTCGGGGCAGCATGAGTACGAGCAATTTTTTTTTTTTTTTTTTTGCCGATGCCCGTGATGCCGCCCCCCACCACTATGCCGCCCCGGGCAACCGCCCGTGTCGCCCGTATCAAAAACCGCTACTGGATAAAGTACAGTATCACCGCAAATATGGTGACATTTCTTAGGTATATTTAGATTTAGTATACATAATGAGTTTCAGTGATATAAATAGATTATATAATTTTTATACAATTTATATATTAGATTATTTTACATTATACAGTTTGCTGTACGTTGTGTTTTTTGACAACAGAAAGGATTTTATAGCTTTACATAAATAGAACTGAGCGCAGGGATTTATATGAACTTGGAAATGCAACGTGGAAGCCAAATGCAGGAGTTACATTAATATTTGTTTGTTTGTTTATCTGTTCATTATTAGATTTTGTGTGTAACAGGAGTTTTTTGTCTTTTCCTAAGATTGTTATTCAATTGCGCCATTCTCATTTTCTTTGTTGGCAGCAAGAAGTGCAAAGCTCAAAGATGTTTACACCACAGCTACCGATCCTCAGGAGGGCTCAAAGAGCTGGAGGGCTTTCTTTATCTTTTGTCATCATACAATAGTAAAGTAAAATGAGGGCCTTAAAATTGTGCAAATTAACAGGTATTTATCTGTGGGTTTAGTTGTATATAAAATACTTGTAGGAAGCTGTACCAGTACAAACATGACAGTACAACAGAAGAGTAGGACGAAACTCGTAACATAAACAACAATTATGCATTACACTTCATGTTCAAGATTGTTACAAATTGCTTCATGGATTTGCTTCTGAAGAACTCCTATGTTGGCACAGCAGTTGAGGAGGAGGGAAGGAGTCCATAGAGCACACGGTTGTAGTAAACCAGCTGATAAGAGAGACTCGGGGGAGCAGAGGGGATGTGTCAGTACTGTAGCTGGATCTTTCCAATGCCCATGGATTGATCCCATACAAATTAATGGAAAGATCCCTGTCCAGCTGTTATACTTTTAAGAAGGTCCAAAGTCTCATCCTTTACTATTACAACAATTTTTGTCTGAGGGCATCTTCAAGGACAGTAACATCATGGCACTGGTTGGAAAGGCATCATAACTGCCTGTAGTTCTCAATTCACCTGTTTGTGTGGGCCACAAACTTAATCGTCAAGTTGGCTGAGGTGCCGCCAAAAGGCCAGTGTCCAAGTAAGGGAGCCGCCAACCTCCAATTAGAGGATTAATTTATGACCTGATTGCCACAATGAAGAAGATAACAGATAACAGAGAAAAACTTCCTTAAACATCAGCGCTTTCAGAAATACATCTACTGTAATGAAATTTGTTGGCTACTGTTGTGTAGTCTGTTATTGTAAATTTAAATGTTTAATAAATTTGGAAATTAACTTCTACAAATCAGAGCTGCACCTTCTAATGTGGGATGGATGCAAAGTCTTCTAACAAAACCAGGTTTTCCCCCAAAAGTCTTCTGATTATTTAAGTCTTATTTTGAAAATTTCTAAGCTTTTTTTGTAAATAACTAATGGAACAAGTCATACAGCTACAAGAGAAATATTTGCATCTTTTTTTAGCCCTGCTAGCTGCATGTCTTCATGATTAAAAAGCTCCTCTGATAACCCAGGCCTTTTCCTTTTCACAGGGAGTTCTTTCTTCCCACTGTCACCAAGTGCTTGTTCATAAGCAATCACCAGATTGTTTGGGTTCCCTCTCTAATATTTCAAGGTCTATACCTAACAATATAAAGCACCATTAGGTTGCTGTTATTGTGATGGTGCTATATAACTAAAATTTATTTGAACTGCACTGTGTCAAAATGGAGCAACCATTAGCAAACAGACGAGCGTCTGGGGTTTAGCATCATAATAGATGGCTTTTCTTTTAAAGACCACCTTTGCCAATATGCGTGACGTATTGAAGACGAGGTGCAGTGTGAAAAACTTCTTATCACTCCTTTAGTACATTAGCAAAGAAAGCCTCCTAATGACGAAGAGAAGATGTCAAATCCAGTTTAATAAAACAGGCAAACTAAACAGGTTCAGGATAACAGCTATGAGAAATCACTCTGTTGAATGAATGTTGGAAGTTTAACCTTTCTGCTGCATGCTACATTCATTTTTCAGTCCATTTTAATCACGCTGCAGAAATTGACAGTTAACCATCACACGCAGATATTTTATTTTTTATTTTTCGTTATTAATAAATATTTAATGCATTTCTATTTAAATCAAGGTGTAGGGGTATTTTCCCAAGAGCATTAAAAGGTGTTTTTTAGCCAATACAAACATAAGACTTTATAGAATATGATGCATCACTGTAGATTAAACAGTATGAAAGTATGAAATGTTTGACATCAGTTTTAACACCTTCAGCAGTCATTTCAATCCCTGTCACACTGATATAAGACATTTATTCTACTGAAGAGTTATTTGAAGTTTTGATCATTTACGTACAACTTGCCAGTAATGCAGTTTTACATGTTGCTTCTTTTGCTTTAAAAATGGTTTTTAAGAAATTCCTCCACCAGTCTCCACTGCGAGCTAATGATAAATATTTTGGGTGAATATATTTGATATTTATGTAACTACACAAGTCTTTGCAATTCTTCAGCCAGAAAGGTGAAAATGTCCATTCATACAGGCAAGCTGGCGAGATGATAAAAGAAAGGCAGCACATTATGTTTGAGGTCTGATTTGTCCTGTTTAACAGTGGAAAAAGATGTTTTTGTATGTTTGTGTCAGTGTGGCGGTGGTGGGGGCACAGTCTCTGCTTGCCTTTCAGTAAAGTCACCACATGGTACTGATTAAAAGAGCTAAATATAAAGCTTTGTACTGATCTGGTATCACACTCCCTTCAGTCTTCCATTTGCCACCGTTTTACTTTACTAGTGCAACTATGACTATTAACACTGGATTTTACTGGTTTAAAAAAATGTAAAAATAAACACATTTATTTTAAGAAACTTTATTTTGATCTACTGTAAAAAAAAAAAATCATAATTTCACCCAAAGAATTCAGAATAATTAATATTATCACAATAGCTAGAAAACATGAGGAACAATAACTTTAGTATCAATTAAACTTTGTTTCTGATGTGTTTGGCAAATGAATTACAATCAGAATTTGAGTATAGGGATGTGTAGGCTGTGGATGTTTACTAAAAGAGACACTCTGTTTTATCCCTAATGTTGTCAATACTGGCAGTTGAAAACCCTATAATTACTAAGTAAGGGGTCTTTCAGTTGTATCGGGACCATTTAAAGTCTTTTTTGGTCTAGAATAAAGTTCACTGAGCCGGAAAGAATCCTCAAACATCCTACGTTAATGACATTATTACTTTATTGTTATCATACTCTGCTTTCATGACAAAACAGGCAGCTTGTTTTTAACATGAAGTGAAAGTTACTGAGCTAAGACATAAACTGAAAGCGAAATAGGAGCAAGCGAGTTAAAACTGTAAACCACACCTTTGGCACATTGTTTACATGTATAGTATTCACTCAGTCAGTATTATTAAGGTTTTTATTCCTCATTAGAACATTATTTTGAAACACAACTAATGATGGGCTGTAAAATCATTTAGATAAAAGTGAAACCTCTCAAATATTTACCCAGAGCACGCTTTCCGAAGTTGTCTACGGTGAGTTATGAGAAAACGTAAATTAGGGGCATAAATCATTCTTCATGTTTCTTTATGTCATAATCGCATTACACTGAATATAGTTTTGCTATTCAAACTATGATATATCCATTAGTACTGAGGTCTAAAAGGTGCATCAGACAAAATTAACAAAATCAAAATTTAGGCTTTGGATTATGATACTTGGAGAAGGTGTAAAATTGGTGTTATTGCATTTTTAACTGAGCTTACACTAAAGATGGAAGAGCCCACGAAAAAGGCATCCAAATGAGTGCTTAAATAAACCCTGTACGTGTCGTTCCCATCAACAGCAAAACAACCGTATTCGGCACCCTTCCCTTCATGTTGTCGCCAAGGCTGCCAGTCAAATGTCAACAACAGTCCCATTTGTTGCTGCCTGCAGCTGTTTCTAATGCCGAATGTTGTGTGCAGGTTTGCTCCTGTTCGTACACTTTATAAATATGATCCAGGGAAAGTTTTGCTTTGTTTTCCCCGAATCACACGCTGTGCAGTGAGCCCAAGAAAACAGATGATGGCAGCATTTCCGCAGAATTTGCTCGTACATAAGCCTCTGAGGTGTTTACTTCAGCCTTTCCTACTATTCTCTGTGAGATAGCTGTTTTTCATTCAGTGTGAACATTTTGGAAATAAAGTACAACATAAGCATAAGGGAATACCGAACCCAAGACTAAAAAAAACAACGAATTCCCCACCATTCTCTGCTTTTTCATTCCCCATCATTTAAAAAAAGACAGTTTTTAAAGAGCTAATCACCCTAATTATCACCGAATATAGTCGGGCAGTTGGATGTGAGCATAAATGGAGATGCGCTCAAATAGGAAACACGAGGTTCCAGTTGGATAGGAATACCCACAGGTATAAAAATAGGCCACAACACGCCTTATATAATAAGTGGGACGTCAGGCTTGTTTACAGCGTCCCCGCTTGAGAAATAAAGGGTTACAATCCAGCATTATGCTGCACATTTCAAATCCCCCATTAATCCAAACGGGCTCAATTGGCCTGCCAATCACATCGACAAACATGGATATATTTTGAAGTCAGGTGTCGGTGTTTTAAAAGAAAAACAGAAAAAAAGAAAGAAAACACCCCGGAGGGGGCGGGATGAGGTAGTGGGGGTGCGTGACGCTTTCGTTTTACAGTGGGAAATAGGAATTCACGTTCCTCAATGGACTCGCTGGTATTTTCGTTTTCTGCGTGAGAGAGGTTGCTGTTGGAGAAGCAGGGAGGGAGGCGGGGTTTGTTTGTTTCAAGTGAGTAAAACAGCCAATAGTCGGCGACGCTTTGGCGTGACGGACAGGCACGGCCCCTGCAGGACGCCCCGCCCCCTTATGACTGTGTGTTTTATTCTGTTTTTAGAGCAGCAGCGTCACATGTTGTTTTTCTCCTGGATCAGATCAGTCTGGTCCCCACTGCACTGTTGCTTCTGCCGTGGCGGACATATCCTGCAATGGATTAGAGATTTTTTTTTCTTTTAGCGGTTTGTATTATATATTTATAAATAATTTCTTTATTTTGCGTTTTGCTGTGAGTTTCGAACAAAAAAAGCAAGAGGAATTTGCCGATCTGGACTTGAAAAGAAAAGCGGAGGGAAAATGGCAAGTCCTCCGGCGACGGGAGGACACCTGTTATCTAATGGGACGAATGGGGTGAAGAAGTGCGGATACCTGAGGAAGCAGAAGCACGGACACAGGCGATTTTTTGTGCTCCGGGAGCCGATCGAGCGCTGCCCGGCCCGCCTGGAGTATTATGAGAGCGAGAAGAAATGGAGAAACAAGTCCGCCGCGAAACGGGTTATAACTTTGGACTCCTGTCTGTGCGTAAACAAACGCGCCGACGCCAAACACAAGCACCTCATCGCCCTCTACACCAAGGACGAATACTTCGCCGTAGCTGCAGACAACGAGCAGGAGCAGGAGAGCTGGTACAGGGTTTTGACTGATTTAATAGCTGAGGGGAAAGTGTATGACAGTCCTGCTTCCACTTCCTCTCTAGTTGGCTTTGAAGAGGCCAGTTATGGACTCCTCACTCCGGCAACACCTACCTACAAGGAGGTATGGCAGGTCAACTTGAAATCCAAAGGTTTAGGTCAGGTGAAGAACCTCACTGGAGTGTACAGGCTGTGTTTGTCCAGCAGGACCATCAGCTTTGTGAAACTGAACTCTGAAACAGCTGCTGTCAGTTTACAGCTCATGAATATCAGGAGATGTGGCCACTCAGACAGCTTCTTTTTCATAGAGGTTGGCCGCTCTGCGGTCACGGGGCCCGGGGAGTTCTGGATGCAGGCGGAGGACTCGGTGGTGGCACAGAACATCCACGAAACGATCCTGGATGCCATGAAGGCCATGAAGGAGCTGTCTGAGTTCAGGCCGAGGAGCAAAAGCCAGTCTGCTAGCACCAACCCCATCTCTGTGCCCACGCGGCGCAACCTGAACAATCCCCCCCCAAGTCAGACGGGCCTGGTGAGGAGATCCAGAACCGACAGCATGGCAGCCACATCCCCAGGAAGGAAGGTCACGCCCTGTCGGATAAGAACGTCCAGCGAGGGAGACGGAAGTGTGACCCGGCCTGTGTCAATGTCCATATCTGTAAACGGGAGTCCCACCAGTCCAAACTCTGGGAATCCCCTGAACAGATCCTACACCCTCAGCAATGGGCGCACCTGCAGGATGCTGGAGTCCACATACAACCTCCATCACAGCCGCTCGATGCCAGTGTCCAACTCCCCTCCCGCTGTCTCCAGCCCCATTAGCATGTCTCCACGAGGGGGGGGCAGGATCTCTACTCCTGACAAAGCTAGGCGCCCCTTCAGCTGCAGTGCCTCCATTTCGGGCTCTCTCAGCGATACTGGCTTCATGCTGTGTGATGATTACAGTTCCAGTCCAGGTGAACTCCGGTTCCTCCCCTTTACTCGCAGTGACACCCCCGATTCCCTGTCTAGCACTCCTCCTTCCCGTGACACTAGTGACCCCTGTGGCTACATGATAATGGAGGGAGTAAATGGGAGCAGGTGCAACAGGGGTGAGAGTCTGGCTTACAGGAAAAGAACACACTCCCTCACCACACCGCGTCAACAGAGGGTGGTAGCGCCGTTGTCCTCAGCCTCTCTGGATGAGTACACGCTTATGAAGATGACCCACGGACAGAACTCCCACTCTGCCTCACCCAAAGTGTGTTACCCGGAGGATTACGGTGATATTGAAATCGGTTCATCCAGAAGCTCCAGCAGCAACCTTGGTGACGATGGCTATATGCCCATGATACCAGGTATAGCACCTCAGTCTGGCAAGGCAGACAACTACGTGCCTATGAGCCCCATGTGCGTCTCTGCACCGAAGCAGATTGTGAACCCTAGGGTGCATCCTCAGGCGGCTGCCAGTGGCAGCTACAAGACCAACTCCCCTTCCTCCAGTTCCCTAGAAGACAACGGATACATGAGAATGTGGTGTGGCGCTAAATCCTCCATGGAAAGCCCAGATCGGCATGGTGAATACATGAACATGTCCCCTGGAAACCCACCTCCTCTCCAGACTCCACCAGATTACTGCTTGGGCCTGCTGGCTGCTGAACCCACATCAGTTAGATCAGCATATCAGACCGGCTCCCTCACACTACCTGCTAAACTGCAGGCCTCCAAGAATGAAGATAACAGCCAGTATGTGCTGATGAGTCCCCAGAGTTTGAGGCAGAGACCTGGGGAGTCTGACTATTATTCAGTGATGCAACCCAGTGCAGCTCACTCCTCACCGCTGTGCCCCTCAGCACCCTCCCCAATCAGACACAGCCGGGCTGAGAACCTCTCCTACAGGGGGAGGCTGGGCAGGCCTAACAGGCTGTCTCTGGACACACTCAGAACCCTGCCCAGCATGAATGAACATCCCCTCCCAGGGGAGCCCAGGAGCCCTGGGGAGTACATTAACATCGACTTCAGTGGTGCCAGATTCTCTCCGCCCTCTGTCGTATCCACAGAGAGCCAGTCTTCATCATTGGGCTCCAGCGGTGGGGGTCCTGGGAGGTCATCTCTAGCAGACTACATAAACCTGGAGCTGGGATCACACTCGCCCAAGGATGCTGACACTCCTGCTGAGCGCTTGGACACACTCCCAGAGCTAACCTTGTGCCCCTGCTCGGAGGAGGATGGCGTATACCATGTGGATAGTGAGAAAGACTCCCAGGGCCTCAGTGATGAGGTGAAAAATGATTACACTGAGATGACATTTGGGATGACCAGTTTGCCCCCACAGCTCGTACCTCTGAACGCAGCAAGGTGTGTGTCTGTTTGTTGTGTTTTATCACTAATTATTATTTATTTAAAGTATTTGGTTGTGTGTTTTGGTAAAAATCCTGGTTCACTGCAGGTGGCAACAAAACGTCATTTAAATTTAATTCATATTTAGTTTTAGTCACATTTTTAGTTATTTTTATCTTAATTTCTCTGCTTCTGTTTTCCAGTAGTCAGGGCAGCAGAGAGAAGATGCGCTCCATGGAAGACCAGGGTATTCCAGAGCACATTGGGGTCTTCCTGCTCGGTCCAAACTCCTCCTCCACAGTGGACCCTGACTGCTCTGCCAAGGTAATCAGGGCAAATCCACAGGGACGCCGGCGCCACAGCTCTGAAACGTTCTCATCTACTGCCACTGTGACCCCGGTCTTCGCATCCTTTGCTCGTGGCGACGCCGTGAAGAGGCACAGCTCAGTGGAGAACATCTCGTCACGGAGCAGCGAAGGTTCTGACGAGGAGTACGGCAGCCCTGAGAACCGGCAGAGCTCAGAGGGTTACCCCAATGGACTCAACTATATTGCCTTGAACCTTGAGAAGTGTGAGGATCTGGTCGGCTTCAAACCCACCAGCAGCTGCAAAGGGGGCATCAATGGATTGCACAGCTCACCATATGTCTGCCTGGGATTCAAGGAGGCTGCAACCACTGCCAAAGGTGGGTCAGGTTTATGTCAGATACTGCTGAATAAAATATCCAAACAGTCAGATTTTAGCACAGGGAATGAAGGGTTTCAGGAATGTGGGAGGCATCTCTTTAATTAAAAAGAAAGCGGTACTGCACAGATGAAAAATTTGGGAGGAAAAAAAATATGAGAGACTTGAATTTCCTCTAGATTCAAATTCAAACTGGCCCTCAGCAGCGGATGCTGCCTTCAAGTGCTCATTTTAAGCTTCTACTTTTGAGTTCTTCTGTGAGTAGTTAATCTCTTTGTGCTTAAATGTTAGGGTGCTACTGGGAATTGGGAGTGCCCAAATAAAGCGAGGAAAGCAGCAGCAATTTTAAAGATACTCTTAACTGCTTTTAAGATCACTATCAGAGAATTTGCAGTATTTCCCACAACATGTGAACACACCATGTGACTGCTATGAAACGTGACCAGGCTGAGGGCTGTGAAGTAAACAAGCACCGTGACAGAGCAGGATGCTGCCTCGCTGTTGCTGTCGTGGGCTGATGATACCGAAAATACAAGCTCAGAGTTCCACCGACGCTTATAAAGAGTCGAAGTTTGTTGCAAAAATGGGCAGAAATTCCAAATTAGAGATTCATTTTAAACCTCATGCAAAAAAATTCCAGAGCAACTAATAAGTCATTAAATATTTATCTGTGAAGTGTATGTAACTGGTTTACTGTGGATGGTTATTAGCAGGCATAACCCAGTTGTCGATGTCACAGGAATCCTAGTGGAGGCTTCCTGTCAGCTGTAATGTCTCTCTGAGCCGCAGGCATTTCCGGCTGTTGTTTTTCAGTTGGGTAGGCATTAGGATGTGTTGCACATCAATGTGACCTCTACAGACTCCTTATTCCCACCATCCTGTGATCAATACTGCGTCCCAGAATATCCCAGTGAGCAAAACAAAAGCCCCAGTGTGGGGCAGTAGACGAAAGGATCATGGGGGAAGCAAACAAAAAGTGCTGTGGAGTGGGGGGCAGTACAGTTTTGACTTTAAAGCTAAGTGTGACTCTTTGACACCCTTGCCATCCAACTGAGACATGCAGCTCACATGTGCTTGCAAGTACGTAGAGGTCGGAGGGGGTGGAGGGATGTTGTACCCCCCAATGTGAGGCCCAGTGTAAGTGGATATATGTGCATGTCCTTGTGAGCAATGACTAGGGGAAAACAACAAAGCAGGGCCATCAGGTAACTGGATGTCATGGTCTGCATTCCTGGCTGAGCTGGTTAGAAAAAGTTGCTGTGAGAGGGGGTTTGCTTTTCTCTGGCTCCAGGCCGATTGAACAGACGGTGGCTTTTATTTTACCACAAAGCCCCCCCTCATGTGAGGAGGTTTGATTTTTAGGATGTAGAAATGGGTAGGGGGGGGGGGGGGGGGGTTCTGTTAAGTTATTAGTATTTGGAGAGTCAGTGGCACTCTGGTAAATAAAGCGGAATGTAACAATACCGAGACAGTGACATGTTTGTTTTTGTCTCTGCAGGCTTGCACGTGTCCCCAACTCATGTTTTTGACAAGTGCTAATATTTTTATGACACTAATAAAGCTTTTGAATTGACCATGGAGAGGAAGGGGACAGGGGGAGGGAACATACATGTGGACTCTAGCACGTACACATAGGGTGTTTTTTTTTTCTCTCTGTTTCTTCTTCTTTTTTTCCCTTTTTTTTTTTTTTTTTTTCCAGCGGTGGAGCCTGTATCCTTGAATGCTTGGCAAAGATGTGCATAGGGAGAGAGAGTGTGTAGGCTGTGTTGTTTTCCAGTGCTGCCTGCCTGTTTGCGGGAGAGCGAGTAAATGCGTGCATAATGGGGCAGGATGGCACGTGCACTCCGCTGCCCTTCTGTCTCATTAGTCTGTTCACTTAGAAGAAGTAAGCAGAGAGAGAGAGAAGGAGGCGGGGGCGGCAGAGTGCTCGGTAGAAAGGGGAGGGGAGGCTTTCTGGCTTTTTAAAGGAACAAATAAACTCATCTGTGAGGCCCCTCTTCCACTGAGGTACATTCTGGGAGAGCGGGAGCCCTTGTTTACCCGGTTCCTCTGCTGCGCGGTGAAGCAGGGTGAAGGAGGTCAGAGCATTCTGCAAGGGAGGATTTTGGCACCTGGCCCCGCTGGCGGAGGGCTTTGATCCCGTGTTTATAGGGACGGCACACTGGGCTCCTGGACCGTGTGCCACTCTGACCCAAAAGTCTGCAGGTTTTCAATACAGCCAAACACCCCTGCTGATTAATTTTATACTCGCAGGTAAATGCAGTTTGGCCTGGTGGGTAACTTTCACTCTAAAGTGAGGATTAAAGCAACTAAACACCCAAATTGCTCCTCCTTCCATGTGACAGCCTTGCATTTTGAAAAAAAACGTGACGTGCTGCTTCCTGGTTTGTTGTTTTTTCTTGTTTGTTTTTCTCTATGCTCCACCTCCAGTGAGCTTAAATGCCTGGCATAAGTATCAGGAGTTTGTTTACCTCCTGTTTTGTCAGGGAGCCAGGCCATGTGACTCAGAGGCGGTGTTTACTGCCGCGCTTACCCAAGTAGGCTGTCTCCACTTGCGGCCCTGGCTAGCCGCAGCTCAGCCAGGTGGATGTTCTGTACCAGACTCAGATTAGCCAAGTCAGCCGTCTCTGTTTCCACCACCTCTGACTAATACCTTTATCTGACGGCACCAATCAGCTCCTGCTTCCTGTGATGATTGAAGAGATCATTCCTAATGCTGTATTGATATGATTGTCCTTCACTAGACTTACGGCTGTACGTTTTGTTTAAGCATTGAGGGGAACACATTAGGCAGTGTGTTTGGACCTGATCTGTTTGACTGTCAGACACTTTCCTTAAAATTAGGTGGATTTCACATCTTTTTTGCAGAAAGTTGTGATGCAAGCATCTTTATGTAAAAAAACAAGCATCAGGAATGGATGAAGTGCATTCTGTATCACTTTTTGGGGAAATAACCTGCTTAAATGCTCATGGTGCAGATGTGTTTGTGTTCACGTTGGACACTTTGCATGCATTCAAAACAAGAGATCCATATTTTGGGCTGATGCAAAACGACTGCAGTGATCACAAAAGCATAATTTCCAAAATGTTGTTAAAGGTGAAGTTCGCCCTTCTTGCAGCTGCTAACCAAGCCATGCACTGTTGCCTCTGAAACCTCAGCTTCTTGTTGCTATTTCCAGTCTGGAAAGCGCAGAATCAGAATCTGCTTTATTGAGTACACGTGTATGTGTATGCATACAAGGAACTGGGCATTCAGAATTCTTTCTCTGCTGTTAATATACTTATCAGAATAGACATAACAGTCATCTGTACAGTTGTATCAAATTACAACATAGCAGCTCACCATTCTGATGAGTTTCAGAATGAGTTTCTGACATGCACAATTTAACTTTTAAAAGCAGCATCCATCTCTGTATACTTTATTATCAGCTTGGACTGTGACATAACAATCTTGAGCTCCCTTGAGCTTAAAAAAACCTAGTGTTTAGCAAGAGATTTCTCAAATGTATCCAAAACAGAACTGCAATAGCCAGATCAAGGGAAGCTATATAATAATGGCGTATGAAATGATGTCATCTTGTCTTAAGATACACGGTACAGTTTTGGGTTGCACAAGTGATATTGTGTGTGTGTGTGTGTGTGTGTGTACTGGATGAATTAAAGAGGTCCAGGAATGGAGCTCTGTGGCACACTTGTAATAATAGCAAGGTAATTTGGTCTGAAACCTTTGGAACACTACTGCTAGAAAGACACTTATTGAAAACAGAAATAGTTAGCAAACTAGTGAAACTTTCCAAAAACTGGAAACATGCACGTGTTATAAATCTATACCTAGAATAGCGGTGTTTATCTGTGGGCTTCAATTTTAACTAAACATTAGCAGAAGGTGGGAAATAGACTGAGGCCTAAGGGGGCTGCAAGTCCAAAAGGAGCCCTGCTGTGTCACTTCAAGTCCCTCCTGAGTGCTAGTGGCAGATGGCCATTTTCCGGAGTGCGCATGGGTTTGTTAAGGGGGGGGGTTAAACACCTGCCATCCTGTTCTTTCTTTACACACTGTCATTACACTGATTTCCCTTACACATGCATACAAACTACCTGGTAAACGTACATATATCCTGCTATATTTCTCTCTGCAGTACACACCCAAACTCCAAACCGGTTAACCCCCCCACCCCCACCCCCAACCCAGACCATCTGCTGCGCCCACAGGCTACAGAGTGTATCAGTTCTGTGTGTGTGTGTGTGTGTGTGTGTAATTTGTTGGCCAGATTAGAGACATCCGCGTCCATCTCCTCAAATCCCACTTCCCCCCTGACGTCATTCGGTTGGTTGTATTGTGAGTGATGTCATTGCAAAGTGCATGCAGTGGGTAAATGCACCCACTGCATGCACTGTGTATCTGTTACACAAATTTCCACTGATTCGTGTCCTTGATGTCAGAGGGGGAAGCAAGCAAAAGCGGTCTAAGTTGCCCAGCCATGCATTACTAAGTTACTCAGAGCATGCCCAGTAGACCAGGTTGTTATTCAGTTCCCAAAGTAAGGGCTGAGATTTGTGTTATGCGTCACGAGATAAATGGTAGGGGGGAAAAGTATCTTGTTTTGCTTTTTTGCTAAAAATGGGTTTTTGTACAGGAAATTCAAACTCCATTCGAAATATTAAAACTTGATGGCACAATTACTAGCAGATAAATTGTGCATTTAATGGTTGCATTGGAACTATTGCATCCTCTTTAAATGTTTACCCCAACAAAGAGCTCTGTTTGGATTTTACAGCCACATTTAAAAAAACATTTTTTTTTTCCCGCAATTTGTGGATTTACTCCTAAAGATGACACCTGATTGTACCCATTAGCCTGATTGCACAATCCATTCTTGCTATACCCTGACCCTTGAACACATACGCATGCCGGCTGTTAAATAGTTTATTTACACCTGCATCAGAGGAAAATTGAAGTTGGGATCTTACTAAAATAACAAAGAACGGCAAACAACCAAAGCAGGAACTCCAGAAATGCCATGTTACATGATATATGGAGAACAAACACGTAATGCCAAAGGCTCCTATGTCAGAGTTTCCAATGGTGTGTGTGTGTGTGTGTGTGTGTGTGTGTGTGTGTGTCACGGCTCAGTGAGAAGGAGGGGGGCTAAAGTAGGCCGGGATGTTCCAGACAGAAGCGCTAGCTGCTAGATAACTGCGTGGCCAGCGTTCCCCACATTTAACCAGCCACGGCTCCAGATGAGATTATAGCCTCTGCGGGCAAGATTAGACGGCCAAGGGTAGATCAGCAAGAGCCGGTGGATGCTCCATGGAGAGGAGCTGGGGAATGCGTAATGTAAGGTGCGGGCATTTAGGATGTTTTGTCCGAATTTGAACATGTTTATAAAGCTGAATTCAACAGAAATCTGACCCTGACTGTAAAATGATCTCGTCATTATAGTCAATCTCTGAAAAATCATATAAGATCGAGGGACTTATCTTTGGATTTAGTGATTAACATCTCTAACATCCTCCTCAGCTACACTATCATCTTATGGGGCCTAAAATATCTTCAAAAGATCTAAACGTGTGGTTCTGTGAAAGAGAACTGGGCTGCTTGTTTATAAGAGCGCTGAATGACAGATCCAAAAATGGCAGCTTTTCAGGAACTAACACAAACAGCCTGATCGCTGCGCATATTTGAGGTCGTTCAGCTGGCTTTTTTTTTTTCTTCCCCAGGGTTTCATCAGCCTTACAGTGCTAAAGTTTTCTTAGCTCAAACTGTTTAAGGACATTGATGCTCCCTGTCTTTTTCAGATCCTACCGCGGCTGCATTTCCACAGAAAGAAAACAAATGTTCCATTCTTATCGTCTATTGCAGCATAAATGCAGCCACAGTTCCTTTCCGTTTGTTTAATATTAGAGATGCTGCTGTACCGCTTGTAGCTGCGCTAAGCGTGTGTCCAGAGCAGCATGACAGGAACACCCACCCCCTCCTCATCTTTCTGCATCCTAGATTATGTAATTATGCTTGCTGTGGATGAGCCCCTTTGCCCCACCACGAACAAACTGTCCTTCAAGTCTTTCCTGGGCTAAACAGCTGGTGTGTTAAGATCAGAACATTACTATCCAATAAGGCCCAGCATACACACAAACACACTTTTAACACCTTCAGCTGCAGGATACTTTTTATTGGACAAAAGATCTTCATATTTAGTCAGTAGCAGCTCTAGAAATGTGAGGTCAAAATGACCCAACATTAGCTCTGTGGATAAGAGGCATAGCTTCAAATACCAAAGTGCCTTTAAATCAATAACCAGGCTAGAGTCAGATTATACAACATGTGTGATATTGATGTAAAAAAAACAAACGTGTTGTTGTTTTAGATGTGTAAAACTATATGTTCAGAACTGTCCCATGTGTGTGGCACCCACTTGATATTTAAGCTGTTTTTCCCTGTGCCTCCTTGTTATTGTGACACACAAAACCCTAATCTGAGCCTGTGAATGAGTTCACTCTGTACAGTACAGAGTGAACACTGTTCTCTCAGAGGCCCTCATGTCTGTTGCCTCAAGAGAGCTGCTTAATTGGCACCAGTGTTGTTTGTGGGGAAACTATCAGACTACTAACACGGGTCATTTCCTTTTAGGATGACTGTTACAGTTTTCTAGTTAAAGAACTTGTGTTTTGAATTGTCGAAGAACCAGATTTGTCAAGTCATTGGATGTTTTGCAGCATTAAAGGTGCAGTGTGGGTCTTTTTGGCCACTAGTGGTGCTATAGAGCAGCGTTTGGCCAGCTGACCTTACAGGTGCTTTATGAAAAAACAGTTCTTAGATCTTGGATGATATTCGCACAAGATTTAGTCATTTTGTTTCCAAACAAAGAAAATTGAGGCTTTAAGTCTCCATTCATTAAACTGCTTAAAGTGAGGCTTATTTGCGTGGATTTACATGCCAAGAATTTGAGTGTGCTTTGCTTGACAGTTGGATGCAAATGACCAAATATGCATATGATCGTTAGAGGGTGCAAGTTGAGGTGTACTAGTTTATTTGGCTTAGCCACTGTAAGAATGAAAATGTTAAATATTTTTATTAACTGTTGTTTTCTCTCTCTTGTAATCTCTTCCAGACTGAAGGACTTGATCTGTCCTCTGACTTGGCATCTTGACTGACCTGCTGCTCAAAAGGAAGAGAGAAAAAAAAAAAAACAACAGAAAAAAAACAACAAAAAAACCCAAACTTTGCCCTTTTACGGGGCTCTGCAGCCCGAAAAGACTGTGTGGACCCTCGGCATCACAAATACACACTTGGGACACAAGCAGATCACCATCTATGCATGTCATGGATTTGCTGATGGCAGGGCAGGTGTGTTTGTGTGGATGGGTGTGTTAATGTGTTGTGAATCGGTGTGTCTCCTGCACTTTTAGAGGCCATTTCTCCTGTGACCCAGTTTTTGGCACAAGCACAGAAGCAAAGATAGTCAGACAATAACAGAAGTCTAATGGTACCCAAATACTATTTATTTACTTGAGGGTAGTTTTATGACTGCCTGCATGTGTGTGCGTGTTTCTGACAAAAATACGACCAACAGTTATGCCAGTGAACAATGAAACCTAGAAATGGCCAAGGGAGAGAGGATACTAAGGTACACTGAGTATACTTAGATTAGATACTTTATTTATTTTTGGATGATGAATGTCTGAAAAGACCTACACAATGCCTTAATGTCTATACTGTCCTTATGTTTTCTATGAAACAAGTGATAAATATTCTATTATTGTATGTTTGTTTGGACCTACATCTCTATATTGTTATTCTCTTGTGGAAAGTAAAATGCCTAGTTTACCATTAAATCTATATATTATTTAAGAAATGTACAGTACTGTGGGGCTGCTTGAGAGCTGATTTATTGTATTGATATTAAAGTATTTTCTTAATTAATAATTTCTTATTAATTGTACCTTAGTTTATTTTTTGTCCAATCAGAAGTGCTGGACTAAAAGAAATATATTTCTAAATGTCTTCAAGAGTTATGCATGTCTATATAACTCAGCTCAGACCCCCACAACACCAGGCATCTGAATGCACTGTACCTCCCACAGCTCCTCAGTCACTTGAGCCTGAAAACCTCACACACTCCTACCTTCAAACCTACGGCCTGCTGTTTAGCTCGATGCAGGTCGCCCTGCTGTGATATCGTTTGACTGTACAATTGTCTAGGCGAGGTGATAACGGAGGGGTGGAGCCAACGATAGCTGTTGAGGTTGGGGAGCGCAGTTGAGCCGATATCTGGTCGGCAAGGGAGAGCTGAAGAAAAGGGGAACGGGGCACCGAGGGGGAGGAGGGCTGGGCAGCAAAGAAAATGTAGCACAAGAGAGGCCCACAGCCACATGTGACACCCCCACGGAGGCTCACGGAAGAGTCAGCTGTCTGGAAAATATGATTACTTTGCAGACAGTATAACAAAATTAGAGCTAGCTGAAGAAAATTATATAAGGTTACGAATTAAAGCAAGCCGTTGTAATTGAATTATTATGTAATAATTATTTCGTGACAGTACAATGCATTAGCCCAAGCAAAGAAGAGTAGAAGTCAGCAATAGTAATAAATATAATGATAACTAAATGGACATAACAAAGATGTATCACACAAATGTGTCTATTTAACGTTTGCTATTATTAGTTACCATTAGCCTGTGGCTACCTGTGACCCCCCCATTAGCAACTGTTTATTCCAGACCAATATATGTCTGAACTCCTAAGAGAACAATCTGTATGTGTATGTTTTTCTGTTTCTGAACATGCTAACATACTGTGTAAAGCTAATAAGTCTAAAGAAATTTCAGAAGTAAGCAAACTGGCTAATGTTATCAAAAGCTCGGTAATGCTAGGACTGTTAGCAAATGTTGCTAATGTTAACTCGTAGACACAAAACCTTTAACTTTACTGTTTGCAATATTCACAGTTTAATTTGCTAGAGGAAAAATTTGTTATTTCCTCTTTAGAAAAACTGGCTTGTTTTAATTTGATGAATCCAGTTGGGGGGAAATTATTAAAAGAAAAAACAAATCTGAATCAAGACTCTTTCTGTGAACCTCCAAAATGGCCGCTAGGGTATTTGTTTTCAAGGTAAATTTAAAGCACTCTATCGGTATCCTAACTGTGGTCTTTGTGCCGTCTGCTGTGGCAACTCCAACTGGCTCTCTACCCCTTTAGTGTACAGTAGATTGTAAAATTTTATGTCTGAATGTATCATTGAGCTGGTGGAAACACCTCAGAAACAATGTGCAAATGGTTTTGACAAGAGTGAAATAATATTGGAGCTTTACCACACTAAGTCGTGGTATCTATTTATCTTCATAATCTTGAATGTGTATATTATGTATATAGAGTTTAACTAAAGAAAAAAAATCTATTGGATATACATAAAGTACTTAGATTTAAAATATGTTGCGATGATATTCCTCTGTAAAGACTTTGGCTACCGATTTTTTTAAAGAGGGGACGGGGGCGTTTTGGGAAATACAGTTTATGTTATTCTTTTCTCCCTCACAGTGACTATATGGGAAAAAAAATTATCTTTGTCTATTTTACTATAGAAATCTCTTTGCCTTGTTGACACACTTTACCTAATGGCATATGCAATAGTGACATGAATAAAATCTAGTTTACAACTGTGGAACCAAATGTAATGTTGCATTGATTTCTTTTTCTTTATTGTGATGAGCAGGAGCTGCTTAGCTCTTTGTACATTTCTCTTTCTGCCAAGTGTTTTTGTTTTTCCATGGCTGGGAACTCTGTTCGCGACATGTCTAAATGCGCTTTCCCCATTTCTGTGTCCATAGACAGATTTTTCTTTATCCACTCATCTTTGATTCACTCAGTTTGAATGTGTTGTCTTCCAGTGTACATAATTCAATATACTGTTTATTGTGATGCACACAAGAGATGATTATAATGATTTATAAATTTTGGTAGTCGAGTATTGCTTTTGTCTGTATTAATTATGAATAGCAAACCTAAGGAAATAAATGAATTTATTTAAAGAGCTACTGTTTTTGTCCTTATTTTTTCATTACCATAAGTTGTATTTCTTGCAAACTACATCATAACAGTAATTACTAATTTCTTTCTTTGTTTCATATGTTTAATACATAATACATAACATGCATCATTATGAAGCCAAACTGCACGGCAATATCTGTTTACATCTACAGTTTGCTAGCTAACAAGCTGATAATAAAACCAAGACAGGCTGCAGCAGCAAAATCTAGAACTGATCCAGAAAGAAGTGTCTGTTTGATTGCTTATGATTTGTAACATTACACCCACACTCACAACAGTACTTTTTAAGGCACGGTATTCTCAATTTAATTTAGAAAATATCCCTGTCTATATGAAAACACAAACATCAAGTCCTGTCAAAGGCATGCCAAAGAAACAAGTTGTGATATAACCCCAACCATATAGAAAAACTGGCCAATAAGATGACACACAATCTGACTAAAAACCAAATAAAAGTACACAGCTTTGATGCTGCAAGACAAAATCTTATTTTCCTTTTCCACAAGTAAAAACACAAACCGAGTTTCCAAAAAAGCAGTTTTTAAAAGCTCTACTTCCAGCGACCTAAAATGCTGTTTACATGTGCGTGAAAGGCCAAAATGGAGAGTAAAAATAACTATGTAGGTATGGACAATGCCAAAGAATGTTTTTTGCTGCTATTTTACACAGTGCATTATTTATCTAAGTTAAGTTCAAATGTGCAAAACTATGTTAAATATATCTGCAAATATGTGTCATTAAAGTGACCGAATTCATATAATAACTATGCTTTTATTAGATATTTTATTTTAAGGGAAAAGGAAGGAAGGTTTATAGATCCTAAGAAACATCTTTAACAGCTCTAAATGAAAGCGTAACTTTAAATGAAGAAATTAATGAGATAAAAGAAGAAGAAAGAAACACTGGGGATATCATCGTATATTTGGCACTTTGTCAAACAGCTCCCAGACTGTGTGTGAAGAGAGGAGGATATCCTTTCTCTGTCCTGTGGAGAGTGAAGAGCTGGAGTCTCCAGCCAGAACTTTCTCTCTGTGTTTTTATTTCAGGCTGAGGCAGAAGCAGGAAGCTCATACTGAGCCAATGACTTCCTGCCAAGCCAACTGGATCCAGAAAAGACTGTGTAGTCAGAGCTGGAAGGTCAGGAGATTCAACACGAGAGTGGTGTCAATTTGCATTCTTGCTCTCCACATGATAAGAAATAATTTCCTGAAATGTCTATTCTTTCAAACTTGAATCCATTTATTTTTAAAGATTTCGTTCAAAAGAAATTGCCCCAGTGGAGTTGCTACACTAAAATATATTAGCAATAGTGTATTTGTATAGCTTTCCTGTAGCCACAACAATACATTTAGTGGGTGTGCTGAGGGTGATCTCATTAGTCCACCACTGAAAATGCCTTTCATTAAAACTGATTACATCTGGACTACACTGATATTCCAATAAGAATCTAGTTTCAGACAGGCACCTTAGGTCTCACAGTGTAATTAAAATGCATCTGTGACCCTTTAATAATCAATCAGCATTGCTTTCTAAGTCTCCCATGTAGACACAAAAATGAGCACACACACAAGCAGCCACTGAGGACTCACCTCTAGCTGGTGTGTATTAATTAGCAGTATGACACTGTCATCGGGGGCTCTGCACTGCTGCCAGAAAGAAACCAGCCTTACATAAGACCCCTCTAGCAAGCCACCAGCAGGAACACAGTGTTCCTCACCCCTCTCCACACTGACTGTCTGAAACTGAATTTTTATTTTTTTTTAAATCAGCATCATTCCTTTCCCTTTTCTTTAAAAATCTTTCTATGGGCATTTCTGATCCAAAGGCAAACCACAGGAGAAGGAAAGAAAAGCAGCAGGTTTTTGCTCTGCAGCGCTTCTGTCATTGTGCTCCTCAACAAAGGGGACTAAACAGTTTCCTAAACAGAGTGGATTTCTCAAGCCTGTGCTACAACAGCTAAGGCTTCCTAAATACAGTTTACAGGATGCTGCTCTCAAAAAGTGTGTGTGTGTGTGTGTGTGTGTGTGTGTGTGTGTGTGTGTGTGTGTGTGTGTGTGTGTGTGACACACACACCGTGTTTTCATATCTTTGTAGGGACATCTAATTGACATAAGGCTTTCCCTAGCCGCGTATCCCTAACCATCAAAAATGAATGTGTAATACCAACTCTTAATCTAAACCTAGCCTGACACTAAAACCACATTTTGAGTCTGACCTATAAGGTTGTTGGTCCCCACAAAGATATGTAAACACACACACACACGCACACGCACACGCACACACGGACAAGCAGCAAAGAATTCAGCCTGGCTGTTGAAGCTGAACATCATTTTTCTCTTTGATTTAGTAGCCTGGCAACCTCAACTGTGTGTAGATATCTTTGAAGATGGTAGAAGAGGAAGAAGCTACTTTCAGCTGCCCCCTTTTTCACAAAGGGTTGCCCCAGTGGCTAGCTCCACATGTTCAATTTTGCAGATTCTTTTGAATATGGCAAAAATTCTGACTTCAACAGACATGGCTGACATTACTTTCCAAAAGGAGTCATGTAGAGACAGCAGCATGTTAGCTGAATTAGCAACAGAAAGTACTGTACAAACATGTACATGTGACATGATCCTTTGTGATGTATTGTATTTATAGACAAGCTACTGATTATCAGTTTTGGGATCTTTGACTGTAGAATATTGCAACAAAAATGATAATTAATTTTCAGCCTACAAATAGTACTATAAGTTTAAGGGGCATGTATGTCCACCTCCATCTGGGATCTACAGGAAACTGGAAGGAAAGCATGAGTGAAATAAAACTCATATCTGAGGCCTGACTAGTAAGTGCCTTGATGTGCAGAATGCAGCCAAATAGGACGTAATCATATCAGGTAGTACTTTCAAAGGCATTTCTGCTTAATTACAGTATAGACCTGCTGCACTGTAAATCAAAACGGCCTCTGTGACATACACTGTAGATTACAAACATGTGAGAGGGTCTTAGTGAGCCAGTAGCTGCTCCTTTGAAACCCTCCTCCACCCTGTGCTCCACTGGGCCTCCCTGCCAGCTTGCTGCCGTGCTTTGCCATGGCTCTTGAGGGGATTGGGAGTCGTTGGCCCCATTATTTCTCCCTGAATCAGCCTAAGGAGGGTTTCAGCCGGGCTCACTGAGCTCCACCGCACAGCAGCAGCAGGGTGGAGCTGTGACCCACTTACAGTGGCCAGCCCTGGCTCTTCGTAGAGGAGGCAATAAAGGCACATAGTACTGCTGATACGCATGAAAACATAACATACTGACATATATTTTAGAAATACCACACGAAAAAACAACTCTTTTTGCATTAAAACACACAAGAAATGTTTTGAAAATTAAAAACGTAGAAAGCTTCTTGAAGATTTAAAAAAAAAGTCCATATTGTTTATTTTATTATTTTGAAGCCAGTGAATACTGTTTATTAGTGCTAATCATATAAACAGTAGATGACTCATTGAAAAATGCCACCACCACCACCACAAACAGGGAAGAAAAGGGGCACTTTATCCATAAAGCCCAAACATTTTTTTGCACCTGGCACTAAATGTTTTTACATAACTGTCTAAAACGAATTTTAATATGCTGACTCACTTTTTGGACAAGCCTCAAGTGGCCATTAGAGAAGCTGCAATTTTTTTTCATGCTTCTGTGTTAGCTTAATTTTTAGTCCTGGTCTTTTAATGTTTCACTCTGCCCAAAACAATTTCTTCTTGCTCTCATTTTTGACTGAGTGCAAACTGGACACTGGGGTGGCCATCTCTATCAGGTCTTTAAGTCTGATGTCATTAGCTGTTTCTAGGTCCAAACTCTGCTTCAGGTCCCAAAATCAAACAAACACTGTGGCATCACTGAGAGTTACAAACTGTCTAAATTCTTTCATCTTTAATAAAATGATCAGTGTTCTGCTCTACCAGGTGTAACAATTAAGTTTAACATCCAGGCATCCATGAAAACAGCATTTATGAAGTTTAACGGAGTTAGAAGTTAGCAGGAAGTTAGCTCACTAGTTTCCATCTAAACTTTGGTTGTAAGCTTCAGACTGAAAGATTTCTGAAAAATTAAATTAAATTAAATTAAACGTACAGCTCTGCTATCACTTCCAACATAAATGAAGACAGAAAACTAGACAGTAGTGACGTTTGTAGGGTTACTGAAGTTGGGCTGTCTTAGGGTGACCATATTTTGATTTCCAAAAAGGAGGACACTTAGCTCAGTCTTGAAGAACTTGCTTAAAGAAACATATTTAACATATTTAAATGATGCCTTCTCTGTGTGTTTAATTAATTGTGAAATAAAATATGTCATATAGGCTTTTACAAGTCAACAAGTGCAAAAAAATAACTTAAAAACCTCTGGAATTAAATAATGGTACAGAAATAATGCCTCATCTGCATAAAAAAAAATTACCAGTACTGGGTCGGTATGAGGGCTGGACTGGAACAAAAAATTGACCAGGGAATTTTGACTAGAGACCGGCCCACCAGGTATTATATGAAAAGCCATAAAGCCTTTGAATGAAAACAAACGCTGTGGTGACAGTGATGTACAGTCTTGTTGGTATATGTATGATTTCTGTACATTTTACATCAGATAAAAACTTTGGTTGTAAGCTTCAGATAATTAATTAATAACAGCCAGACATTTTAAATGAGAATAAGGAAGTATTTATTTTTGCCCCCCTTTCCCTGTTAATGCCCTACCTGGCCCCTCTGGCAAAACTTTGCTAGACCCACCCCTGCACAGTTACCAGCTGTCAGCTACTTAGAAAAGGATCCTGGTGTTATTTGTCTCTCAGAAACAGTTTATAACTTCCCTTCAACTCATTCATGTCACCTAAAAGGTAAACCTGTTTCTCCATCACCTGTTCAGCTCTGATGATTCAGTAAGGACATCTCCTGGTTTCATCTTCAAGTTTCTCTCTCACCAGATATCCAAACCGACATCATATCACTATCAGTAACATCATAGCATCCGCCCAGCTGTATATAAACTCCGTCATGCTAGCTAGTACGCAGTACGAGTTATTGTAACTGACTGTAAAATGTCAGCACAACGAAAATAAACTCCACCTAAACTTGGGTTATATCTGACCCAGATAGACTGCAGGTCATAACTTCTTACCTGAAGTTCAGTTCACCTGACACTCATCCACCTGCTGGCCTCTGTGGAAGCGCCGCCACAGACACCACCAAATAACTGAGTTATTGTTACACACCGGCCAGCATCTGGCCAATCCACCACCTTTCATTGTTTATAGCATTACAAAACAACAACAACAAAACCATTGGCCGTAAAAACGAAAAATCACCGTCGGCCCACTGGGCAGATGCCCGGTATGCCCGATGGCCAATCCAGCTATGGTTGGTACAAGGGAAATTTCTTTTGCAGTTTGTCTGAAAAGATGCACTTGCGCTTTGGGATCTTTTAAACATCATTAGGCGCGTTGCTGCACGCTGTCTCTCCCGTCTGTGAGCGCAGAACAAGCGCTCACAAAGCAGCAGTTCGGGGATGACTTCACACACATGGGTCCTCTGTCGGAATATAGGAAAACCCAGACATTTTTATCAATCTCGAAAATCCCCCCAGACAGAACGTGAAAAGTGGACATAATATAAACAGTGAAGCTAATCAAGGTCAATCATTAATATAGTGCTGCATGGGCTGGGCTGTAGTTACATCGTAAGGTTTTAAAAACTGAGCTTTAAAATGAACAGTGGTAATAAAAACCAAGAGAGTTCCACAGTGGTCACTGACTTTTTTAGGGCCATGTTCAGATTAAATAGAACAATAGAACTATCATGTTTTGGCAAAAAGCCGACCCGAGGAGCAGACTCAAAGAACAGTTGGAAAGTTTACTGTGTTTATTGTCAGAGGGCAACTAATTTTCTAATAGTGGGGTTGGAGGGGGACAGCATATAATCAGTAGATGATTCATTGAAACATTGGACAGCACTACCTGTTCACAGTAGGGCAGGTTTCCTGTTTAAAGGGTTTTTTTCCTTCTCACTGTCGCCAAATGCTTGCTCATAGGAGGTCGTCTGGTTGTTAGGGGTTTCTCTGTATTATTGTAGGGCCTCTACCTTAGAATATAAAGCACCTTAAGGTGATGGTTGTGATTTGGCGCTGTATAAATAAAACTAAATACTGTTTGCAGGATGAAACATGATAATTTGAGACAATGTTACTTGCGTTGTCAAGGAATGGAGACTCGGTGGGAGTATATAAACAGCTGGCAGTAATTCAAGAACTGGAAAAGGTGACAAGTGGAGAGTGGGCAGGCAGATAAGCAGAAAAGTCCTGACATGTTGCAGAGAGTGGGTAACAGAGTAGGTGAGTTAGTTAGTTTTCAACAGGAGCATCAAGCTGACAACTAGGAGAGGTGAGGAGAGGCTGGATTAATGCAGGCAAACAAAGATAAGCAATGGGTAAGAGAGGGAGCTGAAGGTTCACCATAATGGCAATGATGCTCTGGCAGAGAAACATTCCAACACCAAACACTTGATTACCTGATGCACAGCAGGTGTAAGAAAGCAGCAACGGAGAAACTCCTGAGACTAAAACCAAGAAGGGTTAGAGAAACAGGAAAATAAGGATTTTGAGCCCAGCCAGCCGCACCATGACAACAGCTTTCACCATTATTGTTTATCCAACACAAAGCACAATAAAGAGGAGTGGCTGTTGGGAATAAATCATATTGGACATATGTGGACATCATCCACTGAACAAACTGAGATCTTCGTTTGGTAATCGCACAGAAAGAAAAGCTGGAGAAGCAAAAACTTGATGCAGTAGGTATTAAATTGTTAAAGGCTGATTCACGGAAAAAAGTGGTGAGAGGTCATGTGATCAGGTCATCTGAGTCTGTTTTTAGCTAGTCTTGTGATCTCAATGGGAGGTCAGCAGGTCAGTTGGCTTTATTTATCTCTTAATAGTTAATTCCCAGGTAGGAAACTCTGGATTCTGTGCTTAGTCATTTATGTCTAAAACCTTTGGATTTCTCTTAGAATTTATAAGAGTAAGACATCTCTGTCTTACTCTTATAAATAGGAGCACATGTCTGTGAAGAAGCCTGTGCATACATGTGTTTGTGTGTGTGCGTGTGGGTGGAGGGAGGGATGGTCCACAGCTCTGTGTTTCTTGCTCCACGGCATTCAGAATCCACGTGTTTGAACAGCATGTGGAGTCCAGGTCCTGCCCACTGCTCACAAACACTCCCACTGGTGTTTGCCATGCTGGCAGCAGAGTGGAAGACTCCAGCCTGCTTGTCCACATGCTGTCTTATCAGCCGACACACTCTCACAGCTTGTAAACATGTTTTGCAGAGGGAATTCTCAGGGAAAACAGTTGTAAAAAAGCCAAACATAACTAGGCTTATATATTTTTATATCTCTGGTGACCTTCAGTGGCTGACATGCTGAATGGGAGCGATATGTCTGCAGCATTACGATGTTACTAATTTTGGATTCAGCTAAAACAGAATACGTTGTGGTTGACCTTGCTAGCCTCCAGGCTGGTTTTCTTCCCCTCTTGTCTTCCAACACATAACCTGTACCCAGTTACCTCATGCTTGAAACTTGTTTAAGGCTGGAATGTTAGTCTCACAGAAGCAAAACGGATGTGTATGAAGTGTTAGTCCCGTTTGGGAAAAGGGAATTCAGCTGACAAGGAAGTGAAGACAAATTTCTGGCAAGCTGAAAGATTTGCTGATAAAGCCTCGATCAGCTAACATGCAACCCAGAAGATCAACATCCAACATCATTCTGCTGTGAATACGAGCTATAAAATATTAAAAAGTGACAAGGTTACACTCCTCATTTCAGTTTGAATGAATGTTTCCTAATTCTATCTGTTAGAGAAAGTCGAAGAAATAATTTTTTAAATGTATTTAAAGCAATGAGACTTCAAGACATGTTAATCACCCTTTTTCCTCCATATCATCATGTATTGTTACATGTATGTCATTGACCTCTATAGTTAAACTATAAGGAATATGCAAACATAATGAAAGCTGAGTTATGAAATCCTCTTTTTTTCTATAAGAGAATTAAAAAACATCTTAACTGAGGAAGATCTTGTGTACTAGTATTTTATTATAGACTTCAGGAGTGTCAACAGTGTCTGGCTGGTGAGTGTAGGGCTGAGAAAGCACAGCCAATGCAGTCCCATAATTTTACATAAATGTATTTTGCAAAGGGCAGCACAGTGGTTAGAACTGTTGCCTCACTGAGTTCAACTGGACAATCAGGCCGTGTTTCTCTGTGTGGAATTTGAACGTTCTCTCCGTGTTTGCGTGAGTTCTCTGTCGAGGTCCAGTGCGTACCCTGCCTCTTGCCCTAAGAGAGGATAGGCTCCAGACCAACCCTGAAAAGGATAAGCGGAAGAGAATGGATGGATGGTATTTTGCTGTATAAAAACAAACAACGAGTCCCATATTTATCTTCTAGTTATTTATATAAGCAACATCCATTATTTTGACTGTTCTGAGTGTGGTTAAGTTCATCATTTTGCCAACAGCATGAACAGACATAATAATATTATTATAAGAAAATTAGAAATAGTCATATTTCTAACTTGTGAACATTAGCCAATGTTAACTATGATTGGATCACAGCAGCACCTACATCAGTGGAAATGTTGCAGACAAACAGTAAGTTTAGAAAAGTTAGAAATTTTGGTTTTTATTCTTTTTACTGAACATTTTTTGGAGGTTTTTTTTTGGAGTTCAAGAGGAGGGCAACTGCAGATGTGCTAGGCAAGTTCTCAGTTAAATACATATAAGTCTCTTCAGTCAAAAAAAATCTTCTGCCCAAAACACCAATTATTGTGCTAACAGCATTTAACAGAAAGTAACAAGCATCTTTACAATTCTGTAGCAGCACTGTTAGCACCGCACATGTACTGAAGCTGAAATTGAATGGCAACACACATTCCCATTATGTTGTATAAATATCTCTAAGTCAGTTTTCTGTTTGCCTGTTTATATATGTATTAAATATACATTTTATACTTCTGGAATTTTAAACCTCAGATCTTTAAAAAAGAAAAAAAAGCCCATTGGAAAGAATTTACCTGAAATTTGACCTCAGTCAAGTTCACGTCTTTGCAAGTTCTTCATATGGGAAAAACAAGCCTGGAAAAGCTTGGAATTCTCTGACTGACGCACACGGGCCTGCACTGTCCACTCCCTGCTGTGACAAAACAAATTTCCCACGTGTGGGACTAATAAAGGTTATCTTATCTTATCTTATGAGTCACTGCAGGCCTTAGGCTGAACAGGTGAACACGTATTTATCTTGCAAATTCTTGCTAATAGGTAACATGCAAATAACAAAAGTTTCATCTTTACTCAAGCTGTTTAAAAATAGTTAGATGGCTTTTTGTTTTGGAGATCTTTAGTTACAGTCTGTACTTTCTCAGTTTTTCCAGCTGTTGCATCATGATTCAGTGTGATTGGAGACAAAATGAACACATGTTTGATATATTCTTTTCAATTTTTAAATAATTAAACAAAAGCACAAATGTTATTATTCATAATGAATATATTTATATATATAAGTAATTACACTTCTCATTATAGCATTTTAAACTCTCAGTGGGACCTTGAACCTTCTTTGCTTTTTGGATACTGAATGTGTGTGTGTGTGTGTGTGTGTGTGTGTGTGTGTGTGTGTGTGTGTGTGTGTGTTGCAGTGACTATTTACATCAGCCTTAGTGTGAAGTTCAGTACTTCCACTCTCATTTCAGGTATTATCTTCAACCATTATTCATTCATTTCACTCCTGTTTTAATCAGTTTAAGAGATCAACACCATCTGATCAGGGTTAGATAACAGTTATGTTTTCTATTAATGCTCCATTTCAAGACTTCCAGAGTGGCAATGTTGTTACCAGTGACAACATTTAATATGTTTTCAGGTTCCTTTTTGGAATTTTGTAATGTTTCTGACTGTGCCAATTTAAGTGTATACAGCAACAGTAGGGGATCTTTGAAACTGTGCGCAAGAACACCAACATGCAAGCGTAGTAATGCTAGGATGTAGATGTTTAGCCATGAACCATATAGCCTGTAAAACATAGACAAAGGCACCACAGTGTTACTCATTAGTCATGTCTCAGTTTGAAGCCTCAAGCTGAACACTTTTGCCATAGTCATTTTAATTCATATATTTTGAAACCAGACTAAGTGAAGGCAGAAAACAGCATAAGCTCATTGGCTTGAGCAAGTGAACATAGAATGGTTTAGCCTCCTATTTTGCAATTAGCAAGATGGTACAATACATACCTGGATCATCAAGTTACAGACCCCTGCATACAGATGTTTGGTGTGCCCATCATTTATTTTGATTATCTTTTTTTGAGCAGATATAGAGAAATGTGTACATGGAATCGCAAGTTGGAAACAGAGAGCACTGTACCTTACTGAAGAAAATGAAAACTAACAATCACAATACAGCATCACTAAAAGCTCTAAAGTGCCTTATATATTATTGAAAGATTAAGCAGCAAGTGCTTTTTCATGTTTCATATAATGATAATACTGTCAGTGAGTGAAATGAGCCATGTGGAAATAATAAAGGAGGATCCAATCGCAGGCAGTGGTGAAGGTGGTTTATTGAACACAAAAATAAGAATAGACAAACGGCAAACGGAGAACTAAACTATACTGGGACAACTAAACTACTGAGCCTGAACAAGAACACGAACCTGAACACGAAGGAAGACGGAAGATGGTACATGACAGTGACAGCAGGGCGAACACACGAAAGGAACATGGTAGATACACAGACGGACCAGCAACTACAAAGACAGAAGACACGACTTAAATACACACAGAGAAACACAGGGAGATTACACACAGGTGGGGGACACAGCCGGGAGTAATTAACGAGACGAGACAAGAGGTAAAACTGAACACACTCACATGAGACGCAGACCTTCACAATAAAACAGGAACAAGAAATCATCACACAAAGACGCAGACTCAACACTGAGAGACAGACAGAAAATGACACATGGAACTAGACCTATACTAAGCAGACACGACCGAAGAACAAATCCTTAAACAAGAACAAACAGACACAAAGAATTCTAATAACAATAATAATAATAGCACCCGAAAACACAACAATCATTCAAAAATAAACCAAAACATCAGAACTCAAACTACTGGGTCGAACCGACCCAGAACCGTGACAAATACAGTCCAGCTGCAGTTTCAGGTCATATATTCACTGCAACAGTGAGCTGCCGCTAGAGCTAACCTCTGGATTAGATAGCATGTCATCTTACTGGCTGTTAACAATTTTAAAGTTAGCCACAATGTTTTCATTCTTATATATTATTGAAAAATAAAGCAGCAAGTGCTTTTTCATGTTTCATATAATGATAATATAGTCCAGCTAAAGTTTCAGGTTATAAATTCCCTGCAATAGTGAGCTGCTGCTGCAGCTAACCTCTGGATTAGCATGCCATCTTAGTGAATGTCAACAATTTTAAAGTTAGCATCAATGTTTTCATCCTGAATTGGTTGGAAAAAAGTATTTGCGCTATTAAAGTCAAGGCCAAAAAATGTCAACGTGGTGGCATGACAATTCAAATCTGATCACACACGAAAGTCATCAGAAGTCATCTTCAGTACAATGAATAAATATATGTCCAAAATACAATTGCACTCTATCGGAGATGATTTGAGATCCATGTATTTGAGTCTAGGCTGACAGAAGTCACTGTAGCATCCCTAGAGTAATGTCACTAGCTAAGCTAAAAAGGTCAAAGACTACATTTGTTTTATCCCATTTAATCCTTTATTTATCATGAAAGCAAGCTTCTTCTTCCTTCTTCCTTCACTGTAATTATGCAATTGTCTTTAAAGTCACGGAACACAACATAGAGTAAAAGCACAGCTTCCATGCACAGTTTACTTAATCCACTCATGTCAGGAAACACAGCGTGTGCATGACATGAGTGGATTTTTAAGTGTGGAGTTCTCTGCCGCTATCAGAAACCATAACACACAAGGCAAGATTAGGAGAAATGGTGACTTTGGTGCACACATACAGTCGGGCACATAAATCCTGTCGGCTTATCCACGTTTTCCATCTGTGTTTCCGACCTTTACTGGCCCAAGGGCAAACAACTTTAAAGACCCATGCTGCTGTACGCAGAGCATCATAAAGAGTTTTCTCTATCACTATTACTGAAGATGCCTAATCTGTTGGTCTTTTTTATCGCTGCTTAATCCTTTAGCTATGGCGTCTTTGCAGAATGTTTCACTACCAAGCTATAGTGTTCAAGTGGGAAGTCATTTGGTGGCATATGTTTTCATGCACATGAGGTAAATGCTCAGGAATTTGAACACACCTAAGGAGCTTTATAATGTGGAGAATGCCGTAGAGGTTTGTCCATGTGTGATACTGTTCTTTCTTTATTGCTAATGCACTCTGCATCTTTGTCCCGTTTCTTTAGCCTCGTATGTTTCTGTAATGGAGGACAATGCAATTCAAGTTAGTTTGTTGTCTTTACTACATATAGCTACTTTTACATGAAGCCCACTTCTTGTGGATTGAATAGTTGATTACTTTCTGGGTGCAGTTTTTTGTTCTGAACACACTCTTCGTCTTGGCATCAATGTGTTGATACATTTCTTGTCTTCCCAAAAATGCATTTTTAAATTTTTTTAAATATAATTGTAAACAACAGTCTGCAATAACTACTGGACTGCAATGATTGCGAACTTTTAGGAAGTTGATCAAAGAAAGATAAGCAGGAGACAAATGCACACAAACATTAGAATCATCATAATCACTTTCCATGTAAAATTTGACCTGAAATTTTCAATCAAAAAATGTGTGCATGTAACCCATCCACTGAGACGCTGTTGCTAATGAGCATTAGCTTAAGCCTATAATGCAGAGCATGGCAGTTTAACATTGAGGGCAGCCTTAGCACACAATGATACTGTTGGTGACCTAAAATCGGCAAACACGCATGTACAACACAACACAGGCTCTCGCTGTTTACCTCAAGCATTACTTGGACCATTTTCTTTGGTTTTTAGCTGCACCTATTTACATTAGAAAATAATAAAAGACATTAAATGTAAGCAAATAAATCTTGGAAATAGTAAAGTGACCTTCCTGACAGATTGCACTTGTGTGTGGTTGTGCGCCATTTGACTCAAACTGATAACATGAGGGTAAGGGGGTTTACACATTTATGCAACAACTTTGGTTGGTGGACTGAATTTATTATGTGGTATTTAACAAAGGACGTTCAGCTGTTCAGCTTCTGTCTTTTATTGAAGTGGATCGTTCTCTTTACAATGCAGTCTAAGGCTCATGACAAAAAGTGAAGACTGTTTAATTGCTACCTTAATGGTTTTAGTTACCTATCAAAAAAGGTTCTATACATTAAACTTAAATGACAGCACCGAGTTGTCCATGGTAATCCTGCAGTGCTTAAAGTTCTTGAACTGGTGCCCGATGAATGTTGCCAGAAATTTACGAAGCCAAGAAGGTCAGAAAGTCAGATTTATGTTGAATTTGTTCATTTGTCAAGCTGTCAGTTTAATTCCTGGAT
Source organism: Aulonocara stuartgranti (assembly GCF_965226115.1). Classification (NCBI taxonomy): domain Eukaryota; kingdom Metazoa; phylum Chordata; class Actinopteri; order Cichliformes; family Cichlidae; genus Aulonocara; species Aulonocara stuartgranti. Next base: position 33,418,098 of record NC_138958.1, read on the forward strand.
TTCTCCAAACAGCTTGAAAAATAACTGTATAGTGAGCATTGAAAATTACCCATCAAGCCTGTGAGTTTCCTAAGGTGAGAGTAAAATATCTGATAGTCTGAGGAGTCAGGTACATCTGGTAAGGATCAGAGTAGAGGCTATTGCCAAAAAGTGTCCATGAGCTAATTAAATTTCAGTGCTACTATACCACTGGGATACTTTATTTTGTGCTCATATGCACAGATAAACACCAATCACACAATGTTTATTTAAGCATTGTATAAATGGTCATAAAAGCTCTACACGCAGACATATATACAGCTAACACTGGGACAATAAACGTACATCACAGAACAACCATTTATAAATGAATTTATATATTTAGAAGATTGGACTTGAATGTTTTGGTCAGTGATGCAAATTCAGTTGTCAATTCCAATGCAAATGCAGTTTGATCCTGTTACAAATCATGTTAAAACCTCCCTCCCTGCAAATACTTTCCTCTAATTCCATCTCCGTGAATCTATTAGCAAGGCTCGTGCATGTGAATCCAGGGTCATGCCTGCCTCTTAGCCTTGTGCATTAAAGTCGTCCACACGTAAGCATAATGTGTACATGTTGGGAAAGACTGTGTCCTCTCTGATGAGCTGGAAGAGGTGGCCAGGGTCAGGGAAGTCTGGGATTCTCTGCTCAGAGTGCTGCAGTCACTACCCAAGCCTGGAGAAGATTAGATAACCTAAAGTGAAGACACACAGCAAAGAGCCTCATGTGAAAAGTGTCCCTGGGCAAGATGCTGAACCCTGATGCATTCACTGATATTTCAGTGATAGACTAAAAGTGCTGAAGTATGAATGTGTGTGTAGGTGAAGTGTAAAATGTGCTTTCTACTCAAGAAAAGTAGAAGCACAGTTTATAAACTTCAGTCTACCTGCATGTTTTCAGTCATTATGCTAAGCTAACTGCTCTCCGGGTTCCAGTTTTATAAATAAAGAGACATGTGAGCGGTGTCAGCCCTTTCATGTGACTTTTGGCTAACAAGTTAGTTTAGGATCATCACCAATCGTGACTTAGACCTCACAGCGTTAGTTCAATTGTGATCTCACTTTTCTTGCACGTAGACTCTGTTAAATTCGAAGCCAAGATTTACTAACTATGAATTTCTTCTATAGCAACTCTCTTTCTATCTATTCCCAATGTAACAAGTTGCCGTACGTTTCCTAGCTTGAGTGTGTCAGTGTAAATAAAGGCTTTTTCTGTATGTCCAAACATTCTTCCAAGCACTCCTCGACCTCTGCTGGAGACTGTCACTGCACTACAGTGGCAATTAAGTGACTACGCAAATGGATGCTTACAGTTCCTGTTGATTACTGAGCTTTCTAAGCCATACAGATTTTAATGACAGCTTGGGTTTGTGAGCATGTGGGTCACTGAGGCTGGGATGTGCTTCAGGCTCCAGCGTCTGGCTCCACAGTTGAGCTGGTACCTCACTGTTTTTGACCTTAGTCCTGGTGCTTGTTTACCTGCTGAGTGGAATGCGGAGTTATGTAAGGCTTAATCTATCAGAAAGTACACTTTCCCCTGTTACCTGGCTCACAGGGCAGCACACACAGACACTGACCCACACACAAACAAACAGCTTTAATGATATGGCCTTTCTGGTGTCACGCACAGCATATCTAAACAGTGATCAAATAAAGAAACCCTGTGTACACACTGCTAAGCTTTCCAACACACACACATACTGCACACACTGGTGCTGAGGCCTTACACTCTGTCTGCGCACAGTGTCCTGACGCGTGCGCTTTTATGACCAATAACCGGGCTTTTAAGGTCACACAACAAAGATAAAGGCCCACTTAGCTTACGCATTCTGAACACACACATACACACACACACACAGCACACACAGTGGAAACACATGCACCTCGGGCAGTTGTTGACCAGTTCCAGTGTGTGTGTTGCCATTATACTCTGACCAATCTATGGAAATTTCCTCTCATGTTTGCTGAAAACACTCCACTGACGTGTTTGTTATATGTTAGGGAGCTATTGATGAGCACAGCAAGTCGATATTTCTTTCCAAAGGCTCTTGGATGCCCCCACCCCCCTGCAAAGAATTTAGTATTGGGTCAGATTGAACAGAAAACCCTTTTAAATGTCACTTTTAGAATCAATGCACTGTACTTCATGAGGTTTACAGATGAAAATAAATGCATAAATAGCGCAGAACCCATGTATATGTATATATATAGGACTCTGTTCTTCTGGATGAAGATCTCGGTTGTTGTCCTGGGATCTGCTGGAGCCACCTGCCTAGCTTGGGGTTCACAGCACCAAGTGCTTTATACAGCCTGCACCTGGGGTCTTACCTGGTGTGATAGACCCCAGCCTCTATGGAGCTTGTACTTAGAGCTTGTTCCTGTGCTGTCATAACTAGTGTCTCTGTGCTGTCTTTCAGTCCAGCTTTGTCCAGCTGTTAGGATTCAGCCACTTCTTCTCTCTGCCGGTGGTACACACCCTGCAGAGGCCTGTCCTTCTATGATGGTTCTTCTTCTTGCTCCTCTTCTTTCTTGGGTTTCTGTTGCCTGAAGTATTCACTAAGCACATGGTCAGTTGTGTCCAAGTCTTCAAACTGGAGACTCATTCTTGCATATCTGCCACTGTGAAGATTACTGGCCCCTGTTCAGAGAGATTACTATGGTCTGCTCTTAGCTTTACTAGCCACTGAGCATTGCTGTTATGTGTTGCGTCCTTTTCCCAGATGCTCTCCCAGTCTTAGTGGGGCTTCACCGTGATGCTATCTTTCAGGTCAGCTCTTGCACTCAACGCTCCTTCTGTTGGACTTGGGGCTTGGTGCCTAATCTCAGGTGGGGGTGATGATATCTACCCCCTGACCTGACATCCAGGCTTCCTTTTGCCTTAGCATTTGTGTTGTACCTCATTTGTGATAACAGTTACTTCTTCCAAATGTTGGAACACTGTGCTACTAGTTGTTTCACTATTAATGTCCATACAGTAGCTACAAACATGAACATACATAAAACCTGAAATATGAGTTCTCTATATACAGATATGTTTATATGTGTAAGAGAACTCTGTGGTGAAAGTGCTTCCCATATTCCCCATATGATCTTTCTACACATGGCTGTCTGCCACAATTTGAAACAATCCCATTACTCTGAATGGGTTAGTGCCTATAGAAAGCCTAGTCAGTGACACGACAACACCCAACCGAGGTAACATCGGGGGCATGTTTGCCTGCATGGCAGCCAAGTAAATCATCTGTCAAACATCCCAGCCACACGGCTAAAGCTTACAGAGACAGGGCCGAGTAAGACGGAGACACACATTCAGAGGGGCTTAATGGAGGTCGGCAGCACGCAAAGAAGCTGCACACGCAACCTGCTGATCAAATCCAGTAAACAACTCTATGCCCCATCGCTCTGACATCACCAGCAGGTGCGAAACAGTTGAAGCCAGCTTGTAGAAACAACATAAAGTAGGGTGGAGGTGGGGTGGAATCTGTGATAAGCTTCAACAAGGAGTTCAACGAACATCATAAACGTGACAATTTTTGTATTAATGTAAGATGGTTGTAAACAGAGCATGACCTTTTATTTCCTGTCATAATGCTTACTAAATAAGACACGCCTGCAGGTGTGAGTGGGGCTGTAAGCGGGCTATTGTGCTTCCAGTTATTGTCACGGCTGGCGGAGTGAGCCGTGTGGAGTGGAGGAAAAGGAGGACCCAAAATGCAGCAAACTGATGATACGAGTGAAGTTTATTTACACGGTGGCAGTGGCAAAAACAGGCAATGAAGCATGAGTAATGACAAACCTAAACTGGGAGAAACTAAAGAGCAAACCTGAAATCTTACAAAACGGAGAGCGGAGCAGAGAGACGCAGACCAAGGACCAGGATACCAAGAAACACAGACGAGCCGACAACGAACACAGACCGACACCCACTATATATATACACACACACACACACACACACACACACACACACACACACACACACACACACAAGGTAATCGGGTAATCGCACACAGGAGGGAAGAACAGCTGATCTGAATACACATGATGACTGGAGGACACAAGCTGAACACAATGACAACAGACACAGACTTTCAGAACAAAACAGGAAATCTAGAACCCGAACCGGACACAAGGGGGGAGGACACAGAATAACTAGAACAGAGGGAAATAATCACAAAACACAAAACGCTGGGTCAACGACCCAGGACCATGACAGTACCCCCCCTCCAAGGGCTGGCTCCAGACAGCCCAAAACAAAAACAGACGACCAACCCAGGGCGGGCGGCGGGGGCCCAGGACGGAGGGACCAACACAAGCTCCAGCGAACCGAGAGAATTGTCCAAAACAAAAACACACATGCTGGAGCACGAGAACAAAACACAGTTCAGGAGGCCGGCCCGGAGGCTGACAACTCAGAAGTCCAGGACAGTTCATCTTCTGAGGCCAGCCACGTCGGCGACGTAGATCCATAAGCCGACCGAGCGGAAGGCGGCGGTGGCGGAGTGGAGGCAGTTCAGGGGGCCGACCGTGCACACGGCAGCGGCGGCGACGGGGAAACCGTTCAGGCGGCCGACCGTGCGGACAGCAACGGCGGCGACGAGGAAACCGCTCAGGCGGCCGACCGTGCGGACAGCAATGGCGACGATGACACAAGTCTGGAGGCCAACCGCGCGGAAGGCAGCGGCGGCGTCTAGGAGGTCGTCCATATTGACGATGACGCTCCACCAGCGGCCTGGTAGATGACCGCCGATGTCGAGGCGGCAGTTCGGGACCCGAAGGTGGCGTGGCCGTCGCAACACCAGACGAGACCGAAGCAGCGGCTGGTCCAGGCGCGGCTGAAGCTGAAGCAGAGGCCGGACCAGACGAGGCTGAAGCAGAGGCCGGACCAGACGAGGCTGAAGCAGAGGCCGGACCAGGCGAGGCTGAAGCAGAGGCCGGACCAGGCGAGGCTGAAGCAGAGGCCGGACCAGGCGAGGCAGATGACGATGCTGCAGCCGGGCCAGGCGAGGCAGATGACGATGCTGCAGCCGGGCCAGGCAAGGCAGATGACGATGCTGCAGCCGGGCCAGGCGAGGCAGATGACGATGCTGCACCGGGCGAGGATGAAGGCTCGGAGGCTGCAGCTGGCGAGGATGATGAGGCTGCAGCAGGCGACGGCGTGGAAGCCGGAGACTGTAGCGCTGCAGGCGTGGAAGAAGCTGCTGCTGCCCGTGGCGTGGATGAAGCTGCAGCTGGCGAGGATGATGAGGCTGCAGCTGGCAGCTGGACGGGCTCCTCGGGCCCTCCAGCTGACGAGGCAGGAGGCTGGCTAGGTTCTCCTGAACCTCCAGCTGACGAGTCTTGAGGCTGGACGGGCTCCTCGGGCCCCCCAGCTGACGAGTCTTGAGGCTGGACGGGCTCCTCGGGCCCCCCAGCTGACGAGGCAGGAGGCTGGCTAGGTTCTCCTGAACCTCCAGCCGATGAGTCTTGAGGCTGGACGGGCTTATCGGGCCATCCAGCTGGCGAGACAGGAAGCTGGGCGGGCTCCTCGGGCCCCCCAGCTGACGAGGCAGGAGGCTGGACGGGCTCCTCGGGCCCCCCAGCAGGCGAAGCAGGAGGCTGGACGGGCTCCTCGGGCCCCCCAGCGAAAACAGTCTCTGGACCAGTGGGCACCGGGGCCCCTGGAACACACAGGTCAGAACCAGTAGGCGCACGGGCCTCTGGCAGGCACAGTTCAGAACCAGCAGGCGCACGGGCCTCTGGCAGGCACGGGTCAGAACCAGCAGGCACACGGGCCTCTGGCAGGCACGGGTCAGAACCAGCAGGCACACGGGCCTCTGGCAGGTACGGGTCAGAACCAGCAGGCACACGGGCCTCTGGCAAACACAAGGCAGACTGCAGCTGCACAGAGCATTGACCCAGCTCGGGCAGCGACAGCCGGATACAGTCCTCAGCTGGCTTCTTAATCTCCAGGGGTCCAGAGTCGGCCGGGGGCTGGGACCCAGCCTCTGGGGAGGCCCTGGAGTGTGTCACAGTCTCTGGGCTGGCCAGCTTTTGAGGACTGATTACAATATTATGTGGTGTGTCTCTCTGCTTGACATGAACAGGTGAAAAATAGTTCTTTCCGGGTTGGATGGACTTAACTTGTTGTGCAGGAGGAGTTGGTGACAACGATGGCTGAATAGGTGATAATAAGGCGGATGAGTCTCTTGTCAACTGAGCTATTGACTGAGCTATGGATTGTAACCAAGTGTCTAATAGGTCTGGCTGTGACTGTAATGGGGGTGACGGTTGAGTGGCTAACTGAGCTAGTGGCTGCTGGGCAGCTAACTGAGCTACCGGCAGAGCAGCCGACTCAAAAAACACAGCCCCGGAATAAACAGACACACAGTCCAAAACAGAAAAAGGGTCCTTTTCACTCACCACAGCTGGCAGTTCCAAAGTCCTAGTCTTCGGCTGTGGGGTGATGCGCCGACGGCGCGATCGTCGCTTCCTCCCGGGCAAAACCTCCGGCGGGCCGGGCAAAACCTCCGGCGGGCCGGGCAAAACCTCCGGCGGGCCGGGCAAAATCTTCGCCGCCGGGCTGAGTTGGGAAGCGGTAGCGGCTGGTGGGTGAAGGTGCAGTTCGTTGAGTATGAAGTTCTGTGCGAGCGGGTGAAGAGAGTCCAGCAGCCAGGAGTGAGCAGAGATGAGCTGCTGTAGCCTGGCTTCTACAGCGCGGAGACACTCTTCCCCCTCATGCTCGAGCCATAGGTTAACCAACCTGGAAACAGAGTCAATTAGTTCCTCCCGAAGCTCCTCGGGAGGTGCGGATGCCGCTGGGTCCATGTTTGGTCGGCTCGTACTGTCACGGCTGGCGGAGTGAGCCGTGTGGAGTGGAGGAAAAGGAGGACCCAAAATGCAGCAAACTGATGATACGAGTGAAGTTTATTTACACGGTGGCAGTGGCAAAAACAGGCAATGAAGCATGAGTAATGACAAACCTAAACTGGGAGAAACTAAAGAGCAAACCTGAAATCTTACAAAACGGAGAGCGGAGCAGAGAGCCGCAGACCAAGGACCAGGATACCAAGAAACACAGACGAGCCGACAACGAACACAGACCGACACCCACTATATATACACACACACACACACACACACACACACACAAGGTAATCGGGTAATCGCACACAGGAGGGAAGAACAGCTGATCTGAATACACATGATGACTGGAGGACACAAGCTGAACACAATGACAACAGACACAGACTTTCAGAACAAAACAGGAAATCTAGAACCCGAACCGGACACAAGGGGGGAGGACACAGAATAACTAGAACAGAGGGAAATAATCACAAAACACAAAACGCTGGGTCAACGACCCAGGACCATGACAGTTATGTTATTTTCTACCTAAACATGGACCTGACTCTTAAAAGGCTTTTCACACTGTTGCAATGCTCTGAAGCTGAAGATGGTCATAGGTCAAAACTTTATGAATTTTTACAAAACAACTTAATGACTAAATAATTATTTTACACATGACAATAGGGTGAATAGGACTGACTTTTGTCACATCAAAATTGTTATTTTTCATGACCTCACATATAAGTTTGCATTCATAAAATACTTAAATGCCTGAAATATTTAAAATAAAACACCATTAAGGAAACAAATGCAGAAATGGAACGGAAAGCACTCCCCCCTCTTACCTAATTATGGAAACTTCTGGCTCTCCATAAGGAATTTTGAGTATAAGCCATAATCTTGTAGCCATCCAAAGCAGATTTAGTGGGAGGTGTGACATTGTGAAATGATGATCTGTGCTCCCGTAGAAACACAAGTCTGCATGATAGCAACCTTGTTTTAACAAAAGAGCGTTCGATTCACTTTGTCATGAAAAAGAGCTACAGCAGAGTTGAAACAGCGATGCCACTGACTGGTGGAGGTCACTGTTACCATGGAAATGTCCAAACCCGTGAACAGCAGTTTGCTTAGTGAATCAGGAAGTCAGAATTTACGCACTGTGCTGTGATCGATAACTGGGTTGTTTTTTTACAACACATGCAACACAAACTATGAAAATATTTTCAGAACTATACATTAAGAGAAAGAAAAATGATTTAACTCAAGAATGCTGGACCCTGTTCACCTCCAAATCTGGGATTTGCTGCATTGTTGGAGTATTTCCCTCATTGTAATAAATAAATAAATAAATAAATAAATAAATAAATAAATAATATATATATATATATATATATATATATATATATATATATACAGTCTTTGCGTTTTTTTCCCATTTTCCTTTACATGTTTGAATCAAATCAATCTTTGTACAGTCAAAAATATCCTAATGGGTTGTTCTTTATCAGTTTCAGTGGAAAAAAGGAATGAGAAATCATTTCAGGAAGTGGACTTACTGTGTTTCAAAATGCTACATTAACAGCATGCTTAGGCAGATGCTGTTAAGGTAAGAAGTTAAGTAAGTTTCAATTAATATGGAGGAGAAACAACAATGGGTTTTTATAGATAAGTCTACAAAGCATTAGTAATTGATAGAAATCACTTCATTAAACACAAACTAAAAATCATTTAGCAGGTAATGTCGCATAGGATCTGTGAATCTGACTTGCTCTTAATGGGCTGTTTGAGGGTTTGCTCACATGTTAATATGATTAAAGTCTTTAACTCTATAATATTGCTTGACTTTAACAGTATCACAGACCTGGACATGCATAGTCTGGCATTTTCAAAATACAAATGAGTGTAAACATTGAGACAGTGCTGCTCTGGGCCACCCAGACAGGCTGCGAGCAAATGTTTGTTTACAAATGACCAGATTGTAGTCGCTCCAATTGCTCATTGGATTACAGCCACTGCCAAGTGTCCCAGACTGGTATCACACATGCAGGGCCAGAGTGCCGGCCTGAGGAAAACAAAAACATGTCAATAACACAGAGCGACGTATATGCAATTTATATATAATTATTATATAAATTAATCCTGAGCTGATCGTAACATTTCACAGGAGCGTAAATATCTAGGTTCATGTTTTTATGATGGAACTGTAGTTTAAACACAATAAATTGTTATAAAAGTAAACAACACAGCAGTGAAGTAGCCAACAGTATGTTAGTAAGTTCAAAGTGTACAGCCTACTGTCTTGGAACAACCCCTTGCGTTCGCATCAGAGCTTTTCCCCCTCACCAAACAAGATGCCTTGTCCCTCAGAAATGTCATTAATTTGAATGTTACGTAAGGACTTGTTTGTGCAGAGCTTCGTACTTTAGAGAAGGACCAGTGATAGTATAAGGTTACATAAGATGTATTAAAGGGTAATGTCTTGACTTCTTTGTGGTGGCTGATACTGTGCGTATTATCAGCGAGTGAAGGTTAGCGCGTCATGTTTAGGCTGAAGGTCAGGATGGGAGCAGCTCTTCCTGACGACAAAGCTCTTTAAGTCACTGAGTTCATAGAAAACATTCAGATAGTAAGACTGCAGCAGATAACAATTACAGCAGCGTCAGTGAGATCAACAACATCACCTTATGGGAGGAGAAGCCTGGCATTATAAATGACAACAGTGCAAATGTATGTTGCAGAGAGCCTTGGTTGAGAATACAGGGAACTCCGTACAGTGTTGCTTTTACATTAGAAATGGACAGAATAACAATGCAAATACTAGAGGTGGGACCCACCAGACACCCCATGATACAACATTGTCACAACACTTCACTAGCAATACAATATCATTGTGATTTTTACATTCTTCTGATATTCTTGGTTTTGCAGGAAGATATATCACAATCTATAACATTTCGAATATGTCCTCAAAGTTCAACTTTGTCAGTATCTGTTTTATACAATAAGATAAAGTTATCTCACTGTAGTTATTCATTTTGCTGCAAAATGAGATTATTAACCTGCCATAAATATTACCATAAGAAATAGTGTGTCTGCAGTTGAATGGGGTCATGCTGAAAAGTACATGCAATCTGTTACTGATAATGCAGCAATTAACTATGATAAATCACTGAAAATCAAACATTTGTTCCTCTCTACATAGACAGAAACACTTAACTATCAGATTTCTGCTAAGCAACGTTCATGTTCTATAGGAAAATAACCAGAATACAACCAGCTGGCAGCCAGCTGAGTTGAGTCCCCTCGTGAAAGAAATGTGGTGTAGTGCATACATTTTTGGAGTTTTAACTGTGTTTTTGTTAGTTTTACAACTTTTACTATTGACAAAGACTTCCTTCGTGGTCATTTACTGAAATAGTAAAAAAATAAATGCAAGGTTGTAAACAGTGAGGGCCCAGGCTGAAAACAAATAGGATACAAACATAACATACACAAACATAATAGGCCCCAGAATCGAGCCCTGAGGCACATTCAAGTGATGCTTTTGGGCTGAAAGGTATCACTTGAATGTGATACCTTTCACAGATACCTTGTTAGATTCAAGTGAGCTAACAAAAGCTCACTTGAATCTAAAAGAAGCCTAAAAGGTTTAAAACAGTACTTTTTCCAGAGTCGGCAGTTAAAAACACATCTTTGAGCACCTTCAATACTCAGTTCTACGGAAGTCTCTGAAACTAGACTGATATACAGCGCGGTACAAAAAAATGGTTTGGGCTCTTATAATTAGTTTCCCCTTTATGACAACCTCTGAGAACCATAATATGGTTTGCTCTGTGGAATAAACTTTACAGGAAGTTTGTACTTTTGTTTTCAAGAAAATTTTTTATTTCCATTCATTCAAAGTTGATGTGTTTTGTGTGCTTTTGCAGCATTTTCTTTTGGGGGTGGGATTTGTTGGTATTTTTTTAAGTTGCAATGCGTTTGACCTTTCAGGGCCACTGTACTATAGACACACCACTTCTCGCTTGAAGACTAGTTCCATAGTTCCACACCACTAGCTGGAAAACAAAAACTTAACATAATATTTTGAAAGTTAGCAAAGCAGAATCTCCCTGTCCTCGTCTTTCCTGACACTGTTGCTCTGAATGCGATCGTACCTCGAAGCACTGATGAGTCAATATCAGCTAAATCAGCTAGATTTTCAGTGATTTATCATAGTTAATTTCCGGTAGAACAGACAGAGGAGAGAAGCTATCTAATTTAGATCCTGACGTGTGAAATCTGGAATTTTATTAATAAATTCGGATAATGTATTTGGCGGCACCAAAAGCAGCAGCACAATGAGAAAGCACTAGTCTGAATGGGCTTAAGTTTAAGGCATAAAAGGCATCAGTGAGAGTTTGGCATTAACCCGTCACCTCCCTTTAATGTACTCACACAAGTCTACTGTGCTGATAGTGGACCTGACGAGTGTTGTTGAATGACTTCTATGACTTAATTAGCTCCTAAAAACAAGTCTCACAGTCTCACATTCTAATAATCTAACCCTGGCTACCAGGGGTGCATCTGCCTTGTTTTATGGCTGAACTAGCTGTTGTCTCTTGGTTTGTGCTGCTGTGTTGACCCCTTGAACCCTATGCTATTATGCTACATGACATAATCACAGGTTACAGGTTAGCCTGCTGTCCAGTCAGGGATTTCACAGGAATGGCATTTCATAACAACTGAGAGAGGGAGAGGGGAGGTGCTGTTATGACACAGCATGTTATGAAGGGGAGTAAACAGGGAAGACAGACAGATATCAAAGAGTTCCAGAATCACAGTGATGTCTAATGTATCCTAATATCTCTTGGTTCTGTCTGGCTCGCCTTGCCAGCTGAAAAAAAAGAGAGAAAAAAGGCCTCGCACAAAATTCTGTGCTCTGCAATTTTGACAAACAGGATCGCACTGTCCTCATCTCTCCTGACATTTATGTAAGATTATGTGGTGAGGATTTCATTTGTGTCTCGAGGCGGCGGCACAACATCAAACGTGGCTTTGGCAAGCGTGGATTATTTTTTGCTCACTCTGTATAGACAGCCACTGCTGGGAACACAAATTAGGCACTTGTACGTGTTGGTACATACTGTACGGAAAAACACGTACGCTTGTAAGCCCTGTGATGTATATCAGACCGAGCCCTTGGGCTGCTGCTTACAGCGGGTGCACTAGACGCGGGGGTTTCAAGAACATGCTTCATTTAACGGTGCAAACAACAGTGTAAACAACAGTGAATTTGAGGAATTTCAGGTGATGCAGCAGCACCAAAAACATGAAGTAAGCACAGATAATGGACTAGAACGTGACTTTTGGATATCTATTCCTGCCGTATATAAAATATAACAGCACAGAAATTCGTAAGAATTTTGAGGTAAGACTAAAGAGTAACAATCTATCAGCCTTTGGAAACCTACCCACTTTATCTTATTTTCACTTTTATCTTTGAAACTGAGCTTGTGCAACCACATTACTGTGGCTGTAATAGAAAAAAAAAGAGCAGTCAGGTAAAGGCGTTGTGGTTAAGCTGCAATGAAGTCACATGCTTAAATGTAATTAATTACAGGAGAATGTTTGTGGAATGTTTCCCCTGAGCACTCGAGATGGATCAACAGTAAGGTTTGACAATGTAGGTTTAAAAGACACCTATTATGCTCATTTCCTGGACTCTACTATAGTAGCTTTGCCTGATTCGCAATTCAAAATAAGCCTAGTTTATGTTATATTGGGTATTTTGACTGCTTTTACACTGGCTATGTTTAGTACACTATCAGTACCAGGATAGTATGCTGAAAACTACCAAAAAGTGTGTGGAACTTATACTTGTACACTTGTTACCCTCAGGGGTTGGCATCTAGTGGAAGAAGGGAAGGAACCATCAGGACGAGAATACTCTTCAGATCTATAATGAGCATTTCTGTTTAATATGTTCGGTCAGGACCACTACAGCCAAAAAGGAGACTGTTATATCCATAGGCAATATAAATACTAGTCTAAGTCAGATACAGCACAAAGATGCTGGGGTTGAAATTGGTTCCAAAGTGGCTTGCAGATGTAGGTCAAAGCAGCTTAAATAGCATGGCCTGTATGATATTTGCTAATTGAATATATAGAAGGCTTCCATGCCAGAGGTAAGGGATTTTAAGCTCAAGCTCTAAGCAAAGAATCAGGATTTAACAGCAGTTTAGTCGTGAGGTTCTTTTGACTCCTTTTGTATCTTATAAGTTTCAATATGTGGACTCAGAGAGTCCAGTTCACAACAGGTGCTTTATTGTACAGACAACAGTAGAATGAAATTAGAGCAGGGACAGGTTAAATCAGCCAACATATTTGCCAAACAGATGCACACAAGCATATCAGCTGATGTCAGCTGGCATTTAGATGTGCTGATCTGACAGGTTAAGCGGCCACGCTTGAATTTATGGTCTTCTAAGATGGATTTCAGGTGTTGCGTTCCACCGTGCTTGAGTGTGGAAGATTTTTGCATCGTGTGCTCCGAGTTCAGAGATTTAAATGTTAGTTTAAAGAAAAGCCACAGCTAGCAGGAGAATCAATTCCAAATGCTGCAAACACATCGCTTCCTTGAATTGAACAGCTTGTACTGGATTTTCATACTACACAAACAAGTACATGGTGTACACAGAGTGAGTGTTACCAACAGGGATATTGGAATTTAAGCACAGCATTTACTCTAAACTCTAATGACTTCACTCTGACATCATTAGGGTTAGTTTCCCAGCCCATAAAAAGCTCCCTCCGGGCTGACAGAAAATGTTATACAACTGCTTTCACGGCTGAGCAGCACTCCTCTTGACTAGTTAGCAGATTGTCACATGTAAAATTAGCAGCTCTTTTAAAACTGCCTCTCTGTTTCTTGCCATTTCTGTCTCCATCCTTTACCTGGATCCCCTCCACCCCTTCATACCTGAGCAGAGTGTAAAAAAAGTGGGTGAAGCTTTTTGGCAAACCCATTTCTCAGTGTGTCAGCCCCCTGCCTCCCCCTTGCATGGGCCAGGAAGTGTTTACCACTAGGGGTGGGTTTTTATAATCGATTCATCGATTAAAATCGATTCTGGCTTGGATAACGTAAAATCGATTCATTAAAATCCTGAATCGATTTTTTTAATATAAATTTATTTTGCCCGAAATGCCAGAATCTCTGGTGACATCTCACAAAATTTCAAGAACCACCAAACAGTTAAGACAGTAAATGAGAGCAGGTACACGGATTCTGCACATAGACTTAAACACACAGCGCGACCTGCGGATCAGAATCAGTTAGATGTCGCCTTTCTCACGGTCGGGGCTGAAAGCCGACAGCTCGCTGATTCTGATCTGTCGGCGGGTCCACGCTTTGTGTTCACGCCCTTTATGAGCCGATTCTAAAGCTGTTAGTTTGATCTCTCTCCAAACAATATTGACCGAACCAGCAGCAAAAGAAGATCCAAACGCTTCACATAAACATCGTCATGTATTCACTCTGACTTTTACTGTTTTGCTTCCACCGCGATGCACAGCTCTCTCTCTCTCTCTCTCTGTACTTCAAGAACAGTTTCCCTTTCTTCATTATTCGCTTGCTTGTTACGCACAAGTCTACTGTTGTTTACAGCGCTGTCAGCCGCTGTTTTTTTCCCTTTTACATTCTTCCGAAAAGAAAACCTTATTTCTGCTGTTCAATACTGAACAAATTTAAACTTTTTAAAATTATTCAAAATGCAAAACGCTGTGTCTCTAATAAAACCGCTGTAACTTCAGAGGTAATGTTCATATGTTGATTAATGGTTTTCTTTCGTTTTTGATGTACTGCAGAATATTTTATAAAATCCCAGGCCAGGAAACTCACCTTCATGTTTTTCTGTGTTTTATCTTCAGCTACTTTGACACAAAGGCATCTGCTGTGACGCTCACACCTGTGATAAAGTCTTGCGTGTGTCAGCTTCCTTTTTATTGATACAAAAATATGTAAATGTACTGATCTGAATTATAATATTTCTGACTGTCAAAATTTCCCAGATTTAAATCGAATCGAATCGAATTAAATCGAATTAAATCGAATCGTGGATCGAATCGATTCGGGACCTTGTGAATCGGAATTGAATCGATTCTAGAAATCAGTGACGATACCCAGCCCTATTTACCACTGTCTCTGAAGCCACACTCCTCCAACAGCTCACTCTGAAAGTGGAAGCACCATTTAATCACAAACAGCGTGATTTCTCTGCAGCCCCCCTCTCTCTCCTCCTCTTGTGCCTCCATGCCAGGATACCGAGTCCCACCAGCACGCTATAAACACAAGCCCCCCTCCTCGTTTTTCTCACCCCCTCTCTCTCTCTTCAGTGCGAGCTGACGCATGCCACGGAAGCAGTGACGTCAGTTGTTTACTGTCTTGTAGGTCGCCTCTCGTTGCAGTGCAGCAGCACATCCAGCAGGGCTTATGTAACCCCCTTGCCTGCTTCATGTCAGCATGACGGACGCTTTACTGCAGAGTGTGTGTGCTGCGGGAGGGTCGGTGGGGGTCTCATGCTGCAGCCTGCACGATACATCATCCCCACGCACATAAGCTCAGGTGCATGCACATACTGTATGCAGACATACAGTAAACACACACACACACACACACACACACACACACACACACTTTTCCCTCCATTGCCTGCATTGTGTACGGATTGAAAACACAGAGGTTTCACTCCTGGAGCACATAATAACTCCAAGAGGACCCCCTCTACACACACACACACACACACACACACACGCCACAGTCCTCCATTGCTGCTGCAGCATCAGCAGAGAGGTAAACAACTCTGGCTCACAGCTGCCTGCCTTTTCGAGAGTGGACACACTTCGCCCCCTGCTGGCAACAGGAAGCAATGACCAAAACCAAATTTGGGTTGCTGAGGAAGTGAAAGTGAAGCCGGGGTCTTTTTTATTTATCAGGTCAAAATTAAGTCCTCCTGCTAGACAGGTGGTCCACTCCTACTGAGCTGATGTCAGTGCTTAAATTAGAGGAAACACCAGACAAATAACAGATTAAGCTGCATTTTCTCTGCACTCATTTGAGTGTTTCATAACATGCAAGATTTGGACTGTGCTTGAAATGTTTTGTTTGGCATTTTTCCTTAAAGTGGTTTGTGGCCCAATTTGTATTTTATTGTTTTCATGGTCTTTTTAAATGTATCATGTATAGCTTATAATAGATAAACTTGCCGAACCTTCTTGAACAGGACGTCTACTGATCTTTAAAAAAGTTAAACATAATGTTATCGCCAGAGAGTTCATGTAAAAAGTGAGACACCTCTGATGTCCACAGTTTGTTTTTGTCCTGTCTCCCTCCCCTCACCACCAGTTGGTCTCAGAAGAAGGTCGTCCCTCCCTGAGCCTGGCTCTGCTGGAGGTTCCTTCCTGTTAAAAGGTAGTTTTTCCTTCCCACTGTCACCAAGCGCGCTTGCTTGCAGAGGATAGTTGTAGGGGATTGTTGGGATTTTCTCTGAATCATTGCAGAGTCTTTACATATAAAACAGATATTTACAATATAGGCGACTGTTGTTGTCATTTGGCACTATATAAATAAAGCAGAATTGAATTCATCTTTCCCAATAGATCAGATATTCTGTCTTTTTAAAAAAATGCTGCTGTCATCTCTGGTAATGGTCACAGTGACAGCTCACTTGTGATATTCCTGAATGCTTTTATCGTTGGTGACCTTTTGCTTCATGGCAATTTATTTAAGCTGATCTAATAAATACTTTATAACAGCTGTAAACAGCTTCAATGTCACTGTTTAAGTGTTAATGGAGCATGTGTCTCACGTCTATGAATACGTTTTCTCTATTAAGATTCATAGTATGACAGAATCTCACCTATACATTATCAGTACTTGTCATTTTTCTTTGTGCTGATTTGTGCTCTTTAAAGTAAAGCTTGGGAGACACACACACACACACACACACACACACACACACACACACACACACACACACACACACACACACACACACAGATCAGAAGTTAGAGTCATTGACTGAACAGCACCTCTGAAGCTGGAGGAGAGCTGCCATTCTAATAACAGATCAAACTGCACAAAAAGCCTTCAGCCGCTCCATCCAATAGGGACGCCCAACAGACTCAGATCCCAGGTTTCGGAGAAATGAGCATCTGTGTTTATTTTCAAAGAATGTGCCCTGCCTGGACGGGCGTGGAATGTGACCTGTGTTTTTTTGGATTCCACATCAGCACATGCCTCAAATAGTTTTGATTTGAAGCCAGATGCCACTGGAACGATTTCGCGTTACTTTAAAAGAAACAGGCGTGTACTTGGAAACACACCAGCTACCAGCTAATGAAGTGTCAAAACAAGTTTGTAATGGAAACAAAGCCGATGGCTAAAAAGCAGTCGAGCTGTCCCTTTGCATCCCTCACACATGGACATGGCAGAACTGTCAAATGTTGAATTTGTAAATCATATTATATGCACTGAAGCTGGAGTATGCAACATACTGGATGGAAAATCTTTAATAGTAATCTTTAATGGTTTCAGCACATTGTAGTTCAAGTGGTTAAGAGGGGACGCTGATTCCTGCACCTTCACTGGGTTTTATGTTAGTTCATTTTTCAAAATCATGATCAGGTCTGTGACATACAAAGAACAGAGAAGAGAATACACGAATCTCGTATATACAGGGGTTACGGTGGGCTGGAATGATCCAGAACAGGGCTGTACCTTTCATTTATGAGTAATTAAATCTAGCAGGCTGTTTAATAATCATAACATCTGGTCATTTTTTATGTGCTGGATCCCAGCATCCCTTCAGACTGGTGCCATGGAAATACAGACTCACATACACCTTCTTGTTTCTCTCTTGTGTTCACGTGAGCAGATGTCAATAAAGCTGCAGTGGCACAATTTCATCATCTAGCTGATGCTCTTTATTAATAATCAGTGGTCGCTAATATCATGTCAAATGCAACTTTTCAGAGAGTTGATTTCTAATCTGACTGACTATATTTTTGTATGTCCCGGGGACAATGGGTAAATTAAACAAAATGTTTACGTGTGACAGAATTTACAGATGGAGAAAGATGTGAGAAAGGCAGGAAAATCAGAGCACTCAAGTTTAGGCTTTTTAATCAGACAGTGAATCTGTGTATGATAACCAGGGAGGTTATGACAATTCATTAAAACTTCCCTTGCATCCATCAAGGTCCTCAAGGTCAATTTAATGATTTCTTAGTTGAAAATTGACAAAAGGTCTTACAAGTTTGGTGTGTATAGTTGACATATAGAAACTACCACATAACGATTTTAAATATCACATCACATTTGATCAATGACCTCATTTTTACAGCTGTAAAAATCCTTTGAAGTAAAAACAACAACAACAACAACAAGGAAAACAAAATGAATATATAGAAAATACAATTGGAGGTGGAGGTTTGTATTCTCAGAGTGCTTCTTGTTATATTATACTGTGAAATGTCATTTACAGCTAAATGAATCATAATAAATAAAACTGGGTTTGGAGTATTGTAATAAAGTTCACAGTGCTGGAGGGCAACTACCTGGTGCAGGGCAAATTGTGGTATTCGGGGATTGGTTATGGGTTAGGTTGAATTTAAGATCATGAAGCTCTTTAGTATCATCTTTTCTTGCTTTACACTGGATAGGGGTTGTGAAGCAGCCATTCTGGCTAATGTTATATCTTCTTATTTACTGCAGAATGCTGTTGGGAAAATCCACAAAGAGCAGTAAATCTCAGAGCAGCAGCAGAAGTGCAGGTCACCTGATCACAGCGTGTACACAAAGAAAACTAATCTTAGTTTACTAAGTTTACAGCTCAAATTGTTCTGCGAGTCGTTTCCACATGCATGCTGCACCGCTACATGGTTCTCCCGGTGTTCTTAGAGCCAGCTCAGTCATAATTTAACCCCTATATTCTGTATGTGTTAGGAGGTGCTTAGAATAAAGAGGAGGCAAGGCTTTCAGTTTTTGCAGAATTCTGCAGAACACGGCCTCAACACGGCAGATTACTGATCAACAACTTGTTGTTGTTGTTAATACCTGGCAAAGTTTTGCAGTAGGGCTAAAAGTGCTTCCTTGTTCTGATATTGTTTGCTCTACAACCATCAAAGTACAATGAATCACACTTCTCCCACTTACATGTGCTGCACGTGACACCTGACATGCCAGGTAAAGATAAGACCATACAGATTCCGCACAGTGGAAAAAGACAATAACACCATTTATCTTGGAAAGCTTCCAGGGGCTTTTATTTATTTTCTATTTATATAGCTGGGACTCTGGAAAGTACTGCACTCTCTGAGTAAACACTGGTAAATCCCAAATACTGTAAACTGAAACTTGAGAACACTGCACGTAGTTACAATCTATTAAATTATCAGAAAACATAAACATTCCTCCTTCCGGTGGACTCTGGTCAGTGATTACACAAACTCTTTAGTGAGGAGAATGGCCTCATGGTTACCAGTAAGTATGAATGCATAATTACCTTTTACTTTTGCTTTGGACTCAGCTGCCCCAAGATCAGAGTAGTAAACAACCTCCACCTGTACCTCCATCAGCACTGCAGCGTTTCATTTCTGCCCTCTGCTGGTGGATACAGGAAAAAGAAAATGATATCGAGGGAAATTTAAAGGAGAAGATGTTTATGTCAAATAAAAATAAGAACATGTCCACAGTTTGATAATCACATTAACTAAGATAGCAACAAATGTTATAAGCAGCCCTGTAGTTATGAAAAAAGCATTCCTAATACTGAAACATGTGTTTAAGGTTTAAACCAACCTCTTGATCAAATGAGTCACACAAAGATCCTTTAATTTATTTTAATCTTTAATTGCAATGGACGAAGGGTTATCCTGTGTGGTATATATGGTGCATTCACTGGATTTAACCAAAACCTGCTGTTCAAATATAGAAAAATGATTTTGGCTTTATTTTATTTTATTTTTACAATACAACATCATATGATACTATATCCTTTGTCTCTTTAACCAAATTTGTTGAGCATTAAAAGAAAGGACAAAAACCATATTTTTTGCTTGTGTTTTTAAAGCAGACGTTAATCTGCAATCACAAACAAGAAACAAATCACCGCTGAGCCCAATATAAAAAAATAAAACTGAACTGAGGAAGAGTTATCGGTGAAGAAAAACCACAAACCAGGTCAAATAATAATAATAATAATAATAATAATAATAATAATAATAATAATAATAATAATAATAAAACAAATAAATACATACATACATTAGAAAACAAAGCACAATAAAGAATCAAAACAAAGATAAAGAGTAGAAATGATTACCAATCCAAATAAAAGCCAGGAGGACTACCCCTTCTGTTCTGACCTCTGTTTTTCACGCGTTGCACAAACACAGCTTTTCACCCAATAACTTACCCCATGAATACAGTGTCTGAACAGCAGTGACTTTAAATACAGGACGGAGACACTTTTCGACAAAAGCCGGTTTGATGAATGAATACGTCTTATTAATGACATGGCGTTTCACGTTTTCAGAAATAATTCACGTCTCTCAGTTGCTTGCACTACCAAGAGAACAAACCTTTGATGCGCTTCCTGTCCTGTTTGAATGCTAAACCTGTGGGTTTTTAGAAAATTTGTAATTATTTTTCATAATTCTTTCAAAGGAAGGAAACATTGTCTCTAGGAACCAAGTTTCCATTTCGGTTTCTATGGGAAGGGTTTCTTTGAAGCTCCCCACCTAA
Source organism: Aulonocara stuartgranti (assembly GCF_965226115.1). Lineage (NCBI taxonomy): Eukaryota > Metazoa > Chordata > Actinopteri > Cichliformes > Cichlidae > Aulonocara > Aulonocara stuartgranti. The sequence continues at coordinate 33,438,729 of NC_138958.1, forward strand.
AGTTTGAGGAAGCGTAAACATGTATTTGTGGTGAGAAAAATCAGTCTTTTACTGCCGTTTTTGAGGATATAAGCAAACGCGGTAAATCTTTAACCTTTTATTTTTCACTATTTTTGCTAATATGTGTCATTACTCTCTCAAACGGAACCGGCATTACTTTAGCAGAGTGTTTGATGCGCTTAGTTCACGTTTTGCTTTGTGTGAACGGAATATTTCACTCAGATAATTAAAACACAAAATGACTCATATCTGTTTTAGCTTTTGTCACTAAGGGTCTTGAACTCATTGTGAGCAGACATGCCCCGACGAACACAAATGTGAAACGACAACAGTACTTTTATTTTGAAACGTAAGCGGAATTGCTTCTTTTTTCAAACACTTTAAAAGGCTTTTCTTTATTGTACCAGACATCAAGTTCTCAGTATATATAGCTATTATTAACTCAATACTTACAAGGTAGGTAGGTAAAGACAGTTTTCCGGTTCTGTAGGAGTGTCTGCTGCTTAACGAGTTTATAGTCAGTGTGAGACATGTCAGAGCATGTTTGATCTGTGTGGAACAATAATCAGCGATTGTCAAAGGAGCTTGCAAAGAAAAGCGTCTGGACTTCTTTAAGTTACTTGAAGACGTTTCACCTCTCATCCGAGAAGCTTCTTCAGTTCTAAGGTCAAATGGTGGAGAGTCCCAGATATAAACCTAGTGGGAGTATCCCCCCACAAACCATCTGTCCTCTGTGTCCAAAATGTGAACATTGGCATCCTTGAAAGAGTGTCCTTTATCCTTAAGATGCAGATGGACAGCTGAGTCTTGTCCTGTGGAGGTGGCTCTTCTGTGTTGTGCCATGCGCTTGTGAAGTGGCTGTTTGGCCACCTCCACAGGACAAGACTCAGCAGTCCATCTGCATCTTAAGGATAAAGGACACTCTTTCGAGGATGCCAATGTTCACATTTTGGACAAAGAGGACAGATGGTTTGAAAGAGGAGTGAAAGAAGCCATCTATGTCCACTGTGAGCGACCATCTTTGAACAGAGGCGGTGGTTTACGACACCAACTCTCTGCCATCTATAATCCAGTTTTGAGATCCCTTCCCAGACGCCTTAACGCCCACTCACATCCTGGGCCATCGGACCTCAGGAATTCGCATGATAAGGTGGGGCCAGGTTTCACAATGAACACACCCGAAACTCTGGCTGATTGGGACCCACACCCAGTTTCACACCTTGGCTCAGGCGATTAGAGGATCATCAGGGGGTCCTTTTGTCCCTCTGTGGGGGGTTACTCCCACTAGGTTTATATCTGGGACTCTCCACCATTTGACCTTAGAACTGAAGAAGCTTCTCGGATGAGAGGTGAAACGTCTTCAAGTAACTTAAAGAAGTCCAGACGCTTTTCTTTGCAAGCTCCTTTGACTACGATGACCTGGATGACTGAGAACCTTCACAGACAAATAATCAGCGATTGTGCACCTGTAAACTTACAGTAGCAGTTAAGTCATTTTAAAATTTATTTTTACCCACAAGTATTTAGCAGTGGTTTAAGTTGATTGCTTATTTCTGAATTAAGTTTTATTTTGTAGTTGAGCTAAAAAAAAAAAACTACAAAAAACAAGTTGTTAAAAACAAGTTGTTCTATTGAAAGTGAGAGAGAACAAAGTATTATTATTATTAGCAGTAATATTATTATCATTATTATTACAAATGTGTTTTTATTTCAGCAATGTATTGCGCTTTTATAGTCATGCTTTATTCCAACTTATACCTTGGCTTTATATATTTGCTGATTTCAAGTACCAGTTAATACCGCTATCACATTAACATACTATTTCTCACTGTGATGAGAAGATGTGCAATCATTTTTTTATCACATGGTAGCAAGTGCATTTAGGCATGCACGCATGGTCAAGGTGACCTGCTGGAATTGAAACCAAGCATGGTAGGGTTAGAATTTGGTGAGGCCATGAATTCATCCTGCCTTGTACCAGTGGTTCAAGCTGGTGCTGATGGTGTAATAATGTAGGGGATATTTTCATGGCCCACTTTAGGCCCCATTGTTTAAACTCCACAGCTTATCTGAGTGTTATCACTGACCATGTCCATTAGTGATGGGCAGATGAAGCACTGAAGCTTTTCATCCAATTGGTTCACCCCAACGCGAAGCTTCATGAAGCTTCATTTGCTCTAGCAGGACACCTACTGGACGTAAAAATAATAGCTGGCATGAATTTGAAGAGTGTGGCATTTTGCACACAGCCTGTAAATGTCAACAACAAAAGGAGTGTGTAAAACATGTATATTGTAGTGGTGGCAGTATACTGTGTATATTTATAGTGGCAGTATGGGAAATGATTATTTGGAAATGCTTAAAATGGAAATGATCATTTACTGTGAGGTGAGGTGTGGTTGGGGTGTGGACAGTGGTTGTGCTTTTGTAACGTTGAGGTATGGACAGCTACACACTGAGCCTCAGTCCTGCCTGTTCACATTTTATTCTGTAAAAACTAAATTTTCACTGCTTTTATGACCTTTTTAGTGGGGAGAACATAGCTAGGATTTAATGATTTAACAAATCTTTTGAATCCTTTGTCCTCCACAATGCTAAATGGCTGGGAGTCCTCAATCACCATGCTAACCAGGTCTTCATCTATTTGAGATTGTTCTTCTGAGGAAAGACAATAAAGACAAAGCACAAATATAAATATCACACACGTAACTTATAACAGTTGTATAATATTGTTATATCATTTAGTAACATTACTGCATGCTATATTATCATGGCATTTGAAGGCTCACCTGGTCTTGCTCCACAATCGGTGTTCCCCTTATTCTCATGCAAAGCTCTGTAGTGCCTAAGCATGGATGAGGTTTTGTTGTTATATCCCAGCTCCCTGGCACATAGCAAACACTTCACCTTGTACAAAAGTAAAGCCGCTTAACATAAATTGTATTGCACCATCAGTATTATGAAAATACATCTTCTGTAGAAATTTACATACCTTGTTGGGAGGAATAAAATCAAAATGTTCCCACACAGGGGAGGACATCCTCCTCTTCTTAGCTGGCTCCATTCTCTCCAGACTTTCTCTCCTCACTCTCATAAACCTCCAAACGGTCTCCAAACTCTCACTAACCGCAACTCTCCATCAAACACCTACATTTTTGAATGAAGTCTGAGGGGTTTATATCGCTGTCATATCTCGCGGCAAAGTTCGAACCACTTCATGAACCAGTCACGTGGTACAGCCGGGCAGCGAGGCTTCGGACGTCATCATTTTGAGCTCCTCCCATAAATGAAGCAAGCCTCGATACGCGCTTTGCGGAAACGCCCCCTCAATTACTCGACACACGCTCCGAAGCCTCGATACAGAACGTCCCATCACTAATGTCCATCCCTTTATGACCACAATGTATCAATCTTCTGAATGCTGAATGCATCATCTCCAACTACTCAAATTGCCTTCATAGTCATCAGTCCCATCATGGATGTGCAGCCAAGAATTCTGTGATGCTATCAAGTCTAAACATGTTATCAGGGCAAGTGCAAAAGATCTTTTAACTTTTGATCTTTTACTTTAATGACGAGTGGTGTAGTAAACATGGAATACCACAGGATGAAATGGAACAGTTTGGCTCATTATCACTGACATTCAGTGTTTTTTTTTTGTTTTTTGTTTGTGTGTGTGTGTGTGTGTGTGTGTTGGACTTGTCAACATCTAGTCTAGATACTGGATTGTTGCGCTCCTGAGCATGTCAAGTCTTGGCTTCATCTTGTTTTGTCTGAATGTCTAAAAATATATATTCAGCTTCACACAAAATGGGGAAAGCATTAAGTCCTCACATGTGGTACCAGATTTAATTCCCTCTTTTAAAGTTGTATTATTAAAAGAATCTGTTTCTTTTTGTTGTTGTTGTTGAATAACTAATTTCTCAAATGACTCATTTAATTTGTTAAATGCTGGTAAATAGAGGAATTCAAGGAAGGGCTAAACTGAGCAGACTTTTTCTTTCTTTTAACTGGTCTTACAGATTTCACCATGGACAGCACTTCCAAAACTGATGCTTCCAGTCAGTTATCTGTTGCTTCTCAGGTTCCTTTCCTTCACTTGTGTACCACATTAGAAAAAATTCAAAAGTCCAAACTCCGTCCAGAGAAATCCAAGATCCTTGGGTACTTCGTTGAGAAATGGCGGGAATTTCATTCTGCCCTCCACAAAGACAACTCCAAAACTACAGACTCTTTCTATCCTGCCATGCGCCTCATAGTCCCGCCTTTTGAACGAGAGCGAGTGGCATATGGCATCAAAGAGAGCATGCTGGCTAAACTCTACATTGATGTATTAGGCCTCCCAAAGAATGGCCCTGAGGCTAATAAGCTGTTGAATTACCGTGCACCGACCACGTCCCAAGGAGAAGCTGGAGACTTTGCTGGCATGGCGTATTTTGTGCTGAAGAAACGATGCACCAGCCAAGGAAATCTCAGTATTAAAGAGGTCAACGACTTCCTGGATTCAGTAGCCACCAGCAATGCCACCAAGCAGAAAGATCTTGTCAAAAAGAGTCTGCTGCACCTCATCACCCAGAGCTCAGCTCTTGAGCAAAAGTGGCTCATTAGAATGATTCTGAAGGACATGAAGCTCGGGATCAGCAAAGAAACCGTTCTCCAAGTTTTCCACCCAGATGCTGCTGAGCTCTACAACGTCAACACAGACTTGAACAAGGTGTGCCAGCAGTTACACAATCCAGCCGTGTCCTTAAGTGAAGTCTCTATTGGACTTTTTTCTGCTTTCAAACCTATGCTGGCAGCTGTGGCTAACATCCGCAACGTGGAGAAACAGATGGGAAACAGCACTTTTTACATTGAGACAAAGCTGGATGGAGAGCGCATTCAGCTGCACAAAGATGGGGATGTGTACAAGTACTTCAGCCGAAATGCTTTTGAGTACACGCAGCAGTTTGGAGGATCCCCGTTGGAAGGATCACTGACGCCTTATATCCACAATGTTTTTAAAAGCAATGTGGTGAACTGCATTCTTGATGGTGAGATGATGGCATACAACCCGGCAGCAGACACCTTCATGCAGAAAGGGAGCAAATTTGACATCAAGAGGCTGATGGATGACTCAGAGTTGCAGACATGCTTCTGTGTGTTTGACGTGCTTTTAATAAATGATCAGAAGTTAGGCAAAGAAAGTCTCAAGAAGCGACATGAGATTCTTCAGACAGTTTTCACTCCAGCCAAGGGAAGGCTGCATCTGGTGCCAAAGGCTGAAGCCAGAACCATGCAGGAGGTGGTGAATGCTCTTAACGATGCTATTGACAGCAGAGAAGAGGGGATCATGGTGAAGGATCCTTTATCCATCTACAAACCTGACAAGCGAGGGGAAGGCTGGCTGAAGATAAAACCAGAATATGTGGATGGCTTGATGGATGAGCTTGACCTGCTGATTGTTGGTGGCTACTGGGGAAAAGGGAGAAGGGGTGGCATGATGTCCCATTTCTTATGTGCTGTGGCCGAAGCTCCAGAGCCTGGCGAGAAACCTTCAGTTTTCCATACCCTTTGCCGCATTGGCTCCGGCTACACCATGAAAGAATTGTATGACCTTGGTTTAAAGCTCACCAAACACTGGAAGGTCTACCGGAAAAACAACCCACCAGCATCCATCCTGTGTGGAACAGAGAAACCGGAAGTCTACATTGAACCCTGCAACTCCGTTATCATCCAGGTTAAAGCGGCTGAGATAGTCGGAAGCGACATGTATAAAACCAACTGTACTCTGCGCTTCCCCAGGATTGAGAAGATTCGAGATGACAAAGAATGGTACCAGTGCATGACACTGGCAGAGCTGGATCAGTTCCGCAGCAAGGCGTCTGGGAAACTTGCCTCTCGGCACCTTCACATTGACAACGATGAACCGCAAAAGAAGAAGCGCAAGCTCCCAGTCAAACCCAAGAAAGTGATCGGCGTCATTGACCAATTTAAGCCCCAGGACCTTTCCGGGGTGACCAAGGAAACAGATATGTTTGAGGACGTGGAGTTCTGCATCCTGAATGGCACCGAAGATCATCCCAAGTCTGAACTGGAAAAGGGTGTGGCCAGGTAACAGAAGTTATTTTTTTCTAGTAAAGTAAATGTTAGTTTGGTATTTTAGTTAAAGAAAAAAATATGACTGAATTAGAAATTTTGGGCAGACAACATTTTTCTTACGTATTTAGTATTTTAATGAAATTTTTATGATTAAGTCAATTCTATCTTAAAGTAAAGCGCTGATATCGTGGCTGAGTTCTCACTTTAATAAAGTTGTTAATAAATACATTTTATAATGTGTCTACAGGATGAAGACACATTGTAAGAAAATGTAAATGGATAAACTTTTAATAAATGTAAACATGTGACAGCCCTGGCAGAGATACAGCTTTACTGCTTTAGCTAACAGTAGGGACTTTAATGGTGTGTTAGCCAAGCCCTGTGAAGAAACAGGGAACATCTGTTTCAACTTTTGTTATTATGATCACTTTTTCTGTGTTTATGTTTGAGTAAACAACATCTGGATAAGTAGAACTGTGGCGGTGCAAGTGGCACTGGCATTCAGGAGGCACTTCCTCGCTTTCTTAAATGAATTGTAATTCCAAAAGGTTCTCAACCAGTTAGATGACTCCAATTCGACTATCTTGGACTATAGCTGGAAACAATATCATTTGTTCTGCTCTACAGCCATGGTAAGCTATAGCATAGCAGCACTAGCTTTCCATGTGTTTTAAGTTTGGTTAGAGAGGCAACAACAGGACAAGGACTTTCATTATCCACTGGATTCCAAGAGTTGGAGTCTATCCAGCTGTTGGAGGAAAGTCTCAAATGTTCTCTTTATATAGCGCTATATCACAACAATAATCACCTCAAGGCACTTTAACCCTTTCACGCATAGGGGTCACTCTTTTTTTCATGCCTAAAGATGAATAAAAATACTCAAGAAAAAAATCCTGATTGAGGTTGTCATAATTCATGCATGAAAGGGTTCATTTGGAAGCCAAAGACCCTAAAATACAGAGAATAGTGAGAACCCCGACGACCCCTTGTGAGCAAGCGATTGGTAAAACTGGTAAGGAAAAACTCCTTTTTAACAGGAAGAAACTTCAGGTGGTGGTTATGACTGAGTGTCTAATAATTAATAATTTTTTATGTAATTCCCACTTTAGGTGTGGAGGTTTTGTAGTTCAGAACCCTGGACGGGACACCTACTGCGTGGTTGCCGGTGTGGAGAACATGCGCGTGAAGAACCTGATTTCATCCAACCAGCATGACATAGTTTGGGCCACCTGGCTGCTGGAGTGCCTGGACCAGAAGGAGGTGGTTCCATGGCAACCCCGCCACATGATCCACATGTCGCCTTCCACCAGGGAGCACTTTGCCAAGGAGTACGACAACTATGGTGACAGCTACTTTGTTGACACAGACGAGCAGCAGCTGCGGGAAGTGTTCAACAGGATCAGCAGCGCAGACGCAGCAAACGAGGTGAATGTCACGCAGGTGGAGGGACGCTACGGCTGGGATGACCTTCCAACCAGCATGTTCAGACCGTTCACAGCATATATGGACAGATTTGCTGACATAGGAGACCCTAAAAGTGCCATACCTGCCACCTGCCTGGACACCAGGGCATTGGAGTTTCGTTACCATGGAGGAAAAGTGGTGGAAGAGCTGGAGGAAGGCGTTTCACATGTTATTATTGCAGAGGCAACAAGACTTCTGGATTTGAGAACTCTGAGGCGCTGCTTTAGGAGGAAGTTTAAGATAGTAAAAGAGACATGGGTGACTGATTCAATCAAAGCAGGGCATGTGATGAATGACACTGAATATCTGGCTTGAAGAGGCTCTAGTACATTTAAATGGACACTCAGCATTTTTAATTTGTTCCTAATACGATTAGGAATAAACTCTTTAATAAAATCTACAGCATGAAAACTCCAACGACACTAATTCTCAGGGTTTTCAGTTTCTGTGAGTTTTGTCTTTTGTGTTCTTAACGAGACAGCTTATTATTAATTTTAAATGAATAGGCTGCTGACTGGTTTTTCAATTTCCAAACTCAGAATCATTATGAAGGGTTCAGATGCTTTTTGAGAGAATGGGGATGGGGGTCGGTCCTTCCTTCTTTCAGATTTTTAGCCAAGCAGTTATTAAAACTGTTTCTGCAGCAGAAAGGAGACTTGCCAATTAACCAGAAATGGAAGGTTTAATTCTGACAGTAATTTCGGTGAATGATCCACATTAGAGAGCAGCAGCAAGGGAATGCTCTGCCATAATAATCTGTCCATTGTGAAGGGGCGCTCCAGTGGTTTCATGTTTCACTTTAGCTAAGCTGACGGACTTGTGAGAGAGAGATTAAGAAAATAATGGTTCAAATTGAACCTGGAAAAACTGACTCGTGTTTCCCATGATTCCACAGTGTACTTGATTTGATCGACCTTAGCCTCTAAATATCCATTTTCTCCAAACCCATTGGGAAAACATCAAATCTGAGGTTGTTTAGCCAGTTACGTTTGGAGCTTTCCCTCCAGAGCCTAAGAAGACACTCAACATGATCATAGACTGTAAATGAAAGATGTGCATGGCCACTGCGATTTTTACTCATTGGTATCTAAAGTTCACAGCAAGCCACATTGTTTTCCAGATAATAATATTGCTCCAAAAGGAACCAGCAGCAGGATTCTTTCAGTTACATACATGAATGAAGTTTTTGGCGATAGCTATATGTGTCACGTCTTACCCATATGGCTGGTGAGTTACTGAAACATTTACCTCCTGTTCAGTTGTCATAGAGGGAAAGAGTATCCATAGAGACCCAAACACTTTGTGCACCAGGCTGAAAGCATGATTTTTAATAATGTAGAGTTATAAATTTTAGATTTGAAGTTTATGGCGAGTTACCAAGAGGCAACATCCAGGGTTTAAAGATTAAGCTGGAGTGAAAATGCCGAAAACTACAGTTCCTCTAATGGCCATTTGATGCTGGCTCCAAAAGTCCACACTGACGCCCATGTTAAAATGCCCAACTTTACAGAATTACCACATCCTAGTAGAAAAATTTTATATAAATTTAATATAATCAATTCATTTGGATACTTGAATTAGAGGTGTCCAGATACAAGCCATCTGCTACCGTCTCACTTTCATTAATTGGACTTGTGTTTGCGTGTTACTGTCTGTGCCCTTTGTAATAGAAAGATGTGACAGGTAATACAACCTGCTCTGTGGTGCAAACTATCAAAGTTTGTGCTTCGGTTTTATTAGCCTGCTACTTGTGTGTTTGTGAATACAGCCTGCTACCATTAGCTAAAAACGTCTTCCTTTTGTCCAAGTACAGTAACTTCTGGCTCCACAAAAGTGATAGCCAGATGCTAATGTTGAGGCATCACAGCAGCTATATTCATCTTTGGGATTGATTTGCTTTTGGAACAAGTGCCACGTGGCTTTAGAGGAACTGTAGTTTTTGGCACTTTCACATGGCCTTCAATTTTCACCCTGGAGGTCGTTGCGTGTTCATGACAAGTGAAGACAATTTCACGTGGTGTCCTTTAATGTAAGAAAAATGTCTTGAACTGTTCCTGTTTTTTGTGCTCTTGTGTCATTATGTATGAAGTACGACTCTAATAAATAATCCTGAAGGGGTTTGAAATACAATTTGTTAATAATTTTCTTAAAGACAACATCTGTGTGAAGCGATGGCCTTTGCCTCAGCTCTTCAACAAGGGACCACACGGGGGGTACGTTAAAATTGGCTCAGCTCAAGGCCCTCCAACAAAGATGTGGCCATGTTTTCCTGCCTTCAAAAATGTCACTGATGAGTCTTGGGAGTCTTTGATATGTTCTAACCTTCATTAGCATCATCTCTAAGGTGCAGGCAGCTGCCTGTGGCGCCCTGGGCTTTGTTATGTGTAAATGCCGCATGAATACATTTTTAAAGTATAAGTGATGAGACACCTCTTCCTAATCATATACTGTGAATAATGGCCTGTTGTTAACACGTTGTTAGATTCCCTGTAGAGTTGTTGCATAGTTTTGCGATTAAAATTCTATGCTTAAGATATTGATAAAGATTAAGGCATGTTTTTCAGCAGTCTTCTGCCAAATTTGTCAAAATAAGAGATAAAAACTGTCTTCATTAGTAGTTAAAAAAATATTATGTACTTCAATGTGCACTCTGTAACCCAACGCCCACTCTGCACTATTTCCAGGTGATGCTGAGTGAGCGTTTGAGTGACAGGCTTTAATTAGAGGTACTCAACCAGCTCTTTTTCCTTGTGCAGTTTTGTGAGTACAAAGTGCTGCCGTTGGTCCCCTAAAAGGACTCACAGGAGCAGATTATCAGTCCCGACGATCTGGAGATGCAAACATCTGCTGTAAATCCAGCATTGCTGAAATATGATGTCCCTAATGGGATAAATGCTCTCATTAGGCTGGCTGCAGCTTTTGGAGAGCTGCTACCAGCAGCAGCACCCAGGACAGAAGCAGAAGACAAATGGTTTGGAAGCAACTCCTGGACCACCAGTACTGCACGCACTCAGGGGAAGTTAATGAGCTAGTAATAAGACCAAACAGAGGTTCACGGCTGCAGGGAGGGTTTGTATGAGTCTGCAATTAGTACGGCCTGCCCTCAGTGAAAGTAACAGCCAAACACGGCAGTAAATCAAGCTCGGGTTGGTGCTTCCTAAGGATGGCATTTGACTGCTAGTAGGTAAATTAGGAGACATGCCTTGTGTCTGGACAAAGCATCCAGTGTAAAAGTCTGCCCAATCAAATGTGCACTGTGGTGAATCCTTGTGAATAAGGGAGCAGCCAAAATAGGTTTGGGTAAATACAAACTATAGAGCACAGAGTAATGTGTGGTTTGATTAAGAAGAAAAAAAATGTAGACACATGCGTATGATGTCATAGAAAGCAGATCCCTAATATGGTCAGGTCAAGCACACATACAGCTACAGCTGTGAGCACAGACGGTTTGCTGTTCTGACCAGGGCTGGACTGGGACAAAAAATCGGCCCGGGCATTTTGACTAGAGACCAGCCCACCAGGAAAATTATAGGAAAAGCCATAAAGCCTTTGAATGAAAACAGACGCTGTTGTGACAGTCATGTACACTGTCTTGTTGGTATATGTATGACTTCTATACATTTTATGTCAGATAAAAACTTTGGTTGTAAGATTCAGATAATTATTTAATAAAAGCGAGACATTTTAAATGAGAATAAGAAAGAAAAGTATTTCTTTGTGCCCCCCTTTCCCTGTTAATGCCCTACATGGCCCCCTGACAGAACTTTGCTAGACCCACCCCTGCACAGTTACCAGCTGTCAGCTACACCGAAAAGGATCCTGGTGTTATTTCTCAGAAACAGTTCATAACTTCCCTTAAACTCATTCAAACCACCTATAAAGGTAAACCTGTTTCTCCATCACCTGTTCAGCTCTGATGATTCAGTAAGGGCATCTCCTGGTTTCATCTTCATGTTTCCCTCTCATCACATATCCAAACTGATACCATGACCAGCAGCTTTTACAGCTGTGGCTCCAGCAAACATCAGCTGATACTAGAAATGAATATTAAATAAATTCTAACAACAGCTGATCAAGCTTAAACGTGCTGCTGTTGTTTAGCGCGACATCCGCTGGTTTCCTCTTTCTGGCGCAAAGTGGGCGATAAACAAACAAGAGAGAAAAGCCGATCAGCTGATCATTGATCAGTTTCACGATTGAAGTAGAAACAGGAGAGGGAGGGGGAGAGAATGAGAGAAGAAGAAACAGCTGACAGCGTAAAGACGCAGAATAAATCCAGCTTTGTGTCTTTTTCCATTCTAGCTGAAGTCCGGGACAAACTGTGCTCCTTTTCGGCTCAATACGAAACCCGTAATATTTTCCCTGAATACGGGACGATTCCATTTTTTAAGGGACGGTTGGCAACTCTACTAACTAACCTTATGAATGAAATAAAGTTCACTATCAGTAACATCATTGCACCCACCCAGCAGCTCTATGTAAGCTCTGTCATGCTAGCTAGTACACAGTACGAGTTATTGTAACTGACTGTAAAAAGTCAGCACAACGAAAATAAACTACACCTAAAGTTGGTTTATATCTGACCCAGATAGACTGCAGGTCATAACTTCTTACCTGAAGTTCAGTTCACCTGACACTCGCACCGGCAGCCGCCTTGGATCTCTCCTCCTCCTGCCTCCCCTTTCCCTCATCCACCTGCTGGACTCTGTTGAAGCTCTGCCATAGCCACCACCAAACAATTGAGTTATTTTTACACATCTGCCAGCATCTGGCACCTTTCAGCACCTTTCATTGTTTATACCGTTACTACAAAAAAAATCAAAAATCATCGGCCCATAAAAACGAAAAATCAGCATTTGCCAGGGGGGCCGATGGCCAGTCCAGCTATGGTTCTGACCTGCTTTTTGCAAGAATTGGCCAATCAGAAGAAAGTTGGCAAGGGATTGAAATGCATTGAGGACTTATATATAGATGACAAATTTGTGTCTTTCCTTCAACTTCAACAAAAGTTTCAGTTACCTCAATCACATTTTTTTCGTTATCTTCAAATAAGGAATTTTGTTCAACGAAACTTTTTAGACTTTCCACTGAAGCCACTAAGTCATACTTACTTTGATATAATTCGGAAAGCAGACTTTAAACATCTGATATCTCAGTTTGTCAAGTGCTTTATAATCCCAGTTGATTCTGATCGAATTAAGAGTACATGGGCTGAAGACCTCGGTGTTCCTCTGTCTGAGGACCAATGGTCAAACTGTTTGTCCAATATTCAGAAAGGCTCAATAAATGCCAGATATAAATTAATCCAGTTTAAAGTCATTCACAGATTACATTTTTCTAAACTTAAACTTAACCGGATCTATAATTCTGTATCCTCCTTATGTGATAGATGTAATATCGGTGAAGGTTCCCTTGCACATCTACAGGGAGTGCAGAATTATTAGGCAAATGAGTATTTTGTCCACATCATCCTCTTCATGCGTGTTGTCTTACTCCAAGCTGTATAGGCTCGAAAGCCTACTACCAATTAAGGCAAGGCAAGGCAAGGCAAATTTATTTGTATAGCACAATTCAACAACAAGGTGATTCAAAGTGCTTTACAGAGACATTAGAAACAAAAACAAAAAAAAGCATGATTTAAAATTGATTAAAACAAGCAAACAAACTAACTAACTAAACACACACATTCACATTCACACCTGTTCGTGCGATCTGAACCCTTATCGTAAGGGGAGCTACCAGTCCTTCTGTGGACGAGCTACTTTCTATTTTAAATTCCCTGAATTTAAAATACTCTCTAGACCCAGTCTAGACCCAGCTGGGGAGCTACCCAGAGCTCTAAACCCACTTAACTAACTAACTAACTAACTAACTAACTAACTAACTAACTAACAAACAAAACAGTATATAAAATCAAAACAGATAAAATCAGTAGTTAATGTAAGTTTTGAAATTTAAGCTTAAAAGTGTGGATTTGGTACTTTATTCAAATGCAGCTGAGAATAGGTGAGTCTTCAACCTGGATTTAAATAAACTGAGTGTTTCAGCTGATCTGAGGCTTTCTGGGAGTTTGTTCCAGATATAAGGAGCATAAAAGCTGAATGCAGCTTCTCCGTGTCTGGTTCTGACTCTGGGAACTGATAAAAGACTGGATCCAGATGACCTGAGGGATCTGGAAGGTTCATACTGGGTCAATTAAGCATATTAGGTGATGTGCATCTCTGTAATGAGAAGGGGTGTGGTCTAATGACATCAACACCCTATATCAGGTGTGCATAATTATTAGGCAACGTCCTTTCCTTTGGCAAAATGGGTCAAAAGAAGGACTTGCCAGGCTCAGAAAAGTCAAAAATAGTGAGATATCTTGCAGAGGGATGCAGCAGTCTCAAAATTGCAAAGCTTCTGAAGCGTGATCATCGAACAATCAAGCGTTTCATTCAAAATAGTCAACAGGGTCGCAAGAAGACATGGCCAAGGTAAGAAAGGCTGAAAGACGACCACCACTGAACAAGACACACAAGCTGAAACGTCAAGACTGGGCCAAGAAATATCTCAAGACTGGTTTTTCTAAGGTTTTATGGACTGATGAAATGAGAGTGAGTCTTGATGGGCCAGATGGATGGGCCCGTGGCTGGATTGGTAAAGGGCAGAGAGCTCCAGTCCGACTCAGACGCCAGCAAGGTGGAGGTGGAGTACTGGTTTGGGCTGGTATCATCAAAGATGAGCTTGTGGGGCCTTTTCGGGTTGAGGATGGAGTCAAGCTCAACTCCCAGTCCTACTGCCAGTTTCTGGAAGGCACCTTCTTCAAGCAGTGGGACAGGAAGAAGTCTGCATCCTTCAAGAAAAACATGATTTTCATGCAGGACAATGCTCCATCACACGCGTCCAAGTACTCCACAGCGTGGCTGGCAAGAAAGGGTATAAAAGAAGAAAAACTAATGACATGGCCTCCTTGTTCACCTGATCTGAACCCCATTGAGAACCTGTGGTCCATCATCAAATGTGAGATTTACAAGGAGGGAAAACAGTACACCTCTCTGAACAGTGTCTGGGAGGCTGTGGTTGCTGCTGCACGCAATGTTGATGGTGAACAGATCAAAACACTGACAGAATCCATGGATGGCAGGCTTTTGAGTGTCCTTGCAAAGAAAGGTGGCTATATTGGTCGCTGATTTGTTTTTGTTTTGTTTTTGAATGTCAGAAATGTATATTTGTGTATGTGGAGATGTTATATTGGTTTCACTGGTAAAAATAAATAATTGAAATGGGTATATATTTGTTTTTTGTTAAGTTGCCTAATAATTATGCACAGTAATAGTCACCTGCACACACAGATATCCCCCTAAAATAGCTAAAACTAAAAACAAACTAAAAACTACTTCCAAGAACATTCAGCTTTGATATTAATGAGTTTTTTGGGTTCATTGAGAACATGGTTGTTGTTCAATAATAAAATTATTCCTCAAAAATACAACTTGCCTAATAATTCTGCACTCCCTGTATTTTGGCATTGCCCTGTCTTGAAAACTTTTTGGAGCCAAATTTTTACGTGGTTTTCAAACCAATTTAGGAAAAAGGTACCACTTGATGGTACACTGGCTATGGATCATTTGCATCAATCGAATCTTTTTCCTTTTCACAAAAACAGATAGTTAAAACGGGTATGCTGGTGGCAAAGAAACTTATTCTTTTACAGTGGCGGTCTTCTTCGGCCCCGTGTTTTAAAAGGTGGCTTAATGAGATGGTGTCTGTGGCCAGGGGGGAACAGATAAGATTTGATAGAAAGGGGAACCTGGCGAGTTTTTGTACAATTTGGCAGCCATTTCTAGAATTCTTAAAAATTAACTGATCATAATTCATGCCTCACACCCCGCATGAATTTTCTTATTTTATTTTATTTTACTCTTTATTTAGTTAATATTGCTATAATTCTTTTCTTCCTCTTTTTTCTTCTTTTTTCCCATGCTTATAAGTTCACAACTGCTAAATGTAGTAATTGTCCTCAGTTGAATCTGTATAAGCATGATGTGTTTAATTTAAAAGCAAAAAATAAAATAATTTAAAAAAAAGAAGAAAGTTGGCTTACAGGAGAGTAGCTACAAGACAATAGATGAACCACTTGCTTTGATGCTTAATAATGCAAAGCTACTCTAGTGAAGTAGAGCATAAACATACTGAGAACAAAGGCACCAATAAGTCATCGATAAGTTAGAGGTTTAGACAAAAAAGATCAGTTATTAATGTATTCTGAATTAAAAGCTACAACCAAGTTCAGTTAGCTTTTTTCATTATTTGTTTACTGTGTGTTTTAGTAGGCTTTAGAGTTTTTTGTTGGCGGTTTAGCCTTAAGACACATGTCAGCGGGTTCTTGTCAGAGGATAAAAACCACGTGACCAACCTGTCTGAAACGTCCAGTCCAATAAGAAATAAAATAGTTTTCAGAAAAGCTTCTGAACGACTTATAATTGATACAGAACACTCACACATAAAATACTAAGTCCCTATACTTATATTTATTTAGTTACATTCCTATGAATTTTATGCCCAGCAATATTCTTTTCTTTAAAGAGTTTCATTTCAGAGCTTTAATTCTGAAGTCACACTTCGAATATTTCTGGTGAAATTTTGGCACGGTCTGTTTGACTTGATGCGCCCTTGCACAGAGAGATGCGGCGACTGTGGTGCGCGCGCATAACGTCAGAGCTGAAGATGTTTGGTCAAATCGCGTTAATTAAGTAGCACCATACCGGATGTTAATCGAAATTACCGACAAAATAAAACACATGCTAGGTTTCAACGTTTAAATGTGATATTCTGTATTTGTAATGTACTACTACTAATAATGATAATAATAATAATATGATTGTGCCTTGGTTTGTTAAATAACTTTTCAAATTATTGTGTTATTTTTTTGACTTTCATTATTTTGCTTGAAACATTCTTTTCCTGCTTCATTTCATTTAAATAAAGAGGTTGGGTATTGGTAGTTTAAGATTTTCTGAATAATAATAATAATAATGGATTGGATTTATATATTTTACAATTCATTCACTCTCACACACTGGTGTAGGCAAGCTACAGTTGTAGCCACAGCTGCCCTGGGGCAGCCAGACTGACAGAAGCGAGGCTGCCATATCGCGCCATATCGGCCCCTCACCAGTAGGCGGCAGGTGAAGTGTCTTGCCCAAGGACACAACGACCGAAACTGTCCGAGCCGGGGCTCGAACCGGCAACCTTGCGATTACAAGACGAACTGCCAACTCTTGAGCCACGATCGCCCACGATCGAATGTGTGGTTGAAGGCTTCCAGAATAAATTTAAAGTGGATCCAAGGCAGAAGACTTTATTTTTTAAATTAATTTTACTTCTTTATTTCTTGTTTTCATTCATTAATTTATTTATTGTTTGGTTTTTTTTTTAAGTTGTGTTGATTTATAAACATTTAAAAAAAAAAATCAGTAGCCTTAAAAATAAAACAAAAAACCCTCATTTTGGAAGCATCGCGTGTCATGAATGTCTAAAAAGCGGGAAAGCTGTTAAAACGAATCACTAGGAACGACTAAAACGAGCCTTTATTTTGAACGGCGTGACCGGAAATGCCGCCCGTTATCGTCGCCGCCTTTATCCAGCTTCCAGCAAACACACAGCATCTCTTAGCGAACATGGCGGCAACTTGACAACGGCAGCGAGCTGAGGATGGTGAGGGCTTGAAAAAGAAAAAAAAAGAGGTCTGTCACAGGCTGTAGGCCCATCCGCCGACACAAAGGCATACAGCTTCGCCATGTTGGAAGAGGATAGCGCCTTTGTCCCTGCACGACCGAGGCCGGGGGAAACGTAAACGCGTCGGGAAGTGTTTCTAAAAACGGAGTCGAGGCTACGCAGAGGAGCGGAGCGGCGCGGCGCGGAGGAGAGCTCGGGGCGGGCGGGCGGGAGGACAGCGGCTTCACCGGTCAGCCATGGAGGATGCGGCCCGTGGTCGCCAGCGTTTGATTTCCCAACCGACCCACGCTCCTTTTAATGGGAATTACCGCTGATAGCAAAGGCAAGCCGGGACAACCCACCGCCCGACACTTGAGGGGAGGAAAACGCGAAGCGGACCCGACGTCAATGACTGTTGCGGCAGAGGAGCCCCCACGGTGGAGTCGGCCGGTTCCCAAAATATGACCAGGGGTGCTGGGACGTGTTGGCAGCAAGAAGATGACGACGGCTTCCAAATCTGGCTAGAGCCCCCCCGCGACAACCAAAAGCCATTCACCGACTCAGAGAGGGCGCAGAGATGGCGACTGTCCTTGGCATCCCTCTTGTTCTTAACCATCCTCCTCTCTGATCACCTGTGGTTCTGCGCCGAGGCCACGCTGGCCCGGACCCGGGACAAGTTCGCATCCACCCACCCTTTGTCACCTCAGACATACTCAGCACACAGCAGCCTCAGAGGAAACCCAGATGATATTTTTATAGGAAACTCTACCAAACATTTGTGGCGGCTCGAAACTTGCCACCGGGATAGTTTATCTAACGACTGCTTTACTTTCTTGGATGCCGACGAGTTGTGCAGGGGCCTTTCCGACAGAGAGGGGACGCGGGCTGTAAATATGAGCAATTTGTACCTTTCCTTTTGTAACTCCTACTCCCTGCTGGATTTGTTGTACGGCTCGACGAGTCCGGACAATTTGAACTGCAGCCTCGACGCGCTCGGCGACGGCGACGCGAACCGCTGCAGTCTGTGCGTCCAGGCGTACCAGCGCTACGACCAGCACGCCCAGGAGAAATACGAGGACTTTGAGCTCCTCACTCAAAAATACGAGCCGGGGGCATATTCGGTGAGGACGTGCATGGAGCAGTGCAAGGTAGGCTGCAAACAAACAAATAAAACCTGCAAGAAAAGAGAGGAAACAAACAAACAAACAAACAAAAGGGATGGGGTGGGAGGGTGTTGGGGAGAGGGGGGTGATGTGGTGGTGGCCATCTGTTGATTTGGGCCCGGATAGATGCCAGTTTGTGGTCCTCCTCCTCCTCCTCCTCTTGTCGCCATGGAGACGGGTGACAGATTCAAGGAGACTCCCGGCTCCGGGCCTCATGTTCATTCATCTCCTCATCGTGTTTAGGCCCCATGCTAATGTGCAGATGGAGGCCGTGTGTGCGCGCCCCATCCCCACAGTCCTCCCTTTTACAAGCTTGTGCACTTCATAATACCGGAGAACGCATATGGTTAAGTAAGACCACTGGATAATTTAATGCAGTGGTCCAATTTACCCACCCCTCCAAAAACAATGTGTCTGCTCTTTAAATGTACAGGTGCCCTTGTAGCTCACCTGGTTGAGCAGGTGGCTCAGTCCGCTGCTGATCATTGTCTTCTGGTCTCCCTTATTGGCTCCCCCCCCAGGAAATGCACATTTAATTAGTCCTGCGTTTTCTAACAGCCCAGGTTGTCTTTGTCTGTTCTGTTAATCAGTTGAAATCAAAATCGCGTAAGTCTTTGGAACTACACAGCAGTATTTTACTACTTGAAGTCTAGAAGTGCTTTAAATTTCCAGATGCTGCCAGCATGTTTAGCAGCTCATTTGACCAAAAAATTGGAGTAATTATGTACCAGCCATCAAGCAGGGCCAGATCAGACCCTTCCTCGGCCCTTTTTTGGCCACTGTGCCGCATGGTTGACACTCCAATTTTATGGCCTTCTAACAGTTTAATGATCAGGAATGAGGCAGGCACCTTATGCAAACAACTCTAGGATCCCCGTGTGTGTGTTTGTGTGTTGCTGCAGTCTGCCAGGTGTTCACCACCACTGCCCCACTCCATATCAAGAGTGTTTCATTACAGTCAAGAGGTGGTTTCCCTGCCTAATGTGCCGGAAGTCTCCTTCCCGCTGCTGTTTGCTTATCTCCATATCCGCGCACACACACACACACACACACAAGCAAACGGCCTCGCGTTGGCTCTACTGTTTGATCGTTTAACATCTCCTGACAGAGCACGGCGAGGTTAATGTGGGCTGTAATGGGTGCCCGGTTAAGAGCTGTCTCTGACAGTCAGTCGGTTCAGCACCATGGAGCTGTCCACAGTGCTGAATGGCGCTCCCCAGCTCCATTCACAGAAGCCCTGGCCAATCCCAGATGGCCTCCATTCACCCAACCAGCGGCAGAGACACAAGCACAGGCGTCAAGTGAAAAATCTAACCAGGCCATCTGCCTGCTTATACAGACCCAATGTGTGGCATGCACAGGAGCGGGGCCTAGTTTGGAAAAAGTAGCTAGGATCTAGGGGAAGGAAATGTGAAAAGGCAAACCAAATCCCTTTTGTGTGCATTTGCAGTCAGCAAACTATGATTCACTTTCTTCTTTATGTCTCTGTTCTATTGAATGTCTTAATGCTGGTAAATACAGCAGCCTTTTTTAGGTACGATAATGCATATTGTTGCATATAAACACTCTGATTCTTTGAGTGCAGAAAGGCGTTGGAGGAAGCTGCTCTTGAATTTATCTCCTGCACAACAGTGGATCAGGATTTATTTTCTTTCTTGACAGTTTTGCTGTCAGTGTTTAAAGCCAGGCTCCATATTCAGTCTGCTGTTACATGTCTCTTTATATTTCGAGTATTTGTGGGATCTTGATACATATTTGGATTAGCTACAAAAATACATACAAAAAATGGATCTGATAGATTTTTTTTGCTGAGCAAGACACTTAAAGACACATTGGATAAAAGATACAAGTAGCACAGAGACCGATTCCAAGTCTCAAAGCCTGTATCAGAGGCTAGTTTATGACAATATAAGAACAAACTGAATGGATTTATTGTTCTGCTTAGTATTTTTAGCTGGACAAAATTTATGCATTTTTAGTGCACGTGAGGATCAACAAAAGCTACACACAATTGTTTGACAACAAACATCTCGAGGTTAACCACACTGGAATGTGATCCAAGAAAAAAAAAAAGTCAGGTTTCATCATCTGCAGTTAAAACTCTTACAATACTTACAATAAGGGGAACAATGGCAAACGTGCCTAAAAAAACATTAGTACGAAGCTGTTCATTAAAATATATTTGAGCAGTTTGTATAAATAGATGTACAAATGTACAATAAATGCAAACTCATATACAGAATAACATTCTGACCCTGTGCAGTCAACCGAGTCTATACGAGTGAGCAAAATGCACAATGTTTAAATTGAATGGCATCAAATTTAATCCGTGAAAGGGGCATCCATAAAATGGAAATCCCAGTAGGCGGTTATTATAATAGGCTACAGGAAGCAGCTCAACATTCATTCTTCAATTCTTCAATTTCTAGTGTATGAATCCAAAATGCTCTTCTTTTTAACAGTAATCTGTCTGCATTCCCACCACTTTTAGGAGTAATTGTAACCACTATTTCTATTTCTGTATGTATGTTAGGTAAATGTACCAGGGTACACTGAAAATTTTACAATGTGTGAAAATTTAACCATTCACACATGGGTAATAACTTAGTTATGTAAAATTATACTGTTCTTGACTCTTAACAGCCAGTGGAGTGACTTTTCTACAAAGGATTCAGGTCGAACTTCCAAAGGATGCAAAACTTATGCTCATTACTAAGTGCCCTGCTGCACTGCCTCTTTGTTGATGCCAGCATCAACAGTGAGCGTTACTAGCTAATAGTAGCGTAGAAAGAGTCCACTAACCTGAGTGACAAATGGCTGACTCGCAGCGCCAACAATTGGCTTCAATGTGCTACTGACAGTATCAGTTGCTAAGTTGGGTATCAAGTCTGTGTTAGCAGTCAAGCTAATGTTAGCTACAGGGATGTGAGGAACTAGTTGACTAAGCGACTAATGGTTGCTGTTGTCAGTAGTCGGGACCAGACGTACTAGTCGTTAAATCTAATTGTTAACATTTGAATTGATGCCCAGTCCTAAATGTTATGCAGCCAGCTGCCACCAGATAGAGCACTTAATTTAAGAAACACCATGAATGGCTCTTTTTGTCAACAGTATTAGAGATCACAGATACAAGCGGTGAAAATGAGCTTTTTCCGAAGGGTGGATGGGCTCTCCCACAGCGATAGGGTGAGGAGTTCAGTCAATCGGGAGATGCTCAGAGTAGAGCAGAGTAGTCCTCCACATTGAAAGGAGTCAGCTGAGGCTGTTGCCTCCTGACTTTTTGTTTTTTTCAAAAGATATTTCAGTAATACACGAGCATCTTTTGTAGTAATATCTTTTCATATCATATTTAACATCAGCTTATTTTATGTGTTTTTCTTCTTCCCTGTCTGTTTGGAGTATTATGTACAACACTCATAATGGGCCAGTCGCATAGCTCATTATTGAAGAAGTCATATATTAATGGATTCAAATGCCTTTGTTTAAACAGTTTTTGGCATTAAATTATTTTCAAATTGAACGTTATATCTGAATGTTTCTTAGTGTAAGACTAGTCGTTTAGCCTAATTGATTTTTTCAAGTAAAAGATTAGTTGCCAGGATTATCCCTAGTGATCTAATATTAGCTAAAAGAAAGCCAGCTTTATCTACCAAAACCGGTTTGACCTAACCGGCTAAACCCGGCTAAACCAACAGCAACATCAGCAGTGTGTTTCATTCATATAGAATTTTTTTTCTCTCCCGGCTCAGAACCGACTCAGTGCTGTTGTTTTTCAGACTAATGTTAGCTAAAGCTAGTGTGCTTGCTCACATGCAAAAATACTGTCTTGAGTGGACAAAGCTAGCTGTTTTATCCAAACACCCAGGGCTGATCTGGCATCTTGGCTGTCCATTTTCACATTACTTTATGAGTTTAATGTTACTAACCAACCATCACCAGATTTGTGCAGTGTAGATAAGTTACAGCAGACTCACTGTATGTCACTAGCAAAATCATATCTGAGTATAAAGGTTAGTTGACTAGTCTGCCATATTTGCTTCATCAGCCAGGCTGTGGGTGTCATTGATAATACGAGTGTTAAGGAGGTTGTTAGGTCCACGAGTTGGACTAAATGATATCTGGAGAAAATAAGAATGTAGAGTCACAGTGTAAAGGAAAATAAACAGCTGATCTTGCACACTTATGGCAGGAAACTTCAATATTCCAATATTGAAGTTTCCTGCCATAAGTGTGAGACGGCTGTGCGTTTTACTCCAGCCGCCATGTCTGACATTCTTTCTTCTCCCCTGCTGAACTGAAGCCCTGCTCATGATTTCATGTTTTAGCCACTGCCAGTCTTCAGGCCCATTCTTCACACTCACCTCTTGGCATTTGAAGGGAAAACAGTCATTTAGTCAAGCTGCTAATTTCTTTAACAATGACCCTTCTCAGTCACCTTCTAGATTATAGGGTTGCCCGAGTCCTCCGTATGGTACAGAAAGAGCAGCATGACTCAAAGGATAATATCGAGCTCTTGTTGAGTTAATGGCTACCTGCCTCGGAGAAACCTAGCGGTTCAACTTGTGTGCCCGCTCAGATGGAAAAGTGTGAAAACATTAAACAAACAGAGGCCTGAATCACTGTCTGGTGCACGGTTAACAGTGCAGACAGGTACAGCAGGCGTTTGCTGCAGGACAGTCTCTGACATTTCGAGCGAGGATATTTGAGAGTCGCGTTTGTTGTGCAGGAGTGTCTCCAGTGGTCCGCAGGTGGTGCTTTGATTCCTCTCGCCTGAGGTGAAACATCACACAGCAGACACGGCCAGTGTGCTGTTCCTCACAATGGGATCCTCCATCATCGGACTCTGTGAAAACCCACCATTCATCCTGACAGCAGGGCGGGCTTAGAACATACAAACCGGGGCAGATGCACTGAGCAGCGGTATTTTCCAGCTTTTGTTTTTTTCTTTTTTTTTTCATCCCGAGCGTGAACCAACATGTCAGACTCAGTCAGAGTTTTACAGGAAACAGCGAAGCTCTCCAGAAAGCATTTGACTGGAAAATGACTGTTAGCTAACAAAGGCAAGGGGTCACAGTAATTACCCTACTCTGGAAGCAGGTGCACGAAACTCACGGTTTGCTATGAGCCTTGTTTTTAAAGTGGTGTTCAGTAAGTTTTGTAAAAGCTGGGAAAATGAGAAGACCGGTTGTCTGTCTCTATGTTAGCCCTGTGAGACTGGCGACCTGTCCAGGGTGTACCCTGTCTCCTTCCCTCCCAGTGCTGGGACACGCTCCAGCCTCCTCGCAACTCGATTCTGGACAGTATTTAAAAGAAATCATGCTATGTTCAGTGAGAGTTGAAACTAGAGATTGACTCTGTGAACTCGTCAGAAAAATCTTTACTGAGGTCACAGTTTGAGGGAGCCAGAGACTCATTGTAACCATAGATCTCTATAAAACCAGACTTCTTATTGAAACCAGAGGAATTCTCAAGAAAGTTCATTTGTGTGGCATATTTTAAATGACCTCAATTGACCAAAGTGCTGTAAAAGCTATACAGAATGTACACTGTAAATATATATATATATATATATATATATATGTTAGGGGTGCAACGATATTCGTATCGATATTGAACCGTTCGATACAGTGCTTTCGGTTCGGTACGCATATGTATCGAACAATACAATTTTTTTCAATTTTTTTTTTTTGTGTCCCGTTTGGATCTATAGCCATCAGAATTGTTGTCTTGAGGCCAAGAAAGATGCCAAGAGGATTTATTTTAAGTGGATCATCATATTGGTCCATTTGATTGACCTTTATTATAATTATGAATTTATTTTATTTTCAGTTGCAAACGGGACAGACATGACTGTGGGATAGGACAGGGGGAAAGAATGAAAGAAAGAGGGGGAGAGAAAGAAAGAAAACCAAAGGGGAGAAAAAAAAAAGAACAATACAAAATTTGTAATTTATTTTATCAACTTTCCTTCTGACGATGCTGTCTGTGTTGAGCGCTCAGTGAATCTGCATTTGACTACTCCGCCTAGGCTCGAGAGTGCAGCCTAGGCGGAGTAGTCGAACGCAGATTCACTGAGCACTCAACACAGACAGCATGGTCAGAAGGAAGAGCGCAGGGCAAGCTAGCGAGACAGAAGTGGACCTCCCCACCCTCATTCAGATCTGGCGTTTGGAATTATTTTGGTTTTCATGTGACGTATGACCCTGAAGGTAAGCGAGTCATGGACTAAAGTAAAACAGTATGTTGGATGTGCCATGCAATGCTCAATTACATGGGTGGGAGCTAGTGTGTTAGCGCAGTTAGCTCGTTAACGTGTTGGCCGTCTAGCCCCTCTGTATAGGGTAGCTCGTTAACGGAGATTTGCCGTGTTGTGGCGTTAAGGTTATTTCAACGAGATTAACCTGAAAGCACTAGTGGGAACACAACGAATATGACTGCACATTTACACTGACATCATCCTAGTGCAAAGACAAAAACAACAAGCATGCATGCTACAAACTTTAGCCGAGTCATTTAGACAGCTGTTAGCACAGGATTCTCCTTATGGAGACCTGATATGTTTAATATGCTGCTGAGACTATAGCCCAGAAGAAGCGGATAGTATAGCTTTTATTTTGGAAAGAGCCATTTCTCTGTAATAAACTCTCTTTTCCAAAGATGAGTGATTCCTCAATCAGATACAGGGCTCGCAATATCGCTAGCCCGATGTCCCGGGGCTATCTCTGCCCTGCCTGTCGGGCTATTGTAGGAAGGAAAAATATATGTCAATGCTTTTGCATTCTTTCAGAAATGTAGCTGGGTAATTATGTCATTGGGTGAGCCACTGTCAATATGTGACATATTGAAATCGTGTTTGAATTTGCGCTTGTTTTTTTGCTTTCACTTTGCAATCGCGCGAACTGTGTATAGAGAGCGACAGCACTGATCTGTGAGTGATGATAATTTGTGCACCAATTCCTCTGACATCGTCTTATTAATCGTTAGCTTACTATGCAAACATGACAAGTGAAATCTCCCGCAGCTTAAACATGTGAGAGGTTGATCGCGCAGAGAATCGCTGAGCTTATGTGAGTGCGGCAGGATATATATTTGACTACGATGACCTGGATGACTGAGAACCTTCACAGACAGATATATATTTTAGTTCTGCTGAGCCAAATAAGACAGGTCAGGGTGAAGAAGTGACAGCCAAAGAAAAGCTTACCACAAAACGGAGAAGTTATGACAAATCAGACTATAAGGCAAAAAGAAAGTGCAGCTTTATGGTTTCATGGACAAAAGAATTTCTGTGGCTGCAATATGACGAGCTAAAAAACAACACGCACAAGGGTTAGGGTTAAATTTAAAAACTGTACTTTTGTGTTAAAATATATATTTATAATTTTAATAAATGACAAATTAAAAAGGCATGAACATTTTTTTTGTATCGAAAAAATATCGAACCGTGACACCAAAGTATCGAACCGAACCGAACCGTGAATTTTGTGTATTTTGTGTATCGTTGCACCCCTAATATATATATATATATATATATATATATATATATATATATATATATATATATATATATATATTAGGGGTGCAACGATATATATATATATATATATATATATATATATATATATATATATATATATCGTTGCACCCCTAATATATATATATATATATATATATATATATATATATATATATTAGGGGTGCAACGATACACAAAATTCACGGTTCGGTTCGGTTCGATACTTTGGTGTCACGGTTCGATATTTTTTCGATACAAAAAAAAATGTTCATGCCTTTTTAATTTGTCATTTATTAAAATCGATACTGTGTAGTATCGTGATATTTTGTTTGCTAATAATGTATCGATACAGGGACAGCAGAAATCGATATTTTGTTACAAAAAAGTTTTTGTGGACTGGAACATGCTCCGACTTCAGAGCATGTTGATCCTTTTTCTGAGCAAGAACCCTGACATTCCTTCACTGTCCAAATGTGTTTAACTTTTTTTTTTTGCAGCAATAAACATGACAGTTTACTTATCCATCCATCCATTCGCTACCGCTTATCCTTTTCAGGGTCGCGGGGGGCGCTGGAGCCAATCCCAGCTGTCATAGGGCGAGAGGCGGGGTACACCCTGGACAGGTCGCCAGTCTGTCGCAGGGCTCACAGTTTACTTATTTTAAGACATATTTTATTTTAATTAAGTTTAAAACTTTTTTATTTAATGTAAAATTATATTTTGTTTTAATTTACTTTCAAATTCTTCAGTTGCTGAATGGGCTGCATGGTTTTCATAAATTGCATAGTTCAGAATAGCTATAATTGTACCAGATGGTTGCATTCAGTTAAGTTGGACTAGACTGTAATACAAACCGTTCAGTTTGTCAACAATAAAACTGACTGAAATGAGAGAAAGACTGAGTGTGAGACTTTGATATTAGATAAAATGAATATTGATAAAGTTTACCTTTATGTACAGAATCTGAATATTGCAAAATATTTTTAAAAAATTGCAATAACATCGTATCGTGCATTAAGTATTGTGATAATATCGTATCGTGGGATGTATGGTGATTCCCACCTCTAATATTTATGCACTCCACACTGTATATACACTGTATATAAATGTGTATATAAATGCCACTTGTTTTGCACATATTCAACTCTGTATATTTTATATATTTTATTATTATTATTATTATTATTATTATTATTATTTTTTTTTTACTATTTAATTTGTAAAATGTGTATACACACACACACACACACACACACACACACACGTAGGAAAATATTTAGTATACACATCCAGAAATGCATACACTATTATATATTGTACATATATTTATTAGTTTCAGGTTGGCCATTCTTGTATTTTGCTCGTTTGTGTTGTTGTGTTTGCACATCTCTGTTGCTTGTGGGGCTCGCACACAAGAATTTCACTCGCATGTGCTGTGCCAGTGTGCCTGCACATGTGATGTGACAATAAAAGTGATTTGATTTGATATATATATATATATATATATATATATATATATATATATATGTGTGTGTATATATATATGTGTGTGTATATATATATGTGTGTATATATATATATATATATATGTGTATATTAGATGGGTTTTTAAAAGTGTTTTAAAACGATTAAGAGACTTGGCAGCTCTTATGTGAAAAGATAAGTTGTTCCAAAGATTAGGAGCCACCACCGAAAAGGCTCTCTCGCCTCTGCTTTCAAGCCTGCATCTAGAAAGAGCACAGACCTCGGTGCTACTGCAGGATTGTATGCCTTCAAAAGTTCTGTTAAGTGAGGGAGCGCCAAACTACTGAGATCCTTAAAAACAAGCAATAAAAATTTAAACTGGATCCTGAAATGTACTGGAAGCCAGAGGAAGGAGGCCAGTATAGGTGAGCTGCTGCTTGGAGGTGATAATGACTGGATTATTCTCTCAAAATCATGTGGCACGACGTAGGTAAAGGTAACCTCACTGAGGAGCCTGAACTTGATATAGACTTCTGCAGGAAATCAACGTCTTTCTCAGGAAGTGCACGAGAGGTTATTTGGAAGTTTACAGCTTTACAGCTAAAAGGAGTTTCCCGTTATGTCACAATTACAGTACAGTTTACAGTTAAAGCATAATTCATGCATTAGTTGAAAGAAGCTGAGCTTAACAAGAGAGCTAATCTGTTTATCACACTGTCAAAAATCACAACAAGGTTCCTTGCAACCGGATGACAGCAATCGGCTAAGGGTGTTTCCTCCAAGTTTGTGTTTTGCATTTGTTCAGATTGAGGAATTTCATCTTCAGCCGTCATTCTTACTTTTGATCTTTTAAAAAGATTGCAGGTTAGCAACACTTCTGTATTGGCATTGCTTTAGAGGCTCAGAAGCTCCAAATATCTTTCATGGATTAGAGATATTTCGGGTTCTGGCTTCACCAGTTATGGCCAATTACGTTGTTTGTTTAATCAAATACGGCTGGACCATATCATACTGTTCACGGTAATAATGTTGGGCAATGATAAGAAAATGAAATATCGTGATAGAATATGGGTAAAACGCTCATGCGCAGTGCCTTTGTTTTCATACGCACATGGCGGAAAAAGCATGGCGGCGACGGAGAATGAGAAGGACGGAAGCGGATCGTTGAATGAAACAGATGAACCAGAATTGGTTTGTCAAAATGCTGCAACTACAGTGGTGTGGAACTGGTTTGGCTTTCTTCCGTCAGATACACAACAAAGCACTATTTTTGGTAGAGCATGCTAGCGAGCCGTCGTTATTACTGTGTTTTTCGGAAAATGCGGCACAGTTAAAATCAGTCCTTTGATTTTCTGAAAAATCGACCGTGCCCCTTATAATCCCGAGTGCCTTATTTATGTAATTCTGGTTGTGTTTACTGACCCCGAATCAATTTTATGTGGTAAAAAAATCTGTCAAAAATGTTTTAGTACGACTTTGCTAAGCTACAAAGCCGCACTGCTTGATGGATTGTCGGAGCATTACTGCTACCATAGTCGGGAACTTCGCGGAGTGATACGTACTGTGCTTCAACATAATATTACCGTATTGTGTGTGTATAACCTCTTTTTAAGTTTTGTGTATATTATACATGGTTAGGATATGCTCAGGATATGATGGCCCATTTCCCCTGGAAATGTCTTTTGGTTAAATTATCAGCAAGGAATTTGCATTTGCACTGTTAAATTTGTATATAGCTTTAATGTACATAAACCAGCTGCTTGTTTAAGTGAAAATACATTGATGGGATTTTTTTGCACTAATAAAGTTGTGAAGTTGTAAAGTATTTTGTCTTGCATCAATTATATCGTCAGTTATATTGTTATCGCAAATTTGCAAATATATATCGTGATAAATATTTTTGGCCATATTGCGCTGCCCTATAATCAAATTTGAATTCTCCTTACAATGTCCTAACAAGCATCATGTTGGATTCAGTAAGACTGCAAACTTGTGTCTGAGCCCATAAACATTTCACTGTAAACATCTATACAACTTTTTGTAATAAGAATGCTGGTTTTAGGCATTTAAGTTTCTTGAAGACGTTTCATCTGAGAAGCTTCTTCAGTTCTAAGAGCAACTGGTAGAGAGTCCCCGATTTTGATCATCTTCCTAATCACACGAGCCAGGTTGTGAAAACAGGTGTAGGTCACAATCAGCCAAGGTTTCGGGTGAACCCATTGTGAAACCTAGCCCCACCCTATCATGTGAGGTCAAATGGCCCAGGATGTGAGTGGGTGTTAAGGTGTCTTGGAAGGGATCTCAAAACTGGATTATAGATGGCAGACAGTTGGTGTCGCAAGCCACCTCCTCTGTTCAAAGATAGTCGTTCACAGTGGAAATAGATGGCTTTTTTAGGCACTTTCACAATGGCTTCACTTTTCAGGCCTTGATCCAGAGGCTAAAGTTGGCTCGAACGTTAAAGATGTGCAAATTACTGTTGAATGCGTTCATTTTAATGAGCCTAGCCTTATTTCCAGTTGCATGGAGTTACTTGCTCAGTAATAAGAAAATAATACCCACAGCATGGTTACACACTTTTCCCCCCTTCTCATCTCTGCGATGCCTTCATGGGGCAGATGTAAATAAAGCTGGAGTTGTGGTATTCCGCATGTAGCCTGGAATATAGAAGAGGAGCAAGCATTAATGGATTAGTGTTTTCTTAAGTGGCAGGTCATTTCAAATGTAACATTTCAAACAGCTCAACAAATAAATCACCAAACACACAAACTCTTTCTGCGCAGTGTGTCTGCTCAAAACGTTAATGTGCTCCACTCTAAGAGATAAAGATGCAAGAAAGCCAGGACAGGAGAGGAAGAGGAGATTATTTTCAAAGCTTATGGAGTCACAGCAAGTGAAGTTTGATAAACTGGAAAATGAAAGCTTACAAGCGACGTATTATTTCACTTTGGAGATTTTCAATTCAGATGTGTTGTGGAATTATTATACAAACTCATACTAAGCTGGAGTTTTATAAAGCTTGCATGGATATAGTGTACCGTGCAGTTTTGTGCAGGTTAGTTTGCAGTACTGTGGAGAAGTTTACTGCAGTGACTGGTACAGAGCTGGCTGTGGTTCTCAGGTCAATGCTAGGCTACATCAAGGGTAGCGGACACTAACTTATATTTAAGGTGGTGATGTTAATTAGATTCACCCAGTTTTTATAGAGCTTATTAATTGAAAAATCAGCAATGCGATTCTTGTTGAATGCAGCTGGCTGAATGCACAAAGAGCAGTGAATATTGCAGTATTATAACAGGTCAACTGATCACAGCCCAGACAAAGAAAAATCTACTGGAGATCACAAAACAAATTACCGTATTTCCCGGACTACAAAGCGCACCTGAATATTAGCCGCACAAGCTAAAATCAGGGGGAAATCCTGTTTTGTACATACATTAGCCGCACCTGACTAAAAGCCGCAGGTGTTTCAATGTTGACTTATCATATGTAAGAGAATATGCACAAAGGGAATTGTCAGGAAAGAGATGGCTGTTTGGAGACACACCCCTTTTATTAATATTTTGAAAAACAAGTTATGGGTACATATTTGCACAGCTTTTTAGGTATATGTACAAGTAGCGGTAATTACAAGTATGAAACATGTACTGTGCTTCATAAATGAGTAACAAATGTAGTACATAACAATAACCTACAGCACACCAGAAAAATAGATTCGGACTACC
This sequence comes from Aulonocara stuartgranti, assembly GCF_965226115.1. Taxonomy (NCBI): domain Eukaryota; kingdom Metazoa; phylum Chordata; class Actinopteri; order Cichliformes; family Cichlidae; genus Aulonocara; species Aulonocara stuartgranti. The sequence continues at coordinate 33,469,841 of NC_138958.1, forward strand.
TTTTAGGCTCAGGTGCAGTGACACGGCTTTAACAAGAAGAAAAGTCAGTCATTCACCACCATCTTTCTCTTCTTCCTGCGCACTGAAACCACCAAAGTCCTCTTCTCCAGTGTCGGAGACGAACAGGCTCAGGATCGCTTCGTCATCCACTCTCAGCTTCTTTCCTTCGTTGTCACTTTCAAAACCAAACAAATCCTCGTTGTCAGTGTCAGAGTCGAACACCCTCTGAAGGGCCGTGGTGTCCTCTCCATCATGCAGCAGTCCAGCCCTTCGAAATCCGTTGGTGATCATGGATGTTTTCACACTTTTCCACGCTGTCAGATTCCACCGGTGGAGTTGAGCATGACTTGCTTTTCGCAAGTTTATTGCCGCTCGTCATCCACGACTCCCGCTGAACGTGTAGCGCTACTTGTACGGCACTATGTTGCCTGGCAGATGGACATGTGACCAACATACCACTCTTGAACCCCGATACTGTGTGTCTGATCACATGCCCTTCCGCCAGGCAACGTAGTGCCGTACAACAGCGGAACAAACAAAACAAATCGTCTTACGATATGACAAAAATCATGGATAATCCATAGAAAAGCCGCACCTGACTAAAAGCCGCAGGGTTCAAAGCTTGTGCAAAAAGTAGCGGCTTATAGCCCGACAATTACGGTATTATGCGACTTACTTACTTAGAATTACTACTAAGTAATTCTTTGCCCCACCTGATGTAGGGTTCCCCCACCTTCCTATTTGTTGGTAGTCAATGATTTCACTAAAACCACAAAGGGCTACATCTACATCTTTTATACACAGTGTTCAAGTCTGGATTTGGCACTGTTTGAATTTGGTGATATGTGATGGGTTATTTTGTCACTGTAAGTACAGTCTGGTTTGCCTTAGACGTGTTTAGAAGTTGTTTTTCACCTTTATAGCCACACAGGGGACGTTAAACTGGGACTTTAAACAGTAAATGTTGGCATTTTTGCTTAAAATATACTAACATAATGATAGGATGCATGGTTTGATTCAGAATCCTGATGTTTTGCTGTTTGTAATGAAAGGTAATCCAACTGAGCAAAATAGGAAGCATCCCAGTGGGGCTGCACACCTCTCGGAAGGGCTCTGTTATCTTCATTTCCAGCTTTTATACATGTTTTTAATCTTCAATTCTGCGATTTCCCACCAGAAATGATGAGCCTGCATCTAAGTGCATAGTTTAAGCCAGAAACTTAAGTAAAAGGATGCGTTATATTCACCCAAATAATGCTCCATTAAGAATTCTTTAATACAATTAAATACTGCTTTTCAGGTAGTTTTAATGTATTACGTTGAACAGTGCTGGAAGTGAAAGCAATTATGAACCATAATGATATATCCACCAGGCAGCATGGTAGTAGCACGGTGGTTAGCACTGTTGCCTCACAGCAAGAAGGTCCTGAGTTCAATTCATAATAACAATAATAATGTAATTGGATAATCCAAATTGCCACTAGGTGTGAATGTGCGAGTGAATGTGAGTGTGAATGGTTGTCGGTCCTTGTGTGTTAGCCCTGCGACAGACTGGCGACCTGTCCAGGGTGTACCCTGCCTCTCGCCCTATGACAGCTGGGATAGGCTCCAGCGCCCCCCGCGACCCTGAAAAGGTTAATCGGAAGCGAATGGATGGATGGATGAATAATAATGTATACTTTATTAATCCCATAGGGGATTAGTCCTGGGTCTTTCTGTGTGGACTTTGCACGTTCTCCCCGTCATTGCGTGAGTTTTCTCTAGGTACTTTGATTTCCTCCCACAGACTAAAGGCAAGCAGGAAGTGAGGTTAGGTTAACTGGTCATTTGGAACTGCCCAGAGGTGTGAATCTGAATGCGAATGGCTGTCTGTCTCTGTGTTAGCGCTGTGACAGACTGGTGACGTGTACCCTGCCTCTCACCCTAAGACAGCTGGAATAGGTTCCAGCCACCCCATGACCCTGAAAAGGAGAAGAGGAAGAGCTTCAGGGAACAAACTGATGGCTGGACTTTCTCCTTGATTTTCCGGTAGAGTGCAGAATAAATAGTTCCATTCCATTAGTTAAACTAAGTCCTCCAAGTCCTGAAGTAGCAAAGCAACCACCATGTTAGACTGTTAGTCTGATGTTCTTTTTATGAAATGCTGTGTTAACTTTTTACCAGATGCAACAGGACTCAAACCTTCCAAAAAGTTCAGCTTTTGTCTCATCAGTTTATGGAATATTTTCCCCAAACGTCTAAAATGTGAGACGAGCCTTTGCGTTGCTTTTTGGTCAGCAGTGGTTTTCACTTTGCAGTCCTTTAGATGTTGTCCTGGGTTCTTTTGTGACCTTGTAGATGAGTCGTCGCAGAGTCCTTGGAGTAATTGGAGATCGGTCACTCCTGAAAAAGTTTGCCAATAATCCAAGTTTTTTCCATTTCTGGATTTGTGGCTCCATCTGTGGTTTGCTCGAGTCCCAAAGCCTTAGAAGTGGCTTTGTAACCCTTTTAAGACTGATAGATGTCACACACTTTGTTCCTCAGCTTCTTCAGATTGTGGTGTGATGTGTTACTTTTTGAGGCCTTTCTAAATGTTAACAGATGTTTTTACCTGAAAACCATAAAGTCATGCACTTCACACATCTGCAATGGAAAAGTTTTTATCTTTTATTATTGAGCCTTATCAGCTCACAACAATAACTCAGTCAGCTGGCTAGTTACACACACTCAGTAGTCTGTTTGTGTTTTTTATTATTACTGTAATCACAATCATCCAAAAAGATGCAAAAATGTGTAAGTGATAAATGAAATAAAAATTTCTTGAGGAGGCCCTCAATAAAAAAGCCCTTAGGCTAATCTCATCTTAATTTGGACCTTCAAAATTTCTTCTGTTCTTGACACAACGACACAAAAATATCTGCTGTTTTTTACTGAATCGCTGGGAAATATGCTTCAGGAAGAATAATGAATTAACGGCACAGGTGTCTGCACCGTTGTTCCTCCTGGGTAATTTTACTCATTTGTGGATTTGAAAGCAGAACTCTCGGCACCTGCATGGAAAGTAATCACAGAGTCTGTGGAAGTAAAAAACTTTTCCTGCTTGTATTAGGGTTTCTGTTATTTCTCTGTTGCTGCTGGTTATTTGGCTGCTTTTTGTACTACACCTCATCATTTCGGAACACAATCCCTGACCAGTCCTTCCACAAATTCGTCTCCTCCGCCCCTCCCTTCAGGTCCGATTGAAAGTCTAATCTTAGCCGGTGTTGTGTGCAAATGGAAAGGAGGACAGCATCCACAGCATCCTCCCTCTTTACATCCTTGTCAACCGCACACATCTGCATTGATCTCAGGGACGGGTGGCAGCGATATCAAGAGGTTGATCCCTATTGATTTGAGCCTAGCGCTGCATGTTCACACGTCCTTCATTTGATAGTGGGCAGCTCCTCTGACCAAAATAGGGCAGCTGCTGAGCTCAGTGAAGACATCACGTTATTATCTGAACCTGTCTGATTGTGCCATTCGATCTGGGAACAAACGTGTGTTTCAGAGGAGGGCATGTACAGTTTATAAAGAGACCGGTGTTAGAGTATCAGCCACCTCATCTGTTATCTCTCAACCTGCAACATGGACAGCTATGCAATTGTGCAGCAAATGATGTGTAACAACAAGGATATCAGCTCTCAGATGGGGGGGCCTTGAAACTAAACCTAAACACAGATGGAGCTCAGTGAAGTAATGTGTTTTCCTGTTAGGGTTTGGAAAAGGCTTATGCACTACATTTTGAAGAAGAAATCAGCAAAATCTCATCACAGTTGAATATACATTAAAACCAGTGTGATACTTTTACTTTACTATATGTTGGATGGACTTCTCCTTTCACACAGTCGTCTGATTTTAAGATGAGATTGTCCTGTAAAGACTGTCCCACCTATCTTAGCTGTTGTTTTTCATAATTACCTTGCTCAATTGAGAATGATCCATATTGCATGTAATTTATCATATTATTTCTCTTGATTGCAGGCATGGTTGTAAAAGTATCTGGTCAGCTGTGTCCCTGTGTTAGCCCTTAGACAGCAAAACAAGACCAATTTCTCTGCAGGCCGATAATATTAGCTGATCTTAGCTATTTGCCAGTTTATTGGTATCTGCATTTACACCAGTGAATACATGAAAATTAAAGAAGTGACAGGATAAACACCCTTCAACTATGTTATGAGTATTGACTTTACATAGTTTGTCCACCAGAGGCACTCCTTTTAGCAACATATATGTTTGGACAAACAAAACCAGCTGATCCAGGCCGAGCGTAAATGAGTATATAAATAATTACATTTATATGCAGGAAAATCTTTTTACTTTTTGTGCATCTGAAAGAAAAACAAATGTTAGCCAATATATTGACATATCTAATTTTTAATCACAAAATTTGGATTAAAAATCCTATATCGATCAGGATCTAATACAGTGTAACAGATGGATGTAGATTCCTGTTCTGAAAGTGAAGCCATCGTGGGAGTCTTTAAAGACAGCATACTTTTTAATGGTGAACAAGGGCGATCCAAATATTCCCTTCCCTAGTGCTCAGTCGCTAGTTTCAGGTCATGTTGAATAAAACTTGATTTGTTTTCTAAATCCTCAGAGTCAGAATGGAGGGTTATTAATGTTATGCTGAATAGCCAACAACTTGACTCTGAGCTTCGCAGTCAGATCCTCTCAGTTGTCCTGTCCGGTTTCAAAATAAGAAGATGGTGACAGCAAAGCAAAAATGTTGACTGACTACTGCCTCTGCTTTAGTTGGATAACTGGTGGACAAATGAACACATGGACTAAGAATGCTGATATTTGGAAAGGATATTCTGATCCCAATCCAGAAATCTCAATATGGGTGATAACGGATTGCTAGCACTAGCACTAGCATTGTATAGTGAAGGCAAAGTAGAGGATCGTTGTATGTTTGCAGCAGAATCTGACTTAACCGCTAAATCTGGTCATGTGAGTCGGCATGAATGAAAGGCTCCGTCGGTGCCTCTACCATTGACGTCTCTTGCTCTGCCTCACTCACGTGTTGTTGAGTGGCATTTGTGCATCTGTGTGAAAGCACAGACAAGACAAACTAGCTTGCCTAAACGACAGCAGCGTGCAAAGTTAAGACTCTCACACTGAGCTGAAGCGAAACTGGGGCAAATAAAGTAGGTAGAAACTGTAAAAGCAAGTTTAAATTATTTGCTTTGTTCCCGTTGGCATTTATTATTTAGAGTAACTAACATTTCAGTGGAATTTGATGTATTTATTTGCTGCATTGTACTGTGCAAAGTGGAGCCTTTCTTGAACAAATGACCCCTGGAACTGGCAAAAAAGATGCATTGCTATCTTTCCGAGGATGGCTGGGACACCAAGACATCTGTGGGAAAAAAGGAACTATTCTTTACTGTGCTTATTATTTTCTCTTCTAATGAATTACTCATTTAGTCTTCAATAAATGTGATAAAATGTCTGATGCAGTTTCTCAGTAATTGAGGCTTGGGCTGGGCCATATTATACCCTTCACGGTAATACCAGTATAATGTTAGGCAACGATAAAAAAAGAAAATATCGCGATAGAATATGGGTAAAACGCGCATGCGCAGTGCCTTTGTTTACATACGCACGTGTTCCGAAAAAGCATGGCGGCAACGGAGAATGAGAAGGGGGAAAGCGGATCGTTGAGTGCAATGGCTGAACCAGAATAGGTTTGTAAAAATGATGCAACTTCAGTGATGTGGAACTGGTTTGGTGTTTGTCCGTCAGATACCCACCAAAGGACATTTTTTTGTAGAACATGCAAGCGGCCGTCGTTATTACCATATTTGTCTGACTAAGGTGCTCGTAAATCTGGGAGTAATCTGGGTCCCAAACTCCGTCCACTTCAGGTCCCAAAGTCAAACGAACACTGTGGCACATTGAGAGTTCAAAGCTGTCTAAATTATTTCACCTTTAATAAAATGATCAGAACTGCTGCTTTACCAGGTGTAACAATTAAGTTTAACATCCAAGCATCCATGAAAACAGAATTTATTACATTTAACGGAGTTAGAAGTTAGCGGAAGTTAGCTCGCTAGTTTCGCTAGCTACCTAAGCATGATATCCAGTTGTTCAGTCTGACGTCACTAGCCGTGTCTGGACCTAAACTCCACTGCAGGTCCATATATCAAACGATCACTATGGCATTACTGAGAGTTGAAAAACTGTCTAAAGTCTTTCATCTTTAATAAAATGATCAGCGTTCTGCTCTACCAGGTGTAACAATTGAGTTTAACATCCAGGCATCCATGAAAACGGAATTTATGACATTTAACGGAGTTAGAGGTTAGCAGGGAGTTAGCTCGCTAGCTTCTATCTAAATACAATATAGCATGTCCTGACTGCGGGGTTTTGGAAACAAATTAAAACGTACAGCTCTGTTATCACTTCCAACATAAATGAACACAGAAAACTAAAAAGCAGTGACGTTTGTCGGGTTACTGAAGTTGGGCTAGCTGGTATATAATGATGTGCTACGTGACCGCTAGCGACACAGCTATGTTAGCATAATATAAACAAGCTAACTTTTTTTCCACTGGATAAAAGTTAATGTGAGTGTTCTCGGTGGTCAGGAACAAATGTAATCGCATGGCAGGATGCTGTAAAAGGACCAAACTTCAGCCAGGAGAACAACTGAGATAATCCATCCATAATACGAGGTTAGTCATTCATATACTGCTGCATGGGCTGGGCTGTAGTTACATCCTAAGGTTTTAAAAACTGAGCTTAAATAAATGATTAGCGGTAATAAAAGCCGAGGGAGGTCAACAGTGATCGCTGACTGTTTTAGGAGCTTTTTGAGATTAAATAGAAGAAAATACATAACATTAAACATGTTAACAACACAAATGCCATATTAAACGCAGACTACTTTAGGCCCGGAAGTAGGATTCGTCGCGTCATCACTGAACAATCGGATAGCATGTTCTGACTGAGAGATTTCTGAAAAAATTAAAATGTACAGCTCTGCTATCACTTCCAACATAAATGAAGACAGGAAACTAAACAGCAGGTACGTTTGTAGGGTTACTGAAGTTGGGCTAGCTGGTATATAATGATGTGCTACGTGATCGCTAGCGACACAGCTATGTTAGCATAGTAAAAACAGTGAAGCTGCAGGATGAACGCAAACACTTTTCCACTCGATAAACGTAAGGGTTTCTGATGGTTAGAGACAAATGCAATCGCATGGCAGGATGCTGTAAACGGACCAAACTTCAGTCTGAGATAATCCAGCCACAATACGAGGTTAGTCATTAATATACTGCAACAACATGGGAATAGAGCAGCTGTGATAGAATACAGCATTAAGGAATCAATGGTACAGAAGTGGAGGAAGCAAGAAGTATGAGTTGAATAAAGTTTGATTTATCTGACTGCTTTGTTTCGCTTAATGTGCCTTATAATCCCGTGCACCTTGTGGTCCGAAAAATACGTATTTGACTTTTTTATTTGGCACACTGCAGTTAAATGTTGCAAAGCACCTCTTTTTAACTTCAGTGGATATTGTACATGGTTATGCTCAGGATATATCCACCCATTTCTACTGGAAATTTCAGTAAGAAATTTGCATTTGCACTGTTAATTTTTTATATAGCTTTAATGCACATAAAAAACAGCTGCTTGTTTAAGTGAAAATAAATGGATGGGTTTTTTTGCGCTAGTAAAGTTGTGGAGTTGTATTTTGTCTCCCATTAATTATATTGTCAGTTATATTGTTATCGCAAATTTTCAAATATATATCGTGATAAATATTTTTGGCCATATCGCCCTGCTCTAATTGAGGCTGTCTCTTGAATTGTCTTATTTTGTACAAAATAAGATTTTACAGAAATATGGGGAAAAGGGGGCAAACTCCAGCCAGACACTGCATCACCTGTCACCTAATTTTCTGTGAAAAATCGTTATCCTTTCATCAGGTAAGGGCCAGTATCACTGTGCAGATCCCTTACTGTGTTGGCTTTATTTTGAAATCAGCTTACAGATGGATTCTTTGTGTAGCGGTGACTCTGTGCGTATACATCAAACCAGCAGTGATTATGACGGCTCTCGGAGTGGAAGTGGCTCACATACGGGTGCTGCTGCAGCTCTGACTCGCTCTCTCGCTCAGCCCACAGTACCTCCTACTTGACAGCAAGACATAGATACAGACTCTCTCATCCACAGATCTCTCCCTTATGTTGCAGTGTTAATGTGCTTTAACTCATCTGCATGAATATCCTGTGATCACACATGCTTTTTTTCCCCTTTGTTAGCCTTTATTTATTATTCATATTAGCCAACACGGTGCGTGTGAGTCTGTTACAGTCTCACTGAGCCTCCTGTGCATTGACGAATGATAGACTGTTGCAGTGCATTGCATTGTTCGCCTGTCTAGGTTGCAGTAAAGCCACGGATGGAAGCGCTCACGAGTGATTTCTGCCATTGTGCCTTCCTGTGGTGGTTGTGAATGCTGACCTTGGAGAGGTTTTGTCCCTTCAAGATGCCTGGCCCACTCCACGACGCCCCCTTTTATGAATGGGCTGATCCCTGAGCAGAATGCTAATGAGCCAGGGAGAGGAGAGAGGGGAGGCCAGCTGCTGCAGTGCACGGCAGCGCTTCCATATTGTTTTTGAGTGTCCAGGGAGCAGATCTGATGAGATCACAGGAGATAGCGGCAGGGCTGGGAAAGAGGAGAAACTGCACTGGGCTAAACAGGGCTCACGTGGATTACCCACTCAATAGGCCTTATTCAACCTCTGTGGCATTTCAATTAGATATGACACATGGAGTCATTTCTCTGACATAACCTAATGTTGTCAAATCAAGGGCAAAGGCTTAAAGTAATCATAGCTAGATCATGTTTGATTACGGGAGTGGAAATTTAAATATTTCAGTGCTTTGGTTTGGAGCACTATAAATTTACTATAACACCAGTTCTCGTTACACCGGCTCTAGCCCCAGTTTGGACCCCTGGCATTTAAAAGGGTCGTTGAACAACACCTGGGTTCTAATAAACCTAAAGGGTGTTGTAAATATTTACTGTTGTTCTGAAGGCATCGCCCATGTCGCTTACAGATCCCTGTTACTTTTTTAAATGTATTTAAATTTTTTGTAATTTTGGCTGTAAAATTACAAAATAATTCTGATCTTTCAGGAACAATTAGAATTTTCTCTCAAAAGAGTTGAGGAGTTACAGTAATCTGAGACACACATGGTAAAATCTAGGCAGAGCTGATTTTTCTGTTTATCTGTTCAGATAAACATACCTTGTGAATGCTTTGTGGTACCATGATACACCGAATATCCCTGTAAACCTCGCCTTGTCTTTTTTCCCGAAACATTTAGTTTTTGACTCTAGCACAAACAGTACTGGAGTTAATGCCAGTTAAAGAGTGCTTGTAAAATGAGCCGCCCGCCCATGGTCAGTAGCTTAAAAATAAAAAAGGGTTAACAGTCTTTTGTCAGTCTCATTGATGCTCATTTTACATTGTGGGCCTCATGCAGCCCACTTTGATCTTAAGTGGGCTGAACCAAAGAAAGACCCCTTTCTGTCGGTGTGAAGATGTTTAACTACGCATTTAATCCCATTTAATATAAAAAGAAGTGCAATTTCAGCAGTACATATCAGTAAATGCTGCTGTAGTAAGTGCAAAAAATCTGTCATAAGTAAATAAATACCTGTATTAAACTACAGATAAAGTTCTGGTAGTTCACTGCCCAGAAAATGTTCTTTATCTCTAAAAAGCAGAAATTTCTAAATCAGAAACAGGAACTTTCCTGTGATTCCATTGTTTTTGTTTATCTGTTACTTAATTGTTTTGGTGTAGAATGAATGGTAATGGTGGAGGTCTTTATCAGTAGGAAACACTGTAAAACTTGTGAAAATATAGTTAACTCATTCACTCCCATTGACGTCTATAGCCGTCAATTGCAGTGAATGAGTCAATGGGTTTAACTCATTCACTGCCAATGGCTGGCAGTGAATGAGTTAAAAGTCCAAAATCTATGTCCGCTATATTTTCCATACAAGGCCCCGGAGGTCTGATTCTGGCCCCGGGGCCTCGTATTTGACATCCCTGGTCTATCTTAGTGCAAAGATAGCAAAAGGTAAAAAGTTTCTTTTGCTGCTTGTGTTTTCTGTTTTGACTGTGGGCAGGTCGCCATCTTTGTTTCGACTTTCAAAGAGAGACTCAACATGATGCATAATAATCTGAAAGTCCTGCTGTGAGCGGTTGGGGGTTGAGGGGAAAGAGAATATGAGGTTTTTGGAATGATAGTTTGAAAAAAACAAAACACATCTAACCTTTTATTTATTTAATTAAATGTAAATATAAATGTAAATATTCAAGGAAGGAACCACAGCAGCCACAGTGCACTAAATGAACACTGCATGCTAGCCTATTAGCTTCAGTTAGCTTATTTATAATGTAATCAAATGACAGACTGAAGAGACTGGAGTGCACCTACCCACAGAGGCAGCTTCATTTTAAATTGGGCCAACGTCCCCTTTAGAGTCATCTTCCCATGCACCTCTGGATTGATTTCAGTGCTGCTCCTGTTGAAATCCCATTTTGCCTGTTTCCACTTGCACCTCTGTGGCGAGTGTTGGATTTCTCCCAGTGTGTCAAAACATCAAAAGGGATGGAATTTTGTTTTTGTGGCTGCAAAACCCATTTAAAGTTCAACATGTGCTGGGTCACAGCGGCACAATGGTCACTAAGATGCCTTGGCACTTGGATGATCTGTGCAAGAGAAATTCACAGTGCACAACCTCATAAATGTGGAAAACATCTGCCTGGTCGCTCTCCTGATCTGATGAGCAATCTTCGGACTTGGAAAGTGTGAACTCTTTGAATGCATCCATTTGCTCTCTGGGTGGTTTCCAGAAATCCACCAGTCAGGTCAGTTTAACAAAAAGGCTGATATTTTCTCTGCTCAGCTTTAACATCCATGTTACATTTGCAGATCACACCTACAAACCATTCAAAGTCCCAAGCACCAAGTTGTCTGAACATCCTAGCGATGCTAGTCTGTTTTTAGATGATATGTCGGTGGTTGATGCCCTGATACACAAACTGGTGGGTTCTTTTTGCAAAGTTTAGACTTGATATTTTTTGGTTGTCTGTTTTAACAAGATGCAACAAGCAACTTTTCTGATATGGTGTTAGTGAATTTTGAGCCAACCGTGCAAAGCTTTAAGTTAGAAGTTAAGGTTACTTTAAGGGTATTGGAATATGTGGGGGGGTTGTAACAGGTGCTTAGTCTCTTCCTCCCACTGCAAAAAAAAAAAGACTAAAGCTTGGAAAGCTATTAATGTAATGGTTTTCTCCTGTATTCTAATAAATAAGAATGATTTCAGATCAGCACTTATTGGCCAACAATTGACCAGATGACCTGGAGCCCTAGTTGTTTGGTTATAGTCAAGTCTGGATCAGATGGACACTTTGGAGTTATTCAATGTGAAAATGATCTGCTACTTCCAGTTTAAAGATTAAAAAAAAAAGTGTATGCCCCAAAGAAAAGACAGATGCGTTATAGTGACACATCAAAAATCCTCCCTGGAGATGGATTGCATTTACTTGCCAAGCTGTTCTCCTGATTAAGCAATAATGGAACAACCAAAATTTAATTATAGTAAAAACATTCATTAGTTTGGCTAAGTAATTATGAGAAAATGAAGACATTTCAAGCAGGATGTTCTTTTCCTGTGAAACACCTAAGGGTCAGGCAAATGCCTCCATTCATTTAAGCGCATGGCATCAATTAGTCTAACAGAGCTATTGTCTGCATAGGTATTTAAATGGATTATTTTTACAGGGGCTGATATAAGCCTGAATGCATATCCCAGTCCCTTTGTGCTATATTACATTATGGTATTTAACTAATCTGGAAAATGCCTGTTTGGTGCAGGGTGGTGGGGGTGGTGGTGCCCTTGTTTATGAAGCACTCAGCGGTGTTTTCTGTGGTGGTGTCATATATGAAGACTGATGACAAGCGATCCTGAGTGCTGCCTTCAGATGATCACATCTTAAGTTCCCCACCACTTGGCACTAATGGAATTATCTGCCTTTCCCTTTAGTCAGGTACTGCTCTCTTTAGCTGCCACCCCCCCCCCCCCCCCCTTCTTTTTTTAAAGCCAGGTGTGCATGTATATACAGTACAGTGAACTGGGTAAAAGGCTTTGTTAAGCTCTGTGTGGCCCATTAGGATGATTGAGGATCATGTCTGTCCCGGTAAATGAATTGTCAGTCTCTGGACATGAGTTTTGTTTATTAGAGCATAGTGTGACAGTGAGCAACAGTTTCTCTTTTTCTTTTTTACAGTAAGGTGATTTACAGTATCACAGAGTACACTGCCAGCCTGTGAGTTATAGGATTGCATAATGGTTTTTGTGTTTTTAAAAATGCAGCCCTGTAGGATACAGTGAAACCTAATTTACTTAGCTTTACTATCTGCAGTGACGGCACATGCCATGTTCGGAAGAACCAGCAGCTTTTCATTCAGGATTTGCTGCAGTGGTGATTTCATCAGCTTCCCTCGCTGCTCTGAAATGAACTATATTATGCACAGTACAAAAGGTGGCAGAAAAGCCAAGGAGAGGCGGGGAAAACACAAAACAGGAAGTGACAGAGGGGGAAAAAACGCTTTGGCAGAAATTGGTGGATGTGGGCATGAGCAACTGGCCATAGAGTCCTTTTTATCATGTATACTTTTTCAAGTCTACTTGGAGTTTGCTGCAAAGGGTGCATGGGTAGTTGGTGCACCGTGGCATAGTGTGTCCGTGGACGAGTCAGTGAATTTGCAAAAAAAGGTGGGAGACGCGAGCACGTCCGCTTGGAGCCTTTGATGACGAAATTTAGGTCGCTCAGACTTAAGCGGACCTTTGCATACTTGCGCGTGTGGAAAGCATAACATGAACCCAGCTACATTCAGACTGACAGCTCAAAGAGTTTAGTGAAGAATCCTGGACACTTCTCACCCTTAATGGACAGTTCGACGGATGTGCAGGTCGCAACTTCGCATTAACAAAGTACCATCCTTCGCTAAAAGCACGCCCACATACGATAAGTATGTTTTAACCTAAATTGGACCATAATTAACAACATGAACATGAGAAATCTCGACCTTATTAGGGATATATTTAATAAGGTTAGTGAGAAACAAGGTCATTGCTTTTTATACAGTTCAACCTCTTTTAGCAGCCAGAACAGATGCCATCTGCTGGCCACTCTGAAGGATGCAACAGACTTTTTGCATTGGCTTCACTTTTTACACGTGGAGGTGTGAATATAAGTGTGAATTGTTGTCTGTCTCTGTGTGTTAGCCTTGCAGTAAACTGAGATTTAATCAACCTGAGATCTCTCATCAATGTGTTCTTTTTGAACTGATGCTTTACCTGTTAGGGCTAATATTTAGATATGGCACCTGGACTTTGTGTTACACATTTAACAGTGTGGTGCATTTAAGGAGGTTTTTTTAATCATTACCGGTGAACATGTTAGAACTGTTCTTTTACAGTGAAGCCTGTCTAATGTCAAGGAATACCAGTTTAAGGATATGTCAAAACAAGCACAAAACATGTGAAATTACAATTAATCTATTCAGTCAATATAACATGTACTGGTTGAGGGATGGGAGCTTTGTTGTGAGACTTTAGTGGGACTCAAACAAATCTTTGTAAGTATCTGAAATAGCATTTCATATTTCACTGTATAATAGTACTGTCTGCAAACTAATCTGTTAAACTGGTCTCTTAGTAAAAGCAGTATCTCCTTGACATCAGTGGTTTTCACAGAAAGTATTTTCTGTGGTCTGGTTAAGATAAGGTGCGACTGATATCTTGTCCTTGGGTGTTGCACCCAGTGATTGAAAGAAAAGGCTATCTATGGTATCCCATCCACAGTTACAAGTCCACTTAAAACAAAACCGTCTGTAATCAAACATCCTCCATCCATTTTACCCTACAAAAAAAGCCCTGATGATTCTAATATGAGATAAATCTCCTGTAAATGTGTAATGACACCATTTTGAAACTACCCCAAGTGACTTTTCCTGTGTTATAATTCATAATGATGCACAGCCAGTATGGTAATTGCCAAAAACAATCCTGCAATAAACCAATATAAACAGGTAATATAGGCCAACCAGTGTCTTCTCTGACTACATCTATCATTCAGGTAAATGTAATTTGCTATAAAAATTCAGTATAGTTGTTAAGAAGTACAAATTCCATTGATAATTCTGTTAATCTGTGTTTCTGTGCGCTAATAGTTAATCTGTCGGAGAGAAATAGAGAATTATTCGTTATGGATGGTTAATAACAGCTTTAACATTCAATTTCTGGTTAGAAATACTACATTTTGACTTGAAGTTCACTATAATGTCAAAAAGTTAAAAATGTCTGCAAATTCCACTGTTAAAACTCTAATTCTGAGATTTTGGTCCAATGATAGCATCACAGAGTTACAGCAGATTTGTGCATGATACAAATCTAATGTTCCACCACATCCCAAAGGTTCTCAGTAGCACTGAAATGTGGTGACCGTGCATCCCATTTGGTAACAGTGAACTCATTGCATTGTTAAAGAAGAAGTACTTTAAGATAAGCTGAGCTTTGCGACATGGTGCATTATCCTGGGAGCAGCCGTCAAAAGATGAGTACACAGGTCACGAAGGGATGGACACGGTCAGCAACAATAGTGTTGCTGTTATCATTAAATGATAGGGCCCAAAGTGAACATCTCCCCCAACACACACACACACACACACACACACACACACACACACACACACACACACTAATAGTATGGAATCGAATTTCCCAGAGGAACCCACCCGAGGGATTAATAAAGTTCTATCTTATCTTATCTTATCTTATCTTATCTTATCTTATCTTATCTTATCTTATCTTATCTTATCTTATCTAGTATGATTTCATACTATATACTATGGTGTAATACCCCCTTGAATCATTGATGCAAGGAAGAATGGATAGATCCATGTGGCAGAAATTACCAATCATCAGACTAGGCAGGTTTTCCAAGCTCCTGTGTTTTTTTTTTTGGTTTTTTTTGTTTGTTTGTTTGTTTTTTTGAGAACTGGGACGTTTTTCTTTGTTTGACCAGAACAGATCTCTGTAAACCTTAAACAAGGCTTTGATGCAAAATCCCAGCAAATCAGAAATACCACAGATCAGAAATACTCAGACCAGCCCATCTGGCACCGCACCAGTACCTGGCTACATTCAGCGTTACTTTACATCACCTTTCTTCATGAATCTGGTGCTTGGTTTGAACTTCAGCAGATGGTCTTGAATAGGGTTTTCAATACTCAGGTACTAATCAATACTAATAATTGCTATCAGATTAGAAAGTCATTTGCAGTAGCACTGATACAAACAGTACTGTTTGTGCCTCTTCCAACTCATGCACAACTTCATACAGCACCACTGCAGAGAGTCTTGCACACAGCCCTTCCCATCACTACAGACTAAAGTAGTTGACACTCACGTCACTGAATTTTGGTTCAATAACACTGAAACATTAAACTGTTATAAATAAAGTTTATAATACATTAATGTTAACTGCTTAACTCTTAGCAATTACGTGATAGCTGCAAACTCTTCCTCAGGGGGTCATAAGCTAGTGTAGTGTGGTCCCAAACATGCGTAATTAGGAGGGTTTTATCAGGAAGGGCATGGCATCCGTCATAAAATCTTGCCAAATCGACCATGAGGATCCATCTGCTGTGGAAATAGAGAAGTTGAAAATACTTTTATTGGATAGCCACACTGGCTGTCTGTTAAGTTATCATTAAGGTAGCGGCTAGTGGCTATGGCTAATAGTAAGAGAAGTAGGATTGTCTTTAATTACTTTGTGGCAAATTTCCAATCCAGGGATGGAATGAGAAAGATCGACCGATCGATTAAGAGAAATGGAACAACTTTGAAAGCAGTTAAATGATTATATTTAATGTAAGAAAGCGTGTCGTTTGAATTTTTGTGTTCATTTAACACTAAAGATATTTTAGTCAGTGGTGTTAAATTATTTTTTTCAGTTGGGTTGTTGATTTTTAGCTTGAGTTTAAAAGCATAAGCACTAATGAATGTATTTTTTTGCGAACTGTTCAGGAAGCAGTGTCATTAATTGTTTGTTTAAACTCATGTCTCAAGGGCCAAAATGTGTTGTTTTCACATAAAAATTATTCATGCTTTTCTTTTTCTTTTCACAGATCTATGCTATATACACCTACAAATACAGGTCTCATATAAATCCCTTCATGACCTTGTGCTGCCTACTCACTAGCCTTAGAGCAAAGCAGAAAATATTTTATTTATATTTTATTCGTTGAAAGATGAACATGTGCTGCTGTAATTATTAACGGTAAAAATAACATCTGCCCTCAGATACACACCAAGATTATGAATTAATGGGTATTCTTTACTGAGTAAAGACCTGTGGCATAAGCAGTGTGAATGTAAATCATGTGAGTACAGGGATTTTATTCCGGTAAATCACAAACAGTTGAAGCTGCAGTTTGTAGCCTCCGTTGACTTTCTCACTTCATTAAGTCCAGTAAAAACACAGAGCAATCCCACAGTCTCTACCTGTTTTTCATTAGTATTCAAGGCACAGAATAACAGCCTACAGTAATAACCCACTAATAATCCTCATTGTCAGTTTTTATTTTTACTTTTTTGGGAGCGCTTGGTGTCACCAGAGACCATAAATATACATGGGAAGTATTAAAACTCAGCCAGTCCTGCTGTCAGTCACCAGAATCTGATTTTCCCTCATTGTCTTGAGCAATGAGCTGGTGATGCAGGATGATGTCACTAAATCTCAGCTAATTATGATATTTGTTTTCTAGTATTTTTCATCCTTTTCATGTATTGAAACTTCCTGAAAATGTATCCCAATAGCCACTGTGTTATTTTAAAATGAACCCCAATACTTCCCCCTTAGACCGTCATTATCAAAGGGAAATAGCTATAGCTGGATACGTTCCAGATCAAAAGTTTAAGAGCACTTGAAAAATGGCAACAAATCATATTTTGCATGATTGGATCTTAACAAGGTTCCAAGTAGAACTTTAACATGCAACAAGAAGAAATGGGAGTGAGACAAAACATTTTTTTGTTTCTCAGTATTGAGTAGCTCCACTGTTATTGTTGATCACTTCAAAAATTCGTTGCTTGATATTTCCATGAGGTGAGTGGGAACAGCCGGCCGCATGAAGGACATCTACTGTCTAGAACTGTTGTCCATTTTTGTAAACTTCCCTTGCCATCCATCCCAAAGGGTCCTCAGTTGGATTTAGATCAGGGGAATACGCAGGATGGTCCAAAAGTGTGATGTTATTCTCCTGGAAGAAGTCCTTTGTCCTGCGGGCATTGTGTACTGCAGTGCTGTTCTGTTGAAAAACCCAGTCGTTACCACACAGATGAGGGCCCTCAGTCATGAGGGACGCTGTCAGCAACATCTGGACACAGCCAGTGGCCGTTTGACGCCCCTGCACCTCCTGAAGCTCCATCGTTCCACTGAAGGAAAAAGCACCCCAGACCATTATGGCGCCCCCTCCACTGTGGCGTGTAGAAAACATCTCAGGTGGAATCTGCTTGTTATGCCAGTAACGTTGGAAACCATCAGGACCATCAAGGTTACGTTTTTTTTCTCATCTGAGAATAAAATTTTCTTCCACCTTTCAATATCCCATGTTCAAAGTCCAAGTGGTCAGTTCTGTGGCGCTCAAGCAGACGAGGCCTTTGAAGACATTTTTTGTTTTTGAAGCCCTTCGGTCTCAGATGCCGTCTGATGGTTACAGGGCTGCGGTCGGCACCAGTAACAGCCTTCATTTGGGTCGAGGATCGTCCAGTGTCTCGACAGACAGCCAATTGGATCCTCCAGCTCAGTGCTGGTGACATTTCTTGGGTCTTCCACTCGACTTTTTTTTTCCATAACACTCAGGATCATTTAAGAAATTCCAAATGATTGTTTTTCTGCGTCCCACCTCAGCAGTGATGGCGTGCTGCGAGAAACCCTGCTTATGCAGCTCAACAGCCCGATCACATTCAGGGAACATTGTTTTGACTTTGCCATCACAAGGTCAGTGTGACTACCTGACAGAAAATGACAATGAATCCACATTTTTGCACAGACCTGGCCTTTTAAAGGCATGAGGTCCTAAACTTTTGATCAGCTGTAAAACAGCCTGTATCAGTTTAAGCGCTGTTTTCAATAAATTGCATGCTCCAAAAAATGTTTTGTCTCACTCCCATTTCTTCTTGTTGCATGTCGAAGCTCTACGTGGAACCTTGTTAAGATCCAACCATGCAAAATATGATTTTTTGCCATTTTTCGCCTTTTAAACTTTTGTTCTGGACTGTACAAAGCACTTTTTTTTTTTTACCCCTTTGGGATCCCCCCCCCCCCCCCCCCCCCCCAAAAAAAAAAAATTTCTTTAAGAAAACTGCACCATTGTTAACCACCTAAATAGCTACCTGCCTGTCTACGTGTAAACATGTTTACCTGTTGGGGCTGGGTTTGTGTCTCCTCCCACAAACCAGGAATCTTTCACATGTAGGGTGAAATATGTTAACTGCTACATCATGCTCATTAATGAATATTAGAAAGGCACTAAAGACAAACAAATAGCACTGCAACATAAAACCAACTCGGGCTTCCTCCTTGATGTTGAAACAAGTTGCATCCATTTAAATTTGCATACAAAAAACCTAAAGCAATACATTTGATCATATTTCTAATTTTTCAATATTATTTTTCATTTAGCTGTAATCCTAACCATATCATTAGCAAGGGAGTTTCAAACGTTATTTTTCAAAGTATTGCAGGATTTTGCAAACTGCTCCAGTTTGAGCATCCTTGTCTGGCGATAGATCAGTGCAGATCATGCACCTCTATCTAAGAGAGCTGCTCCGTTTAGCACGAATAGAGAGAATGTCAAGCCATTATCAGAGGCACCTGGTACACCCACAGTCCCAATGCCGTTCCCATGTGACCTCCCCTCCAAATCCTCCCCTCATGTAAACTGCTAAGTGGCCACCTGAGTTGAGAGCCACTTTGGTGCGTTTCGAGGAGCTGCACACTGCTGTGAAGACCCTCTCCCACCTCTTCAGCAGTGTTCAGCTCTGTTAGAACAATAGATGTTAAATGGGAAATCGCGCTCCTCAGCTTTGTCTCATTTCTAATAGATGCTCTTTCGCACTCGACTGCTACTGTAATATGTCCCAGAGATATTAACAAATTTCTTTCGTAGTTAGCTCTCAAGGCTGCAGAGATGGCAGGAGGAGGGGGTGTATGAACGCAGGAGCTTGTGTCAGGCTCCTGGTGTGGGCGGAACGGGAGGCCTCTTGGACATTTAACTTCCATTTAGCTGTTATATACACTAATAAACACACATACAGTGCATACCTTTAGTGACATTTCTGTGTGTGCTATACCAGAGGTCTGTAAGCACTCATTTTTAACTTTATAACATCTTATTTTTTGATCAGCAGGTGGATTCTTTCATTTTTCCTCATAAATTCTATGCCTACAACACTTTGCATCAGTTATCTGATTTCTAGTTACTTAAGAGACGTGTATGTCTTCACTTTTCTCTGAGGTCTCTGGGAGATTAGAACAGTAACACAGTTAACACGCACTTAACTTTATAATGCATTCATAACAATGTCTTCTACTCTTAAGGGGCTTGAAAATAACCAGAAGATCTTGTCTCTGTAATAATCCTGTAATAATACTGCGAGGATGCTGCTCTACTAGCATTAGCTTTTAATGCAACACATCACCATGTCTACATACTACATCGAAGAGCTCTTAGCATGGCTTTTGGTATTCATGTTCTAGTTACAAAGTTTTTTTAAATTATTAAATGTCTTAGAAGAGGAAAGGACAATAGCATGATAACAGCAAAAAGCTGTCTATCTGATAAACTAATCACATTATATTATGTAACTATAGTGTGTGTGTGTGTGTGTGTAATAGACAAGCATTTATATAGTTACAGGTTGTTGTGTTTTTTAATACAAAAATACATGTCTTTTGGCTAATAGCAGGGAGTTAAAAGTTAATGTTAGCCTAGTAAGCTTTTTGTTTTTAAAGTTAACTTTATTTGCGGCTTGCTAGCTTGGTTAACGAGGTGTGTCCATAATTCACTGTGATATTAAATGGCGTCTTAACGTTCAGTAGCGAAAAACAGGAAAAATTAGCTCTGGAGACTCAAGATATACCAGTGGGTTGGTTGTTGACTGGAGTAAGTTGGTACATTTACCTGTTATTAAAGTTTACCTATGTAGAAATGTAATTACATATCAACAATACAACACTTAATGTTTGTGCTGTTAGTTGAAATTCTTAGAAAGTTAGACAAAATTAAAATTGGTGATCTTAAAAACTGGATTTAATCAATTGGAAATGCAAAGTAAATTGGAATTGTTGCATCTCAATATAGCGCAAAGGGCAGCAAACGACACTAACTGATCATCAACATCAACAACTTTGTGAACATGCTAGCGTTTAGTCTAAATCTGTACTCTGTCTTAATCGAGCCATAAAAAGTGGGCAGAGTGACGACAGACTGTGGGAAATTTATTATATGATGAATCTTTATTTTGTTTTCTTTTTCTTTCTTTGTTTTCTTTTTTCTTGCGAAAAGTAAAAGGTACATATTTGCACTGTTTCTTATTTTTCTTAGATTTTAGGGGTTTACTAGGCAGAGGTTAGAATCTTCTTACAGACATGTGATAGGTAATAAAAACAGAAATGAACCAACTTTACACCTTTTCTTAAAAAAAATCTATTTTTGTTGCTTTGTTGTAGAAAAAAGAAAGTACAAGGGTCAAAAATACGGTAAGCAATTTACCCCTAAAGGAGTAATACTTTTTTTTTCCTGACTGTGTTCAGATTACAGTTTTAACATCTATATGCTGATTGCTCTCCTCTCGCACACTGGCCCTTCCTTCTCATTCCCTCTCTGTCATTATTCCCAACACTCGGATGTGATGATCACCGTTTACAATTTCTACCTTGAAAAGCGATCATCTGTGATGACGTCAGTCACCTTGAATTTATTTTCTGCAGACCTCAAAAACTCAGTGTGTAGAAATGGATGGAATCCAGAGATTAATGTTGCCAACTTGTATTAGGTGTCTGGATATTTAATGATCTGTCTGTCCCTTTTTTCTTTCCAGTATTCCCACCTTTGAACCTTGTCTTTTTCTAGAGTCCTGTCATGTTAGTACTTACCTGGACTCCAGTTCTTTCATCCTCATGTTAGCGTACACATAAACAACCAGGTGTTTTAGATGTCATGTTTCATTGCTGATAAGAGTGATGTAGCCAAGCTCAGTTTTGTGGTTCCTGTGTGTCACAGCGACAAGGTCCCTACTCAGCATTTATCCCACTGTGTTTATCATGGAGCGCCATCTCGGGGGTTGGATGGTTCAGTCGATATGTCCCAGGCTTATGTCAAGCCACCTGCAGTCAGCAGGGTCTGCATCGATGAAGAAAGCAGAGCCACACTGACCTATTCAGCAGCCTCACTGTTCTCTGATCCAGCTGAAAATGATTTCTTTAAAACTTGGGAGAGGAGAGCTGCAGAGCTGGCTCCAAGCCAAGAGGGATTCTTCGACCAGAGCACGGCTTAATCTACTCACCGTGAAAACCAAACCTGGGAAACAACCTCATGCCTAAAGAAATTAGGTTTGTTTTTCGCAGCAGATAGCATTTTTACATGGGCTGAATGCCAATTGTTAGACCTGCCTGCTTTGTAAATGGAGCCAGGCTGAAAACAAATCCCGCCATGCACATTCATGATCATGTTTTCTCAGAAATGATGAACAAAACACGGTTCAGGGAAATGATGCTATGTTTGCATCTACGTCCTGATAAGTGGATCCAATCTTGCAGCATTGGGTGCAAAGCAGGAGCAGATAGCGTTGAGTCGGATTGTAAAAATCTTCCCGTTCGTGTCAGTCAAGCCTAATGTTAAGCTGTGTCCTCTAGAGAGGCTTTCCAGCTAAAAGGGTCAAGATTTCTAGAAGCCTGTCAATATGATTGATCTTTAAAGCAGGCCCGTGTTTAATGTTTTCACCTTTAAACATTGTTCTTTTGGGCTTGTTTACTTCTGAGAAACTGGAAAACCGACAATTTGTCAGCATTTACACTCGGTTTCAGTTCAGAGGTTTATCAGAGCTGCTTTACTGACAAATGTTGACATTTCAAAAATAATAAAATAGATTAAAATCTCATTTTTCGTAGATTTTTTAAAATGTTTTATTTGTTGAACAGTTTGAAATGATTGTATAAAAATAGACAGTACTGAGCAAATGTTGTGAGCCAACCTTCATTTCCTTATATTTTACTTTCAAGGAGCCAGCCTTTCTTATTCTTACACTTTTTCAGTGGACTTGAGCATTAAGTCTCCAGCCTTTCTGAAGGTCTTTCCAAGCTTTTCACTCATTTTCAATCTAGTTCTTGTACCTGCTCATTGTTGTTTTGGGGTTTTTTTTTTGTCTTTGTTAAGCCACTTAACACTGACCTATGAATAATTCCTGTGTGAAAAAGGCCCCTAACTAGACGGATGAACCAGTGTTGTCCCTTCACATAACAGACAATTGTAAATTATATCTTTAGGGACTTTGTTATGGGCAGCCTGTAACAGAAACACAGAATTTGTTTCCGTTTCTTTGGTTCAATCCACCAAAAATGTCAATGGTAACATAGTTTGACAGGCATAAAATAGTATTTTTGCAACACCGAGGTGATTGCCAAAGAGCTATTAGCTGAAAATTTGGCATATCTTGACATAATTCAGCAAAGACCTGACACAGGGTCTAAGAAATATATGTGACCTAGACCCGTCTGAAATACTAGTAATAACTTTTTTTTGTATAGCACTTTTTAAAACACACAGTAGTAAAGTTTCTCACAGTTATAGAAGCCACACATTAAATACAGACACAATCAACATACTGCTTGGGTCCAGCTGATCACAGGCTGAGAAGGCTTTATAAAAACGAGATCACCTCTGGTTTTAAAATAAGGATGTAGGAATGTTAAGAGACCTGATGATCGGAGAGGCTAGCTGCTGTTACAAGTTATTAGTGTTTCTGCTATATAAGCAGAGCCATGTATCTATGTAAGTTAATAGAATTTTAATTCTGAATTTTGCTCAAAGGTAATGAAGGGAAGCAAGAATCGGGGAGATATGCGGATGTCTGCTAGTTCTTATTGGCAGCCTAGATGCTCCAACTGCCTTCTGGACCAGTTGAAGTCAGGCTAAAGAAGACTGAAAGACACACGTTGAATAGTTACAATAATCAACACAGTCCTAACAGTGATGACGTCCTCTGAAAGTCTCATTAGGAAATTAGGAAATTAAGGTTCTTTAATATATCTGTGAATTGCTGTGTATTTATTTTTATGCTTTTATTCTTTTTTAAGTTCTTACTTGCTGTCATCTTGGTGTGATGGTGTCTTGGGCTTAATTTCTCCTCTATGACATTGACTGCTAGCATATTGTTATTGAAAAGTAATGGAGGTATAGTATTTAGTCTTTATGTGGTTAAAAAATTTTTTTTTCTTTGTTCACTTGATTTTTCCCAAGTGAGCGCTTGTCGGTAGAGGCTGACACGGTCAAGGTAGGAACAAGGGTCGCACTGAAATTGCGAACCATCTAATTTGGTGAGAGCGCCCTGCCTCAGTGTCACACACAGAAGCTCTGCCTGGATGTGTTACATCACCAGAGGATGGGATGCAATAAGTGCACACGTCAATGCAGGAAAACAGGCAACCGTGTGTTTGCCTGTCCTGCTGGATTATCCAAGTGTTGCATCATTGACCCAAGGCGACCGCTGAGATTTAAGCTTTGAATGATCAAAGTCCTATCAACAAAATTTTGCCAGTATTGATGGTGTCTTTTTTATGTCCTGCTCTGTGTGGTTTATACAATTCTTTTTCCTGAATGAAACAGATCATATTCGCTTGTTGATTTCCACTTCAAATGTGAGCTCTTCAGTATCGTGAATCTAGCCCTATTTTGCACACTGGGTACAGTACGGTACTTAAAAAAAGCCTTGTCAAACCGCGAAACACAGCAGAAAATAGCACAGGTAGTGTAAGAGCCCCTTCCTGTTCTAACGCAGCCATGATTTGTGTGAGTGGTAATGATCTGTGTCATTCAGCTTCTAACTGGGATCTCACTCTGCTGCTGACTCATATGCTTTTTATAGCCGTCTCTGTCATTCCACTTTATAGCCGCCGCGTGTGTGTGCGCGCGCGTGTGTGTGTGTATGTGTGACAACACCGTCCTGCTGGGAAAGAAACAGAGTGTTGATACTTCACAGCATGTTGAGTTAAAGTTTTTTACATACCCGGGAGCTTTAAGCCAATATGAGTACAGTTAACGTGGCACTTCATTTATGAGCCAGAACTTGGGGATACACTCGTTGTGGCTCAAGACATCATTTCATGGCCTGTGTTTAGTATTATATTAAGGCTAATAAAAAAATATGCACACTTAATGAGTAATGTTTGGAGCTTCCTACTCAAAAGCAGCCATTTTACTGTTTTATGAGCCCCATTTTAGAAAACACACTCATTCACTTCAACAAGAGTTGAAAAGATAAAAAAATTAACACATAATATCTTCACATATATACACATAGTAGTATAGCATAAAAACCTGAGACAGGAGAAGGGGCTAGCTTGACTCTTAACAAGAACTAAAGGGTATGGGATAAAACATGATATAAGACATCCGGTATTTGGTCAGTTCTTTAGTAAATTGGTAAATAAGTTATTAGTTATTAAGAATGAATTAGAGTAGTTGAAAAACAGCAGTGCATATGGGAGCTGCTGTAACAGGCTGCTGCTCAGGAACAAAATAAATAGATTATTTACTCTTTTCAAATGTAACATAATTGACTATTCAAACATGAAGCTACATTAGCTTATCATAAAATCTAAAAAGCAGCTCTCTTGCTTTTTTGTTCTTTTTTTTGGAAAGAAGAAAATTAACAGTTTAAGTCAATTCTGTAACATAAATAGTAATTTAGCTTAGTTTAGCATCACAGCTGGAACTGAAGCGGGCTAGCTTGGCTTCTTTTAACAAAATTAAAACAATATTCTTCATCTTTCTAAGATAAATGTGAAGTTAGATAATGTTAGCATATGAAACAGAAAAAGGGGGGAATCTAGCTTTAATTTTTCTGAATTTAACAATATTAACACAATTTATTTCATGTCTCTAAATTAAATATGAAGCTAGATTAGCTTAGCATTAGCATAAAAGCTAGGACACAGGGAGGGGACGCTAAATGTTAGCTACCTTTCATGTTTGAACTATTACCAGTACCTGGAATTTTTTGACACTTTCTTCACGTTAATAGTATTGTATAATAATACATAATAAACAAATTATAAATAATAAAAAAATACATCAATAATTCTTGAATGAATTTTTTTTATTTTGCACACCATAATAGCTGTGTTGGTCACTGTCTGACAATGTCTGTGATGTCAACACCACTGTCACAGTGTCTGCGTACTTCATTATTAAATAATAATGTTAGATTATTATTGGTTATGGTTATGTTACATAATATGTTTGTTTGCAACAAGTTTCTCTGACAACAACTTATCCCACGGCCTAATTAAAATTACTAATTAAGGATAAAGAAATTAACAATAGCAATGGATAGACATGACAACAATTTAGTTCCCTAATAGTCAGATTTTTTTTCATTATAAAGAAGCAGAATTTAGTGTCTTCTATATTTCACAAAGAATACGTACAGCCATTTATTTCTTTAGATCATCATAATGTAGCCCCACATTTTTTTCCTCTTGTTGGTCTGCACTTGAAAGTAGAAAATAAAGGCACAGTGGGGTTTTTTACGAGTGCTAGTTTGATGTTGAACGTGTTTATATATTGTTGATTTTTGTGCTATGCTACCAAATGAGTACCGAGCAAACAATTACATGTGTCTGCAATTCAGCAGCTCCTCTTGTCTACAGACAAGCTCTCCCACAGTCCTCTCTGTGTTAGATGACAGGCATGCGAATGGGAATGGTGGGGGAAGCCCTGCAGCCCGGGAAAGCAGAATGGAGGATGAGCTGCTCTGCATGTCAGATTTACAGGAGCTGTCAACCTGAGAGCCGCTTCTTGTGAACAGCTCTTGGTTTTGGTGGAATGACCAAAAACTGACCCTTTTTTACAATACAGAAGTCACCAGGAGTGTGTGATATCCATTTGAGCTGAGGAGTGGATCCCCTTTTAGCCAAGCAGAGAGAAGTTATTTGTAGGGTCTTTTTATTACATCGTAAATGTGACTTTTTTCCTTTCTGGCTGCTAACTTTTGCAGCATGTAGCACCAGAATAGCTCCGTTAATCTTTATCTTTCAATATACAGCACAGTTGTAACGCTACCTGCTGGCTGCAAAACCAGTGACCCCCCCCCCCCCCCCCCCCCCCCCCCACATGCATTCCCTGCAGAGACACAGTTGCTCCGCTGTTTGATTTGAGAGTGTTTTTTGCTATCCAATTGACTGATGCTACATGACAGCACACAGGCAGAAAACCTCCCCTGAAGGCATCAGATGCACTTTTTTCCAACCTGCCAGTTATTTCATGTGGCAAACAAAAGCATTAGAACTAAAATCATTAAAATCAAATTGAATTTACAATTAAAATACACATTATATTCTCCCTTGGCTTTGAATTCCATTCAATTCAATTTGATTTTATTTATATAGTGCCAAATCGCAGCAATAGTTACATCAAGGCACTTTATATTGTAAGGTGAAGACTTTACTATAAGGCTGAGAAAACAGTGAAAACACCAACTATCAGATGACCCCTATGAGCAAGTGCTTTGGCAACAGTGGGAAGGAAGAACTCCCTTTTAAGGAAGAAACCTACGGTAGAACCAAGCTCGGGCCATTAGGCTTGTGTTTGTTAGTTGCGATTGTAGATGCCAGTTGTTTGTAATTATTCAGTAGTAAATGCATCCCTGCATTACGACAGTTAGCTCGTCGGCTATTAAATGCCTTTAACACATCTACAGTCTTGATGGTTGTGAGGTCAGGACTCCACAATGAAGTTCTGTCATTGTTAGGTTGTAAAAGCTGGTTAGTCAGTAACAGACAGGAACACTTCTTCATCATCCTGCTGTCCATTGTCTGTGTTTTCTATTCCCTGCATTACAGTTTTTCAAGTTTCACTACAACTTCGAGAGCAGTTGGCAAGTGGCTGCAGACATGCCAGCTTTTCAGTGACTGATGGTTGCCACATGGTCGATGGCTGCTCTCTAGACCCGTGTGACCCCTAACAATAGTTGATCCGTACTTTGCAATTAGGAGCCTTTACCCAGAAATAGTAGATAAAATAGTACTTATGCATTGAGTCTCATTTACCCAATCACACAGATTCATGTAATGCTTTTATCTGTACCTAGGCACTTTGATCTAGCATTCATGCTCTCAATAACACTCTTATTGATACATCTGGAACAGTTCGGGGTTCAGTATCCTTCCCAAGGACACTTCGATACATAGACTGTAAGGACGTTTTCCCAAATATAGTTTGTTTCCTCTGGTCCGAATAAGTTGATGAATTTGTAGCTTTTTCCTGTGGTTTGGTTTGTTTTAGCACAGAGAAAAATCCAAGTCAAGTCCAAGTGAACCAAAATGTGTTGAGAATTTATGTTCATTTCACAGCTAGTGCTTACCCATACTGACCCTTGCACTTTTATGATAACTTGCCGCATCCCAGAATACAAAGCATATGTGGTTACGAGACCTCTTTTTTTTTTTTTTTTTTAGCTCACACTTGTAAGGTAGACCTCGTAGTAAGTTTGGATCAAGGTCGGATCACATTCACACCATAAACAAACCGCTCTGGAGTTGAAATCAACGAAAACAACTGCACCAAGACTCTTTGGAGGAGGTGGTCGCGGTGTGGTTCTTTTGGTCCACATTTCAGCGATTACTGTATTCACACCTGCACAAACAAACCGCACCGAGCTTGATTGCAATGGACTAAACACCACAGGTATGAAAAGACCTTAAAAAAAACCTAAAATCCTATTTTTAGACTGCCCGTTCTACCACCTAAGTCAACCTTAAAGAAAGAAAGAAAAGCTAACTAGCTTTTCCCAAGTGAATGTGCACCATGAAAATGGACAGGTGGCCTTACTTTTTTAAACAGCAAAAGACCAAACCCACAGTAGTCAGTGCTATAGAAGTTAAGTGTCTTGTGTAATAGTTAACAAGTTGTGAAGTTTAAAAACAATTAATGCACTGCATACTGTAAACAACCATTGGTTGTTCTAGCATTAAACCTCAACCTGTCTCATATAATAGTCATCACTGCTGACACTTATCTGGCAGAACATTAGCACTTAAATGGGATTTTTATTCTTATTTATTCTTCAGCTTTAAATAATTGGCTTGGGAGAAAATTACTTAAATTTCTAGAGTTAATACCCAAAACACAGCGACTAACCGACACGTGATGTGTTGTCAGGTGTGGCATCTAAACAGGACTGAAGCTCTTTGTGCAAATAGATGGGCTTTTGCTGAAATCAGCTGCAGGGAGTAAAGCCCTGGTGGAAGCAGTTGCCAGCTTGGTGTCTTTCCTGTCTGTGTCTCTGGGCTTCAGTAAATTGTACGAAGCAGACTAAGCTGCATGGCGACAGAGGCTTTTTGAGTGCCAGGTTCCCATTCACACTGATCACACATTAGACTGATCAAATCAGACTCCAGGCCTGCTTCCTGACTAACTCAATTTGCTCTTGTACGTTTCCCTTTTCACGTTGAGCATACGCACGCACACATTTACACACACACGCAGACACACATAGACCTGCTTGCACGCTTAAACATGTGCACACAAACAGACAAACCGACAGAGAGTGGGGCAGTACCCATTGAGCTCTAATGAAAAGCAGAAAAAGCCGTTACCTTGGCAACTGCCAGCATACATCTTCAGGAGGACCCAGATTTCCTGTCTCACTGCGATCGTATTGTTTTGGCTCTCTTTTGATAGCCGCGGTATCCCTAGACGGATTATCTCACGGCGGTGAGAATTTATATAAAATGATCGCAAATTAAACAGCAGCATATGCGCAGACAAGAAGCCGGCACAGTGAAAATCCTCGGTCACGGATTTTACACGTCACACTCCAACAAACTCTTGAAAGATAAACCCCCATTCATTGATCTGTCTGATTTTTATCTTGGCCCTGAGCTTGTTTTTTCCTCTGTACGTTGAGCTGTTGAGCCACTTCACCGTAACAACGCTTTTACCAAAAACAGAGAATCATGGGAATTACACTGTTGGTGTGGTCTATCTAAATTACCCTCCAAAAAACAAAGAGGTGTAGTCACTATAGTCCACAGCAGTTTGTTGTTGTTTTTTGCAAGTGTGAGCTTGGATTTAAACAGAGACAGATTTTCTCTCTAAATCCCAAACAGCATTGACTTTTTTCCCCTCTCCTTTTGCTTTGACGGATGAGTGTATTTCCTGGAAATAAGCCCAACAGTACAGTATGTTGCAGATGCATGTAGAGTGAACATGAAGTCATACGTGTCTGGAATATATTAGATTTTACAAAGCACATTGTTCTCATCATTATGATTCCCATCATCCTAATCAGATTATTATAATTAATATAACTGCCTGTGCACTGTTTGTTATCTTTGTATATTGGCATAAATAGGAAATGAGACGCACATGTGGGAGGCCAGTGCTAGAGGTGAAGATTTACCTGGGTACAATTTAAACAAACATCTAAAACCACGAGGAGTTGAACCACAATGACAGCCCCGCCTCCAAAGCATGGATGTCTCTGTGTGGTTAAATAACACGGAGGGATAATTAACTGTGCCTGCACCGTTTTGTCTTTCCCTTTGGATTTTTTTGTTAGTTTTGTTTGTTTCATTTCGGAGGTTTATGACTATCATTACACATACAAAATTTTTGATTTTATTCACATCTATTATTTAAAGGCCCCATCACTTTTGTTTACTTTTGAACAGTTTTGTATTTATTTAGTTTGCCTAAATTGTTAAAGTTGTTTACTTAGTTTTTCACTTAAATATTTAAAATCAGATTCATTTTCATGATTAAATTGAGTTTAAGTAAGTTAAATTTTTGAAAAAAGAAGACAAAAAGCTAAAGTTTGCTACTTTGTTATTTATTAAAGTCTGAAGGTGGATGCTTCTGGAAACTGGCCAATCATAATAGAGGAGGGGGAAGGCCTTAAAGAGACAGGCACAGGCTTACATTATCACACGTATCAAGGGATCAATTCTAGATTAAAAATCATTTCGTAAATTCAAAAGATGATGGCGCAAAAATCAATATATAACACTGCCATATTATTGGATTGTATTGATACTGGTGAGCATCTACACGGTAACTGACTCAGCAGTCCTGAGTCTTCTTTGTCATGGTTTTTGTCTCATGATGCTCCAAATGTTTTCAACAGGTAAATGGCCTGAAATGCATGAAGCCCAGTTCACCACCTGGACTCTTACAAAAGCTACAAAAGCCATGCTTTTGTAATAGATACAGTATGTAGTTTGACATGGTCTCCCTTGAAAAAGATTTAATTTGGATGGGACCATATGTTCCTCTAAAACGTGTATATACCATTCAATTCAATGAGCACTAATGCCCCCCCATGCATTCAGCGACACAGGTTTTTTAAGTGTGTGCCAATGACAAGCCGGATGGTCAACATCCAGTTTGTCTGGCCACAGGGTAGTTTTTTTGCTTTGCATTAATCCATTTTAAATGAGCGTTGGCTCAGAGAAGATGGATTGTATTCACATATTGCATAATAGAGTTTCATTTTGTTTGCCTACAAAGCGGGGTTTTCAGCATGCACAAGCATGTTCCCGTGCAGTCCTCCAAAAACGCAACATCGTGTAGCTAGAATGGGCATAGGTCGAATGCTGATTGGTTGAGAAGTGGGTTGGAACGGGGAAGAGAGCGACAGTTTACCAGGAAAGGGAGAAGTGTGAAGCAACATTAAAGATTAAAAAAAAAAAAAAAGCATATCACAGGCTCCACCACGCCCAAGATGGGCTTTTATTTTCATTTTCCCAACTTTAAAAGGCTTCATACTAATGTGGAACATTGGTGGTGTTCCCCTTAAAACTCAGATTGCGTTATTGCAGCATTCATTAGTAAGTGCAAAACTTGGCTCATGGCAAGATTTTAGCATTGTACTATTTGGTAATTACATGACTGTTGGTAATGGTTTGTTTTGTCTTTGATTCATCACTTGAAAATTGCTGTTGTACCTCTATTGCTTAAATGTGTCAGGCAGCCTAATGACTCTTTTAGTGGCTTTCATCACTTAATAGCAGCACATTTCCGCTGTTATTTAACTGACACAGCTTTTCATTGCATGTCTTTGTGGCTTCCATGAGACAATAATTGAAAAATTGTGTTGCCAACTCCAGGTAGAGCAAAGAAAGCTGGCTCATAGGAAGCATGTAACATTGTAAGCAGTCCAAGGAAACAAAAGCATCCGGTGTGTGTCCCATCATGCCAACTCTTTTTTTTGAGGCATAGGTTTATTCAGCTTAAAGGTTCCCAGCTAGCTACAAAGGTAGATGGGATGGGGGAAAGTGCCTGTCCACCTTTAAAGACTGTGTTAGAGGGCACTTATCGAACTTACAGTGATCTTTGGTCCCACCGGGTTGGCGCAGTAGGCGGTGGGGTCCTAAACAAATCTGATTTCAGTCTCTGCTTGATATCGTCTGTGCTCTTTCCCCTCTCCTGTGTTAATCCCAATAAAACACACAAAGAAATGGCTAAGAATGAGAATGAATCCAGACTGTGGTATGCCCTCGGTTCATTTAGTTTTGCTAAGCTTTCCAAGCTCGAGGCTTTGGCTATTACATGTCACCATCTGTCTCCTTATGCACATAAGTCTGTGCGTTTTGTATTACATCCTGCCTCACAGTGAACTAAAGCAAATTTAACTTGGAAGAAGACGCAGGATGAAATGTGGTGAGTTTATTTTGTGCCATTTGGTTTTGATTGCACTGGCATGCAGCAAGCAGCCAAACACACCACAGCAGATTAAAAACACCCCTTTGCTTTGAAATAAAGTCTCGTACGTTTTTGTCATGACTGTTTTTTTTCTGTTAAACGATTTTCCATTTGGCTGTTTCAAACACGCAAAAAGTCCCTCAGAAGGGGGCAGATGTTAACCAAACCCTGTCCCTAATCCTAGATGAGTCACTGATGACATCGTGGATATTAAGATATTTAGTGCCTTTAATGGCTTTATTGGAAAAAAAGTCCTGCCTGCCTGCCTACTCTGTATTTGGCGTAGCTTTGATTAGCTAATCTTTGAACAGTAACCTCTAATATCCCAGTGGCTGTTAGATTGATGTGTGAAGTGTTGCTGTTCTATTTTGGTGGAAAAAACATTTGACGCTTAGTGGACCTCTAGATATTTATTTGTTATTGTGAAGAAAGCTATTTGAACCAAGGGGAGGGCCAATACCCAGCAGAGACAAATGCAGTAACTTCCTCCAATCCTCTTGTGGACCATGAACCTGCATCTATTTATGTAATTTTCTTGCCTAATTCTTCTTCCTCCTCCTCCTTCTCCTCCTCAGGCGGCCTATAAGCCCTGGCTGTGTGCTCAGTATTTCCCCACCACCCAGCAGTCCTGCCAGAAGAAGGTGCCGTGCCACCAGTACTGCCTGGAGGTCCAGCAGAGCTGTCCGTTCATCCTGCCCGATAACGACGACCTAATCCACGGTGGCAGCCCCAGCTTCATCTGCACAGGTTAATACCCACTTCCTGCCTAGTGCCACTTCGTGTATCCTGGAGATGAGTGCAGATTGTGTGTTTGCATGCGTGGGTGTTCATGGGGCCTTGTATCCTCTTCACAGAAAAACCTTCTAATTTAATTTATGCTAGTGAATAGCTGGTGAGTAGCATTTTGCAAAAGGACAGACAGTAATAAATCATCCAGTGTGTGTTTCTCTGTATTGACTGAATGGTGTCTCACCAGGAAAACAGTGAAGTGGTTCTAAAGGCTTTCTGATGACATCTAGTGGTGTTTTTGAGCACTGCAGTCCTCATGCAAGGACGTTTTAACAACACATTTAGTCCTTCTCTCAGTATCTGCTGCAGATTTGTTTTATTCTGTAATAAAGGTCAGCTTCACGGGTTACCTGGATGAGACTGACAACATAAAACATTTCAACACCTAAAGGCTTAGAGGTTTGTGCATGCTTATAATGGATGGAAGTCATGATTTTATTTTTAGTCACCTCAAATTTTGATTTTCAACTTTCGCTGTGTGATGATTCTATGAAAGTATACTGGGGTTAAACAGCTGAAAACAGTTCCTGCAGTGCTAAATGAGACTGTTGGGTCAACTACAACCAGATTCCAAAGTAGTTGGAATGCTGCGTGAAACTAATTAAAAACAGAAAGCAGTTATTTGCTTTTAAAGCCTGTATTGAACTGAAAATTATACAAAACACATCTTATCAAATTATAGCAAAAAGTTTTCAAAACATTGTGACAGAGGCATGTTTCCCTTTTGACAGCAAATTTTAATTAAGTGTCGTCAGAATTTAGGCATTGAAATTATTTTAGTTTTAGTTGACTAAATATCATTAGATGGTAAATGGCCTGTATTTATATAGCGCTTTACTAGTCCCTAAGGACCCCAAAGCGCTTTACATATCCAGTCATCCACCCATTCACACACACATTCACACACTGGTGATGGCAAGCTACAGTGTAGCCACAGCCACCCTGGGGCGCACTGACAGAGGCGAGGCTGCCGAACACTGGCGCCACCGGGCCCTCTGACCACCACCAGTAGGCAACGGGTGAAGTGTCTTGCCCAAGGACACAACGACAGAGACTGTCCAAGCCGGGGCTCGAACCGGCAACCTTCCGATTACAAGGCGAACTCCCAACTCTTGAGCCACGATCGATAGACTACATCCAAAGTTGATGAAGCTGAGTAAAATAGAAAGTCTGAAAGTTAAAGTGTTAAAGCGTCTGGTCTTCTCTTCCTCCCAAGCGCTGACATTTGTCTCGTTTTCTACCTGCTCCTGGGGGGAGATCAGATGTGCGTATTTGACCTGCACAAGAGTATCCAGAGTATTTTAATCTTGCTTTTATTAGTTGATGAAGGTGTCGATGCATTTCATCGTGTGCTAGTTTTTATTCAATTATCGTCTTGTTTCTGTTATAAAAAAAAAGGTTACTGAGGAAAACTGTGATGTGAATTATTTTTGGTTTTTACAAAGCTTTTCCTGCCCTTTTGGTGTCCCTTTCCAACAATTTTTTAAAAATACCATTTGGGCATTAGCACTCTCACCTCTGAGCAGGAACGTTTGACGTCCTGTTTGACCGTGTTCCCTCCTGTGAGTCTCCGTGGATTTCCAAAGTTCAAAGACATGCATGTTAGGTTAATGTGAGTGAATTAAAGAATTCCTGATGGTTATAATAAGTTAGTTTGCCATAAATTTAAAAATATGCCATCAAAAATATTAATGGCTGCTGTAAGCAAACTGTGAGCCACAGTGAAATACTTTGTGAAGAGAAAGGGGCAGGTGCATGCAGGTGTTCTAGAATCAACAGGAAGTTAGTCATGCTAGTTTAGCGCCTGATTTGTGTCGGTAACAGTCAGCAGTTTCAGCAACACGGCTGTCTGCGGCGCTCAGCTTTTGGAGCCAATTAAGTGACTTCCAATCCTCTTTGCCTGCCCTTCCATGTTTTGCTTTAAAAAACTGCTTTAACATCTCAGCTAAATGTAAACACCCAGCGGTGATACTCACATTTTTGGTGTGGCTTGCACTATTCAAACATATCATTATCCTAGAACTCCTTCGTAGCTACAATCTAGATATTATTAAATTTCTAAGCCATCTTCAGTGTTGAACTAATCCAGCGCTACACTATATTGCCAAAAGTACTCACTTGTCTGCCATCAAACGCATATGAACTTGAGTGACATCCCAGTTTAATATGATGTCACCCAGCTTCAACTATTCTGGGAAGGTTTTCTATAAAGTTTAGGAGTGTTTATAAGAATTTTTGACCATTTTCCCAGAAGCATATTTGTGAGGTCAGATACTGATGTTGACCTGGCTCAGTTTCCACTCTGTTTCGTTCCAAATGTGTCCTGTCGGGTTGAGGTCAGGATTCTGTGCAGGCCAGTCAAGTTCTTCTACACGAAACTGACTCATTCATGTCTTTGTGGACCTTGCTCTGTCTACGGGTGTGCAGTCATATCCTATCACGGTACCACGCTAGAATTTACTGAGCTCCTGAGAGCGACCCATTCATTTATGTATGTTTGTAGAAGCAGTCTGCATGGCTAGGTGCTTGATTTTATACATCTATGGCCATGGAAGGGATCGGAACACCTGATTTAAATGATTTGGATGGGTGAGTGAATCGGCAATTTAGTGTAGTCGTCCATAAACTTATTGGTGCATTGCAACCAGGAGCTGCTAAAATCAAATTGGCAGTGCTCTTTGCAACAACAAATAGGGCTCACATTATGGCATAAATCTATGTGAATCCACCATAATCCAGTCTGCATCTTTCAATGCACCATGGGAGCAGATCCAAAAAGATAATCCCCCAGTTCAAAGTGACAAAAAGCTACTTGTGGTACACTTTAAATATTTTACCTACACTACCAGCATGGCAACAAAAGCAGCATGACCTCTTACATTAGTGGAATATCGACGTAGGAAGGGTCGATACCTCAGGTTGGAAGGGTTGCAGGTGGAAATGAGTCGTACCAATGTAAGATTCAACAGCAAACTCAAACCTAATCGTTTTCATAATGTCTCTTAAAGATGATAAAAGGGTAAATCATCTCACTTGTCACAGGTGCAACAGACGAGTCAGGTGAGGTGTCAGTCCACACAGAGAAGGGGTCTAATCCAGCAGCCCCATCAGTCCTCAATCTGCTCTCATCATCAATCACATGCTCTCTACTTATGCTTTGCTTTAGTTAGAACTAAGTGAGCTTCTCTCTCTGCAGTTTAAGCTTCCCCGTGCAGATGATCACAGCAGCCATGGTGTTTTTGTTCTTTCTTTCTTTTTTTTTATAAACATGCTGGCAAGTTAAGACTTCCAGAACCATCAACTGATGCAGCAATGCGCTCCCTCTGTGCCGTGGTGAGCTCTAATTGGAGTTCATTTGAGGGTCACCGTGTCTGGTTGTGATTAGAGCCACACGCTGAGGTCTAGTGCGTTTGATCCGTTTACCGAGGCAGCAGATGAGCAACAAGGTGGCTGGTGTTAGACAGATCATTGTCATTTGTGCTCCATGTGAGCTGTTTATTGCACGGTTATTTTTTTCAACTTTTTAAAATTATTATTATTAAGCAACTTCACAGAAAGCCACCATAGAGATGTATCAGATTTAGCTAAAAAGGCTAAATGGAAAACAGTCTCTCTTTACTCTTTTTGTCTCTTTGTATTAGATAATTACTGTTAGCGTTTGACACATACTGATAACATTACCTACAGCCCCTAAAAATAACCAAAACATGCTGAGGACTCTCTTTGCATCCTTGAGCAATCAATAAAAATTTCAGTTCATGTCCTTCTCAGCTAAAAAACCTTTTTTCGCATCTTGTTGTTACGTTGGTTTTTCTTCATGGATCCAGTATTGATGGGTGAAGCTGAACTGTCTGATATCACTGGCTGCAGTTGGAAAATCGCAGATATTAATGGATTAGTGAGGTATGCTGACCCTAATGCACAAATTTGACCCCCTTTTACATTGGCTGGTTCATTATAACTTGGGCTGAGCACATTACTTTTATTGCAGGAGCCCTACAATAAGCCGCAAATGCGTAAATATGTTTTGCACAGTTGGAATAACAGCAAACAAAATTGTTCATTTTGTCAGCTCATTTATCACCAAGAAAAATCAATCAGCGTAATTCATTTGTCTTTGATTTGGAAAGAAACGAACTCCTTCACCAGGCTACAAGACGGCGTGAGACCGGTTAGCTTAAATGTTTAAAAGTCACATTAATGATGTTAAAATGTGTTAGTGTCACATCTTGAAGCAATTATGGTGTCACGACTTTAGTTTCTTGTGTTTCAAAGTTTGCAAAGCACTGAATGCACTTTTACATTTAATGGCATATTTATGTATTTATGAGCCATTTCTTATTTTTGGTTTGGTTCCTTCTGGCCTTCCATATGAGCGTGTGAACAGCTGATTGTGAAGCAAAACAGTGGAATACAGAACACAGTTGGTATATCTGCTGTGAGAACACCAAACTACCAGTGACCCCCTGTTATAAATACAAGTGCACAGCAGGGGAACCTCAGCTTTTTCATCCAGTGTCTTCTCTTTCTCAGGTCTCTTGGGAAACCATCCATCAGACAGTGAGGCGGAGTGCTGCGACGTCCGATGGGACTCCAAAATGGACAACCCTTCAGGGGGCACGCTAAAAAGAACTGCTTCTTCCTGCCAGCCCGTGGGGGCTTCGGTCACTTCCGCCGCCACCCCGAGACTGTGCAGCGGGCGACTGAAGATCTGCCTGCTGGCCCTTGTCCTCCTACACACTGTCATTATCATTTCAGCCTCCCATAATTCTTCGTTGGTGGGCGTGGCTGCCATTTTCTCGCCAGAGGAAAGTGCTTCTAATGAGGAGTGAACCTTGGGGTTTAATCAGGGCTGGAGCTTGCGTAGAGCGATTGTTGACAGGGAGGAAGACGAAGGCTTGTCATGGCCGCCAGGGACACAGCTGGTGAGATGTGCTGGAAATGCCTCCACAAGCCTGCTGCCGATGAACCGCCAACCACAGGAAGTGGGAAGGTTTTAATTGGAGCGGAGGGTGCTGGAATTGGACATCAACCGGAGAGAGATGTTTGAGAACCACCACCCCTAAAAGAACTGACCTCTTGCCACTTGAAACCTGCTCATTGTTTCTATTCCATCCAAATGTTTTCTAGCATATTGTCCCCCCCCCCCCCCCCCCTCCCCTCCCTTCTCTCCACCCTCCTCCATCTGTTTTCGATGTGTGTGTACGGATAGCATGTCAGAGGAAAAAATGGACATCGATGAGGTGTGCACTCTCATTCGTTACTTTTAGATTTTTGCTGCACTTTCTTTCAGGTGCCAGAATGTTTTTGACATATCAGCTGTTTCCCACTTCTTGCTCTCCATCACCTTAGACGGATCTTCTTTACTACCTTGTATGTGATGTTGCTCGAGGGCCGGCTGGGACCAGCTCCATCTATCACTTGTGGATCTTGTTTCCCAGAAAACAAAATGTATGTGATTCTGTATTCTGATATTCAGCTTGTGTTTCTGTCAGACCGGACCTTTCCTCAACCCCTTATGACAGTACATGCCTACATATTTTAGGACCTTAAGTGCTCTGAGACTGGCTCACTTTCTCCTCTAGCTTGTTGGGTTGTTAAGCAAGTTAGGAGAGGTGGAGTGGTTACAAAAAAAAAGAAAAGGTGGTGACAACTCAGCTCACGATTGCATGGTGTTGCAGGAACAGTAAGCTCAGATTAGTCACCGTGTAGCGCTCCTGGGCGGGGGGAAATGGTGTTTTCTGGTTTCTAAAGTGTTCAGTTTACCTCATACAGTGGTGTTGGTGTTGCAGACAGGCAGCACGGCGAGTACTTAGACTTGCAGGGACAACCCAGGGACACTAGAGGACAGTTGCATGAAGCCAAAACACCAGGGGCCTCATTTATCAGCCAAGCGTAAGCTATCAAATTATCAGTTACACTTGTCAAGACCTTAGTGCTAACCTTAATGAGGGACTACATAACAACATGACTGCACTTAAGCTTAGCCTATGGACATTATAAACTGTGACATCACCACAGCCCTGTATCCATTTACTGATGCTCAAGGCACGCCAGACTCACTGTAATATTCTCCTGAGCGGCAGATGTTGCCTCTCAGGGAAAAATAAAGAAATCATATCAGTGCTGGTGGGATTAAAAGAAATCCAAACTGGAATCAAAAGGATTGCAGACTTTGTTTTATAGAAAGTCTCGCCGTTTCCAGCTGTAGTAGTCTCCGTCTTTGTAATCTCGGAATCACAGCACTATTCCACTGATATATCATGGAAGCGACCCGCTCGTACAGCAGGTTACAAAAATCAAGAAGTACACGACAATCTGAAACACCAAAGTGTAGCGCACGCCGGCAGTTTTGATGTCACTTTTACTGCACACAGTTGTTTGTGAGGCCAACAGCAGGCTCTATTCTAATAGGCATCAAGCTTTTCTCCAGGATGTTTGGGTTACTTGTCATTAATTATGACCCCAAAAAAGTTCAGTTTTATCTTAGTACCTCCTAAAAAGTCATTTAAAAAATAGAAACAGAAATTTCGCTGTCAGAATTGTTATGTAGCATTATTTCTGCCATTGCACTTACAGTTACAATTATGACGGGTAGCTACAGTAATATTATACGTGCATTGTGGACACAACTACTACGGTGGTCCCGAGTGGTCAAATGCAAATCAACTTTTGAGAGAACACCAGGAAATAGAGAGACACTGCAGAGGAACACAAAATACAACTAAAGTACAAAAATAACACTTTAAAAAAGAGATACACTTCAAAGATGTTGAGGGTTCATCAGTGTTGTGAGGAAGAAAAAGATGCAGATGAAGCGTTTTAATAGTGAGTCATATAATGCTGTAGCTACATTTTTGCTGTTTAATGTTAGCTTGTCACTTCCGCCACTGTTCCGTGAAGTTATCGTCTCTTTTTTCTATTTACATTGTTTTTTTAATTTAACTTCATTGGTTTTTGTGAGATTTTGCAGCTGCTGTGTTCTTTTTTTGAGAGAACATGAAAAAAATTCAAATGATAAGTTTTTAAAATTTATTAAATAGTTGAAGGTTCAAGTTACACATGGCGCCATAGGCATCCCTCTTTCCTGTATTTGGTCTGGTGTCCGGCTCATGCTTCATCTCTGCTCCAATCACAGGTCTTCTTCCTGTAAAGGAAAACTCCTTCCTATCTCCCTGTTGCTATGCAGTCTAGTAACTTTCCACGGCAGCCTCTCAATGACTTCACATGCATGTGGGTCCTGCGCCACACCCTACACAAAGCACAAATGTGTAATTTAAAGATAAAAAGTAAATTCCTGACACATAATTTTTCTGTTATGCTGTTTTCTTAAGTTGCAGGGCCACCGTACAATACCAACGTTTACTTGTGAAATATTGGTGTAAACAGTTCATGGTTATTGCGACACCCATTGTGGGGAAAAAGATTACCGTTTTTATAACAAGTCTAAGCTAAAATCAAGGAGAATGGCACTGATGTTACTAGCTAGCTGGAAAACAGAAAATTAAAATGACAAGCAAAGTGTACAAAAGTTCAACAGTGCCAAATGCCCCTAAATGTTCACAAAAATCTTCAGTCAATTGGTTCTAAAATCTTTTTTCTCCACATTCACATGCTCCTCGGATGGTCCGAGTAATTTAGATCTGACATCATTCTTCAGACTTCAATGTGCAAGAAAGATGTTGAAAAAATGGAAGCGCTGAAAGCATTTAAACACATTGCATTATTGATCATTGTCAGTATTAACCAACAACAATATGGCGAGTGAGCAAATGTCTCCTTTCTGATTTTCAAGTTAGTTGTCTATTAAATTACTACAGAAAACACTAACGTGCCTACAACTCTGTGCTGCAGGCCCCATTCCATGCATCCCACAGAACGTCATTTTTAGTTCTGATAAATGAGGCCCCGAGATCTTTGAGTGCCTCTGCTGCATAAATCTAATGAGGCAAAAGTGCAATATAGGAGGGAAAAAACAAACAGCTGGGGTTAGTGTCCTACTTTGTGACATCTTCACTACTGATGGCTCAGCTTGTCAGTATCACAGAGTTGGTGCATGTGACTAGCCAGCCACCCAATCTATCAAACCGTTGACTCTTACATCACCCTTAGACAAGCTGATCAACCGCTATCTTTCACAGACTAGCAAAGGGCTGTGTTACTGTCAGCGTGTGAGGAGTGTGAGGAGTTTTCAAGGGCTGATCCGTGTGATTTTCTTTCTTTTTTCCTTTTTTTTTTTTTTGCATGGCTGCTGCTAGTAAAGTGCACATTTACATGAGGATGGATCATGCAGGGATTAAGATTAGTTTGAACTCGCCTATTAGGCAGCAGAAATAGGGATTTGAACCACCCGTGAGCAAATACTGACAAAAAACGTATACTAAGTACACCAAATCTAAATGAAGACATTCTTGTTTTGCTGATGGTGAACTTTGTTTCCAGATTGGCTTTTTCCTCATTTACAGCCTCACATTATTTACCACCCATCGATTTGCTCTTCGCTCACATGTCAGAGCGAAACGATAAAGTCCAAAAGTAAGTCAGGTTTTTAAGATGTCCATAGTTTTTCCCCTACGTCTACCACCGCCACAACCATTCCACATTGGCTCTATTTTTTATTTTTATTTTTTGAGATTTGTTTTGATTTCCTTGACAAACTCTGTTGACAAGAACTTACATTCCCTTGAAGACAGCAGTGGATGTAATAGACCCACACTTTGTGCTCCCTCCTTCCTTCAATCTCTAGCTGTTCATGATATGAGTCCTGTGGATCTATGCAGATGAACCCCACCCCGAATCAACATACCACTTTCCAGCACCGCCCCCACGCCAATCCATCCACCGGCACCCTGTCCTTTATGTTGTAAATATGTCCTGAGGATGTGGAATCCCAAATATCTTCCCTAACCTCTCCCTACTTCCCCCACTGTTGGAATCTCACTGTGTTTTCTGTTTGGCTCCTTGGTTTTTGTCTGTTTTTTGAGACCTTTGCTGCATTTTTCTGTTGTCTAAAGCTGTGGTGTGAGTTGAGGAGATGAAAGAGGTCTTAAAGGAAAATATACAAAAAATGAAGCTTGGATTGAGAAAGGGTTCAAATATAGAGGAAAAAAATCTGATAAAGTTGTCATATTGTCATACTAGAGATGCTTTAGTTTGCTAATTTACTTTCTTTTTTTTCTACAAAAGACTTGGATGAAATTATTTATAAAATGCGTCCCACGAGTCATGACCTTTTTTGGACGTAAAACAAATACATTTATTAACATTTTGTTCAAAAGAAAATAAATATAAATTATGTTAAACATTACTGCTGTTTGTGCTTTTTTCCCCAGTGTCTGTATCATTGATTATTGAAGAGCTGCAAAGCATTTAGTAATGAGAGGAACCAAGAGGAGTGGGTTAAGCAAAAACTGGAGTATGGGAGATGTTTGGTAGGACAGTGAAGCAATGCTTTGTACAAACTTTATACGGTGGGGATGAAGTGCTGCATCTGACGAGGGAGGCAGCTTGCCTATCAGTGGAGCAGAGGACACTGAGGTAGTTAAAAAAAAACACTATTTGATGCCCAAAGCCCTCTACATTGATGGATTTGTCCTGAGTCCCTCAAGGTTCTGGATGTTGTGTGGTGGTCCCAGCTGACGTACCTCTGCAACATCAAACCAAGGTTGGGTACAGTGGCTCTGGAATGTAAATTGGGGCCGTGGTTCCCCCTTTTAACGTCCACTAGGCCTCTAACAAACTAGAAGTTGTTACCTAATAGATTCTTTATTGATCCCAAGAGGGAAATTATAGAGTCACAATACTACCTTTATTAC
Source organism: Aulonocara stuartgranti (assembly GCF_965226115.1). NCBI lineage: Eukaryota > Metazoa > Chordata > Actinopteri > Cichliformes > Cichlidae > Aulonocara > Aulonocara stuartgranti. The sequence continues at coordinate 33,512,554 of NC_138958.1, forward strand.
CAATAAGTAAACAACAGAGGTAAAGTAAAGTGCCACAGGCTCAGAGTGAGGACTGTGAGACAGTGCAAAGAGTTTACAGAGTTTCCGTTAGTTTGGCGTGGTGATTAGCACTGTTGCCTCATAGGTCCTGAGTTCAATTCCACCACCTGGCTGGGCCCTTCTGCATGGAGTTTGGATTCTTTCCAGGTACTCTGGTTTCCGCCCACTAACTGCACAGTCTAAAGACATGACTGGCAACCTGACCAGGTTGTTCCCTGACTATCGCCCTATCATAGCTGGGATAGGCTCTAGTGTTCTTTATGGCACCAAGGTTGGATCAGTCTGAGAGAGAAGGAGCTCTGTTGCCTCAGTAGTGTGGACTGGAGCAGGGTTAGATGGCTTGTGATGGAGAGCAGTTTGTTCAGTTTGACTTCCTGCCTCTTGATGACTCCAACGCCTCCAAATTCTGGCCAATGATGGTTCCAGCCTTGTGAATCAGTTAGTTGATCCTGCAGGCATCTCTGGCACTGATGCTGCCTCTCCCAGTAGACGACAGCAACTTGGATGCACTCGCTATCGCAGACTGTTAGAAAATCTCCAACTTCTTGCTGCATGCATTAAAGGATCTGAACTTTCTCAAAAAGCTCATGACTGTTGGTCCTCCAGTCCAGGCTGTCATTCAGGTGATCCTGTAGCTGTCCACTGTTTCCACCTCCTCACCCTCGATTTTAATGGGCCTTATAGTTTATAGGTTTTCTGTTGAATATTTTCATTTTGATATGTCAAAAATAAATAACACATCTGCTAGTTGTGAAGTTCAGAAGAGGGACTGGATGGTGACTGACAACAAGGGAAATCGCACTCCTCATTTTACCTGGGCAAGTACTGGAGAGGAGATCTGCCCTTTAATCTCAGATTCAGGAGAAACCATGCAAGATGTTTTTCCCCTTGGTAAGGGAACACTGGACCAGCTTATCATCCTCTTGAAGATACCAAAGGTACCCATGCCCTCTGGGTATGGGTGTAACGGCTACATTTAGCCACTTTGATATTGCAACATCACTGATATCAGCGCTCGCTGGATAGGCCAAGTATAAATTGTTGATAACGGGACTCTGCCCATTATGGTGTAGCACTTACGTGGAGTTATATACAGTACCAGTGGATAATTACCAAGGTAATGAGTAATTTGGGCTAGTATCAGAAGATTAAGAACGACTCTTATGGTGTGTTCACACCAAACGCAATAGACGCGACCAGAGCGTCAGGTTTACATGTACAGTCAATGGAGAAGCACGATGATGCGCAATTGAGGGTCCCGCGAAAATTCAGAAGCAGATTTGCGTCACGAAAACGCGTCAAAGTAGCGCGTCTGGCGCGATTATTTATTTATTTTAGGACAGTGCATGTTAATGAACATAAATGTAAAATAAATTACATGAATGTAAACATGCCAGATTATAGCCAAGGGCTAATTTCCATCCGTTGTCCGTAAAACATTAAAAAAATAGACATAATAATTCATAAAAAAAATTCATAATTCATTTATAATAAAAACTCCATCACCAAACTCACACACACACCATTCTATTCCCAAATAAAACATTAAAACTATACAACTTATACATGATCACACACTTGATTTGTCCATAACCAGTTTTTAACCTGTGCCTTAAACAAGTTGTCGAGCATTCTCTAATGGATTGAGGACGACTATTCCACAGATGGCCACCCTGGACAGAAAGGACGTTCTGCCCAAATGCTGTCCGTCTGTGGGGTATAAACAAGTCTCCTCGGGTTGTAGCTCGAGTGGTCCTGTCTGAGCTTTCTTTATGCCTAATGAACTGCTTTAGTGGTGGTGGAGCAAGGGAGTGTAAGATTTTATATGTTAAACACACTCTTTTAAGTTTCACTAAGTTATTGAAGTTCAGTAATTTATGTTTTTTTAGTATTTAGTATTTAGTATTTATTTATTTATTGTCATTGTCAAGAACAATGAAATTGCGTTTGGGGCTTCCATACAACCCAAAAAAAAAGAAGAAAATAATAAATACCCCTTAAAACCCAAGTGTACATATTTAACCCAGTGTGACTCCAATGCAATAAGACAATCCTTAGCAATAATGTTCGTAGAAATTCAGACAAAGACCTGAGAAACATGACAAAATACAACAATGCAACCCATTCAATATTATTGTACTGTGAGATATGATATCAGATATGATAGTTATCTATTTAAGAAAGAGGGGGGGGGGGGGGGGGGGGGGGCAGGAGGGGGAAGAGAATAAAGATATGATGCACCAATGCAGACCAGTTCATTGCTATTAAGAAGTTGGATATGGTTATTGTCCGTGAGAGGGGGGCAGAGAGTTCAGGAGCCTCACAGCCTGTGGATACAGGCTGTTGGCCAGTCTGGATGTTCTGGCCTGTATAGACCTGTACCTTCTCCCTGAGGGCAGCAGATGGAAAAGGTGGCGCGCAGGGTGATGTTGGTCCCGCAGGATACTGTGCACCCTCCTCAGACAGCGAGTGGGGAAGATATTACTGATCTCTGGCAGACTTGTTCCAATAATTCTGCCAGCTTCTTTCACCACCCGCTGGAGTGCTTGCTGATCGGCCTTGGTGCAGCTGGGGAACCACACTAGAAATCCATACGTCAGAACGCTGCTGATGGCACAGTTGTAGAAGTTCAACATCAGAGATCTGGGAATGTGTGCGCTCCGCAGTCTCCTCAGGTAGTAGAGGCGCTGTTGGGCCTTCCGTACAACTGAGGTGATATGGTTGCCCCAGGACAGGTCCTCGGTCACAGTTACCCCCAAGAATTTAAAACTGCTCACCCTCTCCACCACCTCACTGCCAATGAAGAGAGGCAGATGGTTGTTATGACCCCTCTTCCGGAAATCTACAATGATCTCCTTGGTCTTTTTGGTGTTTAAGACCAAGTTATTGTCGTGGCACCATGACTCTAGTTGTTGCACCTCTGTCCTATAGTTTGTCTCATCATTGTTGGATATAAGTCCGAGCACTGTAGTGTCATCTGCAAACTTAACAATGAGATTGGACGCGCAGGAGGAAATACAGTCATGGGTGAAGAGAGTGTATAGCAGAGGGCTCAGAACACACCCCTGAGGGGCATCGGTGTTGACCACAATGGTGGAAGAGGTGTTCTTACCCACTCTGACACTCTGTCTACGGTTAGTGAGGAAGTCCACAATCCAGTTGCACAGAGAGGAGTTAAGTCCCAGTTGGTGGAGTTTGGGACGGAGTTTGTATGGCCGGATGGTATTAAAAGCCGAGCTGTAGTCTACAAAGAGGAGCCGTGCATAGGTGTTCCTGTGTTCCAAGTGCTTCAGTAATGTGTGCAGCACTGTGGCGATCGCATCCTCGGTTGACCGGTTCTCCCTGTATGCAAACTGGTGCGAGTCCAGGGATCGTGGAAAAGCAGCTCTGATGTGTTTAATGACCAGTCTCTCCAGGCATTTGGCGGGAATGGGGGTGAGTGCCACAGGTCTGAAATCGTTCAGACATGTGACATTTGACTGTTTTGGGATGGGAACGATGGTTGCTGCTTTGAAACAGGATGGTACCAGTGAACAGGACAACGAGGTGTTATATATAGAGGTGAAGACGTCCGCCAGGTCCGCAGCACAGTCTTTTAGCACCCGGCCCAGCACTCCATCCGGCCCGGCCGCCTTCCTGGTGTTAATGCTCCGGAACACACGCCTCAGCTCATGAGTGCTCAGGACCGGAGCAGGGTCGGTTGAGGGGAGAGGGGACAGGACAGGGTCGGTGTTCTCCCTGTCAAAACGGGCATAAAAGAGATTTAGATCCTCAGCCAGAGTAGAACTGTCGGCTGAGGGTGATGGTGTTCTTCTTTTGTAGTCCGTGATAGCCCTGATGCCCTCCCAGACCTGCCTTGGGTTTGTGTTGTTCTCAAACCTGGCCTCAATACGCCTCCTGTGCTGCTGCTTGGCAGTCTTGATGCCTCTTCTCAGGTTGGCCCTGGCAGCACTGTATGCCTCCTGGTCCCCGGATTTGAAAGCGTTGTTCCTTGTTCGAATAAGTTGTTGAACTCCGTGTGTCATCCAGGGTGGATTATTAGGGAACACACGGAATCGTTTCCAAGTTGTTACATTGTCCACACAGAAACAGATGTAGTCCAAGACAGTGGAGGTGTAACTGTCCAATGCGACACGATTGTCAGTGTCCTGCACCTTGAATACATCCCAGTCTGTGCAGTGGAAACAGTCCTGAAGCATCGGAATAGCATCCTGCGGCCATGTTCTCATGGTTTTGGTTGTAATCCCAGTGCTCTTGATCTTTTGTGTGTATATTGGGTGTAGCAGAAGGGAGAGATGGTCTGACAGACCCAGGTGGGGATAAGCCTGGGCTCTGTACGCATTCGCCATGTTGGTGTACACCTGGTCCAACGTTCTATCTCCTCTGGTAGCACACTTCACATTACGGTGGAAATTGTGAAGTACAGATTTCAGGTCCGCGTGGTTAAAATCCCCAGCCGCAATAAAGACACTGTCCGGGTGTGCTACCAGGCTGTTATTGATGCTGCTGCTCAATTGTGCTAACGCTAGCTTAGCATTAGCATCTGGTGGAATGTAAACAGCGCAGATGTAAACGGCAGAAAATTCCCGAGGGAGATAGAATGGACGGCACTTTAACACCAACAGTTCTACCTCTGTACTGCACAGTTTTTCCGTTACCGTGACGTTCGTGCACCAAAGGTTGTTAACACATGACAGTGGTGGTGGGAAGTCCGTTTTTAGTCAAGTACTTTTAAACTTCTTTTATAAATGTTTTCAATAGTGTTGTTGGACAAGCAAGTGACCAGGACGTCAAACAATAGTCCATATGAGAGATGATCATTGAGTAAAAATAAGTTTTTGCAACATTCATATTTAAATTATTACATATATGATTAAAATTTCGATTATTACATTTAAGTACCTGGGACACTTTATTTGTGTGACTCTTAAAGGATAATGTGGGGTCTAGAATGACCTCAAGATGTTTAAATTCTGGAGCTAATTCAAGCTCTACTCCATCCAGGAATATGTTTGATTGCTTCAAGTTTAAGGGGCATTTTGAAAAATACATGCAGACAGTTTTTGAGGTGTTCAACATTAGGCATGAGTCCTCCAGCCATTAATGCTAAAGCAGCTGTAAGATCTTTTGCCACCTGCTGAACACTATTTGCTTGCGTATATATAACTGCATCATCCACATACATTTGAGCAAATATATTTGGACAGACTTCTGGTAAGTTATTGATAAAAAAAATTTTTTTTTATCAAGTTACTGATAAAAAAAAAATGCACCACACCAACTTAGTGTGGTACATTTTGTGTATTTGCACGTATCGCGTCTACAGTCTCTCTGTAAATAGTTATATTTTATATATTTGTGTTTAATGTTTTAACAGAACCAATGGATAATAACCAAGGTAATGAGTAATTTGGGCTAGTATCAGAAGACTAAGAACGACTCTTAGAGCTCTGGTACATGAACGGCAGAGGAACCAGACAAACACAGTTGTGTGGCTTAAAAGTACTTTAAAAATTCTTTTAAAAGGCTTAACATCACTAAACAACACAGAATTACACAGAACTTCAAGCAAAAAATGTTGACCCAAAGTAGCAAAAGAAAAAAAAAAGAAAAAAAAAAGAATAAAATAAAATTGTGCACAAGTAAAGAATTAGTCTTGGTCCAAATGGTACCGGTGGGGCCAATGACAAACGGGTGTATTGCAATAGAGTCCATCCAATGAGGAGTGTGTGTGTGATTGTCTGTCCTACCGCACTACTTGTACAGTAGATGATTGGAGTCCATCAATGTGCGAATGAATGTGCGTGTCTATGTATATCGTCTCCTAGGATCTTGGGTTGGCTCGCCGTCCAGTGAACACTGGAACACTTTGGGTTCTGGAATCGCTGACCTGGTCTTTGGATTCGTCCCATATAAAAACCTGACCTATCAGCTCTCCCATTAGAACTATACACCCATAAACGTAACCCTTTGTTGTATGACTCGCTCAGAATCTGGGTGCAATGTAGGAAAAGGTTGGGGTTACACTTAATGTCAATTAAAGCACCTATCTGCTCAAATCATATGTTCCCATCCTCCATGATGGACTCTGCCTTTAAAATATGGGAAAGTAATGGCCTTAGAAATATCAAAGACCTTTTTGTAGATGGGATTTTTGCCTCATTCACGCAGCTCCTGAAGCAGTTTAATGTTCCTCGGCAACATTTTTTCCGCTATTTACAAATTCGTCACTTTGTAAAGAGTCGATTTCCTTCATTTCCGGAACTACCTGAGGAAACTTCTTTGGATAAAATTATTAATATAAACGTTCATAAGAGAGGGGCGATTAAAGAAATCTATGCTATACTATTAGATCTTCAATCTCCTTCTCTCTTCATCCTTAAAGCACAGTGGGAGAAAGACCTTGGGATGACTATAACAGATGAGCTCTGGCAATCTTTTCTCCAGAGGGTACACTCTTCTTCGATATGTGCCAGGCATGGGCTCCTTCAATTCAAGGTCCTACACCGATTACATATCTCCAAGGAAAAGTTAGCCAAGTTCTATCCAGGAGCTGACCCTCTGTGTAACAGATGTAAAGCAGAAACAGGTTCGCTCCTTCATACCTTTTGGACATGCCCCAATCTTCATACCTATTGGGTGTCTATATTTAACACTCTGTCAGAGATGTATAACGTTAAATATGATCCTTCTGCTCTAACGGCTATCTTTGGGGTGATACCTCAAGACATCACTTTGCCAAAATGCTAATCGAATTCTATTGCCTTTGCTTCACTTATCGCAAGGCGCCTTATACTTTTAAGATGGAAGCAGGAAGCTCCTCCCACACATGAACAGTGGCTTGCGGAGCTCATGAGGTTTTTACATTTAGAAAAGATGAGATATACACTGGCAGGTTCAACCACCAAATTTCTTAAGGCATGGCAGCCATTCTTGATGTACATGGAAACATTTAAAATGACCACCTTATCATGACCAGATACCATATCTCTATATCGCTATCATAGCTAACTGTACACTGAATGTCCCTTATACATTTTATTTTTCTATTTGTTTGTTGTTGTTTGTTTGTTGTTTGTTGTTTTGTAGGGGTTTCTTTGGTTTGTTTGTTTGTTTTTTCCTTCTCTATTTCTGTTATCTTTTGGGGTATTGTAAATACTGAACAGCAAACTACTGTATGTTCAATGTTTTGTTGTTAACATGCTGCTGTGACTGAAAATAAAATTTATAAAAAAAACAAAAACAAAACAAAAAACCTGACCTATAAACAATGGTCAAATATATGTCACGAACAATTTAAGAATAACTCCCACAAATTAAACTAAAGTAGTGTCAAATTGCAGTGACTACTATTCAGATCAGCTATTGTAGCCCAGCTAGAAAAAAAAAAGAAAAGAAAAAAGAGCAGTGGAAAGTAGTTTTTTTTTCGTGTATGATGTAAACAATTTAGTAATTTCTTTTTCTTTTTTTGTTTAAAGGAAGATGTGGACAAATAAGATTATCTGTTGTTGTTTAACTTGGCCAATCAGCAATGAGTTCCCAGTGACCCTTGCTGTTGACCTTGATCACATGATTTCCTGTGTTGCCATTTCGTTCCTGTTCATACAATGCCATGTGCCAGAGAAACTAATGTTCCCGAAGTTGAATCGCTAGGAGTCAAGCAAGTCTGCTGCAGTTTTTGGTCGTTCAGAGTTTCACCCTGTCATCGGTCAGGTTCGACACACGGACCCGGTCTGAAGCAAGCTCTCATTGAGGAGCGGCGATTCCGGTTCCGGTTAACTGGATGGCGAGCCAACCCAAAAGTGAACAGGATTTGCTGAGGTTTTATTAAAGCCAAAGTTTCGTTCCCATTGAAGCTTCAGATACCTGCAGGACTACGAACTTTCTTCCTCCATCGGAGTGTGGTAGGACAAACGTTAAACAAACTGAATGGGCCCCAACGATCCATCAGTTACCAGACATTATTCACTCATACATTTGACTCAGAGAAAGCTGTATGCGCGCACTTTTATTTAGTTTGTTATTTTGGGGGAAATATTTTGTATTTTATTTTATTGCTTTCATTACATTTGTTGCAACTGCTGTGTGTCAAATATAACAAATTTGTGAACAGTCTATTGTGGTGTGGTCTCTCCTTATTGGTCTTTATACCTTGGGCTCCTGCCGATTCTAGATCTTCTGATACTGGCTAATGGGAGTTCAGTCATTCTTAATAATAATTCGTAAGTTGGGTTACACTATCACCAATTCATTCATCATCATTAGTTCAGTCATGTTGTACAACATTAAAATAGCAGGGTTCAAAGTATCAAGGTTCAAAATTTCTCTGTATCAAGGTTCAATACTTGTTTGTAACCTGTGTGACCAAGTGGTCGGCGGGGTTATGAAAGAAATAATAAAATGACAATGCCACCTGGGGGAATTCTAGCCCCCAGGAAATATGAACTTTGGAAATGAAATGTAATTAAGAAGAACGTTTGCACAGGTTCAGGGATGCACACTGAGGCTCAATGTATTAACACCATTTTATTTATTAAAAAAAATAAAAACAAAACAACAAAGACAGCGCACTAAATGTAAGGATGTACTTAGAGTAGAACTGAACTGTCACCGGCCTATGGCTCTTCACCCTTTTCAAAGACGAAGCAGTCATTTAGATAAAATATTAGATATTGTTTACCTGTAAATGCACAGAGAGAATTTAGAAATGTAATTATTGTCAAGAGTGAACAAGCACTGATAGTGTAATCTACAGCTGTGGCCAAACGTTTAGAGAATGAGAAGTGTTGTTTGCTTATTTACAAAGTTTGCTGTTTCAGTGATAGTTGTATATCATATCATATCACTTCAAACAGAGGTGATCCAGTAATGCTGCACTAATGAATTAGACTAACTATTCACTTTAGCTAAAGTTATTAAGTTAGCTAAAGAGTTGGGATGCTGTGTAAGCAGTGTTGGGAAGGTTACTTTTAAAATGTATTCCATTACAGATTACAGAATACATGCCCCAAAATGTATTCTGTAACGTATTCCGTTACGTTACTCGATGAGATTAACGTATTGTGAATACTTTGGATTACTTAATATATTATCATGCTGCTTACAACTACGTGAATGTACTATTGCTGTGATTTATTACTGTTACTGAAGGTCCGCGTCTCCGAACTGTAGTAAAGGGACCTCTGGCTAATACGGCGGGGTCCGTGTCGGCTCGTAGCCGAAAAATAGCTTTACTTTGTTGTCTGGGTCAACTTTGCTTGCGAGAGACAGACAGAGGCGTTGAAAGGCTGCTCCAACGGAACTTATTGTTTCGAAGGAAAACATGAACACAGCATACAGTCAAGTCTTAATAGCGTACTTACACCTGGGCTCGTCAGGCACTCTTCTTGGCTGCAGTGGTTATTATTATATTTACATGCTCCCAGCTCCAGTTTCTGCTCGATGACAGCTCCGACTTTTCCTTTTTTTCCCTCGCTCACAGACACATAACGGGTATGGCAGTCCATTCTCCCTGCAGCATGGACTACACTGCCTATGATGCTACATTCTTTAGAGCTATACCTGTAGCATTCTGCCTATTAGCCTAGCACAACAACAACAAAAAGGCCTCTCTCACCCAGGAAACACGCAGAGAGAGAGCGTCCTGATGTAAATAAGTCACTGGAGTTGATATTTTACACCATGTAACCATGGCAACCGTAACGCTGCCGCCTGGAACAACAGAACGTAGCTGTCAAACAAAACCAAACAGTCCTGACCCGCCACAATATGAAACAGGGAAACAGTGTAATCCATTTATTTCAACAAAGTAACTGTATTCTAAATACCACCTTTTTAAACGGTAACTGTAACAGAATACAGTTACTCATATTTTGTATTTTAAATACGTAATGGCGGTACATGTATTCCGTTACTCCCCAACACTGTGTGTAAGACATAAATAAAGCTAAAATACAAAGGTTTGGACACCGTTTTGCATGTTTCCCTACTGTATGGGTCTCTGCAAGCATACAGAGGGGGTACTCTGAGAGGGTCCAAGATGACAACTTTGGAATTCTACTAGAAACAGTCGATCATATTTGTTTGTCAAAGCTGAATTCAGGGCAAACTACGCTAAATTAGCGTTTTGAGCTAACAGCTACAATAAGCATAAAAGTTACCTTACGGCTATCATTTGTTAACATGACGCTTGTCCTTATACATGTAATACATTTATTACCAACCTGAGAGTTTATCCGCTGGTCATTCGATATGACGAATGACTTCTTAAGTCTTAATTCAGCTTAAGACGCTGTAGATTCCCATCAGTAACACTTTCGGTCCGCTAGTAAAACGTAATTCTATTAATCTGCGCTTGAACCAGAACAGGATGTAAGTTCCAAAAAACTGAATTTTGGAACTGAAATTGAATTCTAGAACTGAAACTGAATGGTGAGAAGTGAAACTGAAATTATTCGAGAGCTGAATTTTTAAAGGATAAAATGCAGTTTCAAAGCAAATCAATTCATTTTCAAAATATAAATTCAATTTCAATTTAGTGATGATCATTTTCAAATCAAATCAAATCAAATCACTTGTACTTGCAGGTACATTGGTACAGCACATGTGAGTGAAATTCTTGTGTGCGAGCTTCACAAGCAACAGAGTTGTGCAAAATACAATAATGTAAACAAGCAAAATACAAGAATGGCTACATCTGAAACTAATGAATATATGTACAATATATAATAGTATATGCATTTCTGGATGTGTATACTAAATATTTTTCTACGTGTGTGTGTGTGTGTGTGTGTGTGTGTGTGTGTGTGTGTGTGTGTGTGTGTGTACACATATTTTACAAATTAAATAGAGTAAACAATAAATAAAATATATAAAAATATACAGAGTTGAGACATGTGCAAAACAGTGGCATTACTGTACAGTATGGAGTGCATAATGTTAAAGTTCCAGTAGTGAAGCTGAGGTGTCTATGACGTGTTCAGCAGTCTGATGGCCTGGTGGAAGAAGCTGTCTCTCAGTCTGCTGGTACGGGACCGGATGCTGCAGAACCTCCTTCCTGATGGGAGTAGTCTGAACAGTTTATGGCTGGGGTGACTGGAGTCCTTGATGATCCTCCCCGCTTTCCTCAGGCACCGCTTCCTGTAGATGTCTTGGAGGGAGGGAAGCTCACCTCCAATTATCCGTTCAGAGCACCGCACTACTCGCTGGAGAGCTTTGCAGTTGTAGGCGGTGCTGTTGCCATACCAGGTGGTGATGCATCCAGTGAGGATGCTCTCAATGGCACAGTGATAGAAGGTCCTGAGGATGCGGGGGCTCATGCCGAATCTTTTCAGTCTCCTGAGAAAGAAGAGGCGCTGCTGCGCCTTCTTCACTGTTTTGTTTGTGTGTACTGACCACGTAAGATCCTCAGCCAGATGTACACCAAGGAACCGGAAGCTGCTCACTCTCTCCACAGCAGCGCCGTTGATGGTGATGGGGGTGTGTACTTCTCTGCACCTCCGGAAGTCCACTATCAACTCCTTTGTCTTTGTGACGTTGAGGGTGAGATGGTTGTCTTGACACCAGTGGGTCAGGGCGCTGACCTCCTCCCTGTAGGCCGTCTCATCACCATTGGTGATAAGACCCACCACTGTAGTGTCGTCCGCAAACTTCACAATGATGTTGGAGTTGTTAGTGGCTGTGCAGTCGTAGGTGTAGAGTGAGTATAGGAGAGGGCTCAGTACACACCCCTGTGGAGCACCAGTGTTCAGTGTGATGGGGGATGAGGTGATGCTGCCCAGTCTGACAACTTGGCGTCTGTCAGACAGGAAGTTAAGGATCCAGCTGCAGAGGGAGCTGCTCAGTCCTAGATCCTGCAGTTTCCTGTCCAGCTTCGAGGGAACGATGGTATTGAATGCTGAGCTGTAATCTACAAACAGCATTCTCACATACGTGTCTCTCTTCTCCAGGTGTGACAGGGCAGTATGTAGTGTCAGGGCTATGGCATCATCAGTGGACCTGTTGTGGCGGTATGCGAACTGTAGAGGGTCCAGTGAGTCGGGTAGTGCAGAGCAGATGAAGTCCCTGACCAGCTTCTCGAAGCATTTGCTTATGATGGGGGTCAGGGCTACAGGTCGCCAGTCGTTCAATGAGGAGATGGTGGAGGATTTGGGTACAGGGACGACGGTGGCCATTTTGAAGCAGGCTGGGACTACAGACAGAGAGAGGGAAAGGTTGAAGATATGCGTGAACACTCCAGCCAGCTGAGCCGCGCATGACTTGAGGACGCGGCCGGGAATCCCGTCCGGACCAGTAGCTTTGCGTGCGTTCACCTTCCTGAAGCACTTCCGCACATCCTCCTCAGACACAGTGTGCGCACTGACGTCATCCGCGGTGCGCACACTGTCCGGTCTCATGGTGTTCGCTGTGTCGAATCTAGCGTAGAATACGTTTAGATCCTCACACAGAGAGGCCGTGGTCTGCGGTGTGCTGGTTTTCCCTCTAAAGTCTGTGATCGTGTTTAGTCCCTGCCACATACTCCGAGGGTTGTCAAACTGTTGCTCCACCCTGTCCCTGTACTCACGTTTGGCTGCTTTGATCGTCTTCCGGAGTTGGTAATGTGCGTGTTTGTAGTCCGATGTGTTCGCGGAGGCAAAGGCGGTGCTCCGTGCGGCCAGTGCCGCGCGAACATCTCCGTTAATCCAGAGTTTTTGATTTGGGAAGGATTTAACTGTTCTGGATGGGACGACATCTTCCACGCATTTCCTGATAAATCCGCAGACTGAGTCTGTGTACTCATCAATGTCCCTAGCAGCCACGTGAAACATTTCCCAGTCCGCGTGATCAAAACAGTCCTGCAGCGCAGACTCTGATTGGTCCGTCCAACAGTGCACCGCCCTCCGGGTTGGAGCTTCCCGTTTCAGCTTCTGCCTGTAGGCGGGCAGGAGCAGGATGGAGCGGTGATCTGATTGGCCGAATGGGGCGCGGGGGAGGGCTTTGTACGCATCCCGGAAAGAGGTGTAGCAGTGGTCGAGTAGCCCATCCGGCTACATCTACCCCCCCTTTTTTGCATTGGCGCCCCAACAATGACTCAAGAAACCTAACACCATGGCCTGAATATGGCAAGCTGAGCATTGGCGACCGGTACAGACTCAACAGGACGTGGCAAGTGATGTACATTCGAGTGCTGACCAGCTGTCGAATGTGCTGTTCTCCGCAAGTGTGGCCCACTCACCTCAGACTGTTCAACAGAGCCTGAGGAAGAACCTGGGGGAGCAGAGGTCGAGGGTGCTACAATCACACTGGGAGTAGACCTGAGCTCCACCGATGGAACTCTAGAGGCATCAGAAAGTGACACCACAGGTGCTACAGGGTGTGCGGGTACCTCAGGGACAAGGAGCCACAACTCGTCGTCACTCAGAGAGGTCTGCTCTGAGTCAGCAGGCACAGGTGGGGGTGGAACCTGTGGACCAGGTGTAGGAGGCCCTAGGCTGACCTGTGCCTTCAACATGTCGCGATGGACATGTCGAACCTTCTCCAAGTCTCCCACGGGGGCAATGGTATAAACAGCCCTGTTCTCTTGGGGTGCCCTCAACACCTGATAGACCACAGAGCTCCAAAGGTCCTGGATCTTGTGCCGGCCACGGGCGCTGTGATCTTGAAGATACACCAGCTGACCGACCTTTAAAGGAACAGGGTGGACTCTCTGGTCATGCCGCTCCTTGCGACGGTCAGCGGCAACCGTGCCCGAGCTCCCTCAAAAGCCACCATTAACCTGGCTTGGTGCTGTACCCAGTCCTGTACCTCTCCAGGCACTGGGTCCTGAACGCAGCCTAGAAGGAAATCAATAGGCAGCCTAGGATCCCTGCCAAACATCAGGAAAGACGGCAACTCTCCAGTGCCCTGATGCGGCGTGCTATTATTTATTTATTTATTTATTTATTTAGGACAGTGCATGTTAATGAACATAAATGTAAAAAAAAAAAATTACATGAATGTAAACATGCCAGATTATAGCCAAAGGATAATTTCCATCTGTTGTCCTTAAACATAAAAAATAGACATAATAATTCATCATTCATTCATAATAAAAACTCCATCACCAGACTTACACATACACACCATTCTGTTCCCAAATAAAACATTAAAACTATACAACTCATACATGATCACACACTTTATTTGTCCATAACCAGTAGCAATTATAGCAAAAGAGCACATGCGGTAAGCATGCAGCCCAGTTACGTTTCCAAGATGATGGCAGGGTCCGGAGGAGGTTATGGAGGGTTCGGTTAAACCATTCGCACTGCCCATTACCCGCTAGGTGGTAAGGGGTTGTACGGGACTTGGCTACCTGATACAACTCGCATAGCTGTTGCATCACCAAACTCTCAAAGTTTCTACCCTGGTCAGAGTGGAGGCGGCTAGGAATGCCAAACTTAAAAAAAAAAAAAAAAAAACAACACTCTGTTAACAGGGCCTGGGCCACAGTAGAGGCCCGCTGGTCCTGGGTAGGGACTGCAACAGTGTATTTGCTAAAAACGTCAGTCATAACCAAGACGTTTTCAACTCCACTACGGGAAGGTTCCAACACCGTGAAGTCTATGGCCAGGATTTCATTTGGCCTTTGCGACCTGACAGCGTTCACAACGCTGAACCCATTGCTTGATGTCAGAGGACATCCCGGGCCAATAGCAACGCTGCCTGACCAGTTCAGTGGTACGCTCAATACCTTTGTGCCCATGGTCCTGGTGCAGCTGCCTCAAGGTCTCAGGCTTCAGAGCCTCTGGAAGAACAAGTTGGAGGGCTTCCTCACCTCCACCTGGACGCAAAATATGGCGATAAAGGATGCCATCCTTCTCCACCAGACGATCCCACTGATGCAGCAGAACCATGACTGGTTTGGGGACCTGACTCCTTTCCTCCGAAGAGGGCGGGGTGTGCCTCCTCCAGTATACCAAGAAATCCTTGAGGAGGGGTCAGCCTCCTGCAAAGCACGAATATCCCCCAGGGAGTGAGATGGAAAGGCCCCAATCTCCAACTGAGTAACAGAGGGCAAAACGGCTGGACGCTGAGCCTGCTGAAGTGATGTTGGGACACGAGTCCCAGGCAACACATCCTCGGCCAAGCTGGAGCTCGTCTCATACTGTCGAGAGAGAGCATCAGCATTCCTATTACTGCGGCCTGAGCGATACTTAATCTCAAAATCGAATGCCGCCAGCTGGCAGGCCCACCTCTGCTCGGTGGCACCCAGCTTAGCTGAAGAGAGGTAAGTGAGTGGATTGTTATCGGTGTAAACCACAAACTTCTGCCCCAGCAGGTACTCCCGGAACTTCTTGGCCATGGCCCACTTGAGCGCAAGAAACTCCAGCTTCATGGAGCTGTAATCGTCCATGTTGCGCTCATGTGGCTGAAGACCTCGACTAGCATAAGCCACTGGCCTAACAGCACCTTCTACATCTTGGGAGAGAACTGCACCCAAACCACTGTGGCTGGCGTCAATCTCCAAGATAAATGGGCGCGTAAAGTCAGCATATGCTAGCACAGGTGCAGACACAAGCTTTGCTTTCAGGGCCTCAAAGCTCTCCTCACACTGAGGGGTCCAAATAGCACTCAAACTCTGTCCCGAGCCCTTCTTTGTCTTGGTGCCAGCCAATTTAGCCACCACTTGATGCAGGGGAGCCGCCAACGTGGCAAAGCCCTCCACAAAGCGCCGGTAATAGCTGGTGAAACCCAAAAAGGATCGCAACTCTGACATGGAACAAGGACACTGCCACTTGGCTACTGCGTCAACCTTGGCTGGATCGGTAGAGACACCCTCACAGGAGATTACATGGCCCAAGTAGTTAACCTTCTGCTGGAAAAAGGCACACTTTTCTAACTTAGCCTTGAGCCCCTCTTGCTGCAGCCTTGCCATCACCATCTCTAGCCGTTGCAGGTGCTGAGAGACAGACGAGGAGAACACAATGCCGTCTAGGTACAGCAGTAGCGACTGGCACTGCTGATCCCCGAACATCCTCTGCATTAGGCGCTGGAAGGTACCAGGAGCATTGCACAGCCCGAACGGCATACGATTCCACTCGAACAGGCCAAACGGCATGCAAAAAGCGGTCTTGGACTTATCCTGCTCAGAAACTGGCACCTGGTTGTACCTGCTGGCCAGGTCGATGGTAGAAAACCAGCGTGCGCCAGCAAGGGCATCCAGACTTTCTTCGATGCGAGGTAAGGGGAAGGCGTCCTTCCTTGTTTTGCTATTCAGCAAACGATAGTCAACGCACAGACGGAGGCTTCCATCCTTCTTGCGGACCAACACGATGGGAGAGGCATAAGGACTGCTACTCTCCCTAATTACCTGGGCCTCCAGTAGCTGGTTGATATGGGCCCTGACAGCCTCATAATCAGGAGGAATTTGCCTGTACCTCTGCCGGACAGGTGCGTCATCGAGCAGCGGTATGTCATGCAAAATGTGGTTTGTGCAGCCCAAGTCTCCCTCATAAGTGGAGAAAACAGAGCGGTACTTCTGCAAAAGTAACCGTACCTCATGTTGCTCTGACTCAGCGAGAGCAGACAGGTCAATAGTGTCCACCATCTCTTGAGCAGGGCTGCTGGTTGTATGGGAGGAAACTGTAACGGGAAAAGAGTGTTCCTCGCTAACACCAGCAGGGAGGCTAACAACAATAGCTTTGCTTATCACTCCCAAACAGCTTCAGCTGTCCCCACATTGGTGACTGGGATGTAGGCAACGCCCTTATCCACCTGGACCAAACATGGAGAGGCCAGCAACCCACTGGCAACCCGGACTCAGAAGGCTCAAAAAGCACAGCCTGACCTGACAACTGCTGAAAAAAGGTGGTAGCCACCAGCTGCATGACGCCACCAGGTATCCGCACAGCCCGCGAGCCCTGTACCTTAACGGTACCGACAGGGTCCTCTGGGGCTTGGGCTGCAGACTGGTGACACTGATGTAAGGCCTCCAAAACTGGTCTCGGTGCCTGTGACACAGAAGGAGAATTAAACAAGGAGTCACCGAAAGCCCCAAACAGCTCTTGATAACAGAGGAACAGAGGGTGTGGCACCAGGAGGGTCCTTCACTATAAGGATCCCACAAGAGGGCATTTCCTTGCCACATAGGAGTACACTGAGTTCGGGCTGCCAATGTAAGGGATGGCAAGCCCATTGGCAGCCCGAAGCTGTAACCAATGGCATGACTGAAGGCGTTCTTGTCCCCAAGGGGCAAAATGTGCCAAAAAGAAACTTTCTGTGATGGTGGAAATCATGGACCCAGTATCCACCAAACAAGGGACAGTTACCCCACTAATCAGCACATCTATCTTTGGACACGATAAAATTAGCCTGCCAATCCTATCTTTCTGTGAGCCAGTGAACTACCCACCTGAACTGTGACTCTGCAGCTCAGAGGGCTTTAGTTTTCCGACTGGGTAGCAGGAAGATTATTGCCAACTGCGGCATAAGGAGGGCCTGAATCAGAACCTGCTCTGGGGCGGCGTGAAGCTGATTTAACTGCTCTTGTTGGCACTTAAGGAGTTCCTTTAGCTCACGCCACTCGGACTCGGGTGTACCAACAGGAGCGAACCTAGGGCTAGTGTGCACTCCACACTGGAAACCATATGCCGATGGGTGAGAATAGCCACGGTCGCGAACACCGCCTGAAAACCCTTCTCTTTCCCATCTAATTGCTTCCCCGCGCACCTCTAACAAGGTGGCAGTAGGCACACGGCGAACGTATTGTTTAAGCCAGGGGTGCCCAATCCCGGTCCTCAAGAGCTACTGTCCTGCAGCTTTTAGATGCATCCTTGTTCCCACACACCCGAATCAAATGAATGGCTTGTTATCAGGCCTTTGCCAAACATGATGGCATGCTGAAGAGGTAATCAAACCATTTGATTCAGCTGTGTTGGAGTAGGGATGCATCTAAAAGCTGCAGGATAGTAGCTCTTGAGGACTGGGATTGGGCAGCCCTGGTTTAAGCTCTCTGCGGAGAGCACTGTCAACAACATGTTCTACAAACTGGTCTCGGAGCAACACCTCTGCGTTATGCATGCCATCAGGTGCACTTTGTTTTACTTGCTCCATCAGAGCCATTAGCGCTAAGGAAAACTCCTGCAAAGTCTCTCCCTCCCGCTGTCTCCTCGAAAAGAAAGCCTGCTGCAGAGTGACATAGGACTGCGCATTACCATACAGTTCCTTTAAAATAGTCAACACCCGAACAGGATCCCCTCGCTCTAAATTAGGGCGAAATTTGATCTCCTCCCTTGCTTCTCCCTCCAAATGGTCAAAAATAAAGAAAGCTTGATCAGCAACAGACAGGTGCCGGGCACGCATGCACGCTTGAACCTCTTCGACCCATTCAGCTATATTGATGCCCGTCCTGCCATTGAACATGGGACATTTACGGTCCCTAGGCACCACCATCAAACGCTCTGTAACGGCGGCCTGGCTACCAACATTTGGTATGCAACCAGCAGTGTTGGGAAGGTTACTTTTAAAATGTATTCCAATACAGAATACATGCCCCAAAATGTATTCTGTAACGTATTCCGTTACGTTACTCAATGACAGTAACGTATTCTGAATACTTTGGATTACTTACTATATTATCATGCTTTTTACAACAACGTGAATGTACTATTGCTGTGATTTATTACTATTACTGAAGGTCCGCGACTCCGAACTGTAGTAAAGGGACCTCTGACTAATACTGGGTCCCTGTCGGCTCGTAGCCGAAAAATAGCTTTACTTTGCAACCAGCTGGTGCGAAGGAGGCCGACGCGGCACCACCACCAGACTCGAGAACAGCGCCCCCATCCCGGCGCAATTGCTCATTATCTGCCTTTAACTGCGCTACCAAGTCTCCAAGTTGCTGCAATTCTTCCTCCATAATAAATTTTGACCAAAAAAAAAAAAAAAAAAAGGAAAAAAAACAGCAAGGTGCTAAAATCCTATTACTCTTCCTCCTACCTGGATACTGCTGTCTTGTCTATAATCACACTCTAAAACAAATAGAGCCTTCAAACAGGTGAACTGTGATCTTTGCAAAAAATAAAACAATTTAAAACATCTACCTCAAATGTGCATCCTGTCGACCAACGCCAAGTATGTGACCAAGTGGTCGGCGGGGTTATGAAAGAAAGAATAAAATGACAACGCCACCTGGGGGAATTCTAGCCCCCGGGAAATATGAACTTTAGAAATGAAATGTAATTAAAAAGAACGTTTGCACAGGTTCAGGGATGCACACTGAGGCCGGCTCAATGTATTAACACCATTTTATTTATTAAAAAAATAAAAACAAAACAACAAAGACTGTCTAAAATAGTGTCCTAAATTACAACAAAATAAACATACAACTGGGATTTACCAGCAGCGGTGGACCAAAAGAAAACCACACACAAAAAAAAACAAAAAAAACAACTATAGTCTCTTTACCTGGTGCTGTACAACAAAAGTGTGGAAAACAACCCGCCACCTAAGGTCCCACGGCCGCTGGTAGATCCTCAGTTCACTGAAATAAAAGCACAAGATATACACATTAAAAAGGATAAAAACATGGGACATAAAAAGGCTCTCTATATACTAAAAAAAGAAATTAAAAGAAAAACGGAGACCTGCAATAAAACACACCCACATATACACCACAGAGCACAGATTGGAAATACTCGTGCTCTGCGAGCCAGCCCACAGCTGGTGCTGGTTCCGATTGTCCGTAGCCCTACTCTGTCTCGCGCAGCTCTCCACAACTGGGAGAGGGAAAGGGAGAGGCGGTACCAGTTTTTGTAACACCAGCCCAATATGCAGCTGAAGATCGCCCCGACCAGCCGCGAAAGCTGGAGTAAAACGATAGTCCAAAAAGGGGCTTAACGTGAGACCCGAAGCCTCCAGGGGCGAGGAGAGGCCAGCAGCAGGAACAAAACTGGACGGCCAACAGATCAGAACACAAGATAAAACAGGGCAAGACAAGACAGCAGCTAGGCAGGCGTCTCGACTCTTTGCTTAAAATCAGGCGGTTGGTCCCTGAGAAGGTGCAGCAGCAATCAAACCCTACAAACAAAAAAAGGCAAAGATAACCTTAATCGTCTCTAATTTACAAATACTAGCAGCTATAATATAAGCGGCTTACCCCAAGACTGGAGGCGCTGTACTGTACGGTGGACGCAACTCGCGTCTCTCCACCACAGCTGGAGTAAAGAAAAGAGAAACAGCCGCGCTGTAGCGGGCCGCAGAATTATGACTACTAGTTATCGACTTTTGAGAGAAATCAGAGGTCGAAAGGAGGCCTACCTGTAGCAGTCACACAGTGCGATTGTATCGGTAAATTAACCAATAGGCCAGCATTTATTGCCGTATCGCACCAGAAGCTCGGGAGGAATGATCCAACAAAAAAACCGGCTTCCCTTTATACAGGTAAACACCACCCTGTAATCAATATGCAGGTGGGTTCCTAATTAACCCAATCACACGATACAAGGAGCGAGTGCAGCGGAAAGAGAGTGAGGGTGGTAGGGCGAGCGAGAAAGAGAGAAAAAGAAGGGCGAGTAGCCCATCCGGCTACACCTGCAGTAACATTAAAGATTATCTACAAGGCTTCAAACATTCAGGAATTATAGTCACCATATAATTCACTTTTCATGGTAACATGATTACATCCATCAGATATAAACTCACTGCATATATATAAAATCACAAATAAATAAGTATATTACCCCTTTTAAGAGATGGAGCAATACACAAATGCTTATCAGAACTGAACAAAGTGCACATAATTTCAATAACATGTAAACACAAGGACTCAGTCCATGAATAGGAGTATTAAAATAGATGTGCTTAATCCCGCTTGTACCATAGGCCTACAAGTACAAGTGGGAATACACTAAAAATTACCTCCAAGTATTCAATACTGAGCATTGTAATATAACTGAGTGACATCAAAAAATTAAGCAGGAAGCAGCATGAAGTCTGCTTACAATATCTCTCATAAACTTATTTTCAGCTGCTTTAACCATTTACAGCTTTTCACATGTTAATGACTTGGTTAACGATATAACTAGCACAACAACAGTGCGTTTCAGAGACACCCAACAACTGTAACCCACTCGATACATCACGTGTCTAATTAGCCACGTTTAGCTTACCGCTGTCGAGTGGATGCTCAGCGTTTCCGGCTTCGCTCTGTCCTCTATGACAACAAGTGCAAAACCATACTTTGTGAACAATATCAGTTTAAAGTTGTTGTCCTTTTTTTTCTTTTTTTTTTAAAATAACTTGTGAGAGATTAATTTAACAAGAGATTAATAACAAAGTTTTAGCCCGGCTGCTCTGTTCGGCTGTAGAACCAAGAGACTGAAAACTTGGGAGCTGGTACTAAGGAGGGACAAGAGCTACCTAGAGCTTCACCGATTGGCTGACACGCGAGGAGTGGAGCTCATCAATCCTCGGAGAAACTTAACCCTTGTTTAACCAGAACAAATATATAAATCCGTGTCCCTTTTTTTGTTTAAGTAAATATATTAATTTCACTTTCATTATACAAGGACAGTAAGAACAGAAACAATGAACATTAAATGTTTTACTTTTTCTTCTTTTTTGTTTGAGATGATTTTAGGAACTGGGTTACAATGGGTTTTCTGCTTTTCTCTGAAAAGTGTAAAAAAGTGTAACCAGATCATGTCAACTACTTTTACTAAAACTCTTACCCCGAATGAAATAAAAAGTTTTTGTCCTGCCTAGCATGGTGGTATTATGTCAGCCTTGCTAACCTTCCATGTTTAGTTACAGCAGCCTCTAGTTGATGGAGTCAGAAACAGAAGGTTTGACACCCAATCATAACTAACTGAGTGGAAGTAGCTTACAGGTTAATTGTAGTAGCACCTGGACATGTTGAGCATGTAATATTTGTCACAAACTGGCTCAAAGTAGTTGACAAGTAGGGAGTTTGTGACCAAGGGTTATACAATAAAACTAATTGAGATTCAGTAATTTCCTGTATTATTTTGTGTTGTATAAAAATTGAAAAATGGTGCTTTATTGACAATATGGTTGCAGGGATAACTGGGACAGTTTCTCAGACTGACCAGTAGAGGGGAGTACAGCTTCACATTTGGGAGTTTCACGCCACAGTGAACGCAATCTTGAACCTACTATATGCCTCGTCACACCTCAGCCTGAGCATCAGTCACGTTTCACTTCCACTTGTTCTGATGAAATTTTCTATTCTTCAGTCTACCTTTGCGCACGGGGGCATTTTCTCCCCCTCAGTGTAACATCAAGTGTAAAATTCCAATTTTTCCACTAGTGTCAGAAACAGGTTTCTCACTTGTGGGTTTTATTAAATTTAATGAAGCCATTATTCTCAAAACAGGCAAAATATCTGAGATAAAGTTAAATTATGTCATGATATTGGCAGGCTTTACAGCCCACTGAGAAAAGAAACAATGAAGAACTTAAATGAACTCTCTCAGCTCTCTGTGTTTGGGTCAAACAGACATTTTAAAGAGGGAAAAATCCAATGGAAGAGTACACAGTCTCACTGGTAATTCAACACCAGTCCAAGAGTCACTTTGAGAAAGCACTGGGAGAATCACATTGTATTATACATGTATTACCCTGTATTAGCCACAAGGGGGAACCATAGCACCAAGTTAAATGAGCAGCTGTCAGTGAACTGCCTAGCAGAGTTTAGCCATTGTCAAGCATTGTAATGTGTGAGATTGGAAAAATACTGTAACAGAATAATGAAATATGTGTTAAATATTATGAAATAGGTGAAAAACTAGAATCCAAAAGAATCCAAGTGATGCATCACAGAATTTGAAGATGTAAGATAAAGCATCCCACATAAAAAAGCAAACACACGGAATAGTGTGTCTACATCAAGTATCTACTGTACATACTGTACATAACGACATGACATAAAAGCTGCTACTTCATCTTTACTGTAGCTCACTTCCTTATTCAAACAGATGATTCCAGCAGCAGGTCTGACTGTTATTGAAGTTTCAGGCCAGTTTTGTTCCTTAGCCTTTTCATGTGTTCTCCCACAGCAATGCTCTCTTAACTCCCACTCATTTTTTCCCTCTGAACCACATGTCAACTGACATTTCCCCTTCTCATGGGGTCAGATCTACTGCCCAGGTAGGAAGACATTCATATAGAAGCTGGGAAAAGAGGATAGACTTCTTGTGCTCTGAGCTCCTGTTGAATCTAATCAAGAAATTTGTGTACTTGTTTCTTCAATGTATAAAATGCATAATTGATGCAATTCAAAGTAGGTTGCTAAAGTCATAAATACTACAGCTGCTGTGGACTTAGCCGCCATGAGATTATCCATTGGCCTTCTTCCTCCTAGCGTTTTTCCCGCTCGGTTGCAGGGTCCGCTTTTCTGCAAAGTCGTCTCCACTTGGGTCGGTCAAGGGCGTCGGTCAGATCGGCTTCGATCTTCTTCACGTCGTCCTTGATTCGGTCCATCCATCTCCGCTTTGGTCTGCCTCTAGGTCGACGTCCTTGGGGGCTGAGCCGCAATGCTGTTCTCACCACTGAGTTCTCATCGCTCCGTACCACATGTCCGTACCACCGCAGCCTCGCTTCTTGCATCTTATCTGTGATTGGCGCGATTCCCATCCTCTTTCTAACGTCGGTGTTCATGACGTGGTCCCATCGTGTCAGGCCTAGGCACCATCGCAGCATCCGCATTTCCATCGTGTGAAGGGCTTGTTCGTGCTTTGCGGTGGCTGGCCAGCACTCGGATCCATAGAGGGCGACGGGGCGCACTACACTCTTGTAGATCTTTGACTTGAGGCGATTGGGCATTCTTCGGTCACACAGGACGCCGGTGACTTGGCGCCATTTCATCCACGCTGCGTTGATCCTGGCTCGTACATCTAGTAGGATATCGCCGTCATTGCTGATCATCGATCCGAGGTATTTGAAATGAGGTACTTTCGCCAGATCTTCTCCATCGACGCTGATCGTGCCGTCGGTCTGGGGGCCAGCCTCTAAGTATTCGGTCTTGTTGGTGTTTAGATTATCCATTGGCCTGTGATGAGCATTTTCACCATCGCCATCTTTAGTGTTTTGAAACCAGATGAGATAGGTCAAGAAAGGATCTCGCTTCCTCTGATCCGCACGCTCGGTGGCTAATGAATTTTCACAAGTCATTAGCCAACAAGCATACCCTGAATAATCCTCGTCTGTGGCAGTTAGAATGACCAAATCTGGTAAATGGGCTTCAAGTAATGCAGTATGACCTGAATCGAGTGACTGACCCCAACACTTGCTTGCCAAGCAAGTGTTTCTATTAAAGTCAGGGATTTTGCATAATAAAGTTAAAAATTAATTTAAATCCATCTGTTACATCTCAGCTAACGTTGGCTGCACAGAGAAATTCTTCTGGTTTGCCTGCTGTTCAGAGCCTAATCTTCAAAAAGCTATGTGCAGACAAAAAAGTGAACTGTTCATGCACCAACTCTGGACAGTATTACAGGTTAGAAGAGTGTATGACTCTACAATAATAGAAAGAAAATCCCAACAATCAGATATCCCCCTATAAAAAAGCACTTAATGATGAAAACTCCCTTTTAACACAACGAAGCCTCTGGCCAAAACAGATTCAGGGAGGAAAGCTTAGTGCACCTGGTATTCCCAGGCTATCTCTCATCCAAGGACTAACCAGGCACAACCCTACTTAGCTTTCAAGATAGGACAAAGTCTGGCATGTTTATGGTGGTATGGCACGAGACCTCAGGAGGAAGTCTCTCCAAATGTATGACAAGCACCCTTTGATCAACAACATTGGTCATTTTAGTTTAATTTAATGCTATTAGAGACATCATAAAAGAGAGAGAGCTGAGTTTAAATCAAAGGGGGATTCTATGTTTTGTTCTATGTTTTGCTTGACTGATAAGTCTTTTAACTATACTGCATAAATAACATGAATGTTCTGATTATATAACATATTTAATCTCTTAAGCCAGTATCCAGCTAGATTTTTCTAACTACAGTTTATTAGCTCAGGAGTTTATTTACAGATCCTTTAGCTAACTGTTGCAGACCATTGTAAATATTCTTACTATCATTCTAACTTTTGTTGTCTTTCATATATATATAAACATCTCCAATTTTTTTTTAGCTATTTCAATTAGGATTAATTAAACTCCCAAAGAAGGGTGATCTGGGCGACTATAGCAAGTTGCGAGGAATCACAATGCTTTCAGTTCCTGGAGAAAGTATTCTGTCTAGTCCTCCTGAACCGATTACAGCGGGCAGTCAACAAAATGTTACGTGACGAGCAGGGCGGATTTCGATGTGGTTGATCAGGCGTGGAGCAGATCGTTACTTTGCGCACCATCATCGAACAGACCCTGGAACACCAAAGAAGCTCTCGATCAACTTCATTGATTTTGAGAAGGGCTAAAACTATTAGAACATCTTCTTTTTTTTGGCTAACTAGCTAATGCGTTTATTAGGCAACTATATTTAGATACATTTAAGCTATTTAAGACAATTTAAACTCTTTCAAACAGCGTCTGATACTATTTAAGGGGTTAAAAAATTACTTCTTCTTTTCCTTTTAGTTATCTTTGCTAACTGTTCACACCATTGCTTTGCTTTGATTTCTCCTGCATTATGCCCCAAATTTATTTGATCAGATGCTATAGTTCAATATCCCATGATCTCTACTTCATTAAATTACTTCTAGGTACAACATGGAATACAAAAACTCTGCACTAATACTGCCAGGCTGCTGTTTCTAAATAAAAATGTAACTACAGTCCCACCTTATAGTGTTAATTACAACAATATTCCTTTTCTATTTTTGTAGATAAAAATATGTGTTTAAGAAGTACCATTAACCCAAGTGAGAATTCCACAGCCACTATGGTCGGGGTTGTGACATTGCACTCTGTATTGTGATTTACATATTGTTAAATGCTTATTGGTATGCTGAAGTCTGGCACTTTTTTCAAATTGTCTCATTTACTCAAAAACTGTATGAGGAATATACACCTGTAGAAAAACAATCCCATGTAAAAGAACCCTTTCTTTGATATAAAATACTGTTTCTCTGGATTTTCACTGAAGCAGGACTTTTCATCTACACAAGTATAATATTTCTTTTGTACTACTAAGTGCATTTCAAAAATACCTTTCATCTCAACACTAAAGTTGAAAAACTTGCATGTGGAAGACACAAGAACAAATAGTAAGTCAAATATTGTTCTTTCTCTTTTCTGTGTGAGTAGATCGAGCACGTGTGTTTTTCTTGAGCAGCTCATCACTAACGCTAAAAAACCCAGTCTGTGTTCTCGCTGTCACATGCTCAAAATGAATCGGAGATGCCAGCCTCCCTCCCACATCTTGTCCTCTTGCTGCCCACTCTTCTCTCCAATCGCAGTTTATTCACTTAAGAAACTGGCATCCAGGCTCATTCTTAGCCACTTCAATAACGTGACACCTCAGCTGCCGGTGACCAATAGACTGCCCAGTGCCTGGGCTCATCTGCATCAAAGGCCTCACTGCGACTGCAAGTTGGCAAGGTTACAAAAAAACTCCTGGATTTGTTACTGCAGGTGCCTGAGGGAGAACAGCTGGTGCTACGAGTGCGATGCTCTCCTTTGAGGAGTTAGTCAGTTTGACATCAGAGTGAAAGAGAATAATGTGTTTACATGGTCTTTTTGTCTGAAAGGAAAGCAAAGGAAAAAAGGTGCAACACAAACAGCAATGCTGAAGTCCGGCAATTCTGTAGTCTCGCATTGTGCCCTCGGGACACACGTGTCACTTCCCATCTGTCTTGTGCACTCTTGTCGAACAAGCTCCCAGAGCCATTGTGTTTTCAATCTTGGTTGAAAGAGCAGCTACTCTATCTTGTACAGCACATTAAATTTTAATGCTGTCATATGAGTTTCTTCATGTGTTTTGTTGTGTTTAAAGAATCGCCTTGTGGTGCTCATGTGTCTTCAGCAAAGGCGAAGGGGAGTTTATTAAAAAGTTGCGACATGTGATCTAATAGTTTGTGCTTCCTGACGCTAATTTTATTTCTGTTTACAAGAACACGAGTGTTCAGTAGACCAGACTCATATCTATTTATCGGTGTTGATGCACAAAGTTTGACAGTTTTCAACATGTGTTGAAGACACATTCTTACTATTGAATTACAGTACATTATTTTTAATGACTGCCACAAAACAATCAGTAATTCATGTAGGCTAAATAGTCAAAGTTTTTGGTGTTTCACTTTAGTGTTTAGTGATTTTTTTTTTGTCTGTGTAGGTTCTCAGTCATCCACGTCATGGAAAGAAAAGCGACTGTACTTGTTAAAGTTTCCTAAACCTCTCATTTGAGAAGCTTCTTCAGTTCTAAGACTAAATGGTGGAGAGTCCCACGTATTTAAGCCCTAGTGGGAGGGAGTAAAGAAGGTCAGACAGTCCCAGGGACTAAAAACACAAACACAAACTAAACAACGTAGTGTATGCTGTATTCAGTACTCAGACCTCTACATTGGAGAGACCAAACAACCACTTCATAAGCGCATGGTACAACATAGAAGACCCGGCTGTCCATCTTCATCGCAAGGACAAAGCTCATTCGGTCAAGGACACCAATGTCCACATTTTGGACAGAGCTTACGACATCTGTCACCTAAAATCCACCTTTGAGATCTCTTCCTGGTCGCGTCAGATGGCCGCCCCTCCCTGAGCCTGGTTCTGCTGGAGGTTTCTTCCTTGCTCATAGGAGGTCATGTGATTGTTGGGATTTTCTCTGACTGTATTATTGTACGGTCTACCTTACAGTATAAAGTGCCTTGAGGCGACTGTTGTTGTGATTTGAAGCTGTTTAAATAAAATTGAATTGAACTAAGTTGAATTCCCAGACGCCTTAACGCCCACTCACATCTTGACAGTCTGTTGATCTCAATAGGTTACATGATAGGGTGAGGCAATGTCTCACAATGGTTTGACCTGAAACCTCTGCTGATAATGACCCAAACCCTTTTCCACACCTTGACTCGTGTGATGCGGCACACGATCAATATTGGGTTGACGACCCTCTTAAGGGATAACTTCCACTAGGGCTTAAACACCTGGGACTCTCCACCATTTGGTCATAGAAAAGTGTTTCACATTTTGTCTTGGCTGGTTTCCTTGTATGAAAGCACATAAAAGTCTTCTTCTAATCTCTGAATCTTGTCAGCAAGCAGCTACATAAATGCAAAATTTCTAAGAGTAATGTTCAGAAACTTCTTGTTAAAAATGCCACAGATGGTCATTAGTGAACTGCAGGCAGTATCCTGTTGCTCACATGAGTACTCACTCTCTGTAGGAAGGCGCAAACGAACATCCTGGCCATCAACCAAAAGAGTGACATGAATGAAGCTGTTCTCATGCATACGCTTTGGAAAATGTGGGGAGAGTCAGGCTGGATTTTGTTGAACGTTTTCTGTTGTGGTGTGTAGCGCTTACCAGAAACTGTTACATTTCGTTAAAGAAACACTGGTTTCAACAACAATTCAACAACAATCCTGAACATGAACTCCGGGAGTCATTCGTCTCCACAGAAGTCCTTGCCGTGGTGGTCTGCTGCTAGCTAAATATTTACACTGTTTTTGGCCACACAAACCCTGAAAGTCACTTTATACTCTCGCAAGAATCAAACTGAACACAATGTTACTGAATAACATGCTAAATGATGTTAAGTTAAACAGTCCTGTGAGGCTTTGAATTTACCATTGCACAAGTATTCTATTAGCGTGCAGATTATTTATTTTAAACAAGCAGGAAAAGGAGTAGAGGTAAGTCAATATTACCAAAATTGATTCAAAAAAGGGTTTTTGTTTTGTTAATATCTCGTCTATGTAATCTCAGTGTGGCAGGGTGTGGTTTGTGGCTCAGCTGCAGGGTATCACAGACTCTCACACTCAGGCTACTGCGGTTTCTGTGGGATTTATTGCACTTATTGATAGTCACGCTCTTTGACCATGGGGAAAGAAATAAAACAGGGAATCAGGCTGTGATTAATTGTCTTTCATTGGGAAAAAGAAGGCGCACAAACTGACGCCTTTCCTTAGCAGAAAACAAATATTTTTTAAGGTGTTGGCAGAAGCTACTGAGGCAAACTGATCAATGCGAAGAATCTCCATTCAATAAACTGACAGTATTAGAGGTGAGTAATGTAGGATGGACATAAATAAACCCAAAACACACACACACACACACACACACACACACACACACACACACACACACAGACTTTTCTTTTTTCGCCCCTGTGTCCAAGAATCTGTAAAAAGTCACAATTGCCAGATGGCTTGAGAGACGTTCCCGGCTGAACCAGCATTGAGCAGATATCACTTTTTGTAAACCTCCTCTAGCTTCTTGCCTCTGTGCTATTAGATCCTCTCACTGCATGAATCATTCATAAACACTAAGCCGTATAGCTGAGCTATAGGGGACTGTTATCAGGGGCCTGTTTTTCTTCAGCACATATTAACCACCTTGTTTCATGGCCTGATGCACACCCAACATCTCCCTTGCTTCTCATTCCACAGACTTTGGAGCTCAGATTCTGACATGCGTCTGAGGTCAGCGCACCTCACACTGGGAGTGTGGACAGCAGTGAGGGATGCCAACACACTGTGCAAAGTGACACTTGAAAATCCCAGAGTGGACACATAATGAAGGCCTTTGACATCTTGGTTAATTAAAATCAGATATTATCATCATCATCATCTAACTCCTACTCAGGAAAAGCAAATCTCTGCATTAAGAAGCAGAGCAGTATAATCACAATCAGGATGCTCAACAAGAAATGCACTGTAAAGGTCACTCAGAAGGAGGCTGAAATGACAAGCTGTACTTAATTTGTTCTAGTGATGATTTTTCAATGTGACATTAGTTTGGCTTGCAGGAGGCAGGATGTACAAAAACCCACCAAGTTGAGTTACCTTTTTATTTTTTAAGAGGTCTTTTAGTAAAAATCGATGTTTTGGCCTCTCGGTTAGAGTCAGTCATAACCAGAGACCCCAGATGATCTTTGGCACAAAAGTCAAGCCAGTTTAACACAGAAGCTCGACTTTTTCTAAGTGATCAAACAAAAGCTGCTGAGTAGGAAGCATACACACAACCTTCATCGGGGAATCAGGCAGTTTAAATCTGCTAAAGGTCTGGATTCATTACAGGCAGAGAAGACTGTGCTGTGATTATTCAGCAAAG
The DNA here is from genome assembly GCF_965226115.1 of Aulonocara stuartgranti. Classification (NCBI taxonomy): domain Eukaryota; kingdom Metazoa; phylum Chordata; class Actinopteri; order Cichliformes; family Cichlidae; genus Aulonocara; species Aulonocara stuartgranti. Next base: position 33,542,793 of record NC_138958.1, read on the forward strand.
TGAACTGAAGGCAGCTCGGTAGTCAAGCGTCCTAGCCTTGGCTGATAATTTCATCCTCTTTTCCAAATATGGCAACATGTTGTTTCAAGAAACTAGCATGGAAGCATACCAAATGCGCATGCATATCATATCAGTCAGTATTTGATAATCAATATATTATTAAGTCTCCGTGCAGGTTTCTGCCTCTAAATGCACAAATGTTTTTCTTAAAGTAGCAAATGATAGATAGAGTGGAAATGTCACTAGATTCAAAATACACTCATAAGACACAAGACACAAAGCTCTATCCGTGAGCACAGAAGTCCAACCCACATCCCCTTTAAACCATAATATAAAACATGGGCTCTCACTCACCCTGATTCTTCTGGAGGTTTCTTCCTGTTAAGAGGGAGTTTTTCCTTCCCACTGTCACCAAAATGCTTGCTCAGAGGGGCTCATATGGTTTTCGGATTTTTCTCTGTATTACTGCAGAGTCTTTACCTTATAATAATAATATAAAGCACCTTGAGGCAACTGTTGTTGTGATTTGGTGCTATGTAAATAAAATTGATTTAAACTGGATTGAGCACGGTGCACGGTGCTTAACACTGTTGCAGCACAGCAAGAATTCCACGATCACGATCATATAGTATATTTCTAACTAACTAAGCAGATCATTCTCTCTTTTTTTGGACAATACTTGTAAAAGTGAAATCAGAGGTCAAATGTGGTAAGAAAAGGAAACTAAAGGTTGTGTATGTAAGGTTGTGTAAAAGTATGTAAACTGGTAATTACTGTCACTTTATACTCCTTGGAGTAAACTGGAAAAAATGTAAAGAAAAAAACAAGAACTCAACTGCTATTAAGTCTCCAAAAAAGCAGAGGAATAGGTTTGAAAAGTTCAGAGACATGCTTGAAATATGTGAATTTTTTTGCTGTTTTGTGGCACATAATTACAGCAACGCACCTTTTTCAACATCAATGTGTTCTTCCCACACAGCCAGTGTGACGGCATAAAGGTTGGTGAGAAGTGGGAAGCCCAAGGCGAGCCGAGGCTGTCAGCTACCCAGTTACCTGCAAGGGATGGAGAAATGAGGGGGTGCAAACACTTAAAAACCCACAGCACCCACACACATTGATTGTAATCAGTGAGCTGAAACACGGCGAGCAGATGGAAGTGTTTGTTGTAGAGAGACAAGAACAAAATCCAGGACTGCATGAAAAAAACAAAGCTTCTCTGCATATCTATGACTCAAGTAGCTCTTATGAATCATAACCTCAATGCTGTGTTTTTTTGGTAGAAAATGAAGGCAGTGTATCTATTGTGTATTTTAATAGAAGTGTGTTTCTGTGCATTTACTGAAACTCTTCAGATTTCTCCTAAGGAACACTGGTGGTACATTATTAATCTTGATGTAATTTGAATTTCCTTCCGGTGCTAAAATTAATTTGACCTCAGATCAATCATGAACTACTTTGGCCTTCAGGCACATAAAGGAGATTGGCTCCAAAATACATAATAATTGCTGCACCCCATTGTGGCACTGTCAGATAGCTCATATTTTCACTTTAATAACAGTAACACAATGGAGAATATTAATAAAGGATATTTTACCGTGTTAGGTAAAGTAGTTAAGTTAGCACTGAAGTTTGGATGGAGTCTGATGGAGTGATGATAATGAGCTGTGATGGCATGAACATTTTCACACTTTTCTCTCTTGTCTAAACACTCTCAAAATTCAAACCATGTAGAAAAACAACTCCAGTATTATAGAATGAAACCAAAGGCACCCGCAGATGACGACACACAGTACAGCACTTCAGAGTCACACTGCTACCAATCGAAGATTTATGTAAATTTGACAAGCTGAACGCATTCTGTACTGCACAGGAGACAGGGCACAAGATTGACTGACAATGGTCTACAGCCAGAACACAATGCGCTGTAAAAAAACCCAAAAAAACCCCCCAACCCAAACAAACAAAAAAAAGCATGCAAAATTGAACACAAAGAAATCTGCAAAACAGTGAGGCCGCGAAAGGTGAATCACAATATAGAAGAGATGGCAAGTAAATTTAGCATTCCTATTTGAAGCACGGTGAAACTAATATACAGATATAATATCTAACACTGAATCACTATTTTTTTATACACAATGCAGTCATACGGCAACATCAGGAGGGGTTACTAATTAATTAGGATTCATGCTATTAGTTTAGGATTCCGCAGTAAGCTAATCCTAAACTAATAGCATGAGTGCTAGTCAATAACTTTCCCGTATAGATCCCATGGAGATCACCAGGATCTGATTTTTCCTTTGATATGCTATGTTAGGCCTTTTTTGCAGCCAACTTCCGTTGTTGTTTGTTTGTGGATCTTTCTGCCACTGGGTTGACATAAAATGACCAATCTGGACAATAATTTGGTCAGAGGGCCCGGTGGCGCCAGTATCCGGCAGCCTCGCCTCTGTCAGTGCGCTCCAGGGCGGCTGTGGCTACAATGTAGCTTGCCATCACCAGTGTGTGAATGTGTGTGTGAATGTTGCACTGGCAGCCATGTCAGCCCATGCTATAATATTGCCAGGACTGTTTGACAAATAACGATGGGACGAAAACTCTTCCCATCTTTCTGTTACTTCTTTCTTCCTTTTTCTGCAGACTCTTTTTGATGTTTTCTGTCTTTTTAAAATCTGCCCTCCTTGTTCTTCAGTGCATCCGTTGGTTTGTACTTTGTTGTAAACTGGAATTTCATTACATTCACGAAAGCATCTCAAGACTGTACTGTAGCAATTGAAAGAAGTCTGCAGTTCAGTTGTCTTCTGTGGTATTTCAGACCTTGCTGAGTTAGCCAGTGCATTCCTTCTTTCAAAGAATCCACCAAATTGCTGAATTTTTGCTATTTTGCTGACTGATTGAGTTTGTTTTTTCAGTGTAATGATGGCCTCTGTTCCTTGCATCAACAACTGAGAGTACCAGGTAAAGGTAAAGTTACCAAATGCAAGTTCAAAGCTGCAGACTTTTTTTTTAATCATGTCGCCTCGTCATGAGTGAAAAGAAGCAGCCCTCACCTGACCACAGAAACCGCTTTCCTGTAAATTGTGTAATTAATTTTGAGCCACTGAAAAAGAACAGAACTGACATAACTGAAATAAATATCTACCAAATCTCACAATCATTTGTCTTTTAACATACATAAGATCAGCTTATTGCTATGTGCAGGCTACTTTTAACCACATGACTAAACGTCTTTTTACTTAGGGCATTTTTAAAGAGTTCAAAATATATTTTTTTCTGATTACATTTCTGTTTTCCCCTTTTATTTCCCAAGCAGTAGCTAGCTACTTGGATTCACTGAATGCTAACAACAAGCCAACAGCTTGTTATAGCAGCCCTGAAGGACTGTTAACCTATTGGAGAGAACAGATTGGACCAGGACTGCAGTAGTAACTAGACTATGAAGGGGAACAGATGGATAGTTCTGCACTGATGGCACAGCCTTGGACCTTTCTGTCTGGCGAAGAATTCAGAAAACACTTCATTTCTTTCATAATTTTAGCTAATACAAGAAAAGGCACGTGACAAAACTTCGGGCACCTCAGACAGATTAAATAATACATATTACATCCATTTACACAGTGTAGTATATGAACACTATAGTTCATATACTTCATCAGGTGAACAGTGCAGAAAAAAGTACATACACGCATTTAAGCTGGATTAACTGATTTTACAGGTGTGTTAAAATTACTTTTTTTTCCCAGCACAGGGATCAGTAGTAAGCTACTGGCAGTGGTGATGGCATGCATGCTCAGAAAACAGCAGTGTTTGGTGTCTAATGAAGTACGATTCTCTCCAAAGAAGCTCTCATAAATAAATCAGTGTCTAAAAACACCAAAAGAGTGGGATTAAGTCAGTAGTTCCACATGTGGAATCGGATGTTCTTCTGAAGCCCTCAGTGAATAATGCAACTCTACTAAAGAGAATGATGTGAAAACAGGCAAACCTGATAGATGAGAACCTAGAAATTCAAGTTACAGGATTAATAAACTGTTTACGCTCTCTTTGTGTGAGCTACAACAAACAGCGTTGAATTTTACAAGAACAATCATGAATACTGCTGTTTGTGTGGAGAGAAGCACACAACCTGGTGGCAGACAGACAGACAGTTAAACAGACAGAGAGAGGGGGGAGGCTTGATGGAGTCATAAGGCTTAAGAAACTTTCAGCTGAAAGTATTTTCTTTGAGTGGAGTGTAATTCATTCACACTCAACTCTCAGACCGCAATTTTTCATGGTTAGGTGGAGTGATGGAGCGAAAACCCTTCTCTGCCTCATTTCCATAAATCGGCTGTTCTAGGCTGTTTGAATACATTTAAGAAAAAAGCATTCTTTGTCAGGCTTTGCTGAATGATTGAACTTTTAAGTGTGTTAGCAACACTTATTTCCAAAAGCTAAAGATGTTTTACTAGTGGGGTCAAAACCATAAGAGGTCTGAGCAGAGATTGCCTGAAATGGTGCCTCACAAAACTGCCATTATGATGATATGAAGACAATTAGCATTGTAAGGAAGTGTCTCTCTCTATAGATGGAAGTTGGCACCTCACTGGCAGTGAAGCCAAAGTATCTCAAACAGGCTGTGAAATGGTTGCAATATAGGTCTGAAATCCTGCTCAATTCAGCCTGCAGGAGTCATGGAGGCGCCTGCAGACAGGTCAGAAGTTGTACATAGGAACGTGTGGTTTATTGACTGTTTCAAACTATGAGGTGAGTTGTGCTGTTGAAGGATCGCTGGATTTTAGCAGTTTTTTATTTGGCAAATTAATGCTAATCTGACCTTTAAGAGCTAAAGATGCTTTTACACAGGATGCAACACACACTGCAGGCGAAGTTCAAATTAAACAGCTCTTATGCCCAATTGAAATGAGCCATCTAGCCAGCAGCAGGGAGTTTATGTTGAGCGTTGTCCACCTAGGATCCTAGTGCTACAGATCTATCAAAGCTCTTACGGTAATGAGAAAAAGAGCCACAGAAAACAGACTTCCTACTCTGCCCTCTGCAGCGCCCCCGAACCTTGAACTAGCTAGGCTGCTAGTACTTAAAACTAGCAGCCTAGAAAACTGATAATTTTCAAACTACAATTAGCAACTAGCTAGTTACAGTAGCAGGGTGTAGGACTTAATGGCTGAATCGATAGACCAAAAAACAATGCTAACAGGCCTCTGCATTAGCGATGTATGAATACCACAGACTGTTTTTAAAAGATGGATGTAGTCGCCATAATGTCAGCCATTGGTTCCAAGTCCCAGTGTGAAGCCTCATAGTTTCACCATCACTGTTTTCGAGTTTTGAAAGCGGCTTTGGCTGACAATCTGCACACTCATTTGCTAACACATTTTCTAAAGCACGTCCACTTTAGATTTCACTTTTCAGACTCGAAACTTACAGCCATCTTTTAACTGGGGGCTATAGAAATAATATTTAATTCAATTCAACTTGAATCTAGTCTATGGTAAACACAGATGACTATTTGCTAACCAGTGGCTTTTACAATTCAATTCAATTCAATTTTATTTATATAGCGCCAAATCACAACAAAAGTCGCCTCAAGGCGCTTCATAGATACAGATAAAAAAACCAACAATCATATGACCCCCTATGAGCAAGCACTTTGGCGACAGTGGGAAGGAAAAACTCCCGTTTAACAGGAAGAAACCTCCGGCAGAACCAGGCTCAGGGAGGGGCGGCCATCTGCTGCGAGAGAAGGAAGAGGGGAGAGAGAAGTAAAACAGGATAAAAGACATGCTGTGGAAGAGAGACAGAGATTAATAACAGATGTGATTCAATGCAGAGAGGTCTATTAACACATAGTGAGTGAGAAAGGTGACTGGTGCTCAACCAAAAAAGGAAAATTTTAAGCCTAATCTTGAAAGTAGAGATAGTGTCTGTCTCTCGAATCCAAACTGGAAGCTGGTTCCACAGAAGAGGGGCCTGAAAATTGAAGGCTCTCCTTCCCATTCTACTTTTAAATACTCTAGGAACAACAAGTAGGCCTGCAGTGTGAGAGCGAAGTGCTCTAATAGGGTGTTACGGCCCTAGCTGGGCCTCCTGATACTGCCCTTCTTCTTCTTCTTCTTCTTTGTGTTTAACGGCGGTTGGCAACCAACGTAAAGGAGCATTACCGCCTCCTACTGTTCCGGAGTATGGGTCAGACAGTGAGTTCACAAGCTGCTGATACTGCCCTTGTGTGGGCGTGGTGTTTTTCTCCGCCCCCTCCTCTCTTGCTCCACCCCTCTGTCTCTCTCTTGCTCTTCTCTCTCCCCAGAACACAGCTGCTGCTCATTGGACTCATTTACCACCTGGGCCCAGTCAGCAATCACCTCTCTGAGGTCATATAAGCTGGGAGCATGGTGGGATGTTTCTCTGGTGTCTTCTGCTTTGTGTTCTTGGTGTGTAGTTATCCTGCCTGAAGTGTGGAGTTGTGGAAACAGTATAGCTGCTTTACGTGAGTAGTGTGGGCTTGTGGGCCTCGGCGGCAGTAAAGCTAGCTGCTACTAGTGACAGGGTGAGCTTGTGGGCCCCTGGAAGTGCCTCCTCGTGGTGTGGAGTTTTTGTTTGGTTGTTGTGTTCTTTGTTGTTGCAACCTTTGTTTTTCCTTTGTTTCTTTGGCATTATTGGTAAAACGGCATTGCCGGCTCTTTAAGTTAATGTCGTTTGTAAAGCTATATCATTTGTAATAAAATATATCAATACAGAACAACTCTGTCTGTTTTCCTTTTCATTCTGTTTCCGGACTCATTTGTTACTGTTCCCCTCACTCGCATGCCTAGACCCCTTTGGGGGGAACGTAACATAGGGTGATATGGTACTACAAGGTCATTAAGATAAGATGGGGCCTGATTATTTAAGACCTTGTATGTGAGAAGCAGGATTTTGAATTCAATTCTGGATTTAACAGGAAGCCAATAGAGGGAAGCCAAAACAGGAGAAATATGCTCTCTCTTTCTGGTCCCTGTCAGTACTCTTGCTGCAGCATTTTGGATTAGCTGAAGGCTTTTCAGCGAGTTTTTTGGACATCCTGATAATAATGAATTACAGTAGTCCAGCCTGGAAGTAATAAATGCATGAACTAGTTTTTCAGCGTCACTCTGAGACAGGATATTTCTAACTTTAGAGATGTTGCGCAAATGGAAGAACACAGTCTTACATATTTGTTTAATATGTGCGTTGAAGGACATGTCCTGGTCAAAAATGACTCCAAGGTTCCTCACAGTGTTACTGGAGGCCAAGGTAATGCCATCCAGAGTAAGAATCTGGTTGGATACCATATTTCTAAGATTTTCAGGGCCGAGTACAATAACCTCAGTTTTATCTGAATTAAGAAGCAGAAAGTTAGCGGCTTCCAGGTCTTTATGTCTTTAAGACATTTCTGCAGTTTAACTAATTGGTGTGTGTTATCTGGCTTCATAGATAGAGCTGGGTGTCAGCTGCATAGCAGTGAAAATGTATGCTATGTCTTCTAATGATACTGCCTAAGGGAAGTATGTATAATGTAAACAGAATTGGTCCTAGCACTGAACCCTGTGGAACTCCATAATTAACCTTAGTGTGTGAAGAGGACTCTCCATTTACATGTACAAATTGGAGTCTATTAGATATGATACAAATCACTGCAGCACAGTACCTGTAATACCTACAGCATGTTCTAATCGCTCTAATAGGATATTATGGTCGACAGTATCGAATGCTGCACTGAGGTCTAGCAGGACAAGCACAGAGATGAGTCCACTGTCAGAGGCCATAAGAAGATCATTTGTAACCTTCACTAAAGCTGTTTACAACATACAAGTTGATTTTTTGGCAAAGTGTTTCACACAATAGGTAACAAATTAGCTATTGTTGGTTTAATTTGCACCTTTGCAGCCAAAAATAAATTCAACTTCAAAGTCAACCTCAGTGCCCGCCCACTCTCTCGCACACTCACATAAACAGTCATATACTTTTATATAAATGACAATTGCATAATTATTAAACATATGTGGCAGCTTCAAATTATGTTAATAATGCTTGCAGCCATAGTCACACATGGAGAACAGATGGCAACAGCACTTACTGTGATTTCACCTCACATCTTTGTCACAAAATCTCTCTGTGTTTTACAGTCAGATGGTAAGAGGTAGGTGTTAAACAGTGTGTAGCGAACATAAACAAAAGAGGAAGTCCACACATGCAGTGTGCAAAATTTCACATATTGGAAGAAAAAAACCGAGAGTCTGTACCTGTATACTAAAGAGGAACGAACATGTAAAAGGTTGATATCCTGCAGTTTTGAATTGTTGTGTAAGTCAGAGGTTAGCAGATGTTAAGGTGGTTTGATAAGATACAATGGATATGCGTTTGTCCATTAATATCAGCATTATTTTAGAAAGTTACAAGTTTTTTAATGTGGCCTTGTGAATTGGATAGTGGGGTCATTTTTCAACATGTAGCTTGATTTTCAGTCTAAATTTGTTTATATTTTGAAAAAATTGCAACCATTATTTTTTTTTCATCAATTTGAATCTGCATTCTTTTGAAATGGCCAGCAGGGGGAGACTCCTCTGGTACAAAAACCAACCAACCAAACAAACAAACAAAAAAACTTACCAGGCTTCAAAAGGCTTTAAGTGATCAGTGAGGCTAGAAAGGCAGGGTATGAAGGCAAGCGCAAATACATTATGTCATAGTGGCTATGACGTCCATGTTTCATATACAGCTGAATGTGGCAAAAGTTAAAGATAAAAGTTAAATGTATGTAAAAGTAATCTTTGTGAGCTCTGGGGTTTTCATCTTCTCCTACAAGCTGTAAGAACACCTACAATATAAAGGCAGCCTATCACAGTGCTGGTGTGCTGCCCCTCAGTAGGCTTCAGAAAGCTGGCCATTCAGAAGAAAGTGGGCTTAAAGAGACAGTAACTTAGACTGCTTCCCAGTAGAACATAAGGAATTATGCAGATATGCACTAATGAATAAATAGCCCCTACAGATCCAGATATCAGCATTTTTAGCTCCCCATAAAAACATGATGGTACTACAGTTTCTTTGTCATTCATCAGTAATTAAGAGATAGTCATAAATACCAGATAAGGTCTGTTTTAGAGTATTAGTGATTAACGACTGCATCTTTTTCCACAGTGCTCTTCTTACTTAACTAAAAAATACCTTAAGAAAACTTGCCTGATTACGTTTTTGTCAGTTAAACAGCGCAGTAATATGTAGCCTACCTGTTTTATCAGAAAAGGTTGAGTTTTGACTCAAAATTTAGAACAACTTCTTTCAGAGACCTCGGATTCGCAGAGTAACCAAATGACAGTAAAACAAAGCTTCTCGCTCGACTGGTTTGTGCTTTCTTTCAGCAGACTGAGTGAATATAATACAGCATGTTTTTAATCAAAGTGAAATGCCATGTGCTTGGAGAAATGAGAGACTGAGGGAAAGCACGAGAATGCAGGACCTCTAAATCGTCTAGTGGCTACTTAATCCAACACTGCACTGAAAGAGTTTGAGGATGCTCATTTATGAGGCTGTGAAAAGCCCAACCCCGTCTGTTTGTGCCTGTCTTCTCTTTCTCCAAGAAAACCACGAAAACATTTCGAGCCATTATCTTCTCTTTGAGACTTTGGGAAATGATCATGTGTTCGAAAGGAGTGGGTTTCTTCCCACAGAACTGTACATGGTCTGAGTTTGACAGAGAACATGTTCCTGTGCATATGGTGCTTCCAGCTGGAGGTTTGAACAGTGATGCACTTACAGTATGCAGATCTGGACGTAATGTACATGACCACGTGGACTATGGCTAATTTCTTATAATGGCAAGGTGATACATGTATATACACTAAATGATGCTGAATAGGTTATATAACAATTCTTGCACAGCCTGCATATATATTTTAGTTATTTCTACATTTCTAATACCTAGATTTGCTTTTTTTCGCCCATCACTGTATTCTATCAGCCCAATTTCCCCACAGAGATTGTACATTGCTTTTTCTTGGCTCTACATATTGAGCAGTTTTTGAGCATAATGTTGCATAGGAGAGATGTGGAGATGAAGACAGTCTTGCATTAAAGCGATACCACCCTAATTTTATGCTTTTTACATTTTTTTTAATTCCCTGATTGTTCTTTCTCTCTAGGAGGACTGCCTTCGTCTGTGAAGTTGTCAGACCGCAGTTCTTCCAGATCTACTAAAAAGCTCATTATGAAGCCTGGGTTCATTTTAACTCTGACCTTTGCTCCATTGGGGGCCTGTGGCACAACCCAACCATTTTCAGAAATAAAAGTGTAACTTATTGCTCATGGAGTTAACAGACATGGTGGAGCTTATTTGGGCTATGCAAATTGGACAGAATTTAAAAAGCACAGTTCAAGGGTCAATATTTGCATGAGGCAAGTAGATAAGACTTGAAAGTAAGCAGATCTCAGAAGTTTCCAAGGCTCCCAAAAAGCATAAAAAAATCTTTTAGGCAAAGACTAAAATGTAAATACATTAACACCTTTATCTCTGCCTGTATGTAAGGAAGAAATGTGAGCTCAAGAAAACAGTGCAGACAATAAAAACACAATTTACCTATACGTTATATAAAAGACCATCAAAGTGCTAGCATTTTGCATACTTCTATGCATACTTTTTTTCTTTTTTCTTTTTGGCGGGAAGAATGTGCATTGCTAAATCATGCCAGTAACATTAGCATGCGATTACACAGAAAATGTCCAAAAAAGAATATACTGGAAGTGATACTGCTTGTCTGATTATTCCATTATGAATTCTTCAAAAGTCACCAACATGGCAGAGAGGTCAAAGTACTTGAAAGAGCGGAGCTGAAAGCCCTAAAGGTTGTTGCTTGATTGAATATGAACAATACCGTGTGGGAGAAATAATCTTTTAAGCAAACTGGAACTGTTGACTTACATACTGTATGACTTGTTGAATAATAATCTAAATCAAATATTTATAGATTCCCACATTACCGTTACTGTGATACTCATCAGGAGGAAATGACTAAAGCATTTATACAGTGAAATAAAGCATTTATGACAGCTGAAAAACACCTGAAATCAGCACACTGAGAGAAAAGAAGTCTTTTTAAAGCTTAAATATTAGTATTATGAAATGGGAGGGGCATCCTCCCCTCCCTCCTTTTCCTCCTCATCCCCGGCTACCTCCCTCTTCCCGCTCCACCACACTCACCCACACAGGTAGGGCCTTGGGGTGCGGGTGTGTCACAAGGGTGCAGGGGAGACATTCCCCCCCCCCCCCCCCCCTCTGTCCCCTTCTGGCCACCTGTGCCTCAATTTTATCTCACAACTTAGACATCCACATTACTTACACTCTCATATCACACACCATGAATCCACATGGTAGGATTTGTAAAGAATTTATTCGTAAATCAGGGTGGAAAATAAGTATTTGGTCACCTCAAACAAGGAAAATCTCTGGCTCTCACAGACCTGTAATGTCTTCTGTAAGACGCTTTTCTGTCCCCCACTCGTTACCTGTATGAATGGCACCTGTTTGAACTCATCATCTGTATAAAAGACACCTGTCCACAGCCTCAAACAGTCAGACTCCAAACTCCGCCATGGCCAAGACCAAAGAGCTTTCGAAGGACACCAGGAAAAGTACTGTAGACCTGCACCAGACTGGGAAGAGTGACTCTACAATAGGCAAGCAGCTTGGTGTGAAAAAAATCAACTGTGGGAGCAATCATCAGAAAATGGAAGACATACAAGACCACTGATAATCTCCCTCGATCTGGGGCTCCACGCAAGATCTCATCCCGTGGGGTCAAAATGATCATGAGAACGGTGAGCAAAGATCCCAGAACCACACGGGGGGACCTGGTGAATGACCTGCAGAGAGCTGGGACCAAAGTAACAAAGGTCACCATCAGTAACACACTACAACGGCAGGGAATCAAATCCCGCAGTGCCAGACGTGTTCCGTTGTATTTTTGTTATTGACCAAATACTTATTTTCCACCTGATTTCCGAATAAATTCTTTACAAATCCTACCATGTGGATTCATGGATTTTTTTTTTCACATTCTGTCTCTCACAGTTGAAGTGTACCTCTGGTGCAAATTACTGACCTCTGTCATCATTTTAGGTGGGGGAACTTGCACAATTGGTGGCTGACTAAATACTTTTTTGCCCCACTGTATATATAGGGCCTTGAGGGTGGGCACGTTAACGGCGTCCAGTGGACGGTCTGTGTACTCAAACCTACCTCTGGCGCTGGTGCCCACCTCTCAATTTTAAATCCATGTAGACATTGAGGGTTCTCGGGAGGGGCCGTGCTAACACCTGCTGCTCTCTGGCAGCAGCACCATGCTCTCCCTTGTTTTAAATGCACTTTAGAACAACATGCAGCAACACTACACATGAGCGGGAGGAGGGAGGTATGGGGTCTTCACACACCCCCGTTCTCTGCTAGCCATTGGGGCGGGGGGGCTGGGAGGAGATGTTAGCTATCCGATTGGCCTCCCTGCTGCTGCGGAGCCTGGGACGGTCTGCTTGCCTCCACCCCGGGGGGAAGGGTAACATCTCTTGGGTCTGGGTTCTGTTTCCCCCTCTGGGGGCGAGGGTACCTGGACCCGGGGTATAGAGTATGTTTGGGGAGTGTGATTGTGTGTACATGTCCATTTATGTCAATCCTTACGTTGGGTGAGTGCTGAGTGTTTGTATATGTGTGCATGAGGGTGGGAATGCATGTTTGTGTCTGTGTGTGCCTGTTTGTCTGTGTCTATATGTCAGGTCGGGTCTTAGACTCCACCTCTCTGGGAACTCCCATGCCCTCCAAGGCCTATCTCCCCTCACCACACTCCCTGCCGGTGACTGATGCCCTCAGGGGTCGGTGCATTGGTGGTTCTTGGTGTCCGGGGCTGGGCGCTCAGGTATGTACCGGCTCACTCCCGGTGGCTACCTGGCGGGGCCTGGCGCCTGTTGCTCGGTCAGGCCTCCTCCGGGGTACGGGGGGCCCTTGGGCCTCTGGGCCTGTGGCTTGGTTCACTCTGGCACAGCTGGCTGCTGGCAGAGCCGGCGGGCACGCCGGTACAGCCCCCTCTAGCTTCTGCTAGGTGGCTACTGGGTGACACCTCGTCTGGGGATCCTCAGCCCTTCCCATGAGGGTGGCACGGATGCCCCTCCGGTGGTCCTCCTTGGGCTCTCGCACTCTGAGGCCTCTGGATGTCTGGGGCCTGGATCTCCTCCATGCCTGCTTCATGCCCTGGGGGACGGGGCTATGGCTCGCTACATCCTCTTGCAGACCATTACATGTGGAAACCATTTGAATACAAGCGCGCTGATCCACACAGGTATGCACACGGGTGTTCACTGCTCGTAGACTTAAATTACACCTTTCTTGGCTGCTACTTCAAAGCACATTGTGCGCTGTCTGTCCTGCGTGCTGCACAACAACATTGAATATTTAGTATTTACTGCTGTTTACACTTAGCTAGATTAATGCGAAAAAAATATATTATGAAATATGATTATCTGCTTTCAATTGAATATAATTTATGTTATTTTGGGGCACTATTAAAACTTGATGTAATCTTAAAGTGTGATAGTGTTATAGAGCAGGGATTTTTCTGGAGTGACTGCACCTGGAAACACTGGAAACACAGTCCATTTGGAGTGATTTTATTCAACTGTGCACATAGAAGTACTTATGAAGACCATTATGATAATTGGCATACTTTTGTTTCCACCTCCAAGAACTTCTCCTAAATTGCCCCTTCTCTCATTTTAGTGGGACTGACAGAGATCAGCAGATTTTTACTGCTTCAATTATTACTCTGTCATAGTTCTGTGATAGAACATTTTCATTACTGTAACCATGGTTTTTATTTGCCTAGTAGAGTATTCAAATTAGAAATTAACCGTCTTTTGTGACAATATGGCTCTGCCGAGGCAACATTTTTCAGTGCAATTTGAGCAACAACTGTCCTAAACTGTTGAATTGCTCTGCTGGAGAGAGCGCTCCTCTTTGTTTCATGAAAGCTTCAGGTGTTATGAGCTCAGTCTTTTGTCCATGTGATTTTCCTCTCATTTTCAGTCACTTTGGCCTTGCGCCTGTCAGGATGATTGAAAGCATCCAGCCTGGCAACTCAAGTCAAAACCTTTCTGCTGGATCAGTCACAGAGTGAGGTTTTGCCCAGAGGAGTTAAAATTACATTTCATATTTTATGTGGCGCTCTCATAGGACTGTCAAAATCTTTTACTCTGGGTACAGTGCCATATTTGTGACATTTTACTTAAGCAGTGAGCAGTAAAGGTGGGTATAAATTCTGAGATGATGGAAGACATGTTTTATCTCCCTCCCACAGACACACACACGCACGCACGCACCCACACACACACGCACACGCACACGCACCCCCCCCCCCCCCCCCCCCCCCCCACACACACACACAGAGAGAGAGAGAGATGAGATAACAAAGGAATCACAACTACAGCAGGTTTAACTTAAAACAAAGCACATTTAGCCTGTTATTTCACAGTGCACACCAGGCTGGCTCCCAAAAAAGAATTCAGCTCTGTCAAAAATTCAATCAACATTTCCCTCCACAATGTGCAGTAACTGCCTTTAAATCAATCCTAGAGATTTTTATTGATTTTAATTGTTCCAATTAGGATATCACAGCTACAAACAGCCAATAATTGAATACTGTCTTCATATGTTCGCCTAACACGAGAAAGATCTCCAAATCTAGACTGGGAGTAGGGTTGTGTCAGGAAGGGTATCTGGTCTGTGCCAAATCAAATATGTATATGTGAATAATGATGCAGCCAAAAGAAGCTTTTAATTGAATATTGAACATTCTTCTGTGAGGTACAATCATTGACCCTTTTTGTGTTTTTTCATATTTATATTCAAATACTCATGCTGCAAGAAGTTTTTTTAGTTTATGATTGAAAATAGGAAAAATATAATAGTGCATGGGATCATGACATCACTGGTATGGATACAAGGTATTATTTTAGCATATTGTAGAATATTACAGATTATATTCCAGGTATTGTAGAAACACTAATTAACCTAACCCTAATTACTGCATGACTTTTAACTATGGCGGGAAACCAGAGTACCCAGAGAGAACCCACTGCAAACTTGGCCAGATTGCAGATTTGAACCCAAGACCATCTTGCTGCGAGGCAACAGTGTTAACCACTGCGCCACCGACCTGTCAATCTAGACTTCAAAAAAAATAGGGAAGCAATGATTACAAGGCTTGATATAGAATTTTCTGTACGTTTTAATCCTTTACAGGTTAAACCACAATAAATAGTGAAGGCATATACATAGTGTGTGTATGGTTGTCTGTCTCTTCTGACCCCAGTGATTTTCCTGTGGTTTGAACTCTTGTGTGATCTTATGAATTTTGTGAGTTGAGGTAACTAACCACTTTACTAGATTGTATCATGTCATCTCAACAAGAATAAATTAAGTTGCTGAATTTCATGCAGATTCTACATGATTTAATTACGTTCACCACAGAACCATGAATTATTTTGTTCACAGTACAAGTTTGAATTTTGTAAATGTGACAACCACCCAATTTCATTTTTTCGAGTGCTGATCGAAGGTTAACTGTTAACATTTAAGGACATTTATAATATCATTTTATGTATTTATAAACAGTATTTATCATAATACAAACAGCAGTCCTACCTCTTACTCAATGTGCACTACCACCGATTACATGGCGATTGTGGCTCAAGAGTTGGGAGTTCGCCTTGTAATCGGAAGGTTGCAGGTTTGAGCCCCGGCTCGGACAGTCTCGGTCGTCCTTGGGCAAGACACTTCACCTACCGCGATATGGCAACCTCGCTTCTGTCAGTCTGCCCCAGGTATGGCTACAACTGTAGCTTGCCACCACCACCAGTGGGTAGATGACTGGGTGTATAAAGCCCTTTTGGGTCCCTAGTGGGGACTAGTAAAAGCGCTATACAAATACAGGCCATTAATTCTTGTATTGCACCTGGCTAACTTGTACATATCTGTGTAGATACTTACATTATTAAGTTTAATTTTTTGGTTTCTCTTGTCCTAAAGGAATTTTAATGTAAAAATCTACATGCTGCTATTGGAGAGATGCCAAACTGTGTTTCGTTGTTCTTGTAACAGTGACATTAAAGATCTATTCTATTCTAAAAAGGTTGGATCTGATTGTAAAATCAAGTCTACCAAGGAAAGACCACTCTTTGGCTAACAATTTGTGGCTGGCAGCTCATTTAAACCCTTTGTCTCAACAAAAATACTAAAACAGATCAGAACAATAACAATTTGAACCTCATGTTGTATCTAATGTGACATGAAATTAGCCAATAAACCAATTAAGTCATCAGTAAAGTTGTTACTAAGGTGACAGATGAACGCAGCTGAGGACATTTTTTGAGGCTTTTGCCCAGAACCATTTATTAAAATCTTTATTTAAGCCTGTGGCAAATTCACCTAGGGGAAAAAGTAAGCAATCCACATTCAAGTGCCCACATCACAGTGATCTGAGTAATCCTTTGGAAGCCAAGAAACATATGTGGTATTTTCAGCCTCTCTGCCTACAGTAAGAACGTCTGTGTTTTGTGCTTAGCAGCCAAAACTTGCGTCATTTCAGCCTGATTTAGAGTTTAAATGTTCATGTATGTTCACGTTTTCTTGCTCTCCTCTGCCAGTCATCCTGTCATAACACACTCATGAAGAGGCCAAGGAAGCACCCTCTGACTGCCCTGCTGGCTTACAGGATGTCTCAGAGAACAGAGCCAGCAGGCGACCTTGTGCCACAGTGCCATGTGGCGTGGCCTCCTGAGATCACCATTTTCATAATTAGGTGTCAGCGAGGACGACGGATGATGTCTCTTCTCCTCCTCAGTTTGGATTCCAAGGTGCAGAGACTTGATAAACATCACCAGGAGGAAATCAGAATGCAGAGGAAATGTGGGAGATGTGGGCAGCATGACTACATGTTTTTCCATCTCTCTCATTAATAGAGACATCAGCTGTGACGCAAGCGCCGACAAGTGCCACAGTCCCAGATATTACTGCCAGGACTACTGATCGGCTGATTTCTTTGGGCTTAATAATTCGATTTCCTCTGAAGCATGGGTGTTGATCAACACTCTGAAATGCTATTATGGCTATTTTGTGCTGTGAGCCAGTAAAATTGCATTTATTGACACTTTAAGCGTCAGCTGTAAATCAGGTTACTCCTCTCTGCTCTCCCTCACTGCCTTTCTTTGTTTCACTCCATGATCTCTAAATGTCTGTAAAGACAGAAAGTAAAGTTTTCACTCTTTGCTTCCATCACTCCTTGGTGGAAAACTCATTTATGGTTGGGACCAGAATGCATTTTGTTAGCATTTTTGTTTGCTTCAGTTTGTCTGCCATATCGCCATATTATCAGAAAACAGAACAAAAGTCAGCCAACATCCAAAAAAGGATTTCAGAATAAATAATGATGACTATGTTTATTAATGAATAAACATAGTCATACCAAATATTAACATGGAAGTTAGTACAGAAGAATTCTATCTGGTCTTTAAGTGATGATGTATGAACTCTGCTCTGCGTTTATCAAGGCTGTTGTGTTTTTAACTTGTTTTAATGCTTTGTATCTTGTTCTATTTAATCTGAACAAACCCTTAAAAAAAGTGATCACTATTGGCCTCTCTCAGTTTTTATTACCACTATTCACTATTTTAAAGCAACGTGGATGGATTATCTCTATACTAACCATAGCATTCAGTTATGGTTAGTATATGTTATGCTAACCCACAGCACCTCTCCCAGTGCACATCCTCAAGGAAATTGCATAGTTGTAACAGTAAATGAAAGGAAGGCGTTATATCATGTGCACCTCTTTCTGGAAATAAAAACCCCATCCCGCATTATTACATCATCTCTTAAAACGGATGTATTGAAGAAAACTGGGTACCAGGCTAACCGGCTTGCAGGTACTGGTAAATGCCTTGAGGTTACTGTTTCTGTGAACTGGCTCTCTATGAATAACAGCGAAATTGAATTTTGAGGGGAAATGGTGCTCTATCTATATATCTTTTCCCATCAAAAAATATCTATCTTTTATTTTAAAAAAAGAATTAAAAAAAGAATCAAATCGATTCCACCTTGTGTATTTCCTACTTTACCATTTCACTCATTGAAATTTTAATCTTTACTACAGGCTCCTGTGTGATATTAGATCTATTTGCTTTGTCAGATAAAAATGATTTCTCAGGAGCTACAGTACTGTGCAAAAGTCTCAAGCACCCCTCATTTCTTTATAGTTTGCTAGGAAAACAGGCGCAGCCATTTATTGAAACATATCAACATACATGGTAACAAACAGTATATAAGTCAAAAAGGTTGGTACAAGAAACTAAGGTTTGTCTAAGAAACTAAATATTAATAAATTAATATAGATTAATATAGAATAGAGTCGAAGTGGTCTTTAAATCTGACGTCATTAGCCATTTCCAGGTCCATCTTTAATAAAATGATCGGTGTGGCTGCTTTGCAATTAAGTTTAACATCCAGACATCCATGAAAACAGGATTTATGAAGTTTAACAGAGTTAGAAGTTAGCAGGAACTTCTAACTCTGCTAAACTTCATAAATCCTGTACATGCACATGATATAGCACCTTCCTTTGTATTTATTGTTACAACGATGCCATTTCTTTGAGGATGTGCATTGGGAGAGGTGCTGTGGGTTACATTACAATAAGCACCTTGAGGCGACTGTTGTTGTGATTTGGTGTTATATAAATAAAACTGAATTGAACTGAATAGTGCAGAAAGAAAATAATGACCAAAATCTGCCTATGCCTCTGAAAATCTGTGATGGTTGAATGCTGATATCAGTGATCTCAACTTTTTTGCTATGCTTAGTAGTTGAGGGCACATGTGAATCACAAGTTATCATAGCACATGTGGATCATCACATCATTACAAGAAACATAAAATGATTTAGAAATGTAAATGGCTGTAACATGGTTGACTAAATAGAAAGTTTGAATCCAGCTGTGCTCCAGATACTAATTATGATTTTGGTTGTATTAATGATACTCAAAATGAGTCAAGACGTTATTAAATTACCAACCAATTATTGCTGTATACGGAAACCTGAGGTGTTCACAGTGTGAAATGTGAAGGATCAGGTTGTTTGATGTCAGCTCAGTCTCCCTGGCAGACTTAGAGCTGCACTAGAAACAGTTATGCCTCTGCACTCAGTAATTACTTCATCCAGCCAAGCATTCCTAATTAGAAGATCGACTTGATGCCAGAATTAAGATGAAATTAAATTTAGATTAATAAATAGCACTGGAAAACTTACATTTTAAGTTATAGGCCATATATGTAGCAGTACTGTAACTTACAAATGGAGGTTCCTATGAACAAATTAAGCCAGAGATGATTATACAAACCAGGCCCCCGGTGTGCTCCTTGGTGCCACTGTAATAATTAGCAGTGCTGTAATGATCAAGTTAATGAAGGTCCTGATGATGACATTCATTACCAGTGATTGAGAAGATATTCCCTTTATGTGGTGCAGCTACTTGGGATATTTGCAGCAGCCCATCACCAGTATTGATTTATTTGGTGCTGCTCATTAATTTTTCTTCAGGGTTGCTAATGTTAAGCCAACAGGTTTCTTAATGTTACTTCATCTGTACTGACTGAGCATTACTGTGCCCAGTGTCTGTTACATTAAACATGCGTTGCATTTGACCAATCAGATGAATCTGTTATGACTCCATATCAGGTGGGTTTGTGATAGAGTACTGTAGACTGCAGCGCACATAGATGTTATACACCAGGCACAAATGAGGATTTGTATCTGTAAATGTTTTTCAAGTTTATATATATACTAATACTATATGTTCATGTTTTCCTCCTAATATAGCATGTCTTCAAGGATTCAAAGGAGCTTGCAAAGAAAAGCGTCTGGACTTCTTTAAGTTACTTGAAGACGTTTCACCTCTCATCCGAGAAGCTTCTTCAGTTCTAAGGTCAAATGGTGGAGAGTCCCAGATATAAATAGATATCTATAATCCAGCTTTGAGATCCCTTCCCAGACGCCTTAACGCCCACTCACATCCTGGGCCATCTGATCTCAGGAATTCGCATGATAAGGTGAGGCCAGGTTTCACAATGAACTCACCCGAAACTCTGGCTGACTGGGACCCACACCCAGTTTCACACCTTGGCTCAGGTGATTAGAGGATCATCAGGGGGTCCTTTTGTCCCTCTGTGGGGGGATACTCCCACTAGGTTTATATCTGGGACTCTCCACCATTTGACCTTAGAACTGAAGAAGCTTCTCGGATGAGAGGTGAAACGTCTTCAAGTAACTTAAAGAAGTCCAGACGCTTTTCTTTGCAAGCTCCTTTGACTACGATGACCTGGATGACTGAGAACCTTCACAGACGTCTTCAAGGATTGCTATTTGGTAAACTAACAAAACTAACATTTGCTGTAATCATGTCATACTTTTTGGTAGCGCACTATTGTCACGCATTAAATGCATTGAATTCAGAAATCACTTAAAATTACAACAATGTATTTATTGCATTACCAAGGTTATTCAATTATCTGCAGGATGTTGGGAAAAACTAAATAGCAAATGCCTTTTTTCTTCCTGCACAGTTAGAGTTACCTGATTTCAGAGGTAAATGGAGAATTAGCCTCCAACTTTTGAATAGTAGAAATATAGGCATTAATTTTATTTTTATAGTACAAAAGAACAAGACACAGACAGTATGGTAACACAAAGCTAGTGATGAAGTCAGGTACATACCTACCCCTGCCCAGTCTGATATCATACAGGTAAACTATGACAGTGATGAGCAGTCAGGCTTCTGGCTTTGTCGAATCAATTGTATATTATACAGTTGTATCAACAGAAATATTGTGGTGATTGGTTTATAGTTTTTTTGGACTTGTTTTCAACATGTGTATCTTTATTAGGTTAGGGACTTCAGGTTGTGGGACCATAGCCCAAGGTTCATATGGTTAACTGACCGAGAAGTTACAAAGTAATGTAAAAGTGAGATAGTGAGTAATGTATCAAATGAACTTTTTCCAGGGTGTGTTAAAATGTAATGAATCATGTAATTCATAGCTTTGACAAAAAGTAATGTGTAATGTGATATATTTTTTTTGCTAGCTAGTTAGCCAGATCTCACACAGACAAGATGGTGATATGAGCACATGGTCTCAATAGCTTTATGTTTTAGGTTTCATTGCTATGACTGTGCATCATGTCAATCAACAAAAAACTGAAATGTAAAAAGTATTCTTAAGTGGTAGTTAATAGGCTTACTCCTCTATATTATTTGCTGACATTTTTGGGAGCATGTAGCATAACTAAATTGCTAAAATAAGTTTATAGGCATTCTATTTTTGTCTCACAAATCTATAAAAACTATGTTTGCGAAATAATTTATATTTGAAACCTTTAATAAAAACACTTGGCATTTTATAATGCTAACATGATAGCCTAAACTCCTCTCCAAAAGCGGTTTACTCGCCATTTATTTCAAGGTTAAAATTAGCTTAGCTCAGCAGCTATTGACTCTAAGCACCAAATTAGCAGCAAATCTGGAATTTCATTCACATTCCTTTAACATATGTTGATATGTTTCAGTGTTCTTGTGGGTTCAGTCTTTAATTTTCTTCACGGTCAGTGCTCACAAATTTAAAGCAGTCAACTTTGGCACATTTTGACTCGCTATTCAGTGAGTTTTATTTAACGTGAACGACAACGCTGGTGTGATTAGACAAATATAGTTTATCTTCTGACATGTTACAATGCTTTGCGGGTAATGTTCTAAGGCTATCCATTGTAGTGCTAAATATTCTTCCTATAATTACTACAGTTTGAGCCCATGATAATGAACTAAATAGTCTCAAACTAGACCAAGTTTTGCCGGATTACCCTTGCAGAATATGTTTTAATTGCGCATAAAATTATAAAACTGCTATAATCATGGAAGAAATGTTCAACTTAGTTACATGGTGCAGTTTTAATTAGAAAATGAAAAAGATTTCTAACTTCGCAGTAGAGTCGTACCTTAAGAGCATTAAGTACTGTTTATCTTTCTCTGTTCTTCACAGTTTCACAGTACAGCACTCGAATCCATTTTCCTTAAGAGGAAAACTTCAAAGTCCTTCTGAGGCTGCTTATGCTACATGTGCGAATCTTTTTTTATATGAAGCAGCAAAATGTTCATGTGAGGAAACAGTCATGCTTAAAAAAACTGACAGTGGGTGGGCTGAGCTTGTTTACAATTCTTTAGGGTTTGCTGGATTTAAGATCCAAGCTGGAAACATCAATCACAGACGTACATTTCTCTAGAGGACAACCCCCATCTGCTGGGCAGCATCTCATGGCAATTTTAGTTTAAGTGCAATTCTCTTGAACCAACGTCTTGAACCAACACAGAAAAGAGACGAACTGTGCCATGCCAAAGATGAGAGCGTAATACTGACACTTCCCTCTGGTGTAGGAAATAAATGCACAAGGCTTGCCAAGTGCAGCAAGCTGTTGGTCCTGGCTTGGACATAGACAGGACAGACAACACACATGCCAAATGGGAAGGTGAAGTCCAATCTTATTACACCCATAAAACAGGCCAAATGATTACTTTCTGCAGTTAAACTCCAATGCAGTGCCAATCCCATCAGCAAGAAGAAAGCTGAGGGAGAGGGGATTCTCAGAGGCTGGCATGTGAGAAGTGTGTGTGTGTGTCTTGTTTTGATGATGACATTGGAAAATATACTACGTATGTGTACAGACATGTATGAATTTACATGCAAGTTTCTATCTCAAAACATAGGCTTCACATTGTATCTCTAAATGTAAACACCCGTGATGGCTCTTCATATCCTCATAACCAGCCAATCTGTGTGTTTTATGAGGAATATGTGTAAGTTTTTGATGTACAGACTGCTCTTTTCACTTCAGTTACTTAGCAACTAAATGATTGGCTGCAGACTCCCATCTTTGCAGGACCTGTACACCTCCAGGACATTGCGGCGTGCAGCTCGGATCTCAGCTGACCCTTCTCACCCTGGACACAGTCTGTTTGACCTGCTCCCCTCAGGCAGGAGGCTCCGGTCCATTCGCACCAGAACCTCTCGCCATAAGAACAGTTTCTTTCCCTCTGCTGTTGGACACATGAACAATAACCATATGACTGTCCCCGCCACTAACACATGACCCTACGCTGTGTTCACTGTATCATTCCATGTTTGGCACTGATCACCACCTGCACTCATGTATATATCTTTCAACGTAGCACTCTTAATTCTTACTCTCATGTATATATCTCATGTATATCTCATGCATATATCTTTCCACGTAGCACTTTTAATTCTTATCCCCACTTTTATTTTTTCCATGTCTATTTAAGTGTTATTTATGACACCATGTTTGCACTGAAGCACCGCAGCAATTTCCTAATGTTGTAAACCTGCTCAACATTTGGCAATAAACCCCATTCTGATTCTGATTCTGATTCTGAAATGACACGTCACAAAAATAAAAACATAAGGCCAGAGCAGGGAGAAAAACTTTGGAGAACAGAAGGACGTCACAGCGACTGTTCGCAATAAATCTGTCTCCTCGAGGCCGACATATATTCAAGGTGGGAGTGTCAGCCTCGAGGCTTTCCTCCCACATCAGACCATTAGCGCATCCTTCCTTGGCAATACGAGTCATTAAAGCCACCTGAGCTCTGGGTTAAAGGACAAGAATGACAACTGGTTTGTTAGAAATTAATTTGGGCATCTTCCAATGTCATTTATAAGCCTGCGTGTCGCATCACCATCATTACTGTCTAACATTGGCTGCCTGGAAAAGTTCATTCGATTAGCTTAAGTGAAGGAAAAGTTGTCTGACAAGTGTTTGCTCGTTAGCTTTGTTTCTTTCACGCTGCACCATAAGGGTACTTGAGAGAAAGCCTTTTCTGGTCGATGTTTAGGTCTTTTCGTTGGAGGCTTCATTTCAAGGGTGACCTTTCACTATGCCACTTCCTCTCTTCCATCTATACCAGAGTGAGGGCAAGCTAAAGGGCTCATTATATATCTGAATTGCTCTCTGGACACAGTGCGTGTTATAGCACCTTTTGTGTGCACTATGGATGATGTGTGAATTGAACAGAATAGACCTAATAATTGGTGATTTGAAGGCTTACATAGTTCACGTGGGTTTTCTTTACAACAGGGGCCCATTTGTTGAGATTCTGTACCTACGCAGGCTCCAGAAATGCTCAAAAGCTGCACTGAGTCAGCAGTGTAATAATATTATAGCAACACATTTTTGTAGACTATGAAATGAAGTATAGAAGTGACCCCTTTAAGACATTTCTGTAACTATATGCTCTTTAGGTCCTAAATGCATGGATCCTGTAAGTTATTGAAATAGCAGAGGTTTAGCCTGCTGGTCAAAGCTTCTTCATTTCCTTTTCGTGGAGCTGGTGTTGCATGCCAACACAGGCGTGGATAGGTCATCAGTAGTACCTAGTAGAGTCTATTGTTACAGTGAGGGAGGGGGGGGGGGGGGGGGGGGGGGTTACAGGCTGGGTGCAGCACAGAAGCAGCATACATTTACTAGACGCTGAGCTGCTGACTTCCATCACTAAACCCTGTAGCGGAACAGCAGCCATGACAAATAATGCAGGAATTGGCATGCCAATAGCATACAAGACACAAGCGTAGGCACCTGGAGCTTGTGGCACTGGGAAAACATGCTGTTGGCTGGAATTACAAATGAGTTAATTGCAGTGTGGAGCTCGCCAACCTTATAGGTAACTGCTGAGTTGGAGATATCAACAAGATTGTGTTTTAGCTGTTGTAGTTTCAGAGGACAAAGGAATGAGCAATGCAGGAGCTAGTTCTATCTGTTGCTGAGGCTCGTGGGGCATTTTTACAAGCTTTCTTACAAAAGATTAAAAATACAATATCAGGCTTCAGAGCAGACCAAATTTCAAGTCCTAAAGGGCCTCTTACATTGTCTTTCCTCCCTGAAATTCAGTTTAAACTCATCTCAGGAAGAACCCCATTTGGAAGACGGCGTAATTGTGACTGGACTGCATTTTCTGTTAATGTGATGGGGACATGTTGCAACTGGCAAGTTAAAATTAATTTACAAATACCACATTTTCTTATCTGGAAATTTTAATTTAAATGATACTGAGATCTTCCTCTAAATGCTTTTGCTCCCTAAACTAAGCCTGGATGCTGGTTGCCAGCTGTAGTGTCTATGGAAGCATAAGTCACCCAAGAAATGTGATTCTTGCTCTTGTGGCAATGTCAATTACCCCAGTAAATATTAAGCTTGCAACATATTAACTGGGTGTTCAGTTCTGAGACTGCTTTCTGCACAGATGAGACAATATGTGTCACACCAGCCAAGACCTCATCCCAACTGCGACACACGGAGGAGGGAGCATTATAGCTTGGGCTGCTTTGCTGCCTCTGAGCTTGAATGGCTCGCAGTGGAGTCAATTTTTTATTTATTTTTTTCTTTTACAGGAAAATGGTGAAGCACTCTTTAGAGGAAATGTGCGATGCAACGCTTTTGGAAATTTTGGAAATTGTTCTTTTGTTCATTGAGCTGCTGATTAAATTTGTTCTTTTTAAAAGGGGTGTACTCATTTATGCTGAGCACTACATCTCTCTCTCTCTCTCTCTCTCTCTCTCTCACACTCTCTCTCTCTCTCTCTCTCTCTATATATATATATAAACACCCAGCACGCCCCTGCGGGCGGTTTATCCTTCAAGCTCGGGTCCTCTACCAGAGGCCTGGGAGCTTGAGGGTCCTGCGCAGTATCTTAGCTGTTCCCAGGACTGCGCTCTTCTGGACAGAGATTTCCGATGTTGTTCCCGGGATCTGCTGGAGCCACTCGCCTAGCTTGGGAGTCACCGCACCTAGTGCTCCGATTACCACGGGGACCACCGTTACCTTCACCCTCCACATCCTCTCGAGCTCTTCTCTGAGCCCTTGGTATTTCTCCAGCTTCTCGTGTTCCTTCTTCCTGATATTGCTGTCATTCGGAACCGCTACATCGATCACTACGGCCGCCTTCTTCTGTTTGTCTACCACCACTATGTCCGGTTGGTTAGCCACCACCATTTTGTCCGTCTGTATCTGGAAGTCCCACAGGATCTTAGCTCGGTCATTCTCCACCACCCTTGGGGGCATCTCCCATTTTGACCTCGGGACTTCCAGGTTGTACTCAGCACAGATGTTCCTGTACACTATGCCGGCCACTTGGTTATGGCGTTCCATGTATGCCTTGCCTGCTAGCATCTTGCACCCTGCTGTTATGTGCTGGATTGTCTCTGGGGCATCTTTACACAGCCTGCACCTGGGGTCTTGCCTGGTGTGATAGACCCCAGCCTCTATGGATCTTGTGCTCAGAGCTTGTTCTTGTGCTGCCATGATTAGTGCCTCTGTGCTGTCTTTCAGTCCAGCTTTGTCCAGCCACTGGTAGGATTTCTGGATATCAGCCACCTCCTCTATCTGCCGGTGGTACATACCGTGCAGGGGCCTGTCCTTCCATGATGGTTCCTCGTCTCCATCCTCTTTCTTGGGTTTCTGCTGCCTGAGGTATTCACTGAGCACTCGGTCAGTTGGGGCCATCTTCCCAATGTATTCTTGGATGTTCCTTGTCTCATCCTGGACTGTGGTGCTGACACTCACCAGTCCCCGGCCCCCTTCCTTCCGCTTAGCGTACAGCCTCAGGGTGCTGGACTTGGGGTGAAACCCTCCATGCATGGTAAGGAGCTTTCTTGTCTTTATGTCAGTGGCTTCTATCTCCTCCTTTGGCCAGCTTATTACCCCAGCAGGGTACCTGATCACGGGCAGGGCGTATGTGTTGATGGCCCGGATCTTGTTCTTACCATTCAGCTGACTCCTCAGGACTTGCCTGACCCTCTGCAGGTACTTGGTGGTTGCAGCCTTTCTAGCGGCCTCTTCATGGTTCCCATTTGCCTGCGGGATCCCCAGGTACTTGTAACTGTCCTCTATGTCTGCAATGTTGCCTTCTGGTAGTTCAATCCCCTCAGTTCTGACTACCTTCCCTCTCTTTGTTACCATCCGACTACACTTCTCCAGTCCGAACGACATTCCAATGTCATTGCTGTATAGCCTGGTAGTGTGGATCAGTGAATCGATGTCTCGTTCACTCTTGGCATACAGCTTGATGTCATCCATGTACAGGAGGTGGCTGACAACTGCTCCGTTCCGTAGCCGGTATCCGTAGCCAGTCTTGTTAATGATCTCACTGAGGGGGTTCAGGCCTATGCAGAACAGCAGTGGGGACAGAGCATCTCCTTGGTAGATCCCGCACTTGATGGTAACTTGTGCTATGGGCTTGGAGTTGGCCTCTAGTGTTGTACGCCACATCCCCATTGAGTTCCTGATGAAGGCTCTTAGGGTCCCATTGATCTTGTACAATTCTAGGCATTCCAGTATCCAGCTGTGGGGCATTGAGTCATAGGCCTTCTTGTAATCAATCCAGGCAGTGCACAGGTTGGTCAGTCTGGTCTTGCAGTCTCGGCTGATTGTTCTGTCTACCAGTAGCTGGTGTTTTGCACCTCTGGTATTCTTGCCAATTCCTTTCTGTGTCCCGCTCATGTATTGACCCATGTGCCTGTTCATGTTAGCCGATATGATGCCTGACAGGAGCTTCCATGTAGTACTGAGGCAGGTTATTGGTCGGTAGTTGGAGGGGACCGGTCCCTTCTTGGGGTCCTTGGGGATCAGGACCGTCCGGCCTTCAGTTAGCCATTCCGGGTGTCTTTCGTTAACTAGCAGCTGGTTCATTTGTGCTGCCAGACGCTCGTGGAGTGCAGTCAGCTTCTTCAGCCAGTAGGTGTGAACCATGTCGGGCCCTGGTGCTGTCCAACTCTTCATACTGGAGACCCTTTCTTGGATATCTGCCACTGTGATGGTTACTGGACCCTGTTCAGGGAGGTCGCTGTGGTCTGCCCTCAGATCCTCTAGCCACTGAGCATTGCCGTTATGGGTTGCATCCTTCTCCCATATGCTCTTCCAGTATTGCTCCGTCTCCAGCCTTGGTGGTGCTGTTCTCTTATTGTTCCCTTGCCACTGAGAGTACACCTTTGCTGGTTCTGTGGAGAACAGCTGGTTTATTCTCCTGCCTTCTATCTCTCTGGTGTACCTCCTCAAGCGGCTGGCCAAGGCTGTGAGTCTTTGCTTGGCAGTTTCCAAGGCCTCAGGTATGGACAGCTTGCTGTATTTCTTAGGCGCCTTATTTGTCGCACCTTTCTGCAACTCCGTTAGTTGGCTAACCTCCCTCCGTGCTACTTTGATCTTGCCCTCTAGCCTCCTTCTCCATGGAGGGTACTGCCCCTTGTGGCTGTTCAACTTGTAGCCAAGCATCTCACTGATCACTGCTGCCGTATTGTAGATCAGCTTGTTAGTGTCGGTAACCGTGGTTGTAGGTATTGTCCGTAGTGCTGCATTAACATCATCTAGCAGACCTTCTGAGGGTACTTCACGTAATCTTGGTAACCGGCTACGGGGGATCGAGGTTTCAAGCTTGGCCATGATCCTATTTTTCAGGTCAGTTCCTCTCGCACTCAACGATCCTTCTCCTATCGCACTTGGGGCTATGTACCCAATCTCGGGTGGGGGTGATGATATCTCCCCCCTGACCTGGCGTCCTGACTCCTCCTTGCCGTAGCATTTGTGTTGTACCTCGTCAATCTCTAGCTGTGAGAGCAGTCCCTTCTTTCGAATGTTGGAACACTGAGCTACTAGTTGTTTCGCCGTCATTGTGGATGTTGGGTATCGAAGAATCCATAGGTCTCTCATCCTATTCATGTAGCCCCTTCCGCCGGGGTTACTTGCGTAGTAGCATTCCAACAACGCCCTGTTTTCGTCCCTTGCCCACCGATGCCTTCTTGTTCCAGTAGCCCACTTTTCGTCAGGGTGCCCTGGTTCCTCAACACCTGACGCGGACCTTGTTGATCCGGGCGACGTCCGAGCCGGCATGCCTTCATATTTATCTGTCTCGCTCATGTCTGCGGTAGGCTTATATATATATATATATATATATATATATATATATATATATATATATATATATATATATATATATTAGGGGTGCAACGACACTCGTATCGATATTGAACCGTTCGATGCAGTGCTTTCGGTTCGGTACACATATTTATCGAACAATACAAAATTTTTTATTTATTTTATCAACTTTTCTTCTGACGATGCTGTCTGTGTTGAGCGCTCAGTGGATCTGCGTTCGACTACTCCGCCTAGGCTGCACTGTCGAGCGCAGATCCACTGAGCGCAGCGCAAGCTAGCGAGACAGAAGCTAAGCTCGTTGCAACATGGCAAATTGAACCTCCCCCACCCTCATTCAGATCTGGCCTTTGGAACTATTTTGGTCTTCATGTGAAGTATGACCTTGATGGTAAGCGCGTCATGGACAAAAGTAAAACAGTATGTTGGATGTGCCATGCAATGCTCAATTACATTGGTGGGAACTAGTGCGTTAGCGCAGTTTGCTCATTAACGTGTTGACGTCGTCCAGCCCCACGCACGGGGCGAACCGCGGTAGCTCGTTAACGGAGATTTGCCGTGTTGTGGCGTTAAGGTCATTTCAACGAGATTAACGCTGACAGCACTAGTGGGAACACAACGAATATGACTGCACATTTACGCCGTCATCATCGTAGTGCAAAGACAAGTGGAAGCAGACAAAAACAACAAGCATGCTACTAACTTTAGCCGAGTCATTTAGACAGCCGTTAGCACATGATTCTCCTTATGGGGACCTGATATGTTTAATATGCTGCTGAGAATATAGCCCAGAAGAAGCGTATAGTATAGCTTTTATTTTGGAAAGAGCCCATTTCTCTGTAATAAACTCTCTTTTCCAAAGATGAGTGATTCCTCAATCAGATACAGGGCTCGCAAATTTTTCCAGTCGGGCTACCAAAATCTATCTCTGCCCTGCCCGTCGGCCTATCGTAGGAAGGAAAAATATATGTCAATGCTTTTGCATTCTGTCGGAAATGTAGCTGGGTAATTATGTCATTGGCATCGGTGAGCCACTGTCAATATGTGACATATTGAAATCCCGTTTGAATTTGCGCTTGTCTTTTGCTTTCACTTTGCAATCGCGCGAACTGTGTATAGAGAGCGACAGCACTGATCTGTGAGTGATGATAATTTGCGCACCAATTCCTCTGACATCGTCTTATTAATCGTTAGCTTACTATGCAAACATGACAAGTGAAATCTCTGCTGAGCCAAATAAGACAGGTCAGGGTGAAGAAGTGACAGCCAAAGAAAAGCTTACTACAAAACGGAAAAATTATGACAAATCAGACTATAAGGCAAAAAGAAAGTGCAGTTTTATGGTTTCATGGACAAAAGAATTTCTGTGGCTGCATTATGACAAGCTAAATAACCAGGGCTGCACATAAGTGGTCCGCAGGTGCGCATTCGCTGTCAAAATAAAAAACGCGCACAAGATAAGAAGTTGCAACGCGTGTTTGCGTACATGAGACAGACATTTGTTTAAAACTCTTAAAGATGTCGAAGAAGCTCCTTTAAGCAATTACTGTGGTGTTCCTCCACCTCCAAAGAAATGTCAGAAGGAGTCCGAACCGCAAAAGAAGCGCGTATTCTCAGAAAAGTGGTTGCAGGAGGTGAGCTGGCTTCAAACGAATGATGAAGGCACAGAGATGTGGTGCAGAATGTGCCGTAAAAATCCCACTCTAGCGGACAAAAACACTGCCTTTTATATCTTGGTTCCACTTGCCTCTTATCCGTGACTTCAGTGGAAATTTCAAATTCAGGATCTGACATAGACTGATTCATGTTCTACACAGTTCTTACAAGTTCATAGAAATATCTGTTCAATTAGAACCAAGTATTTGAGTTGATGATTGTAATTTTTATACAATGTTGTAATTTGTTTTTCAACAATTTTTTTGATTAATGTTTTGTTTCCTTTACAATATTATACTTTAATGTATAATATTGTAAAGGAAACAAAACAGGAAACAAAACATCAATCAAAAAATTGCTCTCTTTTTTATTCGGGCTACTTAAATTTATCTTGGGCTACCAAAGAGTCCCTGCCCGAAGGGCTACCAGGGATTTTGAAATTTCGAGAGCCCTGAGATACATATATATATATATATATATATATATATATATATATATATATATATATATATATATATAATTATTACTTTTTTGTTGCAGCAACATTAAATTTAAAAACTGTACTTTTGAGTTAAAATATATATTTATAATTTTAATAAATCACAAATTAAAAAGGCATGAACATTTTTTTTTTGTATCGAAAAAATATCGCACCATGACACCAAAGTATCGAACCGAACCGAACCGTGAATTTTGTGTATCGTTGCACCCCTAATATATAAATATATATTGTAGCGTCCCTCCGACAGAAGACACAGACGATCAGCGTTCCGGTTACCGGTGTTCATTCAGAATAGCAACACGGGCTACTGTGGGCCGTAGCCAACAGCAAAACAACAGGGAAAAAGCGGGCTCTCCAGCAACAAAAACAACCCCCGACTCTCCCTTCTAGTGATGCGCAAATCATAAACGAATCGTTCAGTACTCGAGAATCACTTTACTGACTCATGAATCATGATTCACAAGCCCAACTGACTCACTGACTCATCCCTGTTGCTGTTAGCAGCAATATATCTAGCTTATAATTAAAATTGTGGAGAAAAACACAACTTCCAGTATGTTGTTAATTTTTTTGTTAATTAACAAAAAAATTTCTGCTCTGAACTGGAAGAAAAAACCCTGAGTAGAAGCTCACATCAAGAAAATAGCTCCTCGGTTCACAGTAGCATCGCTCTGCTAACATGCTAACAGCACATTTGAGCTACTTACCCCCTACCTCCTGTGCTGAATCGTAAGCGTAAGCGAATTACTCAGGACTCGCTCACCCCCTCCCTCCTGTGCTGAATCATAGACCGAACGAATCACTCACTCACTGGTCGTGTCCAAATTCATGGGCTGCATCCTCCTGAGGACCCGGCCTTCGCGGGCCGGGTCCTCAGAAGGTCGGGTAGGCCGGAAGTAAACGGCTGGGGAAATTGGACGGTCTAGCCTTCTGATTAGCATCAGCGCAGTCTCGGTGGAGTTTTATAAACTCAGCCGTCTGCTCCTTGCTATCTAAAATATAACAGGACACTGGTGTAAATTCTCGACCGTCTCACACTTCTGTTTAATCAGTTTTCTATTTGCCGTTTATTCAGCTGTGTTATTTAATCTAATCTAATCTAATCTAATCTAATAACTTTAATCTCAGCCAAACCGATTTACTCACGAACAAATAAAACACTGAAAAAAGCCCAACAATAACATTTTTAGGTTGTCTAAGTGACTTATTTATTACGTTTAACCTGAGTAGCGAAACTCCGCGGTGATCTGAAAATGATGTGCTGGGAGTTGTGCCGTTCTTGGCGGCTTCAGTGACCCTCGAGTTCCCAGCTTTCTATCGAGCTGGTGGGTAGCAGATGCTCCGAAAACGTCGAAGCACTTTTGCAAATATGTGATATCTTGATAAACCGAGCAGATATTTGTTGTTTACACAGCTACTTTCTCGCCTGAAAATATGTTAAAAGTTTATTTTGTGACCCAGAAAGATTAGTAGGAGT
This sequence comes from Aulonocara stuartgranti, assembly GCF_965226115.1. Lineage (NCBI taxonomy): Eukaryota > Metazoa > Chordata > Actinopteri > Cichliformes > Cichlidae > Aulonocara > Aulonocara stuartgranti. The sequence goes on from NC_138958.1 coordinate 33,575,511, forward strand.
AATTTTAAAACTTCGTAGCGGCCACCGTTATTGGAAACTGGAGTTTGGCTGGGCTGCGCTATGAATTCTGGGATATGGTAAGCCACGAAGGACACACCCGACCCATCCTTCAAATTCGGGGAAAGGGAGGACGTATTTGTCGGCTGCATTCGGAGAAGTCTACGAATTTGGAGAGCCTTCGGCGCGTCGCTGTGACGTAATCGGTCTACAAATGCGGCCTCAGGAGGATGCAGTCCATGAATTTGGACACGACCACTCACTCACCCCTTCCCTCCTGGCTCACAGCTTCTTCTTCTTCTTGGTTGGCAACCAATGTTAAGGCGCATTACTGCCCCCTGGCTCACAGCTCAGTGGACATTTAGATGAGAAAATATATATTTGTTATATATATGTGTTGTTTAAATCAGAGACTGCACTTGTGACAGAACAATAAATATTTTATTTTGATTATATAAGTAATGTAAGTACAAAACAAACTTGTGGTGGGCCTAAACTTATTTTCAGAATAATTAGATCTGAGACTTTGTTTCATTGTAAGATTATAACAGTGATGGCAATATAATTGTTTGTTGTTCAGCAGAACAGTGTCCAGTATGTTGGCTGTTATACTTCGTTGTGTTTGAAAATAAAAGTGGGCTCTTTTTAACATCATTACAAAAAGTGTTGTTAATTATTTTTAATCATATTCAGGTTACCACAAATTGATTTTTCATTTAGTTGAACTTGAAAACAATTAAAATTGTACAGTCAGAAATATCAAGTTATTCTTAATACTGCAGACTTGCAATGTGTAAGTTGTCCTAACAGTCATCTTAAGTAAGCTTTACTTAGTTTTTTTGAGGCAACGAGTTTCCTCAATTTTTTTGAGTTCTGGGAACTAACAAGGTTGTACAGTGTACTCAAAATGAGTAAGTCGTCCTAACTTGGTCATCTTACGTAAACTTGATCCAATTTAGATAGATAGATAGATAGATAGATAGATAGATAGATAGATAGATAGATAGATAGATAGATAGATAGATAGATCTATTCCGCCTGTCATCTCTCCACCTTGCCAGCTCTTTCTGTTGTGGAAACCAGCCCACCCAGTGAGGCATTACCTCACCTCCTATTTGCCCTGGATCACAAGTAAGACAAGCCCATTCATTCACTGTGGCCCTTTAACTCTCCATCAATTCAAACTAACATTGTGTTTCCCTGTTCGTAGACTCTCCCAGTTCTCTGGCGTTGTATCAGTCTGCAGCCTTCTGTGTTTGGCTACAGTTTGGAAATAAACAGATTAATCTCACACGGTGTTGTCTGAGTCTGCTTTTTGATCCCGAAAAGGTGTAAACATGCCAAAATCCAAAAGAGCATTAGAGTAACTAAAAACAGGGAGGCAGAGCTCCGAATGGGGAACAAGGGAAGAGAAAGATTAAATAGACTCCAGGTACAGAGGAGTGAAAAGGAAAAGGCAAACTCCAACATAAACAAAGGCAGGAAAAAGAATAAAGGAGGCTGTTTTTTTTTTTTAACAAAAGGGAGAAATAAAACTAAAACATTAAAGAAGCAGTAAGATAAAGAGGGCGAGAACACAGGGGGCACGGAAATGGGAAAACTCACAAATGAAGAGGAAAACTAAGGATTTAAAACCACAGAACTTCACAAAGATGCAACATTTTAGTTTTCAGAATATTTCGCTTTAGGGTATCAAAACTCCAGGAAAGTGAAGACCCCTAAGAAATATTTCTAAAGTCTCATGCACATGCTTTATAACAGATAGTCATTACCACAGCAAATAGCACAAACACTACGCTACGTACTGAACAGAATCCACTTTTGGGGATTTCCTTACCTGGATGATTGAGCATGCATCTAAACAGCAAGCAGCACAGATTTAATTGACAATCAGGAAACACAGCATATTTTGCTGTTCGCTCTGACTGTGTAAAATATTTAAAAAGCCTGCGTGGACTTGTGCGCCACCTGAGAAAAAAACAAATGTGTTTCTGTTTTGATGCAGGGCAAAATTCACATCTCTGAAGAATAACTTGGAAAAAAATAAAGCGTAGTTTCTGCTCCAACACGATAGAATAAAGTTGTGGCCGGCGAGTTGCTATGGCGATGACTCCTGAGCATTCAGGCTCATCTTCATCTTTGTGAGTTTGAACTTCCTGGGGGCTTCTTGTTCCCTGTGGACTTTGATTCATACCAGCCTGCATTCGCTTGGGAAGCTGACTGTCGATTGTTTGTTGCTATTTTATTATTCACCACTCTTTTTCATGTTTTGAGTGCTGAATAGTTATTCACAGTTCAGCTCTCCTGTGCTTGAGATGACATAGTGATTCAAAAATTTAATGCAGAGCGATTAATGCTTAGCATTTGTGTATTTTAATCCAGGAAACGGAATACAGTAATCATCTCTTATGTGTTTATTTTTGTTGGATAATTAACACCGAGCACCCTAAACCAAATGTGTCTCTATAATTACATTCTCCTGCAGATGCAGTGAAAGTAAGGCATCAGCAATCACATATATACCTCTTAAACAGTTTTTTGTGTCCCCTGCAGGACTCAAACATGGCAGCGTTTTAGTCTGCAGATGGTTTCTGCAAACATTTGTCACATGTAGATGCACAAACACATCAGCCGAGGTTTACCAATGCTAATAAGAGCTTAATTTATGATTTCATCACCTCTTCTCTGTGCTTTCTCTCTGCCTCAACACTTCAGTCTGGTGGAGTCCTTTTATTCCCCTGAAGACATTACACTGGCTTCGCATGCTCCCTCAGAAGACGTTAAGAAGCATTTTAAAAAGAAATCTGGTCTCATTTTCCTGTAAGTCAACCTCAGAGGAGGAAGTGCAGCCTTACAAAACATGTAAAAAAAAATTGCAAACGTGAAATGGAGCAGATGATAGAAGATTTTTTTCTTTTTTCATAAGTCACATTTAGACTCAAGTGCAGAAGCTGTAGGTGAAAAAATCATATTTTATCTGGTGCTCTGAGGTAAAACTGTAGAAAAATCACTCTTTGCAATTATGAATTGGTCTGCTAAAGGAACAAAATGAAAAAACTCCAGCAGATGCATGTTTTACTCGCAGCCATCTTCCAGAAAGGCATTATAAATAATTGAGAAAGTAATTTAGTTATGGTTGCTTCACCAGCGTTTGCTGCTGGCTGAAAACAGTGTAACTTTTCAAGAATGGAGAAAAGCAGCTTTGTTTGCAGCAAGTAAGGTCAAGGTGTGCAGAGTTCCCTCCGAGTAAGTAAATCCTTCAATTAAAGGAAAATTTTTAAAATCACTCTAATGAGAGGTTAACTAAGAGCAAATGATAATGAGCTGCTTAAAAGGCAAATAAGCTGTCAGGCTTAATTACTTGTTGCTTGAAGAGACTATTAAATGAGCAGCTGTAATTTGAAAACTCACAAAGCAAAAAAGATTTGTCGCAAACGTGAGGTTACGCTTCCATCGCCAGGGAGGAGACATCTGTGGACACCACAGCCTCCAGTTTAGAGAACAACTCGGGGTTGCTGTGGTTCAGCAGATCGAGCAAGACATAAGCAGGTAGCTGGGGGTTCAATCTCTTGCTGTTCCAATCTGCATATTAAAGTGCAAGATACTGAACTACAAGTTGCTCTGTGATGTGTTCAGGTGGTACATAGGGGATGACAATGTTGTTGCGTCAACATTGTCACAACAACATTGTCATCCCTTATGTAGCCGGTGTATCAGAAAAACTCAGAAGAGTTTTCTCCAAGCATGACATCCCGGTGCATTTCAGACCCAGCAACACGCTCAGACAAAAACTGGTTCACCCGAAAGACAAAACTCCAAAACACAAACTTAACAATGTGGTGTATGCTGTACAGTGCAGCGAGGAATGCCCAGACCTCTACATTGAAGAGACCAAACAGACACTTCACAAGCGCATGGCACAACACAGAAGAACCACCTCCACAGGACAAGACTCAGCAGTCCATCTGCATCTTAAGGATAAAGGACACTCTTTCGAGGATGCCAATGTTCACATTTTGGACAGAGAGGACAGATGGTTTGAAAGAGGAGTGAAAGAAGCCATTTATGTCCACTGTGAGCGACCATCTTTGAACAGAGGCGGTGGTTTACGACACCAACGGTCTGCCATCTATAATCCAGTTTTGAGTTCCCTCCCCAGATGCCTTAACGCCCACTCACATCCTGGGCCATCTGACCTCAGGAATTCGCATGATAAGGTGGGGCCAGGTTTCACAATGAGCTCACCTGAAACTCTGGTTGATTGGGACCCACACCCAGTTTCACACCTTGGAAACTGGGTGTGGGCGATTAGAGGATCATCGATTAGAGGATCATCAGGGGGTCCTTTTGTCCCTCTGTGGGGGGATACTCCCACTAGGTTTAAATCTGGGACTCTCCACCATTTGACCTTAGAACTAAAGAAGCTTCTCGGATGAGAGGTGAAACGTCTTCAAGCAACTTAAAGAAGTCCAGACGCTTTTCTTTGCAAGCTCCTTTGTCTGCATTTAATGAAAAGGGAACTAAGGGAAGTTACTTGCCAGTCGCACCTGCCTGTCCTTCCTCCAGTGCTCCAGGTTATCTGAGGAACCCAGTGCAGTCTCTCTAAAAACCAGCAAGAAGCATGATTAAGATGTTCTAATTACACCTCCGAATATTCTGTAAATAAACTTGTTGACAGCAGCCTGTCTGGTTGTTGGATTGTGAATTTAGGGTCCAAAACTTTAGAGCCAACTTAGGCTCATGACAAGCCTAATGTTTGTTTCATTGAGCATTAATACTTGCAGAGCAAAAGCTTGTAGCTGTTGCTTTAAATGCACTGGAAATTCTAGGAAATACACTTATCTCTCTTGCCAAGAAAAGAGTAAATAAGCGTCGTTATAAATAACAATTTGTCCTCGGTGACTTGCCTGGTTAAAGAAAATAGATGAGGAAACCACTTGTGTGAAAACCTCTAAATCACAACACTCATGGCAGGGATTTAATATGTCCTCAACAAGAGCCGACTCAGTGAATATCGCTGTATTAACTAATTAACAAATCTATAAGCCATGTGAGAGGACAATAAGCCACAAAATCCATAAAAAACTGAACATCACTATGTTGTGCAAGAGCACTTTTCAAGTACTGCTCAAAGTACATTTGTGCATGACAGAGAGAGACACCAAGTGTGAGAGAGGCAGCAGTAGCAACCTGGTGTGCCTAGTGTGAGGATACTGTTACAGGCTCACAAAGTCCACAATAGGAAGTCAGTGGCAGGTTTGTCAGTGTGACGATCCAGGTGTGCCTCTAGCTGTATTTGTACAGCAAACATTTATTTAAACAAATATTATAACATTTGTATTCTGGGATGATGAACTTGAGCAGCAAAGTTTGCAGTGAAAAGAAGAAGTCTGAAAACAAAATTAAAGATCCCGAAAAGTCCTGCATGAACCTAAAACAGTGGCTGCATTGAACAGGCCTCAAGCCTAGAGACGGGTCCTTGATTATCTGGAAACCACCAATCAGTGGGGGAGAGCCTACATTCCCCAGCTCATTGGTGAGTGGTCACTGGGGATGAATCACAGTCATTCTGAAATGAATTGCTAAAGCCCAGTCATGCAGAACTTGAGACCGGTCAGTGACCTCCTTTGAGCCACAGGTCACCAGCAAGAAAACTATATCCCCCAACCTGTTGGTGCAACTTTTACTTTGAAAGCGAGAACAAAATGCTGCTTCATCTCCAACTGAATGGTGGGGAATATTTGATTTCTTATTGGTTTGTTAGCCCTTTAGAGTCATTGAACTTACATGTGAGTCACTGACCCACCCAGCCATCATGTGATTCTTACTAGTCGTTGAAGTCCCATGTGAGTTGTTGACCTACTCGGTCATTGTGTTAGTCATTAGGGTTGCATGAGTCAAGGTGTTGATGGATGGTAAGCTGTCTGCTGAAGGATGCTTAGTGACAGTTGTTCCGGCTTGAGGTAGATGCCTTCTATCACTCCTCCTTTGAATCTGCACTTTTCTCTGGCCAGTTTGTGTCCATTATTGTACTCAAATGAATGTTCTTTTGTCCCTGAGATGTAAGTGGACTGACCCGAAGAGTCAGTCCACTTACAGAGGGTTTTACACATTTCTCTACTGAAAAACCATGGCCATTCAAATAGCTGAAGAATCAATATATTCTGATGTTAAGTCATCTGTTAGAAACGGATGATCTTGGTGGTGAAAAAATCTCAGGAAAATACACCTGTTTTATTACAAACATTCAATCATGTAAAATTAATTGTCTTTGAACTGCATTTTCCTTGCTTACTGCCACAGTGCCACATGCATAAATAAAAGTGCACACACACAGTCACATTCACTGACATCCAAATATATTTATTTTTTACTGTTATTCAAGTTGCTTCAGATCTGTCACATTAATTTCTGTATTCCTGTAACAAAAAGCTTGATCTGATACTAAAGGGGGAAAAGGAACTACATATTCACAATACATAAGAGCTCTGTGTACACACTGCTGTGCACAGACAAACATAGGATTTTGAGTTCGCTACAGTTTTTGTTATGGTCTGATCTCAGGTCAACTCTTTTTTATGAGTTGGTCTTCCAAGGAGGGATGCCACTCTGTTCTACCTCATCTTTTACCTGTGAATAACAATAATGCACAATGATTGCTTGTTCTTCCTCCCCACTATCCTTGTAGGCACTCAGCTTATTCTTCATTATCTCCCAAGAATAAAATGCTGAAGTTTGTCTATTTAACATTACCTCTGTCATGTTTCTCAAATGGACTCAGGTGCAAACCAGGAATCCTTTGCAGGGAAACAGTGATTTTATTTACAGTATAAACACCAAGTGCAGATATATAAAATGTGCAGGGAGGGATTGCGGGGAGGGATTCAGGGCTGGTCCACACACGCCTCTCTTCTCAGAATTCCTCTCCACTCTCCTCTGCAGCCACTCACACTTCCACACACTTCACCACTCTTCGCTTACGGGACTCTTGGGTTTATGGGGACAGGTCTAGGGAAGATCTATATACACAGAGACCTCAGTTAGCAAGAGGTTCAGAAACAAACACATGGATTCAGATTACAAGTGACGGATAGACTGACGCAGATTACTCAACAACCCGCAATCTTAAATAGGGCTCAGGATTACAGGAGATCAGCAGCAGGTACAATGATTGGAAACAGGTGCGTGGGCCAGAGGCGAGAGCTTGTGATGAGCACCGCCCAGGCAGAGGAGAGAGAGAGCACAAAACAAAACAAAACAAAACAAAACATATTGCCTAGCACAGGGGCAAACTTCAATCAATTAACACTGTCAGCATCTCTCTTTTATATGGATTTGTTGCTAATGCTGTTATTTTTGTTCCAGCATTTAAACATTTAGATAATGTTCTCTAGCTTTTGCTAATTGTAAAAATGGCAACGAATAGTTCATTCAGCAACCATAAAAGAAAGCCTTAAGATGTGCCTCTGTCATCTTTTGGTTCCTTCCCACTTCTGTAGCTGATTTAGACATTATACTGTATAATATACTAGCTTATGTCAATAAACTTCCATCCATCCGCTTATCCTTTTCAGGGTCGCGGGGGGCGCTGGAGCCTATCCCAGCTGTCATAGGGCGAGAGGCGGGGTACACCCTGGACAGGTCACCAGTCTGTCGCAGGGCCAACACACAGGGACAGACAACCATTCGCGCTCACATTCACTCGCACATTCACACCTAATGGCAATTTGGATTTTCCAATTAACCTATCCCCTCAAGCTGAATGTCTTTGGACGGTGGGAGGAAGCCGGAGTACCCGGAGGGAACCCACGCAAACACGGGGAGAACATGCAAACTCCACACAGAAAGACCCCGGCCTGATGTTGGAATTGAACTCAGGACCTTCGTGCTGTGCGGCAACAGTGCTAACCACGATTTTACAAATACGGCCTGCATGGGGGGGTATATCACGAAAAAGCCTTTGCTGTCCAACAAAAAAATACAGTTTGCCCTTGAAGGTAAATAGCACGCTCAGGACAAATGGATCAGTAGAAATATATGGCTGTTTTTTGGGTGAAGAGCTGTGAAGCACAGAGGTGAAAATGAAATTGTTTGATGTGGCTTTGCTACCTGAGGGACAAGCCAGCTAGCAGCCACTGAGTCAGCTATGAATTCTGGATCATGTCAAAGAGTGCTTGAAAATAATGAGAAGCTATCTGTCTGAAAACTGAAGTTGAACTGGAAATGGATCTTTCAACAGGATAATGATACTAATCATGGTAGGAAATCCACCAAGGCACAGCTCATAAAGAAAAAGAAATCTGAAATGTTTTGAAGTATTATTGTGGGGGGATCAAATGGGTGCTACAAGCATATAATACGCGCAATATATATATATATATATATATATATATATATTTTTTTTTTTTTTTTTTTTTTCCTTCCTACGATAGCCCGACGGGCAGGGCAGAGATAGATTTTGGTAGCCCGACTGGAAAAATCGCTAGCGTCGGGCTAGCGATTTTGCGAGCCCTGTATCTGATTGAGGAATCACTCATCTTTGGAAAAGAGAGTTTATTACAGAGAAATGGCTCTTTCCAAAATAAAAGCTATACTATACGCTTCTTCTGGGCTATATTCTCAGCAGCATATTAAACATATCAGGTCCCCATAAGGAGAATCATGTGCTAACGGCTGTCTAAATAACTCGGTTTGTAGTTGTAAGTTTGTAGCATGCGTGCTTGTTGTTTTTGTCTGCTTCCACTTGTCTTTGCACTACGATGATGTCGGCGTAAATGTGCAGTCATATTCGTTGTGTTCCCACTAGTGCTGTCAGCGTTAATCTCGTTGAAATGACGTTAACGCCACAACACGGCAAATCTCCGTTAACGAGCTACCGCGGATCGCCCCGTGCATGGGGCTGGACGGCCAACACGTTAATGAGCCAACTGCGCTAACACACTAGCTCCCACCCATGTAATTGAGCATTGCATGGCACATCCAACATACTGTTTTACTTTAGTCCATCACGCGCTTACCTTCAGGGTCACATGAAAACCAAAATAGTTCCAAACGCCAGATCTGAATGAGGGTGGGGGAGGTTCAATTTGCCATGTTGCAAGGAGAGCTTAACTTCTGTCTCGCTAGCTTGCCCTGCGCTCAGTGAATCTGCGTTCGACTACTCCGCCTAGGCTGCACTGTCGAGTGCAGATCCACTTCAGAAGGAAAGTAGATCAAATAAATTAAAAATGTTGTATTGTTCAATACATATGCATACCGAACCGAAAGCACTGTATCGAACGGTTCAATATCGATACGAATATCGTTGCACCCCTAATATATATATATATTTATTAGGGGTCTGTGCTGTCTGTGTTGAGCGCTCAGTGAATCTGCGTTCGACTACTCCGCCTAGGCTGCACTGTCCAGCGCAGATCCACTGAGCGCTCAACACAGACAGCATAGTCAGAAGGAAGAGCGCAGGGCAAGCTAGCGAGACAGAAGTTAAGCTCTCCTTGCAACAGGCAAATTGAACCTCATTCAGAACTGGCGTTTGGAATTATTTTGGTTTTCATGTGACGTATGACCCTGAAGGTAAGCGAGTCATGGACTAAAGTAAAACAGTATGTTGGATGTGCCATGCAATGCTCAATTACATTGGTGGGAACTAGTGCGTTAGCGCAGTTAGCTCGTTAACGTGTTGGCCGTCTAGCCCCATGCACGGAGCGATCGGCGGTAGCTCGTTAACGGAGATTTGCCGTGTTGTGGCGTTAAGGTCATTTCAACGATATTAACCTGAAAGCACTAGTGGGAACACAACGAATATGACTGCACATTTACGCCGACATCATCCTAGTGCAAAGACAAGTGGAAGCAGACAAAAAAAAGCAAGCATGCTACTAACTTTAGCCGAGTCATTTAGACAGCTGTTAGCACATGATTCTCCTTATGCTGCTGAGAATATAGCCCAGAAGAAGCGGATAGTATAGCTTTTATTTTGGAAAGAGCCATTTCTCTGTAATAAACTCTCTTTTCCAAAGATGAGTGATTCCTCAATCAGATACAGGGCTTGCAATATCGCTAGCCCGACGTCCCGGAGCTAGCGATTTTTTCAGTCGGGCTACCAAAATCTATCTCTTCCCTGCCCGTCGGGCTATTGTAGGAAAAATATATGTCAATGCTTTAGCATTCTTTCAGAAATGTAGCTGGGTAATTATGCCATTGGCATCGGTGAGCCACTGTCAATATGTGACATATTGAAGTCGCGTTTGAATTTGCGCTTGTTTTTTTGCTTTCACTTTGCAATCTTGCGAACTGTGTATAGAGAGCGACAGCACTGATCTGTGAGTGATGATAATTTGTGCACCAATTCCTCTGACATCGTCTTATTAATCGTTAGCTTACTATGCAAACATGACAAGTGAAATCTCCCGCAGCAAGCTTAAACATGTGAGAGGTTGATCGCGCAGAGAATCGCTGAGCTTATGTGAGTGCGTGTCTAAAAGCAAAATAAGACAGGTCAGGGTGAAGAAGTGACAGCCAAAGAAAAGCTTACCACAAAACGGAGAAGTTATGACAAATCAGACTATAAGGCTGTGGTGGGGCGTGGTCTGCGGGGCCGTGCGGACGCACCTGCACAGCATCCGCAATCACGCCCGCCGTGTTAAAACACGGGGACTCAGGGGTTGGTGGTGGTGTGGTGTGATGTGAATCAAATAAAGTTGGCTCCGAACGTCGCTCCGTGGTCCCGCCGTGCCTTATTCATGCCACATTGGTGCCGAAACCCAGGAGGCGGCATGGCGGGTACCTATCAGAGCCAGGAAAGGAAAGAGCTGGCCGAGAGGGTGGCCGAAATAGCGGCCACCCAGCGGAAGCAGGCGGCGGAGGTGCGTCGCCAACAGGAAGAGCTGCGGAAGGAGAGCGAACGCCACCTGGGGAAGATGGCAGAGCTGGCAGTGCTGCTCTGGGCCTGGGCGCCACCCCCACAAGTGTGTCCCGAGGACAGTGAAGCGGTGGAGGAGCCGTGTGGGTCACTTCGGCAGCCGGAGGTGGTGGACGAGCCACGCGGGGGTCCGAGCCTGCCGGAGGAGGAGGAGCAGCCGGGTGAAGGGCTGCTCCTGCCGGGAGCGGTGGAGGAGCCGCTCCAATCGGAGGCCGAGGACGAGGCGGGCGAGGGTCTACACCTGCCGGAGGCAGAGGAGTCGCTCCACCCAGAGGCGGGCGAGGGGCTGTGCCTGCTGGGGGCGGAGGCGCAGTGCGGGGAGCCGCTCCAAATGGGAGTGGCGGAGGCGGTGGCGGAGCAGCTGTGCGGGGAGACGGAGGTCCCTGCTCCAGGGCAGCCTGTGCAGCCGGAGTTGGAGGCAGAGGAGCGGGACAGCCCCGCTAGGCCGGGGATCGGCGGGCTGGCTAGTCCAGCCTCGCTGCCACCAGTCGATTCTGCGCGCCTGACGTCTGCCCAGCCGCCTGTGTGCAGGAGCTCACGGCCATGCCTGTGGGGCCGTGTCCGCTTGCTACGCGGCCGACCTCCGGACCAGCTTCGCCGTTGCCGCTGGATGCGCGGGCGGCCACCAGAACGGACGCTTCCCCGTCGCTTGGTCAGGGGCTGGGGCGCCGATGTTTAGGGGCCGAGTCTCGCCCCAGTTCGCGGGAGGGGAGTAGGTTCGGCCAGATTACTTCCCGGCCTCAATCGGGCGATGGGGGTATGTGGTGGGGCGTGGTCTGCGGGGCCGTGCGGACGCACCTGCACGGCATCCGCAATCACGCCCGCCGTGTTAAAACACGGGGACTCAGGGGTTGGTGGTGGTGTGGTGTGATGTGAATCAAATAAAGTTGGCTCCGAACGTCGCTCCGTGGTCCCGCCGTGCCTTATTCATGCCACAAAGGCAAAAAGAAAGTGCAGCTTTATGGTTTCATGGACAAAAGAATTTCTGTGGCTGCAATATGATGAGCTAAATAACCAGGGCTGCACATAAGTGGTCCGCAGGTGCGCATTCGCTGTCAAAATAAAAAACACGCACAAGGGTTAAATTTAAAAACTGTACTTTTGAGTTAAAATATATATTTATAATTTTAATAAATGACAAATTAAAAAGGCATGAACATTTTTTTTGTATCGAAAAAATATCGAACCGTGACACCAAAGTATCGAACCGAACCGAACCGTGAATTTTGTGTATCGTTGCACCCCTAATATATATATATATCAAGTGCAGGATCTACCAAGAAGATGCTCTGTCCCCACTGCTGTTCTGCATAGGCCTGAACCCCCTCAGTGAGATCATTAACAAGACTGGCTACGGATACCAACTACGGAACGGAGCAGTTGTCAGCCACCTCCTGTACATGGATGACATCAAGCTGTATGCCAAGAGTGAACGAGACATCGATTCACTGATCCACACTACCAGGCTATACAGCAATGACATTGGAATGTCGTTCGGACTGGAGAAGTGTAGTCGGATGGTAACAAAGAGAGGAAACGTAGTCAGAACTGAGGGGATTGAACTACCAGAAGGCAACATTGCAGACATAGAGGACAGTTACAAGTACCTGGGGATCCCGCAGGCGAATGGGAACCATGAAGAGGCCGCTAGAAAAGCTGCAACCACCAAGTACCTGCAGAGGGTCAGGCAAGTCCTGAGGAGTCAGCTGAATGGTAAGAACAAGATCCGGGCCATCAACACGTACGCCCTGCCCGTGATCAGGTACCCTGCTGGGGTAATAGGCTGGCCAAAGGAGGAGATAGAAGCCACTGACATAAAGACAAGAAAGCTCCTTACCATGCATGGAGCCCCAAGTCCAGCACCCTGAGGCTGTATGCTAAGCGGAAGGAAGGGGGCCGGGGACTGGTGAGTGTCAGCACCACAGTCCAGGATGAGACAACAAACATCCAAGAATACATTGGGAAGATGGCCCCAACTGACCGAGTGCTCAGTGAATACCTCAGGCAGCAGAAACCCAAGAAAGAGGAGGGAGACGAGGAACCATCATGGAAGGACAGGCCCCTGCACGGTATGTACCACCGGCAGATAGAGGAGGTGGCTGATATCCAGAAATCCTACCAGTGGCTGGACAAAGCTGGACTGAAAGACAGCACAGAGGCACTAATAATGGCAGCACAAGAACAAGCTCTGAGTACAAGATCCATAGAGGCTGGGGTCTATCACACCAGGCAAGACCCCCGGTGCAGGCTGTGTAAAGATGCCCCAGAGACAATCCAGCACATAACAGCAGGGTGCAAGATGCTAGCAGGCAAGGCATACATGGAACGCCATAACCAAGTGGCCGGCATAGTGTACAGGAAAATCTGTGCCAAGTATAACCTGGAAGTCCCGAGGTCAAAATGGGAGATGCCCCCAAGGGTGGTGGAGAATGACCGAGCTAAGATCCTGTGGGACTTCCAGATACAGACGGACAAAATGGTGGTGGCTAACCAACCGGACATAGTGGTGGTAGACAAACAGAAGAAGACGGCCGTAGTGATCGATGTAGCGGTTCCGAATGACAGCAATATCAGGAAGAAGGAACACGAGAAGCTGGAGAAATACCAAGGGCTCAGAGAAGAGCTCGAGAGGATGTGGAGGGTGAAGGTAATGGTGGTCCCCGTGGTAATCGGAGCACTAGGTGCGGTGACTCCCAAGCTAGGCGAGTGGCTCCAGCAGATCCCGGGAATAACATCGGAGATCTCTGTCCAGAAGAGCGCAGTCCTGGGAACAGCTAAGATACTGCGCAGGACCCTCAAGCTCCCAGGCCTCTGGTAGAGGACCCGAGCTTGAAGGATAAACCGCCCGCAGGGGCGTGCTGGGTGTTTGGTTTCATATATATATATATATATATATATATATATCAACAAAAACCTTTAAAATTTAGGAAAATATTTCAGTTTCTTTAGGATGAACTTTTATTAATACAGGTTAGCCAAAGTGATATGTCATATGGCCAAAAAGTAAAATGTATTTCACAAGGTAAATCTTAAAACCTTATAATACAATAAAAATTTAAAATGCTTTCTTTCATTATTCATATATATTCATTTATAATACACATCTCTTTCCATTTCAATAAATTTTAAATCTCACAATCTCATCCACATAAATACTGCAAGAGGAATGAATGCTTGGGCATTGAAATAAATCCACGAGATTCTCCAATGCGCCAAGTACTGGCAAATATATGGAAATCACTCATTGTCTCCTGCCTTAATTACAAAAGCACACACAAAGTGGATGCCGCCAAACCAAGCATTTACACGTAAAGCTCTCTCAGGGATTTTTGTGTGCCAATTGTCTGCCTGCTGAACTCACAACCACCTCTGCCGCGTCCCTAAACTGCTCGTGGACAGTGCTTGTGTCTGCAAATCTCAGTTGTCACCCATACGCTATTGTCATTCATGTATTCATATGCCTCTGCACCGAAAGGGATAAAAAGCTGGGTGGTAAGTGGGTGGCAGGGGGAATGCAGGGACAGGGATTGCAAAGCAATGGGACGACATGAAAAACGGGCCACACTTGAAAGTGACAGAATGTGACAGTACTAAGCTGTCAACATGCACCATATATAGGACAAAGGTATTACATCATGCTGCTTAATACAAATACAGTTTATAAGCTGTGAGGCCAAGTGATACAATTAGGACTGAGCACAGTGTTAAATTATTCACAGCAACACATAATTTAATGTTACTGATTGAATTCATGAATAAAATTTGTGGAAATGTGGTTTGTTAATGAACAGCAACTGCAACTTCCATTCAGACAACTGGAGAAGTTCAGCTTATTTATACATTTTTAGTCAAACAAATGCGCAGATTATGCATTATGTGCAGGATTCTATGGCTAATTAATGTCCATGTCTGGGATGAGTTGGTTCTCCGGGTAGGGGAGTTTAAGTATCTCGGTGATGCAGACGCTGTACTGATCTGTTGTGGTTCAGAGAGAGCTGAGCATGAAGGCAAAACTTTTAATTTACCGGTTGATCTACATTCCTGCCCTGTTGGTGATGGGTATTTGCTACTAACTGAAGGAATGAGATCACAGATAAGCAGCGGAAATGAGCTTCCTTCGAAGGCTGTCTGGGCTCTCTCTTCAATATTGGGTGAGCATTTTGGTTAATTTGGAAGGGCTCACAGTAAAGCCTCATCTTCATCCAACAGAGCCAGTTGAGGTGGTTGGATGTTACTAGGATGCCTCATGGACACCACTTAGGCCAAGCTAATTTCTCCAACTCATTCAGGGAGACATCAAATGAGCTGGAGGAGCACAAGTAAGATAAGATAAGATAACCTTTATTAGTCCCACACGTGGGAAATTTGTTTTGTCACAGCAGGAAGTGGACAGTGCAAAAGTTATGAGGCAAAAATTAGAATACAATAAGAATAAATACAGTACACAACTGTACAGAATAGAATAAAATAAAATACTATATACAGTAGAATAAAATAAAATAAATATACAATAAGATAAAAATAGAATACAAATACAAATACTATATACAACTGAGAAGTAGCTGAGAACAAGGACGACAATAGTCTAAGTTTCTGTTTTAACTGCTGCAGTTATAACTTAAATGCCATGTCCCATTTTGGACCCAGGGGTTTTGAGTTTTTGTGGAATCATTATGGTTTCTTTTTGATATTTTATGCTTGAGATTTAGATTTAGTTTTCCCTTGTGCTTTGTAGTGTTCGCCATTATGTTGTGTGTTTCACCTTAGTGTATGGTAGTGTATTTCCATGCCAAATTCCAGTGTTTCTTAGTTTGTGGTTGCATTATAAGTCTTTACTGTTAGTGTTTACTGTGTTGTGAGTCCTGCATTTCAATTCAATTCAGTTTAATTCAGTTTTATTTATATAGCGCCAAATCACAACTACAGTCGTCTCAAGGCGTCGTATCCCACATAGCAGACAGGTCTGGCCCGGATCTGGTGTCAAGCTGGCACTGATGGCTGACTTCTGGCATGGTAAGTGGTATGCCATCCAGATATGGGCCAGGCCTGGCATAGATGACACTGTTTATGTGATGGCACGCCACATCTAGCCTGATTATGGTTTGGTTTTTGTGACCCAGGCTCATAGAAAACAGCTCTGGCCCGGATCGGGCATCAAGCTGGCACTTCTTACTGACTGGTGTCACTGCTGGCTGACTTCTGGCATGGTAAGTGGTATGTCAACCAGATGTGGGCCAGGTCTGACAATGATGGCACTATTTATGTTCCTATTTTCCTATTTTAGTTAGAAGACCCAAATGCCATGTTGCAATACTATACTGCTATGGTAGCCAACATTTCAAATGCAGGTTTGACAGGTTTGTGAGTGTACACTTTATCCAAAACCTAGTGAGGGTTTACTCATGTTTACCACCAGGTGACTGTAGCTCAGATGGTAGCACGGCTCATCTAGAAATCGGAAGGTTGGTGGTTCGATTCCTGGCTTCTCCACTCTATATGTCAAGAGCGTGGATGTGTATGAATGTAGTTTGAAAGCACTCAGTTTAGAGAGATTGGGTGAATGTGGCCTGTTGTATAGAGCACTTTGAGTAATCCGGGAGAGTAGAAAAGCATTATATGAGAATCAGTCCATTCACTGTCTGACTAGAGTTTCGTCATGTTACTTTTGCATTATTATGTTCTGGCACATTGTTATTACATGGCTTGATTAAAGTACACATTAAGCTGACATCTGGGGTCAGAGCTGAAACTGTTCTGGGCCAGCACAGTGCCAGCAGTGTGTCTGCAACTAGCCTTGTGCTGGCCCATGTGTGGGCCCCCTCTGGCAAACCTGATCTGGGCCATCAAAGGGCCGTCATTTTTAGCGGTATGTGGGCCAAGTGTAAGCTCATTGTGTGGGCCAGTTCCAGGACATACCAATTTTGCTATGTGGGATATTGTAAGGTAGACCCTACAATAATACATACTGAGAGAAACCCAACAATCATATGACCCCCTATGAGCAAGCACACAGCAAATTCAAAAGTGTTAAATGTTTTGGTGTTAATAGTCTTCTTGCAAAAGTAGAGTTAATTTTACTCTAAGCAGAGTCACATTCTTTTAATGTAACTCTGAGGTGTAAAATGATAGTAGTTAAAATCGAGTGTTAAAAATGAGTGTTTCTATGTCAAATCTGGAGGTGTTACAATGGAAACATTAACTCTTGACCTCTTAACTCTGAACTCCTAGAGGGGCTATGACACCAATAGAGTAAATTCACAGACTCCGCCCCCAGCACGGCTCCAATCGAAGCTGAAGTGAAGCCGTTTCAGAACATTTTGTTCTACATATTTGAGTTGTTTGCCATGCTTGGTAAGTCATTTTTTCAAAGATTGTTTCAATTATTATTATGAGCTTTTACTTCTGTGGCTCTTTGGAGTTGAGACAAAGCTGTGTGAAAGGCATTAGCCATGTTGCTCGCTGATAGCATAATATTCTGTTTTAGCTAGCTGAAAGGTATTGTTTGCGGGCAAATACCACAGCCTTGAAAAAAGCTTGCATGTGAATTTTCAGTCAAACTTTTGGTCAAATACACCTAAAACAATGTCTAGAATGTGAAATGTTGGTATAATGGTGCTACTTGAAGCCTGAAAACAATCGCCCGTAAAAAAAAATAAAAATAAAAATAAAAAACACGAGCAAACAGCAGTAGCAGGCATCCTGACTGGGTTCTACGTTAGCATAGATCCCTCCAGAGTTTTGTGCACACGGTTTAGGTAAAAATTAAAAAGGTTGCGGTTTTACATTTAGTTCAGTATTACCTGTTGCCTGTGTCCTTGTCTTTTGGGAAAATACTTTACACAAGTAATGGCTCAAAGAGGATTCCTTTTTTTTTTTTTTTTTACTGTGCTGCAATTGTTTACTGGATTATTTGTGCCATTAATTGGCGTCAACTAATTTTTAGTCAATCTCCGCACAGGATATGCTTGTGAAGATGGAATATGGGGGAGAGCAGAAGTGCGTTGAAGTTCCACAAAGGGATGAATGAAGGACATGCATATTGTATTGAAGAAATAAGTGATGAGAATGCTGTTATTTGCATTTACCATGTCAGACCTTTTGATAAACAAAATTCTAATGAAAGTGAGAACATGTATACTGTTACATCTTTCAGAAAATGTTTTGAAATTGTGGTGCACAGTTCAGAATAAATGTTTTTCAAAAACCATTGCATCTTTTTAGTAAATGTTTATTTCCAAAATAAATTTCTAGAAGTTCAGAACAGTAAAATTCCCGCTTTTTAGAATGAATTAGAAGATAACTCTTACGTAGTTAAACTAAAATACTCTTTGAGAGTTAATATATAAACTCTTAACACCAAGTGTTAAATTATCAACTCCAGACAGATTTGGTGTTTAACACTAAATCAGAGTTAACGTACCAACTCTCCAAAAAGAGTTAAATTAACACTCTCTGGTGTGGACCCATATAGACACTTTAATAGTGTTGAAATCAAATCCGACAGTGTTAATTTGGACATGCTGGATTTGCTGTGCACTTTGACGACAGTGGGAAGGAAAAACTCCCTTTTAACAGGAAGAAACCTCCGGCAGAACCAGGCTCAGGGAGGGGCGGCCATCTGCTGTGACTAGTTGGGGAGAGAGAAGGAAGACAGGATAAAGACATGCTGTGGAAGAGAGACAGAGATTAATAACAAGTACGATTTACTGCAGAGAAGTCTATTAACACATAGTGAGTGAGAAAGGTGACTGAAGAAGAAATACTCAGTGCGTCATGGGAATCCTCCAGCAGCCTAATTCATTTGGGTCCTACCCTACCACAGTGGAACCTGACACTAAACCCATATAAGTTGTATTAGTTGTCTAATTAGTTATCTGCTTTAATTAGAAGTCTTCCATGTGAGTTAATGCAATACCTGGAGTTTCATATGATTACCTACACGATCCTCATGAACATCCCCAATTTGGAAAGTTGTTGCTGTAGTTGTAAATTTGTACATTTTTCATAACTATTAATTGTTGCTGACACATCCAACAGTAAATCACAAACTATGCTTTTCTCCGGGATGAGTCTGGACATATATCACAGCTGTCAGGACATTTTTATTGTTGACTGCTCTAACTGTCTAATCATATCACTTTAATCAGTCAGAAAAATGGTTTCTTTTTCCCAGGTAGCTAGGTAATGGTAAAAATACATTTATGGTACCAGAGTTTCATCAGTAGATATGCAATATATGCACATAGACTGATTCAGTTGTTGATTTCTTAATGCATTTCAGCACTGGTTTTCTTCACTCACCTGTATCACTCATTATGGGTTTATAAACCATTCTGCATTTAATCATGAGTTATTATTTATCTCTGGCTCTCTTCCATATCATGTCTTTATCCTGTCCTCCTAACCTCACCCCCAACCAGTCATGGCTGATGGGCACGTCTCCATGAACCTGGTTCTGTGGGAGGTTTCTTCCTGTTAAAAGGGAGTTTTTCCTTCCCACTGTCGCCAAAGTGCTTGCTCATAGGGGGTCATGTGATTGTTGGGGTTTTCACCGTTTTCTCTGTATTATTTTATCTCACAATATAAAGCACCTTGAGGCAACTGTTGTTGTGATTTGGCACCATATGAATAAAATTGAATTGAATAATAATGTAAAACTGCTGTTTTGCCCTGGGAAACACTTCTTTGCACATAAATCTCTTAAGCGGTCAAGCAGGGTTATTTTCTTTAAGAATGTCAGGAACCGAGGTGTATTAATTGAACGAAACTAATAATATAACTTTAAAATGCATTCTGGTCTCCCACTGCAGACCAGGTTATAAAGACTTACATGTAAGAACAATTGGGTGGCACAATGGTGTGATGATTAACACTGTGACCTCACATCATGAGAGTCTTTGCTTTGAAATTGCCAGCCGGCTGGAGCCTTCTTCTGTCCTGTTTGGCCATCCCCTGTTCCCTCCATGCCCGAGTGAGTTCTGTCCATGTACTCCAGCTTCTACTCATGGTCCAAAGACATCCATGTCAGGTTAATGATTCTAAACTGGTCATTTGTGTGAATGGTTATCTGTACCTCTGTGTTAGCCCTTTGACAGCTAGGATAGGCTCCAGCCCTACTGCAGCTGTGAAATGGAAAAAGAGAGTTTCAAGATAAATCTGAACAAGCAGCTAAAGAATGCATTCTCACATTAGAATGGGTTGTTTTGCTACAATTACATTAGGTATTAATCACATTATATATTTCTCTTGATTCTTATTACTCCAGTTTGTGCTCCTTTGTGTAGGCTTCATAAATCAAACTTGTTATGAAAGACCTGAATGATGTGCATTTGTCATGCTTTTGGAGGCATTTCTCATCAGTTTTCAAAGGCAAAAATATGAAATTTACACTGCAGGAGAAGATCCCTGAGAAACACCTTGTTAGTCTCAGCCTGAAAACAAGAGCTTTATACTTAGGTAATGCTTACTGTAATTGGCAACATTGCCGCAGAAGGTACGTAAAAGATGCCACAGAGATAATGGAACTTTTTTCAGTGTTGCTCGTAGCAAGGGCAGGTTGGAGGATTCAAGCAGGTGAAATCTGCACTTCTCCTGCTAATTCACATTCTAATGTTAATGTTTGCATCAGTACCCAAAATACATTTTCAAGAATGACTACTGATTTAAGTTCCTTAACTAATCTTGGTTGATACCAGTTTTCTCTGCTGCATGGTAGATCAACACAAGAATAAAGCCAGATTTTATGTACCAGGCTTATTTTATACATATCAGCAAATGTTTAAGACAGAGTCGTCAGATGTGGCTATCTCATCTGCCTTAATCACAGGGTGATGGTGCAAAACTGTCCAGAGAGCTTGAGTTGGTGTTGGGAAAGGTGTAAAAAAAAAAAAAAAAACCCCGAATAAATGCATAAAATGTGCATAAATGTAGAAATACACCTGAGTCAATTATGTAGCAGATTAATTTTTGAAGTCAGCTGATTTGCAAAATGAAGCTCTACGTATTTTATATTACACACATTGGCCACTTTGTTTGGTAGTTGTTGGACCAACTCACTGCATTTAGACATTGAATTGGGAAGAAAATATAACTGAGTGTCTTTCAACATGACATGGCTATTGGTGCAACACAGGCTGGTCGTCAACTGGGATTTTCTCATACAACAACCTAATGACCAAAAAAGAAAAATATATGAGTGAGCTGCAGTTCTTTGCAGGATTTTTTTTTGTGTGTGTTGATGCCAGAGGTCCGAGGAGAATGGTCACAGATGAAATGATGAGTGCTGATTTGTACTGCAATATTTGGATTGTATGCTGAGAATCTGGTTTTAGTCATTTGGTTCAGTTATTCTTACCAATTTTATTTGTATGAACTTTGTGTTTCTTTTTTCACTTGTGTTTATTTAAATGATCTGTGTTTTCAAAGATTCCAAAGTGGGTGAATATCCAATATGCTTCATTTCATTTTCTGCCCACTGTTGAGTGCTTTAATTATATAAGATATTTCAGCTGACATCAGAAAAACGTAACACTGTAAATTTGAAGTGTTTAATATCGAGCATTTTTGCTCATGTGTTCTCCAGTATGTGGTCTTTTACCACACGTTTGGGTAGGCAGGCTATAATCTGAAAACAAACAACTCTTTTTATAATGATGTATAGAATAGCTTTGGAAGTTCAAAGTTAAATAGACAATGTTTAAAAATGACATATTTATCTGAATGCCATGAATCTCTCTCTAGTGGTTTATTATTGAAAAACTGTCATTATTGGCAACTTCTTGAGAAACTCTAAGAAGACAGAATGTATTGTGTTTAGTTTCATATGTAAAGCTTAGTTGAGTATGTTCCACAGTA
The DNA here is from genome assembly GCF_965226115.1 of Aulonocara stuartgranti. Classification (NCBI taxonomy): domain Eukaryota; kingdom Metazoa; phylum Chordata; class Actinopteri; order Cichliformes; family Cichlidae; genus Aulonocara; species Aulonocara stuartgranti. Next base: position 33,597,283 of record NC_138958.1, read on the forward strand.
AGAATTGTGTGGGAGGTGTGAAGGTTTAAAAATAAGCTGTGTTTTCTAACTAAACGGCTAAATTGAAACTGTTAGAATCTCTATGAAAATGAGCCGTTCATCTGCTAATATAAAGTTAAACTGGAAGATTGAATTCTATTTTTCAAAATTGTATTTAATGTTGTGGGGTTTTTTTTCTTGTTTTCCTTTATTAAACAGGTACTGGTATGCCATCTGGACCATCTGCCTTTCCAGTATTCATTTCCTTCATAGCCACCTTTATTTCCCTCCTTACTAATTAGCTGCTCTTCATTATTCACAAGTTTCCTTCCATTCATGCTCCTCTCTCTCATTGTCTTCATTCATCAGCTGCTCAAACTACTCCTTTCATCTTCTCAGCATATTAACTCGTTAGGAGATTTTTGTCTCTGTCCCTAATCATTCTAACCTGATGCACACTCTTTCCATTTTGGTCTCTCTACCTGGCCAACAAGCTGTTTTCTCCTTCTTTAGTGTCCAGCCTCACACACAACTCAATATGAGCCTCTTCCTTTGCTACTTCCCTCTTTGCTCTATGCCTCCCAGTATTCCTGTAGACTTTCTTCATCTCCTTGACCATCCCACTTCTTTATTTATTATCATATTCCTATCCTATATTCCTATTCCACCAAACACCTTCTTGGCAGTTTCCCTCACTTGAGCTGTTTTCACCTACCACTCAGAGTTTTGCATTTTATTCTTAACACCATACCTATCAAACACCTTGTCACCTACACGTCTACTGAAATTCACTCCAATCACCAGTCTCTCTTCCTGGGGACAATCTCTACCACTTCACCCAACTTACACCAGAATTCCTCCTTTGAATCACCTTGTTGTTGAATTGTGCTATACAAATAAACTTGCCTTGCCTTGCCTTGCCTTGCCTTTTCTTCTGGCATCCAGCCTTTATTATCTCCCTTCAACAATCAGCATCAAACCTTGGGTTACCAGCTACCAGTGTTGGGAAGGTTACTTTTAAAATGTATTCCATTACAGAATACAGAATACATGCCCCAAAATGTATTCTGTAACGTATTCCGTTACGTTACTCAATGACAGTAACGTATTCTGAATACTTTGGATTACTTAATATATTATCATGCTTTTTACAACAACGTGAATGTACTATTGCTGTGATTTATTACTATTACTGAAGGTCCGCGACTCCGAACTGTAGTAAAGGGACCTCTGACTAATACGGCGGGGTCACTGTCGGCTTGTGTGGGTCGACTTTGCTAGCGAGAGACAGAGAGAGGCGTTGAAAGACTGCTCCAACGGAACTTATTGTTTTCGGAGGAAAACACGAACACGGTGTACAGTCGAGTCTTAATAGCTTACTTACAACTGGGCTCGTCAGGCACTCTTATTGGCTGAAGTGGTTATTATTATATTTACATGCTTCCAGCTCCCGTTTTTCCTCGATGACAACTCGTACCTTTCCACTCCCCTTTTTCTCCCTCCTCGCGCTCAGAGACCCATAACGTGTATGGCAGTCCATTCTCCCTGCAACACGGACTACACTGCCCATGATGCTACATTCTTTAGAGCTATAAATGGTAAATGGTATTTATATTGTATTTATATAGTGCTTTACTAGTCCCTAAGGACCCCAAAGCGCTTTACATATCCAGTCATCCACCTATTCACACACTGGTGCTACATTGTAGCCACAGCCACCCTGGGGCGCACTGACAGAGGCGCACTGACAGAGGCGAGGCTGCCGGACACTGGCGCCACCGGGCCCTCTGACCACCACCAGTAGGCAACGGGTGAAGTGTCTTGCCCAAGGACACAACGACCGAGACTGTCCAAGCTGGGGCTCGAACCGGCAACCTTCCGATTACAAGGCGAACTCCCAACTCTTGAGCCACGATCGCCCAGAATGCTTGTAGCATTCTGCCTGTTAGCTTAGCACAACAACAGCAACAACGAAAAGGTGCTCTCTCACCCAGGAAACACACAGTCGCAGAGAGAGAGAGAGAGCGTCGCCCTGTAACCATGGCAACCGTAACGCTGCCGCCTGGAACAACAGAACGTAGCTGTCAAACAAAACCCAAACAGTCCTGACCCGCGACAAAATGAAACAGGAAAGTACCGCAGTGTAATCCATTTATTTCAACAAAGTAACTGTATTCTGAATACCACCTTTTTAAACGGTAACTGTAACGGAATACAGTTACTTATATTTTGTATTTTAAATACGTAACGGCGGTACATGTATTCCGTTACTCCCCAACACTGCCAGCTACAAACTCATTACCCTATGTAACCTTCACCTCAACAACACAATTAACATACTCTTTCTTTAAGGTTGCTCCTACTGCATTTTGCTTTTTCTGCTTCCTACCATTGTAGAACAATTTGAATCCAATTCCAGTGCTCCTGGCTTGGCTTGCCTTCCACCAGATCAACTGCACACACAAATACCTCTACCTTTCTTCTCTCCATCATATTAGCCAGCTCTCTTGCTTTACCAGGCATAGTGACTACATTTAAAGTCCCCACTGTCACAGCTTCACTCCTGCCTTTTCTTCTCTCATGCTGCCTCCGAATAGCCCTTCGACTGCTAATGATGGAATTACAATGATATTAGTACAGTCAATTTCTTATATTGTAACATTATCAACTGAATGATAACAAAGTTTGTTTGTTAGTTTGTTTATTTGTTTGAGGTTTTTTGTTTGTTTTTTTTGGGGGGGGGGGGGTAATTAAGATTTACTGGGAAAAAAAAAACATTTTAAAGGAGAAAAATAATCCACTCTTTGAAATTGTGAGGCATTTATTTTTTCATTTAGTTTTTATTTCATTTTCAGTTCTGGACATGACAGCATGACCGCATGTACAATACAACACTGAACGAAGAGGTTTCTAGAGTAATTTCAACACATAAACACACTTTGCAAACTTTCCAAGCTATTAACATTTCCCAGTCCCTCCTCTCCTGCTTCCAGTTGAACATGTTTCTGTTAAAAGGGGACCTATTACTCTTACCAATCTTTTTTTGTTATCCTCATGCACAGATATAGCTTTGCATTGTCCAAGCTAGATTGTAGGGCATTTTATCTCATGTTTCTTTATGCTCCCTCCTTTCCCAGTTTCCTCTGATTGACCAGCTTTCAGAAGCCTGCAAAGGGGCATCCAGTGCCTTGTAAACATCCTTCTTGTTCCTTTTGGGCATCAGCTGCCAATTTTTTTTAATATAAATTATTCATTTTCTCTTCAGCTTACAGCTTGAGCATTCTGCTTTCAGCGATTAATTTTATGTATGTTTGCCTAAGTATTTGATCCTTTGCTATACATGAACAACAAGCATTAATACATTACACATATGACATAAAGTAAGGCAAAGAATAACAGGTCCCCTTTCATTCTTAGCAGGTAGGTAAACTTCTGTATTGAACAACTATCTCCGACCATCTCATACCTTTGTTTCCCTGAAGGATCAGCTTTACATTATAGCATTCTTGCTAGCTATTAGCAAGGTTTTCACCAAACATTTGTGCTTTCTCTCTCTTTTTCACCTTCTTAACAGCTGGTTATATATTACACATGTAAAGCTTTAGTTTAGTTAAACATGAGAATGGTTGACCTCTAAGGTGCCGCAAAGCCTCTAAAACTGCTGCTGAGTCGCTACAGTAGTTGCTTTTGATTTGGTGAGTTTAAGAAGAAACTAGCTAAATATTCCCAACTAAACTGTTGCACTTTGTGCTGCAGAGATTTCAGGCAGATTCACATTTTCTGATATGCGCTTACCACCAGGCCTCAAACAAGCAGAATAAGTGGATGAACAGTCCTCACCTCTTTCATTAAAGCTCTCACATTAGTAAGTATATGAAGAGATATGGATTTTTGGGCCATTTATTGTACACGTTGAGGTTTTTAATTACATAGAAAAATTAAAAACTTGTGTTCCTTTCTCCTTTCTGTAGTATAAGAAAGTGTAGTGGGGGCAAACATTTACCCAGTTTACCCAAAACAGCACAATAATTAATTAACCTCCTAGGACCTGGTGTCCACATATGTGGACATCACATTTTTTTGTTGTCTAGACCAAAATATAAAATTTTGCTCTACAAGGGCCTGATATCCACTTACGAGGACGTTAGACTGCCACTGTTCTATCAAAATTTAAAGCGAATGTGCTCGTATGTGGATCTCATTTTTCTCAGAAACAAAAATCAGGCAAAAAAAAATCATGTAATTCTTTGTTTTTACATTCATCAGGTCCCAATGAGCCCAAATAGCAAAGAGAAAATATAAATGCATGCCATGAAAAAGTTCGGGTCTTAGGAGGTTAATGATCAATTATGTCATCCAAAAAACAATATTATACTTCATTTCCATTAAAACTTTTACTTGTGGCCAAATACAGGGAGTGCAGAATTATTAGGCAAATTAGTATTTTGTCCACTTCATCCTCTTCATGCATGTTGTCTTACTCCAGGCTGTATAGGCTCAAAAGCCTACTACCAATTAAGCATATTAGGTGATGTGCATCTCTGTAATGAGAAGGGGTGTGGTCTAATGACATCAACACCCTATATCAGGTGTGCATAATTATTAGGCAACGTCCTTTCCTTTGGCAAAATGGGTCAAAAGAAGGACTTGACAGGCTCAGAAAAGTCAAAAATAATGAGATATCTTGCAGAGGGATGCAGCAGTCTCAAAATTTCAAAGCTTCTGAAGCGTGATCATCGAACAATCAAGCGTTTCAATCAAAATAGTCAACAGGGTCGCAAGAAGCGTGTGGAAAAACCAAGGCGCCAAATAACTGCCCATGAACTGAGAAAAGTCAAGCGTGCAGCTGCCAAGATGCCACTTGCCACCAGTTTGGCCATATTTCAGAGCTGCAACATCACTGGAGTGCCCAAAAGCACAAGGTGTGCAATACTCAGAGACATGGCCAAGGTAAGAAAGGCTGAAAGACGACCACCACTGAACAAGACACACAAGCTGAAACGTCAAGACTGGGCCAAGAAATATCTCAAGACTGATTTTTCTAAGGTTTCATGGACTGATGAAATGAGAGTGAGTCTTGATGGGCCAGATGGATGGGCCCGTGGCTGGTAAAGGGCAGAGAGCTCCAGTCCGACTCAGACGCCAGCAAGGTGGAGGTGGAGTACTGGTTTGGGCTGGTATCATCAAAGATGAGCTTGTGGGGCCTTTTCGGGTTGAGGATGGAGTCAAGCTCAACTCCCAGTCCTACTGCCAGTTTCTGGAAGACACCTTCTTCAAGCAGTGGTACAGGAAGAAGTCTGCATCCTTCAAGAAAAACATGATTTTCATGCAGGACAATGCTCCATCACACGCGTCCAAGTACTCCACAGCGTGGCTGGCAAGAAAGGGTATAAAAGAAGAAAAACTAATGACATGGCCACCTTGTTCACCTGATCTGAACCCCATTGAGAACCTGTGGTCCATCATCAAATGTGAGATTTACAAGGAGGGAAAACAGTACACCTCTCTGAACAGTGTCTGGGAGGCTGTGGTTGCTGCTGCACGCAATGTTGATGGTGAACAGATCAAAACACTGACAGAATCCATGGATGGCAGGCTTTTGAGTGTCCTTGCAAAGAAAGGTGGCTATATTGGTCGCTGATTTGTTTTTGTTTTGTTTTTGAATGTCAGAAATGTATATTTGTGTATGTGGAGATGTTATATTGGTTTCACTGGTAAAAATAAATAATTGAGATGGGTATATATTTGTTTTTTGTTAAGTTGCCTAATAATTATGCACAGTAATAGTCACCTGCACACACAGATATCCCCCTAAAATAGCTAAAACTAAAAACAAACTAAAAACTACTTCCAAAAACATTCAGCTTTGATATTAATGAGTTTTTTGGGTTCATTGAGAACATGGTTGTTGTTCAATAATAAAATTATTCCTCAAAAATACAACTTGCCTAATAATTCTGCACTCCCTGCATGGTAGTACTCATTCAAAAGCCATAATATCAAGTGGGAAAATGGTCATAAATAAATAGGCTAGTGATTAATTAGCATTAATATTAATGATAAGATCAATGATTAATGAATATAAAAATAAAATAATAGTAATAATAATACTGGCACCAGAAAAAGATGCCCTGAATGACTGAAGATGAACAAAAATGGAACCGAAATCCTTCCATTCGCAGTAGGTTAGCGGGTCTTCATTATTTAGCAGTCTCCATCAAAACGTTCACCTTAAATAAACTTAAAGACAGAATAATATGTACACAGAATTTATATTTTCAACATAGTTTTCCCACTAAAATGTCCGTCCCAGCTAGCGAACAAACAAAGCCACACAAAGAGCACAGGCACTTGATGTTCTTTTCAGGATGCAACAAAGCAGATGCTGCTAGTTAAACTGGAGTAAAAGGATGTCACCAAAAAGAAACAGTATTTTCTCCACTTCACATTCTGCAACCATGCACGAAGAATTTAAAGAAGACCTTTGAAAAAGACCTCTAAGCAAGGGCATGGATATTACTCAGCACATGACTCACACCATAATAAGATGAAGAGTGACAAACAGAAGATTAAAAAAAAAAACAGGGAAAAAATAAAACAGATGGCACATACACTGTAACCACAGCCACTGATGCGACCACCCGGCCCTCCTCGAGGCTTAGCAGGTGCCGGTGGTGCTTACAGTGGTGTAGCTGAACTTGGACATTGAGGTCGCCATCGATGTGCCCATGGAGGTGGCGTTGATGCCGTCTTCCCCACCTTCCCTCCCACTGCACCAACAGCATTTGCGGCACAGACGGTTGCGACTGCAGCAGGCAAAAGTGGACAGCAGAGCCTTGCGAAAACGTGTGTTCATGAAGCAGTAAATGATGGGGTTGACACAGGCCGACGTGTAGGACAAGAGGTGGATGAAAGAGATGGGTGCTCCTGAGAGGGCTTTGGTGACAGACTTCATGTCAAAGGCTTTCCAGGTATTGACTGTGAACAAGGGCATCCAGCAGATGAAGAAGAGTGCTACGATCACCATCAGCATGCGGATGACGCGCCTCTTAGCCTGCAGCTTAGCCTCGGAGGTGTTGCTGCGGGCGCGCTCAGTCTTGACCTGCACGGTGCTAGATGAGGCAGAGAGGGTGGGAAGCTCCACAGAAGAGGAGGGCTTTTTGGATACCTGGATGTAGCAGCCATCATCATCGTCATTCGGCCCTGTCAAAGGTCTGTCTACACCATTTTTCTGGCCTGTAGAAGTACAGGGGGAAAGCGTAAGTTTGAGTCACCTTAAATCACGTGTCATTAACAGAAACAGGTGACACATGATTACAATACATTTTGGCTTCCTGCAGCTGACACAGCTGCAGACAGTTAGAAACACCCCACCTTCCCTCACTAACAACTGAAGTGGTTAAATTTCATAACACTGAACAAACCCTTTAGGAGGAATTTCAGGGGTCGATAAATCTCCCGTTTGAACAACATTTAAGTATTAAACAGTTATCATAAATGCTATCCTGGCCAGCACACGTTAACATTAGCTGTTTAGCTATACCGATATTTTGACACATAGCTTCAGTATGTCCAGAGTTTGGAGAACTAATTTCACTATTTGTTTATTAGTAGGTTCTAAAAATATATTCTACCTCATGATCTTTAACGAAATAATCATCAAAATCAAAGTAATTTGTAAAATGAATAAAATTGTGGCTAGGATAGGCTCCACCCCTCCCTGCAACCCTGAATTGAATAAGTGGAAGAAAATGGATGGATGGATGGATGGATGGATGGATGGATGGATGGATGGATGGATGAAATAACATTTCTAAACTTAATCTTAAATACTTATTTTGTTAAATCTTACCCTCAAACACTCTCCGTATGTATAACCCATGTGAACAAGAACTAGTCAACGGCGGGGATGAAGAACTCCCTTTTAACAGGAAGAGATGTCAGGCAGAAACCAGGCTTTCCTCTGATCTTAATCATGGATTAGCAGGTGTGTTTGGGCTTACTTCACATGCAGTTCTTGGGTGTAACGTTTCCAAAGTTAAGCATTAATGACATTAGATTTCTCAGTAGTGTAACAATATAACAAATTGCTTGGAGCACTTTAGCCTTCATTTCTGTTTGTTCACACTTCTACAGTGGAAACAATGTGGCAATGGCTTTGAAAGGTTCATTTCCATTCTTACACGCTTTCATCTTTTTAGAACACCTGAATGAAACACATTTAAACAAAATGACTGTGATGCCAACCAAAATGTAAAACCTGATTTGCAACGCACCGTCTGCTAGTGTCTGAAAATTGCATAATTATCCTGTAGCTTAAAATAACCCTAACCCAACTCTAAATGATTCAACTCCATGTGGAATTCCATGCAAGGATGGAAGTTTATTTTGCTACGATCTATTTTCTAATTTTATTTCAGTAATAAATTACCATCACTACTGAATTCTGTTTCACATGTTCCCCACCTTGATGAATCACACTCAAGACTGGACTCCATGGAAACTGGTGCTGCTGATACACACAGTTATAGCAGCAGTTATAATTGACCTAAAGTGACCGTATTTCAGCTATATCAGATATATTTTTTTCTGTTTCTGTTTAAATGGAGAATATCAGCCGCAAGACAACAACCCGAGTGGTTCCAAGGACAGTGGAGTATATTTTTGGATGGAACAGGTGCAGAACCTCCAGGTAGCAACAAAATATGTCATTCTCTGCTTGAGGCAGATTACACAAATGTCCCTTTGTATATGTGTAGAAATATTTATTTGCTGCTGTTGCCTGGAAATGACAGTGTGCTATCTAAGTGCATAACAATAAAACTCAAGTAGGCACATGTTTATTTTCACAATAGCGTATGTCTTATATTTACTAGCCATTTATAGTCGGGGAACATTTACTGGCCCTTCTGATTGTTTCCTGCCTTCCACATGTAATTTATGGCAGCCCCATTTGGGTCTGGAGAAAGTGATTTTTCATCTTCACTACAAGTTAAATCAATGCAAACAACAATCCTTTCACAATTGGATTAAATGTATAATGGATCTCACCAGTTGCCTCCTTGCTCTGGCCCAGCTCAAACTGAATGCCCCGGTAGAGCTCTCTGGAGATCAGACCATAGGCTATACTCATCACCACTCCCGGGATAAAGAACAGAATGAGCAGCAGCAGCACGTACCTGAAAACAGCCAGAATGGAATAAAAGAGGTGTAAAAATCACAGATTTGCAACTAAATCAGTCCTCAAAGCTGAAGAAATCCAGCTGAAAAATTTGCTTGTGAGCGTAACTGTTTTTCTCTTTGCCTCTGTATTGCCATGCACATCCAGGAGATGGGCTAAAGGCCCTACAGATGCTCCTCCCAACAGTTATCTTTACCCCCTTTGCTTCTTAGCAAAATGTACTGCAGCATCTCAGGTCAGTTCTGCAGCTCCTCTCTGCAGACCATGACCCCCCTCAGCACCCTGCAGTGTAACCCGCCTTTACACTCTGTTTTTCTTTGAGCTGTTTACCTCTGGTGATACTCTTGATGCTGCAGCGTTTGTATATATCACCAGTAGTGGGGTTTTTTTGGTTTTTTTTGCCGCAGCCTTATTGGAAGACCAGAACAACAGTATGAAGTTTTAACTTACTTACTGTACATGAAGACCAGCTGGCATAATAATTACTACAAATTCTTTCCTTAAACACCTTTTTGAGATGCATGACACAACAGGGCTTTGCACCATGCTTTTTCCAGTGTCAATATCCCAACATATGTAGATTAGAAGATCATAGTGTAGAAAGTACTGTTTTTGTTTTGTCATCAATCAGTACAAGTTTGAGGATCTTAAGACATGTCTGAAAAACACTGGAAAAATACAATCCTTAGTTTGATAAGTTGGCGCTGAAGAATCCTGTCCATGCAGGACTATGTCATCTGCATAAAAATGTATTTTATATGTTTAGTTTTGCTTTACTTAGAAAAATGTTTGCTAACAAAAAGACTATGATCACCTCTCACCCAGTAAAAACTTGTTCAAAAGACAAATTTCTCAGTTTCTCAACATTTTCTACAGGTAAAAGGCAAAAATATCAAATATTACAAGTTATAAAACTATCCATCCATTCTTACGGCCATGGGTGGTGTCTAAAACATTGCCAACCACTATACTGCCAGGTATAAAATATAGTACATTTGAGTTAAATCTTTTTGGTAGCTGTCTTTTTTTGTAGCTTCAGTACTGTGAAAAGATATTTGCCTGCTTCTTTATTTCTTAGTTTTTTGCACATTAGCCACACTAAAATATAAATCATTTCCAAAGCATCTCAATCTGATTTGACTCCGACTTTGACAAGGCCACTCCAAAACCTTCATTTTGTTTTTCAAACCATTCACACCATTGCTGATGTATTTCAGATCATTGACCCACTGTATAAGTGGGTGCACAAGTGCACTTGAGCTTCAGGGCATGAACTGATGGCTCGGTATTCTCCTTCAGGAGAATCATTTATATCATTGTCTGATAGAGAGCACAAATCATGGTTCCATCAATTATAACTAATTTGTATCAAGTCCTGAAGGAAGAAAGCAGCCCCGGCCCACTAGCACACTGCCACCACCATGTCTGACTGTTGGTGTGAGTTTTATGCCAAATGATGCATACGTCCCAAAAAGCTCATTTTTGGTTCTGCTCAATTTTTGTCTCACCAGTCCACAGAGTATCCCAGATGTTTTTTCCCCTCAAAGATGTGATTGAGTTCTTTTCAGTCAGAACCCTCCCATGAATGCCATTTTTGCTCAGATTCTTTCGTATTATTGAATCATGACCCTAACTAAGGCAAGTGAGGCATGTAGTTCTCTGGATGTTGTTCTGAGTTCTTTTGTGACCTCCTGGATAAGTCATCAGCGTGGAGTTGGAGTAATTTTGGTAGGGTGACGACTCCTGGGAAGGTTAACACTGTTTGAATTGTTTTCACTTTTTGGATTAAAGCTCTGACTGTGGTTCACAGGACTTAGAAATGGCTCAACAAAGCCTTAGAGATGTCTTTCCCTTTCCTCACTAGATATCAGTGGCGTGCTTTTCAGTTGTTTCTTTAGATTATGGCATGATGTGTTGCTTTTTGACGTTTTTAGCCTATTTCGCTTTGTCAGACAGGTCCTGTTTAAATAGAAATCGGGCCTGGGTGAGGCTAGTGAAACTGAATCTCATCTCTCAGGTTTCAAAAAAATAGTGGATAATAGCAGTTAATTTATGACTTAAACAGGAAGTTAATTACTTTACCACCTCGGATCAGTTTGGTTTGGATAGTTTTTTTTTTCCTTAATAAATGAAATCATAATTTAAAAACTGAATTTTGTATTTACTCAGGCTATGTTTGTCTAGAATTTAAATTTATTTGATGATCTGAAACATTTAAATGTGATAAAAGGCTGCAACTACTTTTTCACACTGTTTCAACTACCATATTCAAACAACAACATATACATAATTCGGGGTTAAATTGAGCACAGTGCCACAGTGGTTTGCCTCACAGCAACAAGAGTTCAATTCCACTCTCTGGCCGGGGCTTCCTCCCACAGTCCAAAGACATGCAGTTAGTGGGGATAAGTTTATTGGAAACTCCAAATTGCCCATAGGTGTGAATGTGAGTGTGAATGGTTGTCTGTGTGTTAGCCCTGGATACGCGGCAGAGCCTGTTCTGAGAGGTACTGTAGCTGTAAAGATGAGATCCAACCTGTAGATACTATAAGGATAAAAGGTAGAATTTAGTGAGTGAATCTAATCAGCACCAAACTGTCTAGTACAGTATTATCACAAAATGAGTTTAGACCTACTTCAATTTGTTCTGCAAAACATTTCACAAAAACATAATTCAGCAGCACAGCATGCATAGATTCAATATCTGACTTAAAAACTTTAAAACGAATTAGAACAATGGATTTGGTGTGCAGTCCTAACTTTTGAAAATAACCTCTCATCTTCCTCTCCTGTGCGCAACACTAAGAGTGGGAAACTCAACATTCGCTAGCAGGCACGCTGTGCAACAAACTGCACCGACACAGTTTGTGTGTTTGGTCATGTTTGTCAAGCTGTTTGAAAAGTTCCAGTGGAAAGGACTTGGCACCTAAAAAAAATCCATTTATGCTTGCTTGTCTTCAGTAGCTCCTATCTGGATGCTGAGTATCATAGCATGACTTAAACGTTGTTTTTTTTACATCTGCACCATAAACGCATCACTGGGAAGAGAAGGCCAAATGAATGCACTGAAGATGTAAGCAGCCCGTGGGCTAACAATATTTTCTTAATACTGCAAGTGTTTCCATACCGCCGCGGGAAGCAACAAGAGTCTGCAGCACAAGTAAGAACTGGTCCATTTGACAGTCATTCGCATTATTAACCTGTCTACAAGATTCTATTGCTCACTAATTGAAGGGGCCAGAATGCCATTCTGGATCATTTCAGCCCAGTTTAACACTTGTTTATAATTGCAATGGGATTAAAAAGTCCCAAACACACTTATGTCTCAATCATGTCTAATACTCAGTACCCCAGAACTGCTAAACACAAACTAGCTGGAAAGCTGTCTTAAGTGAAGGGTAAAGTGACCTTAAACAGCTTGAATCAGACCGTTGATGAGTCAAATGAAAATTAGATAAATAAGCTACTAATGCTGTCCAGGTAGAAGCGTGTAGTTGTAAATGAGCATTTAGTACACATCAGCTGTTTGCTGCAGTTAGATAACTTGGTCATTTGAGATCAATAGCAAGAATCTCCACTCAAACCACTGAATAACGCCAATGATTTTAATTGTGTTCCACTTTAAACCAATGTGCGAGAGTTAAATATTAGAACTTTCTGTGTGGCTCTTATGCTGCTGATAAAAAAGGCTGTAAACTATTAAACCCAGAGTGTCCGGTTTGTATGTAAATGTGCACATAACATTTACAAATACAGTTAAAAGATTATCTAATTATTGGGGATGTTTTCAACTGATTTAGACTGGGTACACGAATGTTTTCTATTCACAGACGACAAAGAATACCAATCCCAGCTTTCTGCAGTGCTTAGATTGGTGGCACATCAAAGAAAAAGTTATGAACTGAGTGTAGAGCAAAAAAAAGAAAAAAGCAGAGCAAAATGTTGACAGAGGAATTTCTGAGTAGTGCAAAAAGGTTCAAAGGGCTTAGAGCCTCTGTCAGCTCTGTCACAGTATCTGACGGAAACCCCTCCGCACATATTCTGTGGAAGTCCTTCGACGCTCTGGAGCTTTGTTTGAAAGCTGCTGAGTTTTCCCACCTGGGACTGGAAAACCAGAGACTGTATTAGTGAATCGAATGAACGAATGTGTGTATTAGAGAGAGAGGAGAAGGTGGCGTGTACAAGTAAAGCAAAACACGAGCACGCACAAGCAAGGTAATAAATAAATGGACCGGCGCTGAGTAGATGCAGTCAGATCTCCCATTTGATTGGTAGTAATGAGAGAATGCTCTTCTTAACTGCCGGTGTCTGCGGTGCATCAGTCAGCACATAAAAGCGACAGCACACAGGAAGAGGCCATGTTTCATTCATTGTCTGATATTCTAATGTCTGCTTGGGCAACTCTCTGAACTCAGCACTTCTCATTAAAAATAAAAAAATAAATAAAGGCGTCTATCAGCTGGCAGTTTAATACTGTGGAAAATCTGTTAGACAAAAGCTGTGTGGAAGTGACCACGCGGGAGTGTGGAAACAGCATTTAAAAACAGCAGTAGCGGATCTGCGCTTGTTTTGCCTCAAAGGGAAAACCCAGATGGGTAGAGCTGAAGCAGAGGGAAAAAAACATGTTGAATATTCATAGCTACCTCTTTTCCCACATCACCTGAAAGCAACATGATTATCAAGCAGGAAAGATGCGTTTGGCTCGCATTAATCATCAAAGAAAATGATGGTGCATATGTCATAAATTTCTTTTGCACTTTTAATTTCCAGTCCTGTTCAGTCAGAGCTGGAAAGCACTAACTCAGCTAATAGTGCACCTGCTGGAGGGTCGCCACAAAGCAGGAGGCTCTTTTTTTTAATGTAAAAGGCTTTATTATTCAGACCAGAAAGTAAATGAGCAAAGCATAGCAGTGTTCAGAAAATAAAACACTGATTGGATTAAGTCAGACTACAGGTGTCACTCGCCTCTGTCAGTGCGCCACAGGGCAGCTGTGGCTACAATGTAGCTTGCTATCACCAGTGTGTGAATGTGTGTGTGAATGGGTGAATGACTGAATGTAGTGTAAAGCACTTTGGGGTCCTTAGGAACTAAGTAAAGCGCTATACAAATGCAGGCCATTTACCGTTTACAGGTGTTCACGGCGCCAAAAACTTGAAGGTTATCAGAAACGAATACGTGTAACAGCAGCAAGTAGTCGAGTCAAAAGTTCTCCAACTAAACTAAACAACCGACTCTATAAAGGAAGATTCTAACCTACATGTTTCAGGGTTCAACTTTTTATTTGCTCTGCGTGGCGTTTTGAAACCAAAAACTCTGATGTTATAATGACAATAACCGAGGCAATTCAATATTAATAGAAACCATTTTCCTAAAATGTAACTGCAGGTCACTCTGGTGACCCGTGTGCCCTATCTCTTGCCTAATGACAGCTGGGAAAGGTTTCAAGCAGTTGAGGAATTGGTTGGATGGTTTGATGGATGGAGGTCATAATAACAGCTTGCATTAATGACTCATTCAGTTGGATTCCAGGGAAGGAAATTAGAGGCAATTTTTAAAAAAACAAAACAGATAAACTGTAGAGTTATTTGGGCCAATAGACCCTGGCAGTAAATCCTAAAACAGATTTACAATGAAACAAAGAGCCCTTTTGAAATGTTTAAATGTTGCATTTACAATGCAGCACACAGTCATAAATGATCAAGGATTGTCAAGCTAATTTAATATTTGTGAATGATGCAAAATATAGTTTAAAAGCAAACATTTTCCCTGAAACGCATTCTCGCCCATGTAGGCCAATGTGATCAGTGAGCTGACGCTTTAGACTGGCCTTACCCCAGAATGCTGAAGTCCTGAAGTCCCAGATTTTTACTCATAACATGGCGTACGGATTTTCTTCACCATCAGTTACAGTGAAATATGCTGTGTTAGGCAAAAGACACCTGCTGCAGACAGATTATCTACAGGCACAGCACCGATGATGAGGCTGATGATGATTACTGTTTTGAGTGCATGAATCCTTTCAAGTAAGCACACAATATTTAGTCATATAGCACTTCACAGACAAGAGTCAAAGAGTGCTTTACAGTTTGCAGTGTTTTAAAGGTTAGAGTCACTAAAAATGTCTGGTATCATTACCATCTTGAGGGTTGTTTTTGGCAGTTTTCCCTTTGGGAATATTCTTCAAAAATACTTAGCATATCTCACGGCTCTTTATTTTTGCCCATTTATATACTATAATCGAACCCACAGAGGCTGATGCTCCAGAAAACTTAACAAGCCAAATTTATTGCTTTTTAATTAGCACAACAGTTTTCAGTTGTGCAATCATGATCAATTTGGTCTTTCACGTGATCAAATAGCATTAGGGAACCCAATGTGTCACTGAAAAAAAGGAGTGATGGCTGTTTCTAGGCCTACACAGATTAAACCATTCAGTCATTAAACCATTAATGATTTTATAATGATTGATTACATCTGTCTGTTTTCTTAGCCACTCACTCAATCCAGGGTTGTTGGGGGTGGCTGGAGCGTGTCCCAGCTGTCTCTGGGCAAGACCCAGGGTATGTCCCAGTCAGGTTGCTAGTCCATCACAGGGCCAACACAGACACAAAGAAACCATTACAGCTGATGTAGCAGTTACATGGATGTCTTTGGATTGTGGGAGGAAGCACACGGAGAAAACCCATGGAAGCGCAGGGAGAGCATGGACGCTCCACACAGAAAGGCCCGACCAGCTGGCAGATTCAAACCCTTGCTGTGAGGCAACAGTGCGAACAACTGTTCCACTGTGTCATAATCATTATTTTCCATTCACAACAATTTTGGTCAATTTAATTTTAAATTAGAGAAAAAAAATATGCTTTTCTTTCAAAAATGAGGACATCTGAGAATGATCCCAAGCTTTCCAGCAGTAGTTTATGTTAAGATCAAAAGGGGGCTCTTCAAAACTCTTCAAATGGCTACAAAGGATATTTGTTCAGCTTTATTTATATCTCAGATTTTAGTTGGACGATAAGGTCGAGAACTTAATACATCTTCAAATTGTCTCTAAGGTTGTGGATTTTAGCTGTATGGTTATGCATCTGAAAACTACTAAAACAAACAAAAAGAAGAATTAACAAATTAATTGCAAGAGTCATCTTTAAATAAAATTGTAAAATCCAGCTATGCTTTGCTTTATTAAGTCTGAGATAGAAGCAGAGATTGTACATAAAAAGAAATCCACCATAGTTTCACTGAGTAGGAAGTCCCATGGTGAAGCCTCCAGCAGAATTTATGGTACCACATTAGTCTATGTAGTTTTTGGCTCCCAGAGTGATGCCTGTGTGCAGAACTTAATCTGCCATTGATAATGTTTTGCGTTGGTAGAATGCTAACTGGTTGAAGAAGTGCTTGAACAGGAAAGGGAGTGACAGCGCACACCTTCATGAAGAAGAAGTGCAAAATGATAATAACGATCAACATATTACACTGGCTATAGTGAAGAGCTGTCATTATTATTAATACAGTTTCACGATAGAGAAAATCTGTTCTTTCGTGACTTTTATTCTGGCTGCGGCAAGAGCTAAATTGAAAGGCCAACAACAGAACAACAAGTTTTTTTGCAGTTGCATTGAATGTTAGATAGAAAGCACTTAGGCATAGAAAAGAGTGCCTTTATGAATAACATGCTTTGAGTGCTCTAGTAGAGTAGAAAAGTAATGTAATGTGAGAACCAGTCCATTTACCAATCACCTAAGTCACCTACAGATAGCTATTAAAAGGAATGCAGATGTGCAACACTAACATAGGCTTCTGTTTTAGACCCAAATCTTGCACTCGTTTATCTACTGAAAATCAGAGCTCTGATCTGAATAGTTGATCAGCTGTAATTTAGATACGATTTAGATGTATTTTAGGTCTAAATAAAGGTCCAACGCTGATAATGAAAAATCGACAGAGTCAAAGACACTCCATTCATAATGTTAGAACCATACAGTTTCCTTTTTAATGCAAAATGTTATCTGCTCAGATCAAAACGTGGAGTGAATAATGAATAAGATTAGTCATCGTTTCAGAGTACTTTTTGCAACTTTGTCAGTGAACATGATGTGTAAGTGCAAATATATACTTTGCTTGACTTTGACTTTTAACCACTTTATGGCTCTTTTATGGATCTCAACCTAAAAATGGCTGCTTCGGTGATTAGGTGTCCATTTCATCTAGCGAAAGCTAGATTGTGTTATCTCTTAGGAAGCTTTAACCCCTGACAAGGAATTAAAAGTTGAAATGCGCTTGTACTCTGTGACATGGAAACTTTTGACATCTGAGTCTTGATTGTCTTCTCCTTCCTCCTCCACCTCCTCACTGAACAGGCTAATTAACTGCTCTCCCACTGCCTCATCTTTCTCAGTGAAGCTTAAGAGCTTGATAGACAGTCAGAGAAAAGAGAATTCGTCAGTGTTCCACCACAAAAGGCTGTCAAAAAGAGAGAAAAAGAGATGTACAAGTTCTGGCCATGTTCATCTTCTTCTTCACTTTAATTGCACCATCGTACAGAATCCAAAGTTTTCACAGACAGATCTATAAAAATCCCTGAGTAGTATATCCCAAGAGGATTTAACGTGTCTTCTCTGAGGTGGTATCCATCTATTTGGGGGAGCTTTTGAACAAGAAAGCTGGTTTTACTGGCCTTTAGAGAGCTATAGATGAATAGATGAATTTCCTAACGTGGAGCAATCCAGACTGTAACGGCAAAAATCGGTTCTCTCTTGACCTTCTCATAAGATTTGCTCTTCCCTCTTTCTAAGCAAAGAGTAGGGAAAGAAGAAATTATTGCATTAATTTAAAAAGACAGTGAAATGATCACACTGAGGGTAGACACATTATCTGCAGAATATTTGTGTAATAATGTAGTTATTTCCTTTTTTTCCTAGTGCCTCCATTTATTGGTATAACCCCTGCTAAGCTACAAAAGTGATCCATCTCATATTGGCTCTCAACAGGAACTGCCTGCTCACTAATTTTGTCTTATAAAACTTTCACCTACTGATTTCATTCATTTTTCAAACACCCACTCCATAGCCACCTTAGCAACTTCAGCCCGGGGGCTCATTTCTAAAATGACAAGAATTTAAGAGCTTTCTCTTTTTTCATCCCTCTCACATTTCTTTCTGGCCAAAGAGAAAATCCACCAAACGCTTGGACACAGCAGCATTTATAACTGTGAAACTGATCACCAAATTAATTTCATTTTAAGCACCCTCACATTCTGTGAATCTGTTCAAAGGGTTAAAGTAGATTTGTACAAAGTTATCGTGTCAAGTTTGACTTCATTTTAAAATTAACACTTGCAGCTTGAAAGAAGAAATGTTTAAAGACAGTTAGACCTGACGGTTTTTAACAATAATGCTAAAGTACTGTCAGATTTGCAAACAAGCTAAAAACAAACAAACAATCCAGTTAGCAAGCTAGGGGGACTTTTCAAAAAGCGATTAAATTGTAAAAAAAAGTTCAAAAAATGTAACACTGTACTTTCTTGGCACCATAGAAATGTACTATGCACAACACTGGCTTTGCTCATAGGAGAAGAATTGTTTGAAGATAGAAAACAGGAGTTTATAATAGAAATGTGTCTCGAGCAGTGTTGGTCAAGTTACTTGAAAAAAGTAATCAGTAACTAATTACTGATTACTTCCACAAAAAAGTAATCCCGTTACTTTACTGATTACTTATTTTCAAAAGTAATTAATTACTTAGTTACTTAGTTACTTTTTAAAAACACGATTTACAACCTGAAGAGGTGATAAAGTGATAGATCTTTCAGCCCAATTCTACGTTTTCTGCATAATCCATCATACAAAATGTAATCAAATGGAAAAGTCTCTTTTTAAAACTTGTTTTATCAGCTTTAATCTTTCAACTTTATGCATCAAGCAAAAATTTAATTATATGCAACATTCTCTGACTTGAATAAATTAGTTTAACATTTAAACCTATTTTCTGCACATTCCAGCACATAAAATAAAATATTTTTTGTGTTTACACTTACTCTTTCAAATAGATGCAAGTAAAACACAGCAGAAAATAAATAAAGTCAAAGACTCAGCGGTCCTGTTGCTCTATTTTCACCTGTAAAGCAGGACTGCGGTAGGCAGAGGTTTACCCTGGTGCAGGTGTGCCGCGGTCAGTTGAAGAATCCACGAGTTTCTTTGTGAATTTCCCATTATGTCATAGTGCACTCGGTGCTTGCTTGGAAGTTTAGGGGTTATTTTCGCAGTAAAAAGAAGTTTTCTTCCCACGCACGATGGACGCTAATGTTTTTGTCACTTTTTATGGAATCAAACTCAAAGTAAGGTCAGTACTTCCACGCTTTAAACGCTGCACGCTCATACTCTCTCTCACAATCAATATATGATCCACTGTTGATCTGCACACAGCTGTTGTCACTAACGGCGCACTCACTTACGTCACGGTCGTGAGACATTCTCGCAAAAAAATCACGGTTTTAGTAATCTAATACGGTTCTGCCCAAATAGCAAAATCACATTAAATTAATGTTGTTTTTTTCATCCAAATCATCATTATGGTCAAGATTGAAATCTCAATGCTAAATAAATATCAAATCAAAGTTAAAATATTGATGAAACCTGACAGTGTAATAGTAATGCCATAGGAAAAATATTGATTCAAAGTTGTCCTGTTATAATTAGCTACTGAAAAGACTTTGATCTATAGTTGACCAGATTATACTGACAGGAGATGGATTTGTAGTTGACAGGAAAATTGTATTGAAATGTCATCAATTTATAGTCGAAAACTTGATTCCCAAAAAGCTGATTCTGCTTATCTGGACGCAGCGTTTTCAGTAAAAGAAACTTTTAGTTACTTCTTCTTGGTCACAAATGACATTCCACTTAATGTAAGTGAGAATCCAAGAATTTCCACACTTTTGGAAGCAAAGCCATGGAAACTGTATTCCATTTCCATTGCATTCATATTTTACTCACTTATCCCTGTCAAGGTTGTGAAGACATCACACCAAATAATTGTAATGCATGTGAAGTCTTGCTTTTCACAGACGCTGGCAAGAGTTTATCTATTGAGAATGGTAGATATTATTGCTTTAAAATAGCTGGCAGTCATCATTTCCAAACTAGTCATCCAGCCCACACAGATATTTTTTTCTTTACATAAAGATATGTCTGATAAACTGATTACAGACCATGCTTTTTTTCACCTATCTTTTATATTTCTTTCTCTGGCGGCAAATAGTTTAACATAACATGTTAATAAGCACTTACCAGGCCTGCTCAGATTGTGGATTGGGCCAGTCCAAGCGGCACATGCGGCCCACAGTACCATTATGCCTTGGGAAAGACTTGAGAGTGCTAAACACCGGATAGGGCACCATGATTAACAATGACACCACCCAGGTAGCAGCGATGACGCGATAGGCGTGAGATCGGGTCTGCCATGCACGGGATTTCAGTGGGTTACAGATGGCACTGTATCTTTCGATAGCAATGGCCACCAGGCTGAAGGTGGAGATGCTGACGGAGACTCCTGGAAGAGAAAATAAATGAGACTAAGAAAACATTTGCAAAGCCAGTCGACTCACTTCTTATACACAAAGAGACACATTGTTGCAAAATTTACATTCTACGTTCGTACTTCTCAATAGATAAATCATTTGGTTATCCTTCAGTTTGGACTCTCCACAAGATTCTCCGGGTGCCACCCTGAGATACCGAAAAACATCTGAACTGAACTAAAAGCATAAAGTGAAAAAGAAGGCAGACATATTTGTTCATTCATTTGACTGAAAACATGCTTTACTCCTGACTTTTAAGTGGCACACCTGGCAAAATCGCTCTACATCATGTTAAAATTGCATTTAACATTTTGTATTGTGCTGCTTAATTGGATCCCCTGTGTCCACAAGAGGAAAACATGAGAAAGAGAATATTACCTGAATTATTTTTATGACATAACCCATCCCCTTGGAATATCTCACAAAATGTGCCATCACTTTTACTCAGTATAACAAATATCAACCTGTTGACAAGAAACATGTCTATGTACTAATGGCACATTTTGGAAATAGAGCAGTACTAAGCACATACATTTAAGTCTAATATTTGCTCATCTTTTAGTTAACACTAACAAACAAATTGTTTGTTTAAACATGTCATAAGCAGCCGTGACTATTTACAGAGGAGAAAAGTATGTGAAAGACCACACCCTTGCAATACAAGAGCCTCCTAGTTCAAAGTCAAATAAATGTCAGGCTGCTCCATCAACAGTAGCAATGTGGCCCTGTTTTCTCTGGACCAAAACTGACTGATGGCAACAGTTCAGCCACAGATCCAACAGGATACTTTTCAATGCTGTAACTAAGTGCCAAACATCGCCCAGATTAGGTTTAAAGTCTCTGCTATCTGGATATCAGTCAGACTAGAAAGCCAATTTAACTTGTGGGCTTTAAGCACCCTTTTAGAAATGTGAATGCACTATGCACTTTAGACGTGAAGCATACAGAGCATAATTTATGTGATAACAATGTTACCAGTGATGCCATCTTCACTGCCTGGAGAGTGACATCGCTACCCAGACTGCATTCCAATGTAAGCAAGAACTTTAGCTTAGGAATGAAAGGACCTTTACAAGTCTAACAGGTTTTTGGTATGAGTTTTAAATAGCTGGTGTTAAAATCCAGGTTATGGTCACATTTTGTTTTAGACACATGGGAAACAGCAAAAAAGGCTAAAGGATGTTACATTTCAATTAAGTCTTGTAACGAGTGAAAATCAGCTAAACTCAAACTTTACCACAAAGCCTAACCCAGGTCACCAGAGACCTGGTGGATGTTTAGAGTTTACAATTCATTTCAACTTTATTTATACAATGCCTAATCACAACAACAGTTGCCTCAAGGTGCCTTAAATTGTAAGGTAGACCCTATAACACAACAAAGAAAGGGAGGCGACCCCCACGTGGGGGTGGGAGGGAGGCCTCCCATATTCAACGTGCTGGGACATGATGAGTTTGTTGTTGTTGTTGTGTGTATGTGTGGCTGGCAGCTGAAAAGCTGCAACTGGGGAAAAAAAGTGTGTCAAAAGTGTGAACTATGTGGTCGGGTCCGTCCTTACTCCCACAGACACAAACCAAGGCCAAGTTGAATTTGCAATAATCAGCTGAGGGGGAATGAAATAACTTGTTGTGTGTCTGTGCTCGAATTGTGAGTCCAGATGAGGCAAAAAGCACACGCACATACCTGTGTGTCACAAGCAGGAATAAATTCCCTGCGCTGAACCTCTGTTGCTATGAGAGGCAGCAACCTCAATCCTCCATTTCTTTGTCACGCAGCATATTAATCCCCATTCATTGTTCCTCCAGGACGGAAGAACATATCCTGCCTAAACCAGGGCTTTACGTTATCACTCATGGGAGGAAGTCATTCTGCATTCTCCTGTGAGCACGGTGCAACTCAATTTACAGGAACAATACTAAGCTTTTGAGTGGTGGTCAGAAACTGTTTCCCTTCATCCTTTGGTGCAGGCTTTTCCTGCAAACCTGTGATTAAAAAAACCAAAACTGTGTTCCTTTCTATTGTGATAAGCTTTTCTATCTTATCAAAGGTAAAAGATTAAGGATGTAAGTATATATTGAGTGAAAAACGCAAGGATCGAAACCCCCAGAGAAAAAAAAAGGGGAAACAGCAAGGATAGTTGGTGTTGGATTTGATGTGGATCTGATGGGAGCAGGGAGGAGCTGTATCTTATTCCTGCGCCACCAGAACAAAGGAGCTGACTGGCAAAGATATTCAACAACAAAGAGAACATCAGCTGCACAAAAAGACGTCTGAATGCCTTTTCTGTTCCATGAGCTGTAGAAAAAACAGTATTTCAGCTCTTTGCAAGACGGGTAACCTTTTGATTGCTGCTTCACTTGCATGAAACCTGAAGGGATAACAAAGCTGCCCCTTGATAATCAGGCAATCATTAGTCCAACCAAATCAGTAAACCCAGTGCAGTAAAAAGTATTTTCCCCTCCTTGATTTCCTAGTTTCTTGGTATATTTGTCAGATCATCAAACAAATTTTAACTCTAGACAAAGATATTCTGAGTAAGTACAAAATGCATTTTTTAAATATTATTGTAGGGTCTTTGCCTAACAGTATAAAGCACCTTGAGTTGACTGTTGCTGTGTGAAAAAGTACTTGCCTTCTAAACCTAATAGCTAGTTTTGCCACCCTTTACCGCAATAACTGCAACAGGAGTCCTTCACATCGTTGTGGAGGAATTTTGGCCCACTCATCTTTGCAGAAGTCGAGCATTAAAGGCCAGTTGAAGGCCGTGGAGAAGCATAAGTCCGGTCTTTGACTTGGCCTTGGACAGAAACCTTCCAAACCATCCAGCTTTTGTCTCGTCAATCCACAGAACAATTTCCCGAAAGTTGTAGGGATCATTAAGGTTTTGTCTTTTTTCTTGTGTTCTTTTAAGTCAGCAGTGGTTTTCTCCTTAGAACCCTCCCATGGATGCCCAGTCTGCCCACTTTCCTTCTTATTGTTGAATCATGAACACTGAGCTTAATTACAGTCAGAATCAGAATACTTCATTACTTACTTCAGGGCCAAAGGTATAAGATAAAGCGGATATTTGAAAGAATACTCATCATGCAAAGCTCCTCTAGCAAAATGTAATCTTCCTTTTAATACTTGAACTTGATTTTTTATGACCCTCGAAAACTATATGAATAGTGAAATTATTATCCTAAATATGCAATGATTATTTGAATACTTTGGCTTAGCACGAGTGGGGGCATTCAGACTATAAGGTACTCCTCTCCCGTGGGGTGTGCAAAAATACTTCAGTGTAAGAAATGTGCGTTGCTTTGTAAAAACTGCAGTGCAGCTTGTTGATTTGGCCCATCGCTAATACTGTCAGACTCACATTATAACTGTAGAACATCTTCCTGCATCCTTAATTTTGTGTATGTCATGGTTTTTGTAACAAACTACACTTTTAGTTAGAAGTCCTGTTTTTTCTCGTTTTGTTTCTTTGATGGTTTTTCCCCTACTCTTTTATCTGTTTTATCTGTTGACTTTACTTGGTTCACCCTTTTAGTCTTGTTAGTTCTTGATTAGTTCTTCTTGTGCTTTTTTTACTTTTGCCTTCCTCTTTTGTTCTTTTTCCACCCTCATCAGTGTTTGAGTGAGTTCACCTGTTTTTATTGCCTCTCTCGGTCTATGGTGTGTATTTAGTGTGTCTCAGTTTCCTCAGTCTTGGTCTGTTTCCCATTCCTTTTGTCTCCACTTTGTTTAATTCTGGCTTGCACCTTTTGGTAGCTCTACTTCTCTTTTAGATTTCTTCAAGTTTTTTGTTTTTCCAAGCACGTTTGTATAAGACCTTCTGTTTAAATACACAATCTTTGAAATTACTGGCAGCCTGTTGCCCTTTTGTCTGCTTTTGGGTGAGTCAGTGAGCTCATTCAACAGGGCCAGGAGCATTACAAAAAGAGTTGCTAACAGGCAATTTGATCCCAATTGTAATGGTGCCAGTTTACCAAAATATGTAGAAACTGCATATGCTGCACAATGTGCAAACATAATGTATGTTTACAGGGTACCCTGTATTGTGTCCATGGATTTTTTTTTCTATTAATCAAGAAGAGCAGTATGACCTGTTACCAGAGTGCTAAATATGCTGTTACACTTTTTGTCAAAGAGACTCTGACTGTGCCAGCCTGTTTCCATGAAAGAATCCTGACTGCCATCATTGTTGTCCACTGTCCACTGCATGTCTACGCAGAAGGAGGTGGGTGGCACAGTCAGCACATGCAAATCTTAACACAGAGCACAGACACTGTAAGTCGTCTCACATTGTAAGTCTCTCACGCCCACATGTCTCTTTCAAGTGCTAAGCACAGACATGGAGAGAGATCAAATCGCACACAGGGGTTTTCTTTTGTTATTGCTTGAAGTCGGCGATGCTCAGCCACGGCACCGGCTTACACTGATTGCAGAGAAAGGGAACACGGAAAGGGAGGAATGTTGTTATGTTCATTCTTTCACCGCAAGGCAAAGAAGAGGTATAATCAAATAAACAATGCAATGATGGAGAAATGCAAGTGTTATTTATATAGCACATTCAATGGTGCATTAGAAAGCAAACAAACAGCAGGATTAAAAGAAAGGGCAGTAAAAATCATTTGAAGTCAAATGTATTAAGTTTGTATTATGTTGTGTGTGTTTGTGGATGTAAGTTATAAATGAACACATGGTTGGGGACCAAGCCAACAAACATGGAAGATGCAGGTTTTAGGAATGAATGACTGCAGCAGTGACACTTTCATATATAGCCTGTAAACTGCATGAGGACTTCTGAGGACATATTAATAAAGATAAGTAGGTTTATAGTCATTACTGAGGCCTGTAGAGTCACAAGTTCACATGAGTGATGTTTTTAAACCCTACACTTATAGTAACTGATGGCCGTGAGGCTCTGTAGATCCATACTGACAGGAAATGCACTTTCAGGTGATGTACAGCACTGATCCTTCAGTGATTTAAACTCATGACACTGTTACACAGACAGCACAAGGAAATTCAAACCAGACTAATGTGCTCTTAGTCGGAAAGTTTGGCCCTAATTCTTCAACCCTTTCAATATTTCAGAGAAAAAAATATCAGACCATCTGTTTTATTACAGCCACTAGAAGTCAACACTGAGATGAGATCAGCACCATCGATGGACCGATTTATGAAACCTCTAAAGAAAATTAAACTCCAACCAATACTGAAGGGGTTCCCCCACACTGGCCTCTGAGGTGTATTTTTCATTTAGCATTTTTCAGGTTTTTGACAGGACAAAGCTACCTACAGTGGCCCCCTCTTTCTTATTTTTAAAGTTCAGTCCCTCCTAACCAGGTAGAACTGCTTATATTGGTTTCGTAATAGCTGGCTTGTTAGCCAGGTTTTAGCTGTGCTCGGTATCATTCAGCCAGGCACCCTACTCCAGAGAGGATCTGTGCTATGAGTTGTAGAACCTGCAGCAAATAGCAAAATGGGTAAGCAGAGTTGGGGAGTAACGGAATACATGTACCGCCGTTACGTATTTAAAATACAAAATATGAGTAACTGTATTCCGTTACAGTTACAGTTTAAAAAGGTGGTATTTAGAATACAGTTACTTTGTTGAAATAAATGGATTACATGGCGGTCCTCTGTAATTTTGGTCATTCCACGCCGCGCATTGCGGCTCGAAACCCAAACAAAACACGCGAGAAGAGGCTGTAAAAAAGAAAAAAAAGAAAAAAAAGAAAAAAAAGCGTCCTGTTGGTGGCGTTAGTCAAACAATGGAGCCAGAGCCAGCCGGAGCCAGCCAACAGAGTCAGCAGTGCACGTTGGGCAGGAATGCGTTTCAGAGTTGGAAGTTCCAACACCATTTCATATTCAAAGAAGAAAGGGATGGGCGGAATTTCACAGTGCAATGCAAACTCTGCTTGCCAGCAAAGAAGATGCTCTCTGCGTCAAAAGACTCCACCTCCAACCTAAGAAAACATCTGAAAGTAAGTTATTTTAAAAAAACTAAAGTTAACATACTGCAAATATCTTATTTTAGTTGTGGTAGCTACCTAGGCTATGTGCCACTTCAGTAGCTTCGATATAATATTGCTGTGATTTTAGCTAACATTGTTAGCTGGCGTTAGCTAACGTTAGTTCATAGACGGGTAAACTTGATGGATAGCATTAACGAGCTGTAAATTATGGTGTGCAGTTGTGAAAGCCATCCCAAAATGATTAACAGTAAGGTGGACATTAAGGTTGGGCGAGATTAAAAAATTTTCCAACCGACAATCGTCAGTCAAACGATAACCAACATAATCGTGCAGGTGACTTGTTAATGGGCAGAGCAATGTAATAATGCACAGACTGATTTGCGCATTTAGAACATAAATAGAAAGTTTAGTTTTGGGGGGATATTTTTTCTTTTTTTCTTGTTGGAGTTTCTGTATTAACATAGCTACTTTTTGGATTATTCATTTATTTATTCGAGATGCACCAAATTGCACAAAAAACGTAACTTTACCTCTGATATTTTTTTATGGTCGCTGGAAGTGACATTTTGGTTTTTAACTTATTTGTTTTTTGGTCGAGTATCTAAGACATAAACACTGGAACACAGTTAAAGTGGAAAAAGAAGTCAGTTTCTTTGTATCCCTCCCCACCATTGTGGTTTGTTTATTTAAATTAAATGTTTTGTTTTTTTCTGAAGATAGACTACTGCTTTTCTTTCATTCTGTTATGAGTTTGAGTAAATGAATCGCTGCATTTGTTTATGCCGTTAAAACACCGCTATTATATTTTCCATTGACTGCTTCTCTTACCTTCAACCAACATTATTATTATTATACTTACTCATGGGCAAAAAAAATTAAAAAATTCCTCTTGTAAAAACAATTGGCGAAAGGCTCAACTTATTGTTGATAGTCGAGATATTCGTCCAGTTGCCCAACCTTTTTGCAGTGATCTCAAATACAAAACAATTTCTTCATCAGTAATATTTAATTTTTTGGTTGGTCTCTCTTTTTTTTTTTTTCCAGATGATGCATCCCAGGGTTATACACAGTTTACCCAAAGCAAATACATCGGATCATGTTGATGATGGCAAAGACACAGCCCCTCCTCCTCTCAAACAAGCCATCCTTAGCACTCCAGCCATCACCCAAAGGAGAGTAAATTCCTTGATATTTGACTTCATAGTCAATGAAGTGCAGCCCTTTTCTACCGTTGAGAACACCTCATTCCGTAAGATGGTTGAAGGACTAAGTGGGGGCAGGAGTCCTGTTTGCAGAAAAACATTGATGACTCACATTGAGAAAACCTTACCAAAAATGAAGGAAGCAATAACTGAAATTCTTCTACATACTCAAAATGTGTGCACAACAGCAGATATCTGGACTGCGCATCACAGAAGTTTCATTGGCATTACATGTCACTGGGTCGAGTCAGACACATTGGATCGCAAGTCTGCTGCACTGGCATGTGAGAGGATAAGAAGCCATCACACTTATGATGTTATTGCCGCCAAAATAAGTCAGGTTCATGCTGAATTCCAAATCCAAGGCAAGGTTAGTGCTACAGTCACAGACAATGGGAGCAATTTTGTAAAAGCTTTCAATGAATATGGAGATTCAGAAACAGAAGATGATCTGGAAGACACAGATGATGTACAATTTAATGATGTCACTACAGTACTTGAGGAGGAGCAAGAACACGAGGAGGTGAACTTCTTTTTGCCACCACACCATCGATGTGCTGCGCACACACTAAATCTCATTGCCACTACTGACCTTGATAAAGCTGCTTCACAGCAGGGTGTTTCCAGAAAATTATATAGGAGTGCAAAGGCAAAATGTGCAGCCATCTGGAATAAGGCTCATCGCTCATCAGGTGCTTCTGATGTAATTGAAGAAATTGCCCAAATGAGATGTGTTGTGCCTTCAGTGACTAGGTGGAGCTCAGAATACCATGCAATCGAGAAGCTAATGAATCTACCTGAAAGTCAGCTCAATGAAATCTGTGAACAACTGAAGGTGGCAAAACTGCATCCTCAAGAGACAGTGTTTCTCAAAGAGTATGCAGCCACTCTGAAACCACTTGCCTACTCAGTCAACCTGCTCCAGGGGGAAAAGAACTGCTATTTCGGATATGTGATTCCCACCCTTCTCAGTCTGAAAGCAAAGTTATCTGAAAAGTTGACACAAGTGCAATTTTCAACTCACATCCTCTTAGCAATCATCAAAGCAATTGACACTCGATTTGCAGCTGTATTAGCCTCCCATGAAGCAAGGATGGCAGCATCCACCATCCCAAAATTTCGACTCTGGTGGCTTGCTGATGATGAGAGAGAATCCATGAGAAGAACAATGGTCCAAGAGGCCCGTCTCCTCAACACAGAACCTTCTAATGACACCAGCACCACTGGACATGCCTCAGTGGGAAATGAGCCGGAAGATGATGACGACAGCTTCTTCAGTTTTCAGAGTACACAGGTGACCTGTTCTACAGCGGAGGATGAGGTACAGAGGTATCTTCAAGATTCAGATAAGACATTGACCTCATTAAAGGGATATCCATTGATCAGAGCCCTCTTCTTAAAATACAATACAACTCTGCCGTCAAGTGCTCCTGTCGAGCGTCTCTTTAGCCACGGAGGACTTGTTTTCACCCCACACCGTAACCGCATAACAGACAAACACTTTGAACAGGTGCTCTTGCTGCGTTACAACCGCCTTTACTGGACTGTAGACTAGGCGAAACAGATGTAGGTAGTCTGCTGAAACTATCTTGATATTCACAGATAGGGCTTGAAACCTCAGTATTTTGTAGTCTTTAGTATTTGTTTTTGGCATGCATTCAAAAAGCAGCACCTCATATGTTTACTGCAATTGTTCGCCAATTATTTGATTTTTGTGGCCAATTAAGGTTTTCAACCAAGCAGTTCAGCACTGACACCTTGGACAGTTCTTTGTTGCATGCCTTTGTTAAATGGCCATAAGGTAATGTTGCTGAGTTGCATTAAAACATATGTCTTGTTTTAAAAATTATATCTAGGGGTAAGGTTTAAAATGTAATTTCTCATTGTTACATTGAGTTTGAGTATCTGAGTTGTATTGAAAAATCTTTTGTAATTTAAAATTATTGGTGGAAGAATAATATTGACAGTAAATGCCAAAATAATATATTTTTCATTTTTGAGTATAATTTTATATATTGCCTTTTTTTGTCCTAATAAGAAAACAGTCATTGAAAATGCTGATATTTTTTCTCCTTGTGCAAGGCTACTTTTTGTTTTAACTAAGTGATGTTGGTGACCATAACAGTAAATACTTTTCAATGGCATATTTTATGTTTGTCTTCCACTTGTCAGCTTTATAAATAAAAAAAATGTTAAGGAAAGACTGTGCTTTTTTTATTATCTTTAAGAAGACAAAACAGCTTATACAAACATACCCAAGTCTTTGCTCCTCTACATTACATATATTATCTTAAGTTGGGCCTAACAGTTAATTGGTAAAGAAAAACAAACAAGGATTTGCAGGATGTGATAGCAACATTCATGTAGTTGTAAAAAGCATAACAATATATTAAGTAATCCAAAGTATTCAGAATACGTTACTCACATTGAGTAACTTAACGGAATACGTTACAAAATACATTTTGGGGCATGTATTCTGTATTCTGTACTGGAATACATTTTAAAAGTAACCTTCCCAACACTGTGGGTAAGCCAAGCTCACCAAGGCTGACAAGTAAAGAAGGACTACCAGCTGCAGCCCAAAATAATGGAGATACTTGGTGTTGATTATTAAATTCACTTCTGGGACCTTATGAAGTGGAGTCAACTTTGGATACCATGGAAACCATCGGTACATCTCTTAGAGTTCAGTGAAGGCAAGCATTAAGCAGGACCGAAACAAATGTCCCTCACATACCAAGGGTAAGAAAAAAACTGGTGGTCAGTGGTAGTTACAGTAAATCAAAGGACATTTAGAGTGTTTTTTACTTGTTATTGTGTTATTTTCAGTTGAATTCCTGTTTCAGGTCCAGTTTATCTTTAAAACTAGGCACAAACACAAGATGAAATGTCTGGAAATTTGAAGTATCTAACTTGATTTGCCCTAATTTCCTTTGGGATTAATAAAGTATTCTGATTCTGATTGATTATCTTTCTTATTGCTACTTTAAAGTATTTCATCATATTTTCAAGCTAAATTTTAAAGGTACATATGTGGTTATTCGTTTATGTGCTTGAATGAGAAGTCTTAACATCAGTGTTGTTTTTAAGGCAGTATTTGGATCATTTTTCTCTAAACTTACTATCTTTATGTTTGTCAGAGCTGATAAACTGATGGAGGAATTTGTGGAGCCGAGTAACACCAGCAGCCAAATGCTGACAGCGGCAGAGGTAAGTCACTTTAACATGACACATTAGATAAGGAGGAGACATGGCATTCCAAGTGTAACCCACCTAAAATTGCCTCATGAAAATTAACTGCTGATCCCAAGGAATACCAGTAGGTGACGCTATATTATGTAGTGCTTGTGACCTTGAGTAGCGAAGTAGCGAAGGAAAACAACGTTAAGGCTATTAGTGATGGGATTTCCGGCTCTTTTTAGAGAACCGGCTCTTTTGGCTCGGCTCACTAAAAAGAGCCGACTCTTTCGGCTCCCAACCGGCTCTTCGGGTTGTTTTGTTGCTTTATCTAATTTATTATTAACAATAATATAAAATTATGCACAAAAGGAATTACTAATGTAAAAAAAAAAGTGGTTTTATTTATATATTCATTCATTCATTCACTTCCGCTTATCCTTTCCAGGGTCGCGGGGGGCGCTGGAGCCTATCCCAGCTGTCCTAGGGCGAGAGGCGGGGTACACCCTGGACAGGTCGCCAGTCTGTCGCACATATATTTTTATATATAAATATATGTGGTGGCCCCTAAAGACAAAACATGTACAAACTCCAAAACACATTTCTAGCATGAACTGAACTTCCAAAACAGAGCTACCTAGATCACTTAAATTACACAATTGAAAGCATATGTGTATTGTCTGTGTATTTATACACAAGCACTCATATATATTCAAATAATTTTAAAAAAAATGTTCATTTACCTGTTACTACCACACACCAAATCCAGTCGTTTGTACTTGCTGGCTTCTGTAGCCACTTGGTAACAAAAGATCAACACTGCGCCTAGCATCCTGGAGCACTTCTGTTGTGTTTTGTACGTGCTTCAGAGTTCTGACGTGTTTTGAAGTTTGTACGTCCTTTGTCTCTTGGGGCCACCGTAAATATACTTTTATTTATTCACTCCACATAAAATGTATTCTCTGTCATATGGGCCTGCATGAATAAACTTTTTGAATCCTTTATCATTTTCATATAACTGAAAATAGTTGTGGATGATTACTATACCTTTCTAATGTGCCGTTGTTGTCCCTGGCTCTCTTTCTCTCTCTCTCCCTCCTGCTCTGTTCCTCCTCCCCTCTCATCCCAGCGTAAGGCACAAGACTCGCATGCGGAGTGAAGCGGAAAAAAAGTGCGAGAGAGGGTGAGAGAAAGGAAAAAAAATCGCACCCACGGCACGCGATAAGGAGCCGGCTAGTGTCGTTCAAAGACCCGGCTCTAAGAGCCATTTCGTTCGTGACCGACACATCACTAAAGGCTATGTATGCTGGTCGGCGCAACTCACTGGGAATTTTTCCTTAGTCCTTGTTTAAAAAAAAAAAAGTTATGTGTGAAGACACGAAGTTGGATTTTACTCTTCCGCCTGTTGGGAAATGGAATTGTTGATGCCGATGTACCTCTGTTTTTATGATTCCTGTTCATTTCCGGTGAGTTGACTAACTTTGCTAGCATAGCAAGCTAATCGTTAGCTAAATGTAATGTAAATTTTATGTGTTCCTTTTAAGTGCTGTATTATCCTTTTTTTTCACTTGTGAATAATCTAAGCCAATTGGAGATGTTTTTTTTTTCTGAAAGATAGGAAGTACGTTTTATTTCCTGTAAGGAGATGATAAATATGAGCAGTCTTTGGATAAATAGTACTGCGACCACGTTTTGCACTTCCCTCATGCATTGATAAGGTGCATTCTCACAGTTCAGTAAGAGCTGGTTTAATGTGACTGCTGTTCAAATCCGATATTTTCAAATCCGACCTGGGTCACTTTCGTATGTGGTACTGAATCCGATACATATCTGATGTTTTAGAAAGCGACTGCTGTGTGAACGGTCATGTCGCATTAAATCCGTCTTTTACGTCACTGACACAAAACAGACGCCAATTATCAGCGCCGGACAAGACATCGTGAGCGCTTCCTGGCCATCCAGTGAAACTGTTGGGAAGACAACGTTGGAGAAATGTGAACATTTTATTTGTACTGTATAATCTGCAGATTCTGACAAAAAGCTGCAACTATCCTTTGAAGCACCACTCATCTCTAAAACAGCAATAAGGATAATTATTAGGCCATATGTAAATAACAAAATAACTTTATAACTTAATGAAAAATTGGGAAACGTAAAGTCCGAAACAAGTCTTTATATTAAGGCCATCAGTCAAACAATACTGTTAGGTCTGGATCTAACCAGAGCACGTTGTGTGTGATGTCTTCTTTTGCGCATGCGGGCCGCTTTGAGGGTTCACACTAGAGCGCGTTTGTTGTCACATTTTATTTGTAGTGTGAACAAGCAGACAAAAAAATCAGATTTGATCAAATAATCGGAATTGAACATTAAGACCTGCAGTGTGAACGTAGGCTAAGTCTCCGTGTGGCCAGCACCAGACAACATGCCCACATCGTGGCCTAAACCAATCATGAAGGTGCTGCTTAGAGATCGACAGACCACGTGAGTTTCGCGCGTTGCATTGTAGGTACTAGTGGCAGCAAAATTGAAACACTGCATCAAGCACTAGCATTTCCAGCACCGGTAATCATTAATTCTGCGGTTTTAATCCATACCTGCATTTTATTTGCCCCAAAAACAATTATGTACAAAACGAAGGAGAACACAGCAGGTCTGTACAAAGACCGACTTGACAAAAAGGCAAAAACAAAGTACGAGGAAAAAAAATCAAAGGAGTGAAAGGGTTAGACCCATAGGAGCATACAGAATGGAGTAAAGACGTTAGCGTGCTGCCTAGGGCTGCCACGATTAGTCAGCTAGTCACGATTACGTCTAATTTAACAGTCGACGCGTCGTTTGACGCTTTGTAAGATCCCAAAAGACGCAGGAATAAGTAGTAGTATTTAAGAGTGTAATAACGGACTGAAACAGAAGATGGCAGCACTGTATGTACAAGGATGCCAGCTGCCGTTAAACCCCGAAGAAGAAGACGCGGTGTCCCAGAATTCATAGCGCGGCCCAGCTCAGTTGTCAACAATGGCAGCAGCTAGTTAGTTTTAATATTACTCTTATTATTCTTTCTGGGTCACAAAATAAACGATTAACATATTTTCAGGTCAGAATGTAGCTGTGTAAACTTCAAATATCTGCTCAGTTTATCAAGACACCACATGTTTTCAAAAGCACTCCAACGTTTTCGGAGACGTCTGTTACCCACCAGCTCGATAGCTAGCCGGGGTTCAAGGCTAACTAGAGTTTGTTGAGAACACCGGACTCCCGGCAAATCGTTTTCAAACCCTCCGCCGTCTTTCGCTACTCAGGTTAAACATGATATATAAGTTACTTAGATAACTTAAAAATGTTATTGTTTGGCTTTTTTTAGTATTTTATTTGTTCCTGATTAAATTGGTTTGGCTGAGATTAAAGTTATAGTTTTTACCCAGCTGAATAAATGTCAAGCAGATTAAACTCCATTGAAACAATCTGCAAATGTTATTAAAATTTAATAAACTCTCATCTTGTCTTTATTTTTAGTTAGCACATACCTTAAACACTTATAGCTGTAAGCTAATAATAGTTATATAAGAGCAGATGCTGGTGCAATAAGCTGTACGTTTTACGTCCAATGGATGCATGATTTAATTAGTCGACTAATCGCAAAAATAATTGGTGACTAGTCGACTATCAAAATAATCGTTTGTGGCAGCCCTAGTGTTGCCCAACTTTCATCACGCACATATTTATTATTATATGGTCCTAAGTGTGAGTGCATACACTCAAAAAATGTTAAGTAACTTCAGACCCCTGCAAAAAGCCCAGGTCCAGTTTCTTTGGTGATTTGGACTATTCAATTTCACAGCTGTTGTTAAATTTTTTTCTTTCTTCAATGCAAAAAATAAATAACCATATCAATACAACATACTGGAAAAAAGTTATTCATCACTTGATTGCTTCAATACAACTCTTGGGCACATATATGCGGGACTTCTCGTGGCTGTTTTGATGTCGCTCTCCCGCTTAACCGATCAAATCTGGCTGTGGTAGCAGCTTTAAACTCCGTATGACCCAGGCTGATAGAGGGTGCCCAGTCTGGATCGCATTCCAGAATTTTGTAGGCTGGTTTTCCTACAAAACACAACAAACATTAGCCCGCAAAGCCACAGCAAACAAAGCAGCATAGTGCAGCGAATTCAATTCAAATCAATATAAGACTTATTTGTAACCTATATCAACAATTTTGTTATGATAAATTACGTAATAACTACAAAAGAAGACTTACCTTTGTGGAAATGCTTGGAGCAGACTAACATGTGAGCTGGAGTGTTCTGGAATGTTATATTTGGTCTTCGAATGGCTGCAATCCAGGCCATCCATTGGCTCTTTGTTACTTCGGAAACATGGCTTGAACAATTTCTCTTCCACAACGGAATCCGATTAAAACCAATCTCTCTACCCGTCGGCTTCCCGTCACTGTCATGCAACCGGCTATTGCAGTTAATAATACAACAGCTTTTGGCTTTTGGCACCGACTCCGTGCTGCTGCACTTTGATCTATTTGTGTGTCACGCGCGTGTCCCTGCACAGACGCACAGAAAGGGGAAATTGATGGGTTTAGATTTTGTTATTGTCATTTGTATTAAGAAATATTTAACCATATATGCTTAGAGGTGTATAATCATTTGTAGATTGAAAGAATGTCTCATCCTAGGAGGTCTGTAACAACTCTGTGTAGCACGAAGAGGGGGGGGTGCGTTCACTCCTCTACAGAGTGTTCTGGCATAGATTACACACCTCCTAGGAGAGGTCGTATCTTCTCTTGTTGATATATGGCACATGTATATCTCTTTAAGTATAAGAGCCTTTTGTTCAGATGGACCCGCTCCTGGCACCAGCGTTTGGGGAGTCTTCACAGGGTTGACCTCACACACACACACACACACTATTCTTTGTTCACATGTATACCTATGTAAGATGTTATATGTTAATGACCCTATGCATATTCATGTAACCACAATAAAAGGAGTGCTATGGGGAACCTGGCTGAGAGTCTGACGGTGGTCAAGTGGTGGAACGACACTTGGCCCCAGCCAGGTCTCCCTCATGCATGAGTAAACCAGAGAACTTTGGTGCCTTGTGTCTTGCTTTTTGCTGCGTAGCAGATTGTCCTTAACTTTCCAGCGAATAGGTTTATGCTACAAACCTATCAGAAATAACATAGGGAATTACCACAATATCCAGTAGCGCACGGCGACACCCGCACATTTTGCCAATGTGCCGCCAAAAGAATCCTAGGTTGCACCGGTGCTACCAGCCAGCTCGAGTAAAAAAAAAAAAGTCTCCGCAACTCTGTGTGATCAACAACAAACATATTATGCCCATATCATGGACTAAACCAATCAGAGATAGTCAAAGGCTGAACCTCTCAGATGCCCATGCCCAAGGTAAGATGTTTAGATATTGAGATGTTTGGTTCGAATCCTTTGAGGCATTATAAAATTTTGACTTTTTTCATTTTGACTTTTGACCGTATTTTTCGGACTTTAAGGGGTGCTTAAAATCCTTTCATTTCCTCAAAAGTGTGCCTTATGCATGAGTTCTGGTTATGCTAACTGACCACGAACTGATTTTATGTGGTACACGGCACTCAAAAATCTGTCAAAATGTTTTAGTACGACTTTGGTAAGCTACGAAGCCGCAATGCTGACAGCCCTAAATTTTGGGGGGAAATTAGTTTCTCCATGTATGGATTTCCTCTGTGTTGTAAACGTGCAAATCAGTCCGTGCATGATTACATTCCTATCAAAAAGTCTGTGTATGTGCAAATGTATCGCCCATCGTTGATTATTGGACTGACGATTGTCGGTTGGAAAATTTTTACATATCGCCCAACCCTAGTGTGATACACAGTAGTAAACTTGACTGAAATTTGCCAAACTCTCTCTTTATTGCTAAGAGCTTTTACTCTGAAATTTATACACTCATTATGTTTACCTATCCCCCTTATGTGCAATATCACTAAGTGCAATTTTTCTGATGCAGCATAGTATTTTATTCTATTTTATCTTGTTCTACTCTATTGTTTTTCTTAATTTTTGCTGCTCTTAACTTTTTACTGTCCACTTTCTGCTGTGAACAAACAAATTTCCTACGTGTGAGACTAATAAAGGTTTATCTTATCTTATGTGAAGGTGAAAGGTCAACAGTGACATAAAAATGTTGCCAAAGTTAGTTTAGCATTTTTGGCATTACAGGTACAGCCAGGATATATTTTTACTTACCTTTCACTAAAATTGCATAATTGACTCCAATTATGAGAAGGGGGTAGATTCAGTTGAAGAACAGCTGGATCTGCGCACGAAAGTTGACACCAAACAATACCTCTGTGAGCAGTGTGGGAAAATGTTCAAAACATTAAGTTTGAAGGTCCATCAGCGTCTGCACACTGGATAAAAACCCTACTCTTGCGATAAGTGTGGCCAGAGCTTTGCTCAATTAGTTCATTTTCAGGTACATCAGTTTGGGCACAGTGGGGAAAAAAACATTCCTATGTGAAGCGTGTGGACTTACCTTCACTCACTTAAGTCCTTTGAAAAGACATCAACACACCCACACAGGAGAAAAACCATTCCCCTGTGATGAGTGCGGAAAAAGGTTCACTCACTCAGGTAACTTGAAAAGACCAGTGTACTCACACGGGAGAAAAACCATACTGCTGTGATAACTGTGGCAAAAGCTTCACCTAATCAATTCATTTACAGAGACACAAGTGCATGCCACAGGTGTAGGAAGCGTCCCCCCTACATCGGCATTTCCACAAATGTTTATCAAACTATTTCATAAAACCATTAACATAATTTGCAAGCGTTGTCATGGTCCGGGTGTGTGCTAGTGTGTCTCCCTCTGAACTGGCATCTCCACCCCTGGGAGGGGCCTCTGTGTTCTGCTGATTGCTCGCACCGGTGGGTGATTAAGCCGGGGACTCATAAGGCCAGCGCACTCAACCTCTCTTCACCAGATTCTCAGCTAACCCTACTTAGTGCCGGCCACCACAGTGATTTTGTACACGCCTTGAAAACTACCATGTCTCATCGTGTATCTTTCTTTCATAGCCACGCACCAAGTTAGTTAGTTACTGCTTCTTTTGATAGAGTTTTCAGATGCACTGATCAAAGCTTCACTCTCTGCAACTTGGCAGAATTGTGAGGATTTTGTTTGACGAGAGGATTTTCTGCTGCAATTCTGGATGAGGTGCTGACAAATTAATTACTAGACAACTAACCGAACCAAATGTTTACATTTCCCCCCTGCACTGTCTCTGCTCCAAATGAAGATGCTCTAATCCTTTTTTTTTTTTTTTCATTAAACCTGACTCGAGTCAACACTCACAGCCTGATAACTGGCTTTTGAAGCTCTGAAGTTTGTTGTTGCAGATCTCTCGGCACACCTGAGCCTGGGAGAAAAGATTTGCATTCCTCGGGTGAAACCATGCCTGTTTATTCTAGTAACACCTATGTTAGGTTTTATATTGACTATTAAGGTTTGATCCTTAATAGTCTGCAAACTTTGTGTGCATTCCAGAGCACTGTGGAAGCATGGGAGAGGTCGTACCTTGTCTTATTGTTTTATGGTAGGATAAACGTATCTATATCTGTTTTAGTCTAAGTGCCTTTTGTATAGATGAACTGCTGGACTTCCAGACCAGCAGGTTTAGGGAAGTCATTTATGGGGTCACACTCTGACCCCACACACACACACACACACAAAGGCAAGGTACTCTTTGTGTGTATGTATACGTCGTACGTTAATGAACCTATGCATATTCATGTAACCTCAATAAAAGAGCAGTGTTACGGGGGAGCAGACGAGAGCAACTGGGGTCAAGCGAAGGAACGGCGTTTGTCCGGTTCTCTCCCGTGCACGAGAAACATGAAGAACTTTGCCTACTTCGTGTCTTGCTTGCTGTGTAATTATATTGTCTTCAACGTTCCAGCGAATAGGTTCAAGCTACAAACCTATCAACCTAATTTTCTGCTTAAGGATGGCCTCAAGAAGTACAAAGCTCTTAAAACTGTACCAGTGGAATTAGTGTGTTACAGGTTCCAGATATCCTTACAGCTGTTTCTGTTCAGAAGTTTACTGTAAGCCACGAACCTCCCAAACTCTAATGCATTAATGCAAAGTGCACCTCAGAGGAATTGCATCACACAGCCAGCAGCAAAAACACAAACATGGATGCCTAAATATGATTGAAGATTGTGCTCGTACATGAAAGCATACTCTCTGAATATTACATCATCAATCTCATAACTGCCATGGAAACAGCACAGGGGCTATTATTCATATGATTACCGAGCTGGGGCAGATCAGTGGATGCTTAGATGAATGGGCAAGTAGAAGGATGAATGGTGTATTATACGTCTAGTGTGTGGCTGTGTCCCAATTAAGAGACCGCACGCTTGAAGTACGCATTTTGAGTGCGATTACGTCACCGCCACGCGACGACAGCTGTCCCATTTCGAAGTGTACTTCAAATGCATACTCCAAATGCGCCGTCAATTTCCCCAAATATCAAGCGTGGTCTGGTGCATGCGTCGTGGTCCCATATATCCCACAATCCATAGCGCGGCGGTGGGTGTGGATAATTTTGCCGCAAAATACGGCAGACAGCAGAAGGGAGCGGCCGAAGAGTGAACTGTCAAAAGTAAGTACTGAATATGATGTCACTTATTTATGTGCGAATGTTTAATAATGAAGAACATTAAAACATTACTGTTGGCCACCAGCCGGCAAAGTTATGTGACAATAGTGATGTTTGTACTTTCAGCGTTAACTTGGTTTTAAAGCCTCTACTTCAATATATATATATATATATATATATATATATATATATATATATATACATATATATATAGTTGACCTTAATCTTACAGAGAATGTGATGATTTTATGGATAATTAAAACACAACAAGCTGAAAGTCAGTGATGCTGCTCAGTTTGCAGTCCTGAATATCACAGCACAAGCAGGATTCACTGCACTGTTAATGTTAGCCATGTTATATTGCTGCCTCTGTTCGGTGGTGTCGAGCCAAACGGACTTTAACGTGTGTTTGAACGAGCTGACGGTTCACTCGTTAAGCTGAAAGTAAGATGCTTTAATCACAGGAGTCACACATGTGTCCACTGTACCATCTGGGAACTCTTCTTGTTTAGCACTCGTAATAACACAAACACTAAATCCTCCTTCTCTTGTGCTGTTGTGTAGCAGTGTATACACCTGACACTGTCACCTGTCACCCAGCTGTATATAAACTCCGTCATGCAAGCTAGCACGCAGTACGAGTTATTGTAACTGACTATAAAAAGTCAGCAATATATGAAATATGAAAATAAACTACACCTAAACTTGGTTTATATCTGACCCAGATAGACTGCAGGTCATAACTTCTTCTCCTGCCTCCCCTTTCCCTCATCCACATGCTGGCCTCTGTGGAAGCTCTACCATGGTTACCACCAAACAACTGAGTTATTTTTACACATCGGCCAGCATCTTGCCAATACACCACCTTTCATTGTTTATACAGTTACAGAAAAACCAAAACATCGGCTCATAAAAAGAAAAATCACCACCGGCCCGGAGCTGTGGCACGCGTGCCCAGGGTTGCTGACCCCTGGGCTAGATAGAAGATGTTGCTCTTGGAAGTAATGGATCAGATGCTCGTGGGGAGTTTGACAGGAGATGTTAATGTTTGTATATGAACATTGTGAGGAGGACGTGAGATTGTTTGGGAGAAGCTCAGGGTAGAGCTGCTAATCTTCCACATGGGAAAGGAGCCAGCTGAGGCGGCTGACTAGGATGCCTCCTGGAGACCACCTAGGTGAGGTTTTTCAAGGATGTCCAGCAGGGAGGAGACCCCAGGGTGCACGCAGGACATTCTGGAGATACATCTCTCGATTGCCCTGAAAACAGCTTGTTTATCCTAAATGATGGGTGATTGAGGAGAAGGAGGCATGGGCAGCTCTGCTTAGATTGCTGCCACTGGGCCTCAGAGATGAATAGAAAATGAATGGATTCTAACCCTCAGTAAATTGAAAACCATTCTTGCCTAAATACAGGGACAGGGTCAGAGCACTTGCCATCTTCTTAGACATTGCAGGGTTCAGAATCTTGGTTTAAGAAATTATTCAATACAACCATAGGTCAAACACATGACCCAAAAATGGCAGAAAAATCAAAGGTTTAAAACAAACAAACAAAAAAAACCTACAGCTCTCAATATGACAAGCAACTATAATAGGGGGATAGAGGAAATGCCAAAAAGAAAGTTGACTGTTAATAGGACTCTTTAAGACAGGAAATTATGAATAACACTTTGTTTTTCAAGACTGAGCTCAGGTCCTTCCTCTCCTTTTCTCTCAATATCTGTTCCCATTTTCTAACTTTCACTAGTTTCTGATCTCACTGCCTGATGAGACCAGGGCTATGACTGCTGGGATTTCAATTGTACTGCATCAAATATGAACTGGCCTGACAGAAGTTTGGTTTCTTGTCAG
Source organism: Aulonocara stuartgranti (assembly GCF_965226115.1). Taxonomy (NCBI): domain Eukaryota; kingdom Metazoa; phylum Chordata; class Actinopteri; order Cichliformes; family Cichlidae; genus Aulonocara; species Aulonocara stuartgranti. Next base: position 33,638,894 of record NC_138958.1, read on the forward strand.
TCCAGTCATGTGTCTGTGGCAATTAGGGATGGGTATCGTTTAGGTTTTATCCGATACCGGTGCCAAATCTGTACTTTTGAAATGGTGCCGGTGCTTAAACGGTGCTCGAACCGGTGCTTAAAGAATGGAGAACACAAACTTTGTCCAAAAACCTATCATGTTCAGCTGGTTTTTTTTGTAAAAAGATAACAATGTTAGCCTTTTCTGCAGCTATGTGGCATATATGGCATCACTCTTGGCTGGAAGCAGTGCTTAAACAATGGAAAAAACACAAACTTTATCCAAAAACCTCTCATGTTTAACTGTTTCCCACTTTTTCTTTGGTCATTTTAGCCTTTTTGGCCAGGGTGAAGCGAGTATCTGCCATCAAACAAGAAGACAGCCGCATGTAGCTATGATGATGTTTGCTAGTTCACCTTACATGCATTAATGTAATAACGTGGTTAGCCTACTCAACATAAATTACACACGAACAACATGAAGCTACTCACGCAGAGAAGAACGGCTGCTGCTGCCATCATCATCCTCATCATTTCTGCTACACTGGCAGGGCTAGGGGCCAGGACTCTATTCTTCGGGTTTTTGGGGGATGTTGCTCCGGGTCCGATAACAGGCAACCCACCCGACGTGCACGGTGTGAGGTCTCGCAGCAAGCTATCAAATACGGCGCATTTCTGGGCTTTAAAAAAAAACGCTATGCGTCGCCAGCTGTTTCATCGGATTTGAGGTGTTACCTCCTTTGACAGTATCACAGTATCAGCTTAAAGCACTTGTTGCAGGCTGCTGAGTTTGCATCTTTTGCTGTGAAGTACCGCCAGAATTTTGACCGCTTCGCCTTGAGCATTTTAATCTGTAGCTCTGCTCTAACAGAACGTACGTACCTGGCCCCGCCTACTATCCTCGGAAACGTAAAATGATTGGCTAGAAGTGTATCACAGCTCAGGAAAAAAAAGCACCGAAATGTGCGCTGCTTTTCGGTCTGGTTACTACCGTTTATGTCAGAACCGGTGCCATCATGGCACCGGACACCGGTACCCATCCCTAGTGGCAATAATCCAATCAGACCACAATTTAAATGGAGAGATTAGGTGCTGAGTTGGGGTGTCGGGTTCGTTGAAAAATGAAAAATCATCCCTTCAAATACAATGTTCTGATGAATTATTGTTATCTTTTATTAAATTCATATTATCCAATAAAATACTTCCTTGAGTTTCCAAACACAAAATGAGAGGCAGAGCTTTCAGCTATCACACTCTTCTCCTGTGGAACCAGCTCTCAGTTCTAATTTTAAAATCAGTCTTTTGATAAAGATTAATTAGTTTAGATAGTTGGGCTTGAAGCCGGTGGCCTTAAACTACTCTGCAGTTATGCTGCTACATTATGAATATTAAATCACCTATCCATGGTGATGGGTGTTCCCATCACTTCCATGGCCACAGGTGTATAAAATAAAGTATCTAGGAATGCAAGCTGCTCCTACAAACATTTGTGAAAGATTGGATTGCTCTCAGGAGCTCAGTGAATACTGTCATGAAACTGTCATGAGTCATAAAATTTCCTTGCCGTTAACTATTTCACAGTCCACTGTTAGTGGAATTATAACAAACTGGAAGAAACTGGGAAAGACTGCAACTCAGCCACAAAGTGCTAGGCCATGTAAATTCACAGAGCGGGCTCAGCAGAGGTCACCAACTTTCTACAGAGGCAATCACTACAGACCTTCAAACTTCACGTAGAGTTCAGATTAGCTCAAGAACAGCAGGTAGAGTGCTTCATGGAACGAGTTTCCATGGCTGACCAACTGGTACAAACCATGCTGCCACTGGACTCTAGACTCTTGTCCAACATCAGTGTCTGACCTCATAAATTTGCTTCTATAAGAATGGCCAGAAATTCTCATAAACATACTCCCAAACCTTGTGGAAAGCGTTCCCAGAAGAGCTGAAGCTGTTATAGCTGCAAAGGGTGATGTGGCATCATGTTAAACTCAATGGATTAAGAATGGGATTTAACTCGATTTCACGTGAGTTTGAAGGCAGAAAATACTTTTGGCGATAAAGTGTATTAATAAGAGATGGCCTCTTGGTGTGCCAGCAGTTACTTTACTGTTGGAGGTCTCTTCCTCTTAAAAGGGAGTTTGTTTTTCCCCACTGTCTCTAGTTTTGGATTGTTACAGTTATGCTCTTATATTTTATGGTCTTCACCTTTCAATAAAAAAAGCTTGTGCTGTACTGATCAGCAGCAGAAAACTGAATATGTATCAGGATGATCACTGTATTTCAGTTCACCTGGTTCTAATGTTGTGTCTGATCGGTGCATTATAATGAGCAGTATTCTGAAGGATGGGTGTACAAACATGTACACAATACATATTTTTTGACTAGGTATAGTGACATGTTAGCAACCATGTCCAATCCAGAGAATAGAAAGACTAGTGGTAACTCTGTAGATCATTTGAGGTTATCTCACCAAGAGTGACTCCTTCAAATGCATTACCCTGCTAGAAGAGTTCCCTCATCATCTTTTAAGACATCTTAATCATTTCATAGGGAGAAAATGAAATGCTTTGACAGTTTTTTTGCATAAATGCAGCAAAGAATGATCAACATCTGCAGAAGAAGACACCATGCTAATTCCTGTGGTTCAGTGCTTCATCATTTCACTCATTCATTATGAGACTACTTTGTAGCTTAACTAAAACAAGCATAAAATTAAAGAAAAGTGATCAAAAAACCAAAAAGTTTGTATTTTAAGTCCAAAGCAGCTGCCCCTCCTTATCACAGCTGAGAGAGCCCAGTAATTGAAAAGGAGATTCGGCAAGCCTGTCCTCACAGATGGTACGTTGCATTTCTGAAACAATAATAGGATTGCGATCCTGACCGCTCGATATCGTTTCTCGACCATTCAAAAGCTCAAAGTGGAGCAAAGAGACAAAGTACTGCAGTCTATCTCAGTTTCGTGGCACTCTCTTTTGCTTTCAGTCTGACTCAGGCCTCACGTGGCACCTCAACTCTGGCCTGATGAGAGCCAGCTCATCGCTAAGTCACACTCCTGAAGATGTGTGACTGTTCGAGCACTTTCAGAGTGATGGTTAAAAGAAGCCAAGAGAAAAGCCTCTTTGCGAGACAGACCCTTGTTAAATATCAAGCAATTTTCGGCAGGGGGATCACAGGGTCTGATCAGCTGTGAGTCACAAAAGAAGGCCAGATTTCTCTTTTAGAAGAATAAAACACATAAAGCCCAATGACCAAATGGATCTCATATATTTAATTTAAAAAAAAGAACATGATAATAATCACATTAATGTAAACTCTCCCTTATTCTGGTTGTGCTAGTTGTGTAAGATTTCTGAAATAATGAGCCCAATCCGTATGTAACCAGGTCATAAATTACATATTGTTATATTTACACAAAATGTGTTCTAGACAAACCGTTCCTTTTATACCTGATTTTTAGGACCTCCAAGCCTGTGGTTCATTATCAGTTAGAGCCCCTCCTCATTCTTCTTCTTCGGTGCAACCCTATAAATACAGGGTAACCCTTTGGCCTCTACCCTTTTCTACAATTCCCCTGTGGGAGAGGTTGGTGTCATTTCTTTACCAGCACTGTAAAACACACATATAATTTATATTTAGCCACCCTGATGTTTCCGATTGTGTTTTTAGTTCAATTATTGTCATCACTGTGCCTGTCTTTGCTAGATGCTGTAAATGTGTAGTACATGTCTGCCACATACGTGTTATAGGCACAGTCTATGCTAGCATGAATAGATCCTTCTTGCTGGCTTGGAAGTTGTGGTGGGTTAAGCTAACCCTCTTCCATACTGTTTGTATTTTGTTGTAGGAGCTGGAGCGGGCAAGTTAATGACTTGGAGGTCTGTGTTTCTTTTACCATTCATTGTCAGACACAGAGCAGGAACACAACAGTTACACGTACAAAAGTGGCCTTTTTACTTTTCTTATTCCATGCAAAAATACATAAATCAATAACGTTTTATTTGCATAAAGTAATTGAATTCATGAATTGTTTATACCACAGCTTTTCACGCTGTGTTATTAACCTGACTTTCTGTCACCATTTGAAACTTGATCAAAATTCTGTTGTGTGAATCAATGGCCTGAAGTTCTCCTCTAAAAGAAGAAACAGACATAGAAATATGTATTCAATATCTCCTCCTGTCCTCTCTTTCATACATCTTTCTTTCCTGAAACATAAAGCAACCCTGCTTGAGCTACTTGATCACAATTTTATTGGTGTCTGTATGAATGCATGGTAGGGATGAGAAGGAGAAAAAAAGAATGTGTAGAGTATGCAGGTGAGACTGTGGGGTGACATTACTTTCTGATTTGTTGGACGAGTAAGTGCATGGGATTGCCCGGAAGGAATACCAATATTATACAACAAACTGGCTGATTTAATAACTCTTAATAAGGGTGTCAGATGCCGTTCAGGATCATCCCGGCCCACTTCATCCCCTGATTACCAGCTGTCACATTAACATCAGGCTCCTTTTCTGTAGTGCACCTGAATTGCAAATGAACTGGTGCTTATATATATATATATATATATATATATATATATATATATATAAGACAAGAACTAACAGACTTAAAAACTCCTTTGTCCCACACGCCATCAAACTGTTTAACTCCTCTCTGGAGGGGAGAGGGAGGGGAAACAGGAGGACAAAGGAGGGGGGAACAACTAAGCTGTAGTGCTTCTTCACCTCACTGTACAATACCTTGTGCAATACTTTTTGTAAATAGTCAACAGTGCAATAGACTCAATACTTGAAATGTGCAATTCACTTGTATTTTTATTTTTTATTCCTATTTATTCTATTTATCCCCTTTGTATATTTTATTTATATTTGTCTCTGTATTTATATATGTGTGTGTGTGTGTGTGTGTGTGTGTGTGTGTGTGTGTGTGTGTGTGTGTGTGTGTATATATATATATATATATATATATATATATATATATATATAACAATTCTGTAACTGTAACTTCGGTCGTTGCTGTGCTTTTTGGAAGTCGAATTTCCCAGAGGAACCCACCCAAGGGATTAATAAAGTTCTATCTTATCTTATCTTATCTTATCTTATATGACAGCTGGGATAGGCTCCAGCGCCCCCCGCAACCCTGAAAAGGAGAAGCGGAAGCGAATGGATGGATGGATGGATATATATATATATATATATATATATATATATATATATATATATATATATATATATAGTGCCTTTCAACTCTAACTGAGCACTCAAACACTTTTTAGACTACAAACCACATTCACCCATTCATAAAGTCTGGGGTTTATTATTTTGCGGAAGTACACTTCAACATGTAGCCTGGAGGAGCTGGGGAATAAACCACTGACCTTCCAAGTAGCACACAATGGCTGACGCATCCAAAAAAATTGGCAGCAACTCTGGAGCATGAGCAATGAGTATAGTGCCAAGGCCCACCTGTATTCATATTTACATAAAACAACTTCTTTGGTTCTTTTCCTCTGCTTTTGATTACACTCTGCTAGCATATGGCTTGCTTCCATCTTGTAAACCCCTTTTTCAAGTTACTCTCAGAGGGTTTGTTTGGTTTCCAAGCTCCACTCTGCCGATAGATGATCATCACAGGCAAATAAATGTCACATCTCCCATTCAGCTAAATCCATTAAACAGGTAGCATTTATTGTAGTGACCACAGTGGGTTTTGTTTTTACTAATTTCTTTAGAGTGTGAGACTTCTGCACTGGTGTTTAGCTGCTGTTGTTTGCTGCACACAAGTCAGTGATCCATTTTCCCTTCCTACAGCAATCCGCCTCACTGTCAATCATGGCTTTTGATGTGTTGTGCTCTTATAATGAGCCAGCTTTGCAGTTCAGTTATGTAGCACCAGTTTATAAAAACAGTTGCTCAGAGCATGTTATACTGTAAGATAAAGACCGTAAAATAGTCCCTACAAACACACAGGTCAGATGATCCCTTCTTTGAAAAACAGCACAGGAAGTGGATCTCTTTAAATGCCTCATATACTAAGAGTGTACAGTTCAGCTCAGGTTTGGTATCAAAAGTCTCATGCTCACCCATTAAGTAGGTGACAATCTTGCACATGGTGGCTCCAAAGATGAAGTCCTCTAGCATGTTGGGGATAAGTGTAAAGGGCATACAGAAAATGGCCATCATCAGGTCGCTGACCGCCAGCGACAGCAGGAAGGAGTTGGTGACCGTCCGCATGCGCTTGTTCAGCATCAGGACCACGATGATCAGGAGGTTGCCGAAGACGCTGAGCAGGAAGATGAGCGAGTAGAGCAAAATACGCAAGGAGTCCATCTCTGATAGACACAAAGAGACACAGGGCATTTTCAGTTATAGGGAGGAATATTGTAAGCTTCTCTTAACAAAAACCTCAGTTTCCAGGAGGAAGTATTTTGTGCTACTGTAGTCCTGGGAGAGAAGAAATTGTACTTGTAACAGTAATAAACAAAGAATAAGAAGTGGAAAAGCAAATAAAAGCAGCATAAGATGAACACGGGTGCATTAATTGAACTGGCTGGCTGACAAACGTCTTTCACCAGGATCTATACACCCAAATTAATCCAAAAGCAGTTTTATTCATTTGCATGCAAATGCAAGTAACACTTTAATTATTCATGCAACCCTTGTATTAAATTAGATATGAATTAATAAAAAGAAAACATCAAGATAAGAAAATTTAAAAGGAGATAGTTGCATCAATACATGAAGACAACAGCCTGGATCAGGTTGTTCCCCTGGGAAATAAGACTCTGAGCACATAAACAACACCAAACTCTATTACAAGGCAGAATAACTTGGCTTAATCAACATCTTAAATCGTGCTAATGTCAATATTCCTCTCCTCACCCTGTGAATGGAAGCATTAGTAGTAATCTTCAAGAAAAAGATGAAGACAATATCACAAGCACAGAGCCGACCGTGTCAGGTGGCTCACTTGGGAATACAACCCAAACTGGAAAAACAAGATCAAAATTAAACAGTTCTCTTTTCATCAACAATAATATCCTTTCAGTTTGTAGGGGCAGGAGGAGGAGCAAGATTTGAGCAACAGCCAGATGTAATTCCAGGCCACAGTCATCAAAACGATTACAGTGAGACGCAAAAGCGACTAAGAAGAGATACAACTGACAAAAAAATCATAAAGAGACATAAATGACTACAAATTGATGCATAATGACTGAAAATAGACACAAAGTCACTGATTAGAAGGTAAATGACAACTGAACAACACTAACAAAGTTACAAAAAAAAACAGTTGAGAACTACAAATCAAAGATAATGACTACATGCTTATGAAAATAATGACACAAAGACCCAAAATGCATAGTGACTACAAAGGCTCCGATACAGATACAGGGTTAAGCAAAAACATAGACTGGTTTAATTATACAAATTGATCATACAGACATGTGGTGGCATGCACTGAGATCTGAAAAAAAGAATATAATGAAACAGTCATCTACAGTGTGTTTCATAAGATTTCCTTCTTTCAGCGCTGCCATACAGCTAAGCATCAGTGGGTGCTGGATGGCCCAGCCAGAGGGTTTTTGGGATGCTCCCTTCACTAACACCGGCCTGCCACAGCGAGTCTGTTTGAGAATGAGAGTATCTGACAGGACAAGGCCGGGGCTGGCCATGTGCTGACTGAGTCCTCTGATTAAACACAGAGACATGCGAGAAGTCCGGAAGTTTACAGCAGAGCCTGCGCACAGAATGTAGCACATCACCTTTAAGGCAAGCATTGCTCATCAGGAGTAGAAGCAGGACTCAAACAGCGCGTGTTTGTGGGGCTTAAAACGCATCTTTGTGCCACAGTGAACACTGAGACAGCCCTTACTGAATCCTGTTAAAAAGAGAGGTTTTCCTTCCCACTGTCGCCATCTGATTGTGGGGGTTTCTTTCTAATATTTTAGGGTCTTTATCTTGCAATTTAAAACACTTTGAAGTGACTGTTGTTGTCCTCCCACACAGATGCATATTTTGAATTTCAATGTTTGCAAAACTTAAAGACCCACATAAATGACCCAGTTTTTAGAATTTGACTCAGTGCTTTTAATAATAAGGTATGTTTGATAGCATTTAATTTAACTACACACTTGAAAGCCTATTGCCAGAGCTGTTGAGCCGCAGCTGCTACGGTTATGTGACTTCAGTGTGCACATTAAAATGATGTATTTTTGATCTTTTGTCATTATTGTTTTGGTATCTTATTACCAACTTGCCCCATGTCCTCTGCTGTTTGCCTAATAGCTGTGCTTGTCTCTGTGTGGGTGTATTTACAAGTATTTTATGAAACACTGTGGGATAAATTGTGCCTTATGAGTGTGTGCAGCATGACATTACGTTTTAGTGTGAGAAAAAAAAGCTCTTTGTATCGTTGCTTTTATCCTGCTTCTGTGACTTAACTCTAAGCTTAATTGGCTGGAGAGCATCTTGCCAAAGGAGTGAAGATGAAAGTTGATTCAAACTGGCATATTCATAGTAATGTCCTCCCTATAAATAGACAAATTAAATAACATTTTTAAAGCAAACTATGAAAAAAGTTTGTCTGCAGTAACAAGTACAGAGTGATTAGACGGTCCGGTTTTGAACCGAAGACATTGCAGGTTAATGCTGATCACCTCTGCCACGTGAGAGATTCTGTCCCCCTTAACTGCAAGTATGAATTATTCCTTTGATGGAGAAGAGTCCTCTGCTTTTTGAAGCTGTTTCATTAGCCAAAGATTGCCCCATTTCAGAGATGTGACAGCATTCTGCCATGCTCTGCCATGGGCTACTTTTACGTTAATGTTCCTCATAATAACAACTTTTTAACTACAGGAGGGTGAGCATACCTTTAAACATTCTATTCCGTCCAAACCTGGTTCGCCCAGAGTTTTCTTCCAGTTCAAAAGGGACTTTTTTCCTCCTTCCAACAAGTCCTTCCTCATAGGTCTCATCCGATTGTTAAGGTTTGTCTCTAATATTTTAGGGTTTTTGCCTTACAATATAAAGCACCTTGGGGTAACTGTTGTAGTGATTTGCTGCTATATAAATAAAATTGATTAGAGTTGAGTTGAGTTAAATTCCATTCTTTTCATCATTTGAGCAATGTGTGGATGTCGGATGCTGCAGATGTTGCTATGCCCCTCTCACACAGGGTCAAAGGGAAAAAGCCTTCTTCTGGATCACAGAGGATTGTTTTAATCTTATTGCATTTTTTTTACTTGATTTGACAGGTGAGGCATGGATAGTTGTGATTGCTGTCATGACCTTTAAAGCAGGGGTGTCCAACTCCATGCCTCAAGGGCCGGTGTCCTGCAGGTTTTAGATGTGTCCTTGATCCAACACAGCTGATTTAAATGGCTAAATTACCTCCTCAACATGTCTTGAAGTTCTCCAGAGGCCTGGTAATGAACTAGTCGTTTGATTCAGGTGTGTTGACCCACGGTGATCTCTAAAACCTGCAGGACAGCGGCCCTCAAAGCCTGGAGTTGGACACCCCTGCTTTAAAGTGTTCAGTCAGACACAAAGCTAACGCATTCAGATCCCATCACATCAGGGGAACATATACTCAGGGAAAAAAATTTTTTGAACCCCTGCTGATTTGGTACGTTTACCTGCTAACAAAGAAATGATCAGTCTATAATTTCAGTGGTAGGTTTATTTGAACAGTAAGAGACAAAACAATAGCCAACAAAAAAATGCATTTCAAAAAACTTAGAAATTAATTTGCATTTTCATGAAGGAAATAAGTATTTGACCCCTTTGCAAAACGTGCTTCAGCACTTGGTGACAAATCACAGAGGTCAGATGTGTCTTATAGTTGGCCACAAGTTTTGCACACATCTCAGGGGAGATTTTGTCCCACTCCTCTTTGGAGATCCTCTCCAAGTCATTAATGTTTCATGGCTGATGTTTGGCAACTGTAACCTTCAGCTTCCTCCACAGATTTTCTATGGGATTAAGGTCTGGAGGCCACTCCGAAATCTTATTATGCTTCTTCTTGAGCTTCTTCTTCAGCCTTGGCCGTGTCATGTCACGCTGGAATACCCACCCACAATGCATTTTCAATGCCCTGGCTGAGGGAAGGAGGTTCTCACCCAAGATTTGATGGTACATGGACCCATCCATCCTCCATTTGATGCAGTGTAGTCCTGTCCCCTTAGCAGAAAAACACCCCAAAGCATACTGTTTCCAACTCCATGTTTGACGGTGGGGACAGGGTTCTTGGAGTCATAGGCAGCATTCTTCCTCCTCCAAAGTTGAGTTGATGCCAAATAGCTCAATGTTGGTCTCACTTGATCACAACACTTTCACTCAGTCCCCCTCTGAATCATTGAGATGTTCAGTGGCAAACTCCAAACAGGCCTGTGCTTTCTTGACCAGGGGAACCTTGCAGGCACTGCAGGATTTCAGTCCTTCACGGGGTAGTGTGTTACCAAATGTTTTCTTGGTGAATATGGTACCAGCTGCCTTGAGATCATTGACAAGTTCTTCCTGAATAGTTCTGGGCTGGTTCCACACTGCTCTTATTATCTCATTATCATGAGATCTTACATGGAGCTCAAGACCGATGGAGATTAACAGTTATTTTATGGTTCTTCCACTGGCGAATAATGGCACCAACTGTTGTCACCTTCTCACCCAGCAGCTTGGCGATGGTCTTGTAGCCCATTCCAGCCTTGTGTAGGTCCACATTCTTGTCACTGACATCTTTGGAAAGTGCTTTGGGCTTGGACATGGTGCAGAGTTTAGAATCTGAATAGATACCTGCGTAAAATAAACCTGTGAGCCAGAAATCTTGCTGATTGATATTGAGGATCAACTACCTATTTCCTTCATGAAAATGCGAAGAAGTTTGTAACTTTTTTGAAATGCATTTTTCTGGATTTTTTGTCTTTGTTCTGTGTCTCACTGTTCAGATAAACCTACCATTGAAATTATAGACTGATCATTTTGTTGTTAGTTAGGGCAGACTTAACAAATCAGCAGGGTTTAAAATAAATCTGGCGGGGGGCTAAAGACATCCACTTTCAGTAACTAATAAGATGTAACTGGAACATGCGTTTCATTTTCACATTCAGAATCAGCACTACATTGTGAGGCTTTCATCATTAATTCCAAGCAGTAAGCTGTCACTGGCTCAGCAGCCTCTATCGTGTTAGATTTTACGTGATCCAGCCAAATGAAAATGGAATTATGTCTTCATTGAGCACCAGCGGTATACTGGCTCCCTTGAGCCTTATATCTGCAGGACAATTCACTTTGCTTCCTTTGACTCCCTCAAGCGTGACAGCTGTGCACAAATCAAAAGGCATCTAAAAACATGTGAATGAAAGGACAGGGTTCACCTGTCAAATGTTCAAGCCTTGACCCAGGGCTGGGTCTGTTTCTTTAACCTTTATATTGCTCTATTTGCATCCTATTGGCTGCTGCAATGCAAACTGTAATTATGTTTTCCCACAAGGTTCATTTAAGTTTCATCACATCACTTCACGTTGTCTTATCTTTACGAGAGGATTAGCACAACTTCATAGGCACAGCAAGCCATTTAAAAGTGTTGTCATTTTTTGGCTGTGGATTGTGCAGTGAGAGGAGTATTTTTTTTTCTCCTTTCACTTGAGTGATGGGGCCGGTTCTCATCACGATACATGAATAAATCGCCACAAAGTTCATGAATAATGGATGCTAATAATCTGCAGGTCTGCGGTTTTGAACTATCCTTTTAATCACAACCTTACCGTAAGGCTGCAATTCATGTAGAAAGTCCCAGTGAGATGATGAAATAGTCCAAATTGTTAGAAATTGCTGTCATCTCTATCGAAATATGATGTTTCTCCTAATTACAAAGGGGTAGAAAACCCTTTGGAAGTGAACCTGAGAACCACAGACATGAATAAGGAACTTGCGGCAATCAGCAACAACAGGATTTGCAACAATTTGCAAAACTCAAAAAAAAGCAACAGATTTTGTTATTTCAGTTGATTACTTGAGCATTCACTGAGCATTGAATTCGTTAATTAACGTCTACTGCTCATCAATTATTGGACTAATCTTTCCTGCACTAACATAAGCTCCTCTACTTTTCCCATTCCCATTTTTCTGTTTAGCCACATATATGAAAAACCAGCAGCCCTCATGTAAAGGTCTTCAATAAGTGGGTCTCTGTTATGTTTGTATCATTCACTAAAATAGCACAATTCACATCCTGCCATGTTCACGTAGCTTTATTGAGGAGTGCTCGCACTGCATGCAAACAACACTCCATCTCTGCTTGTGATTGCAATGCTCTGAAAACCTGAAGGCATCATGGGAAGCACACCAACAACATCCGTTTTGATGCACTATAAATAAATCAATATTGAGCGCACAGCTACACATATAATAGAATATCTATAGCAACTGAAAAAAAAAGTAAGTTTACCTCCAGTAACATTCATCTCGTGTCCTGTTTTCTGACAAATACCCACAAAATGCAAAAGAGACTCTATGACCACACCTGTAGAATTACACAATTACACAATTAGTTTTTATATTTTGGTTTAATTTCTGTGTTATAAACATGTAACATCACAGTTACCTTCAATACCTATCATAGGTAGAACAACAGAATGACGGACAGAACGTGTTTCTACCAGTTTTCTCAAATTTTCAGAGCATTTCAGTGCATTTTGTGGAAGAACTACCTTATTGAACTCCAGTGCATATTCCATGGGAACAGTCACTGACTGCACTAATTAATTAAGTCATTAAGTAATGTGTCATTAGGTTGTAGGGAAAAATAAAAGCTAGCAAGCAAACCCAAGGGTTCAAAATTAGTTTTGGTGAGCAGACACTAATAAAAACCCAATAATACTTCTTTAACATTCCTACGAAGGATCTGATCACAGTGTATCTGGTATCTGACTGAGGACATACATATATCCATAGGTTGCCAGTTGACGTCTTGGTCCCTCTCTCTTCTCTCCTCACTGTCATCAACTTTTTCTTTCTGTAGCTTTTGCAGTTTTGTTTGTTAATTATGAGTTGAGTTGGGAGACTCTGCCAGTCCTGTTTTCAGTTTTGGTTCTATTAGTTTAGCTCACTAATATTGATTCAGGGAAAAGCCAGAATCTGATGGCCTTTCATGTGATTTGTTAATTGTCTTCTTCCTCTTTTCTTTGTTGTAGCGAGGGCTCTCATCTCATTATTTCGCTGTGTTCTTTATAAGTAACTGTACTTTCATTATACAAAGTTTGTTGAACTGCAGCAGCATGGTGGCGTCTCAAATGTTGGGTTCCCTTTGAGCCAACATTATGAAATCATAAGGGTGCGCTCTGTGCTCACTGTAACATTAGAGAAACTGAAGAGGATTCTTGGCCCTGTCATTTTGCATTTAGTTCCTTTACATTCATGCAGTACAAACAAAATCTGATTTGATCATTTTGGCAGGAAGTCAGATACAACCAAATCAGTCAATGTAACCTTAGCCTCGAATGAAGAGCCTTTCTCCATTCTTTGCTGTTATTTCCCATTTATAGTGTTCCTACACTAAAGACTGCATGAAAAACAAACTGACTGAATTCATGTAAGAAAAGGCTGTTTTGAAATTGATCCATGTTGGTCTGATAGGCTTTCCAGGCACAAGACCCTATTGGTTATCACATATAAATTTCCTTTTCCTTATAACCAAAAGTGGCCGTGTTTTGGCGTCATTTCGCTGTTAACTAGTAAACACTCCACACTGTGAATAAACTACTACAAGCACACTTGGCGTTTAAGCTTTAGAGTGCTTCCTTCTAATGCCTCGTTTATTGTGTCCACGCAGCCAGTAGGTCAGCATCTTACATCACTGACTTCCTGTCTCTTTAATCTGCCACCTTGAAATTGCAAAGGTTGCTTCAAAGAGTTGACAGCCTGTCTCGTATCCAAAAAGATTCACTAAAGAGATAGGGATCAGGGCAGGGTGTCACACTCCACGCTTCTCTTTACCGACAGAAGAAAATCACTGAATCCCCAGGACTGATTTCACCCAATGACAAGTATGTAATTCTCTTTTCGACTTGTCTGAAATGATAAAAATGGATTCCTGCATTTTGGTGCACATTATCTGGTGGATGGATTTTAGCTTTACACAAGCCTGACTGATTTCATATTTAACCTCTGCACTACACATTAACACACTGTGATGCTTAGCTTTAAAAAAAAGTGGTAGCAGATGAATCCTTTCACAGTAATTTAGCTCAATGTGCAGAAATCAGTCGACGTGTTGCATTTTACCACTGTAATGAGGTGAGTTACTGTAGCTGTCAGCACAATTCAACTGAATTAGTCTTTCCACTATGGCTCCCCATGAGAGAGGAATATTGATCCTACATTACTTAGATTTTTTTTCAGAAGTTGGAAGGATCTTGTTTGTACTGCAAGAACAAACTCAGCATGTATTCAATTACCCACAATGCTCTCTGTCTCTGATATTTTCATTTGCTTCTGATGCCACTGATTCCTTTTTTCATCACTAACATGTTTTATTGCCATTAATTGAATGTTTTTGCTTAGAATCATCCAAGCAAACCAACCCACAGATGAAATATTTATTACAGCGGAATATGTAAAGTGTGAGAAAAACTTAATGGAAACAGCACATCCATAGTAGCAGTATGTGTGTATTTAAAGAAAAGCCGCTAACAGGCAGACAAATGTTGAGTACTACACAGTACCCAATGATGAATGAACTCTTTATTAAATTACTTTTTTTTTAAAAAATGAGACTTTGGAGGTTTGACATTTTCAGCTAATGTTCAGTGGCTAGCTAGCTTATTAGAAAGGTCACTGTGGTACTGGGTGGGTTGCTTGTTCTGGCTAGTGAAAAGCAGCTAAACTCCTTCTTAGTTTGCTCATCTAACTGCTCAAAAAATGAGAATAAGTTTATTTCCTCATACTTTACATTTGAGACCTACTTGCTTCACATAGCTTTCTTTGATTGATTAACATTTCTTGAGTTTAAAAAGTGTTTCCATATAAGCTAGTTTTTTTTGGTCTCTTCTTGTAAATAGGCTCTTAAAAACTGATTTGTGTGGTGCTATATGAATACGTGTTTCTTTGTGCTCTGGGTGAATCTAAAGCCCTGTCCACAGAACCGCTCATCAGGCATCACTGTATCTAGCACATGGCTGGTCGCTAGGCAACATTCCAGGATCCTGTTGGCTAGTCAACAGTCTAATGTATTTACCAACCATATATCAATGAATGGTATGTTTCATTCTCTTCAGTGACTTGTATGCATGTCAATTAATTGCATAAAACCTCATATAAGTTTTAAGGCACAGTAAATCATTTTTTGAGGCTATTTAATAGAAAAAAATTGTTGTACTCAAATATACATTGTTTACTGTGTAACTACAAATTAATGTATTCTCATAATCTTTTTTTATGTATGTGGCTAGAGACCGACCACATATGTAATACGTCTTATAAGTTACTTTTAGTTTAAATTTAAAGATTGCAAATAGCTTTTGATTGATTGATTGAATCTTTATTTTGAACATGTTGAAAAAGTACAACAAAATAGAATTAAAAAAGACAAATGAACAAAGCAAAACAAAAGGAAAACGAGCAACCACAACTCCAAATAACGTTCATGTTCAAAAAGGAGCAGGAAGAAGCATAAGCTTATTTAATCCCACCCCTTTTCCACTATCTAGTATAAATAGACTACAGAAATACCTCCTTGCAATTACATTACATGTTATGTGTAACATATATATATATATATATATATATATATATATATAAAAACACCCAGCACGCCCCTGCGGGCGGTTTATCCTTCAAGCTCGGGTCCTCTACCAGAGGCCTGGGAGCTTGAGGGTCCTGCGCAGTATCTTAGCTGTTCCCAGGACTGCGCTCTTCTGGACAGAGATCTCCGATGTTGTTCCCGGGATCTGCTGGAGCCACTCGCCTAGCTTGGGAGTCACCGCACCTAGTGCTCCGATTACCATGGGGACCACCATTACCTTCACCCTCCACATCCTCTCGAGCTCTTCTCTGAGCCCTTGGTATTTCTCCAGCTTCTCGTGTTCCTTCTTCCTGATATTGCTGTCATTCGGAACCGCTACATCGATCACTACGGCCGTCTTCTTCTGTTTGTCTACCACCACTATGTCCGGTTGGTTAGCCACCACCATTTTGTCCGTCTGTATCTGGAAGTCCCACAGGATCTTAGCGCGGTCATTCTTCACCACCCTTGGGGGCATCTCCCATTTTGACCTCGGGACTTCCAGGTTATACTTGGCACAGATGTTCCTGTACACTATGCCGGCCACTTGGTTATGGCGTTCCATGTATGCCTTGCCTGCTAGCATCTTGCACCCTGCTGTTATGTGCTGGATTGTCTCTGGGGCATCTTTACACAGCCTGCACCTGGGGTCTTGCCTGGTGTGATAGACCCCAGCCTCTATGGATCTTGTACTCAGAGCTTGTTCTTGTGCTGCCATGATTAGTGCCTCTGTGCTGTCTTTCAGTCCAGCTTTGTCCAGCCACTGGTAGGATTTCTGGATATCAGCCACCTCCTCTATCTGCCGGTGGTACATACCGTGCAGGGGCCTGTCCTTCCATGATGGTTCCTCGTTTCCCTCCTCTTTCTTGGGTTTCTGCTGCCTGAGGTATTCACTGAGCACTCGGTCAGTTGGGGCCATCTTCCCAATGTATTCTTGGATGTTCGTTGTCTCATCCTGGACTGTGGTGCTGACACTCACCAGTCCCCGGCCCCCTTCCTTCCGCTTAGCGTACAGCCTCAGGGTGCTGGACTTGGGGTGAAACCCTCCATGCATGGTAAGGAGCTTTCTTGTCTTTATGTCAGTGGCTTCTATCTCCTCCTTTGGCCAGCCTATTACCCCAGCAGGGTACCTGATCACGGGCAGGGCGTACGTGTTGATGGCCCGGATCTTGTTCTTACCATTCAGCTGACTCCTCAGGACTTGCCTGACCCTCTGCAGGTACTTGGTGGTTGCAGCCTTTCTAGCGGCCTCTTCATGGTTCCCATTTGCCTGCGGGATCCCCAGGTACTTGTAACTGTCCTCTATGTCTGCAATGTTGCCTTCTGGTAGTTCAATCCCCTCAGTTCTGACTACCTTCCCTCTCTTTGATACCATCCGACTACACTTCTCCAGTCCGAACGACATTCCAATGTCATTGCTGTATAGCCTGGTAGTGTGGATCAGTGAATCGATGTCTCGTTCACTCTTGGCATACAGCTTGATGTCATCCATGTACAGGAGGTGGCTGACAACTGCTCCGTTCCGTAGTCGGTATCCGTAGCCAGTCTTGTTAATGATCTCACTGAGGGGGTTCAGGCCTATGCAGAACAGCAGTGGGGACAGAGCATCTCCTTGGTAGATCCCGCACTTGATGGTGACTTGTGCTATGGGCTTGGAGTTGGCCTCTAGTGTTGTACGCCACATCCCCATTGAGTTCCTGATGAAGGCTCTTAGGGTCCCATTGATCTTGTACAATTCTAGGCATTCCAGTATCCAGCTGTGGGGCATTGAGTCATAGGCCTTCTTGTAATCAATCCAGGCAGTGCACAGGTTGGTCAGTCTGGTCTTGCAGTCTCGGCTGATTGTTCTGTCTACCAGTAGCTGGTGTTTTGCGCCTCTGGTATTCTTGCCAATTCCTTTCTGTGTCCCGTTCATGTATTGACCCATGTGCCTGTTCATCTTAGCCGATATGATGCCTGACAGGAGCTTCCATGTAGTACTGAGGCAGGTTATTGGTCGGTAGTTGGAGGGGACCGGTCCCTTCTTGGGGTCCTTGGGGATCAGGACCGTCCGGCCTTCAGTTAGCCATTCCGGGTGTCTCTCGTTAACTAGCAGCTGGTTCATTTGTGCTGCCAGACGCTCGTGGAGTGCAGTCAGCTTCTTCAGCCAGTAGGCATGAACCATGTCGGGCCCTGGTGCTGTCCAACTCTTCATACTGGAGACTCTTTCTTGGATATCTGCCACTGTGATGGTTACTGGACCCTGTTCAGGGAGGTTGCTGTGGTCTGCCCTCAGATCCTCGAGCCACTGAGCATTGCCGTTATGGGTTGCATCCTTCTCCCATATGCTCTTCCAGTATTGCTCCGTCTCCAGCCTTGGTGGTGCTGTTCTCTTATTGTTCCCTTGCCACTGAGAGTATACCTTTGCTGGTTCTGTGGAGAACAGCTGGTTTATTCTCCTGCCTTCTATCTCTCTGGTGTACCTCCTCAAGCGGCTGGCCAAGGCTGTGAGTCTTTGCTTGGCAGTTTCCAAGGCCTCAGGTATGGACAGCTTGCTGTATTTCTTAGGCACCTTATTTGTCGCACCTTTCTGCAACTCCGTTAGTTGGCTAACCTCCCTCCGTGCTACTTTGATCTTGCCCTCTAGCCTCCTTCTCCATGGAGGGTACTGCCCCTTGTCGCTGTTCAACGTGTAGCCAAGCATCTCACTGATCACTGCTGCCGTATTGTAGATCAGCTTGTTAGTGTCGGTAATCGTGGTTGTAGGTATCGTCCGTAGTGCTGCATTAACATCATCTAGCAGACCTTCTGAGGGTACTTCACGTAATCTTGGTAACCGGCTACGGGGGATCGAGGTTTCAAGCTTGGCCATGATCCTATGTACCTCGTCAATCTCTAGCTGTGAGAGCAGTCCCTTCTTTCGAATGTTGGAACACTGAGCTACTAGTTGTTTCGCCGTCATTGTGGATGTTGGGTATCGAAGAATCCATAGGTCCCTCATCCTATTCATGTAGCCCCTTCCGCCGGGGTTACTTGCGTAGTAGCATTCCAACAACGCCCTGTTTTCGTCTCTTGCCCACCGATGCCTTCTTGTTCCAGTAGCCCACTTTTCGTCAGGGTGCCCTGGCTCCTCAACACCTGACGCGGACCTTGTTGATCCGGGCGACGTCCGAGCCGGCATGCCTTCATATTTATTTGTCTCGCTCATGTCTGCGGTAGGCTCGCTTAGCATAGGGGTCTAGCCTTAGGACCCTTACTGGATACAGACGCCCCAGGCAGGAATCGAACTTGCGATCCTCCGTTCCAAAGGCGTGTAGTCTAACCACTACGCTATCCAGCTGCACTGGGTGTATATATATATATATATATATATATATATATATATATATATATATATATATATATATATATATATATATATATATATATATATATATATATATATATATATATATATATATATATATATATATATATATATATATATATATATATATATATATATATATATATATATACCCATACCAACATACCTGTGCACCCGCACACACATGAAAATATTAGACAAGAAAACCCTATCAAATCTCTACCTTTTCCCTGTACCCTGTAAAAACCATATCCTTAAACCGCTTTTTAAACTGCACCATGCTTGGACATTGCTTCATATCTTTACTTAGTCTGTTCCACAGCTTCACTCCACACACAGAGATGCAAAAACTTTTTAATGTTGTACGGATACGAGGATGTTTTAAATTTTATTCCCCCCTCAAATTGTATCCCCGTTCCCTTTTAGAAAACATTTTTAAAATATTGTCAGGAAGCAGGTTATTTATTGCTTTATATATAATTTGTGCAGTGAGAAAATGAACCAGATCTGTGAATTTTAGAATTTTTGATTTTAAGAATAGTGGATTTGTATGATCTCTGTAACCAGTTTTATGGATTATCCTTATGGCCCTTTTTTGTAATATAAAGACTGATGATAGCGAACATTTGTAAGTATTGCCCCAAACCTCTGCACAGTAATTCAAATACGGTGCAATCAGGGAACAATAGAGAATGTGGAGTGATTTGTGGTCCAGAATGTGTTTTACTTTACTCAAGATTGAGACACTTCTTGAAATTTTGTTATGTATATGATTTATATGAGACTTCCAGTTTAATTTATCATCTATAATCACACTAAGAAACTTATGTTCAAGTACTCTTTCAATTTCCACACCATCTAAATGAATCTGCACCTGTGTATTTCTAAGGGAATGCCCAAATAAGATAATTTTAGTTTTACTTAGATTTAGCGATAGTTTGTTCCTGTTAAACCATTTTTAAATTTTGCACATTTCTGAAGTAATTGTATCCAGCAGCTCCTTTAGATTCCCCCCAGAACAAAAAATATTTGTGTCATCTGCAAATAATACTAATTTTAATATATCAGATGCCTTACAAATATCATTTATATAAATAATAAATAATTTTGGACCCAGTACAGAGCCTTGTGGAACACCACAAGCAATGTCCAAGCATGATGAGGAACGGACACCCAGCTTCACAAATTGTTTCCTGTCACCTAAATAATTTTTCACCCATTGCAGTACAATCCCCCTGATCCCGTACTGTTCCAGTTTATTAATTAATATGTCATGATTGATTGTAGGGCTGCACGATTTTGCATAAAATGAGAATCACGATTTTTTGGCTTAGAATTGAGATCACGATTCTCTCACGATTTTCTTTTCCAGTACAAATATTTATTGCACTTATTAACTGCACATCATCTTCGTAACAGTTGAGACTGAACATGAAAACAATAAATAAACATAAAAACAACAAATGTCTCACAAGTTTTGTTGTTGCCGCAAAATGTTGTAGTGCTTGAAATTCCGTCTCCACCGTTGCTCGACACTGTGTGTATAGAGCAGGTAGTGCAGCAATAGAAAAATAGTTGCAGGACGGCACTGTGTAGCGTTTGTCTAGGGTGTTGATCATTTTCCAAAATCCCTCGTTTTGCACAGTGTTGATGGGAGCCATATCTTTGGTCAGGTGATAAGTGATAGCCTCCATAATTTCTTTGTGCCTGTGGGAGTTCGACGTGTATAGGGAAGCGCTGTATAAGGTTCCCGTTATTGATGTTTGGGTGGTTGACCGGGACGGATTTTCTCCTGTCACTTTCCTGTCATCCCTGACGTGCTCTCCGTTGTTTTTTCCCTGCTAATTTTAGCATCACACAGCTTCTGTACCACGTGGTATAAGGCTCCGTAAACAGGCCTGTAATTTGTGAAGTGGCGTCTATCCCCGGTTTTATACAGCGGCACAACTTTGGCTATTTTCATTTTGTTTGGCACTTTTCCCGTCTGAAATGATAAGTTGCAAATATATGTTAGAGGTCCTACAATTCCTTCAATGACCTTCTTGACGATTTTCATGTCAATATCATTACAATCAGTAGATGTTTTATATTTATACATGTGTACAATGTCAATTATTTCTTTTTCCTCCACTGATGTGAGGAACATTGAGTTAGGGTTCCTATCAATCAGGTTTTCACTACAGTCTACTGATGGCAGTGACTCAGGAATTTGTTCTGCCAGTTTTGGTCCAATATTTACAAAATAATGATTAAAGCTGTTGACCTTATCAGCAGTGTTTTCCATAATATTGCCATTGTCGATAAAGTATTGAGGATAACTTTGTTGTCCAGAATTATTTTTAATGATACCGTTTAAAACATCCCATATTCCCTTCATATTATGTTTATTGTTGTTCAATATTTTACTATAATACTCCTTTCTACATACACGTATAATATTGGTCAACTTATTTTTGTATTTTTTATATTTATTTTCAGCATCTTTTGTTCTTTGTTTTAGGAATTCCCTATAGAGTGTATTTTTCTTTTTACATGCATTTTGTAAACCCTTAGTGAGCCATGGTCTATCTGAATATTTGTGCTTTCTGTTGTATTTTATTGTTGGACAGTTTTTATCGCACAACTCCATGAATATTCTTAAAAATATGCCATATGCAATATCAATATCAGCTTCTTTGTACACATTGTCCCAGTCCTGATTTAATAGATCGTTCTTAAGTGCATTCACAGTTTCTTCTGTCCTTACACGTCTGTATCTCAGTTGTTCTTCATGCTGATTTTTCTTATAATTAGTGTCATAAACTGCAAAAACTGGTAGGTGATCACTGATGTCATTAATTAATATTCCACTCACAATGTTGTTTTCCATATTGTTAGTGAAAATATTGTCAAGTAAGGTGGCACAATCTGGTGTAATTCTGCTAGGCCTGGTTATTTTAGGATGTAAACTCAAACTGTACATAGTGTTTAGGAATTCGTCGGTCATTGTATGCTTTTTCGGATTCAACAGGTCAATATTAAAATCACCATAGATAAACATAACTTTTTGATTTGTTTTAGAGAATATTTCCTCTATGAAGTCATTAAATACTTGAATACTAGAGCCAGGTGTTGTATATATACAGCTAATTATTACATTTTTTCTCTTTTTCCTTATAAATTTCAATTGTTATACATTCTAGTAAATTATCAATTACAGTTGTCATACTTTCTACCACCTTGTAGTTTAGGTTTTTATCCACATACACAGCTACTCCCCCTCCACTCTTGTTCCTTCTATTTACAAAATTCACTTCATATCCCTCCAGTCCAAAGTCCATTCCTTTCTCCGCATTGATCCATGTTTCAGAAATGGCAATAATTCCAAATGGATTTGTCAACTCATTTAGATATTCCTTTATATTGTTGAAGTTGGCATACAGACTTCTGCTATTAAAATGGATTACTGATAATTTATTTTCCGTGTTGATGGTGTGCTTAAACTGTTCATCAGTGAAGTAGCAGCAGTTACTGCTAATGTTGTAGAAGAAATTATTTTCCGGGTCTATATCCTTTTCTAAGTCTAGAGCATTATGGTCTGTGTATCGAAATGTTCTCAGTTCCAGATTATCATAAAGAGAATTCCAATGAGTTATATTGATATTGATATTGTTGCCGGATGCAGATGAAGTTCTTTTGGACTGTGCCATGTGTTGTGTTGTGTGTCACGTCACATGTGTATTCATACCTCCAGAGTAAGTTGACCTCAGTATTTGTCCAGCTCCTCCATATTTCTGATGACCAACACTTTGGCTTGTTCCGGTGTTCCATTGAGTTTAATGAATACTTTGCAGTTGGTGGTCCATGTATTTTGAATTTTTCCCTGTTTCTTCAAGTAACGTGCTTTCCTGGCAATGTCCGCATTTCTTTTTATCAGATGTTCGTTCATGAAGACATCGGATCCTTTCAGTTTCTTTCCTTGTTTTAACAGTGCTGTTTTGTGTTTTCTGTTTGCAAATCTCACAATGATGGCTGGTTTGTCACTGTCATTTTTTCGGGGTAGAGGGTAGCAAGCCTCAATGTTGTTATAATCCACTTCCACACCTTTGGACCGTAGAAAGGTAACCACTTGATGCTCCGTGGAGTTGACATCTTCCTCTAGCTAGTTGATGCTAGCATCCTTCCTCTCTCTCACCGCTACGGTTCAAAAACATCAACTTCTGAGTTTTCGAGAGGTCGCAAATGACGAGCCACCACTTCTGGACGGTTTCCCACACACGCTCTCAAAGATTAGTATCCACCAAACTATATATGACTATTTACGTATATAAATCTTGTAAACGTTTATGTACAAGTTACTTATAAACTTGGACCTATTCCATTACAAATACATATGAGCAGGCTGTTCATAGAAGCCACCATGTTGCCGCGTTGGACCGTGGCCAAGCTGGGCGTTGCCTTCTGCCTAATCACATTTTATGTAAGTGGTTAGAGTCGGCCACATATGTAGTACACCTTAGGAGATTATTTTAATTCAAAGATTTGAATTTCACAAGTAGCTCTTGCAAGCTAAATATGACCATTTAACATTCCTGCATTTATTTTAATTGTCTCTTTGTGGTTATGTCTTTCCCTTCCTTTTGCAATTGCTTATTGTCAGCAGATTAGACATGCAACCCTCCCGTTGTTAAGTGTTAGGCTGAGTGCCCTGAAAATCACACATTCCCTCTGATAAACAGCTTGATAACATTCTTAAATTGTATGAGAATTTAAGTGTCTGTGTAAAAAAATATTACATCCACTTCAAAGAAAATGTTACTAATGCCAGCTAACAATGCTCAACAGCAGCTAGCAGAGCTAAAACAAACAAACAAACAAACAGCTGCAACCCCAGTATCACTGTCATCAGTCAGAAGTGAGCACATTGACTCATATCGGACTCCTTTCACAAAAATGTACAGCTTTCTCTATAGTAAATAGATGTGACACTCGGGATACGGACGCTGCAGTCATATTGACAGCTGAGGTAAACAGCAGACTTACAGCCTGAACTCACTACAGATGAACAGTGACCAGAGATGTTTGTCCTTCAGCAGCCACCATAGCTGGGATTATGAATTTGAATTGGGAGGGGTACAAAACCAGAATTAAATTAACTGCAATTTGTAATCTACTGACATCTAATAGTGAGTTTTTTGGAGGTAGTTCTCCAGAAGCAATGTATGTTTTGGGTTGTTGTCATGTTGGAAGACAAAGCGATGACTCGGAATCAGTTTTGCTACAGACTGCTGGAGGTTTTCTTTAAAAAAATTTCACTTATCTTTCTTTTCTCATGATTCCTTCCACCTTGACAAGATTGCTAGTTCCAGAAACACTGAAGCATCCTCACAGCATAGTGCTCACGCCGCCGTGTTTCACTGCAGGGACAGTTCTTCATGTTGCATGCCCCTTCTTTCTCCAAACATAAGCAGCATTTCTACGGCCAAAGAGCTCTAGTTTCATCTTATGTGACCAAAGGACACACTTTCAGTATACATAATTTTACTCCAGGTTGTTCTTAGCGGTTTGAAGATGTCTCTTCTGCAGAAGTAGAGATTGTCTTGGTCTGTAGCCTTGCAATCCAATCCTGTGCAGGATTCTAGTGATTGCCTTCTTTGGCTAAGTCACTCACTAGTGTCTTGGCAGTTTTTCTGGGGTCTTTATACCCATCTCTCACTAGTTTCTTTTTGCCAGGCTTGTTCTAAACTTTGTGACCCTCTTTGAATTTCTTCATACTTCTCACTCCAGGTCTTGACACTCAGAAATGCTCTGATAACTTTGTATATCTGTCTCCAGCTTTCTTTCTGGCATTATGCTTTCTCAAGTGACAACTCAAATCCTTGCTGAGTTTTTATACTATGTGTAAATGAGAAGAAAAACCTCTGTTTTAACTTGATTTTAAAAGCTTTGAGCGTTGAGTTAAAGCACATCATTGCACAGCAGTGGTTTTTGTTATGGCTCAATAAAAGGGGGCTAATGATTCTTGCTTTTTCTAAAATAATGCTGTTCTTGTGTGCAAACAGAAAATTCTAATGGAAGGTAGTATGTTTAAAAATGCTATATTAAAAATCCCTCACTCTGCAGAAAAAAGCACTTGAGAATTTTTTTGACAGAAGCTTTAATTCATATGTGGCCTGATAACTTTATTCTCATCTGTATGTGCTGTTTTAATGGAGTAACCTGATGAGAGGGCAAAGGCAGGAACTGTTTACTAAGAGACCAGGATTTTATCAAGATGCAGCTTCTCATTATCAGGATGATTCAAATCTTTATACTCACAGTGCATTCATGCAATTTGTTTCACCTCAACAAGTTGCTTCAAAATGTTCCAATTATTAGCTCTGATTACTGTGATCGCGTTATGACAGACAACACCACTATGTAAACACCCCAAGGGGACAAGATTCTAATTTCTTCCACAAGATACAACATTGTAGAAATGGGTACAATGTTAGAAACTCCCAGCTCTTTTACTGTGTATACTGTGCACAGCTGACTCTGCAGCAGCACGTCTCTTGTCTTGCTCTCCGGTTTTTCCACTTTTGCTCAGTGCCCAAGGCGACTTATTGGATTCCTTCTAAAAACAAATGTTCATTTAATGCTCATGAGATCCACTTCAAGATAACTCATCGCAAGACAGGGTGAGCTCAGCAGAGTGCCACTTTGAATCATCTGGAGAACGGAGAGTGTCTAAGCATAGCCAAGGTGCAGCTACAGATATTCCACATAAGCAGCACCGTGTCTGAACTGAACTGCTCTCAGGAGTCCAGAAGGATTATTTTTGAAATGATGCATGTCCGATGTTGTTTTAGTTCTGTGCAGTCGGTATTTTACAGCTGCTCTATCTGTTAAGCAACTCTTCAGACAAGCGGTAAAAACATGTCAGTCATCTGCAGAATGTAAATTTAAAAGAAAACCATACAAAGAAATCAAAATCAGAAAGAAAAAGGTGCAAGTGAATGAAAGCAATATATTCTTCTGAATTTCTTTCTTTTTCTTTAAAATCAGGTATAGCATAAGTCTTTCACATCCTGCCGGTTACTTAAATAGGGTAGGCTGGTTAAGATATATTAACCTACTCACAGTTTCTGTTCAACTGTCGCTTTGCAGCCCATCTCGACCTGAGGGCCTCCTTCTTTGCTGCCTTTGACACAATCACTGTCACATCTCATGTCACTAACGCCTGCTCTGTTCTGTGTTCCAGCTTTTCTGTTGCACTCGCTGACTTATGCACATCCACATGCATGTCTAATCCAGGACAGAGACACATAAATGACTGCAGATAACAACAGAAGTCTTCTTTTGAGTTGCCCTAACTGAAATCTGTTGGTTCTTCTGTAGTTAAAAAAGAACAAAACATTAAATACACCTTCTAAGTGCGTTTCAAGATGTTTAGTTTAATAATGAGATCCCTGCAAAGCTTACGCCATGTGATTTCCAAAAATACATTCATCGTATATTCATGTTCAGACCTGCCTGAGTGAGTGTGGAATCTACTGTACGCCAGTTTTTTAGAACAGCAGCATGCTCCCATTCCTTTCACGTTGTACAGTAGTTTGTGTCACGTCTCTCTTTTTGCTCATGCTTTAAACTTCCATTCCAGCCCAGAGAGGTAAACCTCACGACATGAAGACTTCTATAGTAACTAAGAGAAAAGGAAATGCTTAACAGCGCAGGCTGCAGTTGTGATATAAAGCTGAATACAGCACCCTGTAATTGTTAGAAATACAGCTATAAACCACCCACCCATCACTTCTGACTGTTCATTAGACAAAATAATTTATTTAAAGATCCCATTCTGGGCTACAGAAAGCTGTGACTGGGATCTGTCACTATACAATGATGTCTTATAGGAGAAACAAGTGGGAGAGGAAATGATCTGCTCATTATTCTATAGTGAAAACATAGATTTCAGGAGTTCAGGAGGGATGCCAGGGACAAAAAACATAACTGTCAGCACAGTGACTGCAGATTTCTGTGTTTTCTTTTACATAAATAACATTAATAACAAAGTAAACAAAAGATAAATGAAGCATTCAAATGAGTCAAAAGTCTCCATAAAGTTTCCAGGGTGAGCATCCCTCTGGTCCTCGCTTAATGCCCAACCTCCAAATGTGCAAACAAAACCTTCACCCATGGCGGAAGACAGTTACTAATTAATATGAATCTACAGCTACACTGTATAAACTAATGTGGCTTTATTTGAAATGTTCTCCCATTTTTGAGTTGATGAAACTGATTGTTGCTAAATAACTGAAGCTACTTTGTAGAGTAAATGAAACCCACTTCAGTGTGTGAGAATATATTTGCACTGTGTTCATCTACTGTAATAACTTTTTAAAATGAATTTCACCTAAACTACTTTTGATGTGGAATTTAACCTTAAATTTAACACTTTATGTTGAAAGCTATCATCAAGGTCCATTTATAATATTAAATTGATTTCTTTGTTTCTCCCCAACATCAAAACAAACCATTTCTGTTCCTTTTGCATCAGGAATTCAAGTGACGGGGTGGGGCTTTAATTTACTGCCCCAGCTGTGGATATCTGAGAGTAACAATACACATTCATATCCATCACTGTCTTATGGCCTGAGGAGACCCTGAAGGATGAAGATGAATAAAAAGAAGTTTATGTGCCAGCCAGCCATGTGAGGTGGACGTAGCAATGTGACCACAATTCTCACAGTGTTAGATTGCTCTCTGGGTAGATCACCCCACTGATGTTGATGCCTGCCTCACATATAAGGTCAATAAAAGTAATGCAGCACACAAGGAGGAATGGCTCTGAATTATTTAGCGAGGAAAGATTTGAAATTTTCTCGATACTGCAGCAGAGGCGGGGGGTGGGAAAAAAAATTTAAAAGAGCCTCTCAACCTCATTTTCCAAATCAGCCTGTGTGCTCAACTGGTGTCCTGATAGACTTATTGTGAGAGCCTTATCTTCTCTGGTGTTGGGCTTAATCTCCTGCCCACTTTGAGAGCGAGAAGAACAAACACTCGGAATTAGAGCTGCTTTTCACTCTGCACAAGGCTGCCGCTGCTGCTGCTGCTGCTCATTCTGATTGGGGCGTTATTGATGCAGAGAGAAGCAGCAGTAAATTGGAAAGCTGGGTGATTGGTTACATACAATGAGGATGAGGAGAGCTGATTTAAAAAGAAGAAGAAGAAGAAGAAGAAGAAGAAAGAAAGAAAGAAAACAACTCCTGATTGCAAATGGCTTTCTTTTAAAAATACAGATCTGACACAGTGTGGGGGGGAAATGATCTGTAGGTAAAACATCATTTAGTGTTCTACATATCTGAGTAAGGAGAGGAAATTACATGAGGTCTATTGATTGCATTTTTGTAACCAAGGAATTAGTCATTTGTCTGTTTGTAACTTGGAGGGAATCACCACTGTTAACAAGAAATGAAAGCTGTTTTTTTTTTTAATCACTCACATTTAGTTTGTATGAAAAGATGAATATTGAAGAACAATGTTGGCAATTTAAGCCAAATCAGACTAATAACAACAACAACAACAACAACAACAATAATAATAATAATAATAATAATAATAATAATAATAATAATAATAATAATAACAACATTAGGGTTTAACACCTTATCTGTTTATACCGGGTCTGGGGCCAGGTGTTGGTGCCATCTGTAGCGGTTTAACACCTCAGCCTGGATGATTCATTTGTGGAAAACTGTGTGCTCTTACCTCTGGCTCTGGCCGGTCTGCTGGGGACGGAGCGGTTCGTGTTGCTCACGTTGTAGTCGCTAACTTCCACGCTGAGGTTCCCCCACTCCGTCACAGTCCCGTTCCCCGTCCGTAGAGCCATCCTCTCTTCGCTTCTGGTTTCACACCTGCGCTGAGTGACTGAGCCGATCAGCCCGCCACCTTTTCCTTCATAACAGCCGGAGAAGGGGCGTTTAGGAAACTTGGAGGCGGCCCAGAGTTCTGTTTGCTTTTCTTTTCCTTCTTCTTCTTCTCTTTTTAAAATCTCGAGCACGGTGGAATAAATGGAGACCAGGCGGAGTGTGACAGGGTTAACTGATGGGGAGCCGTGAGGGAAGCCCCGGGAAGCGCGCAGTACAGCGGACTGAAGCCCGACTGTGGAGGAATGAGGCTGCGCTGCTAAGGCAACTGAGGAGCTCTCACACTCTCTTCCTCTCTCTCTCTCTCTCTGTTCACACCACCGTCACTGCAACAGTTTAGAGAAATCATACACAAACTGGCTGCTGCTCATCCGTAGGTGGACTGACTTCAAGCTCGATCAGCTCCAGAGCTTCCTTTTCTAAGTGACACCGCAGCAGTGGTGGAGACACCGTTTATATGAGGGTGTCCATGCAGGGCTACGTGCTTGGGGTGACGTTGGATCTCCATCCATTTTAATAAGATTTATTAAGAATTTGTGATAAATCCACCTGACCAAACCAATCATTTTCTTTATCACTCACTAGTTCTGTGCCATACTTATTCACTTGGTATTGATCTGATGCCAAGTAAATATGAGTATCTATCGCCAATACAGATATCGATATTTTCAGCTATATAGGCAGATTATGTAGGGGAGAGTAGTATGTCATGATTTGTGAGATGAATCATCAATAATTTGAAAAGGTTCAGACGTTTTTCACAGTGTGTGTTTGAAGGTTTTTTTTTTCTTTTCCAGAAAAATAATTTGTTGAACACAGATCAGTGGGCTGCACGCTGAGGACAGAAACAAAGTAATCAGATACCAATACTGATTACTGATATTTGGATCGATCCACCCACATCTGTGTCTCACATTTGTCATTTGAATTGGCCAAAAAGCAAAAGGACTCATGTAGAGGAGGTACTGCTACGCTTGCATCCAGTACTATATTTTCAATTCTGGACTCTATAGATTCACTTTGCATGATTCACAGCCCATTTTTCTTAGATGTGGGCCTTGGTGCAGCAATGTCAGCTCATCCTCTGTCTGAAACCAGCTGTTTTAGCACCTTCTCTTTAAGCAAGTTTTTTTTTTCCTGATCTACTGTCCCTCATAGGTAGAAGGTTTAAGCATCAGGTGTGAACCAGCATGGCAGCGTTTGGCTCAGCTGCATCACTTGTACATACACTTGTCTCACTCTTTCAATATGGCCTTGTTTGATATGAGCTCCCATAAGTACATCTGTATAATAAAAAATGGGGAAACACCATGCGTCTGCTTAATTATTATAATTTAAAAAGAGTGTTTTCATTGTTAAAATGTTTTTGGAGGAGACTGAGAGCGGTGTACCCCAGGAGAGGCCCAGGCGTTGTCCACATCCCTGGGGCTGGGCCTGTGGTCAAAGCACGGGCAGACCAACTGCAGGCCTCCACCATCATTCCCATCCCCAAAAGGTCTGAAATAGACCATCTCAATGACTACAGACCTATGTCCCTCACGTCTGTAGTCATGAGGTGTTTCAATAGTTTCTCACCACATCAGAGACTGCTTACCTTCCTCTCGGAGTAAATCGGTCCACGCAGGATTCCATCACCATCACATAGCACTGAGCCATCTGGAGAACTGGAAGAGCTACATGATGCACGTCATGCACTACAATTCAGAGTTCAACACCATAGACATCCTCACCACCAAACTGGACCACCCTCAGGTCCCCTCTGCCACATTCTCCTGGATCAAAGATTTCCTGACCAACAATCAGTACTGCCACGAGCAGTAGAAGTAAAAGACACCTTTTCTTAAATGAACTGGTTGTAAAGCAGAGGTGCCAAAGAACAGATCGCTCAGTAGGTAGAGTGGTGGCCCCATGATCGGGAGGTCAGGGGTTCAAATCCACTGAACGGCTACCCTGAAGTGCCCCTGAGCAAAGTACTGTCCCTACGCACTGCTCCCCGGGCGCCCACTGAGTGAATGGGTTAAATGTAGAGAGAAATTTCCCCACGGGGATCAATAAAGTATACGTTACATGTTGCACATCCTGTGTTCGTGATGAGAACATATTAC
The DNA here is from genome assembly GCF_965226115.1 of Aulonocara stuartgranti. NCBI lineage: Eukaryota > Metazoa > Chordata > Actinopteri > Cichliformes > Cichlidae > Aulonocara > Aulonocara stuartgranti. The sequence goes on from NC_138958.1 coordinate 33,670,005, forward strand.
TGTGAATGTTATTGTCTTGGTTACATATTAGCTGTTATAAATGATTGTTTAAAGCGAAAGAGTGTCTCGGTATTTTCTCGTAGCCTGTGGAACAACTTTAAATGTTCCATTTAGCTGTTTGGCTAACAGGAGAAAGGTGAGACCCTCTGAGACCCCTGATGGGCAGCGTGATGGCTTTGTTTATGAGGAACAATCTATAAGCACCTCTGGGTTTCTTTTATTTCATGTGCTGCTGCTTGAGAAATGATGCTTTGAAAAGTGTCTGGAGGTAGCGGGGGAGGAGGGGGACTTAGTTTGCACTGTGGGGGAGGAAGACTACACTATTTGTGTTTGTGATTTGTTATATGGTTGCTGTCAGTCCTGGGGATGGTTTTACAAGTACTCTTATTGCTTTTGTGCTGCTCCTATGTGTGGGTGGTGTGTGTGTGCTCCAGCTTGGCTAACACGTGTTGGTGGTTTTCCACATTTTGTAGGATAACGGCTTATTACAGTAATGCCAAAAGTCTCTCCCTTCCTCTTCCTCTGGAGCCTTCAGTGTTGAGAGTTTGGCAGCTGCTCTGCATTGATTTTCACTAGATAAAGGTCTTCACGCAGGTCATGATCAGCCTGTCTGATGAGATGGGGAATTTGCCTTTTGATACACGGGAGTGTCAGAACCTCCTCTTCCTTTTTGTAAAACTGGTGGAGTGAAAATTCACTGAAAGAAAATGCAGTTCAGCTAAAGCACTCAAGCTCCTGAGAAATTCAAACAGGCCTCTGTCATTCCACCTATTGTAAGATTTCATAAGTAGCTGAAAACACCGTAGTGAATATTAACGAGCATAGACCAATCTTCCCTAAAGCTAAAAAAAAAAGATGAAACAAACTTTGCATGAAGTATGATTATGATGTCATAATACAATCCCAATTTGAAAAAGTTGCTTTGCTGTCTGTTACGCCCCTCTGCAGCCCCTAACCTCTTTGCAGTGTTCAGCTGTTGCTAATTGACCACACCTGGTGAGGTATGGATAAAGGCATACCTGAGGCAGGCTTTCAGGAAGGCGCACCAGTCTTTGTCTTAGTGGTACCAGCTGTTTAAGCTAACTTATTATGTAATTTAAAATAAAACCTCTTCTTTGTGGAATTCTGGTGTTTATTTATATTGCAGCTTTTAAGCCAGGTCATAACATGTCTAAAATGTAAATATAGCCAAACTCATGAACTCATATTTTATCAAAAATAGAACATAGAAAATATATTAAATTAAAAAAAGGTCACTCTGAATTTGATGGCGGCAAAAAGTCTCATAAAAGGGTGGGACAAAGGCAACAAAAGGTAAGTAAGTGGTACTAAAAAGAAACAAATGGAGGGACATTTTGCAGCTAACTAGGTTAATGGAAATGGATCAGTAACATGCCTGGGTGTAACAAAAAGATCTTAGAGAGGCAGAGTTTCTGGTAAGTAAAGATGAGGAGAAAGACACCAATTTAAAAAGAAATCCATTTACAAATTGTGCAATCTGGAGAAATATTTGTGTGGCTGACATAAACGGTAATAACCAGACCGAAAAGCAGCGCACATTTCGGTGCTTTTTTTCGGTGCTTTATTTCCCCTGAGATGTCACACACTTTGAATTCTAGCCAATCATTTTACCTTTGCAAGCGTAGTAGGCAGGCCCAGGTACATAGTAGGGGTGCAACGATACACAAAATTCACGGTTCGGTTCGGTTCGATACTTTGGTGTCACGGTTCGATATTTTTTCGATACAAAAAAATGTTCATGCATTTTTAATTTGTCATTTATTAAAATTATAAATATATATTTTAACTCAAAAGTACAGTTTTTAAATTTAACCCTAACCCTTGTGCGTGTTTTTTATTGTGACAGCGAATGCGCACCTGCGGACCACTTATGTGCAGCCCTGGTTATTTAGCTCATCATATCGCAGCCACAGAAATTCTTTTGTCCATGAAACCATAAAGCTGCACTTTCTTTTTGCCTTATAGTCTGATTTGTCATAACTTCTCCGTTTTGTGGTAAGCTTTTCTTTGGCTGTCACTTCTTCACCCTGACCTGTCTTATTTGGCTCAGCAGAACTGAAATGCTTTTACACGCTCACTCACATAAGCTCAGCGATTCTCTGCGCGATCAACCTCTCACATGTGTAAGCTGCGGGAGATTTCACTTGTCATGTTTGCATAGTAAGCTAACGATTAATAAGACGATGTCAGAGGAATTGGTGCACAAATTATCATCACTCACAGATCAGTGCTGTCGCTCTCTATACACAGTTCGCACGATTGCAAAGTGAAAGCAAAAAAACAAGCGCAAATTCAAACGCGACTTCAATATGTCACATATTGACAGTGGCTCACCGATGCCAATAACATAATTACCCAGCTACATTTCTGAAAGAATGCAAAAGCATTGACATATATTTTTCCTACAATAGCCCGACGGGCAGGGCAGAGATAGATTTTGGTAGCCCGACTGAAAAAAATCGCTAGCTCCAGGACGTCGGGCTAGCGATATTGCAAGCCCTGTATCTGATTGAGGAATCACTCATCTTTGGAAAAGAGAGTTTATTACAGAGAAATGGCTCTTTCCAAAATAAAAGCTATACTATCCGCTTCTTCTGGGCTATATTCTCAGCAGCATAAGGAGAATCATGTGCTAACAGCTGTCTAAATGACTCGGCTAAAGTTAGTAGCATGCTTGTTGTTTTTGTCTGCTTCCACTTGTCTTTGCACTAGGATGATGTCGGCGTAAATGTGCAGTCATATTCGTTGTGTTCCCACTAGTGCTTTCAGGTTAATCTCGTTGAAATGACCTTAACGCCACAACACGGCAAATCTCCGTTAACGAGCTACCGCCGATCGCTCCGTGCATGGGGCTAGACGGCCAACACGTTAACGAGCTAACTGCTCTAACACACTAGTTCACACCAATGTAATTGAGCATTGCATGGCACATCCAACATACTGTTTTACTTTAGTCCATGACTCGCTTACCTTCAGGGTCATACGTCACATGAAAACCAAAATAATTCCAAACGCCAGATCTGAATGAGGTTCAATTTGCCTGTTGCAAGTAGAGCTTAACTTCTGTCTCGCTAGCTTGCCCTGCGCTCTTCCTTCTGACTATGCTGTCTGTGTTGAGCGCTCAGTGGATCTGCGCTCGACAGTGCAGCCTAGGCGGAGTAGTCGAACACAGATTCACTGAGCGCTCAACACAGACAGCATCGTCAGAAGGAAAATTGATAAAATAAATGACAAATGTTGTATTGTTCGATACATATGCGTACCGAACCGAAAGCACTTTATCGAACGGTTCAATATCGATACGAATATCGTTGCACCCCTAGTACATAGGTTCTTTTAGAGCAGAGCTACAGATTAAAAAAGGCTGAAAATCAGTGTTGAATGTCTGTGATCTTCAGGCCCTAAAGTGGCACTGCATTGTAACAGACATGATCCTGTCACATACATCATCACATAGGCTTAAGAACACCTCCAGAAGTCTGTGAACACAGCTCAATGTGCTACCTACAAATGCCGGCTATCATGCGAAGAAGAAACCATAAGTGAACATGATCTACACATGCTGCCTTCTTTTCTAAACCAACCTCCTCATTAAAAGTGGACTGAGGCAAAACTGTTCTGTGGTCAGAAAAATCAAAACCTGGCATTGGCAGTTTGCACAACTGGAAAGGTACTATCGATGCTGAACGGTATATATAGGTTTTAGAGCAATACATGCTCCAGATGGGTTCTTTGTCAAACCAAATACTACAGCTATTACAACAGCATGGGTGCAAAAGCAAGAATTGAGCCACATTCCTCTCCCAGAAGTCCAGGAGCTGGTCTCTTCAATTCACAGATGTTTACAGACATCTTCAAAGAAGGGGGGATGCCACAGAGTGGTAAACAGAGAACGCGTTACTGTAATCGGATTACTTTTTTCAAGTAACGAGTAAAATAAGGGATTACTATTGCAAAAACGGTAATTAGATTACCGTTACTTTCCCGTAGGAACGCTGCGTTACTGCGTTACTAAAACCGTGATTTTTTTGCGAGAATGTCTCATGACAGTGACGTAAGCAAGTGCGACATTCGTGACAACAGCTGTGTGCAGATCAACAGTGGATCATATATCGAGTGCGGGAGAGAGTATGAGCGTGCAGCATTTAAAGTGTGGAAGTACTGACCTTACTTTAAGTTTGATTCCATAAAAAGTGACAAAAACATTAGCGTCCGTTGTGCGTGGGAAGAAAACGTATTTTTACTGCGAAAAAAAACCCCTAAACTTCCAAGCAAGCACCGAGTGCGCAACGACGTAATGGGAAATTCACAGAGAAACTCGCGGATTCTTCAACTGACCGCTGCGGCACACCTGCACCAGGATAAACCTCCGCCTACCCCGCTCCTGCTTTACAGGTGAAAATAGAGCAACAGGACCGCTAGTCTTTGACTTTATTTATTTTCTGCTGTGTTTTACTTGCATCTATTTGAAAGAGTGAGTGTAAACACAAAAAAACATTTAATTTTATGTGCTGGAATGTGCAGAAAATAGGTTTAAATATTAAACAAATTTCTTCCAGTCAGAGAATGTTGCATATAATTAAATTTTTGCTTGATGCATAAAGTTAAAAGATTAAAACTAATAAAACAAGTTTTAAAAAGAGACTTTTCCATTTGATTACATTTTGTGTGATGGATTATGCAGAAAAAGTAGAATTGGGCTGAAAGATCTATCGCTTTATCACCTATTCAGGTTGTAAATCGTGTTTTTAAAAAGTAACTAAGTAATTAATTACTTTTGAAAATAAGTAATCAGTAAAGTAACTGGACTACTTTTGGGGGGAAGTAATCAGTAATTAGTTACTGATTACTTTTTTCAAGTAACTTGACCAACACTGGTGGTAAACATGGCCCTCTGCCACCTTTCAGAGATATGTTGCTGCCATCAAATTGTAAATGAGCCAGTATTTTTGCTGTGTGGGATCAGTGTGATGTATTAAAATGGAACCCTGTATAGCTTGTAAAGCTTAGATTACCATTATCGTAGCGCCTGAAATTTAAATTTAAATTTAAATTTAAATCACAGCAGTTTAAATAAAACCATGTAACTAATCTTCAAAACCTCCTGTACAGTACATAACAGTAGTCATATAAGCATGTCATAATCTTGTTTTTAAATGAGTAAAAGATATTTATTTAATTACTCAGTAAATAAATGTTAATGGTACCTTTTAGCTCCAAGAGTGAGCTGGTGTTCCACTTGGATCAATCCTAGAACCATTTCTCTTCCTGCTGACCATTTTCCAGTTGATTGTTGGCTATTTCTGCTGGTAGATCCGTTATGTTTGCAAGTTCAAAATATATGTTTCATAGAATGCATGCACGAAGATATTTTAGAGAAATATCAGCATAGACCAATATAGCCTTTGTTGATACCAGCATATCAGCAAATATAGTGGTATTTACCAGGATCAGTGACCGAAATGTGTTATGTTACACAAATTTTGTGCTGGCAAAATCTTTAAAAGCTAAAAGAGTTCAAAACATTCTAATTATTTTGTTACACTAAAGACTTCTTTGTATCCCTCGGATAAAACAAAAATAATGAAAAAAGTATCGACTATCGGACAGATTGTTGTAAATACTGGTATCAGAACAGGAATTCACAATCACTATTATGATACTGAAAACATCCTGTCAACTCAATAAAAACCAAAAGTTCATTTAGATCTAAGCCCTTTCAGTTTTTGGTGGACAATGTTTGGAATCTGTTTAAACACCTAACACCAAATTTTTTTCAGCGTTTTTTTTCTACTGATTATCTATTTATAGCTGTCTGGCAAGTGATCAGTTAGGAAACCCTGTCATAGATGATGTGAAATGTATTCTCTGCACTCTGCTTCTCACATTCACAGGTCTGAGAAGGTGTCTTAGCTGCCAAAGCTAGCTACAACACCAGCTGAAAGTAAAATCTCTTACACTTCCAGGATCCTTAAAGGGTTTCAGATTCTCTCCTCAGATTGAATTTAATCACTATGGCCGCCATAGTGATATAATTACTGATTTCATTATGGCCAGTATTATTTCTTCCATCGATGTAGCTGACAAATAACGACCGACTTAATCCCTCTTATGTAACAGAGCATCTATCTAACAGGTGTACAGGTGTGCATTGCCTTAGGTGTGTGTATTTCAAGGTTATTAACACAAAAAGTGTTTTACATGTTCTTTACTACACTTTCTTTTTCACCCAAAGGTATTCTTCTTATCACAATTACCTTAACTTAAAACAGACAGAGACTGGCTTCTATCCAGAAACACAGACCAAAACCTTTAAACTTCATCAGTTAGACGGAGCACTGCAAATACCCCTTTGAATATTCACAAATATAGCAAATACAAAGAAGTACTGAAAGATATACGGTACATTTGCTGCTGCCTGTGCACAATAGTTACCATTTCTGTTTTAATAAATGTTGTGTCCAGTGTCACAGATGCCTGCTCTGTTCAGGGAAGGGATAACTGCAGATAGAAAAACAATCTTATTTCAACTAAAGTGGTCCTGACAGCAATTTACTAAGTTTATGTACAGACTATGTTACCTTTTTATAAACTCTCACTAGTTGTTTGTCTTTTCTTTTCAGTCTTTGCCAAGCAAATAAAACCATTTTGTTTTTCTGGGAGATTCCCTTCTTTGTTTTCTCTCAAAGTACATAACCACCTCCCCTAACAGGAAAAAACATACTAATGGGGGCCCATTGCTAAAGTAATGAAGCCTTAAGTGTTTCACAGAATTAGAGACAAACACATACTTGCACAAATGCGAGTGCAGCTTGAGCAGGCACTTCACTTCCTAAAACTATCTGACCTATAAGAACCCTACGGCGTCCAGGAATGTGCATCAAAAACTTGCCTGTCTTCTCAGCTTTTGCAGGCTGCCCAGATGTTGACACAGCTTTTCTTCCCCACATGCACGCTCCAAATTTATTCCCCCACATAAAGCAAAGAGTCCAAGGCTGAGATAAACTGTTGGAGTGACCAGAAAATGTTTGACAGAAAACTGTCAGGCAGTGCAAACTTTGGCTGAATGTGCCTCCTGAAACGAGTCCCAAATACCCTGAGTGTTTTAAGCATCCAACTTAATGCAGCTCTAATCCTCAAGATTAATCTTTTTTCTCATCTCTGCACAAGCCAAACTTTGACATATCACTGGACTTGAGGTACTGTGTGTTTGCACACACACAGTGTATTTAAAATGCTGAGGCTTGTGTCTGAGTCCAACTGAACTGCCTGCCTCGCTCATCCAAGAGTAGTACTTTCATCTATGATAATGAAGAAAGAGAGCATAATGTGAGCTTTGATTCTCTATCTGGGACACACACACATACTGAGTTTGAGGCCAGAGCTCAGACAGGTCTTGTCTCTACATCTTATGAGCAGTAGCTCCCAAATAGACATGATGCACTTGTCAGCAAAGGCGCGGGAACAAAGGCTGGGGTTGCTGGAGTGTAGTTAACATGCAAACATTTTGCTGTCAGTGTATAACCACACAGCAGACAGACTGAGACAGAGAGAGCTCAGAATAAAGAAAATACGGCATTCCTACTCTAATTAATCTCAGCGGGCTTAAAATTGAATTAAAAAAACACATTGGTGAGCATTATGCAACTTTAGTTCTTTATGACAATATAACAATTATAAACACTCAGGAGACCCTGTTTGAGAGACCTTTAACTTTTGAACTTCAGATGGTGAGTGCATCATTCTGTACTGGGTGCACAGGTGCTGTTGTTTGAAAGCACTTCTGCCTCATCACATATAAGCTTGTCATAGAAACTGTGTTCTATAATAAGTATCTTAGCGACCTCTGCTGGTCAGTATCAGCATGTATGATAAGTGTTTTGTGTAAAGAACAGACCATAATTTCAAAATGTGTCTTATTTTAGTCAGAAAAACTGTTCATTTAGAGTATTTTATCATTAGGTGAACAAAATTTAATGTACATAGCCTAAGCCTTTTGCTAAGTTGTTATCGTTAAATAGAAAATTCTGTTCTCACACGCCAAAATGCCAAACAGCTAATATGTCATCTTCAACATTTGACATATAAAGTAAAGAATGCTTGAAAAAAAGTTTTTAAAAAATGTAAATATCTATTCAATTACTCAATTTTTAACTCTGAAACAAAGTTACATTTAGTCATTTTTTGTTTTGTTTTCATTTTGTCTTTTAGATTTGTAAGATTTAAGATTTAGATTTACTGTAAAGTATAAATTATCAACTGCACTATTATTATTTATGATTCTTAGGTTTATTTTATTGTTAATATTTATGCGACTGAGCCAGACCCCACACGAAGCTCAGGTGATTGTTTACATTTGCTTGATTGAACACAGTGCTCTTTGGTTCGGCACCCGTTCTCAGTTAGGCCAGCTGTCCAGCAGACCTCACGTTCAACATACCTCCCTCTTCAGGTCCCCGGCGTCACTGAAGACTGGAAGAAAATTACTTCCACCTGCCCCCTCAGCCTCCCTGGCAGTGCCCCTTGAGCCCACTGCACCACCCCTACCCTGCAGCAGCGCCTGAAGACCACATGTTGTTTTTATTTTTAATGCTGATAACATACTCATTTTGAAATAACAGCTAAAGTCAATCAGGTTATGTTCAAAGTTTAGTTTCTCATTTTCACAGCATAATCTTCATGGATGATATTTACCAAATATCATCCATGAAATTCGGGATGGGTATCGAAACCTGGTTCTTGTTGAGAATCGGTTCCTACTGTTTCAATTCCTTGGAATTGTTTGTCATTTTTACAAATGATTCCCTTATCGATTCCAGTCGCCCGAATGATGTCACCACATTGCGGAGCGTCATTTACCTGGCAGGAAACATGGCGGCTCAAACGCTCAAAAGTTTGGTTATACTTTACGAGAACGGATGACAACAGGGCAACTTGTAATACTTGCAAAGTAGATATTTCATTTAAGGGAGGAAACACTACGAATATGCAAAAGCATTTGCTCACAAAACACGCGATAACCTCGTGAATCTCAACCCAGCAGCAGCGGTAACGTTTGCACGTCCTCTCCCGGAAGGTAACTAATCAACTAACGGTGCATATTATGTTAGCGCGATCTGCCTTATTACAAAACCTTCCATTACTGTGCATTTAGGTGACCATGATGAGAGAGACAGACAGAGTAGGGGTGGGTTTTGATTATCGATTTATCGATTAAAATCGATTCTGGATAACGTGATATCGATTCATTAAAATCCTGAATCGATTTTTTAATATAAATTTATTTTGCCCGAAATACCAGAATATCAGGCTAAACCTTACTAAATTTCAACAACCACCAAACAGCTAAAACAGTAAATGAGACCAGGAACACGGATTCTGCACAAAGACATAAACACAAAGCACGGACTCGCCGACACATCAGAATCAGATGTCGCCTTTCTCACCCGACGGCACGGACACGGTCGGGGCTGAAAGCCGACAGCTCGCTGATTCTGATCCGTCGGCGGGTCCTCGCTTTGTGTTTACGCCCTTTTTTAGATTCTGAAGCTGCAGGTTTTAACTCTCTCCAGACAATATTGACTGAACGAGCAGCAAAAGAAGATCCAAACTTCACATAAACATCATCATGAATTCCCTCTTACTTTTGTTTTTTTGCTTCCACCATAATCACACTTCATGCACAGCTCTCTCTCTCTCTCTCTCTCTCTCTCTCTCTCTCTCTGTATACTTCAAGAACAGTTTCCCGTCTAAAAATCTGTTTTCTGCATTATTCGCTTGCTTGTTATGCACAAGTCGTTGTTTACAGCGCTGTCAGCCGCTGTTTTTTTCCTTTTACTTACTTCCGAAAAGAAAACCTAATTTCTGCCATTCAACAGGCTACTGAACAAATTTAAACTTTTTGAAATTATGCAAAATTGCAAAACGCTTAGCTGTGTCTCTAAAACCTCTGTAACTTTGCTCTGCTTCACTTGAGCAGCATCAGGTACTGTTCATATGTTGATTAATGACTTTGTTTCATTTTTGATCTACTGCAGAATATTTTTATAAAATCCCAGGCCAGGAAAATCACCTTCATGTTTTTCTGTGTTCTATCCTCAGCTACTTTGACACAAAGGCATCTGCTGTGATGCTTACACCTTTGATTAAGTCTCGCAAGTGTCAGCTTTCTTTTATAAATATAAAATTATGGAAATGTAATGATGCATGATCTGAATTATAGTATTTCTGACTGTCTGAGGCAAAATTTTCCCGAATCGAATTGAATCGATTCAGGACCTTGTGAATCGGAATCGAATCGATTCTAGAAATCAGTGACGATACCCAGCCCTAAGACAGAGTCTGGCTCAGATGCTGGCAGTTCTCGCTGCAGTCTACCGGTAGCGTCTCCTTTCAGGCCAGGATTGACGAATGTCACCGAGCAGTGACTAAGTTTGTGGTCAAAGGCTTGCACCCATTTGCCGCAGCAGATGATTTTCAGTAAGTGAATGTGTTTAATTGTAGGCAGGGACATTACTGGATATTCTTGTGTAATTGCTACAGAATAATTTATGTTATACTTTGTTATTGCTACAGAAGAATATTTATTTTATTATTTTACATTTACAATTTTTTTTCCTGGGGACCCTGTGACACTCCATTGAAGAGGCTGTGGATCTCTTAAGATCTCACTGTTGGGTTTGTAAGGCCACGTTACTCCTAAATTTCTATTGTGTTCAAAGAGAAGATATAAAACAAAGTTCTAAGCTAATGGACCTTAGTGTTCTCCTTTTTTAAAAAGAATCGATAAGAGAATCGATAAAGAATCGAATCGTTAAACAGAATTGAAAATGGAATCGGAATCGTGAAAATCTTATCAATACCCATCCCCCACTACTGTGATGTAGTGATCAACACTGAGATGAAAGCACTGAGCAACATCGTTAACATAACATTCACTTTACAAGGACAAAATGACTTAACCCTTGTGTTCCCCTTTGGGGCAGCCCCAGACCCCGGGGGTCCCAAAGTACCCCACCCTCAGTAGAGACAGGTGAATGAAAATGAAAAAAACAGAACGATCATTTGGGGTCGAAGAGTGCCCCAGAGCGATTCTAATGGGTTCGTCAGGGGATCGGGAAAGAAAACGTAGCACTTGGGGGCCATGCACAGAAGCTGCTGCGGCAGCGTGGGAGTCATTGATACCCCAGTACATAAAAATGAAGCATAATCACAATAATGATAATAATAAGAAGAAGAAGAAGAAGAAGAAGAAGAAGAAAAAGAAGAATACAACACACAGACGCTTCTGAGTTTTATTTTATTTTATTTGAAATTACACTCACGATACAACTGAGGCAATCTGGAAGGCCATACCTTTTAGGGACATGCGCAATAGGGAGGGTGCATTTTTAAAATGCCTCCCCCCCTGTATTTTTGATTACAATATCAACAAACTGTCCGTGTTTCAGGTGGAAAAGACGCTGAAAGTCCACACGCACTCCGTCCACTCCTCACGCTCCTCTCCACACTCCACAGAAAATACGATGATGTACTCCACTCCTCGCACACTCAATCAGTCAGGAAACACAGGGGTTGGTCCAGGGAATGCGGGTCGGCAACGGTCCAGCGACAAGAAACACAGAGATGCCGTCTTATAAAGGAGCTGGAACCCTCTCGTAACGAGCCACAGGTGCGTGATGGCGACCAGGTGCATGGACCAAGGGCAGAAGCTCACAGATGAGCCGACCGGGTAGGCACAGGGACCCTGACACCAAGACTCGCAGACACTCATGTTGTCTCTGGCTGGGGTGATTGGTCTTGCTTCGGTGCGGTACTCGTTGATCACTAGGTCGAGTAGGTGATACACCTGCGCAGTTTTCACGGTATCGACGAGTAAAGAAGACGCCCAACCGTCAAGCTCAGCGTCTTTAACTGAGAATATCCAAGGGCTCCACCGAGCCCCACGAGAACATAAGATGTAAAGTACACTCCTGTGCCAAATAATCCCAGGGAAGCGAGGCGGAAAAATTTACACCGCTCCTTCAATTCGATCCTCTCCTCTTCTTCCCTTTTTCTTTGTTCTTCCTCCTTTCTCCTCTTCAGCCTTTCTCCTTCGAGTTTCTTCTGGGCCACCTTATACATCTTGTTGGTGTAGTGGTTTCCTCCATTGAAATCCACCATTTCATCTATTTCATCCAAAAGACAGCCCCAGAGTGTCGATCACAGCGATATTTCTTCCGTCTTTGCCCTATGCCTCTTTTCTGAGACAGCCGTCGGTGACAGACTCAGGCGAAATGGTGTTTCCGGATGCACTCTTTCCCGATCCTGTTTTACCAACCAGGAGGAGTCTCAGTTCTTCACGGGTCGCAGAGCCTGCGGGGTTGGGGAAATGATGGTAAATGGTAAATGGCCTGTATTTATACAGCGCTTTTACTAGTCCCTTAAGACCCCAAAGCTCTTTACATATCCAGTCATCCGCCCATTCACACACACATTCACACACTGGTGATGGCAAGCTACATTGTAGCCACAGCCACCCTGGGGCGCACTGACAGAGGCGAGGCTGCCGGACACTGGCGCCACCGGGCCCTCTGACCACCACCAGTAGGCAACGGGTGAAGTGTCTTGCCCAAGGACACAACGACCGAGACTGTCCAAGCCGGGGCTCGAACTGGCAACCTTCCGATTACAAGGCGAACTCCCAACTCTTGAGCCACGATCGCCCCTCGCCCTGATAGTAACATTTGAACCATTCTAGAAAAAAATAAAATAAAACACTACGTTACACTAGGCTATTCTTTTGTTATCTTTGTATTGATGTTGACAGCAAGCAGTTTGTCCACATAAAGCGAGTACCACAAGCAGCACACAACCCTGGGATTGCACTTTACCTTTGTATCGATGTTGACAGCGAGCAGTTTTCCCACATAACGCCAGTAGCACAAGCAGCACACATCCCTGGATCCGGCCTTTGGTCGCCAACGTTTTCAGTAAGCTAAGAAAAGAAGAAAGAAAAAAAGAGGTGAAATTAAGGCACATTCAAGGAAAGTATTTCAGATCAGATTAGCAAGTTAAACCACACTGAAAATGCACGTTGAATAAACCATGGCCCCAAACTGCACGGTTGTCCCATGTGTTTCCCCCGTAGCTGCTCCAGGCTCACACACAATGAGCCCTGGTTTTGCGACGCAGGCGTAGCAACAACCTCCTTCTACTCCTCACTGCCTCCTGTATGTGTGTGTGTGTGTGTGTGTGTGTGTGTGTGTGTGTGTGTGTGTGTGTGTGTGTAGGAGGTACTGGGTTCCTCACAGACGGTGGTGTTCGTGAAACCCACCCTCCCCAAAGCTAAGGGCTCGCCAGCGAGGCGCGTGAGAGCGAGGAAAATGTTTTTAAAAAGGGAAAGGAGGATGAGGAGACACTGAGGGTCCGAGGTCTAAACGGAAGGCTGTGTTCAGGTAACCCGCCCTCCGCAGACATAAGCGTACGCTAGCAAGGCTCTTGAGAACGATGTAGAGGGAGCAAGGATGAGGATGAGGCAAGGAGTGTCTGAAGTCCAAACGGAGGGCGGTGTTCGTGTAATAGGCAGGCCACATAGCTGCTCTTTCACTAGCGAGGCAGATGAGAATGAAGGCGAGGGAGCAAGAAGGACGAGGGGCATGGAGAGCCCCAGGTCCAACTGGAGGGTGGTGTTCACATAATAGGCAGGCCAAGCAGCTGCTCTTGCACTAGCGAGGCGCTTGAGAACGATGTAGAGGGAGCAAGGAGGATGAGGAGCAACGGAGAGCCCGAGGTCCAACTGGAGGGCGGTGTTCGTGTAATAGGCAGGCCAAACAGCTTCTCTTTCACTAGCGAGGAGCATGAGAGCGATGAAGAGGGAGCAAGGAGGACGAGGAGGCATGGAGAGCCCGAGGTCCAACTGGAGGGTGGTGTTCGCGTAATAGGAAGGCCAAACAGCTTCTCTTGCACTAGCGAGGCGCATGACAACGGTAGAGAAGGAGCAAGGAGGATGAGGAGCAATGGAGATCCCGAGGTCCTCACCGAAGGGGGTGTTCGCGAAACCGGCCCTCCACAGACCTAAGCATACACTAGCGAGGAGCATAAACGGAGGGCGGTGTTCGCGTAATAGGCAGGCCAAACAGCTGCGCTTTCACTAGCGAGGCCCTTGAGAACGATGTAGAGGGAGCAAAGAGTACGAGGAGCAACGGAGAGCCCGAGGTCCAACATGAGGGCGGTGTTCGCGTAATAGGAAGGCCAAACAGCTTCTCTTTCACTAGCCAGGCACTTAAGAATGATGGAGAGAGAGCAAGCAGGACATGGAGGAATGGAAAGCCTGAGGTCCTCACCGACGGGGGTGTTCGCGAAACCGGCCCTCCGGAGACCTAAGCGTACGCTAGCAAGGAGCATGAGAACGATGTAGAGAGAGCAAGGATGAGGAGGAGGCAAGGAGTTTCTGAAGTCCAAACGGAGGGCAGTGTTCGCGTAATAGGCAGGCCAAGCAGCTGCTCTTTCACTAGCAAGGCACTTGAGAGCAATGTACAGGGAGTGCAGAATTATTAGGCAAGTTGTATTTTTGAGGAATAATTTTATTATTGAACAACAACCATGTTCTCAATGAACCCAAAAAACTCATTAATATCAAAGCTGAATGTTTTTGGAAGTAGTTTTTAGTTTGTTTTTAGTTTTAGCTATTTTAGGGGGATGTCTGTGTGTGCAGGTGACTATTACTGTGCATAATTATTAGGCAACTTAACAAAAAACAAATATATACCCATTTCAATAATTTATTTTTACCAGTGACACCAATATAACATCTCCACATTCACAAATATGCATTTCTGACATTCAAAAACAAAACAAAAACAAATCAGCGACCAATATAGCCACCTTTCTTTGCAAGGACACTCAAAAGCCTGCCATCCATGGATTCTGTCAGTGTTTTGATCTGTTCACCATCAACATTGCATGCAGCAGCAACCACAGCCTCCCAGACACTGTTCAGAGAGGTGTACTGTTTTCCCTCCTTGTAAATCTCACATTTGATGATGGACCACAGGTTCTCAATGGGGTTCAGATCAGGTGAACAAGGTGGCCATGTCATTAGTTTTTCTTCTTTTATACCCTTTCTTGCCAGCCACGCTGTGGAGTACTTGGACGTGTGTGATGGAGCATTGTCCTGCATGAAAATCATGTTTTTCTTGAAGGATGCAGACTTCTTCCTGTACCACTGCTTGAAGAAGGTGTCTTCCAGAAACTGGCAGTAGGACTGGGAGTTGAGCTTGACTCCATCCTCAACCCAAAAAGGCCCCACAAGCTCATCTTTGATGATACCAGCCCAAACCAGTACTCCACCTCCACCTTGCTGGCGTCTGAGTCGGACTGGAGCTCTCTGCCCTTTACCAATCCAGCCACGGGCCCATCCATCTGGCCCATCAAGACTCACTCTCATTTCATCAGTCCATAAAACCTTAGAAAAATCAGTCTTGAGATATTTCTTGGCCCAGTCTTCACGTTTCAACTTGTGTGTCTTGTTCAGTGGTGGTCGTCTTTCAGCCTTTCTTACCTTGGCCATGTCTCTGAGTATTGCACACCTTGTGCTTTTGGGCACTCCAGTGATGTTGCAGCTCTGAAATATGGCCAAACTGGTGGCAAGTGGCATCTTGGCAGCTGCACGCTTGACTTTTCTCAGTTCATGGGCAGTTATTTTGCGCCTTGGTTTTTCCACACGCTTCTTGCGACCCTGTTGACTATTTTGATTGAAACGCTTGATTGTTCAATGATCACGCTTCAGAAGCTTTGCAATTTTGAGACTGCTGCATCCCTCTGCAAGATATCTCACTATTTTTGACTTTTCTGAGCCTGTCAAGTCCTTCTTTTGACCCATTTTGCCAAAGGAAAGGAAGTTGCCTAATAATTATGCACACCTGATATAGGGTGTTAGACCACACCCCTTCTCATTACAGAGATGCACATCACCTAATATGCTTAATTGGTAGTAGGCTTTCGAGCCTATACAGCTTGGAGTAAGACAACATGCATGATAGACTACTCATACAGTAAAAACCTAGAAACTACAATATTGTCACGGCTGGGGGAGGGAGCCGTGTGGTGTGGAGGAAAAGGAGGACCCAAAATGCAGCAAACTGATGATACGAATGACGTTTTATTTACAGGGTGGTAGTGGCAAAAACAGGCAATGAAGCACGAGTAATTACAAACGGAAACCTAAACTGGGAGAAACTAAAGAGCAAACCTGAAATCTTACAAAACGGAGAGCGGAGCAGAGAGACGCAGACCAAGGACCAGGATACCAAGAAACACAGACGAGCCGACAACGAACACAGACCAACACCCACTATATATACACACACACACAAGGTAATCGGGTAATCGCACACAGGAGGGAAGAACAGCTGATCTGAATACGCATGATGACTGGAGGACACAAGCTGAACACAATGACAACAGACACAGACTTTCAGAACAAAACAGGAAATCTAGAACCCGAACCGGACACAAGGGGGGAGGACACAGAATAACTAGAACAGAGGGAAATAATCACAAAACACAAAACGCTGGGTCAACGACCCAGGACCATGACAGTACCCCCCCTCCAAGGGCTGGCTCCAGACAGCCCAAAACAAAAACAGACGACCAACCCAGGGCGGGCGGCGGGGGCCCAGGACGGAGGGACCAACACAAGCTCCAGCGAACCGAGAGAATTGTCCAAAACAAAAACACACATGCTGGAGCACGAGAACAAAACACAGTTCAGGAGGCCGGCCCGGAGGCTGACAACTCAGAAGTCCAGGACAGTTCATCTTCTGAGGCCGGCTACGTCGGCGACGTAGATCCATAAGCCGACCGAGCGGAAGGCAGCGGTGGCGGAGTGGAGGCAGTTCAGGGGGCCGACCGTGCACACGGCAGCGGCGGCGACGGGGAAACCGTTCAGGCGGCCGACCGTGCGGACAGCAACGGCGGCGACGAGGAAACCGTTCAGGCGGCCGACCGTGCGGACAGCAATGGCGACGATGACACAAGTCTGGAGGCCGACCGCGCGGAAGGCAGCGGCGGCGTCTAGGAGGTCGTCCATATTGACGATGACGCTCCACCAGCGTCCTGGTAGATGACCGCCGATGTCGAGGCGGCAGTTCGGGACCCGAAGGTGGCGTGGCCGTCGCAGCACCAGACGAGGCCGAAGCAGCGGCTGGTCCAGGCGCGGCTGAAGCTGAAGCGGAGGCCGGACCAGACGAGGCTGAAGCAGAGGCCGGACCAGGCGAGGCTGAAGCAGAGGCCGGACCAGGCGAGGCAGATGACGAGGCTGAAGCAGAGGCCGGACCAGGCGAGGCAGATGACGAGGCTGCAGCCGGGCCAGGCGAGGCAGATGACGATGCTGCAGCCGGGCCAGGCGAGGCAGATGACGATGCTGCACCGGGCGAGAATGAAGGCTCGGAGGCTGCAGCTGGCGAGGATGATGAGGCTGCAGCAGGCGACGGCGTGGAAGCCGGAGACTGTAGCGCTGCAGGCGTGGAAGAAGCTGCTGCTGCCCGTGGCGTGGATGAAGCTGCAGCTGGCGAGGATGATGAGGCTGCAGTTGGCAGCTGGACGGGCTCCTCAGGCCCTCCAGCTGACGAGGCAGGAGGCTGGCTAGGTTCTCCTGAACCTCCAGCTGATGAGTCTTGAGGCTGGACGGGCTCCTCGGGCCCCCCAGCTGACGAGTCTTGAGGCTGGACGGGCTCCTCGGGCCATCCAGCTGGCGAGACAGGAGGCTGGACGGGCTCCTCGGGCCCCCCAGCAGGCGAAGCAGGAGGCTGGACGGGCTCCTCGGGCCCCCCAGCAGGCGAAGCAGGAGGCTGGACGGGCTCCTCGGGCCCCCCAGCGAAAACAGTCTCTGGACCAGTGGGCACCGGGGCCCCTGGAACACACAGGTCAGAACCAGTAGGCGCACGGGCCTCTGGCAGGCACAGTTCAGAACCAGCAGGCGCACGGGCCTCTGGCAGGCACAGTTCAGAACCAGCAGGCACACGGGCCTCTGGCAGGTACGGGTCAGAACCAGCAGGCACACGGGCCTCTGGCAAACACAAGGCAGACTGCAGCTGCACAGAGCATTGACCCAGCTCGGGCAGCGACAGCCGGATACAGTCCTCAGCTGGCTTCTTAATCTCCAGGGGTCCAGAGTCGGCCGGGGGCTGGGACCCAGCCTCTGGGGAGGCCCTGGAGTGTGTCACAGTCTCTGGGCTGGCCAGCTTTTGAGGACTGATTACAATATTATGTGGTGTGTCTCTCTGCTTGACATGAACAGGTGACAAATAGTTCTTTCCGGGTTGGATGGACTTAACTTGTTGTGCAGGAGGAGTTGGTGACAATGATGGCTGAATAGGTGATAATAAGGCGGATGAGTCTCTTGTCAACTGAGCTATTGACTGAGCTATGGATTGTAACCAAGTGTCTAATAGGTCTGGCTGTGACTGTAATGGGGGTGACGGTTGAGTGGCTAACTGAGCTAGTGGCTGCTGGGCAGCTAACTGAGCTACCGGCAGGGCAGCTGACTCAAAAAACACAGCCCCGGAATAAACAGACACACAGTCCAAAACAGAAAAAGGGTCCTTTTCACTCACCACAGCTGGCAGTTCAAAAGTCCTAGTCTTCGGCTGTGGGGTGATGCGCCGACGGCGCGATCGTCGCTTCCTCCCGGGCAAAACCTCCGGCGGGCCGGGCAAAACCTCCGGCGGGCCGGGCAAAATCTTCGCCGCCGGGCTGAGTTGGGAAGCGGTAGCGGCTGGTGGGTGAAGGTGCAGTTCGTTGAGTATGAAGTCCTGTGCGAGCGGGTGAAGAGAGTCCAGCAGCCAGGAGTGAGCAGAGATGAGCTGCTGTAGCCTGGCTTCTACAGCGCGGAGACACTCTTCCCCCTCATGCTCGAGCCATAGGTTAACCAACCTGGAAACAGAGTCAATTAGTTCCTCCCGAAGCTCCTCGGGAGGTGCGGATGCCGCTGGGTCCATGTTTGGTCGGCTCGTACTGTCACGGCTGGGGGAGGGAGCCGTGTGGTGTGGAGGAAAAGGAGGACCCAAAATGCAGCAAACTGATGATACGAATGACGTTTTATTTACAGGGTGGTAGTGGCAAAAACAGGCAATGAAGCACGAGTAATTACAAACGGAAACCTAAACTGGGAGAAACTAAAGAGCAAACCTGAAATCTTACAAAACGGAGAGCGGAGCAGAGAGACGCAGACCAAGGACCAGGATACCAAGAAACACAGACGAGCCGACAACGAACACAGACCGACACCCACTATATATACACACACACACAAGGTAATCGGGTAATCGCACACAGGAGGGAAGAACAGCTGATCTGAATACACATGATGACTGGAGGACACAAGCTGAACACAATGACAACAGACACAGACTTTCAGAACAAAACAGGAAATCTAGAACCCGAACCGGACACAAGGGGGGAGGACACAGAATAACTAGAACAGAGGGAAATAATCACAAAACACAAAACGCTGGGTCAACGACCCAGGACCATGACAAATATTCTCTTTAGACGCAGAAAAAGCATTTGACAGAGTTAACTGGAAATTTCTATTTGCAACTTTACACAAATTTGGTTTTGGATCCTCTTTCATAAACTGGTTAAAAATATTATATAATTCCCCAACAGCTTGTGTTAGAACAAATGACCAGACATCCTCCAGCTTCTGTCTCTTGAGGGGCACCAGGCAGGGATGCCCACTCTCCCCTTCACTATTTGCAATTTTTATTGAACCACTAGCAGCAGCAATTAGACAGAATTCAGTAATTAAGGGCATAAAATGCAAGAACGTGGAACATAAAATCAGCCTTTATGCGGATGATGTGTTACTCTTTCTCCAAAATTCACAAACCAATATCTCTGGGGTGATTGAATTGATAAACTCTTTTGCAAGAATATCAGATTACTCAATTAACTGGTCAAAATCTACAGTCCTACCGATTAATTGCTCCTTCCATAATTCCTCTTCTACACCACTGCAATCGGGAAATATAAAATATTTAGGTATTAATGTTTCTCCCAAGCTTGCAGATCTAACTAAATTAAACCATATCCCACTTTTAAAGAAGGTAGAAGATGATCTGGCTAGATGGAAATGTCTACCCATATCACTCATGGGAAGGGTTGCCGCTATAAAAATGATGGTCTTACCAAAAATAAATTATTTATTCTCAATGATCCCAACTAAACCGCCACAAGATTGGTTCAGATCTCTAGATTCATGTATGTCCAAATTCCTTTGGAAAAATAAACCCCCACGTATAAGCTTAAAAACACTACAAAAGACCAAGGATAAAGGAGGACTAGAACTGCCTAACTTTCAGCACTACTTCTTAGCCAACAGGCTTCAGTTTATCTCAGGATGGCTAAAACACACCCTCTTAGATGAACCTTGGCTAGATGTAGAACAAGCACTCTGCAATAATCTAGAGATCTCAGACCTACCATTTATCAGCTCAAACATCCAACGACATGAATGCTTTAAAAGCATCAACATCAGCTCTTCTCTGACAGCATGGTGGGAGTTTCTAAAATTGACGGCGTCTTCATTAATCCCATGCAAACGTACACCTATCTGGAACAACCCTGACATATTACAAAACAATAATATGATAAACTTTTCAGATTGGAGTGATAAAGGAATCAAATATTTAGAACATATACTAGAAGGAACAGAATTTATTTCATTTGACGGACTAGTTACACAATATGGGATCAACAAGAAAAGATTTTTAGAATATCAACAAATTAAATCCATAGTAAAAAAGAAATTTAAACCGGGTCAAGTTGAACTACAAACACCACCAAGTGTGGTTCAATTTCTTACTCTTAAACCCCCCAAATTACTATCCAAAATATACAGAATGCTTTCTAAAACAGATGAATCAATATCACTTCCTATTGCAAAATGGGAAGCGGATTTATCAGTTAACTTAGACCTAAACTTCTGGTCTCAGATTTGCTTAAAAACCTTTCATCTAATTAGAAATCCCAGTCTTCAATTAATTCAATACAAAATATTACATAGAGTACACTATACAGGTCATCGGATGTTCAAGATGGGCTTTACGTCTACCAACAACTGCTCACACTGCCAAACCAATTCACCGGATAATTATATCCACGCTCTTTGGTTCTGTCCACCAGTTCAGAAGTTTTGGCGCGAGATATGTGAAGACTTATCGAAGTGTCTGAAATGTAACATTCCAACTTCCCCCTTAGTGTGTTTGTTGGGCAGCTTAGATAATGTCACTTCAGAAAAGAATATCGCCCATATGGTTTTCACTGCCCTATGCATAGCCAAGAAAACAGTCCTCATGAACTGGAAAAATAAAAATAATCTTAATTCTAACCAATATAGAAATTATCTATTAGATTACATTAGTCTTGATACAGCCTCTGCCACCACATCAGATCAATTGCTCTGGGCTCCTTTGATCAGCTCCATCACCTAGTGGGGGTGGGGGGTCATAGTTTGGTCCCGCCTTCACTGTTGTGATTGGTGTGGGGGTAGGGACAGGCTTAGGGCGTCGGGGGGTTCCCCGGAGGCATCTTCCTTGGGGGGCTCAACCCGGGGTAGCGGTCATGTCCGGTTAGGGGCTCTGTTGGCTCTCCGGTGACTGTTTCCTCGCGGCTGCGTGCAGCGGGGCTAGGGGAGGGTCTGTGCTGACGGACGTGGGTTACTGACCTGGTAGCCTGGCTGGCCCTGGGTGGGTCCGGGATGGGCGTGAGGTTCTGGGGGCGCTCCGTCTCTGGGCTGGGACCCGGACCGGGCCTCGGGGGCTTGGGTCCTGGTTGGTGTGTTGCCGGGGTTGTGGGCGGGTGGGTGCATGGGGGCCCAGCCCTGGAGCAGGGTGCCGCCGGTCCGTCGAGCCACCTGGGGGGCTCTTCAACTGGTGGGGGAGATTGTCACATCTTGCAGGAGCTTTCCTCTCCTCAGGAGCTCCCTCTGCAGGAGGGGGAGATACAGGAGAGGTGGAGAAAGATCTCAGCCTGGGTGTTTATTGTCTTATGTAGTCTGGAAGATGAGTGGATGGTGGGGTGGGTGCAGTTTTCTCTGTGGTGGGGTTGGGTGGACTGTCCCGGGCTCTGTGGGGCCGGGCGGCGCTGCTGCACTGGGCCCGGTCTGGATGGGCCTGGGCCCCCTTTCCCTGGCGGGTCGCGGAGTATGGGGGTGCCTACTGGGGTCAGCGGGGGAGCTGGCCCCAGGGAGGGGTCACTTGCCCCTCCCTTCCTTCCCTCCCCATCTCCAGCTGCCTCCCTCTTCCCGCTCCACCACAACCACCCACACATGTAGGGCCTTGGAGTAGGGGTATGTCACCAGGGTGCAGGGTCCCCTTCTGGCTGCCTCTGCCTCAATTTTATCCCACAACTTAGACATTCACATTACTCACACTCTCATTACACATACATATAGGATCTTGGGGGTGGGCACGATACACGGAGTCCAAAGTACCATCAGGGTGTACACCCCACCCCTGGCATCGTTGCCCACCTCTCAATTTTAAATACACGTAGACATTGAGGGCTAGCAGGAGGGACCATGCGCTTACCTGCTGCTCTCTGGCAGGTAGCTCCATGCCCTCCTGGGTTTTAAATGCACCTTAGAACACACATGCATCAACATTACAATGAGCGGGTGGAGGGAGGTTTGGAGTCTTCTCTCACCCCCGTTCTCTGCGACCTGCTGGAGCAGGGGGGCTAGGAGGAGGAGTTGGCCGTCCGACTGCGGTCTGGAGTGTGGAGCCTTCCTGCTGCTGCGGAGTCGGGGCGGTCTGCCTCCCCCCACCGCAGGGAAAAGGGAAACACCACCTGGGTCTGGGTGCAGTTCCACCCTCCAGGGGCGGGGGCACCTAGACCCGGTTTGTAGAGTACGCTTGGGGAGTGTGATCGTGTGTACAACGTCTCTTTATGTCTGTCTCCACGTTGGTTGAGTGTGGAGTAAGTGCATATGAGAGCATGAGGGTGGGAATGGATGTTTGTATCTGTGTGTGCCTGTATGTCTGTGTCTATATGTCAGGTTGGGTGTCAGGCGCCACCTCTCTGGGGACATCTCAGGCCCTCCAAGGTTTGGAGGCCTATCTCCCCCTACCACCACTTCCCCTGCCAGTGGCGGACCCCCTCAGACATCGGTGCGTTGGTGGTTCTTTGTGTCCGGGGATGGGCGTCCAGGTACACACCGGCTCACTCCTTGGCGGCCGCTTATCGGGGCCTGGAGCCTGGGGCTCGCTCGGGCCACTTCGGAGGTGGGGTGCCCCCGGCCTCTCGGCCTGGGGCTCGGTCACTCAGGCGCAGCTGGCTGCCGGTGGAGCTCACGGGCGCGTCACTGCAACTCCCCCTGGCTTCTGCTCCGCGGCTGCTGAGTGAGCCCTCATCTGAGACTCTCCTCAGCTCTTCAGAATCAGAATCAGAATCAGAAACTTTATTGTCATTGTCATGAGAACAACGAAATTAAGAATGGTCCCCGATCATTGCATCATCCGCCGGGACAGTGGCGCAGCTGCCCCTCTGTTGGTCTTCCTTGGTCTCTTGTGTTCTGGGGGCCTCTGGATGTCTGGAGTTTTGATCTCCTCCACACCTGCTTCACGCCCTGGAGGACGGGGCTGTGGCCCCCCCACACCCTCTAGCAGATTATTACATGAAGGAACCTTTTAAAAAAACAAAAAACAAGCGCGTCCATGCTCACAGGTGTACACACGGGTGATCACACCCACAAACTACACCCTTTTTGGCTCCTACCTCAAAGCACACTGTGTTCTGTTGATCTTATGTGCTGCACAATAATGTTTAACATTTAGTATTTACTGTCATATTCCCATATATCATTGTGATGTTGTTTATTCTATTACTCTTGTTCTCTTCTGCTTGCTTTCTTTTTTCTTTCTCAGCAGGTGATCCAGGTGATTGATATATGCATTTTTTTTTCTCTGCCCGTTCTGTTGGTTTTTGTCTTTTGCCCTTCTCCCCCGTCCCTCTTCTCAGCTGTTTCTCTTTCCCTCTTTCTTTCTCCCCTTCTTTCCCCCAGTCAAGTCTGTCCCGTATTCAGTAAGTGAAAATAAAATAAACAATAAAAGGTGAATCAAATGGACCATTACGGCAAGGCTGGGATGGTCAGTTTGGTAAAGTAAATCCGTTGGGCATCTTTCTTTGCCTTTAGACAACAATTCTGATGGCAAAAGAGCCAAACGGGACAGGCCAAAAAAAAAAAAAAAAAAAAGACAACATGCATGAGGAGGATGATGTGGACAAAATACTCATTTGCCTAATAATTCTGCACTCCCTGTAGAGGGGGCAAAGAAGACGGGGAGCAATGGAGATCCCAAGGTCCTCACCGAAGGGGGTGTTCGCGAAACCCGCCCTCCGCAGACCTATGTGTATGCTAGCGAGGATGTAAAGAGAGCATAGATGAGGAGGAGGCAAGGAGTGTCTGAAGTCCAAACAGAGAGTGGTGTTCGCGTAATAGGCAGGCCAAGTAGCTGCTCTTTCACTAGCGAGGCGCAGGAGAATGATGGAGGAGCAAGGAGGACGAGGAGCAACGGAGAGCTCGATGTCCTCACCGACGGCGGTTTTCGCAAAACCCACCCTCTGCAAACCTAAGCGTACTCTAGCGAGGAGCGTGACAAGGATGTAGAGGGAGCAAGGAGGACGAGGAGGCTCGGAATGCCCGAGGTCCAACTGGAGGGCGGTGTTCGCGTAATAGGCAGGCCAAGCAGCTGCTCTTTCACTAGCGAGGCGCAGGAGAACGATGGAGAAGGAGCAAGGAAGACGAGGAGGCAACGGAGAGCCCGTGGTCCTCAGGTCCATTTACGCGTAACCCAAGGCCCATCCGACAAAGCGCTCACCTGCGAGGAGCAGGAGAACGGAGCAGAAGGAGGTCGCAGGACGGGGAGACAGGAAGAGTCCGAGGTCCTCACTTAGGCCGGTTTACGCGAACACTGCAGAGAAGGAGACATTGATGATGATGATGATGATGTGAAGTTGAGAGTTGTTTGCTCCGGCGGTTCGGGGTCCCTCCAGACCCCAGTGTTTGCCATCGTAACTTACGAATGTGCATTGGGGTTGCGAATTACCCCATCGCGATTACAAAGGGGTCACAGTGTACCCACGGAGCAGAGAGCACCCCCGGTCTTCATGAAGGCCGGTTTACGTGTAACTTGGGGCCCATTCGGCTAAGCGCTCGCCTGCGAGGAGCAGGAGAATGGAGCAGAAGGAGGTCGCAGGACGGGGAAGCAGGGAGAGTCCGAAGTCCTCACTTAGGCCGGTTTACGCGAACACTGCCGAGAAGGAGACATTGATGATGATGATGATGTGAAGTTGAGAGTTGTTTGCTCCGGCGGTTTGGGGTCCCTCCAGACCCCAGTGTTTGCCATCGTAACTTACGAATGTGCATTGGGGTTGTGAAATACCCCATCATGGGTACACTTTGACTCTATAGTAATCGTGGAGTAGAGAGCATCCCTGGTCCTCGCGAAGGCCAGTTTACGCGTAACCCGAGGCCCATAAGGCTAAGCACTCACCTGCGAGGAGCAGGAGAACGGAGCAGAAGGAGGACGGGGACTCAAGGAGAGTCCGAGGTCCTCACTTAGGCTGGTTTACGCGAACACTCTCGAGAAGGATACGATGATGATGATGTGAAGTTGAGAGTTGTTTCCTCCAGCGGTTCGGGGTCCCTCCAGACCCCAGTGTTTGCCATCGTAACTTACGAATCAGAATCAGAATCAGAATACTTTATTGATCCCTGGGGGAAATTATTTTTTGTTACAGTGCTCCATTATAAACAAACATTAAGACAAGACAGACAATACGCTAACTAAGAATAGTACAATATATACATATATATACTAGAGATGGACCGATCCGATATTACGTATCGGTATCGGTCCGATACTGACCTAAATTACTGGATCGGATATCGGAGAAAAATAAAAAATGTAATCCGATCCATTAAATATCACGAAAGCACCTCACAAAACGTGCAACACGCCGTAACGCGCCTCAGAACGTTAGCACGTCGGAGCAGTATGCATCACGTGATAGAGCGGCTGTGGCATGCGGGACCTGTGGTGGTCTGGATAGCATTTGGAGCTTCGCTAGCAACCCGGCATTTCATCTCCGACAAAGTTATCCCCGAGAGAAGTAAAGCAAGTGTGTAAGTCCATCTCTGAATGTTTGTAAAGCATTCCTGCGTTAAGCTTAACAAGCGATATATGGTGCGAGTGCCTCTTCTCTCCCCCTCCCTCTCTTGCTGCTACTTCAATCATGAAACTGCTTAATGATCAGCTGATCGGCTTTTCTGTCGCGAGTCCATCTCTCTGGTTTGTTTTTGGCCCACTTTGCACCAGAAAGAGGAAACCAGTGGATAAACAATAGCAGCACGTTTAAGCTTGATAAGCTGTTGTTAGAATTTATTTAATATTACTTTCTACACCAGGATCTTTTTCTACGTAGCTGACGCTGGTAACTGTGCAGGGGCGGATCTAGCAAAGTTTAGCCAGGGGGGGCCGATAGGGCATTAACAGGGAAAAGGGGGCACAAAGACATACTTTTCTTTCTTATTCTCATTTAAAATGTCTAGCTTTTAATAAATAATTATCTGACACCCAAAGTTTTAATTTGTTGCAAAATGAATAGAAGTCCATTACTGTATATAGTAACTATTAAGTCTAATATATATACCCTAGTAAGCTATAGTACTTTTTCCTTTGGGAAGGTACCATCTGTGCAGTCTGCAATTTTGTTGAAGAAAGATGTTGAATCTATTTAATATTTTAATATATTGAAAAATAATTTATTTCTGTGCTTTTTTTTAAATCAATTAAGGTTGATTACATCGATTAAGCATCATGAGGTGGAGCGTGAGGGGTGGTTCCCTATTTTTTATTTATTTATTTTTGTTGTTGCTGGGAGTTGGAACCCTATTAGTTAGGTTGCTTAATATTTACGCTAAGTACTCTTTAAAACACCAGAATAGGGAGGATGGTGTAGGTTTAAGTTTATTAGATTGATCAGTATTGCTGAACTATGAAATATTTTTTTTTGCATACAGGTATAACAGAATAGCTTTAGCGTAGTTGTTGTTTTAAACTTGAGTATGAACTTATACAAAATGCAGCAAGATATTTAAAAAAACAGTTTTGTTGATTAAAACACACTATATCGGATTCATATCTGTATCGGCAGATATCCAAATGTATGATATCGGTATCGGTATCGGACATAACAAAAATGGTATCGTGCCATCTCTAATATATACATACATACATAAGTCACTCATAAATAAATAGCTGGAAAAGAAACGTGTAGTTGTAGCAGTAACCAGTGTGTTAAGTGGATGCGTTGTACAGGGAGATGGCCACAGGCAGGAAAGATTTCCTGTGTCGTTCAGTGGTGCTTTTCGGTAATCTCAGTCTCTCACTGAACGTGCTCCTGTGACTGACCAGCATGTCATGGAGTGGGTGGGAGGTGTTATCCAACATTGTCTTTATCTTGGACAGCATCCGCCTCTCCGACACCACCTTGAGGGAGTCCAGCTCCATCCCCACAACATTGCTGGCCTTACGGATTAGTTTGTCAATGTGTACTCCAAGGTATTTATAGTCCTCCACAATGTCCACACTGACCCCCTGGATTGAAACAGGGGTCAAGTGTTTCCTGGTCTTCCTGAAGTCCACGATCAGTTCCTTGGTCTTTGCCACGTTGAGCTGCAGATGATTCTGCTCACACCACGTGACAAAGGAGTCGACCACAGCCCGGTACTCTGTCTCATCATCCCTGCTGATGCATCCAACCATCGCAGAGTCATCAGAAAACTTCTGAAGATGGGGAGGGGAGAGAGCAGCGACATGTGAAGACGTGTTTTTGCGAGCTCTGCTTAGATTGACCATTTGCGTAATTTTCCCGCTCCCCTTCTAGTACATCCCGGCGCGAACCCGTCTCACAAGTGCCTAATCTTTCGAATCAGTTGTATTTTGTAGTCTAAAGCTGTTCAACATGCCTAAATCGCTCAAGCAGAAGCCGGGGCCTGATGCCTCGGACTTGCCTGGTGCGGATCCGGCCGCGGGGGTGGGGGCCGGGCCGGATCTCGACACAATCATGGCTGCCATAAAGCAAACGGAGCAGAATGTGCTAGCCAAGATCGACTCGTCTGTGATGGCAGCTGCAGGTGAACTACACAAGAAAATAGACGACTTGGCGGGTGATTTAAGGTCAGAGGTCCTGAGTGTGCGCGCAGAGTTTGCGAAGGTTATCGAAGACATGCAGAAAGAAAACGCCACGCTCTCGACCCGCACTGATGATCTTGAGGAGGAAGCTAATGGCCAGGCTAACCGTGTTGTAGCACTGGAAGCTAAAGTTGATGCGCTATCTGCCCAAGTCGTCCGGTTGGCAGACAAGGCCGATGATTTGGAGTCCCGGCAACGTCGTGATAACTGCAGACTAATTGGAGTGGAAGAGGGATTCGGAAATATTCGACCGGAGAAAGCCGTGGCTGAATTGTTGAAGGAAGCGCTCGCCCTCGACTACACGCCGACGCTCGATCGGGCGCATAGGAGCCTGCAGCCGAGGCCAAAGGATGGAGATGCCCCGAGACCGATAATCGTCAAGTTCCACTATTTTCAGGAGAAAGTGGATGTTCTTCGAAAGGCCATGGGGGCAGGTCCCATTACCCGTAATGGGAAGCGTTTCTACATCTACCCAGATTACTCGGCCACCGTTAGAAAGAAGAGATCGGCCTTTACCGAGGTGAGAAGACTGCTTCGCCGGTGTACGGGAGTGAAATATGGTCTCCTGTATCCAGCTACATTGAAAATCACGACCCCGGCTGGCGAACAGATGTCTTTCGAAGACCCGATCAAGGCAAGGCACTACGTCGAGACCAATCTGCGCCCACGGGAGACGGAGGGAGAGTGACAGTTAATTCACGGACCACAACAAGTATCACACGCTGCGTGCTACCATTGAGGTAGTCTGCACAGGCTGTGCATTGACTGGTGAACGTCGCCACGCTACGGTTGGATGCCCTTTATGATTGGACAAGGTATAGCTATAAGATGTTGGGGATTTCTGTGGATGTCATGTGGCCTGGGGAATATTTTATTTCAGAATATCTTCGGTATCCTCATTGGTCTTAGTTCCAGCCCGACACCATAACCCCAACAGTGCTTTTATTTTGCTTTTTGATATATTCTGATTAATTAATCCCCTTTTTCTTATCACCAGTGTCATTATTTTTATTGGGTTTTACCCCTTTCTTGTGGGATTATTTTCCAACCGTGAGTGTTCAGAGCCGTACCGGCCTGTAAGTGGATGGGTGCCGACATGCATGCGGCAATAATGATGCTGAGTCAAGGGTCCTATTATACTTTGTTCTGTCTTTGCTGAGTTCATGTAAGAGTTTAAGCTAGTGTAAACGTGTTATATGCCTAGGAGAGAGAGGAGTGTTTTCAGGGCAGTCTCAGGTTTGTGGAAGACCAGCCCAGGGGTCCAGGATGGTGAGAGGTTTATCTATGTTTATCTGTTTGTTTTTGTTAGTTTTGCTTTGGGTTTATCTGTGGTTTATGTTGTGGCTCAAACAGGCACTGAAACACTGAGATATAACCAACGTGCAGGATCAGTCTATTATCGATTGTGGCACTATGACTCTGGATAATGTGAATAATCAACAGAAACCGGTCTCATTCATTAGCTGGAACGTCAAAGGGCTGAATAATTTGGTTAAAAGAAGCAAGGTATTTAGTCATTTGAAATCGCTCAAACCTGACGTGATGTTTCTACAGGAGACACACTTAAATACTAACTCCCAAAAAAGATTAGGTTGTAAGTGGATTGGATAAATATATCATTCACGTTTTAACTACAAAGCCAGGGGAACAGCAATCTTAATTAGGAAGGGGGTTCCATTTGAACACTCTGAAGTGATATCAGATCCTAATGGCAGATATGTTGTTGTAGTGGGCAAGCTGTTTAACACACCACTAATACTGGCTAATATTTATGGACCTAACTGGGACAACGCACAGTTCTTTCTTAATTTTTTTTCGACTCTCCCAGACCTTGTCTCCTATAAACTAATTCTAGGTGGAGACTTTAATTGTGTCCTTTCTCCCCAGCTGGACCGATCAAGCGTAAGGTCGAGCAACACCCTCTCGTCAGCAGCAGTGGCTATTAATTCCCTACTTCGTTCTTACGGCTTATCAGACCCTTGGCGTGCAACAAACCCATCTACGAAGCAATTTTCCTTTTTTTCCCCTGTACATCATAGTTACTCCAGGATTGATTACTTCATTGTCGACAACCAGCTACTTCCCTTAATTTCCAGCACCAAATACCACAGTATAGTGTTGTCAGATCATAGCCCTGTGCAGATGGGTCTGGTTTTTCCAGGTAATGTAGCGCCCCAACGAACGTGGCGGCTAGACCCCCTATTACTTTTATGTGAACGCTTTAAAACGTTTCTCAGCAATCAGATTGACTTCTTTCTAGAAATTAATGACACCCAGGATGTGTCGAGGGGAGTCTTGTGGGAGTCTATGAAAGCCTATATTAGGGGCCAAGTTATTTCTTATGTGGCACACAGAGACAAGGAGCGCTCTAAACAACTTAAAGAACTGGCTGACAAGATTGCGGATATGGATAGGCGTTACGCTCTTTCACCTACGCCAGATCTTTTTAAGGAGAAATTACTGTTGCAAACTGAATTTGACACGCTTATGACATGGAGAGCCGAAAGAAATATTTTTAAATCCAGGCAGGTATATTATGAGCATGGAGATAAAGCGGGGAGGCTCCTTGCACTTCAGCTCAAACAGCGGTCAGCTGAGCGCGTGATTTCGGGAATTGAAATAGGTGCTGATTCGATATCTCACGACCCCCGAGTCATTAATGACCAGTTCAAATATTTTTACTCTACCCTATATCAATCAGAGGTGGGCAGTAATTCATCCGAGATCTACTCGTTTCTTGACTCGCTGGATCTTCCCAAGCTCTCTCCGGACGCTCAGTCGCCTTTGGAACAGCCGTTGTCGATTGAAGAGATAACGAACGCTATTAAATTATCTCAGACTGGAAGGTCGCCAGGTCCGGACGGTTTCCCCATGGAGTTTTACAAGGAATTCTCTTCGAAGCTCACACCTATTTTAGAATCAGTTTATGCTGAATCTTTTGCTACTGGCAATCTGCCGCAGACGCTTACCCAGGCCACGATCTCAGTCTTACTAAAGAAAGATAAAGATCCTGTACAGTGTAGCTCATACAGGCCAATAAGTCTTTTGTGCTGTGACTATAAGATTTTAACCAAAACTCTTGCACTACGGTTGGACCCTATTATTTCCACCATTATTAATGAGGACCAAACGGGCTTCATTCCCGGACGGCAGTCATTTTTTAATGTGAGACGACTGTTTAATGTGGTATTCTCCCCCCATTCGACAATACAACCGGAAGTTATTCTGAGCCTTGACGCTGAAAAGGCGTTTGATAGAATCGAATGGTCCTACCTTTTCACAGTTCTGGAGAAATTCGGCATGGGACCTACTTTTTGTAGATGGATTAAAGTCCTATATTCAACGCCTATGGCTGCAGTCAGGACAAATGGTCTGATTTCGGAATATTTTTCGCTCTACAGGGGGACGAGGCAGGGCTGTTGCCTGTCACCCTTCCTGTTTGACATTGCGATCGAACCGCTGGCAATTGCTATCAGATCTGATGAGAGGATTAAAGGTATATCCAGGGGTGAGGTAACTCATAAAACTCTGCTTTATGCTGATGATCTCCTTTTGCAGATATCAGACCCAATTGGGAGTATGCCCCACCTTTTCCGCTGGCTGCGGGAGTTCAGCAACATATCGGGGTATAAGGTTAATTTATCAAAATCTTTACTGTTTCCATTGAACAATCTGGCAAAACAGACCACTTATGACGATTTGCCTTTTAAAATTGAAAATGACAAATTCACATATTTGGGACTGGAAATAGCTGGCTCGATTAAGACTATTTTCCAGTATAACTACAGGTCTATTCTGGACAGTACTAAATCTGATCTGGGTAGGTGGTCAAAACTTCCACTTTCGCTGGCAGGATGGATAAATGTGGTGAAGATGACTGTAATGCCCAGGTTTCTTTATCTATTCCAAATGATCCCCATCTTTCTCCCCAAATCCTATTTTGCCCAGCTGGATCGCTTTGTCTCTTTGTTCATATGGAACAAAAAACCTGCACGCATAAGGAGAGCGAGCCTGGAGAGAGCTAAAGCTGATGGTGGTTTGGGCTTACCTAATTTCTTATTCTATTATTGGGCTGCTAACATTGTCAAGCTGACATATTGGATAACCATGTTTGCGGATGGGGAGGGTCCAGTCTGGGCAGATATGGAACTGAGAGCTACACTCCCAATCTCTCCGATTTCGATCTTAACTGCCCCTCTCCCACTGAATGTCAAAGCATCTGGGCTGAACTCCAATTTGGTGGTTCAAAATTCAATTAAGATCTGGGGTCAATTCAGGAAACATTTTAACTTGACAAATACTTGTAGCTTTTCTCCGATAATGTTCAACCATCTTTTTACACCATCTCAAATAGATCATTCATTTGCAGTCTGGCACAGAAACGGTCTGGTTTTCTTTCAAGATCTCTTCACTGAGGATGGCTTTGTCTCATTTAAATATTTGTGTGAAGACCATAACTTACCAAAGTCTCACTACTTCAGATACCTTCAGGCTCGGAGTTTTGCCTCTAAATTTCTCCCAGGGTACCCGTCTCTGCCCTCTAAGGACCTACTGTATCTAGTTCTTAATGTGAGTCAGCCCACTAAAAGAGCAATATCGAAGATTTATGCATTGATTCTTGAAAGCTGCCCTCATACATGGGACAAACCTAAGGCGGCGTGGGAAGGGGAGGTTGGAGAACTCATGTCAGAAGACATCTGGAAGAAAGCCATACAGCGTATACATACGTCTTCTCTCTGTATTAGACATGGCCTGATTCAATTTAAGGTCGTCCACAGGCTCCACTATTCTAATGACAGACTGTCTAAACTGTACCCTGATGTTGCACCGAATTGTCCTAGATGTGATTACTCTCCTGTTTCTTTGGGGCACATGTTTTGGTCATGTCCCTCCCTGTATGGTTTCTGGACATCAATTTTTCAATCACTGTCAGCTATATCGGGTGAAACACTGCGGCCTGACTCTTTGATAGCTATTTTCGGTGTACCTCGGGAAGAGCTGAGACTCTCTCCCCTCCACAAAAACGCAATAGCCTTTGCCTCGTTGCATGCCCGCCGTCTGATACTGCTGAGCTGGAAGGCGTCGAACCCTCCTTCCTACGTCCATTGGATTAGAGAGGTGATGTTGGGATTAGCTCTGGAAAAAATTAGGTATACCGTGCGCGGCTTGGAGAGTAAATATGACAAAACCTGGTCACGGTTCATAACTCATGTCAAGAGTCTGTCTTTTGCCTGATTTATTGTTCTTTACTTGTTGGTAATTTATGCTCTTGCTCTCTTCTCGGACTGCTGTCCATAGTCTCCTCAATGCCCGTACTTTGACTGTTGGGATTTCTTTATTCCCTTTTTCTTCTTTGTTTCTTCTCTCATGTGCCGGGGTCCGGCTGTTGGTGCTATAATGACTGTCACAGATTGGTTTGAGTGTTTCTCCCCTTTTTTTTTTTTTTTTTTTTTTTTTTGTGTTGTGTGTATTGTGCTTCCTGGTTGTGGGGATGCCACCTGGATGGGGGTGGGGGGTAGGGTTCGCAACTTTTGTAAGAAATTCTGGACTGTTTTGTTGGAAAACTATAAATAAAGTTGTAAAAAAAAAAAAAAAAAAAGAAAACTTCTGAAGATGGCAGGTCTCTGTGCAGTGGCTGAAGTCTGTGGTGTAGAGGGTGAAGAGGAAGGGGGAGAGGACAGTCCCCTGTGGTGCCCCTGTGTTGCTGATCACCTTGTCAGACACACACTGTGGGAGACGTACATATTGTGGTCTTCCTGTCAGGGCGATCGTGGCTCAAGAGTTGGGAGTTTGCCTTGTAATCGGAAGGTTGCCAGTTCGAGCCCCGGCTTGGACAGTCTCGGTCGTTGTGTCCTTGGGCAAGACACTTCACCCATTGCCTACTGGTGGTGGTCAGAGGGCCCGGTGGCGCCAGTGTCCGGCAGCCACGCCTCTGTCAGTGCGCCCCAGGGTGGCTGTGGCTACAATGTAGCTTGCCATCACCAGTGTGTGAATGTGTGTGTGAATGGGTGGATGACTGGATATGTAAAGCGCTTTGGGGTCCTTAGGGACTAGTAAAGCGCTATATAAATACAGGCCATTTACCATTTACAGGCCAGGTAATCAACAATCCAGGACACCAGAGAAGCATCCACCTGCATCGCTGCTAACTTATCACCCAGGAGGGTCGGCCTGATGGTATTGAAAGCACTAGAAAAGTAAAAAAACATGACCCTCACAGTGCTCGCCGGCTGGTCCAGATGGGTGTAGACACGATTGAGCAGGTAGATGATGGCGTCCTCAGTTCCGAGACGAGGCTGATAAGCGAACTGAGGGGGATCCAGATGTGGTCTTACTAGGGGTCGCAGCTGGTCCAGGATGAGCCTTTCCAGGGTGTTCATGATGTGGGAGGTCAGTGCCACGGGCCTGTAATCCTGGGGGCCACTGGGACGTGGCGTCTTTGGTACAGGGACGAGGCATGATGTCTTCCACATCACTGGGACCCTCTGCAGACTCAGACTCAGCATAAACAGTTTATGAAAGACTCCACTCAGCTGGGGGGCACAGGTCTTGAGGACGAGGGGACTCACTCCGTCTGGTCCAGCAGACTTGCCTGAGTGAAGTCTCCTCATTTGCATCTCAACCTGGTATTGAGTGAAGGTGATGGGTGGGGGAGGGGTGTCAGGAATCTCACAGGAGGTAACAGCGCCATGTGAAGAGAGAGGCTGGCACAGTGGTGTGGCTCTGGATTCCAGGCTGACTACAGGTGAGGTTGTGGGGGTGGGAGCAGACACTGTGGTGTCGAATCTATTGAAAAACAGATTCAACTCGTTAGCTCTATTCTCACCTTCCTCAGCTCCCCTGCTGTTGGTTGGCCTGAATCCAGTGATGGTCTTCATGCCCCTCCACACCTCTCTCATGCTGTTCTGCTGGAGTTTCCACTCCAGCTTCCTCCTGTAATTGTCCTTAGCCTCTCTGATCTTGTCCTTTAGTAACACCTGGATCTTCCTCACCTCCTCTTTGTTGCCCCCTCTGAAAGCCCTCTTCTTGTTGTTGAGGAGGGCTTTGATGTCCTTAGTCACCCACAGCTTGTTATTTGGGTAACAATGAACAGTCTGAGCTGGAACAATGGAGTCGGTGCAGAAAGTTATGTAGTCTGTGATACACTCAGTAAGCCCATTGATGTCCTTGGCGTGAGGCTCAAAGAGTGTTTCCCAGTCGGTCACCTCGAAACAGCCCTGTAGTTCCGCTATTGCCTCCTCTGACCACCTCCTAACAGTCCTGGTGGTCACAGGTTCCCTCCTCACAATTGGCACATAGCGGGGGGTGAGGTGAATCAGGTTATGATCTGACCTACCAAGTGGGGGGAGGGAGGAGGAGCTGTATGCATCCTTGACGTTAGCATACAGTAAGTCTAAAATGTTCTCTCCCCTGGTGGGACAGTCCACATATTGTTTGAATGTTGGTAGTGTATTGTCCAGTGATACATGGTTGAAGTCACCCGAGATCACAATAAAGGCACTCGGGTGCTGAGTCTGTAACCGAGCTATGGCAGAGTGGATAGTGTCACATGCAGCTGTGGGGTTAGCAGAGGGAGGAACATAAACAGTCACCAAGATGACGTGAGAGAATTCCCTGGGTAAATAATACGGCCTGAGTCCAACAGCACACAGTTCAGTGTCCCGGCAACAAATCTTTTCTTTGATTGTTATGTTGGCAGGGTTACACCACCGGTTGTTAACTAAAACAGCAAGCCCACCTCCTTTCCGCTTACCGCTAGCGATG
Source organism: Aulonocara stuartgranti (assembly GCF_965226115.1). Lineage (NCBI taxonomy): Eukaryota > Metazoa > Chordata > Actinopteri > Cichliformes > Cichlidae > Aulonocara > Aulonocara stuartgranti. The sequence continues at coordinate 33,706,031 of NC_138958.1, forward strand.
CTGTCCCTGTCCGCCCAAACAGTGTGGAAGCCTTCCACGGAAGCATTCTCATCGGGAATGTCCTGGTGCATCCATGATTCGGTGAAACACATCAGGCTACACTCTCGGTATTCCCTCTGACTCCGTACCAGTGCTGAGAGCTCGTCGATTTTATTTGCCAACGATCGCACATTTCCCATCACGATAGACGGCAGACACAGTTTATACCTCCTCCTCGCTTCGAGCCTCCGCTGTCTCACCGTCTCCTTTTTTCTTCTCTTCTGTCCTTGACCTCTGCATCCCCGATGTGTTTTCCTCCAAATTTCAGCTGGTACTTCTGCGGGCCTGGCCAGCGAGCCGGCCGGCATGAGGGCGATCAGCTGATCTCTGGAGTAAACAGTCCGTGCGTGTAGGAGATGTGCCGCGGTCCCGCTCCTTGATAAAAGTAACAGTTCCACGGCCACCAGAAGAACAAAAACTCTCTCAATCCACATGATTGAGTAAGAGATAATAAACGGATGAAAATACAAGTCAGAAAAAAAAAAGAATACGTAAGAAAAAAGAGCTAAACTAAGAGAAAAGCAGGAGCGACTGTAACAGGCTGCACGCTGGTTGGCGCATGCGCACATTGGGGTTGCGAAATACCCCATCGTGGGTACACTTTCATCCCATAGTAATCGTGGAGTAGAGAGCATCCCCGGTCCTCGTGAAGGCCGGTTTACGCGTAACCCGAGGCCCATAAGGCTAAGCACTCACCTGCGAGGAGCAGGAGAACGGAGCAGAAGGAGGAAGGAGGACGGGGAGGCAGGGAGAGTTTACGCGTAACTTGGGGCCCAGCGCTTGCCTGCGAAGAGCAGGAGAATGGAGCAGAAGGAGGTAGGAAGGCGGCAGGGAGAGTCTGAGGCCCTCAAGGAGGGCGGTTTACGCGAATTCTGCCCTCTGTAAAGCCAAGCGTCCAACAGCGAGGCCCAGGAGAACTGAGGAGAGGGCCGGTTTACGTGAAGACTACCCTCTGTAAAGCTGAGCGTTTGCAAGCGCAGGGTAGAAGGAGCAAGGAGAAGGAGGAAGGAGACGATGATGATGATTATGTGTAGTTGAGAGATGTTTGCTCCGGTGGTTCGGGGTCCCTCGAGACCCCAGTATTTGCCATCGTAACTTACGAATGTGGTGTGGGGTGGCGAAATACCCCATCATGATCACTAAGGGGTCACAGAGTACCCACGGAGCACGGAGCGCCCGCGGTCCCCACTTGGGCCGGTTTACGCGTAACCCGGGGCCCATCCGGCTAAGCGCTCGCCTGCGGGGAGCAGGAGAACGGGGGAGAAGGAGGAAGGAGGTCGAGGAGGAACGGAGAGTCCGAGGTCCTCACTGAGGCCGGTGTACGCGAACACTCTCGAAAAGGAGACGATGATGATGATGATGTGAAGTTGAGAGTTGTTGCCGTGGCGCCTTGGGGTCCTTCCAGACCCCAAGGTTTGCCATTGTAACTTACGCAATCGATGGAGGGTTACAACCAATTAGGTGCCTTTGTCCGACGCTGTGACGAGACCCGCTGTAGCTGGGGGTCCGCCTGACCCCCATCTGCCCCCACCGCGAACCGGCGCCCTGTTTCGCGACGAGACCTGGGTCCGCGCTGCCGGGGTCTGCGTGATCCCCCCCCCCCCCCCCTTCTTTTTTTTTTTGGTCCAGGGCGCACATGGGTTAATATAGCCACGGAGTGATGTCGGGGTCGCGGTGGAGCTGTCCGTCCACGTACAGCCGGTCCACAGTGATGACAGCGCGGGAGCCCTTCTGGATGAAGCCGCATCGGATTGGGAAGAGGACCCTGCATCGTTCCAGAATCTCTTTGGGGAACTGGTCGTTCACGCTGAAGTCCGTTCCTTTTAATTCCCTGCCGCGGCTTTTCACAATGCTTTTGTTTTCATTCTAATTCTACTCTTTTTATTCAAATTCCATTGTTTGTTCTCAAATTCTGTTCTTTTCAGGCAAATTCTTTGGTTTTTGATCAAATTCTGTTGTTTTCGTTCAAATTCCATTGTTTGTTTTCAAATTCTTTTCTTTTCATGTTAATTCCGTTGTTTTCATTCTAATTCTGTTGTTTGTTTTAAACTTCCATTATTTTCATTCAAATTCCATTGTTTTGATTCAAATTCTGTTCTGGGGTCCGTTCTTCGTACCTCGCTAAGTAAGTTAGCTGGATTTGATTGTTGACGATTTCGCGTGATCTTGGATCGTTCGGTTCTCCGAAGCTGATCTGGGACTTGCTGTCATAGCAACAGATCCGTAAGCGTAAACCTGCTTGGGAGCAGGCTTACTTTATGTAAACAGGATTAGATCGCGGCCACGCAGGTATGTCCGCTTCATTTACACGAAAGCAACAGCGATATTTTACCACTGTTTGTCCAAAAATAGATATTATCAATGTAACTAAAGATAATGCAGTATTTGATTCTTGTATTGATTTCATACAGATACATACAGGTCATTTCCTAAAAAAAAGGGAAATGTACTATTAATCATTCTATTTCATGTATTTGATTATTTCAGATGTAATTCATATTTTAGAGTATTAATAGTAAATTACTTCATGTGATCAAGATGAGACCACGGCTATAAAAGCGAAGGTGGATTTGGGAAGTCTGTCACAGCCATGTCCTGTCCGTACACGAGCCACCCATTGCGGAAGGTGCAAGATTGATATGGAGAGTTTTCAGAATTCAGCGTATATTGCGGGATAGACAGGATCCTTTAGCTCAGCGTGACAGTGTGCTCATAGAGAGATATCGATTTTCCCGTGAGGGTATTATTTACTTAACCAACTTGTTGACGAGGGGGTGCAGGACCACCACCTGTCTTTTTTTGCTCTGCCCTTTTCTTGGTTGCTGTTATAAACAAACAAACAGATTATTTCAGGGTCTCTTTTCAAGAGACTAAAAGCAATATAAGTGATAAATATTACCATTCTGTAGAATATTCTTATATTTCACTTTTACTTGTTCCCATGTTCTAGTGGGTCCTGTTGTGGCTCTAATGTGGAAGAGGATATAATGTAATATAATATAATGTGATATAATGTAATATAATATAATAAATTTACCCTACCGCCTACTGGTGTTGGCCAGAGGGGCCGATGGCGCGATATGGCAGCCTCGCTTCTGTCAGTCTGCCCCAGGGCAGCTGTGGCTACAACCGTAGCTGCTTCCACCAGTGTGTGAATGTGAGAGTGAATGAATAGTGGCATTGTAAAGCGCTTTGGGTGCCTTGAAAAGCGCAATATAAATCCAATCCATTATTATTATTATTATTGAATTACTTACGAGTTTAATTTGTCAGCAACATTCTGCCAGCCCTCTCTCCTTGCTTTTGCAGCCTTTGCAGTTTTCCCTTGCGTTTTAATTAAACTCTGAAACTCCTGAAATCCCTCAATCAAGAGTTCTTGCTCTGCTGCCGAAAAATACTGAGCACGCTCCTTCGACATTTTCGCCAACCAATCAAAGGGTTGCCGATCAATGTTTCTACTATCGATGCGTAGCCCCTGTTAAGCCACCCAGTGATCTCACATTACTTCATCCAGCTATACTAATCGTCAACAACAGGTGTGTTCGGAGAACCGGAATAGCGAGCTGAAAGTTGGCGCAATTGATTTGATCTTGGATGTGTCATTTGATCTTGGATGTAGTAAACGAGGTACGAAGATTCCGTTGTTTTCATTCTAATTCTGTTCTTTTCATTGAAATTCGTTGTTTTCAATCAAATGCTTTTGTTTTCATTCAAATTCCATTGTTTTGATTCAAATTCTGTTCTGTTCATTCAAATTCCGTTCTTTTCATTGAAATTCCATTGTTTTCATTCAAATGCTTTTGTTTTCATTCAAATTCCATTCTTTTGATTCAAATTCTGTTCTATTGTTTCAAATTCTGTTCTGTTGATTCAAATTCTGTTCTGTTCATTCTAATTCCGTTGTTTTCATTCTAATTCTATTCATTTCATTCTAATTCCGTTCTTTTCATTCAAATTCCATTGTTTTCATTCAAATTGTTTTGTTTTCATTCAAATTCCATTGTTTTGATTCTAATTCCGTTGTTTTGATTCAAATTCTAATCTTGTCACGGTTTGCCGGGGCAAGCCGTGTGGAATATGAAATAGGACCCAAAATGCGGCAGCTCTGGTGCAGATGAGTGTTTATTTACAGGGGTGTGAGTACAAACAGCGGTGGCGACAAAACATGAAACCGGAAACCTAAACTGGGTAAACTAATAAGACAAACCAGAATGAGGATGCAGGGAGGTCCGGAGAAATACATACGGGGAGACCGAGGGGAAACAACACAGACGAACCAGCGATTACCAAGACAGAAAATACAACTTAAATACACTCAGAGAACACAGGGAGATTACACACAGGTGGGAGACACAGCTGGGAGTGATTAACATGACGAGACCAGGGAGGCAAACTGAAAACACTCACATAAGACGCAGACCTTCACAATAAAACAGGAACACACGGGGGGGGGGAACAGGGTAAACACCAATTAGAGAACAGAACCAAAATCGTGAAGAGAAAACACAAAACGCTGGGTCAAAAGGACCCAGGATCATGACAAATCTTTTTATTCAAATTCTATTGTTTGTTTTAGAATTCTGTTGTTTTCATTAAAATTCCGTTGTTTTCATTGTAATTCTGTTCTGTTCATTCAAATTCCATTGTTTTGATTGAAATTCCGTTGTTTTCATTCAAACTCTGTTCTGTACATTCTAATTCCATTGTTTTCATTCAAATTCCATTGTTTTCATTCAAATTCCATTGTTTTGATTTAAATTCTTTTGTTTTCATTCAAATGCTTTTGTTTTGATTCAAATTCTGTTCTGTTGATTCAAATTCTGTTATGTTGATTCAAATTCTGTTCTGTTGATTCAAATTCCATTGTGTTCATTCAAATTCTATTGTTTTGATTCAAATTCTGTTCTGTTCATTCTACAGTTTTTTTAATTGGTTTGTTACTATTTTCATAACTAAAGTGTGCATTTTCAAATCTCTCAGTACAAAACTCACATTTGATCACATTTGTAACACCACTAGTCATTCTTTCAAATCTGATGTCATGATTTCATTGTATTTGCACATATTTTCATTCCACTTAATCATTGTTGCAGAACATATGTTCATTGTGATATATTCTGAGAACATTTGCTTTAATCACCCAAGCAAAACCGTAAGCTCTTTTTTCAACTTAGTAGTTTTACCAATCATTTCATTCAGGAGCAAATAATACAAGGTAAGCGTTTCAAATTGTCCTTGGTGATGAATGAGTGTAACTGAACTGTAAAACTTTACACAACAAATTATTTACATAAGCATAATATATTTTTATTTTATTTTTACCACTGTTACACAATTAATCAAGCCGGTCATTAACATTGGGCCATAAATTTTCATCAACATCACAGTGGATGTCTTCGTTGTTCAGGCACCGTGGGAAAAATCTCTTGCCATGACGAATCCAGGCTTGACATTGCCCAGCAGTTATATCACCACAAGCTTCACACATGGCTTGAAGAAGGGAGACATGCTCATGGGGATGTCGATCATACACCTTCCACCTCCATGTAGAGAAGAATTCCTCAATTGAGTTGAGGAAAGGGGAATATGGTGGAAGATAGAGTGTCCTCTGTGTCTAGTTTTTGCCAGATTGAAACCGGCCTCATCAACAAAAATATACTTGTGATGATTCACAGCAGCGTCCAGCTCCATCACCCTCTAAAATGATTATTTAGTTAGTTTTTTTACAACTAGTAGTTGTCAGTACTGTCACAGTAATTGCATGCCAGTTTAGTGTTGTACCTGAATATATTCTGAACACAGTTGTTTCACCCGGACATTGTTCCTCTCAAAAGGAACCAAGTAAATTTGTTTCATGGAAACCTGGTGCTTCTTCAAAAGCCGGGCAATCGTTGGAAGGCTAATTGATGGCACATTGGCAAAGGTGTCATTGCTGTTCTCAATAGCCTGTTTGATTTCAGACAGCCGTATGTCATTCCTTGCCCTGACCATTTCCACCACAGCCAACACCTGCTGGTCAGTCAAAACACGTGGGCGACCACCACCAGGTTGTCTCCTGTTAATTCTGAGGACAATCATATACTGTCAATATTGAAGTATTACAAATTACATTACTGTAAACTGACAATTACATGTTGTTCATCTATACAATAGAGTACTATATTTTAGAAGTGAAGTTGCTATAGCAGACATACCGGTTTTCTTGGCGAAAAGTTCTGATGATAGAGCTGACAGTTGACCTTTGTAAATTAGGCTGTACCAACCTGGCAGCCTCAGCCATGGTAAAGCCTCTGTTAACCACATGGTCAACAATGATGGCCCGGACTTCATTAGAGATGATGGTGCGTTGTCTTCTGCCTACATTTCTCTGAAGACCACCTCTCTGTTAAGGAGCACCACCACCTCTTTCTCTTTGTCTGTGCCCACCTCTCTGTCGAGGAGCACCACCACCTCTCCCTACGAGTCTATCCTGCTCCATATTTGAACAGTGCAAAGTCTCAAACAAAGTTCTACTTATATGGTAACTAATTGTGATTATCAGGGGGAAACAATTAGCAATTAGTATTTCTCGATTGAAAGCTCCTGCAGCAATGTGTAACTTACAAATGATCAGACAACAATCAGTCAAGTTGAAAATCCATGGACATAATGAAGGATTCATTGATTAAACATTAAGATCAGTTGAATTAAATGATAGACAAATTTATTAAACTGAATAATAAGAGATGCAAATCAAAAATTTGATAGTGATAACATTATGAAAGGCAGTAACTGTGAACAAAACATTTATTTAGATGAAACATTTATTTTGTGTAGTGAAAAGGATATTTTGTCATAATGTGTATTGTACTGACACAATTGAAAATATGCTGAAATGTTTGAAAAACGTGCACTTTTGATGATCTGTTGTGATATAAGTACTAAGAGTTTTGAAAATGTACCAATTGCTTCAGCTTCTTCAGGCAGAAAAACAAGCCCTGGTGAAATGTGGATGGTTTCGGACAACACCACAGGCCCGCGTGTAATGTGGATGGCCACTGACAGTAACACAGGCAGTGGTGTTGTGAAGATGGCCTCACAGGAAGCACTGGTAGTGGTGTAATGTGTATGGCCTCAGCCAACAACAGTGGCCCTGGTGAAATATGGATGGTATTGGTCAGCACCACACACCCTGGTGTATCGTGGATGGCATCAACGAGCAGCAGAGGCCCTGGTCGGGTGAAGATGGCCTGACAGGAAACACTGTCCGTGGTGTAATGTGGATGGTAGAAGCCAACAACAGTTGCCCTGGTGAAATGTGGATGGTATTGGCCAGCACCAAAGGCCCTGGTGTAATGTGGATGGCCTCATCCAGCACCCCAGGCCCTGGTGTGGTGATGATGGCCTCACAGGAAGCACTGGTAGTGGTGTAATGTGTAATGTGGAAAACTGCGCCAAACCAATTAAAAAAAAACTGTAATTCCGTTGTTTTCATTCAAACTCTGTTCTGTACATTCTAATTCCGGTGTTTTCATTCAAATTCCATTGTTTTCATTCTAATTCTGTTGTTTGTTTTAAACTTCCATTGTTTTCATTCTAATTCTGTTCTGTTCATTCAAATTCCCTGCTTTTCATTGAAATTCCATTGTTTTCATTCAAATGCTTTTGTTTTCATTCAAATTCCATTGTTTTGATTCAAATTCTGTTCTGTTGATTCAAATTCTGTTATGTTGATTCAAATTCTATTCTGTTCATTCTAATTCCGTTGTTTTCATTCAAATTCTATTCATTTCATTCTAATTTAGTCTTTTTTCATTGAAATTCCATTGTTTTGATTCAAATTATTTTGTTTTCATTCAAATTCCATTGTTTTCATTCAAATTCTGTTCTGTTCATTCAAATTCTATTCTGTTCATTCTAATTTCGTTGTTTTCATTCAAATTCTATTCATTTCATTCTAATTCCATCTTTTTTCATTGAAATTCTTTTGTTTTAATTCAAATTCTTTTGTTTTCATTCAAATTCCATTGTTTTCATTCAAATTCTGTTCTGTTGATTCAAATTCCGTTCTGTTCATTCTAATTCCGTTGTTTTCATTCAAATTCCGTTGTTTTCATTCAAATTCTATTCTTTTCATTCTAATTCCGTTCTTTTCATTGAAATTCCATTGTTTTCATTCAAATTCTATTGTTTTCATTCAAATTCTTTTGTTTTCATTCAAATTCTATTCATGTCATTCTAATTCTGTTCTTTTCATTCTTATTCCATTCTTTTCATTGAAATTCGTTGTTTTCATTCAAATTCTTTCTTTTTCATTCAAATTCCATTGTTTCTGTTCTGTTGATTCAAATTGTGTTCTCTTGATTCAAATTCTGTTCTGTTGATTCAAATTCTGTTCTGTTCATTAGAATTCCGTTCTTTTCATTGAAATTCGTTGTTTTCATTCAAATGCTTCTGTTTTCATTCAAATTCCATTGTTTTCTTTCAAATTCCATTGTTTTGATTAAAATTCTGTTCTGTTCATTGTAATTCTACTCTTTTTATTCAAATTCTATTGTTTGTTTTAGAATTCTGTTCTGTTCATTCAAATTCCATAGTTTCGATTCAAATTCTTCTCTGTTCATTCAATTTCCGTTGTTTTCATTCAAACTCTGTTCTGTAAATTCTAATTCTGTTCTTTTCATTGAAATTCGTTGTTTTCATTCAAGTGCTTTTGTTTTCATTCAAATTCCATTGTTTTGATTCAAATTCCATTGTTTTGATTCAAATTCTAATCTGTTCATTCTAATTCCGTTTTTTTCATTCAAACTCTGTTCTGTGCATTCTAATTCCGTTGTTTTCATTGAAATTCCATTGTTTTCATTCAAATGCTTTTGTTTTCCTTCAAATTCCATTATTTTGATTCAAATTTCATTGTTTTCATTCAAATTCTATTGTTTTCATTCAAATTCCATTGTTTTGATTCAAATTCTCTTCTGTTCATTCTAATTCTACTCTTTTTATGCAAATTCTATTGTTTGTTTTACAATTCTGTTGTTTTCATTCAAATTCCGTTGTTTTAATTGTAATTCTGTTCTGTTCATTCAAATTCCGTTGTTTTGATTCTAATTCCGTTGTTTTCATTCAAATTCCGTTGTTTTCATTCTAATTCTGTTGTTTGTTTTAAACTTCCATTGTTTTGATTCAAATTCTTTTGTTTTCATTCAAATTCTATTCTTATGATTCAAATTCTGTTCTGTTGATGGATGGTATTGGTCAGCACCACACACCCTGGTGTATCATGGATGGCATCAACGAGCAGCAGAGGCCCTGGTCGGGTGAAGATGGCCTGACAGGAAACACTGTCCGTGGTGTAATGTGGATGGTAGAAGCCAACAACAGTTGCCCTGGTGAAATGTGGATGGTATTGGCCAGCACCAAAGGCCCTGGTGTGGTGATGATGGCCTCACAGGAAGCACTGGTAGTGGTGTAATGTGTAATGTGGAAAACTGCGCCAAACCAATAAAAAAAACTGTAATTCCGTTGTTTTCATTCAAACTCTGTTCTGTACATTCTAATTCCGTTGTTTTCATTCAAATTCCATTGTTTTCATTCTAATTCTGTTGTTTGTTTTAAACTTCCATTGTTTTGATTCAAATTCTGTTCTGTTCATTCAAATTCCCTTCTTTTCATTGAAATTCCATTGTTTTCATTCAAATGCTTTTGTTTTCATTCAAATTCCATTGTTTTCATTCAAATTCTGTTCTGTTGATTCAAATTCTGTTATGTTGATTCAAATTCTATTCTGTTCATTCTAATTCCGTTGTTTTCATTCAAATTCTATTCATTTCATTCTAATTTCATCTTTTTTCATTGAAATTCCATTGTTTTGATTCAAATTCTTTTGTTTTCATTCAAATTCCATTGTTTTCATTCAAATTCTGTTCTGTTCATTCAAATTCCGTTGTTTTCATTCAAATTCCATTGTTTTCATTCAAATTCTATTCTTTACATTCTAATTCCGTTCTTTTCATTGAAATTCCATTGTTTTCATTCAAATTCTATTGTTTTCATTCAAATTCTTTTGTTTTCATTCAAATTCCATTGTTTTCATTCTAATTCTGTTCTGTTCATTCAAATTCCATTGTTTTGATTCAAATTCTGTTCTGTTCATTCTAATTCCGTTGTTTTCATTCAAACTCTGTTCTATACATTCTAATTCCGTTGTTTTCATTCAAATTCCGTTGTTTTCATTCTTATTCTGTTGTTTTCATTCAAATTCTATTCATTTCATTCTAATTCAGTTCTTTTCATTCTTATTCCGTTCTTTTCATTGAAATTCCATTGTTTTCATTCAAATGCTTTTGTTTTCCTTCAAATTCCATTATTTTGATTCAAATTTCATTGTTTTCATTCAAATGCTTCTGTTTTCATTCAACTTCCATTGTTTTCTTTCAAATTACATTGTTTTGATTCAAATTCTGTTCTGTTCATTGTAATTCTACTCTTTTTATTCAAATTCTATTGTTTGTTTTAGAATTCTGTTCTGTTCATTCAAATTCCATAGTTTCGATTCAAATTCTGTTCTGTTCATTCAAATTCCGTTGTTTTCATTCAAACTCTGTTCTGTAAATTCTAATTCTGTTCTTTTCATTCTAATTCCATTGTTTTTATTCTAATTCTGTTCTTTTCATTGAAATTCGTTGTTTTCATTCAAGTGCTTTTGTTTTCATTCAAATTCCATTGTTTTGATTCAAATTCCATTGTTTTGATTCAAATTCTAATCTGTTCATTCTAATTCCGTTGTTTTCCATCAAACTCTGTTCTGTGCATTCTAATTCCGTTGTTTTCATTCTAATTCTGTTGTTTGTTTTAAACTTCCATTGTTTTGATTCAAATTCTGTTCTGTTCATTCAAATTCTACTCTTTTCATTGAAATTCCATTGTTTTCATTCAAATGCTTTTGTTTTCCTTCAAATTCCATTGTTTTGATTCAAATTTCGTTGTTTTCATTCAAATTCTTTTGTTTTCATTCAAATTCCATTGTTTTGATTCAAATTCTCTTCTGTTCATTCTAATTCTACTCTTTTTATTCAAATTCTATTGTTTGTTTTACAATTCTGTTGTTTTCATTCAAATTCCGTTTTTTTAATTGTAATTCTGTTCTGTTGATTCAAATTCTGTACTGTTCATTCTAATTCCGTTGTTTTCATTCAAATTCTTTTGTTTTGATTCAAATTCCATTGTTTTGATTCAAATTCTGTTCTGTTCATTCTAATTCCTTTATTTTCATTCAAACTCCATTCTGTACATTCTAATTCCGTTTTTTTCATTCAAATTCTATTCATTTCATTCTAATTCTGTTCTTTTCATTGAAATTCGTTGTTTTCATTCAAATGCTTTCTTTTTCATTCAGATGCATTTGTTTTGATTCAAATTCTGTTCTGTTGATTCAAATTCTGTTCTGTGCATTCTAATTCCGTTGTTTTCATTCAAATTCTATTCATTTCATTCTAATTCCGTTGTTTTCATTCAAATTCCATTGTTTTGATCAAATTCTTTTGTTTTCATTTAAATTCCATTGTCTTGATTCAGATTCTGTTCTGTTCATTCAAATTCCATTGTTTTGATTCAAATTCTGTTCTGTTCATTCTAATTCCGTTGTTTCCATTCAAACTCTGTTCTGTACATTCTAATTCCGTTGTTTTCATTCAAATTCCGTTGTTTTCATTCTAATTCTTTTGTTTTCATTCAAATTCTATTCATGTCATTCTAATTCCGTTCTTTTCATTCTTATTCCATTCTTTTCATTGAAATTCGTTGTTTTCATTCAAATTCTTTCTTTTTCATTCAAATTCCATTGTTTCTGTTCTGTTGATTCAAATTGTGTTCTCTTGATTCAAATTCTGTTCTGTTGATTCAAATTCTGTTCTGTTCATTAGAATTCCGTTCTTTTCATTGAAATTCGTTGTTTTCATTCAAATGCTTCTGTTTTCATTCAAATTCCATTGTTTTCTTTCAAATTCCATTGTTTTGATTAAAATTCTGTTCTGTTCATTGTAATTCTACTCTTTTTATTCAAATTCTATTGTTTGTTTTAGAATTCTGTTCTGTTCATTCAAATTCCATAGTTTCGATTCAAATTCTGTTCTGTTCATTCAAATTCCGTTGTTTTCATTCAAACTCCGTTGTTTTCATTCTAATTCCGTTGTTTTCATTCAAATTCCGTTGTTTTCATTCTAATTCTGTTGTTTGTTTTAAACTTCCATTGTTTTGATTCAAATTCTTTTGTTTTCATTCAAATTCTATTCTTATGATTCAAATTCTGTTCTGTTGATGGATGGTATTGGTCAGCACCACACACCCTGGTGTATCGTGGATGGCATCAACGAGCAGCAGAGGCCCTGGTCGGGTGAAGATGGCCTGACAGGAAACACTGTCCGTGGTGTAATGTGGATGGTAGAAGCCAACAACAGTTGCCCTGGTGAAATGTGGATGGTATTGGCCAGCACCAAAGGCCCTGGTGTAATGTGGATGGCCTCATCCAGCACCACAGGCCCTGGTGTGGTGATGATGGCCTCACAGGAAGCACTGGTAGTGGTGTAATGTGTAATGTGGAAAACTGCGCCAAACCAATTAAAAAAAACTGTAATTCCGTTGTTTTCATTCAAACTCTGTTCTGTTCATTCAAATTCCATTGTTTTGATTCAAATTCCATTATTTTCATTCAAATTCTTTTGTTTTCATTCAAATTCTATTGTTTTGATTCAAATTCTGTTCTGTTCATTCTAATTCCGTTGTTTTCATTCAAACTCTGTTCTGTACATTCGAATTCCGTTCTTTTCATTGAAATTCCATTGTTTTCATTCAAATACTTTTGTTTTCATTCAAATTCCATTGTTTTGATTCAAATTCTGTTCTGTTCATTCTAATTCCTTTATTTTCATTAAAACTCTGTTCTGTACATTCTAATTCCGTTTTTTTCATTCAAATTCTATTCATTTCATTCTACTTCCGTTCTTTTCATTGAAATTCATTGTTTTCATTCAAATGCTTTCTTTTTCATTCAAATTCCATTGTTTTGATCCAACTTCTGTTCTGTTCCTTCAAATTCTGTTCTGTTGATTCAAATTCTGTTCTGTTGATTCAAATTCTGTTCTGGTCATTCAAATTCCATTTTTTCCATTCAAATTCTATTCATTTCATTCTAGTTCAATTCTTTTCATTGAAATTCGTTGTTTTCATTCAAATTCCATTGTGTTGATTCAAATTCTGTTCTGTTCATTCTAATGGCATTCTTTTCATTGAAATACCATTGTTTTCTTTCAGATGCATTTGTTTTCATTCAAATTCTGTTCTGTTGATTCAAATTCTGTTCCGTTGATTCACATTCTGTTGTCTTGATTCAAATTCTGTTCTGTACATTCTAATTCCATTATTTTCATTCAAATTCCATTGTTTTCATTCAAATTCTATTCATTTCATTCTAATTCTGTTCTTTTCATTGAAATTCGTTGTTTTCATTCAAAAAAATTTTTCATTCTAATTCTGTTGTTTTCATTCAAATTCTGTTCTGTTCATTCAAATTCCATTGTTTTGATTCAAATTCTGTTCTTTTCATAGAAATTCCATTGTTTTCATTCAAATGCTTTTGTTTTCATTCAAATTCCATTGTTTTGATTTAAATTCTGTTCTGTTGTTTCAAATTCTGTTCTGTTGATTCAATTCTGTTCTGTTCATTCTAATTCCGTTGTTTTCATTCAAATTCTTTTGTTTTCATTCAAATTCCATTGTTTTGATTCAAATTCTGTTCTGTTCATTCAAATTCCATTGTTTTGATTTAAATTCTGTTCTGTTGTTTCAAATTCTGTTCTGTTGATTCAAATTCTGTTCTGTTGATTCAAATTCTGTTCTGTTCATTCTAATTCCGTTGTTTTCATTCAAATTCTTTTGTTTTCATTCAAATTCCATTGTTTTGATTCAAATTCTGTTCTGTTCATTCTAATTCCTTTGTTTTCATTCAAACTCTGTTCTATACATTCTAATTCCGTTTTTTTTTCATTCAAATTCTATTCATTTCATTCTAATTCCGTTCTTTTCATTGAAATTCGTTGTTTTCATTCAAATGCTTTTGTTTTCTTTCAAATTCCATTGTTTTGATTCAAATTCTTTTGTTTTCATTCAAATTCCATTGTTCTGATTCAAAATCTGTTCTGTATATTCAAATTCTGTTCTGTTCATTCTATTTCCGTTGTTTTCATCCAAATTCTATTCATTTCATTCTAATTCCGTTGTTTTCATTGAAATTCCGTTATATTGATTCGAATTCTTTTGTTTTCATTCAAATTCCATTGTTTTGATTCAAATTCTGTTCTGTTGATTCAAATTCCGTTGTTTTCATTCTAATTCTTTTCTTTTCATTGAAATTCGTTGTTTTCATTCAAATGCTTATGTTTTCATTCAAATTCCATTGTTTTGATTCAAATTCTGTTCTGTTCATTCAAATTCCGTTCTTTTCATTGAAATTCCATTGTTTTCATTCAAATGCTTTTGTTTTAGTTCAAATTCCATTGTTTTGATTCAAATTCTGTTCTGTTCATTCTAATTCTACTCTTTGTATTCAAATTCTATTGTTTGTTTTGGAATTCTGTTGTTGTCATTCAAATTCTTTTGTTTTCATTCAAATTCCATTCTTTTCATTCTAATTATGTTCTGTTCATTCAAATTGCATTGTTTTGATTCAAATTCTGTTCTATTTAGTCTAATTCCGTTGTTTCCATTCAAACCCTATTCTTTACATTCTAATTCCATTATTTTCATTCAAATTCCATTGTTTTCATTCAAATTCTATTCATTTCATTCTAATTCTGTTCTTTTCATTGAAATTCCATTGTTTTCATTCAAATGCTTTTGTTTTCATTCAAATTCCATTGTCTTCATTCTAATTCTATTCATTTCATTCTAATTCCGTTCTTTTCATTGAAATTCCATTGTTTTGATTCAAATTCTTTTGTTTTCATTCAAATTCCATTGTTTTGATTCAAATTCTGTTCTGTTGATTCATATTTTGTTCTGTTGATTCAAATTCTGTTCTGTTCATTCTAATTCCGTTGTTTTCATTCAAATTCTATTCATTTCATTCTAATTCTGTTTTTTTCATTGAAATTCCATTGTTTTGATTCAAATTCTTTTTTTTTCATTGAAATTCCATTGTTTTGATTCAAATTCTGTTCTGTTCATTCAAATTCTGTTATGTTGATTCAAAATCTGTTCTGTTCATTCTAATTCCGTTGTTTTCATTGAGATTCGTTGTTTTCAATCAAATGCTTCCTTTTTCATTCAAATTCCATTGTTTTGATTCAAATTCTGTTCTGTTGATTCAAATTCTGTTCTGTTCATTCTAATTCTGTTCTGTTCATTCTAATTCTGTTCTCTTCATTTGAATTCTGTTGTTTTCATTCAAATTCTATTCATTTCATTCTAATTCCGTTCTTTTCATTGAAATTCGTTGTTTTCATTCAAATGCTTCCTTTTTCATTCAAATTCCGTTGTTTTCATTCAAATTCCGTTGTTTTCATTCTAACTCTGTTGTTTGTTTTAAACTTCCATTGTTTCGATTCAAATTCTGTTCTGTTCATTCAAATTCTGTTTTTTCATTGAAATTCCATTGTTTTCATTCAAATGCTTTTGTTTTCTTTCAAATTCCATTGTTTTGATTTAAATTCTGTTCTGTTGTTTCAAATTCTGTTCTGTTGATTCAAATTCTGTTCTGTTCATTCTAATTCCGTTGTTTTCATTCAAATTCTATTCTTTTCATTCTAATTCCGTTCTTTTCATTGAAATTCCATGGTGTTGATTCAAATTCTGTTCTTTTCATTCAACTTCCATTGTTTTGTTTTTTTTCTTCTTTTTTTGGGTTTTTTTTTTTTTGCCTGTCCCATGTGGTTCTTTAGCCGTCAGAATTGTTGTCTGAAGACCAACAAGGATAACCAATGGATTTATTTTGCCAAATGGATCATCATGGCATTGCCGTATTGGTCCATTTGATCAACCTTTGTTTTTATTATTTATTTTATTTTATTTTCAGTTGTTACAGATGGGACAGACATGAGTGAGAGATAGGAAAGGGAGAAAGAAAGAGGAAGGAAAAGAAAAACAGAAGGGGAGAGGGACAGTGAGAAGGGGGAGGGGGGGGGGAATCTCCTGGATCACCTGTTGAGAGAAAAAGAATAGCAAAAAAAACCAAAGCAACATACTAAACACAACACCATCACATTAATCTAGCTAAGTGTAGACAGCTTGCCTTCAGGGTCATACGTCACATGAAAACCAAAATAGTTCCAAATGCCAGATCTGAATGAGGGTGGGGGAGGTTCAATTTGCCATGTTGCAACGAGAGCTTAACTTCTGTCTGGCTAGCTTGCCCTGCGCTCAGTGAATCTGCGTTCGACTACTCCGCCTAGGCTGCACTGTCGAGCGCAGATCCACTGAGTGCTCAACACAGACAGCATCGTCAGAAGAAAAGTTGATAAGATAAATTAAAAATTTTGTATTGTTCGATACATATGCGTACCGAACCGAAAGCACTGTATCGAACGGTTCAATATCGATATGAGTATTGTTGCACCCCTAATGTTTACCCGTGTAGATAAAGATCTAATTAACTCTTTAACTTCTGAACTGAATAATGCATTTCAAAGAGCTCTCTTCTAGAGGGGAACGTTGACATTATGATTTAGAAGCTCAGGGAGACAGACTGACCTGACTTGATCTTTCTTCATTTGTGAGTAAAGGACAATCTAGTTAATTGGCCACTCTGTGTCCTTTTCTGGAGGTCCAGGAAGACTCTCTGCATCTCATTATTGCTTCTGTAAGAGGGCGAAGTGCATTCTATTCCATAATGTTTTGCACACATATTTCACTTCATGTTTAATATTTTTTCCGTGTTACGTCTGGAAAGCATGTGCATAAAGTATAAAACTGAGAAAGAATGTGACGGAGGCTGATGGCAGCAGTCAAGAAAAAACTTGTACTTACATAATTCTGACTAAGAAGAGGTGGCAAAGTACAAAAGTACTGTCTCTTTTATTGGCTACATCAACAACTGGTCCAATCAGGGTAGACGAATCTGCTCAGAAGGCATTCAAGAGACTTAAGGAACTGTTTGCTTCTGCTCTGATCCTCACTTAACCAGACTCATCCAAACAGTGAACTGTTGGTAGCCACGTAAGTTCTGGAGGAATGGTGGCATTGGCTAGAGGGCACTGAGCAAACTGTTCACAAGGTCCTCACCTACCTGAAAGCAGTGAAGAGGCTCAACATCCAACAGGCCAGACGGGCTCTGTTCTTTGCTCGGTTTCATTTTATCATCACTGACATGGGAAACTCCAAATTCACCTGTCATACTGGTAAAAATTGAACATTAACTTTTTGCTTGCATTTTGTTAGAGAATATCTGTCTGCTTCCACCATCTGTGCAAGAAGAAATGGTCTAAAACTCCTTCACCTGGTCTACTGCATCCATTTCCAACACCTGGATGCCCTTGTATGCACACTGTACTGGATTTCTTGACCAGACTTCCACCATCTGTGGGTAACACTGTCATGCTTAACATAGTTGACTGTTTTTTAAAGTGAGTGCATTTTGTTGCTTTCTTAAATTGCCTTCTGGCTTAGAGACCGCTCAGTTGATCGTGTTTTCATCTGCATGGGATCCCTTGAAACACCCCACACTCTATATCCCGCATCTGAAGGAAGTTCTGTGCCAACCCAGGTTAGTCTATGCTCTATTTTCCATCAACAGAATATCAGGCAGACAAAGCAGGTCAACAAGGAGTTGGAAGCGGCTGGAGGATGCAGTTGTAGTTTAATTAAACTGAAGTACATTTAAGTTGTTGAATACAGGCCTGGAGCACCAAATCCAGATTTACTGTCAACGAGCTCCAAGAATGCAAAATAGGGACTAGCATGGGAAGGCACTGTATGCATCAGAGAAGCTATGGAGAGATATAACAGGACAGCTTAACTGGAACTCTGCTGTCACTTGTAATTCAGATGCACTGACATAAGGGGGCAGTGTTTCACAGCTATAGCTAGTCAATCTCAGAAGATCTCAGAACTGCCTGAAATACAGACTTTGCTATAAACAGTGTTTTAGCTCTGAAGAGAGCTCATAACCATTTGAAGCAAAAACTGGCAGAGATATTATATTATTAATACTGACTGACTACAGCCAGTGTTGTACATGAACTTGCCAGTTCTGACACAGAACATAGACACTAGTGATGGGATTTCCGGCTCTTTTTACAGAACCGGCTCTTTCGACTCGGCTCACTAAAAAGAACCGGCTTTCGGCTCCAAGCTGGCTCTTCAGGTTGTTTTGTTGCTTTAATTAATTTATTATTAACAATAATATAAAATTATGCACAAAAGGAATTACTAATGTAAAAAAAAAGTGGTTTTATTTATATATGTTTATATATAAATATATGTGGTGGCCCCTAGAGACAAAGCACGCACAAATTCCAAAGCACATTCCTAGAGTTAACTGAACTTCCAAAACAGAGCTACCTGGATCACTTAATAACCCTTGTGCTCCCCTTTGGGGCAGCTCCGGACCCCGGGGGTCCCAGAGTACCCCTGGGTCGCATTTCACAGGCCGCGCATCAGGGTTGGCTCCTGCACCCCGTACACCCACGTTTCCCTCCCTGAATGCCACTCCCGTTTCAAATTTTCTCCTAGTTTCAGGCAGGCTCTATCATGTTCGTCAATAGGAGGCCGCTGTTAACTACACACCAGATAAGAATCCGCTACACTCTTTCCCCATCCACTCACACTAACTTGCATTAACATCTGTTTAACTTACTAGTATCAAATCGCATCTTAAGTGTGATGTCATAGCAGAATTATCACCGTCACTCTCCGTCAGTGGTTTGATTGGAATGTTTCCGTGGGGTTTTTTTGGGGGGGTTTTTCTTCTCGTTTTTCTCTCTCGTTTTTCTCTCTTTTTCCCCGTCTTGTTTTTATGCTGCTCACCTTTGTCCTTGGTTTCTTTCTTTATTTCTTTCACTACTTCGATCACCTGCTTCCACACTCATCCACAAACAACATCCTTTATTTCAACACATAGGCACAGCACGATCACGCACAGTCATGCGCTCAACGGCAGCACATTTACATCAGTCAGACAGCGCACACAGACCTACAGGATACACACAATTAAGCCAAGCTTACTCATATTAGTAAATATGCAAACACATAGTCAGACTCAGGGAGCATCTCGCCACACATTTTTTTCTCTCTCTCCCTCTCTTTATTTATGAACAAGTGATGTATTCTCTCCAGCTGTCTAAGTGACACACACAGAGTACACCCCTAGTTATGCACAGACATCTATGGGTGCACTAAGATTCGTTACATGGAATGTAAATGGAGCTGGCTCCAGAGAAAAGAGGTTAAAAATATTTAACCAACTCAAAAAACTACAGGCAGATGTTGTCCTTTTACAAGAGACCCACAGACCTCTTAGAGGTTCGAATGAACTTAAAACACCTGAGTTTCCTAATGTGTTCTCAGCTTGTTTTAATTCTAGACAAAGGGGAGTAGCAATTTTAATCCATAAAAAAAATTAATTTCACAGTACTCGATACAGTTATAGATCCAGAGGGCAGATTCTTAATCATTAAACTATCTATACTTGATAAAAAGCTATGTATTGTAAGTGTATATGGTCCAAATGTTGATGATCCCTCATTCTTTCACGTTTTTTTCACGGCACACTTGTTCTTGGAGGCGACCTCAACCTTGGACTAAATGAAGAAATGGATAGGCTCAATACAGCAGGAACTCAGCGTAATTGGCAGTCCACAAATATAATCAAACAGTATATGAGCGACTTTGGTCTTTGCGATGCATGGCGCTCCCTTCACCCCACCAGTAAGGAATATACTTTTTTTTCACATGTTTATCACTCCTACTCTCGTCTGGATTATTTTTTGGTCAGCAGCTCTGTTACGGCCCTAGCTGGGCCTCCTGATACTGCCCTTGTGTGGGCATGGTGTTTTCTTCTCCCTCTCCTCCTCCTTCGTTCTGGCCCCTCCCCTTGTCTCTCTCTGCCCCTGCCCTTTCCTTTAGGTCACACCTGCTGCTCATCTGCTCTCGTTACAACCAATTACCCTCAGGGGTGATATAAGCTGGAGAAGAGCAGTGTGGAGGAGGAGGGAGAGGTTTCTGGTGGAGTTCCTCTGTGCTGGTCAGAGTGTGCTACTGGCTCAGGTGTGTGGAACAGCCTTCTGGTGTGTGGAACAGCCTTCTGGTGTGTGGAACAGCCTTCTGGTGTGTGGAACAGCCTTCTGGTGTGTGGAACAGCCTTCTGGTGTGTGGAACAGCCTTCTGGTGTGTGGAACAGCCTTCTGGTGTGTGGAACAGCCTTCTGGTGTGTGGAACAGCCTTCTGGTGTGTGGAACAGCCTTCTGGTGTGTGGAACAGCCTTCTGGTGTGTGGAACAGCCTTCTGGTGTGTGGCTCTTCGTGAGTAGTGCTTAACTGAGCAGTGATTGCCCATGAGTGACGGCGGCCTTCATTAGTTTGTGTGGCCTGCCTGGATATTGTTTGCTAGCAGCGTTGCTGTCTCTTTCTGTTGAAGCCTTATTGTTGCTTTCTTTGTTGAAGTGGTCATTACCACTTTGGGTTGACCTCCCTGATTTCTCATTAAAGCAGCGGTGCTGTCTCCTTTTGTTGTTGCCATTTATATGATTATTGAGGTGTTTGCCTACAATAAAGATCTATTTTATATTAAATACCTCTGCCTGGCGTTCTTTTCATTCCACCTGGATCTAACTGTTACTGTCCCCCACCCTCATTGCCTAGCTTTTAAGTGGGGACGTAACAAGCTCACTGCTGAGTGACATTTCAGACACTGAGATTCATCCTATAGCTGTCAGCGATCATGCTCCTGTATCTTTAACACTAATGCACAAGAATAATACTACACCAAGTAAAAACTGGAGATTTAATACATCACTGCTTAAAGATGAAGACTTTATTAAATATTTTAAAAAGGAATGGACTTCATATTTAGACTTTAATGACACTCGCAGAACATCAGCTTCTGTTTTATGGGAAGCAGGGAAAGCTGTGATGAGAGGTAAAATTTATTTTTGTCTTTTTTCTTTTTATGTGATGAGAAATATTCAGGAATTAGAAAAAACCATCAAATCACTAGAAGAAGCCTACGCGTCCCACCAACATCAGGAAACATTGAACAAAATATGTGAAAACTAGAATTAAATGAGATAATTGATAAAATAAAAAAATTCTTAGTACAAAGACTACGCTTACAAAATTATGAACATGGTAATAAATCCGGTCAATTTCTAGCAAACCAGCTAAAAATAAATAAAGAAGAAACAACTATATGTGCTGTTCAAGATTCATCTGGGAACACAATATATTAACTGAAACAAATAACATTTTCAGGGATTTCTATAAAACGTTGTATTCACCACAAATAAACCCATCTAAAAAGGAAATTGATCAGTTTTTAGACAAAACTCTCCCAAAATTATTAGACTCTCAAGCAATGGCACTGGATTCACCACTGACATCAGGCGAACTCCAGGAAGCCCTGATAAGTATGCCCAATAACAAGGCTCCAGATGGCTTTCCTGCAGAATTTTACAAAGAATTCTGGACGATTCTAGCACCAGTTTTTTACAGAACGTTGTTAGAAATCAAAGAAAAGGGCAGACTTCCATCAAATATGAATTCTGCAAACATTAATCTCCTGCTAAAACCAAGCAAAGACCCTGTATATCCCTCAAGCTATCGTCCAATATCCCTTAAATGTAGACCTCAAAATAATCTGCAAAGCTCTCTCGAAGAGACTAGAGAAAATAACCCCCCTCTTAATTCATCCTGACCAAACTGGTTTCATAAAAGGTAGGCACTCATCAACAAATACACGTAGATTACTTAATTTGATAGACTACTCATACAGTAAAAACCTTGAAACTACAATATTTTCTTTAGATGCAGAAAAAGCGTTTGACAGAGTTAGCTGGAAATTTCTATTTGCAACTTTACACAAATTTGGTTTTGGATCTTCTTTCATCAACTGGTTAAAAATATTATATAATTCCCCAACAGCTTGTGTCAGAACAAATGACCAAACATCCTCCAGCTTCTGTCTCTTGAGGGGCACCAGGCAGGGATGCCCACTCTCCCCTTCACTGTTTGCAATTTTTATCGAACCACTAGCAGCAGCAATTAGACAGAATTCAGCAATTAAGGGCATAAAATGCAAGAACGTGGAACATAAAATCAGCCTTTATGCGGATAATGTGTTACTCTTTCTCCAAAATTCACAAATCAATATCTCTGGGGTGATTGAATTGATCAACTCTTTTGCAAGATTATCAGATTACTCAATTAACTGGTCAAAATCTACAGTCCTTCCGATTAATTACTCCTTCCATATTTCCTCTTCTACGCCACTGCAATCGGGAAATATAAAATATTTAGGTATTAATATTTCTCCCAAGCTTGCAGATCTAACTAAATTAAACCATATCCCACTTTTAAAGAAAGTAGAAGGTGATCTGGCTAGATGGAAATGTCTACCCATATCACTCATGGGAAGGGTCGCCACTATAAAAATGATGATCTTGCCAAAAATAAATTACTTATTTTTGATGATCCCTAACAAACCATCACAAGATTGGTTCAGATCTCTGGATTCATATATTTCTAAATTCCATTGGAAAGATAAACCCCCGCGTCTCAGCTTAAAAACGCTACAAAGAACCAAGGATAGAGGAGGATTAGATCTGCCTAATTTTCACCAATACTTCTTAGCCAACAGGCTTCAGTTCATCTCAGAATGGTTAAAACATACCTTCTTAGATGAGCCCTGGCTAGATGTTGAACAGGCACTATGCAATGATCTAGAGATTTCAGACCTACCATTTATTAGCTCAAACATCAAAAGACATGAATGCTTTAAAAGTATCAACATCAGCTTTTCTCTGACAGCATGGTGGGAGTTTCTAAAAATAACGGAGTCTTCATTAATCCTATGCAAACGTACACCTATCTGGAATAACCCTGACATATTACAAAACAATAATATGATTAATTTCCCAGAATGGAGTTGTAAAGGAATTAAATACTTAGAATATCAACAAATTAAATCCATAGTAAAAAAGAAATTTAACCTCAGTCAAGTTGAATTACAAACACCACCAAGTGCGGTACATTTTCTTACTCTTAAATAGGGATGGGTACCGGTGTCCGGTGCCATGGTGGCACCGGTTCTGACATAAACGGTAGTAACCAGACCGAAAAGCAGCGCACATTTCGGTGCTTTATTTCGGTGCTTTTTTTCCCTGAGCTGTGATACACTTCTAGCCAATCATTTTACGTTTCCGAGAATAGTAGGCGGGCCCAGGTACGTACGTTCTTTTAGAGCAGAGCTACAGATTAAAAATGTCCAAGGCGAAGCGGTCAAAAGTCTGGCTGTACTTCACAGCAAAATATGCAAACTCAGCAGCCTGCAACAAGTGCTTTAAGCTGATACTGTGATACTGTCAAAGGAGGTAACACCTCAAATCCGATGAAACACCTGGCGACGCATAGCGTTTTTTTTAAAAGCCGAGAAATGCGCCGTATTTGATAGCTTGCTGCGAGACCTCACACCGAGCGCATCTACTGCGGGTGGGTTGCCTGTTATGCAACATCCCCCAAAAACACGAAGAGGAGAGTCCTGGCCCCTAGCCCTGCCAGTGTAGCAGAAATGATGACGGATGATGATGGCAGCAGCAGCCGTTCTTCTCTGCGTGAGTAGCTAAATGTTGTTCGTGTGTAATTTACGTTGAGTAGGCTAACCACATTATTACATTAATGCATGTAAGGTGAACTAGCAAACATCATCATAGCTACATGCGGCTGTCTTCTTGTTTGATGGCAGATACTCCCTTCACCCTGGCCAAAAAGGCTAAAATGACCAAAGAAAAAGTGGAAAACAGTTAAACATGAGAGGTTTTTGGACAAAGTTTGTATTTTTTCCATTGTTTAAGCACTGCTTCCAGCCAAGAGTGATACCATATATGCCCCATAGCTGCAGAAAAGGCTAACATTGTTATCTTTTTACAAAAAACAGCTGAGCATGAGAGGTTTTTGGACCAATTTTGTGTTCTCCATTCTTTAAGCACCGGTTTGAGCACCGTTTGAGCACCGGCACCGTTTCAAAAGTACCGATTTGGCACCGGTATCGGATAAAACCTAAACGATACCCATCCCTACTCTTAAATCCCCCAAATTATTATCTAAAATATACAGAACACTTTCTAAATTAGATGAATCAATATCCCTTCCTATTGTAAGTGGGAAGTAGATTTATCAGTCAGCTTAGACAAAAACTTCTGGTCTCAGGTATACTTAAAAACCTTTAAATTGATTAAAAATCCCAGTCTGCAATTAATACAATACAAAATACTACATAGAGTGCACTATACAGGTCATCGGATGTTCAAGATGGGCTTTACATCTTCCAACAACTGCTCACGCTGTCAAGGCAATACACCAGACGATTACATTCACGCTCTTTGGTTCTGTCCACTAGTGCAGAAGTTTTGGCGTGAGATATGTGAAGATTTATCAAAGTGTCTGAAATGTAAAATTCCAACCTCCCCTTTAGTATGCTTGTTGGGAAAATTGGATGAGGTTACTACAGAAACTAATACAGTCCACATGGTTTTTACTGCCCTATGCATCGCCAAGAAAACGGTCCTCATGAACTGGAAAAATAAAAATAATCTTAATTCTAGCCAATATAGAAACCATCTAATAGATCACATTAGTCTCGATATAGCCTCTGCCACCACATTAGATCAATCCCTCTGGGCTCCTTTGATTGGCTCCATTACCTAGCGGGGGTAGGGGGTCGTGGTTTGGTCCCGCCTTAGCTACTGTGGTTGATGTGGAGTTGGGACGGGCTTAGGGCGCCTGGAGGACCCCTAGAGACGTTATCCCTGGAGGGCTTAACCCGGGGGTTGTGTTCATAACGTGGTTAGTGGCTCTGGTCGCTCTTAGAGGTTGTTCTCCTCGTGGCTGCGTGCAGCGGGGCTGGAGGATGGTCTGTACTGGTGGACGTAGGTTACTGGCCTGGTGGCCTGGCTGCCCCTGAGTGGATCCGGGGCAGGCGTGGGGGTTTGGGGTTCGGAGGTGCTTCGCCTCCATGCTGGGGCTCTGGCTGGGCCTTGGGGGCTTCGGTCCTCGTCAGTGTGTCACCGAGGTTGTGAGCGGGTGGGTGCACGGGGGCTCAGCCCTGGTGCAGGGGGCCTCTTGTGCATTGGCCTAATTGGGGGGCTCTTCAACTGGCGGGGAGGTTGTTCCATCCTTGCAGGAGTCCACTCTGCAGGTGGGGTAGAGACACAGGAGAGGTGGAGAATAAACTTAATCTGGGTGCCTGTTGTCTTGTGTAGTCTGGGAGATGATTGAATGTTGGGGTGGGTACAGTTTCCTCTGCGGTGGGGTAGGGTGGGCTGCCCCGGGTCCTGTGGGGCTTGGCAGTGCTACCGTAGGCCCTGGTCTGGATGGACCTGGGCTCCCTTGCCTTGGTGGGTACCAGAGGACGGGGGTGCCTACTGGGGTCAGCGGGGGAGCTGGCCCTAGGGAGGGGCATCCTCCCCTTCCTCCTTTTCCTCCCCATCCCCGGCTACCTCCCTCTTCCCGCTCCACCACACTCACCCACACAGGTAGGGCCTTGGGGTGCGGGTGTGTCACCAGGGTGCAGGGGAGACATTCCCCCCCCCACCTCTGTCCCCTTCTGCCCACCTGTGCCTCAATTTTATCTCACAACTTAGACATCCACATTACTTATACTCTCATAACACACACATATATATAGGGCCTTGAGGGTGGGCACGTTAACGGTGTCCAGTGGACGGTCTGTGTACTCAAACCTACCTCTGGCGCCGGTGCCCACCACTCAATTTTAAATCCATGTAGACATTGAGGGTTCTCGGGAGGGGCCGTGCTAACACCTGCTGCTCTCTGGCAGCAGCACCATGCTCTCCCTTGTTTTAAATGCACTTTAGAACAACACGCAGCAACACTACACATGAATGGGAGGAGGGAGGTATGGGGTCTTCACACACCCCCGTTCTCTGCTAGCCATTGGGGCGGGGGGGCTGGGAGGAGATGTTGGCTGTCCGATTGGCCTCCCTGCTGCTGCGGAGCCTGGGACGGTCTGCTTGCCTCCACCCCGGGGGGAAGGGTAACATCTCTTGGGTCTGGGTTCTGTTTCCCCCTCTGGGGGCGAGGGTACCTGGACCCGGGGTATAGAGTATGTTTGGGGAGTGTGATTGTGTGTACATGTCCATTTATGTCAATCCTTACGTTGGGTGAGTGCTGAGTTTTTGTATATGTGTGCATGAGGGTGGGAATGCATGTTTGTGTCTGTGTGTGCCTGTTTGTCTGTGTCTATATGTCAGGTCGGGTCTTAGACTCCACCTCTCTGGGAACTCCCAAGGCCTTTCTCCCCTCACCACACTCCCTGCCGGTGACTGATGCCCTCAGGGGTCGGTGCATTGGTGGTTCTTGGTGTCCGGGTCTGGGCACTCAGGTATGTACTGGCTCACTCCCGGTGGCTACCTGGCGGGGCCTGGCGCCTGTTGCTCGGTCAGGCCTCCTCCGGGGTGGGGGGGGCCCTCGGGCCTCCGGCCTCTGGGCCCGCAGCTCGGTTCACTCTGGCACAGCTGGCTGCCGGCAGAGCCGGCGGGCACGCCGGTGCAGCCCCCTCTAGCTTCTGCTCGGTGGCTACTGGGTGACGCCTCGTCTGGGGATCCTCAGCCCTTCCCATGAGGGTGGCACGGATGCCCCTCCGGTGGTCCTCCTTGGGCTCTTGCACTCTGAGGCCTCTGGATGTCTGGGGCCTGGATCTCCTCCATGCCTGCTTCATGCCCTGGGGGACGGGGCTATGGCTCGCTACATCCTCTTGCAGACCATTACATGTGGAAACCATTTGAATACAAGCACGCTGATCCACACAGGTATGCACACGGGTGTTCACTGCTCGTAGACTTAAATTACACCTTTCTTGGCTGCTACTTCAAAGCACATTGTGCGCTGTCTGTCCTGCGTGCTGCACAACAACATTGAATATAATCTCCAAAAATATCCATCTAGAAATTGTGGAACAAATTCAAAATAATGTTCCTCAGTGTAAAATTCTGAATATCATCTACAGCATTAATATTATCAAAACATTCCGAAAATCTGGAGAAATCTCTTTGTGCAAGGGTGGAAATCAATATTGGATGTTTGTGATCTCCGAGCCCTCGAGAGGCACTGCATTAAAAACATATCCGTAAATGTTGGTTAAAGTTCTGTCATCTAAAGAAGAAACCATAAGTGAACATGATCAAAAAATGCTTCCTTCTTCTCTGGAACAAAGATCATTTAGAGGCAAAACAATTTTTGGGGACAGACAAATAAATTGACATTCTTTTTAGAAAACATGAATTCCACCTTCTCTAGATTTAAGGGCAGAGGGTCCATCCAGCTTGTTATCAATGTTCTGTTCAAAAGGCTTTATCTCTGATGGTATGGGGGTACACTGCCCACCCCCTGCCCCCTCTGAAGGACATCCACTGGTCCAGATGCGGCAGAAGAGCCACTAACATCATGAAGGACACCACATATCCCTGTTACAGTCTGTTCTGTCCTCTCCCCTTCGGGGAATGGTATAGGTAACTAAATTCATGCTCTGCAAGATTAAGGAATAGCTTCTATCCACTGGTTAACACTGAACGGACTCAATGTTATAGGACTGATGAGCAGCTGGCATTCTATTTCCCATTCCTTCTCAGACGTCAAGCAGCTGATCTCCTCGGTTCACAAATGTTTACAGACATTTTCAAAGATGAGGGGATGCTACAGGTTAAACAGTCCTGTGCCAATTTTCTGAAAATTTGATGGCAGCAAATTCTAAATGAGCCAATATTTGTGTTAAAGAGGTGCATTTTGAACCTTTCATTGGTTTTCTGCATGCTTTCATCAATAAAGTGTGTTCATAAGATTTGCAAATCATTGCATTCTGTTACAGAAACACTGTTGATGTTTTAGCTTTTGTCAAATGAAAACTAAAATGTATTTACTTGTGGTCTGTCATGTTTTGGCCCCAGTCTTTGGACCATGCAGTGATTTAGAAACCTTTATATTTTGAGCCCAAGGACAGAGTATGAAAGCATACCAGACACTTTTCCAAGTGTACATTAAAATAAAGATGATGTTTGCACACACACAGTGTTTTTAAACTGCTGAGGCTTGTGTCTGAGTCCAACTGAACTGCCTGCCTCGCTCATCCAAGAGTAGTGCTTTTATCTATCATAATGAAGAAAGAGAGCATAATGTGAGCTTTGATTCTCTATCTGGGACACACACACATACTGAGTTTGAGGACAGAGCTCAGACAGGTCTTGTCTCTACATCTTATGAGCAGTAGCTCCCAAATAGACACGATGCATTTGTCAGCAAAGGCGCAGAAACAAAGGCTGGGGTTGCTGGGGTGTAGTTAACATGCATGCAAACATTTTGCTGTCAGTGTATAACCACACAGCAGACAGACTGAAACAGAGAGAGTTCAGAATAAAGAAAATACAGCATTCCTACTCTAATTAATCTCAGCGGGCTTAAAATTGAATTAAAAAAACACATTGGTGAGCATTATGCAACTTTAGTTCTTTATGACAATATAACAATTATAAACACTCAGGAGACCCTGTTTGAGAGACCTTTAACTTTTGAACTTCAGATGGTGAGTGCATCATTCTGTACTGAGTGCACAGGTGCTGTTGTTTGAAAGCACTTCTGCCTCATCACATATAAGCTTGTCATAGAAACTGTGTTCTATAATAAGTATCTTAGCGACCAGGTCAATTACAAATTTTCTCTGGCCTGCTGCAGTGGAGGGGTGGTACAGTGAACTCAAGGAGCAGCAGCATATATATACACACACACACACACATATATACACATATATACACACATATATAACCATATATATACAACCTCTTCCGGCACCCCCCGTGTGCGGCAGCCTGTTACAGCAGCTCTGCTCATTCTGAGTTTCTTTCTTTCTTATCTTTTTTCTCGTAATTTTTTTATAACTAACGTATTAGTAATTAGACTCTGCAACCATGTTCTACCGTTTTATGCTAGTCCTGGTCGTTTTTCTCAGTTTATTTCTACTTTTTTCACCCGTGTCTGGGGACCCAGAGCAGAGATCCTTTGTTTACAGTAAGGATCAGCTGTTAGCGCTGCGTCCTGCAGCGGTACTGCCGGCGGACAGACCCGATATTCCCAGCGAGCTGAGGAGGAAAAGACGGGGGTGTCGTGCTGGGAAGGAGCGCCGTCGCCCGAGAAGGAGACGTTATCAACCATCTCTTCCTTCTGTAATTATTGGAAACGTAAGATCTTTGCCCAATAAGATGGATGAGCTCACGTCACTAACCCGGTCACAGAGGGAGTACTGGCAATGTAGCATCATGATGCTAACGGAGTCGTGGCTAACATCGCTAACTCTGGACACAAGCGTGACACTACCGGGATTCCAGCTGCTGCGAGCGGACAGGACCAGAGACAGCGGTAAGAGGAAAGGAGGGGGACTGGCAGTTTTTGTGAACGACAGATGGTGTAACCCTGGGCACATCACTGTAAAAGAGCAACTCTGCAGCAGAGACATTGAGCTGTTAGCCATTAGCATGCGTCCGCACTACCTGCCCCGGGAGTTCTCGCATGTTATCGCGATAACAGCGTATGTCCCCCCCTCGGCCAACGCGGATGCAGCCTGTGACTCTCTCCACTCTGTGGTCAGCAGACTGCAAACACAATCACCGAGAGCCCTTCTCATAATATCAGGGGACTTCAATCATGCCTCACTGGACTCCACACTGCCCACCTTCACCCAGTATGTGACCTGCCCAACCAGAGTCAATAAAACACTGGACTTACTGTATGCCAATGCAGAAGAGGCATACAGTTCATCACCTCTCCCTCCCCTGGGCAGATCTGATCACAACCTGGTGCACCTTGTCCCTGTGTATGAGCCCTTAGTGCGCAGGGAGCCACCAGCCACCCGCACAGTACAGAGATGGTCAGAGGAGAGCGAGGAGGCTCTTAAGGATTGTTTTGAGTCGACTGTGTGGGAGGTGATTTGTGATGACCACGGAGAGGACATCGACAGCCTTACTACATGCATTACTGACTATATAAACTTCTGTGTGGATAACACTGTACCTACCAGGACTGTACGGTGTTTCTCCAACAACAAACCTTGGATTACCCCAGAAATTAAAACCGTCCTCAAGCAGAAGAGGAGGGCCTTCAAATCCAGAGACAAAGAGGAGTTGAAAAGGGTGCAGAGAGAGCTGAGGGGACTGATAAGGAATGGGAAGGAGAGCTACAGGCAGAAGATGGAGAACCAGCTTCAACAAAACAACGTTGGTGAAGTCTGGAGAGGCCTCAGAACCATCTCGGGCCACAAACAGCAGAACTCTCTGCCTGGGAGGGATGTGAGATGGGCAAATGAACTGAATCATTTCTTCAACAGATTTGATTCAGCCATGAGGCAGTCTGCAACATCGGCTGCAGACTCACCCACCCCCACTGCTGCTGTTCCACCTCAGACACTTCACACCTCCTCTATCCACCCTGCTCACTCCCCCCCACCCCCAACTGCAGCATCCAATACACACTCAACACAAGGCTCCAGCCTGTCTCTCTCAACCACCCAGGTTAGGAGGGAACTGAGGAGGATTAATGGCAAGAAGGCAGCAGGTCCAGATGGCATCAGCTCGAGGGTCGTCAGGTCCTGCGCGGACCAACTGTGTGGGGTGATGGAGCACCTCTTCAACCTGAGCCTGAGGTTGGGAAGAGTCCCACAGCTCTGGAAAACCTCCTGTGTTGTACCAGTGCCAAAGACTTCACGCCCCAAGGACCTCAACAGCTACAGGCCGGTGGCTCTGACATCCCACCTGATGAAGACCCTGGAGCGGTTGGTCCTGGCTCAGCTTCGGCGCCTAATAAGCTCATCACTGGACCCACTTCAGTTTGCCTACCAGCCTGGCATTGGAGCGGATGATGCCGTCATTCACCTCCTACATCGTTCCCTCGCTCACCTGGAGACCGCTGGAAGCACTGTGAGAATCATGTTCTTTGATTTCTCCAGTGCCTTCAACACCATTCTTCCCTCGGTTCTAAAGGACAAGCTGGTGAACTCTGGAGTGGACCATCACCTCACTACCTGGATCCTGGACTACCTCACCGACCGACCACAGTATGTGAGGACTCAGGGCTGTGTGTCAGACAGGGTCGTCTGCAGTACGGGGGCCCCACAGGGAACGGTTCTGGCTCCGTTCCTCTTCACCATCTACACTGCAGACTTCTCCCACAATTCCACCCAGTGCTTCCTGCAGAAGTTCTCTGATGACTCTGCAATAGTCGGCCTCATCACTGATGGGGACGACAAGGAGTACAGAGGTCTGACCCAAGACTTTGTGGACTGGTGCCAGCTGAACTACCTCCAGATCAACGCCAGTAAAACCAAGGAACTGGTGGTAGACTTCCGCAGGCACAAGCATTCTCCACTGCAACCACTGAACATCCAAGATATGGACATTGAGGCTGTGGACAGCTACAGGTACCTTGGTGTTCATCTGAACAATAGACTGGACTAGAGATGGACCGATCCGATATTACGTATCGGTATCGGTCCGATACTGACCTAAATTACTGGATCGGATATCGGAGAAAAATAAAAAATGTAATCCGATCCATTAAATATCACGAAAGCACCTCACAAAACTTGCAACACGCTGTAACTCGCCTCAGAACGTTAGCACGTCGGAGCAGTATGCATCACGTGATAGAGCGGCTGTGGCATGCGGGACCTGTCGGTGGTCTGGATAGCATGTGGAGCTTCGCTAGCTACCCGGCATTTCATCTCCGACAAAGTTATCCCCGAGAGAAGTAAAGCAAGTGTGTAAGTCCATCTCTGAATGTTTGTAAAGCATTCCTGCATTAAGCTTAACAAGCGATATATGGAGCGACTGCCTCTTCTTGCTGCTACTTCAATCATGAAACTGATCAATGATCAGCTGATCGGCTTTTCTGTCGCGAGTCCGTGTCTCTTGTTTGCTTTTGGCCCACTTTGCACCAGAAAGAGGAAACCAGCAGCTGAACAACAGCAGCACATTTAAGCTTGATCAGCTGTTGTTAGAATTTATTTAATATTACTTTCTACTCGAGGATCTTTTTCTACGTAGCTGACGCTGGTAGCTGTGCAGGGGCGGATCTAGCAAAGTTTAGCCAGGGGGGCCGATAGGGCATTAACAGGGAAAAGGGGGCACAAAGACATACTTTTCTTTCTTATTCTCATTTAAAATGTCTTGTTTTTAATAATTAATTATCTGACACCCAAAGTTTTAATTTGATGTAAAATGAATAGAAGTCAATTACTGTATATAGTAACTATTAAGTCTAATATACCCTAGTAAGCTATAGTACTTTTTCCTTTGGGAAGGTACCATCTGTGCAGTCTGCAATTTTGTTGAAGAAAGATCCATCCATCCATCCATCCATCCATGAAAAATAATTGATTTCTGTGCATTTTTTTTCACACTGCATCAAATTAAGGTTGGTTACGTCGATTAAGCATCATGAGGTGGCGCGTGAGGGGTGGTTCCCTATTTTTTATTTATTTATTTTTGTTGTTGCTGGGAGTTGGAACCCTATTAGTTAGGTTGCTTAATATTTATGCTAAGTACTCTTTAAAATACCAGAATAGGGAGGATGGTGTAGGTCTAAGTTTATTAGATTGATCAGTATTGCTGAACTATGAAATATTTTTTTTTGCATACAGGTATAACAGAATAGCTTTAGTGTAGTTGTTGTTTTAAACTTGAGTATGAACTTATACAAAATGCAGCAAGATATTTAAAAAACAGTTTTGTTGATTAAAAAACACTATATCGGATTCATATCAGTATCGGCAGATATCCAAATTTATGATATCGGTATCGTATCGGACATAAAAAAGTGGTATCGTGCCATCTCTAGACTGGACTGGACTCATAACTCAGACGCCCTCTACAGGAAAGGGCAGAGCAGGCTGTACCTGCTGCGGAGACTCAGGTCGTTTGGAGTGGAGGGCCCACTCCTGAAGACCTTCTATGACTCTGTTGTGGCTTCTGCTATCTTTTATGGTGTGGTCTGCTGGGGCGGCAGCATCTCTGCTGGGGACAGGAAGAGACTGAACAGGGTGATCCGAAGGGCCAGCTCTGTTCTAGGATGCCCTCTGGACCCAGTGGAGGTGGTGAGTGACAGGAGAATGGCGGCTAAGCTGTCATCCCTGTTGGACAACATCTCCCACCCCATGCAGCAGACTGTGACAGCACTGAGCAGCTCCTTCAGTGGGAGACTGCGGCACCCACGGTGTGGGACGGAGAGATTTCGCAGGTGTTTCCTCCCCACTGCTGTCAGACTCCATAATAAAGACTTTAACTGATCAAGCACACACATCCATACATATGCAATAATACTAAGTGCAATAATCCTTTCTGTCATCGTTGTATTTTTACTCAGTTGTATATAGTATTTGTATTTGTATCCTATTTTTATCTTATTGTATATTTATTTTATTTTATTCTACTGTATATAGTATTTTATTTTATTCTATTCTGTACAGTTGTGTACTGTATTTATTCTTATTGTATTCTAATTTTTGCCTCATAACTTTTGCACTGTCCACTTCCTGCTGTGACAAAACAAATTTCCCACGTGTGGGACTAATAAAGGTTATCTTATCTTTGTCATGGTCCTGGGCCATGTGGGCCCAGTATTCTCAGTTCCTTGTATTTTTGTATTTCGTTCCTTATTTAGGTCATGTTTCCTGAGTTGTCCTGTTATGTTGTTCCTTATTTGACTTCCCCTTGTGACTCTTATCCCCTGTGTGCCCCTCTATGTATCTGTGAGCCCTCATCTCCCCTCGTGTTTCATTTCCATGTTTCCCCAGCCCACTATGCCCGTGCTCTCTCTCTCCTCCTGTTTGCACCTCTGTGTACTTCCTGTTTTACTTTGACAGTCTCCCGTCAGTGTTGTTTACTCCTGCCATGTCTTGTTATGTTTATCTGTGTCAGCTGTGTTCCCATGTGTGGCCACTTCCCCTGATCATCCCTCTTGTGTATTTAGTCTCTGTGTTTCATGTAGTCTGTGTCGCGTCGTCTGTGTTTCCACCCTCTATGTTTCCATGCCCGGTCTATTGCATTCTTAGTCATAGCTTTACCTTAGTTATTCCCAGTTTAGGTTTCTGTTTAGCCACGCTATCCCTGCTGTATTTGTATACCTTGTCATCAGCCACAATAAAAGGCTCGCTTTTGTTTAAAGTTCACTCCCGTCTGCTCACCTGTGTTCGCACCTGGGTCCACCATACACACCACCGCACGGTCTGTCACAGCGGACCGTGACAATCTTATCTTATCTTATCTTATATACATAGTATATATATATATATTAGGGGTGCAACGATATTCGTATAGATATTGAACCGTTCGATACAGTGCTTTCGGTTCGGTACGCATATGTACCGAACAATACAACATTTGTAATTTATTTTATCAATTTTCCTTCTGACGATGCTGTCTGTGTTGAACGCTCAGTGAATCTGTGTATTAACAAGATGGCGCCGAGTATGGCAGCCTTGTCGCGAGCTCCCCCAAGCAACAGCTTTTTTCTGTGTTTAATTTTACTTTTCCTTCATTTTTTCGCGAGTAGCACATGTCTCCTTGTGTACAACCGACAAACCTTACTGGACATAAAAGACGGTCTTTCTTATAACTTTCCGGAGTTCAAGTTTTGCAACACGGACGCTCCGTTTGCAGACCCCCCATTCATCTCACCTGAGACGCCTTTGTTCTCTGGCCCTGGAGGCCGCAAACGTCGACGCAGAGGGAGAAGATCTGGCGTTCTGGTTCGACTGAGATGGCGCACTAACAGACCACCGTTACCCAGTTTATTACTGGCTAATGTGCAGTCTCTGGAGAACAAGCTGTGCGAGCTTCGGGCACGGATCTCATTCCAGCGAGAGATGCGGGACTGCTGCGTGATCTGCCTCACAGAAACCTGGCTATCGGACAAGGTACCGGACTCCGCAATACAACTACCGGGGTTCTCCGTGCATCGCGCGGACAGGTCACAGGATCTTACTGGGAAAAGCAGAGGCGGTGGTGTGTGTTTCATGATCAACAACAGCTGATTATGCGAACGTGCACCCGGTCAAATCCTTCTGCTCACCGGACCTGGAGTACCTGATGATTAAGTGCCGGCCATTCTGGCTACCGAGGGAATTTACAGCAGTGATTATTACGGCTGTTTACATTCCCCCACAAGCCGACACTGACCGAGCACTCAGGGAATTGTACAGCGCGATCAGCAGTGAGGAAACCGCACACCCAGAGGCAGCGTTTATCACAGCCGGAGACTTTAATAAGGGAAACCTGAAGAAAGTCTCACCCAAACTCCACCAACACATCCATTTTAACACTCGTGGAGATCGGCTACTCGACCACTGCTACACCTCTTTCCGGGATGCGTACAAAGCCCTCCCCCGCGCCCCATTCGGCCAATCAGATCACCGCTCCATCCTGCTCCTGCTCGCCTACAGGCAGAAGCTGAAACAGGAAGCTCCAACCCGGAGGGCGGTGCACTGTTGGACGGACCAATCGGAGTCTGCGCTGCGGGACTGTTTTGATCACGCGGACTGGGAAATGTTTCACGTGGCTGCTAGGGACATTGATGAATACACAGACTCAGTCTGCGGATTTATCAGGAAATGCGTGGAAGATGTCGTCCCATCCAGAACAGTTAAATCCTTCCCAAATCAAAAACCCTGGATTAACGGAGATGTTCGCGCGGCACGGAGCACCGCCTTTGCCTCCGCGAACACATCGGACTACAAGCACGCACATTACCAACTCCGGAAGACGATCAAAGCAGCCAAACGTGAGTACAGGGACAGGGTGGAGCAACAGTTTGACAACCCTCAGAGTATGTGGCAGGGACTAAACACGATCACAGACTTTAGAGGGAAAACCAGCACACCGCAGACCACGGCCTCTCTGTGTGAGGATCTAAACGTATTCTACGCTAGATTCGACACAGCGAACACCATGAGACTGGACAGTGTGCGCACCGCGGATGACGTCAGTGCGCACACTGTGTCTGAGGAGGATGTGCGGAGGTGCTTCAGGAAGGTGAACGCACGCAAAGCTACTGGTCCGGACGGGATTCCCGGCCGCGTCCTCAAGTCATGCGCGGCTCAGCTGGCTGGAGTGTTCACGCACATCTTCAACCTTTCCCTCTCTCTGTCTGTAGTCCCAGCCTGCTTCAAAATGGCCACCATCGTCCCTGTACCCAAATCCTCCACCATCTCCTCATTGAACGACTGGCGACCTGTAGCCCTGACCCCCATCGTGAGCAAATGCTTCGAGAAGCTGGTCAGGGACTTCATCTGCTCTGCACTACCCGACTCACTGGACCCTCTACAGTTCGCATACCGCCACAACAGGTCCACTGATGATGCCATAGCCCTGACACTACATACTGCCCTGTCACACCTGGAGAAGAGAGACACGTATGTGAGAATGCTGTTTGTAGATTACAGCTCAGCATTCAATACCATCGTTCCCTCGAAGCTGGACAGGAAACTGCAGGATCTAGGACTGAGCAGCTCCCTCTGCAGCTGGATCCTTAGCTTCCTGTCTGACAGACGCCAAGTGGTCAGACTGGGCAGCATCATCCCCCATCACACTGAACACTGGTGCTCCACAGGGGTGTGTACTGAGCCCTCTCCTGTACTCACTCTACACCTACGACTGCACAGCCACTAACAACTCCAACATCATTGTGAAGTTTGCGGACGACACTACAGTGGTGGGTCTTATCACCAACAGTGATGAGACAGCTTACAGGGAGGAGGTCAGCGCCCTGACCCACTGGTGTCAAGACAACCATCTCACCCTCAACGTCGCAAAGACAAAGGAGTTGATAGTGGACTTCCAGAGGTGCAGAGAAGTACACACCCCCATCACCATCAGCGGCGCTGCTGTGGAGAGAGTGAGCAGCTTCCGGTTCCTTGTGTCATGGTCCTGGGTCGGTGACCCAGCGCTTTTAGTTTGTTATCATTTTCTAGATGATTGTTTAAGTTCTGTGTTATTTTCGATCTGCCTCTGAGTCTGCGTCTGTATCTGTCTGTCTATGGTGTCTCCCCATCTGTTTGTGAATCTGTCTGTTTAGTTCAATGTCTTGTCTGGTTCCATGTATCTGAGTTTCCTGTTTTATTGTGAAGGTCCGTGTCATATGTGAGTGTGATCAGTTTACGTTTCCCCTGTCCCGTCAGCCCAGATTCCTCCCAGCTGTGTTGCCCTCCTGTCTCTCATCCCCTGATTACTGGTGTGTGTATTTAAGCCCTGTGTGTTCTCCTGCCTGTTGCCGGTTCGTCTGTGTTCCTCCGTGTCAGTCTGTGTAACTCCGTATCAGTCTGTTACCCTGTGTTCCACGGTGTCCTGTTCCTCGTCTGCGTCTCTCTGCTATTCATCATCCGTTGTCATATGCTCCCAGGTCTGTTATTTTTAGTTCTCCCAGTTTAGGGGTCTTTAGTTGTTTGTTATGCCCCACTGTTTGTTTGCCACTACACCTCTGTAAATAAAACCACCGGTATCTCATCCACTGCCTGCATCTTGGGTCCTCCTTCTAAATCCACACGGCTCGCCTCGGCAGCCGTGACACCTTGGTGTACACCTGGCTGAGGATCTTACGTGGTCAGTACACACAAATGTAGCCGCTAAGACTGGTGGACCTAAATCTTCACCACCACCACGTCTGGTATACATACAAGCGAAAAAGGGGAGTGGGCGGGTCAGCGCTCAGGGCACAGAAACTAAGCTGGCTTCAAACACATTTATTTCCATAAAAAAAACACAGCCAGAGTCACAAATACAAGATAAAATTCCCCGTATACAATAAAAATAGTGTTGCAACCCGCTAAAAACCCTGCCGGCAGAAATAACTATACAATATTAAAACAAGGCTAAATGAATGTTTTCCATATGCTAAAATTACCCTCCCATAGTCCCATAATCCCACAGTCCAGCCACACCTGGGCGAATGGTCCTTATATGAAAGAGACAGGAGAGGAACTTCTCTTCCAGTATGGTAAAACTCGTCAGCAACAGACCAGGGAGGAGGCTCCTATCGCAGACCTGTCTCCTCCTGACAGCGCGTCGCCGTACAGTCCCGCCCCACTCCACACCTGAACACGGCCTCCCTCGTCTCACCGTCAGATGCAGGCAGAGGGGCATCCCTGCCCTGTCGTGCATTGCAGCCATCGCCACCCACTGTTGCCGTTCCTGCCGTTAGGACTGGATCGCCGAACAACTCGCAGCGCCCCACAGTCAGGCAGCAGTTCGTTCCACACACGTGCGGGGTTGCACGCGTTCCTTTTTCTCCTCCTCACCCTTCGTGCGTCACTCCTCTCTCCTTTTGTCTCTGCGCTCACCATCCCCTTTAACAGGTCTACCTGGTGGCTGATAGGCCACCTTGGGGAACGCCCCCACCTCACAGGTGCCTACAATTATCTGTTTAGTCCACAGTGGGTTAAAGGAACATGGTACAACATTAACACAAATATAAATATGAGGATAAAACCATGCAGTATAAATATCAACAAACAAACATGCAATATAAATATCACTATAAAATCATGCAAATAAAATCAACACTATGTACCAATACACAGATTGATAAAACATAAAAACACAAATTTCCGCTGTGTGACACAAACAAAACAGTGAAGAAGGTGCAGCAGCGCCTCTTCTTTCTCAGGAGACTGAAAAGATTCGGCATGAGCCCCCGCATCCTCAGGACCTTCTATCACTGTGACATTGAGAGCATCTTCACTGGATGCATCACCACCTGGTATGGCAACAGCACCGCCTACAACTGCAAAGCTCTCCAGCGAGTAGTGCGGTGCTCTGAACGGATAATTGGAGGTGAGCTTCCCTCCCTCCAAGACATCTACAGGAAGCGGTGCCTGAGGAAAGCGGAGAGGATCATCAAGGACTCCAGTCACCCCAGCCATAAACTGTTCAGACTACTTCCATCAGGAAGGAGGTTCTGCAGCATCCGGTCCCGTACCAGCAGACTGAGAGACAGCTTTTTCCATCAGGCCATCAGACTGCTGAACACTTCATAGACACCTCAGATTCACTACTGGAACTTTAACATTATGCACTCCATACTGTACAGTAATGCCACTGTTTTGCACATGTCTCACTCTGTATATTTTATTTTATATATTTTATTTATTGTTTACTCTATTTAATTTGTAAAATATGTGTACACACACACACACACACACACACACGTAGAAAAATATTTAGTATACACATCCAGAAATGCATATACTATTATATATTGTACATATATTCTTTTCCAAATATTTATTTATAAGTGACTTATGTATGTATGTATGTATATATATGTATATATTGTACTATTCTTAGTTAGCGTATTGTCTGTCTTGTCTTAATGTTGGTTTAAAATGGAGCACTGTAACAAAAAATAATTTCCCCCAGGGATCAATAAAGTATTCTGATTCTGATTCTGATTCTGATATTTATTAGTTTCAGATGTAGCCATTCTTGTATTTTGCTTGTTTACGTTATTGTATTTTGCACAACTCTGTTGCTTGTGAAGCTCGCACACAAGAATTTCACTCACATGTGCTGTACCAATGTACCTGCACATGTGATGTGACAATAAAAGTGATTTGATTTGATTTGTTCGACTACTCCGCCTAGGCTGCACTGTCGAGCGCAGATCCACTGAGCGCTCAACACAGACAGCATAGTCAGAAGGAAGAGCGCAGGGCAAGCTAGCGAGACAGAAGTTAAGCTCTCCTTGCAACAGGCAAATTGAACCTCATTCAGATCTGGCGTTTGGAATTATTTTGGTTTTCATGTGACGTATGACCCTGAAGGTAAGCGAGTCATGGACTAAAGTAAAACAGTATGTTGGATGTGCCATGCAATGCTCAATTACATTGGTGTGAACTAGTGTGTTAGCGCAGTTAGCTCGTTAACGTGTTGGCCGTCTAGCCCCATGCACGGAGCGATCGGCGGTAGCTCGTTAACGGAGATTTGCCGTGTTGTGGCGTTAAGGTCATTTCAACGAGATTAACCTGAAAGCACTAGTGGGAACACAACGAATATGACTGCACATTTACGCCGACATCATCCTAGTGCAAAGACAAGTGGAAGCAGACAAAAAAAAGCAAGCATGCTACTAACTTTAGCCGAGTCATTTAGACAGCTGTTAGCACATGATTCTCCTTATGCTGCTGAGAATATAGCCCAGAAGAAGCGGATAGTATAGCTTTTATTTTGGAAAGAGACATTTCTCTGTAATAAACTCTCTTTTCCAAAGATGAGTGATTCCTCAATCAGATACAGGGCTTGCAATATCGCTAGCCCGACGTCCCGGAGCTAGCGATTTTTTTCAGTCGGGCTACCAAAATCTTTCTCTTCCCTGCCCGTCGGGCTATTGTAGGAAAAATATATGTCAATGCTTTTGCATTCTTTCAGAAATGTAGCTGGGTAATTATGTCATTGGCATCGGTGAGCCACTGTCAATATGTGACATATTGAAGTCACGTTTGAATTTGCGCTTGTTTTTTTGCTTTCACTTTGCAATCGCGCGAACTGTGTATAGAGAGCGACAGCACTGATCTGTAATTTGTGCACCAATTCCTCTGACATCGTCTTATCAATTGTTAGCTTACTATGCAAACATGACAAGTGAAATCTCCCGCAGCTTAAACATGTGAGAGGTTGATCGCGCAGAGAATCGCTGAGCTTATGTGAGTGCCTGTGTAAAAGCATTTCACTTCTGCTGAGCCAAATAAGACAGGTCAGGGTGAAGAAGTGACAGCCAAAGAAAAGCTTACCACAAAACGGAGAAGTTATGACACATCAGACTATAAGGCAAAAAGAAAGTGCAGCTTTATGGTTTCATGGACAAAAGAATTTCTGTGGCTGCAATATGATGAGCTAAATAACCAGGGCTGCACATAAGTGGTCCGCAGGTGCGCATTCGCTGTCAAAATAAAAAACATGCACAAGGGTTAGGGTTAAATTTAAAAACTGTACTTTTGAGTTAAAATATATAAATTTATAATTTTAATAAATGACAAATTAAAAATGCATGAACATTTTTTTGTATCGAAAAAATATCGAACCGTGACACCAAAGTATCGAACCGAACCGAACCGTGAATTTTGTGTATCGTTGCACCCCTAATAGATATGGGGGAGACTGACGGGGAGAGTGTGTGCAGTGGAGGAGCTGCGAAAAGACCTGGGCCCGTATCCCTAAAGATTCTGAGAATCCTCTCAGAGAGCTCCTAACTTAACCTAAAAATTCCTTGCCAGGAGTTTTAGCTTAGAAGTGATTCCAGAACATTTTCAGTGAACTCTGAGCAAGGAATGGATGGAAAATCCTATCTTAGTGAGGAGGTGTGGTTGACCCTGTTGCTAGGTATGAGTCATCATTTCAAAAGCCGTGATTGGTTGATCCTACAAGTTTGATGGAAATGAGCTTTTGGTGATAATGAGCAAAGGATGTACCCTCAAATCAATAAACATATTATATACTCTAATCTTATGCTGACTGTAATTGTAAATAATATTTCACATTCAAGAAAATATCTGGAAAATGAATAGTAAGCTGTAGGGGTTATAGCCATTAGAATCTAAAATATGTGAAAACTTAAACTCATTACACCCTGTTCAAATAATGATTCGTGTCTTATTTGCTCATATTAATATCCTAGCTGGCATATTTTGTACTTTCACTCCCATATGGACCCCGTTGAAAACAAGATGGCCTATCTCAAGAGGCTGTCCTTAATGAAGTAGAAATCACAACGTTACAAGTCCAGTGTGGTCTTAACGAGGGTAACACGGCTCAGCTTTTAGCAATGTCTGTGATTGAAGACCCAAGTCATCACTGCTGCATTGTTGCATTTTCCCGGTTGCCAAATACCTCGGGGTTGTGATTACTTTCGTCTCCGGTGTAATAGCGTTGTGGCGTCGAGTTGGTGAAGTAATTGCATCTCTAAGGAGATCCACCACAAACATGATTCCTGCACGATCCAATCTGTAGCATCTCAATAATTCCATGTCATCCAGTGTTTGCAGGACATCTCTCCTGCCTCTTCTGTTGGCCATTTTGTGCAGCTGCTTAGGGGAACTCCTAAGCCACTAAAAGTCCTCTTCCCTGCTCTTAGCAGATCTCGCCTTAGGAGCCCTTTTAAGCGCTAGGAATCTTGAGGAATAGCTTTTATATTAACTGGGATTGTCGTGTCACTTTTAGGGGAAATTCTAAGAAAACGTCATGACTCTGAGAATTTTCTTAGAATTTGGCCGCTAGGAGCCACTTTTTGCACAAAGATTCTTTAGGGATACGGGCCCTGAACTCCTGGCCCAAGTGTGCCATACCCTCAGCAATCTGCTTAGCAAAAAGAATAAAAGCAAACAAAAACACGTCAAGTGCACTCTCTGTCACAATGTGCATTTTCAGGCCTGGACAGGCCCACCCTCTGCTCTCTCACTGCTCTCAATATCAGCGTTAGCTCAGATTTCAGTGATAATCATTATTTGATTCAGCTTTTGCTATGGTCCCCCTAAACTGCTTTAATAAAGTATCCTGCATTCAAAAACTCTAAATTGTGGACATAGACAGTAAAGGTAAAAGCCTGTATATTATAACAATATCACTCAAACGGTTCTTACAGGTTACTCTAGCCTTAAAAATGAACATATCCTTGGGTCCTATTTTCCAGGCCACTAAATTTTAACTCACTTATCAAGTGCATGGATTACAGAGGAGACCTGCTGTGAATATGACTGGAGCATTGTACTTGACCGTCAAGGCCACCCAGGCCATAACACCTTCAGAGGGAGCAGGATAAACATTCAGAGGCTGTTCAGGGGGGTTCTAAATCACGGCTCCCTCCAAGCTCTGTATTGCCTACTGGCTGATACTCAGAGAATCAGATCACCTGTGCCTGACACTGACATGCCTTTGTTCATGTGCATCATTGCTACATTAATAAATTGTATATTGCAACAAAATGCATTATTCTGCTTTTTTTTTATTGTGAGAGTTAAGTAAGCCATGTCTGTCATCTACATAAGAAATCATAATATTTTAGGGTTTAAAGAATAGCTGTGCTCACTAACCAGAGCTGCTTCAGTCTGCAATCCCCTCCTCTGCACTAGCCATCAGTACTCATGACATGTAACCAATCAGATCCAAGACAGGACAGTGCTCGCGGCTACAAACAGAGAGAAGCAGCTGCATCAGAGCCAGAGTAGTTCATTTTTTAATCGCTTTAAAGGGGCATCAAAACAAAACACCAAGTATGTTCCATTGCATTGCTAAAAATAAATTAAAAACAGGATGCAAACACTATATTGAGGACTCTACAGTGGAGCTTTCAGGTTAACCTGAACCCCGGGGATTCAATAATGGCATTACTTTAAAAATGTAAAGCCTCATTGGATGAAGCCAATAAATGCCTTGTGTTCCAGCTGAGCTCTGCAGATGTTGACCAGCTTCATATCAGAGATGAGGAAAAGGTTGTTTATGCCTGTGGTATACTGTACCTGAACTCTGCTGTATTTGAAAGTATTAGAACCTGTTTTATATTTTTTATCACAGTTGCTGCT
Source organism: Aulonocara stuartgranti (assembly GCF_965226115.1). Classification (NCBI taxonomy): domain Eukaryota; kingdom Metazoa; phylum Chordata; class Actinopteri; order Cichliformes; family Cichlidae; genus Aulonocara; species Aulonocara stuartgranti. The sequence goes on from NC_138958.1 coordinate 33,749,870, forward strand.
GTGGTTTGTCAGTGCCTGCCTGCTAATGTGAGGCTGAATAACGCTGAACCTTAATCTTCATCCCAGGATAATGTTCTTATGAAACATTTTAACATTTTTTTTACACCTATTTTTTCCCTTTTTTTTAAACTTTCATTTTTGTGTGTTCGTTAAAGTGGACGTTTGTAACATTAGATGAGGAAAAAGTTGAAACTCCACCCCAGATTTATGCTCTTTATGTATAAATCTTATACCACATGACCACACACCCAGCCCATCTTTCTTGGTGCCCCATTGGTGAATAAATACTAATGACTGGGAGGATCCGGGGCAGTATCCAGGACACACTGGAGAGATTATATCTCCTGACTGGCCTGGGAAAACCTCGGTGTTTCCCCGGATGAGCTGGAGGAAGTGATTGGGGAGAGGGAGGTCTGGTCTTCTCTGCTCAGGCTGCTGCTGCCCCCACATCCTGGCCCCAGATAAGTGAGAGAAGATGGATGGATGGATGGGTGTTTAACATTTGTTTTTCTTTTTTCCAGTTCAATCACACAATTGAGTGGATTACTTTCTAAAGGTTAATTGTGAAATTTCTGAAAAGACCTTTTCTGTTTTTAATCAGCTTACACTGTTTCTAGATTTTTCTAATGCATTTTCTTATCTAACCTTCTCCCTGTTATGCTCATAGAGTGAAAACATGTTTATTAGGGGTGCAACGATACACAAAATTCACAGTTCGGTTCGATACTTTGGTGTCACAGTTCAATATTTTTTTGATACAAAAAAATGTTCATGCCTTTTTAATTTGTCATTTATTAAAATTATAAATATATATTTTAACTCAAAAGTACAGTTTTTAAATTTAATGTTGCTGAAACAACAAAGTAATAAAAAAATAGATCTCTCTGATCGAGAAATCACTCATCTTTGGAAAAGAGAGTTTATTACAGAGAAATGTCTCTTTCCAAAATAAAAGCTATACTATACACTTCTTCTGGGCTATATTCTCAGCAGCATATTAAACATATCAGGTCCCCATAAGGAGAATCATGTGCTAACGGCTGTCTAAATGACTCGGGTAAAGTTTGTACCATGCGTGCTTGTTGTTTTTGTCTGCTTCCACTTGTCTTTGCACTAGGATGATGTCGGAGTAAATGTGCAGTCATATTCATTGTGTTCCCACTAGTTCTGTCAGCGTAAATCTCGTTGAAATGACGTTAACGCCACAACACCGCAAATCTCCGTTAACGAGCTACCGCGGTTCGCCCCGTGCGTGGGGCTGGACGCTGTCAACACTTTAACGAGCTAACTGCGCTAATGCACTAGTTCCCACCAATGTAATTGAGCATTGTGTGGCACATCTGACATACTGTATTTACTCCGTATTCCTCAGATGTTCTGCCTCTCTAAGATGTTCTTTTTAGGTCTGGTTATGTTACTTACTTGTTCCCAATAAACCAAAGTAGGTGCAAAATGTTCCACAAACGGGCTCTTTTTAGTGTCACTTACTTACCTTTTGTAGCCCTTGTTCCAACTTTTTGGATGCCAAATTAAAAATGGCCTTACTTTTTAAAAAAAGAAATGTTTCACTTTAAGTTTAAATTGGTAATATATTTTCTACGCTGTAAAAAATATTCATAAATTAACAACTTTTTTCCCATATAATTTTGTACAAACTGTTCCTATTATTTTTAAAACATGTGAAACATCAATACGATTACAAAAAAATAGTTGGTAAATTAACACGTCAAACAACCTGTACCTGGGGAAAAACATTATATTTAGTTTTGATCAGAAACAAAGGCCCAGCTCAGGCCCTCTACAGTGTAACTTGAACAGCAGTGAACTTTGAAATTAGCATATAGGAGGCCATCGCAGATTGTGTAATGTGAACAGAGACAGAGGGGAAGAGACTGTGAGAGCTCCTCAGTTGCCTTAGCAGCGCAGCCTCATTCCTCCACAGTCGGGCTTCAGTCCGCTGTACTGCGCGCTTCACAGGGCTTCCCTCGCGGCTTCCCTCACTGCTTCCCTCACGGCTCCCCATCAGTTAACCCTGTCACACTCCGCCTGGTCTCCATTTATTCCATTGTGCTCGAGATTTATAAAAATCTGATAAAAAGAGAAGAAGAAGAAGGAAAAGAAAAGCAAACAGAACTCTGGGCCGCCTCCAAGTTTCCTAAATGCCCCTTCTCCGGCTGTTATGAAGGAGCCAGAGGTAAGAGCCAGAGGTAAGAGCACACAGTTTTCCACATCTGAATCATCCAGGCTGAGGTGTTAAACTGCTACAGATGGCACCAACACCTGGCCCCAGACCCGGTATAAACAGATAAGGTGTTAAACCCTATTGTGTTTAATGTTATTATTATTATTATTAACTTCGTTCCTCTTCAATATTGTTCAATATTGATCTTTTCATAAAAACTAAATATGAGTGATTATTTTTAAAAAGCAGCTTTCATTTCTTGTTAATCGTGTTGTTTCCCTTCAGTTTACAAACTGATTAGTGACTAATTCCCTGGTTAAAAAATGCAATCAGTAGACCTAATGTAATGTAATGTAATTTCATCTCCTAACTTAGATGATGCAGAACACTAAATAATGCACTTTTACCTACGGATCATTATCCCCACACTGTGTCAGATTTGTGTTTTTACCACAAAGCCATTTGCAATCAGGAGGGTTTTTTTTTTTTTTTAAATGTCCTCATGTGTTTAATTAATCACCCAGCTTCTCACTCAGTTTTCCATTTTTTTTCTCTCTCTCTGTCTGTATAATTAACCCACCTGTGACTAAATGTGCGATCAGACACTTACAGCCAGACAGCCAGTTGATGACTGATTGTTAAACTGGAAACTGTTAGTGGGATTGGTGCTGATTGGTGCTTGGTGTTTGCATGTTTGTATGCTTTGGCTCTGATTCTAACTTACCTTCTGTTCCTTTCTGCGCAGGAAACCAGACCTCGTGAGAGAGTTGTCTTGTCTTTGATCAGAAACAAAGGCCCAGCTAAGGGTTTAGTCAAAAAGGGTTTAGTCAAAAAGAGGATGATCGCTAATGGAGATAGCGGTGACTGAAGCTCCAAGCAGAATGATCGTCGTGCATTTTGAGTCCACCAGCTTACATCAAACATGACACATTTTGAGCAAAAACTCTGTTGTTCAGTGAATAAACTATGATATTTAATCTTTAATTCCACACTATAGGAAATTGAAGGGAAATGCATTTAAAAAGCTGAAACGCTACAGTGCAGTCGATGCACACAGTACAAATACATTCTCTGAAGTCACACATTAAAGTGGGCCTTGTTTACTCTACAAAGTAGCTTCAGTTATTTAGCAACAATCAGTTTCATCAACTCAAAAATGGGAGAACATTTCAAATAAAGCCAAATTAGCTTTTACAGTGTAGCTGTAGATTCATATTAATTAGTAACTGTCTTCAGCCATGGGTGAAGGTTTTGTTTGCACATTAGGAGGTTGGGCATTAAGTGGGGACCAGAGGGATGCTCACCCTGGAAACTTTATGCAGAGTTTTGACTCACTTGAATGCTTCATTTATCTTTTGTTTACTTCGTGTTAGAAAATGTATTTATGTAAAAGAAAACACAAAAATCTGCAGTCACTGTGCTGACGGTTATGTTATCTGTCCCTTGCATCACTCCTGAAATCTGTTTTCAGTACAGAATGTCTATTTTAATCATTTGTGCATTCCTTTAGACTTAGTCCCTCAATGAACTGCCATGAAGGAGACAGAAAGAGCTTGGAGCCTCTTAATATACGTAGATTAATTGTATATCTTCTATATGTCATTTTATAAAACAATATCCATCATCAAGAATAATTACAGGCACACTGTTTTTAAACTGTTGTTGTCTCAAATGTCCCTCCTTTGTCTGAAAATATCATGTAAATATCAATGTTGTTAAATAAGTTTTATGTAGTTTTATTTTGTTTTACATTCTTTTTATATAAGGCATTCAAAAGACTTAGATGGACACAAAAAAAAGTCCTGATAGTCTTGGGAATATTTCAACACACCAAGTATTGGCAACTAATTAAAACTGCTATAACTTCTAATCATTTTCTTTAAACTATGTGAAAAAGTACAGTGGCTGAGGAGATGCTCTGCAAGTACACTTAATGGATTAGAATTTTTGAGTACAAAGAGTTGTACATCAACTGCACTTTTTTAGAAAGCAATGAAACTTTAAAACTCTATTTCTGAAAAATTACTTGAAGAACTAAATATAAGTGCCACAAATTGCAGAATGACTGAAATCAAACAGCTCTCATCTCAGGGTGGCTCCAGTGACACCTGCTGCTAACAGTATGCCGGAAAGGGTCACAGCAGTGTTGGCTACAGCACCGTTAAACGTCTTGTCGTGGGCGTAGGTGATGATGTACAAAACTCCTCTGTAGGCCTCCTCGCATGTAGGCTGGATCTGATCCTCAGGAAGCTCAAACCTGTATGTCCCATTGTCTCTCAGCTCAAAGATGTAAGTTAAAGGGATCCCCTGCATCCGAGCCCAGTCAGTGGCTGAACCAGTTATGGGGTCTGGAGAAAGAAAAGCAGCAGTTATATTTTTTTAAAAACACAGAGATACTGGCAATAAATTTAACTGGCTAGCAATTGATATATAAACCCACATAATACATCGGGCGGGGTTCCTACAGTGTAGTTTGTTCGGTGAACCTTCCACATTGCTTCTGTTGCTCCCTGACCAACCATCATCTGAGGAATCACAAAGAACTTGTCATACAGTCAATAAAATATGGATCCAGACAACCTTGTTCTTGTTCTGTATGAAAAATTTAGTGGTGATATGGAGATTTCAGTAGGCAATAAATACAGATTTAAATGTTATCAGTTCCTTGAGTATCCCGTTGTCTTAGTAGTTTTCCATCTTCCAAAAAATTCCAAAAAGCTGATTAGCTTTTTGGAATTTCTGGACTGCTCTGTACATACTTATTAAAGGCACTGGTTATGTTTTCATCCTGCTGTGTTTTGGTCCACATGCACACTCAAACATGATTGCACTAGGCCTTATGTATATTTTAAACTCTGTGTGGAATCTTGTTATCGTCATTATTGAACGTCCATTTACCTGTTTGCCATTCCACTTTTATCTATTACTCTTTTACTAGATGAATTAACAATAATTACTCATTCTGCTGGCTGTTTGCCTTTTTAATATAAATGCATGCACGATTAGTCATTGTCAGGCTATAAAGATGCATATGTGTGTGTATGTTAATTTTTTTTAAAAAAAAAGCATTATTGCATTTGTTGGCATAAATACCAGTTCATCATAGTTGGGAGCGGTGTAGTTGGGGTGTCCGTAGGGAATCAGGAGCATCTGGCCATAGGAGTGGATGTTGAGGAAACACAGGAAGCTGTCCTTTCGGCTTCTTACAAAGTCAGTTACAGCCCTGGTCTCGAGCTCAGACATAGCTTTGCTTCCAGGGTAGAATTTTGAGCAGCAGTTAAATGAAACCCCAATAGCTGTGAATAGAGGCCAAGGAGGATGATATGAAAGACATATAACAATAATACCTCTGTTTTCAAGTTCTTTTAACAAAGGTTAACCTTTTTACATAGTGTGACCTGTTAGGTTGTAAAATTTGGCCAAAAGCTGCAGTTCCTCTAATAGCCACTAAAGGCTGCTTCATGTGTGACTCCTGTATTAAAATGTCCAGAACATTAAAAACCATATTGGCTTTTTCCACCTCATTTTTTTTAAAGAGACAAGTAGTTAAACAGTGTCTCACCTACCTCAGATGAACAGCAATACACAACACATTCGTTTTATTTATTTTATGAGAAATAAGCCAAAATGCAGAAGCAGTGTGTAAAAAAAGAAGCATGCCTTACTGCTTCTGTGGAATTAGAAGGGTAACTAGCACCAAGGTCCTGCTATTCAAATTCACACTGATCATCAGCAAGTGCAAGCACCTCTAAAGAAGCAGAGGTTTTGGAAGTTTTCTGGAGCATTCATGTGTGTGTTAACAAAATGCTAAGATATAAGCTTAGAGAAGTAATTGTTCCTATCTATTGAGAAAAGTTATAAGGCAAGGCAAGGCAAGTTTATTTGTATAGCACAATTCAACAACAAGGTGATTCAAAGTGCTTTACAGAGACATTAGAAACAAAAAACAAATAAAAAGCATGATTTAAAATTGATTAAAACAAGCAAATAAACTAACTAACTAATTAACAAACAAACAAACAAACAAAACAGTATATAAAATCAAAACAGATAAAATCAGAACAGTAGATAAAATCAGTAGTTAAATGTGAGTTTTGAAATTTAAGCTTAAAAGTGTGGATTTGGTGCTTTATTCAAATGCAGCTGAGAACAGGTGAGTCTTCAACCTGGATTTAAATAAACTGAGTGTTTCAGCTGATCTGAGGCTTTCTGGGAGTTTGTTCCAGATATAAGGAGCATAAAAGCTGAATGCAGCTTCTCCGTGTCTGGTTCTGACTCTGGGAACTGATAAAAGACCGGATCCAGATGACCTGAGGGATCTGGAAGGTTCATACTGGGTCAGGAGGTCATTGATGTATTTTGGTCCTAAACCATTCAGAGCTTTATAGACCAGCATCAGAACTTTAAAGTCTATCCTCTGACGGACAGGCAGCCAGTGTAAAGACCTCAGAGCTGGACTGATGTGGTCCACTTTTTTGGTCTTAGTGAGGACTCGAGCAGCAGAGTTCTGAATGAGCTGTAGTTGTCTGACTAATTTTTTAGGTAGACCTGTAAAGATGCTGTTACAGTAATCAAGCCTACTAAAGATGAATGCATGGACTAGTTTTTCCAGGTCCTGTTGAGACATCAGATCTTTTATCCTTGAAATATTCTTGAGGTGATAGTAAGCTGATTTTGTTATTGTCTTAATGTGTTTTTCTAAGTTTAGGTCTGCATCCATCACAACACCCAAATTTCTCGCCTGGTTTGTGGTTTTTAGATGTATAGATTGAAGTTCTCTGGTGACCTGTAATCGTTTTTCTTTGGCGCCAAAGACTATTACCTCAGTTTTGTTTTTGTTTAGCTGGAGAAAATTGTGGCACAACCAGTCATTGATTTCCTCAATGCATTTACCAAGAGCCTGTACAGGGCCTTGGTCTCCTGGTGACATTGTGATATATATTTGTGTGTCATCTGCATAGCTGTGATAGTTTATTTTGTTGTTCTTTATAATCTGTGCCAGTGGGAGCATGTAAATGTTAAACAGAAGGGGTCCCAAGATGGAACCTTGGGGAACTCCACATGTGATACTTGTCTGCTCAGATGTGAAGTTACCTATTGATACAAAGTATTTCCTGTTTTCTAAGTATGTTTTGAACCAGTTTAGTACAGTTCCTGAAAGACCTGTCCAGTTCTCCAGTCGTTTGAGTAATATGTTGTGGTCAACTGTATCAAATGCTGCACTGAGATCCAGTAAAACTAAGACTGACATTTTTCCACTGTCTGTATTCAGACAAATGTCATTAAACACTTTGGTCAGAGCGGTTTCAGTGCTGTGGTTCTGTCTAAAACCTGACTGGAAGGCATCGTAGTAATTATTCTGTTTTAAGAAGTAATTGAGCTGTTGAGAAACTGCTTTTTCAATGATCTTACTTAAAAATGGGAGATTTGAGATCGGCCTGTAGTTGTTCATTTGTGTCTTGTCAAGATTGTCCTTTTTCAGTATAGGTTTGATTACAGCAGTTTTTAGTGATTCTGGAAACACACCTGATAATAAAGAAAAGTTGACGATCTGTAACAGGTCTGACTCTAAAGTCTTTGAGACCTTTTTGAAAAAACTTGTTGGCAGGACATCTAAACAGCAGGAGGAGGAGTTCAGTTTACCTAAGATGTCCTCCAGGTCTTTGCTGTTAATAGGGTGAAACTGTTTCATGGTGTTTAAACAGTTTTTTGGTGGACACAGTACATATCCTGAATCTGCTGTTGATGTACCAATTGCTTGTCTAATCTTTTGGATTTTGTCTGTGAAGAATTTGGCAAAGTCATTGCAGGCCATGGTTGAATGAAGTTCAGCTGCCACTGGCACAGGAGGGTTTGTTAGCCTGTCAACTGTAGAAAATAAGACCCGAGCATTATGGCTGTTTTTAGTGATGATGTCAGAGAAGTAGGACCTCCTTGCACTCCTCAGTTGTAAATTATAATTGTGAAGTTTCTCTTTATAAATGTCATAATGAACCTGGAGGTTTGTTTTTCTCCATCTGCGCTCAGCTTTCCTACACTCTCTTTTTTCGTTTTTCACCAGTGTGGAGTTTCACCTTAATGGGAGCAATAGTGTCCATTACATTTAACATGTTAGCATTGAAGCTATTGACGAGCTCATTGACTGACCCTCTGGACAGGTCAGGTGTTAATGGGAAGACCTGGTTAAAAATTTCACTACTGTGTTCAGTTATACACCGTTTTGTGATCACTGTTGTTGATATATTTGTGTGGGCTGAGATTTTACTTTCAAAGAAAACACAGTAATGATCAGACAGGCCCACATCAGACACAGTAACCTTTGAAATGCTCAGGCCTTTGGAGATCAGTAGGTCAAGAGTGTGTCCTCTATTATGTGTGGCCTCTGTTACATGCTGAGTCAGCCCAAAGTTGCCCAGAGTGTTACTCAGGTCTTTAATGCCATTTCCACATAATTTAAAATCCACCATTACACAATGAGAAAGGTTATTCAAGTGGAAAACATTCATAAGTGTTGCCATATTCCCAGAAGTAGTCATCTTAGCTAATTCACTACATGGTCAGGGAGGTGATGGTTTGAGTTGAGTCAGCCATACACGCCTGTATACCAAAGTATTCTACAGTGAAAATGAGACCTCTATCTGAAAGCTAAAGTTTGAATGAGATTGGGTCATGCAACAGGACAGTGATTCCAAACATATCGGCAAATTAGTAAAAATAGCTGAAAAAGAAAAGAATCAAGATGTTTCAATGGTCCAGTCAAAGTAAGAACAGCTACATCACTCACTTCCCCAGTTGGCATCAAAGTTGCGGTTGAGATCGGTGCCATAGCAGCTGCAGTCCTCAGGACCTGGTGACCTGTTCTTCCTCCACAGTCGAGTCTGAGTGGAGCAAAATGTTCAGTCAGTCATAAATAGAATGGCAGCACAACATTTTTGTAGATATTAAATGCTTCCTGTGATTGATGCTGTTCATTATTATTCCATGTGTCTTACTGTAAAACATTCAATTATTTTGTACTTGAAGGTTTTTGAGCAATAATCATCCTATTATATCCTGTTCATCTGTGGTTTGAGATCCTGAGTGCACAACCCTAGAAATGTAATTGGATAAATATCTATCAAATACGAGGACTGACTGTCTTATTTTCCCACGTGTAGATGTAGCCGTCTATATTGAGCACTGGAGTGACGTAGAAGTCCACGTTCTTCATCATCTCTTCCATTTTGGCATCTGTTTTGTATGTCTGCAGAATCTGTTTGGAACAGACGAACACACATCAGGGGCAGGCTGACACACTGGAGGACATTTAGTTATTAAATTAGATTCATTTTGTCAGACAGGATGTTTTCTCCTCACAACAGAAAAAACAATCAGGACAACAAATGGAATAACGAGATTTGTTGTAAATCTCTTTTTTCCTCTTTCTTTTCCATCTCTCTTTTTGTGTGTGTGTGTTTTATTTTGTTTCACTCTATAACGTCCACCACATCCACATTGGCGACCAAACTATAAGTTCATATGTTCATCTGTTAATTTTTTTTCAAATATTTCAAAGAACATTTAAAAGTAGAAAGAAGCTTGGCCTGTTTGGAAAACCTGTAATACCAAAATGTATAAGACATTATTTAAAATGAAATGTTCTTGTTTCTAGAATAAATGTGGCTAACAACACCCCCTAGCATTAACTTTACCCCTAGAAGGGTCCCACGAGTCCTGGTGGAGGTATATTGACAGCAGCTCTCTTACCTCTCTAACAAAGTACTGGCAGAAGGCTGGAGCGATCCATTCTCTGGCATGTATTCCACAGTCCATCCAGATAGCTTTCTTTTCCTTTCCAGTATTCAGGCCAATCTGGAGAACAAATATCAAACATCCGTGTGCATCAGTATCCGTTTGGCATATGCCAGCTTGTGATCTGAAACTTTGTTTACCTTGAGCAAGCTAATATCCCTGCTTTCATAGGTCTTTCCATATTTCACCACGGTTACAACATCAGGGTGATCCTTTACCATCTGTTCCATCCAGCTAGTGATCTGCAAAGTGTAGTACCAACATTGGCAGCATATCAAAACTCTACTAAATTTTCACTGGTTATTTATCCATGAATTTGCACATCCATCATACATACATTTTGATTCAAGAGTTTATTTGAAACTTTTGGAGTGATCTTGACTAATAGTTCTGCAGACTTTCCAAAGGTCTTTCAAAGTTTCATTTGGACGATGGTTTCTTTTTTTTACTCATTTTCAGTCTAAGCCACTATAAATTATTCAAGTATAACAAGACACCTAACTCAAAGGGTAAACCAGTGTTGCATCTCTAGAATAAACAAATTAGCAAAGAACCAGTTTTAAACTAAACTTATGGAATGCTGAAGCCAAATAGTCATCAATCTATACAGAGTAGGTCAAGAGAGAGATACAACAGTCCTGGACTGTCTGAAAAATGTGAAGGAGCCTCTGTTGTGGTTTGGAGTTGTATTTCAGCCAGTGTTATTGGTGATATTTTTCAACCCCCAAATAATCCCGAACACAGTGCCAATGCAGTCAAGCATACCTGGATAGACAAATACACAATAGAACACTATCAGTCATGGACTAGTCCGCAGACCCTGAAATTGAAACTTATATAAGCAGTGTGGAATCATCTTGATGGAATAAAAGACAACCAACATCCAAAGAAGAGCTTTAAATGTCTTTGGTGAAGCCTGGAGAACACACGGAAGCCTGTTTGTGTTTGTATATGCCATTTAGGAAGTTATTATAATCTTGAATATTGAATGAAAGTCTGAATATATTGAATGAAAACTGATGTTCCAGCAGCTCTGGCGCCATCTTGTGTTTTAGATGTGTAATATTATAGCATGCGATGTTGCTGCAAGAAGTAGCTCTGTGAATAAGTTAGCAGGGAATCAGTATTCCTATGTAAAGAAGACATAAATCTATAGAAATGTACAAACTAATATCAGTAACAGGGTACAGTATGGTACTGCAGACAACAAAATTTAGGTGCTGTTTAATCATGGAAGACCGAATGTACTGAACCTTTTGTTTACCTTACTGAGGGAAGTGCTAAACATGCAAAAATAAGAACTAAAAAATAAGAATGTAAAGCTGGACCCTCCCTAGCCTGCTCAACGGCTAGGTCTGGCCAAAGTTGTGTATTGCAGTCAATATTTTCAGTACCTTTAGTTAGTTATAAGTACTGGGAATAAATCTGTACATCTGGTCTGATGAAGAATATACTGATTTATTGACTAAGTTTCATCACCAGTAGTACAACAGTGATCGTTGTTATTACTATTCTTCTTATTATTATTATTGTTATTTGAACGCGCCTTACCTGTTTACATATGGGGGGGCACATAACATGCTATAATACACATCTAAAACACAGCGTGGCACCAGAGCCTCTGTAGTTAGCTTTCATTCATTCGGGTTTCATTCAATATATTCAGACTTTTATTGCAATATATACGTATATAGAAATAAAATGATATTATATATATATAAGTGTGTGTGTGTGTGTGTGTGTGTGTGTGTGTGTGTGTGTGTGTGTGTGTGTGTGTGTGTGTGTAACAGCCACCTCACCTCTGTCAAAGGGTGGTATTTATAGTGGTCGTACTGCACTCTGTTGCACATAAAAAACAAGAGAAACATGAGAAGCAGTGGAAGTGGATCATACCTAGGGATAGGTACCGGTATCCGGTGCCATTATGGTACCGGCTCTGACATAAACGGTAGTAACCAGACCGAAAAGCAGCGCACATTTCGGTGCTTTATTTCGGTGCTTTTTTTTTTCCTGAGAAGTCATACAGTTTGGATTCTAGCCAATCATTTTACCGTTGCAAGGATAGTAGGCGGGCCCAGGTACGTACGTTCTTTTAGAGCAGATCTACAAATTAAAAATGCCCAAGGCGAAGTGGTCAAAAGTCTGGCTGTACTTCACAGCAAAAGATGCAAACTCACCAGCCTGCAACAAGTGCTTTAAGGTGATACTGTGCAAAGGAAGTAACTCCTCGAATCTGACGTCTTCAAGAAATTTTAAGAAGTCGTAGCTTTTCTTTCCAAGCTCCTTAAATAAACACTAGAAAACAGGTCCTACATATTTTTATATACAGTTTATGCGCATTGAATGATATATCCTCGATAAATGATCACTAGAAGATTCCTCACAGTGTTACTGGAGTTCATGGTAATTCCATTCAGTGTGGTTAGACAATGTTTCTAAGATTTTTGGGGTCGAGTACAATAACCTCAGTTTTATCTGATTTCAGAAGCAGAAAATTCAGGAAAGAGTTCATTCAGGTGTTTGTCTTTAAGACATCTCTGCAGTTTGAGTGTCATTGGACTTCATGGATTGATAAAGCTTGGCAAGAGAACAGGACTACGTCACCCACATTTGAGACATTACGAAACCAAACATAATTCAAAATAATTATATGCGATAAGTGTTCTGTTGGGCTCATATTTATTTGGGGTGGATTTGTTTCTTTTAAAGCAACGAGCATCTGGGACGACTGGGGTAGAGCAAGCCCTCAGGTGATAGCTGCATTGCTGGCAGGTTGCACCAATGAGACTATCTTGTGGTCGTTAGTGACCTTTCCCATTTTGATGTTTTAGGCCTTTTGCAAGCCCTTTGTGTTCCCTTTGTATACCCTTTGTATATATATATATATATATATATATATATATATATATATATATATATATATATATATATGCATGCTAAGATACTGCGCAGGACCCTCAAGCTCCCAGGCCTCTGGTAGAGGACCTGAGCTTGAAGGATCGACCGTCCACAGGGGCGAGTAGGGATTTTTTTTTTTTTTTGCTAAAAACCTGAAAGTACAGTAACTGATATTTTGAAGGTAGTTCATCTATTTACAGAAATGATCAAACTTATCTAATGAAGAAAACTCACCTCTCTTTTGTTGCTGTGCCCACTGCTGAGAGCAGCACCACAAAGCTCAGCCTTACAGAGATAAGCATCTTTGTGAAAGTAAAAAGTCCTTGTAACAGTCGGCTATACTGGTCGCAGGAAAGCCCTATAAAAAGACGCACATTTGCCTTCAACACAGACCACTGTAAGCATACTATCACTTGTTAAGAATTGATCTGAACTAACAGTCCTTTATGGATGTGTAATCCATTTAAATCATCAACTGCATGAAACCATAGTCGAAAAAAACTGTTAACTCCAGTGTAAACTTTTTGCTGCCATCAGCCGCTGTCACGTTCTTTCTCAGTTTTATACTTTATGCACATATTTTCCAGAAGTAACATGGAAAAAATATTAAACATGGAGTGAAATATGTGCACAAAACATTATGGAATAAAATGGACTTCACCCTCTTACAGAAGCAATAATGAGATGCAGAGTCTTCCTGATCCTCCAGAAAAGGACACAGAGTGACTGATTAACTAGTTTGTCCTTTACTCACGAATGAACAATGATTGGTTTATATTTTAAGTTGAGTCTGTCTGTTGGAAAAGCTGGAATCAGCAAAGAAGCTGCAAGCTGATAAAAAAAAAGAGCAAAGGTCTTTTCAGAAATGTCACAATGAACTTTTAAAAAACACAACTGTAAGTATCACACCACATTACCCTGTTAACAGGGATTTTCTTCCAGTCACAAACAGGACTGGACAGCGGTCAGTCTGTCAAGAACATGCAGGTTCATATATCTGTGGAAGTCCTACCTATCCACTGTGCCTTTCACCGATGATGCTAACATTTTTATATTTACTGTTTTTGGGTTACGCAGCAGGCAGGAGGGAGGGCCCATATGAAGGACTCATAAGGACTCTTGTAAGGACTCAGAAACAGCAGGTTGAACTTAAAGGGAACCCTGGCTATTAACACATATTTGCGCTAAAATATGTACTGTGCCTTCAATAACATATATGTGGTATTAGAATACACCAAATGTTTTCCTTTTAAGCACATTTTATATAAAACCGATTTACCAGTAGACCGCCATTGTTATTTACTTCTCAATGCACTCTGTGCTGTGACGTCACATCTTTGCACCGCATAGAGTTCACAGTTAGCAGCACACTGGAAATGGCTTCCCCATATGGAAAATATATATATAAATCTTATAAAGTTTGTATCTGTCTTGTGTGAAACTTGTATGAAAAGCATATAAGAGTGAAAACAGATATAAGATCCCGTGAAAAATTATATAATGAAACTTGTATGTTTTGGATACTTACTAAAACAATGTATGAAAGTAATGAGAAAGTGGCCACTTTCATGAGTAATCACATATAAGTTTTTACTATTTCTTTTCCTTTTTTTTTTTCTTTTTTTTTTTTTTTTTGTGTCCCGTTTGGATCTTTAGCCATCAGAATTGTTGTCTTAAGGCCAAGAAAGATGCCAAGCGGATTTATTTTACCAAGTGGATCATCATGGCCTTGCCATATTGGTCCATTTGATTGACCTTTATTATAATTATGAATTTATTTTATTTTCAGCTGCTACAAACGAGACAGACATGACTGGGGGATAGGACAGGGAGAAAGAAAACCAAAGGGGAGAAGAGACGGTGAGAAGGGGGGGAAGAAAGAAAAAAAAACAAAAAAAACAAACAAAACACCTGGGTCACCTGTATGGAGAAAAAAAAAACAGAAGAGAAAGTGTGGGCAAGAGATATTTTATTTTGTATTCTTATGATCACAGTTATAATCAGAATTATCATTGATTAATCATTTACCATTGTTGAATCAGTTGACAGAATAATCTTTGAATCACATCTATGTTACTCTGAGCAAATACTAATGCACACGGATTATCAGTACTTTAGTCAGTCTATTGTTGTTCTGTATTATTCTTTCTAGTTGCTTAGGCTGTTAACCGCTCGGACTTGTGGGTCCTGTTGGGCCCTGGGCTGTCTACATTCAGTTCTGCACGTACTCAGGCCTGTAACAACATGCACACACTTATGTAAAACACGCACGTTCACACACACACTTAGTAAGAATAGGAGGGTCGTCTGAGGACAGTTTTTCTAATAGATATACTTTCACAAAATGCACAATATAATACACACTTGTTTTTCTCTAAAAGTAGCAGTTGATGTCCATATAAGGAGAACTTTTTGAGTGTGGGGAACTGTTATCATTTCCAGTAAAGATCTAACTGTGACGTCATCATGGTAATATAAGGATGCGGGACGGTCCATTCGCGAACCAACCTCAACAAAAGCAAACAACAAAGAGCAACATAATAAAAAAAAACAGCACCATCACAATAAACTAGCTAGCAGTAGATATCAGTAGATACTAAATAATAAACGATATTGTGCAGCACGCAAGATAGACAGTGCACAATGTGCTTTGAGGCAGCAGCCAAGAAAGCTGTAGTCTGCGTCTGTGAATACCCGTGTGTACACCTGTGTGCATACCTGTGTGGATCAGCATGCTTGCATTCCAAAGGTTTCTCCATGTAACGATCCGCTAGGGAGTGTGGGGAGCCACAGCCCCGTCCTCCAGGGTATGAAGCAGGTATGGAGGAGATCAAAACTCCAGACATCCAGAGGCCCCCAGAACACAAGAGACCAAGGAAGACCCACAGAGGGGCAGCCGCGCCACTGTCCCAGTAAGAGCTGAGGAGAGTCCCAGATGAGGGCTCACTCAGCAGCCGCGGAGCAGAAGCCAGGGGGAGTTGCAGTGACGCGCCCGTGAGCTCCGCCGGCAGCCAGCTGTGCCTGAGTGACCGAGCCCCAGGCCGAGAGGCCGGGGGCACCCCACCTCCGAAGTGGCCCAAGCGAGCCCCAGGCTCCAGGCCCCGATAAGCGGCCGCCAAGGAGTGAGCCGGTGTGTACCCGGACGCCCATCCCCGGACACAAAGAACCACCAACGCACCGATACCTGAGGGAGTCCGCCACTGGCAGGGGAAGTGGTGGTGGATGGAGATAGGCCCCCAAACCTTGGAGGGCCTGAGGTGTCCCCAGAGAGGTGGCGTCTGATACCCAACCTGACATATAGACACAGACATACAGACACACAGACACAAACATCCATTCCCACCCTCATGCTCTCATATGCACTTACTCCACACTCAACCAACGTGGAGACAGACATGAAGAGACTCTGTACACACGATCACACTCCCCAAGCGTACTCTACGAACCGGCTCTAGGTACCCTTGCCCCTGGAGGGGGGAACTGCACCCAGACCCACGTGGTGTTACCCTTTTCCCTGCGGTGGGGAGAGGCAGACCGCCCGGACTCCGTAGCAGCAGGGAGGCCCCACACTACAGACCGCAGTCGAACGGCCAACTCCTCCTCCTAGACCCCCGCTCCAGCAGGCCGCAGAGAATGGGGGTGAGAGAAGACTCCAAACCTATTATTTTCTTTTCTATTTCTTTTCCATATGGGTCTGTTCAACCTTTCCAGTTTGAACCAGAGCAAACCGAGAGAGAGAATGAAAATAGTCAATCAGTACTTAGTTTAGATGAAGATGAAAACAATCCGTCACACGAGGACGCGAGAGTGAGGGAAAACTATTCAATTCAATTCAATTTTATTTATATAAATCACAACATAAGTCGCCTCAAGGCGCTTCATAGATACAGAGAAAAACCCAACAATCATATGACCCCCTATGAGCAAGCACTTTGGCAACAGTGGGAAGGAAAAACTCCCTTTTAACAGGAAGAAACCTCCGGCAGAACCAGGCTCAGGGAGGGGCGGTTGGGGTGAGAGAAGGAAGACAGGATAAAAGACATGCTGTGGAAGAGAGACAGAGGTTAATAACAGATATGATTCAATGCAGAGAGGTCTGTTAATACATAGTGAGCGAGAAAGGTGACTGGAAAGGAAAAACTCAATGCATCATGGGAATCCCCCGGCAGCCTATGTCTATTGCAGCATAACTAAGGGAGGATTCAGGGTCACCTGGTCCAGCCCTAACTATATCGTTAGCTTCATAGCATAATTGCCTAAGTCATTTGACTAAGTCAATGACTTAGGCACTTATGCTATGAAGCTAACGATATGCTTTAGCTACTGGTGTCTATGCGGCTGCTTGCCAATGGCAACGGCGACTGAGAGCGTTTGTTGTAAAGAGCTCAATTTTATGGCAGCAGCTATCCATGGTATCACATAACTGCATGATAAAAACATTACTAGAATTCTAAGTTTTATTATACAGTGAAATTACGATATCGTTATTTTTACAGATTCTCTATGCAACATAGTGCACCAAAACTTTGAAGCCGTCGTGCCAAACTAGGTATCCCCGCCAGAATTTGTTTCCCCTGCATCGGGAGCATACACTGGCCTTTCGAAATCATGGACTATCAGTATCCCACGTTCGTGATTTTTAGTTCTTAAACACTTCTTATTATGACTAACTACTCCAGAAATTTGGGAGATGTTAGCTCTTTATACAGTAAAATTACAGTGGGATACAAATAATATCAGGCTGATCATGCCACAAATTTGTTCCCCTGTTCAAAGACTTAACGCTCCTGAAATTTGGGAGGTTTTGGCTCAGTACAGTGTTGTACAGTTACAGAAAGATATAAATAATGATCAGTCAAAATGTCATTGGTTTATTTAAATAATCCCGTCCGATGTTGTGCCAAAGTCCCAACGCAGGGGCAACAAATTCTGTCGGGGATTCAAAATTTGGCACGACACCTGTCGCCATTGACAAGCAGTAGCGGCATAGACACCAGTAGTTTTCCCTCACTTTCGCGTCATCGTGTGACGGATTGTTTTCATCTTCATCTAAACTAAGTACTGATTGACTATTTTCATCCTTTTTCTCAGATTGCTCTGGTTCAAACTGGAAATGTTGAACAGAAGCCATTTCCAGTGCGCTGCTAACTGTGAACTCGATGCGGTGGATTTCCAGCTCTTTTTACAGAACCGGCTCTTTCGGCTCGGCTCACTAAAAAGAGCCGGCTCTTTCGGCTCCGAACCGGCTCTTCAGGTTGTTTTGTTGCTTAATTAATTTATTATTAACAATAATATAAAATTATGCACAAAAGGAATTACTAATGTAAAAAAAAAGTGGTTTTATTTATTTCTGAAGACCTTTGCTCTGTTTTTTTATCAGTTTGTAGCGCCATTACAGTTTCCAGATTGTTATCATCAGTATAGTAAACCTTAACTCTCAAACTTCTTGATTACACAATGACATTCAAGCAGCTCTCTGCCAGACTGACACATTATAACCTGTTCTTAAAGAGACAGACACAAGGTAAATATATAAAACACCAGATACTAGTTTTACTTGTTTTCTGAATTATAACAGACGAGACACCTGCCAGGTGTGTGTAACACTGTGATCCCACTTTATACCTGAAAGAATGCTGACCTGATTCTTCATTCGGCCTCTACAAAGGGACTCGAGGGCAATCTAGCTGATAACTCACTCTGTTTCTTTTTCTGTAGGATTAAAAAGACTCTGCAGGAAGATAAACTTTGGAAGACAGACAGTTGACATCTAGTTATATACATGTATATGTCCTAGATATTTCTTTCTACATCTCATTATTACTTCTACAGGGGGGTGAATTTCATTCAGTTCCATCGTGTTATATTTTTTCCACATAACTTCCACAAATGTGTCAGTTCTTGCAGAAAATATGCAGACAAAACATGACACTGGCCAAGATAATAAGGCTGATAGCAGCAGTCAAGAATGAAAAGTAAGAAGTTTGCATTTACAAAAGAGAGCGACTTTACATGTCAGCACAATCACCGAATTTTATGGCCATGATCATGGGCAGTTAATGATATAAATAGATGACGGATACATTACTTTCCATTGTAAAGTAATTCACTTAGTCATTTCAGATCAAATATTAACAAGTAGTAGAATGTATCTCTTTACTGGGCTTCCCTGGGATCAGTAAAGCAGACCAGTACAGACAAGGACTTTACTTTCACAAAGAGACAATGCTTGACTGTGTGGGAATGAGTTTTGTGTTGCTGCTCTCAGCAGTGGGAGCAGCAACAGTGGAGAGGTGAGTTTTGTTCATTAAATAGATCTGATCAGGGGTTGTTGTTTTTTTAAATAGATAATTACCTTCAAAATATTCTTAGCATACAAATCCTTGTGATGTTGGTATAAGTTGGACAAAGCTTTCACTTTTGTTACTTCCTTCATTTCTGCTACTCTTCACTATTTGCTGACTTTCATTGTTTAAAGTGGTACACTGAAGATTAACGGCTGGGAAGCGTTCAAGACGTTAAGATGGTGTTGAGAATTTTAAAGTATTTTTAAAGAGTAAAAATGATCTACACATCGACACATCTGCACATCATCAGCTACAACCTGTTTAACTAAAAATAGCTTAAAGACAAATAAATATTAAAACTGAGATCATTTTGTATATTTATGTGTACACAAACAAGGAAGTTGTCTTGATGTAATTTTTTTATTATTATAAATACACATATATTCTAACTATATACAAAAGGGTTTTGAATTGGGGACAGGGGTCAATATGGGCTATGGGCTGAATATGGGCTATTGTAAGACAGTTGAGCAGAGAGCAGGGCGTGGAGGGTTGTAAAGTATCCAATGGCCTAGTGAAAGAAACTTTATTGTGCTTTTAAATATATAATAATTTTTCATTTGGTGGTAGCAAGATTTTTTTTTAAGTTTAAACATGCTCATCTTCATCCTTCTTCTCTGTAATAATATGGAGGAGGCTGGCTGCTGTAGTCTATAGAGCAGGGGTCCCGGGAGCAACTTGCAGCCCACGTCACCCCTACTTGCGGCCCGTATATTGACATGAAGAAATATAATTCAGTTTGGCCCTTGAAGTTACTTTTTTTGTTAGGGAGGATTTGTTTGTTGTTGAGTGCAATGTTAAAATAAGTTTTTTCTTTTTTGTACTACTTGAACACTTAAGTCGCCCTCACATGAGACGTCAGCGCCGGCAGTGGCCCACAGCTCATTTAAGTTTGAGACCCAGGCTCTAGAGCAAAGCATTTTCCTATTATAGCACTTCAGCTGCTCAGTAGTTCATGGCACCTTTTCTCTAATTTTTTATTTCATAATGTGTCAAACATGGTTGAACAGATTCCTTTACTAAACACCTATGTTGCTGTAATTTGTGCAGAATGTGGTTTTGTGAAAAATTTGACAATGGACCCTTGTACCATCACCGATGCTGGCTTTTTAGCTTGTACTGACCAACAGCTGGATAGACTGCCTTTGAAGCAGTTAAAAATTGATTATTGCAGGCTTGTAATTTTAAAAACTATTAACTACAACCCAGATAAAAGAGCATACTATTATTGAGGTATGATTAACGTCAACTGCTTCTCAAGATTTTCGTGTATTTTTTGTGCAACAGAGCCCAGTATGACTACTATAAATACCACCCCATGTCAGAGGTGAGACACACATAACTCAGATGTCACATCTCTCTCACACACACACATTTTCTAAAATATGCTGTTTATACAGCACTGTACAAAAGTCTTGAGCTAGCCCTCATTTTGTTAATGTTTTCCAAGAAAAACAGGAAACAGATGCAATAATTTACTGGAATATGCAACATTTATGGAAATGTGATAATTTTGCACCTCGCCCCTGACTCCTCCGTACAGATTGATCCCGATTTGAACCAAATCAACCTCATCACTCCATAAGACCAATTTTGGTTCAATTCAGTTTTATTTCTATAGCACCAAATCACAACAGTTGGCCAAAGGCACTTTCTTTGCTAAGTTGTCTATTATAGCGATGCAACACCGGTTTATCCCTTTAGATATGTGACTTTTTTAACTTCATATTTCCATAAGTTCATGGTGATTTAACAGTTGTTTAATGCACACACACACAAAAAAAAACAATACTCTTCTTGAAATGGCCAGATACAAGAACTGGACTGAAAATGGGTGAAAAAGAAGCAAGTTACCGAAGAAAAACTTTGAAGGATATCCAGAAAATCTGCAGAACTATTGCTAAAGACCCTAAGTCTGGAAGCAAATTATCAAGAAATGAGGGGTTTGATACATGTTTGTGCGTGTGTGGATATTAGAGAAAGACAGCTAACCAGTCAAACGTTTGTAAGACTGCAGTATATGTTGGTACTCCATTTTACAGATCACTAGCTGGATGGAACAGATGGTAAAGGATCACCCTGATGTTGTAACCGTGGTGAAATATGGAAAGACCTATGAAAGCAGGGATATTAGCTTGCTCAAGGTAAACAAAGTTTCAGATCACAAGCTGTCATATGCCAAACGGATACTGATGCACACGGATGTTTGATATTTGTTCTCCAGATTGGCCTGAATACTGGAAAGGAAAAGAAAGCTATCTGGATGGACTGTGGAATACATGCCAGAGAATGGATCGCTCCAGCCTTCTGCCAGTACTTTGTTAGAGAGGTAAGAGAGCTGCTGTCAATATACCTCCACCAGGACTCGTGGGACCCTTCTAGGGGTAAAGTTAATGCTAGGGGATTTTGTTAGCCACATTTATTCTAGAAACAAGAACATTTCATTTTAAATAACGTATTTGGTATTGTAGTATTTCTTTTTAACTATTTTAAGTTTGAATTTTCCAGAACACGCATAAATTCTATTAAAAAGGGTGGAGATTAACCTAACCCTACCCCTAGTTTGATTGCCAGTGACCTGACCTGAGTGTGATTGATGTTAAAAGGCAATAAATATATAAATAAAATTAAGATTTACAGCAAATCTTCTAATTTGTTGTCCTGATTGTTTTCTGTTGTGAGGAGAAAACATCCTGTCTGACAAAATGAATCTAATTTAATAACTAAATGTCCTCCAGTGGGTCAGCCTGCCCCTGATGTGTGTTCGTCTGTTCCAAACAGATTCTGCAGACATACAAAACAGATGCCAAAATGGAACAGATGATGAAGAACGTGGACTTCTACGTCACTCCAGTGCTCAATATAGACGGCTACATCTACACGTGGGAAAATAAGACAGTCAGTCCTCGTATTTGATAGATATTTATCCAATTACATTTCTAGGGTTATGCACTCAGGATCTCAAACCACAGATGAACAGGATATAATAGGATGATTATTGCTCAAAAACCTTCAAGTACAAAATAATTGAATGTTTTACAGTAAGACACATGGAATAATAATGAACAGCATCAATCACAGGAAGCATTTAATATCTACAAAAATGTTGTGCTGCCATTCTATTTATGACTGACTGAACATTTTGCTCCACTCAGACTCGACTGTGGAGGAAGAACAGGTCACCAGGTCCTGAGGACTGCAGCTGCTATGGCACCGATCTCAACCGCAACTTTGATGCCAACTGGGGAAGTGAGTGATGTAGCTGTTCTTCAGTGAAAGCTGATCGTTGCAGTCTTTCCTTTTTATTTATTTTTTTATTGCTGTTTTTGAAATTATGGCCAAGCATGAAACTCTCCTCAGGTCTTTGGAGAACTTTTGGCATCTTTTACCTTATTTCTGTGACTCACTGGTTTTATTAATGAAACTCTTTTCCACCAATCTGTGCTTAAACCATATGCATCACAGTTTTATGTACAATTCTAAGATTCATCAGTGTCTTCTCAAAAGAACTGGTTCCTAGCTAAACTCAGACACTACATAAACATCAAAAATGAAAGACAGACTGCCTGAGATAACTTAAATACACATCGTAGTCTAAGGAGCTTAGAAAGAAAAGCGTCTGGACTTCTTTAAGCTGCTTGAAGACATTTCACCTCTCATC
This sequence comes from Aulonocara stuartgranti, assembly GCF_965226115.1. NCBI lineage: Eukaryota > Metazoa > Chordata > Actinopteri > Cichliformes > Cichlidae > Aulonocara > Aulonocara stuartgranti. Next base: position 33,772,749 of record NC_138958.1, read on the forward strand.
CGAGAAGCTTCTTCAGTTCTAAGAGCAACTGGTGGAGAGTCCCAGATTTAAGCCCTATGGGAGTGTCCCCAAGAGGGTCATGGACCCCCTATTGATCCTCTACCTAATCACATGAGTGAAGGTGTGAAAACGGGTGTAGGTCACAATCAGCCAAGGTTTCAGGTGTCCTATCATGTGATTTCCTGAGGTGAAAAGGCCCAGGGTGTGAGTGGGCATTAAACCATCTGGGAAGGGATCACAAATCTGGATTATAGATGGCAGACAGTTGGTGTCGTAAACCACCTCCTCTGTTCAAAGATGGTCGTTCACAGTGCATATAAATGGCTTCTTTTACTCCTCTTTCAAACCGTCTGTCTTCTCTGTCCAAAATGTGAACATCGGCTTCCTCGAAAGGTCCTCTTGTTTGAGGATGCCAATGTTAATGCCCACTCACATCCTGGGCCTTTTGACCTCAGGAATTTATGATAAGGTGGGGCTAGGTTTCACAGCGGTTCCACCCAAAACCTTGGCTGATTTTGACCTGCCTACTGGTGGTGGTCAGAGGGCCCGGTGGCGCCAGTGTCCGGCAGCCTCGCCTCTGTCAGTGCGCCCCAGGGCAGCTGTGGCTACAATGTAGCTGCCATCACCAGTGTGTGAATGGGTGGATGACTGAATGTAGTGTGAAGCGCTTTGGGGTCCTTAGGGACTAGAAAAGCGCTATACAAATGCAGACCATTTACCAAAGAAGTCCAGATGCTTTTCTTTCCAAGCTCTTTAGACTACGATGACCTGGATGACTGAGAACCTTCACAGACTTAAACACACATCTTTAAGTGTGCATTACTCTTATTCCCTATATACATGACAATGAAGTGCACACATTTCATTAATCAGACAACACTGTCACAACACAGGAGTCATGGTAAAGTTCTAAGTTATTACATGTCAGATGAACAAAGCTGACTCAGTGACTGCCAGGTTCCCAGGTCCTGTGGCTGCCAAAGAAGCCCAAATCATCACCTCCCATTTTGTAATGAATTGGCTGGGATGTCCTGGGAAGATTGGCAACGGTCTTGAATGTTTTAACTTGTGAATAATCTCTCTCAGTGTGGAATGATGAGCTTCAAACTCTCTGGAAATGCTATTATAAGCTCTCCCAAATTAATGGACAGCAACTATTACTTCTCTAAGAAGACTGCTGATGTCTTTTGTTCTTGGCATTGTGGTAACACACACCTGAGTTCTCCAAACCAGCAAACTGGCAACTTTTATAGAGGGGCTCAGACTTGCTGATGACCAATTAATGTAGTGAATCTGATTAGCAGGGCCTGGCTGCTACTTACTCTCTTAATTCTTATGTTACCAGGCAGGGTGTTCTAAAATTTTTAAAAACTCCGCATCTGCATTTTGGCTTACGTTTTATAAAATAAATAATGAAACAATGTAAAATGTCATGCATCGTTGTTCATCTAAGGGAGTATCTATCTAGTTTGAAGACCTGCTAAGTACCAGATTATATGTATTTTATTATACTTTGATATGCAAAAGTTAGAAAACCTTAAAAAAAAGACTACTTCTGTCAAGCGAGGGTGTGTCGCAGGCAGCGAGAGGACCCAAAATGTAGGACTTGGCAGTCAGGCTTAATTGAACTCAAACAGCTTTAATGCTGCAGCTCGCAAACAAAATACAAAACAACAAGACACACGACTTAAACTGACAACAGGAATGATGACATGGCAAAGATCAAAGGGAAACTGAGGACTTAAATAGACATGAGGTTTATCAGGGAAAGAGACAAAGCTGGGGAAAACAAGGCACAGGTGAACAGAATCAATTAAAGAGCAAGGGGGAACACAAAACCTGAAGGATAAGAGACTATCAAAATAAAACAGGAAACTAACACTAAGATTAAAACACAGGAATTTAGCAGGCCAAAGTAAACACGAAGACAAAACTGACTAAACACAGGCATATCAGAAACACAAGCTAGGCCTGGGGAACATAGGAGGGCTCAATACAAAATCAGAATGAAAACCTAACCAAAGGTAATATATGAACTGAACACTACAACAAAGTCAAATGGGAAAAATCAAACAGAAAACGGAGTCCCAAACAGAAAACGCTGGGTACAAAACCCAGGATCATGACAACTTCCTTTTTACAGTGACTGTATCTACATACATGCTAGTATTGAAGTTCAGTGTTGCTTAGTGGAGAAAGACATGCTAAAAGTAAAGATGAAAGCAAAGAAAACACTAAACTTTGCTTCCTCCAATTTGCCAAAATCAAGATGCTAATGCTAATGTAGCTTTAGCTTATCACGCTATACAAAAACCATTAAACCTCATCCGTGAATAGGAAACAATGTTAACAGACTCATATTTTGTTTGATGTTTGAACCAAGTAGCCAAAAAACGTTTATAAGTTATAGATATATGCTCCAAAGGTCAAAGTGTATATCATGACATCACCTAGAGACTTTGGACTCCATTTTGAAGCCTCAGCATTTGGTCACTTCTATTTTGTTTTTTTTAGAGTCACAAGTATTTGAAGATGAGGGTAGAGTGCAAAGTTATCTGCTAAAGCTATTGGCTTTGTTAGCAAGCTCCATTAAGTATAGACACACATATCTGTCAATTATTACTAAGCAACAAAACTGATAAAATACCAGAACTTTAATCACCGCTCATCCACGTACCAGGCTACATTACCTGTTAGATAATTCCATTGCAAATATCGCAACAGCAACAAACAGCAAAAACAATAGAGATATCCAGTTCAGTGACTTGAATTAGCAACGGTGAGACACTGTTTAACTACTTGTCTATAAAAAAAAACAAAAAAAACAATTAAAACAGGAGTCTATGAGGTTTGACTCACTTTGGGAAGCAGCCTCAAGAGGAACTGTAATTTGTATCCTAATTCTTCAGTCCAGGGGTTACTACTACTTCAAAAGGTAAACTTGTGTTAATAGAATGTGAAAATAATCATGTTAATATTATATGCAATTCATATATTGTCCTTCTTTGCCTGCACAGCCGTTGGGGTATCATTTGACTGTTGCTCAAACACCTACCCTGGAACCAAACCAGCATCTGAGCCTGAGGCCAAGGCTGTAACTGACTTTGTAGGAAGCCGAAAGGACATCTTCCTGTGTTTCCTCACCATCCACTCCTACGGCCAGCTGATCCTGGTTCCCTATGGACACCCCAACTACACTGCCCCCAATTATAATGAGCTGGTATTTATATCAACAAATATAGTGATGCATTTTTTTACACTTTTCTGAGACACTCTTTATAGCTTGACAATGGTTATATCTGTGTGCATTTACATTAATAAAGAGGATAGCAAGTAAGGAAATGGGTAAATGCACTAGGACATTAAATTCATCCTCATGTGCCAAGAAAGAACAGTGCAGATGAGGTATTGGGTCAAAAATCTGGAGCCAAAATACCAAACTTTGGTTGGTCATTTAGGGATTCAATTCTTCTAATCTGGTTAGGAATCCAAAACACTCAAAATAAATCACTGATAAAGACTCTCATCTTTCCCAAAGTAGTTCCCAGATTGACAACAAGATGCATGAGATCTTTTAAGTCCTGTAAGTTCCAAAGTGGGGCCTTCAAGAATTGGACTTGTTTGTCAAGCTCATCCCACAGATGCTTGATTGGATTGAGATCTTGGGAATTTGGAGGCAGAGCCCAAACCTCAAACTCATTGTTGTGTTCCTCAAGTAATTCCTGAACCAGTTTTCCATTGTTCTTCCTGAAAGAGGCCAGAGCCACCACGGAATACTGTAACCATAAAATGAAAGGGTGTACACGGCCTGCAACAATACTTAGGTAGATAGGTAGATAGTACTGTCAGTCCTTCCATCCATGTGGTAGAACCCAAGGTTTCCCAGCAGGAAATTGCATCACACTGCCTCTGTCTGCCTCTGCATCCTGGTGCAACATGACTGGTCTACAGTTATGCCGCCCCATACAAAAGAAACTGTGATGAACCGGGTATTCTGACACCTTTCTATCAGAATCAGCGTTACATTTGTCTAACAATTTGAGCTACAGTAGCTTGTCTGTGGGAGCAGACCAAGCAGGCCAGCCTGAAGCCACATGCTTCAGTGAGACTTGGCCACCGATGACCCTGTTGCTGTTTCACCAATGTTTTCTTCTTGGACAACTTTTGATAGATACTGACCACCGCAGACCAGGAACACCTCACAAGAGCTGTAGTTTTAAGATTACCCAGTTGTGTGGCCTGTTACTCAATTACTCACTTAAGCTTGCCCACTTTTCTGCTTCTAACACTTCAATTCTGAGAACAAATTGTTTACTTGATCCCTAATACATTGTACCCACAAACAGGTGCCATGATGAAGAGATAATCACTGCTATTCACTTCACCCATCAGTGAATCGCAGATATATAGAACAGCTACAAGGGTTTAAGTTTTTGCTGTTAAATAAAAGACATATATATAGCATTCTGACAAGTTTCATTTCATATCAGTCTTGTATAATGGCAGCCTAGTGGGGCAGACATTAGTGTTGTCACACTCATCCCGGTGCCTGGTGACTGGTTCCAGCTTCCTCCCACCCTCCAAAGACATGTAGGTCAAGCTGACTTTAGATATGGGTTAGATAAAGCTTTTAGCGGTCAGTAATATTGTGAATGAGCTAATATAAACACTAATCTGTTTCCAACAGTATGATGTATAATATATATTTTTTAACTGTATCAAAATAAATTAATGCATTGTCATGTAACCAATTTTCTACTTTAAAAAAAAAAAGAAAAAAGATAGAGTTCATTGTTTTACCTTTACTTTGTGGTACAAAATTGTCAACAGAGCTTTAGGAAAGATCTCTGTAAAATACAAATAAGTACAGCAGTGAAATTCTGCATTACCTCTTAAAAGGTACAAAACTTACTTTGGTTTTGGAGAGTGTATTTTCTGAGATTACATATAATTTTTAAACTCCTGATGCAGATCGTTTGTTGTGATTAAGATGAATCTAGTAGGACCATTTTGATGTGGAACATTTGCAGGTGAAAAATAATCAATCACAATATAAACCATGTGACACCATGTCCCATGCACACTTGTTATTTCAGCCATCCCATACCAGATAATGTAAAGACATTTTTATATGTCTGGCTTTGCTAGATTTTATTTAGCTAGCTGATATTAAAATTACACGACTGAGTCTTAGTTACCAAAAGAAAATATAAAGAAAAATAATGCTCTCTAACTTGCGTTGACGATTCAGTACTTTTAATTGCTTTTAACTGAGTAGAGGCTGGAAAGCAGCCATTATAGATGCATGAAAACTCAAAGTCCACAAAGAACACTAAATTTTAAGAGGAGTAACAACACAGCTGAACTGATCACAGCCTGTCCAATAAATCTACTGGAGCTTACAGTACAAATTAATTTGGAAGTTTTATTAACACTAGTCTGATTTCAGTATATCTATACTTGGGTATCTTCACTTTCCAAACCCAGCATTAACTTCTGTACAAAAAGGATTAAGATGAACCATAAATCATGCAAAGCTACTCCAGCAGAATCAAAGGATAAACATATAGAATAGGATAAGGGAACAGTAGGTCACAAATACTCATGGAGCACCATAACTTTTAAAACAGTATTGATTGCCTTATACAGTTAGTGGCATCTCATATCTTTCCTCTGAACTTTTATTAATGAAAACATACACCTCCAGATTCTGTGGACTCATGTTTAAGTGACTGTATGCAAAAATTCCTTTCTAATTCCTCAGATGATGGTCGGAAAGGGTGCAGCAGAAGCAATTTGGAAGGTTCACGGGATGAACTACACTATAGGAGCCTCGCCTGATGTACTATGTGAGTTTACAAATCAGCTGCTAATTATAATAAAATAAACTGCCCATATCTTTAAATATTATGTTTGAAGGATTTTTAGGTGGTTCAGAAATGTAACTGCTAAACTCTTTCTCCAGACGCCAACTCTGGTTCATCCAGAGACTGGGCTCGAATGCAGGGGATCCCCTTTTTTTTTTTTTTTTTTTTTTTTTTTTTTTGAACTTTTACAGTTTTTTACAGTCGCTAACAAGCGTTTGTCCAAACAGTTGTCACATTTGCAAAACTCTAAACACAATTAGCACAGGATCGGTCTGTTGTGGCCATACCATTCACACATTTCATGTCGTGTTCACCCAATATGCAGTCAGTGAACACATTTCCACAATGCTTACATTTTCTTAACAGACAAGTTATACCTCCCAACAAAACTATGGACTGTTCTTGTAGTATCTACGAATGTTAACACACAACATCCCACAATAGCAAAAACAATATTCCAAACCGTAGATACAGTATAAAAACCTCTGCCCCTGCAATGATATCAGTACAAAAACAATATCAATATCAAAAATATATCTCAGCTGTAAACAAACAAACAATTGAATAATTGACACACAGCTGATTTATGTTGGGTAAATTGGGCCAACCACACCTTCTTCCATTCTGGCTTAGACTCAGTGGGGTTCATAAGGCAAGACCTTGAGGAGTGATGTTTTTGGAAACAAAAAAAAAGACAAACACTGTAATGTCTGGTCGAGGAGGAGTAAGAGCAAGGGGCCCAGAGAGAAGAGCAGGCCCAAGGAGAGGGCAAGGTAGAGGTGTAAGAATGCGTGGTGGTGGCATTCCAAGGGCTGCAAGAACAGTAGTCAGTGATGAAATCCGTGCCACTATCATTGACCATGTAATCAACCATGGTCTTTCACTAAGAGAGGCTGGTGAAAGAGTGCAGCCCAATTTGAGGCGGTCAACGGTTGCCTCCATTATACGCACCTTTCAACAAACCAACAGGTAAGTATTGCATTTTACATGGATTGTTCCTATTCTCACTTGACATGTCAATATGGTCATACAGTAATGCATATGTTGAATTGTCTGTCTTTCTAAAGAATGCAACGTCTTCCACCCTCTGGGGGAAGAGGAAAGCTCCTCAGTAATGATCAGGAGCTTGCCATTGTGGAAATGGTTACTGCAAATAATGCAATAAAACTGCGTGAAATACAAACCAGAATTGTGGCGGACCATGAGATATTCGACAATATCGATAGAATCAGCCTCACAACCATTTCGCGGACATTGTCCAAACATAGAGTGCGGATGAAGCAGCTCTACACTGTTCCCTTTGAGAGGAACAGTGAGAGGGTCAAGGAGCTACGACGACAATATGTCCAGGTACAGTGTATATTCAATCCAATGTCCAGTTCTATAAGCTTTGCACTTTGCAAGTAGGTAACCTACACAATACTAGGTTACAGTACAGTATGGTATACAGTACTAACATGACTTACATAAACTTTGTTTCAGAGAGTTATGGAATTGGAGGCCAACCAGGCCCCTCATGAATTCATATACATCGATGAGGCAGGATTCAATCTGGCCAAAAGGCGTCGACGTGGACGGAATGTAATTGGAAAAAGGGCCACAGTTGATGTGCCAGGACAGAGAGGGGCAAACATTACCATGTGTGCAGCAATTGCAAATGCAGGATTACTCCTTCACAAATGTCAGGTTGGACCCTATAATACAGAGCGCTTGCTTGCCTTTCTCAATGATCTCCACCAGCGCCTGGTTCCAGAGCAGGGTCAGGAGGGTGAAAACATGAGGACCTTTGTAATTACCTGGGACAATGTGGCTTTCCATCACTCGCAAGCAATAACAACATGGTTTGAAGTCCACCCAAGACTGGTGAGTCTCTTCCTTCCACCCTATTCACCTTTCCTCAACCCCATAGAGGAGTTCTTTTCTGCATGGCGGTGGAAGGTTTATGACCATCAGCCACATGACCAGATGTCCCTCCTTGAAGCCATGGATGCTGGCTCCAGGGACATCACAGTTGACGATTGCCAAGGGTGGATCCGACATACCATGCGGTTTTATCCCAGGTGCATCGACTTGGCTGACATCAGATGTGATGTTGATGAAAACATGTGGCCTAACCCTGAAGATCGCAGAGATTAGATGCAACTTTTTTGCCTTTTTTTTAGCCCCCCTCCCCCCTTTTTATCTTGGCTTTTTGCTGTTGTTTTTTTGTTCAGAATGCTCTTGTGTGTTTCATGGATATTTTGTTCACTGTAAGCAATACTGTAAAACTTTCTCTGTCCTATCATACCGTGTTTCTACTGTACCTCCTGTGGTAAACAGTAAAGAAACAAAAACTTGTTTGCTTTTTACTGGAATGCTTTTGAATGTGAACATTACTGTACATGTGGACATACAGTTACCAACCAAGACATTTCTGGTGTCAATATGGTGGATTGCATGTTTCGCATGCAAATACCTGTGAAACTGAAACATAAAAGTCTATGCAGTTTTTGTAATGTCAATAATAGCCAGTATTTTGAAACCTGGTGTACTTTGATTGACTGCATGTACCTTGTGAAGTGAAAACAAGTGTTATTCTTTGACAGACTAATTTCATTTTGAGTCAGATTTATAGTGTTTTTGTACAGTTAGTGTGTGCAGAGAAAGATGTGTTCTAATTTTGAAATGAGGAGTTAGTATATATTTAACAAAGTGTATTTTTGGGAAGGATATTATCCATTTGGCCAATTGTGTTTTGTAGGTGTGGGTCTGTGTTAAGAGTTTAGAAAAAGTATCTGAAGTATGGGTAGGCGCTTGTTAGCGACTGTAAAAAACTGTAATTGCAGAGCAGGAAAACAGCAGTCACCAGCATATACATACACAGGACAAATTTGCATCTACATGTATAGCAGGACGTGGGAGGCAGAAAGAGAAAGCCAACAGCAATATTAATAAACAATGAAAAAGGTTAACAATCGTCCCTTTGTTGCCAGGCTAAATCCCGTAAGCCCGATTTCAACCTCTGAGCAGAAGGAGTGTTCAGGTGGGCCAAAAAAGGGTCCCATATGCCATAGAAAAGGAAAGGTTTGTCCTTAAGTGCTGTAGAGAAGGCTCCCATTGGCATGATACATATCACAGACTGTAGCCACTGGTTGACAGATGGGGCCTTATCAGAAATCCACAGTACCATAATGCACTTTCGAGCGTAGTGCAGCAGTATGTGAAGGAGATCTTTGCTGCGAAAGCCGGCAGGTAGCTCATCGTTCAGTCCTAACAGGCAAGTCCTTGGACCCAGATGCAGTCGGCAATTAAATATAGTACATAGCTTGTCTATAAGTGATCTCCAAAACTGTAGAATAACAGGGCAGCTCCACAGACAATGAAAAAAGGAACCAACAGCAGACTGACATTTGTTACAGAGATTAGGCAAAGCTGGATACATTATGTGTCTCTTCTCGGGTGTAATATAAAGCCTATTTATAAGTTTAAACTGCCTTTCCCAAATAGAATTAGATGCCAAGGCTTTAAAAGGACGACAACACAACTCATCCCAAGCTTCAGCATCTATAGCGCCTACGTCTGATTCCCATTGGCCCTTGATTTTGTTAGAGTTATCCATTCTAAGATCAGAGAAAATGTTATAAATCTTTTTAGTGATACATTTTAGTTGGGTAGTTTTTACCATGAGTGATTCTATAGGAGAAAGACCAAACCCTCCATTCAAATCCTTCAATTTAGAAGTAATATAGTGCTTTACCTGAAAGTACTTCAAAAAATCCTTATTGGTCAGACCAAACTTGCTTTTCAGTTGATTAAAAGTAAGAAGAGAGTTCTCATGAACAAGATCACCCACTGTATTAATCCCTTTTTGAGACCAGTCCGCAAAACCAGCCTGAAGACCAGGTAAGAAGTCAGGGTTTTCATGAATAGGAGTAAGAAGGGAGAAACAATTATAATATCCTTCCAGGCGCCTGGCTTTGCGCCAAATAACGAGCATATTCTTTAGCACCATATTATCTTGTGTTAGAACTGTGGCTTTACCTGAGGAAATATATAGCAGGTTCCGCAACGGAATGCCCTTTAAAGAAGCGGACTCAGCGCTGAGGTAAATGGAATCCGGATCGTCCATAAACCATTCTGTAAGAAATTTAAACTGTGCAGCCAAGAGGTATTGTGGGAAGGAGGGAGCGGCAAGACCGCCTTTCTGAACAGGCAAACACAGAAAACTGTATCTCAGCCTAGGTCTTTTCTTACGCCATATAAAAGAAATAATTGAACCATTTAATTTTGACAAAACCTTTTTGGACAGAGCAAGCGGTAACATCTGGAATAAATACAAGAGGCGAGGGAGGATATTCATCTTGACCAGATGAATACGACCTAAGAGAGACAGAGGGAGGCTGCACCACCTACCCAAATCGCGATTGATGGTCTGAATTAAAGGGGTGTAGTTCAGACTATACATTTCTTTTAGATTCGGTGAAATCTTTACCCCTAAATAAGTGAAACCGGAGGGAGACCAACGAAAAGGCTGAGAAATGTTTGGATCAACCTCATTTAGAACAGAGAGGGGCATAGCCTCACTTTTAGAAAAATTGATCTTGTAGCCTGAGAAGGAGCCGTATTGGGAAATTAACGCAACTAATCTAGGAATTGAGTGAGCAGGAGAATTTAGAAAAATTAAGACATCATCTGCATAAAGTGAAATCTTATGTTGAGAATTGTTCAAACAGAGTCCTTCAATAGCAGCATCCTTCCTAATGGCTGTGGCAAGGGGTTCCATAGCCAGGGCGAATAACAAAGGGCTCAGCGGACAGCCCTGTCGACTGCCACGTTCAATACTGAAATTGTCTGACCTATAACCATTGGTAATCACTGCCGAAAGAGGGGAAGTATAAAGGATCTGGATCCATTTAACGAAGTTGTCACCTAAACCAAATTCTTGAAGTGTGAAAAGAAGAAACGGCCATTCCAGACGGTCAAAGGCCTTTTCAGCGTCAAGTGAGATGACTAGAGCCTCAGGGTTAAACAAAGATGAGTGCTGAATAATGTTAAGTAGGCGCCTCACGCTATGTGTGGAATACCGCCCTCGTATAAAACCAGTTTGATCATTCTCAACGATCGAAGGTAGTATTGGCTCAAGACGTACAGCCAGGACCTTAGCAAGTATCTTCAAATCAAGATTTAAAACAGATATAGGCCTATAGGAGGCGCATTCTTCTGGAGGTTTCCCCTTCTTCAGAATTAGCGAAATATTAGCCTCCATTAAGGAGGGGGGGAGAGTGCCTGCCTCAAAAGAGGACAGAAGCATCTTATACAGTGGGGAAGTCAGAATCTTACTAAATTTCTTAAAGAATTCCCCCGTGAACCCGTCTGGACCCGGGGCTTTGTTATTTGGAAGCATCTGAATAACTTTCAAAATTTCACTTTGCGTTATAGGTTTACATAAATCATCCCTTTGGATTTCAGTAACTTTAGGTAAATTTAGTCCTAAGAAGAAGTGATGCATACCTTGTTCCAATGTTGGTTTAAACTGGGAGGTATATAACTGCTTATAAAAAGTTTTAAAAGTATCATTAATAATTAAATTGTCATATTTAGGTAAACCAGATGAGTCTCTAACACATGGGATATTACAACCAGCACCCTTATTATGAAGAAGATTGGCCAGATAGCGGTTAGGTTTATTAGCAAACTCATATAACCTCTGCCTCATGAAGAAAAGAGATTTCTCAGCCTTTCTTGTCAATAGTGCCTCCAAAGCTGTTTTAACCACCTGAATTTCATTCCTTAATTGCTCTGAAGGTGATTCATTATGTTTAGGGGGTCCCCTTAACCTTCACCTTTGAGCTCAGAGATAACGGGACATACAGCTTCGAGCTTCCTGAAGACCAGATCCAGCCTACCTGTGAGGAGGCCTACAGCGGGGCTCTGCACATCATCACCTATGCCCACGACAAGACCTTTAGCGGTGCTGTAGCCAACGCTGCTGTGACCCTTTGGTCCATACTGTTAGCAGCGGGTGTCACTGGAGCCACCCTCATGTGAGGTGGAGAGCTGTTTGATTTCAGCCATCCTGCTGTATAAGGCACTCATATTTAGTTCTTCACCTCAAAGTCAGATTTAGAAACAGGATAAGCTTTAAAGGTTCAGTATTTGCTGGAAAGAAAAAGAACAGTTAATGTAGAATTCTTGTACTCAAATTTTCTTTTATAATAAATAGAATAGTACTTACAGAGCATCTCCTCAGCAAATGTCCTTTTTCACAAGGTTTAAAGAAAGTGATTCTCCCCAATAATATTAGGACATAAACATTGTGTAAAATGCACTTTTTTCTTGCATTGTTTGTTTGTCAAGGCTAACAAACTGAGAAACTTGAATGCCTTAAATAAAAATACTGGCAGTGGCGAGTGCAACCCCTCAGCCTCCAGTAGCTGCACCTCTGGTATGAATTTCAAAATCCTGCCTTGCCTTTTTCTCAAGTTATTGCATTCACGAGATTTTCACAAAACTTCACTCTGACCTTGAGGTCAGGGTCACTGAGATTTATTGCATTATTTCAGAAAATACAGTATGTAATGTAAAAAAAAAAAAAAAAAGACATGTGAGACAACAGCAGTTTTTAAACAGTGTTCCTGTATTATCCTGGTGGATTAACAGTTTTTCATAATATAACTGGAAGTTTCAGGGTCAACTGTCTTTGTTCCTGAATGGTTGAAAGCCTTGTTGCCTCAAGCGGGCCAGTGGCATGAAGAGCTGCTGCTCTGGAGGAAAATCATCCCAGCGTGTCCACGTCCAGCCTGCAAAATGAGAAAGCAACACATTTTGTTTCATCAGCTGCTCACTGGGTGCTTAGTGGAGGTGCTTTCCCCCCACTGAAAAACAGCAGTCCCACTTCACATACCTTCATTTTTGTCTGGTTCCAGGTTTTGTGGCTCTCCTGACTGCCTGTCCAACTCTCCTTGCATGAATATGGTAACATAATGGTACTGTTCCTCCAGCTTGATGGCGTTAACTACTGATGCAAAGTGGGTGTTCACCAAACCCACCCCAGCTTCTTCCAGCACCTCTCTGTGGGCACATTCCTCCCAAGTCTCCCTTTGAATGAAATAAAAAAATAACATCTTATTTAACATTAGCTAAAGTACATTAACGGGCTTCTAAGGCTATTTCAGCTCTTTCTGCCTCCATTGTCTGCATGCATGGGAGTGCAAAAAAAAAATTAGCAGCACTCCTGAGTTGTTTTGTTTTCATTTTTATACTGAGAAAATGTAATCTGTTCACAATTTCCAATTTGCCAAAAAAATGTTTTGGTCCAAAGTTTGGATGTATATGGAAGAGAGAGGAATTGCAGAGCAAGCTGGATGAAGTGGTAGAGATTGTGCTCCCAGGCAGGAGGCAAAGAGGAAAACCACAAATATGACTGGTGGCTGTTGTGAAGGAGGATATGCAGAAGGTTGGTATGACAGTAGACGCATTTATGCTCAAACATTGCGTCAGACGTTAAAGTGCAACAAAACATATTGGAAATGGGTCCAGAAACCATTTTTAATTAAATATAACGTAAAAACTATTTGATAAATGAAGCTAAAAATTTAGCAGCAATCATTACATATATCAAAACTTTTCACCATAAAGTTTTAAGGCAAATCTGAGCTGATCAAGCAGAGAAGAATGCCCCATTAGCATATATCACAGGTAATGGGATAAAGATGGTGTGGGACCTCTCGTCCCCATATTTCAGCCGGTTAGGGGACGGAACTACACCTGGTTGTCGCACGCCAACCACTTTAATTAAAGAGAAAGAAGAAGAAGAAAACTATGTCAGATTTATGAATGGAGTCTACAACGTCAATGTATACCCGAACTCCAGGTGACCTCCTGGGAGCTGGTATGTCCCTTTTCCCACCGCACTCTTCCGTTTGCCCAAGAGTACACAGCCTGGGTGAGCAGAGTCCGTTACCAGCACCCCGACCCCGACTCCAGGACGTTTAACGACATTATTTGGCATCTGAACGAAACTGAAAAATGGCTCCGAAATGAAAACAAGTTAGTTCAAATCACGCAACACCGCTATGCTACACAGTAGAGAAGCTCTTTGGATGACACAAGAAGCGTCTCCACCTTGTACTTCCGTGTTCGCTTAAAGCAAGCCGTGTCTGTTCTTGAGTTAGCGTTAAGTCGTTTTTATTCCGTCAATCTGGGTAGCAACAGCGATAAGCCGATATACTACCTTATATTATTAGTTCTATTTATCCGCTTCTTTTTAATTTAGTTAAATAGAAATGACTCGCACATTGTTCACTTTTGTCAACATTCGGCAAGTGGAACGGGTTATTTACAGGCTATTGCTTTAACATGAGTGCAGCACTGCCATCTAGTGAGTGGTTGTAGTTACACTAATAAAAGACCTGAGTTCAGGTATAAAAGTGTACAATAGTGGAGATTAGGGGCTCAGAAACTACTTTATTCATGATAAAGTTACAGTTCAGCAGTCTTTATTTAGTTAAAAGATTTCAACTGACAAATAGTTCAGTTATTTGAAGGCAAACACAATGCAGAGAAAAGGTCAGGAAGATAATAGTTGGATATGTGCAACAGCAGTTTAAATCCTCATGTGGAGAGGAAAACAAATATATTTAATGGGTTTTCCGATTATGGTACAGGCTCACACTGTGTTAGCGTTGTAATTACCACTGTTTTTCCAGCATGTAGACATCAATCATGGTGTGAAAAGTCATCAGACTCTGAGCACAAAACATTTATATTAAAGAAAAAAAAATTTTACTGCCCAAAGATACCCACCACATCCTCTCTCCTGCCTACTGCTGCTTTAGCTGACATGTTCCTCACCCAAAGTTAAGTCTTATTCAAAGATGACCGTGCAAACGTGTCGGGTTTTTTTTTTTTTTTACTTTCCAGTCTGTTCCCGGTGAAAATTTGTTGGTGAGTATTATTTGTAGTGTCACATTTACTGTCTGATCAAAAGGAAGTCTGTCATTATCCAGTAAAAGCTTTTGTGAAACTGCAGATTAAAAGGAGTCAGAGCAACCTCCCAAATAAATGAGGCCAAAATAAACAGTGCATAATGGGCAGAAAGGAAGCTGGTTAAAATACACAAATTAGCTGGATTTGGATTTGCACTATTTGTGCCTATTTTCAAGGAGGCTGATGCTGGTAGTGAGACATTTTGGGAAAGTAACTGTGCCCAGTCTTTTGGACAGACACCTGAAAGTTGACTATTTTTCATTGTTTAATTGCAACACCCTCCATCAGATGTGTTCTATAGCTGCTCATGAAACTTGCAGAAAGATGCTGATATATTTTGGACAGTCCTACAAAACTATTTTAGGTTGTCAGTATTTCTCAGATGTCTTAATTGAACATGCCTTATTAGGTCATGCCACAGTGCTTCAGTGGGTTACCCCCTGCATTTTTGATACATAGAGATTTTATGTGTTTTTGAGACTTCTACAAGTATCTTTTTTTTTTTTTTACTCCCTTGACCTTTCCTTAAAGCTAAACTGACGTGTTGCCTTTCACAAACAAAATATTTCAACAGCAGGTGGGCGGGGCTTCCTAAGATCAGGGGTGGGGGAACTCCAGGCCTCAAGGGCTGGTGTCCTGTGGGTTTTAGATATAATCCTGGGTCAGCACACCTGAATCAGATGATTAGTTCATTACCAGGGCTCTGGAGAACTTCAAGAGGAGGTCATTTAGCCATTTAAATCAGATGTGTTGGATCAAGGACACACCTAAAACCTGCAGGACACCGGCCCTTGAGACTTGGAGTTCCCCAACACTGATGTAAATATTAGAGCTATCCATCTCACTGACGTACCCCAGAGGTAACTATGGGGGAAAAAATACTGAAACTGAACAGTCAGCATGAATTTTGCAGGGATTAATTGAACATAACTCATTGTAGACACTTTCTGTGTTCAAAGCTACTCATTGGTTAATGAAAACTTTTACCACACTGTTTTACTAACAAACAATATATTCTGTCCCCAGACAACTTTCAGCTATTCTGACATTTCTATATTTATTTTTTTAATAAATATCCTGTAAACATTTAGCAATACAAATAACTTGAATAAGTGATAGCAACGTGAACACTGTAAAAATGTTGAGTCTCAGGTGGACTCGGGGAAGACAGGACTAGCACCGTTGAAATGCAAAGCCCTGGCCTTAATTCAGCATCAGTTGATATCTCAGCAACACACGAATGTCTTGGAAACAAAATTTAAATGTCTTGTTTTTATTTATAGATGTAGTTCATTTTATAAGATGTTTTAATTCATTTTCTTTTAAAACAAACTTCTACATCTAACATTCTAACTGTATGTACACTCACTGGCAACTTTATTGGTTGCACCTTGCTAGTACCAGGTTGGACCCTCCATTTGTCTTCAGAATTGCCTTAATAGACCATGACATAGATCCATCCAGGGGCTGGAAAGTCTGGTAATACATGGTACGGCTCATCAACTCTGGAAATCCTCCAGATATTTTGGTCCCTGCTGACATGATAGCATCACACAGTTGCTGCATTTCTCTGTATTTCTGTGGCAGAGGTTTTGTTGATTTGTCTGATGATAGGTCAGTTTTTTCTATATTGTAACCACATCTATTCTAATGTTTACCACAAAGCAAGGACTGAATTTTTCAATTCTTCTATACCAATAATAATCTCATTTATCTTGTGGCCATATAGGGGGACTTAAGCGCAAGGTCATGTACTACTAGACTGAAAAGACTAGAATTAAATAAGAGTAATATGCTGCTTAGAGTTTAATACCTCAGCGTTACAATCTAATAATGTTAAATTGTCCTCATAATAAAGGAATAATCTACTCAAGTAGATTTTGCTACTACATGTAGTAATATTTACTTTCATAAAGAGCCCGAATATCTGTGCCATACTTTGTGATGTGCGGATTTGTCCACTCACACCTTTGGTTTCCTGGCATTCCACAGTTTTCCACCGACACCCGTTCTCCCCGCTAGACCTGCCTGGTGGCTCTGGTCCCGCCCAGCTCACCTGAGAGTGACAGACACTTTCCTCCTGTGAACCCAGGCTTCACACTACCTTCTGAATCTCTGGAGCTTGTTCTTCGATTCTTTGCGTGTTTAAAAGTCTCTGACTTGCTAACCATTTTGACTCTTTTTTTTTTTTTTTTTTTTTTTTTTTTTTTTTTCATTAACAGCATTATGAGTGCAAAGCTGTGGACAGAGGAGCAGTTTAACTGCCCCGTGTGTCTGGATCTGCCAAATGATCCTGTCACCATCCCTTGCGGTCACAGCTACTGCATGGCCTGCATTAAGGACTACTGGACTAAAGATGACCCCAAAGGGATCTACAGCTGCCCTCAGTGCCGTCAGACCTTCTGCCCCAAGCCCTCCCTGTCCAGGAACACCATGCTGGCAGAGGCTGTGGAGCAGCTCCGCAAAGGAGCCCTCAAATCTGAAGTGCGTCAATCCATGCGACTCGCCAAAGAGAAGCTTTCCTCCTCGGTCGTACCATGTGACATGTGCAAAAATGAAAAACGAGCTGCAGTCAAGAGCTGCCTGGTGTGTATGAGCTCCTACTGCGAGGCCCATCTGAAGCCTCACCAGACAAAGAAATCCCTAAAGCAGCATGAGCTCATCCCACCGACAGGCAACCTGGCCGAAAAGATCTGCACCCAGCACAAATACCTGCAGGAGTTCTTCTGCCGACAGTGCAAGATGTTCATCTGCTGGCTGTGCACCAGCAACCAGCACAAAGGCCACGAGAGCGTGTCCACCAAGGTCGAAAGGCTGGAGAAGCAGGTAAGCAGAGGATGGGTGCTACATAATGACTGGGGCCAGTCAGACAGTTACCAGGGTGATCTAAAGTAAAATTAAAATGACTGGTTTGGGTGTTGGGAAAAATCTCCATAATTTTGTAAATGGAAGTTTACAGTCAATATTCTATAAATAAAGCATATCCGCCCTTCTCTGTGCTGTCCATTATTGTGTATAAAAGGTTTATTTGAAAGAAGTCAGTTATTTCCTTTTGTGTGCGACGCCGGGTGCAGCCAGGCTGAAGACATTCCTAACAACATTCCTAGCCTAGTCATTCATAATGCTCCACCCTCTCACGTTGTCTTCTGTGCCACCTACACACCTGCTTCCTTGTCTGTGGGATTGTTTCTCTGATCTCGTGTCACGGCGTGCGTCTCTGCAGAAATTGCTGTCCGACCTGCAGTCAGCGAACCAACAGAAGCTGAAAGAGAGAGAGCAGGAGCTGAAAGACATGAAGAAGATGATGGAGCAGATGAAGGTTGGTCAGCGGTAGACAATTTTTTTTTTTTTCTTTTAAATGGAAAACAGGTTTTCTACAGGGTTTAAATAATATGATGGTGGTTGAGGGGCCTTAATTAGTTTTGTGTTTTCCTTGTGTGCGCAGCGTTCTGCTGATGTGGTGCACAATGAAGCGGAGCAGGTGCTGTCGGAGCTGCTGCGCTCCATGGAACGTCTTCAGGAGCTGCTGGAGGAGGTGATGGATCAGGCCAACCAGGAGAAGATGGGCCATGCACAAGAAGTTACAGATAGTCTGGAGGCTGAGATCAAGGAGCTGAAGAAAAGGGACACTGAGATGAAGGACCTGGCAAGCTGCGAAGACAACATCTACTATCTGCAGGTAGGCCGGACTGTGAAGCTCACTGAGTGGAAATATTGATCATGGACACAGCAGTGATTGCTTATTCTTTACACGTCTTATGACAGAAGGATAACAGCAAGAGTGTTAGGGAAAGTTTACTAGATGGTAATGAAACCTTTGGAGACAATGGCACTGTGGAAACGCTAAGGTTTTTGTTGGGAGTGACATCACATTGAGCATTTTGGAGACAAAATTAAAGCGACATGGTTAAGGTTCAAAGGTGACAGTGGATATTTTGAAGGATGTTAAATGGAGAGTTTGAGGCAGGTGGAAAAGAGGAAGACCACAGAGCAGGATATACAGTCATTTTTTTCTGAATCTCAAGACTCCTGATATCCTGATTAAATAATTTTTGTTGTGTTTTTTAACTAACTGCCATGTTTCCTCAGACGTACGAGTCTATGTGCAGTCCTCTTGAGTCTGGGGATCTGCCAGCTGTGAAAGTCAATCACGAGGCTTCCTTTGAGCCTGTACGAGATGCCATCCTGGGTCTCAGGGAGCGAGTGGAAGATCTATGCAACCAGGAGCTGGGCAAGATCACTAAACAAGGTCTGTCCAAAGAGGCCTTTTGTTCTTATTCTGTCTTATTTTGTACCTCATTTAATGTAATTATCTGTGTTCTTTTAAAGTGAATGACACAACACTGTTCGCTCTGGGAGACTGTAAGTTCCAGGCATTGTTTATAGTTCGTTTTTGTTTTTTTCCAGCGTAATTATTAATGCATTCAAGTTTAGTGTGTTTTTTTTGTTTGTTTTTTTAATTGAACTTCTTCTAATCTTAGCCAACCGAAGCGGACAGAAAGGAGGGATTTTAAAATGTAAGGTTTGAATTTTCTTATTAAATCCAAATAAACGTTTTCACATTTTGCATGATGTTGGCAGAAAGATACCAATTTTCCTTTTTCTCTAGTGTTTTCTGGTCTCAGTGCCCGCAACACAAACGCCCGTCCACAGGGTATGTTTGGTGTTTTTTTTCTGACCACATTTTGTCTACCATGACTGCATATTTACATCTTGTCGTCCAATCTTGTTTAAATATTTGAAATAATTTGTAATTTCATTCTTTTTCTACAGCTTCTACACCCACTATCTCAATTGGAGGGCGAAGTACAGACAAACGAGGACTTGGTACTGTACTCTGATGATTGTTAAGCTTCATTTGACAACGTACAAAGGATTTCCCTGACATTGTCACTTTTTTTTATTCAGGTATAGGACTCAGGACTCAAGATGTGAGGAGCAGAGACACAGCACGGGGTGAGAGTTTGTATTTGTGCCGCTGTTTAAGCATTAATTTAAATTTCGCTCACAGCAGGGATAAAGTAGAGAAAAGTTTGTTTCAAAAGTCAGTTTCTTCCTTGGTTTTTAGACAGAGCTAACACAAGCTCACCCAGACTGCAGGACAAACAGAGGAGAGAAGACAGAGATGCATGTGAGTTGACACTGGCATTAATATCATCACCCTTCATGACAGTAATCTGGTTTTTACTTCCTACTGCAAGGTGTTTTTTCTGCTTAAATGACAGTTCTTCCTTATTTTTAGTCAAGGCACATTGTCTTGAGTTACTCGACATTTGCATTTTCTGTGGCTCAGTTTCTCTTTATTAGAGTCACTGGGCTAACAGTATTCTCACTTAGGCAGAGGGTGGCTGTCTACAGGTCAGTCCTGGGTGGTGGTTCTTCTGCTGCTTAATCTTGCTAGCAGCACACCGTCATCTGCACCTGTTCTATGCTAAAGGCAGATAGCGTGTACGCATTGCGATTGCCACACACAGAGCTATGCAGATGACACTCAATTATACATACTTATTACACAGGGAGCACTTTCTTATTAGACTGGAAAAGCATTATACTAAATGCCAGTCCATTTCCATTAAGCCTCATCCACAGTGACTTGGATGTCAGGTATGACTTTGTAGCTGCTTTGTTGCTAACAGGAAGACATTCATACGCTAATACAGTAAACCTGGTGTAAATCTGGTGAACAGAGTACATCGGCTAAACATCAGTGTGTTGATATTCTCATTGTAACACATGTAAATCTATTTCATGTTGCACCATGAACGCGTTAGTAATTGTGAGGTGGGCCTTCTGCTGTTGAAAGACACAAAACTATTGTTGAAACTCAAACAGAACTTAAACAGTTTGTATTCAATTGCATTTAAGAAATATATATAACAGTAGTTATATTTAAGGATGTCTGATTACTCAGGCCTCACTACGTACCTTTACTTCAGTCTTTTCTTTTTTCATTTTCAATGTCAGTTTTAATTCTTGAACTATAATCATTTGCGTGATTTTTAGATTCCTAAAAGTCTTTTTTTGTCCTTTGTGTTGACATTCATTGTATCCACTGCCTAATGACACTATTTTAGCTTTCATTCCTATCCCCTTTTTTAAATTGGGGGCCTTAAATGACCATGTCAGCGATGTCAGCGATATCAGCTCTCATAGTCTCTTTGCTCATACAAAACTTTGAAACTTTGTCCATGTTTAATATGACCATACCCCATCGTAACAAACAGAAAACAGGGAAAGATATAATGGTCACCTTTAAGTGACATTCTAAGATGAGACGTTTTTTATAACAAAGAAGCACTAGTGACTAATATTAAATCTCAGTGTAAACTCTGGACTCTGTGACCACTGTGAACATATTTGAAGTGACGTTAAATCAGTTGTGCATGAAGTACCATAGATAACCGATAAAAGCAGATGATGTTCTGATACCATACTGATGTTGTCACCAATCACTTATATTTGCCATAGACACTTTAAATTTTGATTTAAAGTTTATGTAAACACTTAATTTTCGTATGGCTTCGATAAATTAAACTCAATTTTATTTCATGTGCCTTCCAAAAAGTGAGGGAGCCTAACCCCAGAGCCAGCACCAGATCCAACATCAGCATCGGGTCCAGCATCAGCCACAGACTGAGCCCCAGAGCTAGCCCCACCCCCAGCCGCAGAGAATCTCAGTCACTCTGGAGTAGGTCTAGCCAGAGCCAGGCCACAACTCCTACTCCAGTCCCAGCCAGCCTCACTCCTGCTCCTACGCCTGCTCCTGCTCCAGCACGGGCATCTACTGGACGTATGTTTGGATTGTTTCCATTTCCATTTCTGAAAAATAAGTTTTCAAAAATTAATAATAATATTAATACAGCTTTGACAAACACTATGACGTGGATTTGACATCTGATTCTTGGTATTCTCAGATTTTAGTCGAATGGCGTCGATCAGCAGCATCTTCCGCTCCAATCGCCGTGGCACCAGCCAGGCTACTCCAGCCGCACAGGCCAGCAACACACCGTCCGCAGGAGGAAATCCATGTAGGACCTGACTCCAACAACACTCATACTCTCTTTGCAATCTCAGTAACCAAACCATTAAGTGACTAGTAGATGGGGTGTTTCTGAAGAAAAGATGAAAAAGTGGTTAACATGGTTACATTAAAAAGTTCACTTTTTATAAAAGAGGTTCAAATTAAAGTAAAAGTAGTTCAAGTGTCAGTTTAAATGACGCTTCGTTTCAGTTTAGGCTTTGATAGGTTTTGGTGTTGATCATGAAAATGAAGGAAGACATAAATGTCAGTGCTGAATAAAGCTGAAGTGTCAGTTTGAGTTAGAAAAAAGTGCAAGCAACAAGTGAAGCTGGGAATCAGCTGAAGTAAAAGTGCTGAAAAAGTCGATCATTTAAATAGTTTAGTTGCAGTGACATTGAAGTGTAGAGAATAAAGCAAGCTGGATGAGAGGAAGAAAAGGAGTTACAGATCGCTGTGTACTTTACAGGACAGTGAGTGGAAGTGTCAGCTGATGTGTAAAAACTGAAAGTTGGAGCAAGTGTTGTTCAAAGGAGGAAGCCTGAAATGTTTTGAAGTCGAGGTGTGAGGAGTTGGAATGACGGCATGAATATCGTTTAGCATGTAAGCAGTGAAAGCATTGAAACATCTGTTGATGTTGAAAGATCCGAAACTCAGTACCAGTAATAAGGGGGGGGGAGAATCTTGCTGTTTTATGGTTATTTTTCTGCCTTTGCTTTTGTGGGAAACAAGATGATGATGATGATGATGATGATGAATGAGAAGTTGGCTAAGTGCTAGATATTTATAAGTTATTAGATGGTTTTACATTTAAATAGACAGCTTTGACTTCTAGTTGAAGTGTTTACTGACTGAAGCACTCAAGAGCAATTAGTGACATTAACAGAAGTAATCACTCTGTCTCTGCATTCAACAGGGGGCATGGCTGAGCTGTCTGAAACTCCCACAGAAAGTAAGAAGATTGCCCTTCTATATATAACATGAATGTATTGTCCCATCAACTGTTCAACCGGTTGAATAAGTTAAGCAATATGCGTTTCAGTGACGTCACTAATGCTGTTTTCTCATTGGTCAGTTAACCCCGGTCTCTTTTTGGATACGCCCACTCCGGACTCCATGAATCACGCTCCGGCTTTCCCCGCCTGTGAGTCATTCAAGCTTTAGTCATTTTGGTATTGAGAGAAGAAACATAAATGGAAATCAAACTATTTGATGTACAGTAAAAAAAAAAAAAGATGCATTTAATTTTTTTTGTTGTTGTTGTTGTTTTTTTACAGTGAGAGAAATCAGCCTTGACAGTATTCAAGCCCCGGAGCCGAGGACTAGAGAGGAGTTCCTGCAGTGTAAGTCTGTACAAAATGACAGATCTAAGCACAAACTGGGACCACAAACTGTCACTTTTTAACCATTCAGTCAGTTTATTCATTCAGTCACAACATACTACACAGACCATACAAATAATATAGGATCAGATGCTCATATATAGGTCTGGCCTGGGTTCATATCATTAAAAGTACCATATGTTCCAAGAAGAGGGGGGGGAAAAAGTAATGACAACAACAAGCAGATAAACAATATTCTTAAATGAAACCTTCAAAAACATATTTCTCGAGCATTCATTGAAGGCCAAAACTCAGTTACACATTTTTGTTCTCATATAAAAATCTTTTGTTTTGTATATAAGTGAACTGTAGTCACATAGATGAAGAACTCCTAATGACTGTGATGTTTTTCCTTTAATATAATGAGCATGTTACCAGGTGAATTTGTGATCAGTCACAACATTGAAGCATTTTTAAAGACAATGAGCTGCTCAGGGTGCTGTTAGTGAGAAATATACTGTAGTATCATATTATATAATAAACTCAAGGTATTCATGTATAGTTATTTAGTATCCATTACCATTATTTTATTAAACATCTGTCATGCTACCTTAAAATTAACACTGCCCAGAGAGTGAGCCAGCTTGGAGGAGGTTTGTGCTCTCGGAGGGCATCTTGTTCCACTGTAGTGTATCAGAACATAGATGTTGACGTACAGAATTGGCCGTGATGTCATGATAAGTTGTCAAAATATTTTGTCCTTGAAATGTCTTTCCTAGACTCGGTGAGCTTGACCCTCGACTCCAACACGGCCCACAGGCAGCTGACGCTCTCTGAGAACAACACTAAAGCCGCCCTGCAGGGGACAGCCCAGCTTTACCCCAACAGCCCCCAGCGTTTTGATGGCTGGACCCAGGTGATGTGTGACAGTCCGCTGTATGCCCAACGCTGCTACTGGGAGGTGGAGTGGAGAGGCCGGGGCTCCTCAACCGGCATAGCTTACGGGGCGATGGCCAGGAAGGGCTCGGACGCCAGGTCAGGCCTCGGATACAATGCCCAGTCCTGGACCCTGGAGCTGTCGGACACCTGCTGCACAGCCATGCATGACAATCAGAAAATGGACATTCCGGTCGTGTACTGCCCCCGTGTGGGCATTTACCTGGACCTGTCCGCGGGAACGCTGTCGTTCTACAGCGTCGCAGAGAGCATGACCCACCTCCACACCTTCCGAGCCAACTTTACGCAGCCGCTTTATGCCACCTTCTGGGTGGGGAGCGGAATCGGGGTTGGGCTAGACTTCAGTTCAAGTTCTGAGAGCATCAAGATCTGCCCCCTGTGAAGACCAGAGAGTTGGTAATTCACTGACTGACTTCAGAGCTGAACACAGGAAAAACACAAGTGTTCCTGCTGATTGTTAGAATGACACACTGACTGAAATTATTTGCAAAGTCATCTATAAATATATGTATGTGTGTATATGTGTACATAGCTTAAATGCACTTAGTTAGCTTCTACTATTCACAAAAAACAAAGAGTGCACTGTTTTTAGCAAACAGGAGATTTCAATGCCACAGATTTTGGGTTGAGGCTGTCACAATATCAGACTGCATAGTTATCATGGCGCTGATGCCATGTCTTCTATAGAAAGAGAAAATAATCTTTAACTTTATTTATTCCACTTTTGTATTTAGTTTTGTTTTGTTTTTTGGGGGGATCAAGATGTTTGGGTAACCAGGTGGGTGCAGGTGGTGGTTATGACTGAGATATCAAATGAGTAAATGTCATTATCAGAATGTAAAAAGCATCAGCAAAGTGTATAAGGGCTAAAATATTTTTTAAAAGATGGTATTTCGATGTTGTGCCTAATAAAGAAAGTAATAATAATGCTTGACTGAAGTGTGATGAACAAATGCCACTGATATGTGCATATGTGGATATCTGGCACAGGACACGGTGCTGCCTGTTAACAAAGTACCAACTGCACTTCAAGCATGCAAAAAGTCGTTTATCTAATGTAGTCAGCCATCTCCTCCTGGTGTATGACCTTTTGTGTTTTGGGTTGTTTGTTTGTTTGTTTGTTTTATAAGGCATGTTGGTTACTACTATTGCAGTTCTTCTAATGGCCACTTAAGACTGGTTTCAAAAGTAAGTCAGTCCACATGTACATTCATGTTAAAATGTCCCAATTTGATTGTTTGTTTTTTAAATATAACTCTTCCATTTGGGAACTACTAAGGCTTGGAGTTAGGGACGTGGTTGCTTTGAATTACAGGTGAAAGAGAATCAGGTGCCATATTTATCCCATATTGGCTTTTCTTCATTGGCTTCCTGTTTATCCACAATCAAATTTTAAATCCTTCTCCTCACATAGTCTTGTCTTGTATAATCAGGTCCCATCTTATATTAAAAACCTTGTTCTACCATATCAGCACTTTGTTCTCAGACGGCTAGCTAACTTTGCAGAGTATTTAAAACTAGGATGAGCGGCAGAGCCTTCAGCTTTCAGGCCTTTCTTCTGTGTAGCCAGCTCCCAGTTTGGATTTGGGAGACAGATGCTTTCTTTACTTATAAGACTTTTTAAAAACTTTGTTTTAATAAAGCATAAAGTTGGCACTGGATAAGGTCACCATGAATCCTCATTTAGCTCTGCATTTACTCAATATGTATTATTACTCTGGCTCCCTTCCACAGCCCGTCTCCCTCACCTCACCATCTGCCAGTTGTGTCAGATGGTGAGGTGTTAACTAAGCAAGTTAGCATTAGCTTAGCACTTTAGTCTCTCTTCCAAATACGGTCATTAACCCAACTATCTTTTATGTACAGTCTATGGAATCCACTGAAGTTAGATGGCAGTCTTAAAAAAAAAAAATCAAACATTTTAGTCCCAAACTTTTAATATCCCATAACTAACAGAGAGATTGTCACGAAATTTGCAATAGAATTAGTGTATTGCATACAGTGGACTGAATTTACACCCAACTGCAAACCATTTGTCTGGAATTTAAGTCAACTTCCATCAAATCATAACAAAACAGTGAGACGGGCAATATATATATTTTTTTATTTATTTAAAAAGATAGACATGAATAATAGGCATGAGACATGAAGGAATCGCAGGACATTTTCTCTTATAGCCAGAGAACCTCCTGCTTCAAGGGGATGGAAGTTATCCAACTTTATGAATGTACCTTCCTTCCCCTCTGCAGTCCTGCTCTCCTATTAAACATTCAGCTGAAGCTCTTGTTGCCCTTTAAAGCATTATTGTTAATTAGCTGCTAAATGCATCACAAACACATGTATAAGCCAGAATATTCAAAATTAAAAATAATACTGAGTTTGGATTCCCTTCATGTGAAAAGCACAACAAAATGCTACTTATCCAAATTTTTATGGAAAGATGTTAGCTGATATTGTTACAACATTCACAATTATGCTAAATGTCTCTTATTTATGTAGATCAAACTCTTTCATCAATAAAATACAGGTTAAACACAAAAAACTAAAAGTGCAGTTACTGGAGATGGGGGGGCGGGGCAAGGTCTGGTTGGGAACAATAGCACTGAAGGGTCACAGGGATAAAGCACAAAGCTCTAAGTTTCCTTATTTTTAATGCTATAGCCTGTCACATGTACAGAATGATGTCAGATGTTTTCCTACAGAACACTACCACCTGCTGGCCGATACACAAACTGTATACATCCATGAGATAAAGGAGAAACATATTTTGATCAAATCTTGATCAAATCTGAATTAGGTTAACAGCTAAAATAATAAGTGAGTGTTTTTATTCTCTCTTTACAGCCCAAACCTGAACATCTATTGTCAAAGCAAGCAGTGACCCTTAAACCTCTTAATCCCACTAAGTGCAACTCATGTCCAAATACAGCTTAAAAAAGGAACTCAAACTAGAGCAGTGCTAGTTTCCACATACGGCCTCATACCATTAAAAACACATAAACATAAACACGCACGCACACGCAAAACACAAAGACCTGAAGGAAAACTTTCACCCTATTTGTTTTTTTGCCTGATGTCCCATTTGGTTTTGTCTTTGCCTTCATCCTAACTGTCTGCCAACAGGTGCATGCTGGGACCAGCAGACAAGGTGGTGTTCATGCAGGGGTTGGGCATGGTGCATGGACGGTCACTGGACATCCGTGCAACACTGTAAAACTGTTACAATAATACTGGCATGTTCAGCTGCTAAACCAGCGAGTGGTTGAAGTCTCCAAGCTTGTCCTCCTACCTGTATGTATGAAGAAAGCAACTGCTACGCTATGAGCTAGCAGGATGTTGTTCTATAACTGAGAAGCCCTTAAAACAGCAAGACCCCAGAAGCCCCCCTACCCCCTCTCCCTTATTTTCTTCTTCTTTCATGTTTTAGGGTTTCTGCCAGTGTATTACAAGCTCCTTAAACACCAGATATTTTTGTTTTTACACAACAGCTCCATATATTAATTTAGCTAATACGTCATTAGCCTACTGTTACTGTTAACCACTTTACACACATAAGACCAGCCCGAAAAAAGTTGTTCAAATTGAATAGTTTTGCTTTCTAGTTGGTATCCATCCACTTATGTCCACTAATAACAGAACTGCTAGGCTTTTTTACTGTATGCAAATGATGTTTAGCATGATTGGTGCTCTCGCTTTTAAAAGCTGGAAAGCCAAAAATAAACTCTACAGTCTCTCGTTACCTGTTGTGTGCACAGGTGTGTCACAGCTGGTCAATGGGAAACGGTGTGTTTCCTTTTAATCCTACTGTACACAAAGTGCTTGCAATTCAACTACGGCTGCAGCAGGGGGCGCTCATGGCACAGTCCTTAATGAATAGGAATGAATGCAGGTAATGCCAAAATAATTGTTTGTAGTCAAAATTATGCACATGTATAGGGCTGCCACAAACGATTATTTTGATAGTCGACTAGTCACCGATTATTTTTGCGATTAGTCGACTAATCAGATCGTCATCCATTGGACGTAAAACGTACAGCTTATTGCACCAGCATGCATCTGCTCTTATATAACTATCATTAGCTTATAGCTTGGAGTGTTTAAAGTACGTGCTAACTAAAAATAAAGACAAGATGATAGTTTATTAAATTTTAATGAAATTTGCAGATTGTTTCGGTGGAGTTTAATAAACTCCTTGCTATCTAAAATATAACAGGACACCGGAGAATATTCTCGAGCATCTCACACTTCTGATAATCAGCTGTCTGCCTGATGTTTATTCAGCTGTGTAAAAACTTTAATCTCAGCCAAACCGATTTACTCAGGAACAAATAAAATACTAAAAAAAGCCAAACAATAACATTTTTAAGTTATCTAAGTGACTTGTATATGTTTAACCTGAGTAGCGAAAGACAGCGGTGGGTTTGAAAACGATTTGCCGGGAGTCCGGTGTTCTCACGGGCTCTAGTGAGCCTTGCCCCCGGCTAGCTATCGAGCTGGTGGGTAACAGACGTCTCCAAAAACGTCGGAGCGCTTTTGAAAGTATGTGGTGTCTTAATAAACTGAGCAGATATTTGAGGTTTACACAGCTACATTCTCGCCTCAAAATATGTTAAACTTTATTTTGTGACCCAGAAATAATAAGAGTAATATTAAAACTAACTAGCTGTTGCCATTGTTGACAAGTGCGCTGGGCCGCACTATGAATTATGGGACACAGCTTCTTCTTCGGGGTTTAACGGCAGCTGGCATCCTTGTACATGCAGTGCTGCCATCTTCTGTTTCAGTCCGTTATTACACTCTTAAATCCTACTACTCATTCCTGCGTCTTTTGTGATCTTACAAAGCTTCAAACGATGCGTCGACTAATAAATTAGTAGTCGACGATTTTAATAGTCGACGTAATCGTGACTAGTCGACTAATCGTGGCAGCCCTACACATGTATGTTTAAACTTTTGCACACAATATTGTTAATATGTACAAACTGAATCGAACTGAACAAATTTATGACTTTTTGTTTTGTTTTTTTACAGTAAAGCTAATTTTGCCCATAGCATTCTTCTAGTGTATGCTAATGGGTCGTTAACCAAAACTTATCAATTACCAAGTTTGTACAGTTATACATTTATTACAACAATATAGATTTTCTGAACATTTTTTTAATGACAATTGTGAGAGAAAAATGCCTGCTTTCCAGCCTGGGCTACTTGAACCCCCTATGTTAACTGATATGGCGGAAACCCCGTCTTCTGACATAAACATACTGACACCCTTTTCGCCCTTCTTTCACTTCTTCCTTTACTTTTCTCTAATCAACTTCCACAAACCTTCGTACACTTACGTTTTCCTTTCTTGCCCTCCTCTACCCATGCCTAACATCTAGAGCCTCACTGGAGAACTACTGAGTCTATTTAATATAAGACTGAGAAGAGGATGACCCACTCAGAGGCAAGCTAAGGCCTTTTTAACTATCAGCATGGCAGACATCCACATACACAGAAAATGCAGGGTGGCTAAAACAGTCAGTATCATTAAATTGTGCTTTAAAATTAAGTTCCAAAAAAGGACGGATTGTTCTGCCCACCGCTGCCCTGACTTCTCTCTCCAAAGGCAGAAAGGAGGAGAGATGTGGTGGAGGAATAAAGGAGGGGACTGATGTTCTGTTAAGTTCAACGGTTGGCCGAACTTGGGTAGGAGATAGAGGCAAGATGCCGCCGTCTTTCTTTTAGGTTCCCCCATGGAGGTGGGGGGATAGCCAGGGTCCTGGGGTGAGGAGGAGGAGCTGAGTGACCGGCTGACTTTCCAGCTCGGGCACCAATCATAGCCGGGAGGCTCTGGTTGCGCCTCAGGCCATCTAAAAGGCTCCCTCCACCTGCTGACACAAATGTGGCAGAATCCTGGCGTGGCATTGAAGCATCAGACTCAGAACCATGCAACACCTTAGTGAATCCCAGCTGCCGGAGCTTCTCCACCAAACCAACACTGGCCGGGTCGGGCCTGGATCTGCCTGATTTGGCGGATGAGATGAGGGCTGGGGTTTCTTGGGATGGGCTTGGTAGGTCAGGATGCGGAGCGCGGCCCAGGTTTAACCCATAAACGTCTTGGAGAAAAAGCTCTGCGGGCCGCGAGGCCAGGAAATTGTCAGCTGGGTGTTGGCGGGGCTCTGTAGGCACTGGGGAAGGGGCAGGAGAGTGGGAGGGGGAGTTGGGGGGCGTGCTTGGCAGAAGCTGGAAAAGGGGCTGCCAGGGGGCGGGTCTCGGGGTTGGAGGAGGGTTGGAGACTTGTGCAGAAATACCCCTCTCTAGGACCAGCTTGGTCAGGCCACTGGGGGGTGCAGGCAGACGTCGAGGGGGGAAAGAGTCACCCAGACTGAGTCTGCAGGGAGTCACAGGGGTGCTGGGACCCGTCCTCATGGAGCTAGGCGTGTTCGCCATGTGGGATGACTGAGAACTGAAAGCAAGAAAAGGAGAGTCTGTGTTAGAACAATAACAGTGTTTATGGGATGCTTATTTTCTTGAAGAGGACTCACCTTGGGGTGACCTGTGTGATGTCACACGGGTGCAGAATGCGGCAGGTAGTGAAGGTGTAGGTGGAAAAGGTGGAGCTCTGACACTTCCCTGGGTTTTGGACTGAACAAACAAGAAAACTTCAGAAAACCAAACACGCGCACCTTGGAAATGATGAGCAATAACAAGCTACAAAAAGTGATTTTTACCAGAGGAAGATACTGCTGTCGATGTCAAGGTTTGGCTTTGTGATTGGAGTCCTGCTCCAGAGGCTCCTGGAATGGGCTGAGGCGATTGGCCGGGTTTCTCTGTGGCATGAAGGGGTGTAGGGCAGATGTCTAACCTGATGGAGGAGGAAGCAGCTGGACTCCCAGTGGAGAGAGGTGGCACTGGGACAGATGATACCGCATGCTTTCTGTCCTTTTTCTCCTCGGGTGTAGATGAGCAGCGCACGTTAAAGGTGATTCCGCCTTCCTCCTCCTCATCTTCCTCCTCCTTACTCCGCTCTGCTGCTCCTTTCTCCAGGATACCATTCCTTCTGTTTTCTTCATCTTCTTCATCCTCCTCCATGTCAGACAGGTGGTACACAGCGTCCTGAGCCAATGGACGAAAACCTTTAGTCACTACTCCAGGGTGTGGGTCCAGGATGGTTCCCAGGTGAGGTTTGGCCAGCTGCTGCCAGTGGTGCAGTGTCAGCGAGCCTGAGAAAGAAATGTCAGCATGTGTTACTGCATACTCTGCATTTAATTATTAGTTATTAATAATCTCTGGCTCTCTTCCACTGCATGTCCTTGTCCTGTCTTCCTCCCCTCACCCCAACCAACCCCAGCAGATGGCCACCTCTCCCTGAGCCTGGTTCTGCTGGAGGTTTCTTTAATTGGATTACATCACCTTGTAGTAAACGATAACCTTCGAGGTGTCAACAAAGCAAACATTACCTTCCATGGGTTTGACAATCTGGAGCTTCTCAGGCAGGAAAGTCTTAAAAACAATGGAGGCGATGGAGAGATCCGACAGGTTGGAGAAAGACGAGACTGCACTGCCCATTGGTGAGCTGCAGCAACTGCCTTCTCCTTCCACCTCCGCCAGGGCCTGCACCTTCTTTTCCCGCTCCGCCTGGAAGAACTGTCGCTCGGACAGGAAGTTCTGACGGCGCAATGACAGGCGGTGGAGTGCTCTAGTGAGGTCGTTTCCTCCCGGACAACCAGGCTGGCCCACTCGGCCCTCCTCCCTGCAAAACATGCATGTTATGACCTGAAATCGAGCATAAATCTCTTCCAAAACAGAAAATGCTCTTTGAAACTTACCCCTGTGTGGACTGAAACGGCTGCGCTGTCATCACCAGAGAGCTCTGTCCGGAGCCAGGGATTGGTGGGTTTGCTGAAGCTGATCGTAGTACTGAGGCATTAACGGAGCGGACTGTTTGGAAGACTCGCTTCTGGGAAATTCTATAGGAAAATGAGGTGAAAGGTCAGAGACTAGACCTAAAATATAATGCAGACACCTAAACTTTTCAAACCCATGAAAAGTCTGGAAAAAAGTACGAGTTCTCCAACACCAACTGTCATCCTCAGCAGCAAACACATTCTGCAGCTTTTAACCTTTGGTCCTGAAAGGCGGTCTCCTCCTCTATACTCAGCTCCTTCCTCATAGTTCCCTCAATCTCTGCTGCCAAGGATTCCTGTAAAAACAGGACACATACGGAGGATTAAAAGTATGCTGTGGATTCAACAAAAGTAATATTTACAGTCACTGTTCAGTTTAATTCATCCAAGCCTAAAAAATAAATGCACACAGGCCAAAAACTGCAGCTCCTCAAGTGGCCACTTCAGGCTGGCTCCCAAAAGCAAGCCAATATCAGCACGCCCCAGGGCAGCTGTGGCTACAGTGTAGCTTGCCATCACCAGTGTGTGAATGTGTGTGTGAATGTGTGGATGACTGAATGTAGTGTAAAGTGCTTTGGGGTCCATAGGGACTAAGTAAAGCGCTTTACAAACACAGGCCATTTACCATTTACATTTACCAATATCCTACAGACTCCCACATTATACTCAACAAAAACTTTAAAGAATATGTCTAAAGCCAGATACGGTTACCTCCTTAAACCCTTAAAGCCTGAAATATGAAATGTGTTGTGCAGTTTGTTTAGGTTTTTCAAGGGTAAAATAAAAATCTCACCGATGTTGTAGAACTCAAAAAGTCACAAAAAACTTTATTTAGCAAATACAACACACTGGGTGTTAAAGGGTTAATAGCAGCTGTATGATTCCTTGTGAACACATGTGCCAGGGACTGTATCTTCCTCTGTGTGCTCCAAATAAAAGTTCAAGGGTGCGTTTCTCTCACCATGGGGTAGAGGCCGTAGGGAAGGTGCCGGCGCATCCCAGCTGAGGGGCTGTTTTTACTGCGCAGCTCTTTGATCTCCTCCTGCGACTCATGGAGCATCTCTACACACTCAGCATTCCTCTCGGCCAGCTCGTTGAGCTGCAGCAGACACGTGCAAATAATCGGGCAAAATTACTCACAAGTTTGTATATTTATATGAATTTATTTTAAAAAGTAAAATAAAACTGGGAATAGGAGGTGGTTAGTTTGTGATATTTCTCAATACTCTGACCTAAATTTACTGTTTATGCTTTTAGGACACAGTTTTTAGGGAAACACATCATTTTCCCTTGTATTAGGAATGATGTTAGGAATGAAAATCAGATCAGACTGACAGATTTGACAACGTTAAAGCTCTAAATTGCTGTAAACCGGCTCCAACACAAACCATAAGTGTGGTTTCTTACAAAGGCTTGACATAAAAGCTACAAACCTACATTATATGATCACATTTGCATCTTTGTAGAATAATTTAACTGGTCTTGCTCTAAAAAGGAACTTGAACACTCGTATGAGACTGTACCTCTGCTGTGAGCTGTCTCTGAGCATCTTTGGAGGCCTGCAGGTGGATCCTGAGCTCCTCTTTCTCCAGAGCCAGCTGGAGATAAACAGCATCACACCAAGAGCGTTCACACACTGTGCCAGCATCTACAGTAGGTAATCAGTGCTAGCAGTTAAGCTTGCCCACCTCCTTCACTCTGTGTTGCAGCTCGACTATTTGGGAAAGCAGCTGAGCGATTTCCTCCTGGTGTCTGAGCAGCTCCTCGTTCTTCTGAGATAGATCTTCAGTCAACGAAACCATCTGGCTGTTGGACTCGCCTGACCCCACGTGTGATATACACAAACACACCAAAGATTAAATTCAGATGCCTGATCTGTAAAAGTTCCTTTTGAACATAAGTTTGCAAACTTCAAGAAAAACTCACGGAGCTCTTTGACACAGTCGCTCACTAGCTGCTGCTCCTTCTCCTCATAGGTGATGGTGTCTCTTTTGAGTTGACAAGCCTGGATAAGTCAAAAAAGCTCAGTTTGCAGCAGAGATTATACTTCAACATCTGCTTCTGATCAATTTGCTTCCCAAAGAACGACATACCTCGGTTCTCAGTGCCAGATTTTCTTCCTCTAGGTCCTGCAGCTTGCTCTGCAGGGACTCCAGCTGACTAAGTGCAGCAGCGGCGGTTCCCCCCGGCAGGTGAGGTTGCCGCAGTGGGGTCGACACGCTGGAATCGGTCTCGCTCTCCTCAGAGGCGCTGGCCACCATCCGCAGCAATTCATCCTTCTTACTGAGCTCATGTTGCAGCTGATGAACCTGACCAATGTGGACAGTTTAGGAAAAGTGATTGGTGTTTACAGGATTTTAACATTTTAAAGCTCTCTTTTTCTAGAGATACAAAAATATAACTTTCAATTTTTTTGGTTGAAGTTTAGTTTAAAGCTGGAAAGTGAATGGAATATTTGTATGTATACAGCAAACATGCATGACTTGTTATTTTGGCTGCAGATGCATTTAAAAAATAGTACATTATTAATGTATATCAAGCATTTTTTGGTCCATGAGATATTCAATTCAATTCAATTTTATTTATATAGTTCTAAATCACAGCAACAGTCACCTCGAGCCGCTTTATATAGTTCGGTAAACACCCTACAGCAATACAGAGAAACCGCAACAATCAGAAGACCCCTATAAGAAAGCACTTGGCAAAAGTGGAAAGGAAAAACTCCGTTTTAAGAGGAAGAAACCTCTGTCAGAACCACGCTCAGGGAGGGGCAGGCATCTACCGCAACTATTAACTAGCTAACTAACTATTAGGAAAAGGTGTACCACAGGGATCTATTTTAGAGCCCCTTTTTATTATTCAAATGTCTAAATGCTTTATTCTATTTCTCTTTTAAAAACCTATTACAACAATATCACTAGATCATGCAGACATGTTGAGGAGGTAATTTAGCCTTTAAATCAGCTGTGCTGGATCAAGGACACATCTGAAACCTGCAGGACACCATGCTCTTGAGGCCTGGAGTTCCCTCACCCCTAATTTAAATTGATCATACTATCACCCTCTCTTTATGTAGCACAAAACATTATTTACACATTTTAAAGTGAATAAAAACAGTTACCTGATCTACAGACTGTGCTATCTGCTCCTCTAAGGCCTCATTTCGCTCCTGTAGCAGGTGGTTCCTCTGTAGAAGTGACTGACCAATCCGAGCTGCCAACTCCAAATCTCTGTCCCGCTGTTCAAATAGAACACAAGGCACCCAGGGTTAATCAGTTAACTGGCTGTTGTTTTCTTAGCTGAAAAAAATTATCACAAATGAGGTCAACGCCCTACCTCAGCCAAAAGGTGTGTGACCACTTCAATGTCATTGTACGTCTTGGTCATCTGTTCCACTCGATCAGCACTGAGGACTGGCCAGAGGGAAAACGTTAACTTTTAGGCAGCAAACAAGCAAAAACACACACACACACACATCTAGGGATGGGTACCGGTGTCCGGTGCCATGATGGCACCGGTTCTGACATAAACGGTAGTAACCAGACCAAAAAGCAGCGCACATTTCGGTGCTTTATTTCAGTGCTTTTTTTTTCCTGAGCTGTGATACACTTCTAGCCAATCATTTTACGTTTCCGAGGATAGTAGGCGGGGCCAGGTACGTACGTTCTTTTATGCAGAGCTACAGATTAAAAATGTCCAAGGCGAAGCGGTCAAAAGTCTGGCTGTACTTCACAGCAAAAGATGCAAACTCAGCAGCCTGCAACAAGTGCTTTAAGCTGATACTGTGATACTGACAAAGGAGGTAACTCCTCAAATCCGATGAAACACCTGGCGACGCATAGCGTTTTTTTTTTCTCCAAAAACCAAGAAATGCGCTGTATTTGATAGCTTGCTGCGAGACCTCACACCGAGCGCATCTACTGCGGTGTGGTGCCTGTTATCGGACCCGGAGTTAGCAACATACCCAAAAACACGAAGAGGAGAGTCCTGGCCCCTAGCCCTGCCAGTGTAGCAGAAATGATGACGGATGATGATGGCAGCAGCAGCCGTTCTTCTCTGCGTGAGTAATTTACGTTGAGTAGGCTAACCACGTTATTAAATTAATGCATGTAAGGTGAACTAGCAAACATCATCATATCTACATGCGGCTGTCTTCTTGTTTGATGGCAGATACTCCCTTCACCCTGGCCAAAAAGGCTAAAATGACCAAAGAAAAAGAGGGAAACAGCTAAACATGAGCGGTTTTTGGACAAAGTTTGTGTTTTTTCCATTGATTAAGCACTGCTTTCAGCCAAGAGTGATACCATATATGCCCTATAGCTGCAGAAAAGGCTAACATTGTTATCTTTTTACAAAAACCAAATCAAATCAAATCAAATCACTTTTATTGTCACATCACATGTGCAGGTACATTGGTACAGCACATGTGAGTGAAATTCTTGTGTGCGAGCTTCACAAGCAACAGAGTTGTGCAAAATACAATAATGTAAACAAGCAAAATACAAGAATGGCTACATCTGAAACTAATAAATATATGTACAATATATAATAGTATATGCATTTCTGGATGTGTATAGTAAATATTTTCCTACGTGTGTGTGTGTGTGTGTGTGTGTGTGTGTGTACACATATTTTACAAATTAAATAGAGTAAACAATAAATAAAATATATAAAATATACAGAGTTGAGACATGTGCAAAACAGTGGCATTACTGTACAGTATGGAGTGCATAATGTTAAAGTTCCAGTAGTGAAGCTGAGGTGTCTATGACGTGTTCAGCAGTCTGATGGCCTGGTGAACCAGCTGAACATGAGAGGTTTTTGGACCAATTTTGTGTTCTCCATTCTTTAAGCACCGGTTCGAGCACCGTTTAAGCACCGGCACCGTTTCAAAAGTACCGATTTGGCACCGGTATCGGATAAAACCTAAACGATACCCATCCCTACACACATCTAAAAAAAATCTAGAATCCACACTCTGGCATGCACACTGTGCATCCAAGCAACTCCACACAAACATGAAAATAAAATCAATTACTGGACACGTCTTTAACATGCATGGTCTACTACATAATAAAGAATTCTGACCACAAGCAACGTTAGGAGCTACTTGGCTATTATAGCCACATAACATCACCATTCTTTACACTTTTTAGCATCTGATTATGGACGCGTGGTCCAAATTATGTCCACTAAATTGCTAAATGATTATTGCTGGAGCAATAATTATGCAACACGTGCTAGTGGTCTGAATTTAAAAAGAACACTAGCTTTACAAATTAATAACTGTACTACAAGCTGACTACAGTACACAGTACAGTACTACAGTTGGAAGCAGAAGACCTTTACTATGCAAGTCTCTTGTCTTATTGTTTACATGCAAAAAGTGGAGAGGGGCTCCCAATCAGTGGCCTAGGAACGGATCCTAGATCACATCCTAGAAGTGTGTGGCCACACTTTTGACAGAAGCCCCTCTCTCACACTTGAGTTAAATGAAGTTCCAGAGAAGAACAGGCAAGTAGGAAAAGTAGGATACCTTTGGAGAGGCTCTGAGAGCCTGGGTGGGAATAAGAAGGAGGTTCCAAAGCAAGATATGCTAGTGAGAGAGATGCAGAGAGAGAAAAAGAGGGGAAAGTTCAGATGGTGTAGAAGTAAACCAGCCAGTTTTAAGACAGATGGAAAAAGAAAGGAAAAGGAAAGAGACAAACACTGGCAGAAAAATGAAAGTTTCAATAAACCAACATCATGTAGAGACATTAGTTTGTTGAGAGTCAGAGAATCTACACATCGATTAGTCTGGTCTGCTTTTAGCACCTGAGTGGGTGTCACCAGCGCTGCACAGTTCAGCGTTCCACCTGTTCAAAGAAAAGTGGCAACCCTAATCAATGAGCCATCTGGTTTCAGCTAGAAGCCCTTTAACAGAGTGATGCGTGTCCCCAACACTCATTTAGAATATTTACTTCTGTTGGTTTGATCAAAAACTTACAACCTTATTACAACTTCTTTGTGCAATCCCAGTTTACTGCTTACTGTACAAACACCTACAACTACAATAACAAAGTGTAATCCAAGTACTGTTAACGATAATCTAACCTAAAGAGCGATCGCTTACTATGACACAGCGTTGCACAGATTCACATCGGACTCACTATCTTTTTTTCTGAATAAATGTAGTGTAATAAAACAGTTTCAGCAGGGATTAAAAGTAACAAGCTGAGCTAGGCAGCTGCTCAAATGGATGAGAGCATTCATCCAGTAATCTGAAGCCTACAATGACCTCTGAATCTGGACACTGCACTCCAACAACCAGCGGGTAAAAATAACCTCTGCCCAGCACGGCTATCCTTGTTACAGTTACAGTGCATACATAATGCATATAATGTCTCAAGTTACTGTTCCACACACACAAAATCACAGACAAAAACATACACTAATACCTTTACCTGCTGCTGAAAGCATGCCATCATTGTATGGGTTATGTATGTCCATAGTCTGGCTTGATCATGATCAGATGCTGCATAAATAAATGAAACTGTTTACACCACATGCTGATCGCAGGGTGGGAAAGCAGTGCAGGTTGTATTGACTTATACAAGGCAGTAACTGAACTCTGGCCGCAATAAATTTCATAACAGCAAAGTCCAACCTCTGTTTCATTTTGACATAAATTCATGAACTACAGACACACAACAGGCCAATGGGTGGTCAATGTGTTACTTGTTAAGTAACATGAATCTCCAGAGTCATGGCTGCTTGAACCTTTGGCATCAATAAACTCAACATGTGATTATACAACAAACTCAACTTCAAAATGCAGTGTGAGGAATAAATGGTAGAATCATATGGACGCACCAATATGACACCTGGATCAAACTCAAAAAGCTTATCTCTTTCAAATCAACTCTAGGTCGCTCTATGTTTGCTCCGTCATGAGCCAGCAGAAATGCACAGGTTAATAACTCGAGTTAATAACTCATGCAAAGCTACTGGAATTGAGCATAAGTACCCTTTATTCACAACTTTGTCTTTTCCCAGACAAGAAAGTTTTACGACTCAAATCCTGGAGCGTAAAAACACTCCCAGCTCTTGTTGTCAGGCTTTGAAAAAGAGATGGGACATCATCTCGTCGAGCCAAATGACAAGATCCTCAACAGCCATTAAATTACAGTATAAACTCTTCAAATTTCACAACATGACACTAAAACCAGGATACTTGATACTCGTATAACCATAGTGGAGTACTGAAATATTTCAGCGTCAACTGCAAAGTCTAAATATGAATGTCAAAATCAGACCTCTCTAAGTGTTTTCACACATCTTAACATGCCATGCCCCAGCACATGTTATTAATAGGCTGTGTTTAACTTTGCAGAAGTGGAGCAAACAGCACCATGAAACTGAGACTCCTCCAATGTCCAATTTCCTCACATGTGCAACTAAAACACTTCATTCATTACTTGTTTTTTTTTAAGTTACTATTTATTTGAGAAATGCTCAAATTGTTGGTTTGATCAAACATTAATAAAAGGAAATGACGAAACATTCAGTGAACTGAAACAATCAAGATCTGCTCACGTTAAATCAAATAATCTTCAAACGCAGGAAACAAAGCGTTGGCAATTATGAGAAAAACAGGAAGTTTATCCTGTCTCGTTCCAGCATACTGCAACCTGTTTAAATGTAAACACACCATCAGATTTGCCCACTTCCTTTCTAGTAACACACACAGACACTTTGCCCTCTACGCTGTCACGTTTTGCCTGACCTTGCTGACATGCTTACTGAAGCTGGATGCCTGTCTCTCTCTCTCTTTCTGTCTTTCAGACATGTACTGAGGACTGAGCCCATGCTCACCTTCCACAGGAAACTTATCGTACGCCTCCTCATTGTGGATGTTTAACACTGGCATGTTGTGTCTCCTCTCTGTGCTCTCTTGTCTTCATTCTCTATCTATCCACACCGCCTCTCTTGTTACTGTCCCGTGACTCACTCTGGCTTTGGTTTTGAACTCCGCTGCACTTAACTGTGCTGGATCTTTCTCTCTCTCTCTCTCTCTCTCTCTCTCTCTCTCTCTCTCTCTCTCACACACACACACACACACACCCACACACACAGTGCCACAGTCACACAAGC
Organism: Aulonocara stuartgranti; assembly: GCF_965226115.1. NCBI lineage: Eukaryota > Metazoa > Chordata > Actinopteri > Cichliformes > Cichlidae > Aulonocara > Aulonocara stuartgranti. The sequence goes on from NC_138958.1 coordinate 33,812,902, forward strand.
AAAGACAAACAGACACAATGACGAACGCTGTGCCAAATAATGTCCACACTAAATCCCTGCGACTTTAATTGAACGGCGCCACATAAAAAGAATCCCTCACATGCCTAATGCACTCACACATACACACACACACACCATCTGCTCGGTTCTGTTGTACAAGGCTTAACCAATCAAAAGGACGTCTGCAAAAGGAAGCAGCTTTGCAAAAATATACCAAAATGTACACACTTACTCATGTAGCGGAAAGACTCCTCAGCCAGCATGGGGGAGATGGCGCTGTTCCCGGGACCTTCGTCTGGGGAGCAGCTCGGGGAAACCACCCAGTCCTGACTGTCTGACAGGTACACGGAGCCAGAGCCGACCGAACCGGAGCCCAGTGAGCCGGAGCCATAATTCCTCCCGCTGCTGCCCAGCCCCTCGTCTGGAGGAAGACAGACAAAAAAACTCATCACCAACAGCTGGTGGAGCAACCATTACTGTCATTATTGTTGGGGGTTTTTTAATGTTGTTGTTTGTTTGTTTTTTGTTTTTTTATTAATCTTCTAGTCAATAATAGTTGACTAAGTCTCTGTGTCTCCTATGACAACTGGGACAGGCTGCAGCACAGGCCCTTGAATTGGATAAATGGAAGGTGGATGGATGGAAAATCTTCTAGTCTAAAATTGTCCATAATGGCAGGCATATGATGAATTCCTTACTTTTTGAGAATTAAACAATAAAAAAGTCAAACAAAAGAGCTGCTCTATCACAACAAGGTGCTTAGGCTGATTTAGAAATAGTATGAGTCCATTGGTGGGCCAGCAGAAGTTCACAGCACTCCTGGCAGTGCGTGCAGAACAAATAGCAGATGGCAGTGTGGAGTCAAGCAGCCCTTCCCATCTTGTGTTTTCCCTAACACCTGGCTCACTGGCCAGCCTGCCCTTGTAGCAGTTCTCGATACCAACTAACTGCTTCTCCAGTGGATTTCCAGTGAGTTGGATGTACTCCAACTGTACCAACTGGGACTGCAGCTCCCCTTTAACCCTAGATAGATCTCCGATTTGAACTAGAGAGATGTTCAATGTCACTAACCGCTCTCTAAGATGGTGCAGATATACTGATTATGCTGTTTAGTTATTTATTCCCCACAAAGCACTTGAAAAATCAATTATTTGCCACAAAAACAGACAAAAAGTGTGTGGGCTGAGGTATTATCATGGCACAATGGCATTCCATTAAGTTGATAAATGAAGAGGGAAGCTTTTATTTTGGCAAAGCTGTGCAGCTCCAGTGAGATTTGCGTGTGGGCTGATGAACAGTGTGTGTGTGTATATTGTCTTGGCTCAGGCACTGTACAAGCCGATGTCCTTCCACTCGAACAAATATGTGGTTTACTAGGACAAACAGAGCTAACTATAGCATCAGGCTTAAAGGCACCACATACTGTACCTCAGGGAGACCTGATACTCACAAAGCAGCATTTAAAAATGTGCACAAAGCAAATCGGTGGCTGTACTGCAGCTTTTGATATATGATATTTATACAGAAGACCATCTCACCTGTCTCCGTGCTCGACTCTTTCTTCTCCACTGCCCGGGGTTTGACTTCAAACATATCCCGTCTTTGGAAAGGGGGAGTGAGGAGGGGAGGCTCTCCCACTCGTGAAAAGAAGAAGCTGGACAGAACACAGGAGCTGCTACTGGCATGACATCACATCCTGTTCCTGTGCTGACAGGGCGGTGTGCCCATACACACCGCTACCTGAAACAGAAGAGAGAAGTGTTAGTGGTCTCACAGATAAAGACGTGACCTCCACAGAGGCTGAATGAGGGGCAATATTCATGTCCAGGTAACGTGTGCAGCTGGTAATAAAGCAGACTGACTCATTTCCTTCTTATGCTCTCCATCACACCTGTTTTATAACATTTAGAGCCACCCACAGTGTTTGATTTTTGAACCACAGATATCGTTTTCAGGCAAGGACAAATCTAAAATAAATGCTAAAATGCTAACGCTAAAAGATTTCTTCTACTTCTACTAAACAAACTAAAGGTGAGGCTCTGAGATTTTGATTGAAGAAATGTTGTGACAATAACTCCACATACAGTTTTTAGGGAGGGGTGACATTGAGCCAGCCCACATCCTGTTGCCTGTCTCTGTATGAACTCTTCCAATGCTTAAAGGGATGACCGAAGGTAGGGCTGTTCCATATAACGATATATATCGGACGACGATATAAAAACGTCTATCGTTTCATTTTACGCTATCGTTTGTTTCGTGATGTCGCAAAATAAACTGTTTACGGCAATATTTTTTCACCGTTTTGATGGTCACTGTAGTGGCTATATAAATTTCTTAAAGTTCTCTCTTTCTCTTATATTTAATATAACCACACTACTGACGACAAGAGCCTGTTTTTATGCGTTGTCGTTAGCAACAACGAGGGTAAAACCATCGCGTGTCCGCTTGTTTATTTTCTACATAAACCTTTCACAATAAAGCTCAAGATCCTGTTAAGACCTTTCAAAATAAACTGAATCACGTGAAAGAGTATGCAGAGTATTTACGGATGAGAATTAAAAAAGAGCCGCCAGGTGCTAAAAAATAAACCTCAGACTCAAACGTTAGAACAGGCTTTTCCCCGCAGCACGCCGTGTAATAAATACCCACAAAGAAAACGGCAGCCGTTACAACTTATGTCTAAAAATGTGTCGTTTCATGCATCGGTTAAAACACTCAACTCCAGGTACATGACGCGCAACTGGAAACACTTCCCGCAAGTCGAGCTGCCCGAGATTCACAGAATTTACAGAAAATGTTAAATTTTTGTGATTTATATCATTATCGGGACTAGAGCCAGGCGATATGAGATTTTTTCATATCACGATATGTTTTTTTCATTTCAGGCAATAACGATATCTATCACGATATAAGCCAAATATATTTGTAAGATTTAAATGTGCCATTGCTCACAAGTAAAATGTGAAATAATCAGCAGCTTGTTTTGATTTAAATATTTATTTCCCATAATAAGTTCAACAGGGTAGATGTACTTAAGGAACATGAGACTTTTTCAGATAAATAAAGGCAAATATTGCAAACTACACAAAAGGCAGCCGCTAAAGCGTTTAAGTTTCAAAATAGAACAAACAAAACAGGCTACTAAATTGTTAATTCCACTTAGAAACAAAATTTTAATTCTAAAAATAAATCTTAGTTTGTTTTACAGAAGAACAGACAAAACTGACTAACTTTTGTCAATATCAAATAAACTGAGAACTAAAAGGAAATTCTCAATCTCTCCTTGTTGTGTAGCTTAGCTTTTCAAACAGTTTTAACAGTTACTTTAGTCTGACAAAAGCCGAATGACGAATTAGCGCTTCCAGTCAGAGATTGAGCATGCACCACTTTATTGGATTTCCTTGTGCTGTACGTAACAAGTCACGTGACGTGACGCTGCGGCTGTGATTGGTTTGGCTCTGCGCTACTTAATTTGGATTGGCTGTTCTGTTTTTTTTTAAGAGGACAAAAGCGGCGAGGCCTATCGCAATAGTTTAATTTTTCTATCGAGAAAAAGTTGTTTCGCAATACATATCATTATCGTTCTATCGCCCAGCTCTAATTGGGACGATAGATGTCTTATATCAGGATATGAGATTTTGGTCATATCGCACAGCCCTAACCGAAGGAATGAGACAGGATGTGATGTCTTAAAGGGATGGGACATGTGCCTCTAGATATATTCTTATTTCCTTACACACATCTTTAATCTCAATTAACTGGCTGCTGTTGGAGTCATGAAAAACATAAAAAAGTCAAAAGTTTTTCAGTTTGCCAGACTACATTTCCCATGATCCAGTTTGCTTGATTTATATAGACGTTATATAAAAGGTGAACACAAATTCAAGCTCTAAAATGTGAACACAGGATCTCTGTTAACAATATGACTATGACGTCATCAGGGTTATTTCTGTGGACTCTAGCCCTCTACAGTGGACAAAGGAGATGTTATACAACTCTTTCCACGAACTGAGCAGCACTTCTGTCCAGTCAAGTGATCATCATGTGTAAAAGTACATCGGTGTTAGTACATCTTAGTAGTTTTCAACATGACAAGCAATTAGAAAGAATCTAGGTTTAAAGAAATTGCACATTGCCTAACTTTTCAGATCCAGGGGTTTCTTCTATCTTTCATATACAGTCTGTGAAAGAGACATGCTAGGAATAGGCTGAGTACCTTTTGCATCAGCAGCCTGTGCATGCAGATGCACACAAACTCTATGTGGGTGTTTATCAGAGAGCATGCCTGTGGAAGGACAGAATCCTTGGGCAACATTCATACACTCCTTACATAACAGTGACGCTTAAACAATCATCTCCATAATAGAGGAGATTAAAGGAGATGAGATGCATGCAAGCCTAAACTTGCTGCTTACCACTAAACACCTGGTAGATATACTGGACCTACCCATTAATGACCAGTTGACTCATCCTAGGGTTCAAATGATCACATTAGGCCGTGAAGCAATTTTAAGCACAGAATATTGCATGTGTCAATCATTAATATGAATCTCTATCAAACAAATGCTTCTTATTTTCTCTCCCATTTAAAATGCCAGGACTGATGGTGTCCAAGTGCCTCTGAGTCACTTCATGACTGTCACAGGCAGACAGCTTCCTGACTAAGCACTCAGAAATTAAATGGAAATTTGTGGTTCATTGGCTAGGCTCATACACACAAACACAACACTCTCTGGCTTCACTGTGACCACTGCTACTTAAGAGAGGCGACGGTATAAAGATGTAAAATCCACAGCAGTAAGGAAGCAGCCCTGAAAGTAACACTTAAACAGACTCATCACCGCATCACTACACATAGCACGAGTCTGTCCGAGCTCTTCCACAGGGACTGTCTGCTTACATCAGCCTTTCGCAGGCGTCACCTCCCTTCATGTCTGATCTACACCTTCAGCTCAATGCTCAACCTGACTTTGTTGAAGTTAGCTTAGAATGATATCTCTTTTGACATTTTCCCTTACCGGTTATTGGCCTTGCTTTTTAATCACAGCATCTGCACTGAGCCCGTGATAGAGCGGACAAACTAGGGAGGGCATGTGCACAGGGGAGGCAGCGCATTTGATTGACTGCACCAGGGGCTTTAGATGCATAACCAGAAATCCCTCACAGGAACATCAGCATTCCTTGTCATGACTGGCCAAAAGGAATTAAACCAAGTCACATACAGCATCATAAAATACTAATCTGATCTGATCTGACTGTCAACTATAATCTAGATCTGGACAGATATACTCATTGGCTGATACTGGCAAAACGTATGTCATCCAATACGCAGTTAAAAGATAATATTATCTTAACCACAACAACATGCATTAAAAGATGCTTGGGATTATCTAGAGAGTATTATAAAAAAAAATCTCACTGAGTGGCTCCACATCCGTTGTTTACGATGCGATGTTATCAGCACTGTCTGCACCACACGGAGCAGAGCAAGATCATAAAAACCTCACCACAATCACAGCAAGCAGTGTAAAATAATGCAGAAAATTTTTAACAACGACCCCACAAATAGCCTTGTCAGTGCATTCTCGAACAAAGGTTATGGATATATATGTAAACTTTTTTTTTGCTTATATCAGGTTCAGATTCTTTTAATACCATAAAACATCGATAAACTCATATAAATCCAGTTCACTATGACCCCAAACAAACTCAGTATCTAATGATTCACCATGAACACGTTAACTAAGCAGAACTTAGTTTGAAAATAACCTTTAATTTGAAATGTTTTGCTGTTTAGTAACAGCACAGACTGCCTCCCCTACAACCCCACGGATTATGTGTTACACAAGGTGCTACATGAATTTGAATTATTATTATTATTATTAATAATAATAATAATTCAAATTCAAATTATTATTATTATTATTAATAATAATAATAATAACAATATTAGTAGTATTAAAATGTTTAACCACATAAATAAATGTGAAAAAGCTACGGTATTCTTCAATTTGGCATCATTCATTCAGCTGATAGCATTTAACAGGGAGTTGCTGGGATAGTTAGTTCAGCCACTGCAGACATGAAACTCTCTTGCTAGCCCAAGCTTTCCTGATATCAAGTACTTTTTCTTGGAACCTTTATCGGCTGAACTCTCCAGAGGATCCAGACACATGAAAAAAAAATGTTAAGCTAGCGAATGAACCGTAAGATATTGCACACCTGTCTGTTTGTTGAGCTGACCATTAGCTAAAATTTACTCACTCCGTTCTTTAGTTATACTTTTGTAATAAAGGCTAGTAAGAAGGTTATAAGAGATTTATATAAATAAATGCGAACTAAAGTTAACAAAATGTTTTGCATATCGGCTAACAAGAAAACTAACAACCAAAAAAACTGTAAATACGTTAGCTAGCTTAACCATCCTGTGGCTGGCTGACAGCTTCACTGTTGCTCATATCGCGTTAGCCAACAACCGCGAGCTTAAACAATCAGCATCCCTTCCGCGTTGACCGTTATACATTATACAGCTTAAAACACATTTTATTAGTTACAATGAGGCTTACCCTATATCAGTATTATTCCAAATCATGGGCAGTTCCAGCAATACATGCGGTGTCTGTCAATCCCTTCACCAAAGCCTCAAACAATGGAGGGGAAGCGAGGGGAGGGAGGGCAACAAGCGGTCATCAAGTGGCGACAGAAAGCCTAATGACGTCTTTATTCAGCGTCAGCAGTCTGTGTCAAATTAAAAGTCCTTTCAAAACATTTTCGCTGTGGCTTATTTTGCGGTTTGTCATTGACAGTAAAACTCGTTACTTTTCCCATAAAGTTATACAAAATGAAGGAGCGGTGTGAGCTGTAAACGCTAAGTCTTTCAGCATAGCGGGGTGTCCTTGGTGTTTTTGCTTTGTTTATGTGAAAGCGCGGAGCTGCTGTGGGGTGAAGGTAAGCTGCTCCGTTTCTTTTCTCATATAACTGCCAGGTTTTACTTTAATGCTCAACCAGCCAAATATATATATTGTATGAATGTTCTTCGCTACCAAAACAAAAGCTCCCATAAATGTCCTGATATTTAATAATTTAATATTTAATCCGTGCAACAACTAATTATCTAGCTAAAATGTGACAGTTAGCTTAACATGCATATTAATTAATGGACGACAATAGAATAATAATCATCCACTGCTTTTACTGAAATGGCTGCAGTGAATGTAACCTTGAAGTGGGGATGAGTTTGATTGCGAAATATGACATGAGGACGACCTTTAAAAAAGAAAGAAAGAAAGAACTATAAACAAAGACGTTAATAACAGAGCACTCTGTTTTCCAGGATCACCCCCAGCCCTCAGTTTTCCCCAAAGCTAAAACAGCGACTCTCCTGAACGGGGACACTCTTTCCATTTCCATCAGCTGATGCAGCCAGGTAAGCTGCAGCCTGGATGGATGAATGGCCGAGGCTGGATGTAATGCTGCTGCTGGCTGCTTTCTAGTCTAGTGGAGGTGTGGGGTGGTGGGGGGGAGATTCTCGGTGTGTCTCACATTACATTGCTGCTCTCTCTCCATCGCGATCGGTCTCCTGCAGCCTGCGAGCGGATGAATGCCCGAGTCTGTGGTTTTGCCATCGCCAAAAGGACTCCATGTCTTTCTTGGTAAGAATATCGCTCTGCATGTGGTTTTGCTTGGTTGATGCCCTCTGGTGTAGCTGAATGGGTACCTTGTTACTTGTATAGTCACGAATCAGTTGTCTCAAGCCGGTGCTGGGACATTCTGAGTTCAATCAGTCTAATGTATAGACATTCAGAAATGCATTTGGCATCAGCCGATTTCAAATCAGTTTTTTGTTAGTTTGTGAGTAACACGAGCAGTCAGCCTGTTATTATACATGTAAATCTGAGAAGGTTAGATATTAATACTGGCTACCTGTGCACATCCCTCACATCTAAATGGTGCATCTGATTATGTATGCAGCTCTTCTCTCACTCTTTTGGGACACATAAGCTGCCTCTTTGCTGCCTGTTACCATCACTCTAACTCTCTTTCTCCATTCACCATTTACGATAAAAGCCCCGGTGAGAGTGCCTCCATGGCCTCTACTTCCCCTGTGCTTGCTTCTCTGCCTCATTTCACTCTGACCCTATCCAATCCCCCGTGCTGCCTGGCAGCACATCACCCTACACTTTCCACCCCCCTCCTCCTCCTCCTCTTCCTTTAGAGCATGTCTCACATGTGCTCCTCCTCCCCCTCCTTCACTAGGACTGTTCCTGCATCTCCCACGCTCAGGTCCAGCCCATGGACATAGAGGAGCGCTATGAGGACATCAGCCACCAGTTCCTGGTCAGTAGCCAAGACTCTGTCAGCATGGAGACAGGCGTCACACTGATGCTCTTTCATCGTATTATCATTTGTCACCTGTCTGGAGCTGCTTATTACTTACTCAGTCTTGTTAAAGACAGTTTTAAAAGAGAATGAAATCATTTTAAAGATGACCTATTAATAATAATAATAATGGATACTTTATTGATCCCCATGGGGAAATTACTTGTTTTTCTCTGCATTTGACCCATTCACTCAGTGAAGCAGTGGGCAGCCCACTAAGCAGGCACCCGGGGAGCAGTGTGTAGGGACGGTACCTTGCTCAGGGGTACGTACCTCAGGGTAGCCGTTAAGTGGATTCGAACCGCCGACCTTCCGATCATGGGGCGACCACTTTACCTACTGAGCTATCCCTGCCCCACTTATTATGACCTATCATTTTTTTTCTCTTTGAAGTTTGAAATTAAAATGAAAGATTAGATTAGAAAAATTAGGTCTCAATGTAATTATCGTTGTAGAATATATATATATATATATATATATATATATATATATATATATATATATATATATATATATATATATATATATATATATATATATATATATATATATATATATATAAAACAGGTTGCTTTAGGACTACATTAATATGTTTAGACTGACTAGACCTGCAGAACAGTACAAGTGTGCAGTACAAGTCCCTACACCACATTATACAACACTTCAAATATTTGTATACCAAGCTAGTAATTATGCCAATTATAACAGCCTAAATTTACATATGATTGACTTAAATTTTTATTCAGCATTTACAGCAGTCTGAAGATTTGTGCCTCCTAGACGGCCAAAAATACACTGATAAGTGTGCATGCACTCACCACATTATTAGAAACTTCATTAGACCGTATTTAATGTGGTCATTCATTGGTGAATCAATATGTAGCTTAATAGGTTCCCTTTAATTCTAATAATAATACCTGAGGCTCCAATAAATTAGCATCCTACGATTCCCATGATGCAACTTTTTTTTCTTACATTTTGAATGCTCTGCTATATTATACCCTCAGGTTTTGGGGCGTTACTATGACATCATCAGACTTTACTCCAAAGCTCCTTCCCCCACCCCTTCACCAAAAACATTAAAATTTTCCAGTCTAGATGCTTTCTTCTATATTGAGTACTTTATATTTAATATATACATTATTAGCAACTTAATAATAATTATGAATGTACAGCTAATGTGTGATATCACTTCCTCTTGCTGATGCAGAGTAAATCCTGGGGTGGAGTGTGTATCCCTGAAATCCGTCCAAGACATACACAAGTGTCTCTGTGAAACAGACATCCCCAGAAAGCCTCTGCATCACTAATACTCCCAAGCATCCTCCCCTCACTCCCTCCCCTTTGTTCCTCTCTGTGTTACAGCGCCACCTGCTGGCAGCCACCTCACACAGTGTGGAGCAAAATAGAAACCCAATGTCACTGTGACACTTCATCTCCTTTGAGGTTGTAGCTGGAGAAGATTGTAGGGTTAAGTGGCAGCTGGTGGCTCAACAAATGGAGGAGGACAGGAGGAAATCCTGCCCATTGGTATTATTTTACATTAGCTGCTTGCTTCCAGTTTGTGAACACAACTGGAACAATTTCAGTGCAGTCAGTACAGAAATTAGTGGGAAAATGTTCAGTGAACACATCGGTGCTGTGTTCACGGTAAACATATTTGAGACTCGTCAAATATGTAAATGAATGTTTCCTTCTGCTCTGGGCTCGACTGCATTCCTTTTAAAACCTTACAGATATTTAGTTGTATGCAAAGATGGGATTGCTTGAATCAGGCAATTGTTGCATTTAATTTACATTTAAATGAAATAATTAGGAAAAAGTGAAAATAACAGAATAATGATGATTCTTTTTTGCAGAAGAGATGCTTTCAAATATTACAAAGTAATGAATGTTGTAAATTGTGAAGACTGACTTTGATTTGCTCTATTTTTTCAAAGCAATTGTTGCATTTTTTACTACACAACATGTACTTGATGTCTTTAGCTGTGGTGTTCCAGGATAAACCATTGTTCCGTCCCTGCTGACCTCATACACTTCTGTTGTTATTCAGAGACTTTACACCCTCGGGCCTTATTTATCTTCTCTCGCATAGCTGTTTAGGCATGCTAGTATCAACAAAGGTAGATTTTATTCAGTGCTTAAACTCTGATGTCATCTGAAACAGAACAGACATACTTCCAGGGATTCCTCTCTTTAGTATTTTAGTCTGCTGTTTTTTGTATATTGATGGACTATCACAGTGATTTAAATACCTTAGATATGAAGAGACACTCAAAGTCAGACTCTTCAGGATAAAATGGTTCGGTCAAAAAGCTTTTTAGTCTTTCCATCAGGCTTGTTCCACATTTCAGCACCAACACTGCTTCATAAGCACCAGAGAACAGGATACAGTCTGTGTCGATTACATGTCCGTAAGGTTAATAAGACTCGCAAGTTTATAAAATCTTCAACAAACTAATTTTGTTAGCAACATATACACATTTGTGCTTATAAACACTAATGATTTATTTGGGGAATTTGTGTATTGCATGACTTTTCTTAACCTCTTAAATACATAGTGGCACCTCTGCACTATTTGAAAAGCCATTTGCCAAAAAAAACCTTAGACTTTGCACGAGTTATGACAGAAACAGCATATAGTGTTGAGAGTGAGGAGCCAAATATGAAGACAGTCAGGACTGATGAAGGTCGCAGATGATTTCCTGTACATTTTAATCTGTGTATGCTCTCTCCTGAATCATGTTTGTTTTCTGTTCTGCTGGCCTTGTTTGTGTGTACGTCTCTGCAGAGCTGTGACGGTTCTGAGTACACTCTGCAGGGCCCAGCGGGTGGCGATGACATCACAGGGTTGTCGGCCGAGCCGGCCCACTACCAGCTACTGTCAGAGCTGGGTAAGGACACACATCCAAGCATAAAAATGAGTTAAAGATCTTTAAAAAAATTGCAGTGCAATTCACTTCATGCCAACTCACCGTGTCACAGGACGGGGCTTCAATAATCTGAGCCAGGTGAACATGGCTCGCCACATCCCTACTGGCCAGCTGGTGGCCGTCAAACAGACCAACCTGGACGAGTGCACCGAGGAGGAGCTTCTGCAGCTCATGGTGATTGCAGCCCTACATGCTGTCATGTATTTGAGATATACGCGGTTGTACACGTGTCTTTATCCACTGGATATTTCTATATTAAATCCCAGAATGAGGTACTGCTGTCCCGTCTCTTCCGTCACCCCAACCTGCTGACTTCTCGCCTGGTTTTCAGCTCCTGCTGCCAGCTGTGGGTCCTGACACCGCTCATGGCCTACGGTCAGCCACAACCACACATCCACAGCTTTTTATCCTAATGTAGAAGCTTTCATGGCTTTTTTTATTTTTCCTGTGCTGTGATTTTTATAATTCTAGCACTAGCTCCATAATTAGCTGTTCGACTGGTCTCTTCCCTCTGCTTTGCTGTGCAGGTTCTGCAGATACTTTACTGAGGACATATTTCCCAGATGGAATGAGTGAATCCTTGATAGCGTACCTGCTGTACGGTGTGCTCAAAGCATTGGAATACCTGCACCGGATGGGCTACATTCACCGGTCAGTGGAATGTACAAGACACTATAAAGCTAATCTATAAGACAACATATGTGTTAGAAGGGGAAGAGTATTTGTATCTTTTGTAATGTGTATTTTTTACACCTGTATCTGTCCTCTCAGAGGGGTGAAGGCCAGTCATATCTTGCTGTCAGGGGAGGGGCGTGTTTACCTCTCAGGGCTCCACAGTGTTTACAGTATGATGCGTGAGGGCAAGAGGATGAGGACCGTGTTCGACATGCCCCACCACAGCCCGGCACTGCTGCCCTGGCTCAGCCCTGAACTACTGCGACAGGTCGGTGTCATGCTTCCCCTTCAAAGTGAATTCTGCACATCCCCAGCTCCCCAGATTTTTGCTCTGCCATACCTTGCATGATTCATACTTTAAAATAATTCAATAGTCAGTGAAACTATCTCATGTCTCTATGTTGGTGTTGTTAAACGTTGCATCTGACCAATACGATTGTATGGAGCCTTTGTTTATAGAAAATTCTCTTCTGGAACAAATGATTTCTGGTGTTTTCTTTATTAGTTTATACAATATGATACAAATATTATCAAGTTAGGTTCCTGTTAGCCAAATTTAGGTTATTCATGTAGGTTTGCTAATGATGGCTTTTCAATTCAGTTCAATTTTATTTATACAGTGCCAACTTACAACAACAGTCACCTCAGGGCGCTTTATATTGTAAGGTAGACCCTACAATAATACATAGAGAGAAAAACCGATCATATGACCCCCTATGAGCAAGCACTTTGGCGACAGTGGGAAGGAAAAACTTTTAACAGGAAGAAACCTCCAGCAGAACCAGGCTCAGGGAGGGGCGGGGCCATCTGCCACGAGCGGTTGGGTTTTTAATAGCATTAGCTAACTTCTTGGCTAATCCTAACTGAATAGTCAGACAACATGATTGGTCAGTTAAAATGACCAATGATGATGCAGAAACAACACCAACACAAGGATATCAGATCTTACTAGTGCAGCACTTTGGGAAGACTGTAAACATATGTTTTATTAGCTAAAATTTGCAGATGTTCCCTAGGACAGGTGAGCATGCCACTTCATCAGTGAGTTCCTCGCTTGTTTTCTAAACACCAAGATAGTCCAGTGGTCAAAGTCAAAGTGGCTACATATAAAGTCCCCACAACAATAGCCAAACAAACGTGTATGTGTGTGTAAGAGGGCTCCTCACCCTACACACATGCTCTTTTTTTTAATTCCATCTCCATTTAAGCCGAGTTTTGTTCTATTGGCTGATCAGTAGGATGGTTGAAGGTTCTGTGCTAGATGACAGTATTTAGAGGACCAAATACTGGATCAAAAACATCATCAAAAATTATGTTTGTTTGTTTTTTCTTTCGCTTTTGTTTTGTTTGTTTTTTTAACTAAAATTTAGCCTGTTATACGTCTCCTCTTTGGTGTTGTCCTCAGTAGGACCTGCACGGTTATGGAGTCAAGTCAGACATCTACAGTTTGGGCATTGTGGCCTGTGAGCTAGTCAGCGGCAGGGTGCCTTTCCAGGACATGCCACCCACTCAGGTAATCAGCTATACCCAAACTGCTCTAGAAGAATGTGTAGCTACACATCGTTGTCTATAGTTTGTGTCAGTGTGTGAATCTTGCCACTCAGATGCTGCTTCAGAAGCTGCGCGGTTCCCACTGCTGCCTGCTGGACGTGGCTCCCTTCCCGCTTGGAGAGCTGGGGGGTTTGAAGGTGTCGCGCTCTGGGGTGGACTCCGGCATTGGGGAGAGTGTGGCCACGGGGAGCCTGACGCACAGCACCACTGCTCCTCCCACGGACCGACCTCAAAGCCCCGGACCCAAAAACCACTCTGCCACCCTCCACAACCTGGTCCAGCTGTGTCTGCAGCAGCAGCCTGAGCGCAGGTGATTTCAGTGAATCAGCAGTCAGATGGAATTAAAAAGAAATACAACCACATTCACCTACAGCACAGACACACAGACTTTAATGCTGGTGTTGGTTCTGTTTGTCTTCCAAAGGCCATCAGCATCTGAGCTGCTGACCCACGCCTTCTTCAAGCAGGTGGGTTCCTTCAGTCGGACGTCTTCTTTGAAGGCAAAACTCCAAAAACAGAACAAAGGCAATAAATTTAAAAGAGTAGGCTTTTATTTTGAAAACTTTATGTTTGAGCAGGGACTTTCTGTTCTGTTACAGGTGAAGAGGCACACCAGTGACTCCTTCCTCAGTCTCATGTACCCAGCAGTGCCCCTCGCCAGTCCTGAGGACCCTCCAGTATCCAGCCCCCCCACCCCTTCCTGTCACACTCCAGCGTCAGCCACCGCCGACTCCACTGAGGCCGTTTGGGATTTCTCCTAACTGCAGCATCTACACTTCCATTGACTAGCAAGCCAAACACAAGACAATCAAAGAAAAGCAATGAGGCCAAATTCTACTGTGCTTTTAATTTTTATTATTAACCCAACTCTCTGAGCCTTTTTAAATTGTTTTTGTAGCTTTTTTTTATGCTTTTTGAAGGTGACTTTTTGGGTCACAGAGTGGTGAGGCAATTGTGAAAGTGCTGGAACAAAGAAGCTGCTCTGATTTTATAGTAACGATAATAATGGGCCGTCAGCGAGCGAAAGGAATAAGAAAAAAACAAGTTGCTTGCTAATAATCACGCACTTCCTCTGAGATAAAAGCCCCCCCTGTTAACAGTTGTGCATATGTTTGTGAGCATTTTGTTGTTTTTTAAATGTTATATCCATGTTTGCATTTTTTCTTTCAGGTGGGTGACTCTGGTATAACCAAGAAGTTATTTCTTAATAGTAACCACTTTTTGTAAGATATCATGTTTGTGTTGAATTTTCTTTAAAGTGGACCTATTATGCTCTTTTACAGCTCCATAGAGTTCCACTGCATGATTCACAGTTCAAAGTCTCCCTTATTTGTCTCATCCTGGGCTTTTGTGCTACTCCTCTGTTCATGTTGTGTCTACAATTGACCATTTCCATTCTACTTAAGCCTATTTTGTTCTGACTGGCTGCCCTTCGTTAACTCCTCTGTGTTCACAACCTGGGATGACGGTATTACTTTAACATGATACAAATCCAAGAATAGAAAAAAACAAAATAGGTCCACTTTAAGGCACTGTGTTTTTAGACTGTGAATAGTGAAAGGTACACTACGTGAGATTTAAACATATGTGCATATATATTCATCTGTGTTAGAAATGTTCAAGTTTTCTTCAGTGACAAAGTAAGGCAGTAGAAGTTGCCTTTATACTCATGCAAACAGAAACTGCTGATATCTAATCCGGCAAGCTTTTAACGGTTGTTTTGCCAAAGCGTAAAAAATACTGTACAGCCAAAAAAAGATTAGTCTGCATACCAGTTAGCTTGCCTGCAGCGAGCTAGTTTGTTTCATGGCAACTCTTTATTAAATGTTTTGTTGACACCAAATTTTAAGAAAAGTTCTTAAATTGAGGCCTTGGTTATTCCCTATAGATAGATAGATAGATATATATATATTTTTTTATATTCAAAAATTAAACTCTTTGGTTTTACCACAGGTTACATTGTTTAAAGAGCAGAACAACAAAACAACACATCCACAATCAGCTGTGTAAATACATTCCTGCTGTAGGCTTGAACATATATGCACATAGAGTTCCTGTATAGTATCCTTAAAACCTGTCATAAATCGGGAGGGGAAAGGGGGGGGGGACTGTGCTATGAACAATAGAATACATGAGCAATAGAATATATCTAGTGTTCCATGTAGTAGTTAGAAACCACAGGTAGAAATAGAAAAACAAAGTTTCCTGTCCCAATCATGGAAAGAAGATTTCTACTGTGCTCTATGACCACTTCTCCAATAATGCCTTTCTGTTTTACTGAACCGTGCATTTAGAATACAGTGATCTCTCTGTAACTGTGATTAAGTGTACTGTGTATGAAAACTGTGACTTACAGTACATATCAAATATGGTAGCTGTATGAGCCTTATATATACATGTGTTATAAAATGATACCGAATGTTTTGCCAACTTGTGGTCATAAATCTTTTTGCAGTTTTTGTCTTTTGGTGGTGTGATGGTTGGCACTGTTGCCTCACAGCAACAAGGTCCCAGGTGGGTCAAACCTACCAGCTGCGGCCTTTCTGTGTGGAGTCTGCATGTTCTCCCTGTGCCTGCATGGCTTTCTTTTAGTACTCCAGCTTCTTTCCACAGTCCAAAGACATGCATCTTAGGTTAAGTGGTGATTATAAAATATGTTATGTGTATGTTAGGTAGATAAAGTGCTTTAAGTCATAGAATAAAGCACTGTATGAATGTATGGTGAATGCGACACTCTGAATGTGAGTATGCTGCATTACGTTGTGAGAGACATATTTAATACTAACAAATAAATTTAGATGGTTATTTTTCAAACTTCAAGAAAATTGAGTAGCAAAGTGGTCTGTTATTATATGCAATGCTCTCTCAAAGTTAGGTAGGTACTAGAGGGAACTCCAACAGGTCTCATAGATGTTCTGCTGATCATCTTGGAGGGACGCTTGGCAAGTGTGAGGAGAAAGGACTCCCTTTTAACAGGAAGAGACTCCCAGCAATGCACAAGCTACAGAAGTCTGTGAAGGTTCTCAGTCATCCAGGTCATCGTAGTCAAAGGAGCTTGCAAAGAAAAGCGTCTGGACTTCTTTAAGTTACTTGAAGACGTTTCACCTCTCATCCGAGAAGCTTCTTCAGTTCTAAGGTCAAATGGTGGAGAGTCCCAGATATAAACCTAGTGGGAGTATCCCCCCTGCTACAGAAGTAAGAAGCAAACGCAAAGCAGGAGATGAAGCATGGCTGAATATGTTTCCAAACCAACTTCATTCTAAGCCAAAGACTAGAAAATATGGTGAAGCATATCTTCCCTTTGGCTTCACCTGCACACAAGTGCCAAGGTAGGTCTCCCCTGCAGAATTGGTTTTCCCTTCATCGGGAGAAGCACTGGGCTGTTCAAATCACGGACAAACAGTATCCCACATTCTTGATTTTTAGTTCACAAACACTTGTTGTAATGACTAACTACTCCTGACATATCAGGCTGATCCGGCCACGATTTGTTCCCTCGCTTCAAATCAGGGACAAACATTATCCCACAGTTGTTTGTTTTTAAACCCATCTTGCACAGAGAGGCATTTTTTGAAAAATGTATTATAGCAATGTTGAATATTATTACACAGGAAAAAAAACAACTACGCTTAAAATAATTACACCGTGACGCCTCTGCCTTTCTAAATGGAGGGACAGTAACTGCGTGTGTATATGTAAGTGTGTAAAACCTGCAGATAGTCAGATTAACAGTAACAGTATTTTGTCTCTATCTGCCATTCTGCAATTCATCTCATGTAAACAATAACGTGGCGCACAGCGTGACGTGAAAAAAGGCACATACCTTTGGTGACCAACTCTGTATTCCTCGTCCACGTGGAGTTTTAAAAAAAATCTCCGTTTTCGGTGATTGGAAACGCCGTTTACGTGTGGACGAAACAGCTGCGTTTTCAAAAATACCCGTGTAGGTGTGGACGTAGCGTAAAAGAGTTAGTAGTTTACTTTCTTACTACCTGTAATTTATTGCAGATTACTTGTATTTGCTTAATTGTTTGCTAAATGTTTAAGTTGTGAAATAAACCGCAATGGAGCAAAATATGGGTGTGTGTGGTTGGAGGATGTGTTTGGGGGGGGGGCGCGAACATTTTTATTGTAAAACAAAGGGGGGCCTAGCAAAAAAAGTTTGGGAACCACTGTATTAAGCAAATCTGTCCACAGGATCCATTTTTCCATTCCAACCTCTCCACCACCACGGGCAAGCACAAAGGGCTGTCAAAGGATGTCAAGGCCGAGATTGTAGTTCTCCACAAGGCTGGAATGGGCTACAAGGCCATCAGCAAGAAGCTTGGTGGGAAGATGATCAGTGGTCAGACAAAACCAAAATGCTTGGAGGAAGCAAAATGGTGACTATGATTCAAGAAACACCATTCCCACAGTCAAGCACGGAAATGGAAATATTATGCTTTGTGGCTGTTTTTCTTCTAAGGGTACAGTACAGCTTCAATCCATTGAGGGAAAAATGGACGGAGCCATGTACTCTTTAATCTTGGATGAATACCTCCTTCCCTCAGCCAGCATGACAATGACCTAAAACATACCTCCAAGGCCACAAAGGAGTGGCTAAAGAAGCACATTAGGGTCATGGAGTGGCCTCAGGCCTGACCTCAGTCATGCAGAATTTTCTGTGGAGAGAGCCAAAGCTTTAAGTTTATGACAGCCAGGAAACCTAAAGGATTTAGAGAGTTTCTGGAAAGAGGAGTGGGCCAAAATCCCTCATGAGATGTGTCCAAACATGGCGACCAACTACAAGAAACGTCTTAGAGTTGTGCTTGCTAACAAGGATTTCTCCTCCAATAATAACTCATTTTTGCTTGGGTAGCCAATACTTATTTCACTCATTAACCCCCCACGACGCATTTAAGTGACAGAAGGAACATCAATTATTATTGCTATTACTACTATTACTATTATTATTATTATTATTAGTAGTAGTAGTAGTAGTAGTAGCGGCAATATTAATTCTTTCTGCATATGACCATTTCTAGAGGTCTGAAAATTGTAGTTTTTCTCTGCTCCACTGGGCGGCAATAGAATATCAAAACAAACAGACCGTAACCCAACCCCTAGCAACCACGTAGGTCCACATCGACAACGTAAGTGAGTGAAAACTGTCGCAAATACTCTGAATAGTGTCATATACATCAGAAGCATATTTCGTCACTGTTTAACAGCTTCATTTTTAAACGATAAGTAAAAAAAACACACCCTTGCCTTCATGAACGCCTTCGAGTGGCTCGTTTTTGTATTTTCGTGCTAGACGCTGCAGTCTCTTGTTTATCCGGTTCCCCCACCAAATTAAAATCCCCTTTTACGCTTGTTATACTGTACACAGTATATGAAGTACTGAGAAGTAAAGTCTAGTTTAATAAAAGTACAATATTACAATATTCCTTTTTACACTTGCTTTTGCTTTGGACTACATATTAGGCATGTCTTTAGTTCTTATAACTATAGGAACATGTTGTTATTTCGAACCATTACACTTTCCTAAATGGTACTATATGCCTACTATGACAGCAAGATAGACCACAACCCTCCATTTAGGGAGAGTAAAATTGTGGCTCCCTTGAAATAAACATCATATAAACTTAATAAGCTCCTTATAGTGTTATATTTAGCTTTTTATGTGTAATTATTTTAGTTTCATTAAAGTATTCTACTTTATTTATGACATTTTGATTATGAAGGTGTTTACAGTTTTGGCAGCTGTAACACCGGTGTTTTCCAAATTTTGGAGCTAAATAAAATATGTTTATTTTATAGAAATCAGTCGACTCTTATTTTTGAAATAAGTCAAAGCGTTAGTCCACAGGAAGTCGCTGTGCGTCCTTGTTGTCGGACGCTGGACGTAAAACCAACTACCCTGGAAACGGTGTCAGTGACAGTTGGTCTTTTCTTTGCACAGGTGAGCGATCTGCAAGTTATCGATAGGTCTATTTTTATTTCTGGTGTTTTTATCGGTTTATTACTTTCATGTGAACCCTCTGTAGCCGGGCAGGCATTGGCGGATGAAGCGTTTGTGTCACATGAGGAGGAGGAGAAATGGTGGCTTAAAAAATAGAAAAAGGCTTCTTTTTTTTGACAGACAGCTAGCTTATAGCGAGCTTGGTCAGGTAAGGTTAACTACACAGCAGTGTTTGCCCAGGGTGGCCGAAGAGACTGTACGGAATACGCTAGTTATTCAGCTTATCAGAAGAGCACACAGTAGAAAATAGGCATGTGTATATGTATGTGTTTTGTCGCGTAGTTGACCGCCACAGTACATCTGAGCTCGGAGCCAGCTGGGCTGCTCAAAGTACACAGGGAGTAACGTTACTGAAAGTATTTTGTTGCTTGCGGTCGATAGCCTTGCCATTTGGCTTACAGTGACCAAACATCCGCCTCCATCATATGCAATTGTCTGTGTTGTTATCCTTCATAGCGCAAACGCTGCTGGGAATACCTCCAAGAAGAAGAACCGGGAGGGGAAAAAAAGTGGGAGTCGAGGCCCAGCTGCTCCAGAAATTCCAGCTATTGCACTCCGGGGGCTTCACATTTCTCCTTTGCCATGGAATATATTTTTTAAAAGTCTCCCTCTATCAGGCTGTTGCCTCAACACGTTGCACAGCTTTCCCCACTCTTTTTAAAAGGACTATCACACCTTTGTCAGAGTTGGTAAGTCATGAGCAATGAAGCCGTTTAGCTCATGACGGGGAACCATGAAGCAACCAGGGAAGTGACCTCTGTGGACACCGCAGCCCGAGGGTGCCCCTCACTGGCACCATGGCATCCAACGAGAGACTGTATGAAGTCTGGATGCTCTACTGCACCAAGGTAAGGTTTCTCCTTTTCCACACACACTTCCCCTGTGGAAATGTCATTCGTGTGAAGTAATGGACCGAGTGAGGGCATTTCCTCCCTGGCAATTGCCAGGGGGGGGGTTATTCACTCATGCTATTTATGTTTTTTGAAGTCTAGCAACAGATTAAGCCCATTTGCTCTGACAGGCTGTGGTTATGAGAAAGTACAGCCTGTGCTGACAGACAGGTTGAAGGCAAAGACAATTAGTGCATTGCGGTAAAAGGCAGACTAATGAAATTGCTTGTAGATCCTGAAGGAATTATTGCAGCGAGACACATTATGTTTATAAATGAATAATTAATTCACTGAGGACAAATTTTGTCATAACGTCAGGTGGATGTGGTTTCTAATGAATGTTAAATTCAACCCCAGCGAGGATGCATTCTTAAATGTATCATGGTCGTGATATGTTGTTAATGCTCCCTTACTTTACCAGTAGAGATGAATGAAGGCACGCCAGAGTAGAGACAGCACCCTTTGAGTCAGCTCTTGGCAAGATTTAATTCACCCTGTGATAAAGCATGCGCGCATCCTGCCATCCAATCAAAACGGGCTGCCTGAGCCGCTCCTCACGTGAGCCTGGCTGCAGTCACACTACCTACCTCCCACAGTAATCCCTCACAATAACGCACCGTGCATAGCCCTCTGAGAAGTGTGGAGGGCTGTGAAGCTGTTACACTTATTTTTAGATTACGACATCCAATAATCCTCATCCTGAGAAGTAAAGCATTTGAATGCTGACACACACAGAGTGTTTAATACCAGCGAGCTGGGTGCCTGGGGTCTCTGAGATTGTTGCAGTCACCTGTGAAAAAGTGAGCATATACATTACATTTGCTCTAGCAGGACTTTTTCTTTGCATTGACTGAGCATTATATTGCAGGGAAGGATCATTTCATTCGAGCCTGGCTTTCAGCCAGAGTCCACTGAGCTAATCTTTATGTCTGCATGAAGCAAAAGAGATGTGGCGAGAGATGCATTCTAATATATATGATATACATGTGCACGTACAGGTGAATTGAATCATTGTTGATCTTGTTACAATGCTGGGATACACTGGAGCTTTGCATTCATACTAATGCTATTTGACAAGGACACCTCTGAAGCCCAGAGCCTGTTAAATCAACACTAGGGAGATCTACACAGTATGGGGCAGACCATTTTAATGATATGGTCTGTGTGTGGGTGTGTGGGTTGTCTAGCCTTTAGTCACATGGTCTAAATTGGTCAAGGAATGTCTCTTTCTGAGGCTTGACTCTTGTCTGAGCTCTGAGACCAGCCACACTGTGTCCCACCAAGTGGTCAACTACGACCGGCCTCTTATCACAATTTTCTCTTCCCAACTCTTTCTCATTGCAAAGTAGCGAAACAGTTTCCTTGTTTTCAGGGCTTCTGCAGGTCATTAGAAAATCTTAAACGGTTTGAAGGGCAGACGGTGCTCTGCCCTTGTTTTTATTCAGTGAGCTCTGCAAAAGCTTTGCGCTCCTTTATGAAATGGTGTAGGAAGCCTGATCTTAAAGGAGCTCTTATTAATTTATTAATAACACCCATGGCTGCTAAGTGAAGTGGTCTTTGCGGGCAGTTCGTTCAAACCTTTATTGGCCAAAACGGTGGACACACTCAAGTCTGCCTTTGATTATTATTCATGTATTTTTCCAAAAGCTAGGAGACCAGCTGTGTGTATATTAAGTATCAGTAAAAGAACAAGGTTGACTTGGATGAAGCAACCAGGTAGGCACTTGCTATGTAGCTAAGTTACATCTAGCTGGCTGACTGACTGCCCCCATGTTGGCTTTCAATGTGAAAAGTCGATACTATTTAGCTTTATGACTTTACATCATTTACATCCCCAACTGCCATTTCAACTCATATATGACTTTGCTAGTCACAGTGATAGCATGGCAACAGCTTGTTGAAGATGACCAGCTGAGGTATGAGAACGAGCCACACATTAGCCCAGAGACAGTATAAAAGATTCAAAAACGTAGCTACTGTGATGTCACCCAATGTCCAGTTATGAAGCCTTGATATGAGTGTTTCCTCTTTCCTCATCTTTATTTACACAAAAACAAACAAACAAACAAAAAAAAAAAAACAGGATGAAGAAGTGCAGCTCTGACTGTGAAAGTGCTCCTCTTTTGGCTAACATCTTATAATTGACAAGTGATTACCCAAAGAACATCCATTCCAGATCCATTCTGAAAAACAATTTAAGCAAGATTTACAAAATGATTATAAACTCAGGAGTGAGGTCACTACAGAGAACTATAGGTCTCTAACTCTAAATAGTTTTGTCCAACAACAGCTTATGTCATTTGGTGGTCTTCAGGATAAAATTTTCATTTATTTATTTCAGTTTTAGTTTTGTTTTGTTTTTAAATCTCTTCCACATTAACTTCCTTTTTCTGACCCTTAAGCTACAACTGTCCGTTAGCCAGAAAGATGACTCGGGCATCAGGTTTTGGTCCTGAAAACCAAACAGTTTGACTCGAACACTCTGCTGACGCTAACCAGCTTTCCCCTGATGGCCAAATTCCAGGATGGGCTTTATTACATAGATATAGCTATTTTATAGCCAATTTCACCTAACTTATCTGCAAATTCACACAAATTACATAATGCCTAACTAGCAGCTAGTTGGCTAAACCTAGTTTGCTTTCTCACTAACGGTGTCACTAGCTAAGTTCTATCTGATGCCACAGCCTTTGTGTTTGTTTTGTTGTCTGTATGTGGAGCTTGTGTTGAATCGTTGTGCTGGGAGCCAGAGTAAGGCAATGGGAATAAGCATAAACGTCACATTCTTTGGATTTTCATGGAAAATTTGACTCAAGTCCTTGACATTGAAATCAGACCACATGCTGTTAGAGGCAACAAAGAGCGTCAGGGAAAATCTACTGTTCGAATTTGGTTGGAGTCCTTTTAAACATTAGCAGTAAAAAACAATTAATACATGAAACAACTGCCTAATTTGCAATGAAATGCTAGTAAAACACACAGTACTGCATTTAAGCTATAGTTTAAACTTTATAATAGCCTCTAATTCAACTTTCAATGATAATGCAATTTATCATAGAGTTAGTAATTTGCAATATTATAACACTTTTAAGACTTAATGATTATCCTGAATGCTGTATTTACTCCTGAAACTTGACTATGTGACTCAGTTAGATGACTTTGGAGGCATCTGTCATATTTGTGTACTCATCCTGATACACACCTCTTTCATGTGCCTTGCCTGGTTAATCACTGACAACAGTAGAGTCATGGCAGCCTTTAGTGTCAGAGGTTAATACTGGCACTGTTGTCTAAGAAAGAGTCATTCAGGTGAGTGGTGTTGACAGTAGAAACTTTTACAACACAACCAGCCCTCGGCTCCATTGGGAGAACCAGCTCGTCCTGTTCTGTCAGTCAGATGTCTGCTTTCTGATTATCTCTCTCTGAATCATTATCATTCACCTGACCACTTGGTTCCTGGTACTGAAAGAGGAAGAGGCAATTTTGTGTTTAGACAGACGTGTGTCTCTCCTAGAAGTTTGACTTATGGCATTAGAAAACTGCTTTTGAATACACTTTAAGCCAGAAGTGGCAGCTGGCCTTTTGGCATACTGATGAAGTCAGAAATTGTTGGTTGAACAGCTGTAGCATCAGTTCCAGTGTGGAGAAGTGTGCAGGAGTTGGTGTTTGTGTATGTACCAGGTCATATTAGCCATATCTGAACACAGGCACAACATCACAGCTTTATACATCGTGTTTATTCTTTGGGTAGGGTAATTTATGAAAAAACAAATAATAAATTAGGTGCCTTCAGATTACACTCAGCACCATATGTTGCTGGTATACTGGCCTTTGTTTTCCCTTGTTGAATGACAAATGTGTGTTTATAGTGTTTTTGTTTTGTTTCATTCATTTCCTGAAACGGTTGTCGACTGTAGTTTATAACAATTGTTAGGACTATTTGCTACCACAGATTGATGCACATTTGGTGCTGTTTTCAGTATTTAGGGAAGTATAGGTGGGCAGAATGTAGTATTTTGTCCTCCAGTGTAGTTTCAGGCTGTGCACTCTAAAGTTTTGAACACTATTATGTAAAATAATATTTACATTAAAGTAGGGCTGCCACGATTAGTCGACTAGTCACGATTATGTCGACTATTAAAATCGTCGACGACTAATTTAATAGTCGACGCATCGTTTGAAGCTTTGTAAGATCACAAAGGACGCAGGAATGAGTAGTAGGATTTAAGAGTGTAATAACGGACTGAAACAGAAGATGGCAGCACTGCATGTACAAGGATGCCAGCTGCCGTTAAACCCCGAAGAAGAATCCCAGAATTCATAGCGCAGCCCAGCGCAGTTGTCAACAATGGCGGCAGCTAGTTAGTTTTAACTTTACTCTTATTATTCTTTCTTGGTCACAAAATAAACGTTTAACATATTTTCAGGCGAGAATGTAGCTGTGTAAACCTCAAATATCTGCTCAGTTTATCAAGACACCACATATTTTCAAAAGCGCTCCGACGTTTTCGGAGACGTCTGTTACCCACTAGCTCGTTAGCTAGGCGGGGGCAAGGCTAACTAGAGCCGTGAGAACACCGGACTCCCGGCAAATTGTTTTCAAACCCACCGCCGTCTTTCGCTAGTCAGGTTAAACATATATATAAGTCACTTAGATAACTTAAAAATGTTATTGTTTGGCTTTCTTTAGTATTTTATTTGTTCCTGAGTAAATCGGTTTGGCTGAGATTAAAGTTATAGTTTTTGCACAGCTAAAACTGTCAAGCAGACAGCTGATTATCAGAAGTGTGAGACGCTGGAGAATATACTCCGGTGTCCTGTTATATTTTAGAAAGCAAGGAGTTTATTAAACTTCACCGAAACAATCTGCAAATTTCATTAAAAATTAATAAACTACCATCTTGTCTTTATTTTTAGTTAGCACAAACACTTCAAGCTGTAAGCTAATGATAGTTATATAAGACCAGATGCTGCTGGTGCAATAAGCTGTACGTCCAATGGATGATGATCTGATTAGTCGACTAATCGCAAAAATAATCGGTGACTAGTCGACTATCAAAATAATCGTTTGTGGCAGCCCTACATTAAAGTCAGAAGGTCAAAGGAATGCTTACTGTATCTTTGACCTTTCATTATATATTGCTAGTAGGGAATAGTTGGGAAACATAGTAAAAGCTTAGTCTGTATGATTACATTTACATTGTTTGAAAAGTACTGTTGGTATTCATTATTTAAAGCTTCTAAATTAATGTATTGGTAGATGTCAGTTATTATGTTGTATGCATTTCAATGAGAATCTGCAGACTAGGGCTGGGCGATATGACCCAAAATTCATATCTCGATATTTTTTAGCTGGATGGCGATATAAGATGTATATCTCGATATTTTTTTAAGCCATAAAGTAAGAACAAAAAGAGAGTTCTTAGTCAAAGCTGTGTCCCAGATGTCACACAGGCACTTTTATTAACATACAGCACAGATGTACATGAAAAATTACTCAAAATTAAATTATGAGCATTCATTAAATAATAATGCTCCATAAATAAAAGAAAACAATGTTGTTTTTGTGCTAAACAAAGAGCTCACAATTGTGCCGTCAAAATGTAAACTAAAAGACGCTGAGCGTAATAACAAAGACAGACAGATTTCACAGCTGCTCGGTTCCCAAGTTTTACTGTGTGACTGATAGCCTGGAGTTTGAAATCCGCTTCATAACCACGTCTCTTACAGGTGCCATTTATGGTCCTTATACACACACAATACGGTAATATTACGTTGAAGCACAGTACGTATCACTCCGCGAAGCTCCTCGGTAGCCGTAATGCGCCGACAATCTATCAAGCGGTGCAGCTCCGTAGCTTACCAAAGTCGTACTCAAACATTTTTGACAGATTGCTGAGCGCCGTGTACCACATAAAATCGGTTCGCGGCCATCAAGCACAACCAGAATTCATACATAAGGCGCACTGTCAACTTTTGAGAGAATGAAAGGATTTTAGGGTTAGCGCGGTTAGCTCGTTAGCGCGGTTAGCTCGTTAGCATGGTTAGCTCGTTAACACGTTGACGCTGTCCAGCCCCACGCATGGGGCGATGCACAGTAACTCGTTAACGGAGATTTGCCGTGTCCATCTTGTCGCTGCCTGCACGTGAAGCGATGGGGGAGAAGGGGGAGTTGTCTTCAGTGAAGGCGAGGCGGAGTAACGTTGCGTAGAGACAAAAGTGGACGAAAGAGAGGCAAACTTGCGGCTCCACAACTATAATTATAACGTAACATAGACTATATCGATATAAAGGATATTGTCACATCTTATATCTCGTATAAAAATATATCGATATGTTTTAAAAACTCGATATATCGCCCAGCTCTACTGCAGACTAACTCCAGTTTGCTTCTCTGAGTTATAGTGAAGCAGAGAGGTCACAGACAACAGCCAAGATGCTTATGTAACGAGCGATCCTCTTCGCTGACTGTCATTGGTTCGTGCCATAGTGTTGTCCCCCAGCAGCGGCTGGTGGCTGCCGGCATACAGTGGCGCAGTAGCTCTGCTCTCTCGCCAGTGTTTTATCCAGAAGGGCTTGTCAGACAGTGGAGGGTTTAGCAGATTCCTGAATCGTGCCAGTTCCGCTCTTAAGGCCATTATGTGCTGCAGAAAAGCCTTTTTGATTTAACCAAGCACAGGGAACATTTTACCCTCCTGTGGCTTTAAAGTTGACTCTGGTAACTTAAGAGGAACAGTCCTCACTCTCTTTTTCAACTGTCCACAACACAGGGGATTCACAGAACCATCATCCTGTGTGATGTCACCCCACACCACCCTGCTTTTTCACTGGATTGGAGCAAATGCCAGTAATTTGCATAAACCCTTGCTCTTATGGGAATCAGCATGCAGTGAAAGCATTGGTGGAAATCGGAAGCAAAAGAGTCAAGCTGGAAATGGTGCAAGGTTTCAGATTTTCACATATTTGGTCAAGTAGATTACCCAGTCTAATTTCTGCTGACACACACACACACACACACACACACACACACACACAAATAATCATGTGCATACGCCATACCTCATGCAGTCTGACAAGCTCATGCACTCAGGCTTCGGTTTACTGAATGAACTGCTCCGTGAAGTTTGCTCCCTCAGGCTAACTTTCTTCCCTGGTGCAGTTCTTGCTTCTCATTTTCCCTCCATGCTATGAATATCTCTGGCATAACACTGATGTCACTAACAGGGTGTATCAGACGTGCCTCGTGCAGTGTGGACCCCTATGCACACGCACGCACACACGCACACACCCACCCACCTCTGGCACTTATGTCATGGCCAGAGGAGTTGTCACAGAGTGACGGGTAGTGCTGTAAGCCTGTATGGCAGCAGAAACAGAAAAACCACAGCCGTCTATTAAATCTAAAGGGAGGAGGCCTTTAAACATTGTGGTTTCAGCGACTCTATGCCACTTCCACCTAACCAGGTTCCCCTGAACTGCCACCCGACCAGCTGGCTGACCACGCCTGTCTAGCATCTCATAACAGATCAAGTCAAAACGATGCAACTAAAGATCCTGGCAAAATGACGACATACAGTTTTAGAGTTATAGAGCATTGACAGAAAAGCAGTATTTAATGCCCTAGGAATGAAACAGCTTCCCTGGGAACGCCTTGGATTCCCCACAGTGGAGCTGGAGGTGGTGATTGGTTGAGTGGCGTCTGAGCATGGCTGCTTAGACTGTACCTGGACCCAGATAAGTGGTAGAAAATAAATGGATGGTCAAGAATGAGAATAGACTCCAGAAGGAATCGTTTTGTTGTTGTTGTTGTTGTTGTTTTTGTTTTGTTTTGTTTTGTTTTTAAAAAATGAGTAACAATTAGAAAATCCAGCATTGGTCTCTCTTTAGCCCTTCAGCTTTTTCTTTTCGTTCATGCATGTCTCTGACATTCGAAATGACTGAGAGCTATTGATAAATCCAGTCTGGGTCAGTGGGGATTTCTCTGTTAAGAAGGACGTGCATTGGTCTGTGTTGCTGTTGACCTTGGAAGGTTTACAGAGGTCAGTTTAAACAGATATTTGGGATTGTGATGTAGCTGGGCATAGAATTTAATATGATAATGAACTAAATCATAGAGGCATGTGATTCTCTCATGGGAACTGTCTGTATACACATTGGGACACAAGAATATTGTGGGAGTCTGGCTGGACAAGGTGTGTGATTGTGTGTGTGTGTGTGTGGGGGGGGGGGGGGGGGGGCTGTGATGAAGGCTGAGGATAAACAGGGCAATGTAGAGCAGGGTGTGTCCCCTGCCTGCCACAGTACAAACCCTCAATGGGCATCTGTGCTCCCAAGCTGCTGCCTAAAAGAGGACATTCTTTAAGAGACATACACACAGTCATTCAGCCACAAACTCACTTGAGAGGGAAACTACTGGCTTAAATCATCATCTTCTAATTTCCTGGCAGCAGCATTCATATGTACATTAAGACAATAGACTGTTTATTGCTCTGGTTAAAGAGCAGTGTGGGCACCATCCAATAGGGCTGGGCCATATTATACCGTTCACGGTAATACCGGTATAATGTTAGGCAACAATAGGAAAATGAAATATCGCGATAGAATATGAGTAAAACGCGCATGCGCAGTGCCTTTGTTTTCATACGCACATGGCCGATTGTTGAGTGAAACAGATGAACCAGAATTGGTTTGTAAAAATGGTGCAACTTCAGTGATGTGGAACTGGTTTGGTGTTTGTCCGTCAGACACACGACAAAGCACATTTTTTTTGCAGAACATGCAAGCGGCTGTCGTTATTGTCGTATTTGTCGGACTTAGGCTACGTTCACACTGCAGGTCTTAATGCTCAATTCCGATTTTTTGATCAAATCCGATTTTTTTTGTCTGCTCGTTCACACTACAAAAAAAATGCGACAGCAAACACGCTCTAGTGTGAACGCTCAAAGCGGCCCGCATGCGCAAAAGAAGATGTCACACACAAAGCGCTCTGTTTAGACCCAGAGCAACAGTATTGTTTGACTGATGGCCCTTAATAAAAAGACTTCGGAGTTCACGTTTCCCAATTTTTGCTTTAAGTTATTTTGTTATTTACATAATAATGTAAATAACCTAATAATGATCCTTATTGCTGTTTAAGAGAGGAGCGGTGCTTCAAAGGATAGCTGCAGATTTCTGTCAGAATCTGTAGATTATACAGTACAAATAAAATGTTTACGTTGTCTTCCCAACAGTTTCACTGACATCTACACTGGATGGCCAGGAAGCGTTCGCGATGTCTTCTCGGGCGCTGATAATTAGCTTCAGTCTTGTGTCGGTGACGTAAAAGGCGGATTTAATGCGACTTGACCGTTCAAACAGCAGTCGCTTTCTAAAACATCGGATATGTATCGGATTCAGTACCACATACGAAAGTGACCCAGATCGGATTTGAAAATATCGGATTTGCGCCGTTCACACTGTCATAGCATGATCGGATATGGGTCGCATAGGGTCAAAAAAATCGGATTTGATGCGCTTTCGCCTGCAGTGTGAACGTAGCCTAAGATGCTCGTAAATCTGGAAGTAATCTGGGTCCTAAACTCCGTATGCTTCAGGTCAAAAGAACACTGCAGCATCACTGAGAGTTAAAAACTGTCTAAATTCTTTCATCTTTAATAAAACGATCAGCATTGCTGCTTTACCAAGTGTAACTATGAAGTTTAACTTCCAGGCATCCATGAAAACAAAATTTATTACATTTAACGGAGTTAGAAGTTAGCAGGAAACTAGCGGAAGTTAGCTCGCTAGTTTCGCTAGTTACCTAAGCATGATATTGCATGTTCTGACTGAGAGATTTCTGAAAAAACTCGAACGTACAGCTCTGCTATCACTTCCAACATAAATGAAGACAGGAAACTAAACAGCAGTGACGTTTGTAGGGTTACTGAAGTTGGGCTAGCTGGTATATAATGATGTGCTACGTGATCGCTAGCGACACAGCTATGTTAGCATAACATAAACAGTGAAGCTGGAGGACGAACACTAACACTTTTCCACTTATAAAAGTTAACGTTAAGGTTCCTGATGGTTAGAGACAAATGCAATCGCATGGCAGGATGCTGTAAACGGACCAAACTTCAGTCAGGAGAACAACTGAGATAATCCATCCACAATACAAGGTTAGTCATTAATATACTGCAACAACATGGGAATAGAGCAGCGGCCAGAGAATTCAACATTAATGAATCAATGGTACAGAAGTGGAGGAAGCAAGAAGAATGAGTTTAATAAAGTTTGATTTATCTGACTGCTTTGTTTCGCTTAATGTGCCTTATAATCCCGTGCACCTTATGGTCCGAAAAATACGTACTGCACACTGCAGTTTAATGTAGCAAAGCACCTCTTTTTAACTTCAGTGGATATTATACATGGTTATGCTCAGGATATGTCAGCACATTTCTACTGGAAATGCCTTTTGGTTAAACTTTCAGCAAGGAATTTGCATTTGCACTGTTACATTTTTATAAAGCTTTAATGTACATAAAAACCAGCTTCTTGTTTAAGTGAAAATAAATGGAAGGTTGTGTTTTTGCGCTAGTAATGTTGTGGAGTTGTATTTTGTCTCGCATCAATTATATCGTCAGTTATATCGTTATCGCAAATTTTCAAATATATATCGTGATAAATATTTTTGACCATATCGCCCTGCTCTACCATCCAATAATAAATGTTTTTCTCTGTCATTGTAAGTGACGGGGTAACACGGGGAAAGAAGCACACACAGAAGACAGACCGTGGCCTCCTAGCAGAACATATTACACACGTGGTTCCTGCTGAGTTCCAGTCCGACATCTCTCTCTCTTTTCTTCTTTTTTTGTCTCTTCCACACACACACACGCACGCACACACGCACACACACACACACGCACACACACACACACACACACACACACACACACGCGCGCAGACGGAGGTCAGCGTCACAGGATTATTCTGATGACTTCACTTGGAATAGCACAGCGCTGGCTGATTCCCACTCTGACACGCAGACAGAAGCAGTCTCCCCCTCTGTAGCCAGGGGCTGTGCTGGCTAAGAAACACTGATTCTATTTTTTCCAGCTAATATTTTTTCCTTAGTTCTGAATTAGTAGTCTGCAAACTCTTTTTGTTTATGCAGGGATTTTATAAGGAGTTTTGTAAATTGGTTTATGAATTGCCTTCTCCTTCACCGTTTCACGAACATAGGTTTTATATGGGCTGGCTGCCTGTATGAGTATATTTTGTGACTTATTTTAACCCCATCCTCAGTATAATATAATTTTAATGTCCCATCTTTCTGTCACTCATAACCAGCCTCACGATTTATGTGTCAAGTTTTACTTTCCAGCTGCAGCTGGTTTGGCTAGGTTACAAATCATAATATTCAACTGCTTCTCTAGGTCTTGTGGTAGCTTGGACTACAGCTGGCAATGACAACTTCTGGCTCCAAAAAGCTAAAAGGGTGGCAGCCGAAATGCTAATTTGAGGCTTCAGAATGTAGAGTCCAAAACCAATGGGTGGCGTCATGGTAACGGCATCAGTCTTTAATATACACTCTGGATAAAAGTCACTGGAGTGAATTATTCCATTATTTATTTGTCAAGTCGGTCTTCCTGTTTGTCGGCCTTTGGAATGATGGGATGTTTTCTGAGCTCCCATATAAGTGAAGTCACAGCAATGAGAAAGTGCCAAATACAGAGTTACTTAACATCCAATCAAAATCAGTTTTATTTTACATAGGGCTGCTCGATTATGGCAAAAATGATAATCACGATTATTTTCACTGAAATTGAGATCTCGATTATTTGACGATATTTATTTAACCCTTTAAGACCTACCATAGAACCAAGTGAGTACAGAGGTCTGACCCAAGACTTTGTGGACTGGTGCCAGCTGAACTACCTCCAGATCAACGCCAGTAAAACCAAGGAACTGGTGGTAGACTTCCGCAGGCACAAGCATTCTCCACTGCAACCACTGAACATCCAAGGTATGGACATTGAGGCTGTGGACAGCTACAGGTACCTTGGTGTTCATCTGAACAATAGACTGGACTGGACTCATAACTCAGACGCCCTCTACAGGAAAGGGCAGAGCAGGCTGTACCTGCTGCGGAGACTCAGGTCGTTTGGAGTGGAGGGCCCACTCCTGAAGAAATTCTATGACTCTGTTGTGGCTTCTGCTATCTTTTATGGCGTGGTCTGCTGGGGCGGCAGCATCTCTGCTGGGGACAGGAAGAGACTGAACAGGGTGATCCGAAGGGCCAGCTCTGTTCTAGGATGCCCTCTGGACCCAGTGGAGGTGGTGAGTGACAGGAGAACGGCGGCTAAGCTGTCATCCCTGTTGGACAACATCTCCCACCCCATGCAGCAGACTGTGACAGCACTGAGCAGCTCCTTCAGTGGGAGACTGCGGCACCCACGGTGTGGGACGGAGAGATTTCGCAGGTCTTTCCTCCCCACTGCTGTCAGACTCCATAATAAAGACTTTAACTGATCAAGCACACACATCCATACATATGCAATAATACTAAGTGCAATAATCCTTTCTGTCATCGTTGTATTTTTACTCAGTTGTATATAGTATTTGTATTTGTATTCTATTTTTATCTTATTGTATATTTATTTTATTTTATTCTACTGTATATAGTATTTTATTTTATTCTATTCTGTACAGTTGTGTACTGTATTTATTCTTATTGTATTCTAATTTTTGCCTCATAACTTTTGCACTGTCCACTTCC
Source organism: Aulonocara stuartgranti (assembly GCF_965226115.1). Taxonomy (NCBI): domain Eukaryota; kingdom Metazoa; phylum Chordata; class Actinopteri; order Cichliformes; family Cichlidae; genus Aulonocara; species Aulonocara stuartgranti. The sequence goes on from NC_138958.1 coordinate 33,846,094, forward strand.
TGCTGTGACAAAACAAATTTCCCACGTGTGGGACTAATAAAGGTTATCTTATCTTATCTTATCTTATCTTATCTTATCTAAGTCCGCCAGAGCTTATATTATTTTTTTACATGTTGTAGTGCCATTTGTGGGAGCATTTCAAGTTGCTATACAATTGTTATAGCCCATATTTTAATAATATGTATACATTAAGTCCATAGTAACTACATTAATTGCAAAAAAGTGCAATAAACTACAAAAAAATTGAAAATCGTTTTTGTTTTTGTTTTTTAACATATATTTCTACTTGGAGAAATTTAAGAGGTTTATCCCTCAAAACTTTAAATACAAAAAAGTTGCAAAAAATAGTTTATAACAACAGGAAATTTATTTTGAGTGTCTTCATAGTTTTATTTTGGAGATACAGCAATTTTTATATACTGCAGGAAAAACAAAAACAATCCTATGATGCAAATTTGCAAAGAAAACAGCAGGTGCATCAAAATAAACTATTTCCAGCAGTGCAATTCGAGTTCTAAGCATCCCAGCAACTATTCAGAAAAGTCAAACATGACCAGTATAGGCTTTTAAGGCCTACAAGTAAAAGAAACTACATTTTCCGCGAAAATGACGTCACTTCCGGTTTCGGGCAGGAAATGGCGGACATGTGATAGTTAGCGGTGACGTTTGTTTCAATGTGCAAAGTGTTACGAGCAGCTGATCGGATCGGCAAAGCGTGTTTCTGGAATATTATGTTTTTGTTCCTGCAAGCGCTTTTTATGCCATTTTTGCAAAGCTATATGTGGAAGGAAACCGTGACTGAGGACAAGCTGATGGTATAAGATGTAAGTACAACTCCTCCGGTTTATTGCGCTAGCTTACACGGTTCAGGTTCTACAGGGATTTAAAAATAGTTACACAAAACAGAGCGTGCTGCTCTGACCGGCTTTAAAGGGTTAACAATAACAATGTATTGAATAATGACTTTAAAAAATAATATAAAATAGTGTGCACCACCACTGAAGTTTTTTTTTTTTTTTTTTACCTCTCTTTTCAACCAACGGCAGTCACTCTCTCCTCTCCAAATAACTTCTGCTTAGCTTTCCGAGCTTCCCTCGGGTCCTCTTAATCAGCGGTCTCCAACCTTTTTTGCGCCACGGACCGGTTTATGCCCGACAATATTTTCATGGACCGGCCTTTAAGGTGTTGCGGATAAATGAGGGAGGGGATAATAATCGGCTCAGTCATTTTTAATGATTGTTGAAAGCCCAGATCGTAATCGTGATTAAAATTCGATTAATTGAGCAGCCCTAATTTTACATATATTGCATACGGGCATTGTATGATGTGAGTTCTTGTTATAGCTCCCTTTGTACAAATTTCGTTAGGCAGAAGCAACAGAACGAGAAGAGGAGTAGCATTACATCGCTTCAAAATTCTTGTACTTCCTCATGGCTTGAACGGACTCAAACTTTTACCTCTCACACAGTTTTCACTGGATTGATTGTCATAATATCAGTAGGCAGTTCCCTAGAGAGTGAATGCTAAGGCCTTTAAAAAGCTCCGGGCTTTTTAGTTAACTCTATAAAGGGGGTCAGAGGGGTTACCACCAAATCACGATCTAAATATTTAAAGACCTCTGAACGAGTAGGGGTCAGACTACTCTACCAAATGCTCAATAAACCGAGTGTTGCTATAATCTGCCATGTTTAACTCTTCAGTTTTCCTTGACCTAGATTGCTCACTCACACCCTCCAGATGGCCCAAAGTCCTTATGACAGCATCTGTTAAGAGTGCTTGAACAAGAGATAACTTGTGTATGATGAATCAATGATGCTTTCAGAGTTACGTCTGTGATACAGAGCTGAAACGATCAGATTTGTGTGGGGGTTTTATGTTGTTGTTTGGGGTTTTTTGTTTGTTTTTTTCATTTTAGTAATTTTCTTAAGAGACATTGGCAAGTATTTAGTTGTTACAGCTCTGGTTTTTAAGCAAACAAAACACTAACTTGACATTTTCTAAACAAAGCACTTAACCAAACATGAGCAGTAGATTAATTAGAGACAGTAAATCATCCTTAGTTGAAGTCCTGTTGCAGTGTCTGCTGTAACAATACTACTTGCAAATGCTGTTACTGCCACACACACCCATCAATTATGCTCAATGTTCGGAGATTATATGAACAATGTGAAAAATATGTTTCTGTACGCGTTGCTTGCAGCCATTCATTTTGAGTGTCCTCAGGTCAGACCAGTTGGCATTGATTTTGTGTGAGCAATGGGGAGGGACACAGTGAAGGCTTTGGATGTCCTCCGCCAGAAATTTTGAACATCAGACTTTATTTCCTGAATTCCGGATTATTACATTCTGATTATGATACATAGGTCTTTCTTTATATAAAGCAAAACAAACAAAGTCAGGCATTAGGTAAGGAAAATGTAATGTTATAGTGCAAAGGATGTAGCAGTGACAAAAAAATGCATTGTTCTAAATATGTTACATTTACTAATGCAACATATTACATGTAATACTGCATGTCACAGTAATAAAAAAATTTCCGGAGTAATTTATTGTAGCACTGTCACTTGTGTGTGTTGTCTTGTTTGTTCCTGTCTGGCCAGTCCTCATCTCCAGCTGATGCTGGTATCCCATCTTTCTCTGGGCATTGTTCCATGGAATTTAGGAAATGCCGGTCAGCCGGCTGCTAGAAATGTGACTGTTAGGAACACTGCCGGGCCTGTTTTCCATTCAGTCAGGTGCAAGTTTTAGCTTTCACACCCTAAGAAAAACGCACGTGTGTCACCATCAGTTACAGGAACCACGGCCTCTCATTCTTATTTTGCTTGTATACACTAAACCTTAAATTCAAATTCTGTTGCTTCTGAATATGAAGCAATGCTGTGAAAAGAGGTTCACAAAAGTCTGGTCAAACATTGCAGCTTGTTGTGTGAACCACATAATTTACACACACACACACACACACACACACACACACACACACACACACACACACACACATAAACACACTGCTTGTATAAATATGAATCTATTGATTTTTTTTTTTAAATAAAATTTTAATCAATTTCTTGTTTTCTCCAAAATCTAGGACATGATTATATACAGGAAAGCTTGACACAGTATGCAAAAGAAAAAACAAATAAATAAACAAGCAAAAAGTTTCATAATTGTCAGTTTCATAATTTAAAATTTTTCTTTGACTGGGAACCTCTGCAACAGATATGGGAAGAACTTTCTGAAGAATATTTGATCTCTGTTGTAGAGTGAATGCCACTGGTGTGTTCAGCTATTATATCTGCCAAAGGTCGCTACTTTGATTAGTCAAAAGTTTAAAATACATTTTGGTCTATAAATTGATTCCTTGATTTATTTTTTAACTCCAATTGCTTATTTGTACTATGCTTTCATTTCAGAGTGCAATGAGATTTTAAACTAGATGTTTTCACGTAAAATATGGAAAAACTCGGGTGTTCTAAAACATTTTGACCAGAAGTGTATGTATGTGTTTTTCTTGCTTCTAATATAACCAGAGCCAAATGTATAAAAGGCACTGGGAAATATTTACTCAATCCTAAATGATGTGGGGTGATTAGCTAAATCTGATGTGCACATAAGCATAGAGGTAGTGTGCTTAAACTGAAATCAGCTTAGTTTTATTCTTGAGATCATTCTCCTTCTGCTTGTCTAACAGCATAGGTAAACACAGAGGCTAACAGCTAGTCCTCTCCAGCATCAGTGCTCTAGTTCAACAACCAAATCTGTGTGAGATTAATATCCTTTTTTTATCCATGTTTCAATTGAAATATCATCATGCTACATTATGTCTTTGGACTATTTTTCTAAGGGCAATTGTCATCTTATAATGGGGTGACCGTGCTCAAGGGGTTGGGAAGCGTATATGTAACCGGAAGGTCACCAGTTCGATCCCCAGGCTCTCTGTCCTGGTCGTTGTGTCCTTGGGCAAGACACGGGGTGGCTGTAGCTCAGGTGGCAGAGCAGATCAACCCCTAATCAGAAGGTCGGTGGTTCGATCCCAGGCTGCCCCCTGCCTGCATGCCAAATATCCTTGGGCAAGATACTAACCCCATGTTTGCCTACTGGTGGTGGTCAGAGGGCCCGGTGGCGCCAGTGTCCGGCAGCGTCGCCTCTGTCAGTGCGCCCCAGGGCAGCTGTGGCTACAATGTAGCTTGCCATCGCCAGTGTGTGAATGTGTGTGTGTGTGAATGGGTGAATGACTGAATGTAGTGCGAAGCGCTTTGGGGTCCTTAGGGACTAGAAAAGCGCTATACAAATGCAGGCCATTACTTTACCCTACCGCCTACTGGTGTTGGCCAGAGGGGCTGATGGCGCGATATGGCAGCCTCGCTTCTGTCAGTCTGCCCCAGGGCAGCTGTGGCTACAACCGTAGCTTGCCTCCACCAGTGTGTGAATGTGAGAGTGAATGAATAATGGCATTGTAAAGCGCTTTGGGTGCCTTGAAAAGCGCTATATAAATCCAATCCATTATCATTGTAAAGATTTTATGTATCTGTCTTCCGTAGTTCCTCCTACATGAGAAAACCAATCTTGATGTAACTTTGCAGAAGTTAAATTAAATATCTAAATTTCATATACAAATATTTAATAGGAATTCCACAATTGTATAGATTTGTACATCAGCTGAGTATAGAATGAAATGTCAGACTAGAATGGTGACCCCCCCAATATAAGCATACACATGTTTGCTGTTTCCTATCCCTGTGAGGACCATTCACTGGACAGTGAGGAAGAGTGGAACTGCGAAACAATTTTGAGGTACAGTTAGGAGGTCATGGGGCAGTGTTGGGGAACATTGAAAGAACTACGAAGGGATGCATGAGGTGCCAGGATTCAATGGTATTCCAAAAGTCAGAAATCTGATGTCAACCTCACATTTACCAGCAACTGCTTCCTGAAGTTCCACACAGAAAAGTCATTAATGTCTCACACATACACCACACAACAATAAATTCAATCAAATTACAGTCTGTCCGCTGTCAGCCATTTATTTATTCTAAGTATGACACATTTGTCTACAAAGGTAACTAAAAATACTGTTTCCTCTCTGCACCCTTCTGTTCTTTTCTCAGAGGGATCCAGACTACTTGAAGCTATGGCTGGAGATTTTCATCAGCTCCTACGAGCGATGTCTCGATGTAGACTTTGAAAAGACACCTTCAAGGTAAACTGTGGCAAATTGCAATGCTGAGTTCCTGAAGCTTTCTTTCAGTATAACATATATAATGGTCATAAACCGGAATTAGCATTTACACTGAATAACCCATTCTTATTCTTTAACCAAACCACACTGGTTTGGCAGGAGAAAACACTGACAATGACTTGTCTTCTTGATGAGGAATATTTTAATAGGATGGTAATTTACGCTCTTATTTCTAGCATGTGCACCATTATTAGCTAACAATGTTTTCATTTATCAGCAAATTATTTCAAAGTAGATTGCCAACACAATTTGTGTTGTTCCCTTTTGGTACGTGCACTACTAACGAAGCCTCAAGTTTGGTATTTTGGTTGCTGCTATGTTTTGGTTTGGGTTTTATTTAAATTGTATTCAAACGAGATGTTAATATGCTAATATACTTAATAATACACCAGTGCCATCTAATCAGTTGTAAGGAGCGGGTTCAGAGCTACCTCCTCTTGTATGTCATCCACATCATGACCACACACCGTGGAGCTTTCCACAGTGCAGCCTGAAATAGCATGGCCACAACAGATGCTTTTGTGCAGAGTGGTTTAATTTTGTTGCAGGTGATGCTCTGCATCAAAAGCACCATGCCAACACAAATCAGTTAAGTGAGAGACACCCACTCATCATTGGAGAGCGTGTATCTAGGATTTTAGAGCAGCTTGGTTAACACTGTTCTGCCACTTGTGATCGCATGAACCTCAGATGAAGCCTTATGAAGTCAGTCACATTTTATGAGCAAGGCAGAGCCACAGGATTGGGTGGAGTAGGATGGCAGAATATGGGTGTTTCAGTCTAATTGGCTAAGGTTTTTATCTGCCAGCCTGTTATTTGCTTTTTTCGTCCTTTGAATGATGTCATGTTCTTCTTCCTCCTTGCATCTTTGTCCTCTCTTCCCTCCATTTGTCTTCTCCCCCATCCTCTTCATCTCATTCCCTTCCTCTGCAGCTGTCACATCTGCTTCCCTACCATGGGATTCTCTCTCACATATATGAACAGAGTGCAGCAGTCATGCAATTTTTTTCTCTAGTAATGAATGCCTGAATGCACCAGGCATGTGTACGACGCGGTGAGAGCAGATGGTGCTTTGATAATCTGCTGATCCTGGTACACAAACATGGAGTCGACATTCCTTTTCATCCAGCTATGTGCTTGCGATGCTTCTGTGTCTACAGACCAGAAGAGGTTCCCCCGGTGTTGACGCTCCTCCCAGACAACATCCTGCAGGTTTTGCGCCACCAGTTACTGCAGTGTGTCCAAAAAGCCTCTGACGGCCTGGAGCCCGAGCAGCAAAACCTAGCACTGCTGCTGCTCAAATTCCTCATCATCATCTGCAGGTCAGGATGTTAAACATACACATGCTGTAAAGTTGCTGAGATGAAATTTCACTCTAATGAAGTAGGTGTTCAAAAGTAAGTGATGGAGAAGTTAACAGTTGACTTGTCTTGTGTGTTTGTGTGTCCATGATTCGATGTTTACGAAAGGAACCTATCCAATGTGGAGGAGATTGGTACTTGCTCCTACATCAATCACATCATCACCATGACAACACTTTATATTCAGCAGGTCTGACTCCTCCCTTTTTCTTTTGCACATATTTCTGTGTCCTGTGGTCTTGAAGAATGTATTAATTTAGAGTGGAAAAAGAAGCTCAATGTTTAGAAGTTCAAATCTAATATGCATGCTTTTTGATATTAATTTAGCAGAAGATGAACCCATCTCCAAAATGTCATAGACTTAAAGATGAAACCTTCCTTAACACAATTTAAGATTATTTCATTTATTTACCTTTAAACTGTTTTATACTGAAAAAGGAAAGGAAAGGAAGGACAATGCAAAAAATGTGAGCTCTGTTTTGTTTGACCAACGTTTGAGACATTGGTGAGCTGATGTGATGGTTTTAAAAGTCCAGAGAATGTCAGTTATAAACATACAGCATATGGAAAACTTGAATGTAGCCATTGTAATGTCACCCACTGATGCTGTTTGACAGACAATTCCATAAAAATTGCACCAATTCTATTTTTTTCAAATGGTGGACATTTTTTTTATTTAATTTGCTTTATTTTTTTGTCTTTGCAGTCATTGTTCTAGTAGTTCTAGAGAAAGATACACTGCACAATCTTCTCCTTGTCTTATTATTTATTATATAGATAATGATTGTTAAGACAGCATGTCTGCTTGATCTCTGAAGTTGAACATTTTATCACAGCAAGGCTGCAGTCATTTTCATCACTTTGTAGTTTCAATTAAGTGAGATTTAAAACATCAAGAAAATTACTTTCTAACTTGGAGAACTACTTGTAGAATTAATGGAAAACCTTTAAAGATGATTTAGCAAATTAGGGGATCGGTGCTCTGCTCTACTGTGCAGTGACAAGTTTGCAAATATGACCTTTATGGAAACGTTTCCCTGCATTCTCACTAGAGATGGCACGATACCACTTTTTCATGTCCGATACGATATCATAAATTTGGATATCTACCGATATGAATCCGATATAGTGTATTTTTTAATTAATAAAACTGTTTTTTTTAAATATCTTGCTGCATTGTGTATAAGTTCATAGCCAAGTTTAAAAAAAACAAAAAAAACCACTAAAGCTATTCTGTTATACCTATATTCAAAAAGTACACTGCACCCAAGATGTTTCATAGTTCAGCAACACTCATCAAGCTAATAACCTTACACCTGCACCATCCTCCCTATTCTGGTATTTTAAAGAGTACTTAGCAGAAATATTAAACAACCTAACTAATAGAGTTGCCAACTCCCAGCAAAAAAAAACAAGGGAACCACCCCCCACCCTCCGCCTCGTGATGCTTAATCGACGTAATCAACTTTAATTTAACCCCCTAAGACCCGAACTCTTCCACGGCATGCATTTTTAATTTCTCTTTGATATTTGATCTGATTGGGACCTGATGAATGTAAAAACAAAGAATTAGAAAAAAATTTATTTTATTTTTTTTTACCTAATTTTTGTTTCTAAGAAAAATAAGAGCCACATATGAGGATATTCATTTAAAATTTTGATAGAACAGTAGCAGTATAATGTCCTCGTAAGTGGATATCAGGCTCTTGCAGAGCAAAATTGAGTATTTTGGTCTAAATAACCCAAAATGTGATGTCCACATATGTGGACGCCAGGTCCTAGGAGGTTAATGCACGTGTTTAAAAAAAAAAAAAAAAAATGCACAGAAATCAATTATTTTTCTACAATAATTAAATAGATTCAACATCTTTCTTCAACAGAATTGCAGACTGCACTGATTGTATCTTCCCAAAAGTACTATAGCTTACTAGGGTATATTAGACTTAATAGTTACTATATACAATAATGGACTTCTATACATTTTACATCAGATTAAAACTTTGGATTTAAGATTCAGATAATTATTTATTAAAAGCTAAACATTTTAAATGAGAATAAGAAAGAAAAGTATTTCTTTGTACCCCCCTTTTCCCTGTTAATGCCCTATCGGCCCACCTGGTAAAACTTTGATGCACAGTTACCAGCCATACCTCTTTCTGGTGCAAAGTGGGCGATAAATGAACAAGAGAGACGGGAGTCGCGACAGAAAAGCCGATCAGCTGATCATTAATCAGTTTCATGATTGAAGTAGTGACAGGAGAGGGAGGGATAGAGAAGAGGCAGTCGCTCCATATATCGGTTGTTAAGCTTAATTTGGGACAAACATTCGGAGATGAACTTACACACTTGCTTTACTCCTGTCTGGGATAACTTTCTCGGAGATGAAATGCCGGGTTGGTAGCGAGGCTACAAATGCTCAACCAGACCGCCAACAGGTCTCGCACGCCACAGCCGCTCTATCACGTGACGTATACTGCTCCGATGTACTAAGGTTATGAGCTGAGTTACGCCATGTCGCAAGTTTACTGAGGTGCTTTTGTGCTATTTAATGGATCGGATTACATTTTTTATTTCTCTCCGATATCCGATCCAGTAATTTAGGTCAGTAATAATAATAATAATGGATTGCTCGAGCTTTTCGAGACCCTCACATTCACACACTGGTGGAGGCAAGCTACAGTTGTAGCCACAGCTGCCCTGGGGCAGACTGACAGAAGCGAGGCTGCCATATCGCACCTCTGGCCATCACCAGTAGGCGGCAGGTGAAGTGTCTTGCCGAAGGACACAACGACCAAGACAGACAGAGCTGGGGATCGAACTGGCAACTTTCCGTTTACAAGATGAGCTTCCCAACCCCCTGAACCACGGATACGTAATATCGGATCGATCCATCTCTAATTCTTACCCCCCCAAAAAATCACCGTCAACATAACCTGATGCATCTCACCAGCAAATCTTTTAGACTGATGGAAAAAAACTGCTTTGGTATGTTGGGGGTAGGGGAGGAGACCTTTATTTCAATGAAAAGAACAACTCTCAAATGCTTGAGCACAGAGGAGGATGGATTATGGTTTTGGTTTATGTTGTAACTGGGGTAGGTGTAAAAGATTTCAGTATTGGATGAAAGAATGGATTCAGTTAAAGGTGACCAACTGCTGTAATATCCACCTCTGTACTTTCATTCTTCGACTAAAAAGAGCAGCTGTGTATGATTCACTGTTCAAAAAGAAGCCTGACCTTTTGGTCTTCCCATTTATGCAAACTGAACATCCTCAAAGACCTTTACCAAAAAACCCAAACAAAAAAACGCACAAACATTCTGCAAGAGTGGGTCACAATCCTCCAACCATGCAATGAGATTCTCTCCTTGTTACTTTAAAAAAGCATTTTTTTCCTTCTTTTTCCCTGTTTGAATTTGTAAAAGATGAAAAAAAATTCTTAAAACAGAAATAACTGAGTAGAAATAACTAATAGCTTTTACTTGGCTACCTACTCCCAGTAACAGAAATTTGGGTTAACTATTACACACAGCTGACTGTATTGATTAAACAGAGAAAGTCTCACTGAGACTGAATAGTATGTGCAGTATGTAATGTGGCTGTTTCTATTACAGCTGAAGAGTAAGACCAAAGAGAAGGAGATGGCGGACCAGAGTCAGGCGGAGGAGTTTGTCCGTCATGCACTGGCATTCTGCGAGAGCCTCTACGATCCATACCACAACTGGAGGCATCGAACGTGCGGGTAACAACATCTAGCTTTACTGACAATCACACCTGAGGGGAACGCGGTCCGCTTCAGAGTAACAGACTGTTTTTATTTGGCTAAAAGGAGTTAAAATAATTCTTGACAGTGAAATTTAACACCCCGTGTTTAGCAGCTATGTGCTAGCAAGCTGCTGCACTTTGGATTTTTGACTTGGTGGCAAATGCTCACTGCACATGTAGGTGTGCCTAGTCTCACAGTCTGTTTCCCCATTCTTGTGGCTGATAACACCTCATATCTTATTACTGGTAGTCATTTTTTTCCATTATCAGTCATCAGACTGTTGGTAAAACATCCTAACACACATTGTTTGTCTTTTATTTAATTTTTTTTCATCAGATTTGTGTTCCTTGCACAAGTGAACATTGCTAGAACCATAAATATAATTTATTTTCTGGGTTTGCAAAGCTAGGACTGGAAACTTTTTAAAGCTAAAGACTAAACTTTATGTTGAAACAAACTATTTTGCTTTACATAAAACTGCTTTAGATTATTTTTCTTATTTTCAAAAGTCAGACTGCAGTTTGATTTAGTTTTCACTCCTAGAACTGCAAAGGGGATGAGGGTTAGTTTGTCCTGCAACACCAACAGCAGAAATGGCAAAGAAGTCATTTCCTGAAGGCCTTATTTACAAAATATGCAATGATGGGATTTTATTTTAAAATTTACCTTTTAATATCTGATAATACATACAAACCTACTGAAGGTGCTCTCTTGATAGCTTATGAAGAAGCTTACTCCTCATTGGTCTGTTTCCTCCTAGGTGTGTCATTCAGATAATAATTTATATAAAACTGTGGCTCTGTAGTTGGCATGGTAACGCAGCAAGGAAGGTTAACTTTGCCTTGATTAGGTAATCTGCTCAGTTCGGGTCCATCATCCCCCAACCAGGCAAGACAGATGGCTGCCCTGCCGCTGAGTCTGGTTCTGCTGGAGGTTTCTTCTGTCAAAAGGGAGTTTTTTCTTCCCACTTTTGCCGAATGCTTGCTCAAAGCAGGTGGTTTGATTGTTGGGGTTTTCTCTGTGTTATAGTCGGGTCTTTACTAGGGCTGGATATCGTCACTGATTTCTAGAATCGATTCGATTTAAATCGGGGAATTTTGCCTCAGATAGTCAGAAATATTATAATTCTGATCATTTATCAGTCCATATCTATATTTTTATATCTATAAAAAGAAAGCTGACATTTGTGAGACTTTATCAAAGGTGTAAACATCACAGCAGATTCCTTTGTGTCAAAGTAAATAAGGATAAAACACAGAAAAACATGAAGGCGGTTTTCCTGGTCTGGGTTTTTATAGCAGATGACCTTAAAAATGTTGTGCAGTAGATCAAAAACGAAGTGAAGCAGAGCAAAGTTACAGAGGTTTGATTAGAGACACAGCTAAGCATTTTGCAATTTTGCACAATTTTAAAAAGTTTAAATTTGTTCAGTATTGAACAGCAAAAATGAGGCTTTCTTGTCGGAAGTAACAAAAACCCCCCCCCCCCCCCAAAAAAAAAACAGCGGCCGACACCGTAGACTGGTGGGTAATAAGTAGGGGTGGGTTTTGATTATCGATTTAGAGAGAGAGAGAGAGAGAGAGAGAGAGAGAGAGCTCTACATGAAGTGTGATTTTTATCGTGGTGGAAGCAAAACAGCAAAAGTCAGAGGAAATTCGTGATGATGTTTATGTGAAGCGTAGTTTGGATCGTCTTTGGCTGCTGGTTCAGTCAATATTGTTTGGAGAGAGATAAAACCTGCAGCTTCAGAATCTAGCACAAAAAGTAAACACATAAGTAAACACGTAAACACAAAGCGCTGGCCGACACTTCAGAATCAGTGATCTGTCGGCTTTCAGCCCCGACAGCGTGTCCGTGTCCACGTACGTGCCGTCGGGTGAGAAAGGCGACATCTCACTGATTCAGATGTGTTGGGTCCACGTTTTTGTGCAGAAGCCTTGTACCTGCTCTCATTTACTGTTTTGTGGTTGTAGAAATTCTGGTGTTTCGGGCAAAATAAATTTATATTTAAAAATCGATTCAGGATTTTAATGAATCGATATCATGTTCAGAATCGATTTTAATCGATAATTAAAACCCACCCCTAGTCTTTACCCTACAATGTAAAGCACCCTGACGAGACTGCTGTTGTGTTTTTTAGCACTATATAAATAAAATTGAGTTGTACTGAAAATGAACAGGAGCTGTTCCTCAGTGTGCTGTGTTTGTTCCTTCCAGGGAGCAGCAGATGGGTACGGTAGAGAGGAGCAGGCAGAAGTACAAAGCAGCTCCCCTCACTGTTGAATTTGTTCCTTTCTTTTACCGTAAGTGTCTTGCTTTTCACTCGAGCCCTCACTCCCACTCCCTTCAATGTACCAGAGTGTTTTTTTAGAGGTATATGAATCAAATGTGCAGAACTTTCAGCTGCTCTGAACTTTACAGTGTGCCACTATGTGCACTTATTTTTAAATGTGTATATGGTCCTTCTTCAGAGTCCTCTTCAAGTAAGGATGTAGAAGCAGTTCTCAGTACATCCCACTACTGTTCTGATTACAGACCATAAGCTCTGCTCTCCTCTGTCCTCCCCTATCATCTCGTCTAAGAGCTCCCACGCCATCACTCTCTCCCACTGCCTCCCCCTCTTTCCTCTCTGGGTCCTGGTGAATCCGTTCTTTGTGCATTTTTTTCTGTTTACCATTCGTGGAGATGAGCAGATAGTGAATAGTATCTGTCAAGCCACTTCAGCGCTGCTGGGGGCCATTTTAAACAAATACTCCTTTCTGTCCTGTGTCAAATGTGTGGCTGCTGTGGTTTATCACAAAAGATAACACCCAAGGCTCAACCAGACTTCTTTTCCCGCTTGTGTGCTTTGGGTTGTGGGCAAGCAGCAAGTCTGTGAGAGTACTGTTCCTTTCATTAAGCATGTTTGTATATTATGTCTAAATTTGTAGGATTGTAATTAGTGTTATTCAGGGAACTAAATTGAATTGTTTTGAAATGTATGGGATGAAGGAAGTAGACATCACGGAGCCAAAATGTCGGATTTCTTTTCCCCAGCTGGATGTGTTGACAGATGAGTTAATGGGTGACTGGGACCGCTGTAAAACTAAAATTACTACAACGTGTGTGTGTGTGTGTGTGTGTGTGTGTGTGTGTGTGTGTGTGTGTGTGTGTGTGTGTGTGTGATAGTTAAGGTCCCATCTTATTTGCTTTGCCGATTTCGTCGACCCTCCTTTCATAAAAAATATGAGAATTTGCTGTTTCTGCATCTGAATTCATGCAGTGTTTACTTGAGAGGTGGAAGTTGAGGAAAGCCACACTTGTGTATTTACATGTTTGCCCTCCTTACAGAGTGCTTCCAGGAGAGCGAGCATCTAAAGGAGAGTCTGAAATGTTGCCTGCTACACCTGTTTGGAGCAGTAGTTGCTGGAGATCAGGTAAGCTTCAGCTTAAATGAGCTGGGCTTGCTGGCCATAGATGTGGTGATAGAGTGCTTTGAGATGCCATTCATCATTATTATTAGTAGTAGTAGTACTAAGTAGAACTGCTTCTTGTTAACTGTCTCAGACTATGTTGTGGATATGAAGGAGTGACTTTTGGTTTATGGTTTCTTTTATTTCTCTGCTTTATCTGATTGGTTGATCACCAGCAAAGGAATACAGCATTGATGTTTAAATGAGCACTCTTCATCTTGAATGCAGTGCATGAGTTGCTATTGTATTCTTTATTTTTCAGTGGTATTGTTGTTTATCTTGCCGCTTTCCCACACTCTAGGACGGCGCTTTCAATTCTCTCTGATCTCAAGTGACTTGCTTTGACTAACTCACATTGTTTCCCTCCCTCCACCACTGCAACCCCGGCAGAGGAACGCTCTCCTTGCAATTTCTCCAGCCACCATGGAAGTGTTGATGCGGGTCCTGGCTGACTGCTCCATGGGTAGCTGCTCCTCAGAGGAAGGCGAGGACTGGGATAGTGAGGCCCCGGACCGTAAAGCACTGCTGACGTTGGGCTGCCTGCGGGAGGTGGTCCAGCGGCTCCTGGCCTCCAGCTCAGACCAGCGGCAGGTGGAAATTGCCTCAGTGCTGGAAAACTACTTTAAGCTGCTCAACTCGGACCCAGCAGCTGTCGTGGCTGCCCAGCAGCAGCAGCAGCAAGCCAAGGGCCGAGTGCCAACACTGGGTCGACACTGGGAGAGCAGATTTGTGGCCCTGCAAGTAAACATGCTAGGTATGATCTTAATCCACAAAAGTGTGTCTTTCATCATTTTGAAGACATTTTAAATTAGTTACCAGCTGCTACATTTTGTTTAAAGATAATTTTCAAAGATGGAAGCCGAGCTAATCTAACAGTGTTTACATTCTGTTGTCATTCATCTCTCTACTCCTTTTTTATTTGTCTCACTGTGCTTCTCTTCGTCTTTGCCCCTCTGTGTTGATTTCTCCTGCCTTTCAGACACTATCAGGGACATGTTCCTGTGTTCAGACAGGCCAGTACTACAAGCCATCTTCCTCAACAGTAACTGTTTTGAGCATCTCACACGACTGCTCCAGAACAGCAAGGTAAAAGCACAGCTCCTTTTTTTTCTGTTTCTTTTTTTTTTTTTTGTCTATTTATAACCCGTAGATTCAGCTGGCATCGAGAACTGTGCAGGATCTTTGTTGTTCTTGTTAGTATCTTGTATCTGATACCCCAGCCTCCTAAGGCTGTTTGTGTTTACACACTGATAAGGAGGCCGCACTGTGATGCAATGCTTGTATTGTATCTTGTCGTTTTTCATTGTATTTGTTATTAAAAAAAGAGAGAGAGAGAGAGAGCAGGAAGCCAAACACATGGAGCTGTGAGAAGTGGGGTGATATTCAGAGAAAAACGATCATTTGCAAATTTGAAAGTCAAAAAAATACTAAGACTTTTTTTTTTTTATGTTAAGGAATTAAATCTTCAGCTTCTAAGACTGAATCTACCTCATCATACCCCAGATACTGTTGCTAAACAGGGACGTGCAAGCTCATGCATAATCATGCACACCTTGCATGAATATGCATGAGGCCTCGGATGGAGCCTTTTTATGCGGAGTTTGCATGTTCTCTCCAGGTCCTCCGCCTTCCTCCCACAGTCCATAGATGTGCATGGGATTAGATTAATAATGTTAACCCCCGAACCTGAATTCGATAAGCAGAAGAAGATGGATGAATATTTAAACACAGTATATATGATGTAAACAGCAATATGCTTGCACTTGCTGTAGTACGTGATGCAGAGCAGCTATCATCCCCACCAAATAAGAATGTTGTTGCCCTCTAAATGGGCTCATCACACAGCCGTGTCTCTTTAAAGTCTGGAGGTTTCTGATAATTTGGGGTTTCCAGGCTGGAGTTGGGTGTTTCCTTATTGCTAAATTTGTTCCAAAGTTACTTGATTAGGTTCTACAATTCAAGTGCATGACGAGCATCAGCAAACTGTCCTGCATCTCAGATATTATTCAGGATTTTACTTGTAAATATGTGACTTTTTCCTCTGAATACTACACCCATACCTGGGCCCACAGTTGCACTAGATGGTATCATATGGAATCACATTAATGTGTAATTATTTTTCAGATTATTGATTCACTTGAGTAGCATATGAGTTGATGGAAAAAAATTTATTTTATTTTTTTAATATGGAGTTGAAGTTCACATCTTAGAAATCGGTTTTATTATTACATCTCCGGTCAGTCTGCTGCAGGTGACACATTTGAAGTTGAATACAGTTTTGTCCAGGTCTCGTCAATCCTGTTTGTCATGTTTAATATTTCACTTTCAGTGTGAGAACGAGCATTTTGCCCTCCTTGCATGTTTACCTCTGCACAGCGCAGCTGGATCACCAAACAACGCGTCCACACGGTGGCATTGCTATTAACCTAGCACCCTCTCCTCCACTTATAACATCTTTCCTCCTCCCCTGCACTGTCCTCTGTCTCTCCCTTGTCTCTTTCTATCAGCCTCCCCACATGCTATGTTGACATGTTGCCTGTTGTGTCTATCAGCTGGTTAATGCTAGGTGCACGGCGGCAGACAAGGACCAGAAAGATATAACCAACAACAGGTTACTGACAGGCGAGAGGGACACTCAGGTACCGCCGAGAAAAGCCCCACATTATCTCACCCCCTCCACATCATTCATCTGCCCTGCCCTTATTCTCATCTGCTACTGCTGCCAAATCCCTCCACTTTCATCTCACCAGAATCATGAGGCCGCTCCACAGCAAGACCCTCATACTGCCTTACCTTTCTTTATTATTATTATTACTATTATTATTATTATTATTATTATTACGATTTTACTTAGATTGTGAATTAATAGCACAATAGAGAACACGTCGATGTTTTCCTACTGCTGGTCCCAAGTCTGAATAAAAGGGGAGGGTTGTGTCAGGAATGACATCTGCCATAAAGTCTTTGCCAAATCAAACATGCAGATCATCAGGAATGAAATTTCCATACCAGACTGGTCATGGTCTGGTTGCCAATAAAGTGCCATTGGAAACTTTGCTATTGTTGGCTGAAGCCAACATGACAGAGGAAAGAGGACAAGGAGACTTTGTGGTGCAAAGTTTAAGAAAGGTAGATGTTAGCACAGAAAAAGTGGGAAAGTAAGGGAGATGAAGTAAGTAGTACTGAGGCGGGACACTTAGGAAGGAGAAAAAGACTTGTATCAATTGGCTGGGCAGAGAGATTGAACTAGAAAGGATGTGCAGCAGGTTAGGGTGATTTAAGATAGAGATGGAGAGTATGTTGAGAAGATGGAAGGAGTACTTTAACAGGCAGATGAATAAAGAAAATGAGAATGAGGAGGACTGATGGAGGTAAGTTAGTGAATCAAAAGGTACAGAGGATTGGTAAAGAGGAAGTGAGGACAGCTGTGACAAGGATGAAGCTGGTCCAGATGACATACCTGTGGAGGTATAGAGCAGTGGTCCCCAACCTTTTTTGCGCCACGGACCGGTTTATGCCCGACAATATTTTCATGGACCGGCCTTTAAGGTGTCGCGGATAAATACAACAAAATAAAACTAGTACTGGTACCGAAAAAAAGAAAATTTATTCATAACACAAGTGAAAAGACCAAGGAAAACAGAGTTAACGATAAAAACAATAACAAAATAACGCTGAAAACCAATAAAAACCCTGAAAACTATACACTTCACACAGCCTCAACTCTCATGGCCCGGTACCAAACGACTCACGGACCGGTACCGGTCCGAGGCCCGGGGGTTGGGGACCGCTGGTATAGAGATGTCCAGGAGATTTTTTTTTAACACTTTCAGTCAGACAAGATTTGAGGAATGGAGAAAACGTGTACCGGCAGCAGTTTTTAAGAACAAGGGTGATGACGGGTGATGTAGTAACCACAGGGGGATAAAGCTGATAAGTCAAACAATGGGAAACAGTTGTTGAAATTAGGTTAAGAGCAGAAGTGACGATCAGCAAGCAGCAGTGTGGCTTCATGCCGAGAGAGCACTACATATACAATGTTTTAGAGGGTTGATACAGGAAGTCAAAAAAGAGGTCCACTGTGTATTTGTGGATCTAGAGAAAAGATATTATTTGGTGCCAGAGTACGATGAGAGGATGCTGGGGACAGTGTGAGATGGAGGCAGATGATTCACTGTGGCGAACCCTAAAGGGAGCAACCAAAAGATGATTAACAGAGAATCCTCTTGCTGTCAGGGTGCTGATCATTCTTTGTGACTGCAAATGCAGCTAATGCATCATCAGGCGATAGCTCATAGATTCAGAAAATGTTTTCCTACCTTTGCTCTGCACAGGGACTGTTCACCAGCAAACCAGATCCTGCTCAGATGGGATTGGTCAATAGAACTAAAACCACAAGCAGACTACAAACCCAAACCAAAATGCTTCTGGTACCTAAAATCTTTTCTCTTGCCTACAGAATCTTTTTACACAGATATAAAGGTACATTCCCATTAATCATTCCCATAATTAATTTGAAAGGTTCATAAATGTTAGGCTCGATCAGGATCCGTAATTTGTGCCGATAATGCACCAAAAAGATGTCTCGCCAAACAATAAAGAAAAACAGCTTCCAGCATGAACAGAAAGTAACATGTAGCAGCAGGTAAGTTAACCTATCTCACCTACAGAGATGAAAGATTTGGTCTACTTTAGTGAGTCAACAAATACCAGCTGAACAGTGAAAAGTAAAACTTTACTAAGTTCACTAAGTTTTAATATTTCCTGCTCCTTCTTTTACTTCAGCTGTCAGTCAGCGCTCTTCACACAGAATGGAAAGGGGAAAAAAGCAGACGTTCGCTCAATTTAGAGCACAAATATAAATGCGATGAAGTGGGGAGACAAAAACTGATGTTTTAAAACTTCAACTGAGCTAAGGTGATAAACAACCACTCAACAATGTGATTTTTGTGGCCTTGCTGTGGAGTGACTTCGATGCCTCGTGTGTTAAAGCAATTTCCTCCCTCCCCTGAGCACCTCTTCACTCCTATACCCACCTTCTCATGCATTGTCCTGGTTTTCTTTGGTATACTAAGGGCTCCACTGGAATGCTATCACAATGGCCTGGTGTGTGTTCTCACAGAGTTCAGTGGTTTGAGGTAATCTGGACTCTGTGACGATGATCTAAGTGTTTTGTTTTTGCCACAGTCCCTCTCCAGCTGCTCCGAGACTCTGCAGAGCATTCTCATGTCAATCAAATAATGGGTTTAGTGACCCAGAATGTGTCGGGCATGAGCAGGACAAAGCTGGATGGAGATGGATCTGTGTTAAATGTGTCATGGTTTGGCTTGTGTTTTCTGGGTTGCATGCTTTGTTTTAAATGTGTGTGCCACTGTGGAAAGAAAAACAGTGAGGTACTTCTTTGTGGTTGACTGTCTGTGTGGAAGTGGGTGTTTCTTTTTGTTTTAAACTAAACCTTGATGTCCCGATGTTATTAAAAGGATTGCTTTTTACCTGGAGCAGAAGAACAAGTCTTACCTTCACTATAACATCTGCAGTACAAGCCTTGATGCCAGCTCCTACTGCAGGGTTCTAACCATCATCAGTGATTTTTACTCACTTTTTACACAAACAAAATGAATCAGACTCCAAGGCATCAACTAAAGTTTACTTCTTATCTTTTTTTTATAGTGATGCATGTTGTTTTTAGGCCCTGAAAGAAGTTGGTCTTCAGTGTTGCAATAATCTGTCAGTACCAACTTTTCCTACTAAAAGAACAACTTTTTAGCAACGGGGACAGACTAGTTTTTTTTCTTTCAGGTGTTTCAAGGGCGGTTGGACTCCCTTGCCGTAGCAACCATCAAAGCCCTAACAACAGTGATGCACAAATCGCCAGCTGCAAAGGTAAAACTATTGGTAGTCTGTTACTTTTAATTTTGCAATTTTAGATTTTTAGAGATTGCTAGCGACTGTGGGCTAAAAGAGCTTAAATAGCACACCTTGTATATGAGAGCCTGCTAAACAACCATTTGGCTATCAGCGGAGTCAGCAGGGTTTGACTTGGTGGCCTCCTAATATATCCTGGGAAGACTGAGTGACTGGAGACACTTATATCTTTGTCGGTGTGCTGTTCTATGCCACACAGATGATAGAACAATTGATATTGTTTCATTAAAGAGACTTTCATTTAATGCTAAGTGAATAAAACTTGTAACGTCCTGAAACATTTCTGAAACATTACAAAGACGTTTAGTTGGAGTCAAATTGTTACAAAATTCCTTGTGGCTCTCTTGATTTGTACAGGAGGTTTTTAAGGAGAGGATCGGGTACAATCACTTGTACGAAGTACTTATCTCCCTCGGGCAGCCATCTCGACACCTCCTCAAAGAGCTGATGAATATGGTGAGACAAACACTGAAGACTTTTATTGTCTGACTTTCAAATTTCTATAATTGTCTGAATAATCCAAAGTGTTTAATGGCTGTATTTCCTAAATCGTTAATGGATGGTGACTAGAGTTCTCTCTGTGTGTGTGTGTGTGTGTGTGTGTGTGTGTGTGTGTGTGTGTGTGTGTGTGTGTGTGTGTATCCAGGCAGTGGAGGGTGAGCACACCTCAGTGGGCCTCCTGGGCATCAGTAATGTGGAGCCTTTGCTGCTGCTGGTCCAGTGGCTCCCAGAGCTGGACTCCTCAGAACTGCAGCTCTTCACAGCCGATTGGCTCCGCCGCCTTAGTTGCCTCAACCGCCAGACCCGTGCTACCTGTGTCAACGCCGCCA
Source organism: Aulonocara stuartgranti (assembly GCF_965226115.1). Taxonomy (NCBI): domain Eukaryota; kingdom Metazoa; phylum Chordata; class Actinopteri; order Cichliformes; family Cichlidae; genus Aulonocara; species Aulonocara stuartgranti. Next base: position 33,866,663 of record NC_138958.1, read on the forward strand.
TGGTCATGCGCGCACTAGCTGCCTTGGAGCGCCACGAGCGACTACACAGAGCTTGTGCTGAAAGCCTTTTGGGGCTAGTAGGCTCACTTGGGTGCCAGTCTTTGAGTGCCAGGGAACTGTTGGAGTTCTTGCGTCTCCTTCGGCTTCCAGAGTCCAGCCAAGCACATCCATACGTAGGTCCTGCTCTGAAAGCCCTCCTCGCCATGGTGCGCAAGCAAGGCTTGGAAAGTGCCATGCAGTACTTTGACTTGTCGCCCAGCATGGCTGGCATCGTAGTTCCAACAGTGCACCGCTGGCCAGGGTCTGCCTTTAGCTTCCTCGCCTGGTTGTCACTGGACCAGGACCAGCTGGGCCCATCCAGCAAAGACAAGAGAAAACAGCTGTACAGGTCAGAAGAAAAGACATAAATATAGGCAGGAATAACTGGGAACACATTTCATATTTAAATCAGTGTTGAAGGATGTTTATCATCTTAAATTTTACATATAATGTTAACCTTTGTAAATCAAAGGCTTTTGACAATGGTAGGCAGTAATCTGGTAAAAACCCATCTGTAATCTGTAATTCTATAATTAGCACTCAATCTTTCAAAGCATATTGGATTATTCTGCATTAAATAGTTAAAATAAACAAAGCTGCATTGAGAAGGGAAACGCTGTTTTTACCAGGAAAAAAGGGAATCCAGTCCCTTCGTACCTGAAGTAGTAACCTCAGTGTAACCAGTGTAACCTTATAGCAACAATTTCAGTAAAAAGCTATGCATGTTAAACACTCAAAATATTTCAAATGGTTTTCTTTGATTCTCTACAGCTTTTTTACTCCAGGAGGAACAGGTTTTGAGGCCTTTATCAGCTCAGCAGGTGTGCTGGTTGTTGCCGTATGCACAAAGAAGGAGTATGTCACAGTCATGCTGCCTGATTACTGCTTCTGTGACTCTCTCTGGGTGAGTCAGATTTAATGATGTCATTTCTTTGCTGAAAGGGTAGTACCACTGAAAAATGCGTCTCCAGAGCACATGAATACATCAGTATTTATCAGAGATGAATCAGAAAGATGTGTAACACCCTTGACTGTTCCTTGAGTTAATAAATCCAGCTACACAAAGATTATATGTGTAGAGTATTTATTTAGATGAATACTTCATTTGGACCTCTTGTGGAGTTGTAGTTTAGGAAGTTGACGTCTAATGGAGGTGTTTGAATTTCTGTCCACAGCACAGCATCGGTGTGGTGCATGTGCCTGGAAAGAGGCCATTTGGACAGAGTCTAGTCTACATTTATGTGGACGGACAGCAGAAACTTTCTGCCCCCCTCAAGTACCCGACCATGACAGAGGTGAGACCTGAACCTCCGTTATTATCATTATTATTATTATTATGGACCAATCAGCTTATCTGTCACAACACCTAAATTTTACAGTTTCTAAAATATTTTTGCTGTCTTATATTCTTTCTTTGTTTCCCACATTCTTCTGCTTTACTCTTCCTGCAGCCGTTCACCTCCTGTTGCATCGGCTCAGCAGGCCAGCGCACCACCACTCCTCCACCCTCCCAGATCCCAGACCCTCCCTTCTCCTCGGCCACCACCCCTACCACTCGCTCGTCACTGGGCGGCATCCTGTCCCCTCACACCTGGGGAGGCCTCCTGGGAGGGAAGCCTGAGTCTGTGACTAAGCTAATCTCAGCGGGCACTCAGGATAGCGAGTGGGGAAGCCCCACGTCCCTGCAGGGCCAGCTAGGAAGTGTCATGGTGTTTCATGAACCACTGCAGCAGAACCACATAAAAGCCATCTGTAGTGCTGGTAAGTGATGCGAAATTATGGAAGAGGTGCAAAATTAAAAATAAATGTAAAGAAGAAAAAATTGAACAAGAATGTGGTTTGAATCAGTTTTATAACTTAAGGTTTTTTTCTGCACAGGTCCAAACTGCATCTCTCCATTTAAAGCCCAAGAATCAGAGCTTGGGGACCTTTCAGCCAAATTGTTGCTGCACTACTCACCCAAGGTGCTTACTGTGATTACTGTCTCAGCCACGCCTTCTTAGAATCAGCTGTGTGTAGCAGCAGATGGGATTCTCTGGGGTTACATCACTTCCTTTTGTTTGTGTTTAGCTGAAACTTTACCTGCTAACTAAACAAAGTCCTTTTGTTAACAGGCCTGCAGAAACCCCATCTGCCTGGACCTGTCTCCAAACATGCTCCACGGACGCCTGACAGGGAACAAAGTCGTTAACTGGGATATCAAGGTGGGCAGAAACTGAAACTCGTGCTGTCATGGAAAAGTTTTATGGCCAGTGGAGTATTTGTGCTTGTACTGCATGGATGTAATATACACACTATTTTAAAATGAACTGAAGGTCCTTCTAGAAGCACATCTTCCCTCTCAGCAGCTATTTTTAGAATGAAATCAAGGCCATTGATGCTTAAAGTTTATTTTAAAAAAAAAAGGAAGAAGAATTGAATCAATGTAAAATGTGGCTTGGTCTTTAAAGTGCTGTGATTGGTTGGTTGGCTGTGTTTGATGTGCTGCCTGTGGGAGGGTAACTTTGGACAGTGCCTGAAATGATTCTCCTTACACGTTCTGGAGTTTGTGTGAAAACTGGTCAAATCATATAGAATGTTTGGTAAGTTTGTCCCAAAATAATGTTTTAAAAGCTTTAGTCCACAGACGTTCCTGAGGATATTATGACTTTGGCTCAGTCCACAATGCTGACATCAGTTTCTGACATATCCCAACAGAGCACTTGAATAAATTAATCATCCAAATCTGTGTTCTAGAGCAGCGGTCTCCAACCTTTTTGCGCCACGGACCGGTTTATGCCTGACAATATTTTCACGGACCGGCCTTTAAGGTGTCGCGGATAAATACAACAAAATAAAACTAGTACCGGTACCGAAAAAAATAAGATTTATTCATAACACACGTGAAAAGACCCAGGAAAACCGAATTAACGATAAAAACAGTAACAAAATAACGCTGAAAACCAATAAAAACCCTGAAAACCATACATTTCACACCTGAGCCTCAACTCTCGTGGCCCGGTACCAAACGACTCACGGACCGGTACTGGTTCGAGGCCCGGGGGTTGGGGACCACTGATCTAGAGAACAAAAAAAGCTTTTGGGTATGAAAAGTAAAGTGCCTTAAATCTGTAGTTTTTATTTTGACCACTAGGGGGAAGGCAGGGGTTGGACGACCACCATCTTTAGTGGTGCTGAATTTTCAGCTTTCTTTTTCAATTCTGAGCACCACACGTCCCCCTACTAAGCTCTATGATATTGATCTTTGGCAGGACATGATCAACTGTGTGGGTGGCCTGCCAATTCTCTTCCCAATCCTGGAGCAGTTGGCTTTCGTGACTCCTGATCAGCAGATGAATGATCCCACAGCTGGATCTGATTTCATCACCCCAGATGTGACCACACCAGCCGATGGCGATTGGGTCATTCTCCCATCTAACAGGTCTTCAGGTCTGTTCTGATACAACTGTCAAATCCTTGTCATGAAACAAACAATTGTGTTAATGGGCAGAATAAGGAAATAAACTGAGATACATTTTCTATCTCAGAGGCCCGCCTGGAGAAGAATCTGGTAGCCACATTCCTGTTGGTGCTGAAGCATTTTCTGCAGAGACACCCAATCAACCAGGAGAATCTGCTGTACTTACATGGCGTCGGGACACTGGGAGCCCTGCTACAGAAGGTCTTGGTTTAAGCATGATTTTGCATATGGCTAATTTGGGTGGATACATATTTACAATTAAATATAAAACCAAGTTCATTCTGCAAATTGTTACTTTCTATATTTACAGTTTTGTTTTGTTTTTTCTACACTTGGCTCTGTGTGATGTCAGAGAGAGGACATGCCTAATATGGTCATCTCAAGCACGCATGTCTGTCAGTGAGCACAGAAGCTCCACCCACCTGCAGTTTAAGCGTCCTGTTCATGAGGGGCAGCCAATCAGGTGGGCTGGACCAAGGTCCAGATAAATAAGAAATATTTAGAATCTCTTGTCCAAGAAAACATCCAAAGATAAAAAAAAAACAAACAAACATATGGAGCTTGAAATGAGCAGAATAGCCTCGCTTTAAATAATGTCAAATTTTCTGATTTTGGTGAAAGTAAATGCATTTCATCTTATGTTAGGTTTGAGCATATCCTGTCAGCATTTCCTTTAGTATAGAGGGATGTTTTAATAGTATTTTTGGTGCAAAGCATCCATTAGATTTTATTTCAGGCAGTACATTAATTAAACCAGGCTGTGCCCAGTGACCATGAGCCTCTTTTGTTTTTCATCCTATTCAGTATGGATTAGTTTGACTCTAAGAGCTTACAGCTGAGGAATTCAGACTGTCTGGCTGACATCATTTGATTTCTGATACAAAGGACCACGTATTCTTTATAATTATTTCACCTCCGATCCTTTTTGTCCCTGTCTGTCGCTTCGTCTGTGTTTGTTCCTTGTCTGTGTTTTTGTCCTTTTGTTTGACCCTTCGTGTGCTGGTTCTTTAATCTTCAGCTCTCCAATCCAAACCCTCCTTTTCCTCCTCAGTCTTTTGTCATGTGCAAGTCCCTCTCTATTTATTTACTTAGCGAGGAGACTGAGTCAGCATTTACACCAATGGAAAATAAAAGCCTCCACAGAGACCGAGATTAAATGAAAGTGTCTTAGATGTGGTAACAGTTGCTCTAGGCGATGTAACCACACCCTTTAAATGGTATCCAAATAATCCACTAATATGCTTACTTCTTCCCTTATCTGTTTATGGGTACTGAGTTATGGGTGTCACATGGCTTTATGGTGACCTGATAACAAGCTTTTCTTTGTTTCTTAAAAGGTGCATTTTCATATCATACGTGTAGTCAACTGTACTGTGTTTCCTCTGCGTGTCATCATTTTTCATGGGTGTCTGAACATGTTAGTGTTTGAGTTAATAGTTATGTTTGTGTGTGTTTAGCTGCCAGCTGGGCATGTTGGCGTCAGCGTGCTGGTTGCTGTGCAGCTCCTGATAGAACAAGTGACATATGAGAAGAATCAAGCTCTGCTGCAGCAGCTTCACACTCATCTGCTGTTCAATTTCAACATCTGGAACAAAGGGGACTTCCCGCTACGCATAGGTTAGATCTATACATTTGTATTTGTGTGCCTTTGATAATTGTTTCAATACACATGATTTTACAGTTTCTCATCTACACAACAAGGTATTTAATACCAGGGTCACAAACGCAGCTACTCTACATTTGATTCATGCTCTGTTGATGTCCTGTAACTCTGAGCCAGACCAAGGAAGCAGAGCCAAGCTCAGCTAACAATCCAGGCACATGAGCTGATCTAGGTGCACATTCAGCTATTGCTTGTCATATTCTTCCTATTTAAGGAACTTTAACTTGCATGCAGTTTCTGCTGCCTCTGCAAGCTACTTTGCAACACACCTCAACCCTAGACTTTCCATTTCATACCATTTCTGGCTTAATCAATACATTTTTCCATGCACAGACTTTACTTGTATTGGCAGACACAAATATACAGTGGGGCAAAAAAGTATTTAGTCAGCCACCGATTGTGCAAGTTCCCCCACTTAAAATGATGACAGAGGTCAGTAATTTGCACCAGAGGTACACTTCAACTGTGAGAGACAGAATGTGAAAAAAAAATCCATGAATCCACATGGTAGGATTTGTAAAGAATTTATTCGTAAATCAGGGTGGAAAATAAGTATTTGGTCACCTCAAACAAGGAAAATCTCTGGCTCTCACAGACCTGTAACGTCTTCTGTAAGAAGCTTTTCTGTCCCCCACTCGTTACCTGTATGAATGGCACCTGTTTGAACTCATCATCTGTATAAAAGACACCTGTCCACAGCCTCAAACAGTCAGACTCCAAACTCCGCCATGGCCAAGACCGAAGAGCTTTCGAAGGACACCAGGAAAAGTATTGTAGACCTGCACCAGACTGGGAAGAGTGAATCTACAATAGGCAAGCAGCTTGGTGTGAAAAAATCAACTGTGGGAGCAATCATCAGAAAATGGAAGACATACAAGACCACTGATAATCTCCCTCGATCTGGGGCTCCACGCAAGATCTCATCCCGTGGGGTCAAAATGATCATGAGAACGGTGAGCAAAGATCCCAGAACCACACGGGGGGACCTGGTGAATGACCTGCAGAGAGCTGGGACCAAAGTAACAAAGGTCACCATCAGTAACACACTACAACGGCAGGGAATCAAATCCCGCAGTGCCAGACGTGTTCCGCTGCTGAAGCCAGTGCATGTCCAGGCCCGTCTGAAGTTTGCCAGAGAGCACGTGGATGATACAGCAGAGGATTGGGAGAATGTCATGTGGTCAGATGAAACCAAAGTAGAACTTTTTGGTATAAACTCAACTCGTCGTGTTTGGAGGAAGAAGAATACTGAGTTGCGTCCCAAGAACACCATACCTACTGTGAAGCATGGGGGTGGAAACATCATGCTATGGGGCTGTTTTTCTGCCAAGGGGACAGGACGACTGATCCGTGTTAAGGACAGAATGAATGGGGCCATGTATCGTGAGATTTTGAGCCAAAACCTGCTTCCATCAGTGAGAACTTTGAAGATGAAACGAGGCTGGGTCTTCCAACATGACAATGATCCAAAACACACCGCCCGGGCAACAAAGGAGTGGCTCCGTAAGAAGCATTTGAAAGTCCTGGAGTGGCATAGCCAGTCTCCAGACCTCAACCCCATAGAAAATCTGTGGCGGGAGTTGAAAGTCCGTGTTGCTCGGCGACAGCCCCAAAACATCACTGCTCTCGAGAAGATCTGCATGGAGGAATGGGCCAAAATACCAGCTACTGTGTGTGCAAACCTGGTAAAGACCTATAGTAAACGTTTGACCTCTGTTATTGCCAACAAAGGTTATGTTACAAAGTACTGAGTTGTATTTCTGTTATTGACCAAATACTTATTTTCCACCCTGATTTACGAATAAATTCTTTAAAAATCCTACCATGTGGATTCATGGATTTTTTTTTTTCACATTCTGTCTCTCACAGTTGAAGTGTACCTCTGGTGCAAATTACTGACCTCTGTCATCATTTTAAGTGGGGGAACTTGCACAATCGGTGGCTGACTAAATACTTTTTTGCCCCACTGTATATATTGCTTCATTATTGTCAGGTAGCCTTACTGCTGCTGTCTGCCTTTTGGCTTTCCATATTTGCATCGGGAACACAAGCTTCACACTTTATCTTCAGTAGTTTAGCCTTCATTGGTCTGGCTGTTTTGACTAAAGAAGCTCTGACAGAATTGTCAGTCATATTCCTTTCAGATTAGAGTTGAAATTGTAAAGTGTATGTTTGTTTATTTTTGTTTGGTTGTTTTTTGTCTTCTGCAGAACTCATATTTTGAGTCTCATAAAATGTTTGAGATTTGATACTCATAGCAACAGATGATATCAGCAGTGTCCAGTGAAATAAGATCTTATGTGAAAGTTAAATACCGATGAAAATGCATTAAAGATGTAAAACAGCGGGTCTTCAGAGTTTATGCTCCTTAATGAGACAGATCTTGTGCCCTTTATTTGTAATGCAGGTCATATCCAGTACATGTCCACTGTCATCAAAGACAACAGGAAGCAGTTCCGGAAGAAATATGGAGTTCAGTTTCTGGTGGACACCATACGCCTCTATTATGGGTAAGACTCCAGTGGGGGGTGGGTGGGGATCTGTTTGCCAGGCTTTGAACTGATTGTCATTTCTTCCATATTTTAGGAAGAACACTAACAAAGACAGTGACTTGAGCGAGGATGACGTTCGGACCATCCGCGCATCTCTGTGCAGCCTCATCAAGTACTATATTAGTAAGGGCATGTCGCAGGAGGAGATGCAGAGCATTCTGGGATACATCGCTGCCATTGGAGACGAAGATCAGGTTAGATTTAGGATTTTATAGTTGAGGTCCAGTTTTAGCATAAACCTGAGAAACATCAGAGGAAGCAGAGAGGAACTGCTTCCCTGAAATCTCAAAATATTATTATTATTTTTTTTTTTTTTTTTTTAAGGAAATTGCTTCTTTTCCTCTGCCTGGTTGTTTTGCTAAATCGTTCAGCTTAATAGGATTGTCCTCAGGAAAAACCAATACCCCACCCCACCCCCAAAAATATGGAAACCTCACTGTGGGAGTACTGCATCCACCAAGAACAGAAGGTTAATCCTTTCTCAGCCTTACAGTGAGCCAGTCAGTAGTTTTGTTGGATCATAAAGACTGAAATATGTCAGGTCAGCATCTTAATAAATTTGGAGTAGGTCATGTTATTATTAGCGCCTGCTTGCCAGGTGACCTATAAATTGTGAAACTGGATAATCCCAACAATGTGCCATTTAGAGGATTTCAGTGTGAAATGAGAGGAGCTTCCACTGCAGGATATGGTGTTTCCCAATGAGACCAAAGTGCAGGGATGCCTGCACAGGAAGCTTTACGCTCGTTTCCCACCTGGCAGCTGTTCTGCTGGCCTCTCTCTTTCTCTCTGCATTATTTTTAAACATTTTCCTCTCAGTCAGCATTACCCATCAGCAGCTGTTAGCTGACACTGACATTAACCGTTTTCCTTTATGACTCTCGGCAGATAACCCTTTCACTGGACTTGTTTACTGTCAACAGTTTGGTGATTTCCATTTACCGTTCTCGTCAAACCTCCTCCTCTCCCCCAATTTTTGAGTCCCACTTCATTTAAGAAAACTTAAAAAGTTGTATGTGGAAGGTTACATCACCTCCTGTGAGCATATGGTCAACATAATCAGATGATCCAGGCATCTGCTCCCTCACTTTCTTATTTATGTCGCACTTAATTAATTTTTTCTGTGAACATTTAGATTTTTTTAAAGAGTATATCTAAAGATAGTCCTCAGTGAAATCAAAACTCAGCTAAAAGCAGGCTTAAAAAGTGTTGTTGGGTATGTACGGTTTGTAGTATAGTTTATAGCAGATAGCTTTGCTACCAATGTGAAACAGCAAAGGTTCACTTAAAGCAGAAATGAAACGTGTCTAAACCAGCAGATGATATGAAAATTGAAAGTATAGTACAGTCTTTACTGGAAGATGTGATGGGTGAACTGTGGTCGTTTGTTTTGCAGCTGTGTGCTCTGCTGGAGCTGTTGCTGAGCCTTCTGCAAAGCAGCCCAGCCAAAGACCAGCTCTTCCTGCTTCTCTTTGAACCCGCGGCGGCTGACTCCTGCTATGCTCTCCTCCTCAATAACAAACACTCAGATCGACTCCGAGAACTTGTCTTTAAGGTAGGTGACAGAAGCGTCATTAAAGCCATCTCAGTGTCTTAGCATAGATCCACAGTCATCAGTGTTGATTGTAACTTAATATAGTTAGGTGTTTCTAAATAGAAATAATGCACCATGGTGATAAGAAAGGCAAACTTTGAAATTTGCTGTTTTATATTAAATAATAAGGTGAGAAATGGATCTTATATATAAAGATAAACTAATATCAGTGTCAGACATCAGCTGATGCATGCTAGCACTGACATCAGTGAGTTTGTGAGGTTTACTTTAGCCTTGGCCTTCCTGATCTGATCCTGTGCTCTGTTTTGTCTTGGAAAACACTCATGCACATTTTTGCGTGTACATGCTGTTTGTGCATGTAGCCGCCTGCTTGTTAATATGACATTCTGAGAATTCACCAGTACTACCGAAGAGGAATATCCTACATCCGTTTCAGCACAGTTACTTTAAAAAATGTTCAGAATCATTGATTTGTGTGATTCTCTTCCGCTTCGTGCAGTTGTTTGAGCGAATGTTGCGCTGCGACCGGCTCTATGAGAAAAATAAGCAGCGACTGCGGCTGAGGGAGGCGGGTTACTCCGGTCTATCGCTGCTCTTCTCTGAACTTCACATCACTCCCACCCTGATCCGCTGTCTCCTTAACCAAGTCCTCCATACAGGTCAGAGCTTGCTTCAGTGCATTTTAAAAATTTGTGCTTTTTTTTTTTTCTTTAGTAGGAAAACAAGTACACATATAGGAACATAAAGGATTGGCATAATGCATAACTTGGTTATTCTTTAAAAACAAAAGCACTGTGGATTATACTTTCACGCTGATAACACACTGGTGCTAAAGGCAAAAAGCATTTATATGGAGACAGGTAAAGATACTTTGGACAGATTGGTGGGGTACAGGCTGTACATTTCGGTCACTGAGGGGAAATAATGCATTAGCACTTCAATGAACCAACCAATACTGAATATACTTGGATCAATGTAAAAGCATATGTGTCTACAATCTGCAGATCAAGTGGTAAACTACAAGGACCTGATGGCTTTGGTCCAGCTCACTCACCGGGCCGGACCCAGCGTGCGACTCATCGTCTGCAAGAGGGTGAGGGAACACCTGCACTTAAACCTGCTGCACTCACACCATTCATCATATTTATTAGCAAATTAGCACACAGGAAATGACTCCTGCAATCAGTGCACAGTATCTAATCCTTTGCACAATATTTTCTGTTTCCTTTTTCTGTTTCTCTTCATACGTTATTTCCTTTTTATTTATTGAAGTGATAATAATAATGCGTCCTCAGCTTAAGCCTGGAAAATTCCAGCACTCACTGCCACTATTTTCGCCGCCTCCACACATTTAGATCAGTGCATTATACTCACATCCATGTGAAAACATCAGCAGCAGAGAGAATACAGTGATGAATGATTTAGTCTAAAATAATTATTGAACATTAGTAGATCAATAACATATGAACAGCTGAGAGGAAACAGTTATAACTTTAGTTGCCCTGCTGTTACAGGCAGTGATAAAACATGGTATATGATCTCTGTATAGCAACTACACACATTAAACAAATCTCGAGCGTTGCCTTCTTTCATCTGCAAAATCTAAGTGCATGCATTTGTGACTTCCAGCCTGGACTATTGAAACATTTTATTATCAGGTTGTCTTAAGTTCCCTGAAAAGCCTTCAGTGTGCATCTATATGCCACTATTAACGTTTGTCTACTCTCTCTTGTAGTTTTGTGTTTTGTCTCGTTTGTTTCCAGTTCGTGCTCTCTTCCTCCCCACTGCCACCAAGTGCTTGTATTCTGGGAATTGATTTGATTTGATTTGATTTGATTTTATTGATTAGCATTCAAATTCAAATCTCAGTGAAAACAGTGAAAAAACAAACAAACAAACAGTGAAAACAGAACAAAAATCTACCATAAAGAAAGAAAGCATGAGACAAGGCTAATCAAAAGGTATTGGCTGAAGCATTTGCTTATTACGCCAACCCTTTTCACAAAATATCTTTTTGTATGCAGCTCCTGTACACAGGGCTTGAAGAAAATAATAAAACAAAGCAAAAACCAAACAAACAAACAAACAAAGAAAAAAAAAACAAAGAAAAAAAAAACTTTCCACCTTAGATAAGTAACTACATCAAAGCAAAAGAATCAAGAGGTTGTTTTTTTTTTTTTTCTTTCTCCTTTTTGCTCTTTTCATTCTTGATTTATATATTTTTCTAATACTCTATTTTTAAACATATTTTTAAACAAGGAAAATGAACCACACCTTTTTAAATCACTGTCATAACTATTCCACAGGTTAACTCCTCTAACAGAAACACATCTCTGCTTTATATTTGTCCTTATCTTGTTTTTTTTTTAAAGAAATCTGTTCCCCTTAAGTCATATTGACTCTCTCTGACTTTGAACAGCTTCTGAGTACTGGGGCAAAGCAAGTTATTTTGTGCTTTATACATTATCTGTGCCATTTTATATTCAACTAAATCATAAAATTTCAGGGTATTCAGATTAATAAACAAAATGTTAGTTGGTTCTATATAGTTTGATTGGTTTATAATTCTTATAGCTCTTTTTTGTAACTTGAAAATAGGAAGAGTGTTCGTTTTATATGCATTACCCCATATCTCCAGACAGTAAGTCATATATGGAAGCAACAGAGTACAATAAAGTGTGTATAATGTTTTTTTGTTCAGGACATGCTTTGTTTTATAGAGAATAGCAATGGTTTTTGACATTTTTGTTTTCACGTGGTTTATATGAGACTTCCAACTCAGCTTATCATCAATTATCACTCCAAGAAATTTATTTTCGTACACTCTTTCAATTTCAATTCCATTAACCCTTATTTTAGATACATTTTTCATTGGTCTAGTGCCAAAAATAATCAATTTTGTTTTCTTTATATTTAATGATAACTTATTTACATCAAACCAGTTTTTTAATATATTTAACTCCTTTTCCGCTGTAGTCAGAAGCTGTTCTAAGTTTTTACCTGAGCAGTACAGAGTGGTATCATCAGCAAACAATACACATTTTAACAGTTTGGAAACACTACATATATCATTTATATATAATATAAATAATTTAGGGCCCAGCACAGAGCCCTGAGGAACACCACAAGTTACCTTCAACTGCTTAGATTTTACATTATTGAATTCGACATATTGATATCTTTCATCCAGGTAACTTTTCATCCACTTGCATGCTATCCCTCTTATGCCATATCTCTCTAGTTTATTCATTAATATAGAATGATCAATTGTATCAAACGCCTTTTTTAAGTCTATAAAAACACCAACAGTATATTCCTTATTATCTATTGCATTAGATATCCCTTCAACAAGTTCCATCACTGCCATTGAAGTGGACCTTTTCACTCTAAAGCCATATTGGTTATCACTTAGGAGATTATGCTTCTCAATATATTTATCAAGTCTATTAACAAATAACTTTTCTAAAATTTTTGAGAACTGTGGGAGTAGTGATATTGGCCTATAATTGGTAAACTGACATCTCTCTCCGTTTTTATGGATTGGAATAACTTTTGCTATTTTCATTTGTGAGGGAAACACACCAATCATCTGATTGTTGGGGCGCTCTGTTATACTGTTGGGTCTTTACCTGAAAATTTAAGCGCTTTGAGACAACTCACCTTCTTAACTGACAATACATTAATAAAAACACTGTTATGTCTATATGTTCTGTTCCCTGAAGGAAAGGAACGACATACAATATATATTGTATGCAATATCACGGTCTGTGTGACCTGTGCTGACATATGCATGGGCCTGCCTGCACAGCCTGTCATCATGGTTACCCCTAACCATTCACCGAGCCCACATGTGCTGCAGGGGAACCTGGTGATGTCTCTCATTCCTCTCTTTCAGGGAACAGAAGGAAGTTATAGACATAATGCTCTTAGCCTTAACAGTCAGAGTGGCACTGCATTAATCATAGATACCATGGCATGGCCAAAAACTTTACAGTTGTTCAAACTGCGTTCAAACTGGAAAGTGAGTGTGTTTCCAGTCAGAGGAAAGCTTTTTGAATGTTCCCTAGAGAACCTGGGTTCTCTGGAGCACCAAGCAGGAGCGTAACCGTCTAGATGGGCCAAAATGCAGACACCCTTGTCACTTAGGGGAGTTAATTCTGGCTTGACCCCGAGACTGGTTCTGCTCAAGTTTCTTCCTATTCAAAGGGAGTTTTTTCCTTCCCCCTGTCCCCAAGCGCTTGCTCGCTCGCTGCCTTATCCTCCTTTTTTAACAGTGATTGGGTCATAATTCACAAAGGAACATAATTCCTCAATAGCTCTGGACTCTACTGATAGTAATCATAAAGTTGCAGTCAGGTAAGTGTTTAGTGAGGTAATACCAGTGAGGTGATGTTTAAAAGCCTTAATTCAAGTTCTTTCCATCTGTAACTTACAGCTTGCCTTTGAAGATTTTTGTTTTGTTTTTTGTCATCTTCAAAGTTGAATCTACTACCTCCTCTTTAGGTGTACCAGCTGCTTCAGTCCCAACAGGATGCTGCTGCTCAGATCTCAAAGCAGCAGTGTTGGCAGGACACCCTCATGCGGCTGTACCTAAGGGGCGAAGGGTCCTTGGCGCTGCGTAGCTCAGATACTGTCAGCACCTGCAGCCTGGAGCTGAGCCGGACCAGCGGCGGTAGCAACCGTCTGGAGCTGCCGTTGGAGAGGAGGGCACGGGCGGGCAGTGCCGGGCGCTTGGACCGGGTGGAGGATGACCGGATCAGCATAAGTGATACCCGCTCTGTGGACAGCCTGGAGAATGGCGACGTCATCTCGCTGTTGGATACGCCGTCTTCCTCTGCCTCCACCGAGCCGCAGCCCCACGTCAAGCCCTGGGTGGTGGGAAAATCAGGGGGCTTGATGCTGGATTTGTCCCATCTGCAGGCATATGAGGGTGGAGAGAGCGGCAGCCAGACACCTGGGAGCATGCCCAGCACACCCTCACCACTGGAAACCTCGAAGCCTTTCCCAGGGAACTCCGGGGATCGAGACGCAACTTCCTCCCTCACTGAAGACAGCTTCCTGTTTAGTGACAACATCTCGCTGGGGGAGTCTTTCAACAATGTTGAGGTGATCCTTCGAATCTTCTACACAGCTTTGCACTTGATTTAAATTGAACATGTTATGCTTTTGCTTATTTTTCAAATAAAATAAAAAAAACAAGCCCCAGAAAAAAAATCAATAAGGAATATTAAACTGGGGATCCTGTTAAGCTGCTATATCAGAGCCCAGGAATAAAAAAAATAGTTATTTTCAACAAGTCCTCAATTAGTCCATCTTTCACTATTTATTGATATTCCTACAGTCTCTGCATTCAGCATCAAGCCTATTGGCCTCTATTACATAAGAGACTTTTAAACTGGCTCAGAGATGTTGTGTTTTAATTTTAAGGCTCCAAAATCTTAAGCAAACATTACTCAATCAGGAGAAAATGGTTCCCTTTTTAGGGGCTAATGTTCAGCGGCTTTAGTGACTGTTAACCAGCTGTGTGTGTGTGTGTGTGTGTGTGTGTGTGTGTGTGTGTGTGTGTGTGTGTGTGCGTGTGTGCGTGTGTATTCATTGTAAGGAGCTAATGGTCAGCCTGAGTAACAGTTTTAATGCCCAGATTTAATTTGTTGTTATGTCTATTCTGTCTTTTTTTTAAAAGTGTTGGCTTGGCTTTAGGATTCATTCAAATATTGAGGTACGGGAAGAGAAGATGTTAAACCGGGGGTCTTGCCACACAGTCTGGTCCAGTACATTTTGTTTGTTGCATTTTCTTCATTCTGGTGAAGAAAACACAAAAATCACAAATGCGCACATTTTTGGGGGGACATGTCCCCTGTATCCCTTTTTACATCTACATCTTTGTACAGAGTGACAGCACAAACTGTGGCTGCTTGCACCTCCTCCTAAAACTCTCTAAAACAGAATTAAAGAACTGGAGTCACGGTGCAGGAAGCGTCTGTTCCTGCAGAGGAATAGTAATGACGTAAATGCCAACAGATGGTCTCTAAGGTAAACATGCAGTAGTGATGTCAGTCGGTGGAATCTGAGTGCAAACTGTAAATGAAAACCTTCCATCAGTCATGGATCTGATTATTCGATTGAATCCAATTATCACTTGCAAGTTTTCAAAACAACTGATCTCAACCTGCAGTCCGATGGTATATGGTAGTCAGTATTCTGATGTTAATGCTAGTAAACAGCATGAGCTTCCGACTCACTGAGGGAAATGTCACTGTCACCTCAGGGTGCCCACCACTGACTTTTATCTAGTAAGCTTTTTTCCATCACTTCAGTGTCTCACTGCAGGGAAGAGCAGAGAGAGACAACCTCTCTCTTCCCACGGCAGGATGCTGTCAGTTAGAACCTCTAATTTGACATTTTCAAAGTGGTTTATGGAAAAGGAGTCGCTGCTTAATCTTAAGCCTGTTTCACAAACCGCTACTCAGTTTACCCAGAATTCAGTGCCCAGTAGTCTTTACATATAATTAATGGCTGAAATACTTTATATATCTATGTGAAGTCCAGTCTATTCTGAACAGCATAAAATTTGGAAACTATCTAATTAATCTGCCATCAAAGGAGGGTCATAGTGAAGCTGTAGGAAGGTTGGAGTAAAGCTTGAAAACATTAAATGGTAAAATAAAAAGTACTCTTTTACGTACGAAGCACAACGTTAAGGCTGCTTAATTCCTGTTCACATTACGTTCTGTTACACTCTCCATTAGATGAATAAAAGGCACTTTATTTAATCTAATCTACTGTAATTTTGTGTTCTTAATACATTTTGCTGAAGGCGAATTCTGGAAGCTTATGTGGGGATATTCATCTTTAAAGACAATTAGCGTGTCAGTAAACTACACATATATCTCTGGCTCATGTTGTGATTGTCATTTCCGCTGTGGCCTTTAGTAAACCTGTGTTTGACCCTACTGATCTAATGACAGCTCTCTCTTTCTTTGGTCTAATGTCGCCCCCTAGCGTGCAGAAGAGGAGCTGTGCAGCATGTTGCTGGAGATCATCCTGTGTGTGATGTGGCGAGGCGTCGAGGGCTCCGATGATTCAGCGTGGTTGGAGCGTGGTCAGGTCTTCTCTGCTCTCACCAAACTGGGAACTGCCAATGAGCTGCTCCTTCCTGTTGACCAAATCAAGCTCAGGTCAGCCTTCTATTTGAGTTTTAACAGTGCTGGGCAAAGTCGAAGCTTAAAAAGTGTTGAATGATCTCCGTGCGCTCTCTTTCTCCTCTAGTCTGATGGAGCGTATGTTGGAGTGGGCGGTGAGCGACAACCGAGAGGCTTCAGCTGCTACGCTACCGCAGCACACCGAGAATGCAGTCCGCCTGCTTCACATGGTGCAAGACTTCCTGCAGGCAGAGGGTCTCATCAACCCAGCACTGTGGACAGAGAAGGTGCTGGAAGAGGCGGTGACATTGATGGACAGCCTCATGGTGTGGTACTCCTCTGGCTCCCAGTGGTTCCAGCTCTCCCAGGTTGGACTGAGACTGCTCCTGGGCTTCATGGCTCAGGAAGACCCAGAGGTGAACCTTTTTTGTTCAGTGCTCCATCGTCATACTGCATCGCATGCACACACAGTAATAAATAACCTTTGTCCCAGGTGTGTGCCATGGCCACCGCCAAGCTTAACGGCATCCTGCAGACCAAGGAGATTTCCAGCCAGGACGAGGCATGCTACCTGCTAGGGAAGGTGGAGGGAATTCTGCGGCGCTCCATCCAGGAGCAGACCGAGGAGATGTACTCTTTCCTGGTTCCACTGCTGCGAACGCTGCTCTCCAAAGTCCACCGCCTCCTTTACATGGAGCTGCACCTGCCTCAGCTGCCCGACACCAACGGGAGCCCCTCCTTCTTCGACGACTTCAAGCTTTACTGCAACTCACCCGAATGGCGTGTCTACCTCGATAAATATGTAGGAGATTAGAATATAGTGCTGCTGTTGCTTCAGGACAAAAATGAAAGAGTTACTCATTTTGCCCGTCTTTTGTCTGTCTTCAGATTATTCCGTACATGAAGCAGTATGAAATCGAGATGTTCAGTCAGGGCCACGAGACCATGGCTCTGTACTGGAAAGAGTGCTACGAGGCCTTCATGGTCAGCCTGCATAAGAGAGAGCGGGAGAGAGGAGAGAGCAAGATCCGCTTCCAGGTTAGCTGGCATGTTCGTGAATTGGTGATGACTTCAGAGAGCTCCTCTTTGTAAAAATAAAAATAAATCAAAATTCTGCTGTCTCTCAGGAGCAATTTGTGGAGCCTTTCTCACGCCGTGGCCGCCAGGAGAACCTCCGCTACAACAGCATGTTGAAGCAGCAGCACAGCCAGAATAACGCCACCCTGAGGCAGTGGAAGGCAGCGCGGCGAGGTCTGGTGTGTGAGAGAGGGCCCTGGGCTGACAGGTACTGATTTCAACTCTTGTTCTTCCATAGTATGGTTCCTGTTGCTGTAAAAGGGCAGGGATAGCTCAGTAGGTAGAGTGGTGGCCCCATGATCGGAAGGTCGGGGGTTCGATTCCCCTGAACAGCTACCCTGAGGTACCCCTGAGCAAGGTACCGTCCCTACACACTGCTCCCCGGGCACCCAGTGGCTGCCCACTGCTTCACTGAGTGAATGGGTTAAATGCAGAGAGGGATTTTCCCCACGGGGACCAATAAAGTACACTTTCTAAAAACAAATGCTCTCAATATGAGCTTCAGGCTCAGAAAGACGAAATGGAAAGAATGACACTGGTATGAGGAGGGAAAAATATAAGTGCATAAATAGAATAGAATTAGATGGGTTTAAGTTTAAGTGTGATTTGGAGGTATTTAAAGTCTCCTATGTAACATTTTTAACAGGCGCCAGGATGAGATGCACTGGAGGGTATCGAGTGCTGAAAACTACTCCCGCATGAGACTGAAGCTGGTCCGTAACTACAACTTTGATGCTCACAGAGAGGCCAGTGCTCTGAGAGACAACCTGGGTGAGATAGCATTTCTTTTTCTCTCTGAAATATCTCTCTCTGTTTAGACGAGCTCCTGCCACTTGAGTCGTCTCTGTAGAGAAATGTAGGCTTGACTTTAGAGTCTCTGTTTGGCAGCAGGCGCTGCTTTAACAGAGGCATCAGTGGGTGGATGTAACGATAGGGGAAGTGTGTGTGTGTGTGTGTGTGTGTGTGTGTGTGTGTGTGTGTGTACAGTATATCATGAACACACTCATCCAACCTACTTGCGATAAACAGATTAACAGAAACAGATATGAGAAACAAGTCAGAGTCCTTCTAGAAGCAGGTCTCTTATGCAGCCATCTTTTAAATCCATGTGTTTTAAAGATATTTTGAACCTTAGCTTTGTCCCAGTGTAGTGCATGAATACATGCTTGCATAGGATTAACAGCTCAGTCCCACCAGAGCAACACAGCTGCAGCTTTGCTGTGCACATACATCACTGCAGCATCAGAGGTTTGCTTCTCAGCTGTTTTTGGGGACACGAGCAGGGCAGCAGATTCCTATTCAGCCTCCTCTGGGCCCATGTTGTCTTCTTAAACAGTGTCTCTGAATAATGTCAGATATCATCTTGGTCTTTGTCTGCCTTTGAGTAGTTCCTCTTCAGAGATGATGGATTAGTTTAAGCACCACGTGTTTTGACAGATTTGTGGAACTAAGAGTAAAAAACACTGATGTTGTTATTCTAGGGCTTAATCTTATAATAAATCCTTCCAATTTGCATTTTTGCCCAGACAAAGTATATGAACGGTTATATGGGAACCCCAAAAACAAATTGCGTACATAAACCTGTAGAGCTGAGCTAACCCAGTATGGTTTTGTCATTTGATGGCCCTTGACAGGAGAGCACAGAAGCTGATTTTTAGCAGTGCTGCGTAATATTAATTTGCCGCCTCAATTTTTAATTTCCACCCGTCTCACTTGCTTTACTCAGGTGTCCATCAGCAGCGTTTAAACCCAGAGTCTCTGCTGCTGGAGGCAGTGAAGCAAGTCAAAGTTAGCGACCTGGAAGATGACATCCTGGAGCTGCCAGAGGACGACCCTGTTGCTGCCAACAACCAGTCAGTCACCAAATAATGACTGTCGATCAACAGAACATATTCACGTGTAGATGTGCTGAGTTATTGAAAGGCTTTCTAAGCAACATCCCACTCTGGTTCCTGCAGGGTTGAAGCAGATGAGGCGGGCCAGAAGGAGAAGCTGGTGTTGTGGGAGGATTGTGAGCTGGTGACGATAGTGGACGTGGTTCCCGGCCGCCTGGAACTCACCACACAGCACATCTACTTCTATGATAGCAGCCAGGAGAAGGAGGAAGGTGAGGAAGCACAGAGAGAGAGAGAGGTGGAGGCCAAAAAGAGAGAAAGACAGAACAGACTTAATGCTCGATGTGTCATTTTTCCCCCCCAAAGGAGTGGGTCATGACTTCAAATGGCCTCTGTCGCAAATCCGAGAGGTCCACCTTAGACGTTATAACCTGCGGCGCTCAGCTCTGGAAATCTTCCTAATTGACCAAACCAACTATTTCCTCAACTTTAAAAAAGAGGTGCTGGCACACAAGTGTTATTTTCTATGAGCAGCAAGTAAATTAGTGAAAGAAAAAAGTAGGATACTAACACTGTGTTTTTATTACAGGCCAGAAACAAAGTCTACAGCCGCATGTTACTGCTGCGATCCCTCAACCTATATGAAACCCGCTCTCCTCAGGAGCTCCTCAAAGCCTCCGGACTCACACAGGTCAGGACTCAGTAACAGTATCAGCCTTCTTACACAAACTCTGCAGCTTCTAAAAGACCAAAGACCAACAGTGTCTTTTACCACTGAGGAAAAAATCATTGAAATATTAAGCTCTGTCTGCAGAGAACAAAGGGTTCTTGGGCAACATTGAGTAGAATGAGCTCACAGGATTTGTGTCTTGGTTTGGTCACAGAAATGGGTGAACCGAGAGATTTCCAACTTTGACTACTTGATGCAGCTCAACACGATTGCCGGCAGAACGTACAATAACCTGGCTCAGTACCCGGTGGTACGTTCATCACTCAGTACAATACTGTACAGCTGTGAAACCCATAAGCCTGCTTTCTTGGTTCATTTCATTTCCATTCTGACTGAATCATTTGTGGCCGTTTGTTCAGTTTCCCTGGATTCTAGCGGACTACACCTCAGAGGAGCTGGACCTTTCTGATCCTCGGGTATTCAGGGACCTGTCAAAACCAGTCGCTGTGCTTAATGAACGCAACGCAAAGGCGGTTAGAGAAAAGTACGTTTCACTCTCGTACTGAATTAACATCCAAATGTTCTGACGAGCATCTTGATCATTGAGAGCATTAACTAACACATTAAATGTGTCCGTCAGGTATGAAAGTTTTGAAGACCCAACAGGAACCATAGACAGGTTCCATTATGGCACCCACTACTCTAACGCTGCCGGCGTGATGCACTACATGATCAGGGTGGAGCCCTTCACGTCGCTGCACATCCAGCTACAGAGTGGACGGTAAATGTCTCATTATACATGATTTATTTTCCCATCCTCTTTCCTCTTGTTTATGTGCATCTATCTGTATGGCTGTAGACTCTAATCATAGCATGAAAGCCTGCAGAGCTTAATCTGTACCACCCTGACTGTACCAGGTTCGACTGTGCAGACCGTCAGTTCCACTCCATCCCAGCCACATGGCAGACCCTCATGGACAACCCCAACGACGTGAAGGAGCTCATCCCTGAGTTCTTCTACTTCCCAGAGTTCTTAGAAAACCAAAATGGTGAGATTTCACTTTTTGGTGTATGTATGCAGAAATCTTTTCAGATATTACAGCTACCACCAGTTTAAATGTAGTCCTTTTTGTGCTCTGTGTGGCTGTCATAGACAAATACGATTAGATCCTCATGCTTTGTTCTCGTTGTCTCGTTGCAGGATTTGATCTGGGTCGCCTGCAGATCTCCAAGGAAAGAGTAAATGATGTTGTTCTGCCCAAATGGGCCAAGTCCCCTGAAGACTTCATCTACAAGCACCGCAAAGCTCTGGTGAGATGCAGTTTTACTGCCACTGCTGTGTGATGTCACTCCGTAGGGATCATTCCCACAGCAGAGACTCTCACAGTGCAAGTCTGGATGCATCGCAGACTGACTGTTTCCAGACAATAGTTGAGTTAGCTGACATATCGGGATGCTTCTTAAAGCTGCTTTAAATAGATCATATAGATTAAACAGATGGTGATAATGCACCTAGAAGCACAACATTTTAAATCTAACACAACTATCAGTCATTTGAAAGCATGCAGAAGGAAGGCAGTAATAGTCAAATAGTTCCAGGTAAAAATCAAACATATGTTTCTTGTATAAGAAAGAAATGATGCAGTACTCGATTACCTGTGACTAAAACCTGTAACTGCAGATGGACACTATCTGCTTTGGAGTGTTTGGGTTGTAATCGCATTTTTTCTGTTACAGGAATCAGAGTATGTGTCAGCCCACCTCCACGAGTGGATTGATCTGATCTTTGGTTACAAACAGAGGGGCCCTGCAGCGGTGGAAGCCCTCAACGTCTTCTACTACTGCACATATGAGGGTAACGAATCCACAGCAGCCGTCAGGCTGTCACATCTCACCGTGACTGTTGCGTTTATAAGTGCAGTAATTTATTAGTATTAAGAGAATGGTCTGGGTTTGCAGGGGCGGTGGACTTGGACGCCATCACTGATGAAAAGGAGCGTAAGGCTCTGGAAGGCATGATCAGCAACTTTGGTCAGACACCCTGCCAGTTACTCAAGGTGCAGACTCACTCTGGCATCTGTTAGTGAATATCTGCTGCTCTCAGTCTGATATTTGAGTTTGTGTGCGTGTGTGTTTAGGAGCCCCATCCAGTGCGCCTGTCTCAGGAGGAAGTGGAGAAAAGGAAAGCTCAGTTGGACTCGTGTCCTACCAGCATGTTTGAGCACCTCAGTGACCTCAAGTCCTTCTTTGTTGAGGTATTAGCTCAAATAAAATAAAATACTGCAGTTTCTTTCCTAACATGTCAGATGCTGTGAGCTAAAATTTGACCAAACGTATTACCGTGTTTTTATGAAGGGCATCAGTGACAATGTGCCGCTGGTTAAGGTTGTGGTCCCAAAGAATCAGTCACATTCCTTCATCACCCAGGGAAGCCCAGACACCATGGTGAGCCATGATTTTGTACTTGGCTTTTCTGGTTTTAGAAAAGAATCAAGGAAAGGTGAAGAGGAATGACTGATCAGTGGCAGTGATGCCTTTGTGGTGTTCATGCTGTCTGCAGGTAACGGTGAGTCAGAACTGCTTGGTGGGGACCCATGGGTGGCTGCCTTATAACAAGAACATCTCCAACTACTTCACCTTCATTAAGGACCCCACAGTTTCTAACACCAAGTAAGGACACTGCACCATCATCATATGCATATCATATCATCAAAAGTCAGCATGTCTGTTTATACTATAAAGCACTTTTACTGGGTTTGACTCTGGTGCTCAATTCATTTAGAATAGATTTGCATGTCCTGCAAGGCAGTGGGCATGGTGGGCACTGTGCAGTTATCCATGGATCAGCAGGGTGTATAACACTAATGATGATGATGATGATGATAATAATAATGGAGTTTATTTGTGTATACTTTTATTTTATGTAATATAAATTATTGTATATATTTTATAATCTAATACTTTTAGCCCAGTTTCATCAGCTTGTACAGGACTCTTAAGTATAATAACAAACAACTAAATTTTGGTAATATAACATGAAATACATATTTTAATAGAATGTAACATCTGCATTTTTCTTTACCTGTAATTGGTGAAACACCATGCAACAGCAAGCAGTGAGCAAATCAAGTAACGCCCTTTATATCTAGATGGATGGATATTCTGCCTGTAGCGTGATCTCTGTCTTCTTGTCATTATCTCCTCACAGAACCCAGCGCTTCCTTTCAGGACCCTTCGCCCCCGGTGTGGAGGTAACCGCTGGATTGTTTGTGGTCTCCCATGATGGAAAGTTGCTCTTCAGTGGTGGGCACTGGGACAACAGCCTGCGGGTCACTTCACTGGTTAAGGGAAAGACTGTAGGACAGCACATCCGGCACATGGGTAAAGAAGGAAAAGTCTTCACTCGCACCGCATTGAAAACTATGATATGACAGTCCTGCCCTCACTAGGTTAGGTTTGTAAGGTCGAGGAGCAGGCATGTGATTGGATAGCTTCTAAATTGAGAGCTTCTAAGTTGTTCTAGATAGCAAGATGGTAAAAAACCTGAAAAAGTGATTATCAACCCAAAAAGAAACAACCACTGGTCAGGTGTATTGCTGTATGTGATTTTTTTATTTATTTATTTTTTTGTTTTAACCTGTGCTTTTTTTTTTTTTTCATCTCTCCTTCAGACATCGTGACCTGCTTGTCAACAGACCACTGTGGCATCCATCTGATCTCTGGCTCCAGAGACACAACCTGCATGGTGTGGCAGGTTCTGCAGCAGGTTCGCACAGAAACACACTTACAACACGTTATTACTCTGAATTGTCATTGCACAGTCATACGTTTTATAATCCTACAACAGAAATCGAGTACTTTCCCACATGGGTGGAAAAAGCAAGTCAAGCACAGTGAATAATTACCATATGTACAGAATAAAATGTACACAGTATGTGCAGAAATAAGAAAATAAAAGTGCAAAAATAAATCCTAATAAGGAGCTATTAACTAGAAACTGTTTGTGACTTCTTGTCTAAGTTGGATTTAGTTTTAATTCCAGTTTGAACCTAAGAATGAAAACAATTCCATGATTTCACTTTTTAACAGAAAATGCTGATTAAAAATCTTTTGGTTTGATTGTGGACTTGTCTTTATGCCAGGGTGGAGCTCCTGTTGGTCTCCATCCCAAACCTATTCAGGTGCTGTATGGACACACGGACGAGGTGGTGAGCGTCAGCATCAGCACAGAGCTGGACATGGCTGTATCTGGAGCACGGGTAAGTCTACACGCCTGACTGCTGCTGAGGGCCTGCAGCTGCTTTTCATCTCATCCTGTCTGCTCATTTAAATTCTAATACCACCGTGAGAATGTGTGAAAAGCTATTCTAATCACATGCTGAGTCAATGAGCTGGAAAAGGGTTTAGTGCTGGAATTGTGAGTCTTTGAAGACGGGCAGACCTGAAAGGTTTGAAGCCCCCCCCCCCCTAAACTAAACACATGCATTACTTTGAGCTTTGTTCTCCGTTCAACAGGACGGGACGGTGATCATCCACACTGTGCGCCGGGGTCAGTACATGCGCTGCTTGCATCCACCGTGCGACAGCTCGCTGCCGCTCTCTATCCTCCACCTGGCTGTGTCCTGGGAGGGTCACATGCTGGTTCATACCTGTCTGGAGGGCAAAGCAACACTCAAGGTGTGTGCACATTTTAAGTTTTTAGGCTAACACACAATCTAAAAGGTGGGTAGGACTCTCTGCACATCTCTACGTGTCTGTTTTTTTTGACAGTCAGAGCAGGCCAAAAAGCTATAAGCTGACTCAGACCTCTACATTTAAATAAATATAAACTAATAATTACAACACAGTGCACGTGAAACGCAGAACAAGCCACCATGGAACAGACCTAATCTGACCAGCAGACACTTAAAGATCACATTGATAACTGGGCTTAGACTAGTAAGTATGCGCACAGGTGAGCAGAAGGGAGCGTGAGAAATGCAGCGTTTCAAGGGCATATGTGCTTATATGTTGGTTTATAGTCAGACTTCTTTTAGATTAAATCTGAAATTAATATATATAAACTACTTTGATCTGCAGTTAAAGTTTTAAATGTTCTTCTGTTCCCCCCTCTTGCCAGGATAAAAACGCCCTCCACCTGTACTCTGTAAATGGGAAGCACCTCTGCAGCGAGCCTCTGATGGAGCAGGTGACAGACATGTGTGTTTCTGGGGAGTATGTAGTCATCGGCAGCGAGCAGGGATACCTGTCCATCCGTGACCTCTACAGGTAAACTTATAGAAACAATATTGGTGATTTTGAATCAACATTAGCTGTTGGTATTTGGCTCTTCCACCAGTTGTTCTGTTTTATAAAGCCTTTCATCGAAAGCTTTGAAGAGTAGAGGCCTTTGTGCTTTAACGTTTTAACTGTTTCGGAGCATAACGAGCGACACCGTCCCAAATAAAAATTGCTCGCTGGCAGCTGCGCGTCCTACATGCATGGAAAGGTTACAGATATTAACCTCGAGCTTGTTTCTCCTCCGCAGCCTGTCTCTGTGCGGAGAGCCCATGGCCATGAGGGTGCCAGTGTGCTGCGTCTCAGCCACCAAGGAGCAGAGCCATGTGCTGGTGGGACTGGAGGACGGCAAGCTGATCATCGTGGCCGTGGGCAAGCCGGCGGAGGTAAAGAACTCGCTGCGAAACTACATCGCTCAGAGCCTTGAGGGATCGCCGCTCATGGCGTCCCCCCTACTGGCCCCGCTCCGCGCTCATTCACCAACACGCCTGCTCCACCAACGTGACCAACTGGTGTTCAGCCCCACCTCCACCTCCCACAAACCTTAGCAAGCTCTAGTGCTGTTCATCCCCTATAACACTTTTATTGCTATAGATTTAACACACACACACACACACACACACACACACACACACACACACACACACACACACACACACACACACACACAAGACCTGCTGCACATATACCCCACGTTGACCTTTTAACCCACAGTCACCTGTTCTTCTCAGGGATGGCTGTCTCACACAGTCATATGGCTTCCTCACAAAACAACTACACAGG
This sequence comes from Aulonocara stuartgranti, assembly GCF_965226115.1. NCBI lineage: Eukaryota > Metazoa > Chordata > Actinopteri > Cichliformes > Cichlidae > Aulonocara > Aulonocara stuartgranti. The sequence goes on from NC_138958.1 coordinate 33,892,716, forward strand.
CACACAAACACATCTGAGCCACATTCCTTCAGCCACTAGAACCACAACTGTGAAATCGAAGCGACTTCTTGTGTGCACCTCATTCTGTGTTTTTGTTTCTGTTTTGTATTTTCGAATACTCGACATCTGTGCAAAACTCCATCCGATGCTGTCTACCTGAAGTGTCATTACATTCTGTGTTTTGAGTGTGCTCTACGGACTATAACAAAAAATGCTGTGAAACAGACTAATTAACGATTCTGCAAACTCAAGCCATATTTACAGTGTAGCTACAATCGAATAATCACTAATCCTGTGCCACACCGGCTTAATATGATCATGTAAATAGTGTGTTAGCACACATGTAGGAGGTTGATCCAGACAGTCCCCCTTGGAATCACTGCGCCTTCCAGTTTTTTATCTTTTCCATTCAAATTGACTCGCACCAAAGTGACTCGAGCTTTGATTTGTTTTTCTTTGTTTGCCTCACTAGTCATTTAAGCTCCAATGAACTAATCGATCACTCATGAATCATGTTACCCCCTCACCCCCCTCCCCCTGTTTCCTTTGACTTCACGCTTTTCTTTCCCCACTCTCCCCCCCCTTCCTCCGCCTCACTTCTTCCACCTCCTCCTCCACTCTTCCCAGATGCGTTCGGGCCAGATCACACGGAAGCTGTGGGGTTCCAGCAAGAGACTGACTCAGATCTCCTCGGGGGAGACGGTGTACAACACCCAGCAAGACCACAACTGACCCGTTCCCCGCCTGTCCCCCGAGCCTTTAAACCATCCCCTTCAAGCACGTCGCACATTGTCATTTCATATCCGAGCAGATTCTTTCTCCCATCACCTCCCACGGTTTTATCAGGGGGTAGGTTTTGGGGTGCAGGAGCATCACAAAGCCTGCATGCCCACATGTGCATTTGAGTGCTCTTGCTTTAGATTGTGATCGCATGGCGCTGGCGCCGTGGTTCCAATGCAGAAGTAGCGCCAGCCTCAGCAAAACCACACCACTGCCCACTTCTCGCACACGCCACAGCTGCCCTCGTCATCAGAATCTTTACTACAGTCAGCCTCATTTAACGGTTAACTAACTGTTCTCTTGTATGTATGCAGGGATGGATGGATGTGTGTTTGCACACAGTTTTGCTGTGTGCTATTTAAAAATATTGTTTCAAGTGGCCTTTTTGCTCCCCCACCCCCTCAGTTAGCCTTAGGTGCAGACACTCGGCCTGTGATCTGCAGGCCAGGACGATTCATGGTTGCCTCAAAGCTGCCACCACGCAGCCTTATGCAGTAAGACGGCTCCACCACTCACAAGACCAAACTGTCTGCATTTTTCTATCGTTTTTATATACCCGTGTGTGTGTGTGATCTTTTAGTGATGTTTTATTGGGAGTTTGGTTTATGTGTGTGTATGTCTGTGTGCGTGCGCATGCCCAGCAGCTTGGCATCTGTTCATATGCATGGCATTTTGGTTTTGAGATTAGACAAGAAATAGTGATGCAGAAGTCAGTTTTTTGTTTGTTTGTTTTTTCGTTTTTACATTTGGGGTGTAGCTGACGTTTTTTGTTGAGAAACATCAGAAAAGGTGTTTAAAGGTACTTTTTGTAGTCCCCCCTCCCCTTTCCAAAGTGTAACTAACAGTTTCACCACTAGGTGGCAGTGTTTTTACCAAACATTATAATTTTAACATTGATATTAACATGATGCACCGTTTCCTCAAGAGGCATTGCCTGGTTAAACGATAAAATAATGACTCGCTTCATCACCTCGTGGGAAAATTGGTTGATATCTCGTGTAAACAAATCCATTCACATTCTGTTGGATGCTTCAGTTAATTTTTGTTGACGGGATTTTACAAAAAGTACTTTTAATGTTTTTTCATTAGCATATCATTTAAGATCTAGTTTTGTAAATAAAAATAAAAAACACTACATTCTCAATCACAACAAGCTTTGACATGAAGACTTATCACAGCAGTGCAACGAAAAACGACTATAACGTCACGTTTCTCTGTACTTCATTGAATGTTTTTAAGTTACTTGAATCTGTTTCTATCCATAAGTGAAAGTAGCAGTTTTTTTCACACATTGTCTCATGAGTGACATATTTAAAAACTATTCTAACTGTTTAGAAATGAAGGAGAAAGTAGAAATCCTTAAGGGCTTTACGAGATGTCAGTGTTATCAGCAATACAGCTCCTTCATCGCATGCCTGTCGGTGCTTCCTTTCCTCTATTTCTGTCCAGCATGCCTCGCTCAGTCAGATCCTCTATTTTCCAGTCTTCCTATGGCTAAACTGGGACTGTAAATGGACTCCCTCTCTTCCCCTTCTGAATGCCTTTAGCTCTCATCATTGCCTCAAACCCCATCTCTCTTTTATTATTTGTGCTTCTCGCTCGTTTTCCTGTTTATTTTAAAGTGACTGATTTCAGAGTTTTCCTTGTGTGGGGCCTCAAGAATGTTTGGGTCAACTGGGACAAACATGCATGTGAATGTGATTGCATTACTCTGTAATATACCGCAGTATGAAACTGCTGTGTGATTCATAATTTTGCACCATACCTGAGCGAGTGAGTGTGCGAGTGAGAGTTTATTTTCCGTTGCCAAATGTTTTTTTTATTCCTGTCTGATTCTGTGAACTTTTGCAGCCCTGTGGGTTTGGCACTGGGCACAGAGTCGCTCTAACGGTTTTCTCTCGTTTTTTCTGATTTTTGTATTTTGTTTTATTTAAATGTCAGTTTGGTGGATTGCAAAGACCAATCTGTGTCCTCCTTTAAGAGATTTCTGTGAAAGGTGCACAAAATGTTCTATTAATGCAGTTTATTTTTCTTTTGTTTATTCACATTTTTCATTCAAAGACCACTGTTTGAGTTATTCCACGACTGCAACAGAGTGCCTTTTATCCCAGCGTGGTGTCCACATAGAGGTAGATTTCTCCTTCTCCTTCGTCCCAAACTTTGTTGTGAATCAAGTGAAAGCAGCATTCCACACATTAGTCCGTCGCAGTTGCACCGGGAACCAAGAATATGGGACTTCCAAGAAAAATCAAAGTACTATTTTGTGTCTTAGCTACATTCTCTGTAACTGTCACCAAAATGGATGTGTGTATATCTGTGATTATTTATGAATACAGTATATAATGTACAGCATGATTTTTATTTTGGCGTCGTTAAAATGTACTTTTGCACTTTCCAGGTACTAAATTGTAACAGATTGTTTTAACTTTGCTCCCTAATCTGTAAAAACTGCTTTGTATAAACAAGTGGAAAATAATCATTAAAGTCTTGTCTAAATTCAAAGGACTTTTTACTCATTTCTTAGGGAATAAACTTATAGGAAGAAGAAACGCACAGATGAGTAATATGCTGTGTTTTTATTCAAGAATGCACAATCAGCTTGTGGCAGGGAACACAAAGGTATCGTAGGAAATGATACCCGCGAGCCCGTCTCACGTTGCTTCTTTGCGATTTCTCTTACGTAGGAATCATGTACGTACAGATGGACGCTCTCTTCAGATCACAGTTGGCAGTAGTCCACCGGCTGTTGTCTGCAGTGTGGATAGGAAAAGGATCATAGTAGATTAGTCCAGCAGGATAAAGATAATCCCAGTTTTTTATTAGGTGTCTTATCAATTTTATGTGACACAGACAGTACTCTATAAAGCTTTGTTTAAAAGGTGCTTTTATGACACATGCCTCACAAAAGGAACCCTTGTCTAATATAGCACTCATGACTGAGATGAATAAGAAGATCAGGCATTTTAGTTGGCAAACTATTATTATTTTTAAGTCTCTTACAATTTGAGGCGGGAAAAGTTATAATATAGAACCACTGCCTTTCAGTGGTAGAATCCATAATTCAAACGCTGCTCAAAAAAATGAAATGAACACTCCTTAATCAAGTCAGCTAAACTTTTGGTCTGGTCAGTTCGGTAGCAGAGGGGCTTGTTAATCAGCTTCAACTGCTTGGTGTTTAACAACAGGGGCAACAATGAAACAACTGCTAAAAAAAGGAATGTTTTCACAGCTGGAGACCACTGATGTTTTTTTTACTATTTTTCACTAGTTTTGCATTTAGCTAGGCTCAGTGTCACTACAGCTAGAATTAGGTGAGACTTGGACCCTACGGAGGTTGAACAGGCAGTCCAATTCCTCCAGGATGGCCCATCAATCACGCCATTGCCGGAAGGCTTGGTGTGTCTCCCAGCACAGTCTGAAGCATGGACGAGATTTCAGGAGACAGACAGTTACTCTAGGAGGGCTGGACAGGGCAGGGGAAGGCCATTACCCCTTAAGAAAGACTGATATCTGCTCTTTTGTGAAGGAGGAATGGCATGAGCACTGTTAGAGCTACAAAATGACCTCCAGCAGGTCACTGGTGTAAATGTCTCTGTCCAAACAATCACAAACGGACTTCATGAGGGTGGTCTAATGGCCTGACGTCCTTTAGTGGACCCCGGTCACTCCTCAGCACCATGGAGCCTGATTGATATTTGCCACAAAATGCCAGAATTGGCAGATCCGCCACTGGTGCCCTGTGTTTTTCACAGATGAAACCCTGAGCACATGTGACATATGTGAAAGCGCCTGGAGAACGTTGCTGTAACATCATTCTGAATGACAAGTTTGGTGGTGGGTCGAGAGAGGCACACAGACCTCTACAGACTTGGCAAAGGCACCCTGACTGCCATTACAGATTAGGATGAAATACTTGGGTCCACTGTCAGATCTATACTGGTGCATTGGGTCCTGGATTCCTCCTGGCCTGTGATGAGAGTATGCAGGCAGTTCTGCATACTCTCACTTGCCTGACCTAAATCCGACAGAACACCGTGGGGACTTTATGTTTTCATCCATTAGATGCTGCCAGGTTGTACCTAAGGCTGTCCAGGAGCTCAGTCATACCCAGCCCCCAAATGTCATCTCATTAAGAGCATTTCCCTAGCATTGTCAGGTATGCTTACAAGCCAATACAAACTACAGATTGCCGTTCTGAGGTACTGCAATTAATTACTTTGATATTTTGGTGTGGCTTTGAATTTAGCCCCCTGTAGGTTGGTAATTTTCAATTCCATGAAACGACGTGCATCCCTTCATTCCTAACACATTAACCAGTCCATATCAGTATAGATCTAATCTTATCTGATGTGTTACCAAAGTGTTGCTTTAATTTTTTTGAGCAGTGTATAAAACAGTACTGTACTTTTGCAAGCAGGCTATTAAAGCATAAAACGGCAATATCGAGGTCTAAAGTTCAATGCCATTACCTAACAACTCACACCAAATTAAGTGAGGCTGTAGCTACAACACAAAAGTGCTGTATTATGGTGGGGTCTTTATCTTACAACATAAAGAGCCTTCAAGGCAACTGTTGCTGCAAGCTGGCACTATAAAAATAAAACTGAATTGAATTTAAAGCAGAGGTGTTTCAAAGTTACTCTCTGGAAAATGCTGGAATAAATTAGTAATTAGTGTGAGAGTAGCGTGGTTCTTACCTAGCTCAAACATCTCCACACAGACAGGTTTGTCAGTGTGAATGTTGGGGTGGCCTGGCATCCAGTCGCTAAAACCCCACTCTGACCCGTCCACCCATGACGCCTCTTGGTTCTGTGGAGTGCAGAATACATATGAAAGGTTAAAACAAAATGTAGTCTTAAATAACCCAATTGTTTGTAAACTGTCAATAAAAATAAAATGTTAGCATATGAGACCCTTTCTATGAAGAAAAGTATGGCTAATATGACCATATTACCACTTCACTTGTTTTAAAACATCACTTAGTCACAGGACACAACAATTGCAATACTTTAAGATAAAAGTTTGAAGGTCAATGTCTCATCAAGGTAAGAATAACACTATCAGTCCTGCTGATAAGATATCTGATGACACTCTCCTTGGCCTCCATTCATTGACACAGCTCATGACCAGACTGCTGGCATTACAGCCACTAAGAACTGGAGTAAAATTGTGGTATAAGTAAGTAGAGAACACCCTGAAAAACACACTGTTGTTTTAGCACCACATGTTTTGAGAAAACCTTATATACCTATATAGGTCGCCAATTAACATGATAAACTTGCCGTGACTGTGGCTCCCAGCCAGGTTAGCACAGGGCTCTTCTTACCACCCTTGGTCACCAGGGAAATCAGATGGGAATGCAGATCACCACTGGTTACAGAAGCAAGCTCGGCATGTGGGGCAAGAGTTCTGCATTTGGCCTGTAGATTGAGAAACATTTAATTTACATCCTTTAAATGAACAGGGGATTAGCTTTTTATATGTTTTTGGAATGGTACATAGTCTAACCTGAGCATCCTTGAAGGACAGCGGTGTAGGGTTGAACTCATAGCACTTGTTGTTGATAATCTCCCCCTGACATGCCACTTTTGCTCTTTGGATGAAGCTGTAAAAGGGCTCGGTTCCCTGTCTGAAGCCTCTTTGGAGAGGCAGAAATGGTTCGGTTCCCTGTCTGAAACCATCTCTGAGTTTCATAAAGGGTTCGGTTCCCTGCCTGAAGCCATCTCTGAGTTTCATAAAGGGTTCGGTTCCCTGCCTGAAGCCTCTTTGGAGAGGCAGAAATGGTTCGGTTCCCTGTCTGAAACCATCTCTGAGTTTCATAAAGGGTTCGGTTCCCTGCCTGAAGCCATCTTGGAGTTTCATAAAGGGTTCGGTTCCCTGCCTGAAGGCATCTCTGAGTTTCATAAAGGGTTCGGTTCCCTGCCTGAAGCCATCTTGGAGTTTCATAAAGGGTTCGGTTCCCTGCCTGAAGCCATCTCTGAGTTTCATAAAGGGTTCGGTTCCCTGCCTGAAGCCATCTCTGAGTTTCATAAAGGGTTCGGTTCCCTGCCTGAAGCCATCTCTGAGTTTCAAAAAGGGTTCGGTTCCCTGCCTGAAGCCATCTCTGAGTTTCATAAAGGGTTCGGTTCCCTGCCTGAAGCCATCTCTGACTTTCATAGAGGGTTCGGTTCCCTGCCTGAAACCATCTGGGAGATGAGAAGGATTTTCCACACGGACCCAACTACCACCACTCCTTTGGACCGGAACATCAGCATCGGCTGAAAGACAAAAGACATTGGAAGTAAACAAGCTTCTAAAATCATAACGATACTCTAGAGGTGACTTAGAGGGTACATTCGCTAAGCTAAATGTGATCAAAATCATGTTAAACAGGTTATCATGTTCATTTCTTTGTTCATGATGAAAAAATACCTAACAATTTATTTTTAGTTAAACCTCAATAATGTCCTGGGACTGAATAGAAAGGCAAAGAGTCATTACAATAAAAAAAATCATCCTGAGGGGGCTCAATAGCTCTACCAAATTTGAGAGGATAATATGTTAGTTCTTGAGATGTCAGCTACTGGCTGCCCTAATAGAGGATGACCATTAACCATTAACCATTTGGATTCATTCACTGGGGAACGTGAATAAATGTGAAAAATGTAATTTGAATCCAACCAAAAGTTGTTGAGATATTTCAGTCTTGGCCAAATTGGCCTGTGTCAGTAGGATCATGTAGGTAGGAGGTAAAAGTAAGCTCTGTACCTTGTCTAAAGCCATCAGGAAGGAATTGATGGACATCACTTGATGACTTCTTCAAACCTCTAGGGGTTTTGATTGGGACAGCTTGGAGGCCTGCAAAGGATTACAGTTACACTATATAACTATAATATACATGAAGCTGCATTTGCACACCCTGCCTTCGACACTGGTGTTCGACTTGATTAACATTATAGCACTAAGCTTGCCAGTTGATGGATACATAAATGTGTGGCCTTTTAGGTCAATTATTAACTATTGTGCAATGCTGATATATAGGCCACGACCTTTCTTTAACAGTGTGATAAATCAATGATAACGGTCAAAGTCTACGTTCTGTACTTCCATTAGGGAACTACAGAATGTTTACTGTCAGTTGTTTTGCTGCCAAGCAGGGGCGGAGCGTGGGGGTGGCTTACTGGGCTTAAGCCCGGGTTGTTTTGTCAGAAGCCCGGGGTCTTTTGGAGTGTAATTTTTTCATAGTTAGATGCCTGGCTGACAACTGTATAAAACAAAAAGTACACACAATATTCGAAGCACATAGTGCACACTGTGGGAATTTACGACTGTGCGTGAATCCCCCCTGATATTGGTATGATCCGAGCTCAGTCACTAAGCGACTGAGAGAGGGGGTGGGGCAGCTGCTGCCAGCAGTGAGTGCGCTGTTGGAGAAACGGAGCCAGCCATACTAAGGAGAGCTTAAGTTTGACCAGGTACCAAAGCAAATCATTCCTACTGTACAAATAATGTAAATATGACGGTGCATCATGAAAGATTGATATCAAACTGATCACTTGACCAATATTACGTTACTCGCTCTTCAAGTGAATCAACAAATGGCGAAATGAAAAGCCGAACAAATGCTATTTTTTTAAGAGAGTCTTAGCTTACGTGTGTTTATTTCATATTTTCAGTTCTTACCCTCCCCGACTAAATCGGTTTCAGTTATGTACTGAAATATAAGAATGGACATTAGAGGGTTCTTTCAAAGAAAAAACTCAGGTAAATGTTATTTTATATATTATGCTTTGTATGTTGTTCAGTATATTTCTATGCAAAACAAGAGGGGTTTCAGTACACAGCAGGATATTCACATTTGTAACCAGATATTTACATACACTTTAGGGAGAAAACATAAAATATTTTTACTGTACAACATCAATTTAGAGTAAACTTTTGTTTTAGATAAATATTGAAATATATTTTGAATTAGTTAAATGTCAGAATAAAGAGAGAGAGAGATCTATTTTTATCACTTTCATCAAATTTAGGAGTACATATACACTAAGTTTATTGTTAATTAATAAGAAAACTCCAGACGATTGAGCTGAGCTGAAGAAGCTTCTGATAGGTTAGTAGAGTCCATGTGAGTAAAGTGGTGGCACAGCTGTGGATGCATATAAGGCAAAACACAGAGCCTGTTTCTTTGAAATGGGAAAACCAAGCGATATCAACCAAAACACCAGAAAAAGAATTGTGGAGCTCCATAAGTGTGGCTCAATTTTGAATACAATTTGGTGCCATTTACAATTAAGAAATACAGATAGTTTCTCTCTTTACTCTTAAAGTTAACAAATGTGTTTTTTATATTTATCAATCAAAAAAAATAAACATTTAGTCTGATTTGATGTTGCAATTAAAAAAGTGTTTGTGTTTTGATCTGAAGAGTTTGTAAATATCTGGTTTCACCTGTATATTTGATGATTGTCAGCACACAGAGGGAGAGAGAGGAACAGAGAGGGAGATGGAGAATGAGGACAGAACAGAGATGGAACAAGAGCAGGTGAGACACACATGTTAGTCAAATGGTCGTTTGCCAAAAGTACCACCGTATCATAGGTACTCATGTATCTCGTACCTAGTGTTTCTTTTTAGGTTTGTTATTTTTCAAATTCTATATTTATTAAGTTTTGCCGGCTTGTTTGCACAACAAGGCTAAATAATTATATAAACTTTTCTCAATCTAAATAGTGTACTTTGGTAGAATTAAAAAATAAGTGTAGTGCAGGTCTATGATGATTTTTAGTGCTACTATCATCTAGTTCTGATTGTGGTTCTGTCTTGGTTAAATCCCAAGTACTCCTGATTTTGAACTCTTGTAGTCCTGTTTTAATTCTGGATCAGTTCTGGGTCTGGTTGAATTGGGGTTTAGTCCTCATGTCTTGATACAGCCCTGACCTTGTTCTGCCTTGCTGCTTAATTAAAAAACTAGTTTAAGGTGTCCTGCACATGTGATATATATTTTTCCCTATAAGAAGACATTCTTTTTTGAACAAAACTCAAAACAGAGCCTATTAATCTTTCACTCATTTCTAACCCCCCCCCCCCAAAAAAAAAAAAAAAAAATCCCACATGCATACTACCCTTTTGGGCTAAGCCCCGGGTGTTTCAAATGTCTGGCTCCGCCTCTGCTGCCAAGGCAAGAAACAACAGAGCCAACATTAATTATGTCAAGGACACCTCAAAATAAATAAAACATTTGACACTGACCAGCCAGGAAAGTTAATATATTGACTGAACCCTACTGATGTTTCACATAATTGTATTAGTTTTTAAAGATAATTGAAATATAGGGATGGAAGTTTGGATATCAAAATGTTTTTATATCTAGATCTGCTGTGTCGGAATTGCATGATTCTAAGATAAAATCTGTTCTGTATTTTGCACTTATTTCATGAACTCATCATAAACTGATATGTAGAGAAATAGGCCCCTCTTCCCCAAGGATTCGGGAGACTGTAACCTTCTTTATGTTGAAGATTAGGCTTAAGAAAGCGTTCTGCATTTAAACATTAGTCATTATTAATCTCGGCCTCTCTTCCACAGTGCATCTTTTGTCCTGTCTTTCTCCCATTACACCCAAGCGGTTGCGTAAAATTGCTGCCGCCACATGAGCCTCGTTCTGCAGGGGGTTTCTCCCTGTTAAAAGGGAGCTTTTCCTTCCCACCATAACGAAGTGCTTACTCAAAGGGGGTTGTTTAATTGTTGGGGTTTCTCTCTATTATTGCAGGGTCTTAACATTACAATATAAAGCACCTGAGGCAACTGTTGTTGCGACTTGGCAACAACATTTGCCTCAGAAACACATCATCTGAAAATTAGGTGAGCAGTAATGATATGAAACAAATATCTAGCCACAAATAAATAGGCAAGTTTTACTGCACCAGTGAAAGGTGAAGGCAGTGAGATCTTACCTGACAGTGCCAGGAGCAGTAGCACTAACTTGAACATCCTGTAAGGAAATTGGAAGAAAATGTTTTACTTCTTCTTCATAAGCCTATACAACCTACAAATGTATCCAGGCTCTCCTTAACGGAGTTGTTTTTAACCTCGTTTGTATCCTGCTTACCTGAGGCTGTAATGAGGAATGCTGCAGCAGTTCAGAAAGAAAAGGCCACCTATTAATATGTGTCTTTCTTGGTCATAAACCTTTTTAAAGAGATTACTGATTAATCTAATCTAAATCTCCTGTAGCTCTTTATTGACTGATATTTGATGACCTTTGCCTTCACTCTAAACTGATAAAGATTTGAACTCAGCACTAAATGTTGGCTGTCACTATCAGCCACTGGCCTCTGACCCAAAGTTATCAAACACCTAGTTTTCCTTGACATCCTATGATACTGTATGCATTCTGTTTTCTAGGGCATGCAAGCATGTGAAGGGTGAATAGCACTTGGTTTAATCAAGGGAGCTCAATCAATATTTGTGAATGTGGACAGAGAGAGACGTTACAACAGATGGTAAACGTGACGCTGGAGGCCACTAAAGGTTGTTTTGGGGGTGACTGAGGTATTTCACAGACCTTTGATGTTGGTGTAGAGCGCTTGTTCAACTTTGTAACCCTGTAGCCATCAGGACATGGGGTGTAGATGGTGGTTAATATTCACTTTTTATTAGCAATGATTAAAAAGCGAGTAACTTCTAACTTGATTCTTCTGAAATGCCTCAGATTTAATATCTCTCGTGAACTCGTGGTGCTTCAAAGATGATTTAAAAAACAGTTCAAAAGTTCAAGGTCATTTTTGACATCACTGCGCTTCTTCGCTGGTCAGAGTAACGCGTGAAGGATTTGACCTTTATTAGGAAACACACTGAACTTTCTAGATGTCTATACTCACACACACGGCGGGGCGGTGACTCCGTAAGCAGCCCTCCACTCGGAGACGTGCTAACTCCGCACTACCGGCTGACGCGGTAATTTAAAACGAGCGTTAGTACAGTTTGATTGGCTAGTTGACACACTCACGTAAGCGGGCACGGGGACGTTTGTTCTTACCGGAATCAAGTTAGCGCCAATGACTTTCAAACTAAAAGCAAAATAATACATTTCTAATCATGAAGGGAAGCCAAGACGTTTGTTTTTTATTAACTCCCACTAGGATAACGGTCTTATTTTATTTTAAACTGTGGGTATCAAATTATTATCCATAGATGGACACAATATGTTAGTAGCTAAAACTTTTATTTTGACGACATGGCAGGAAGTTGTACTGCGCCTGATTGATCTTTGTTTGTCAGGAACTACACACAGAGAGTCATGTTTGCGATTTGACTGCATAACCCTGGGCGGTGTTGATAGTTATCTGTCAACTTTGTGTTTTGTTGTGGAGTATCATTGGTGCTCCACTGCGTTGTCAGGTGATTGATTTGGGGTCTTAGACAACAAGCAGTTGCCATATGTTTCACGTTATGCAATGACAGTGACAGAGTGACTTTTTGCAGCTAAAACAAGCTAGCCCCACTAGCCTGCTCGATCGGTTCAGTCAAACTTCTTTAGGTCTCTGCTGAGAAGTTACGCGCTCGACAGGTGTCTGCCATTCGCAGCTCGTAAATCCTCTCCGCTATTTTTCCAGCTTCATTTTTGTGCTTCAAATGGCTTTGGTAACAACGTTAAGACGGCTGGTTCAGAATAGTCTACGTGAATATTCGAGGAAGGCGTCGGCAGTAACCTGGCCTACGAAACAAAGGAGTTTTTCCATCGGCACTCAGCCTCTCAGGTAGGTTATTTTACTAAAACACCTACTATTAACAGGACTCCCTAACCTGGTGATGGATTGAGCCGCACGCCAAACTCCAGTCAAAAAATGTGCAATTTATTCGGGCTCTTCTTTCCAGCGCATTCCTGGCATGCAAAATCATGTAGAAAAGAATGTCCCTTTCACAGAGCAGGGTGTTTTGTGTCGTGCTGTTTCAAAACATTTGAAACTAGGCTCATGTTGTTTTTCAAAACGACAAAGCAGAAACACTTAAATTCCAGCCTAGCGGTGGGCCATTTACTTTAAGTCAGTTTAAATGGACAAGCGGGGAGAAAGCAAAGGAGAGGAAAGTCTACGTGCTTTTAGGTCTCAGGAGAACTAATTTGCAACTTAAATGTGCCAATATTCCAATATGTGTTGAAATACTGAGGGGCGAAATGTGTAGTAAAATATATGTGAGTGTGTAATTGGGTTGATGAGGCAAGATGAGTCTTAATATTAGTTCCTAGAAAAAGTGGTGCTTGAAGTCAAAGTGATTAAGAACACCACACGTGTGCAGCTGATGTTCTTAGGAGCAGGCTGAAGCCTCACGTGTCCCCAAGGTGAAAGTGAGCCATCTTCCCACTCAGGTACAAGGCTCTTACCACAGCTGGGCTTCCCAGTGCCAGCCACCCTGTTGGAGCGCACCATGACTGTTGACCTTGTGCTTAGGTTGAAGGTTTGTTTTTGTTTTTCTCCAGGCTTGCCTTAAACTGACTGACACTGTCCTTGTGTCCTCACGTCGCCCTCCCTTAACTAACCAGTTTAACGTGATTGATGCCAAGTGCGAGTGTGTTTGTCCTGAGAGGTCGTGCAGTGCAGGGCCCTTTCAGGAAAGAGCATGAACAAGGTTTTGTTTTTAAAGCGGATTATAGGGGGCTTGTGCGTTAAATCTATGTCGTAGGTACGTCATTACCCCAAACCCCTCTGAAACTACATCGTAACCTGACATGCACTTTCCTTGAAATCTCAGACCATAAAGGACTTATAAATGGGAAATTTTAGAAAGTAAAGCGATCGATTGCATTTTATATATTTGTGCCATATCCATCCATCCATCCATCCTCAAAAGTGTCAAAACAGCAGGGCCATTTAAAAGCAGGAAAGTCCATCACAGGATTTTCAGACACACTGGGCACAGCCACTATGTCAGTACAGAACATCCTGAAAAGGAATGAAACCTCTTGCACTGAGCTACATGTATTACATGGATTGGCTTGTCCAAGGATGGCAACAATAAGGCTTGGAGAACAGCGAGAGGTCATACTGCAATTTGCACTCATCAGCTGTAAAAATCTGAAAGCCTGAATGGAATTTGCAGAACGAGCAGAAGTCTACAAAAAGTTATTGTTTGCCAGTTTACAGAGAGCTAATCTGGAGAAGTCCTTTATTAAGAGAGGACTTTAACCAGATCTTAACCTAAATTAACCCACACTTCACCTCCCGAAGAGAAGCATGAAGGGAGAAATTGGTATGATGTTGGGAATTTAATTGCAACAAAATAAAAGCATTAAGCTATCTGTCATTTAAAAAAATTGTAGGAATATGAGAAATGGGTGTACTGATTTATTGATTTTTCACTCAGGTTCTTGTGTAACTTGAAGTACCCCAGTCTTTTCTCCCTGTCTCTTCCTTAAGAACGGCTTCTTTGTGACAGCCACATTTACACTGAGAGCTTTTGTGATGAGGCTTCATTGGACAGTAGATGGATGAAGGTCCATCTATCAGGTCCTGTGTCAGTTACAAGGTCTGGACTGAAAATGAGTGAGAGAGCAGCCAAAGCAAACTTTGAAAGACCTTCAGAAAATCTGAAGAACTGCTGTGAAAATGACAAGTCTGGCTCCTTGGAAGCAAAATAAAATAAACATGGAGGGTAGCTTAAGACTTCTACACAGAACTGTAATTAGATTGGTTGCAGCAGATGGCCGCCCTCCCTCAGCCTCCTACTTCCTACTGTCACCAACTGCTTGCTCATAGGGGGTCGTCTGATTGTTGGGGTTTTCTGTATTATTTTAGGGTCTTTACTATATAACCTTGAGGAAACTGTTACTGTGTTTTGGTGATATATAAATAAAATGGAATTGATTGTAAATAGCAGAGAATAAAAGTGCTGATTTCATGCACACAAGTCTTCAGTGCACAGCACACTGTGCAGAAGAAAGGTGGTTAAAGAGAGCTAGACAAGCTTATTTCAGGATGACTTAATGAGCTTCACTATGGACCAGTATAATGTAAATGATGAGTATTTACTCATTATCGAATAATGAAATTATAAGTTTAGAAATTAGCATAATAGGTTGACCTCAGTGTTGGCATCCGGTATCAGTTTTTAGACTAAAACTTGGGACTTGGCAAAGTTTGTGCTGTAGTTTTCTCTTAGAGTGATAGACAGGAAAATTCATTTGTACGTGTTATTTTTAGGTCCCTGCTGTTCCTTCATTGTGGCCTTATGCTGTAAATGTAGTTAAATATTGGATATCATGGGATAGACCCCGCAACCCTGAAAATGATAACCAGAGAAGGATGGATGGTTAAACAAGTTCATGATCTCTTTGTGTGTGTTTCTTTACTCTTATTCTTTAGGATGCAGGTGGGCGGAGCTTGTATGATGCAGTGTACATGAGATGAAATTTTAGGGATCTCATTATCTGTAGCTGTTGGTCATGAGTCTCCACCACAGTAACAGTATATGACAGAAAATAAGGAACAGTAGATGTTCTCTTTAGGGCTCTGAGGCATCTTTTGATTTGAATGTAACTATCAGTAGTGGCCACCAGAGGGCAGTGACCTCTGGCAGTTGGACTGTGCAGTGCTATGTAGGGGAAACTGGATAACGTACGTAAAATACGTAAAACCTGTAAGTTTATCAGTCCAACAGTTGGGTTCCAGTGTTCCTGTCAATCAAACTAAGGTCATGGTTTTTTTTGTCTCAGATCGGACAACAAGGTGACGGTCAACTTCATCAACCGAGACGGGGAGAAGATCACAGTGAAGGGATTGCCTGGAGATTCTCTGCTAGACGTTGTCATCAATGAAGACCTCGACTTTGATGGTTTTGGTACGCACAGAGCGAGTTTCACAGACCTGGACTTATCAGAGAGCTGCATGTATGTGCGTGAGCTACTTCTCATCCATTGTGTGGAGTTCTAAAGGTGTGTGTGTGTTGTAGGAGCGTGCGAGGGAACACTGGCGTGCTCCACATGCCATCTGATCTTTGATGAGGAGATGTATAAGAAGCTGGGGCCCATCACAGACGAGGAAATGGACATGCTAGACTTGGCCTACGGCCTGACTGACACGTAAGGAAGCACACGTGAACACTCACAAGGCCACTGTGCTAAACTGTCATTACACTGATTTTAATTGATGTGATAGTTTATCGACACTCTGCTTATATAACTGCAAGGCCATGTTTTAAATAGTGTTTGGAGAACGTGGATCTTGGCTATGTCAGCTTTTGTGTGATTCATTCTTTCTTTTTGTGTTAATTGAAGGCAAGTGATTGGATAAATGATTAGAGGCTGAAGCTTTTATCACAGTAGTCCTACAGCCTGGCTGATGCAGAAGAATCAGTTCTGGTGGATTTGTCAGGGCTGATCAGTTAATCATTGAGAGACAAAGGACTAAACATGAGAGCTTTCTTTCACTTGGGATATCAGCTTTATTTGCAAACAATGTTGGACACTGTTGTTAAAGCAGCTTTCAGTTTCAAAGCAAATGGCACATTCATGGCTGTCTAAAAGTGAGAAGCATCCTTCATCAGACTTGAATTTAACATGCTTCTCATCTCCCCTCCCCTTTGCAGATCTCGTCTGGGTTGCCAGATCTGCTTGACGAAGTCTCTGGAGGGAATGGTAGCCAGGGTTCCAGAGAGTGTAGCCGACATCCGACAGACCAAAGATGGATCATCTTAACAGGAAACATGTGGCTGAGAACATGAGTGTAGAAAGTGAGGGTACAACACATGCGCACAGAGATGATGGTAGGTGGAATCTGTCAGTACTGCTGTGGGCTGCCATAGAACTCTTACCCACTTTCTTTTAATAATAAAGTCATAGCCTACTAAAGTGAGCTCTCAAAAACCAGGAAGCTCAAGTATGCAACTTTGACTTTCAAATTAATTTTTTTATAGAATGTAAACCTGCAGTACGCAAGATTTTTTAGACTAACAAGGCTGTAATGCTCGGCTTACAGGAGAAACCTGCAGCCCTTAGTGTGGAATCAAAATATTTATGAGATATAAACTGCTGTCTGTTCTGTTTATTTGAATCACTGCCTGGGGAAAAAAAATAATAAAAACGTTACTTACTTGTTGTACCTTTTCTTCCTGCCCAACTTCCTAATTGTGACTAAATTTACAATGTGAGCTCACGTTTATATCTCAGCACAGAGCTGGACCTTCTGGAAATGTACACACTTCCTCACATGAACAGTTAGTCATGTTGGCGGAGGACCCAAACTGCCAAAAGAAATGTGACTTGGTATGTAAAATCATGTAGAATCATAAACCTCCCATATCACACTTTGACTGATTTCAGTTCAAAGTGTCAGGTATTTAAAAAAAAAAAAAATTATGCCAATTTTGTCAGTTTTTCTAAACACTTTAATAGTTTTGTTGCATTTACTGGAATTCTTTTTTTTTTTTTTTTCGGAACTTTTTGATTTTGGTATTTTTGGACTTCCATAAATGTCGACTCAACAAGGCTGAAGGAAAAGGTGGTACGCCTCACTGAAATGTTCATGTATTGAACAACAAGAAGTTCAACACCTTACAGATTTCTTCTGCTGTCCCCTGAAAAATGTTTGTTATTTTTGATCAGATTCTTCATGTAACCTTAACAATTTCATCTTGTTTGTGTACACACAACCATCTGCGTTAAACAATGAAAGAAAAATAATAAAACTTCCTCTTTCTAACAGCGTGCTGAACTGTTGGTTCTTTAATGTCACGTTAAATGTGCTGTTTGTACAAAGAAAAAAGGACAAAGGGATCCATTCCCATGAAATCTCCCCAAATTAAATTTCAGCTCATTTTATTTGCATATGCAAAAATATAGTGACAGCGTATAAATACATGTACATATATAACAAGGAGGCAGTAGACAATATTAGGAAGCAACAGTCCTGTGGCCTGTTTCGGTGTTTTAAGCTGCATAAGATGTAAAGCTCATAAAACATTAATTTCAATCAGTACAGGCTTATGTGAACAGCATTGTTGGCAACAAAAACAAAACAAGAAGCTCTAAATGTTGCTGCTGCAGTCGTCAGTATCACAGCAGGCTGATGTGAGTGTTAATGCCAAGAAGCATTAGAAATGCACACATGAACAAACACACACATCCACACATGTGCAATAACACTAAGTGAAATAATCTTTTCTGGCATCGTTGTATTTTTACTCAGTTGTATATAGCATTCGTATTCTATTTTTATCTTATTGTATATTTTTATTCTATTTTATTCTACTGTATATAGTATATTATTTTATTCTATTCTGTACAGCTGTGTACTGTATTTATTCTTATTGTATTCTAATTTTTGCGTCATAACTTTTGCACTGTCCACTTCCTGCTGTGACAAAACAAATTTCCCACGTGTGGGACTAATAAAGGTTATCTTATCTTATCTTAAATGAACTGCTCAGCTGACTGTAATCAGAAACGTCTCCATGTTAATATTTATCCAAACACTACATCTGTTCACTAAAAAGCATTAACGCTGGAAAATAGTTAAGCTGCTAACAGTCGACATGATCCCGAGCAATGCTTGATTTCTGGGGAGCATTCTTCACATATACAGGATATACACGTACGGTTTGTTTAAATATACTGAATGATGTCATGCTTTTATACCTTTCCAACATGTCACAAACTAGTCTACCTACACATTTACGATACTTCTGAGTATTGTAAACAACTGAGCTGAAGCCAAACTACCGATCAACACACAGACTGAGCTGTAGTTCAGAACCAGACTATTAAAACGTAGAGGCAAAGTCACAGTGTGTACCCAGGCTGCATTTACACTATTTATAATATGACTATTAATTTCAATAAACATGATTGTACCACCTGCTTTCTGCAAAACTGTGGTTGAAGTAACATGTGATACCAAATACTGCATGTTGCCCATAATCTGTTTAGGCTGCTTGGGTGGGACTTGAACCAAAACAACACAGTTTTTCTGAGCTGCAGTTAACCAGAAGGCATTTCTCTGAGTGAGTCTTTGTTCATTATGAAGAAGGCAATGCCAGGTGTGTTTTAGATTGGCAGGTTTTAACTTTGGCCTGATGTACATTGGAAAAAAAAAAAATAAATCAAGACAAATTTTTCTGCTTTGATCAGAATGAATGTTATTTGAGCTTATTGGTTATACATTAGAACACTTTTTGCATGTGTAAACCCAGCCTTTAGGACATTTAAGCAAAGGGTTAGGGGGAGATTCACTTTACTTTATTGGCATTAAGCACTAAGCAAAAACTCAAACACACTTTTACTTTTTGCTCCATGTCCACCTTAGCCAACAGATTACATTTCATGTGGTGTTCCAGATAGCAAAATGCTCCCAGTGACACCAAAGCCTTAGTGTGTGATGACGGAGTTCATTTTAAGGTTATGATACGACCACTGTGCTGAAACTGAAATGCTCCGTTTGTTCCACTTGTTGGAGCGATGCTGTACTTCAGTTTGTTTTCACCAACTCATCAAACGTAGGATTCTTCAGCAAACAGGAGCTGGTCAAAGTCTGGCTCTGCTGTGGGATCGCTGCATCTCTTCACCCACTCCCTGCGGCTCTCCACCAGGGCAAGCGCCACCTGGTGGCTGCTCTGGGGATTGCTTTGGGGGTGAGAGGAGAAGTAGTCCCGCACTGCTTTGGTGGCACAGGGGGAGAGGCAGTAACGGGCCTCTGATGTGCCTCCTTGTGAATCCACCCCGGACACTTTCAACCCCGGGTCACTGGGCAACCTTGCCCGGGTGAAGGTGGCGGCTCGGTCCACAACTTGACATCCCGGTTCGGAGCCGCGGCGCTGATATAGCCGGGCGTTGTGGTCCTGCTCTGTGGATTGAGACTTGGGTCGCTTGAATAGGGACAGTGATGGCCCCCCGTGCTTGTAAAACACAGACGGCAATGGCTGCTTCTGTTCAGTCACATCACTTTGCACAGCACACTTCTGGGCGCTGGTATCACTCCTGGGATTTTTCTGTCTTAAAGTTATTGGGGCCTCTGGGGAATGGAACCAGGCAGATTTAGGGAACTGGAGGTTTCCTGTAGAGTGATAGTGTGAAGGGGGACTGGAGGAGTCCTGCTTGAGGAGCCCTGCTTTTCCCTTCACATGGCTCCCTCCTGCTCCACCTGCATCTTTGGGAGGTCTACAGGATGTTCTGGGTTTGGTTTGGCTGCCTGAGATCAGGTTTGCAGCTCCTTTCTCACCTGCTTTTCCTTTTTCTGGTTTCCCAGGTGTGAGCGACTTATCAGAAGGCCCTCCCTGGGTGGAGACAAAGGTAGATCACATAAACAACTGTTGGAAGTTTTAGTTCTTGAGCTTTGAGAGCTAATGTAGTCCAGAGAATCTAACCTCTAAGGTTCATCTATTCATCATTCAGGCTCTTCTAACTCCATCTTACAGTCTTTATACAGTAAGGGGAGCTGGTTCAGGCAAGTTTCTGAGGGAATATTGCTTCCATCTGTTACTTGGTCAGCTTTAGGTCAAACAGTCCAAAAAAGTTTCTAATATTATCAATACTCGTAATAATGCAATACAACAGGGATATAAATAAAATTGAACTGAATTATGGCAAACCTTGACGTGGACAAAACTGTTGGTAACTTTCCATTATAGAAAGAAAAACCCACAACAGTCACTGCAATAACTTGAAAAGGACACAAGCAGTATCCATTCATCCAGAGTAATAATTCATATTGGTTTACTGAAAATTAACCGCTCCAGCGGTCTCAGGTTTGAAGGGTGCACGTTAAACTTTAGTCACAGGAACATCAAGCTGTGTGGAGTTTTATAGCCTTTAACCACAATTCAAAAGTGGTCCACACATCAGGGGTGTCAGTGGTGTTCGGATAAAGTTCAGCAGAGGATAAAGTCTAGGCTAGGTGAGGTGTTATCCAAATAAATGTTCCAGCTATCTGGCACCAGAAACACTAGTTTGTCTCATTCATGTCACCAGTGTAACACAGCACTTCATTTTTGTATTAAGCTGCCACCTGTCACACAAAACAGCTCCCCCAAAAAGGTTTTGGACAAAGTGAATGGTTGCCTGTAGGTCAGTGGTGTGAGACGTTTACATGGTGGGCCACATACAGCCCGCTTTGATCTTAAGTGGGCCGGACAACTGAAACGCTGCTTTCTGTCAGTGTAAAGAAGTCACATATTTAACTGTTTTTCTGCATCATAAAGAGAAAGCTGCTGTCAGAAAGGAAGACCTGTCAGCATAACTATTTGGACTTAAATTGTAAGAATTAAATGTGTAAAATTACAGAAAAGGTTCTCTTAGCTGATCGCCCAGACTGTCCAGTTTTTTTTGTCTTGTTATTTTTTTAACTGTAGTCATAAAAAAAACCCAGACGTTTCTATAGTAGAAGGTGAAAAACAGAAACTTTTCTGTCATTTAATTGTTTATTGCTTAATGACTTTGTGTAGTATGAATGTTCATAAATTATAAGTCCAAGATTTCTGCTTGTGCTTGCTTGTGATGTGCCATGGCTCTGTGCTACATGCAGACATTTCTGCATCTCTGCCATTCAAAGACACTTTGCATATAGTTTATTTTATATAACATTCAGTACAGAACTCTACATTTTCAAGAAAGCAATTTTGTATTCAGTGTTTTCATAAAAGCCTTATTTTTATGCATTTATTAGGGAGAACACACGTGAGGTTTAAGGCCTGGACAAGTTTAAACCTTTTGTCCTCCACAATGGAAAAGTGCCTAATTGTTTGACACTCCTACTGTAGGGTTGTCAGAACAAATAACTAAACTGCTAGTGCTAGTGCTGCTAATGGTAAGCATATACTTGGCTTTGGTTCTCTGGATCGAAACTTCAATTCCATTCAATTAAATTTTATTTATACAGCACCAAATCACAACAACAGTTGGTTCAAGGTGCTTTGTATTGTAAGGTAGATCCTATAATAATGCAACAGAGAAAACCCAACAATCATATGACCCCCTATGAGCAAGCACTTTGGCGACAGTGGGAAGGAAAAACTCCCTTTTAACAGGAAGAAACCTCCGGCAGAACCAGGCTCAGGGAAGGGCGGGGCCATCCGCTGTGACCGGTTGGGGTAAGAGAAGGAAAACAGGATAAAGACATGAAACTTGAAATGAGGATCCATTTTTTAAAGTGTTACCTTCCTTAATCACAACTTTTTACAGGCAAGCAGTCCACACAGCAGAACTAAAGTCAAAATACTTGCTATTGCCATGTTTCACAGCTCACTAACAGCATCTGGTTGATACTGCCCTCTGGTGGTGTGTTGTTGCAGTGCATTACACAATACCTTCTGGGGTAGCAGTTAAACAGTGGGCGTAGATGTTTTTAGATCTTTTTCCCTCAAGAAACATTCCTAATTAGAGGCCACATTTCAAATGAGAGAGCGAGATCTTAATGATTTGCCTGGATACATTTAAAGGTACAAAGTACAGCCGGAACTTCATTCACAAACTATGTTTAAAAAAAACCCCCCCACTTATGTTAAACTATGTTTAATGTCCAGAAAGATTTTTAGGACATTAAATCACACGGGTTGATTCTTCACATTTTTTGATTGCATAAATTCATTTTGAAATTCTGGTAGGAAAGGAAGGGTGTGTGACTTGAACACAAAGGTTCCCTGGTCAACTACTGGAAGAGGATAAGGAACTGTAATCCACTGGAAGAGGTCAAATGTCACTGACCAAAAGCAATTCAAAACAAAGGCATATGATTGAACACAACATTTAAATGGGACTGCATTTAAATGTTTTGTTTTGAATATGATATGGGATGAAAATGTGGATTTGAATGATTTTACACCCAAACTGCGGTTTTACATAAAAACATCACATACCACTGCTTCACTTACTGCAGTCTTGTCCTCTTCTTGCTTCTCCAAGTTGTCTTGTTGGGTGAGTGAAAGTCTCCGGTCTTTCTTCAGCCATGAATTTGGGTGGAGACCCCTACAGCCCATTAATGTCCCCCAGCTGACGGGTTCTTTGGGTGGGGAATTTTTGGGGCAAATCTCCTGCTCTGCATGTTCAGTGGAGGCCAGTACAGAGCTGATGGTGAGGGGTGTAGAAGGGACAGAGGTGGAAAGAGATCCAGAGGAGGAGTTGGATGGCAGATACGTCTTTTTTGGGTAAAGGCCCCTTCTGGTTGCCCAGGTCTGGTCACCACTTAGGGAGTCTAGAGAATCAGGGGAGGAGCGGGTTGGTGCAGGGGAGGTGGGGGTGGATGAGAGGCTGGAGGAGCTGGCTTCCAACCCAGACTCACCTCCATACCTCCTATTTTGAACTCTGGAGTACATTCTGGTGACTGTGTGGTTGCTAGGCTCCTTGGAAAGCTCTTCCTCACCGTCTTCATCCTCACCAGTGACACCATCTGTGCTGGCTGATGCGCATGGCCGAAACTTGGCCACATATGCTATAGCTGGTTCTGAACGCCGCCGCTGCATGTTCCGACCCTCTAGGGACAGCGACTCCAGGGTGGAAGAGGTGTCCACAGTTGCTGCATCCTGCCTGGGGCTGGAGAGGTCTAGTTCCTGTCTTCTGTGTCTTCCCAGTGGATTGAGACCTGGTTCTGGTGCAGTATCCTGGTCGTAATCACTGAATGTGAGGATGGAGTCCAAGCTGCCTTGTAGGGGTTTAGGCTGGAGGCACCTTCTGTTGCAAAGGCCTGGTGAGCCACCACTGCTGTTGTCTAACTCATTCTCGAGACTGTCATAGGATGAATCGGTCAGAGGGTAAATCCATGATTCTGATAATCCCCAGGAAAATTATGGATAATTGGATAAGAAGAAGAAAAGAGAAGGAGGACACACTATAAGAGATGTATGTAGGTGGGTGGAAAACAAGAAGCATAAACAATATTGTTAAATACTCTATGCAGTGATGTTTTTGTTTTCTGAGACCTTTATAGAAACCACAAAGTCCTTTGTTCTTGACTGTCTGTGAAGACATTTGTTCACCTTTATCTTAATTCACCTTAATTTACCAAATCTGTACTTGCACTCCTCAGTGAAACTGGAATATACTTCTCGAAACAGAACAAAAGTTCGTTAGAGCTACAGAGGGAGGAGAGTAATATTTGCTGAATATAAGACACAAAGATACAACGTTACTAGCCTAACTTAAAACCTTTGTGAGCCTCTCACAAAAGCATCTTCATGTTGTTATTCAACACTGTGCACACAACGGTTAGCAACATCACAAAGCACTTCCATGTACTTTGTACAAAAATCTTTAGTATTTGATCATAAAATAAATAACATTACACACCGAAACAGCTTTTAAAATACAGCTGTTAATGGAATTCGGATTAAAAGTGCTAGATAATGCTACAATACATTGTTTAGGGTTTTAGGGTCTGTTTCTTTTCTTTGACTTTAATAAATACCTGTAGACTCACATGGCATGCAGTAAAACCAACACAAGAGCACTGTGTGCTGACAGGTATGCTCTTAAACACAGATTTCAGGTTCATATTAGCAGACTCATTTGTAATGAAGTAACTCTTCTTTGAATAAATATATTGGTCTACCTGATCAAGTAGCATTTATTTTGGGCAAGCAAGGCAATTAGTGCTTGTCCAGTGAAATCTAAAGATAGACCTCAATTAAAAAGTACTAAGTGAAAGCAGTTTATCTCCTTTCTTCTCAAACAGAACTCTGCTCGGTTCTCAGGATGTTTGCATCTATCCTTTGAAATACTGTCATCTTGTGGCCACAATTGGTTATAATCTTTTGAACATAGCACATCCCTCTTAGCAGTAACTTGATGATTGTCTGTAGCTGATTCATTTAGTGGACATCTGTAAATTGTAGCTACATCAAAATAACCTGGTTTACACTCCCTCAAATGGGCTCGGCACTCCTTCTTTAAATATTTATACCATGTCTATGTCATGAGGAACTCGTATGAGTATACAATGCATAAATGTATCAATTCAAATGCCATTAGACACACTTTATCCGTCAAATAATAGCACTCTTACCAATTAAGACTATAGACATTTTAAACAAGCATTCAAGCATTCAGTGGCAACACAATTATTCAGGGTGATGAATTAGACATAAAGATAACAGAAAGTTCATTAAAGGCTCTCCAACTTGTGAGAGTTTAGCCTTGAGCAAACATTTGTCTCATTTGTTTGGGTACCTGTTCCCATCTCCTCACTGTTGAGTCTCTGTGGAGGCCCTCCGAACAGGGAGGAGGGATCCTCTCTGAGAATCTCCTGACAGTGTTCAATCATGAACTTCACCAACTCACAAACCTACAGGCAGAGAAAAGTGGATACTAAGCCAGTGTAGTAACATAGGTCGGAATGCCAGTCTTCAAGGCTGCGTGAAAGCACTTTAAGCATTTACAGTAAGCCAATTATCTGAGCAGCTACTTGATGTTACAAAACTTCATACTATGTGGAACATTTCTCAGACTTTGCTCCGTTCCCGTCCCAAAAACAAGAAGTCAAACTGGTTGGAAATGAGAGCTTTCAGCCTCTATGAAGCAGACATTCCAGTAAGAAAACCTTGAAGGTGTTTAGTGTTATGCTGCTCTGACTAACACAAAAACAACTTTCAGTTGACTGTTTAATCAACTTAATACGTTCTGTAACTAACATAGTAAAGACTTGAACGTGGGTTCATTTATCCTAGTCTCCATTAGGAAGATATTTTCCCCCAGACCAGCAGATCTGAAGTGGCAACTTCTCTGCTCTTTGTCACTGTTTTTGTTGTCTGCAGGTAAAAATAATGTTTTCCTTGTGAGTGAACTGTGAAGCTGCCCAGACTGATGTATTTAATTATGTTGCACTGATCCTACGAGTCAAAGTCATCATAGGAGTGACAAACTCTGTCTGAGGTTTGGGTCAATTTGCAAAGATGTTAAATTGATATTTCACCTTAGAGAAATTTTTTTGAACAGGGCCTTGAGGAGAGACTCAGTATGGCACAATTGCATTCATTTAGCAAAACTTTGCTAACAAAAATTCTGATGTGATGCTGTTGATCTTCCACACTCACCTTCTTGGTTCCTTCTCCCTCCACCTCAGGGCTACACGGCACTCCAGGTGGCCAGAGCATGCTGGGAGCAATGCACACTGACAGATTAAAAGTAGTCATTTGGTTCTCCTGGGCATTGCCTTGGATACCGTGAAGAACAGCCAGCAGGTAGCGTAGCAGGAGTGCGTTCTCTTTGGGCAGCCGGCAAATCATCCTTCAGGGAGACAAAACAGTGATTGTGTAAAATGTGTTTTAGCTCCTGTGATTAATGTTCAAGCAGTACAGAGCGTGTTGTATGTTACCTCTGTACATCTTGCACCTGCTCCTCCTCCTCCTCCTCTTCTTCCAGCACCTCCATCCAGTCTTCATGGAGCTCACAGCTCAACAAGCTGCCCGGGATGCTGCGCAGGAAATCCTAAAGACAAGCATGCACCAACAGTAAAAGAAGAAAGAACATATCAATCGTGAAAGGAACAATTTTTTGTTCCACATAAGAAACCCTTTTGCTCCTCCCTGAGCCTGGTTGTGCCGGAGTTTCTTCCTGTTAAGATGGAGATCTTCCTTCCCACTGTCTCCAAGTGCTTGCTCATATGGGTCCTGTGATTGTTGGGGTTTTCTCTTTATTATTGTGGGGTCTTTATAACATAAAGCCTCTTAAGTTGACTGTTGTTATTTGGCACGAACGAGCTCAAGCCTTTATAACATTACATAATCACACATTCTGATTACAGTTCTGAAGAGTTCATACAGATCATACATCCAATCCACGACAACCTGTTTCTCAACCGAATAATTGGGTCATTTTAGATCAAAAAGAGGAGTGATCTGAAGTGTCAAACTTGGATCTCCAAGGGCCAAAACCATGCACTCTGAATATACTTAGAAGGAGCTTACCACACAACAAACTCACAGCAAACAGTTTCAAAACCCTTTAAAAAAAAAAAAATCAATAAAAAAAGGGCAATTTAAGAAAATTGCAATACACCCTGATGCAAAAAAACATAATGACATTTTATTCTGATCTTGTGGATACATATCTACCTGTATCACCCTAAACCCTCGAGGGTTGGTGTCCTGCAACTTTTCCATGGCTGTATCCCAATTCAGGGTCTGCAGCCTTAAAGGCCTCATTTTAAGGCCGATTACGTCACAGTGGCGCGCCGAAGGCTGTCCCAGTTCAAAGGCTGCTCGAAATGCGGCCCTCAAATGCGTCCTTCATTTCCCTGAATTTTAAGGCTGTGGCAGTGTAGACTTCGTGGCCCAACATATTCCACAATTCATAGCGCGGCAGTCGGTGTGGATAATTTTGTGGAGCGGCCGAAGAGTAAACTGTGAAAAGTAAGTACTAATAATAATAATAATAATGGATTGGATTTATATAGCACTTTTCAAGGCACCCAAAGTGCTTTACAATGCCACTATTCATTCACTCTCACATTCATACACTGGTGGAGGCAAGCTATGGTTGTAGCCACAGCTGCCCTGGGGCAGACTGACAGAAGCGAGGCTGCCATATCGCGCCATCGGCCCCTCTGGCCAACACCAGTAGGCAAGTAGGGTAAAGTGTCTTGCCCAAGGACACAACGACCTGGACAGAGAGCCCAGGGATCGAACCGACAACCTTCCGGTTACAGATGCGATTCCCAACCCCCTGAGCCACGGTCGCCCCAAGTACTGAATATTATGTCACTTATTTATGTGCAAATGTTTAATAATGAAGAACATTAAAACATTACTGTTGGCCACATGTCGGCAAACTTATTTGCCATTAGCGATGTTTGTACGTTCAGCTTTTACTTGCTTTTAAAGCCTTTAAAATATAATAATACAATAGCTGACCTTAATCTTACAGAGAATGTGATGATTTTGTGGATAATTAAAGTCAGTCATATATCCACAAACACAACAAGCTGAAAGTCAGTGATGCTGCTCGGTTTGCAGTCCTGAATATCACGGCACAAGTACGATTCACTGCACTGTTAATGTTAGCTATGTTATATTGCTGCCTCTGTTCGGTGGTGTCGAGCCAAACGGACTTAAATGTGTGTTTGAACGAGCTGACGGTTCATTCGTTAAGCTGAAAGAAAGATGCTTTAATCAGAGGAGTCACACATGTGTCCACTGTACCATCTGGGAACTCTTCTTGTTTAGCACTCGTAATAACACAAACACTAAATCCTCCTGTTTGTAGCAGTGTATACACCTGAGACTGTCACCTGTCTGTCTGTCCTGCACTCTCTCGCTTTTTCTTTCTCTCTGATTGTGGAATAAAAGTATGAACATGTATTTATAAGTCACACTTGTGTTTGAATCCTGCAGCTTATCACACATTTGATTTCCATGTGTGACAACTGCAAGTGTCCAGAGTGAGGACAGACTGAGGGACCCACTGCTGCACATCATCTGTGAGGCTTTGCACCCCTGATACATACTGAAGGAACAACATTTGTCTCTTATGTATAATACATCTATATATACACTGTCAAAGATACTTGAGTGTCTTTGAGTGAAGATTTAAGGTGTTAGGACATATGAATAGCTGCAACTTGAATCTTTACTGAAGCTCAGTATTTGACACAGAGTTCACTCACATGAATTTCACTCACATGTGCTGTACCAGTGTACCTCCACATGTGATGTGACAATAGAAGTGATTTGATTTGAGAGTTCAAACTCACTGCTGCAATAACTAATAATGATTAATATAATAACTATAATATTGGCCATATCATATTTACACTGACTTTAGTCTCATGAACAACATTAACTATTTGTTATTTACTAGCTAATCTTATATGATTGTTCAGTACAGATATGAAGCCCAACAATCATGTTTTACAGTCCTGTGGTCTCAGCCTCAGATACTTATTAAATCACACAAAGCTCTTGTAGAAACAAACAAACAAATGAACAAAATATGTTCTCCTTCATTTCTGTCAACCACACGTTTCCAGCTATCATGGTTGCTAGGCAACCTGGGCAGCGCGACGGAGGCTAGACCGTCCCATTTCACAAGCCTCACACTTCCGTCTTTGAGTACGCGGCCCTTGAGGACCGTTGAGGCTGCATACTTTAAGGCTGCAGACCCTGAATATACAGCCCATGTGTCCCTGTTGATGAATCTAACTGCACATTCAAATTAAACTTGTCTCTATCAGTTGAGATGTGAAGATGTGATGGGGTAATAGAAACGTAGCTGTAGTTGAGAGTTTTTCTTTTGTGCTAAATGTACTTGAATTGAAATCACTATCGACTGCTTTGTTGTCAAGCTGTGTAAGCTAGCCTGTTAGCTTGTAGGTGCTGTGGAGATGACGCAGGCTACAGGAGCACCGATTGTATAGATGTAGATAAGAACCTATAGGTGGTTTAGGGCATTCTGCAAATTAATCATCCTTTAGTGAGTTGAGCGCCTTAGGAAACAAATCCACATTGTAATCTTGAGTGTGCCCGTTGGCTCATGTGACAATGTATTCAGTCCTGTGCTATGTTGTTGTTGCAACAGATACATATTCCCAAGTCTGAAATTGTGCAACAGCACAACAGTGAAAAAGACATTCAGATTAATTGATGGGAGTGCATGTATGAAGAACTTTTGTTCCTGAATCCAGTAGGTTCTGGTTGGTCTGTTTAAGTCGGAGTAAAAAAGTCCTCTTACATAAAGTAGAGAAATTATTACAAGAAATTATTCAGTGTTAATTGGAAGTAACAATTAACACTGAATAACACAGAATTATTTCGAATTAACACTGAATGCGCTGTGTGAAGACGTTGTCGAGTTTAAGCACTCATGCACAGAGGCTCTGTTATCCCTCCAGATTAAACAAGATTATAGTCTAGATTATATTAACAAGCGTACTATGCTCCTCTGCTATGAACAGGCTGTCCTGCAGCTGCGTACACTACAAAGATGCAGAAGAAGCTGATTAATGCCGTCTTAACAGATGTGGGTCAGTAAGCGTCAGAGATTCACGTACACAAAGAGCACACCATGGTGCTGTAAACCAATCTCCCACCTTAAAGACTCCAGCTATGATGAAGATGTGGTCTCGCGTCAGAGGAAGCTGAGATTCTCCAGCATCCAGAGCATCCCGCAGCTCCCTGACAGCTCGGGCGCCTGCCGGCCGACGGAAAATCCCACGTGTCCACGAACCCTCGTGGTACAGAAACGTCAACATGTCCTGTGAGAGAGAAGAGATAAAAATTAGAGAGGGCATCCTTGTTTATTTTTTTAAAGGTACAGTGTGTAAAATCTCACCACTAGATGTCAGTAAATTGCAGATTGCTGTCAGCTGTTATTTCTCCCTTCCGAATTCAAGTGCATAATCCAGCCAGCCTGGTTGTTGTGGGACAAACAAGTCAGGCCATGGTTCTGTACTGAGTGTAGGGTATAAGTCCATTGTTTGCCCCAGCTAGCAATATGCTGGTGTTCATTTCTATTCACTCTGAAGGAACGTGCAGAATTTCATAAAAGGAGTTCAATACGAGTTGATGAGCTAGTGAAGCTCATTTCTTTGACACAAAGCAAATAAACTCACAGGATGTGAGAATCAAACTGTTTATCTGAGCAAAACCATAATTTTTTAGGACACTTTTTAAAAAAGTTTTTAAATTTGAGGTTATTGAGTTATTGAGCTGTATACCTACTTTGCCAAGATGAGGAAAAAGGCCCAAACTCAAAGCCAGTGAAAATATGCAGCCAATGCTTAAAAATAAGCTCTTTTATTGCACAAACCAAGTCCAAAGAATTGTCTTTAGACCTCCGAGATCTGGGGAAGTTCCCAATAAGCACAGAGGCCTCCATGATCCATAAATGGAAGAAGTTTGGAACCAGGAAGACTCTTCTTAAATCTGGCCACTCTGAGAGATAAGGGTAGAAAAGCCTTAGTCAGACAGGTGACCAAGAACTCGATGGTAACTATGACAAAGCTCCAGCTCTGTGGAGAGAGGAGACCCATCCAGGAGAACAACCACCTTTGCATCCATCAGTGTAGATTAGCGAGATGGAAGCACGTGATAGCTGGCCTGGAGTTTGCCAAAAGGCACCTGAGAGACACTCAAACTATGAGAAACAAAGTTTTCTGGTCTGATGAACTCTTTAACCTGAATGCCAAGTGTCATGTCTGGAAGAAACCAGGCACTGCCCATCACCAGGTCAATACCATCCCTAAAGTGAAGCACGGTGGTTTCAGTAACATGCTGTGGGAATATGTTTATAGCAGCAGGGTCGAGGGAAAGATGAATGCAGCAATGCACAGAGACATTCTTGATGATAACCTGCTTCAGAAAACCAGAGCACTCTGGACCTTAGACTGGGGAAAAGCTTCATCTTGCAACAGGACAACAACCTAAGCACACAGCCATAACAAAGGAGTGGCTTTGGGACCACTCTGTGAATGTCCTTGAGCGCCCAGAGCTCAGACTTGAATCCAACTGAACAACTCTGGAGAGCTCTGAAAATAGCTGTGTACTGACACTACCCATCCAACCTGATGGAGCTTGAGAGGTTCTGCAAAGAAAAATGGGAAAACTGCCCAAAAATAAGTGTCAAAGATTGTATCAACAGGTTAAAATTTCAGGTTAATATTTACATTCATGCTGATCTGTAAGATGTCAATAAAAACGTCCATGAACCAAATGAAATGTGTGCTTTCTGTCACTCAGTGCACACGCTCACCATGACTGGCTTTGGCAGAGTGTCCCCTGCACAAACGGAGCTGAGTGGCTGGCCGAACAAACAGCCTCGTGCAGTGCTGAGGGACAGCTCATTCAGGTTCGAGGAAGAGCCTCGCCAGAAGGCCCAGGCGATGAGCGAGCGCCTCCTTTTGAATGGCTTCCCAGAGAAATCTGAAGAGATGACAGCAGCCCAGAAAGCATGAAATTGTAATGCTCTAATTTTTATTTTGAATTTCTTTGACACAGAATGGATGATTTTACCTGTGTGCTGTTGTGGCGGCTCAACAGGTCGAGGCTTGAGGATGAACTGAAACTGCTTGTACACCTGCAGCTGCTCTGCCTTCAGTCTGTCTGCAGGTGGAGCAGCAGCATCCCTGCCTCCTCCCTGAGAGTATCTCACATGACTCATGTGGATGCTGAAGGGAAACTCATGACCTAAGAGAGAGAGAAGAAGAGACAATAGTGCTCCCTGAAGGCTCAGTGTTGTTGCTATAAAACAAGATCACATTATGAGTGAGCACACACTCTCTCTGGAGCTACATCACACTCGTCTCCAGGGATGAAAGGTACTAGTGTGCCTAAAAAAAACCATCTCACCCCTGTGTCATGCACATGAAGATCAAAAGGAAGAGAATCACACAGCTGGTTCAGGAAACAAACTAAATACAGAAAAACAACTGACAGTCTGTTCAACTAGTGTGCCCCAAGCTCACCTACCAATTAGAGGATAAGGGGCGTTGTCCCTTTTGGAGAGGACCCACAGCTGGAAGTCTTTGATATTTCCCTAAAAATAGAAAAGAAAAAGAAAGATGAAGAGTCAAGGAGTCAGGAAAACAAAATACACAAAGGAGTCCTGAGAGAAAACCACAGCAGGCAGAGCAGAGATGCGTATTCTTTTTGACTTTTCACATGCTGTTTGTGTTCACACAACCGTGGGGTAAGTAAGAAAACACAGTACTGAGCTTCACTGGCTTTTTGCAAGGTCGGGCACTGTTTCTTTCATCAGATGGCCAAAGTGAGTATTATAAAATAGGTAAAGAGCCAAACACTGGACATTTGAATTGAAACATGACAACTTAATAATAATCAGAGGTGCGGTGCTGTGTATTAAGGTAAAAGAACACCGCTCATACTCAACTACAAACAAGCACATGGCTAAACGTTGGATTTACTTTATGAATAAAGTGTTTTTGGATTATTACTTACGATGATGCCAAACTGCTGCAGGGCCAGGCGGATCACCTCATTGGTTGAATCTGAGTTGCTGACTGGGATCGTTTTGGCCTAATTACAGGAAAAGCAGCACAGAAACACAGGAGATACTGATGAGGAGGATGAACAGAGCATCGCACTGCACTGCGAGTTGTAACAACACCCTACAGTTGTACTAGTATACACAAATAAATCAGCTGTAGGCCCTACAGTTTAAAACTTACAAGAGCAAATGTATTGATTCCTTTCCCGTACACCCTCACAGGTATGGTTTTTGGTTCTTCTATCTCTTTTTCTTCTTTTATACGACTGGAAAGGAAATAGTGCCTGTAAGAATAACTCTTTCTCTAACACACACAGTAAATACGATACTTTGTTGACACATGAAGGAAGTGTACCTCTTAAGGAGGGCGAGCCATTTCTCCTTCTGTTCTGCTGAGCTGAAGGGAAGCACAAACATCAAAAGAGCATCATGTATCACTGCAGACTGTGTGTGTGCGTTCATGTGCGTCAGTGAGTGGGTCATAATACTAACTGTTTTGCTTTTTTTAAGTACAGCAACTTGCAGCATTCTGCAGAATTTCAGGTTGCAGGTCACAAAGTCAAGCTTAGCTAGAATCTCAGCCTACCAGATCAGCTGATCTCAGTCCCAGCCCTTTCGCACATCCACTTCACGCAGGTAGGGTGTGATATTTAGTTGCTTTGGTCTGCACACAGTTGCCGCAGATCTGCAAACCACTTTGCAACCCACTGATCTATGTGTCTGTTCTGTGGGTCTTGCTGGTGCTCATGCCACACACAAAATATGCAAACTACTGCAGACGGTGTTACTGCTTAATCCATGACTATAAAACTTTTACAGCCACAGTACACCCGCTGCTTCACAGTCTGTTGCTAACGTTCTCAGCAACCACTTCTAAGCCTGCTGTTAAGGCTCAGGTAGCTGCTGCAGTATTCACCTGAACGATAGGTGTCACCACACAGACAATACCAACACATAACCGCCGATATAGGAAAAGAGGAAATCCAAACTGAAAGCCAAGACATTGCAGAGTGCAGAAATAAGACCTAAACTGCGGCATGTCCCAGCAGTTGTGACGTCAAATTTGTCGCACAGCTCCAGGTGACAAGGGGTCAGCGGTGAGCATAAAAAACAGCCTTAGTCTTCCTTCAGAGTAGGATTCCTGCAATGACTTCAGGCAATGTGGTGTTACTTCTCTTGACAACATCAAGTTGATGTCTCCCAATTTTCTTTTTCTTTAGTGAAGATTTGATGCAAAACATAAAGGCGTTACCCTTTTTCTCTTTGCTAATGGGTTCTTCCAAGATTTCCTGGAGCAATGCAACACTCCAAAACATACTCATTTAAACCCCACACCCCAAATTCTACAGATTCAAATAAGTCCAAGACATTTTGACTAACCCTGCTAACAAACAGAAGAACAAAGAAAAAGTGTCACATATCTAACAGAAAATTTACTTGCCCTTTGTTTCTGTCCTAACCAAGCTGACATGATTCAGGGTGCATCAAATCCTGCTTTGTAGCTCAATCAGCGCCTCTTGGCCTATATTCTTACTCTGCTGCTCAAACTTCATCAGCTCCCTGGACATATAGATAACATCACCTGGCAACTGTGGCAAAGATCAGCATGTCTCTCTCTTCCAAGACACGTGGAAGCTCGAAACAAACAGAATGCTAAAGGCAAAAAAGTCTCTTCTTCCACTATTCAAATGTTTAAATTGACACTTTATATATATATATATATATATATATATCGTGAACCTCAGTTCACGATGAAATACTTTTACTCCTCATCATAAAAGCAGGAATCAGAACTTCCTTTTGAAAATAATGGATAAGAACAAGGCCTGATGTGTTAATGGTTGCACGGTAGGATGTCACTGAGCTCTTTTGCCTCATCCTGTCTGTTTTCTGTTCCTTTGGCATTTAAGGTCAAGTTTACAGCATCAGCAGCATATTTTCTGTGGAAACATAAACACCTTCACAGCTGTTGACGTGAGGCAGCGTCAGCGTGAACAAAGTTTGTACAAATGTCGTTTCTGGGTCAACCACATCACAATGAGCCCATGTTAAGGACTTCTAAACACCTTGGTATAAAAGAAAATGTGTTAAAATAAGTACAATTCACCACCGTGTATGTGTGTGTGTGAATATTTGTGTCCGTATGAGTGCAGCATGTGTGTAGTACTGCTGTGCATCTTTGTGTGTGATACCTAAAGGTAGCGACACAGTTGCAGGTGGGCCACCCCATTACAAAGCTCCTCTCTGGGTTTGTGCTACCCTCACACACCTCGTCCATGCAGCCTGCCGTCCACATCTCACACACACGCACCTGGGCTTTCTGCTTGAAGTGGTTGGCTGACCTAGGAACAGAACACACACACACACACCTTACACTTAAACCTTACACCCAGGCATTAACCTAATTACCGTGTGAAGGACAGGAAGAACAGCCAAAATGTTCCTAATCTGCTTCACAGAAAGAAAAGAATACACACACACACACACGTCGGGTATTCATATCTTGTGGGACATCTAATTAACATAATGCTTTCCCTAGCCCCTTAGCCTAAGCCTAACACTTTGAGTCTCAAAAATGCCTTCAAACTTGTGGGGACCAGGATTTTGGGCTGTTGATCCACAAGTATAGTGAACTTCTAATTTCTGGTCCCCACAAAGATATGAATACATGCTCACACACAAACACGCACGCAAGCACACACACTTGTGCTTACTTAGCTTTGGCAACCACCAGAATGTCAGTAAAGAGGAAGAGGTGTCTGTCCTGAGTCTGCATCCCCGTCTTTAACTGAGCATGTCCTTGGAGAAGAAACGACCTATCAGAACTAGTCAGGAAGGACTGGATCAGCGGACACGTCTCTGGACACATGGGAACCAGGAAGCTTTCTCTGGAACATGAATAAATGGAACAGATTAACCTCAATACACTGCGACAACTTATGATACATCTCTTTCACTTAATCAGTGGGGTTCTCTATGAGTTTGGTGGTTTTTCCAGCAGCCCTTCACATTAAAAGCTTTGGCTCTGTTTAAACTAGAAGAACAGCAGCTTCTTCCTGCTCTGCTGCTATTCCAGCCAATAATATCAAATATTATGTGTTAATTGTCTGCTGTGGTTCAAAAGCGTGCAGTTTGGGTAATTGCACCAAGGTCGAAGACCATCAGCAGTACATCAAAGATGACAAGCAAGTGATGTCCTTCAAGGAGAAGCTGCTCAGTTACATGGCAGGCCCTCCCCAAATCACTTTACTCTGAAAGTTTTACTTGGGGAAGACACTAAACCTCAAGCTGCCTTGAATGCATCACAGTGTGAGGGTGCGTGAAGGTTCTATAGGCAAAACAGAAGTGCTTAGCTGAAGTAGAAAAGCATTGTATAAGTATCAATCCATTTATCAAGGGTGGAATTTCAAAGAAAAGTAAAGAACACCAGTTACAACAGTGAAATTCTCTCCACTCATTTCTTCTCACATTTAGTAATTTAATATGACTAAAGATCTTTACAAACAGAGCATATTTAAGCACTTTCACAAAATGCTAACAAACTTATGTAGCACTGTACTGTAATACTTTTAAACGATAACATTCAGAGTTCATATGTTGGTTTATAACATTTTTGAAAGTTGAAATGATCTCAGCATATCAGTGAGTTATACTATCAGATGAAAAACACAGCATTAATTTACATGATGATCTAAGTCACCTGTTAATCTTTCGAGGCACTCTCACAATAGTGTCACACTGTAGGACGCTACATCCTTCTTTTATATACAGTCTATCACTGCGACCCCATACAGAATCCAAAAGTAATTAATGTTTGCTTTTTTTCCCTTTTGAAATTAAATGTTAATTTTTAAGATAAACTGTATGTCATCTGATGGGAAAGGGGAGTAGGAACCATGAATTGTACTTGTTATTAACCTCTGGCTCTCTTCCACAGCGGTTCTCTTATCCTGTCCTCATTATCTCACCCCAACCGGTTGCAGCAGATGGCCGCACCTCCCTGAGCCTGGCTCTGCTGGAGGTTTCTTCCTGTTAAAAAGGAGTTTTTCCTTCCCACTGTTGCTGGAGTCGCTAGAGGAGGTCATATGACTGTTGGGTTTGGCCTTGAGGCGACTGCTGTTGTAATTTGGCGCTGTATAAATAAAATTGAATTGAATATAAATATTGTACCTGAGACAAAAGAGCAAACAGCCTTCACCTGAATGCTTCATGCCTCAGGAATGTTCTACTACAATAATTACTTTGATATGACCTGTGCTACCACTTCTTATTTAATAGAGTAACTTGTTTTTGAAGCAGCGTGACTCACTTATAATGCTAAGCAGCAGCTAACTCATTGGTCGAAACTTTTCTGTCTTGTAAGAAGACATTAGTTTATCTCAAAGCATCTTTGGACGTCCCTGTAGGTAATAAAAAAGAGTCAGCCTCTGCCTCTTAGGCCGAGAGGTTAGTGTCTCTGTTATTAGATTATTCACTTCAGATCTCTGTCTCTTTCTGGCATCCTTAATCACCCAACACAAGATAGCCTGCAAGTACATCAAAGCACTCTCCCTTATGTAAAGTTCACGGGAGTCACTGGTGAGTAGGGTGCGAGTGAAGTACTCTGGAAGCCAGAGAAGAACTTTTAAAAGTTTTATTGATGAAATTTTTGTTTTTCCCTCACTGGTCTAGCCCTTTTTCTTCTGCTATTTTTACAATATAAATTCCAATTCGTATTAACTACTAATTAATTCTCAGGCATCTCACTTATACTGTTAATTGTTTCACATTTTATATGAAGCATTACTCAGTTAATATTAACTAAAAAAAGAAATAGGATGGAGACAAAAGTACGTAGGTAATATAAGTTAGGAACATGAACCCTAATTAGTGAAAATGGGATTCCTGTTAACAACCACACTTGTAACGCACTTGAAAAGTATTTAATATTCCTAAAATGTATTTGAGTAAAAACAGAATTACATGATGAGACAAGTCATAAACAGTCATGTACTTAAGATGCTGCTGTATAAAGGAAGTGGATACCAGATTTAAAGAGCCCATTAAACTGCTTTACAACTGTGTGGCTCACTGCACATGTACAGTGTTTCTAGTATGCACTTCCATTCGCTTCTTAAAACTAAATAAATTTTTTCAGACCTTGGAAAGGTTTTATATACCCACACTGAATACAATTATGTGCAAATCATTTAATCTACACTTGAAGTTCTGAACCCCACTGTAACTGGGTTTGTTGTTACACCACAAATGCACGTTAAAGCTCAAGAAGACAAGAAGGATTTTATTTTCTCTAACTTTCCTACCGCAAATTGTTATTCAAACAATTTGGGAAAAAGGCCGAGTGGTGCTGCTATCTCTCTTCATAAACCTGTGCCAGCATCTCAGAAGTCCACTAATTAATCCTATTGTTCCAATGGGAACAAGAGTCTACGTAGTAAAGGCACCCCGCCAAAAATCAATCCTGTACCTTAAGTCCTGATAAACCTTAAATTCTTGAGTTTTTGTAAGGACCAAACAAGCAAAAAATAATGTGTTAATTAGTGGGTTTCAGGACTGCTTTGAGCCTATTTGGTTACCTTTGGACAGGACCAGGCAAACGCTTTACCCTTTTTCCAGTCTTTATTTCATGCCAAGCAACCCTATGAGTAACTTAGAAATGGTGTCATCACCAGCAGAGAAGCTCCACACCTACTGTGTACATGATTTACACGTTCAGCACTATCTGCAGCACATTTAGCATAGTAGTATCACAGCTACTCTGACAGAGTGCAGTCAGGTGGTGTCTTCATTGTAACTTGCTGACTAGTTTTATAAAATTCTTTGTTGAAAATCAAATAAATAACCCCGTCATCTTCTCTTTTTATCTTTATTTATTATCACACAACATACAATATGAGCTCATACGTTGATATCTGAATTGACCCACCTACTCTGTAGCTGATGAATCTAAATTGGATATTGATGTGAGATGGATAAAGTGTATAAAAAACTGTATGAATAAATGTTTAAATGTGGTTTGTCTAAAGGTGCTTTGAGTGGTCACTGGAAATGTGCTATACAAGTGCCAGTCCCTATAAATGTATGTGCCAAAATGTAGAGCTACAGTTGCTTTATAGTTTGCATACACTCACCAAGGGCATGAATGTCATGACAATTTTGGCCTTTTAATCATTTCTTTAAACGGTTCCTGTTGTAGAGTGCACTGATTGCACAGCAAACCTATTTAATGATTTGTCAAAACTTTGCAAAAGTCTGGGACAAGTCCCAAACTGTCATCCTCAGAGAGAAGAAGGGAGGAAATTGGTTAAGATTGGTTAAGATCAGGGGTCCCCAACTCCAGGCCTCGAGGGCCGGTGTCCTGCAGGTTTTAGATCTCACCCTGGGTCTACACACCTGAATCAAATGATTAGTCCATTACCAGGCCTCTGGAGAACTGGAGAGGTCATTTAGCCATTTAAATCAGCTGTGATGGATCAAGGACACATCTAAAAACTGCAGGACACCAGCCCTCGAGGCCTGGAGTTGGGGACCACTGGTTAAGATGTTCATGAACTTCAAGGCTTAAGCCTGCCATGAACTGGAAACTGCTGGAACACCAGTGTCCTTGTCCACAGTGAAGCGACTTCTATAACACCATGGACTGAAAGGGTGCCTACAAAGACAGGAGCCCCTGGTCCAAAGTTGACACCTCCAAGCTTGAGTAAAATTTCAGCTTCCAATTAGGGCAAGAAAAATGTCTCTGATGAAAGGTTTTATGGTCAGATGAACAGACGTAATGCTTTCAAACATAAGAGCGTTGTGCCAGCTGCCAAGCATGTTGGTAGTGGCATCATGCTCTGGGGCTGTTTTTCGGCAAATGGTACTGGTACATTGCACAAAGTAAATCAAATAGTGTAAAAGGATGAGTCCACCTAAAATTTCTTCAACTTCACTTCAAACCAAGAAGCTAAACAGTTGAAACTTGGAGACAACTGGGTTTTACAATAAGGCATCCTGAATACACAAAGAAACTGGTTTTGGAATAGATAAAGCAATCATACATTTCAATTGGCCTTATCAAATCCCTGATCCCAACCCTGTTGATGTATAAGTATGCTTAAATGCTGGGTCCATGCCAGGAAACCATCCATCCATCTTCATCCGCTTTATCCGGGGCCGGGTCACGGGGGCAGCAGCCTAAGCAAAGAGGCCCAGACCTCCCTCTCCCCAGCCACCTCCTCCAGCTTATCCGGGGGAATACCAAGGCGTTCCCAGGCCAGCCGAGAGATATAATCTCTCCAGCGTGTCCTGGGTCTGCCCCGGGGCCTCCTCCCGGTGGGACATGCCTGGAACACCTCACCCAGGAGGCGCCCAGGGGGCATCCTTGTCAGATGCCCGAACCACCTCAGCTGGCTCCTTTCGATGTGGAGCAGCAGCTGCTCTACTCTGAGCCCCTCCCGGATGGCCAAACTTCTCACCCTATCTCTAAGGGAGAGGCCAGCCACCCTTCGGAGGAAGCTCATTTCTGCCGCTTGTATCCGCGATCTCGTTCTTTCGGTCACTACCCACAGCTCGTGGCCATAGGTGAGGGTAGGGACGTAGATTGACCGGTAAATTGAGAGCTTCGCTTTTACACTCAGCTCCCTCTTCACCACGACGGACCAGTGAAGCGTCCGCATTACTGCAGCTGCAGCCCCAATCCGTCTGTCGATCTCTGGCTCCCTTCTCCCATCACTCGAGAACAAGACCCCGAGATACTTGAACTCCTCCACTTGGGGCAGGAACTCATCCCCGACCCGGAGTGGGCACTCCACCCTTTTCCGGCTGAGAACCATGGCCTCAGATTTGGAGGTGCTGATCCTCATTCCCGCTGCTTCACACTCGGCTGCGAACCGTTCCAGTGCGAGCTGGAGGCCCTCACCCGATGAAGCCAACAGAACCACATCATCTGCAAAAATCAGAGATGAGATTCTGAGGCCACCAAAGCGAAAGCCCTCCGCCACTTGGCTGCGCCTAGAAATCCTGTCCATAAAAATTATGAACAGAACCGGAGACAAAGAGCAGCCCTGGCGGAGCCCATCACCCACCGGGAACGAGTCCGACTTATTGCCGGCAATGCGAACCAAGCTCTTGCAACGGTTATATAGGGATCGAATGGCCCGTAGCAATGGGCCAGACACCCCATATTCCCACAACACCTCCCACAGGACACCCCGAGGGACACGGTCGAATGCCTTCTCCAAGTCCACAAAACACATGTAGACTGGTTGGGCAAACTCCCATGCACCCTCAAGTATCCTGGAGAGGATAAAGAGCTGGTCCAGTGTTTCGCGACCAGGACGAAAACCGCATTGTTCCTCCTGTATCCGAGGTTCGACTAACGGACGAACTCTCCTTTCCAGCACCCTGGCATAGACTTTCCCAGGGAGGCTGAGGAGTGTAATCCCCCTGTAGTTGGAACACACCCTCCGGTCCCCCTTCTTAAAGATGGGGACCACCACCCCGGTCTGCCAGTCCACAGGTACTGCCCCTGATCTCCACGCAACATTGCAGAGGCGTGTCAACCAGGACAGCCCTACAACGTCCAGAGCCTTCAGGAACTCGGGGCGGACCTCATCAACACCAGGGGCTCTGCCACCAAGGAGTTGTTTAACTGCCTCAGTGACCTCGCCCCCGGAAATTGGCGGGTCATTCCCCTCATCCCCAGACTCTGCTTCCTCCTCGGAAGACGTGTCAGTGGGATTAAGGAGGTCCTCGAATTATTCCTTCCACCGCCTGACAATTTTCTCAGTCGACGTCAGCAGCGCTCCGCCAGCACTATACACAGTGCAGGTAGAGCACCACTTTCCCCTCCTGAGACGTCTGACGGTTTGCCAGAATCTCTTCGAGGCAGTCCGAAAGTCTTTTTCCATGGCCTCTCCGAACTCCTCCCACACCCGAGTTTTTGCTTCAGCCACTGCCCGAGCCGCATTCCGCTTGGCCTGTCAATACCTGTCGGCTGCCTCTGGAGTCCCACAGGCTAACCAAGCCTGATAGGACTCCTTCTTCAGCCTGGTGGCTCCCTTCACCTCTGGTGTCCACCATTTGGTTCGGGGATTACCACCACGGCAGGCACCAACCACCTTGCGGCCGCAGCTCAATGCAGCAGCTTCGGCAATGGAGACGCTGAACATGGTCCATTCGGACTCAATGTCCCCAGTCTCCCTTGGAATGCTGTTGAAGCTCTGCCGGAGGTGTGCGTTGAAGATCTCGCGGACTGGGGCCTCTGCTAGACGTTCCCAGCACACCCTCACTACGCGTTTAGGTGCACCAGGTCTGTCCAGCGTCCTCCCCCGCCACCTGATCCAACTCACTACCAGGTGGTGATCAGTTGACAGCTCAGCCCCTCTCTTTATCCGAGTGTCCAGAACATATGGTCGCAGGTCTGCTGATACGATTACAAAATCGATCATCGACCTACGGCCTAGAGCGTGCTGGTGCCACGTGCACTTATGGACACTCTTATGTTCGAACAGGGTGTTCGTTATGGCCAAACTGTGATTAGCACAGAAGTCCAATAACAAAGCACCGCTCGGGTTCAGATCAGGGAGGCCGTTCCTCCCAATCACGCCCCTCCAGGTCTCGCTGTCGTTACCCACGTGAGCATTGAAGTCTCCCAGCAGGACAACAGAGTCTCCAGGTGGAGCACCCTCCAGCACCCCTCCCCCCAGGGACTCTAAGAAGGCTGGGTACTCTGAACTGCCACTCGGCGCATAAGCGCAGATGACAGTCAGGACCCGTTCCCCGACCCTAAGGCGCAGGGAACAAACCCTCTCGTCCACCGGGAAAAACCCCAACGTACCGGCAGCAAGCCGAGGGGATATTAGAATACCCACCCCAGCCCGCCGCCTCTCACCAGGGGCAACTCCAGACTGAGACAGAGTCCAGCCCCTCTCCAGGAGACTGGTTCCAGAGCCCAAGCCATGTGTAGAGGTGAGCCCGACTATATCTAGCCTGTACCTTTCAACCTCACGCACTAACTCAGGCTCCTTCCCCACCAGAGAGGTGACATTCCATGTCCCTATTGCCAGTCTTGGCAGCCGGGGGTCAGTCCGCCAGGGCTGGGTCCATGCCAGGAAACCAACCAATTAAAATTAATTTCAATTTTCTTGGCAGAATGGTAAAAAGTGAATATTTTCTTAATCAGAGTATAACATCAAGTCAATTAAACTTTGGGATAAACTTCTGGTCAGTTAAATAGCAGAGGGGTTGTTAATCAGTTTCAGGTGTTTCGGTGTTAATAAATGAACCACAGGGGGACCAGAGGGGGAGCAATGACACAACCCCAAAAACAGGAATGGTTTTACGGCTGGAGACCACTGACCTTTTTTCTCCTCCTCATCTTATGTGACTGTTTTTTTTTAACCAGTTCTGCATTTAGCTAGATTCAGTGTCGCTACTGCTACCATGAGGTAATACCTGGACCCTACAGAGGTTGCACAGTTAGACCCATTAATCAGTTTCACTCAAATCACATGTGACAGATGTGAAAGGTCCTGGAGAAGCTGTGGAGAATGATATGCTGCCTGTAACATTGTTCAGCATGACCAGTTTGGTGGTGGTCAGTGATGGTCTGGAGAGGTGTATCCATGGAAGGATGCATGGACCTCTGCAGGCTGGGTAACGACACCCTCACTACCATTAGGTATTAGAATGAAATCTTTGGGCCAGTGATGCTGGGTTCCTTCTAGTGTATGACAATGCCTGGCCTCATATAATAAGAGTATGCAGGGAGTTCCTGCAGGATGAAGGAATTCATACCATTGACTGGTCGCCGTGCTTGGGCTAAATCCAATAGAACAACTCTGGGACATGATGTTTTGGTCCACCTGGAGCTGCTAGATTGCACCTCAGGCTGTCCAGGAGTTCAGTGATGTCCTGGTCCCGATCTGGGAGGAGATCCCCCAGGAACATCTGTCGTCTCATTAACTCAGATGTCAGGCGTGCACACAAGCACATGAGACACACAAACTACTGAGTATCATTTTGAGTTGCTGCAATGAGCAGTGACAGCCTGCCACTTCTTTTTTCATTTTGATTATCAGAGTTTTCTTTGAATTGCCATCAAACGATCTGCCATCCTTTCGTTCCTAACACATTACTCAGTCCACATGTCCAGCGTGATTTTTCCCCCCACAGAACTCTGATGTGTTCTTTTATTTTTTTGTGCAATGTATTTGTGGATTAGAGAAAAAACTAAATAATTTTGGACAAAGAACAGTTCAAAGAAAACATTAAAAGCCCAAAATTACCATGACATTTATGCCTTTGATAAGTGTATGTAAACCATCCACAAGTGGTGAATTTGTTGGACAAAATCACAGTGAAGCTTGGAAACATGCTAAGAAGGTGTGAACCAGCTACTATTAGGTTTTAACAAGGTTTTCTTCTTCACTTTCCCAGTGCATATGTTCAAAGACAGAGGCTATTAATAGCTACCTGATCCTCTGATAAGTATGGCAACAGGAGGATTATCTATCCTAACAGATCCAACACCTCACTTAGGGCGTGTGTGTGTGCACGTGTGTGAGAGTGTGGCTTCAGGGTTTCATCAGTGGCCTGGGCTGCAAGAGGGTTTCTGAGAGGGTTGTATGTGACTCATTCACCCTACTTTGGAGACACTAAATCTATCTCTGCTCAAAGACTTTCAACCTCAAGTGTTTCCGATGACCAGTGTCTTTACTGTTCTTTGTCAAAAGGTGTCTACAAAGGTTTAAAAAACAAGGCTAACAATTAAATTGTATTAGTATAATTTTAGACTTATATTTAATTTACAATTAAAGCTGTTAACTATCAATGCAGATGGTTGTTGCTTTAAATCACAAACACTGTGACATACAGGTGCCGCATATTAAGATCATATGGTGGCTCCAGTAACTAGCTTTACAGTGAAAAGTAAATGAAACATAGATACCAGAGT
Organism: Aulonocara stuartgranti; assembly: GCF_965226115.1. NCBI lineage: Eukaryota > Metazoa > Chordata > Actinopteri > Cichliformes > Cichlidae > Aulonocara > Aulonocara stuartgranti. The sequence goes on from NC_138958.1 coordinate 33,937,331, forward strand.
CAGCCTGACCATGTCTTTTACAGTACCTGGAGAGAGTCTTGGACCTGGTCAGAGCCTTGGTGATGACCAGAGATGGGGCGGACTGACGCCGGTAACTCTGAGACTTTGTGCGCTAAAAAAGCAAAAGAGAAAGATGGCTGATGAAGGGGGAGGGAAACATTTCTAATATTAAAATTGCATTATTAATGCAAAGCTACAAAGCTCGATACGCAATATTTTTTCACATTTTTACTGTGACATTCATACCACATGGCATCCATCAAAGAAACTATTTTGCAATTAAAAATTACGACTGTGTATGGTATATGGAGCTTTGTTGTTTCTGATTGGCTGGTAAGAGAATAACACCTCACAAGAAATGAGAATGGTAAAAAAAAATAGCAATGGTGGAAAAAGTATCGTAAGAACAATTGCGAAGTTGTCTGCCACAAAAAAGAGACATGCTTGTCAGCCTCGATAATCTACCTAAATAATGTCATTTAAAGTTTTGGTTTAGTACTGCAACTCACACAATATCTGACCACACTGCTTAGTGAGTGCTTACTGAGAGTTGGACTCGATGCTTATGTGATGTTTACACTCTCCTCATTTGTTATGCAAGTGTCCTAATGTTCAACACATTCATCACAGCATCAGGGCTGACTATGGCCTCCAAAAGGACAGGGACAGCAGAACTGAGCTTAAAACACAAAGGAATGCCAGAGCATTTCACAGCAGCCTCTGTTTGTTTTTGCCATGACAGTTCTGACCTTTCTCACATGTTAGTAAAAATCCAGTGTGTGTAAAAACAACATTTTTCATGCTACCTTCCTACTTTCACTTGCTTGGGACCATGTTGATATCCTGTTTTTCTTTACAGGATTTGATTACCCAGGTTTCCCACATAAGGATAATTAAAGTTTCATTGAATCTAATTGTAGAAGGATTTGTCAGCATGAAACAGGGCTGCAAACAAACATTACATAACTACAGTTCTTTCACTGGATGTCAGAATACCACACTGACTAACACAATCAGCTAATACATTGATCAGTGGTTTTTGGACAGGTTAAGTGGGTTAAGGTAGTCTTTTGTTTTGTGTAGTTATTACATGTAAGTCATAGATATGTGAAAAGTGTGAAAACACATTTTAAAGATAACAAGCTCTTAATCGTGCTAGCAGCTCCATCATTCTGTGATTTCATAAGTCTACTGCTAATGTCAGCAGGCTAAAAGAGGTTACAGTGGTTCCACTGACCATAATTAGCTTGTCATTAGTGGTATTTATCATGTTTCATATAAACAGTTTCACATATAAATGTGTCTCAGGAACAAATGTGAGCAGCATATTTAGCTAAAAGTGCAGTCAGGTTGCATTTTGGTGACTGTGAAAATTTTTAAAGAATGGTGCAACTGTGTTAACTGCAATAACTTTTGGGGATAACGCCGCTAAATTAGCCTAATATCAATGATATTGGCTTTTTGAGCCATTGGCTTATTTCAAATAAGAAGACATCTATCAGTAGCAGTGGCAAGTTCTTCTGTTGTGATGCATTAATGTGTTTCTGGATGTTTGAAGAAAGTGTAATTATTAGTTTAGCAGTTAATTTATAATGGTTTGTTTCCCTGACAATCAAGCAGATTAGCTTACTAGCTATAGTGCCAGCTTGGTCATGTGACCTTTCCTGGCAGGGTTGTAGCAATCCCTTGCAAAGCTTGACAGGATTCATCCTCTGGGGACCACGAAAGCCTGTATCATTTCGTGTTAATTCGTGATGTCACTCTGTCCAAACACTAACCTTAGAATTCTAAATGTGGGAAAACCTCAGTCCGTCTTCATCCTACATCCACCATGCACGTCCACACATTTTTCACAATGTAATAACATTGATTTAGCTAGGTCACAGGCTGCTGAAACATTCCTTGTACTCCAGTTACAATATTACAATGTTACCTTTCAGTCCTAAAAATACACCAATGTTAGCTTCCGTGAAAAAGTGGGTTTACTGTGGGAAACAGCGACTATAAAAACCCCCAATTTGTCTAACATAAACATAACCTAAAAATAGTTTAAAAAATAACTGTAGTGATGATGAACTCACTAATGTAACAGGACAATTGCTCATGCAGCTTTCTGCCCTTTCCACCAGAGTTTATAGTATTTACACAAACCGTTTTCCTTACACTGACACCGTGTTTCTGCATTTTTGCATTTTTGACTCAGCACATTCATCAAGCACAGCTGATGTGTAACAGTTATCACTAAACCAAGGACAGAGCGCTGGCTGTGCAGTGAAGGAAGACTTTGTACCACAACTTTTTACAGTAACTGCAGAGAAGAATCACTGGGAAAAAATACTTTCAATGAATGGAACAATATGTATACCTATAATAATTAAAAGCTATTTTTATTACTGATCTAATTAATTGATAGGTTATTTTTAGTGGTGGCAGTAATACTGCGTGGTCCATTGAACACAACAGTCTGATATTTGATGGGTAACAGTTTAATTATTTCCACTTTTCTGTCTCCTCCTCACTTCAGTAAAGGATTAAAAAAGCTTTAAATAAATGAAGTGATGTTTGATGTATTACAGGGCAGCCTGTACAGGACAGTGTGCCTAAGGAAATAGCTCTGAAAAAAGCAGAACACTATATTTGGTGTGTGTATAATATCATCATTATTAACTTTTAAAAACGTGTTAATCTGTGATATGAATTCTCTCGCCATCTGCCTTTTGTCTTATTTTCTGCAAGTAAACCTCCACTCATTTATCGGATAATTACCACCACAAAGAGTCACAAAGTAGTGACACTTCTGAGTCTAATTGTCAGCGGGATAGTTTTAGACCATCATGAAATACAAACAAACACAAAAACAATTGATTTGCGACACTGGCATAACAAACAGAGTCAAATTCTGTCTGCACCACATAAAGCTACAATTCTTCACAGTTTCTATCTTTACAAACTGAAACAAACAAACATTTGATGCTTTTTACTCCAAAATAAACTTGAATGACTACCTGATGATCAGAATAGATTAGCTGTGGACTGACAGCTACTGTTTCCAATACAGAAGACACTGCATTTATCATAGAAATGGTTTCGGTACACAGAGAATAGTTAATACCAGTAAAACTGAAACGCATGCTTTGACTAAACAGCCTGGGGATGATAATCGATAACAATAAAACCCTTTAAATCTGATTAGCATTTGAACACATGTATGAAGTAGTTAGCCTGCAGAAAGAGTAAATGTGAAGTGTATACAAGACACACCACATTTGAACACCTCTTTAACTCACACGTACCGTTTAAATGCCACAATTATCTAAACAAATACAGGAATTTATGACATTTTAAGTGTTTATTTTGTCGACAAGGCCATGACTAAAATTTACGTCTATAAATCTATTCATTCTATAAGTTCATGTATTAATGTCTGCATTAAGAAGTTTTTATTTCTTAATAAGTAAAATAAATTGATTAAAATAACTTAAAAAGTTATTTTACTCTTCTTATGACCCATGAGTTAAAAAGAAAATTAAAATCAGAAAAGGGGCAGAATATCTTGAGATGATGTAATAATGACATCACAGGCTACCAACGTTAATAATCAGTAGGTTATTAAAACAGTCTGATGACACACTTTGTTTAGATCAGTGTTTTACTGGAGCTTGAAGACACTCATTAGTTTACAACCTTGATTTATTTTTTTAATCTTATAAGTTGACCTCCTGTAGAACTGCAAAACTATCACTGACAAAATTTCCCAAAAGCTGCTTCGGCTGTTTGAACACCTGTCACACTGATCTAACCTCCCAACCGACACACTCATTCATAAAGTGAGTAGGCTGTCCCTTTTCACGCGATGTAATTAGACAGAAATGAATTAGAAGGAAGTCTGTCTTTACTTTCAAAAGAGCAGAACTGTCTGCTAAGGTGAGTGAAAACACAGACTCTTACGCGCAAACGTACCCGTTTGTGTTCCTGCTGCGCGCCGCCTCGACTGAGGCTGTCCTGTTGCTGCTGTGGAGACATGTTGTCCATCCAGCCTCCAGACGCCCTCCGGCTCACTGTCCAGCTGTCCTCGGGTGATGCAGGAGTGAAAGAAATCCCATTAATAAACTCCGACTCCCGGAGATACGAACCATTTCACCACAAGCTAAAAACTTGTTTGCGATTAGATCGCGTGAAGGAAAAACTACACGAAGGAAATTTAATATTAAAAAAAGAAATAAAGAAGGAAAAAAGGTCGGGAGGAAAACTAGCTCAGGTTTCGTCTATCTCTTTGCCATCAACGAATAGCCGTGCTCATGCGTCTCCTGTCTAGATTATCAGTTGCTTTGCCACTTCTTAAGGCGTCTTTACGCATAGAACGGAGGCGGCGCCATAACGCTGCAAAAAATAGGTCCACCTATTTTTAACCAAACTGTTTCATTTACTCAGCGAACAATCAGATTTACCCGAAAACAAACAATGCTAAAGGTATGATAAGCTGTTTGCTTAGGGGATCAGCTTTTATCGAGAATTCTACAGGGATTCAGCAAGTGGGCCAATGAAGTTTCATTACTCAAGCAAACAACATTAGAAAAAAGTCCCGTTATTTTTACTGTCAGCTCGTTACTGTGTGCTGAATGAGATCTCTGTAAATGAGTTTATGTGTTAGATTGGTCTCTTGTTAAATCAAGTGACACAATTACCTCATTATCTAATCTGAAGTTAAATCAGAGTGTAACAGTCTGAAGACCTAACGTGCATCTTTTCAAAAACATCCAAAACCCAGTCAGTGACACCTTTGTAAGGCCAAAATGTTAAACTTTTACGCATATCCCAATCTTGAGATGCCATTTTTATAATGCTAGTTGTTAAAAACATTGGTTATCAGTCATCACGCTGAGGATTTTCTATGAGTCTGTGGTGGCCAGTGCGATCCTCTATGCTGTTGCATGCTGGGGGAGCAGGCTGAGGGTCGCAGATGCCAACAGACTTAATAAACTGATCCGTAAGGCCAGCAATGTTGTGGGGATGGAGCTGGACTCCCTCAAGGTGGTGTCGGAGAGGCGGATGCTGTCCAAGATAAAGACAATGTTGGATAACACCTCCCACCCACTCCATGACATGTTGGTCAGTCACAGGAGCACGTTCAGTGAGAGACTGAGATTACCGAAAAGCACCACTGAACGACACAGGAAATCATTCCTGCCTGTGGCCATCTCCCTGTACAACGCATCCACTTAACACACTGTTTGCTGCTACAACTACACATGTTTCTTTTCCAAATATTTATTTATAAGTGACTTATGTATGTATGTATGTATATATATGTATATATTGTACTATTCTTAGTTAGCGTATTGTCTGTCTTGTCTTAATGTTGGTTTAAAATGGAGCACTGTAACAAAAAATAATTTCCCCCAGGGATCAATAAAGTATTCTGATTCTGATTCTGATTCTGATCACCTCATGTTATGAATATGAGATAAGTTTCTTTTGTTGCAATGTCCCGAGAACTAAACTGATATAAAAACATGAAAACAGGAGGCTACTCAGGCACATTTGGGAGCTTTTCTATGTTGACTAGGTATGTTGGTATGAATTATCCCACTTTTTGTCAGTCATATGGAAAAGAAAGTTTTCACAGAACCCTTTAATTACTTAAAATAATAATTTTCAGTATGACTTTATCAGTCTCTCACTTCATTATCGGGTCACATCAAAGGTCACATGACTATAGCTAGTTAGCTAATTTTGGTCCACTGTTGTGTACAACATTGCTTCAGTTCACTGAGGTTTGTGGACATCTGTTTATACATAATTCTCTTAAGGTCTTCCTGCAGGATTTCAATCCGATTGTTCAGTCTGACGTCACTAACCGTGTCTGGACCTAAACTCCGCTGCAGGTCCATATATCAAACAAAGTATGGCATTACTGAGAGTTGAAAAACTGTCTAAAGTCTTTCATCTTTAATAAAATGATCAGCGTTCTGCTCTACCAGGTGTAACAATTGAGTTTAACATCCAGGCATCCATGAAAACGGAATTTATAACATTTAACGGAGTTAGAAGTTAGCAGGGAGTTAGCTCGCTAGCTTCTATCTAAATACAATATAGCATGTCCTGACTGCGGGGTTTTGGAAACAAATTAAAACGTACAGCTCTGCTATCACTTCCAGCATAAATGAAGACAGAAAACTAAACAGCAGTGACGTTTGTAGGGTTACTGAAGTTGGGCTAGCTGGTATATAATGATGTGCTACGTGATCGCTAGTGACACAGCTATGTTAGCATAACATAAACAGTGAAGCTGGAGGACGAACACTAACACTTTTCCACTTATAAAAGTTAACGTTAAGGTTCCTGATAGTTAGAGACAAATGCAATCGCATGGCAGGATGCTGTAAACGGACCAAACTTCAGTCAGGAGAACAACTGAGATAATCCATCCACAATACAAGGTTAGTCATTAATATACTGCAACAACATGGGAATAGAGCAGCTGTGATAGAATACAGCATTAACGAATCAATGGTACAGAAGTGGAGGAAGCAAGAAGAATGAGTTTAATAAAGTTTGATTTATCTGACTGCTTTGTTTCGCTTAATGTGCCTTATAATCCCGTGCACCTTATGGTCCGAAAAATAGGTACTGCACACTGCAGTTTAATGTTGCAAAGCACCTCTTTTTAACTTCAGTGGATATTATACATGGTTATGCTCAGGATATGTCAGCCCATTTCTACTGGAAATGCCTTTTGGTTAAACTTTCAGCAAGGAATTTGCATTTGCACTGTTACATTTTTATAAAGCTTTAATGTACATAAAAACCAGCTTCTTGTTTAAGTGAAAATAAATGGAAGGTTGTCTTTTTGTGCTAGTAATGTTGTGGAGTTGTATTTTGTCTGGCATCAATTATATCGTCAGTTATATCGTTATCGCAAATTTTCAAATATATATCGTGATAAATATTTTTGGCCATATCGCACTGCTCTAGTAGTGAAGACAGTCAGGGGTAAGAAAACAGTCAGCTATGTTAGCATAATATAAACAAGCTAACTTTTTTTCCACTCAATAAAAGTTACCGTGAGTGTTCTTGGTGGTCAGGAACAAATGTAATCGCATGGCAAGATGCTGTAAAAGGACCAAACTTCAGCCAGGAGAACAACTGAGATAATCCATCCACAATACGAGGTTAGTCATTCATATACTGCTGCATGGGCTGGGCTGTAGTTACATCCTAAGGTTTTAAAAACTGAGCTTAAATAAATGATTAGCGGTAATAAAAGCCGAGGGAGGTCAACAGTGATCACTGTCTGTTTTAGGAGCTTTTTCAGATCAAATATAAGAAAATACATAACATTGAACATGTTAACAACACAAAAGCCATATTAAACACAGACTACTTTAGGCCTGGAAGTAGGATTCGTTGCATCATCACTGAACAACCGGATAGGGTTGAGGTCAGAACTTTGCATCATTTTAACACCTCGATTCTTTTATTTTTCAGCCATTGTGTTATAGATTTCTTCTATTTCATGACCCAATTTCATATTTGACTCTAAAATACTCTGGTTTACAGAGTTCATGATTGACTCAATGACCACAAGGTGCCCAAGACCTGTGGCTGCAAAACAACCCCAAATCCTCACCCCGCCTTGCTTGATTGGTATGAGCCATTTTTGCTGATATGCTGTGTATGGTCTTCACCAAACATGGTGCTGTGCATCATTACCAAACATCTCCACTTTAGTGCAGTCGGTCAAAAAGACATTGTTGTAGAATTGTTAAAGTTTGTTCAGACTTTGCTGTCATGTTCTTTTTAGAAAGAAGAGGCTTTCTCCTAGGAACCCTTCCAAACAAGCCATAAGTGTTCAGTCTTTTCCTGGTTGTATTGTGAAAATTGAACTTTAACATGCCAAATGAAGCCCATGAAGTTTTTTTTTTCTTTTTTCACTTTGTGCCTGTTCTGACCAAACTCAGCACCCAGGAAATCCACTCATGGAAAGATTGCCAACTGTGTTAAATGTTTTCCACTTATGAATAATCTTACTGCGGAAAGTTTGGATATGGCCTCATAAACCTTCCCAGATTAATGGGCAGCAACAGTTCATCATTTCTGATGTTTTTCATCCTTGCTTTTGTGTTAAGAGGCATCTGAATGCTGCAGACCTACAAACTGCCAAAACCTCTGCATGTTTCGAGGTGCACACACTTGATGATGAATTAATTAAGGGTGTACTAAGTTTTTCACAAGACTACAGTCTTTTTCCACATGAATCTAAATACAAGTAAATCATAATTTAACAGTTTTCATTGTTTTTGAATATCAATGTACATCTATAGATAGAAGATTTAAGGGGGGTTTAGGACTTTAGATTAACTTATTTGCTTCCATTTCTTACAGTAATAGCTCTGCTCTCAACTGGATAAGAGGCAATTTTATAATGTCTCCTTTAACAAACATAAGAAAGCTGGCTAAAATAACATTCTTAAAAATATATCTTTATCCTAACTTCCAATCAAAACTGAAAATTAGAGGTTAACACTGAGTCAATAACGCTATTGTTTTTTTTAAATTTAAAATAGGGTTTTTTTTGTTTTTTTTGCAAATGGGTTTAAACGTTCTATCCAAGTACTACTACTTTGTTTTCACATTTTACAATTTGTCAATGGTTACATTTTTTTTAATTTTGTCCACACTGGGGGAAAATGAGAATTTAAGTAATGTCATATTACAATTTAAGTAGAAAAACATGAAATTGAATTTTCCTGTGAGAGCGTTGACAGGCCAGCAGGTAGAAATTTATTTTAAAACCCCAGATTAGTCTATTTATGTTCCTGTTATCGAGTCTTTCATAGTAGGAAATATAGCATACAACACTTCATTTTCATTTATTTTAAATCCCACTTAAACTGAAAGAAGTGTTCATCAGATTGTTGATACGTGTTGGGCTTGGTACAGAGTGGAAAATACAACGACAAGTAGAATTTCACAAGAAACAAAAGCAAACTTGGATAAGAGTACGAAACAATACACTTAATTCTGCTCAACAGGTGTTTTTCTTTCCCTCTTTATCCTTTTAATCCTTTGGCGACCTCTCCGTATTGTTTTTGGACCGTTTCCTGCAGGTCAGGAACTATTGCTTCAGGGTCATTTAAGTATGTTAAGAAATTTGCATGCAAGAACAACGGGGGCCGCTTCAGAACATTCGTGCTGCATGTTTCACAGTAATTGTTAAGGCTTTGGAAAGCAGTGTATCACAAAGTATTTGAAAGTAACTCCAGTTTCAAACAAAATGAACTTTTGCCACATTAACAGATGTTATTTAAATCCAACAGACATGAGTTATCAGAACAGTGCGAGTGTGACACTCACATTCGGCTGAAGACATTATTAGATTCCTGCGTGTAACAGTGAAACAGTCACGAATAGTACCGACTGTAATCTAGGCCACAAGGTTGTAATGTAGTATATTCAGGGCTTAAAGATTATGATTTGCCTTCAATTGAATTTCACATAAATATGTAATCTTGCATTCATAATGCAGTGTATAAGACCATAATAAAGGTTATTGTGGCTAAAGTTGATTTAATCTCAGAGTGCTTGTTGGAAACAGAGCAGGGAGTTAAGTTAATTCAACGCAGCACGTAGTCAAAAGGAAAAATTACTATTAGCCCAAAAATTGGTTGTACTTCTAGAACCAGAAGTGGGCCACAAACTGGGCTAAAGAAGAACTAGGCCACAGAAGAAGACGAACAGAGACTAGGAGTATTCATTCCCCAAATTGGCCACGATCAGCCCCGTTAAAACTGGATCACTTCAATGATTACCTTCCTTCATGTTGATAATGAACAGCCTTGGGCATGACAAAGAAAAGCAACATGCCCCTCCTTGGCGGTTCCCAACCTTTCTGCTACAAACACACTTTTTCCACCCTCAAAGCATCAACCAGCTCTGACTGTGTCAAAGATGTACTCACATTTTACTGCAAGTCTGCCAGACCTGAGCAAGACTGGGGAAAAAGCCTTTTGGTAAACTGAAAAATGACGATCAGTAATAAACTGTATCATTTTAGGAACCATTTGTCAAATGTGATAACTAATACGTTCTGAATAGGCATTGTGTAATACATGTTGAACTAACAAACAAGCTACTATTACATGCCAGGACTCGTGCTTGTGTGACAGCTAAAGATATTTCCTGTCCCTGGGATCCTCTGACACACCAAACTCTTTTCCTCCTACCTGCCAGCTCCATATTCAAAATCATTACATATATGATACCCAATAATCAATGATCCCTCGTCTGGACATCTTTCATTTTTGTTTTATTTAAAGAACTTTTTTTTTTTTTTTTACCACGTTTGAACTTTCATGTTGATCCACTACAAACATCATTTTGAAAAAGTTGGGACACTGTGTAAAATGTGAATAAAATCAGAATGCAATGACTTGCAAATATTATAAACCTATTTTTAAATCCACAATAGACCATAAACCACCAGTCCAACCACTCATCATCCTAGTACACATCTAGGATGATGACATCGAGCTGTCATATTTGACAGCTCGATGTCGCTCGAGCAGCATTCTAAGCAGCTGGTCCGAAACTGTTTTTATCATTTACGGAATATTTCTAAACTCAGACTAATGGTATCAAAGCTTGAACTTGAGATGATTATTCATGCTTTTATTTCTTCTCGTTTAGACTATTGTAATGGCCTTTTTACTTGCTTTAACAAATCAGCCTTAAATCGTCTTCAGACTGTGCAGAATGCTGCAGCACGTCTCTTAACAGGCACCAAGAGAAGATCGCACAGTGAGGGGAGGCCAGTCTTGGCCTCCCCTCACTGGTTGCCTGTAAATTTTAGGTTTCATTTTAAAATTTTAGTTCTAACCTTTAGTGGTCAGGCTCCTCGATATTTATCTGACCTGCTGAAACCACATACATCTTCTCGGGCTTTAAGGTCATTAGATCAGAGACTGCTGGTGGTACCGCGCTCTCGTTTTAAAACCTGTGGTGATCGGGCCTTTCAGACTGTGGCACCACGGTTGTGGAATTCTCTCCCACTGTCTCTTCGCTGCACGGACGCCATTGATTCTTTTAAGAAACAGCTGAAGACATTTTTATTTAGAAAAGCATTTGATTAATTTCTTCTTATGCTGTTTTTATAGGTTTATTGTTTTACATTGTTTTATTTACTGTTATATTGTTTTTATATGCCCATTTTCTGTGTTGTAAAGCACTTTGTGATTTTTATCTGTGAAAAGCACTATATAAATAAATTTTACTTACACACATATATGGTGTCAATTTCAAAATCCTACGCCGTTTTGTTCTCAAATAATAGCATTCACGAGGTTTTCAGAAAACATAACTTCTGAACTCCAGGCCGAGGTGACTGACATTCGAACTCATCCGAGATTTTAGCAGATGCACCTATGGTATCAATTGAGCTACCAATGAAGCTCCTACATCGCATCATTCTTGAGTTATCGCATTCACAAATTGAGGTGTCCATGCTGTCCAGTGGGGTGATGACAACACCTCCCATCAGCCTTTTAACAGTTGAGGGGTGAAAATGTATTTTGAATTTGGTGGCAGCAACACATCTCAGTAAAGTTGGGATAGAGTTTTAGTTACCACTGTGTAGCATCCAGACTGCAAATGTGTGGGAAGGTTTGGCTGCAGGTTTCTACTACGACAAATCCATTCTGTAGCAATAGGTGCAGGATCTGGTTTGGCATCGTCTTACTAACATAATCAAAACCTCTAAAAAACAAAACCATCATAAGCATTTGTTGCTCTAAAACCTGTATATACGTTTCAGCACTGATGGCGTCTTTCCAGATGTGGTATATGCGACTTCCAGTAAAAATGATGAATGAATGAACTTGGTGTTTATGACAAGCCACGTTGCATCTCTCCTGTCCAGAAGATGCAGCAACCATGTATTCCATAACAAAATTCCAAATTTTGATTCCTATGAGCACAGGACAGTTTTTCACTTTGCCGCAGTCTGTTTTAAATGAGTTTTGGCCCAAAGAAGGTCAGCAGAATTTCTGGATCATGTTCAAATATGGCTTCTTTGCTTGATCTGCATTTATGGATGATACAGCAAACTCTCTTCTTCTAGAAGTGTTCCTGAGCCCATGCTGTATATTCAATGAAAACATACTCGTTTTAAACGCAACGCTGCTCGAGGACCTGCAGATCATAGACATTCCACATTAGCTTTTGGCCTTCTGCTGTGCACCGAGATTTCTCTGAATTTTTCAGTGACACTGTAGATGATGAAATATTCAACGTCTTCACAATTTTACACTGACAAATATTATTCTCAGTACTATTGAATTTGTAGGGGCTTTTTTTCCCTCTTTTTTTGCAGATTGCTAAACTCCTGCCCATCGTAATTAATTAGTTGCACATATGTTCCAGAAGAGTTTTCTTTTCAGTATCATTTACTTTATCAGCTTTTTCTTGCCCAACAAAGACACATGTTGCCGCCACCTAATTTAACTATATATATGTATTCTTGTTCAAAAGAAATTTTTCTAAATAATTCGTTAGTTTTTAAGCCTTCCTGTCTTAAAAAGAAATTGACTAAAAGTATAGACAAAATATGAAAAATAGCGATTACAATTCTGTAACCAAAATGTCCTCTGTTGAAGAGATAGTACTTAGAATTGAACTCCGGCTGGGCAGTGGGTCAACGTACCTCTTATTCTTTTATTTATTTGTTTGCCTGTCTTGTCTGGCAGTGTAGCAGTGAGAATTGTTGTCTGAAGGCCAAACAAAAAGCCCAACAGATTTATTTTCACAAGTGGACCATTACGTCTTTTGCTACAAATGGTCCACTTGATAGTCGTAGTTTATTAGAATTTTTTCATTTTTATTTTGAGTTATTACAATCATAACAGACAGGACTGGGGGATGGGAAAGAAGAAAGGAGAAGTTGGGGAGAAAGTTAACAGAAGACGAGGAAGAGAAAGAGAAAACACACACACACTGAAAATCTGTTTGACTACCAGTTGAAAAAAGCAAAGAAAACAACACAGTAGGGAAACCACAGCAACAACCAATATATGCATAAGTAGCAGTAAATGATAAATATTAAATGTTAAAGAACACCATAAAGTACTGATGATACATAACATGTTTAGAGGCAGCAGCCAATCCAGACAATGTGAACACCTGTGTGTGGGAGCGTTTAAGTATTTAATAGTAGGTACATGGAGCCACAGGATGGAGGAGACCCAGGGCCCAGACATTCAGATAAAATACTCCCTTGTAGTTAGACATTTAATGACAAAAAGTGGCTTTAAACCCCAGGGTAATCCTTCATGCTGTATCAAGAATAAAACAAAAAGACTATTATTAAAAACTCAGATTTTATACAGCTGAGGCCATATTGCTACTGTGACACAGAAAAAATAAAGAGTACTAAAGGATGACTGTGTAGAACCTAGAGGTGGGAATCACCATACATCCCATAATACGATATTATCACAATACTTAACGCACGATACGATATTATTGCAATTTTTAAAAATATTTTGCGATATTCAGATTCTGTACATAAAGGTAAACTTTATCAATATTCATTTTATCTAATATCAAAGTCTCACACTCAGTCTTTCTCTCATTTCAGTCAGTTTTATTGTTGACAAACTGAACGGTTTGTATTACAGTCTAGTCCAACTTAACTGAATGCAACCATCTGGTACAATTATAGCTATTCTGAACTATGAAATTTATGAAAACTATGCAGCCCATTCAGCAACTGAAGAATTTGAAAGTAAATTAAAACAAAATATAATTTTACATTAAATAAAAAAGTTTTAAACTTAATTAAAATAAAACATGTCTTAAATTAAAATAAGTAAACTGTCATGTTTATTGCTGCCAAAAAACAAGTTAAACACATTTGGACAGTGAAGGAATGTCAGGATTCTTGCTCAGAAAAAGGATCAACATGCTCTGAAGTCAGAGTTCCAGTCCACAAAAACTTTTTTTGTAACAAAGTATCGATTTCTGCTGTCCCTGTATCAATACATTATTAGCAAACAAAATATCACGATACTACACAGTATCGATTCCCCCCCCACCCCTAGTAAAACCAGAAAGTGAGAAATCAGAGTCATCAACAGCACTGTGGTTTTACAAATCTTTTTATTTACAGTAAATCATTTAGTGGGAGTAGAAATTTAAATGCATTTGTTTTACTGTAACAAGTCGACCAACTGATATGAACCACCTTTCATATCTAAAATCTTTTATAACTACACAATGCTGGCTTCACCTAAATCATAATTCAATGGAAAAATTATTAATGACATATGACTAAGACTAACAAGACTAAAAATAAGGGGTTCGGAAACAAGAAGTACTCAAAGCACAAACCTCAGCTAAGGCAGCATTTACTTTTAAGGGAATATAATTGTAATTGCTGTGTTTCCCTTGTTCTTTTTAAACATACTTTAAGAAGACTGCACAACAAAGTGCAGCCTTTTGCTATTTTCTCTGTTGAAACCCATTTATATATACTTCCCATCATTTTTTGCATATTTATTTTTTGTTTTAAGCAAAATTCATTTAGTAATAAATATCAGTGGAAAAACATTTGTGATAACATGTTTATTTAAAACAAAAATCTGGAACATTTTACATGTTTTCAAATTCTTATGTATTAAAACAGTTATAACCTGTAACTGTAATATACTTAAAGGCATAATGTAATTATCAATGATACTCAAAGTCTCCCAGGCCAACATGTTTTTGCCAGTCTGGAAACCTACTATCATTTTAAAAGGCTGTATGTAACATTAGTATCACTTTGTCCTTCAGATCAATCTATTGACATTCAAAGAGAGGTCAGAGGTCGAATGTGACATGATATTTTAAATATTTTTCCTCCAGTTCTATATGTTGACAATAATCACAGTTTCTAAGCTATAATGTTTTTGGTCATTTTTGACCAATAAATCATGAAGTCGACATCCAAGATCTTTGTGGATGTAACTCAAAAGTTTTATTTATTTATCAAATAGAAATCTTTAAACTAAGCATACACAGACAGTTTACCTGTTGCTTGGCTGGATCACTGGAATCAGTGCAGGATCTGTAAGACATGACAAATACAGGAAATAAAGCAAATGTTTTCCAAGACTGAAAGCATGACTAAGGACAACTCTGAAACTTTAAAGTTGTAAAACATAAGTGCGAAGTGTAATGCAAACGATAGTGGGCAGAAACAATGTATTTTCACTCAGTCTGGAGTAATGTAGATGTGAAGCCAGAAAGTAAATGAGCCAAAGCTACCTCAAAACTGATGGTTTTGGACCAACTGAGAAGTCGACTGATTTTTGTTTTCAACAAAACTTGCACTGGAATCAAACAGGAATGTGTGCATCAATATACGTGGACACATGCTAAACTAGCAGTTATGAAGAGGATGAATGGGTTGGTTGTTAAGAAGGTCCAACTCATCTTTGTTAAGAATCGAGGTGTGGTCAATTTCAGCTTAAAGGTTTACTTAGAAAAGCAAACTGTCTTTAGCAAGTAAGAAGTAAGAGTTGGTGCTGCCGCCCAGTTACTACAGGACAATTGGTTCTCATTCACACACAAGCTCCGTTTGAAATACAGAGAACCAAACGGGTCAAAAAGCCAGTGCTCGGTAGCAAATTTGGTTGTCACGTCAACTGGCACTGAAAATTTGTCTTCTCAACTTGAACATTGTCTTTTAAAAGAAAAATACAAAATAAACCATTACTAGACTATGGGAAGATCTCTTATCTGGTAGCAAATAGAACAAAAATGTCAAATAAGTTGTGAAATCATCATCTTACTATGATAAGATATACTGAGCAAAGACTCACTCTTGATGCTCTGAGACATCAGTTGGACCAAATCCTACACATCTCAAATCATACAATTTAGGTAAGGGCAATCAACTATACAAGTTATACCAAAAAAAAAACAACAAAGAAAAAAAACAAAAAAAACAACAACACACATGCTGATGGATCAGTCATGTGACCTGCATTTGAGCAGGTGTCCACAACACAGGGCCCACTGGGCTGCCCTTAACTGGTCCATTATAGGGTCCAAAACCAACTAACAGAGCAGCCTTGTGTGGCGGAGGTGTGGTCTTTGGCTCTGCTACAGGGGAGCGAGCGGTGGTTATGTACAGGACAGGGGGTCGACCACCTGATCCTGTACATCAGCCGGAAGCTGACATGTTGTGGCGATATGGGAGTCCATGCTGTCCAGGAGCGTGCCTGTTACCGCGTGGGTACTGAGAGCAGATTGGAAGCAGCAGCTGCCCCATCAGCCTCCCCGGCACCACCCCTCCCTGCAGCAGAGCCAAAGACCATACCTCCACCACACTTTGCAAACTGTATCCAATAGCATTATATTCATTATATACAGTGGTTTGCAAAAGTATTCGGCCCCCTTGAACTTTCCCACATTTTGTCACATTACAGCCAAAAACATGAATCAGTTTTATTGGAATTCCACGTGAAAGACCAACACAAATTGGTGTACATGTGAGAAGTGGAACGAAAATCATACATGATTCCAAACATTTTTTACAAATAAATAACTGAAAAGTGGGATGTGCGTAATATAGTGGTGACAGCATCATGCTCTGCTTCTCTTCAGCAGGGACAGGGAAGCTGGTCAGAGTTGATGGGAAGATGGATGGAGCCAAATACAGGGCAATCTTGGAAGAAAACCTCAAGTCTGCAAAAGACTTGAGACTGGGGCCGAGGTTCACCTTCCAGCAGGACAACGACCCTAAACATAAAGCCAGGCCAACAATGGAATGGTTTAAAACAAAACATATCCATGTGTTAGAATGGCCCAGTCAAAGTCCAGATCTAAATCCAATCGAGAATCTGTGGCAAGATCTGAAAACTGCTGTTCACAAACGCTGTCCATCTAATCTGACTGAGCTGGAGCTGTTTTGCAAAGAAGAATGGGCAAAGATTTCAGTCTCTAGATGTGCAAAGCTGGTAGAGACATACCCTGAAAGACTGGCAGCTGTCATTGCAGCAAAGGTGGTTCTACAAAGTATTGACTCAGGGGGCTGAATAATTACGCACACCCCACTTTGCAGTTATTTATTTGTGAAAAATGTTTGGAATCATGTATGATTTTCGTTCCACTTCTCATGTGTACACCACTTTGTATTGGTCTTTCACGTGGAATTCCAATAACATTGATTCATGTTTGTGGCTGTAATGTGACAAAATGTGGAAAAGTTCAAGGGGGCGAATACTTTTGGAAGCCACTGAAAGTGATAAAGCTTCAATCACATCATAATCTGTTGGTGGTTGCACTCTACTTATCGTATTATTTATTTTATTGCTTTATTACTTATTCTGTTTGTAAAAAAACAAAACAAACCAAACCAAAAAAACCCAACTATTTATTTATTACTTTAAAAAAAATTAGTTTTTTGTTCATTATTTTGTTTCTTTTCGCTCCGTGACCGTGCGTACATAAGTTTGTTCCACCTCATGTTAACATGTGATGCAAATGACAAAGCTCCTGAAGTGTGGTGAGACAGAATCACTGAGAGACTTAAATCCTTCTTGCTGACAGAAACCTCATTCGTGGCTTATATCACACCCAAGATGGTTAGGTAAAGGAGGTGAGCTGAGATGCATCGTTGATCTACAACAGCCTCTTATGAAAAGACAGATTAAAAGTGGAGAAAAATTAAGACTGTTCAGTGGTGATCTTGTTAAACGTATTTTTCGTAAAGGTCCTTTTTAAATTGCCCATTAGAAAATCCAAGTGCTTAATTATGTTGTAGTCTTACCCCATTTGTGAGTCTTTCCTTTTCCCCTTTAAGAATCAAGTGTTAATGACTTGCACCATCTTGTGCTCACAAGTGGTGTTACATGAGTGTAAACGCTCATGTAACACCATCCTAACTTCAGTGGATATCTGTCAGCACAGTAGAAATGCATTGTGGACATGAAGTCATAGCATATGGTAATGCTAAAGGTTTACGATTAACTAATCTCAGGTTTAGCTTTATTACATTAAAAGGTTGTCAAATCTCCAACATCAAATTGATTCTGTTGCTTCCCATAAAAAAGAAAAGAAAAAAAGACTTGACAATCATGCTTTCAATTATGATTGCAAACCGAGAATGGTAACGGCACACACATAAATGGATCAAGTCCACAGTTTTACACCCCAAAGTGACTTCATAATAATATGCACACTGTTAAATATATTCACATAGCCTGCACCAGTGAGCAAGGAAAGGCAAACTTATACATACAGAGAGTAAACTATGAAAAGCACACAAGTCATTTATGTATGATTTAGAATACAAACATGAAGAGAGGAAAAAGTTATTTACCTGCTGTAATCTATTCTTTAGCACCGGTCACATTTCCCAGATCCACTGACACAGAACCAGGAACATCTTTTGTTTTTTTAAACAAAGTGAAGCACGTGATTATGTACAGAATTGCAACACATACCCCTTTAAAATTGACAGGGCACACAAAGACGCAAAAAAGCAATCTAAAGAGAAGGGTCTCACCCACACCAAAACAGCAAACAGGTGACAACAGTACACACACACACACACACACACACACAGTGGGGCTTAAAATGTTAATGCAGCATACCAATTATTGTTTGTGCATCATTTACAAAAATTTGAACGTCATTGTTCACTGCATATTAATATTTAATCTCTAATTTAAAAAAGTTAAAGAATCTGTTTAACTAATTTTCAAATTTTAATTTAAATTATTACAATTTAATTGATATTGTTTATAGTAACTTGAAACAATTTTCACTAAAGCTGAACTTTGACATTCAGTCATGTATTTAATTCCATGTTTGAATTAATCTCTGTTTCTCTTCCACAGCATCTTTTATCCGGTCTTCCTTCTCTCGCCCCAACCAGCCGCGGCAGATGGCCCCGCCCCTCCCTGAGCTTATTTCTGCTGGAGGTTTCTTCCTGTTAAAAGAGAGTTTTTCCTTCCCACTGTCGCCAGAGTGCTGCTCATAGGGGGTCATATGATTGTTGGGTTTTTCTCTGTATGTATTATTGTAGGGTCTACCTTACAATATAAAGCGCCTTGAGGCGGCTGTTGTTGTGATTTGTATAAATGTATAAAACACAGCTCAAACACTGAGTCACTTAGAATATCCTTGTTTTTGAAAGAAAACTCTTTTCTCTTGCAAATGTAGAATTAGAAATATTTCAACAATAAATGATTACCCAGTCTTTAATATTTACAAAAGTCCTTTTCTAGTAGGCTTAATTCCTTTGGTCCAATGACACGAATCACCAACTGCAATCTTTCTTTAAAGAAAATTTCAATTTTTGTCCATAATCTACAATAAAAGCCAATTTATGAATCTACGTTTTTCTGAGCTATACCAGTTCACAAAGTACTCCAGATTCCTGAATCTCTCTCTTTTTTTTTGTCCAAGTGAAAATGAACTGCAGTCAGCTAAATAGCAGAGCGTTACTACGCTCTCTTCTGCTTCTTTGTGTATTTCAAACAATGTTGATGGAGCTGAGATCATTTTGGAACTTGAAACAAATTAAAAACATAGAAAAAGAAAAAAAAAAAAAAAAAAAAAAAAAGCTGTTATAAAGGAAATGACTGCAAATGATATACTGCCAAATTAGCATTATGAGGAAACCGATATTGGAGCCAGTACACACTTTACTTTAGAAAAATCATTTTTTCACTATTGTATTTATAGAGCAAAGTGCTGCATTATAAACTTGACCTGCATTAAATTGGGCTTTACAAGAATACAAAGACACAGCAGGATGAATTGAAGTCTATAGCTCGATCTGCACTTAACATGTCTTCAAGTGGTGGCTTCATTAAACGGTTCCCACAATACAATACTTTCGAAATAAAGAGTGAACAGGCAACTCCACAATGATGGGTGGTAACATATATTGGAAAGAAAAAAAAAAACAACAACTTCTGAGCCAAAATGTTAAAAGAACAAGAAAAGTAAAGAAACAAAGACACTGGGCAAAAACGGGGGGGGGGAATTGGATGACAATTAATGACGAAACAAAAAGATGCTGGACAAGAGGCTTGACACCCTTTCAGGTATAGTGGAAGAGGTTTGGAGGGGGCTCTGCTAATGGAAAGAGAGATTTGGGTGTTTTATTGCCACACCGTGTGGATACTGCTTGATGAGGCACACTTCCCTTCAACAGGAAGATGACCTTCACTATGCAAAAACTATCTGGAAAAGAAGCAACAGCACTGTTCAACATAATTTGTGCTCATGGATAAGTAGATCCACTGTAATTTTATTAAAAGCAGTACACATTACTCATGATAGAGTCTTAACTACACAGTAAGTGAAAGGAGTGCTTAAAAAAAAGAAACTTTTTGATTAAAAGGAAACAAGTTACTACAAATGTTTTATTTCTCTTCACCATCAAATACAGGATGATTTAAGCTGCTGAAACATTCACTCTCCATTAGTCTGAACAGCTCCTCAAAAATTGTAAGAATGTACAAAGGAAACACCACGATCAAAACACAAAGGAAAAAAAAAGTATTATAAGGACATAAAAATTTACCTTCCTAGCAATTTACCTTTGCTGGATATTTATCATTATAGCACTGACAGGTAGCCACAAAAACCAATACTGACTATAGGTCAATGTGAAAATTCAGAGAACATGCTAGCACGTGTTCTTTAATGGTTTGTAGGTTGGAAAATGTCAGAAAAAGCAAGTACAACCGACAGTCACATGGAGATACACTGCATGGACAGAAGTACAGGGTTAAACGCTGGCAACAAGGCAGCCTGTGAAAGATCTTGCCTCTGATATATCACCACAATGATACGTGGTATTATTGCAAAGAGGAAGCGTTTAGCAGGTCCCCAACCTTTATTGGGCCACGGACCGGTTTATGTCCGACAATATTTTCACGGACCGGCCTTTAAGGTGTCATGGAAAAATACAACAAAATAAAACCAGTACCGGTACCAAAAAAAGATTTGTTCATAACACACGGGAAAAGATCCAGGGAAACAGAGTTAACGATAAAAAAGAAAATAGCACTAAAAACCAATAAAAACCCTGAAGACCATAAATTTCACACCCGGTCTGTGGCCCGGGGTTTGGGGACCACTGATTTAGCAAAAACTGCAACTTAGCAACAGTTTCTTTTTGGAGCGGGGTCACTGGCTGCATGGATACAAAGTGTGGAATATTTGCTGACAACCAAGTTCCAGACCTCCTCTACCATTAACATCAGCACAAAAACTGTAAGCCAGGAGTTTCATGGCATGTAGTCCCATGGCTGAGCAGCTCCTGTAGATGTAATCTACCCAGTACTTTTGTCTAAATACTGTACTTCAATATTTGACTCAAATCTAAAGTAACAAGTCTAAGTTTCAGTTTGCTATGCCAAATTATAAATATTTCAAAAGGTTACCACTTGTTAATCTTGATAACCCAGTCTTGGAGAGATATTCAAAATCCCATGCTGGTAAAGCTCGTCAGCTTGTTACAATGAACATAGCAGAACACGTAACAGGAGCTGAAAGCAGTTCCTAACATCTCGAGACAAACATTTTTACCGGGTGTCTGACATAACTGGAAGGGTGCGGTGGGGGACCCAACAATATATCAATATAATAATATATCGCTTCCCATA
Source organism: Aulonocara stuartgranti (assembly GCF_965226115.1). Taxonomy (NCBI): domain Eukaryota; kingdom Metazoa; phylum Chordata; class Actinopteri; order Cichliformes; family Cichlidae; genus Aulonocara; species Aulonocara stuartgranti. Next base: position 33,958,999 of record NC_138958.1, read on the forward strand.
CCAATGTCTTGATTTGGTGCTGTAAGGTAAATGTGTAGTGAAGAAACAGAAATGTGATGCATCATAACTGTCTTGTAATGAATAAAAACAAACCAAAAATAATAATCACTGCTGAATCACTGCATCATTCAACTGTTTTTGTAGGTGTATAGCATACTATAGTACATACTGTACAGTTCCTACCCATAGTTATCATCGTTTACTCATTGTGCCTGCATACAGGTCAGCACACACTGAGGACGGCAACATGTTATCATACATTCTTGTGTTCACTTAATATTTGTTATTTAAAACTGTAACATTTGTTTTAAAACGTCTTGATGCATTCTCAATCATCCAGGGAAGTAAATCTCCAAAACGTTGATTCTGTTTATCTGGACGTAGCGTTTTGTGGGAGAAACGTTTCATCACTCATCCAAGTGACTCAGTCTCAGCTGACTGCAGGTTTCCCCAATCTTATAAACAGTACATCTGCATAATGACTGAAACCAGCCCACTGAAGGAACAATGGGTTGGGAGGTCAGGAACAGACCACTGTTCCTTCAGTGGATGCAGATGTGCTGTTTCTCGTAGTGTTTCTCCCACAAAACGCTACGTCCAGATGAACAGAATCAACTTTTTGGAGATGTAACATTTGTTGGTACTGACTGTCAAATTGCAGGAATAACACCACTATTTTTTTGAGAACTTTGACTTTGTGTTTTTGTAACCTTATTTTAAAATTCCCTTAAACCAACTTAAAAGTTTATCTCACACAATAGAAGTCATTACGACTGCAAACCTGCCTACCCTTAAAAGCATCCCTTAAAATGCTATGGAACTATGGATCCACAATGAAAACCCCCCGCTTCATTCGGACCACAGAGGGAAGAATCATATTCTACAAAAAAGTAAACACTGAGGACAAGTTTAAATAAAAAGCATGTTCTGTAATTTTATCAATTACAAAATAAATGCCCAGGAAAGGTAGCGGGCTTGTAAACTGTAAAAACAATAATTAGGGCTCATTAACACAGATCCATGAATACCAAGAGAGGTTAGTATCTACGACGCTTGTTATTTGGTCCATCAAAGACTCCCCCCACAGGACTGCCCCTCCCAAATCCTGGAGCTGGTCCAGCCTGGGGGCCCAGTGGTGCTGGCTGCTGCGGCTGCTGCTGCTTTGGAGAGCCAGCATCGGGTCGCCCCACCATGGGTCCGCCTTGTGGGTATCTATCATTTCGCTGTGTTATCATGACGTTGGTGTTGTAGAAATGGTGGGAACATTGAAGGATTGATATAAAAGTTGTGTTGCAAGTATGAGAGAATTTTCCCCCCACAAAGACATGAACAGAGGCCAGAAGAGCAATGATGCAAGGAGCAGGATTTTCAAGAATGGGTTCAGTCAGTGTTTAGTTTGATCCAAGTGTCATCATCCAACAGTAAACGGGAGAGAAATAAACCACGTAGACAAAGGGAGAGAGAGGAATGAAACTGTTAGTTAGGTTTCCAGTTTTAACAAAGCTCGTAAAATCTTAATTTTTCCCAGTATAATGTTTTTAAGGCTTGGCTGATGTTCAATTACTTTTTAAAATCATTTTTAGAAATTTCTTGGAAGCCAAATGAAACTTTTCTTCTGGAAAAACATTTCTTTATTTCTCTATATACATTACCATGGCTCCATTCTCTGACATCAATGGTGTCCCCATTTTTGCTGTTCCCTCCGGGCCAGTGGGTCCTCCCCTTCCACTCATGCCCATCATTTGACCTTGGTTACCACTGGGCCCCGCAGAGGCCTGGTTATAGCCATCTACACGCAAAACAACGGAGCATTGGTTGGTCTTTTGGTAGTTTAGTGTAATTAATGTAAATCAACGGTAGCTTAAAGACAGAGCTATTGTTAATATTTTAAAAGTTAACATTGGTTTTTGGTCAAAAGGTAAAAGATCCTGGAGTCTACGAGATGTACTCGAGCAACAAAAAGGGAATTACTATTTTGAGAAATTTCATAGGAATCCATCCAAATCTTCATCAGCATCACAGTTAAAACCAGGATGTCAACCTCAGAGTGACATAAACAAGATAAAGCCAAAGTCACCAGAATAATGAGGATACATCACCCAAATGTTTTTGCAGAATTTCATGGCAATTCAACAATGAACCAACTAAATGACCGACAAGACCATAATACTTGAGATAAAATAAATAAATAAATATATTTTACAACCAAAAACCAACGTTAAGTTAAAATAGTGGACAAGGACTATGTTCCGACAGAATTATAAAGGCTGCCTCATGGTAAGTAAAAGACAGAAAATAAATAAATAAAAATAACACCAACTCCTAAAGTCCATAGATTTCTAATAACCCTTGGATTGCACATCACCATAATCACAATAAATACAGAGCTGGAGAAGCTAGATAGTAATAGTCAACTACCCCCCCCCCCCCCCCCCAAAAAAAAAGACTTCTACAAACATGTGATTCATTATTTAACCCCCACCTCAAAAGACTGTACATTTCTGGAGCTAATAATCAACTTGACTTGAAAATTACTCTCAATTCAGAATCAATGATCAACATAATCCTATTTACTGAATTAGGCCAATATTTCTTTTACATGATAAAAGATGTGAGCAAAAAATAAAGAAAATCATTCTTTAAGAAAATCAATCATACTTCTAAATTATAGGAGATAGAAAGAGCATTGTACACAAGTTTTCAAGCATTTTGAATGAGGATTAATCACCATTTGAAAACTGACTATTATCAGAATACAAATAAATAAACAAATAAAACGCATACTACATATTTTACTTTGCATTCAGGTATAATCAACATGACTAGATCAGCGAAGGCAGTTTAACTAACACAAACATCTACATATCCCCCATCAATAGTTTCAGAGCAACATCATAATTCTGCCAGACTCTTATTTACAAACAATGCCATACATTCAGTGTATTCATATATTATTTCATTTACTGGTTAAAGTAGCATACTCAGAAAAGAACTTTATGGAGTTGTCACTGGGACAGGCGAAAGTGATATCAAAGAAAACAAATTAAAGAAAGTTGTTCAAAGTGTATCTAACACCATTTATATATTAAAACAAATGACATGTGTTAAAGAAGCAGTGTGCAGGACTTGGTAGAGATCAGGTAGCAGACTGGAACCAACTACAGTATTTGTACTTCACTCTGTACATATATATTAGAAACATAGAGCTCAGTGTTTGGGTATTATTGGACACTGCAGAAAAATGACACTATGACAGGCCTAGTGAAAGTGGATCTGTTGTTTCCATGTACAAAAGAAGCGTTTCTTCTAAGCTAACAAAAATATACGAAATTACATGGGTTTCTACACTAATGAAAACACGATTAAGGATACTATTCAATTTCCTCTTACTTACATAGTAGTAACTTTAATTGTGAGATTTTGGAGATGCTACACATCTACCTTAACAGTTCCCCAATTTTTCCATCTTGTTGCATTAAAATGTTTTCTGTGACAGCTTGCACATTGTTTTAGCATTAGCTAAACCTTGATGGAACATAAAAGACTGTCATACATAGGGATGGGTACCGGTGTCCGGTGCCATGATGGCACCGGTTCTGACATAAACGGTAGTAACCAGACCGAAAAGCAGCGCACATTTCGGTGCTTTATTTCGGTGCTTTTTTTCCCTGAGCTGTGATACACTTCTAGCCAATCATTTTACGTTTCCGAGGATAGTAGGCGGGTCCAGGTACGTATGTTTTTTTAGAGCAGAGCTACAGATTAAAAATGCCCAAGGCGAAGCGGTCAAAAGCCTGGCTGTACTTCACAGCAAAATATGCAAACTCGGCAGCCTGCAACAAGTGCTTTAAGCTGCTACTGTGATACTGTCAAAGGAGGTAACACCAAGAATCCGATTAAACACCTGGCGACGCATAGCGTTTCTTTTTAAAAGCCCAGAAATGCGCCGTATTTGATAGCTTGCTGCGAGACCTCACACCGAGCGCATCTACTGCGGGTGGGTTGCCTGTTATGCAACATCCCCCAAAAACACGAAGAGGAGAGTCCTGGCCCCTAGCCCTGTCAGTGTAGCAGAAATGATAAGGATGATGGCAGCAGCAGCCGTTCTTCTCTGCGTGAGTAGCTTAATGTTGTTCGTGTGTAATTTACGTTGAGTAGGCTAACCACGTTATTACATTAATGCATGTAAGGTGAACTAGCAAACATCATCATAGCTACATGCGGCTGTCTTCTTGTTTGATGGCAGATACTCCCTTCACCCTGGCCAAAAAGGCTAAAATGACCAAAGAAAAAGTGGAAAACAGTTAAACATGAGAGGTTTTTGGATAAAGTTTGTGTTTTTTTCCATTGTTTAAGCTTCCAGCCAAGAGTGATACCATATATGCCCCATAGCTGCAGAAAAGGCTAACATTGTTATCTTTTTACAAAAAACCAGCTGAACATGAGAGGTTTTTGGACCAATTTTGTGTTCTCCATTCTTTAAGCACCGGTTTGAGCACCGTTTGAGCACCGGCACCGTTTCAAAAGTACCAGTTTGGCACCGGTATCGGATAAAACCTAAACGATACCCATCCCTAGTCATACATTATAACACTGCACTGGATGTCATGGATCTCTTACAGCAATCCACAAAGTTACCAAAGACAGATTAAGGTAGGGCAGGCAAGTTACAACTAGCTAGCTAACGAATCGTCACTTGTGTCTTGGAAAATTTTTAGTTATTAAAGTAAAAAAAATATATTAACCATTGCTATGTACAGTTACATAATTGATTGTTAATTAAAATCAATACTGTTTATTATTAAAGTTAATATCATGGATCACATTAGCTGATAAAGTAATTTGTAAAGCTACTCAACTAGCATTTCCACTCACACAGCAATAACGTTAGCAAGAATTGATGGTGCTATAACTTAGCTAAACTACATGAATTTGATGGTGCCAACAATGCCTGATGACCTGACATTACTTTTACAAAGAACATGAATTTAGCAGCTGATGAGCTCCAGAAGTGAAATTCATCCTGTAACAGAAATCACTCACCAACATTACCCAATACAAGGCCAACTATAAACTGAAGCCCCTGCTTGGGTCGCCCGTTTTATCTAATACATTACAACACTAATTACTCTTGCTTTTTCGAGGCACTAAAGAAGGCCGTTATGGAGCAAGCACAGACAAAATGGCTTTTATTTTTGCAGAAAAATTGCAAGCTCCATTAAGCTTCTGTTAAGCTCCATTATAGTCTGTTCACAGATTGCAGAATTATTCATGTATTCAGATGCTTCTATATTGGCAGAGTTAAAGTACCACCAGACGCTTGCCCTAAATCTACAGTGTACCAAAAGCTTTGTAATATTAAGCTTCTTTAAAAAAAACTGAGGAATACTTTGACTTTTTAAAAATAATAGAGAAAAAAAAATCATGTCAAATGTATGACACCTGCAAATCATTTTTTTAAAGCACTGTAGATAGTTACACTGAAAAGCACACATTACGAACCAGATACAGTACTCTCTTTAAATGAAGTTAGCTAGACATTTTGCTATGAGTTATTGAGTTGCTATGAGACATTTAAATGAGTTACTGCAGAATGGTTTATAAGGTGATGTGCAATCCTAGGTTATAGTCTTTATGCTAAACAGCTAACATTAAGATTAATGTGTCGAGTCTATATAATGAGAATCCACAGTCCCCAGCCCCTCATCCTGCACTCAGAAGATCACAAATTGTTGAAGACATGATTTGTATTCCCAACATGAAAGAAAAAGAATTAAGTCTGCATGTACTGCAAGGCTAAAGGCCAAGACTTGTACAACTTAAAATATCACATAAATGAATATGTTTTTAACATTTATTATCTATTATGTCAGACCCACACAGAGCTGAGGATGAAGGCTCAGAGACCCAGTAGTTCTCAAACTATCAACCCCACCACCCTAAGAGACAGTACCCATTCAGCACACTGTAAATTCTTGTTAGTATCAAGTCCATGTTATTGTGAGGAACATAGTTTATTTTTACTGCTGTGTACTGCATCCCAACTGACTCCATTTCCAACTGAAAAAGCATTAAAAACACTCCAATATATGTTAATTGCAGTGTTGGAAATAAGCCACTAGGAATGCAAGAAGAATAAACCTGAAACATGAAAACAAATCACTTGATCTGGTTTTTGTATTAACCAGTCCTTACACAATGATGCCCATACCTCCCATATTAATGGCTCCACGAGGGCCCAGCTCACCCACTCTCATTTCCTGTTCTCTCTGGAAGAAGTGAAGAGAAGCCTTCAGAATAACACTGCTAAAATACAAACGCTCAGCGGAGAGCCAACTGCAGAACACTCACACTCACAAATCATTACATTTCCACACAATGGCAGACAAGCAATCTCACACTTGGATGAATAGCAGTTGTAGTAAAGCTAGAATTTAGTGTTAGCTTTAGTGCTTCTTTGACTCTATTCAAACAAGGACAAATTACTTTTGTAAAAATATGTATCAAATAAAACTGTTAATATCTGACACACCAAGTTGGCAAATTTCATAAAGCACGTTCTTCATATGTGAATCCAAGGACGGCATGGTGACTGCAACAATACTGTAAGGGAGCCTTCATTTGTAGTAATTTATCAAGTTACAGAATGTCAAGGATGGAGAACAAAGTAAATAGAGTCCATTTTGCCTCTCTCTCGACCAATAACAACAGTTTTTGCAATACAGACCCGCGTCAGTATAAAAATGAAAGCACTTGGACATATCTGAGTACAGCATGTACAAGTGCATTTCTCCTTTAAATAATTAAAAATATTATATATAAATACAATATAACTGGTTTGTAATTTTTGTAAATCCAAAAATGTTGTTCTGAAGTTCTTTCCTTGTTTTTTTTTTGTTGTTTTTTTTACATAAACATATCATATAACAACTAGTGTTGTAATTTTTGGTTTGCATTGGAAGCTAAGCACAAAACGCACACAGTCACCATATTTACCCAAAGTCAAAAATCTATGTACATGTACATTAATGGTAGCAGACAGGCGAGGATTTGGTGATACCCGCTTAAAAGGTCATTTTGGTGTGTCCGACCCCATGGTCACGCTCGCTTTTCCACACGCACACAACACCCCTACTAAGACATTTCATTTACACACACACACACAACACCCCTACTAAGACATTTCATTTACACACACACACACACACACACACACACACACACACACACACACAAAAAGTAATTAAGATTCAAAACAGACCAAATCTAGTATGAGAAAACATAAAAAAAAATAATGTTCTATTTTAATATAAAGTAAAACTTGTATGAGTAGGTCGATATGCACATTTCCACAATTAAATCACAATCTATACAACAGACTTTCATAATACAGTTCAACAACAATCATGAATGTGGCCTACATCAAAGATATCATTGGAGAAGGTGGGAGAGGAAACAAGTTACTGGAAATACTGTGATTCTAAACTTCTGTACCATTTACTGTACTTACCTTTTAAATGGTCACTATGAAAAACTGACTGACACTAGAAAACTGACTAAAATTGCACTAAAGTATCTATCAAACAGTGATTATTTTACTGCTACTTTAAACTCTTAGAGAGCAACAAATGCAAGATTTAGATTCTTGGGAGACAATAAAACCTACAACATTGTACTACAACCTACACCTAAGTACTACAAATTACAAGGACATGAGCAAGTTTAAAAAAATATTTTACTCATCATTGCAAGATATTACTATTATGTGGATATATACTATATCCACATTAAGTGGCAAATGTCCTGACAAACAAAACATGAAACCCTCTTAGTTGTCTGGTTAATACAAAGTGGTTTCTAATTGCTCTTTCTCAGGTATTCTACTACAAAAATATTCATGTTCATTGACACTTCCATTTTTTGTACTGTATTTTTTGATTACTACTCTGACTAAAAGTCATAAGAGACAGATGGCAGACATTGGTAGGTCTAAGTACATTTGTTCAGCATCCATTTGCTATGTGAAAGTAAAGAGACGCCAACAGGACCTTTAAACACAGCAAAGGACACGAAGAGAAAAGTTATAACAGAAATCAATAAAATGCAGTATCATACGAACAGCTACACACCTACATGACAGCATAGTCAGATCATTACAAATAGTCACTGCTGTTAACACTAAATGTTGCTTTTTACCAGCTGATCATATACAGAGCCCTCAGCATGTTTAAAAACGAGATATTTATAGACTCTGTAAAGATATTTTCAAAGTTAAGCCCTACATGTTACACTTTAATAAGATAGAACAGGTTGGGGTGGATGTCACATGTTTTATTACATAACTAATATTTTCTTTTTAAATCGTAGCAAAAATGTCTATGTAGCAAAAACTCTATTCACACAACCTGTATTGAGATCATGAGAACTTAATTTAGAAACTGGCAGTGCAACAGAGCTACACTATTTGACTTCAGATTTTGTTTAGTGCATGTGCATCCTGCTAACTGAAACAAAACTAAGGCACATTCTTACAAAAAGGTGGATTGCCACATAAGACTGTTGAGCACTAAGACATTAATAGCTTAATTACCTAAAACAACACTTCTGCAAAAATACTGCTAATACTTAATTTTTATTTTGTATAAAAGCTTTTTGTAGTTCTTTAAGAAAATAAAAAATTAAATAGACCCCTTTTAAAAGATAAAAATAAATCAGCTTAAAGTTTTGAAAACATTGTCATGATCTTCTGAGCTCAGCATCTGAACTACACAAAGTCTGAGACGGATGTAGTTTCTATGAGGGTCCTAACTACGACCAGTCTTGCAGTCATATTTTCTTCCTTCATTACAATTTTATTTATTTAAATAAATAACTAAATAAGAACAATCAAAAAACGCCAAGAGTCGATTAACAATCCTCACAATAGTGGAGCAGTTATAGCTGCATATACATTTGGGATGTGTTTGTTAAAGATAACACGTTTAAATAACAACACATCTAAACCCAGTTTCTTAAACCATGCTGGTGGTTTACAGCGTAATGTGTGATTAGAGATTTAATGATGCATTGGACAGATTAGGCTATGTTATTCCATACTGTTAGCAGACACATAAATGTGGCACAGCCAATTAATTTTTGCTTTATGAGGAAAAAGAAAAAAAGAAAGAAAGAAACAAATTAACACCAACATGCTGAACATGTATCACTGACTATGTTACGACAACAAATAAGGCTTACTGTAAATCCTTTATTATTTAACTTAGGAATAAATATACATAAACTACATATACATTAATATGGTATTAAAAAAAATATTGTAGGTCACCATTTATTGAGTACTAACTACGAACAAACAGTTTTCTCTATACATATTTACATCGTTGAAATGCCTAATAAGCATTTCAGGAACTATGTGAATTCTACATCAATCACAATAATCATGCATTTTGAACCCCCACTGACAACTCTGAGTATTCAATGGCTCTGACTGCAACTAATAAAGCATTACAAGCTTTCATAAACAGGAGATGAAGTCAAATAAAGCTTGAAGTAGAGCTGGGCGATAGAACGATAACGATATGTATTGCGATATAACTTTTTCTCGATAGAAAAATTAAACTATTGCGATAGACCTCGCCGCTCTTGTCCTCTTAAAAAAAAAGAAAAAAAGAACAGCCAATCCAAATTAAGTAGCGCAGAGCCGAACCAATCACAGCCGCAGCGTCACGTCACGTGACTTGTTACGTACAGCACAAGTGCCAAGCCGCACATGTGTATTTGTTTGGGAAGCAGCCAGCCACCGTACCGCCCGGGTAATGGAGGAAATGAGTGTGCTGACTAGAAAAATCAACCGAGCATGACCGAAGAGAAAACAGATGATGGTTCCAATGCCGGAGAGATTGTCGAACGGAAGAGCCATAGAAGTTCCGTAGTGTGAAGGTATTTCGGCTATTTCAAGTCTGACAAAAAACAGAGTAGCGTGCACTGTAAATTGTGCCGAAAGCAAGTCTGGAAATACAATAAACTGGTGCATGCGCTACGTCCACACCTACCCGGGTATTTTTGAAAACGCAGATTTTTCTATCCGTTTGCGCCTTTCGTCCACACGTAAACGGCGTTTTTGGTCACTGAAAACGAAGATTTTTCAAAACTCCGGCCAGGGTGGATATTTTTCAAAACTCCGTTTTTGCATTTACGTGTGGACTAGAAAAACGGAGAAAACGCAGCGTCAAAGGTGTGCGCATTTTTTGACGTCACACTGTGCGCCACGTTATTGTTTCGGTGAAATGAATTTCTACAATACTGTTACTGTTAATTCTACTCTCTGCAGTGTTTAAATGCTTACATATACACACAGTTACTGTCCCTCCACACATACGACTCGGTTCTGCTTCTATGCCCCAGCTTTGTTTACTTTTTCCCACTGAGGCTTCTAGACTTCTAATTGGCCAACATTTCTGCACGGTTAGGAATCTAGCGCCACCTGCTGCTTTGGCATGTTCATAGCAGCGTTTCCCTTCATTTCTGCCTTTATGTGTGGACGGGATTATTTTTTAAAACGAAAACGGAAAATCTCAGTTTTCAAAAATACCCGTGTACGTGTGGACGTAGCCTCAGTCTCTGACTGGAAGCGCTAATTCGTCATTCGGCTTTTGTCAGACTAAAGTAACTGTTAAAAGTGTTTGAAAAGCTCAGCTATACAACAAGGAGAGATTGAGAATTTCCTTTTAGTTCTCAGTTTATTTGATATTGACAAAAGTTAGTCAATTTTGTCTGTTCTTCTGTAAAACAAACTAAGATTTATTTTTAGAATTAATATTTTGTTTCTAAGTGGAATTGACAATTTAGTCTGTTTCGTTTGTTCTATTTTGAAACTTAAACACTTTAGCGGCTGCCTTTTGTGTAGTTTGCAATATTTGCCTTTATTTATCTGAAAAAGCCTCATGTTCCTTAAGTACATCTACCCTGTTGACTTATGGGAAATAAATATTTAAATCAAAACAAGCTGCTGATTATTTCACATTTTACTTGTGAGCAACTGCACTTTTAAATCTTACAAATATAGTTATTTGGCTGATATCGTGATATATATCGTTATTGCCTGAAATGGAAAAAAACATTTCGTGATATGAAAAAATCTTATATCGCCCAGCTCTAGCTTGAAGTCAAATAAAGCTTGTAGAAAAACTACAAAAAAAAATATAGTGAGTCAGATTCTTGTCAGTTGAAGTGACGCAAAATGAATCCAAACAGGAAAAACATGTTCTGCTCAGCAAAGACCACAGGCTGTATATAAAATATAAACACAGCCACCGGGTCAGGGAAGTGAAGCTAATCTTGACGTTCCCTCACTATCACTGAGGGCTGCTACATGTTAGCTATTTGTATTAACTTGTTAGTCGTATAAACTGGGTACAAAGTTAATATACCAGTGAACTCCAGTCACAGAAATGTTTTGAATCATGAAATTTCATCAGTGTCGTCATTTGTTAGAAAATTTGTGTTTTCTGCTTATTTTTGCATAAGTTGGCTTATTTTACAGTTACAGAACGAAAGATTCCAACTTACAGTTTTGGCAAATAGAAGAATTTGAATGCTATTTATATATCTACAATGCACACAATAGTGTTGGTATGACCAAGTGCTGTGACCAGAGAAAGGGAAACAGTTATCATTCCTAATAATATCACTTATTAAAGTTAGCAAGCTAGCCTGTGATACCTGACCTTTAAGTGGTGTAACTTCTTGTTCCAAATAACCACTTCGGTAACAGCCACATGCCAAGCTCGCAGTTTCCAAAAAATAATATTTCTTTCACTAGTTTGACAAAAGAGCATGCAGCACTTTTCCTACTAATCAAATTTGCTGTCAAACTAGATTTCTACACAAGTCTGACTATAAAAGAAATGTCAGTTCTGGGGATGTTTCTATAAGGATAGCGACCTGAAGCACAAACTAAACCCAACATTTGTGCATGTGGTCTGACATACTCACACTACTTCTGCTCTTAGAAGCCAAAAATGATAACTTCAACCAACCCAGTGTGTTAAAATTATGGGTTATTTTGGAACTGATGTATGAAGTACAGGATACATCGTCATATTAAAACTACTTCCTCAAGAAAGGAATAAAAGTGATTGCAACAGATAAGACACACTACTAGTAACAAAGTCCAACAACTGAAGGTTATGAAGTAAGATGTAAAGGTACAGCTCTGTATTGATGGCTATACAGGGTGTATCACACTACTTAGGTAGTTTCATCAAAGTCAATAAGTCAATCTCTTTATATTCCTACATTTAGACCTTTGAAAATGAACTATAAAACAAAACAAAATCTATGGTGCGATGTGACATGCATAAATATACAGGTTGTGTATGTAAGTATTAAGTAAGAAAGTATTAAAAAAAACACCAGCCTTTAGGTTACATTACTGGCAGATGCTATTAATTTTAGGTGGCTGTGTACCCTCACATCAGTATAGAAAGTAACCAGGCAGGTGGATGTATGTGCTCCATCTGTACTCACGTTTTCCATGTAGTTTGGTTTGAAGCCATCTGGTTGGCGTCTCAGGTCCTCCTGCTCTCTGTGCCTCATCAGCTCCTCCTCCCTCCTCCTCCTCTCCTCCTCGTGCCTACAAAGCAAAGAGTGAACAATGTGTGAACAATTGCAGATCGATTAACACAAACCTCAATGAGCTTTAAAAGAAAGCATCTTATCGTCAGATTGATTCTAGTCCAGTAATTTTCATTTATTTTTAATATGTAAACAACCAAAATAAATGGGACAAGTGGGGTAAAAATGAACCACGACTTTTAACCTAACAGATCTGTGCCTCGAGAGAAGCAAAACAATATCATTTGGCCCTTTACAGTAAATACTAATCACATTAACCGCTTAAATAAAGAAGCACACCTCATCTCTATCTGCTTTCGTCTCTGTAGCTCTTGGTTGCGAAGCTCCTCAAGTCTCCTCAGCTCCTCCTGACGTCTCATTAGGTCTAGATCAATGACAGTAAACGTAAAAAAGTTCATCCAAGAAATGAGAGACTCACTGGAAAGGCAACTGATTGTAAGGCTACATTATATTGCATGATATTTATTTTCACCAAGTTCTGTGAAATAACAATTTTTCTTTCTTTAATTTTTTAAATCAGAGAAAACACTAACAGTATTATTAACCAGTTCATTTCGGAAAGGTCCATATACTTTTCTTCCATCTAAATATATGCGAAAAGCTGATTAGCATCTCCAAAACATTACTAGATATTATCCACATTAGCAGGCTGGTATTAAACTCCATATGTAAAAATGAGCAATAAAGGTCACAGATCACACCTTGTCTCATTAACATGAGCTGATGTTCATGCTTGGCTGACTCCAGCTCGGCCTCCAGTTTCTCTTTAGCCTCTTTAATGTTCCTGTCCACCTGGTCCCTCTGCTGTTTCTCCATCTCATCAAGAGCTTTCCAACGAGATGAGAACTCAAACTCAAACGTCCCGGGCTGAGCAAAACGTGGCTTCTGTTCTCGTTCCCTGAGGAGAAAATGCAAGTACTGTCAATAAATCCGAATTATAGCATTCCTCTGATACGGACCTTCAGTTGTCTACAACAGTATCAAAGGAAGGAAACAAATCCACTGAATTACGATGTGACTGCAAAATGACTCATTGCTTACTTATAGTACTTCGGAGTCTTTTGGAGCAGTTTTTCAGAAAGACCATCCTCATCATCAAAGTGTTCTGCAGGTTCCACAATGGCAGGACAGGGTGTTCTGAAAAAAGTGAAGAAACTGTTAATTCTAACATTAGCAGATATTATTGTATGTACAGAATGATTATTTACACAGAACTACTGTATAGTTCTGTGTAAATAATCATTCTGTACATACGAAAATTTTTTAATCCTACAACCGTTTATAACTTGCATAGTTCACATTTCTGTATAACTGTATATCTCATATTTCTGTATAGTTTTTTTTATTTCATATTTATATCCTGTTCATAGCCTGTACATAGCTTGTACTCACTACAGCCTGTACATACTTATAGTTATAGAATATTCACAACATACTTCATACCGTGTACATTGTAACATACCATAATAGACCCATTTCTGTAATATACTTACATATCTATATTATTGCTAATATATATTGTAATATATATATATATCACTAAAGCACTTCTGGATGGATGCAAACTGCATTTCGTTGCCCTGTACCTGTGCATGTGCATTGACAATAAAGTTGAATTCTATTCTATTCTATTGGTTAATAAAATTTGGGAGATCCGCATATATGCATTTGGCAACCTGTTTTGCCAAATGCCATGAGGACAGTTAATTTTCCACTGGACAATCTCCTCTTATTTTAAAAATTCAGTCACTTCTCACCAGCTATCCCCAGCCCTTCCTGGCCTGCATTTTTTGCACAACTGCTGGCTCACTGTCCATGCTGCTATTCGAGCATTTCTCAGTACCCTTCAGCTGCTTCTCCAGATGGACTCCAGCTCCATTATCTTGGACTGCAGCTTCTTGACATCTCCTCCATGCTGTAGGGTCTGTTAGAATGTTCAGTAGGAGGAAAACTGCTTCATGTGATGCTAAGCTACTACTACTGTCACCAGCTGAAGTCCCAGGAGATTTAGTTAGGATTTCATTTGTGTGACAACTCTCACCAGAGAATGATTTGATTATATTGCTCACATATTTGTGACAAAGTGATTATGGAAATGAGTTCTGAAAGCATGTCCAATTTGTGCAGACTCATGTATCTGTACACTCAGACTTACTGTATTAATCCTATGAAACATCGCCACAGGAAGTACTGGGGATACCGATGAAGGGTGACAAAATTAATCCTAAAACCATCTTTTTCACTTCTATAATGGCAAGGACCTAATGTGGTGTTGCTGCATTTTTAAAATAAAAACAAGTTACTTTAAAGAACCGAATGTAATTACAAACTCAACACCAGAATGAACATATTCAAATGTTTTCAGCTCATTAAATAGCCTCATCCCTCTGCTCCTTACGTGGTCAGCAACAGTGCTCCCTCGGTGCAGCGCTCCAGAGCTTTACGCGCTGCTACTTTGCTTGCAAACTCCACAATGCCTCTCCCAGTGGGACGACCTCGATCATCTGTCACAGCAATAGCCCGTTCCACTGGTCCAAACTGGGAAAACGCCTGAGGATACAGCGAAGTTAGGTAACCATAAATGCATAAATCATTGTAGCAATACATGCAGATTTTACTAAGTAGTTTTCTTCTCTTGTCTACTCTACCTGTTCCAGCAGTTCATTTGTCACCACAGGCAGCAGATTGCGCACTGTGAGCGCAGAACCGTGTGTGGCAAAGCGGACTCTGATTGGTCGATTATTCAAAATAGTCCCATCCAGCTCGACTTTAGCGATCTCTGCTACAGTTCGGGTTTCCTGAAGGGATAAAGACGCATTCCCTCAACATTGCTTTCACGCAACATTGTTAAAGTGTGCCTGACATAACGTATAGGATGTAGAATTGCAAAAAAATAAATAATTTACTCTCAAATATAAGACGCTACCTTCCAATATATATTAATTAGTAATGCTACATAAAAGCTTGCTATATGTGTGTGTGTTTATTATATTTGAGGCTTCACGTTAAAACCAACAAGTAGAACTATTTTCCATACCAAACGAATGAAGCCGAAGCCCCGCTCTCTGTTGATGAATACCTCGTTGACGTTCCCATATTTAGAAAACAGGTTTTTGAACTCCTCCTCTGGAATATCCGGCGGGAGACTGCCGACAAAAAGACGGGAGCGCTGAGTGAACGTCTTTTCACCGGGCTTTCGGAAACTAGTAATGTCTAGGGTCATTTCTGTCGGGCCTTCGCCGCTTCCTTCCACAGCTCCTTCCATTTGTTCAGTAACGGGGGACTGCCTCGGCGGCGGGGCCGGGCTGTCTTTGTTCGCCGATGTCTGCTCCGCCGCCGGTGAGTCGGTTCCGCGTCTCGCCGGTTGAGGAGAATTGTTGCTTTGCATGTTAACTTGTTGCATATTTCGATTAGCCATGCTTGGAATACCTTTGTAGAAATTTGCCCAAGTTTAATTAACTGGCTGCACACCAGCAATGCCTGCAAACGCCTCCTTCTAATTTTAAAGATGGCGACGGCTGCGTGCGCAACTTTCTTCCAGTTCTCGTGAGATTTGTGGCAGACGCATCGGGTAAGCGTTACCATAGTCACTACAAGATTTGATGGTTCGTTTTAGTGTAAAGAAGTATTTACCAATTACTGTAGAAAACAGTGAGAACTGTGAGAAGAGACTTTTGCAACTGACCCTGTTACTAGTAACAGCACGTTTGAAGCTGAAGCTCCGGCGCATTCAACACACTTACGAAACGAGGCTTGGTTCGTCTGAACAGAGTCACGTGACCAATGACGTCCGAAACTTCATTGGACACGATTCAACAGAACCTTCATTCACCATGGAACACGTTTTAACAAGGAAGGTTAATTAATCAAAATGATTTATTATAAACATAGACATAACGTCATTTTTTCACCCCAAAAAATACATGTTCAAAGCACCATATCAGCCCAATATCCAACAGAAGCTGTTAATTCAGCTCTGTAGAGTGGGCATCATAATAAAGCAGTTCATTTTAAGTTGTAGATTCATGCTGCTCTTCTTATTTTTGCCCACCAGATGTCACCAAAGATGACTGTGTTGAAGAGCTTCGAGTAATGAACCTTTTCTCAATACAAGCTTTAATGCTTCAGAAAGCTACATTTGGCTATCACTATTACACATGTTGTATTGTATTGTTGCTGCTGCTGCTGATGTTACTCACATCATCCTCAGATACTCAGTCTGTAGAAAGTTATATATTTAAAATATATACTCTACCCATCAAAACTTTGGACACACCTTCTCATTTAATGTTTTCTTTATTTTTACTACTTTCTACTTTGAAGATACATACTGAAGACATCAAATATATGAAGCAAATATATGGAATTATGCAGCAAAGAAAAAAAATATATATAAAAAACTCTGAATTTGTCTTATATTTTAGATTCCTGAAAGTAGCCACCTTTTGCTTTGTTGATAGCACTGCAAACCCTTGGCCTTCTCTCAGTGAGCTTCATGATGTAGTCACCTGAAATGGCTTTCACTTCACAGGTGTACCTTGTACAGTGTTCATTTGTGGAATTTCTTGCTGTCTTAATGGGGTTGGGACCATCAGTTGTGTTGTGCAGCAATCAGGTTGGTACACAGCTGACAGCCCTATTTGACAACAGTTAGAATTCATATTCAATTCAATTCAGTTTGATATTATTTATACAGCGCCAAATCACAACAACAATTACCTCAAGGTGCTTTATATTGTAAGGTAGAGCCTAAAATAATACATACAGATACATACAACAATCATATTGTGGTGTGTTGGAAGCGGCTAGTTATCTCCCATCATGCCTTGGGAATATGTGTTGCTGTTTAAGATGTTTATTCGGGTTCTTTTTTCAATTATTGACTCTGCCCTGAATATTTCCCCAGCTTCTTGTATTAATAGTTCCTCAGACACCTGTGAAAGGTTTTTGAAGTTTTTTATGAATAAGATAAAACAGCTTCGATCTATGATCGCCCTACCCTCACATGACGTGTCTAAAATATTCACCTGCTCTGCGGTTTTTGATCAGTTTGAGCCTGTGTGTCTTGATCAGGTGGAGGAAGTATGTAGTGGCACAAAGACATCATCGTGTCCAAATGACATTATTCCAACACATCTTCTAAAAAAGATTTTTAAGGTTGTCAGTTCTGACATTTTAGCTATTTTTAATAGCAGCCTTAGCTCAGGTGTTGTGCCAGCCTGTTTTAAACATGCTGTTGTACAGCCTGTACTTAAAAAACCTAATCTTGACTCCTCCGTCCTCACTAACTTCAGGCCTATTTCAAAGCTCCCCTTCCTGTCGAAAATTTTGGAAAAGATTGTGTTTGTTCAGCTGCAATCTTTTCTAAATGGACACAATGTTCTTGAGAGGTTTCAGTCTGGTTTTAAAACTCTTCATAGCACAGAAACTGCACTTTTAAAAGTTCTTAATGATCTTTTATTAGCCACTGACTCAGGTGACTCAGCTGTGCTTCTGCTTTTAGATCTGACCGCTGCCTTCGATACTGTTGACCACAGCATTTTAATCTCACGGTTGGAGCATTGTGGCGTAAAGGGCACCCCATTAGAGTGGTTCAGGTCATACCTGTCTGACAGGACCTTCTCTGTGAGCTTTGGCGATTTTATCTCTTCCTCAGCTCCCCTTACTTGTGGTGTTCCCCAGGGATCTATACTGGGGCCAATATTGTTCTCCATTTATATGCTGCCTTTAGGTCAAATTTTTAGAAAATACAACATTTGTTTTCATTCATATGCCGATGATACTCAGATCTATCTTCAATTGAAGGGAAACAGTCCTGCCTCACTAGAACCCTTACTTCAGTGTCTCGGTGAAGTTAAATCCTGGATGGCCTCTAATTTCCTTAACTTTAATGAGAACAAAACCGAAGTGATAATTTTTGGACCAAGCGGTAATCCCAACACTTCTAATTTTAACCTGCACAGTTTTGAGCCTTTTGTCAAATCACATGCCAAAAATTTGGGGGTTATACTTGACAGCAATTTCACCTTTGAAAAACAAATTAGCTCAGTTGTACAGCGGTCTTTCTTCAAACTGAGGCTTTTATCTAAGGTGAGATCATTTTTATCTTTTAAAAACTTTGAACGAGCGATTCATGCTTTTATTATATCCCAGCTGGACTATTGTAACTCCTTATATGCTGGAGTCAGCCAGACCTGCCTGGCAAGGCTGCAGTTGGTCCAGAATGCTGCAGCTCGTCTTCTGACACGTACTAAAAGATGTGAACACATTTCCCCGGTACTTGCCTCCCTTCATTGGCTCCCTGTCCGCTTCAGAATTAATTTTAAAATTTTATTGTTGACTTACAAAGCCCTGAATGGACAGGCTCCCGGGTATTTGTCTGACCTCTTGCAGACTTATACCCCCCTTAGATCTCTTAGATCAAGTGATCTTTTGCTTTTAGCTGTACCAAGGTCGAGGCTGGTTCATAGAGGTGATCGAGCATTTGCAGTCGTAGCGCCTAAGCTGTGGAATAATTTACCCCTACACATCAGACAGGCTCCTACTGTCAATCTTTTTAAATCTTATCTTAAAACGCATTTTTATTTACTGGCTTTTAATACAGCATGAGAGTTATTTGTTATTTGTTAATTCATATTTGGTGTTTGCTTTTAATACTCTAAGTTGTTTTATTATGTATGTTGTATTCTTGTACAGCACTTTGGTCAACGCTCCTGTTGTAATTAAATGTGCTATATAAATAATTAAACTATTAAACTATTGTTTATGGTTACGTGACTCTTAACTGTTCTTGTTGATGCTGCAGTATAAATTCCCAGACAGTTATTGTTAATGTAAAGAATGTAGTGCCATGAGTGAGTTCAGGCTTGTAGTTATTGACCCTCTGAAACACAGTGTAGTAGAGGGAAGTGTACAATAAAGAGCTCTCCCTATCCTTTTGGGGTAGAACAGCAAGCTTAATGTCTGTGTAGGTGCTTTGTTGTTAAGGTTCCTCAGCTCGACACAATATGACCCCCTATGAGCAAGCACCTTGGCGACAGTGGGAAGGAAAAACTCCCTTTTAACAGGAAGAAACCTCCGGCAGAACCAGGCTCAGGGAGGGATGGGGCCATCTGCTGCGACCGGTTGGGGTGAGAGAAGGAAGACAGGATAAAAGAAATGCTGTGGAAGAGAGACAGAGATTAATAACAAGTATGATTCGGTGCAGAGAGGTCTATTACAGTTTTTCTCGATTGCTTAAACACTATAACCAGGCCTCTAAACTAAAATTTCAAAACCGTAACGCTATTGGTCAAAAAGCACACCCATTTCCCTGAACTATAAACACTATTCCCTGCTTTGACACATGACTCAAATTTGGTGAACTGTTACTGCAAAACTCTACACACAAATCCCTACATTTTACAGTGCTTACACCATGTAGTCATTTAGAAAGCACTAGCATGCAATAATGTTACAGTTTTTTCTGATTGCTTAAGCACATTTTTTGTAACTATTGGCTAATTTTGCAAAACTCTTCACACAAATAAGAAAACCTGTCACCCAATAATCAAAACATTGTAGTTCTCTTGCAAAAGCGAACACAGCTAGATTAACTCTTCACACCTTCGTAAAAATGGTGTTTCCGTATCAAACAGTACACACAAGCCATCATCTACTAAGCACACAATGCACCAACTGCACACTGATGGTATGAATACAAAACACATCTGGCTTTTGCTTTCTCTGTGCACAAGGTATGCTATGTCAGTTTGAGCTCATACTTCTGTCATAGATCCATAAGCATAGAGGGATCCAAACTTCAAGTACTGGTGTTTATTCAAACACATCAAAACAAACACAAGTGTTTATTTCCAAGTATAGGATTATTTGCAATCGCCATAATGACTATATGGGTTACTTGGTCTGCAGTGAACATGCTTCCTCTGCCCCCAGCATCTGGTCATCTAGCAATTCTGTAAAGTAACAATTTCAGTATTTTTACATCAATGGTATTGGTGTGTTTCTCATTGGCATACGGCAGTGCTACAGATCTTTGTGCGAAGTGACTGTACTAACCGATTCTCATTTCAAGATGTCCTTATGATACTTGCTACAGTGTAGCGGCTCAAGTTAGGCTGGACCCGTTGGCCAGCTACCCTCAGGGTCATTCCACGGTTGATTACATGGTCCACTATTGTAGCTCTGATGTCATCAGCAATTCTATTTCTTACTCTTCCTACCCTTCCTCTCCCCCCTCCTCATCTTCCTCTCCCCCCTCCTCGTCTTCCTCTTGCTCCTCCTTGTCCTTGTCGTCCTCTTCATCCTACTTCTTCACCTCCACGTCCTCTTCCTCGGCCTCCTCTACTTCTCACTCTTCCTGCTCCCTCCATTGTACTCCACACACACAGCTTACCTGTATTATAGTGCTTAGGCTGATTGCAAAGTGAACTAATTATCTAAAAAAGTTTTCACATGTGAAAGTGTGCCAGACAGTTGGCAAATTAGTGTTAATGATAGCCATACATGTGTATACTTTTGCTAGGAGTGTGTTGGAAATTTGGTAATTGAGTGTTGTGCAGTGAATTGTGCCTACAGTTTTGCAAAGTGTGTGTTACAAAATTGCAAACTGAGTGCAAAGCAGTTTTTGTGCTTTTAGTTTTGCAAACTCAGTGAGTGGTTTTGCTATAAGTCTGAATAGTTTTAGAGATTGTGCTACAGGAATCACAGTTAGGGTTTAAGCATTCAGAAAAAACTGTAACTTAAGTCAGCATAGCTTGAGCTCAATTAGCACACAATTAACCAGGTGGAAACACTAGGAGTCAAAATTTAGCACACACCAATCAGAACCTGCGATGGATAGATAAAAGGGCCAAAGTCAGCTCATTCAGGTTTGAAACAATGGATCCAAAGAGATGCAAAGGAAGAGGACGTGGTGGAGAAAGAGGACGTGGTGAAGGAGGAGGACGTGGTGGAGGAAGAGGACATGGTGAAAGAGGAGGACGTGGTGAAGGAGGAGGACATGGTGGAGGAAGAGGACATGGTGAAAGAGGAGGACGTGGTGGAAGAGGAGGAGGAGGAGGTCTAGGACAACAGGAAGGTGGTGAAGGAGGAGGACGTGGTGGAGGAAGAGGACATGGTGAAAGAGGAGGACGTGGTGAAGGAGGAGGACGTGGTGGAGGAAGAGGACATGGTGAAAGAGGAGGACGTGGTGGAAGAGGAGGAGGAGGTGGTCTAGGACAACAGGAAGGTGGTGGAGGAGGAGGGAGAGGTGGAGGAGGAGGAGGAGGACGTGGTGAAGGAGGTGGAGGTGGAGAACGACGGCGACAAGGAAGGGGAAGAGCAAGGGCACGAAGACAGTCAGTCTCGGATGAAATTCGAGCCACTTTAGTTGACCATGTCCTTGTCCATGGGATGACTATGAGGGAGGCTGGGCAACGAGTACAACCAAATTTGAGTCGCTTCACTGTTGCCTCCATCATCAGAACCTTCAGGGAGGAAAACAGGTAGGTGTACTTGCAGTAAGACTGCTTTGTACAGTAACTTGTAAGTTACTGAACTTATGTGTCTTGAGTTTCAGTATGTTTCCATTATTTTCCTGTAAAATGAATGTGTGACAGTTACAGTAATGAGTGCTTCTATTTTTGTAGGACACAGAGACGACCACCTGGTGGAGGCAGGTTAAGGCTTTTGTCGGAGGAGCAAGAGAGGGAACTTGTAAACATGGTAATTGCAAATAATGTAATCCGCCTGCGAGAGATTCAAAGGAGAGTGATTGAGGATGATCATCTTTTTCGAGGCATAAATGCCATCAGCCTCTCCACAATTGACCGCATCCTCCGAAAGAATCAATTCCGGATGAAACAGGCATACCGAGTCCCTTTCGAACGAAACTCTGACAGAGTGAAGAACCAACGTGTGGAATATGTTCAGGTATGAGTTTTGATACTGTATAAAGTATTGTGTACCATCACAGCATGGCAGTTTATGCTGCCATTTCAGCACTCTTGAACTGTGGTTCAGGGTACCGATTGACTCTACTGTGTTATGTGTTTTGCAGAGAATCTTTGAGATTGAAGGACGGCCTGTTCCCCATGAAATAATCTTTGTGGATGAGGCAGGTTTTAACCTGACCAAAAGAAGGAAAAGGGGGAGGAACATAATTGGCCATCGGGCTATTGTAAATGTCCCTGGTCAGCGTGGGGGGAATGTCACTATGTGCGCAGCCATCAGCCAACGAGGGGTACTCCACCACCATGCCGTACTAGGACCCTATAACACTATGCTTCTCCTTGCTTTTCTTGATGGTTTAAGACAACATATGTTCCAGCTGGACTACAGGGAACCAGCACAGCCAGAGCAGCCTCACTACGTTGTTGTGTGGGATAACGTCAGCTTCCATCGCGCTGCTCTGGTTCGTGACTGGTTTACCAATAACCCAAGGTTTTCTAATATCTTTCTGCCTGCATACTCTCCCTTTCTAAACCCGATAGAGGAGTTATTTTCGGCATGGCGGTGGAAAGTGTATGACCGAGAACCTTATGTCCGTGTTCACCTCCTTCAGGCCATGGAAGAGGCCTGCCTAGACATATCAGTAGATGCATGCCAGGGGTGGATCAGGCATGCAAGAGGATTTTACCCCCGCTGCCTGGCTGGGGCCAATATAGCCTGTGATGTGGATGAGATTCTCTGGCCTGACCCAGACCAAAGACAAGATGCTGAGGTGGGATAATGTTTCTGGTGTGTGTTGTACTGTATAGTACATGAATGACAATGTGCCACTGTACATACATTGGTTGCGTCTTTTGTGTTTATCATGTGACAAGGGTTTTGAAGGGGAGAACCATAAGCAACCTAATTGTTTTGGAACTATTGTTTTGAATTAATTGTACCAGTGTGCAAAACTCTGTTGTAGTGTGTGTGTTTTTGAGGGCTTGTGTTTGATGTCTGAGGGCAAAGTTTGGTTTTTCAGCAGGAGTGAATAGTTTTGGGTGTAGAGCTTCATTTTGACCTGGAAATAGGATGTTTGGGGAATTGAGTGAGAGGTTATGGATTTGTGTTTACTGTTGTGAGGATATGAGGCGTAGTTTCAAGAAATGTGTTTTAGCAATCGAGAAAAACTGTAATACATAGTGAGTGAGAAAGGTGACTGAAGAAGAAAAGCTCAGTGCATCATGGGGATCCTCCAGCAGCCTTTACCTATTGCAGCATAACTAAGGGAGGATTCAGGGTCACCTGGTCCAGCCCTATCTATGTGCTTTAGCAATAAGGAAAGTTTTAAGCCTAATCTTAAAAGTAGAGATAGTGTCTGTCTCCCGAATCCAAACTGGAAGCTGGTTCCACAGAAGAGGGGCCTGAAAACTGAAGGCTCGGCCTCCCATTCTACTTTTAAATACTCTAGGAACAACAAGTAGGCCTGCAGAGCGAGAGCAAAGTGCTCTAATAGGGTGATATGGTACTACAAGGTCATTAAGATAAGATGGGGCCTGATTATTTAAGGATTTTGAATTCAATTCTGGATTTAACAGGAAGCCAATGAAGGGAAGCCAATACAGGAGAAATCTGCTCTCTCTTTCTAGTCCCTGTCAGTACTCTTGCTGCAGCATTTTGGATTAATTGAAGGCTTTTCAGGGAGTTTTTAGGTAATAATGAATTACAGTAGTCAAGCCTGGAAGTAATAAATGCATGCACTAGTTTTTCAGCATCACTCTGAGACAGGATATTTCTAATTTTAGAGATGTTGCGCAAATGGAAGAAAGCAGTCCTACATATTAGTTATGTTTAAAAATAAATTTCCATCCCATAGACTTAAATCCAGGACCCATGAAGTGCCAACTTTATCTAGTTATTATTTATATCCAGCAGAGGTCACCTTTGTTAAAAACTTGAACTCTTCATGCTCGTTGGTTCAGTTTCTGCAGCCTGATTAGTTAAATAAATAAAAAATAAAAAAAACCAAATGCACAGTGATTTATTATATATTGTGTCACTTTTTTCTTCCTGCTTCCATTCATCACACAGTTGCTGATGAGTGTTATACATTTGCAGTCATTTTTTAAGACTTTAAAACTCTTTATGCAATCAGTCATAACACTCACATCCTTAAATCATTCATCTATATGATTATTGTCCAGCTGTGTTGTAATGTTCATCGTTGCTCTCCTGGAGTGTCTCGTCGGAACAGCAGGCTAGCATGTGATGTCATCAGCATATATATTAAATATAAATTTTTGTGCCTTGACCTGTTTTGACTGGGGAGATAGGATTGGTGTTTCAGTTCGTGGGACTTTAAGGACAAGTCTGTGATTCAAAAGTAAAAATCTAATGTGTCTTCTCTTCTAATAACCATCAGGAGTCTGAGCTGCCAAGGGATAACTCTCCACATAAATGTCTTTCTCTACTTCATCCTTACCTTGACTGTGCCCGTTATTGTGCTCACAACCTTAGTGAAGTTAAGTTAACTACTTCTGGATGCTTTGTGAGGGCATCTACCTGCACACTCTGGTAGTTCTTTGCAGAAAAACAACATTTCCTTTAGTATTACCTGCTGGGCTGGGGTAAGTTAAAGACATATTAGACCAGGGGTGGGCAACTCCAGGCCTCGAGGGCTGGTGTCCCTGCAGGTTTTAGATGTGTCCTTGAACCAACACAGCTGATTTAAATGACTAAATTAGGTCCCCAACATGTCCTGAAGTTCTCCAGAGGCCTGGTAACGAACTAATCATGTGATTCAGGTGTGTTGACCCAAGGTGAGATCTAAAACCTGCAGGACACCGGCCCTCGGGGCCTGGAATTGCCCACCCCTGTATTAGACATATATACATCCATATTGACGCATGCATACTTTCTGGCCAATAAACATAAATGTCACACAACATATTTGATTTCACAGGCTTTCCAATTATACCGACAGTGATATACTCGATAGCGCATAACTTTGGAGCCACAGATCATTTCAACAGAAATCACGTGTCAAGCAAAATTGGGAGGAAAGGCGATTTAAGTGACTTTGAATGCCTCCTTTTTGTTGGTGTCAGACGGGCTTGTCTGAGTATTTCAGAAACTGCTGATCTGTTGGGATTTCCCCACACAACCATCTCTGTGGTTTACATAAGATGATCTAAAAGCAGCAGTTCTCTGGGTGAAAATTCCTTGTTAATGTCAAAAGTCAGAGAAGAATGGTCAGACTGCTTTGAGCCGACATGAAGGGAAAAATAACTTGTTACAACCAACACACCTAGAAGAGCATCTTAATAGAGGAGAAGACTACATCAGATATCACTCTTGTCAGCTAAGAACAGGAAACTGAGTCTACAATTCACACCGGCTCACAAAATCTGGACAACAGACGGTTGGGCAATTGTTACCAGGTCTGATGAGTCTTGCTTTGAGCTGCAACATTGAGATCAAAGGGTCAGAATTTGGTGTAAAGAACATGAAAACATGAATCCATCCTTATAGGATCGCATTAGATCAATGCTTCAGGGTGCTAATGGTGGAATATTGTTGCCGACCATTTCCATCCTTTTATGACCACAGTGTATACGTCTTCTGATGACTGCAGAATAAAACAAAGTGTAAAAAAGCTTAAATCATCTCAATATGGTTTCTTGAACATGTTCACTGTACTCTGGCCTCTACAGTCACCAGACCTTAATCCAATAGAGCATCTTTGGGATGTGTAGCTGATAAATCTGCCATGGACCAAAATCTCTGAGGAATGTTTCAGCCACTCTGTTAAATCTGTCCCATATAGAAATACTTCGGGGTGGCTGTAGCTTAGATGGTATAGCAGATCATTTACTAAGGTTGGTGGTTCGATCCCTGGTTGCTTGAGAAATATCCAAATATACTTGGGCAAGAAACTAACCCCAAGTTGCTTGTGAGTGTTAACATTATATAGAACGGAGTATAGGAATAGGTGAAATAAGTATTGTCACCCTTTGAGTCCTTAGGTGGAGTAGAAAGTACTACACAAGAAACAGTCCATTGCTTCTCAGTACTTCCATACTAAATAAATGCACTGAAGGCAAACAATACGGGTTTATATCAGTTTTTTAGAATTCATCCATCCATCCATCCATCTTCATCCGCTTTGTCCAGGGCCGGGTCGCGGGGGCAGCAGCCTAAGCAAAGAGGCCCAGACCTCCCTCTCCCCAGCCACCTCCTCCAGCTTATCCGGGGGAATACCAAGGCGTTCCCAGGCCAGCCGAGAGATATAATCTCTCCAGCGTGTCCTGGGTCTGCCCCGGGGCCTCCTCCCGGTGGGACATGCCTGGAACACCTCACCCAAGAGGCGCCCAGGGGGCATCCTTGTCAGATGCCCGAACCACCTCAGCTGGCTCCTTTCGATGTGGAGCAGCAGCTGCTCTACTCTGAGCCCCTCCCGGATGGCCAAACTTCTCACCCTATCTCTAAGGGAGAGGCCAGCCACCCTTTGGAGGAAGCTAATTTCTGCCGCTTGTATCCGCGATCTCGTTCTTTCGGTCACTACCCACAGCTCGTGGCCATAGGTGAGGGTAGGGACGTAGATCGACCGGTAAATTGAGAGCTTCGCTTTTACACTCAGCTCCCTCTTCACCACGACGGACCGGTGCAGCGTCCGCATTACTGCAGCTGCAGCCCCAATCCGTCTGTCGATCTCCGGCTCCCTTCTCCCATCACTCGCGAACAAGACCCCGAGATACTTGAACTCCTCCACTTGGGGCAGGAGCTCATCCCCGACCCGGAGTGGGCACTCCACCCTTTTCCGGCTGAGAACCATGGCCTCAGATTTGGAGGTGCTGATCCTCATTCCCGCTGCTTCACACTCGGCTGCGAACCGTTCCAGTGCGAGCTGGAGGCCCTCACCCGATGAAGCCAACAGAACCACATCATCAACATTTTTTAGAATTCATTCCTCCATAATCATTCTATCCACTTTGTGCAATGTGCCAATACCACTGGCAGCAACACAGCCCAAGAGCATGATGCTACCACCACCATGCTTGACAGCATGTTCTCATGTTTGAAAGCCTCACCTTTACCCCTCCAAACATACCTTTTATCACAGTGGCGAAACAGCTCAATCTTTCTCTCATCTCATCAAAACCTTTCTTCAGAAGGTATTTGGCTTGTAAATATGGGCAGCTGCAAATTTCAGTCAAGTTTGAAGGTGTCGATTTTGGAACAGGGGCGTCTTTCTTGGTCAGCACCGTCTTAGTCCATGGTGAGGTAAAATAAGCTTCACTGTGGACAGTGATGCTGACGTTTCAGTAGTTTCTAGTTCATGACAGGCTTGAACATTTATAGTTCCTGAACATCCTAACCATTTTCCTCTCATCTAACTAACTTGTACTTTGAATTGTTTTAACTTTAAATCTACAGTTGTACAATCCTTCTTTTTCCACTTTGTTCTTTGGATTTTCCACATTGTTCTGAGTATTGGTCAATCCAATGAGTCCAGTCAAATGAACCCTTTTAATGCACAGAGAAACTACCAGCTGTAATCAAAAATAAGTAGTAATGAAACATTAACAAGCCTTAGCCTTGTCAAGTTATAAAAGACACCATAGAACTGCTGTTACAAAATATATTTGAATCTATCTACCTACCTACCTACCTACCTACCTACCTACCTACCTACCTACCTACCTTTGATCCATTGTGGATTAGAGAAAATCCAAAAATAAATTAACATTTGTGCATCCTGTTCTTGTTTTTGTTTTTGTTGTTGTTGTTGATTTAAGTTATTACACATGTATGGTACCCTGGAAAAAGAACAGTTCAAAGAAATCATTAAAAGAACAGAATTGGACAGGTGAGAGATGGCAGCATAGTAAACAACCTCCAGACGAAAGTCAACAAAAACCATTCCGAAGCCAATAAAAACAGAGGTAAAAACCACAGTGCCTTAACTTTTAGAAAGGGGTGAAGATGACAACCACCTCTGAGAGTAAGAAATCTGTTCTACCTGTCGATAAACTCAACGAAATACAACCCCCTGAAGAACCTAATGATAGCCGCCACACAGCAAACTTGGTTTTAGGCAGCACCAGCAGAGGGGAGGATCTGGTGGATTTATCCATGATTCTCACAGAAATACGCAACTTCAGGCAAGATGTCAAAGCATAAGTCGACGATATTAAAGGAGAAACAGCGAAAACCAACACAAGGCAGGATGAGGCGGAAGCCAGAGGGAGCTGAGTGTAAAAGCGAAGCTCTCAATTTACCGGTGGATCTACGCCCCTACCCTCACCTATGGTCACGAGCTGTGGGTAGTGACCGAAAGAACGAGATCGCGAATACAAGCGGCGGAAATGGGCTTCCTCCGAAGGGTGGCTGGCCTCTCCCTTAGAGATAGGGTGAGAAGTTTGGCCATTCGGGAGGGGCTCAGAGTAGAGCCGCTGCTCCTCCACATCAAAAGGAGCCTGTTGAGGTGGTTCGGGCATCTGACAAGGATGCCCCCTGGGCGCCTCCTGGGCGAGGTTTTCTGGGCATGTCCCACCGGGAGGAGGCCCCGGGGCAGGTGGCTGGGTGGAGGGAGGTCTGGGATTCTCTGCTTGGGCTGCTGCCCCCGCGAGGATAAGCGGAAGAAAATGGATGGATGTTGCATTTCATATTCTATTCCATGTAGGGTTTAAGTAAGATCCTTCTGTGTAGCTTGTAAATGTGCACAATGCATTGAATGAGTCTACAGTTCAAAGTCTGTATCTCTACAGATGCATTTTCCATTGATCAGTCAGTACCAGTCCATATTTTAGAGCACACTGACTCCTACTGACTTAAAAAAAAAAAAAAAGTTAAAGTCTTTATGTCCCCTGATTTGCAGCAGGTGTCTTCCCCACCCTGAGCCTAGTTTAGTCAAGTGGTCTCTTCCTATTAAAAGGGAGTTCATCCTCCCCAATGTTGCCATGTGCTCACTTCTAGTGGATCATCGTATCATTGCTGTCGTATTGTAGGATCTCTACCTTACGGTGTGACAAGCTTATGTTGTTTTGACCTCCGGTCTGCACAGTTGCTTTTAAAATGCTCATACGGCTCATGAAATATGAGCCGTATCCAACATATGCTTTATACTCACTGATTCAGATTCATCACAGTTGGTGCAATAGGAACCACAGTTTTAGGAATTTTCTGCGTGTCTCTCCTGCTCTTACTTTTTGTCATTTGAATAGTGTGCATATTTGTGAGGTGCTCTTTCAGCAGTAGCCATCTGTCCAGACTTTATAGCATATTATAGCATATCTGTGTGCCTACTACATAAATTCCTCTATGTGCCAAGGATCTGAAGGGCTGCTATCTCACTCTGTGCTCTTTCTACAACGGATCACATAACCAGTCAGGTCAGAGGGCTGCTGCCTGTCAGTGATGAGCTTATCTATCTGTCGCAGCATACCATGTGTTTGAGTCAAGGAATGCGAATGAACAAGCAGTTAGTGCGGCTTGTATCTCAGTAATTTCCTCAAGAAAAATGCAAGCCCTGAAATTTCCATCTTTGACTCTGAAACGTAATCTGAAAGAAACACATTCATGCATGCTTTGGTAGTACAGACTCATGAAACAATAAAGGAAATGCAAGGCATTGGACCAGCACTTACCAGAACACCATTCCTCCAAAATTATTGCTTTGGTGTTTTGTAAATTGCGATGTTTAACATGTCAGCCCAAAAACCTCCACAGGCCCAGATCCTTCTGTCGCCCCTCACACTGTATGTATTTACCCCTATACTCAGGACTATATTATCACAATTGATCTTTCAGAACAATTATACTTTGACTAACGATGCTTGTCCACATTTAAGAGGTATTGTGGAGGACTGCAATCCCGAGGTCCTTAATCAGCAGGCGCAGTACAAGGACATTATGTCGGAGCTCTACGGATGAGGCAGCTATTTTCTGTCTGGGGGAGGGTTTGTCGAGGGTGAGGGTCACTGCTATGAACCTCATGTATTCGCTCTTTTTTTAACCTGTTCTGGACTAATTTCCACCTACTGTATAGTTATTCTGTTCTTATCATTTAAGGTGAATGTGCACTTTGTCTTTGTTCTATAAATCAACTGAATATAGAATGTGTCATGTCTGGCATTTCTTAAATCTTCACAAGAGAGACTACTACTTCCCACATGTGCACCATATTCAAGAAATAATTACTTTATCACTGACACTAACTGTCTGCAGCAGGTCCACTCCTGTGCCTACCATAGCATAGTTATTTCAGATCATGCCCCACTTACTCTGTCTCTGCCTCTTCCACATCTTCCTATAAAAACTGCACAATAGGATTTCAATTCAACCCTTCCGTCAGATGACAGTTTTGTAAAGTTTCGCCAAGATGAGATATGCTTTTATTTTGCCACTAGCTCCTCCCTTAATACTTGCAGCCTTGTTGTATCACATGTCTTTAAGGCCTATATCAGAGGCCAGATTATTGCTTATTCAGCAAAAATTGAAAAACAGTCCATTTATGAGCGAAATAAGTCAATGCAACAAATTAAGGCGGCTGATGACCAGTATGCTCTCAAACAGAGTCACGAAATGTTTAAAAAGCATGTTGAACTCAAAACAAGACTTGACCCACTCACAACTTAATCAACTGAACGTTTGCTCTTGCTTGACAAATCAAAATTCTACATGCATGGTGACAGACCCCACCAATTACTGGCAAGCCTTCTCAACAGTTCTAGGGCAAGGCAAAGTATTCTTGAAGCTCGACCACAAGATGGCAACATGGTTACAGATCATGAAACATTACTGAAGTATTCAGGGATTTTTACTCAGAACTTTAACACCTCAGAGTCACAAACTGGCTGCAATGCAATTAATGACTTTCTACCTAAACTTAACATTCCTGAAATTCCACCAGAACTTAAAACAAGGCTGGATGACTCTACCTCTCAGTCAGAAGTTTCCTCAATGCAATCTGGCAAGTGTCCAGGTCCGGATGGTTTCCCATCAGAATTTTTAATCAGAGCACTACATTACTGTCTGCGCAGCTTAGTATAACCCTCACCGACTGCATTAAACAAGGATCTCTTCCTCAGTCATTTTATGAAGCCTGTACCACACTTATTGCAAAGAAAGGAAAAGATCCGATGGAATGTGACTCTTTTAGACAAATTTCTCTTGAACACAGATGCTACAATATTAGCCAAGATTCTTGCCCGTAGACTACAATTGGTTCTCCCAACAATTATTTCAAAAGCCCAAACAGGCTTCATTAAAGGTCACCGTTTTAATGTAAGAAGGCTATTTAGCATAGTTTATTTCAGCTCTACAGATGCTGATGAATATGTTGTCTCTCTGGACACTGAAGAAGCCTTTGATCGAGTTGACTTCGACAATCTCTTTGCAGTCGTTCACAGATTTGGTTTTGGAGCAAAATTATGGATGGAATAAACTGCTCTACTCTCAGCTATCTGCTACAAAACAGACTAACGTCCAATTGTCAAAACCATTCAAACTTCACAGGGGCACACGCCAGGGATGTCCTCCCAGCCCCCTGGATTTTAATCTGGCCGTAGAACCCCTTGTCATTGCGTTTCACAGTTGCAAAGAAGTACACGGCATTTGGAGAAATACCATCGAACACAAGGTCTCGCTTTATGCAGATGATCTCCTGCTTTTTATTTCTAAGCCTTCAACTTCATTACCATCTACATTAAATCTGCTTGGTCAATTTGGTCAGCTTTTGGGTATAAACTGAACCTTCTGAACACTTACTGAAAATATGGGGCCAGTATAAGAAATACTTTCATCTCTGTGACTTCTCCCCTCTCAGCCCCACTGCATCTAACCATTTCTTTAAACCTTCTACACAGGACAGTGGGTTTGTGGAGTGGCACAGAAGTGGAATAACTTGCTTTAAAGACCTGTTCATAGCCAACAAACTAGCATCATTTGAACAACTTGCTAATAAATACAATCTACCACCAACACACTTTTTCAGTTACTTGCAAGTCAGGCACTTTATTCATTCCCAGATTTCAGGCTCAAGCCCTCTACCAGAGCTACACTATTAGAAACTATCCTACAACTCAATCCGACCAATAGAGGGCCGATCTCCCTGCTTTACGATAAAATATTAAACTTGACACAAACCCCTTCATCCAAACTCAGAACATTATGGGCAGAAGACTTAGACATGACAAAACATGGGCCTCCATAAGCTAACATGCATCGGTGTAACTTTGTGCTGAAAATGGGGGGTGGGGGGCGTCAAGATCTCTGTCTAAATAAATAAATTGGGTAAATTCCCAGATGATTAAACATGCAACTATTTTGCTGGTAATAACTGAAATGAGTAAAGAAAATCAACAGCCTATTTATGCAAGGTAATTCATAGTTTTATTGGGGGGGGGGGGGGGGGGGGGTCATAGCCCCCCAAACCCCCCTGGAAATTATGTCCCTGCTAAGATGTCAACACAACATCATTATGTGCCTGCCACTGTTTAATCCAGTTTAAAGTGGTGCATAGAGCCCACTTCTCAAAATCCAGATTATCTCAGATCTATTCTGAAATCACTCCATATTGTGATAGATGCAAAACTGCTGAAGCCTCACTGATCCATATATACTGGTCTTGTCCCAACTTGACCAGTTCTGGACAAAGGTTTTCCATACCTTGTCCAGGATTCTCAGTGTGATGCTGCCACCTGGACCCCTGCTTTCTCTCTTTGGCATCAGTGGGAATGAGGCACCTCTACTGGCATTCTGTTCCCTCTTGGCCAGGAGGGCAATTCCACTGAGGAGGCTGGACGCTGCCCCTCCCACTCACAAACACCTGATGTAGCGGCTAAAACTGGCAAAAATAACACATTCACTTAAACTTCAGCAACACTGTAAAAAGTATTTTATCAAATTAAGAAAAAAAAGGGAAAAAAAAGAAAAATAGCGTACATATACTTATTAATTCGTTTATGAAAGTAATACATTTTGATAACTAACAAAATGCATATTTTAAAAAAATCATAAAGGGAAATTTTTGTATATCAGTGCATTGCTATATATAATATATAAATCCCCGCCATGAAAAAAAGGTGAATTAAAAAACATTGTTTTTTTTTATGATCCATTTCTATTTGTGGGAGTGCCGATGTCTGTGACGTTGCAGCCTCCCCCTCCCCTCCTCAGCCGCGCCGAGCTGCACTTCACTAGTTTCTGAGCTTCATCCGCGCCGAATGGAGAGCGTCCTATCGAGCATTTAAAGCTGGTAAGTTCTTATTAAAATAGTGTTGCGATAAAGTCGTAGAGTCAAGCTGTACTAACACATGTAATTTTAAATCAATTCCGTGCGCACCAGTGCAATTGAGAAGCGTTACGTTTAGATGAATTGAAGATATGATATTTCATGAAATGCTGTCATGTTTTTGATCGTGAGATTTAGTTCATATTCACCATTTCAGTGAAGAGCAAATATAGTTGTGGAGACAGCATATGATCTTAAACTGAACTATGTGGGAACCCAGTAAATCTTTGTACCTTGTTAAAAGTTGTAAATTTACTGTGATTACACAAGTTTCCATGGTGCTTTTAATGTGGTAGACTTTGTGTGAAGTGCTACAGTCCGTAAAGTATTATCTACATACATTATATTCTGCTTAATGATTGAATAATTTTGACAGCTATAAGAACATTACATTTTAGTTCATGGGCCGCATATAACCCAGTTTATTCTGAAGTGTTGCCAAACCAGTAAAGCTATATTTAATCTGCCTTTCTTTTCAAAAAGTACAGTTTATACTACATGTTTCATTGCATGTCCTTCAAAGTAGATGTGCCAATGAACAAAACCTGGAGTTTTTGGGTCAGTTCTGGTCCTGACCTACATGTCTCACACCCCTATTTTACATATAAATATGAGCAGCTACATTGCAAAAATATTGTATTGGACTCAATTAAATCCCTCCTTATAGTGTGGAAGCTATGCTACCCAAATGTTGATAAAAATTTTAAATACACACAAAGTCCAGTTCTTTAGACTTGACCTCTCAGCACGACTGCTTTGTGGTTTTAAAGCCAAGTTTTGTAGTTTGGTCACAATAGGTTACAGTTTAAAGTTGGAGCAGCTTTAGAGATAACAAGAGATAATAATCCAATTATAAATGTTATATAGCACAGGTCACATGTACTTCTAAGGAATGTCTGCTTGTCATATTATCTTGATTTATGTATCATAATGAATCAGCTAATACAAATAGGCAGTAAGGAGACTACATTCATTTAGAGTGTCTGGCCAACTGTGACCTTTTTGGTCATGTTAAACAATGTTAAAATGTCAGATGCTTTATGAGCTAAGCAAAAACCTCACAAAAATCACGCAGTGATGTAGTGTGTCAGTAAATCCAGATGGCAATGCTTGGGAAGGGGACTTTATATTTATGACATTTCAACCACCTAATTATACAAGAGAAACAAGAATTTTGTGAATGCAGTCAATTATCTCTGACGTGATAGATAGGGAGAAAATCAGTGGAATGAAAGAAGTTAAGCCCCTGCCATATGTGTCTGGTCAATAGAGCTGAGCTGCTGATCTTCAAAGTCAACCCTGGTGGTCTAAATGTTGATCAAGTATTCTTTTGAAACACATGACCAATTTGGAGCAATAAGCCAGCTATTTTTGTCAGGTCAGACTGCAGAGTGAGTTAGTGGATTTTACTAAATTAGATCTATTAGCTCAACAACTGAGTTTGCCTGGGTGTAAACTAAAGGAAATGAAGACATTCTGAGTCAAGTGCAACACTAGAACATTATGATTTTGGAAATATAATAGCTAAAACAAGAGAAAAAGTTATCTGAAGTTTAAAATGTAATGGGAAAAGTGTTAAATTAGCTAAAATGATAATGATAATATTCAGGCAAACCTACTGAGACTGTTCAGTTTCAATAGTTAGCTAAAATTTCATAGCAGTTAAGATATTTGGCTAAAAGCTATTTACCGTAAAGAAGGTTGTAGTTATTTGCTAAAAATTGCAATAAAAACTTAATATACATTTCATTATGATAGTTTGGCACTGGATAATGGTTGCCATAATGGCTAATAATTAGCCATCAGCACAGATAATGGTTAAAATAAACAATTTATATTTATATATGGGTTACACTATTATATACTATTAGTTCATGTCTAAACGTAGTAGTTGAAATAGTAGTGGAAAATACTAATAAAAAAATCTGTGTATAATGAATATCTAGTATCAAGCTAACATTACTGGATTAACATTTAACATTTAAGCTAGCTACATAGCGTTAGGGGGCAGGTGGTTAAATAAAATTGTTCAAAATAATGGCCAAATGATATATGTAAAAAGCTAATACAGTGACCACACAGATAAATTATGATGATGTTGAAATGGTTGTACTACAAAAGTACATAATTTAACTAACCCTGCATTCAAGTTCAATTGTATTGTAAATATCACAGCAAAATTAAACATTGTTCAATTTAAAAAAAAAATCAGGTTAAATTACACTGAAATGATCTCATCATCAGTGAGGTGATATTTGAGTTTATTTGACATAGCTGTGGCTGTGGAGGTATAGTTAACTGAAATGGTTTGGAACCACTGGAGCCGCCATTATTATTAGATCAATTAATGTTTTGCTCTTTTTTGTTTTGAACTTTTTTATGTGACATATTGTAGTTTCCAGTTGTGTTCTGTCACTAATTAGTCTTTCATTATATTTGCCTCCACATCTTCTCTTCTAAGATGTAACAAGTTGCACATGTTTCTGCACATTACTTTCTTTTATGCCAAAAATGAAGTGCAAATAATTCTAATTATGAACTTCATGATGTCCATAAGACAGTTTAGGTCTGTCGCTTTTTTCATTAGTGCATGTCAAGTAATATATATTCATAAGATTCATCTTAAACTCCGAGCCATTTCTTTCAATTTAGCCCATATATCTGCATCACATTAGTTTTTTTGTAATGTGTGGATGCATCCAGATGTGTAACTAAGCAGGTAACAATCTACAGTTTACACTATCTCTGAACTTCATCCCCTGTTGTCTTGACGGACTCTCCTTCAGATTCTTTTAGCCTTCTACAGCCTTTTAACCGGGACCCGAAGGAGTTGGTTGGTGCTGATTGAAACCTCTCCATCCCCCCAGTTATAACAGGGAGCCTTTGTATATAATCCCTGCACTCCTGCCTTCTCCTCTCAGACCTAAAAACAGATTTTACTGCAGGCAAAGCCAGGGATCCTTCAGACAGCTCAAAGTTTGGGACCTAATCTCAAGTTTTTCTTTCAGCATACAGCGTATGATTAAGAGCTATACAGTAGCACTGTGCTTCGAGGAGCTTGATGAATGCAATAGGAGGAGACCTCTCTGACGACTAGGAGACCGCTGTGAAGGCTTTAGATTAATCCTGTTATTAAGCCTGATTTACAGACCTTTTTGTGTTTTCGTGTGTTTATTAGTTTCTCACATGCTGAAAAGACATGCAAATCTAGAGAGGAGGTTTTAATTATTTTAATCCTGAATATTAACTACCACTTAGACACTGTGGCATTCATTTTCACATTTGAGAACCTGGACTCATTGAAAATTAACATTTTAGCCTGAAAATGTATGTGGTCAATCAGTTACTAAGCTTCCTTTTAATGAAATTATTTTAGTTTCAGGTCTTATGACTTATAATCATGTCTTTGTGTTGGAAGTAAAACAAGTGTGTTCTTGTAGCACTTTACATTATGGGTGTTTGGACCAAAGTAAAGATGTGGATCCATTTTACTGGGGCATGCATAATGCAAAGAAAACAAGCATTTACAGCCCCACAGTCTGGCACAGTGCCTGGGGATAAAACATAAAAGTCAGGGATAAAACCAGGTCATCTGGTGTGTAATTCACTGATTGACGTCTCAGTGAATCTAAAAAGAGGGAGTGTTCTGACTGGACTCTAACTGAAAGCTCAGGATTGAGATATAATATCAATACAATCTCAAAATCCTCTATGAGGCTTTAATTATAGCAAAATAAATAGCTTTACTACAATGACTCTGACTTATTGTTGGCAATGTGGACCAAACTATCACTGCGGTTGAGCGGGGGCTGAATGGCTAGTAGCAACAAGCCAGATACTCCATGCTCCTGAAGCTGCATGTTGTAGCTCTCTTCACGACACAGACACTGGTCGGTTCTTTGAAACAGGCGTTTATTACTTGGGCTTTCTCTCCTCCTCAGCTTCACCATCACCAGTACACCAGTACGCCAATACGCCATGAGAACTGGTCACGAGTGAACAGTACAAACCATTTAGCAACTTCACAGTACACATATTAAGTCCAAACACAAATAAAAACATTTCTCAAATGACAACTACCTCACTGACTGTTTGTCCTGAAAAGAGGTCCTTAAGTCCTTGTGCTGCTTTTCTTTTAATAAACCTTTAACTTAACACGCTTCATGAGAGACATCTGCTCCCTCGCAGTACACGAAAGGTCTCGCTTACTCTCGTTAAGGGTATTCTCATGAGACACCAGCTCTTACACTTTACACATGTACATTTCAAATAAAGATATTTTTAACACTAACTATATATATTCATGAAATTTTGTACTCCATTATAAATCAATCATCCACATCATGAACTCTACACAGAACATTATTTAACAGCATTTACACATGTGACTGAATACAGTCTCCAAGTCCACAAAGCACATGTAGACTGACTGGGAAATTCCAACACAACCCAAAGAGTCCAGAGGTCCATGACCAGGAAGAAAACTGCTTTGTTCCGCCTGAATCCAAGGTTCAGGACATAGTCTCCTCTCTTGTACGTTGACGTACATCTTCCTTTGGAGTCTGAGTAGTGTGATCCTCCTGCAATTTGAGTACACCCTCTGGTCAACCTTTTTAAAGATGGGAACATCCACCCCAGTCTGCCAGTTCAGAGGCACTGCCCCAGATCTGTATGTGATGTAGCAGGGGGATGTCAACCAAGAAAGCCCCATAACGTCCAGAGGTTTAAGGAACCCTCCCCACTGATCCTGCCACCAAGTAGTTGTTTACCTGCTTCAATGACCTCACTTCTAATAATGGGCAAGTTGTCCCCATCGTCCCCAGACTCTGCTTTCTCTAAGCATTGTCACTGGGATTGAGGGGATCCTTGAAGAATTCCGACTGTACCCTCAGCTGAAGTCAGCAGCACCCCTATAGATAGATAGAGCACCACTTTTCTCTTGTGTCATCTGGTGGTTTGCCAGAATCGTTTCAACGCTGACCAAAAGTCTTGTTCCACGAGCTCACCAAACTTCTCCCACACCAGACTTTTTGTTTCAGCTACTACATAAGCTGCAATCTGCCAGCTGGTACCTGTCAGCTTCCTCTGGAGTCCCACAGGTTACCCAAACCATACTCTTTTTTTTCAGTGATTACAGGAAGGTTGTGTGTACCTCTAAAGTATAATTTGGTGCATAAGCTGAAGTAATAGTCAGGGACAACTCTCTTCCACGGGGAGAACCCCAACATATAGAAAGTACTCCAATGGGGGATACAAGTATACCTACCTACCCTTGCCCGCAATCTCTCACCAAGGGCAACCCCAGACTGGAGGGAGCCCAGCCCCTTTACAGGAGACTGATTCCAATAACCTCAACCACTAGCTCAGTCTCCTTCTCCATGAGACAGGTGACATTTTGTGTCAATAGAGCTAATTTCAACAGTCAGGGATCGGCTCATCAGGTCCTCTCCCATTCCAGCTGATATGCACTACACTTGACCTCTATGGTGGCTCCTGCAGGTGGTGATGCTGGTCAGTGGATGCTGGGGCGCATAGTCCACAGAGGATACCAACTTTCTGCAGGGTCAATTGCTACAGACCTATAAACTTCATATTACCTT
The DNA here is from genome assembly GCF_965226115.1 of Aulonocara stuartgranti. Taxonomy (NCBI): domain Eukaryota; kingdom Metazoa; phylum Chordata; class Actinopteri; order Cichliformes; family Cichlidae; genus Aulonocara; species Aulonocara stuartgranti. The sequence goes on from NC_138958.1 coordinate 33,998,440, forward strand.
CAGATTAGTTCAAGAATAGTTTCTAGAGAGTTTTATTGATTGGCATTAAAATAATGAGAGCATTAATATAGGTTTACATGACCAGTGTTCAGTTTCTTGAGTAAAATATGGAAATATCAGCACTTTCATTATCTGTTAAATCCAGAAAGGGATGCTGAGGCTTAAAGCTGGCTCGTAGAGTTCCTTTGACATTTGATTAATGAAGCAGGCTCACAGCATGAGAAGGAACACAGGTGGTCACATTTATAGACTTATTGGTTCTATTATTAGCCACTTGAAGCCTTTTGTTGATGTTTCGTTGAGTTCAACTGTGGTTTAATCATGCTTTCTTGTACACCAAAAATAACAATACATTAAAAAGACTCTGTAGTATCTTTAAAAAAAAGCTCAGGGAGGCTGAGTGTTTACATTCTTTATCCGTTTAAGATTCTCTAATATTGTCATTTTAATCCACTCATGTTCAACAGGCCTAAGTGCATGAAGACACTCTGGTGCAATAATGGAGGCCTGGCCAACAGTGGCCTGGGTCCTGCTGCTGACCACCATCACTGACTGGGTGAAAACTGCGCAGTCACGGGACTTCACCATGAAGGATATCATCCTGCTGCACCCCTCAAGTAGGAGTATAGGAGTACTATTTTACATCTCAATTTGTTTAAAGGTTTGATACTGAATATGACTGAATAACATTAGCGGCATTGTTTTTAAATAGCGTGCACTGAACTTGAATGGAACATTTTAATAATATCTATCGGAAACAAGCTGCAAGAAAAGCAGAAAGCAAGCACGGTGTAGAAAACAAAACTGTTGTTTTATTTAAATAAATAAATGTTACAAAGGTACAAAAGTCATGTTAACTGAATGAATAACGAGTGAGTACAGATGCATTTAAACGCTACACATGCACAAATAAAACTTAATGGAAAGTTTCGTTTTGTATTTAAATCAGTTGTAGCTGCCAAAACAACAGTTTATTACAATATGTTAAAATATAAATATATAAAAGTATAGTTGGCATCCTTCTCTGATTGTAAGCTGGTTCTGCAGCTTTCATTCTCTCAACCATTGACGTATGACAGACAAACAAAAGCAACAGATTAGGGCTGTTATAACATAAATTACACTGATTGAAATGTGTGTTCTTAAAACACTAACACATATTAAGTAAACTTATTCCAGTTATAAGTTACAGTTCTGCTATTTAACTTGCACCTTTAAAAGATCAAATGTATTTCATCTTTATTTGGAATTAATTCTTGGAAATAACACTGATGAATCCCTTTTCAAAATTCCTGAAAAAAATCTTGGAAACTTATTACACAAGGATGTGGTTCATGATCATCAAAGCGATTGGTTTGTGTCTTTGTTGAGAATAACAGGATTGTTCTTTGACTGAAAAGTGGCTGGTCCTTGTTTGATCCCTGAGTCAGAGACGTGGAGTAGACTGATGAGTATCCATAAATCTTTGGAGAGCATCTATGACACAGGCTACAGATTTATTGCTTCTTTTTTAGTAATCAGTATAATTGTTAAATAAGCAGAAAATCAGAAGGTGATTGACCAAATGACATATTTTTAATTAACCCAAAGTTTCACAACCAGAAGCGTGTTTGTATAGTTTTTGTGTACCTGCCAGAGCCTTCATGTAAAAACGAGCTGCAGGACTCACATGAATAGAGACAAAAAACTGAGAGGTTCACCTGAGCTGAATTTCCATTACCAATGATTTTTCCCTAGCTTAAAACACCTTTCACTCGTTAGGTTACCTGTATATTCGGATTCTGCACTTTACAACTCTTATTATTATTTCAAAATGCGGATCCATATAAATGTATACACTTGGGTAATTTCATCTCAAATCAGGAAGTTTTTACATTTTCCGCTTATCCATCTCTGATTTGCATAAAAGTAGGGAGTGTATAAGGATGTGAAAGGAACAAAACAACTGTGATATACTATACATGTTTATTCACACACTGAATGAATTAAAGAACTAATAGTTAAAAGTCAAAATACAAATATTTAAATGAATATATGAAATGTGCTAAAACATAAATATCCAGTAAAACCGCTAAAGTGTCTTACTTTAATGAGAAACATGTTAGACAGTAACATGATTTGTTTTAATTTAGTAGTTTTAGTGGATTTTTCTCAATAGACAGAAATTTCTGCCTAGAATAAACAAAAAACTGGACAACAGCTTGTTTTATTTTAAATGATTAAGTGTCCAATGTATTTACCAAGAAAGTGCACCTATGCTAATGCCACTGCCCTTTCTAAAGTAACAGTCAGATGACAGTCACAGTTATTAACACAGTTAGTAATATATGCATAATTTACATGTTCCCCACTGTGGTATACAAAGCATTGTAGACCAGTGGGTTTTGTGTTACTAATGACCAAAAAAAGCAGTTTTGTCACTTGGTATTCACACATTTCAATTGCCCATCGAGAACTTATGGAAGTTATTTGTCTACATCAATCATGACTTACTTACTCAATAACTTTTCTTTTTTGGGGCAAATCAGAGGTTACTGATAAAACAACAGGGTGTTTTTAAGTGTGCAAAGAAAAAAAAGCAGCTAATTTTAGCCTGCTTCTAGGTGGTTTCTAGGTAAAGTGATAGTGTCGTAATATGCCACAGAAAACTGATGTTTTGGGGATAAAAATTAAATGTTAGTATTGTGAAACAAAAATAACATGATGTCATCTATGCCATTGTAGGTGCACAAATTGCTCGGCCTCGTGGAATTGTGAACAACACAAACACAGTCTTAAGACTCATAGCGACACACTTTTTTCAAAACCTTTTCTGCAACAAATAATGTTAATATAAAATGAAATTGGTCTGGGATGAACTTGCAGTTAATTTGAACCAAAAAAAGACTGGTATATACATTTATTTACGTAACCTTTAAAGTGCACTATACTACAGGCCACAGTCATACAGCACTTTATTTTAATAAGAAAAGCATCAAACCTGAACAGTGTGAACATTGTGACATGTGAATTAAACAAATACATCAAAATAGAAATGGTACAAGAAATATGAAAACAGTTTTACTATGTACAAACAGCAGCAGTTTTGATTTGATTCTCATCTGTGAGAATACTTACAGTGGGGCAAAAAAGTATTTAGTCAGCCACCGATTGTGCAAGTTCCCCCACTTAAAATGATGACAGAGGTCAGTAATTTGCACCAGAGGTACACTTCAACTGTGAGAGACAGAATGTGGAAAAAAAAAAAAATCCATGAATCCACATGGTAGGATTTGTAAAGAATTTATTTGTAAATCAGGGTGGAAAATAAGTATTTGGTCAATAACAAAAATACAACTCAATACTTTGTAACATAACCTTTGTTGGCAATAACAGAGGTCAAACGTTTACTATAGGTCTTTACCAGGTTTGCACACACAGTAGCTGGTATTTTGGCCCATTCCTCCATGCAGATCTTCTCGAGAGCAGTGATGTTTTGGGGCTGTCGCCGAGCAACACGGACTTTCAACTCCCGCCACAGATTTTCTATGGGGTTGAGGTCTGGAGACTGGCTAGGCCACTCCAGGACTTTCAAATGCTTCTTACGGAGCCACTCCTTTGTTGCCCGGGCGGTGTGTTTTGGATCATTGTCATGTTGGAAGACCCAGCCTCGTTTCATCTTCAAAGTTCTCACTGATGGAAGGAGGTTTTGGCTCAAAATCTCACGATACATGGCCCCATTCATTCTGTCCTTAACACGGATCAGTCGTCCTGTCCCCTTGGCAGAAAAACAGCCCCATAGCATGATGTTTCCACCCCCATGCTTCACAGTAGGTATGGTGTTCTTGGGATGCAACTCAGTATTCTTCTTCCTCCAAACACGACGAGTTGAGTTTATACCAAAAAGTTCTACTTTGGTTTCATCTGACCACATGACATTCTCCCAATCCTCTGCTGTATCATCCATGTGCTCTCTGGCAAACTTCAGACGGGCCTGGACATGCACTGGCTTCAGCAGCGGAACACGTCTGGCACTGCGGGATTTGATTCCCTGCCGTTGTAGTGTGTTACTGATGGTGACCTTTGTTACTTTGGTCCCAGCTCTCTGCAGGTCATTCACCAGGTCCCCCCGTGTGGTTCTGGGATCTTTGCTCACCGTTCTCATGATCATTTTGACCCCACGGGATGAGATCTTGCGTGGAGCCCCAGATCGAGGGAGATTATCAGTGGTCTTGTATGTCTTCCATTTTCTGATGATTGCTCCCACAGTTGATTTTTTCACACCAAGCTGCTTGCCTATTGTAGATTCACTCTTCCCAGTCTGGTGCAGGTCTACAATACTTTTCCTGGTGTCCTTCGAAAGCTCTTTGGTCTTGGCCATGGCGGAGTTTGGAGTCTGACTGTTTGAGGCTGTGGACAGGTGTCTTTTATACAGATGATGAGTTCAAACAGGTGCCATTCATACAGGTAACGAGTGGGCGACAGAAAAGCTTCTTACAGAAGACGTTACAGGTCTGTGAGAGCCAGAGATTTTCCATGTTTGAGGTGACCAAATACTTATTTTCCACCCTGATTTACGAATAAATTCTTTACAAATTCTACCATGTGAATTCATGGATTTTTTTTTTCACATTCTGTCTCTCACAGTTGAAGTGTACCTCTGGTGCAAATTACTGACCTCTGTCATCATTTTAAGTGGGGGAACTTGCACAATCGGTGGCTGACTAAATACTTTTTTGCCCCACTGTATGAGAGTCATAGTTTATATACTTTAAGAGCTTTGTCTATCTTACATCCAAACCTGAGCCCAGTATCCAATCCCCAAAAACCTAACACACGTCTTTGCAAGGAAGTCGGGGCACCTCGGAAAAACAAGCCTCAGGATAAGATGGAAACTCGTTTCAGGAAGATTCGTACCAAAGTGCACCTGGTTTTGGGGCCCCTCCAGCTTTGATTAACAAGCCCTTCACATCTTCTGGTCCTATCTGTGCTTTGAGGGCAACTTCATAACCATGTCAGAAGCCAGGGAAAAGGCAGGGGTGGTTGAATTTTAGGACATTCGTCTCTCTTATGATTCTGAAATCACCCAGAAACACAGAGAATGTGTACAGTGATTGAATGAGCTAATTAAAAAAAACACCCCAGAAGGTTGATGAATGAAGGTCCCTTTCTGCAGGAATGATATTACACACAGGACGAATGAAAACACGCCTTCTTCACTTATTGAACTTAAAACTGAATACAGTTGTGTCTCCACAGCTACTCCTTACCCTGGCGGATTCAAGTGCTTCACATGCCAAGATGCTGTAGACAACTACGACTGCAACCGCTGGGCCCCGGACGTATACTGTCCAAAGGGTACGTCAGCTTTTGATTCATCTGTGGCTGCCTGCTCAAGGAGATGTCAGTTCAAGTGACTTCTCTTGAGAAACGTGTTTCTTTGCGAATGCGCTACAAACGAACATCAACAAAATGATTAAAATAAATAAAATAGATTGATATAAACAATATTTATAATAATTTGCTAGGACTTGGTAGGAAGGAAGAACTTTTAAGCGGAAGTGGCTTACAGGTGGTTTTGGAGGTGAGTGGAGGGAGATGCTAGCCCCCCCTTCTCCAAAATCTCATTTGCATGCCCTTTTTGCCAACACTTCAGCAAGGTGTGACGACTGATGGCTAATCTTGCTCATCAGTGTAGAATGTAGTGATGAACAGGTGTTCCCACAGTTATCTTTCATCAGAGGAACTTTGCTTCCTTCTTCTTGGAATTTTACTTCGCACGTTCGGTCGACTTCACGGGGATCTACATCTGCTTGGCAACTGGAACACATTCTTAATGTGCAGTTAGAGTTGATGGAAAGACGTTTTCCCAAACTCAGTAGGGCCAGAGCCCACTGTGGAATCTGAAAATCATCTACCTGCCATCCAACTCTCTAAACAAACTGTGATCACCAAAAGCTGAACGTGTCATGCACTGAAGAGTACCGTTTGGTAGTTCTTATCTTTCTAAATTTAAATATTTGTTGGCAGTTTTAAACTTTGTACTCCTCATATTGGGGCTGCCTGTGAATCTGTCAAGTTATTAAGACATAATTGGTCACATGAAGGGAATTTTACTGTCCTTCAGATACTAAATACTGCTCCACCCTCCACATGATGGATAGAAGTGGGGAAAGTGTGTCTGTGACCAAGCGCTGTGCCACCTTGGAGGAGTGTCTGTTCACTGGCTGTGCTGACGTTGCCGATACTGGCTACCAGGTACGTGGAGAGCTCTGCCTTCAGATGTCTCCTCAACCTTAACGTGATAGGCTTTCCTCTCATCCCTCAGGTGTGCTCTTCCTGCTGTGAGGGGAACATCTGCAACGTGTTGGTGCCCAGAAATGACAGCAGTGCCATTTTCTCCTCCATTTCTCCTTTGGTTAGTTTGAGCGGGAGTCTTCATTCTAGAGCGCTGTGCTTCATCATCATCGCCATCATTGTTGTCATCTTCACAGCTGGACGTGTTTGAGACACGTAGAAAGAGAACAGCTGGTATGTGTAGTGGCAGAACTGGGACCTGTGTTGGCTGCGTGTTTCAGTAACTGAAGGTTTAAAGACATTTTTATATGCAAGACAACTGATTCAACTTTGGTTTCCTTTCTTCTTTTCCACTTTTTTAATAGTCGATCTGCATTTCTGTGTTTTCTGTTATATTTATAATGTTACTTTGTATATAGCTCATAATAAACATCTCTGAGTCAAAAGCTCAGGCTTCACAATGATCTAAACACTGTCTCAGATATGTCTTCTACTCCTGGCTCTGCGTGCCGATGCTGACTATCCCTAATATGGTAGATCATTATAGACTTAAACAATAATAAGAGAAGACATCTGGATTTTTAAAACCTAAAGAAGTCCAGTTGCCTCCCTTTTTCAAGCTCTCAGGACTCCCTAATATGGTCATCAGAGCACTGGTTGACAGCACTGAAGCTCCGCCCACTTGCTGTTCAAACCTGTTTGCAAGACACAGCCAGTCACAAAAAAGCTGAAGTACATAAATATAATTTAATAAGCAGTGTGTCCATGTTCATCCAGGTCAGTGTGCATTCTGGGAGCTGTTCCCATAATAAATTGAAATCTTCTGAAACTATTTATAATATTTCTCCATCGTTTCTTTACACTGTGTGCAACAGATCAGAGAAAACCAACACTGTACTTGCTGCTGTAAAAAGAATATGAGCCGCTAACATGTTAAGGTGTTTGAAACGGAGAGATTTTCCTGGTAGTTAGCACCAACAGCTGTAGAACATCTGTCGCAGTATTTCATAAATACTCAAACTGTAAAATATGAACATTGTCTACAGATGAAGCACATGGTGAAATTGTTTCTTCTCTGAGTGTCTCCCTGCATGCAGAGCAGGGTAACGCTTCTGTCAGTCAGACACAGCACTGACGTTCGCATTAGAGTGTCAGTTAGATCCTTAGCAACACAGAGGTCTGCACAGATGCTTTGTGTTACAACATTACACAACTTCCCATTGATACAAACTAGCTCCATAACAGGAAACGTTAGCGGCTTCTCCAAACCATAAACAGAACCCTTCTGTTTGAATTTGATTCTATTCTATTTAAAAAAAAAAAAAAAAAGTTTATTCCTCATCATTGAGTGCGTCTGAAAATCCTTGAAGTCTAGCAACAGCAGCACTTTGAACAGGTGCATTGGTGAAAATAGTCCCCACAAACAAAGGAGTCCCCCTGAGGATATGGCGGATGACTGTGCAGGAGCTCGACACCTCGATGTGAAAGCCCCGATGTCCCAGCTCACTGTCTGTTCGCAGTGTGGTTTCGCCCAATGGAGACGCAAAGAACTGTTGAGGAAAGGGGGGAAAATTCCATTATTAAAACAATATTGTTCTGTTTGTTGTCCTCAGTTTTCACAGCTGAACTACCAGAATTTGAGTTGACAGGAAGTTTAACGGGAAAAATCTCTAGAAATGTTACAAGGGAAAATACATTTTTCCAGATTTTCCAAACAATGTAACCAAAAGGTTTATAAGCAGGTGTGGTTTCACATCATAATGTGTTTGGGCTTTTCCCACCCAACAGACAACTACTTCAATATAACATTTTTTCTATCAAAGAAAATTAAACTAACGTAAGCTTCATTCATAGAATAAGTATATGCTTTGTGAGTTTAGATTGCAGATTGAGACAGTAAAGAACAGGCACAGTGAACACAGAATTACTCACTGCTGCTCCCGTTGTTGGGTCAATGAAGTCCGCCCAGTATCCTGCAGTCCACAGAGCGAAACACATCTCCTTTGCCCCGCTCACAAACTGCAGTTAGGACAAAGTCACAGTCACCAACTGCTACAACCTCTGAAGTCTGTAATGGGAAACACACGAGGACTTACTTTACTTAGCAGCTGGTCTCTATCCAGCTCTGTCTCCTTGTCCTCTGACCGACCGCTCGTCTGCGTGACCGTCACCACTGTGATGGAAACTGTGGGCGCCGAAGGAAACAACTGCTCCAGATCTGAGACACAGAGGCGCACGTATGTTAATAAAGCAAATTATAACTCTTTTCATCTCTGATGTTGAACTTCTACAACTGTGCCATCAGCAGCGTTCTGACGTATGGATTTCTAGTGTGGTTCCCCAGCTGCACCAAGGCCGATCAGCAAGCACTCCAGCGGGTGGTGAAAGAAGCTGGCAGAATTATTGGAACAAGTCTGCCAGAGATCAGTAATATCTTCCCCACTCGCTGTCTGAGGAGGGTGCACAGTATCCTGCGGGACCAACATCACCCTGCGCGCCACCTTTTCCATCTGCTGCCCTCAGGGAGAAGGTACAGGTCTATACAGGCCAGAACATCCAGACCGGCCAACAGCCTGTATCCACAGGCTGTGAGGCTCCTGAACTCTCTGCCCCCCTCTCACGGACAATAACCATATCCAACTTCTTAATAGCAATGAACTGGTCTGCATTGGTGCATCATATCTTTATTCTCTTCCCCCTCCTGCCCCCCCCCCCCCTCTTTCTTAAATAGATAACTATCATATCTGATATCATATCTCACAGTACAATAATATTGAATGGGTTGCATTGTTGTATTTTGTCATGTTTCTCAGGTCTTTGTCTGAATTTCTACGAACATTATTGCTAAGGATTGTCTTATTGCATTGGAGTCACACTGGGTTAAATATGTACACTTGGGTTTTAAGGGGTATTTATTATTTTCTTCTTTTTTTTGGGTTGTATGGAAGCCCCAAACGCAATTTCATTGTTCTTGACAATGACAATAAATAAATAAATACTAATACTAAATACTATGACATGCCTCAAACTAGAGCTGGGCGATAGAACGATAACGATATGTATTGCGAAATACATATATATATATATATATACATATACTTTTTCTCGATAGAAAAATGTAACTATTGTGATAGACCTCATCGCTCTTGTCCTCTTAAAAAAAAAAGAAAAAAAAGAACAGCCAATCCGAATTAAGTAGCGCAGAGCCGAACCAATCACAGCCGCAGCGTCACGTCACGTGACTTGTTACGTACAGCACAAGTGCCAAGCCGCACATGTGTATTTGTTTGGGAAGCAGCCAGCCACCGTGCCGCCCGGGTAATGGAGGAAATGAGTGTGCTGACTAGAGAAAAATCGAAGAGAAAAAAAATTTACCGAAGAGAAAACAGATGATGGTTCCAATGCCGGAGAGATTGTCGAACGGAAGAGCCATAGAAGTTCTGTAGTGTGAAGGTATTTCGGCTATTTCAAGTCTGACAAAAAACAGAGTAGCGTGCACTGTAAATTGTGCCGAAAGCAAGTCTGGAAATACAATAAAGTGGTGCATGCTCAATCTCTGACTGGAAGCGCTAATTCGTCATTCGGCTTTTGTCAGACTAAAGTAACTGTTAAAACTGTTTGAAAAGCTAAGCTATACAAGGAGAGATTGAGAATTTCCTTTTAGTTCTCAGTTTATTTGATATTGACAAAAGTTAGTCAGTTTTGTCTGTTCTTCTGTAAAACAAACTAAGATTTATTTTTAGAATTAATATTTTGTTTCTAAGTGGAATTGACAATTTAGTCTGTTTCGTTTGTTCTATTTTGAAACTTAAACGCTTTAGCGGCTGCCTTTTGTGTAGTTTGCAATATTTGCCTTTATTTATCTGAAAAAGTCTCATGTTCCTTAAGTACATCTACCCCGTTGAACTTATTATGGGAAATAAATATTTAAATCAAAACAAGCTGCTGATTATTTCACATTTTACTTGTGAGCAACTGCACTTTTAAATCTTACAAATATAGTTATTTGGCTTATATCGTGATATATATCGTTATCGCCTGAAATGAAAAAAACATATCGTGATATGAAAAAAATCTCATATCGCCCAGCTCTACCTCAAACCATTCTGTTTGTTGTAGTTGTGAACCTTGGAAACGAAAAAAATCTGAAAAATGTAAGTTAGTAGTTTTTTCCCTTGTATGTGTATAATCTTTTTTTTTTTTTTTTTAAATACACAGACGCAAATTCTCATCTATAGATGCACAAACATCAATCTTTTAGATATTTTGGTTTGCAAGGTTACAAAACTCAGTTCACAACTACACAGTCTGATTTACAAGTACAAAATATTTATGACCACAATATTCAGTATTTTTTCTTCTATATCATCAGAAATATTGTTATCGTAAATTCTTAAATATCCAGATATCATTTTGGCTTGTGTTGCCCACACTCACAGTCAGCGAAGGTAATGCTGGGTGAATCTCTCTTACCTTTCCTCAGCAGCTCTGGGCAGGAGTTTATGGCACAGTCTGTTTCTGTCTGATTAAAGTACTGCTCAGCTTTGCTTACTCTCGTGGAAATAGGCCCCAGCTTTCCCTGAAAAACAAACAAACAATCACACACCCTCTCAGACAAAAGTGGTAAAAATGTAGCTCTGGCTTATTTTTTCAATTTTTATTTATTTATTGTTAATTGTCATACTTGGAATCTTACAATGAAGTGTTACTGACATCTGTGTTTCTCCTGAAACCAATGAGCCACAGCAGCTCACTTACATTTAAAATAAATCAAAGACATTGACTTTAATTTGTTCTCTCTGCTGCTCTGAACTGTAGTCCTAAAAGCTCTGACTGTGTTACAGCTCATAATGTAACTATTCAAAAATCTTACATGGAACTCGTTGACAAACTGGGCCAGTATGAACTGGTGTCTCTCTGTGCTGCTTGGAACCGTCAGCACATCAGGCACCGTCTTGTGAACCGGAGCCTTCTTTTGGTCCTCCATGCCCTCCAGGTGGCAGTCAAACCCAGCGTTACCAGGCAACTGGAAGCGCTGGTCCTGAGGTCCAAATGGTCCCATGTTCTCATCAGGCCACACAGTCCTTGGGCCTGGAGTGATGTGACAAAGATGATTTGTCAGCGTTTGCTGCCACAGGTGCTAAACAGTTTACTACTGAAAACTGCATTGCAACACTGCCTGACGTCCTTTCCTGTTCGACTCACCTGAGTCTGTATGTGATACCGCTATGTAAGGCTCATCTGAGCTCGCAGCAGAGAAGGTTCTGGTTGTTCCAGCCCTGAGAGAAGCTAAAGCTCGACAGCCAGCAGCACGAGACAGGACCGCCCTGCTTTGACCACACAGCACCTGCAGACAGACGACGACATGTGTTAACAGACAGATACATGAAACAGGAACAGCCCTGCCCACGGTGGACTGTCTGCAGCTTCATACTTTTACTGTATGTTTTGTTTAGGACAAACTGGATGCTGCCATTTAGTTCTGGTTCTCTGGAAATAAAGAGACAGATGCATCTAATACGTTGGAGTATTGAGGAATTTAATGCTTTCCTGTGATCAGACTAAAACTTTTCAAAATTTTTTGGAATTGATCTCATAAAGAGGAGAGGATGACACAGTTCAACACATGGACTTCCTATATAACATAGCTTCTAAGACCTTATCACTGCAGCTGACCTCTCCAATCTTCTAACAGAGGTCTCGTAACTGTCTCTCGCTCAGATTTTAAAACCAAAGATTAAAACCAGTGCTTTTGAGGTAGTGGCGGGCAGCCAAACTGTGAAACAGCCTCCCTCCACCAAACAGGTCAGCTGATTGTGTCATTTCTTTAGACGACTATTACAAACTCATTTTTATGAGTTAGCGTTCCCTTAATCTTTTCTCTTTTATGTTGAGACATCGTTTATTTGAAATCTGACAATTTTAATGTTATTTCAAGCTAACTAAGACGTTTGTCTGCATAAAAAGAGCTTTGATTTTTATGTTGTTTTTATTCTGACTGGAAACAGATAAAAACATATTGTTCTCTTTAGCATTTAAACAATCTGAACATGTGGTTTGATGAAGTTTTGACCTTTTAATATGAAAATACTGCCAATAAAAAAATTAAAAAAAAACAAACAAAACCCCAAAATACTCATTAGCGAGGAGTGGTTTCAGACAGTGTGCTTTAATGCTACACTTGAGTGGTGAATAAAAATGTTACTGGCCTGAATGGGCCAACAGCTAGTACTGCCTGTAACTGAAACCCTATATTTAATATCAATATAGGGTTTCAATGACTTCAAAATCATTGTGCAGCGTTTTAAAATGATTTAAAGTTATTTCTTGGACAATCAGACATTCTTTTTAAAATCTACTCTGGCCTAAGTGAATAGCAGTACCCATAACATTAGCATGAGCCATAACATTAGCATGAGGAAAATGGTCACTTACATTAGACATTGTGCTTAATTTCCCTCGCCTTTTATCCTTGAACCTGTTTGATGAAAGAGTAACAAGAAGAAGATAGAAACTGTTATTCCCAACAGAAAACGGAAAAGAAAACTTTAAAACTCCCAAATGTTAGCTTTGCTAACCAGCCGAGCTAAAATAGCTTGTATGATGCAATGACTGCATGTGTCCCTCCATGAAGAAACACATGTGACCAATACACTTATTTCACACATTAATCTACACAGACTATAATCCTCTAAAATACCTTAGGTTCAACTATCAGCTAGCTAACAACACAGCTAGCTTTGGCACCAGCTATCACAAGAAGAGTCGTTCGGTCAGCTGATATCTACTCTTATCACTTTCTCTTTTTTTAAATAAGAGTTCATCTAAAGCACTTCCTGTTTTCACGTGACCTTAAAAAGACCACTGCACAGTGCAAAGCACGAGCGCCTTCGTGTTCATAATAAAGAAAACAAATGTTATTGTGTTGTTGGGAGTACAGCAGGAAAAGTACACACTGTTCCGTACCTGGCGACTTGCACGTACTGTATGCTTTTACAAAACAAGGACGGAAAGTCAGGAGGGACAAATGAATCCCGCACGACTTCCGTAACGCCCTCCTCTTCTTCTACACGTATGTATGCTCTGTGTGCATTGAGCGCCATATAGTGGGCGGTTTGCAGTTGTCTCCGTTAGTGAGTGAAAATTTTCTACGATTACTTCTTGTCAATACAAGAACATTTGCTTTATGCTTGTTGTTTAATTCTACAGAGTTTCTATTCTTCTTTCTTTGTCAGAAGCTCGGCCTTGCTGGGTGCATTTTCTTAGCTTGTTACGCTGATGTTTAGGTCTATAACTGGGCAAACACTAAAGAAGACAGAGGAGTAAATCATACCTGTATCTGTGCTGAATGAGAATGAATAATTCCAAATCAAAATCAATGAATACACAACACTTTTTTATTACGTCTTTCTTCACCTGCTCTATATTCTTAGATGCACTGTATCAAAGACTCTTAAATCAGCATCACTTAACACAAACTTTTTAACAGACATTTCCTCTCACTCCACATCTCATCCAGGCATTTCTTTGCAGCCCACATAATTGCATAGTCTCCGATCCAATCACAAGATCAGCCTGGATGTGGAGCGGAGATTTTGCAAAGCATACAACATTTCGACATGGTGAAATTCAAATGATCTTTTTTAAATCTCAGCACAAGATGGCAGCAAATCAACAGTTAACAGAACCAAGGCAGTATTTATAACAGCAGTACTGATCTGCTTCGCCCTGTAATGTGACACTAATGTGTCTGTCTGTTACCTTGAAAAGTTTTCATGATATTCATGATAGCTGCCACATTGCAGCTGCTTTTATGTTCAGCACATGCTGTTCGTGAGAGATAAACATGAAGCAGGGAACCACTGTACTCACAAATGCATTTTTCTAAATGATAAAACCATTCACTTTTGTTGATTTTAATGGGTCTCGGTGTGATGATAATTGTGCTTTGGTGGTCATTTGCATTCATTAGGATGACAAATGACAGAGTGTCAGTAGGTTTTATTTCTGAAGACAGAGCTCTGGTGTCCAATGGAAGCACCTTAAACTCATTTTCACTTTGACTTTAGTCCTTTTAAGGTTTGGCTTGCTGAATTTCTGAGAATTACCTTGAAAAAAAATGTTTGTACTGGACCTTTCCCAGGTGGGATGATGTGAAGAAACAGCATTCACTTGTTCAGCAAAATCCCCTCCCTTGCATGATAAAGTGTAATAATCAGAATGAAAGAGCTATCTTGGCCAGAGGGGCATTATTTACTGTCAGAAGTAGCGAAGGACAAGGACAGGCAGTATTTGCTGGCGTAGACACATCCCTTTAGCTGACTTGGATGAGCTGATTGACACTTTCTCTGAGCTGACGGGATATGCAGTGGGAGTTTACCCTGGGACCAGCACGCACTTGTGTGTGAGTGGTGATGAGGCATGCGGAGCCATGCCGAACGTGGCTGTCAGTACGTCTCCCACAGGATCATTTGTTACAGCGTCTAGGCTCGACGGGGCTCCTGTGCATATTAAAGTATGAGATTTTTATTTGGCCAGCAGCAACTAAATTACACATTGCATTTAGAATAGAAAATGCATTAATTTACTTGTTTACTACTCTAGGAAGTACTTTAGTTACACTGTTGTCACATGACTTTTATGTTAGCCTGCCACATCACCTATGATACTAGAGGTCACATGGGTGATGTTACACAGGCGATGTTCAAAGCTAACTAGCGGTTAGCAACTTAACATCCATTTTCTTCTAGCCCCCAACAACCCGTGTTGTTTGCCGTAGGGCGAGAGGGGGGCACACTCAAGACAGATCACCAGTTTGTCACAGGGCTAACAGAGCCAGACACCCCTTGGCCCCTCCCATTCAGACGTATGGTCAATTTAAGATCACCAATTAACCTAACCCCACTAACTGCATGTCTTTGGACTGTGGGAGGAAGCTGGATGATCTGGACAAAACCCACACAGGCATAACAGTGGTAACCAGGTCACCTTATGTCCACATATCTGCATAAATCCCTGTACTAATATAGAGGTAATACAGAAGCACTCTCAGTTAGCACCATGTTTAATGACCCAGTCACAAAATCCTGGTGGTTGCCTGGCGATTGCATTGAATTTTTTCATATTCGGTAACCAAGTGCAAGTAGTTGCGGTGTCCAATTTCGATGGCAAGGTGACTGCAGAGCTTGCGGCAATGCTTGGTGGGAAGCAACCTGTCTCCCACTGCTTGTAGTCTGACTCAGAATGACTGCAATCATTCTCAGACAGACTGGAAAAGATCTGCAAATAACTGCCATTGGCTTTTTAAATGTAGAAAGATTGGCAAGACTTTGTATTGGTTTGCAACAGTTTGCACCAAAGAGCACATCTGCAAAAATAAAGAGCCCAACTCAACTGGTTGCCAGCTATTTGCATTCCTGTGATATTCCTGTATTCCTATAAAGCAAGGTTGCTGAGCACCTGTGTCATTTTGGACTTAAACATTAATATTGATGGAGGAATTTCGGTTTTAAATCTATGAAGTTCTTGCTGAAGGCAACAGATTTTCACTGATTAATTACAGTTAATCACTGGATGATCACAAACAGATTGCATGTAATTGCCAATTTGACCCTGTTCAAACACAGAATGATAGCAGATCGACTCCATCTTATTTGTTTACTTGTTTTTACTTAATTTTATCTTTGACTTGATGCACCAAAGATGAAAACAGCAACTCACTATGAATGATCTCAAACATGGTCCCTGCCTTGGAAGCAATCATTTTTAGGCTGCTGGGGGATTCCCATGATGCATTGAGTAATTCTTCTTCAACGTCCTTTTTCACTCACTATGTGTTCATAGACCTCTCTGCCACGAATCATACTTGTTATTAATCTCTGTCTCTCTTCCACAGCATGTCTTTATCCTGTCTTCCTTCTCTCACCCCAACCGGTCGCAGCAGATGGCCCCGCCCCTCCCTGAGCCTGGTTCTGCCGGAGGTTTCTTCCTGTTAAAAGGGAGTTTTTCCTTCCCACTGTCACCAAAGTGCTTGCTCATAGGGGGTCATATGATTGTTGGGTTTTTCTCTGTATGTATTATTGTATGGTCTACCTTACAGTATAAAGCTCCTTGAGGCAACTTTTGTTGTGATTTGGCTTTGTTTAAATAAAATTGAATTGAATTGAACCCCCAAGACTGAATGTCACCCATTGGTTAGTGCAGCCTCAAGCTCAACACTCTGGGTGTCACGTGGCGTTCTGAAACTGGCAGTAATGGATGAATGGATGGAGTAAGGGACACTCCACGCTTATGCAGTAGCGCATTGTCAATCACAAGGTGGAACTGCTGGTTCACAGTCCTTTTTGACTCTGAAGGAGACCATAATTTACAAAACGAACAGCATGTTACATTCAGAAAGACTCCAATAAGACCAGAAACTCACCAGGAAAATGTTTACTGACTTCATAGATTAGATACGCCATAGGGTACATGCAAGCCATGTCATTATTATTCATAAAACACACTTAGTATAAGGGTTATGTTGTAAAGATTGGATAGAAAGCACTAAGTTGTAGAAAGAAAGGCGTTGTTCTTAGGTGTGAATGAGCTGTGTTGTATAAAGCACTTACCTAACCTCTTAACAGCCACTTTGTCACCAGCACCATCACCATTCATGTCAATCTCTATCAGGCTTTTTGTGCAACTCAACACAATCACCTCAAATGTTCAAGGAAACAATTACATGAGGCAGTTAAGTCCAATTCAAGGTGCATTTTTCAGTCCGTTTGTCTGTGGCTGTGGTCAGTATTAAACCTCCACTGGGTGCTGGACTCACTAACACACAGTGTAAAGTAATAGCCCACTGTCAATCTAGCGAAACACTTTTCTCTGGACAGCACTGTCTGGCTTTGTGAGAGGAATTCCAAAGTGCAGCACAGCCTTAAGAGCTCCAGACAAAGTCATGAGTCAGTCGAGGTCTTTTTGTTGCTGTGCTCTCAAGCTGCACTGGATGTTGTCTGGAATCAGCAATTTTCTATTGCCTTTTCATCCTCTGTCAAAAACCATATTCCCATCTCGCACACTGTGAGCTACCTGCCTGTGTCAGCACACCGTTAACCGCACTCACTCCTTAACTAATGATAAAGTGAAGGCCATTAAGGGTGTATTTCCCCATCTCCTGGGTATGTGGAAAGGACAAACCAATAAAGATGGGAGAGTTACAGGTTTTGGTCACCCCTCACAGCCCATGCATGCTCATACTAGATATAAAAGCTGGTGCTTATGTGTAAAGTGTGTAAAGTCAATTTGTCTCCAGGCTACAGTACAGTCCTTCAGGTTAGTGACTGCTTTCTTTGACCAAACTGGAGACGTAGGCTTTGGCACTCATATCTATGATATATTTCATATTACCAAGCTCATCAATGAATTATTTAGGGTTAGGGTTGCTTTTTAACCACATTCTAAACAAGCAAAATTTCATTCTGAAACCATTCGGTTAAAGTTGAATGTTCTTAAAGACTTTAAACAGAGAATAGTCTTCATTATAAGCTGCTCATTGCAGGTGTCTGAGGCATAATATGCTCTGATTTATAATGAAATCCATTAGCATTAACGTTTACATGGAAATTCACTTCAGGGACTTCAGGAATTATTTTTTCCACGTAGCACCAGATAGGGTGCTAAGTGCCATTCTCCTGCTTTTTTTGTTTATCTGCACTGTAGACAAACTCATCAAATGGGGAAAGATGGATCCCAGAATTGTACACTGTTTCACACAATGATTTTAAGCCACTTGAGGTTGGCATCAAATGTCAGTTTATCCCTATAGACTCCCTTACTAAAATGACCACGTTTATAGCATTAAAAGGACTTTATAGCAGAGACTGATCTAACTAATCCAAAAAGTTTGTATTTCAGTTTTGGTGAGTGAAGTTTTAGCACTTCATTAGCCTGTTAATTAGCACTAACTAGCCAATATATACATGCACCTTGTTAACCAAGATTGCTAGCATTAGCTGGTAACTTGGTACTTGGTACCCTTTTATCTGTATAACTTCTGGCTTCCAGGCCAATAAATCCTGTCGTGGAAGACATCTTTTACACTTTCTGTGAAAAACATGTATGCACAATTGTTGCGCCCCGAACTTTAGGTCTCACTTAATAATATCCAAATCTGAAGCATTGGCTGAATTTTGTGCATGCATTTTTGTTCAGGGCATTTAAACTGCTTTACTTTAAGTGTCTCTCTTGGCATTATCTGCTGCTTTCCAGGGAGAGAGCTCGGAAATGTCTGAAATTTACAGGGCTTTGGTCCAATTAACAGGTTTCTTTGATGAGGTTAATCATTTAAATATGCTAAACCAACTTTCATTTTTCTTTTTTTATGTCTTCCCTGATTGCGCCAACTTTGTGAGCATGGTCACAGTGGGCACTGATGCAAAATGCATGAACCCCTCCAGAAACATATGATTATATGAATACAGAATAAGCGCACATACGC
Organism: Aulonocara stuartgranti; assembly: GCF_965226115.1. Lineage (NCBI taxonomy): Eukaryota > Metazoa > Chordata > Actinopteri > Cichliformes > Cichlidae > Aulonocara > Aulonocara stuartgranti. Next base: position 34,017,197 of record NC_138958.1, read on the forward strand.
GATGCTACCTCATTAATGACTGTAAACCCCAGGCTTACACTTGGGGAAATAATGGAGCATTTCAGCACTACTGACACTGCTCGCAGCATTTTGGAATCGATTTTAATAAACAAGCAGCAGGTGCAGGCACGGAGGAGCGGTAAATTTTAAAATAAGTACTGCAAAGTCTCGAGCAAGTGCAAAGGATATGATTTATGGTAATTTTTATAACAGCACACAAACAAATGGAATTCTACAGAGAAATGAAATGATAATATCATTTACAGATTTTTAAAATCTTAATTTAAAAGACCCAGATGAGACAATTCCTATGCTAACAGTTTCTCAACAGCATGGTATGTGGTTCACTTCATATTTAACAGTTCAATGTCCAATGTTCTTTATTCATTTCTGGGTTTACTGAGTTTAAACCTCTTGACAACAATGAGGCAAACACAGGGTTAGGGTTGTATTTAGCTGCATGCTAAACAAGCATAGCATCATTAGCATAATTTACTATGCGCGTTTAAAAAGAAAGTTTAAAAAGAAAATGTGTAAAGAAAGTGACTGGACTTCTTTAAGTTCTTTAACTTAAAGAAGTCCAGTCGCTTTCTTTCCACACTCCTTAGACTACTATGCCGTGGATGAGTGAGAACCTACACAGCAATACTATGCTTGTTTAGCATAATTTAGCATAGCATAGCATTCCAGATAGATATGAACCTTAAACCAACCCCAAACTGCCGAATCATGTATGTTGAATGCTTCTAAATGACTTTTATAAAGTGCTGATTTGTTTCTGAATGTACTTTTATTTACCTATTGTGGACTGTCAAACTGAATTGTGGGATAAATAGTTTTTTGAATCTGAATCAGAAACCAGGCAAATGTTAATAGGTTGAAAAACATTGTTACCTACGAGTCTTACACCAATGTTGATTAAACAAAATAGCTAGTTGAGGGATGGGGGTCAGCCATATCAGCAAAAATTATCATTAGTAATGTTAGCATTATGGAGAGGAGCAACCTTAGAAAACAGGTTTGTAAAATAAACTGTAATTTAAGTTGTTGTGTGTTTAGTTGATTTTCTTTCACATTTTCAAAGTAAAGTTTTTGCTTTTTTATAACTCACATATAACTGACTGCCCTGACATGTTTGTGCTGTTGTTGCCTTTTTGGGCATTTTACAGTGATCTTAGCATATGTGTGTATATATTTCCTCATTAATTGGTAGGCTGAATCCATTGTAATAAACAAGCAGCAGGTGCAGGTACCGAGGAACGGTAAATTTTTAAATATGTACTCTAAAGTCTCAGGGAAGTGCAAAGGACATGATTTATGGTCCAGAAACATCCCACGAGAGGATTCTGCTGGTTATCTATCATTTGGGTTGTTGTGTGGTCCAAATATGGGCACTTTTAGTTCCAGAAAGCATGGCAGTGTTTAAAAACTCAAGGCTTCGAAAACCAGATTCCAAAAACAGCAGTCAGCTCCACAATCAGTAGTTTCATTTTTGATATGCCTACTACAAGTGTGACTTCTGACCACTCAGCAAAGAATAAGAACAATTAAAGAGATGTCATTATGTCAGAGCACAAAATGCAGGGTCTAGCTGCATATGTGAGAACAGAACAGATAATCACATTTCAGGGAGATGATGAATACGGAAATCAAAGAACTGAGATTTATAATAAATGATATACCTGCTGTGGCATGCACTGTAACATGCATTACATTTATACAATGCTGGATTGAAACACAGACTGCCATTGCCATCCATGCTGTTAGAATAGCACAAAGCATCTACGCCTACGGTGAAGCTTACAGTCCAGAGCAACACACCAACACAAACCTATCAAAAAAAGATTTAAAACCCTGCTCCACAAAGTTTTTAACACACAGTGAGTCTAACTTATCTGCTCTCTGTGAACTCCAGCGATTTGTCTGGTCCCTTGGTGCTCGACAAAGTTAAAGTAACTCACTATAAGCTTAAGTTGGCAGTAGCAGCAGTGACAGGAAGGGTCAGAAATAATAGAATATCACTGTAGGTGCTTGCACCTGATGCTCATTTGTCGAAGTCTGTTCCAAAACGCTCTGAGCACTGTCAGCGCTGCTGAACTCTGCAATTACGCCCTTTCCCAGTTGTGAGCCTCGGGGCTGCAGTCACTAATGAGGCAGCAGCGTGTGTATGTGTGTGCTGTTACACTGCGCACATAAGATTATGTATATGTAGCGACGGCCCCGGGTATGCAGCTGCAGCACCAACTGATGTTCTACTAGCGACTGGTGGCAATTTAAGGCGGATTCTAAATGTGCAGGTAAATCTTCTGCAGCTTGACATCTCTTATGGCTGTTTCGCTTTGTTCAGTAACACCAGCGTCACAGCTGAAACAGCTTTTTTATACAGCAAGGGGTTCATTAAAATTCAGGTGAGTAGTAATTATATGGAAGATAACTACATAGCTTGCATATGAGAACACTCAGGCGTGTGGCGCTCTGATCATTTATGGCTTTTTACATATCTTTACATCTTATAAATCCAACACTGTGTGCTGTAAAAGACTCAAACGGGCCTCTTCTAGCATTCAGTTTTGAATGATACTCCCAACACAGTTTCTCCTGAAGTAGCAGCTATAAATAAAAAATATGATTACACATCTATTTCTGACCACCCTGCATGCTTTCATTGTGAAGCAATGCTTCCCCTCCGTTTCAATAGCTTTTCCACCAGGTTCCTTTTGAACGGTCTGCATACTTCAGAGGGAATCTGGCAGCACAGAGAGACTTGGAGTCTCAGTATTAACCACATAAAAAATGTTGTGGAGCAAAAAGAAAAAAAAAAGGAATGCAAGTAAGAGTTGTGGTTCAGTTTTGTCATTTACCTCTTAAATTGTGAAAATCTTTTCATCCACCTGCTTTATAATGCACATTTTTCAGTCTGTGTATTTAAAATCTTGACTAAAATACTTAAATATGAGACAAGTAAATCAGACAAAATGCATGGCACACATGGCACAGTTGTCATGAAGAAGAAATTAATCACAGACACCAATAACTGGTTTTCTACAACCCCTAAACATGCTTTTTAATGCTGTTTCGTTGGCCTTTTTTCACAGCCTGAGGGGAATGACTTGGTTTTAGCCAGCCTCAAGTGGCCAATAGAGGACCTGCAGTAACCAGCACTGCTTTGAGTTCATTTTTCAGCCCTGGAGGTAACCTCTTCATTGAGGGCAGAACCTCCAAGAATTAACATACAGTTCAACATGATTACAACAAAAGCAACCTAATTCCAGTAATACCATTTACATGCAACTCAGCAAAACTTGACAACTGGTAATTGTAACTGTGTATCAGTGTATTCATAAAAACATAATGACTTGATTTTCCATCCAGTATATGGGTATAGTATTGAATTGTATTATGTAAGTCATTGTGGAGGGTTTGGTCACAAGAGCTATGTGCTGCTCACTTTGAAGGTCAGCCAGGCAATGACAGTATCCCTCTTTTTTCTTTCACCTTTTTAATCAGGCAAAAATGATTAGAAACCCCTAGCTGCTAACATTTAGCTGACATCCAGTGACTCCTGCTAAACCTGCAAAAATGTGTTTGCGTAACTAAAACATTTTCAGTTTGGAAACATTTGTGTGAGTCGACGCTCATCATTTTTGAGGCACCAGAGGCGAAGCAGGGTGACATTTCTGTAGGCACGTAAAATGTTGCCACTGTCTCACAGCACTGTCTGCTTAGATTACAGCAGCAGAATGTGCTGTGTCGACAGGGAAAGCACTCTGAAAGTGTGAAAAAATATCAGAGTTCTGACATGTCTGATTTACAGGAAATGAAACTAGACCACTTCACTTCAGTGAGTATTAAAAGGGCCTGGTGAGTAACAGCTTATGTTAAACTGTGTGTGCTTTTTGTGCTGTCTAAATGCAGGAAAACAGCCTGAATACTAATGAAGTGATTATCCACAATTTGACCGCTATGACAGAGAGAACTGCTGTTTTCAGCCACAGAAGTAGACTTCACTATCATCCTTTACCTTTTTATGCAGAGCTTTTTCACAGATGCTATCTGCAGTGTGTGAAACCACACACTGCAAACTGTTTGTTATGCTACACCATGAGGAAAGGACAGAATTCCAGGTCACCGGAGTTGTTCTTATGGTTGTTACTCGTATATCACATTGTATAAAGCAAGAGTGGGCAATTCATTTTTCCAAGGGACCACATGAGAAACTAGGACGGTGCAGGTAAAGGCTACCAAAGCCAGAGAACCAAAAATACCTGAAAAACTGGGCAACTTGTAGATTTAAAATAGGGCAAAATAATTGTGTCACTATCCTTGGTCTTCATTGGTCTTGAGTTTTTGTTGTACACTAATGATTTACTTTTTTGGGATTAAAGATAATTTATGTTCAAGTTCTTCGGTATATTATTTGTTTCTGAGTTTGTTATCTATAGTTCTTGGTTTCTTGCTTGATGTTAGTATGTTAGTTCACTTTCGTGTCCAGTCTGTCCTAGGGCGTGTCCAAATTCAAGTGCTGCATCCTTTGAAGGCTGATTACCTCACAGCAGAGCAACATAGGCTGTCCACAGTCAAAGCTCCTACAAACCCATCCCACAAACACGTCCTCCCTTTCCCTGGATTTCAAAACAGGTTGGTTGTATACTTTGGCCCGCAATGAATCTTGGGATAGGGTGAGCCGCAAACGGGAGATTTGTTCTTGTAACGTAGTCTCATCTCTGTGCCTTGTCCTCTTCATGTGATACCACACAGTGATACCCTGTGGAAATTAGTCATGTCTCTGTGTTTGTTTACAATCATGTCCCAGTTGTGTCCTGTATCTGTCTGGTTTCTCTGTGTCCTGTCTCAATGGTCCCCTTTTAGTTCTTAGTCCTGCTCACTGTGTTAGGTAATTCCTGTTTTATTTTGATGGTTACTCATCGCGTATGCATTATGTTCAGTTTTGCTTCCTCTGTCTCATTCGTTAGATTCTATTCAGCTGTGTTCCCCAGGCGTTTCCACTGTCTGCTTATTGCCTCTTGTGCATTTAAACCCCCAGCTCGCATCTGTTCTTTACCATGTCCTCATACCCTCATGTTGTGTGTTCTGTTGGCCTGCCTGCTTCTCATTTCCAGTCAATTTTTGCCTGCATTATTGTTTTGTTTACGCCATCCGTTGCCAGCAATAAAGCTGTGATGTTGAGTTTATTTCTGTCCCACATCAGGTTGTCTTCCTGCCTGCCACACAGCGGTCCCATGACAGTGGGATGTTTAACAACAAGAAGTGGCAGATACAATCATATCATTTTGAATCAAAGACTGAACTTTTAACCAATCAGTAAAGGATATAACAAGGTGTGAAAGGTTCAACCAAAGGTTCAACCGATCAAAGATGAACTACAAAGCAGTGGGTGACGACTGAATTGCTTTACAGGTGGACAGGCCTTAAGAGCCACACTTGTAACATAGTCAGATCACATTGTTGTGACAACTCTGCTCTAATGAACTGGCTGGGTCTCTGCTTGCTTACGTTCTGATTATAATGCCATATAATGACAAATCTGATCATCTCAAAGAAATATCTGCTATCTACACATGAGAAGAATAGCATGTAAAAGAAACATGAGTAGAAATAAACAAATTCCCAGTTTTACTCATTATATAGAGGAACAATAACGTATCATTGTTTTAATGTGACGTCCTCACATGATCTGCTTTCACTTTATCCACCAGGCCCTGTGAGAAAAACCTCCACACCTCCTGGCTGACTGACACAAGACGGCATTGCAGTGACTGTGTAGGTCACAAAGGGTGTGTAAGAGGGCTTGGCAATACTGCAGCTTATAGTGCCCTGCTAACTTGTGCTTTCAGTTTCCATTCAAAACAACAGAAGATCATTGTCCTTGTCAGACCTAGGGGGGTAGCATTTTTGGGAGAAAGGCGACAACACTGTGACTCTAACACAGTTTGATAAAGGAGATGAGTTTTTACACTCAGTGCCCAAAGGTGGCGCATTAGCTAATCTCACTGTTGAATGCCTCCATTCGTATTAGAGAAACACTGATGTCTGATAAAGTCATGCCACAGGGACTTTTCATGCAAGACAACAATATCAACAGAAAGGCAAGTTGGTGGCTTTGTAGTACATTGAAACATTCATTTGGCTTATGAGCACTCGATCAAAGAGCTACATGACACCATATTGCAAAGCCTAATATCTTATTTTAGTTAATAATTCTTAGAGTAGCAAGGCCTATGAAGTCTTTAAGCTTACTGTATGCTACATATCTGTGACACACGTGTGAACTCGCCCTAACCGGGTAACACTGAAACAATTAAAAGCATCAATTAGCCTCCAGAAAAATGACCACTGCTGTTAAACAGGAGGGCAGATAATGTTAGCAGACAGCTGGAGGTGTTCCAGTGAGATCGTCACACACCATGAACCCCGGGGCTTATTTAACTCTTCATGCTTGGATTACACACATCAGCATGATATGATGTCTAGAGGCAAAGCACCTTTGAGAAACACGTAGCCTCACGCTGACCGAATAACCTCAAAATATTAAAGGTCAAAAGCAACAAAGACCAAAGATTTTTTAAGTCGACTAATGTTTATACTTATAATATGTGGACTGCTGCATTGTTAGCAGGCACTCATGTATATGTGATTACATTGTTTAGTGTAGTGGATTAAAAAGTGTGTTTTTATAATAGGATCTATTGTAATCTATTGTGGTCACTTTGACTGACAGAGCCAATTCAATCTTCATGACCATTTTCATTCAGTTTTCATGCTGGATTGAGCAAATATGCCAAGTTTTACCACAAAAACACAACTATCAGTAAATTGTCCTGTCCCAATAGAACAAAAGTTTGTAGATGGTGCTCTAATTATAACTCAGAAATATGTGCATTTTGTCATTCAAGACCTAGGTCACTCCAATATAAACTTTTAAGGATATATTTAACAAAATTATATTTTCAGTTATATTTAATTTGCTCAATACAGCATGAAAGTCAAAGGAAAATGGCATTTTCTATGTGCTTTATTTTTCAGTATTGTTAAATTCAACTATATATGATTCAGAAATCACTAATTGTCTTCTGCAATGCATTTTTTAAAATCAGATTGTGCTCAATATGAGACTTTGCAGGAATGCTGGACATTTTTTCATATTTTAACTAGTCAATACATTTTTTGATGTAGCTGTCCCACATTGCAGGTCCTGATTCAATTCGATGGTAAGAAGGACCAGTTAAAATTTCAGGGTTCTATCTTTAATAGCTTTTAGGATATTCATGTTCAAACATTGCCACAAGTTTCAATGTGTGAAAAAAGGGTTTGAAAGAGGGTCAACAGACCATCTCTCAAAAAAAAATCTTGAAAAGTATTTTATAAATGAAGCTAATATCAAACAGCATGTGTACAGTGGTCCCGCGTTTATCACCGGAGTTACGTTCTAAAAATAACCCTCGATAGTTACTTCGCGGATTTCACCTAACTTCATTTTTTACAATCATTACAGATGTTTTAAGGCTATAAAACCCCTCAATACACACTTTATACACTTTTCTCAGGTATTAACATTTTCACACTTTTCTCTCTTGCTTAAATACCCTCAAAGTTCAAACCTTCATAGAAAAATTTGCATCTTCTTCTGCCTTTTGGGTGCTACCGCAGGTGCCGTTGACGCTGCAAATGTTTTGTCGACATTGTTGTGCTTGTTGTGGAGAAAAATTACAATCATACAATCGTGCAGCACTTCACAGTCACACTGCTAGCGATTGAAGATTTATGTAAATTTGACAAGCTGAACATATTCTGTACTGTACAGGAGAGACAGCACAGAGGAGATTGATTGACAATGGTCTACAGCCAATCAGGATGCAGAAGATGTAAAGAAACAAAAGAACAAAATTGCACAAAAATAATCCGCGAAACAGCGAGGCCGCGAAATGTGAACTACATTATAGCGAGGGACAACTATATCTTAAAACTATATCATAAAAAAATGTACAAAAACTGGAGATAGCTGGAGATAGAGGAGGAGGTTTTCTGATCTTAAAACTAGTTGTCAAGCATTTCAAGTTTAGAAGTCTTACTAGTTAGGTAAGCACGTCCTTGTTTTCAGGCAGCCTCAGTAAAATGCACATGAATCCTTATAAATCATTTCAGAACATGAGCAGAAATCTTTTTGAAACACATCCAAGGTTTAAAATCCAGAGGGAAATCGATTAATATTTAATTTATCCTTTAAATCTCAGCAGGATGCTTTCCCTAAAGACACAACAGTAGCTTGATACTCAACAAACCTTTTGTTTTTTCACTTATTACATTGTGACTCAGGTAAGCACAAAAACAGACAGAAGACTAAATTATGTGTGCTGGCACAACAGGGATAATATTATGTGAGAGAAGTCATGAATATTTCATGAATATTTATTCTAAAGCAATAAAAAATACCAAAGAGACTGTGTACATGCTGAATTGTTATCTGCTTCCTGAAATTTGTGTTTTACTTCACACAAATAAATAAATTTACAATAAAAATTGATCCAGACAATAGGAGAAGAGAGAACTCCCAGACTTTCTGCTTAATGTCTGTCCTCAGATAATCAATCAAAATCTACTACTAATCAATCACCTGCTACTGTTCAACAGTGTACTGCCATCCTCAAACATGGATTTACAAGATACTGACAATGCAAGACAGATAACAAATCAAAATCTTTATCACTGGGCAAGACGAGGTCATACAAAGATGTTCGGTAGACAAATCAGACAGGAGGCAAAAAAAAGAGAAAATGCTGAAATGTAATAAGGAAGGAAATGCAAGAAACATACAGTAGTTCTAGCCATAAAGCTTAACTGCTTTGAACAAAGACAACTGAAAGGTGGATGACAGCTGTTGGATGTAGTGGGAGTGACTGAACACAGGTGGTTCAGAAAATTAGAGGGAAACGGTGAGGCAGACGCTGAGTTAGTGGAAACTACAATTTAAGACAAACAAGGATTACAAAATTAAACAGGAAATGGTAGAAACACTATTTAGCATTTTTTGGAGATTTTTTTATGTCTACTTTCACATTTAAATCACTGTAAGTCTTTTCCTTTTCCCCGCCTCTCGTTTCTAGTTAACGTACATCTTACTTTATTTAACTGCCTCTTTGTGTAGTTTTCATTATGGCACATTTCTTTCAACAAACAACAGCCTCTCATTATGAACAAATCACAGTTTTCCACTTTTGCTTTGCTCTTAGAATAATGACACACCTCTCTTGTGGGGTCTTAATCTCGTTCTATTGTCTCACAGAAGCTGGCGTCCCTTCGGGTGAGTTCTTTGGCTGGCTCCTTCTCAAATCATGCTGCTGAACTGTTGTTAATACACAATTATTGATTATAGCAGCTTTCATGCAAATCCATCTTGAATGTGCAGTTATATTAATCCTCTGGGCAATTCGCTGTTCCATTCTCGCGGTGTCGTTAACCTTTGCTCTACAGAATCGTTAATTAAAAGCATTGTGACATATTAAAGTGTGCATGCCATTTTCCCTAAACAACTTGTGCTATATAAATCCACCCGCTGCCACACTTCACCTGCTTTTGTGTTTTCCAGTCTGCAGGCAGGGCCATAGTGGGGAGCACTGAAGCGGTGTCATGCTGCTGTGCTGTTAGCAGACTTTGTCTCCCAGCTCTGTGCCTGCATCCTGCACAGGATGAGCAAGGCATGCCAGACAAGGTGAGAACGCTGACCTCTCTCAGTCCGACAGAAGCAATGATCCAACCACTGCTGACCTAATTTGGTGGGGTATCTCTGATCCAGTCATGTTACTGTCAGCAACCACGCCACTGTTTCAGATCCCTGCAGCTGTTAACTTGGCAGGTGGGGAGATGGTGGTGTGTTAGGTGATACAGGTCTGCCGTGTACTTCTGTTGCTATCCCATAGTTGCTATCACATTTAGGCTGTGTCTCAATCTCAGCATTTGTTGTTTGGTTTCCTAAACTAATGTAAAAATGCACTAACCCTATGCAAAAACATGGTCTGACTTTAGCTTGCTGTTCGTAATAAACTAGTATGCTTGTCTTTCAATGTGTTTTCAGCAACTGGTTTCAGATCCCAAAAATTGTTGTGTATGTTGTCTATTATGTGACATCAGGTGTTGATTTGGGTTCAACAATCTAAGCAGAACTATTAGGAAACATCTTTATATGCCAAAGCATTCAATAAGTCTAGTCTTTGCTCTCTGGGGTATTCATGAATAGGAAAAGTTATACACTGTATTTTCTGTGGTACTGAATGAGCAGCTGTTTCAAAAGGTCAGCTGGAGTAGCCTGAACACTCTGACATTAAAAAAAAAGAAGGGGTATATGTAGATTATTTCATTACCTTTCTTTATAGTTTGGGGTAGAAAAATAAATGTGTAGAGTAAAGCCAAGATGACATTAATTATCCTTATTTATTATTTAAGGAATATACGAGATTCATTAACCACAAAAGAGGACAAATGACACCAAAAATAGAGAACTAACCATCTCATTTGTTTCCTCTCCCACTGGATTAAACCAATTGATTCACCCAGAGTACTCGAGGTCAAAAATTGGCTGTTTGCCCAATCAATAGCCACCTCACTGCTACCTATCTGCCAATCAATAAGCCTACCTGCTTTAATCTTTCCACAAATCCATCCCAACATACACTGTCCACCCATATGGAAAAGATATATATAAATCTTATAAAGTTTGTATCTGTCTTGTGTGAAACTTGTATGAAAAGCATACAAGGGTGAAAACAGATATAAGATCCCTTGAAAAATTATATAATGAAACTTGTATGTTTTATAATAATAATAATAGATTGGATTTATATAGCGCTTTTCAAGGCACCCAAAACGCTTTACAATACCACTATTCATTCACACACTGGTGGAGGCAAGCTACACTTGTAGCCACAGCTGCCCTGGGGCAGACTGACAGAAGCGAGGCTGCCATATCGCGCCATCGGCCCCTTTGGCCAACACCAGTAGGCGGTAGGGTAAAGTGTCTTGCCCAAGGACACAACGACTAGGACAGAGAGCCCAGGGATCGAACCGGCAACCTTCCGGTTACAGATGCGATTCCCAACCCCCTGAGCCACGGTCGCCCTTTTGGATATTTACTAAAACAATATATGAAAGTAATGAGAAAGTGGCCACTTTCATGAGTAAATCATACAAGTTTTTACTATTTCTTTTCCATATGGGCATCCTCAGTGTGGCCCTGCATCGTCTCCAGTGGCAAAAAACTCATAACAGAGCCTAAATCGGTCTCAATTTCCTGAGTTTAAAATCAATAAAGAGAGAGAGGTGTTCATTTGTTCTTGTGATTCTAATTGCAGTTTCTCATTTTCTGCAATACAATGTTATTTCATTTTAAGATTTATATCTAAAAAGGCTAAACTAAATCTAGTCTGACGACTAGACAAGATACGCACTAAGTGAATAAAGACAATAGCAAATTTATTGAGCAGTAGCATCCGCAAGGTTAGATAAGCTGATATGGGATTACAAGGTCACACTGAGTACAACTGAGAACCAATAGTAAAGTTTTCTCATAAGGTAGCAAACCATCAGTGGCTATTATGTCACAGCTAAACTAGCTTCTGGTTGTTAAATTGCTTTAAGCATAACCTATTACAACCCATATTATCACCTCTATCAAGTGACGCCTATGTGTATGTATTCTACAGACATAGAGTAACATTCAAATTGATTAATAGTCTTGTTTCTTAGCATACAAGAAATATCTCTTTTCTTCTGAATCTGACAACACCAGTGAGCAAAAAGAGTCATTCAAAATGTAGTGAATCAAAGAAAGATGGACAAAAAAATCAATAAAATAATATACATCTCCAAACTGCTAAAGTAGATTTGGGTCAAAAAAATGTCCTTGAAAAACACATCTGTGTAAAAGCTAGATATGGGACTTTTCAGACACCTGGTGGCAACTAGAATGACGTGTAAGTGATATTAAAGTTGATATTACAAATGTATTGTATTTTAGACTCTAGCTTATGTCGAATCATGTTAAAATAAATCTGAATTTTAATGTTGCCTGTGTTAGCTATATTTTCTGTGTGCTCATATCACAAAAATATCTGTTTACCTGCTAAGTTGAAAGTCAGAAGCTTTTAGGTTTTAACTGAATAAAAATGGTAAAGATGCAGGCAGAAAACATACTGAAGCTGGAAACAAATTTCACTGAGTGAAAGATATTACATTCATGTATTTGTACAAATGTAATAGATGAATAATATCAAATATCTGAACAGCTAGCCTGAATTAATCCAGTTAAACAGATTCATGTTTATTCTCTGTGGGTTTAACTGACCGGCTTCTCTAATATAAGGTGGATAAAAAATGCTGTCTAAAGCAGCTTTAGTGATATATTGCTGGGTTCTATGCCTGATGGACTCACAATTAACCATAAAAAATTTCACTGGTTTTACTGAAAATGTTGGAAGAAAAAGGCATTAAAAAACAGGCTAAACCAGACACAGAAAATCAGTCTGACTCGATAAGTGCTTTTTTGGAAAGAAGAACACCAGAGAAATATCTGTTTATGAGCAGTGAGGGAGAAAGAGAACAAATCCAAGTGAAAACATAAAGAGAGAAAAGGAATAAAGGATGAACTTGTGGAATACTCCACAGTAACAGACAGTGACAGATCCAAAGTACCAAACCCACTACCCCTACTGTGCACTCACAGTGTAGCAGTGGGGCCAAATAACGGAGATAAATGGGCTTTGACAGCACATTACAAAGCCTCTCGGCTGAGCTGGGCATTGTGTGTTTTAAAGGAAGGTGAAGGACGTGCAACACAGAGAGAGACGCACAACTACGTTCGAGCCTGTTCAGGCTCCCCATATTATCATTGACAGGGGTCACCAACCTTTTTGAAAGTGAGAGCTACTTCTTGGGTACCGATTAATGTGAAGGGCTACCAGTTTGACACACACTTCTCAAATAACAAATTTCCTCAGTTTAACTTAATTATGTGTTATCATTAATAATTAATGATATTCATCTATGTACGGACACTAATTATGTTAATTATTTTTCACCATAATTATAAAGAATGCAATTAGGAAACAAGGTAGGAAACATAAATATCAATATGCAACGCTTTATTTCTATATATCTCTGCAAGTATTTACATTTTGAAGTGATCACTTCTACAACATTTTCACTTACCACTAACAAATTTTAACAAATCATGCACTGTTACATACATTATTTTTGTATGTATGTAACATACAAAAAATCAACTTTCAAATTTTACAGAACTTTTCACCAAATTGGCAGCATTTTAAAGCAAATTGTCACATGTTACACTTAACAAACACATTTGTTTTTCAATAATTAAATTCAACTTTGACATGACACTGTAATGTTGCCACTGAGAACATCTAATATGGCTTTCTTTGTCTGTTAGTGGGAAACCTGGCATTGCATGCTGTTCACCAGTGTGTTGTAATCTGGGGTATAACTTGACACTGCAACTCTGAGTGAGTCTTGCAGATGTGCATCGGAGAGGCGTGTTCTGTGTTTGTTCTTGATGAAGTTCATGTCAGAAAAGGCTGATTCACAAAGATAGGTTGAACCAAACAGGCTGGCAACCTTCATAGCTGCTGTGCACACACCACTGTACTTTTCTGTGTCAACAAGGCACCAAAAGTTTGGTGCACCCAGATAGGCTTTGAGGTGGACGTCATTTTGCAATGTTACAATTTCGATTTCCACCTGTCCAGCATCCAAGCTGAACATTGAACTTAGTTGCTCAGCAATGCATGTTGTGTCCACATTCATGAAAGGATTGGAAACAAATGAGACACATGGCTCAAGCTGATCAAGGTCACAAAACCTGTTCTCAAACTCTTGACCAAGTCGGTTTATGACTTGAGTGTACTTTTCTGCAACTTTGTCAAAAGTCTCAGATGCAGAAGCATTGTCTTTCAGCACCATCTGCACAGAGGGAAAGTGCAGCACCTTTTTTCTCTGTAAATGCACAGAGAAAATGTTCATCTGGGCTTTAAATCCATTTAAAGCACTTATCATGTCAGCAACAGTCTTACCTTTGCCTTGCAGCTCACAGTTCAAATGGTTCAGTTTCCCAGTAATGTCTGTTAAAAACGCAAGGTCAAGTGTCCACTCAGTGTCCTCCAGCAGAGATGTGTCTTCCCCTTTGGATTGCATGAACTCCTTGATTTCACCCAAAAGTGACAAAAAACGAAGCAAAATCCGTCCCCTGCTGAGCCATCGGATTTCCGTATGTAGTAGCAGGTCACCATATTCAGCTGACAGCTCCTCCAATAGCACCTTGAATGTTCTGTGCTGTTTAGCTCTGGAGCGGATGCTGTTTATGATCTTCACGACGGGAGTCATGACGTGCTCGAAGCCGATCACCTTTGCGCATAACGCCTGCTGGTGAATGATGCAGTGGTAATGCATGAAGTTTGGGAACTCTGTGTCACCTTTACAGTGAGCGATGAATCCCGTATGTCGGCCGATCATAGCAGGAGCCCCGTCGGTAGTTACTGATACCAGCTTTTCCAACGGTACCTTTTTCTTCGCGAAAAACTCCTTCACCGCGTTATAGATGTCAACTCCCTTCGTTGTTGTCTTTAGCGGCAGTAGTGTCAGAAGTTCTTCTTTTGTGGAGAAACCATCAAATACCATCCGGATAAAGACCATCAGCTGTAATGTACTGCTGCTGTCGACGGACTCGTCACACTGGATGCTAAACCAACTGCACTTTGCCAGATCCTGATCCAACTGATCGGCCAAGTTCCCGGACATAGCCGACACTCTTCTAACAATTGTAGTTGCCCCCAGCTGGACATCAGAGAGAGTTTCCATATTTCTCGTCTTTAAGCACAGTTTTTGCAATTATCATCATTGCTTCTTTGAAATACTCCCCGTCTAAAAATGCCTTCTTTTTCTTAATCATGAAATGTGTAGCTCTAAATGAGGCTTCGGTTGCTTTTTGAGAGTTTTTCACCGGTCTCGTGAAAAAAGACTGCTGTTTGCTCAAACCTGCCTTTAATTCGCGGGCCTTTTCCGCTCGCAGTGTGCTGCCCTTTGGGTAGTTAGCATGGTAGCTTGTGTGACACGTTCGGAAATGTCTCTCCACGTTGTGCCGCTTTGCCGTTGCCACAGTTGCCCCGCAAATGAGACACACGCATGAATCTTTCACAGAGGTAAAAAAGAACTCTTCCTCCCATTCACTGTGAAAATTATATGTTTTCTTCCTTTTTTCCGCCATGTTTTCCTCATCTCCTCACCTTTGCCTTTGCTGGTCTTCACGGCAACTGTTTCCGTGGAGACCAGCTAGCACTAAATATTAGATCATGATCTAATATTTAATAATAAACTTTTTTTTATATATTATCTCTAACAAATTAACGCCAATGCAATTGTGATAAAAAAAAAATAGCAAGAAAAAATAAAAATAGATGCAGCTTACTGGTAAGTTGTTATGGTGAGCTATTTTTAGAACAGGCCCGCGGGCGACTCATGTGGTCCTTGCGGGCGACCTGGTGCCCGCGGGCACCGTGTTGGTGACCCCTGATCATTGACAACATCTCTTATCACATTTTGGGAAATATAAGTCCATCAAATTCTTCTTTAGAATTAAATGTGCAGATTGATCCTACTTCAATGTTTTTAGTGAAGCAAGCAACGTGTTGCTAACCTGCCTTGTTGCTAACGACCACAGCTGAAACACCTACGTACAAGGCAACGAAAAATACATGACTGCAAAGTAATCATGTCACGAAATGGTTGTGAACAGACAGCTACACAACATCCATGTTATTACTGAACACAGTTTTTGTCTCAGCAGTTTCTTAAATATTAGAAAAAAAGTTGATATTCATTTAGTTTAGCTTAGCATAAAGATTAGCTTAGCATAAACATAAGATTAGCATAAAGATAAGATTAGCATAAAGACTTAATGCTGTTGGGAATGGGTGACCTCACAATACTAATGTTAAAAGTTTTCAAAAAAAATCTGACTATGCATCTTGTTAGTTTAACTTTTCACCCTAAACAATGTTAAGTTAATAAAGAGACACTATAGCTGTGTCCCAAAACCTAGGCCGCATCCTTCGGAGGACCCGGCCTTCGCGGTCTATGTGGGCCGGGTCCTTCGAAGACTGAGAAGGCCGAAAGTGTGAGGCTGTGAAATGGGACAGTCTAGCCTTCAGATTTGTGTCACCGCTGTCTCAGTGGAGTTTAATAAACTCAGCCGTCTGCTCCTTGCTATCTAAAATATAACAGGACACTGCCGTAAATTCTTGACCATCTCACACTTCTGTTTAATCAGTTTTCTGTTTGACGTTTATTCAGCTGTGTGAAAACCACGGAGAAACCCATCCGAGGGATTAATAAAGTTTTATTTAATCTAATCTAATCTAATAACTTTGATCTCAGCCAAACCGATTTACTCCAGAATAAAACACTGAAAAAAGCCAAACAATAACATTTTTAAGTTATCTGAGTGACTTATATATCATGTTTAACCTGTGTAGTGAAAGACTGCGGGGGTCTGAAAACGATGAAGCCGAGAGTTCGCTGTTCTCGCCGGCTCGAGTGACCATTGAACCCCCCGGCTAGCTATTGAGCAAGTGGAGAACAGAGCACTTTTTACAAATACGCAATGTCTTGATAAACCGAGCAGATATTTGAAGTTTACACGGCTACTTTCTCGCCTGAAAATATGTTAAAAGTTTACTTTGTGACCCAGAAAGATTAATAAGAGTAATATTAAAACTAAGTTTCCATTGTTGGAAACTGGAATTGGCTGGGTCGTGCTATGAATTCTGGGATACGGTGGGCCACGAAGGATACACCTGACCCATCCTTCAAATCTGGGGAAAAGGAGGACGCATTTGTCAGCCAGGTTCGGAGGAGTCTACAAATTGGGACAGCCTTCGTCGCGTTGCTGTGAAGCTACATTTTAAAGTCAAAAAACGTCTTTTAGACATGAATAATTATCAGATCAGATGTCTGTTCTTCTTTTTTAACCTTCTTTTTTAACCTAATCCACCAGGTTATTGGCAACCCATTGAAAAGTTGGGTCTAAAAAGTTAACATCTGCCAGTCTTTACAAGTCTTTTCGGATGGAGGAAACAAACTACTGATAAGACTGTTGAGTCACCAGTTAACCACATGTCTATGGACGTGGCTTTTCTAACACTAGCCCCAAGAAAACATTAAGCTTTACCTTTGGTGATTCCCAGATACAATTTGATAGTTTTCTAAAGTGTAGGCCAATATCTATTTTATAATTATATTACTATAGCCCCCAAAGGACCCGATGTTATGTGAATACAGGACCCTGGGAACACAGTAGGCTTTGACTTGTTCCTATTATGTGCCAGTTGGGAGACACAGCACCCTTGGAAAACAGGAATGGCTACATTCAGGTTAACCGTCTGTTGCCCCTAGCTTCATATTTATCATACAGACACAACTGTGGTAGCAATATTTTTCCTAAACTCTCAACAACAAGATAATAATTTTTCTTTTTAAAAAAAATCTCATCTTATCTCTGCTGTGAAAACACAATACATTCAAGTCAAATTAGGCCTCTGCTTTGTGAAGACAGTTATTTCATCAAGGTTGCACCAACCCCGCTCAAAGTAAATTAAGCCAGCCGTCTGGATGTGCAGGCATGTGTGGAATCTGTGTAATTATCTTCTTGCTCTGAGGAACCTTGAATGATTGTTGGCGTAAATTGCAGTGATGCGCTACTTCTTCATTTTCTATGGAGTGGTTCTTGACCAACCAGGATTCAGCTGTTTTTTTCAGGCACTCTGCAAAGGATAAAAAAAACCTCTTCCCTTTACCTCTGTACATACACAGTGTCACCCTCAATTGCTTATTCCTACACATAACACTCACACACACAGCAAATATGGTCAAGGACATGTGGGACCTCTGAGAGACATTGTTGAGAGCTGATGGCCTTTCAAAAACAAACGCAGCACCAGGGATGCAGAGAGACAGGTCTGAAAGAAAGCTATCAGAAGGAGCAGCTGGATTGGTTGTGACAAGACACTGATGGGATAGAGAGGCTCCACGAATATAGAAAGCCCTGCCATCAGCAGTTCTGTGCCTTCAGGTAATGGGCAAATAACATGAATTCACTTCCTGGCTGATGCACTTACTGCGACTGTGTGGCACTGTGTGGCACTGTGAGTCCTGCGAGAGTGCTTTCTTTTGTCGCCTTGAAGGGCAATGAGGGTTAGCAAGGGGAAGTGGTCGCATCTGGTTGCACCACTCCTCCCAGCAGATAAACTTCCATTTTTGCCTGCCTCTGCTGCCTTGAATGTTTCTGCTGAGCATCCAAAATAGACGAGCGGAGGAGAAATTTTGTTCCTCGCCACACAAAACCAGCAGATATGAAATAGTTCCGATTCACTTTTACTCCCAACAGATGGAAGAGAGGCGCCTTTTTCCGATCTGCAGCTACCAGGCGAGCGTCACTCAATTACCCAGTGGCAGTTTTGTGACCTTGCACAAGATAGGAATGACCTCGCCAGCCTGCTGAGCTCGTCTTTTTCCTTTTTTTCCTCTCTTGTTTTTACAGGGGACGGCAAATCCTCCATCACAGCATGAGCAGATTGATGCCCTAAGTGCATGACCTCATGTTAGACATGAGGGTGACAGCGACCCAGTCTGCCATCTCTATATCAACGTCTTTTGTTTCATGATTGGAGAACCAAAAAAACATGAAACCTCCCTGATTCTAAAGAAAAAAGCTCTTTTCATAATGCAAAAACAACCAATATGCTGCGTCGTTTACGATCTCTTTTGCAGAGAATAAAGCAGTGTTTAACACAGGCTTAAAGCCACTAACACAGATAATAAAAGATAAAGGCGAGATCATTTAACCATGCTAAATTCATGCAAGGAACTACATTTCCCCCATTTTATCTGTCAAGCTAAAACTAATTGTACAAAGTCAACAGAACATCAGATACATGGCAGTGTGGTTGCATATTAGCTCCATGCATGCATTATGTATGTTGCTTCTGGGTGTATATGGTAATAGAAAGAAAACTGTGTCACACCAAGCAGACTACACAGTAACACATTTCTCTTTTAAATGAATGTGAAATAGCAGCTACAGTAGATGCAACAGCATTCAACTGTTATTCAGCGCACCCAGTGTAATCTACTAGAACGCTCTTATTTAAATTTAAAGTAACTAAACTGATCAGGGACTATATTGGTTAGACCTGTTCACAGTGATGGTCCCTGAGATTGATTCCCTCCATGCATAACCTGAGATTCTCTGGTCAAAGGGAGGAATGCAATATGAATGAAATGGCATAGGTTTGATATCTGTGGTTTTCTGGTGTTGGTACCTGGAAAAACATGAACGTTTGGGAACAACTGACAGGAAGAACTCTGTATCTGCCTAAATTAAAAATTCAAGACTTTCTAGTATGCCATGAGGGTTTTTCAAACAAGTCACGTTCTAGACTCAGAGAGGGTATAAATGAATACAATCTGGAGCTACGGCAGAATGTTGGAATCAATGCAAAGTTGCTCTGAGTAATAACCTTAATCTCAGGGTGAAACTTTCTATCCCAGTGAGAGTACTCATTGGGAGGATGATAATGCCTCCATAATCACCATGAGCAGTCACTGAATGAAAATTATGTGAATCACACGCTATGGCAGTGGTTCCCAAAGTGGGGGGGCGCAGAGCCATGAATTAAAAATAAAGAATGTTTGGACACTGCTAACATAATGGAGAGGTTTTTGATGGGGCTCACACACAACGCAAAGCAGATGATGAAGCATCGCTAAATATGTTTCCAAACCAACTTCCTTCCAAGCCAAAGACTAGAAAATATGATGAAGCATCTTTTGCCTTTGGCTTCACCTGCACAACAGCGGTGCCAAGGTAGGTTTCCCCGACAGAATTAGTTTCCCCTGCGTCGGGAGCACAAATCACAGACAAACAGTATCCCACATTCTGGATTTTTAGTTCACAAACACTTCTTACAATGAAATTTTGGCGATGTTAGCGCTTTATACAGTAAAGTTACAGTGGGATACAAATAATATCAGGCTGATCCTGCCCCAGTTTGTTCAAATCACAGACAGACAGTATCCCACAGCTGTTTATGTTTTTAAACCCACTTTGCACAGAGAGGCATATTTTGAAAAATGTATTGATAGCAATGTTGAATATTATTACACAGGAAAAAAACATCTATATGTAAAATAATTACACCATAAAGATGGTTTGTTTAGTGGTTTATTTAACTGCAACCTGTAATTTATTGCAGTTTACTTTTATTTGTTTAATTGTCTGCAAAAGATTTGAGGTGTGAAATAAACGTCAATGGAGTTTTAAAGCAAAATATGGATGTGTGTGGTTGGAGGATGTGATTGTGGGGGCGCGGCGAAGATTTTCTTGCAAAACAAAGCGGGGCCTAGCAAAAAAAGTTTGGGAACCACTGCGCTATGGCCTTCACAGTCATCAGATCACAACTAAACTGAATACCTGAGGGAGATTTTGGAGCAGTACAATGACAATCATTAGTTTTCTGAGTCACATCCCATTCTTAATTAACAGGCTTTAATATGATGCTGTCTGTAATTCACTAATGCATCCCAAAAGTGTTCTATTGGGTTGAGGTCACGACTCTGTGCAGGCCAGTCAAGTTCTTCCACACCAAACACACTCATCCATGTCTTTATGGACCCTGCTTTGTGCACTGGTGTGCAGTCATGTTGGAACAAGAAGGGGGCCAGCCTTTGTGGTAGTACCACTAACAGCTGATCGTGGAATATTTAGTAGCAAGGAAATTATTCCTGAGAGCGACCCATTCTAGGTGACTGATTTTATACACCTGCGGACCTGAATTCAATGATTTGGATGGGTGACTGAATACTTTTTGCAACACGGTGTATGAGGCATTGATGTTTTCTCAGTTTCTTTTTGTTCTTATGCACATTTAGTGGAAAAACAACTAAAAGGTTTTTTGTTTTGTTTTGGGTTGTTTTCTGGAAAGTGATGTTCAGAAAACTCTGAATTAGATGATTATAGTTTTGTTTATAATCACTTACTAAATGAGTTTTCTCAGTCAGACCACATTAACGCTGTTTGATGCTCTTCATTTCTAACTCCCCCTCCTCACATTACTGCACAGCAAATGGCTTCAGGCAGCACCCGCATTAAACTATAATGCCTTGATGAGCAGTGACAGTGATTGGAGCACAGCCTCTGATTAAAACACACACTCACCTAACTGTCGACGGGCAGTGATATGAGCAGCAGCCATCATTGCTGTGCACTGTCTAATGAAGTACAGCTCCATATTTAATATGTCAGCATGCATGTGGGTCAATCGGAGACTGAAGTGTTGTGACGCTGAAATCAGTCTTGATACAGTAGCTTTCTGGTCGGCAGTACTACACTGACACCCTGAGGCCTCTGTGTCACTCTTCCACTACATGATAATGCTGAAGTCGTTCATAGAGCACAATTTCTGGTTGAAAACATGCACGTCTTACTTTAATGAAATGCAAAAATAGTGCAGTTTGAAAAAAATGCAACCATGCCTCAAAACATTTGACATAACAGAGAGCGCATTGCATTCGTGTGGTGTGATAAAGCATGCACCGAACTCGCTCTAAAGCGATGAAACAAATTAATTTAAAGGCAGAAAGTGGTGTTATCAACATTTTACAGAGCCTGCAGAACGTTGGCTCGGTGTGATATCATTTTCAGCTTCCTAGGGGAATATGCCACTGTTCATTTAATCTGTAGCTCCCTGTGACTCTTCTCTCAAAGAGGCAGAAAACAAAGGAGGCAGAGAGAAAGGAAAACACAACTCGTGTTTCATTAAATCAACAGGAAACCAGAAATCAATCAATGCATGCCATTTTTGCCATTTTCTTATCAACATACACAGAAATAGAAGAAGAGGCATCTTGCAAACTGACGGCTTAATATTCAGTTTGAGTGACAGGTTCGGCTGTTCGCACATATGTTTATGAATCCAATTAGGGTCGCGATTATTTGCTACCATTATGTCAACATTCAGTGTAAAGAATAGATCATTTTTCACCTGGAACTGAGTGGAATTACATAAAACGCTATAAGATCCCTTGTGGTTAAGATTTGATCATTTTGTTCACATCTAAGCGATAATAAACCTCAATCAAATGAAATTTCTTTCTTGTAAACCAATTGGCTTATGTGTAGTTTTCACAATATTTCAAAGACATCTCTGCTGAGTGACACAGGATGTGACAGCTGGCTGTGGAGCCCTCTGTGCTCCGCAGTGACACTCTGTCCACTCGCATCAATGGCACCGCCCCCCACTGCAGCCTGTCACTACTCTGCCTTTAACCACCTGCTCGAGGGTGAGCGAGTGTGTGGGTGGGGGTTGAAGCAGCAATGGCTTCACCTGTCTACGTCTGGCCACTTCTGCTGCCACCAAATCTCTGTTTTTATGGGTCACAATGTTGATAGCTCCTTTTTTTTCTTCTCGTCATTGGGTACAAAACCCCAAAAGGCTAGCAAGTGCTTCTCTTTCTACAAAGAGAAAGAAGCATGTTTATGAATGATATTTGATTCTGTATTAGCTCACAGTATCAAAGGATTAGGAAAAACTTTTAAGAGCCAATAAAAATATGGAAAGACTTCACTTTTTAATTACAGGTTTCAGGCATTGATTTATATGTCCTGTATGTATCTAGTTGAAAAATCTGTCGACAGTTTTGTTCTGGTTTTTTAAAGCCTGATAGAAGATGTATTGTTATTAAAGAGAGAGACGCAGTGGCCCTGACTAAAGTTTATACAATCTGCCAACAAAACTTCCGAAAACTCACTAATTAGGTATTAAAAAAAATTTAAAGGGAAAGTTTAAGTTTTTGAACTCTTAATTGGGCCCTCAGGGTAAAACTCCAAACTCCAACATTTTTAATGTTCTCACCTCCGACAATATAAAGGCAGAAAGTCTAGATTTGTTTTCTTCTGCTATGAGTATCTATGCTAACATAAGCTAAGCTAACACCTACTGGCTCTAGCTTCATATTTAGTGTCTAATCTGAGTTCTACACAGAAAAGTAGCATTACTGTATATACTGTTACACTACTTTTTACAGTATGTAATGTACAAGCACTTTTAGGGTCTTATTGACCACTCAAAACACTTTATAAGTCACATTTTAACGTTCATATAACACTGTTCTGTACACTTTGAACACATCCATGACTTTAGAATCACCAATTAATAACAATTATGTCTTTGACATGACATGACAGCGCTAACCTCTGCACCACCACTACCCAGTATCATTCATATGTAGAACCTCATGTACATTTACACTTAGTGACTCATTTATAGAGTTTATAGCATTTTACTTAGGATTAACATAGTTATTAGTAACTAACAAGAGTAGTTAGTAACTAACAAGAGTAGTGTAGCTTTAAAATTTACATCCTTACCTGTAAAAACAAGTCACTGCAATTGCAAACTAAACCACATCTCACCTCTATCCCCTAAAACGGCAAAGAAAAGACTGGGTCAGAGAAAGCAGCGCATTACAACAGACTTCTCAATTTCGTCTCCGCTAATTGTTTTGATTTTGCAGTCTGTGCCCTTAATTTATTCACTATAACTGTTCATTTCATTTCTTAATTTTCAAATACAAGCAGATGTCTGATAAAATAGATCTCTGTGCTGCAAAGTGAACACATAGTGCAGACAGAGAAACACTGATTTGCTGCATGAAATCTGACACTCTTCTGACACTAATTTGGGGTTGCTTCACTCTAAAAAGTAATTCAGAGACTTAGTAAATATCACTATAAATATAAGTTAGATGAGCCTGATAAAATCTATGAATATCCTTTTAGTAATTATTTGAGTTTGAGAAGTTGAAATAAATGTCTAAAATATTAACGTATGTGTTTGTGTTAAATTAAGGTATTCATTTACATTTATCTCAGACAAAAAAATTCAGTATGTGGTTCACAGAATACCTTCTTTGCATGTACTTAATATTTTTGTTTAAAATTGAATCAAAATATTTGAGAGAAACGGGTATCTATACTCATCAGTATCCTGTACTAAAA
Organism: Aulonocara stuartgranti; assembly: GCF_965226115.1. Taxonomy (NCBI): domain Eukaryota; kingdom Metazoa; phylum Chordata; class Actinopteri; order Cichliformes; family Cichlidae; genus Aulonocara; species Aulonocara stuartgranti. The sequence continues at coordinate 34,041,333 of NC_138958.1, forward strand.
TCATTAATTATTCAAATCAATATTATTTATTGTCAGCAACTACAACTGAAAAGTGTAAGTAAAACATGATATCGTAGAGTAATTGAGTACCATGAGCCTTTTTCATTGTTTAGTTCATTTTGTTTTTTATATTCTGAGCTTTTGTGTTTGCTCTCCTGGTTTGCCATTTATCCTTCAAGTATGTAAGGCTTTGAGCTAAAAGGGGAAAGGCTCTTGTCTTTTTAGTGCTTGTTTATTTTGAGTTATTGCCATGTTTATGAAAATTAAATTTTCATTTGGAAAAATGTTTAACATGTGGTCATTTTTCATACATGTATTATGAAACACACAACTAGATATTAGTTTGTTTGGTTTTTTAGACTTAGACTTCCAGTGAAATACAATAACATTCCTATTTGAATGTTAGGGGGTGATCATGGCTCAACAGTTGGCAGTTCGTCTTGTAATCAGAAGGTTGCCCCGGGCGCTGACAGTCTCGGTTGCCTACTGGTGGTGGTCAGAGGGCCCGATGGCGCCAGTGTCCGGCAGCCTCGCCTCTGTCAGTGCGCCCCAGGGTGGCTGTGGCTACAATGTAGCTTGCCATCAGCAGTGTGTGAATGGGTGGATGACTGGATGTAGTGTAAAGCACTTTGGGGTCCATAGTGTCACGATCTGGTACAGGGATTCAAACGCAGAGCGGTAAGGTATCTCCAAGGTGTAGTTTATTTACAGTGCCAGTGCAATATATGTACAGTGAAGGGATCCAAAACTCCGGGGGAATCACAGGGTAACTCGCTCACGTCTTCTTCGCTCACACTCACACACGTTCCCGCAGCAGGGAGGTCGCAGGTCCCGGGGGGGGGGGGGGAGATCTGAGGCAGACGAGAAGGCAGGTCACCAACTAATCACAAATCACGAATATGAAGCACAAGAGCTGTGAGAACACTAACGTTAGGGGTACAATCATCCAGCGACGAGAGGATCTGTGTTCCAGCCTCAAATAGTGCTCCCGGTGATGATGGGTGAGTGTTGTCAGGTGTGTGTGTGGGCCAAGGGCAGGAGCCCACAGTGAGCTCCGCCCAGGCAGAGAGGGAGAGAACAGAAACAGCAATTGTAGCCTTGTGGGGCCGACCGGGCAGGCACGGAGACCATGACACATAGGGACTAAATACAGGCCATTTACCATATTTAATATTAAGTACAATTTTGATTACGTTCAGTTTACAATATTAAGTAAATGGAACAAAATTTTGGATTAACTGACCATCTATATTTCAGTTACATTGACCAAGTGTCATGGTCCTGGGCCATGTGGGCCCAGTATTCGCAGTTTTGTGTGTTTTGTATTTCATTCCCTAGTCATGCCTTGGATTATTTAGTTAAGATGGTCCTTATTTGATTACCTTCTGTGTGCCCCTGTGTATCTGTGAGCCCTCGTCTCTCCTTGTGTTTATTTCTATGTTTTCCCAGCCCGTTATGTCTGTGTTCTCCCCGTGCTCTCTCTCCTCCTGTTTGAACCTCTGTACTTCCTGTTTTACTTTGACAGTCTCCCGTCAGTGTTGTTTACTCCTGCCATGTCTTGTTATGTTCATCTGTGTCAGCTGTGTTCCCATGTGTGGCCACTTCCCCTGATCATCCCTCTTGTGTATTTAGTCTCTGTGTTTCATGTAGTCTGTGTCGCGTCGTCTGTGTTACCACCCCCTGTGTTCCGGATCTCCAGCCATAGCTTTTCCTTAGTTTATGTCCAGTTTAGGTTTCTGTTTGAACTATTACTCTTATGCTGCCCTCACTCTGTTTTGTTCCTTTCATCAGCCAGAATAAAAGGCTCGCTTTTGTTTTACTCCACTCCTGCATCCTCGCTTGTGTTCGCTCCTGGGTCCACCACACACATTTCCGCACGGTCTGCCTCCGCTGACCGTGACAGACCAAGCATGTCAGTGTTATTTACTCAATTTTTTCATGTTTGTGTAACAACTACAATTATTCATTTCAACTTAATATGTTTAAGTTATTTTAGTTATACAATTGATCAATTATATTTAACAGATTTGACTGGTTTCCAATCTACTCAATATTTTTCAGTGTAAAAGTGTTGCCTCAAAAATCTTAAGTAAATGTCAGTTTTATTTTTTAGAGTGTAAATCAAAATGTGTCCTGCTTCATGGTCATGGTCAAAACCGAACGTGAAACTCAACACAAGATACAGATAACAGTCACCAAATTAAAATGGGAAGTGAGATATAACTAAACATGGGAGCGTTGAAAGATAAAGGAATCATTAGTAACTTAACAGAAGGCTCAAATAAGAGGAATAGAAAATAAACCTGTCATGATCCAGCTGTGTGCAGGCAGGAATTAGACCCAAACGCAATTCACCAAAACGGGGACTTAACTCAAAACATAGCTTTATTAACAGAACGGACGAGGCGATACAGAAATCAGTACAAAGCTAAACTGGGAAAACTAAACTCACTGGGAAAGTCACACAGCTAAGAGGGAGAACGCGACACCGAGCTGAGGGAGACTCGGACATAAGTACACAGGGGGTAAACGAGGGAAGTGGGGGCACACGGGGAACACAGGTGACACTGATAATTATAACGAGACATGGCAGGATAAAACACAACACTGACGCACACTGACGGGAGACTGTCAAAGTAAAACAGGAAGTACACAGAGGTGCAGACAGGAAGGGAGGAGAGAACACGGGGAGAGCTCAGACATAATGGGCTGGGGAAAACATGGAAGAAAACATGAGGGGCACGAGGCATGGGGGAGGACACAGGGTAAAGACATGAGGGGAGTTCTAATAAACTAAACTGAACAAGCTAGGAACCAAAGCATAAATAGAGAACAAAATACAAAAACACAAGAGACCTTAGAACGCTGGGTCAAAATGACCCAGAACCATGACAAAACCATAATAAAATCTATACAAAACTTAATGAAAAAATAGCTCTATATACTAAATACTGATTTAGTTTCAAAACAAACAAAACTCAAACATGAACCATTCTCAAAATCAAAAGGCATAATGAATTTAAAAAACTGAGACATGACACTATCCACCTGACATCTATTTACATTTAAGTGTCTGCTGCTGTGGCCGTCTTTTATATACAGTCTATGCAAATCCAAGCGGTCAAAAAGAAGAACAAAGAAATCAATGCAGCTTTTATGTCTACAACATATACTAAAACATCTGATTATAAAACAGCTATTAATATTTTTACATTATCGATCATCAGAGCCAACAGCACACCAGCCCCTTGTTTCTGTGTGAAGACTGCAGCGCACGATGGTGATTAAATTACAGCAGTTATCTTTATCATTGTCACAGCTGGGGACACATATTCATCACAAGATTAAATCAACTGGAATACTGATCTAACTGTGAAGAGATCAGTGTGCTGTGCTGTCTGACACACGCTGAGAATCAGATGCTGTGAGATAAAAAGCATAAAATGAAGCGACTTATTTGTGTAATAAACTGGGACGTTTTGAAAGCTGATTTGATTTTCTGTTACTGTTTAAATGTTTAAATCTCTAAGAAATAACAGGAAAAACTGTCAAAGAGAATGGTCTGTGTTTTTTTTTGTATTGCACTTTTCAGCTGTGCCCTTATGTGGATTTAATGGTAGCTGGTTTCTTTTAACTGCAGTTTTGTGCATGAGCCCAGTCAAATAAACTGACTGTGTAGGGGCACATGTGGAATTTTGATTCAATATCGTGTGGAAATAATATCGCCCACCCTGTCTTAGGAGTTACTATTACATATAAAATGCTTCCAGTGTTTACCGCAGGCAGGGAAAATCAGTTTTAATCCAAGCACACAGAGATTACGTTTCAAGAGCACCTTTGGGTTGCTGCAAGTACGACTTGGACCGACGCTCTCATATGTAAAAGTTTCCAATGCACGTACAAAGAAAAAGCTGCAGTTGGCAGAACAACGTCAAAGGTTCTGTGAGAGTTTCATTGCTTGGGTAATATTATTTGGAAATCAACCAAAGCGATCTAATAAAGGTGAGTAACAATGTTTCCCCTGAATCACAGAACTCCCAGGCAAACATGTCCTGCAGTATATTAAATTCCAAACTTTTCCATTTACAAAATGGGAGTAGAAACACCAAGTAAGAGCTCCAGGGACACAAGAGAGCAGCTTAGAAAGAGCGAAACAGCAATAATAATAAAGAAAACACGATTACCTGGATTTTCTTTACTTCATTGCTGAGATATATAAGGCAGTTGTAGTTCAACACAAATTTCAATTAACACTATATTCTTTTGTGCTTCTTCCCGAGGAAGTCGGGATTTCAGATTTTGCAATTTCACACTTTACTAATTTAAAAAAAGAAATTCATGAAATCTCATTTCCTAATCTAATGCCCTCCATCATTCTTATCTCGCTGACAATAAGAAAAGATTATATGGTGCCAAATCATATGCCAAAAATAGAAAACTAGGAGATTCGATTTTCTCTTAGAGTTCCACAAATGACTTTAAATGTGGAATGCTTTGATAGATTAAATAGTTTACAACGGAGCCAGTTAGGAAAACACATAAAAAGTAAAGCTAAGAGATAATAGAAATACCCCATGCACTATATTTCATTTATTTTAAAGCTATACATACTTGGGTTTTTCCCAACGCTTTAAGCATAAATCCACAGGAAATAAAGCAGAAGCAGCATGTAAGAAATAATAAATAATATACCTTTAATGGTCTTTAAATATGAAAATGACATCTCTGGATAATGAATTCCTTTACTTTTAGGTACTGTAAGTATATTTGAATATTTGGACTTATGATACCAGCAGGTGGATATTTTAAAAGTCTGTGCTAAAATTCACAGTACAATTAAAGTTCCTTTAATTGTCAGTTTTTGCACGTGAAGTTGATGGACCATGACAACTCATTTGATTATATGACATTAGAACAGAGGCCTAAAATGATGAGGCATTGCATTTTGATGCAAAACATCTTTAGTGATGGAGGTTTATATAAGTGATCAAGCTATTTGTTGGAGGGAATTTGGCCCAAGCATGTGCTGTGTGGACTTGAAGGGCACATGAGCGCATCTCTGAGGGTGCTTCTGTGATATCGGTTGTTCTCCTTGTTGTTATGACCTCTTCAGTCCCCTTAAAACTGCAGCAACCACTTGGAACGCATCGCACTGGACTCTCATTTCATTCTTGCTAACCTCTTTTACAGGCCCACTCATTTCTTAAAAATTGGAGGGATGAAAACCTCTTATTATAAAGCCCTTTGCAATCAATAAAGGGTGGAGATGCTTCCCTTATTGAAATATGCCTCCTCTTAGGTGAGGTGTTTCATGCATGGCCTATTGGGAGGAGATCACGGGGCAGACCCAGCTGAAATTATGTTTCAGCTGTCTTGGGAACCGCTTTGTGTCCCCCTGGATGTGGTGCCTGGGAAGAAGCCTGGTTTGGTTTGTGCATTTCTGCTGCTGACCCAGATAAGCTGAGGGACATGCATAGATAGGTGGATGGATTTGTTCACAGTCTTGTCCTTTTCTGTAAAAAAAATCTCAGTTGTATTATTACAAAGTGCAGATCTGCTTGTTATATCAGCATATGACTTTTATATTTCAAATAGTGTGAATGTGAAATATGAAGGAAAATGTAAAAATCATACAAACTACTTCAGGTCATTACTAAAATATTTTGCTGAGACATATTAACACTACAGCTCCCTACAGGCTTCCAGCAGTTTGTAATCTGCATCAACTAGCTGCTCGCTGTTGATCTGAAATGAGAAGAGGAGTGAAAGCAGAGACCTGGAATGGCGCTGACTTTCCTGTGTGGATCTCCACATCAGTTTTTCTTTTCCTTCCTGTGTCACCGGCTTGGTCAGTAATCAGTTTGTTATTAAAAAAAGAGAGAGAGAGAAAAGCACTTGCCTTTTTATGTGCAGACTTGCTGCACAGCAGGACATTCATGAGCCCAGCGACAGTGACCTGCTGCCTCTGCGGAGCTGCAGGAGAGTAAGAGCTTGGTCTCACACAGCGACAGAAAATAATCTGTTCCACAAAGCTAGAATGTCATCACATTTCAGGAGCAAGCGGCTTAAATGTCTTGTATGATTAGCTGACTACTGCTGTGTCTTCCTCTTTCCTTTTTGCATTTGCATGCATGTTATATCCATGTGTTTTTGTTTTTTTCCCACACATGCAGCATATAGACATCATAAAGAACTCCAGATGTCCAAACACTGGGAGTGAACACCACCAAAACATCTAAATCTGTAAGATGCTTAACGCCCACACAACACCTGTGCGTTTATTTTGTGGCTCAGCCAATCTGCTAGCTCAGTTCCTCCGACAAACATCATCTATGTAAGGAGATGTAAAGGTGTGTATGCCTCTCTGTCTCTCTCACGCACTGTTTGCCTCATTCTGTTCAACACAGTGTGGCAAACCTTCTCTTTGACTTAATCCTGATTCATCTGTCTTCTTCTGCATATGAGCGATATGCAGCTTGCTTTTGTTAGAGCGCTGTCCTCTGGCTGTAAGAGAAAAAAAAACAGATTTATTCTTTACTGCCTGAAAGTACAAAGCAAAACATACAAACTGCACAAAGCACAAAGAGCCTAAAGCGTCAGACTGGCTGCTTTTATCATGAAAAGGCTGCTGCTGGACTCCAGCAAACAGACTGCAGATACACTTATTATTATGGATGGCAACACTGCCAAAGAACAACTTATTTGTTTCTAATTTGTCTTCAGACAAAGACGATCATTGTCTTTGTCTGCAAAACTTGAAGTAATCAAGTCATTCAGAATCTGTTTCAGGTCATGTGTTATGCCCTTGCTTGTTGCTACGATAATAGAATAGAATAGAATAGCCTTTATTGTCATTGTACAGAGTACAACGAAATTGGAGTGCCACTCCCTTGGTGCAAGTTTCAATAATAAATATAAATGTAAAATATAAAAAGTACAAAAAAAACAATCGTAAGTACTCAAACAATAGTATGTACAATATATACAGGATAGCAGCATTAATATAATGACAGTGACGGTATGGAATAGGTTCAATTGTTTTTGTGCTTATTTACTACGGTGATAGCTCTGGGAAAGAAGCTATCCCTGAATCTGTTTGTCCTGGTTTTATGTGACCTGTACCGTCGGCCTGACGGTAATAGTTCAAACAGTTGGTTGCTGGGGTGAGAGTGGTCCTTGATGATATTGCCAGCTCTGCTGAGGTACCGAGAGTTTGCAGTGACCTCCAGGCTGGGCAGAGAGCAGCCAGTGATCTTCTGGGCTGTGTTGATGACCCTCTGCAGTACTTTCCTGTCCGCAGCTGAGCACCCTGCATACCATGTTGTTATGCCGTACGTTAGGATGCTCTCTATGGTGGCTCTGTAAAATGTCACCAGCAGCCTCTCCTCCAGGTTGTTCCTCCTGAGCACTCTCAGAAAGTGGAGACGCTGCTGGGCCTTTTTAACCACCGCTCTAGTATTTGCAGTCCAGGAGAGGTCATCAGATATCTGCACGCCCAGAAACCTCATGGAGTGTACCCTCTCCACACAGCTCCCGTGAATGTAAAGTGGGGCCGGGTCTGCTCTGCCCTTCCTGAAGTCCGAGATAAGTTCTTTAGTTTTCGTGGTGTTCAGTTGGAGGTTGTTAACTGAACACCACTCAGTCAGTCTGTTGACCTCATGATGAGTCCAACCACTGTGGTGTCATCCGCGAACTTTATGATGGTGTTTGAGAGATGGGTAGGGGAGCAGTCGGATGTGTAGAGCGTAAACAGGAGGGGACTCAAAACACATCCTTGTGGAGACCCGGTGCTGAGTGTGATGGTGCTGGACCGGTGGGGGCCGAGTCTGACAGACTGTGGTCTATTTGTCAGGAAGTCCTTGATCCAGAGGCAGATGGGGGTGGAGAGTCCCAGGTGAGACAGTTTCTGGACCAGGATCTCCGGGATGATATGATTGAATGCTGAGCTGAAGTCCAGAAAGAGCATTCTCACATAGCTTCCTCGGTGCTCCAGGTGACTCAGCGCAGTGTGGAGCGCTATGGTGATAGCGTCCTCGGTGGAACGATTTGTCCTGTAGGCAAATTGGTGGGGGTCCAGAGTGGGAGGCAGACCGGCCCTGATGTGCTGACAGACCAGTCTCTCAAAGCACTTCATCACTACAGGCGTAAGTGCAACAGGCCTGTAGTCATTTGGGCTGGCCACAGCTGTCTTCTTGGCGATGGGGATGATGGTGGAGGTTTTGAGGCAGGGCGGGACGGTGTTTGATGACAAGGAAAGGTTGAAGATTTTAGTGAAGACTCCGGTCAGTTCGTCAGCACATGCTCTGAGAACCTTTCCATGTATTCCATCAGGACCTGCCGCCTTCCTGGGATTCACTGACCTTAGAACACACCTCACTTGGTGCTCCCTAAGTGTTAGTGTGCCAGTGCTGGGGGCGGGTGGAAGTGGTGTGGCAGCTGAGGGCTTGGTCGTCTCAAAGCGGGCGAAGAAACGGTTTAGATCCTCAGCCAGTGAGGCATCAGTCCTAGATGTTGCCTGGTTATTGCTTCTGTAGTTGGTAATGTGATTGATCCCCTGCCACATTTTTCTGGGGTCGTTGTCAGCAAAGTGATCTTCAATCCTCCTCCTATAGGCAGCCTTAGCTTTCCTGATGCCTCTACTCAGGTCTGCCCTGGCCGCCCTATACGCAGCCCTGTCCCCTGACTTGAAGGCAGTGTTGCGGCTTTTTAGGAGGGATTGCACTTCGCTATTCATCCAGGGTTTTTGATTTGGAAACACCCTGACCCTTTTGTTGACGGTGACATTGTCAACACAGTTCCTGATGTACGAGAGTACAGTGTCCGTGTACTCCTGGAGGTTGTGGCTGGAGAATAAATCCCATACAGTTGTTGAGAAGCAGTCCTGCAGTTGAGAAAGGGCTCCTTCAGGCCAGGTTTTTATTGTCTTTGTCTGGGGCTTTGTTTTTCTCAGCAGGGGGGTGTAGGTGGGGGTGAGGGACATGCAGAGGTGGTCAGATCCAGCCAGGTGGGGGAGGGGTGTCGCTCTGAAAGCATGCCTGATGTTTGAATAGACATGGTCCAAAGTGTGTTCTCCTCTCGTAGCAAAGTCCACAAACTGGATAAATTTAGGAAGCACAGTCTTTAGGCACGCTTTGTTAAAGTCGCCGGCGACAATAAAAACCCCATCGGGGTGGGCAAGCTGTTGTTTGTTTATGGTGTTGAGCAAGAGGTTGAGAGCCGTGCTAACGTTAGCATCCGGCGGTATATAAACAGCTATCACAATAACTACTGTAAACTCCCTCGGGATGTAAAAAGGTCTGCACGAGACTGCCAGAACCTCCAAATCAGGAGAACAGTGTGTGTGAATGATCCTGCTGTTACAACACCACTCGTTATGCACGTAAACACATAGCCCCATAGATAAGTCAGAAGATCAATTTTACTTGTGCCAGGAAAGGCTGAAAACCATCACCAAGTGGCGCGAACCATTATGTAGTGTCAAGTGGGTACATTAGAAAAAATAAGCTCATAGCTTAAGGTTCATATCACCGTCCAGTCCTGTTAAAGCTTAAGGACACGTCCATTTAAGTTTGACTCTCTTGTTCAATGACTTCATTTCCCAGATGACTTTGTGTCATCTTTAGTTTCCAGAATTACTGAAAAAACAATTTCATTTGGCAAAATGTCTTAATTCTCCACCACCCCTCCTGTAATATATTTGATCTTTAAATCAATTAAATGTTTACATAAAGTGGAAAAAAGGGAAAAGTCATGCTAACCTACACAAATAAAAAGATTTAAGTATATTTTGTGAATATTTCACAATAGCTGTATAACTTTCAGGAACCAGTATATTTAAGGCTGGCTCCAAAAACAAGTCAGTTCCCGTAGTTTTCATCAGTTTACATCATGTTCACAGTCTGATACACAGGTTTTTAGCCTCTGCGGATAGTTTACACCTTTATAACAACTGTGTGGTGCATGATTTGTTTCATATCCTGACACTACAGCCTCCTTGTCCATTAGTATATTACTGTTTGCCACTGATTTCAGGGTTTACCATTAGGTCATAGTACCTGGTACCGGGTACTTTTTTAGTCTGAAAAAAAGCCACAGAACGAGCAGCAGGTATATTCTTGCCTCGACGTCCACCTTTGTTGTAGCGTTCGTGTCGCATATTAATTACATCGCGGGACAAGCATTGCTATGATGACAAGCACATACTGGGTTGTAATGGAAATGGAATGGAAAAGGGACTAAACACACTGAACTGGACTTTTTCATCATGGTGGTCCTTCTAACGCCTTTTGAAGCATTTTTCATTTAATTATCTCACGAATAATATTACTCACTGTTTGGTAAAGCTGTGCAAGAAGTCTGTGCTTCAGTTTTTGTGACTTTCATTATTTCATAAATCTTTTGCTTAGCGATAATTAGCATATATATATATATATATGTGTGTGTTTGTATACATTTTATAAAGACTGCCTGTTAGCAAAGCTTGCTAGCCTGTGCTGATAACTCATTATTTAATATTCTTGTCCAAATATTGTCATTTCTGGCTCCAAAACACTGACATGGCAATGGTGCTAATGCTAAGGCTACGAAATGTGAAATCCAAAGATGACATCACAGTGGCTTCAGTATCTCCATCTTTTAGTTACAGTTTATGGCTTACAGTTATAGTTAGGTGAGAAAATAACAAAGTAGGTTCAGTTTTTACAATTTCTGGCAGGACTAAATAACAAATAAACTACCTCTTTACCTTTAAGTTTTAATAAATCTTCATAAACCCATGAATGGAAACATGTCTCTAAGCTAAAAGAGCCTGTTGGCTGCTAAACCTTTATTTTGGAGGTCATGATACAAACTCAGATTGTGCTGTATCTGATAACATCATCTTATTCTGTGCTCTCCCCTCACACCTAGATAGATGCTTTGTTTTGTTTACTATAGCACAGCTGTGATGAACAGTTAAGTAATGGATAACAAAACAAGTATTTTTTTTCAGTGTTTGGAGTTGTTGTTAAACAGCTTGGCCACAGTGCCAGAATCACTGCAGAGAGATGTCGTCTGAAGGCTTTATTCACAGTAAACATGCAGAAAGCTCGTAGCTCGCGGTGAACATGCCGCCACACTTTCAGCCCATCTGAAAAGGTCGAAAAAAGGCAGAAAACAATCTGCTGCAGAGACAGACACAATCAAAACAACTGAAATGTACTTTTTACATCTTCTCGACTGCAACACTATAGGCAACATTCAAGTTTTTATACAGCACCCTATCCGTTGCTTTTACACCCGTTACGTGTCTTGGATCCACAGCTACAGCCAACAGAACATTCTTGCTGTGAAGTAACACAAAGACTGAAATATATTTAGACAACTTCAGCTTTATGATTTGAATTACATCAAATCATAGTCACAACCGCTTTGTTTAATTGTTCATAAATACAAATGTTTAATCGGGCAATCACATGGCAAGAACCTCATGCATTTAGGTGTGTAAACATGGTCAGACGATGTGCTGAAGCTCAATGGGGAAGAAATGTGGTTTTGAATGTGGCATGGTTGTTGATATCAGACGGATTGATCTGAGTATGTCAGAAACTGCTGAGCTGCAGGAATTTTCCAGCACAACCATCTCTAGGGTTTACTAAGAAGGGTCCGCAAAATAGAAAACGTCCAGTGAGCAGCAGTTCAGTGGGGAAAATGCCTTGTTCAGGCCAGAGGTCGAAGGATCACAGACAGACTGCTTTGAGCTGATAGGAAGGCAGCAGTAACTCAAATATCCACTCATTATAACCAAGGTATGCAGAAGAGCATTTCTGAACGCACAACACCATGAGCCTCCTACAGCAACAGGAGACCACATCAGGTGCCAGAGAACAGCACAGACTTTAGAGAAAAGAAGAATTTAGAAGGGAACAAGAAAGCATGGATCCATCCTGCCTTGTATAGCATCACTGATCCAAGCTGCTACTGCTGCTGGTGTAATGATGTGGGGGATATTTTCTTGGCACCCTTTGAGCCCCTTTGTACCAACTGAACATTGTTTAAACATCGCAGCCTGCCTGAGTATTGTTGCTGACCATTTATGAGATAGCTGCTTTCGGGCAGGATGAAGCACAGATTGGCTTGTTGAACAGGACAGTGACTTCATTGTGCTCAAATTGGCTCCACAGTCACCAGATCTCAATCTAATAGAGTGGAATTAACATCATGGATGTTCAGCCAGAAAATCTGCAGCAACTGTGCGACGCTGTCGTATCAACATGGACCAAAATGTGTGAGGAATGTTTCTAGCACCTTGTTTTTCTAACATAACATGACTTAAACAGGAGGCTATACATTTATTGTGGAATATTTCCAGCTGTGGATTAACCCACGTGTGGTGTTCTGGCCTGTCTTGAACCAATTAATTTATATTTCCCTAGAGCCAGAGCTGTGAGAGATTTTGTACCAGTTTAACTTGTTTTCCTTTAGCTGTAGTTCAGCCTGCAATGTCCAACTGTTTTGTGTTGCTTTATTTATGTAAATTATCAATATCAGCATAAAAAATAGACACAAAGTAAAAGAATGGCATTTAAAAATGATCAGGTCATCACTAGTTTGATTGGAGGTGAGGTTCTAAACAGAGTTTTTGTTATTATAGGTCATGTGGTCTTACACATACACAGCGACATTGTTAACAACAAGCAGAGGGCAAAGTCTGTATACGTGTCCACATATTTACAGTGCATGCATTCTTGTTAGTGTGCATGCAGCTGTGTGTCTCTCGTGCAGAGAGGAGGGCGTCAAGTTTACACAATCTGACAAGCAAATCTATGGCCGAGGAAAAAAAACAACAAAAAAACACCCAGCCACTGGAGTAGAGGTCTGAAGCCTCAGAATTCAAAAAGATAAGTCTTCTATAAAATGCATCACAGATATGACATATCTGGGTCTCCACCAGCGTGGAAAAATTGTCTCAAGCTCGTACAAATGAAGTCACAACAACTCGCTGTCGTATTTCTGCTCCGTGCCGGCGTCGTTGAGTCACTTCTGTTCAAGGATTTCAGGTTTAAATTAGTCAAGCTGCTCCTGCTGTGCTGGATGGTTTCACAAACACACATTAGGACTATTTCTAGGCGTTCAGTCTCACTTTAAGCAACATACAGTGCCTGAGTCTATCTGCTTCACATGTCAAAGACTTTCTCTTTTTACCGTCATTTAAAAATTCTCCAATTTTAAAACAGTCACCCACATGTACAATCACAAACAAGCGTGCGTTGTTACGTAAATGCACTCTGCACTGGTGCCACTGGAATCGCTGCACCAGCATGTGCGTGCATATTCTGAGAAAGTCCTCACGAGAATGCAAAGATCAAACATGTGGTGACATATTTGGGTTATTCAGGGGTTTTAGACAATTTTAACCTCAGTTAGACATCACACACTTTTGAGTCAGTCACAGTGTGTGGAGGGTGTCGCTCTCTCTGATTAGGCATCCAACATGTGGAGCAATTTACTTTTTTATTTTAGGAATGTTTTTAGGAAATGCAGTTCTGTAGTTTTGTTGGTCAGTTAAAGAAATAAAGTGTGGCTTTTGCATAGTAAAAACCCAGCTAAAATACACACACACTCAGAAAGAGTATATATATATATATATATATATATATATATATATATATATATATATATATATATATATATATACACGTGTATATGATGACTGAATGACCTTTGCGATGTAGATGCTGGAGGAAAAACAGCTACTAGAACAGTCTTGATCAAGAACATCAGTGGTGTCGAATCATGTATTTAGTATCACCTCATAATAATATTTCCAAGCACCGCCCTAAGGGATGGTCTGAAAATGACTGTTTCATTTACAGACATCTTTTATCCTCCTGTCTTTACAATTACCAATAAAAAGGTCTAAAACTTACCATGTATTGATGTATATGTTGTGCAATAACAATCAAGCCACACCCAGAAACAGAGATCGTGTGTTTAACGTGTCGTTTGCTTAAAAAAAACACTTTTCCAACATGTCAGCAAGTTTCCCCTTCACCACTCTACCAAGAACCACTTAAAAGGAGCATCTGGCTATGACTTTGCTTGATATAAGCCTCTGGATAGACTCCCACTGCCTTTCCCTGGCTTTCACAGTGTGTAGGAAGCCAGAGGAAAACACAGAGGAGATAATAACTAACGTGCCAAACCTGGAGCGAGATCAAAGCAGCCAGGCTGACATGAAACCTTTTTAACATCACAGCAGCAGTAAGCAAGTAGGTGGTGAACGTTATGTTACGCAATGGTGGTGGCTGTCATATAAGGCTCCAAACACACCCAGAGGTGCTCAGTGAAACGTTTCTATTTACCTCACATTGAACCTGACAACCTTAAAATCCCTGCACAGAGGTAATTCAGCCCCATGTAGAAACAAAGGCTGATTCCCATAAATGTCTGCCAACTCTATTATGTTATATTATATCCAAATGGCACTTGGAGCGGCGTGAAGAGAGTTCGTTGTTAATTGATCTTTTATGGTGGTGCTGAGCAATTTCTAAAAGCAATTAAATGCTTTTCAGTTTGTTCTCCGCAGCTGATGAGTTATTGTTATCATTGCGTGCAAGGTGTGAGGATAGGAAGCAGCTGCAGCACATTTTAATTGGTCACGTGTCTGAGGCAGCATTAAAAATGCTAATATGGAAACATGCTCATGCCACGATTCGTTAGGTGCAGGACTCCAAAACTGGTGAAAAGTGAAGTGGTTTATTTACAGTTGCACACCAGGTGAAATATATACATATGCACAGTGAAAAAGGGGAAGATGGGCTCCAGGGAATCCAAGGGAGAAAGGTCCAGGGCAGGGAAACGTTAACACTCCTCTTCACACAGTCCGTGACTCACTTGCACTCCTAATCTAATCCACGAAAGTCGACTCGCGCTCATTCACATCCACAGAAACAGGCTGGGGTCCAGGGAAGTCTGTACAAGGAGAGGAGAAGGTCGTTCAAGGACTATGAAACTACAAGGAATTACTAGGCGAGCTGGTGCTACACTGACACTAGTTAGCACAACGATCCAGCAAAGAAGCTCCACTGAGTGTGAGGAGCAATAACCCACAGTGAGTGATTATAGTAGATGGGCGACAGGTGAGCATTTGAGCAACATCGGGTCCTCCAAAGGCCGGGTAGGCTGGAAGTGAGCAGCTGTGAAATCGGACAGTCTAGCCTTCAGATTTGCATCACCGCTGTCTCTGTGGAGTTTAATAAACTCAGCCGTCTGCTCCTTGCTATCTAAAATATAACAGGACACTGGCGTAAATTCTCGACCATCTCAAACGTCTGTTTGATCAGTTTTCTGTTTGACGTTTATTCAGCTGTGTGAAAACTAACTTTAATCTCAGCCAAACCGATTTACTCATGAACAACTAAAACACCGAAAAAAGGCAAACATTAACATTTTTAAGTTATCTAAGTGACTTATATATCACGTTAAACCTGAGTAGCGAAAGACCGCGGGGGTATGAAAACGATGTGGCGGGAGTTCGCTGTTCTCGCCGGCCCTAGTGAGCCTTGAACCCCGGCTAGCTATCGAGCTATTGGTAACAGACGTCTCCAAAAATGTCGGAGCACTTTTGCAAATATGTGATGTCTTGATAAATCGAGCAGATATTTGAAGTTTACAGAGCTGCATTCTCGCCTGAAAATATCTTTAAAGTTTATTTTGTGAACCACAAGGAGTAATAAGAGTAATGTTAAAACTAAGTAGCTGCCGCCATTGTTGGAAACTGGAATTGGCTGGGCCGCGCTATGAATTCTGGGATATGGTGGGCCACGAAGTATCCGGTCTTTAAGTGATGACGTGATGAATCCTACTTCCGGGCCTAAAGTAGTCTGCGTTTAATATGCCTTTTGTGTTGTTAACATGTTTAATGTTATGTATTTTCTTCTATTTGATCTCAAAAAGCTCCTAAAACAGTCAGTGATCACTGTTGACCTCCCTCGGCTTTTATTACCGCTTAGGAACCTTAGGATGTAACTGCAGCCCAGCCCATGCAGCAGTATATTAATGACTAACCTCGTATTGTGGATGGATTATCTCAGTTGTTCTCCTGGCTGAAGTTTGGTCCTTTTACAGCATCCTGCCATGGAAGAATGATTTTTCAGTTCCCTTTATTTACTTCATGGCTTTATTGAAAATGTTCTTATTGTCTTAAAGGGCATGGCTATCTTGTGAATAATCACATTTTCTTAGTCCAGTCAAGGTCACAGAGCTCAGCTCAAGGCTTCTATGGGACCTATATCCATCCTTTATTTACAGTATTAAATGAATCACAAATATAGGCCTGTTTATTGCAGTGTTCAGTTTCTTTCGTTCTCTGTTTTTAAGCTACTTGATAATACCGGTCATAATATGCACGCAATTTCAGCACAGTGCTTGACCCTTGAAGGTCAATATCAAAAAGAAAAATAACAAAGCCACACAAGGCAAAGGAACCATCCATCAGGTTTTCCCTGGTGGAGCATTTTCCTTTGATCCTGCGATGTTCACGTCAGCTAATCAATATTCTTTGATTTATGGTTATGTTACATGCATGCAGTCTCTTTGTTTTAGTCAGAAAAAGAGCAAGACACATTTTCATGTTTTTGGGCCATTTTTTTGTCTTTAATAACCGAAATGTATTTCTTTATTAAGTTCAATTATATGTAAAATATTGGTTGATGTTAAGTTTAAAATTCACTTGTCAGTTAAATAGTCATAAATACCAGGGGACAAAACAGAGTCTTCAGTTTTCTCATTTGTCTAAACTGACCTTGAAATTCGTATTTCAGAAAGGTATTAATGTTGCAGACACTGCAAACAATACTCCCTAGGAGATGAATCTGCCTTCATTAGAATAAAAATGGCTAAATGACATTTATGGCAACAATAACAGACAGATTTCAAATAAGAGCTCTCGAGGCAATCAGCATAAGAAAGCTTTCCATCCATCTGTTATGTGCATATTTAATTTGCACAGTGTTTCCACCACATTTTATATTCTTCCTATAGGTTTTAAAAATGTCGGTTTACGTGCTCTCTGTAGTTCTACGTAGATCGACCGGTAAATTGAGACCTTCGCTTTTACACTCAGCTCCCTCTTCACCACGACGGACCACTGCAGCGTCTGCATTACTGCAACTGCAGCCCCAATCCGTCTGTCGATCGCCGGCTCCCTTCTCCCATCACTCGCGAACAAGACCCCGAGATACTTGAACTCCTCCACTTGGGGCAGGAACTCATCCCCAACCCGGAGTGGGCACTCCACCCAACAAGCCAACAGAACCACATCATCCGCAAAAATCAGAGGTGAGATTCTGAGGCCACCAAGTATATATATATATATATATATATATAAGATCTGGGCCATCAACACGTACGCCCTGCCTGTGATCAGGTACCCTGCTGGGGTAATAGGCTGGCCAAAGGAGGAGATAGAAGCCACTGACATAAAGACAAGAAAGCTCCTGACCATGCATGGAGGGTTTCACCCCAAGTCCAGCACCCTGAGGCTGTACGCTAAGCGGAAGGAAGGGGGCCGGGGACTGGTGAGTGTCAGCACCACAGTCCAGGATGAGACAACGAACATCCAAGAATACATTGGGAAGATGGCCCCAACTGACCGAGTGCTCAGTGAATACCTCAGGCAGCAGAAACCCAAGAAAGAGGAGGGAGACGAGGAACCATCATGGAAGGACAGGCCCCTGCACGGTATGTACCACCGGCAGATAGAGGAGGTGGCTGATATCCAGAAATCCTACCAGTGGCTGGACAAAGCTGGACTGAAAGACAGCACAGAGGCACTAATCATGGCAGCACAAGAACAAGCTCTGAGCACAAGATCCATAGAGGCTGGGGTCTATCACACCAGGCAAGACCCCAGGTGCAGGCTGTGTAAAGATGCCCCAGAGACAATCCAGCACATAACAGCAGGGTGCAAGATGCTAGCAGGCAAGGCATACATGGAACGCCATAACCAAGTGGCCGGCATAGTGTACAGGAACATCTGCCGAGTATAATCTGGAAGTCCCGAGGTCAAAATGGGAGATGCCCCCAAGGGTGGTGGAGAATGACCGAGCTAAGATCCTGTGGGACTTCCAGATACAGACGGACAAAATGGTGGTGGCTAACCAACCGGACATAGTGGTGGTAGACAAAGAGAAGAAGATGGCCGTAGTGATCGATGTAGCGGTTCCGAATGACAGCAATATCAGGAAGAAGGAACACGAGAAGCTGGAGAAATACCAAGGGCTCAGAGAAGAGCTCAAGAGGATGTGGAGGGTGAAGGTAACGGTGGTCCCCGTGGTAATCGGAGCACTAGGTGCGGTGACTCCCAAGCTAGGCGAGTGGCTCCAGCAGATCCCGGGAATAACATCAGAGATCTCTGTCCAGAAGAGCGCAGTCCTGGGAACAGCTAAGATACTGCACAGGACCCTCAAGCTCCCAGGCCTCTGGTAGAGGACCCGAGCTTGAAGGATAAACCGCCCGCAGGGGCGTGCTGGGTGTTTTTATATATATATATATATATATATATATATATATATATATATATATATATATATATATATATATATATATATATACACAGGGAGTGCAGAATTATTAGGCAAATGAGTATTTTGTCCACTTCATCCTCTTCATGCATGTTGTCTTACTCCAAGCTGTATAGGCTCGAAAGCCTACTACCAATTAAGCATATTAGGTGATGTGCATCGCTGTAATGAGAAGGGGTGTGGTCTAATGACATCAACACCCTATATCTGTCACGGTCCGGGGCAGCGGCCGTGTGGAGAGCGGAAGGAGGACTCAAAACGCAGCACTTATTCAGGTGTGAGGGTGATTTATTGATAATATCCAATATAAAGTGGGGATGGTAAAACAGAACTAAGGATGAACTAACTGGGAGAAACTACACAAAGAAATAGCAAACCTGAGCATGAAGGGAGAACAGCAGGGAGAGCACGCAGGGGATTACACCAGGTATGAACACAGACGACGCGACGAGGAGCAGAGGAAATCACACACTATAAGTACACAGAGAGACACTGGGAAATCACACACAGGTGGGAGACACAGCTGGACCTGATTAACCTGACGAGACAGGGGAACACTAACACCAGGGACCAATAGAGGGAGCACAAACTCAGAACCCAGTACCTAAAATCCCAAAACACAAACCATCCCAAAACAGCCCATGAATAATAAAGAGAATAATAACAATAAAGAACATAAACACAAAGTCACTGAGTCATGGCCGCAGGACCATGACAATATCAGGTGTGCATAATTATTAGGCAACGTCCTTTCCTTTGGCAAAATGGGTCAAAAGAAGGACTTGACAGGCTCAGAAAAGTCAAAAATAGTGAGATATCTTGCAGAGGGATGCAGCAGTCTCAAAATTGCAAAGCTTCTGAAGCGTGATCATCGAACAATCAAGCGTTTCATTCAAAATAGTCAACAGGGTCGCAAGAAGCGTGTGGAAAAACCAAGGCGCAAAATAACTGCCCATGAACTGAGAAAAGTCAAGCGTGCAGCTGCCAAGATGCCACTTGCCACCAGTTTGGCCATATTTCAGAGCTGCAACATCACTGGAGTGCCCAAAAGCACAAGGTGTGCAATACTCAGAGACATGGACAAGGTAAGAAAGGCTGAAAGACGACCACCACTGAACAAGACACACAAGCTGAAACGTCAAGACTGGGCCAAGAAATATCTCAAGACTGGTTTTTCTAAGGTTTTATGGACTGATGAAATGAGAGTGAGTCTTGATGGACCAGATGGATGGGCCCGTGGCTGGATTGGTAAAGGGCAGAGAGCTCCAGTCCGACTCAGACACCAGCAAGGTGGAGGTGGAGTACTGGTTTGGGCTGGTATCATCAAAGATGAGCTTGTGGGGCCTTTTCGGGTTGAGGATGGAGTCAAGCTCAACTCCCAGTCCCACTGCCAGTTTCTGGAAGACACCTTCTTCAAGCAGTGGTACAGGAAGAAGTCTGCATCCTTCAAGAAAAACATGATTTTCATGCAGGACAATGCTCCATCACACACGTCCAAGTACTCCACAGCGTGGCTGGCAAGAAAGGGTATAAAAGAAGTAAAACTAATGACATGGCCACCTTGTTCACCTGATCTGAACCCCATTGAGAACCTGTGGTCCATCATCAAATGTGAGATTTACAGGAAGGAAAACAGTACACCTCTCTGAACAGTGTCTGGGAGGCTGTGGTTGCTGCTGCACGCAATGTTGATGGTGAACAGATCAAAATACTGACAGAATCCATGGATGGCAGGCTTTTGGGTGTCCTTGCAAAGAAAGGTGGCTATATTGGTCGCTGATTTGTTTTTGCTTTGTTTTTGAATGTCAGAAATGTATATTTGTGAATGTGGAGATGTTATATTGGTTTCACTGGTAAAAATAAATAATTGAAATGGGTATATATTTGTTTTTTGTTAAGTTGCCTAATAATTATGCACAGTAATAGTCACCTGCACACACAGATATCACCCTAAAATAGCTAAAACTAAAAACAAACTAAAAACTACTTCCACAAACATTCAGCTTTGATATTAATGAGATTTTCGGGTTCATTGAGAACATGGTTGTTGTTCAATAATAAAATTATTCCTCAAAAATACAACTTGCCTAATAATTCTGCACTCCCTGTATATATATATATATATATATATATATATATATATAAAAACACCCAGCACGCCCCTGTGGGCGGTTTATCCTTCAAGCTCGGGTCCTCTACCAGAGGCCTGGGAGCTTGAGGGTCCTGCACAGTATCTTAGCTGTTCCCAGGACTGCGCTCTTCTGGACAGAGATCTCCGATGTTATTCCCGGGATCTGCTGGAGCCACTCGCCTAGCTTGGGAGTCACCGCACCTAGTGCTCCGATTACCACGGGGACCACCGTTACCTTCACCCTCCACATCCTCTCGAGCTCTTCTCTGAGCCCTTGGTATTTCCCCAGCTTCTCGTGTTCCTTCTTCCTGATATTGCTGTCATTCGGAACCGCTACATCGATCACTACGGCCGTCTTCTTCTGTTTGTCTACCACCACTATGTCCGGTTGGTTAGCCACCACCATTTTGTCCGTCTGTATCTGGAAGTCCCACAGGATCTTAGCTCGGTCATTCTCCACCACCCTTGGGGGCATCTCCCATTTTGACCTCGGGACTTCCAGATTATACTCGGCACAGATGTTCCTGTACACTATGCCGGCCACTTGGTTATGGCGTTCCATGTATGCCTTGCCTGCTAGCATCTTGCACCCTGCTGTTATGTGCTGGATTGTCTCTGGGGCATCTTTACACAGCCTGCACCTGGGGTCTTGCCTGGTGTGATAGACCCCAGCCTCTATGGATCTTGTACTCAGAGCTTGTTCTTGTGCTGCCATGATTAGTGCCTCTGTGCTGTCTTTCAGTCCAGCTTTGTCCAGCCACTGGTAGGATTTCTGGATATCAGCCACCTCCTCTATCTGCCGGTGGTACATACCGTGCAGGGGCCTGTCCTTCCATGATGGTTCCTCGTCTCCCTCCTCTTTCTTGGGTTTCTGCTGCCTGAGGTATTCACTGAGCACTCGGTCAGTTGGGGCCATCTTCCCAATGTATTCTTGGATGTTCGTTGTCTCATCCTGGACTGTGGTGCTGACACTCACCAGTCCCCGGCCCCCTTCCTTCCGCTTAGCGTACAGCCTCAGGGTGCTGGACTTGGGGTGAAACCCTCCATGCATGGTCAGGAGCTTTCTTGTCTTTATGTCAGTGGCTTCTATCTCCTCCTTTGGCCAGCCTATTACCCCAGCAGGGTACCTGATCACGGGCAGGGCGTACGTGTTGATGGCCCGGATCTTGTTCTTACCATTCAGCTGACTCCTCAGGACTTGCCTGACCCTCTGCAGGTTCTTGGTGGTTGCAGCCTTTCTAGCGGCCTCTTCATGGTTCCCATTTGCCTGCGGGATCCCCAGGTACTTGTAACTGTCCTCTATGTCTGCAATGTTGCCTTCTGGTAGTTCAATCCCCTCAGTTCTGACTACCTTCCCTCTCTTTGTTACCATCCGACTACACTTCTCCAGTCCGAACGACATTCCAATGTCATTGCTGTATAGCCTGGTAGTGTGGATCAGTGAATCGATGTCTCGTTCACTCTTGGCATACAGCTTGATGTCATCCATGTACAGGAGGTGGCTGACAACTGCTCCGTTCCGTAGTCGGTATCCGTAGCCAGTCTTGTTAATGATCTCACTGAGGGGGTTCAGGCCTATGCAGAACAGCAGTGGGGACAGAGCATCTCCTTGGTAGATCCCGCACTTGATGGTGACTTGTGCTATGGGCTTGGAGTTGGCCTCTAGTGTTGTACGCTACATCCCCATTGAGTTCCTGATGAAGGCTCTTAGGGTCCCATTGATCTTGTACAATTCTAGGCATTCCAGTATCCAGCTGTGGGGCATTGAGTCATAGGCCTTCTTGTAATCAATCCAGGCAGTGCACAGGTTGGTCAGTCTGGTCTTGCAGTCTCGGCTGACTGTTCTGTCTACCAGTAGCTGGTGTTTTGCGCCTCTGGTATTCTTGCCAATTCCTTTCTGTGTCCCACTCATGTATTGACCCATGTGCCTGTTCATCTTAGCCGATATGATGCCTGACAGGAGCTTCCATGTAGTACTGAGGCAGGTTA
Organism: Aulonocara stuartgranti; assembly: GCF_965226115.1. Taxonomy (NCBI): domain Eukaryota; kingdom Metazoa; phylum Chordata; class Actinopteri; order Cichliformes; family Cichlidae; genus Aulonocara; species Aulonocara stuartgranti. The sequence goes on from NC_138958.1 coordinate 34,064,016, forward strand.
TTGGTCGGTAGTTGGAGGGGACCGGTCCCTTCTTGGGGTCCTTGGGGATCAGGACCGTCCGACCTTCGGTTAGCCATTCCGGGTGTCTCTCGTTAACTAGCAGCTGGTTCATTTGTGCTGCCAGACGCTCGTGGAGTGCAGTCAGCTTCTTTAGCCAGTAGGCGTGAACCATGTCGGGCCCTGGTGCTGTCCAACTCTTCATACTGGAGACCCTTTCTTGGATATCTGCCACTGTGATGGTTACTGGACCCTGTTCAGGGAGGTCGCTGTGGTCTGCCCTCAGATCCACTAGCCACTGAGCATTGCCGTTATGGGTTGCGTCCTTCTCCCATATGCTCTTCCAGTATTGCTCTGTCTCCAGCCTTGGTGGTGCTGTTCTCTTATTATTGTTCCCTTGCCACTGAGAGTACACCTTTGCTGGTTCTGTGGAGAACAGCTGGTTTATTCTCCTGCCTTCTATCTCTCTGGTGTACCTCCTCAAGCGGCTGGCCAAGGCTGTGAGTCTTTGCTTGGCAGTTTCCAAGGCCTCAGGTATGGACAGCTTGCTGTATTTCTTATGCACCTTCTTTGTCGCACCTTTCTGCAACTCCGTTAGTTGGCTAACCTCCCTCCGTGCTACTTTGATCTTGGCCTCTAGCCTCCTTCTCCATGGAGGGTACTGCCCCTTGTGGCTGTTCAACTTGTAGCCAAGCATCTCACTGATCACTGCTGCCGTATTGTAGATCAGCTTGTTAGTGTCGGTAATCGTGGTTGTAGGTATTGCCCGTAGTGCTGCATTAACATCATCTAGCTACCTTCTGAGGGTACTTCACGTAATCTTGGTAACCGGCTACGGGGTATCCAGGTTTCAAGCTTGGCCATTATCCTATTTTTCAGGTCAGTTCCTCTCGCACTCAATGATCCTTCTCCTATCGCACTTGGGGCTATGTACCCAATCTCGGGTGGGGGTGATGATATCTCCCCCCTGACCTGACCAGGTCCGTCATCCTATTCATGTAGCCCCTTCCGCCGGGGTTACTTGCGTAGTAGCATTCCAACAACGCCCTGTTTTCGTCTCTTGCCCACCGATGCCTTCTTGTTCCAGTAGCCCACTTTTCGCCAGGGTGCCCTGGTTCCTCAACACCTGACGCGGACCTTGTTGATCCGGGCGACGTCCGAGCCGGCATGCCTTCATATTTATGGTTCATGTCTGCGGTAGGCTTGCTTAGCATAGGGGGTCTAGCCTTAGGACCCTTACTGGATACAGACGCCCCAGGCAGGAATCGAACTTGCGATCCTCTGTTCCAAAGGCGTGTAGTCTAACCACTACGCTATCCAGCTGCTTATATATATATATATATATATAAGTGCAAATTATAACAGAGGTACAGACAGTATTGAAGTAACAATAACAATATTTGAGATAAACTATTGTATTCATGAAACAAAGCCGCAGCAATGCAGAGAGTTGTGTTTCAGGACATTGCTGGGTGGATTCACACTGGGAAACATACACCGGAGATGTCATCAATTGTATTCTGAAGGGAAGTTAGCTACTAGGATGTTTAGAGAGCTTAGCCTTCCTTCTCCTCCCTGCATCTCTCTTTGCCTGATTCTCAATCTTTTTCTGTTTCCTCTTTGAACTGAGTCAGCATCGGTCCCAGCTGAGAGGAAGGAAAGACGAAGAGAAAGAAGAGGAAAGAGTAGAGCGGAGGAGGGGCAGTGGATGGGAGGTGGTGGAGGGGGATGCACTTCCTGTGAAACCTCCAGGAGTTTCGGATCTGGAAGATGAGCTCAGTTCATAAACACACACGTGCACACACACACTGCTGCAAAGATCAATTGTTATCAAAGGGCCACCACAACGGCTAGATGTGTTGGACCCCGTTCTCTTGATGTTACCTGGAGTTTTCCTTTTACAGTCTTTTTTATTAGGATTACCAAGTAAGTTCAAAGGACATTTAAAAACAATTATGCAAAAAGTAAAAATGAATCAATATTTTATTACAGATGATCAAATTAGAACAAAAGTTTTCCAGTTTTTTTTCTTCCTTCCTGTTTTTTCATCTTCTTTTCCAGAAGATGAAATGAATCCGAGCAGGGTGTGGTGAACTACTGTCATCTAATACAGGAGATTCAGGAGGATTTGAATGGAGGAAGTAGCATTATTGATTCCTGTGAGTGTGTATCTGTTTCTCCAAATGGTATTCCTTAACTCTCTTTGGGAGCTTCCCAGAAGAAAACACCGAACAACTTTACACAGAATCGATGAGTGATAAAATACTTAATATAATACAAAAATCCATTAAGATAAAAGCTTGGTTTAACCTTTCATGCAGATCCAAGAACCAGCGTATTTAAAAAAACATAGAAAAGCAGCTTCATAATTTGTTACAGTCTGACAGTCATTTAAAGGTTGGGAAATTTATGTACACACAAACACAGTGTGTTCTTTTTTCCAAGAAAGTTTACATATAAACCATTCATGATGAAATATCTTTCTTTTTACAAAATCCAGTATTTTGGCAGACCAATCATTACGGATGGAAACTGATAAGAATTTAACGATTCCAATTCCATTATCAATGTCACATATCGATTTGATTTCTTATCGGTTCTCATTGACTCCGCTTTGAGAGCTGGACTAACTCTAAGCAGCATAGCAAATACATTACATTCATGCTAATTAACTGCATGCTGTGTGGTCAAATGTTTGTGCATGTTGGAGGTATTTCTTTGTTGTGATCAGTGTTGGGCTCATTACTTAAAAAAAAGTAATGCACATATTGCACACTTACATTTACATTCTATTTGTAAAATGACCTGAAACACACCGTCTTAAGGAATAAAAACCTGCAGGCTACAGTCCCACACACTAACACAAATCCCTGTCCTAATGAGGACACACATATGATCTTTCTCCGATAGCACAAAGCAAAGATGTAAACCAAACCACAGAGACGTCAAAGTGTGGCTGCTGAGCTGGGGTCAGCATTCACTCAGCTTTATCACTCTAGGTACTTGGTTAGCTTAGCATGATGCCTATGCATTTGTTTAGAAAGAGCTGAAGTTGTGTTACCAGTATAATGAAGCTGTTTCCAGTTTGCCTTTGCTCTCTTGTTCTTTTGTGCACTAAAAATGATTGGTACCGGTTCTCAGTTTCCCATTCTTATTGTTATTCTGATTGATTATAAAGTTGGGGGCTAATTAGCCAGACAAACTTGTTTTCAGGTATAACCTTAGCGTTTCCTCTTTCAGATGTTGAAACTATCATTAATGGAGCAGCTATAGCAGCCGTGATGTCTCCCTGTGAAACCTCAACAATGGAATTTTTGCTTTAACATTTATTTTTAAGCCTAGCATGGGCTAGTGCTTAGTTAGTTAGTTACTGTGGCATTTGATGGGTAGCAATTTTTGGCTAGCAAAAACAGACTTGAAAGACAAATTGACACACTGGAGCCTGTATGTATCAATTATGATACACTAAGCCTTGAGGGGGTAAAATTATTATATTACCTCTATACAACCTCTAGACCTCTTTCACTACAGCTGGAACTTTAGAACAGCTCTACGGAAGTCCACTTGCATGTTTCCATCTGCAATTTAGACATTAAACTTTCCAAAGGAAGCAAGAATAACTGCTTAGTTAACCTAATCCAACTCTGATTGTCAAGTGTCATCGCTGATAATAAAGCCTGGGGTCTGGCTCAACACCAGTACCAAACAGCAGTTTTCCGTGAATGAATCTGAAAGTCTAAGTGGTCTATAAATATTCCATCATGAATCCGGTTTTACATATCAGTCTGTGGGAAACATTATTTTTAGCAGCAACTAAGTATGAAAACCAACTGTGGTAACCAACTCTAGCTTTTTTTCTTAACTAATGTATCTGAGAACATGTCATATGTCATGTATCACATAAAAGTGGACAGACTGAGGCTGAGCCCAAGGTCATGTATCGATGCTCCTCATGTAGGAGGTATTTTATATGGATCAATGGAAAAACAACATGGATGATTGCCTGGTTTCATGGCCCGTCTTTGATCCATTATTAATGATGTCGAAGTACTGATTTCTGGCATGTTGTGTGTGTGCAGGAGATGGAAACAGGTTCCTCTGAGGATTTTTTTGTGCACACAGCATATATTACTGGCAGTAGCTATGAGAGAAACTGTCCTTGGCAAATAGCCTAGAAAAAGTTTTAAGAGTGATGATTTTGGCTTGTGTTATGGGGGTGAATAATGTTACAGGTATTAGAAAGATCAATATCATTATCATGCTTCTATGGAATTGAATTTTTTTTTTGTAATTTTTCTGTCATCACTACTGCAGTGTTTGCACTCTCTTCTCTTTAAAACCACTATGAACTACATAATGTCAACCCTGCTAGTCCTTTAAAATAAAAACCTTGATATGTCTATCAAGTGAAATCTTGGAGAAGTTGCTAATAACCAAATCTACAACGTCAACAACAAGAAAAAGATTTTATGTTTTTCCCACAGACAGATGATGAAAAACATCACTGGTAAGAAAAATGAAACCTTGACCAGTTCATCGCTGTCACTGAAGCCCGTAAAACAACCCCGGGAATCGACATTCTAGGATTATCTGTCTACCTGAAGACACTTGAGTCAGGCATTTGTGACCAGGTACAAGAGGAGAACACAACACTTCACAGTTTACAACAGTGGTAGACGTACTCTTCAAGCTTAATAAGGTTTGGTTAGGTTGCTGTATCAGAGTGTTTAGTTCATGCATTTATTACTTCTAGGCCAGACTTTTGTAAATCATTATCATCAACCTGGCCTAAAACGTCTTGAAAAGCCTTCAGTTGATCCAGGCTACCTCCACACGTACACGGGTATTTTTGAAAATGAAGATTTTCCGTTTTTGTTTATAAAAAAAATCCCGTCCACACATAAAAACTAAAAACGAAGGAAAACGCTGCTAGGAACATGCCAAAGCAGCAGGTGGCGATATATTCCTAGTAGAAATGTTGGCCAATCAGAAGTCAATAAGCCTGGGTGGGAAAGAGTAAACAAAGATGGCGCATAGAAGCAGAACTGAGTTCTATGTGTGGAGGGACAGTAACTGTGTGTGTGTATGTAAGCATTTAAACGCTGCAGAGAGTACAATTAACAGTAACAGTATTTTGTCTACGTCCGCCATTGTAGAAATTTATTTCACCGAAACAATAACGTGGCACACAGTGTGACGTCAAAAAATGCGCACACCTTTGACACTGCGTTTTCTCCGTTTACCTTGTCCACACGTAAACGCAAAAACCGAGTTTTTGAAAATATCCACCCTGGCAGGAGTTTTTAAAAATCTCAGTTTTCAGTGACCGAAAACGCCGTTTACGTGTGGACGAAAGGTGCAAACGCATAGAAAAATCTGCGTTTTCAAAAATACCCGGGTATGTGTGGACGTAGCCCCAGACTGCTGCAGAGTTAACTGGGACTAGAAATAAAGAGCATATTTCTCAAATACTGTGTTTTCCTCATTGGCTCCCGGCTAAATTCAGCATTGAGTTTGAAATCCTTCTCCTCAAAATATTGACTAATCAGGCCCCATCTTATTTTAAAGACATTGTAGTACCATAGTACTATAGTACCCCAATAGAGCGCTTCACTCCCAGACTCCGGTTCCTAGAGTTTAAAAGTAGAACGGGAGGCAGCTTTTGATTTTCTGCATGTTTATACACCACTGCGGTATTTAATCATAAACCCAGACTCTTTCCCCTACAGTTTGCCTTTGTCTTTGTCTCTTTCTGCTTTTTCCTCTTTGCCCTCACCCCAAACCCGTCATGGCAGATGGCTAAAAGCAATTCTGCAGAAGAGGTAACATTTGTACTGATGTAACTAAGCTGTATTTGATTAATGTGTGTTTTGAATTCCCGTATGTACAATGCGCCAAATTGGCATTTCTCAGGACAAAAAACTGAAAGAATTTAGTTTTTCTGGCAGCTATCTAATCCTATAGTAGTTTTAGATTACAAATCTTCCAACCAGGTAAAAATCCTAGCACTGGTGGTGAACCTGAATCTTTCACAGAGTTAAGGTGGAATTTTATAAAACAACACCAAAAAACAGGATCTGTGTTTTTCTCAGGATGCTATTAGAATGCAGTCATTGATAGTACAACCCTTCACCCAGAGACGCAAGGTAACAACACAGAAAAACATTTTTCATTTAATGGGTGTCACGGTCCTGGGTCTCCTGACCCAGCGTTTTTAGTTCTTTGTGATTTTTGTATTATTGTACTTGTGTGTGATTTATTCTATGGCTTCTAGTTTTGATCCCTTGCCCTTCATGTCTCTCTGTGTCCCCTCTGTTCTGTGTAATTGTGTGTCTTTGCATGTTTGAGTTTCTTGTTTTCTGTCACTCTGCATTGTGCATTATGTTCTCATGGTTGGTTTTTTGTTACTCTCTCTAGTCTAGTCTCTTGTGTTCCCAGCTGAGTATTTCCCTGTGTATTTTGGTTCTTAGACCTCTGCCTTATGGTTTATGTCTCTGTATTTCTTAGTTGCTGTCTCCACTGTGTCAAGTTCGCGTCTCTGTGTGATACTTCCTGTTTTACTTTGATGGTCCGTGTCTCATGTGAATGCATCCTGCTTTGCTTGTCTCCCCAGCTGTGCCCTCCTTCTGTGTCTCATTCCCCTCGTTACTTCCCAGTGTATTTAAACCCTGTGTTTCTCTGAGTGTGGATCTCCCTGTGAGTTCTTAGTTTATGGTTTCCCAGTTTAGTCTAGTTTTGTATGTTTGTTCTACCAGCAAATAAAACTGTGTTTTGAGTTCACCTCCCCGAGTCTGTGAGTCCTGCATTTTGGGTCCAACTCCTGCCTGCCGCACAGCGATTCATGACAGTACGACGCGACCAGACATGGACCCAGCAGGCTCCTCCCGGGAAAGCGATTTGGCCCACATCTTCAGCCTGTGGGAGCGAGTTTCCCATGCCTCGGACATTAAAGCAATGTCCATTGGGATAAACGCCATCGAGGCAATTCTCAAGGGGAATCCCCATCTTCGCGAGCTCTCAGGATTTTCGGGCCTACTGTCCAATCTGCAGAAAGCCAAGGAGACAGTACAAGCTCGCGAGCTCGTCATACCGCAACAGCGACCGCCACAATCGGGAAACGTTTCCACGCCGCTGCCACTGGACTCCTCTCCATCCACCCTCCACTCTGACTGTCACTCACCCGCTGCTTTTCTCGCAGCAATGTGGTCGGAGGATGAGGAGCCGGCCGTGATCTCTCCGTCGTTGCCAGTTTCCTCCATCACCGCACCTCCGGCTTCCCGAAGAAAACGGCATTCACGCCGCCGACACCCACCGCCACAGCCAGACCCCGAGACGTCTGAGTTGCCAGCTGTGGTGAGTGGAAGGGACAATCAAGAGTTTCCTGACTTTGGGACTGTTTATTCCGGGGCTGTGTTTTTTCACTTAGCTGCCCAGCCAGAAGCGCTAGCTCCATCTCCTGTGTCCCCGCTAGCACAGCCATTAACTCCACCACACGCTCCATTTTCACCTCTACCATCGCTTCAGTCATCAGTTCGGTCTGCCACTCAGTCGCCCTTAGTTCCGTCATCCACACTACCACCTGTTTCCCTTCCACCACCACCATCACTACACCCAGCCATTCAGGCTGCTACTCAGTCAGACATTCAACCCATAGCCCTGCCGTTAATATGCTCTATAGCTGAGCCACTAGCCGCCCGACCCGCAGCCACTTCAGCCACTCCTCCACCCGTCACACCTCCACTACAACCATCACTGCAATCCCCAGTGCAGTCTCCAGTGTCCCCAGTGCAGCCTCCTGCAGCCCTGCTTTCCCCAGTGCAGTCTCCAGTGTCCCCAGTGCAGTCTCCAGTGTCCCCAGTGCAGTCTCCAGTGTCCCCAGTGCAGCATCCCTTAGCACAGTCATCCACTCAATCACCAGCTCCACTTTCCCCTCAACTATCACTACCACCTCTAGCTCAGTCTCCTGTGCACTCACCTCTGGTTCATTCTCCTGTGAAGTCATCAACTCCCCTGCCTACTCCGCTCTCACCACCTCCGTTACAACAGACATCAGTTCAGTCCCCTGTGCCAGTGCAGACGCCCTCAGTTCAGTCTCCCGTGCAGTTATCTACTTCACCACCATCAGTAGCTCAGCTCCCACTCTCACCCGTGTCGCCAGTAGCTCAGCTCCCACTCTCACCCGTGTCTCCAGTAGCTCAGCTCCCACTCTCACCCGTGTCTCCAGTAGCTCAGTTAGCTGCCCAGCAGCCTCTCTCTGCTCAGTCTCCTGTGTCGCCAGTTTTGCTCATTCACTCCATGCAGAGAGGTAACTTGATTTCTACTCAGGGTACTTTTCATGGTTTAGCCGCCGTTGGCACAGTTGGCCACTCCAGGGCTTCCCCAGAGGCTAGGTCTCAGTCCCCAGCTGATTCTGGACCCCTGAAGTTTAAGCAGCCCCCTAAGAACTGCACCATGTTCGCATTGCCTGGGCAGAGTCAGTGCTCAGTGCAGCGCCAGTTGTCCTCATGTCCGCCAGAGGACTTCATGCCTGTTGGCTTTGTTTTAGCCTCCGCTGGAGGGTCCGAGGGGCCCGTTCAGCCGCCCGTCTCCGCTGGAGGGTCCGAGGGGCCCGTTCAGCCTCCCGTCTCCGCTGGAGGGTCCGAGGGGCCCGTTCAGCCGCCCGTCTCCGCTGGAGGGTCCGAGGGGCCCGTTCAGCCTCACGCCTCGTCAGCTGGAGGGTCCGAGGGGCCCGTTCAGCCTCCTGTCTCCGCTGGAGGGTCCGAGGGGCCCGTTCAGCCTCCTGTCTCCGCTGGAGGGTCCGAGGGGCCTGTCCAGCCTCACGCCTCGTCAGCTGGAGGGTCCAAGGGGCCCGTTCAGCCTCCTGTCTCCGCTGGAGGGTCCGAGGGGCCCGTTCAGCCTCACGCCGCATCAGCTGGAGGGCCCGAGGAGCCTGTCCAGCCGCCACCTGCGACCGCCTCGTCGTCGCCTGGTCCGGCTGCATCTGCCTGTGCTTCTGCTACGCCTGGGCCAGCCTCTGCCTGTGCTTCTGCTACGCCTGGGCCAGCCTCTGCCTCTGCAGTTCCGCCTGGTCCGGTCTCAGCCTCTGCAGTTCCGCCTGGTCCGGCCTCAGCCTCTGCGGCTCCGCCTGGTCCAGCCTCAGCCTCTGCGTCCTCGTCTGGTCCAGCCTCAGCCTCTGCGTCCTCGTCTGGTCCGGCCTCGGAGTCTTCGTCCTCGTCTGGTCCGGCCTCGGAGTCTTTGTCCTCGTCTGGCCCGGCCTCGGAGTCTTCGTCCTCGTCTGGCCCGGCTTCGTCTTTGGCTTCTGTTTCGCTTGCTGCAGCCCCGTCGTCGCCTGGTCCGGCCCCGTCGTCGCCTGGTCCTGCCTCGACTGGTCCTGTGCCCACCGGGCCATGGCCAGCACGCCTAACACTGGAGAGCCGCCACTGCCTTCCGCGCGGTCGGCCTCCTGAACTGCTCCGTTGTCTCCTTCGCCGCCGCCGTTGCCTTGCGCACGGCCGGCCTCCTGAACTGTTTCCACGTCGCCGCCGTTGCCTTGCGCACGGCCGGCCCCCTGAACTGCTCTGTGTTTGGGTTGTTTTCTTGGGCTCCGGTGTTTGCTGTGCTCTTCTTTTGTTTTCTGTTCCGAGCCCTCCGTCCTGGGCCCCCGCCGCCCGCCCTGGGTTGTTTTCTGTTTGGTTTTGTTTTTCTGTGTTTGGGCTGTCTGGAGCCAGCCCTTGAGGGGGGGGTACTGTCACGGTCCTGGGTCTCCTGACCCAGCGTTTTTAGTTCTTTGTGATTTTTGTATTATTGTACTTGTGTGTGATTTATTCTATGGCTTCTAGTTTTGATCCCTTGCCCTTCATGTCTCTCTGTGTCCCCTCTGTTCTGTGTAATTGTGTGTCTTTGCATGTTTGAGTTTCTTGTTTTCTGTCACTCTGCATTGTGCATTATGTTCTCATGGTTGGTTTTTTGTTACTCTCTCTAGTCTAGTCTCTTGTGTTCCCAGCTGAGTATTTCCCTGTGTATTTTGGTTCTTAGACCTCTGCCTTATGGTTTATGTCTCTGTATTTCTTAGTTGCTGTCTCCACTGTGTCAAGTTCGCGTCTCTGTGTGATACTTCCTGTTTTACTTTGATGGTCCGTGTCTCATGTGAATGCGTCCTGCTTTGCTTGTCTCGTCAGTCCTGATTTCTCCCAGCTGTGCCCTCCTTCTGTGTCTCATTCCCCTCGTTACTTCCCATTGTATTTAAACCCTGTGTTTCTCTGAGTCAGTGTCGCGTCATTCCTCATGCTGTGTGTGGATCTCCCTGTGTCTCCCTGTGAGTTCTTAGTTTATGGTTTCCCAGTTTTGTATGTTTGTTCTACCAGCAAATAAAGCTGTGTTTTGAGTTCACCTCCCCGAGTCTGTGAGTCCTGCATTTTGGGTCCAACTCCTGCCTGCCGCACAGCGATTCATGACAATGGGACTATTAACAGATCTCTTAAGGGACCTCTTTGAATGTCTAACATTAAAGCAACACAAGGCAATTTCACATGCTGGCAGCTGCAAATGGAGCTGAGAGATAAGTGCTTGAAATGTAATGAGTTTAGTCACCAGAAATACAACAAAGTGACTTCAGTAAATTGCACTTGGTGTGCTTAAGCAGTACAATAGCAAAGGACACCACGGGAACAATCCAGACAAAAGGTCAGACGATTTCAGAATGGAGAGCTGTCACTTCCTGCAGTCTTTGATCAAACATGAAATGATTGTATCTTCGTAGATCGCTGAGACAACAGATTGGGACTTGCCTGCCGTAAAACACCACATTTGCATCAAAATCTTCATCACCCAGCATTCATGCAATATTAAAATATCATATTAAATGCCCAAATTTCCTCTCTGTGGCCCGAGGGAGCAGAGGAGGTGAATTATTTCGCAGCTGCAGCTGTCTGGTTTTTGTACAGAGTGAAAATTTTACAACAGGTTTGATTTTTGCTATATGGGAAATCCTCCCATCAGCGTCCGTATCCATCACTTACTTTCCATCTGTTGTTTTTTTGTTTTTTTTGGGGTGGGGGGGGGGGGGGTTCTGAATGACCTACACGTGCTGTTTCTGGTGTTTTGAAGAACCTGTGATTAAATGATGCGGCATGTTGTAAAACACCTCTGGGAACATTCGTCAGGTTACTTCTTAATTTTCCAGATGGCTTGGGAAATATGCAGAATGACAGTGGAGGTACAGCCTCCCCCCTTGTTTAATCGAGTTTCACTTTTTGGGGCCCACACCTCACAGGGACTTTGAGTCATCCATAACCTCACTGAGTTTTAATTGCTTCTGGCTGTGGAGCACCTCGGGGGGAAAACTGGCAGCTGGACAGAATTCCTGCGTTAGGAGGTACTCAGACACACTTTCACTGTGCTAAAAGGCTTCATTTCACTCATCATGCACACACTAAGTGGATTTCTAAACAAAGTGTGCCACGGATACACCAATTCTAATTTGTGGCAGTGCTAATAGAGTGTCAAATGTGTTAATTTTCATCATTTTTGAGAGTGTACTCAAACCTTGCCTCTGCCTTTGTGCTATATTGTTTGCGAGTTCAACTTAACGAGGCAATTATGCTACATTTGCAGCTCCCATAATTTATAATGATTACATAGCAGAAAACTGTTTAAATGGCTTGTTAGCTTGTTAGCACGATTGCTTCCCTGCCCACAAATTCACCTTTTCTTCTATTCGAATGCTGCTTGAAAAGAAAAACGAGAAGCTTCACTTCTTTGTGTTCTAGTGTTGAAAGACAGCCTTGATATTCCTCCAGTGGTTTTTGTTCTCACGCCTGAGGTATCTCCTCATGTACAGAAAGGAGCACTGCAGATTTCTTATTTCACCTTGGGTAGAATGAGCATGCTCATTGCCAACAGACTTTAACATGTCTGACTGAACCAAAGTCAACGATGCACTCTCCGCTCAGTAAGCTGCCGGCCTCTCTGGTGCAGTAGCATGTATGTGAATGTTGCTAAGAAGGTTTCTAATAATAGAGTGGCTGTGGCTTCTTCCATCTGCAATCCATAGTCAATCTGCGGCTTTGCTCACAGATGACTGATAGGTTAAGAGTCAGTAGGCTGCACATAGCTGATAAGCCAAGTCTGCACAACCCCGTGGACTCTCCTCTAATTTCCACAGTCAGTTTGATTCCAGAGGTTTCTGTGTGTATTTGTCTGTGTGTGTCCTAGGCCACCTAACCTTGACATTTTTTGCCACTCTACAGAGATACTATCTTTCTAGTGCATTGGAAGAGCAAAGACAGAGTTACTGTGTTGACCCTTGAAACTATAACATGTTCAAGCATGCAGTGATCCTACTGAATCCTACAACAGGTCATAAGGCTCATTATTAGTTAGATACTGTGCTACAAATAGTTTAGGGTATTTAATGTTGATTAATGTTGTCAGAAATACAGACTGTATATAAAAGATGACAGCAGCCACTTTGATGTCACACAAAGCTTTGAAGGTCTTTGTGGTTAGACAGTAGAGTTCTCCACTAAGCAGAGCATGTGGCTGTTTCATGAGGGTGTTATAGTCTTCGCAATAAACAGATTCCTCAGTGTGAACAATATTTTTGTTACTGTAAACTTTCTGGGTTCAATGTGTCATCTGCTTGTAGTCTGATGGTATTGACCAGTCAAGTTGTAGCAATGGTGCCGAACAGGATGTCTTATAGTTGTTTGTTGCTATGTGGACACCATGTCTGCACCAGAAGCCTTAAATATTGTCCATTGTCCCCAGAGTTCAATCAGCAGATTGGGTTGCAGGTGTATTTACTGACTGCTGGGAGCTGCTTGAATTTTAAAATTAGAGCTGTGTTGATTAGGGATGGGTATCGTTTAGGTTTTATCCGATACCGGTGCCAAATCGGTACTTTTGAAACGGTGCCGGTGCTTAAACGGTGCTCGAACTGGTGCTTAAAGAATGGAGAACAAACTTTGTCCAAAAACCTCTCATGTTCAGCTGTTTTTTTTTGTAAAAAGATAACAATGTGTGCCTTTTCTGCAGCTATGTGGCATATATGGCATCACTCTTGGCTGGAAGCAGTGCTTAAACAATGGAAAAAACACAAATTTAAACCCTCTCATGTTTAACTGTTTCCCACTTTTTCTTTGGTCATTTTAGCCTTTTTGTCCAGGGTGAAGGGAGTATCTGCCATCAAACAAGAAGACAGCCGCATGTAGCTATGATGATGTTTGCTAGTTCACCTTACATGCATTAATGTAATAACGTGGTTAGCCTACTCAACGTAAATTACACACGAACAACATGAAGCTACTCATGCAGAGAAGAACGGCTGCTGCTGCATCATCATCCTCATCATTTCTGCTACACTGGCAGGGCTAGGGGCCAGGACTCTATTCTTCGGGTTTTTGGGGGATTTTGCTCCGGGTCCGATAACTGGCAACCCACCCGACGTGCACAGTGTGAGGTCTCGCAGCAAGCTATCAAATACGGCGCATTTCTCGGCTTTTAAAAAAAACGCTATGCGTCGCCAGCTGTTTAATCGGATTCTTGGTGTTACCTCCTTTGTCAGTATCACAGTATCACCTTAAAGCACTTGTTGCAGGCTGCTGAGTTTGCATATTTTGCTGTGAAGTACAGCCAGACTTTTGACCGCTTCGCCTTGGACATTTTTAATCTGTAGCGCTGCTCTAAAAGAACGTACGTACCTGGCCCCGCCTACTATCCTCGGAAACGTAAAATGATTGGCTAGAAGTGTATCACAGCTCAGGAAAAAAAAGCACCGAAATAAAGCACCGAAATGTGCGCTGCTTTTCGGTCTGGTTACTACCGTTTATGTCAGAACCGGTGCCATCATGGCACAGGACACCGGTACCCATCCCTAGTGTTGATGCTGACTGAGAAATAAAGTTATTTAAATTTCAGAGTACCTGTTCGGTTTAGCTAGCTTTATGCAGCTGTTAATGCTGGTAATGTTCCCTTAATTTGAGAATGTATGTATGCATGGCCTGATGAAGCTTGTGTAACAGAATTTGCGGACATCTACTCCAGCTGAGCAGCTGTGTTCAGCAGCTGGATGAACACAGAATAAGGCTCACCCATCTGGTAGCAAAGGTACACAGGTAACCTTCATAGCTGTTTGCTAACATTACAGATTACTGCTGATGACTCCAGCCTGCTGTTAAAAATAAAAATGCAAATTCTTCCATCTGATAAAGACAGAGGTTTACTTCAGTGCTCACTGAATATGGTCATACATAGAAGCGGTTAACCAATAGTTAGCTTACGGAAGAACTACATTTCACTCACTGTTGCTGACTTTTAAGTCGCTGTTAACGTGATGATTGAAAGAATAGCAACAGCTGAAAAACAAGAACAACAACTGTTGTGCCTCGTGCAAAATAGAATTAAAAAAGTGGACTTCAGTTGTGTTTTCTGGGGTTTCAGTGTGAGGTTAACATGATTACAATTGCAGCAGACACTGAATGCTAATGGTGCTTTTAGGGCACTGCTTCCTACTGTGGTTGCACTTTCACAATATCTTTGTGAGGCAGCGTTTAACCCCAGGTGCCTCGAACTAAATGTAAAATGCGTTTGTTTGGTAGCAGTTTAACTCCAACTGCATGCAGCATCATCTCACTGGAGAAACACAAAAGGAAAGAGAAAGCTGTCAGGAATGATGACATAGTAAACAATTATTGTTGGCTACTGATACCTAAACAAACAGAAACCAAACAAAAGGGGTAAATGGACTCCACTTACACTATTAATATGGAATAGTGGCTGTATTTTGTGGAAGCTGTCATGTTGTGAACAATGTCCTATGCTAAAAAAATGAAGAAAGTGTGGACGTGCCAAAAACTGAAGTCTTTGTTGCATCACAAAAAGACTTTAAAAATTCAGCTTTCTATTTTTTTAACCCCACAGTGATCAAAAAAAGTGACCTTTTAAACAAAAAAATTATTCTATGTCAAATAACAAAGCTTGACATATTCATTATTTCTTAAATATTTTTGTGTTATTTAAGAAAAGATAGATATTTAAAAAAACAAATATTTAAAAAAAAAAGACAAATATTTAAAAAGATAAATATTTTTCATAATTCTTCCTTTTAAACTTCATGGTTTAATGTTATGGGTGTGGCCACTGTGATTGACAGGTAGAGGTTGATAGAGGTAGCTCTAGCTTACTGCTGCAGTTTGTTAGCCAAGCTTGCTCCCCAAACAGATTTGATTCCAGCTCAAAGCAACTGTTATTGCTGGCAGCTGGCTATTTCTGTCTTTTATTTACAGTCTGTAAGTCTACCCAGTGCCTTCTTTTTGCGAGTTTCAGCCACACTGGCCAAGTGTGAAGCTAATAAGAAAGGAAAAAAAGAGTTACAATGGAGCTTAAATATAATTATTGAGCCACCTGATTAGTCCATATTAAGTTGATTAGCTCTGTAAACAGTTATGTTAATGATACTGCAATTCCATCTTCTGCTCCATCAGTAGGGAATCCAGACAATCTGAACCAGGAATTGTCCCCAGGTGAAGCTGCTATACTTGTACATCTTAATTTTTCACCAGTAATTTCTGCCTGAATTCAAACTCCACGTGATGATATTCCCTTTTGTTGCTATCTTCCATCTCCCCATCGTCAGAGTCTTTTTGTCCCCACTTTACACAGAAACTATTTCAGAGGCTCTCTGCTGAGCTAATGCAGCTGAATACATTACAGTCCATTAACAAACAGCCGCAGCAGGGCTGTAATTGTGATTTAATAGCCTGAGACAGGAGACACACCAAATGGAAGTCTGATTAAGAGGGTGATCATTAAGTGTGAACCATCTTTGAAATGTGCACAAACAGTATGTTGAGATGGCATTCGGTCTTAGCACAAGATTCATCTGTGGGTTATTTATACAGTGCATGCAAATACTCAGGAAAGCCTGGATTTCCTTATTTAGCATGTTTATTTCTGGTTGCACAAAGTTGCACAGAGAGTTTATCAGCGTTGGTGAAAAACTCATCCACACACAGCAAAAACTTGCAGTTGCTTCCTTTGCCAATCTAAGACATTCACAGATCCACAGGGGAAAACCACGTCCGTCCTCAACAAAGGATGAGATTTTTAAGCAGATTGAGTTACAGCTCAGCAAACAAACACACCGCAGGGTTTCAGCAGCACACCAGGAGTGGCTGACAACTGATAAGCGTCTTTGGCTTGATGTAGCATCAGTGGCGCAGCAGGGGTTTTTGGTGGGGAGGTATGAGTGCGTGTGTATGGGTGTTGATGGGTGGTGGGCATGATTAATGCTAATCAGGGCAGGTGGGAGTCCTGCATGCTTCTTTTCTTCACCAGTGAAGTAAACACACTCAGCAGAAGGGAGAGAAACTCTCTCTCTCTCTCTCTCACACACACACACACACACACACACACACACACACACACAAAATGATACTCTTGTTTCTCTAATCTTTCGGGGGTCCTCGACTCATGGGGACACTGCAAATTAACTAACACATAAACAAACCCACTGTTAGTGGATGGGTGGAATTTGGATTAACTGTGATCCAAGTCAAATCAAATCAAATCACTTTTTATTGTCACATCACATGTGCAGGCACACTGGCACAGCACATGCGAGTGAAATTCTTGTGTGCGAGCCCCACAAGCAACAGAGATGTGCAAACACAACAACACAAACGAGCAAAATACAAGAATGGCCAACCTGAAACTAATAAATATATGTACAATATATAATAGTGTATGCATTTCTGGATGTGTATACTAAATATTTTCCTACGTGTGTGTGTGTGTGTGTGTGTGTGTGTGTGTGTGTGTATACACATTTTTACAAATTAAATAGTAAAAAAATAAAATAATAATAATAATAATAATAATAATAAAATATATAAAATATACAGAGTTGAATATGTGCAAAACAAGTGGCATTTATATACAGTGTGGAGTGCATAATGTTGAAGTGTGTGTGTGTGTGTGTGTGTGTGTGTGTGTGTGTGTGTGTGTGTGTGTGTGTGTGTGTGCTGAGGTTATAAAGGTGCTATTGCTAGTAACTCATACATGCTTGTCTTTTTCCTGACTTTACACTATGACCCAAAGACCTCCTTGTAATGAGTGTCTGTTCTAACTTTTGAACCATTTATCTATCTAAAATGTCTAAAAAGCATTAAAAATGGCTCATTAATGTTTTATTAGTGTTTCAGAGAGCAGGGAGAGTGTATTTTTAGATTTTGCACCACTTTTATTTCAAAGAAAATTCTGTCACAGAATAGCACGTCCACTATTTATGAAATGAGAACATAACAGCCTTAATTATTTAATAATGATGAGGTCAGATTGATGGGCACACATGGCAACAGGAAGTGAATGGACGGGTTGAAGATCAGGTGTAGAAGTTGGCAAGAAGATGTGGAGGAGGAGGCAGGAAGCAGTTAGAGTGGACTTGCCTTAGATAAGGGAACCCAGCCCATGGTTCAGACTTAGTATGAAGGCAAAAAAGGAAATTGTTGTCATTTTTCTGAAATATCCAAGTGTAACCTGGAACTATCTGTGTGACAGCTGCAACATAAGCTGGTCAAATTCTGTAAATGCTGACATCCCACAGTTCCAACCTGCATTCAGACTGTTTACTAAAAAATGTTATTTGTTTGTTTGGGGGGTGGGGGCAGTGGTCAATACTTCACAAAACAACAATTGCTTCAAGAGATTTTATATCTTAGAAGGGCTTCTCCAAGAGTCAACCTCCAGAAAGCAAGTACTTGGTAACAGTGGGAAGGAAAAACTCCCTTTTATCAGGAAGAAACCTCCAACAGGGGCAGCCATCTGCCGGGAGTGGTTTGGGGGGAGGTGAGAGGAGAGAGAAAGGACAAAAGAAGCACCTGTGGAAGCGAGCCAGACAGTAATTTACAGTTGCTAGGTTTCCAAAACCATCTTCTTCAAAGTTTTGTCTTCCACTATTTACCGAGCTGATTTTTTAGTCTTGCAGTCGCACTGAAAGGCTAATGATTTTAAACAAAGCGGACCGTGAGCACAGCAGGAAAATACGCTGTGCGCTGAAGGCATTTTTGTGAAGAGGACCTTGACAGTGACAAGTGACGTGACAGATATGGTTTTCAGTGCTCGTAGTAATGGAATTTTTAAGGAAAGTAAAAGCTGAAACAACCTGGGTTGAAGTGTTGAAAGTGACTTTTTTTTTGTTCATTTTACAGACATTTCAACACGGCAGACGTCAGTAATGTCCTTCATCACATTATTAAGCCTATCATAAAATCGTGTGGACGCATGGAGTACCACAGTTGTCTGAAAAAACTTAGGAGGTTTTATACTACAATCCAACAATCCAACATCAAAACTTCAGATACCCAAGACAGAACGGAGGATGGAGGTGGATCTGGACAGGCTGCTCCTTTTTCCAGGGGGGATTTTGGGATTGTTCAATGGCCAGACATGGGCTCCGGCAATAAGACTAGTGCTAGGTGACCATAAGGGGCCTGTGAAGCTCTGTCTTGTGGCAGAGGAAGCAATATGTTCTGTAGGAAATTCAATAGCAAGCCCTCTCACAGACCAGAGCCTTAGGACTGCTTGTCTGGAAGGTGAACTTCTGGGTTTTGCTGAGATGACACTAGAACAGATGAGAAGAGAACAACTGCTGGAGTAGCAGTAGTGGGAAATCTAGTAGGAAAAGTTCTGGGGTGAGATCCAAAACATCAGTAAACAATGAGGCCGAGGGGCTTTGCAGCTTCACAGCAATCCTTCCTGCATTTTCTGAAACATTTCACTTTAAAATGCAACATCATCACCTCATGGTGGTTATCTTACTTTGATTAAAACATTAATCAAAGTTAAGGTACAACTGCTCGGGACAAGGAGTGTTTATATGAAATGCAATGGCAGTCCATTGAATAGTTTGAGAGATTGCCAACTCATTCTAGCATGACTAAAATAAATGGGGTACTTTTGTGTTATATTCTGCTTCCCTTTCATGAGGTCAACAAGTTTACATCCTAAACTAGAATTAGAAGCAAAGCATCCGCTGCAATAACTGAATCATCCATGTGACCCCAGTAGACCATTAGATGATATAATTGCTATGACACAGATACTTTTAGAGCTTAAACAGGCAACAGAGACTCTTCTGACAACATGCTCAGACATGTGTTGAGTCAGTCGATGTTTGGCCCCCGACCAAAAAGGCCAAGGCGGGGGAGCAGATGGCAAGGAGAGCAGAGAGGCAGGAGGTCAGTGGTTTGGATATAGCCCACAGTGAGGATCGCGCATATGGCAAAGCAGACTGGGAAGGAGAGGAAAGGATGGGAATCCAGGTTGCTGGAACATAAAGAAAATCTGTTGCATCAAAAATCAAACATTTAAAATGTTTAAGTCCAAACAACTTTAAGCTTTCTTGTCTAACCTCACTTCTTGTCAAAATCCATTGAAAAACCTGGCTGTAGCGCCAGTGCTGGCAAACTCTGCACCCCAGTAAAACAGGAGTGAGGAACTTTCCCCACAGAAAAATCCCCACGAGGAGCGTGCAAAGATCTTTTCTGTTATTCCCACAGTCCTCCTCCCCCACGGAGAGCAGCGGTGAGCCAGCAAGTTTCCAGTTTCATTGAAATATGAGCTGATTTCATGAATGCTGGAGTGGAAAGACAGAGTAAATTAGCAGAAAAGTCCCCTGTTTAATGTTCAGGGCTTCATTTGTCATGACGGATATGGCTTTCGGTTCTCTACAATAATGAAAATCAACACAAACAGGAAGACGTGTATTTGTAAGAATGCACCAGTCCACTCAAAAAATAGTAACTATAAGAACAAGGATTGACAGATGACTCAAACTTAATGGTACTCACTGAGGAACTTAAATCATATATTTTCACTGACTACATCTACAGTGATTACATGTACTGTAACTCAAAAAACCAACCAAACAAAAAAACGAAAACGACAGATGTGAGAACCTCCTCAAATGAAACAGTAATAACAAATGGTACCATCTAGGCCTGAACAATGAAGCCAATGTGTAAAAAAATAAAACAAAACAAAAAAAGGGGGGCGTAGTACCCCCACTGGCCACTTGGGGAAAGGCCACATTAAATTACAGTTTTTCTCAAATGTTAAAACACAAAAGCCAATCCTGTAACCCAAATGACCAGTAGTCTAAACACATTTACTAAATGTAGCCACCATATTCCAGTACCATAAACACATGTCACATGAAGACACAATTCACAAAACACAACCCTCTGTACTCATAAATCTAAACACATTTTTCCATGCTAAAACACATGTTGCAAAACAACTCTGCTCATATCCTCAAATGAAAGCCCATGTGATGCAAAATGCTTGCCACAGTCACCAATCTTTGAACACAGGGAACACACCTGGCGTCATTCACTACACACAATGACTCAAAATTGAAGACACTTGTTGCTAATGCTGTACCCACATGTAAAAGCAAGTTCAGAGTGCACAGTATGCTGAAGGTTCCAAACAAACACAATGGATGAAGGCAGAGTCAGGGGAAGAGGAATTTGATGCAGAGGAGGGAGAAGAGCTGGCCCTGGAAGAAGAGGAGCAGGCCAATGAGGAAGAGGAGTTCAAATGAGAGGAGGAAGAGGAGCGACCAACGAGGAAGAGGAGAAGGCCAACATGGGAGAGGAGAAGGTCCAGGAGGGAGAGCAAGACAACCTCGCACCATCATTACGGACGAGATGCGAGCAACAGCTCAGCGACATGATGCCGCACAGTGATTGTGGTGTGTGTGTGGTGTGAATAACGTAAATAAAAAAACTTCACACCCTGTTCATGTTTTCAAGATTACTGTTGTGTGCAATAGATTCTGTTTTTGCATTGAGTTGTGTTACAGTAGTGTACGTACATGCAGGATTTTCTATAGATTTATACTACTCATATGAAACTCACAAATCTAAATGCCTAATCCTCTGCAGGGATCTACGACGATCCGTTACTGTATAGTTTCTAAAATATGCATTGGCAGTTATGAAACAAAGAACCTTCTCACAAATTGAGCATTGTGTTTTCAATTGTTTTGCTGTAGTGTGTAATGCTGTGTATAGTGTTTACAGTTTTGACAGCTTCGAGCTGCTCTCTTGGTGTGGGAGTTTGAGTTTTGCAGTGGGAAGGTGTGGTTGTGTTTATGTAGCTTTAGAGAAGGGTGTTGTGTTTGGACATTGGGGGACCTGGTGGTAACGTTTGTGACATGTGTTTTAGCATTTGAGAAAAACTGTAAGATGTTTACAGTCTGGTGTGTTTACAGTTTTTGCTCGTTGCTTGAACACTATAAACCCATGCTTAGACTAAAGTAACACAACTTGAAGCTTTTGTTACCATACCTCAAACACATGTACCCATACCTTAAACAAAAGTGCTGCTTTGCACTCTGGTTGCAATTATGCAACACACATGGTCCTGCATACTACACTCTATTTCATACATAAGACACTTCGTTCAAAAATGAAATTTCAGGGTGCCATTTGGAAAACACATGTATCCAAAATACAAAACACATCGGGTAATTGCAACCACTCAAATATACACCTGAAGGCACTTACTTGCAAAACTGAACACCAATTAGCCAACCACAAAAAGCCCTCAGTTTAGCCAATTCAAGAACTTTGCAAGCATGGATGGAGGGAGAGCAAGAGGAAGAGGAGGAGGAGGTCAAAGAGGCCATGCACGGACCCATATTTCTGATGATATAAGAGCAACTTTGGTGGACCATGTCATCAACCACGGCCTGACTATGAGGGAAGCTGGGCAGAGAGTCCACCCACATCTAAGCCGCTTCACAGTGGCATCTGTAATAAGAAAATTCCGACTAGAAAACAGGTCTGTCTTCATCTCACTGCCTTCTACTCTACTCAGATGGTTTTCATAGTACTGTTCTACAGTTACCATATCAAGTGTACAGGGTATTGCAGGGTGCTAATGCTCCTTTTGCAGCCAAAGTGGTAGTTTCTGTGAAACATACCATGATTACTTATATTGAAGTACAGTGTTGTACAGTGGATGATACAGTATATACAGTGAAGTACTGTAAGAAAAATAAGCAAACCGATGACAATATGTGGTTGTATTTCTCTAGAATGACTCGAAGACCTTCTGGGGGAGGACGCCAACGCCTGTTCACACAACGGCAGGAACTTGCTGTTGTGGACCTAGTGAGGGCAGACAATGCCATCCGTCTCCACCAGCTACGACGGAAAATACTTGCAGACAGGCGAGTGTTCAGCAACATAGACCATGTGAGCATCACCACCATCAGACGCATCTTGGGTAAACACAGCATCACCATGAAGCAGCTCTACAGAGTCCCATTCGAGAGGAACAGTGACAGGGTCAAAGGACTTCGAGCTGAATATGTACGGGTACGTGTAACTGTCCCTTACATTTACAATAGAGTATTGGTGAAGTCCAGTAGCAGCTGAATATGTACCATATCAGTACCACATGGATCCATTCTGAGAGCTACACAGGTACCTGTGTGATGGGGTGAGGGTGCTGTATGTGTAGCACTGTAGTACAGTGATATGTTCCCCTTTTTTTCAGAGAATCTTGGCCATGGATGGAGCTGCACAGCCTCATGAATACATTTTCATTGATGAAGCTGGATTCGACCTGAGCAAAACAAGACGACGGGGTCGTAATGTAATTGGCCAAAGGGCAATTGTGCACGTCCCAGGGCAGCGCGGGGGAAACATCACATTATGTGCCGCCATATGCCTTCGAGGGCTTCTGCACCATCATGCAATACTGGGTCCATACAATAGCCAACACATACTCACATTTCTAGATGCTCTCCATGATATAGTTGTACAGAACAGACCAGATCAGCCCAGGTTTGTGGTGATATGGGATAATGTCAGTTTCCATCGGGCTGCTCTGGTCCAGGCCTGGTTCTCCAACCAAAGTCAACTTGAAGTGGTATGCTTGCCCCCTTACTCACCATTTTTAAACCCTATAGAGGAATTTTTTTCGGCTTGGAGATGGCGTGTATATGGCCGCCAACTACATGCCTGCATGCCTCTTCTGCAGGCAATGGAACAGGCCTGCGGCGACATTCAGGTGACAGCAATCCATGGATGGTTTTGACATGGAAGAGGATATTTTCCCCGGTGCCCAGCGGGAGAAGACATTGCTTGCGATGTTGATGAGGTCCTGTGGCCAGACCCCAACAGACGGCGGGATCCATGAGCCCACGTATGCACAATTGTCATGATTTTTTGTTTACAGTATAGTGTTTTTTCTATTACTGTATTATGGGGTTTTTTTTGTTTTGGTTTTTTTTGCTTTATCTGAATTCATGGTACTGCAATGTACAATATTGAGTAGGTCTATTTGCTTTTTTGGTTGTTTGCAAATGTGTCTCCTGAAAATATGCCTTCTGAATGAACAATGGAAATCAAAGACTGCAGTGCTTTATATAAAGTAGACTAGTGTGTTCCTCCTGCTCTGTAAGTGTTTGCATATGATGCAAGTATGTGTCATTTTGTCAACAGAGTTACATTTTGACAAAGGAATGTTAGGTTTTGATAGCAGAGTTTAGGTTTTGAGAGTAGAGTTTCAATTTGGTGCAGATGTGAATGGTATATTTCCCAGTGTTGTGTCATGTTTACTTGTGTTTAGGGTTTTGGCACAATGAGCAAAGTTTTGCAAAATGTGTTCAGGCAACGGGCAAAAACTGTAATTTTAGCTTCTCTTGTGAGGATTTAAAGTTGATTTTGGAATTATTAAAAAAATAATGTGTACCTGCTGAGAGGTACAGGCCGTACTAGAGGGGTGTGTTTCAACTTTGGTAAGTGAAACTAGGATTTCGTTCATCAGTTACTTAACGGCAGTTAGCATGTACTCGAGTCTGTTTATTGTAGGGATCAAATTTTCGAGCCAAAATGCTAACGCTAATGCTTCAAATGAGTTTACAAACCAAAAGGTCACATGGCTGTGTCCATCATTTATTTACAGTTTATGGGGAATAGTGCATCTGTCCATTGACATCCAAATTTTGCTTAATTATTATCTAAAAAACTGGAGATAAAAACAGTGTCATTAGATCATTAACTGAGATAGACTACCAATCCTCCTCCTGGATGCACCTAAATCATTGCATCATTGAATTTAAAGGATTCAAGGAGCTTTATTGTCATTCGCACCACATATTTACATGTACACACGGTCCCGGAGCGAAAAGAAACTGAAGGACGAAGAAACGGAATTTTTAAAAAGTAATAAATAAATAATTTTGGGTTTTATTTTTTTAAAACAGAATAACAAGTAATGGAATAATACAGTAAATTGAGTGCAACAACCTGAGTACCAGTATGAAGTATGAAGTATGGCTATAGAATGCAGGTATAAATACTTTAGCAGCAAAAGGGCACGACGACCAGCATTGATAAAGTGACGGTGTCAGTGAGTGTCAGTAGTGATTAAGGTGCTACAATATCACTTCTTGTCCATTTATGCATTGAGAAGTCTCACAGCTTCTGGAATGAAGCTGTTTCTCAAGAACTCTTAAATTTAAATTGTCCCAGAAAAGGAGTGCTACATAAGGTGTTTTTTGATCTACAGCTCTCATTTGAGCTTGCACACATTTTTAACACTGAGCACATTTCAGGCCTTACTGTGATTATTTCTTCATAAAATTTAGCTGAAGCAATATCTGAGTATAACCACTCACGCGTTGCTTCAGCGCTGCTACTTTGCCTAGTTGTGTCAGCATTTTAGATTAAGCCCCATGTTTGCCACCAGTTCATTCATAATGAACTAAAGGCTTGTCATTAAGCCCAAGCCGTCTGCACGCCTCAGAGCCACAGGGAACACGTTCTTCTCTTCATCCTCTTTTCTCAAGACCTTCAGCCTGGGTCCAGCATTTTTCTGAAAAAAAAAAAATCCCCTTATTGTTTTGCTTTCAGCCTTTCTCAACATTACAGCTGTGCATGACTGATTGTCTCAGGCAGGAGGACTGGGGGGAAACAATGCACCACCAGTTTAGATCTATTGATCTACACGCTTCCAGTCTGTGTCCGTCCCAGCTGGTACTGCAGGAAAATAGGGAAACTGTGTGGAGTGGGGGTTGGTAGGGGTCCTCACATATGGCCTACATGAAAAACTTGAGGAAGCCAGCAGATTTAAATTCAGTGAACTCAGAGAGTGTGAGAAAATTCAAACATATGAAACGTAACAGCTTACTTTCGGCTGAGCTTCCATATGGGTTCCATACTAGACAAGACAGTGGCGAAAAACCAATATGTGGCTGATCGATTATTACTCGTGCTCAATAAAGCTGTTGCTTCACCAGAACAGTTCGTCTAGGCAATTTCATCTCCTAATCAAGATGAAAAAAGGAGCTTCTTGAGCCCTACAAAGATGGTGATAAATAGTGTCCTTCTCTTGCTAAGCCTGTTACTGCTGACGGATTACGTAATTTATTCTGTTTTGCACTGGAGAGTGGGAAAAGGTTCTTTGGCTTAATATTAAAACAATATATCAAAACCATATGGGAAACCCAGAGTGATGGTTTAAAAGGCTCTTCAGTTCAAAATCAAATAAGCAATAAAAATGACTAAAACTCGAGCTTTTGTGCTGTGAAAGTAAGAAAAATGTCCGAAGAGTGGCTTTGTGTGAAAAGTCTAACCCCTTCCAGCGATGTTTCCAAGCACCCAGTTTGTCAGCTGTCAGCGTAATGGAGGGGGAGGCAGGTGTAAACAAAGGAAAATTCAGACAAGATTCACTAATCTCTTTTCTTCTGCCTTTCGGGGCTGGCTTGCTAAAGGCTACAATGCAGCTCCTTTTTTTCACGTGCCAAACAGGAGAAGCGTTGTCACATTTCTCATACAGCTGCTGAATGTATATGTGAGTTGTGTCTGTGCCAGAGAGAAAGTCAGCTGATTCACAAGGCCAGGAAGAATCATCAGCTCTAAAGAGAAACGGTGGCTGAAAAATAAATGGGTGTGAACAGATTAAATGACAAGACATTTGAATTCAATTTTATTTTATTTATATTACAACAGTTGCCTCAAGGAGCTTTATATTATAAGCTACAGACCCTATAATAAGATGCATTCATATATTAATTAACCAAGTGAACTTTGACCTGACTGTGCAGTCTCAAGGTTGTTGGGACATTTCATTAAAAGTTAAAAATGTTAACCCCAGGGTGGCACCAGAGGAGAAGTTTATGGATAACCAAAATAATGATATGGTTCATCATCCGAAAGCATGCATCTCTGCAGGAAATGTTCTGATCATGAATTTTTATTGATTTTTATGGACAAGTGAACTTTGAGTTGGTGGTGACTTTTGATTAAAAGTCTGGATTAAGACATGACGACAGACTAGCTAAACATTTTAATGCTACAGTAGGGTGGGAGGAAAGGAAAAGTCCAAGGACGACTAAACGGTAACTCGTTAGTGCAACTCATCACATGGGAACCATGATCATCAACAATGAAAGCTGATACAAAGATTAAAATTCAGGCGATGACAAAGTTGTAAGGAGCTATCCTCTGGAAACCACGAGTACAATCAGTCTATCATCAGAACCAATTACTCAATGAGGACCAAAAATATAGGTATGAAATTTCATCACAGCTCATATAAAAACTTGGAATTTAATGTTTATTTTTAAAATTCTGGACCAAAGTGATGGGCACAAAAAAAACATACAAAACCAGCTGCAAATCATAAGAGCACAACCTTGGGATAAGAGTGGAAATCACTTGCATAACGTGTGCAATGAGTGGATTAGTTCACTTTACCTTCCATATGTCTGGGACATGCCTGTGTAAAATGAAGCGTTGAGGAAAGCATACAGTGCAGGACAGGGTGGACTGCAGAGCCTGATTTTCTGCCAGCTAATTCCACATAGTGTTGTCTAACCAGAGCTCCGCCCAGGCGCTCTGCTTTAGTGGGATTCCTTTCTTATTACACAGTCTGGGTGAGGCTAAACAGAATTATCATCAGGACCCAGCTGCAGAATTAAGGTTAAATGTATTCGTTGTAAGGGTCTGTGTCAGTCTGTGTTTCTATTATAGTGTTTCGTGGTTTAAACAGCTGCACGTCGGACATGTTAGCGTGAGGAATGCTCTGCCTGTAGCTGTCTCTGTACTTTGCATTTAGAGGGAAACACACCCATTCTTAATGCAATATGTTGCAGGAGTTACTTTGGTGATAAAGTGTTGAAATTCAGTTTGCGGTTTGCTTTTTCTCCCACCCTGCCTCCCTCTACCCACAGTGCATTCCTGGCATTTGTTAGGTCCCAAGTAGAGCACTTCTCTTGTGTCTCATGCAATGTTAAAAAGGGGGGAAAACCTGTGAGGTCAAAGTATTTACAACATTTACAGTAAGATCTTTATTATTATTACATTTATTTCAATCACATAAAACATGCATGGAGACCATGTAAAGGTTTCTATGTGTCTCTGCCAAGTTGCAACCAAACCTACGCCCTTGCTCTACATGCACTGCATTCTCATTTATTTAGACTGGACTCTATAGACTACTCCCTTATGAGGTCAATGAATTTCATTTCATTCTGTTTTCATGGATGCCTGGATGTTAAACTTAATTGTTGCACCTGGTAGAGCAGCCACACTGATTGTTTTACTAAAGATAAAATAATATGGACAGTTTTTCAACTCTCAATGATGCCACAGCCATCGTTTGATTTTGGGACCTGAAGCGGAGTTTGGGTCCAGACACAGCTACTGACGTCGGACTTAAAGACCGGATAGCAACATATAAAAACAAATGACATTTAAATTCTAAAAACATTACGCCAGATAGTGTAATATAATACCATTACACTGACTTTGATATAACTTTATGGTTACTTTAGTAAAATACATTGTATCTATGCAGTTATTTAACATTACTGCAGGGCTGAAGAAAAGTCTCTGCATGGTTATCTTGTTATTTTAACCCTGGGGCAAGGCTGTCATGTCACCAATTTATAATGTTGCAGTTTATCAAATTATAAGCAGAAGAAATGTTGGCATCACGTAACCAGTTTGTAGTTTCTAAAGTTCATTACAGCAGAAATAATGATGATTACAGAGCGCAGTGGACGGCCCATTGAAAGCACAGAGAGATTTGCAGATGCAGAGGGGCACTGCAATGTTACAGCACTAGGAAAGGATAATATCATGTTCTTATTAATTATTTTACTATGTTATTAATATAATACATAACATCAGAAATAATTGTGTTTTTTTAATAATTGTATTTGTTTGTTTGTTTGTTTTCTCTGTGTATACAAACTCTCTCCACCTCCTCAAACCGAGGCTTCAGTAGAGTATTCCACACCAGTGGGTAGCATATTACATTTTTGATGGATAATCAGAAACACCATAGCTCAGTGAAATAATGCTAATAGTAATAATCATCACTAAAGATGAATAATTTTTGGAAAGACTCCTGTTCTCATTTCCATTAGAGATAAATAGAACAAACAGGATAAATAAACTATCAGTTAGCATTATAAATTTGGCATAATGACTACACAGGAATAAAAAGCTTTGCTGTTTTTAAAATCTGCCCACCTACATCTGTCAAGCTCACCAGTTAAGACCATTTAACATTGAGATTTGGGAACAGAGCTAAGCTCATCTTCCTGCTTTTTATTCACTGTACAGACTTCATTTAGATTTTATTTGTCAGCAAAAAACATCAGATAAATTAATTCCCTGTAATGTATCATCAAACAGAATGAATGTTAACACAGAGGTCAAATCAACATTTTTTATAACCTTAGCAGTACGTCGGTCCCCTCTTAAAACGTTGCCAAGAAGGTTTAATTCTCACATCAATGCATCTTACTTGGAAAGATCTTTCATCAAAGCAGCCATCAGGAGCACAGTTGTGTGTCTTTCATCTCTGGCATTTATTTCTCACCTGACAAGGTGAATTTACCACGGGCCCTACATGGCTGCCTGCTTCCAGTAATACATTAGCTTTTCAAGCAGACGAGTCAGTGCAGTCTGACTCACAGAGACGTTTTTGTTTCTTACTGTTACAAAAACCCGCTTTCACAGGAGTGTCAAGACAGTCAAGGACTCAAGTCAAAGTTATTTTTCTGAACCAAGACTGTTGTCAAATTGAAAGAGATTTATGTTAACACTTATGAGTAAATACTGAACTATTCTAAATTGTTTTTGTCTTTTTACTTATTTTATATGCTGATGGAGAACTGACTTGTTTATGTGTGAACCCACACAAACACAGGGACAACATGCAAACTCCACACAGAAATGCCCCGGCCAGATGGTGGGGATAAACTCAGGACTTTCTTCCTGTGAGGCAACAGTGCTAACTGCCACCACCAAGCTAACTTGGTGTTGTAGCTTAAACTGTGTAGTTCAGTTCCAACCGTTTACATACGACTTATTTTATGCTGTAACAAGCACATGCTTTATCATGTACACTTTCTCTTGAATTGGCTGCAGATGATATTCTTAGTGTTCTTAGTATTCCCTTATTGTATAACTAGCTGTATGGCTTACACTACCCACAGCTCGTGACCATAGGTGAGGGTAGGGACGTAGATCGACTGGTAAATTGAGTAATATTATTAGAAAACACTGCATGCATTTTAATTTCTATGCAGATGACACGCAGCTTTATTTATCCATGAAGTCAGATGATACATAAAACACTATTTCTAAAATTGGAAATATCCTGTATAAGAGTCATGCTGAAAAACGAGTTTTTTATTCATTTATAACTTATAGACTGGACCACTTTGCTCTTAGTCTGCAAGCTTACTTGTGGTTCCAAGAGTTTTCAAAGGTAGAATGAGAGCCAGAGCAGGTTAACCCCTAAGCCTTCTCTCTAGGAGTAGAGTAGGGTCTTGCAGGTTCTTTATCTTACCTGGGTGGTATACAAATAAAATGTAATAGAGTTGAATTAAACAACACAGACAGTAAAAAGATGGACATAACCACAACATCATCCACTGGTTAGGAATGTCATATTATAAAGCCTCATGTTGAGAGCTTTGTCACAAAGGAGGGGCCTTTCTGAGTGTAGATTAGTAGCTAGGGTATTTGATTAAATGGTAAAAGGCCTGTATTTGTATAGCGCTTTACTTAGTTCCTAAGGACCCCAAAGCGCTTTACACTACATTCAGTCATCCACCCATTCACACACTGGTGATGGCAGTGTGTGAATGGTGACAGCCGCCCCAGGGCCAGGGCGCACTGACAGAGGCGAGGCTGCCGGACACTGGCTCCACCGGGCCCTCTGACCACCACCAGTAGGCAACGGATGAAGTGTCTTGCCCAAGGACACAACGACCGAGACTGTCGGAGCCGGGGCTCAAACTGGCAACCTTCCAATTACAAGACGAACTGCCAACTCTTGAGCCACGATCGCCCCCTTTAACTCCCCCGATTATCTCATATTGCATCAAGTTGTCTCGAATACCAGTGGATACTGAGATTAAATTATAGTTGGCAATCATATAACAGTCTATCATGGATAAAAAGAAAGCATTGTAATGCTACATCATTGTGCACCTAAGGAATTTTAACAGAAATTCCAAAAATTAGATGAGATTACAAAACACAACAAATTTTCAGAAGAGTGAATTACTCAATCAACACAGGCTGTATAGAAATGATCCATTATTCTTTTTTTAGTCCTGTTTGGAATGTCATCAGTAAATATAACACGCTACAATGTAGTGTAGAGAAGCTGTTAGCTACATGCACAGGGCATCATGTCTCGTGACCTGCTTAATCAGAGAGAAAAAGAGCCAATGTGCTTTTCTTGCCTGGTGAGCATAATACCTCATAGATGTTTGACAAAGAGGTGTCAGAAGAAAAGGTTTCCAAAATGGCAATTTGTTGTATCTATGAACTTAAAGGTGGCGCTAACGTTTTGCTGTTTGTCTATGTAACAAAGATAAGTACAAAAGCCAGAGCGCAATATTGCAGCAGCAGCACAAAATGTATCAAGTGTTTCCTCGTGAGCTTGCTGTAAAGCAAAGATGGCGGCTCAAGTGGTCGGTGGCTCTATCCCATCTCGAAGTGTCCTTGGACAAGATACTGAGTCCTGTGCTGCACCCAATGCATCCATGTGAATGAGGGCTAGACTATAGGACAAGTGACTTATTTGAATGAAAATCTACACATCCCCCGTTTATCTGACCAAATGATTTTTTTATTTTTTTTAGGGGGCAGGGTTGGAGGTCTACAGGGATTTCCTTACCTTATTTGTATATAAGATATAAATAATCCATTACATGCTGAGACTACGGCCAGGTTCGTGGACTTTTTGATAATTTCAACAGCTCTGTCTAAATATTCAAATTGAGTTGCATCAGTTTTCTCTGTAGAAAGAAAAGGATTGAGGTGGTGCAGGTTCTCCACCCAAAGTTACCTCAGA
Source organism: Aulonocara stuartgranti (assembly GCF_965226115.1). Lineage (NCBI taxonomy): Eukaryota > Metazoa > Chordata > Actinopteri > Cichliformes > Cichlidae > Aulonocara > Aulonocara stuartgranti. The sequence continues at coordinate 34,095,393 of NC_138958.1, forward strand.
CCTCTCTGTCATTTAATTTCCTTTTGATTAAAGATTACTCTTCTCCCTAAACAACCTGAATAGAGGGCAGAGTAAAGTTTAACAGTAAGCACTCATAAATCCCCAGAAGAAAGGATGTATATTTATACTTTCCAAGAGATTTGAATCCCAGTCTTTCTGTACGTTTCACATATGAGAGACAGCAAACAAAAGCTTAAAGCCACCTTCACATTTCAGCTGCAACGCTCCGAGTGGAGGAAATGAGCAGGCCTTACACAAGCTGCACCTGTACAAACAAGACAACCGATCACAGGTGTGCCTTTTGTCCAGGCCTGAAATAATGTAGCAAAACATTTATTTGTACGGAAATGGCGGTACATTAAAGACCACTCTTATAATACACAAGATATGGAAGCTTGTCGTCTGTGTGCAGTGCCTTGTCAAATATTTACACGCCACTCCCGACGCACCTACCGAAAGAGACAAAAGTAAAAAGCCTGTTGCTGTTTTGTTCTCAAGGAAGATTGCCAATCAACCCAGACAGCAGGAAAAAGTGCGCACCATTTTCAGGATGAAAATGCCCCAGGTGAGTAAATTTAAACGTGGGTCATCACATAGAAAAAGGAAAACAAACCCAAAAACAAATGCTACCAACCACAAATGTAAACTTTGTAAAGTCGCATACATTACAATGTCTAATAGCTTAATAATTAAAATTATTATAGATTCAATTCCAAATTTTGAGATTTATTGACTTTTTAAAGTACAAAATGATTGAATATATCAATAGAAGAGATAAACATATGATTTGTGAACAGGTACAGTCATTTCATGCTCCTTCAGATAGCTGTGGTATCTGTTTACATATAAACACTCAGATGGAGCTGGAATGAAGGGACACCTATGGAGGGGGGCCTCCATAGGTGTCCGCATCTGATTTTGGTATAAAGTGTGTTTTTACTATGCCAGATTCCCCTCTGCTTGCATAACATCTTTGGTTTACTGTCAAAACAGTGTGTCTGAGTATGTGAAAATGAGAATGATTGCATGGGCATCACAGTGAAGCTGCTGTATCTAGGAATAAATGTTTAAGAAACAGCAATCAAGCAACTGTGTACCAGAAAACTCTAAAACTATTTACAGAAAACCTGATTCTGATTAGAATTTGTCCCCTGCTGACTAATCCCTTGAAATGGGGTCAAGTTTCTGCCACATTGGTCATACTTTCACATGCATTTTGGGAAGGGTTGGAGTATGGGGGGATCGTAACAGTCTGGTTGCAGAACAATAAGCTGGTTATCTTTAATGTATGAGATTTGGATTTTTGATGGGAGAGTAAATAAATGACTGTACAGAATCTCTCTTAACAAGCACAATAGCTGAAGCCACCTTTTTAGGTTCTTTGAATGGATTTCTAGCACACTTCATGCCTCGAAGCACATTGCTCTCTTACAGAAGCATAAATGAGGTTGTCCCATAGATGCATTGGAGTTTGTAGATGTTGTTTCTATTGGAATTGTCAGTGTAGCCATGAGGCATCTAGTCTGCTGGAAATCTAAAGCAAAAGAGGATCTAAATCAGAGCTTCCCTTTGTGAACTCAAAGCACAATAAATCTTATAATGTCTGCATGGCATAATTTAACAGTACGTGACCATCCATGAAGGATAATCAAACTACATACTGAACTTATGAACTGAGATCTCTTTCTTCCCTTAATGAACACAAACACACTTCTCTTCAGTTTTATTGGCATTTATTCTAAAGGGAAAAATATAGAATTCAATAAATATTATGGCAACAACATTGACAAAGACATTTTGAAGGTGACATCAACATTCAAGAAAACGTGTGTATACACCGGAAAGAAAGGATTGGGAAAAGAAAATAGGGACACGGGCGCTGAGCTGACAAATGTGACAGCACTGGCATTTGAACAAGCTAATTGAGAAACTGATGGTCACATTAAAAGTGCATCAATACCGTTGATATTTAAACAGCTGCGTCATTGCACTGTTGTTTGAGAGGAAGGAAAAAACACTAGTTCAAAAACACTTGTTTCTCAAGACTAATTTTGAAATTGACACAAATCTCTTACATTATGTGACATTACTGCGGAGGTCATGATACTCAAACACTGAAATGACCCAAGGAAGAAAAAAAAATACAATCATCCTTTCCGAGTTAAGGTCTGGTCTGGTCACAGCTTAAAGTCGAACAGCAAAATTCATCTCCAGAGGTTTGCGAAACGTGCAGTGCAGTGAGGGCTAGCAAGCTAACTGCTAAGTGGACTAGTTAAAAAAAAAAAAAAAAAAAAAAAAAAAAAAAAACATGTAATCTGTATTGTGGCATTTATGGTATTCCAAATATCTGATAATCTCTTCTTTTAATACTGAAGAGGGCAAAGTCCTTCTAATTACAGTGAATGTATGTTTCTGCATTAAATCTGCGCCATAAGTATGATGTAACTCTTCTAAAGCCCTACGTGATAAACTGAAGTGCAGAAATGTACTAAAAATGTAACCTACACATTGAGTCAACATAGCCCACACAGGTACAAATGGTGGCAATACCATCTGTCACTAGCATAGGCTACATGGTAGACTCAGCATGTAAGTCTAAATTGAGCTTTAGCAAGTTTACCACATATCAGCAAAGTTCTTCATCCTTTGGTTGTCTCGCTCGTTTATTCAGTGACCAATACAGTAATCCAGTTTGCAGATATTTACCGTATGAGACAAAAACTGTTCCTGTCATGGGATGGTTCATTCCTGCAGAGGTTTTCGTAGTCTAGCTAATCGACCACAGCTTCCTCCAATTTGGACATTTAGGGTAAGTTATTGTTGATCTTCTTCTGTTTGAATCCTCTTTTAATGTGCTGTGATTCGTGACGCAAAGATTCCAGCCTGTTAAAATCGAGGGGATCCTCCAGAAGATGAGAAAGTAAGCCAAATACCAAAAACTCCAGTTTTTCTAATGTCACTTGGGGCTAGCTCCAAAAGCAAGTCCATCCCCAGAGACTCCTGTATTAAAATGCCTATATTTACAGCATTTATTAAACAAAAAAATAATAATATCTGCAGGCTGGTACAGGAAACAGTTTGAACCTTGATGACACCTCTTAACAGTTTTTAATAACTCGTCCACCTGCATTCTTCTTAGTAGCCAGCAAAGGAAAAACTTCTCTGGCTGCAAAAACACACTGGTTGTAGGTCTAAGGTGAAACGGCTCTCAGCTCCTTTGTTCTGTGACGACCTTCTGATTTTATATGCTCAATTGCTAGAATTGGTTCATAATGAGAAAGAATTGTAATGATCCTCATTATAGAATGAAGGATATAGCTAACTACAACTGTTAGCTAGTTCACTAGCTAACAACCTGTAAATATACAGTCTCCATGGTCTCCATTGGTATCTCAGTCATATCTGCCTCTTGCGCTTCAAATCTAATTTCAAATCACCAAGATGGCAGCCGACTAGCTTACTAATCAGTAGGTGAAATCACACTTGCTACATCTATCTTTTATCTGTGGTTTGCTTCTGTTAATCCAAGTTACGTATCTGGATGCGAATATATCTTCATCCAGCTCAGATCTGGGAGCAAAATTCTAGTATTTTATCAGTCAATTGACATTTGTGTATTATATTCAAATGGAGCTAGCTAACAAAGCTCGTTAGCATTAAGTCACAACTTCATCTTCTTGTCCAAAATGTAACTTTTCGTTCAAAAAAACCCAACATGGTTGTGGCTAGCATTAGGGTTGTGGATAAGTCACAGTGGCTATGTCCATATTTCATATACAGTGTTCTATTTTTGGTTGCTAATTTTTGTTAAGCTAAAGCTCACTGGACCCATTTAGGGCCCAACAAAAGGGTTAAAGTACACCATTTCTGTTTTTGGAGAAAATAAAAGGCTAACCTGCACTGTTGCAGTGTGCATTTGTTTTCATGAGTCTATCCATAGTTGCTGATGTAAGAGAATGTAGTATTGGTTCAATCTCATCAGGATGAAAATAAAGCAATGACACAGTTATACACCAATGACTTCACATTACACCGACAACATATCAGAGACAGGGGACACTCAGCTTCATGTTTCCATTGAAAGAAATTAAGAAATTCTTCTAATCTGTTCTGCACACAGACTAACAGTTACAGGAGTAGAGGTGGGAGTGAATCAGTTTCAAACCACAGTGACGAGTTCTTGTATAAGCCCTCCGAGGAAGAAGTCTTTGATCCAGCACAAACAACAGCAGTTCCTCTTTATTTCCTCCCCCTGAGGCAGCACCCCCCTACCTACCACCCCATTGCCGGCTCTCGCTCTTATTCAGGAGACCACATGTTCCTACGCATCTTTTTATAAATGAGCATTTCCTAATGACATCATTCCCCCTGCTCATTTCCTGTTAGCATGGAAAGCCTTGACTGCATCCGCTTTGTCCTCCCAGAGGAAGCAGGTCACATCCCCAGGCAGGTGATAGATAGCTTCCTCTTTTGGTGGGGCAGGGGTGGGGGCCGCGTTGAGTGGGATGCTTACTATGCATTGAGTTTTCATTGGTGCAGAGTATTCCAGTAACATGTACATGAATTAAGCTTATAGAACCCCTTTCCAGACAAATAAGGGGTCTTTAGCATGCAGGAGGGAGCATTGCCCCATAACTTCCTGCTTGCACTGTGCTCTGTCCTCATTCTCCTCAGTCTGATCTGATTTGGTCGGTGCAATCACATGACCGAGCAACTTTTGGCTTTGTCCTTCCGGAGGTCCGAGGCCACGGCCGCCAGGTCAGGTCTACCAGGCATGTGTGAAATCCTCTTGCTAGCACGGGCGGTCTTGCTGCGTTTGACGTTTTTGTTGTTTTTGTTGATGCAGGCCAGCGTGGCCACATGGAAAATGTCTCTGACGCTGTTTTCTGACTGCTGGGCCGAGCACTCGATGTAGGGCGCCGAGATCTGCTTGGCCATGCTGGAACCCTAAGAAGGAAAACGTTCAGGCTTACTGAGATTCTGTTTTTTGTAAAGAGCTTGCGTCAATAACGAAAGGATTTGCACACTTTCACAGGGGTCAATTAAACATGGCAATGACCTGATTAGAGTCAGGAAATTGGAACCATCTACCATTTCAAAATGTTCTTTTAATCTACAAACCTGGTCGTAAGAAACTGGCGCTTGTCGATGGTTGGAAAGCTCCACAAGTGTGCTCAGATCGGTGCGCAGGTCCGACTTGCAGCCGACTAACAGCATCTTGGTGTTGGGACAAAACTCCTGGATCTCACCTTTCCACTGTGAAGAAAGACAAAATAGCCTCAATCATTCAGGAGTTCTGACATAAAAATAAAGTAAATTTTGTGTTTTAAAACAATGTTTTTCTTGTGAGTGTGTTCAAATGTTTGTTGCTGTAATAAAGAATTTGATGAAATCCCCCCCTCACCTGCCCTTTAAGTACAAAGGTTAAAGCTGCCACTTCCTGAAGCCCCTCATTTCTTTGAACCCTAGAAAGGAACTAGAAGTAATCTCCATGTTTCCTCCCTGACAACAATAAACGCTCTGTGATCAATGGCATTTCTCTTGGGGCTTTAATCTGAGGCTAATGTGCCTCAGGGCTGGCTGTCTGGCTGGTCAGGGGATCAAGTTCATTGACATCTGAGGAGGAAGTTTGTTTGTAAAATGTGTCTGAACAACCTAAAAGCCTAAACCGAGGTTAAGTCTCATGTAGACGTTCATCGTCTGAAATGCATTCTTCGACTAGCACAGCTTTAAGCACTTTAAACTTCAGTTCAAGCTTAGCAATTAGCTGTATATGACGTGTTCCCAATTACTCACGACAGGTTCAATTACAGTGTGCAACACAAGACAACAAATGGTTAGATAACTAATGTTACCCATCAAAGCGGCAGACTGAAAGGGACAAAAAATCTCAGTGCATCTGAGGTCATCTCTGTTCCTAATGAGCAAGACAAAACTGTTTCTGTCTCGACCGCTAATTCTGGTAAACGTGAGTTGCTTTGAAAAAACATTCCAGGTCGGCAGAAAGCAGCGCAAAAACAGGAAATGCCTTGCAAAAATAGGAGCACATGCCAGGTGTGTTTTAATGTGGGAAGATAATGACTTTTACATTTTGTAGTTTCTCCACCAATCAGATGACTGACACCACCTGTGTTGCTTGATGTACAGCACACGTTTGGACATGTGAGAATCAGCCAGTGACACGTCCAGCCACTGCAGGGTTTTGACCTGACACTGAAGTCACATTACAGCTATACGACTTCACATGACTGAGATCACAGAAAAAAGAAATGACTGCAGACCTTTGATCCAGGCCTCTGTCACCAGTTCAGACAAAAATCAAAGTACTTGAGTGGAATGTTTAAAAATAGAGCTTAAAGACGTGTTTCCTGCATGGATTTGCCCGAGAGGAGCAACAAACCTTTTTCATTACGCTGTCGAGCGTTTCTGGGCGGCTGATGTCAAAACAGATGAGCACAGCATCGGAGTCGGGATAGGACAGGGGCCTCACGTTGTCATAGTATGGAGATCCTAAAACAAAGGAAAACAAGAAACTTGAACTGTATTCACACACTGTTGCGCAAGGACAAAACTGCTGTATGCATAACTGTGCGAGCACCCTCTTTTGTTCCAACAGACAGCAAAGAAACACGTGGCCAGCTCAGGCTAAGAAATGTTCCTGATTTAATTTGCAGTTTTGCTATTATTGGATAATCTTCACAGGGATCCAGCTCAAGGGACATCAGAAGAAACTTGTCATCAGAGCTGCAGAACAGAAAACTGAATTACAGAGCTGGTTAGCAGAGGTGTTCTTATTTAAAACTTTATAGATTTCATTTTTTATTGGAAGACCTGAAATATGTCTAGCATTGAAGGCTTTTGCTTAAACAAATGAAATAACAGTATTCGAGTGAGGGGCAGGATCAAAGTCTGTTTCAAGAAAGCACAAGGAAGACCAAATTATCACTTGAGCACTACAGATAGTTATTCTCATACGTCATGATTGCAGCTCAGCCATAATCCATGGCAACTAGGCGAGAAAAACAAATAGTGCCGCATCAGTAGAAAAAATGTGCTGACTACAACAAGATCGTTTACTGAAACAGAAAATCTCTCTGAAGGAATAGAACTTCAGAGCGAGGAAATGACTCCCTCCTCAAATTGAAACCATGTGCAAGGGCGACGCCCATCTCACCGCCTGACTGAAGCGCATCGGAGGTTGGGGGGAGGGGAGCTTGCCGTCATGTCAAGGTGAGTCAAGATCACATGGCAAGCAAGAAGTGACCACACACACAAGCAGCTGCCAAGAATCTGGGGAATTTTGTTTTTGGTAACTTTAGGTTCCCTTGGGAAGTCTTTTATAAACACGGCTGCAGAGAAAATTCTGGAATGCACTGGTTCACGCACGCACACACACACACACACACACACACACACACACACACACACACACACACACACACACACACACACACACACACTGCTGGTGTTCCTAATCTAAACAGTCTGGATGGGAGATGACATCGTTTTAAACAATGCTTCCAGGCCTGGGCCCCACACAACAAAGCACGACTAAAGTGTGTGTACAGACATCTCAAATATCCATGTCCATAATGTTCCACTCCATGTATATGCAGGAGATCCCAGTTATTATATAGAATTACACAAGAATTAATATTGCATGTTATTCAACACTTGGCATGAAAAATTGCACATTAAGCTTTGCTAATGGCAGAACTGCTTTTCATTTAGCAATGTTTACAAAAAAATGATCTTAGCCAACATATACACATTTTATTACACTAAAAATTACATTAAAGTGTAAACTAACGCAATAATTTTACAGACTGAGGAGAAAAGCTGCTGAGACATTGCACTTCATTATTTTGCATTTTCTGTCATTAGCTGTCAGTCATTAACAACTGCTAAATGTTTTAATTCCTTTCAATTGTTAGCAAGAATTGCTAGCAGTTCTTGCTAATTTGCTTTATGAATAGCAAGTTTGGCGTCATTGCCAGACCTGGCACACATCTGGTTGATATACACTCTGCCAAAACACCAGTCAGTCCGAAGTGCCAGCTTGATTCTAGATCTGGGCCAGACCTGTTTTCTGTAGGCCTGGGCCACATAAACCAAGCCACAATCAAGCCAGAAATGGCATGCCATCACATAGACAGTGCCATCTATGCCAGGCCTGGATGACATACGTCTTATCATGTCAGAAGTCAGCCAGCAGTGCCGACTTGATACCAGATCCTGGCCAGACCTGCTTGATGTGTGGGCACTAACACACACACAGACACAGTTACTTTACCAACTGACCCCTGAGCTCCTAAGTGTCCCTCAAACCTCATTCAGGGATCCACTCCTCATTTCTGAGGACAGAAAGTGCACATTCCCTTGGTTTCCTTCCATAAAAGGTATTTACATCCATGTCCTCTAACTATGAGTAGATTGTAAAGTAAAAAAAAACATTGACTATGATCATATATAAATGCACACAAACACATCTCTACACACATATGCAAATGCATTATATTGCCTGAAACAAAAAAGAAAAAATATCAGGCTTACTGCGCAGTGTTGCCTTGAGGCAACGAATGAAAATTAAGTTTTACTGTATAAATAAATTGAAAAAAGTAGAACAAACAAATATGCTTCTTAACATATTCATGCACATACAAGTATTTTTAATATACATTTATTTCACTATAAACATGTAAAATAGTGATCTTTATCTTGCCTCCTAATGGAGAGGTCTCTCATGTACTGCAGCTTGCAGAAAGGGGTCCTGCCCCCCCCAAATGAAAGTCACACCACCTTCAACTCATCGTTTTATTGGAAAGAGATGTGCCTGGTAGCATTATTTCCGATAAAAAAAAGTTTTTCTTTTTTGAAGGGCCAGTGTAAGGCATGAAAATGTGGTTTGTTGCCTCAGGGCAACGCTATGCAGTAGAGGGTTAACAAGTCTGGGACCTGTCTTGACCTTTGTGGACACTCCCGGTGAGATCATGGGTTCAGTCACTTGTTTTGGGTCAATTGGTAGTTGTCAATCACAAGTCGTTAGCCAATAAGCATGTGGTTTCTCAGTCAGAGCCACCTTTCTTGTCGCATCCAGTGTCATGTCGAGGTAGCCACATGTGTTTTCAGGATAGGTTTTTTTTGCAGTAGATTTATCACCCTCATCGGTATATTGTGTGTATCCGTTCAACTCCTTAACAGTTGTGGTGGACTTCCCAAGAAGGCGGTCGCCTTTCCCAAACATGGGACAAACGAAGTATTTCCAGTCTTAACAGTAAAATCCACAGTATCACCATTACAAAAGTTCAACTTCACGAGCTAACTTATACAGTCTGATATATTGGCTCAAAAAGGATTATGATTATGATCTTGGCCTATCAAAGACGTGTCTGCATTGATGCATATAACCTGAATTTTTTTGCTCCCTATTAATCTGTACCTGCTCCTAAAATCTAGTGTTGGAATGAACTGAATAAATTATTTTGATGTCTTGATCTAAACAGTGTAGTTTGGATGGGAACTCTGAGTGTTTTGGAAAGCAGCCTGATAGGTGATACCGCCTAAACAAAAGGCCAGATGCTGAACTGTTATCAAGGGAGCACAGCAAATACAAGGCGAGGAGGAAGGTGGTATCCCCCACAAGACCACAAGAATTTATTTCTTTCATGACCGTCTCGCAATCGATCATGACCACAATGGGCTGTTCGATTGTTTTTATTCCAGAGCTCGTAGCCTGGAACAAATCAGTGGAAAAATAAAACCTTGCGACTAAAAGGGCATGCTGTAGAATCGGTTGACATTTCACAATGAATAGACTGTTTTTATTAACCTAATGAGAGGAAATGCGTATCTGAGCTGCAGTGTGAAGTTGCTGTGTTATTATGTCTGCACATATTTCTGTGAATTTACCTGCACGTTAGTGCATTTATAGCAATAAATCCAACGTAAATCCACTGCAATTTCAACATGGTGCATTTAAAATTCGAGCCTCTATGGAAGCGTTTTGCTAATAACTTTTAATAGCAGATGTTTCCTTCTTTGTTAGCTGTTTAGAGTCGTTACTGCGTTAGCTCTGCATCTGAGACCAGCCTCTGCTTTAAGGTCATCTTCCTGCCAAATGGAAAGATAAGAGGAAATCCCACAGCTAACACACACACAAAGACCTGGTAACTGTCATCTAATTAGCTCCTGTCATTGTTCTCCCACAGGATCTCTAAATCTGGAAGAAAGACACACACCCTGTCCTCCCTTATTCTGTCCTTTCGATATGTCCTCCATCCTCTCTCGCCTCCTATTAACCATAGCCTGTCTTGTGTCTTGCTGTTGGGCACAATGACATAAGCGGAAACTGTAGAATGCCACTAAATGCTCACTGTTGTTATGATCAAGAAATAAATAAATGCAATGCAATTAATGCAATGAATCTACATGAAATAATGTGGAAAACACATTCTGGTCTATTCATGCAATCTCAAAATATTCCATAATGTTAAAGACATACAACTTCACACAATAACAGCTTTTGCTTTATCTCACACAAGCACATGCAGACCTGAGGTAAGCCAGCTGTGGCTGACAGTCTACAGTCTGGATGTATAGCAACAGATCTGCAGGCCTGCTGGTTTACTGCATAGCTAACATAGCTGAGCAGAACGGAGCTGCTGGGCGGTGAGCTTGTGTGTGCATAAATACATAAAAAGAGGCATTAGGCCTTTGGGGGACACCTGTGGAAACAACAGATGTTGACAGGCACGTCTAGAAATACAGCACTATCAAGTTTATACGGCTCGCCTGCCAAGCACACGCACTACAATTTGCACTTATACACTTATGACTATCTGCTGTAGTTGCTGTGGTTACCATGATATTTGTTTGTGTAAATCTAAAATCTGGACATGAAGGATTAATAAAGTAACCTTTGGTATCACAAAATATGCTCAAATATAGCAGGTTAACAAAAGATATCTTTGGACGCAATTTAATAATTCAGTGTGTACTGTGTTAAATAGCCAAATCTAATATAGCAATACCATTGTAACATGTTGTGTTAACACATGTAAGTGGTAACTGGATGTACTGGTACTTATGGAGCACATTTATACTCAGTTTGAGCACTCAAAGCACTTTCTACTACGAGTCCCATAGCCTAGCACTTTTATCACACTCACACTGGATGTGTAGGGGGCAACCTGAGCCACTGTTGCCCCTGTTGTGCATGTGTGTTATGTTAAAGTTCACTATGATGCACTACAACATGCTCTAATACCTTAAAAAGTATATTATTGAAAGTTATGCAACATATAATAGGTGAGCAACCATTAAGATTTAGCATTATAAATGTGTGTCATGTGTCATAATACATACATAATACTTCAAGAAGCCTGGAGAACTATTCCTGAAGACTACTTAATTGAAAGACAAAAAAAACTTCCCAAATACTTCAGCAAATGTTGCCAATTTCCAATGAAATTGTAAAAACTGATTGTTTTCTTCCGTATATTGGATTTATATTTCTTCATGTTTCAATAAATATAAAGAAGCTAGAGGTGGCTCAAGATTACTGCTTGGTACTTTACACTATACTGTACCGTTTCAGTACATCACGGCACATTACGTTACACTAGGATCGATTGCAGTGTAGCTAAATTTGTTTAAGATACAATACTATCTTATGGCACTCCATGAGCCATGATAAAGTCTCGAAATCAGTAACTGAAGAAAGTCCACCAGAAGGGCTGAAAACAGGAAATCTATTTCCCTTCTCAAATTGTGTAATCCAGCTGAAAGAAACTTCCTGAAAAGACATTGAGATATGATAAACTTTACTTATACAAGCTTTCGAGAGGTTACTTTGGCCACAATAACAAAGTACAAATTGGGTAAGAGTCAAGAGTTGGGCCAAACAGGATGCTGGTGAAGCATTTAGGACAGTCAGATGTTTCTCAGTGATGGGCTGGCAGGACACATGCACGGGGAGCCAAGAATGCAAAGTGCTCAGTGTGAAGGCCGGACATGGATTTTAATGTCAGGTGTTTAAAAAAAAAAAAAAAAAAAGTCCTTCCATGACATTAGCAGACAGGAAGTCCATTAATCTCTACCAGGATCCCACTGCCCTTCAGTTCATACACTGCTTCACCATCACCATCCCATTGTCGGTCAGCAAATTCTACCGTGATTCGATTTCTCCCCTCTGGAAACGAGGTAAGGCTTTAGTGATCCACACCACTTCTCTTTCACTGGCTGAGGATCTGGGCCTGCTGGGTACAAAGGGGGTCTTTGTAGTGGAGGAAGTAGAAACCTTTAGTCTGAGGAATGCCAGACATGCGGCTCCAATTCGCTGAACCCAGAAATGTGATCCAATCCAACAATGGTTACAGACTGAAGAATCGGGGGGGGGGGGGGGGGGGAGTGTGTGTGTGTGTGTGTGTGTGTGTGTGTCACAGAGAGAGTAGCAGAGGAGCTTACTGAGTGCATGCAAAAGTCCCATAGTTAAGCTGTCCTGCACTACATGGGAAACAGGACATGTGATATGCTCTAGTAACTATAGAAGGGCAAGATGATCTGTCTGCTCTGACCAAGCTCTGCTATTATGCATCTTCCATTACAACTCCTTTATCTGTCTTTCTTCCCATTTTGCAAAGTGGGTCAACTTTGAATGTGCGCAGTAAACAAAAAAAAAAACAACTAATTTTCCCCATATATATATATTCCCTGTGATAAATATTGTCAAATGAGATCCACTGGGTCTGATGTTTCCCATTGGGATTTCTAGAACTGGAAAAGTCTGAACTCCTCTAGTTCTTTTATTTTTCCTGTTAAGCTCGAAAACGTATTTGTTGTAGCTTTGGGAAATTGCCTAACAGTTGGAACAACTGTGCAAGACCAATTTCGGAAGTATGAAAATACTAAGCCGTTTCCTGCAGTTCAGTTCCAGCGTAAGTATATTATGAATATTTCAACTGTGAAAAGTGCAAAATCAGTTTAAAGCAATCGGATTAGTACAGAAACGATTAGAAACGACAGCAGTTTTGAAGTTGCTTTCATCGACATTTTAATATAAACAAAGAGGTCATATGACCAAAGAAAGTCTCCGGTCTCCTTTAGCTCTACTACTTGGCCTTTTAGCATCTTTCAGCTTGTTGTTTTGGTCTAACTGCTCATAGCTTTACAGTCTTGGTCTTTCTTAATGACTGTTTCCAGGTGCAACGAGCAGCTGTTTTCAGAGAAAGGATACATTTTTAAAAACAACAAATGCCACAGCAGAGCAGATTGGCTAGCAGCTGGTGGTCACAGCAGGAGCTGATGGAGACCAAAACAGAGAGCGAATATAATGTATGTAGAAATGGGTCACCTAAACCAAAGCTCTGTGAATGTTTCGTTTTTTTGCTTGTTGTTCCAACACCAAGGAGTTAAAAATGAAACCCACTGAATAAGGGAAAAAAGTCGGAGCCATCATTTGTAAAAAGGGTAACTCCTACTTGGTGGTTGCTTTCCAAATCTAAGAATTTGATGCTTGAATTGGGGGTTTTTTTTTTATGTTTTGTGGGGTTGGTGGATTTTCTGATTTGAAAAAAATAATCCATGCTCATTTCCACTCTGTAAAACGAGAAAAGACCTAAGGCATGCAGGTGCTGAGCCACGGGGGTTGCTCTGTTTACCCACACGGTTTTCCTATCCTCCTGTTTGACTCTCAAACAAGCACTTTTCCTGCTCATTCAGACACGGAGGCAGACAGGCAGACAACGTAAACCACTTCCCCTGTTGGTGAAAGAAGCATCAAAGGCTCGCGCCTTGGCCCCGGCGGACCTCACCCTGAGACTGGGGTGGCAATGCTAGAGCAGACAAGTAGGTTGGGGAGAGGGGGGCAAATGGAAGGCTGTATAACTGGCAGGAATTTACCTTAATGGGCCGAATTACTCCCTTCACCATCCCCTTTAAACACAAACACATAAACAGCAGGCTGCTCATTAGGCCACTCATCACTGCAGAACAAAGACCACCTCGGTGTGTGTGTGGAGGTGTGTGTTTGAGAGGGAGGGGAAGAGCGGGTGGCAGTCCACAATGTTTGTCTTCCTCCCTCCGTGTTGGTCTTTGTCAGAGTGCAGGCCTGGGTCTCACACACACACACACACACACACCTCAGGAAATAAGGGATCAATTGGATTGGCTGTGGCAGATGGGGGTTTCAAAAAAAAAAAAGGAGAAAAAAAAAAGGGACCAGTCAAGCTGAAAGCTGCATCAATTGGTCACTGTGTGTGTGTGTTCGTGTGCTGGGTGTGGGTTTGGAGTGAAGGTAGGGGTGGGTTGGTATAGGGGTATCTGGCACCTTCTAAAATCCAATGATCTAATAGGAAACCACCCCCAACCCTCCTTTTATGAAACAGAGAGAAAAAGAAAAATGGCTCCAGGCAGGCAGCCAACACAATTCAATAAAAGAAAATTCTCACTCGGGCCAGTTTTCATTTCTTCGCCTTTCCACATTTACACACAAAACTGGAGGGATGAAGGAATTTTCAATTTGATGTCCTTGTTTCACTTTCTTGTAGAGTTACTGAGGCGGCAAAGGAGCGCCACTCTGCAGATGCTTTTACTTTCATTTGCTCTGAAGTATAAAACAGCTCAGAAATCTGGATTTTAAGAAGCTGCTGTTGGATTTTCCGGTCTGACGTTTCAGAAAGAAAGAAAGATCTCAAGCTGACCTCGGTCTTCAAGTTACCCAAACGTCACTCAGGAATTCCAGGCCAGGGATTTTCCTCTCATTCCCACACAAACACCACATGCTCACACACATGAAACATACACCTCGCTGCTGTGCTATTCAGTGCTCAGGCAATGATCGATGGGAAAATGGGTTTGTTTACGCACACGCACACACGATGCTGGTTTTCAGAGCCCAAACACAAAGTCTAACCCGCAGGAGATTAAAAAGAAAAAAAGCTGCTGAGCCAATGTTGCTCAACCTTCCCGAAAAGCACAGGAAGCAGGATGAATTTCAAAGTGTGTTCACCAGATGTATGAATATGAGCTTCGTTCAGCCTATCATTATGTTTCCTTTCCTGTTTCCACTTAAGCTTTGCTCAGCTGGGAGGAATTCATAAATCAGATCCATTCCACTGAGGCGTTCCTGCGCTCGAACTGAACTACGAGGCTGAACGTTTCCATGTAGGTAAAAGGTAAGCCCCGATCTAATCTGAGGGGAAACGTGCGGTTTCGAGGAACAGCGACTCCAGACTATGGGAAAGGATTAACTGTGCTACATTGATTAAAATGGGTCAGAGATTAATTTCATTATTTGAGAAAAAACAAAGCTGCCCTGGGACTCTCCTGTCTCCTGATTTGGACATTCTGGGCTAAAACCTGTTATTTATTTATGACGCAGTCAAACATGGGTGAATTCTACCCCACAAAGTTAATAATAAACTAGCTCCATATCATTCAAATCAGCAACTGAGTGACTGATCACAGAGATGCATGTTAGAACATGTCCACACCACCGCCACAACTGACACAAGGTGACACTTGGAGCATGAGTCAGACAGAGAGGTTGTTGGAAGTGAGGATTACCTGAGGTGTCCCACAAACTGAGCTCGATCCTCTGCGTGTCGATTTCAAAGCTGGCTGTGTAGTTTTCAAACACAGTGGGGACGTAGCTCTGCAGGAAACATTTAGAAGAGGGGAGGTCAGGGAGGAAGCCTGCCAGGTTTTAAACTTTGAAGAAACTGAGCAACGTTAGATTTATTACCCTATTACCACGATCGTGTACTACAAAGGTGTTGGTACTACTACGTTTAGGTTTCAGATCCCAACACGTATCAAGCACTACAACATGAATGTCCTTCATCACTACTGGAACAATCCACGTGACACAGCCAGGTTCAGAAGAACAATGAGATGCGCTGGTCGTGGTATCAGTGTGTGTTATTAACATGCATCATGTCCAGCAGGCTGCAGGGTCTCACCTCAGGGAAGCAGTCTTTGGCGAACACGTGAAGCAGCGCAGTCTTCCCGCACTGGCTGTCCCCCACCACCACTATCTTACACTTCACACTCTGACTGGGATCCATGCTGGATTTCAGAGATAACTTCTGACACGAGCGTCTCTCCTTCATTGATTTGAATCGTTTTTAAAAATGAGTCCAATCCTGGGTGGGTGGGTGTGTGTGAACCGTCGAGAAGCAGCTGGTCTCGGTGCGTCCAAGCCTGCGCGCCTGCTCTCCTCCCCCGGTGTCTCCGCCTGCTCTGAGCCGGTAAATTCCATTTGCCTACATTTATAACGTCGCAGGAGCCAATGGCAGCAGCTCTCCGTCCGTCGGGATGAGGCACGTCCCTCCCTTCGTCCAGCGAGCCTCCACACAGACGCACGCCGGGCCAGGCACCGTGATGGCGCCCCCGTTTGGACTACACACAAACCTCAGCTTCAACATCAAAACAATAAAACACAAACTAAGATATTTTTTTAATCAGTAAAGTAAATCAGATTATAGTTTCCATTTGCCAGTTTTTTAGAGTGAATTGTGCGCAAAATTTAGACTTACAAGAAGAACAGCGCCAGTATAAGGCAATTCAAACTATTTATGTTGCCTTTCCTTTATATACTATAACATGATTTTATAAAATAGTGACTGGCCTGTCTTGAAACTATGAAATAGGAAATCTGCAACATAACAGCATAAAACTGTATTAAAGTTTTAAAATTGATGGAATACAGCAGATACATGCAAACATTTTATTTGCTATTTATTTGCCAATATACCAAATATAAGTCAACAAGGCCTGTGCTGATACTTACCCAGCACATCAATGCATCTATAAAATATAGATATTTATTATTTTTATAGCCACAGTTCAGCCGTTAAGTCCTTCAGCTGTGACTATGGAGTCAAGCAAGTAAATGTAGCCCAAATCAAGAAATGATCAGTGCTTGTAGGGCAGTCATGAAGATAGGTGTGCTTAGAGTTACCACTCAGTTATCCTTGTAACTAAACACGGGCAAGCAAAAATCAAAATAACCTTGCTGCTGCTGTAACTAGGTGGAATTAACCCTTTATCATCCAAGTCTCATACAGGCTTTTTGTCGCTAGCACAAATGATAATGGAGTTACTGTCATGAACAGCTGGGCTTCCATTTAAGCTTCAACAAAGAAGAAAAGAACAAGAGTAGAAGAAGAAGACAGATTAATATCAATAACATCTGTGTAATAAAACACAACCTTTGACCCTGGAGTTAAGGAACACGTCACAGTCATTCTATGATATACAATTCAATTCAATTCAATTCAATTTTATTTATATAGCGCCAAATCACAACATAAGTCGCCTCAAGGCGCTTCATACACACACTGTCTGTTTACTTTCTTTAGCATGAGTGACTAAAAGGCAAAGGGTAATAAACATTTATGATTCTATAATTGTCTAATATGACACAGTGACTATTCTAACAGACAAAATATAATGTGCAATTTGAGCCCAGCATTGCTGTTTTAGTTGAGTTTTCTTAAAACACCCTGTTGTTATAGTGTTTGCTACAAGATCAGTGTGGAGGAAACCACATAAAAAAGGTTTAAAGGTGCAGAGCAGGGATGTGAAGCTCATTGTACAACGTGGGCCACTTTGGCCTTAAGTGGGGCATACCAGTGACACTCGCCTTTCAGTGTAAAGAAGTTTAACCACGCGCTGAATCCCTCAGTTATCTTAATAAAAGAAAAAATAAGTGCTAATTCAACAGCATGTCTCAGTTTTTCTGCACGATAAAGTAAACATTTCTGTAGTAAATAGAAAAAGTCTGATATTAAGTCATTTCTGTCTTCATGAATGATCCCAGAGGTTTTTATCAGTAGAAACGTTTTTACAAAATACAGGTAAAAGTCAAAAAATGTAAAAAAAAAAAAAAAGTCAAAAATTTATACCTTTCTTCACATTTTCCAAAACTATGCCAGTTCTCGAGTTTCATCTTTAGAAAGATCTAGCTAAAATTAATCAATAAACTGAGCTGGAAAACAATTTCTAATTACGCTCAATGAGCACCAAAATAATAACTTTTTTGATTCGTCTGTAAAACTGCTGCTGCATTTTAAGCATTAAAACTCCGTGCTGTTTATCATGAAGTGTTAGGAATGATTTATTAAATAATGAATTCACCGCCCCTCACATTTTAAACAGTGTGTGATTCAGTTTCAAATGGTCGGCGCACTCTAATCGAGCCTTTTGTTACTCACAGCAGCACAACTTATTACGGTCCTTTGTTTCATACACATTTCACTCAGCCCTTTCACAGAAGGATTTTCATTTCTCTGCCACATGACCAAAACAATAAACCCAGTGAACCCAGTAGCACATGCAGCTTATTTCCAATGCACAGCATTAGTCGTTTCCATGGAGGATTCCCCTCATTATCTGTGAGTAATACATATATTTACAGTAAAATGCACAGCCACACAAAATATATCAGCTGTCTTCCAGACATTTATTAGAAGAAGTGGAAACTCAATTTCCCGATGGGATCAATAATGTGTCAGAACCACATTTTCTTGTGTCTTTTTCAGAACAGGAACCCTTCTGGTTTAAAGGCCTCCTCTCTGTGCCTTCAGGCTACTTGTTCCCTAGCACAGTGTCACTGCTAATTTTCACAAAAATGAGGGGAACAGCGGCGTTCTACAGCAGCTCTCCCCTCTGCCACAGAGTGATTGGACTGCGAGTTGCTGGCAGCGTTTTTACAGTGGGACAGCTCCACCCTGCAGGCTGTGCAGTGGGAGTCCCGTCTGTTGTGTGGGAGCTCTGCCTCCAGGACACAACACTGCCAGGAGAGAATGGACTGGGTGGGGGGATTGGCAGGGTGGGGGCTGCTTGGCTGCTATCTGTGTACCATATGCATTTGACCTCATTCAAATTCTGTCAGAATTTGAAGATAATGGAGGCTTTACCTGCCTAGGTTGCAAAAAACACCGTTGTTTCTGTGGTGACTCCCTACCTCGTCACTTTCCCCTCATCTGAGCTTTATCAGCTCTACATCAGTAAATAAACCCAGCCTTTTAGAGATTGCAGTGGAGACGCGTCAGAGGAGATGGCGAGCAAAACCACATTAACTGAGTTGTTTACACACTGCGCCCTGGTGCCCTTCTCCAGCTTTAGCGAGGCTGTCTTGTCTGTGCTTGTGTGCGCTGCTCTCTGCTGCAGCCTGAAGCTTTGCCAGTCTCACTTGGGTGCAGCCACACATTTGGGCTAAAGTGAGGCCGTGCAGGGTGACATCATGCAGAAACATCTTAAAGGTAAACTGATATACGAGACAGCATCAGCCTGTAACAGTGGATGCCTTCAGGGGCTGCTGTGATCATTTTAAAATCTCTTTGTATTGTCCTACATTTCCTGTACAGTAGTGCCACAACACACCGCAGAGATGGAGAATAAAAGTGCCCGAGCGCTTCCAGGTAATGGAAAGAGTCATACCATGGTCGAGAAACTCAACATGTTTCGTTTCGAGTCATTCTCTGTGAATAACACTAAACATGACACTGGCTGGCTGGACGTAAATGACGGTACAGACCCGAAGCATGCACGCAGTGCAGCAAACTGGGCTGGTAGACAAGTACAGTTGCCTAAATACTGTACATGCTTCTCAGAATAGAAATGAGGGTACCACCTGTTTCTGGTCACATGGTGCTGTCAGCATCAAGCGGATCTCGTGTATTTCCACAGGGGCTGCTCACAGCTAATTTTCCACAACCTTTCCATGTTTAAACTTTCATTTACATTTTTAATCATAACAGAAAAAAGAAAATCCATAATTAAACAACACTGGTAGCTTAGCATGATGAGCATGATGTGCCTCAGT
Source organism: Aulonocara stuartgranti (assembly GCF_965226115.1). Lineage (NCBI taxonomy): Eukaryota > Metazoa > Chordata > Actinopteri > Cichliformes > Cichlidae > Aulonocara > Aulonocara stuartgranti. The sequence goes on from NC_138958.1 coordinate 34,115,221, forward strand.
GATGAGGTCGAGGCATCCTCTATTAATAAGCTCAGACACTGCCTTCTGTTTTTCCTTTGGGAATATCTGTGCTACTTAAGTATCTGCACTGGCTGTAACATTAGGATAAAACGTTTTACAGAAAACGGATTTCTGTGAATGTGCTGTATGCAGCAGCTGTAGCTGTGATGTATTACGTCTGAATACTGGCTAAATAGGGTTTTTTATTGCAAATAATGATGAGAATTATTTTAATTAATACACATGAGTGCTTAATGTTTTAGATACCTGACCTTCATTCACTGCATAACTAGGTCAGAACATGTTTACCTTCATAGAGAAAATACCTCAGAGCACCAAAACTGTATTTTCCACTGATTAAACCCATTTCCACCAAGAAGCCATCACTATTGGTGATATCCAGCACAGTTTAGGTCTGGGTCACACACCAGTGCTGGATATCACTGCTGGGAAAAACTTCTCAGAACCCTGAATAAGAGGAATTTCCCAAAAGGCTGCAATGACTTCCAGAAATGTTGAGCAATCGCAGGGAACCGCTTGATAAAAACAGGTTGCAAATTAACAGATCAACAGTGAGTAACAGAATAGAATTGGATCCAGGTCTGAAATGACTTGGTTTTAGCTGGCAGGCCAGCAGTGCTAGAGGTGTGTGAGTAGTCTAGGTCACTGGGTCTCTTCCCCCTCTGCCCCGACTGCCCCACAGTTATCTCTGTCGACGTGCATTCAATCAGCGGGGCCGCTGACATTTACTGCTAGGGCAGCGGCAGCGTACGCTTGGTTGTTTCAGCTTGAGAGGGGTTTCCTCGATGGTTAGTCATTGTGACTGGGGAATTAAGGGCAGATTCAGAACAACTCAGGGAGAAATAGCGATAGACTTTATTTCTCCTTTATTGGAAAAAAAAACGTGCATGCATCGTGGGTCACGGTATCCATAAAGAGGACATTCTTACTGCTAGCAGTCAGAGGTTTAATCACATACATTCTTAGACAAAAACGAACATAAATTTGACATAACCTTTAAATCACCTGCTTCAAAGGGTCTCGGAAAAGATAAAATACAATTTGTTGAACACGAGACGATAGATTCTCAGCCTTGATCTCAGGCTCACAGCAGGCGGTCACAGCCTAAAAGGGCTCCATTTTTAGGACCAGGACAGATGTTATTTCACACTAGCCGAGCTTGTGAGTGACCCAACATGCGACGTGTGTCTATGTGTTTGTGTGAACACAGATTTCTTTTCTTTTTTGCAAATCCTGTGAAAAAAGCAAATGCTTAAAGCAATAATCATCCCTTGTAATCACTGGAGTTACTGTAATTCCGCCTTAGTGGTGTCATTATTTACCTTTATCTTTCACTAAGCTGAAGTTTACATACTGTTGCTTTGGGTGTCAACTTACAACATTGTAGTTTACAGTAATAACAGAGATAATTTCATATTAAAAACCACAGCACAGGTTCCTCATGTGTATTCTGAGAGAGACCAGTTCTGTCAGCTAGCTAGCTAGAAAAGTAGTGAACATAAAATGGAGTGAAACCAACATGAATATTATTTATGTAGCAAGTAGCAAAAGAGGGATCAATGTGATTGAATGTATGGATTCATGGAGTTTGAGAACCACTCTCGTGACTCTTTCTAGCTGCGGGTTTTCCATAATGTTGCTGTTGTTTCTGTGACGTCAGTGCCACTTCTAATTCATCAGTCAAATATGTATATTGCTGTATCAAGAACATTGATGATATCACTGTACTCTACATTACTTCATGTATTGCTTAGAAGAATGGAGACATTCACCGAACACTTCTGGGAAGATTTCCAAAATTCCTTTTAGTATAAAAAATCTCTTGAGAAATTTTCCCCTCCTGTTTCCAGGAACCTTCAGAGTTCACTCTGTCCATTAAGGAGGAATGAACAAGTTGTTTTACCTGTTACTCTACTGTTGGAGATCCTTTAATCTCCTGTACCAGTAGTTGTGAGTAACTTATGTGGGCTCAGTCTGTTTTTAAGCCTTTGATGGGAGTGTACAGTTTTACCACATACTGTGAGTCACCTGCCATCTCTTACTGTTATAAAACATTAGTAAGGAGGACCTAGAGCTAAAGGTAAACTGCCAGCAGGCCAGACTAACACTACATGCAAAATCCAACAAATGACAAAAAATAGAGCCAGCCTTACATTCTGGGGTTTCTGGTGCATGAAACGGTGGTAACTTGGAACCCCTAATGAATCCTAACAAGCGTCGTCTCCTTTTCCTCCCTGCTTGGCTTACTAACACATGACATTTTCTGTTAGTAAACCATTAGCTTAATATCTTCTGATGAATGTACTGTAGGGCAAAGAGGGCACGGCATACACACTATGGCAGTAATATGTTAGACCGAGTACAGGAACTCTGTCAACTGTCTCCCATCAGTCATTAGGTCTGTTCAGGCATGGATACGCACACTTGCCACGAGGCAGCGTGTGCACTCTCTGTGTCTGTGTGTGTGTTTAACTGACAGAAGGATGAATTGTTTCTAGGATGACCTGGTTTTTCAGGGAAGTTTGAGCATGTGTGTGGCTGAATATATGCGTGTGTGGAGGTTAATGGCGCATAAAATGATGTCTTTATTAGCATAAAGCTCATGATGGAAAAATAATCATATCTGTCAGCTACATGACAAGAACAAAGGAAGTCTGCGAGTACTCATTATGATGACAGTAAAAAAGTCATTAAAATGCTACATTTACTTTTTTAATCCCACACTGAAAAAAATAATCAGTGGGATAAACATGAAAAAATTATTGTAAGCGGTTGCACGAAATTAAGTTATGTTTGGTTAACCATAGTTTTTTTATGTTATACCTGCACACATTTTTCTGGTAACACGAACATGACTTTTTTATGTTGTTGTTATGTTTTTCATTCCGGTCAAATATTTATAGAAACCACTTGTTTATCAGACATAAACTTTTTGTGTTAATTGTATTGGACTACTATGTGTTATATTGACAAGATTATTTTATGGTAAACTTATTTTATTTTATAACAAATTTCTAATATATAATATATAATCTAATATATAATTGAGTGTTCAATAAATAAAACTAAATTAAGGCTGATCTTACTGTATGTACTGTACACTTTCTCTCAATCAAAGAAATAAGCAAAACATTTTTGAACAATGACAGTTGTAACAATGGACTTTCAATTCAGGCTTCCAAAATATACATGAGTCATATTTGTACAATGCATCTCTTGAAAAACATTCCACAAAGTTATCTGCTGTAACCTGAATTCAACATTGTGGGGCCTTATGACATCGCGCTTATGTAAAAAATAGTTTTTTAAATGTAAGAGCCATAAGGTAATATAGCAACAGGGGTGTAATTATTAAAAAGACACAAAGAAGAGACTTAAAATAACATTATAACCCACAAGCACAAAACCAAGAGACCTAAACTGATTAGTATTGGCTTGCTTCTATCACTAAACATCACAATCACTAATACTAGACGATGCAATCTGTTTGTAGTGGTGCACCTTGGGAAAAAAATTGCAAACTGGTGAAATTGGTGCAAGGCACCATTTCCATTGAGAAAAATGGAAATTCAAAGTTAGAATTTTTTTTTAAAAGAGCCATGGCTTGAAAAGTGAAAACTGCAGTAATAAAGGCCCCAAGTTGAAAAGTGCCAGAAAAATAAGTTTCACTATGTACTGCAACTTTACCAGTGCTGGCTTAAAAGAAAGGATGGTACATATTCGAAGAGGTAAACATGTTGTTCCCACATCATAACTGGAAAACTGTTCAATCGTACAGTCTGGTCCTGAAAACCTGGGCCTTCTTTGAAAGGCTGTTCCTTTTGAGCTCCATAACCAGTTTCTATAATACCTCGAAGGTATACTTTTCCAGTGGGTAGGTGAGGTTCAAAGTGTACATTAGTCCAAACAGCATTGTAGCTGCTAGGGTATAGTTATCCAAATCCTGCCAGACTCTCTGGCCTTCAAGGACTATCCCGATGTCCTCAGGGCTGCCATTGGCATCTCTTGACTTTATGATGTAAATTCTCATGGTTGTTTCCTTATTAGATCGTTGGATAATGGCTTCATCTGTGGCCTAGAAAATGCAGAATTCCAAAATTTAATTAAACAGAACACTGGTCAAAGAACATTATACCAAATCTTATTTTAATCTGTGTCACTATTCCAAAAAATGTTAACATTAACACATTAGGTGAACAAAAATGGATTCATTACAGCATGTGATTTGAGTCCTCAGAATGCTTAAAAAGGTAATGCATGAAGTGAAATCTCCATGCAAAGAAGCAGAATACTGTCAGAGCATAGAGAGGTGTTCAACTATGAACTCCACACATAGTTCTAATGCAGGTAAAAGAAAAAACAAAACAAAAACGCACCCATGCTAAATTGTGAAAATCCCAGGTGATTTTCAACATACTCCTGGCATAGACTGACAAGCAGCATTTTGTTAAAATTATTATTTTCCCTAAAGTGTATACACAAATTAATTTTTTTCTTACCTGGGCCATGGCTCCAGAATGTTCTGCAGTCTTCCTTCTATTTGTCCTCCTCGCCTTTTGAAGACCTTTATTAGTTTGTCAGATAGCACATCTATCTGCGAGAGTAATCTGGACTGCAGTGGCATGGTGGTAATGCGCTTAAACTCTGCATTTATCTAAAAAGAGAAGTTGTCACATAAAAATGCTGTCAAAATCTCAAATCTCACAAGGTTACATCCACACAAAGTTGTTATTTTTTGTCATATTACTATTTATTAGCTATGGGTCCCATGTTGCTGAGCAGCTCCATAGTTGCCCTTACTTCCATACCACCCAAAGCCTGTTTGCAACCACAGCAGTTGCCTCCTTCTGGCCATTTTGCAGTTCTGCCAAATGACCCAGAAACTACATCTATTATTGTCATATACACATCAAGGTCTTTCATTAATACTTAGTTAAATTAGTTAATTTGACCTTTCCAGAAAATTTACCTTACAGAATGTGACATAACATATGCAAATCTTCACCCCCCCACCCCCAAACACACACACAGAGCCCACCCCATGGCAAACTAGCTTATTTAACTGTTTAACTAAAACATTTTAGGTACAACCAGTTAACTAAATGGACACAAGTTTGTTAGTCTGTATTCACTGAGAAAAAACAAGCGAATGTGACTGGGGACACACTGAAAAAAAGCTAATGCACATAATATTGTCCCGCAGCTTAAGCTAGCATTATCGTTAGTTAACTTAAGGAATTACTTGTTTTTTTCCATTATGTTGCTCAACAGCAATTCATGAGAAAAACTTCCCCATCTAATGGATGTTCTCTTCGTTTCCTCTCAAACATGTAGTTTTCAGTTTACCTCGACAAAGTAAAGCTCAGCACCAAACGTAAACGAAGCAAAGACAAAAAATGGCGGACTGCCACAGTGAATTTTCCCTCGCAGAACACACCCGGGGGGGGGGTTCAACAGAAAACATAAGTATTTTCTGTTATTTTGATATGACTGGTTTAAAAAGACTGAACATCCTTCTAAAACAAGTGAAAGGCGTGAGACTTAATTATGTTTAGACCAAAAATATAAATGATTCATGTTGGATATATTTACTGTATTTTTACTAATTTAACAACCTCATCATTGCATTAGTCGCTTTATGCTATAGCATTACGCTTACATTAGCTTGAAGCTCAAGGTCGTCATTTTATTTAATTTCTTTTTCTGGGCTTACAAACAGGACACACAACATTTAGATAACCGTTACACTGAATCTTGGGTCTGTGTTGAGTCTTCCAGCTGCTGACTACAGAAGCTAGATTGACCTTTCAGCATGTTTATAGCGGCTGTGGCTATGTGCTGGTAATGTTACCGTGTGTGAGCAGTCACATTGGCAGCAGACATGTTTCAACAAACTAGTCATATCCCGGCCCTACATTAGCTTGTTTAATGGTTAAGACACTGCAGGTACCACCACTTACTACAGACACCGATGCAAGTTTGTAATAGTCTGTTAATTTAGAATGAAAGAATATACAAACAATATTAACTCACATTATATATGTTAATTACTAATTTGCTTATCGCATAATTTCGGTTACCATTAGCTAACTGGAGCCTAACATTGGCCTTTCATGGTTTTCGATAAACAGCCCACATACCTGTAAAATAACAATACCCCAGTAAAAGTCCACATATATAAAGGGTCTACACTCTTTCTCACTGGTGTGTTAGCTTTAAAATCTTATTTACCTTCAAGTGTAAAACTCCAGATGGTAGATTTTCCAAAGCGAGAGACAAAAATGGCGGACAGTGCAGCCGATTTTTCCTTTCCAGGGGGCGGAGCTTGAGGGTAAAACACGACTAACTTGTTTCTTTTCAACATGATTTGTTCTAAAAGAATGAATATTCTTAAAGAATATGTGAAAATTAAAAGACAAAAATATGTTTAGATGTGAAATTTAAATTAGTCATGCTGGATATATGAAGTAATTCTATGCAGATTCAACAACCACCCTATTGCATTTTTTTCAGTGCACGTTACCTGATTTAAAGTGAACTTTTATGATTAATATGCTTACCCAATGCACATTTGTTAACTCTATTTTAGTAGCCACAAAGAAGAAGATTTGTGTTTGAGCAGAGATGTTATAAGAGACAAAGAGATAACTCAGAAACCATAAATGAAATGTATGCAAGAATTAAACACTAATAAAGATGGTAGAAGAAATAACGTCATACTGGGGAAAAGCCAACAAACCTTTTCAAACCCTCACTCAACATGTGATAATAGACTCTCTGCATCAAATCATATCTGTTATTAATCTCTGTCTCTCTTCCACAGCATGTCTTTATCCTGTCTTCCTTCTCTCACTCCAACCGGTCGCAGCAGATGGCCGCCCCTCCCTGAGCCTGGTTTTGTCAGAGGTTTCTTCCTGTTAAAAGGGAGTTTTTCCTTCCCACTGTCGCCAAAGTGCTTGCTCACAGGGGGTCATATGATTGTTGGGTTTTTCCCTGTATGTATTATTGTAGGATCTACCTTACAATATAAAGCTCCTTGAGGTGACTGTTGTTGTGATTTGGCGCTGTATAAATAAAATTGAATTGAATTGACTGTACGGACTGTAAATTTGTACATGGAATTTATAATAACCATTGAATTTAAAGGGTTGTTATCTGTCTAACACATCCACCCCATCTCCTAAACCTCCTCCCTACATGCTACTACTGATGTTTAGTCCAGTTCTTGTGTATTCTGGCAAACTTTAGACTGTTCTCCTTTCTCCCTTCCTTAAGAATGGCTTCTTGATAGTCATTCTTTCATCAGTCGATGGATCAGCTGAAGGTCCAGATGCATCCCTCAGGTCCTGTGCAAGTTCTTTGCTGGATTCTATCCTATTTCTTGGATACTGTTCGTCCACTGTAGATACACCTGTCACGTCTTTTTTGGCCTCAACTTGTCCAGTGTTTTGAGAACACATCACACTGTGCAGAGATATGATAGGTGTCATCATGCTTAACCACATAAAACTCAAAGTGATCAGGGTGAGTTTCACAAGATCTTGCAGTACTTATGATTTGATTCTGAGAATTTACTCATCTTACTTGTTTGTATCTTGAAGAGGTGATTCAGATAGGCAGCTGGCAGGCAGACGGGATTTCAGAGAGAGTGGGCAGGCCGGCGGGTAAAAGGCAAGTATTTTCCTACACAGGTTCAGCGACTGACTGGAAGGTTTAGGTGGTAGTGGAAGTGGAAGAAACTATGTGTCTGTGTCTAAGTGTCTGTTAAACTCCTCAAGGCGACAGGAATTCAAGGGGAAAAGGCAGTCACTCAAACTTCAGGCAGGTAACTGCAGGGTGATTGAGTGGAAAACATAGGAACTAGTTAGAGACATGGGAGGCCTAATTACCACCATAACAATTGCAAATGTCTGGTGGAGAGGGACAGCTCAAGCTGGTTCTTAAATACTGTGAGCTGATGAGTTAATGGAGAACTTTTTCTGGGAGAAAGACTTCATTGTTTACAATCCTCAGTACTGTCTGCAGCCCATGTAGGGCACTCAACTACAACTGAGTCATTGTCATTGTCCATTTTCTTACATTTTTAATCAATTATCATTGTCAATTTTAACAAAAACTGGGGGAGTGACTCCAAAATCCAGTATTTTTGATGTCATTTTTTCTCTATTTAGTTCTAGTCTTTGAAAAACAGTAACAGTAACAAACTGTTTTCACCAATGACAAGTTCTCACTGTATGTTGCAGCCAGTAGGGCTTCCAAACCAGCGCCTGCTGTAATTCCTCATGATCCCTGGAAATGTGTGGCTGCTCTGCACGGATGTGGCTTTTTTTTATTTTAATCAGGCAAGACCCACCGCAGCCACTCTGATGACTCAAATCACATCACAGGCCCAATACAGAGCTGAGGTGGCATGTGTTTGGGTGCGTGTGCGTATGATGTGTGAGGTGAAGATGAGGGCGACAGCTAGGAAACAGCCGCCGGTGTCATCCAGCTTTAACGGGAATGATAAATGAGAAGCTCCATATGTGCGGCAATAACTTTAATGTCAGGATTTCAATTTCCTCTTTCAAATACATGAGAAAGATAATATGACAAAGATAATTGTCACATTAAATGTTAAATAACCACCATTGATTTAATGATGAGTGGGGTTTTTGATATGCTTTTACAAGGCTTTGAGGTAACATACTGTGCCCTCGGGCTGCTGTTTGGGAGGTCCTCAGCTGTTAAGTACAGACAGCAGTTGATTGCAATTTCAAATGTATGACCCGAGGCATCATCTTATATTCCAAAGCAGCACAGATTGAAATCTCAGCACAAAGACAGTCAATTTAAATATATTAGGATTTTACTATTTAGAGGTCCCACATAATATATAATTTTATTCTGTCTGACTTATTGAACTATTGTTTTCTCTGAATGGTTTTAGAAGTCTTTACTACAACTAGCAAAATACTAACTAACGAATAAAATAAGGTTTTAATTTTGTCTATAATCATCTGACCTCTGTGACCCTGTCTAGTGACTTTGCTACAGCTATCTGGATGTTCAGAAGAATATGCTGTATTTGAATCAGTTACAAAAAGTCTACTTGCTTAGGTTTTTAAAGCTAGTTTTAAGTTAGCATTAAAGTGGTATATAAAATTGTTGACATGCTAAAGTGCGATTACTTTTCTATTTTATTAAGGCTTCAATTAAATTTCCTTGACTCTTTTTAATATCTATATATGCGTATTTTTATTGAAATGCGTGTAGTTTGGTTGTACTGTAAATATATTGCTTAGTCACAACTCCAACCTGAAACTGTGTGTGGATGCAGCTAGCTAAAGTTTAACTGCACAAAGGTTTGATAAACTTAGTTTGTATGCAATGCCCCAGCTGAAAAAAGATGCATGAAATCTGATCCTGAATGACTTCTTACTAAGGTGTGTAGGGGAAGCAGATATTCCTTTACTGTGCTTTCTGTCTCTTTAACCTTTAGTTAGCTTGTAAGATCATCCTTTTTTCTGACGCATTTGATTTAGAGAGTTAACACAATGTAACAGTGACAAATTGGGCAGCATCTTTGAATGAAAATTTGCCTGCAACTCCACAAAAGGCCTTCACGTCATTTTTTTCAACTGGCTATATATAGCTAACAACCAGGCCATCTCTCTGGCCCATATATGTTCTAACTCTCCAGCAGTCCTATATGAAAATGCCAAACATGCTGCCAGCTGGTTTGAGAGCCTCCACAGGGCAGCGATATTCTAAAGTACACTCTCTACTTAATGTCAAAACCACACTAGACACACTTTGAATATGGGAAGATCTATTTACCTACACAGTGTATACTCATTGTTTTGCCCTATTTGTTTAAAAGCAGGTACTGCAAATAAAATAAAATAGTGTAAATGATAAAATTAGAGAATGCTGAACTCTTTTGAGCTATCGCTCGACATAATTATTTTCTACTTTTAGTGGCCATTTTTATGCATTTCATGAAGTGATTATAAATAATTATTTGCCCTAGAAAACTGTGAAAATGTTTGTCTTTAACATACAGCATAAAGAAACAAGTCTAAATACACTGTGTCACATATCTCAGTGGGGAAAAATCATGATGGATATCTCTGCTGATTTAGAATGTGTAGGAATAAAAGGATGCCATATTGTTTAATGGAAATGAAGAGCCTACAGAGAGATGAATTCCAAGACACCCAAAAAACCAAAAGTGAAAAGAATATTTTGCCAGAATTTCATTGCACAAACTGAAAATGGTACTCAGTAATTTGTGAGGTTCCCACGTGTTTGTATGCATGCCTGACAACTGACCCGAGCCAGCGGATGGTGTCTCCTCCCAGATCTGGACCAGAGCATCACCAAACTCCTGGACCATCTGTGGTGTAACCTGCCGGCATTGGATGGAACAAAACACAATGTCCTAGAGGTGTTCTGTTGGATTTAAGGCAGTCAGTCAGTGAAAGGTATCGATCTTCATCTTTTATGAACTGCCTACATACTCTCGCTGTATCAGGCCAACCATTGTTGTGCACTAGGACAAACCCAAGACCCACAGCACCAACATGTAGTGCAAGTTAGAGTGCCATTGCCTATCATTTAGGCACCATCACCATCACTGACCCACCACCAAACTGGTAATGCTTCCAGTATGACAACAACCCGAAACTTACGTTGCTATTGACCGGTCTGCACAGAGCACAGACCTCAATCTCACTGACAAGGTTCATGTCAGAAAACCATCGAATCTGTGGGAGCTTGAAAGATTCGTCCTAGAAGAATGGACTGGGATTTCTCGGGACACTGCAGGCTGATATCCAGCAAAAGGGTACCCAGCTGACTTTAAGCATCTGGGGGCTAATCATTTTGACCTGGTACTTTTGTTTTTTGAGAAATTATTTTATTTTTGCATGCAAAGTAAAATAATGTAAGCCTCCAAAATAAAACTAGGACGATAGGAAAAGCCCCTGGAAATTTATTTTTAAAATTCATAGCAGATCTAATTATTCTTTCCTCATCTGTATTATTCTCATTAATTTTCATTAACATCACAATAATCTGGAACCTACTGTTTGATTCTTTCATATTTAAGCTTGACCAAAAAACCGACCACCACTCTCTGCTTCTTCTCGCATCTGCTTAGGTGTGGTTTTGGGATGTGATGTAATGGGTAAATAGTATGATCAGAGTCAAAGCATATCGGAAATAAATGCTTTCAAATTTCACTCAAGCACCCTGATGACAATCGATTTTCCACTACAGCGTCTGAAAATGCTCTTATCTTACTGCAGTGTGCCGCACAGTGATAAGAGCATTACAGGTCGGAGTTTTCTTTCTCTTTGTTGGCATCACTGTGGGGAATCTTTATGTGATCTCTGGAGCTCCTCCACAGCTTACCTCCCTACTGTTATTCCTCTGTGCTGTGGTTTGGAAAACAGCAGCAGACATGATGAGGCTGCAGCATGGTGAGCCAAATGGTAACACTGCCCACATCTATGAGAGGTGGGCCCATGAGGGGGATGGGTACAGAAGGAGGAGGTGTGATTGTGTCAGCATCTGTGAGTGTGCATTTATCTGCACAAATATTGAAAAGTCTTCATGCATGCTGGGGAGAGGCTTGCTGATATAGAGTTAAAAAGAACTTTATTTTGGGGTTATTTTGTGTTACCGTGGTGCTGTTGGTGGGATTTTGAGGAAGCGGGTGTTGACAGCAACATTTCTTTGATTTGGTGATGGCCTGAGGTGTGTGCAGGCTGCCATGAGCGGGGTGGGTGGAGCTGAGGGGTAAGCACGTGGGGTTGAAGTGTGTGTCTGTGTGTCAGTCGAAATATAAAACTGAGGTTACACGTGAAGACACCAAAGCACACGGCATTACGTCACTTCAATGAGATTGTGTGTATGGGAGGTAATTTAATTCATAAATCACACTTTTGTCTTATTCTCACCAACACCGCCTGACACAGACCATCACATATGAGGCCGAAGGTTGGCATCATGTGACAAGAATTATAAGAAAAGGTTGTGATGCAAGTATGCCCATAAGAAAGAATACCGGTAACAGTTTTTGCATGTGTGTGAAGCAGCACGAAAATGTAGGATGAATGAAGTTTAATTATAAAGAAATGCAGTTTGATTTGGGGAAAAAAGTCAAGCTTGGTATAAATAAAATATTTTGAAAAACCCAAATACAAGAGAAATCCGTCATTGATTTGCATACATGCATTATGATAATGGTTTGTGTATGATGTGCAGGTATGTATTCATTTTGATTCATGCACTGGATTCCCTACATAATTCCCTACAATTACTGCACATCATTCATGTTAGACTAAGTGTTTTGGTCATCTATGGCGTTATGAAAAAAGTATCTGCCTCCTTACTTGATTTCTTAGGCTTCACATGCCTTACATGTTGCAGATCAGCAACCAAATTAGTAAATACAAACTGCAGTTTGTAAATGATGATTTCATTTATTAAGGGAGAAAGCTTTCCAAACATACCTGGCCCTTTGTATAAAGGTAATTGCCCCCTTGTGAAATCATGAATTAACTGTGTTAACCCCAGTGCTTTTTGTGTGTGTGTGTGTGTGTGTGTGTGTGTGTGTGTGGGGGGGGGGGGGGGGGGGTGTTGAGTTTAGTTTCACTAGCAGCACCTTATTACTAAATTATTAAAGATTTCACACAGCATATCTAAAGAAGCCACTAAAGTCAACAAAGTATTTGATGCCTGTCAGTCTGGAAAGGGTTACAAAAACATTCCTAAGGCTTTGGGTCTTCAGTGAACTATGGTTAGAACCATGATCCATAAATGGAGAAAACTTGGAACAAGGATGAACCTCCAAAGGAGTGGCCAGCCTACTAAAATCCCTCCAAGAGAGCATCGACGACTCATCCAGGAGGTCACAAAAGAACCCAGAGCAACATCTAAAGAACTGCAGACCTCACTTGCCTCACTTAAGCTCAGTTGTCAACAATAAGAAAGAGACTGGGCAAAAATGGCATCCGTGAAAGAGTTCCAAGGTGAAAACCACTGACCAACACAAACGAAGACTTGTTTCACATTTACCAAAAAAGGTCTTGATCATCCCCAAGACTTTTGGGAAAATATTGTTTGGACTTTTTGGAAGGTTTGAGTCCCGTTACATCTGACATAAAGCTAAACAGCATGTAATAAAAAGAGCATCATACCAACAGTCAAACATGGTGGTGGTAGCGTGATGGTCTGGGCTGCTTTCCTGCGTCAGGACCTGGACGACACACTGTAATTTATGGCACCATGAATTCTGCTCTCTACCATTAAATCATGACAGAGAATGTCTGCCCATCAGCGACGTAAAAGTCTCATTGCCAGTCAATGCAAACACTTGATTGCAGTTATTAGGTAGGTGTGAATAACTTTTTTCCCTTAATAAATATAATTATCCTTTAAAAACTGTATTTTTAATCAATTCTACTTACTTTAGGCTAATATTACAATTTGTTCAATGATCTGAAACATATGTGACAAATATGCAAAAGAAACCCTAAGAAATCAGGAAGGGGGGGGGGGGGGGGATACACAACCCTACAAGCCAAAATGCTCAACAAGTAATGTAATGTAATATGTGGGAGGCAACTGGAGCTAAGAGTGGAATTCCTTGTAAAACAAGGGTGATATCACACAGAGTACATGTGACAAATCTGTGAATGCAGCAGAGAGTTGGTGGGCTGAGGGTGCAGCTAAGAGGGGGAAATGTCACTTGTCTCTCCTGGTTTTGGTTTGTCTCCACTTATAAAACTCCCATAAAACCAATAATGTTGTGCAGATGTAGACATTTTGCCCGTGAGCTAACAACATAGAGGGCGCAGTATGTCGAGAATGCCTTTGATCAAGGCTTTATGAAGGAGACGAGAGCTTTTGATGATTTTGCTGACATTTCCAGGGGACTTTAAAGACTTGAGTGAGGCTAATCAAACCAGTGTGCTTTCTCCCCTTTTGAGGTTAGGCAGCGTGGACGGGGTCAGCTTCTTAGGAGTTGGAATATTTTTTATATACATTGGAGTCCAAGTGCGATCTGAAAAAGGTATACTGTACAGCAGAATGCTAGATGCCAGTGGGTTATGCTGGGGGGTTTTGCCATTTGATTTTAGGCATAATACTGAAGTCTTGTTTTTAATTAAGGTATTGTCACAGTAACATGATGGTGCAGCAGCTGGCTGTCAGTTTTCGTGTAGAACAGCATTTCTCTTGATATTGGAAGCTTTAGATGATGGCAGCTCTGCAAATAATGATGAAGTACCTGAGTTTAATGATAATGAGAAACCAGTTTTTGTGCATGATAGATAACAAAACTCCCCGAAAACATTCAGTTGTTCCAAAATGCTCTTGTCAGAGTACTGAGACCATATTTCTCACATACTGGCTTACTGTTAAATCCAGAATTGAATTTAAAAGTCTTCCCCTCACAAACAAGATCTTGAATAATCAGCCTCATTTTATTTTAAAGACCCCGTAGCACCGTATCACAAGTAAACCACATTTATTTGCGGCTCTTTGGATATTTTAAAGCAGAGCCTTCAGCTTTCGTGCCCCTCTTTGTAGGAACCAGCTCCCAGTTTGGATTCAGGAGACAGACCTACTCTTTACTTTTAAGATTAGGTTTAAAATGTTCCTATTTATAAAGTTAGGGCTGGATCTGGTGACCCTGAACGCTCGTTTAGTTAGGCTGCAAAAGACGTAGGCTGCTGGGAGCTTCCCATAATGCTTTGCAGCGTTCTTCTTGACATTTTGTTTAGTTTTTTTGTTTGCGTTTACATACCAGTCTGCATTTAATCATTAGTTATTATTAATCTCTGTTTCTCTTCCACAGACTGTTTTTTCTCCTATCTCCCTCCCCTCACCCCCTACCATTCACTGCAAATGGTGGCTCCCTGACCCTGGCTCTGCTGCTGGTTTCTTCCTGTTAAACAGTAGTTTTTCCTTCCCACTGTCTCCAGTGCTTGCACATAGTGGTTGTCTAATTGTTGGGGTCATCTCTCTATTATTGTTGGGTCTTGAGATGACGATTGTCGTGATTTGGTGCTGTAGAAATAAAACTGAATTGAACTGAATTTGATTGATAGACAATATTAGTGTAAAATACACAACCAATTAACTGTGGGAATCATTGGCTTTCATTACAAGTAAGAAAACTCCTGCAAAATTATTATTGTGATGGTGATTTTTTTTTAAAAAGCCATGAATTTTGGGATCAAATAATATAAAAAGCTTATATCTTGGTATATTTAGCTGTCATCTCTCCTGTTGTTATGACCACATTTCACCTCACTGTCATATTAGTTTATCTGATTTGTTTTCTCTTGAGGTGGACTTTCGATAAATCTTGGTCCTTTGTCTAAGCTTTACATTTCGCATGTGCAAGTGCCATATATCTTCCCCACTGATCTCTGATGCCTGCTGAATACAAATGCTCTCATCTCTCTCTGTCTCGCACACACCTGCGGGAGCAAACACGCCCATGCTGACATCTCCTACTGCTTCAGGCTCCTGATGTATCCACAGCCTTTTCTCATAAGGTGTCACCTCTCTCTTATCCATTTATTCATTGTCTTTCTAATACAGAGGAACCCAAAACTGTTTGATAGCTCTGGTGTGGGTAGAAAGAATCAGGGCAATGGACATTAATTAATTATACATGGATTCATTTTACATAATCTGCTGTCTGTATAGTTATGTAAATCTTTAAATTATCAAAAGAGACCTCTTGGATTTTCATTTCGGGTGGCATAGACAGTGAAATGTTCTCATTTTTGGGGTCCAGTTCATTGCAGTTCTTTCTACACTGTAATTAAAAGCGATTACACGGTCTGGCTCTTCACAATGCCACAAATTTTATTACCACCCTTGGAGCCTATCATGGTCTGTGCAGCATCTGTATTGGAAGGGTTGGACCTAACTGATGCCTTTTCTGTGGTGGGATCAATTTTAAAAATGTCCAGGCCATTAAACCATACAGGGGCTTTCACATAAATGTGAACTATCAGACCTGTTTCTGAAAAATCGTGACCTCCGGGGCACAGCCACATACACTTTAAAACAAGACAGAGTGCCCCCACTAATCTATAGACCCACAAATCACACGATGCCACGTTGTGCCACCTGAGAAATACGCTTCCCTCTGATGCCTGGTACCTTTTGTCTGTTAATGGAGCTGAGAGATGAGGCATCTAACTGAGATCTCCCACATGGTAGCACAAGCAATCATTTTGGAGCAGCTGCAGATGATGACTGCAGAAAGTGAACTGTTTAACCCATTAAATGGGCCAGTTTTCTTCACAATCATTATATGATCAGAATATGATTTCTGTCTCCAAAGAGACAAACTAACATGTTGTCTGTTTTAAAATGTCAAATTCATTTTGGTGACTTGGCAGCTTTGCTGAGTTTCCAACTAACAAGTATTTTTACATCGTGTCATTTAACAAAGAATTATGTAAAAGATAAATTGGTAACTTGCTAGGTAAGCTCATTAAAGTTCTATTCAAATAAAATTCAGGTGGTTAGGACCCAGCCACAACCTTTGGGGATGTAAAATCAAAAAAACGAACCCAACATGAAAAAGTGCCGAAAACTGCAGTTCCTCCATTGGCCACACGAGGCTCTCTCCAAAAGCAGGTCAACCCCACAGACTCCCATGCTAAAATGACCAACTTTAGCTTTGAAACTAGCATGTTTATACCCTGGTATATAAAAGATTTGAGTAGAAAGTAGGCTAATTTGGCCATTCAAGAATTTTCTGAGTATTTTATTAGCCTGTTATGTAGGATTAAGTAATTAAGTCTTTGTTTTGCATATTGATGCAACTTGCTAACCACATTTGCTAGCATTAACTAAAAACTAATAACCCTCCTATTCAAGTACTGTCAAGTCTGTTTTTAAAAGAAATAAATAAATGAATAAAAAATAATAATCCTGAGGACAAAAATACTTTTTCAAAATATCAAAGGTCTTGGTCTCTGTGTAGCTAAAAAGTGATGTTTGGGAACTAAAAATCTCATTTGTAATAAAAAAAAAATGTTTACACTCCAGCATGAATTATACAAAAAAGCTATTATTGCCTGGTCAAGTTTCTTTGAATGAACTGAGTATTGCCATCTTGGAAAGGAGACAAAGGTTAACTCATCGGAATACAGGAGAAAAATAAACAGCTCATACTAAATTTCACCTGACAGTTAATTCTATCTAATCACCATCAAAGCAGGGCATGAAATAAAACATTTACAGAGCAGCTTTTATTCGTTTTTGCATTTCTTTGACGGACCTGCCAAAGACATGTCAGCTTCAGCCTCGATTGTCCTCCATCTTCGAATAAGTGAAAAGTTGTCATTCTAAATTGAGAAAGGTCCACATGTGGCATCCGTGTGTTGAGCATTTGCAGCCTGCGGTGTCAAAATTTAACAGGCAATCACATTTCTTCTTCACACCCGACTAACTGCGAGCTTTTGAAATGGTCAGAGGAGAGGCTGATAATTACACTCACTCTTCCTGGATCGGCTCGTAAGTGAGGGCGAACAGCTGGGGAGTCGAGATGTGAGGAAGGAAGAAGACAGAGCAGATGATGTGTTGTAGTCAGAGGACAATTCTGATTTAGTGCAACAGTCTGATTTTCACAGGTTTGTAACACGGTGCTAAAAGAAAGTGGTGAAAATAAACAGCAAAATTGCCATAACAGCTATGGTTGGACATGTTGCAAATAAATCAGTAATATTTAGAAGTAAAACTGAAAGTAAAGTGTCTGAAAGGTTCAGGTTTAAGAAGTCGCATCAAGTAATACTTTAGACAAGGTAGTGGTGTGTGATGCTCAGTTAATACCAGGTTTTCTGTTTTAGTTCATTTTTAGTAAGTTTAACACAGGGGTGAGGCATGGACGCTAGTTTTTATGGAAAAACAATGAATGACTGTGTTCTTAATGACTCAGACACAGACTGAATGAAACTGAATTATGCTAAAGTATAATGAAATCATCGGTGTATGAAAAGATCAGTCTCCTCTGAGGGTGTCTGGCCTAAGGCACCCAAGTGACCTGAAAACTGATTTGCTCACAGTTTGCAGTAAGTCCAGAAAATATGGTGAATGTTTCGAATTCTGAGTAGTTTTTTTTTGTTTCTGTTTTTTAGTGACGGCAGCATCCAACAGGATTATTGTGACTACAGGGAGTCAGCACCTTGAAAACACAGAACATGAAAGTTTAGTGATGAACCCTGGAAACTAACACATATGACATATTTTCAGATAAGGTTATTTATATTTTTCTAGTTTGCAACATGAACTTTCTTGCTGACAGTTAGCTGAGAAGACTGGTACAATGCTCGTGTCTGAGTGTTAATTACTGTTCGAACAATCATTAGCTTAGCGTCAAGAATGGAAGCAGGAGTCACAGCCATTATGGCTCTAGATACACATTAGATCGTAAACTTAACATTTGACACAAGCTTCAGTGTATGAACATAAAGCCGACAACACAAAATAACGGTGAAAATTAGCTCAAGGATCGGAGATCATCATGTACAGGTAGAAATGGAGGCTGCCTTTGTTACCTGATGAACATCAGGGTCTGGCTGCTGGGCTGGGGTCAGGATAGACTCAGCTTTAATGTGACTCTGGGTCCTTGGCTAGCTTTGCCCTAACATCTATTCAGATGTTTGCAAAGAGTCAAAGTTGTGTTAGCAACATAATGCAGTTGCTTGTGTCCTGGACACAGTCTGCATATCACCAAAGCGCTCTTATGCTTTTGTGTAATGAACATAAAAGTAATTTCTACATCTCTTTAGAATAATGTTAAGAAAGTAAAGTCCAATAAAGTAGGATTTAGCATATTTAGGCTTGTTGTTACTTGCCATAAAATGAAAAGAAAAAATGACATAATTAGCAACAGACAGGAATTTGGACAATTGCACATGTTTTGTAGTTTTTCCTCTAAAGACCCCTACAGTCGATTCCAACAATTCATACTTTAATCTCCTCTTGGTTGTCTGATTTAAAATTTAGTGTAGTGCTGTACAGAGGCAAAACTACAAAAAGCGGTTGGTTAGATTCATTCTTGAACTCCCTGCACACGTGTGAGTATAATTTATTTGCCAAAAAGGAAAAAGAGAACACACAATAAATATAAAAAAAGACTGGTGGTGTTATTGTTTCCAACTTCTGTTTCAATCCTGCAATGATATTTGAAATGTCTGTGAATTCTTTTGGGCTCTATGTGTAGTACAAATGTGATGTAGTGATAGTCCTAATGCTATCAACTTCTTACTCTTTGAAAGTGATGTTAATATTTTTATTCTTAAAGTATGGCTCCCAAATATTGAAAAGAAGTAAATAACTGAAATAAAGATATACGAGACGGTTAATAACACCATAATGAATGCAATGGAGGAGATGCATGTTAAACATTGACTGTCAGTCACACTTGCGTACCAACTGCAAAATTCCACGGTGATTCACTATGCTTACATTGTGGGTCATATGTTGTCAGACCAATTAAACACCATTTGTCCTTTTCTCCACGGATAACACACAAACCATTTTCCTGGTCTGCTGCCCCCAATTTCTCCTACAAGGCTCTTCCATCACAGCTTGCTAATACCCATGCACTACTGCATTTAGGCAGAGCAGCAGGGGGGGGGGCGACTCATATCCCCGCCTGCTTCCCTTCTCCCGGGCAGAGTGATGATCTGTAAAGAGAGTCATTAAGACGTAATTTGTGACTGTGACGTGCACACACACACATTGCCTGAAGAATGCTATCCATCACCTGAAGCTCTATTCCAAACTGTGGAAAAGGAATGATGTAGAGGCCTGCTGCTTCTCTCTCTGACCTTTGACCTCCATGATGTGTGCGCCTGAGCACAACCGCACAAAAATACACACTTTAAATTAAAACAGCGAATAGTCGTGTGCTGATAGGTAACATCCGATCCACAGAGGATTTGGAGAACTCTGAGAACAGACAAAGGCTCTTACTCTTCTCTTGCGATACTTTACCCATAGTTGAAATGTTCTCTGGATTTTTGGGGCCTTGTTTTGTTTTTTTAAAGTAATTTTGCATTTTCTTGTAGCTGTTTTGAGTCTCTTTAAACAGGTTTTGTAGCATTTTGCTATTTTCTGTAGTTCATTTGTCATTTTTTCTGTTTGCGCTATTTTGGTATCTCTGTAGTAATTTACCCTTTTAGGCTGTTTCTTTTGTTGTTGTTGTTATTTGTTTATTTATTTATTGTATTTGATTTGTATGTTTTTATAGTTGTTTGGTGACCATTTGTATCTTTGTAGTTGTGGTATGCAGTGTTGGTCAAGTTACTTGAAAATAGTAATTATTTACTAATTACTCCTCCAAGAAGGTAATCCTTTCACTTTACTAATTACTTATTTTCAAAAGCAATTAGTTACTTTTTAAAAACATGTTATACAACCTGAACAAAGCAACAGACCTTTAAGCCCAATTCAATTTTTTCTGCATAATCCATCATATAAAATTGAATCAAATGAAAAAGTCTCTTTTAAAAAAACGTGTTTTATTAGTTTTAATCTTTTAACTTTATGCACATTGAATTAAGCAAAAATATAATTATATGCAACAGTGTCTGACTGGAAGAAATTTGTTTAACATTTAAACCTATTTTCTGTATATTCCAGCATATAAAATAAAACAAAGCTTTGTGTGTTTACACTCACTCTTTCAAACAGATGCAAGTAAAACAGCAAAAACTAAATCAAACTAGAAAAATTTGCATTTCCTGCGAAAATGCTGTGTGGATGCCTTAACGCTGAAGATGTCGGCTGAAAAAAGCTGAAAAAGTTGAAAAAACAAAAACAAAAAAACATTGCCCTGAGCAGGATTCGAACCTGGCCCTTCTGATCTAAAGGCAGCGTCTCACCTCAGTGCGCCAATCTCCTTCTAACAAATAGAGGTGGATAGACTGACAATTCTGGTGAAATTAGCAAGTAAAACAGCAAAAACTAAATCAAACTAGAAAAATTTGCATTTCCTGCGAAAATGCTGTGTGGATGCCTTAACGCTGAAGATGTCTGCAGAAAAAAGCTGAAAAAGTTGAAACAAAAAAACAAAAAAACAAAACATTGCCCTGAGCAAGATTCGAACCTGGCCCTTCTGGTCTAAGGGCGGTTATTTAGCTCACTGAGCCAAACATTTTCTCACAAAGAAGAGGTGGAGAGACTGACAATTGTGCTGAAATGAGCGGACGCTGCTGAGAATTGTGCTGATAAGAGGTGGAAAGGCTGAAAATGTTGCAGAAAAGAGGTGAATCAGCAGAATTTCATCTCATACTCATCTCACTGCGCCAAACCGGTTCTCATATGATACCACTTCTTACAGGGTTCACGTTTACTAAGGCACTACCCAAAAGGCGCCACAAGAGGGCACTCCAACACAAGAGATGACCTATTTACACTGATGCACTTAGTAAACAGTCAGCCCCCTACTTAGCTACTACATAATACAGTGATATTACAGTATACAAATTCACACAAATACTATGATTTGGCAGAAATACTATGACTTAGTAGTAATACTATAACATAACAGATTTCCTAAAAAAACTATGAAATTGCAGTAATTCTATGACTTGGCAGAGATACTACGTTTTAGCACAAATACTATAACAACGCAGAAATACTATGACTTAGTAGTAATACTATAACATAACAGTTCAATGTTCTTGCACAAATACCACAATATGGCAGAAATACTATGTTTTAGCACAAATACTGTGATTTGGTATAAATACTATGATTTGGCACACATACTATATTCCGCAGATACACTATAACATAACAGATATTCTACGACTTAGTAGTAATACTATAATATAACAGAATTATTAATTGGGCACAAATACCACGATTTGGCAAAAATACCATGATTCGGCACAAATACGATGACATGGCACAAATACTATGATTGGGTACAAATACTATGATTTGGCAGAAATACTGTGATTTGGCAATAATACTGCGTTTTAACACAACTACTGAGATTTGATTGAGATACTATGATTTAGAAGAAAAACTATGACTCCATACAAATACGATGCTTTCGGACAAATACTGTTTTGGTTCCAATACTGATGTGCAACAAATACTATGATTTGGCACAAGTACTATGATTTAGTACAAATACTATGATTTGGCAGAAATACTATGCCTTAGTAGTAATACTATAACATAAGAGATATACTATGGTTTTGCAGACATACTATGTTTTTACATAAATACCATGATTTGGCACACATGCTATGATTTAGCAGAAATACT
This sequence comes from Aulonocara stuartgranti, assembly GCF_965226115.1. NCBI lineage: Eukaryota > Metazoa > Chordata > Actinopteri > Cichliformes > Cichlidae > Aulonocara > Aulonocara stuartgranti. The sequence goes on from NC_138958.1 coordinate 34,137,547, forward strand.
ATGATTGGGTACAAATACTATGATTGGGCAGAAGTACTATGTTTCAGTACAAATACTATAATTTGGCATAAATACTATAATTTGGGATAAATACTATGATTTGGCACATATAATATATTCAGCACATATATTATAAAATAACAGAAATATTATGATTTAGCCCCAAAACCATGATTTTGCACAAATACCATGATTTTGCAAAAATACTATGATTTAGCAGAAATACTATGATTTAGCAGAAGTACTAAGATGTAGTAGAAGTACTTTGCTTTAGCAGAAATACTATGATTGAGGAGTAATACTTAAACATAGGAGAAATATTGATACACAGACACACATACACAGACAGTAAAGGGAACAGGAGCTGTTGAGAGTCTGGGCTTGGTATATGTAGGTCAGTTGAATTAGCTGCACCTGCTGTAGTCAGCCCTTACACACACAGACACAGAGAGAGGTGTGAGTTTTCTTCAGTGTATTTCTGACATTCAGGATTCCCCTCGAACAAATGGCCATAATTTCCTAACCGTAGGGGCTAGAACGGTCATTCAGACATCGTTTTGTTCAGAAGAGATGGGGGAATCTTCAGGTCTTCATAATTCAGAGATAAAATATAAATTATTAAAGATATATGACTTGTAATACACTGTAACTGAGTAGAGGCGAAGCAAAAACTGCCTTGACTTGCTCTCAAACAACCTTTGGTAATTCTAAATCTATTTGGAGTATCAATATCATTCTTTCACCGTAAGAGACAGCAGGCTTTGGTGAACAATCATGGAAATTTTCAGGTCTCTGTGGAAATCCATTAAAAAGATATGATGAGAGAAAAAAGTGCCTCATTTCCAGAGTTTGAAATCTGAAGAAATCTGAGCGAAGGACGAATTTCCTACCCTCAAACAAGTCTAACTCATTTCAGAACGGTAATAGGTGAGAAAATAATTCTTGAATTGTGAGCGTCAGGAGTGTCTGAAGATATACTGGGACAAGCCTTATGTCTTAACTTTGCTTCATTAAGGAGATATGACGATTCGAATATGCCTCTCATTACAGAAATCAAGTGGTGATTTTGAACAAACTCTCCATTGACTTTCTATGGAGAGTTTTGCGACTTTGTGTTGGTCTGAGGAGATTTGCCAAAATTCTATAAATCCCACAACAATGATAGTGACATTTTCGGAAGGCCAGCAAAAATACCTACGTTTTGATGTATAATTTGTGGAAGTTGAGTGAAAATTGAGCAAGTAGCAAGAAGTTGTTCAGACATGAAGAGAAGACTGCAAAACCTTCAGTGGCACACTGGAAGCCAAGTGCATAGCAACCATAACAACGCATGTATTTTGTGAAAAATCACAATTTTGCAACTGAAAACTTTAAGAGGCATAAAAGTAAAACAGTAAATGATTTGAAAAAGCTGATTTATACCTGAATAGCCCAATAATTTGAGAACATTTTAAAGTTTGAATGGTTGTTCTACGTGAAAATATGAGGAAGTAGTTAAGTTTCAAAAACAAGAAAATTTTAGCAGAATTGCAGAAGTTTCCCATTCATTTCAATGTGACAAATTAAGCTTAATATTTTAAAAAGTATAATAGTGAAAAATACCAAAAGACATAGCACACATTAGCAGAAATAGCAGAATAGTTTAGAATTTGAACGGTGAAAATCGGCTGAAAATTGTGGAAGTAGTTAAGTGCCAAAAAGTGTACGGAAGTATCAAGAGGAACTCAATAGTGTGGATGCTTAAAGCATCCACACAATAAAGAGAAACAGGAACTCAATAGTGTGGATGTCTAAGGCATCCACACAATCAAAGACTCAGCAGCACTGAGTCCTGCCGCTCTTAAATCTATTGTCACCTGTTTAGCAAGAGGTTTTCCCAGTGCCACAGCGGTCATGTCAGTGGGAGGATCCGGGGTTTTTTTCTGTGAATTTCACATTCCTGTGGCAGCGAGCTCGGTGCTTGCTCAGATTTAAAGTTTCATTTTTCGTCGTACAAAGAAGTTTTCTTCCCACGCAGAGTGTAAAGTGAACGCTAATGTTTTTGTCACTTTTTATGTAATCAAACTCAGTAATGTCAGTACGTCCATGCTTTAAATGCTGCATGGTCGTACTCGCTCCCACAGTTCGTTTTATCCATTGTTGATCTGCACACATCTGTTGCCTCCACGGGCGTCGCACACTCGTACGTCATTGTCATGAGACACTCACAAACAAAATCACGACGGTTTAGTAACACTGTAATGCAGTGTGCTTACGGGAAAGTAACAGTAATCTTAGGGCTGCTCGATTATGGCAAAAATGATAATCACGATTATTTTCACTGAAATTGAGATCTCGATTATTTGACGATATTTATTTAACCCTTTAAGACCTACTATAGAACCAAGTCCGCCAGAGCTTATATTATTTTTTTACATGTTGTAGTGCCATTTATGGGAGCATTTCAAGTTGCTATACAACTGTTATAGCCCATATTTTAATAATATGTATGCATTAAGTCCATAGTAAGTACATTAATTGCAAAAAAGTGCAATAAACTACAAAAAAAAATTGAAAATCGTTTTTGTTTGTTTTTTTACATATATTTCTACTTGGAGAAATTTAAGAGGTTATCCCTCAAAACTTTAAATACAAAAAAGTTGCAAAAAAATAGTTTACAACAACAGGAAACTTATTTTGAGTGTCTTCATAGTTTTATTTTGGAGATACACCAATTTTTATATACTGCAGGAAAAAAAAAAAAAAAAAACAATCCTATGATGCAAATTTGCAAAGAAAACAGCAGGTGCATCAAAATAAACTATTTCCAGCAGTGCAATTCGAGTTCTAAGCATCCCAGAAACTATTCAGAAAAGTCAAACATGACCAGTATAGGCTTTTAAGGCCTACAAGTAAAAAACTAAATTTCCGCGAAAATGACGTCACTTCTGGTTTCGGGCAGGAAATGGCGGACATGCGATAGTTCGCGCTGACGTCTGTTTCACTGTGGGAAGTGTTACGAACAGCTGATCGGATTGGCAAAGCGTGTTTCTGGAATATTGTGTTTTTGTTCCTGCAAGCGCTTTTTATGCAATTTTTGCAAAGCTATATGTGGAAGGAAACCGTGACCGAGGACAAGCTGATGGCATCAGATGTAAGTACAACTCCTCCGGTTTTGTATGCAAAACAAATTATTGCGCTAGCTTACACGGTTCAGGTTCTACAGGGATTTAAAAATAGTTACACAAAACGGAGCGTGCTGCTCTGACCGGCTTTAAAGGGTTAACAATGACTTTAAAAAAGAATATAAAATAGTGTGCAACACCACTGAAGTTTTTTTTTTACCTCTCTTTTCAACCAACGGCAGTCACTCTCCTCTCCAAATATCTTCTGCTTAGCTTTCCGAGCTTCCCTCGGGTCCTCTTAATCAGCGGTCTCCAACCTTTTTTGCGCCACGGACCGGTTTATGCCCGACAATATTTTCATGGACCGGCCTTTAAGGTGTCGCGGATAAATGAGGGAGGGGCTAATAATCGGCTCAGTCATTTTTAATGATCGTTGAAAGCCCAGATCGTAATCGTGATTAAAATTCGATTAATTGAGCAGCCCTAAGTAATCTAATTACTTTTTTTGCAATAGTAATCCCTTACTTTACTCGTTACTTGAATTAAAGTAATTGGATTACAGTAACAGATTACTTTAACATGTTACTGCCCATCTCTGGTGGTATGTGCTTGTAGTTCTTTTGTATAATTTTATTTTAGTTTTGTAGTCATTTTGTACCTCTTTGTAGTAATTTGTTTTTATTTTGTAATTTGTAGGTTTTTGTTGTTGTTTTATTACCTTTCCCCCCTTTTTAGACACTTTCACTTGTTTTATTTGTTTGTTTTTTGCATAATTTCGAGTTTCATTTCGTATCAATTTGCAGTTGTTTGGGTCCTCTTGAAGTCATTTTGTGTGTTTGTGTTTTCCATTCTTTCCAGTAATTTTGCTTTTGTTGTAGTTGTTTGAGCCTTTGTAGTTTTCTATAATTCTGTCTTCTGCTACTTTTACGTTTTTGTAATATTCTGATCTTTTGCCTCTTTGTAACCAAATAATTAGATCAGAATGGTTATTTGTTTTGTTTCATTTTGTAGTAACTTTGTATATAATTGAGTTAGTTATTCTGTTGTTTTGGATCCCATTTTGCATGCCCTTTGTAGTGTTTTTTTTTTTTGCTCTTTGCTTGTTTTTAGTCAATGTGAATGCCTTTGTAATTTCTACAATTTTGTTTCGTTTGATCTTTCCAGTAACTTTGCTTGTTCCTTTAGTTTTTCTGATCATTATGCTTATTTAAAAATTGATTTCCAACCTTTTGTAGTTTATTTGTTCTTTTTGTAGTAACTGTCTTTGTAATTTTGTCCGTCACTTGGTTTGTTCTTGAAGTTGTTATCTTTATAGTCACTTTGTCTGTTTGTTGTTGTTTTGTGGTTGCTTTGTGGTCATTCTGCATATATTTGCAGTCAGTGTTTGTAGTGGTTTGAGTCATTTTCTAATGTGAAGTGTGAACAATAACATTCATCAGAGGCACAGGGTTCAGAGGCCCAATTACAGGTTTGAAGCCCAGAAGACCTCGTTCCTGATGCAAACGTCCTTGAGATTTCCACTAATGCTTCCTTTTTTGGCCTGCTACTGTTTCTGACCTCCATCATGAAAGTCACACATGCTTAATATATTCAAAAATGCTGGTACCTAATTACACTTTATGCATAATGAGGAGGGTGGGTGCGATGAAAGGCCAGAGTCGGAACCATTTCAGGAAAAATAATTCATGCCGTCTGCTTGTTGACTCATTCTGTTCTACCACAATAACTCCAGCCCCCACCCCAATGATGGCTAATTGTTCAAGATGTGCTATCAGAGGGGTAGGAGAGAGGTCTGGGTGTTACCAGGCGGTGGCCTCTCTTCTGCTCGTCTTTGATGAAGGGTTCTTTTGTTGGAAATGTAATTCCTTCGCCCGCATGGTTGTTTTCATTGTATTCAAGAGCTTCCCTTAACGACGCCCAACGTTGCAGCTTGCCAACCTCTTCCACTACGTTTCTATGGTAACAAGTAAGAGTGAGTGCGTCTGGGAGATGACTGATTGTGTTTGTGTGTGTTTATTACGGTGATGTGGCTTATTTTTACATAATGAATCAATTATTGAGGCTGTGCAGCAAGCTCGTCTGAATAATTGCAAACCAAAAAAAGAAACAAAAAACCTTCTACACATAACATGTAATGCGTACTTCCTTGGAAAAGGTGCAACACTGTGTTGTAACACTCTGTATGTGTGTGGACGGGAGATGATGTATAATGGGACATCCAACTGATATCATTCGCCTGCCAATCTGCACCCTGCTCGCCAAACCCAGCCTCCATAATTGCTTTATTGAGGCGAGTCATGGCAGCTACAGTGTCTCTATTTATACGCAGCCCACAGTATAGATGAAAGTACTCTACCGCCCCCTGCTGCCCAATGCAGGCCTTGCATTCCAGTAAAACGAGGGTTCATGGACACGAAGTAGTAAAATCCTAAAGACAAAGAAATGTAGAACAGATGTCACTGTAGTAAATTCTCAAATACTAATAATGCTTAAAAATGCTAATAATAAAAAACTTAATAATCATCAAGAAAATCCACACAGACAAATCAGTTTTGTTTTAATTTAATTTCACATAATATGTGACTAAATGATTTGGTCATGTGAGACAGGCTGACATCTGTCGATGTTTGTCTATGTTTTGTCTTTAATTAAGATGTGAAGAGGGGTAACTAAGACTTATCCCCACTGCTATGAGAAGAGAGTCTGGATTGCTGTTTAAAGGCTTAATTATTAACCCATCCATAAACAAAGGGGAAGCTTCACCATAGAAACAGAGAGAAAAAGCAAAAACACAAATTATACAGTACTGATGAAATATCGCATCAGTACTGTATAATTTATTTCTATAGTTCTAATCATTAGCTGCTCAAATGAAAACTCGCAGTGTCAGTATCAAACAACAATCAGTGCATCTGTAACAATAACAAGATAAATATAGATTTCAGTGTTGGGAAGGGTTTGCGAAGAGAAAACTACTCCCCCTTGTGGTCAGTGATTAAACTACATCCGTTCATGATTCCTACTAGATTGCCTGAAATTTACAAGAGTGTCTTTGAATTTAATTATTCCTTCTTTTATTTTCTTATTGAACAGCAGACTAGGGACTGAGGGGCTGATGGCTTTAATGCAGGAGTCCTCAAATATGTAAAGAACATCTTCAAACTGGAAACTGAAAACACCACAGATCTGATTTATTAGGTATTTATCCGACAGCCCCACCTCATGGTAAAATATCTTATGAACTCTTAAGATTGATTGCTAAAACTCAAACAAAGTTTTCAGTTTCTGGATGGCTTTCTGGACTCCTGAGGTCACCTTGGAACGTTGCTGCTCAGTCAACGATATTTGCATGAGGTCAGTTTCTACAACATACCTGACAGATAAGTCAGTGCCCGCAAAGCATCTGCCCAAATCCTTCTTGTGAAATGTTTTGATGTATCTGAATATGTAAGAGTCAACCCAGATATCATCCTGACCTTCCGGAGAGACTCCACACGCCACTGCGGGACCTTCAGTATATCTCTCCGAGGTTTTTGAGACATCTTTAAATTCAGTCTGGAGCTTACTTCTCACTGCTGAGCTGCTTGGATTCTTCAAACAGCCCATGCTGCTCTGGTGAGACCCCAAATCACCCTCTCTTCTAATCTCTGTGGCTGAAATCTTGCCTGCTCTGGGATGTTTTTGTGAGGCACTGTCATTATAAGGCTCTGTTGTTGATATTGCGATATACTGGTTGAGGAAGGCCCGATAAGGAAGATGCTTTGATTTCCTTCTCGACCACTTGTATGTGGTTGGCCTTTCTTTGTTCTGTTGGCTGACTTTCCAGTTTGTCCTTTCCATTGATGCGTGCTTTCAAAATCCTCCCTGGAGCCAAACTCTCAGAGGAAACTTTTTGCCTCAAGGAGGCATTTTGAGTCTTTGAGAGAAGTCTTTGGATTTCATTTGCCTTACCTGGGCTCTGTGTTGATAATGTTGATAAGCTGCTTGCGGGTTCCCTCTTAGAGCTGCTGTGGCTTACAGAGTCGACATACTTGTGATGAGATATTAACCTCGTATTATGACCAGTTTCTCTTGGGTTAATACCAGCAGTTTGGACTGTGACTGCAGATTGAAGCTCATCGGCTCTGCGAATGAGGTCCCCTCTCAGGGCTTGGACAGCTGCAAAAGGCCCCTCAATGAAGACTTTCCTCTCCTGGGGCACAGGACGAAAACGCAGCGATCTGTGAGCTGACCGCAGGCTCTCAATCACCAAGTCCCGATTGCCGCCGAATATAGAAAGATCAACCGTAGCGCTTGGGACGTAGAAAAACACCTGCACCACAGAAACGTGCTTGAATTAGAAACTTTTATTTTGCAATCAAAAGCTTATCAAAAGCAAGTGACTTAAGTAGGCATGGTGTTTTAAAATCACACTGATACTTACATCTGTGCTGAAGGGAAACACAGTGAGGATGAAGTCTTCAGGAAACTGGCTGTCTGTCATAATATGCTGCTTCTTTTCCACCACCCTCGCTGCATCTGCCAAAAGTTAGCACAGTTCTGCTGTGGTCTCTACCCAGGTCATTGTTATAATGATGCCTCATGAACCCACAAAGCTAGCACACTTTTTTTGTCACTCAGAGTGCACAGAGCTTGACTCGACTCATTATCTACCAGTCTAATGTTAGCTTTTATATAACAGTACATCACTTTGATAATATCAGATTAATCCATTCATCAGTTAGGCACACATCCAAGCTGCAGATCATACAAAAATCAAATGTTTCATTCATACATTACCCTTTCCACTCAGCATAATGTAAAAGTGGTTCTCAGGGGAAACTGAAATTGGTTCCCGTGGGTACCAATTATAGTGAAAAATAGCAGATATGTTTGACAATGACGAAACAGTTTGTGTAAGCCCTTTAGGTATTTGCAATTCCACATGGATAAGGTGGCCTTAGTTTGTGTCTGTCATTTATTATTACATTCACAGAGCTCCGGAAATAAGTCTCCTATTTTAAAAAAAACAGAATATGTTCAAACTCATAAAGCAGACTGTATTGTCTGACTAAGGTAACTGGAACACTGCACCAATCAGGGAGCACTATTTTAATTTCTAATAATCCCATTGTACAATAAACAATACACCCGGCTTTAGAGTTAAACAACAGGCTGTATGTTATGCAGCAATGATAATGTGTCTGAACTGAAATAAACTTCATATTTTTGATAGAAGACAGTACATACAGATTCAACTGTACGTTGTTTTTAGGCCTTTATTGTAGTAAAATATCTGTATACATGAGTGTTGTCACAACACTATGAAGTTTTAAGATGTTGTTTGCTACATTGTTTTTTATTTTAGAACTGTGAACACAAAAATCATAAATTGAAGAAAACAGACTGCTTTTCTTTTCTTTTTCTATTTTTTGAAGAGTTGGGCCGAATCTAAAGTGCTTCAGAGACAGGCACATTTACATGCGGTGACTTATTGTGAAAAGTAAAAATCACAGTAAGCGGTCATTAAAAAGTGTTCATTGTTTACAAACTGATGAGTCATCTCACAAATCATCAAACAGCCTGTATAGGCTGAAAGTGTCGGCGATACTGGCCCTGGGTTTACTTGGAAACGGACTGAAATCAAAATTTGAAGTATTGCAGTAACATTTAGCTTAAATTAGCGAAGAGTGGACAACTTTTTAGAGCAGCTTTTTGGGCAACTTCATTTAACTCACTGAGCGCTGGAAGAACTGCTCATACGCAGATTAGCTTTTGTTGGTTGGAAGGGGACACCCTCAAAAACTGCTTGTTGTCATTAATGTATTTATTGAAGGACGCACAGCTTTACATACTATCAGTAGCGACATGTTAGCCTATAGCCTGCCTTTAGCCACCACCTGCTAATTTACCTTCTTCGTTTTCAAAAGTGACAAACGCAACTCCGTCCATGTTGGTGGGATATTTGACCTTTTCGACGTCTCCTCCATCACTCTTCCGGGTGCTTTGGAAGTGAATGGTCAGCTTATCAGTTATCCTGCCGGGGGGCAACACATTGGGAACACCGGAGACAACCACCGTCCTGCTGTTCTCCCAGGAGTCGGTCTCCATTACCCTTTTGTTATGCTACATTAGCACTGAAGCGTCGACATAACGGTTAGATACTCCCGCGTTTTTCGGCCACACTAAACACGCCTGTCATTAATATGTAACCACTAAACCAGTTTTCTGTTAGTTTCACTTTCACTCGTTAATTCCATAGTGTTCATAATGCAGTAACGAACTTTGCCCACTAGGTGTCTCTGTTTCACTACATCCCAGGCTGAGAGGAGCGTTCGTTCAAAATGGCTCATTCATGCAGCTGGAAATGAGGCTGCAGAGCAGAGCAAACATCTCCGCAGTGCCCAAAAGGCACAGATACAAACCTCATGGCAACATCTTCCACAGAGTTGCCTCATCTGTTGCTCTTCTCTCCCATACCGAAGCGACATCTTGCTCCCAAGGAAACATTTCAATTAGACCTTGAAATTGCTGACTGCAGCTAACTAGTGGAAAAAGTCAACACTTGTGGTGCAAACATTTATTAGAATCTAATTTTTAAAAAATGAAAGAAAAGAAGAAGAAAAGCCACGCCATACACAGAACACCTCTCATGAGTCACACAAACAGAAATCCAAACAAATTAAGCCAAGTAGTGACAAACTCGATTGTATTATTCTTGTGCATATAAACATTTTAATATATAAAACAAAGTGGCCTGGTCGAGTGCAAACAAACAGGTATTAAGGGTTAATAAAAGAAAAACCCAGGCTCTGTCCGATACCAGTCAAATCTCCACCTCTGATCATCACTTCAGTGCAAATGCAACATTCACGGTGTTTAATGGTGACTTTAAATAATTCAGGTAGTTTATCTGTGATTCAGTGTTTCTTCTACAAATGCTGCTACGTGCCGTTCTAGAACCTTTAAACACCCAACGTGACACATTCAGTTCAATTTAAACATAATTATATCATCTAATTTTCAAAAAGTGGCAAGAAAAAAAAATAAATTTGGTATTAAAACAGCCGCAGTAGACACACTAATGTGATAGCTGGCAAACAAACCCCAAAAGTCTCCAAACACTGACTTCAGAACAGCAAACTCGAGTTTAAGAATAGAAGTGGGGCGCTGAGCGGAGCTCTGCAGCTACGGACAAATGTTACAAACTGGTGCTCGGTTTCCACCCTGCACAGACCTGTTGGCCGAAAAAAAGGGGAAAAAGCTAAAAGAAACTAAAACAAAATAAAAATGAACATTCATTCTTCAGACATTTGATGTTTCGATTTGGACAGCGTCTGGGAGACAGTCCAGACTGAGGCAGCAGAGGCAGGTGGTTGGATGTGCGTTCCATGTGTGCCGCTCTGAGATCTTAGCAGCTATGAGCCAGTCCTGTCTGAGTCGCACAGCTCCCCTTTGTGTCCGCTGCCGGTTCTGAGTTTAAAGGCGGCTCGGGGGCCTGTGGGGCGGAACACGGCGCTCGGGGTGGTGTGTCTGGAGGGGAGCATGGCAAAGATAGGGCGCGACGAGGCCAGGTCTCTGCCGGGAGCGCCTCGGGTCGAGTTGCACAACCGTGGCTGCTGGTCCGACAGCCGGCGGATCGATTCGCCCCCTTTGTACATCTCTGCCAGGAGGTGGTGGGAGTCTGTACAGCTGATCCCCTCCGGAGGATGTGTCACGTCCAGAATCTGACTGCTCACTGCAGACGCACACAGACAGACAGCGCTGTGAGCAGTGGAGCCAATAAATAAAACAACTGTCATGGGTGAGCAGAGGGGGGGAAACAAACAAAAAAACGACAACAACATCAGACCTGCACCATCGGGAGGCTTCAAATAAAATGCTGCTGTCAGCTTTAAATCTTTGAGTTGGAAGGACAAACAGATCTATGCGTCTGGTTATAATTTACTGGATTTTTTTTTTTTTACATTTTCTTTAAAAAGAAAAGGTCCATCTCTCAGTCTTAATTCCTCTGTAAAAGAAGCTGCGTATGAGCCCCAGTCCTTGTTGATTGCCCCTAGTGGGATTGTTGACTAAAGCGCCTGAATAATGAAGGGGAAAAAAAAATCTCAGCACCTGCAAAAAATACAGCGTGATATTTGAAATAATCAGCACATTTGTGTCAGTGTTAATACTGCCAGGACTGCAGGTTCCACTGCCAGGTGTGATTTCTGCCCCGTCTGGAAATTATTTCTGCTTACATTCACAAACAGACGCTTTCTCCACAGATACGGAGCACAGCAAGCAGATTTTGACAGAATAAAAAAGGTGATGTTACTCCACTTAATCTGGCAAAGAGACTACACAGCAGCTGGATTTATCTGGTGATGAATCTCAGCACGAGTTTCTGATAAACACCTAAAGGCTGACATTCCAGCCAGCGTGCGTGTTTTTACAAACTGCTGGCCTGAATTTGAAAAGAAAAAAACCCAAAACACTACATAATATTCTGGACTAGGATTTGGAGCTTCTTCTGTGTTGAAGAGGTCAAATCTCGGTCAGAACCTGCCGCTAACTCGAGGTTCACTAAGCTTAAGCCTCCCTCTGGTCTTCCTATTACCTGCTTCACCTACACTGAGATCTGAAGAGACTGATTTTCTGCCGGCCTTCCTCCCATGACTGCCACGCCAAACCCCCAGAGGAACCTGAGGAGACAGAAGATGCCAGTAAGGTAGGTGTGCTTGTGGGCGGCAGGACAAGGAAAAAGAAGTCAAAAGTGGAAAACCAGTACTACCTGATGTTTGGCCATCATGTGTGCAGTGTGGATAAACGGAGGTCTGATGGAGGGTTTGTACTGCAAAGGCTGGCCCAGTAAAGAGTAGTGCGCTTCACCTGGTAATCAGAGTCAAAACAACCTTTTCAAATATCAGTTTGCAGTCATTTAAATCGCTTTAGAACCTAACTGCAGCTACATAGACAGTAGCTAACTAAAGTACTCGACAATCAATGATTAAAATATAAACTCCAAGTATAGCTGCCAGTTTAAACAAATGATATATGACATTTATTGAATCCTGTGTGCTAGAACCTGTTTAAAAACACGCACGCTTTAACATTGTTCATGGCAAGCAGGAAGTTGGGAAGTTAGCTACTGCTTAAACTACTTTGCAGCATGCTTTTCAAGCAATTTAGTGCAATTTGTCCCTTAATGTTAAATCTTAGGTTAGACATCTTTTACAAGCACAGCTGAAGTTACTGTTGTATTAAAAGTTGCTGCACAGACCCTCAAGTGTTCTCCAATGCACTGACTCCTTCATTTAGCATCAGGAAATGATGCCCCTCAGCAGGATTAGTTTAAAACACATGATCATGCTCTTCACTCCAATCTTAAAACCTCAGGAATATCAGTACATAAGCAAAGGCTTGTGAATATGGAAGAAGGTTTCATTCATCCAGATAAGAGATGCTTCAACTGTACATTTTTTGATGTTGAATGCATTCGTGCGCCATTGAACTGCACAGTCACTGAGTTTTGAGGATGCCATGTTTGTAAGCATGTACTGCAATACTACTGCGCGTCTCTGACCTTGTCCACTGTGGCAGAAGGCTGTAGGGAGCTGCGGGTGGTGGGCCATGACAGGGATGGGTGAGATGCCTGTTGGGAGGCCCTTGACGCTGGGCGGCTGGCCTGGCGAGGGAGTGAGTGCCGGAGACGAGGGCAGGCTGCTCTACATACAACACACCGATGATGCAGAGAGGGGAAACCGGGAGGAAACACAAACACTTTCATTCAAAAAAAAGAAAAAGAAAAAAGCAACTGTGGCCATTTCTTCCTTTCACAAAGTCATTCTGTGGTTCAAGTCATTGCTTTAATGTTCCATTCTATCCACATTAGTCCCACTAATGTACCATTACACCCTAATGCCGAGGACTATTTTCTCCTCATTTTCAGGTTTCGGCAGCACTCACTTCATTTGCAGAGCCTATTTACTACGACATTTAACCTGCCTGGAACAGCAGATAAGCTGAGTCTGGCTCAAGGCGACAATTCTCACGCAACTGTCAGACGCGTACAAACAAACTAAATTGGCTTTCAAATTGCTTTCTTGTGACCGTCTTAACTTTCTGACACGTAAAGTATGGTCCTATGTAGAAAACATCAGCTGAACAAATTTACAACTGAATTCAAAATTATTTGGAAGTTGCTCCCGTCAAATGAAAACCTCTGGGTCGCCGAGCTAATTAAATGGTTTCAAAGGAGAAACTACGGTCTGAAAGGCACCGCTGTTCTTCTGTGATTGCCTGATGGATGCGCCTGGGCAGCGTTTGTACCTGGGTGTTGTCCGGAAGCGGAGGGAGCTCGGCGGGCCTGCGGTTGCGTTGGTGCTCGGGGCCCAAGTGTTTGTGGCTGAGTGGTTTCCTCTGGCAGGGGGAGGGGGCCCGGGGCTGCTGGCAGGGGGCTGCTGTCATTTGCAGCATCACCATGCCGCTGCTGGGGGCCGGGGGTAACAACCCTGCAAGCAGACAGAAATGGAAAGGTTGAAGCAGTGTTTGTGTCGGCAAGAGGCAAATCAGGTCAGCAAAAAAAAAATAAAAATCCACTTATTTAATTCGTCACATCAGCTCATCATTTATGCACCAAAGTAAATGTGTTTTTGCCCCAAAGCTGCGTTTCAGCACTTTTGTTCAGCTACACACCTCATCAGGGAAAACACTGCTCCTACACCGTTAGCCTCTCAGCAATTACGTCTTAGAGCCTCGACTATAAGGGCACATTGGAATTGGCAATCAGAGAGTCCATTCCCTATTCCTGCTAAATCCTCTGCAATGATCCAGGAAATCCAATTATGTAATTATTTTGTGGCACATGAACATGACTTTTAAAACAAAACAAAACAAAATTAATAAAATAAATCAGTGCCCCGAACATACATTATACCTCCATCTAATTAACTTCTGTTTACATGAAGCTCATATGAGGCGCAAATCATACACAAACTTTGCACAGCTGATGCTGGTGTCCATTTAGGAAATAAAACCTCGTAACACTAGCAAGGACGATGGGTATTTGGACTTAATTTGTAGATTATTTCTGGCCCCGGCCTAGCCAATTAAAAGTGTTTACTGGTCACGCTGTAGGTAAGGCCGTCGTGAGACCTTCATCCGACCTCATTACTGGAAGAGCTAGAAATGATGGCTCCCCCTCCACTGTGCTCCCATAATAATCAGACATGAATAATAAAGGTCATTAGTAAGGAGACTGCCCCACCTGGGCCTCTGGACAGCAATTCATGTCCAAAGAGACGGAAAAGAGAAATGAAAAAATGCGTTATTGTAGCTTTGTAAGGCACGAGTCCATTTTATCTTTATTTACCTTTTAATGTGCTAAGGTAAACTGGGAGACAAATTCCCAGGGTTTTTAGAAGTAGAATGGGAGGCAGAGCCTTCAGCTTTCATGTCGCTCTTCTGTGGAACCAGTTTGGATTCAGGAGACAGAAACCCTCTCTGCTTATAGATCAGGCTTAAAAGATTCATTTTTTCCAAAAGCATATAGTTAGGTTTGGAACAGGTGACCCTGAATCCTCCCTTAGGTACGGCGCAATGAATCTAGGCTGCTGGGGGCGTGACAACCAGGGTTCACAGCAACTTTAAGTGACATTGGGCCACATAGGTGGATTTTGAGCAAAGCTTTCTTCAAATGCAACTACCACCAAGAGAGCCATATCACTGGTGGTAAATACATTAGAGGGTTACCAAGGCAACCGGAATCTGGAATGTCCGCTAGCAACCAACTATCAAAGCGGTGCATGATCAGCGAATCGCTTCCTGTGTAAACACCCCTGAACCTTGAAGATAACCGTAGTTGATTAGCAGAGTTGCAGCTAAAGCACTCGACAAACACATTAGCTTTCATCCTCACTTCATTTCAAAGGCATAAAAGGTGGAACATTTAGTAAATACTCCAATCTTCTTCTGCACTGAATCGCACAATGAAACCAACAGTCCCGCTTCAAGACTGTCAAAAAATACATTGGGAAATACATTTTTACAACGTGAACAACGTACCTCTGTAGAAAAATATGGCAAATTAAAAAAAACAAAAAAAACAATCAATATTTATGTTGTGTTTATTAAAAAAATAGACCCTTGTGAGCGCTGGTATAAAATCGGATAAATATCGACCACATTTTCTTATGAGACGGGCTACGCCGTCTACCATCATCAGTTTATACAGACACATCTGTGTGTTTGATTGAACGGGAAATACTTTGAAAGTTAAATGACAGAAGTTCTATAGGTTTGAGAAGTGGGTTATGAAGCAAAATATTAAAGAGTAATATTACCAAAGCCTGAATATGAAAAAAATAGAGTTATCATTAAGAGTAGGACCAACTGGGAAATAAGATGCTAGAGACCCTCTATAACCACTGGAGCACCGCAACGGCAATACCAACAACTTCTTCTGATGAGTCATGACATCAGTCATTTCTTACTTTATTGTTTTCTTTTTTTTTTGTCTCAATGCAGTCGTTGATGTCACCTTAACATTTGCAGTGGTCGACCTAATCACTGTTTAATCTCCATCCAGCTCTGGAGGAAGAGGGACGTGAGCAAATCACTTTTACTTATTCAAACTCCAGGGACCTCCCATCACAGGGCCTCGCGCTTTTTCATTTCAAAAATCCAGAGTGTAAATCTAATCATGCATCTGCCGCACATACAAAGGTAAAGTAAACTCAGGGAAGATTATTTCATTATGAAGCGCAGGCTGTGGCTACAGAGGAATCCGGTCTGCGGTTATTGACACTGAAAGATGAGCAAAATAAAGAATGTCAGAGCGCTGGCAGTGATGGGGAATCTCCAGGGCAGCTAATGTCAGAAAAAAGCGAATATTCTCACTTTACTGCGTGATGCTACTGTAGATCACCGTGTGTTTCTATCTGGACCTGTGAACAGGCTGCATGCCAGCCTCAGAGAGGAGGGTACCTGCGTACTGCTGGCCCGGGTGCTGCTGGGAGACGCAGGGGGACGAGGTCTGAGGAAACTGGAGCTGCTCCATCATCGGTGTGGGCAGGAAACTCACTGTTGAACTGAGGATGAAAACACACACGGGGATGTTCAAAATCATACATTTCTGGAGACTAAAACTATTTTAAAATGTGAGCGGATTTTGGCAAGTGAGTGAAATATGAAATGTTTATGATCCAATGACCACACTTAAAATAATTCAAGCTCCAAGTATGAGTGAATAAACCAGAAGGTGACACGGGATAAAGTCTGTTAGCGTTTTAGTTTATCAAATCATCAATGAATGGTTACTGGAAGTCCACTACGCTGCGGACACCCAGGACTTGAGTTTAGAGAAAGTTTAAAAACCACCTCTAAGCCTACACAGACGTACACCTTGAGGAGATCTGAGGTGGGAGTATTTATTTAAAAAAAAACAGAAACTGGAAAGTAGGCGCTCTGCTCTGTAAGCAACCTGCCTGCAGGGACTCGTCTCCAGCTGGTGAAAAAGCGGGCTGCAGGTGGACGGTCGGTCCTCGTGGGAGCAGACTGAGCCGTTCCAACACTGCCACATAAATCATTCCCGCACTGACGGCCCTACTAAAGCAGCCTCATTTTACAGCTGGGACGATGAGAAAGTGACCTCTCCTCACATGCGTGCATCTCTGCATTGTTCTTTTGCTGGTGACGACTGCGTACATGGCCGCGCTTGTCTCTGCTGTTTGTTACGTATACGGAGTCCCAGTGGTGCTCCTCTCGCCAGTATCCAGATTGATTGGGCCCACGGAGGTAGAAACTAATTACATGTTTTGCTTTCTGTGAGCTAGTTCTATCAATCAGCTATAATGAGAGGCTCCACACTACTCCGCAGCAGCCGAGTAATGACAGGAAAATGGCAAAACCTCTTGGAGGCGGCGTCAGAGTCGACATTCATCAGCTGCACGCAGACCCAGTTCGCCAAAAGGATGGTGGTAATAACTTCTTTTTTTTCTTTCCCTCCACAGTGAACAAAGATGACCTTGGCTCAGAGGCGCTTTGGGGATTCACTCATCAACCCCGTTTGGTCTAGAAATAAGAGGCACCTTCAAGCACCTGGCAAATCGTTTGTTTTCTGGGACAAAGAACATCTACAGTCGGGCTAATTTCTTCCATCTAAATCTGATTAACAACTTCGATTTAAAACGCGCCATTAGGACGGGATGAACATAAATCAGAGGCACTTTGTTATCAGTGTAAACATTCAGCTAATAATTACAACTTCACCTTGATACTAATTATTTATCAATGTAAACTTTGTGGCTTTGAAGCAGTTACACACACCCCTACATGTGAAGAGTATCGGTGTTCATACAAATACTTGGAAAGTTTATTTCCAGTGCAGTTAAACACGTCATTTCAAATCAGCACTGTGACGTTTGTCCACCTGAGAGCAGCAGTGAGTTGATGTTCTGTTAGTATGAGAGTGAATGAATAGTGTTATTGTAAAGCGCTTTGGGTGCCTTGAAAAGCGCTATATAAATCCAATCCATTAATACTCCCTTTACCCCAAAATCTAACAATACGTGACCGCAGGATTTTATTTATTTATTTCATATGAGGGACCGCGTCGCATCCCAGCATCGGATGCCCGACGGGTAAGCTGTTCAAAATGAGAATGTGACTAACAGCTGCTCTCCTGCTGAGCTGTATCTGATTTGAGAAACGCCTAGCACGCGAGCTTAAAAAGGAAACCAAGATGGTGACTTCCAAAATCTCCTTTAATATAAAAAGCTAAATTTATTTTCCGAGAAACTGAAACAGATGATCGCCCATGATTTGGATAAAAGAATTTCAACCTCAGCCTTTTCCCAAGGAGGGGTGGGAGGCAAAACGGTGTCTGTACATATTCATTAAAAAGAAAAGATTGGGAGAATTTGTCATAGAAAAAAAAAGCCCCCGACTAATTAGTGTCCAGGGACTCAATACCAGCATCAAATATCCTTTTTTTGATGGCCACATAAGAAAAACCAGTAGTGCACGAGCTAAAGTAGAAATCATTATGTATTCTTTTTAGATCCATAATGAACAGACAAGCAAATGAAAAGGTTTAATACGGGTCCTGTATGGACACAAAAGACTATTTTAGTCGACCTCTGAGCTGCTGCTACCTGATCACATCCTTTCACCATCGGAGAAATTCTGGGTCGACACTGACACATACGTTTAAGATGATAACTATTATTATCGATATTATGGCCGCATTCTTAGTTTTACACAATGAGGGGGAAAAAGAAAGTTCATTGTGTTTGAAACAATAGTGTGCAGGATTGTCACAGATGTAGATCCATACCTCATGGTGGTGTGCTGGTTAGGAGGCAGCAGGCTGTAGCAGGGCTGCATGCCAGCGACAGCCACTGCCCCCTGCCCCGGCTGGCAGGACACAAACACTGGCTGCTGGTACGTCTGCTGTGGAACAGAAACCTGCTACAGGGGGGAAAAAGAAAGAAAAATAGTCTCAACATGTTCACTGTTCTTTCTTTAGCAGACATTTTAAAACTCAGAGCCATGTTTTTGCATTTCCTAATGTCAAATAAAGACCAACAAAAGGCCTCGAGCGAGGCACGTTTCATTCATAGCAGTGCTCTTATTAATCTAGCTGGGGGAGCTCACGGAGGCGTCCCATCATCAAAGTACCTGATAAGACTGCATTGGAGGGTACTGGACCATCATGCCTTGCATCTGGTTGCCCATATTGCTTTGCTGGTTGCCAGTGAAAGCGAGGTTGGGTGTTGGCTGCACGCCCACTACTGTCTGGTAGCTGGACGCTGGGTTTGGCATCACGGCTTGGTGCACTGAGGCAAAATGAGAAAAGGCACAATGCTGTGACCGAATGAAAAGAGACCCCTGATGGATACGCTGCGATAACAAACTGCCAAAAGTGCAATTAAGGAGTCGTGATTTCGGTGTAGCGCGGCAGGAGAGGACACTCAGGAAAAAAAGCCGAGGCTATCACGATTTCACAAGACAACTGTTCAACACTTTATTGATTTTCAAAGGGTATTTGCTTCTTAAAACAATCCCAACAATGAGCACAGAACCTCCATCAAGCTGAGAACAATAGAAGAGTGTTTGGGGAGTTGAGCTGTTAAAGCTAAAGCAGGTCTGGAATAAATGAGAAAGTCAATATATCTGATTTAGCCTGCAGTGGCCTAAACCTGCAACTTGAGTAGACGAGACACTCGTCTGATGAAGGTAAATTACAAAAACACTGTCACTTTAATGAGATTTCTCCTTCCTACGATACCTTTTTGTTTTTAAAATTTAGAGAGGGCCAAATACAAGGACACACAAGAGATGACACAAAGTCACGCAGGCAGGTCCGACGATTCTCCAAACGCCCTAAAATGGCGATGCCTGCACCTAACCCGAGGCTGTGTGTGTGTGGGGGTGGAGGAGACTCGGACACTTAAATGTCAAGGTGACAAAAAGACAAATACCGTCCCTTGTGACACTCATGCAAAGTAATCTGAGTGACTAAGGAGAGGATGTCCTTTTGTGAAGGTGTCTTTACAGTCTGCCGCCCTGGGAGAAAAGTACGACGAGACAATGAGAGCGCTCGGCGAGGAACGGAGCAGGAGGACTATTTTTATCCTCCCTCGCCTCCCACCTTCACTTACAAACCAAGCATGAAATGACCGTAATATCAAAAGCACCCGATTTTTATTCCATTCCAGCAGGGAGCGACGAGGGGACGGTTCTGACTTCTTTCCTTCCATCAGACGCAGATAATGACCGACTGTCCTGATTGTTGTGCAAGCGTGGCTGACCATCCTGACGGTCTTGTTCGGCTTTCAGGATTAAAGTCATGAGGGAGGAGAAGTTTCTACTCTGTAGAGTTCTTCCTCAAAGAAGAACGAGGAGTTCTTCTTTGAGGACTGGATTCCCAGATTTCGTTTTAAAAGCTGTCCTCTGCTAAGGTGCTCGCACAGTCTAGCGACGACAAGGTGAGAGGGCTGGAAAAGAGACCGGTTCACTGTGAGATTCATAGAGGCCTCTCAGACAGCGTCCCGGCCCCGCCTCCCGTCTCTCAGGCTCCAGATTCTTCTTTCTTTGTCACAAATCATACGGAACTGAGGAGAAGGACCTCTAGAAACCTCAAAATATACTCCTACTCCTTCCATGAAAAACACACAGGTGATCAGTTATATTAACCTTAAGATGAATTGAAAGTACTGAGGTTTTAACCTCTGAGAGTCACTGATGTTCTCGAGCCGTCTGTCATTAAACTTTCATGTTTCCATTTCCATAAACTAACAAGCAGGCTGGCAGCAAGACTTTTCCGCCATTATACTGCGAGCCCTAGACTGCACCATCATCACTGCAAGAAAAACCCTGACTGGTAAATGTGTCACCTGAAATTGCTTGTACTCCAAGAGAACTGTAGACCAGTGAAAACTGCCTGCTTGATTTGAACACAGTAGATTGTTCCACTCTGCGTGTGGCTTGGTCCCAGGGGATCCCCTGTTCAGACAGTTTGCTTATGTTACATCAGGGGAAAAGGAAAAAGGCTCACATATAAAAAGGTGTAAGGACTTGAAATGATGCTTGAAATTCTCCCTTTAAAGGAGCTTCTGACAATATGTTCCTGTTAACTGATTGCAGCTATCGATAAGAGGGACACTTGGACACTCACGCAGCTATTAATGCAAGTAACATGAGAGGTATGCTACAAAAAGTCTTAATTTCTTTACATCGACCTTTAAAGGAGTGAATGACTAACTGCTTTTTCACCCATTTTCAGTGCATTCCTGATACATGGTTTGGGGCTACATTTCAGCCAGAGGCTTTTTATAAGACGTCCATTTTATTAAAATGTATGGAACTATGAAAGCAAAAAGTACAGTCAGATTTTGACTGCACATGCAATATCAATTGAAGGCACAGAAAATGCATCGATGCACCACTAACAGTCATGGATTGGCCTCCCCAGACCTCAGCTTTACTAAAACTGCGTGGGATCCTCTCGACCGTGAACAGAATGAAGCCGGGACTACTTTCATAAGAAGAAAGCTTCCTTAAGAGAGCTCAGACTGTGTTGACAAGTACTGACAAACAAGGTTGTTAGAATTGCACGAACTGTTTTTGTCATATATTGTCCATTTATGTTTCCATAAATTGCTACATCTATATCCGATTTTCCTAGTAAAACACAAAGAAATGAAAGCTGGCTCAAGACTTTTGCACAGTACTGTATATCAGTACTCAAGGGGGAAAAAGGCCAATGAAATTAGTCAATATTTATTTGTTCAGATTTGCACTGGTTAAATGTTTGAATGGAGAAATGTTGAACACATTTGCTTTAAAAATAGAGCTCTATTATATTTTATATAATTTGGTTTGGCATCAGTTGTCAGACTGTCAGCAAGTTGTTGGTCTGGTTTCTCTCATCAGTTCATCCCTATTCTAAACACACTCTGCGGCTCTGTGCTGTGCAGGAAAGCTTATTTATTTGCAACTGAAATCTGTTGAGCTTCAGATCTAAAACATTTTTTATTACTGTCTCTTTGATTGAATATATAACTATATTCAATCAAAGTGAGATTCTCTCTCTAGGCTTGACATTTAGTTTGTAGTAGGAGCAAGAGCAGCAAATCCTCAAAGGAGCAGCAGAAACCAAAGAAAAGTTGATGTACGACTCAAATCATAGCTGTATTCTTTCAAGAAAATATGTACCATCTTTAGAGGACATTAGCTTTATCAATTGTCTATCTAGTAGTGATGTTCAATTTATATAACAATGCCTTCTAATAATTTCCTAACAGCAGTGAAGAAAAAAAAAGGAACACTTCAGTCCTTTCACATATATTACACGATGCTTTCTCAGAAAGAAGCTAAAGCCCTGTGGTAGTGGTGACTGTCTGATGCAATTGAGTGGAAACACTGACAGGTTCCTCTGTGGCCACTGGCTGGGCCGTCGGAGAATTTCCATTGATAACTTATTTATTGTGTGTGCAACCCACGCTGCAGCGTCTTCACCTTTAGATGCTCTTCTATGTGTGCATCTCTAATTAATGCAAAAAACGAAGGAGCAAGAAGGCGCTGGAGTCATTTTTTTTTTGTTTCCCAGAGAAATAATTGCTGTCCTTTGCCTTTGTAGGTCAGCTCCATTTGTTCGCTGTCTATTCCCCGCATCCCCAGCAGGGAAGCCACATTTGCAGCTTACAGATGACAGAATAGTGCCGCAGCCACTTATGGAGACGTGTGTGCCTGATTGTACAAGTCACAACTCTGGGGCAACATTACATCCAGTTAAGTAACAGAGAGTGTAGGTAGGTGTGTGTGTGTGTGTGTGTGGTGAGGAAAAAGACCAAGCAGGAGCTAACAATCTCAATTCCTGTGGCAAAATGAAAAAAAAGGGAAAAAACGAAAGACAACAGAAACTGAATAATCTAGTGATGACTCCCGGGGAGACATCTGAACTCGTAAAAACAAACAAACAGAGGGAAGGAAGGGAGGAATATCTGTCCTTCACAGAGACGTCTGACATAAAAATGCTCTCTAAGAGCTCAAAGTGAGAAGTTAACAAAGTCTATTGAGCATGACTCATGACAAAACAGCTAGGCTGAGCTTTGCTCCTAACAACACGGAGCCTCAAATTCAAGGAAAACTGTGGATCTTATTCATTAAAACACCCTTTGATTTCCTTCAGATCCACTGTGCGACGCTTTCAAAGCTGTGCTAATTAGTACTGTCAGTTCAGCACAGAAGAGTAGAGGTAAAAGTAGAGGGAACTGCTGGCGTTTGGTATCCCAGTGTGCAACTTTAATCTGAATTTATTATCAATCAAAGACGACAATTTATAACGGAGCCACGTGTGGCTGTGAGCACATCAGTGCGTGTCAAAGATAATAAGGACAGAAAAATGTTTTTCGCCGCTAAAAAGAAACAGGAAAAAAAAACAAAGTGAAAAAAATCAAGTCATATTTTTTTCAAAGTAACAAAATTAAAGGTATTGAAGTGGATGATTAGTTCACTGTGTTAAGAAATTGCTCAAAACCCTTTAAACTCAATGTAATCTTGTGACAGCGATTACATAACAGCGTAATAGTGTGTGAAAGTGAGTCCAAAAATTACCCTCCTTTAAAATGACATCCAGTGGGCTGGATCGTCTTCGGCTGGGCTGATTCTAGACCCCGGGCCTTATATTTGACACCTAACATGTGAAACTGGGTTTAATAAATTTATTGCTTTTATATTAGTCGGTTAGTCACCACCCTCACCCCGTTTAATCTGCTAGTACATTAGTTGCCAAAAACACCACAGTCACAAAGTCAGCAGTAGCAGCGGCTCTTTAAAATGACCGTGTAAGTACCTTGTTGCTGGGGCAGGTTTTGGCTCTGTGGGCAGTTATAGGGCAGCGTGCTGACAGGCGGCCGGTAGTGCTGCTGCTGCTGCGTGCTGGAACAGTGTGGGTGGTGGGTTGAAGAGCAGTAACACGAGGACATCTGCGAGAGACGCAAAACACAAATTCAACAAGCGCGTGACGCATCAGCGGTCCCATTTGAATTGACTTCACAGCGGGAGGAGGAATGAAGGATTAGTCATAAAGCTGGTTTTCACTGCAGGAGTGACTCATGATGACAAATTAGCACATTCTGAGACGCCTCTGGACAAGACGGCGGGATTTTAGCTGTGCAGCTGTTAGCTGAAGTCCGTACCTGTTGGACAGGCTGCTGGATGTAGGTGTGCTGCTGCAGGAGTGGCTGGTTCAGGGCGGATCCGGGAAAAGCAGCATGACCCAGGGCGGAGCTGGGATATGTGTGATTTTGGGCCGGGGTTGGGAGTGGGATGGGCTGACCCTGCAGCACCCCCGGGTGTCCTCCTGATGGCCCTGCCACTATGTAGCTAGCAACCTGCTGTGGAGGAGTGCCCTGCAGCACCACAGCAGAGGGGTGGTGGTGGTGGTACACAGAGGGATAGTGGCGACCGTCAGGAGCTGAAGGGCCACTGTCATTGGCTGGCTGCTGCGCCAGAGTCATGTGGCTAAACTGGGCGTTGAGAGAGTCAGGCTGCAGAGATAATTATGGGGAACACTTTTAATACGGCACAGATTAAAATCAACAATAGACAGCAGTAGATTCTCAGAGCCAGGTCACACAATTTAACACATTTATTCTGCTTATAATCTAGATCAATATACAGCTCAACCAGCGCGTTTCTAATCCAAGTGTTAAATCAAAGACATCTCATATCGACTTTCACTTTAACTAAATGCAGATAGCTCATATAACTGACCCAACTCCTCATGAGTATCAGCAGCCCAGGTCATCTCTGACATGTTGTTGGAAAAATAGTGTTTTTAGGCATGGATTATGCAGTACTAACATCTGGTGATGAATTAAATATTAATGGAACTTTCCACAGGCGTAATTAGTCACAGAGGCATGTCTTTCACTAAAACCAGGTCAAAAATGAGGTTAAGCGAATGCATGATCTATATATGTGTGTAAATGGCTCCGGCTGGATTTAGATACACCTTTCCACAACATAAGTTAGCAGAATAGTTATTCGGAGGCGTGTTGAGATCTGCTTTTCTAAAGTAATGCATAGAAAGGACAAGACGTGAACTATGAGGATGCAAAACTCCATCTGCTAATTTCATTATTTCTATGAAATAAGATAATTCACAGACTACCAAAATATAAATACATTTGAATCAATATTACTGATACAAAAGGCACATCAATACAGTATGGAGACCTGGGTCTAAGGAGAGCTCAGAGGACTTCTTTAGCACAACCCAAAACGAGTGGATTCTTTTTTCATTTTGGACATTTGTGTCAGATTTTAATGAACTAATCCAACTGCTCAGAGAAGAAGCCTATAAATAAGCTCTTAATGAGCCAGGTCTGACAGGAGATGGAGCGGGGGAAGAATAATAACATGGAAGAAGGAAGTTCGGTACCACAGTGTATTGTTGGTTAGGACAGACGGGCAGGAACTGAGAAGGAGGAAGAGGAGGAGGAGGAAGAGGATAAGAAGAGACCATTGGGTTGTGGACAGGCTCAGAGGGCGGCTGGAGAGGAGGACAGATCGGCTGAGGAGGGAAGGGAAGAAATGGACAGAAGGACAGGAGACAAGATTGGACGGAGGATGTTAGTAAACTGGTGGGGCTCACTAGCGTTCCTTCACATATTTGTAATATATTTTGTAGGTTGGATTTACTGAAAGCTAACACTAGCTCAGTCTCACACAAAGCCAATATTAGCTCAGGCTCAAATAGTGCTACACTCCACTGAATGCTAAAGTTATCGCAAACGTGGGTAAAGTAGCTAACACATAGTTAATGTGCTAACATGCAATTAGCCAGTCTTTTTATAAGAACTATACTATGTAGCTGGACATGCTAATAAATATTCTGTTTAATCAGTTTGTTAAAGTTTAGTTTTGTTAGTTTAGGACATGGTTTAGTGAAGCCCCATCTCTACACTCTGAGTTAGCGAGGTTAGGAAGCAGTTAGGAAAAACGTGGAAACTGGTTTAAATGATAGAAAAATCCCTGAAAAACAAAATACCGCCCACTGACCTGGGAGTGAAGGTGATTGGTTGGCTGTTGCTGCACTGTGGCGGGAACTGGCTGCTGTGGGGGTTTCCCCTGCTGTTGGATCCTGCCAGCAGCTGGGGCAATGCTGGCTGGGTTATAAACTACAGCGCTGCCATCAGGATGGATGAAAGGCTTGCCTGTCAAATTTAATTCATAAGAGACCGAAAACCACTGTGATGCAAGCGTTTCTCACACACAAATAATTCAGCTTCATGCAAAGAGGATAAAAAAAAACAAAAAAAAACAAAACTTGAATGATGACAGTGAAGGACACACCCCGACGGGTCCATGAGGTGAGAGTCAACAGGAAATAACGACCTTGGCAGCGTTTGAAGATCAGTTCGGAGACCAAAAAGTACACAACTGCGCGTTGGGCCCGTGATGCATATTTACAGATTTCTCCCATCTGTTCGCTGCATTTTGATCAGCACGCTTTGGTCTGACTACTAATTTGACAGACAAACCGAGTGCAAGCCCGTGCCAACCTGTAATTCTGTTCCAAAGTTATGAATTTTCATTTGGAAAGCAGCAAATTACAAGATGGGGGATCGTATTTTTGGATCGTTTAATTTGCAGTAGACTGTGGCTGGATCACCACACTTATGAAGACACAGGAATCCTTTTTAAAAAGTCATTTCTGATTTTATCCAATAAGAATACAGAGGCTTGGCATCACCCACCTGTGTGTGGGTTGACCAGAACGCTGCCAGGTGGTATCCCTGAGGCTTCCAGCGGTAACAGGTAATAGTTTGCTGCGTCTGTAGCTGGCGGCGGCTGTGACAGGAGGCTCTTGGTCATCTCAGGGTGTCCGGCGCCTCTGGCGTCAGCAGCGGGATGGATTAAAGGTGCGCTGGGAACGTTGGAGCGGGAAGAGGTTGAGACTGGGAGAGGCAGCTGGGGGCGGGACAGTGAGCTGGACGAGGAACCGACGCTGCTGCACGATTCTGAACCTGAGGAGAAGCGGAACAGAGGGGTGATTATCCTCTGCCTCTAGATTTTCCCACAGCGACTCAAACTTGTCGCTTTTGTGCTTTCGTTATTCATGTGGGAGGAGAAGAGCCTATGGTGATAATGAAACACGGGAGGATATTCGCAGTCATGCCTCTTGCCATTAATGCAACCTCTCCTGTGGTAGCATTGCGTTGCAGTCTCTTGAGGCAACTGTTGATTGAGAAACTGGTAACTCTGCACCGTCTGTGATGGATCTCTCTCTGTATAATTAACGAATGTTGTGCAGAATGGTGAGCGCGCGAAGGGGGTTTAGGGAGGAGGGACTGACACTCCAATCTGGTGTTTAGGATTTTAGCTGGCCGAGTTTAATATTGTTCCCATTAGAAAACTTGTTAGAGGACTTTCACGGAAGGAGGAGAGCAAGAATAGCCTGTAGTTAAGATTAAATTTACATTTAAAGAGCTTGAAACAAAATAACAATATCACAGGCTTCGAAAGAAGCGGTATTTTTATGTGCTTTAAACACACACACGGTGGGACCTAATCCATTTTAAAGTAACAACAATAACACTACACAGATATGCACCATTAACGCAAAATTACCAAACCATCATCGCTGATGCTCACATTTATTTGTATTTGTCATGCAAATCGATTGTTATTGCAAAGCTCGATTGTGCAAACGCGGGTAAACATTTCCAGCCTTGCGACGTGTGGATTATACCTGAAATACCTTGAACATCCAGTACAGTTGAGCGTTGTTGTCCAATCAGATCATTTTTTAAACCTCACTGAAATGTGTGACACTTGCCAAAATGCCAGCTTAATTACCAGACGATGGCTCTTATTAGCCATCCTTTGCTGCAGTTTCACGGCCCGATGTCGTTTCATATAGTTTCGCTCCAACGCGGCCATAAAAACCTGAAGACGGCCTCCCTGCACCGAATCCCCCGCAGAGCATACGCAGTAGCAGGTGACGTTGCCGTTTGTACCCGTGTCTGCCATCATGAGGCAAACTGAACTGATCACGTCGGGCTCGAGGCCGTTAAATATTGAACAACTCTGACTTGAGCACCAACTGAGTCTGAACACATGTTGTCAGAGCTATGAAAATGGGAAAAATGGCATGTGTGGCAGAATACTAGTTACTGCATTAGCATAATGAGCGATGACAGCACCTTACATTTCTTTCAGTGTCATTATATCTTTGTGTTTGTGTAGCATATTACCACCAAATACACCTGTCACAGTGGCTCAAGTCTGTGCTGTTGCAACAACATTTCAGGCCATGGTGCAGAGTTAATGCGGCTGTAAAGATCAAACATATTCTGTAACCTAATGTAGAACAACAGATCATCCTTCACAAGCTGTTCACATGGTTTCTACGTAAACGTCTAACCCGCAAACATATAAATATAGATTTTTAGCAGAGTAGAAAAAGCAAATGACCTCACATTTGTTTCCGTGGATGTTTTCCACCACTGGATTCAGAAAACACATCATAAATAATAAGTTGTGTTCGTGATTGCGAGTAAGAAATGGATAATTCTGTCATAACTCAGTCAGAAAAGCTGAAAAAACCCCCCCAAAAAATTTTTGCTTCAACAATACTAAAGCTCCTTTTTTCAGGTGATCTGTGGCAGTGAAAGCTTATTTGAGAGTGAAAGACAAAGGCAGAATCACACGATTTAAGGAAAACTGGGGGGAAAAGAAGCAAGAACAAAATGGAGAGCAGAGGTCGCCCAAGGACTGCTGCTTGTTACTGAGATAAAGAAGACAAGCCTGTAATGCAGAACATCTCATCGCAGCCAATCGGGTTACAAATGGATCGTACTGTGGAGTAAGCACTTGCGGTTGAGGAGCAGCCTGAACTTCATCTCGGTGACACGGCACTGACACTTCCCTGTGCTTACACTTATACATTATGCAGTAACTCCTCACTGTTCGCTTTTCCACTGCTGCTGCACCACATTTAAAGAACCTCCTCCATCACCAGGTTGATGTGCGGTAATTAGTTTTGACAGCTGTCCGGCTGCGCTCGCCCCGCAGACTTTTATCGACCGCGGCGGGACGACAAACATTCCTTCTGATGAGAGCTCAGGTTCCCCCCCCCACCCAAAAAAAGCGAGCATTTTGCTTGAAGCTCTTCTGCTACTTTCTTATTTCTGTTTCTCATTTACCATCTAATTAGTGAATCCTTCCTCCTCATGCTGTGACAGAGTTTCCTCTCCTTCGTCTGCACGACTGCATGAATAAATTAGATGCTCGCTCGCTAATGAGACAAATCCCCCATTAGTTTCATTTAGAACAAAAGCCATCAATCACATAAAAATCTACATCTGATTGAATGTCCCTCCTCAAAAATCAGTTCATTAACAGTCTGTCGATAACAGAATAATGAGAGCTGCACTTCATTCAAGCGTTTTACGTTC
The DNA here is from genome assembly GCF_965226115.1 of Aulonocara stuartgranti. Taxonomy (NCBI): domain Eukaryota; kingdom Metazoa; phylum Chordata; class Actinopteri; order Cichliformes; family Cichlidae; genus Aulonocara; species Aulonocara stuartgranti. Next base: position 34,166,582 of record NC_138958.1, read on the forward strand.
AGATTGCACCGTCGTTCCATTTCAAACCAAGTGAGGACGGTCTGCACCAATATGTCGGCTGATATCAGCTGTTACGACTCGTACTGTATATTTATAGCTAATTCTGCACTAACAGGTTAAGAATAGCTGAAACTATTTTTTTAAGGATGATTTCTTAATATCAGTGGTGGTAACTGCCCAAATTGTAAGAAATAATTAATGGTGTGAACACCATACTGTGAACACACCACTGTTAGGAAATATCTGTGTCCACAGTGTCTATCAGTACTGGACATCATCTGAACACCGTGCTGCTCGGCTGCCTCTTGCCTGTTTTCGAGAGCCTCCCGGTGCTCTTGCTGCTGGCTGTGCTATCCCCTCTGACGAGGACGGGGGAAATGCCGCTGAAGCTGCTGGCCTTGGTGATGGCGGGCCGCGGGGCAAGTCGGTTGGAGCTGTCCGAGCTGTCGGTGCTGCTCCAAGGCCGGGGCTCGCCGTGTCGCGGCAGCGCTTCTGTCTCCGAGCTGCTCTGCCGGCTGGCGCCAGACTGGCCGGCCCGTAACCTGAAAGGCAAGAAAGCATACATTTTCAAAATATGTTATCATCATTTATTTCTACGTCTGTGATTAGGACGCTTGTACTTAAAGGGCATTTTTTTTCACCCTTACATACTGGAAATTGCCCCAAAATGGTTTATGAGCCGTCAAAAATGATTCCCAATCATTTTTCTTGTTGACTGATTGAGGATCAACTATTGTTTCAGCTGGAAAAGTTTAAAAAAAAAGTCTATTTTTGGTGTTTGACATGTTACAAGATGACTGGAGACTGTAACAACATATCGGAGCAGTCCAGCAAGCCTGTGTCTACTCCTAACAACAACCTGCACAAACTCCTAAATATACGATCACTTAAAGAAAGAAAAAAAAAAAGAAAAGATCTGGTGTTTTCATTTTGGGGGGAAAAATTTTTTTTTGCGGTTTAATTGGCCGTTTGTTGGTGTGAATAGGCTGTCCCACATGAGGAGGTCTGGGCAGAAAATCCAGTTAAACAGGAGCTTTCTCCAGCAGCAAAAACAAATCCTCACATCAGCAGTCCTGTTCCTGAGCGAGCCGATTAAGACAGACAGCGACTCAAAGGGTTTTCTCTGGAAGGAGCTCAGACGTATGTGTGCGAGGATGGGTGTGTGTGTGTGCGTGTCTGTGTGTGCGGACCCACCTGAACATTTGCCGCCTCTGTTGGGTGCTCATGCATGCGTCTTCATCCTGAGCACTGAAGGGAGGAGAGAAGCATTTCAGAGAGCAGGCGCTGACAAAAATGAGCCATCTACCATTTTAAAACGTGGCAGGGCTGCCTCTAATTGCTGCTCTGACAGGAATACTATAAAAGTGATTGAACTTCTGTTAAAGTAGCGGCTTTTCTGAAGAGCTCCAGTTCCCCTTTATAGGATGAAATCAGCCCTACCTTGCCCAATTACCTGACAATTCATCATCCGCGTTAGCCAGACACGGCTTTTGGGGGAATATTTCTATTTAATGAAATGTGGCGGAACGTCAGCGATCATGTGATTAATGCCATTTCACTACTTACCTTCTATCCAGTATGAAGTGATCTCCCTGCGAGTGAAGAGGGAAATTACTGTCAATAATGTGGAAGAAAAGCCAACTCATCTCTACTGAAAGATGTTTTATATTTATGAAAATTCTCTGTAGTATTGAACAATTTGTCAATAACTGTGTTAACAAAACGTGCCATTGCACTGTGGGCTCCAAAGCATGCATGTCTACCAATAAATCTGACTTCTTCACAAAGATGGAGGGCCTTGAAAAATCGGAGTGCACCCCCCTCCGTCTATAATTTCAAAAATCCTGCCGTGGTAATTGTTAGCAAGAAATCTAGTGAATTTGCACATGAATAGAAATGACACAAAGATTTGTGCAACATGGCCCCCACCACACCCCCCCACCCTCAACCCCTCCCCGCCCCACTCCGCCTACACAAACAGCTCTCACATCATGTGCAAATATCCTTTCTCTGGCTCGCTGGTACTCCTCCTCCCTCTCCTCCATCGATTTGCTCCTCTTGTCAGCTTTCAAACGCATTCGAATCTGGCAAGGACACACACACACACACACGGACACACACACACACACACACACACACACGCACTTCTTTAACAGCTATGTCAGGGACGCCAGATTGTCCCACTCTTACCAACATGTCAGAAATGAAAGTGACAGCTTGGTGGAGGAAAGAAAAAGAAAAGAAAAAAAGAAAAAACACCTACCGTGCTGTCTTCACGATCAAAGCTGGAGTTGTCTCGTTTGAGAATGTAGCGTTTCTGAAAATCGTCCGCCCTGTCATCCTTGATGTGCTCGGAGAATTTCTGATCGGGTCTGTCGGTGGGGGGAATTCGCAAGAGTTTTAGTGGCAGCTTAATTTCGGGCGGATGCTGACAGCAACATATGTTAGCAGCGCGGCAAATCAACTTATCTCTCGACTGATTGAAACAGCTTATGGCTGCAGAAATTCGCCACCAATTAACCTGCAGAAATATCACATGTTGTAGAAGAGCGATCCCGCTAACGTTTAGTTACCAATAGAGTAGGGCGATATGACCAAAAACATTTATCGTGATATACATTTGAAAATTTGCGATAACGATATAACTGACGATATAATTGACACCAGAGAAAATACTTTACAACTCCACAACTTTATTAGTGCAAAAAAACCAAAACCCATCAATGTATTTTCACTTAAACAAGCAGCTGTTTTTTATGTGTTATGTAAAACATTAACAGTGCAAATTCCTTGCTGACAGTTTAACCAAAAGGCATTTCCAGTGGAAACTGGCCGACAGATCCTCAGCATAACCATGTATAATATCTACAAAACTTAAAGAGGTTATACACACACAACACGGTAATATTATGTTGAAGCACAGTACGTATCACTCCGCGAGGCTCCAGCCTACGGTAGCCGTATTGCTCCGACAATCCATCAAGCAGTGCGGGTTCGTAGCTTAGCAAAGTCGTACTAAGACATCTGACAGATTTTTGAGCGCCGTGTACGTAAAATCGTTTCGAGGTCAGTAAACACAACCAGAATTCATACATAAGGCACACGGGATTATAAGGGGCACTGCCGATTTTCAGAAAATCAAAGGACTGATTTTAAGTGTGCCGTATTTTCCAAAAAACACGGTATATAACGACGGCTCGCTAGCATGCGCTACCAAAAATAGTACTGTGATGTGTATCTGACGGACGAAAGCCAAACCAGTTCCACACCACTGAAGTTGCAGCATTTTTACAAACCAATTCTGGTTCATCCGTTTCATTCAACGATCCGCTTTCGCTCTTCTCATTCTGCGTCGCCGCCATGTGCGTATGAAAACAAAGGCACTGCGTGTGCGCGTTTTACCCATATTCTATGGCGATATTTCATTTTCTTATCGTTGCCCAACATTATACCGGTATTACCGTGATCGGTATGATATAGCCCAGCCCTAGTTAACAACTTAAATTCAAATAGCAAACACCTCCAGGACACTCACATTCTGGTGTTGGTGGTTTTGTTGATCACCACCGACTTCCCACTGGGGTCCACGTTGTGATCCATGCCGAAGTAGGCCGCCACTCGATGTAACAGCATCCTGTGGTAGGGCGTCATGGGTGGGAACTTTCTCTTTTGACTTCTACAGGTAAACACAAAGAAATTACAACATTACAATTAACACAAAAGGTCCCAACGCCAGGTTCAATGAGTGGGGGGATTAAAGCTGCATTCAGCATCCTGAATAGATGTCATTTTTGGGGCTGTTTTGCACTTCAGAGGTCACTGTGGGGACACTCAAAGCCCTCTATCTCTGGTTAAATGTGTTTAACTCAGTAAAACCAGGTGCTCTGGTGAGTTTGGTAAGGACAGGAAGTGCTTTTCATTCATTTCTTACTCATTATTGCTGATGAAATCCAAGATGTCCTGTTCCAACTTCAGCAGCATGATTCGATCCCTAGGAAATGAAACAGACAAGACCGTCTGAGAAGTCAGTATATCTTTCCATTTCTCAGGTTATCCCTCTGTACATGTCTGCTAATATGTTTGTCATAGGACAGGTCACACCAGAAAGAGTCACAGCAAGTTGAAGTTGTGTGTCTTTACACAATGTTTACATTTTATTGATGTAGTCAAGTAGACATTAAGAATGTTAGCTAAATGCTAACACTGTAGCTAGCAGGGAAACAGTGGCTGTATTAATTATTCAAGAACACAGAATCAGTTTTCCTCTTCGTTTAGTAAAACATGAACTAATCATTTGTTTTGTTCAAAATCAATGAGCAAAATTATTTCAGCGATCTATCTTTGCTTAAATTAGAGAACAACAGTCAGTGTGGCTGAAAAGAAAACAATTCCTGATCTTTTGAAAGACCACCGTTCTGTTGTTTCAGCAAGCAAGGTACATGCTAACGCAAATCACTTATAAATGCTCTCTAAAGATTGTGTTTATTTTTCCTGCTTGTGCCTTTTCCCTCCAGAACATTTTGTTATGGGACTCTACAGAAACTCATGTTTACTGAACCCTTGTATATTTGTAACACTGAATCATGTCTCATGACTTCTGTGCAGCAGAGGAGGTTACATAAAACGGGTCAGCGTGACACACGAACTAATAACAGCTACAACGGCTTCCTCCATTTTGGACTTAGCACTGCCGAGATAGAAATCCCCAGCACAGACAAAGCTACCAATATTATAATATCTCTGCAAGTGAAAACATACGTAACATAAAACCACTGAAAGGATCACACTTCAGATTTTACATTTTGCCATGACTGGTCTGTGAGCCCCTGACATTCAATATTTAACATCAACTTTTTAACGTATCCTAAACTCACCTGGGGTTGCCCTTCAGTTTGTTGACCAGGAACTCATGGAGATCTATCCCAGTTGAATCTGTATAGTCTTGACTGGAATCTGATAAAAGGAGACACACACCCCGATTCACTGAACGAGGCTAACGCCTAACAAATCCAACCAAACTAACTTTACCAGAGTGTAATTTTCTTGCAATGAATAATAAGATACTTAAAATGATGCACTCTGTCAACTATCCAAATTAATGACAGTTAAAGAAATTTGTAATATTAATATGCAAATTAGTCACCTATTCGTGTGGGAAAACCTAAAAAGCCAAACTGCACGCCTGACACAGGAAACCATCACTGAGGGTGACATCGTTCAACGTGATGCCGTTTGATTGGTTATTAGTGGGACTGATATTTAGGAGGGGGGAGGGGGGGGGATCTGCTGCCAGCTTGTATGAAGCTGTGAGCACTGCCAGCATTTAAGAAATGAAGAAGTGGTCGGGTAACAAAGTTGACAATGAAAAACATGTTCCTGTGCACCAACAAAAGAATTAGACTCGTGAGTGGGAGTCGAGGGGGACGCTGGAGCCCAATCCCCTTAGTGGGTGTCTGGTTTCTATAATTGGAGGCTGCCTCATCAGTGGTGTTGCTCCACAGAGGGAAGCAGACACCTTTATGCGCCTGTGGGAATCCATATAATTGCTTCACACCTTGAGCTTGTCGCAATTAACTGAATCACGCCAATTATTGGCCTATAATGAGATATCATTTAAAATGGAGAAGTGCTTTTGGACAAACTGGAGGACACAGAGCCAGAAAAAAGAAAGGTGGAGGATTGGATATTCCTGGTGACATGGTAAAGGATATAATTATTACAAGAATGTAATTTGGCTGAGTGACACGGATTGTGTGATGAGTATCATTAACGCATTTGGCTTCATTTCAATAGTTTGCCAATGACACTCTCACCACAGTGCTGTCACGGCTCGTCTTCACATGTATGTGTTTTCTTTAGTTTGTTTCTATATATAAACTCACATTTTTGGAGCAATGTTTATAAACGAGGCCTCAGGTGTTTAGGATATAAAGAAAAGCTAAAGCGTTGATGGAAACGGTGACAGGTCTTCATTTTGAAGTGTAACTGGAGCGTAGATATTCGTTTCCAAAACGGCAAAAACAAACATTTCTCACCTCTCGACAGCATTTTTTTCTGCGTTTTCTCTGGTTTGTCCGCCTTGTCGTAGTTTTCTTCTTTCTCGGCTTGGACTTGTGCAGCTCGTTCTTCCTTTTCAAAGGGCTGGAGTAGGAACCCATCCTGTTCACACAGGAAAATATAACTGAGGAGCTGCGTGAAACCAGGTGGTTTGCAAGGAAAAAGAAATAGGAAAACTGAATGCCCCGCAAATGCTAGATGTGACCGTGAGCAGACATGAGACCTTAATCTAGAAAAGGGCGTCAAACACAAGCATTTAATTCTGGGTTAATTACAGAATAGGACGACCACTGTAATGGAAACCTGTTTACTTGGAAGTAAAGGTGTTTCAAATAACTAAGAGACAGATTAGCTTGTTTTTCTTAAACCACCTGAACAGAACTTGAGCTGGAGCCTGAAATTAAACAAGGCAGCATTTCCTTCCTTACGATCCAGCAGAAAGAGGTTTTAGCTATAATCCCCCTCCAACTGGAAGAATTCTTTAAAATGACTGTGTGGATTTTTATTTAATTTAAATCTATTTAACATGGGCTTGGTTTACCTCAGTCGTACTCTTCTCCACCACACACACATTCAGAGCAGTATCTGATTTGCTTTTCAGGCAAGGCTGAAAGGGAAGTTGAACAGTGGAGAAGAACTGCCAGCGCTCTGTAAGTGGATTACACACAACTGTGGAAAGCTAACATCAGAGAATCTGTGAGAGCGAGATGAATGAACGAGAGCGAGCGAGGGGTGACCTAGCGTTGGGAGAGCAGCTCATAACCGAGAAAGGTCACAAGTTTGATCCCTGTAACAGCTGCGGAGCAAGATAATGAGACGCCGCGTTCGCCTTCGTTTTAAGACGCTCCGAATGTATGTGAAAGTGTAATATGCTAATGAGAAACGTGGCTGACTAATTGCCTGAGCGAGACTGGGGAAAAAGCGAAAATGAGTCTAGGATTGTGTGCTGTGGAAGTGACAGCAAGTTCAAGCGCGTGTCTGTGTGTGTTCGTCTGGGTGGGTTTGTCAAAGCAAAAACATTTTTCCCCCCTCCCGGTGAGAAGCGCTGATGTTTGCTGCTTAATGCCACCCTCGGCATCACATGGAAGCCGCCTGGTTGATGTGCAGCTGTTGCGAGCTGCCTCATTTGTTTCCTGACATCCATTTACCTCGAGATAAAGGGAAAACAGCGTGAAAATGATGGTCTTGTGAATATATAATGAACATGCTGTCACTCGGAGACAAAAAAAAACTGAAAAAAAAAAAGTGCATTCAGAGCCCCCCCACCCACCCACCCCCAAATATTGGCCATTGATTGGAGCTGACAAGCGGGCCAACAATGTAAGGGCAGACGTAGATTTTTGTTTTTCCTACAGAAAGCAGCGACGTCTTGGACTGTCCACAGATCCACACGGGCCTTTGTTACTACCTGACAGTAGAGACAGTAATTTGAAACTGTGAACAATGGGACAAGCTTGGATTGGATGATCATAAGAGTTTGATTGAGAATCAGCACTCATACTAATGTGTTTTCCCCCCTTCTTTCTCTCCTTATTGCATTACCTCACCCCTCTAGGTTAGTTTGTCGCAGAAGGAGTCTCGACTCCGGGGGCAATAACGGGAGCAGGGGAAATATCAGGAGTATTCAATTAGAGCGTGCCACAGCTCTCTGTAGCTGACGTGTGGAAATTGTAATTTCCTCGACATGATTGATGACAGTAATACAGGACATCATGTGAGTGCAGACGATGCGAGACCGTTGTGGGAATAACACCGCCCTCTGGTTATGGAGCTCGGTGCTGACTGGCTGAAATGCCTGGAACAGATACACCTGTGTGTAAATGTGCGTGAGCGTGTCTGCCAGGAGCTGTGCAGAGCGGCATGTAATGGGTAAAGTTTGACGGGAGGGGGCTTTTGCCCTGGAGATATGGCGCAAAAGAAGCGTCGATTTAGCAAAGCAGCAGCTGGCTCGCTGCTGGAGCTCCGCGCTTTCTGTTTTGATGATGTGATGTTTTCATCAGACGGCTGCAGCCAGGTATTTAATCACAGCTGTCAGATGAAGGCCGCTAATCAAGCATCAGAGGTCCATCTACTCAATTGTAATGGGCTGAAATGAAGAACTGATCCCAGGTCAGCACTTTCAAGGCAAGTGGCCCTGTAGCTTAACAAGCTGGGCTGAGGCATCAGACTACATTAAACTGGGCTTGATGAAACATGAATTCACAGTGACTTACAGTCTTTAAAGAGAGCACTTTGCTCTTTATTAACAGAGTATGCTTACAATTATAACTTATGCTAGAATTAAACTTTATATATCTTCATATGAGGCTCTAGATATACTATGATTTATAGCTTACATGTGGGAAAGTTATCCCAATTATCTCTTTGGATATCAATAAAACCAAGATTGGTGAACTTCTCTCTTAAATTTATCTCAAACTAAAAATATTTCAAAACAATTTGTTGCTTTTTAAGTTTAAACAGGGCCTATTACGCTATTTGTTTACGCTATTTACCACTGTATTTTTACCACTGGACTGTACTAGAATAAGTTTACAGGACAAACAGTTCAAAATAATGTACTTATTCCTAATCCTTACAACAGGGCTTTGGTGCAAGCCCTCAGTTTTCATCCTGTTCTTTTTTGTGATTCACACGCAGAGCTGTCTGAGATGACCATATTAGGGTTGACCACTTTCCATGACATCACGCAGAGCTGACAACAGCGAAAACTGTCTGAACTCGAGCATTTACGCAGCCTGAAGAATGGTGAACACAGACTTCTGTGAAACCTGCTTTATGTTTACTAGCATCCAGTATCCATCTGTTACAGAAAATAACAGGAAGTATAATCAATCCACCTCACCCCTAAAGGGCCACACAGGAAGCAACTAGCTGTGGTGCGGCAACCAAAGACCATAGACCAGGCTTGGCCAACTCCAGGCCTCGAGGTCTGGTGTCCTGCAGGTTTTAGAGCTCACCCTGGTTCTACACACCTGAATGAAATGATTAGTTCATTACCAGGCCTTTGGAGAACTTCAAGACATGTTGAGGAGGTCATTGAGCCATTTAAATAATCTGCGATGGCTCAAGGACACATCTAAAACCTGCAGGACACCGGCCCTTGAGGCCTGGGTTTGGACACCACTGCCATAGACATTAAATGACAATATGCGATGACAAAGTTGCTTTTATGTCAACAGATCAATGAATAAATCAAAAAGGATCAAGACCCATGCAGCAGACTGTGACAGCACTGAGCAGCTCCTTCAGTGGGAGACTGCGGCACCCACGGTGTGGGACGGAGAGATTTCGCAGGTCTTTCCTCCCCACTGCTGTCAGACTCCATAATAAAGACTTTAACTGATCAAGCACACACATCCATACATATGCAATAATACTAAGTGCAATAATCCTTTCTGTCATCGTTGTATTTTTACTCAGTTGTATATAGTATTTGTATTTGTATTCTATTTTTATCTTATTGTATATAGTATTTTATTTTATTCTACTGTATATAGTATTTTATTTTATTCTATTCTGTACAGCTGTGTACTGTATTTATTCTTATTGTATTCTAATTTTTGCCTCATAACTTTTGCACTGTCCACTTCCTGCTGTGACAAAACAAATTTCCCACGTGTGGGACTAATAAAGGTTATCTGAAGAATCAAGTTAGGAGTTATTAATGAAGTTACCTCCATGTGTCAGGAATGTGTTCAACTCTCTTTGCTCTGAAGAAAGACTTCCAGAAACAGCTGAAAGCAACAAGCTAACCTGAGCTCTTAAAGCTCTGTCAAAACCAGCATTATTTTCACTACTAGTGAACCCTGTTAATCTGATCTGTAACAGCCTCTTTAAGTCATGGTGAAGACTTCAGCGTAATGAAATTTCTAAAGTGTAGTTTAACTGAATGAGGAAAACTAATGAGAGGAGTTTGTTGAAGCACTGTGTGTGGGCTCCATACACGCTGCAATCTTGTGAGTGCCTTTATGTTAATGTAAAAACATAAAATCAGACTCGTGCTGACCTCAGAGCGATGAGTAAATGTTACAAGGTCTAAATTGGCAAGACTGCCGCCACAACTTTGCAACAGAAAAGAGATCCGAGTGCCAGGACAGGACAGGAAGTTGACAGCCTTATTTTTAAACTTACCGGGTCAACAGACCTTTGCTAGGTGAGAATGATGATCTGATCAACTACAGTTCTACAGGGCAACAGCTATATGCAAGCTCCTAAATCTAAGTGTAAAGGCAATGAACTGTCTCACACTTACTACACCAAATACAGCTGACAGGGATGAAACCAGCCTGCGCGGATAAATGTGTGCGTACAATCCTGAAGCACAGAGTTGGGTGATTTTCTTCATAATCCGATCGCTCTGTTGTGGATAACAGATACCATTGCTGCAGGGGCCCGGGGTTAATGTAGCGCTATCCACCTTCCATTTACACGCACGCATGCACACGCACGCACGCACGCATGCGCCAGTGAAAGAACGAGGCACTCGCATGCTGGCGAGTTTATTTCCCATTATCAGCGTGAAGATAAAGAGCATAAGCTGCAGCAGTGGGAGAATCTCATTCACATACAGCTATAAATGGTTTAGCCTGCTGCAATTAGTGAACCTAAGTGGACGGATATCAGCTAAACGGCTAAAATGGTATGAACTAATTCGCCTGCCTCTTTTTAACCATTTTTCCTTAGTTGTAACTCATTCAGTCAGTTATAAACGGCTCACTAACACACATGCGCCCGTGAAACAAAGTTGAGGAGACAGACTAGCATCTCTGCAAAAGCACAGCTTCGTTGTTTCTTATTTAGCATTAAAGCAAAATTCCTTCTGACACGACGGTCAGCAGAACCATTAGTTGTTACCAAGTAGGTTGACTTGCTAATATTAGCTTAGTGTGTTAGCACTAGGGTGGGCATGTGAGACCCTTGTGTTTTCATTTGACCTCATCATGGAAAAATGCCATCTAAAAACAGCTACAATTACAATAAAAATGAACAAACTGTTCGTGATACTACTCAGGTAGTGCCACAATATATGGTCCAAACTGGCACGCCTCTAATGTGCAACGCTGGTTTCATGGAGGTCTTTACCTGGGGTGCTGCTGAAGGCTCAGGAATAGGGCAAGGAAACGACTCTTCACACACCGCCAGGCTCCGCACGAGCTTTAGCCTGGTGTTGGACTAAGGGGGTAAGGAGAGGGGTGCAAGTAGGTGGGCACAGTTAAATCCATGCACATACATACCTGTGTCAATTTCATCACACATCACAGTGACAAGCCAAAGTGAAACAGCCAGCGAGCACAATCAATTCTTACGAGCATGTCACACAGATCCAATAATTCACATTTCAGCAGACACAAGTTTTCCCCGAGTGACTAAGCTTTTCATTGCTAAGATTGTAGCTTCTTATAACTTCTCGAATAACCTGATCAGAGGGAACTTAAGTTTAAAAAAAACAAAAGGGAAAAAAAAAAACCTCAAGCTTTCTCACATTTTTCTACAGGAAACATCAATGCAGCAAGCACAAAAGAAACGTCCAAACTAGCCGTATTCTCATTCATAATTCACATCACAGCCTCTGCTATCAGTCATGTGACGGCATCTCAACACATTGCAGCAAAGTCATTTCAGACATCTGCGTGACAGGTAACACGGGTACAACTTCCATCTCAATCCAAGCAAACAACGCAAGTCAAGTGCACGAGACAGGTCGGAGCATCCGTGCGCAACATGCATGTCGAGAGTACCGTACCTTAGAGTACTTCACAGGCTGTCCACAGGTAGGGGAGGGGGTGCAGGGAAAGGAAAATGAAATCAAACAAACCACAGATGCTTGGAAAAAAAAAAAAAAAAAAAAGGGAGGGGGAAGACTTTTTTTGGGGGGGAAAGAAAGTAACAAATGATATTTGAATTAAATATGAGTGGCCTACATTTTGTGCATGGGTGCACTTCTAGAGCTTGAGCAACTCCAAACAATTCATAGGTTTCAGTTTCTATGATGTCTTTTTAATGTCTGTTCGCAGGCTGAAGAAAAAAAAAAAAAAACTTAAAGAGCACAGAACAAAATGTGCTGACACCAGTCTGCGAAAATAAAAGATATTAAATGAAAATCTCAAGTTAAGCAATCACCGTTTTTATATTAGCACTCCATTTATACAGCATGTGTGGTCGTTTTATCTAATGCTGCATCCCATCATCATCATCTGCTATATGAACCCCTGAATTACTGCACTCAGTCTTTGATGCTGTTCGGTCTCATTTGACTGAACTTAAGCTGGTGTTAAATGCAAGAAAATACAAGTATATGCTGCTCTCAAACAGCATCTAATCTTTCTGAAACTGCGCTAGGGGCTGAAGTCGAGATGGTCATAATATATTTAGGCGTGATAACTGACCAGAGCGTGTCGTTTAAAATGCTCACTGAAAACCTCATGTTTAAGATGAAATTTGCTTCTTTTTTTTAAAGGAGTAAATCCCATTTCATCCCTCAGGCAACTTTTTTCTTTAACCTTTATTGGATTAGAGTGATCTGCTCATTAGGAAACACCTAAAGTAGCTGGATATTGAGTGGTTACAGAAAGGGGATATACCCCTGTTCTTTGTATGCTGCTGCTCAGTGGGCGTCTACATGGTTCGAGTTTCTCTCACTGATTGGCTCATAAAGATAAATCTCAGTGGTTCTCGCACATACCCTCACTTGGGTGGCCTGGGTATATTCATAACCGTCCAAGTTTATTTTTGTTTGAGGCTGCTGATTGCATTGTTATCGTGGATGAACTAAACAAAATCAATCTACTTTTCAAACTATTCCCGTCTTATGGTGAAACTTCAGTTGTTGCAAACCAGCTAGCTCCAGTCTTTACAGCTGGTCTCGATGTCAATCAGCTTTTTCCAGTCTCTCTTCTCACAATTAGACAGACTACAACTTGAAGAGCAGCTGGCGATGGTGGTCCTCGTTCCAACACGAGCTTAAGGGCCAATCTAAGCAGAAACCAGGCTAACCAACCACCAAGGCTGAAGAACGTCCAAGCTGATGAAGCTGAAGTCTGTCCAAAGAAGAGCATACGGCAAAAGCAGCAGCCTTGCAGCCAATTCAGTGACAAAATATAGGTTTTGGCTTTTTTTAATTTTTATTAACTCATTCACTGCCAATGGCTGGCAGTGAATGAGTTAATCAATAAAAACATTTAAATATGTACCCATACTCGTTATATTGTTTGCCTTGCTATATCACAAATATGATGTGATGCTAAGGGAAACACTCACTCTGTCCTTGGACTGGTTCATTTTTCCTTTTTGCTGGAACAATCTACAGAAAGACTGAAATGTGACCATTTCAGTCTTTCTGTAGATTGTAGACCATCTGACTAAAATCTGTGAGAATCTGCATCAGCTTAGTGACTGCACTGAAGTTCTGACCTTGATACGTTATCTCCAAATTCTGCACTATTGTGTGTTCATTATTGTTAAAGTGTCTGCTCAACCCTTGGCCAAATCACAGACTTTCTCTGGATAAATAATCATTTACTGGGAGCAATGAATTAATTTCTGAATAGCATATGCTACCAAAGTGGCTGCACTGCAGGACCCCTTCCTTTCACACACACACACACGCACACACTCTCTCTTAGCAAGATGCCGCAGAAAACAAAAGCCAGACATTTGGCTGTGAGGGATTCGGGTCAGTTTTGTTCGTTGCTCCATTTAGCTGTCACGTGAAAGCAGGCGCTGGATGTAAGGTGCAGAAAGCAGAGAGAGGCCGCCCGCCTACTAGTGTGTGAGACAGCTCGGTGCCTCTGCGCTTCACGCACTGGTGGCTCTGTGTGTGTGTGTGTGTGTGTGTGTGTGTGTGTGTGTGTGTAAACAGAAGGTCTCTCAGTAGCACGTAAAGGGAAGAGCGGAGGAGGGAAAAGGTAGGGAGGGGGAGACCTGGCAGGAGCCATTTCAGTGTAAATTGTAACAGAGCCCAGTCCTCTGTTTCCTAATCCCAACACACACACACACACACACACACACACACACACACACACACTAACGCTGTCCTTCCCACCTGTCCTCTAAAAATCAAAAGGACAACCTATCCCCTCCCTCACTGAGCTCGAGGGCCGCTGTTTGCCTATTTCCAACGCCTGTGACCTGCCGTGCCCCTTTTCTATATCAGGTAATATGGATGTGGAGGAGAGGGTAGCGGGGGTGGAGGGTGGTCAGGGACCGTGAGCGCACCGCTTCACCGGCTAATTGAGCGGTGTGGGGCCGGTGGGGAATGAACAATGCCGCCAGGAGATAAAGGAAAGGGAAAGCGGGGGGAGAGAGGGAAAGGGCTGAAGTCAGCAGAAGTAGGGCGGCCACCAGCCACCTGTCCTGCCGCAGAGGACAGAGCTGGAGAGCTGGAGGCAGATGGTGGCAAAGTCACCCTCTTTTACCTCTGTCGGAACGCATTCCTGCCCCCCGATGCCGCCATACCCACCCCCGCCTCGCCTCGTTTAAGGTACCGCTGTCCTCTCCCTCATTTCTTCCCCCACCCGTTCCTCTCACAATGAACATTTCAGGCATTTAACCGATGCCCTTACACAGAGCAGCGGAATTAGCTTCACCTCCTCCACCGCTGGAAATTACAAGCGGAAAGGTCGGCTGTGTCAGTGCCGTCAGCATATCCCGGCATTCCAGTAACCATAAAATCACTACATCAGGGAGAGGAAAAGGCAAAAAAGAAAATAACACACAAAACAGAAAAAGCAGCACAATCGCAAGTAGCCTACATTTGTAGAGGTGACATGAAGCAGAGTCACTCAGCTAATGGTCATACCAGACCACACAATGCTACAGCAGCAAAATATATGAGTGGATGAACTGGATTGTACAATTGGACCAATTTACTGCTTATGAAGTCAACTTTTTAATCCAAAAAGAGCATTTTGGGCTTCAAAAGCTGCCTTCTAGTTTCAAACATAGTCAATACTTTGGCTAAATATATTTTGGGGTTTTTGAGCTGATAGCTGAAATTCTTTCTTTGTTGTGGTGGATTAAAATAATTTAAGGAGGAGAAATCGTCCCTCTACTTTCATCTTCTTGCTACTTTCTTGTCTCGCCTCTGCTCTCCTTTCTTTCCTTCATTCTCCAACACCGTGTCTCTCGTGTTCTTCCACCTTCTTCCTCTCCCTAATCCTTCCTTCTTACAACCTCTCCACACGTCTCTCCCTCCCTCTTCCTCCTGTATCTCCTCCTCTCTCCCATGCTGCTTCCCCCATGCTGGTGTCATTCTGTTCCTCAGGGTAACATAGGCGCAGGAAGTTGGAAGATAAGCCTGGATTTGAGCCCCGATTATCTGCCTGCCTGACTCCCTCGCGCTCCCCTCCTCCAACCACAAGGCCAGATTGGCCTGAATCCTATTTTTAGGCAGCAGCCAAAGAGACAATCCTTCGTCTTTCCTGGATTTTGCTTCTTTGACCACACAAGAAGAGATTTCACAGTTTCACCATTTAGATTTTAGTGTGCATTCCTCTGTGAGGAAAACCTGTCAGAGCCAGTTTTTGCTCTAAATTAACAAATGCTAATTTTTTTGCACCCCCAAAGCACAATGTTGCAATGACAAAGACCTTATTAATTAGCAGTTTATGTCAAAGTGTTCTCAGCTCTCCTGAAGCCTCAGTAGATAACCAGTTTAATGTCTCCTGTGGAAGATCCGTGACTTCTTAACAACTTTAACAATTCTCAGCAGCCAGGTAGACAGCAGTGAAGAGTCTCACTATGACTGACCTCAGTGCTGCTGAGGCAGAGTTGAACCCTGCATTATTATTTCTGTCTGCGCCGATTATACATTTCAGAAATAATATTTCCTCGCTGAAACGGCTGGGAGTGCCGCAGGTGACAGAAGATGCCCAGGGCAGTTGGTGTTCGACGTTGACTGCTACTGAATTTTCATGGAAACGAGGTGTGGAAAAGAAATGACAGACTTTGCTGAAGTTGTCAGGTAAGTGTCCTCAGCTTATTGAGGCTCCAGTCTACCAAAACACTGTGAAACTGACATTTCATTTCACATTAGTGCTCATTCAATTCAACTTTATTTATACAATGCTTCAAGGCACTTTATCTCGTAAGGTAAAGATCCTATAGTATTCTGGAGGAGACCTCTACAAGCAAGTACAACCTGATAATAATGGACCACTGTACTCCAGCCTAAGTAATGAAAACATGAGCTAGTTTTTCAGCATCAGCCCTAGAAAGTATGTTTTTACATGTTAGAGATATTCAGCAACGATTCATATTTGTTTAACATCTGCATTGAAGGACACGATCAAAAATGCCTCCCAAGATTTCTCAAAGTCTTTTGGATGCTAAGTTAATGCCATGATCCAGAGTTAAGTATCTGTTTCCAACTTTTCTGTTCTTAGAAGAGTATAACGTATAAAGCAGTGGTACCAGCACAGAGCCCTGTGGAACCCTGGCTAACTTTCATGTTAGCACACATCTATCTATGATTCCAATTATTGCAGTGCATTTCCTTTAATACCAATCTCTGTAGTTAAACACTGTAACCATTGGGAGAAGCACAGATATGAGCTCACTGTGAGAAGAAAGTCATTTCTAACCTCCACCTGTCCCATTTCTGTATTATCCAGAAATCTTTTAACAACTACTCTTTCAAGAACAATTGAAATGAAAGGATTTTGGATATTAGTCCATAACTAAGAGACCTGGATCAAGTAAAAGATTTTTAAGTAATAGTTTAATTCAAACCATTGAAACGGAAAACTGTGCAACCCTGAAAGCCTGTCATACGCAACCTTTTTGATAAAGATAAACCGATCGTATTAAAAATGTAACATCTATTAATGGTAAATATTTTTGAACACTGTCGTAGGAATGGGGTCTAATAGACATGTTGAGGATCTAAAGGAAGAAATTACTTCAGATAGTTAGTTATAACGCTTATAAATGTTTTATTTGTGAAGAAACTCATGAAGGCTCTGATTCTTTGTCAGTCTGGTTGTAGTGCTGAATGTTTGACTCCCTGCTATTAGTAACAAACTTTTGCTGCTTTCTTTTTGTAGTCACAGTATCCAGAGTCGTACGCGATGAGGATATAATGCTACTGACAAGATAATCTACTCAGGTATCTGCTCTGCACTGTGTTTGCACATGGCAGGAAGCACTTCTTTACATTTCATTACAGCACTTTCACAGAAACACCCGGTGTACCAAAACAGTGTTTCTATCGCTGTGCAGTCCATAATTCTAAAATTAAATGCTACAGTCACACAGATATGGAAGAATTGTTACTGACACGTTTTAAGGTTGAACATAAATCAGCATTCTTTACCTGTATGTCCTTTTTATTGTTGCAACCATGTTCATCTCTGCTGTTCTGGCTCTGGTCAGACACCTCAGTCTTGGCGTCTTTTGCAGATGACGCGGGTTCGGCGGCTTCGGAAACCTTCATTGTTTCAGTGTCGACGTTATCAGACATTCTCATTGCAAAGTCTTACAGGGAGATGCTGGCAAATACAGAGGACCTGAAAGACAGGAATGTGTCGATGAGAGCTAGCATCTTTGGGAGAGAAAGAAGTTCGGATGATTATGCTTGAAGGATAAGTTCCAAATAACAAGAAGCTAGACGCCATCATTTCAAAGTATTTTTATTAAATTTGAAACACAGATTATACAGAATTTTATTATATATATTTTTATTATATCAGCTCTTTAAAAACAACAACAGTAGTGGCTGATTCAGACACAAAAAGGTAAATTGGGCGTAGTGACAATTGTCTGATCTATTCAATTATGTTAACTTTGTGTGTGTTGTTCAATATAATGTGTCAGTAACAGAGTACCATTTGCTAGCAGGAGAGCTAACATAGCATGGCTAAATCTAGAGGTACTTTACATTTTGTTAAACCAACAACTTTTTTACCTTTGCAATGGTGTCTTTTGTTGATTTTTTAAAAATTTTTATTAACTGCAAATTCTGGTCAAGAGAGCTGACGTGGCAAAAAACTAATGCCAACACCTTTAAAGACATATTCTCTCTCACTTTTCATCATGCTATGTTCATTTAAATTTTCATTCGAAAGATAAGTGTTAGAATTATTATCAACTGTTTACATACTAAATTAGTGATGGCATGCAATGACACTAAGATTCAGGAGTTGTAGAGACCTTCCTCAATCTTTACGCCGACTGGGAAAGACAAAAAGTTCACACAATTTTAATAATTATAAATAAAACATGAAAGAATTATCATTATCATCATCATTATTATCATTATTATTAAACGCCATGGAAAAATGTGTACATTTAAAAAACATAAGGTAAATAACAACAGCATATAAGAGTATACAAAAGTAATAAGTGTATTAGTACTGCATTGTGGCACATTAAATTATTTCCTTTGTTGCAGTAGCTATATTCTGTGTCGTAATAAATAAAACTTACTTACTTTGTGTTATTAGATCAGATCCACTGCATTCTTGTCTAAAAAGTGCTGTGTAATGAAAGTTTGCCTTGTGGATATTATTTTGAAAAACAAAGCAACAATGCAGCAGGAGACATAACTGCACCGACGGTATGTGGGTGCAATATGGAGCCATACTGTAATTGACTTTGTCCATGATGGGTAGCTTGAGTTACTGCAGAACAAACATAGGTGTTACTAATAGTATTATTGGATGGTTGGAATTCAGCCATTAGTTCATTTTAAGTGGATTTGAGTTTGACAACCCAAGCACTTTTCAGACATGGATGTATCATATTGCTGGCTTCAGTTTGGTAAAACATCCAACATTTGTATGAAAGACAAAGAATACTTTGTCTTTCATACAAATGAGCAATGTAAATGCATTTTCTTTGAATGAATTATTTTGGGTGTTTTTTTTTTTTTTTTTTTTTTTAAATCCCTCTTGTTTTAATGACCCGTTTGTAATGTTTCCATCTTCGTCGACTCCTTGCTGCGTAGCAAAATCGTAAAATAGTTCAAATAGATGAAAATAAAGTATTTTTTAAGAAAGTAATCATAATTTTGGTGAGCTGAGACACACAGCACATTAAATGTGCCTGCATGCAGTTTAGACATGTGTAGTGTTGAAAGTGATGCCAATTATTATGAGAGCAGACCTACTGAGATTTCCCCTGCAAATTCTCCATAAAAGAGACCAAACATAAAGCTGGCACATTTTGATAAATGTAAAAGACTGGATAAAAGGGCCAAAGAAAGTCTGCAGTGACAAAGAGCTATGCAGTAGCAGGCAGGAGAAAGAGGAGGGCAGGCGGTCGGTGGCACCAACACAGTCTGTGGTCATCAGTCATTACTTTTTCTTTGCGCTGTCTCGCAGCTCTGCAGCTGTTCAGCCCGAGACAATAGGCATGAGTGGACGAGATGCAGCAGGCGCACAGCTTAGTGCTGTAAGAAAACACATTAATATTATAGTGTTTGTTTCAGTTTGAAGGGGGCTGCTTTAGAATATCAGCAAACACACTTTCTAGTTCCCACATGAGGATGTTTTTTTAGAATTAAACATAATACGGTGTGATTTACATTTTATATTATATTTTATAAAAGGATTTTACTCACGGATTTTTGTATTATATTATGTTCCAAAGAAGAATGCTGTAATTAAATCTTTGTTTGTAGTTATGCCCAAAGCAGGAACACTCCCATCATGATAACAGCTGCAAAAGTTGGTAGGTGTGTTGTTAACGCAGAGCACGTGTTTACAGTCTAATGTGGCGTAGAGTAAAAAGTAGGCCTTTCAAAATAAAATGCCTCTTCGTGGTTGCTGATCCCAGAACATAAGTTGCCTTGGACCTATGGCCCACTGCAGGACGCATCTGTGTAATACCACGACCTCCCCGTGTTTTAAGTCATGGTGCGAGTTCATTCATGGTGATATGCCTTAATTGTACAGCTTGGTCCCATGCAGTGTGTAACATACACAGACTCACAAGAAGGGAGGGTAGACATCTGGTACATGAGAGCTATGATTAATAGGTTAATTAGAAATGGGCTCATCAAATTCACATTGCACATCAAAAACTGGAAGCACACATCACAGCACTTACTCTGTGCTTGGGTGTGTACGTGACTGGCTGCGTGTGTGTTCAACCTATTTGCCCGCAGTGATCAGAGCAATTTTCCTATCTGATCACTGAGCAGCAAAGCGGCTGCCTGAGACTTGATTGTTTATATCCATCCCAAAAGAGCTGAGGCAGCAAGAGGGAGCTGCTCTCTTTAAAAACGTGGCATCCAATTCCTCCGTGTCAAAGTAATTGACTTTTACAGCGGTCCACAGCTCAGGCGGATGTACCGCTCACCCAGTGGTTTGCATGGCTAAGAGTTTTGCTAAAAATCTAGCCGGGCACTGGAGAATCAGATTTTGAATTTCTATGACCTGTCAGAGGTTTGACAAAAGCAATGCCGGCTGCTGCTTTACATTATTTTCACATTCTGAAGGAAAACAGCTTAATACTCCAGAGTCCTGCACATGGCTTTGAATATTTAGCGTCTGTTGCTGACATTTTGATGAGTGAAGTCTCTTGAGTCGCTCTGTTGAAGATTTGCAATATTGGACAGATATTTTCGAGCGCTGGGCTTGTGATGGATAGCCATTTTGTCCCTCACCGAATCACTCATTCTTCCAAACACATTTTATCATGGGACTGGAGTGTTAGACTAAATTTGGCTTCAGACTTTGATGCATTTGAATTTCACCGTCTCGTCTCTCACGGCTGAGGTAATTGCACAGTGTGCCTGTTTAGAATCCCCCATGCTTAGACTGCATAAGTAATACAGATCATCATTTGGTCCTTAGTGTTACATTAAAGAATTCAGGGAGTAGCAAATTGGTCTCTTTATGAGTTGGAGCGAAAACAGACATCAACATTTTTTTAAAATATGTGTATTTCAATACAAACAAACATCGTTTAAAAAATAAAGGACTGTTTTTAAAAAGAAAAAATACAAATTTTAATTAATTTGGCAAAGTTTTCATGTATTATGTATTCTTCAACAATGCTCGAAACTCTATACAGTTACCCAGGAAACTACTCGATACTTGACACTTTAGCCCAAAAATTGTGTTTTACCCTGTTAAATTAACACCAT
The DNA here is from genome assembly GCF_965226115.1 of Aulonocara stuartgranti. Classification (NCBI taxonomy): domain Eukaryota; kingdom Metazoa; phylum Chordata; class Actinopteri; order Cichliformes; family Cichlidae; genus Aulonocara; species Aulonocara stuartgranti. The sequence goes on from NC_138958.1 coordinate 34,187,730, forward strand.
CTATTACAACATTACAGACCGGCAGAGCTGACAACGTTAGCTGCGTAGCACCAATATTTACGCTTCGTTTTTATTATTAGCCACAAGCCATTTGCGAAATGATCACTGGCAAAAGGCTAATGTGGCTATTAGGCTATTAGGTAATTATTAATTGTTAAATGGATAATGTTAATGTGTGTTAACGTGAATGAGCATCTAATCTGATAGTTGTTTTTTTTCCCCCAAAGGGTTTTTTTAACAACCCTAGTTTTACATACAAAGGACTACAAGTTGTAAATGCTATGTGCACTATTACTATCAAATTCAAACTGAGCATAAAAGAAAGAAAAACAACAACTTGGGCATATAATCTGATGTCTTTTATCTGTGTCAGGGTTTTAAAGATTTCCAGAGGTATACATTTGTAACATGCCAGTCCTGACGTTGAGTTCAGTTTTCACTTTGGCTGATTCGTATATTCATTCGAAGAGCCAGAACTGGCAGCACAGAAGACCATTTTTTCTACTGTGCAACGGAAAACTTTAAAAAGAAGAAGAAATCCGCAGCAGATTGGGAGGTTAAAACCCAACCCCAAATGAACTGCAGCACATGTCCACCTAATAGAGGTGGGAATCACCATACATCCCACGATACGATATTATCACAATACTTAACGCACGATACGATATTATTGCAATTTTTTAAAATATTTTGCGATATTCAGATTCTGTACATAAAGGTAAACTTTATCAATATTCATTTTATCTAATATCAAAGTCTCGCACTCAGTCTTTCTCTCATTTCAGTCAGTTTTATTGTTGACAAACTAAACGGCTTGTATTACAGTCTAGTCCAACTTAACTGAATGCAACCATCTGGTACAATTATAGCTATTCTGAACTATGAAATTTATGAAAACTATGCAGCCCATTCAGCAACTGAAGAATTTGAAAATAAATTAAAACAAAATATAATTTTACATTAAATAAAAAAGTTTTAAACTTAATTAATATAAAACATGTCTTAAATTAAAATAAGTAAACTGTCATGTTTATTGCTGCCATAAAAAAAGTTAAACACATTTGGACAGTGAAGGAATGTCAGGATTCTTGCTCAGAAAAAGGATCAACATGCTCTGAAGTCAGAGCACAAAAACCTTTTTTGTAACAAAATATCGATTTCTGCTGTCCCTGTATCGATACATTATTAGCAAACAAAATATCACGATACTACACAGTATCGATTATTCCCCCCACCCCTACCATCTAATGCTATGCTATTCATGTCTGCATTGCTCTGTAGTTACAGCTCCAAAACACCAGTTGGCAGCGAGCTTCAAGCTTCTTTGGGTACTTTAAACAACCTTAACAGAGTTGATGAGATCAGATCTCAGTATTTGATCTAGTAAGTGTTAAAGATTGTAAGTTTAACTAACTGCATCAACACAAAAGCAGAAGGCTTTGGAAGTCATTGAATTTAGATGGACACTGGGAGAGCAATGAAAAAATGTCTTGAAATAAATCAATAATAAACTGAACATGTTTAAGTTGATTTGCATGTTGGCACAACATACTGCTACACTGTGATGCATAGTTACAAATCAGAAGCAGGACACTTAGTTCATCTGCACAGATTGCACACATGAATGGAAATGATTTGGGTTTGCAGCTGATCGATTGGAGCATCATTAGAACATCTGTTGTACTTTACCTTCCTCAGAGGAGTGTAAATTTGAAATGTCTTATTTGAAGCATGTCTTATTTGTCAAAAGTTTTTCTGGCTAAAAATCAATAACACTGATTTTAAAAAGACTTAAGTACAGAATCACTTAAAATAGATTTAATATACGTTTTGGTGAAAAGGGGATAAGGTCAGGGTATAACAGATTGATTGGGTCATAATAAGAGGTAAATACACAGGTAAGTAATGAATGATTATTGATCATATGACAGACTGTAGCACTATAGTTCTGTGCAGTGTTAAAAATTTACATTTCTATGCTAAACCTGTCAGTGAAATACACACTCTATTAAACCTGGATATATATATGAACACACAGGCTGTTTTTATAACTACAGCATAGCTATAGAATATGTAACAACATCCATATATGTACTCTGTCAGCGTGACATGATGAAATACTCCAGGACTTTATTCTCACCGAGTGACAGTTCATTGATCTTGTGGTTTATTATTCCCCGTGAAATTCCACCAAACTACCGTGTCAATGTTCATTTTCATTCATAATATCAGGAATGATAGTGAGATATTTACTAAGATAGTAACATTGTCCATGCTGCCCAAGTTAAGTGTATTTCATCCAACTATAGATTTTTAAATTTGTGTGCAGGAAGTACCATAAAAGAAACTCATTGGATTTGATTTAAGTTTTTATAATAATAAAAAAAAATGTGGAAAAGAGTCAAGACAATTATATAAGTACATTTGGAGTGATGACGACTGCACACATTCCTAAAACAAATATATGAAACACGCAAACTTTCTGTGTTCCTGACTATTTTAGTTACGACATCTTGTTATGCTTTCTGATTGGACAGTAGTGTCACGTGACAGCGAATGCGTGGAAACATTGTATCGAGCAAATTTTACGAAAATTTACTTACTATTCAGGTTGCATAGTAAAAAACAAAAAACAAAAACGTACTTCTTGCGTAGCCAGTGGTGGTTGTGGCAAAGGAGGATGTGGCTGGTGAAGTCGATGAGGCTGAGCCTACCGATGCCATCCGAGACTTCTTTGCCCATGTCTGCTTCAGCTGCTCTGAACAGTGAGCGGGGCCTCTGACACCCTCATGACCCCTGCAGACCTGCAACCGAGAGAGGGACGGGGTTAGTGCTGTGGCATTAGAGCGAGCGAGGTCGGAGGTTAGGAGCAACGCTGTCACTGAGGTCACGTGGACTGACAGCAGTCAGGATGTCAGCAACTCTGGAATATATTGTGTTCCATGGAAGAAAAAAAAAACAAAAAAAAACAGTAGAAGTGTGGCGAGTGTGTATTTCTGGGCCTATGCGTGCGTGTGCCCCATAAATAATGGATGAGCACAGCGACTGGGAGTGCGGTAGAGGCAACAAGAGAAGGCATCCCTGCCAACCTCGTAAAAACCAAGCATTAGGAATTCAGAGAGCAGCAGGGGAAGATAGCATTTCTCAGCTCAGAAATCCTCTGCCATTTGGTGCCACATAAATTTCAAATCGTCTAATGTACAATCTCTATTTTCCAGCAAATTCCTTTCTAGCTGAACCACAGGGTGAACCCGGCTGGGCAGACATCTGAAAACAACAACAACACAGCTGTGAAATATCGACACAATACCGGAGAAGAGAAATTGAGAATTCCAGCTGTATTACCGAATCAGTGTTTTTCCATGCACACTGCTGCCCTATTCGCTACGTTCCTCTTTTATATTGTGAAAATATGACCTTATCGGCTCACTTTGCAGGTGCAACTGCTAAATGAAGTTGCTAAACATCAGGTTACACTTGACGCCAATTACCATTTACATTTCAAATCAATATTCTAGTTATATTTGGTTGATTATTTGGTGTTTAAAATGTCAGCAAAATGTCAGAAAAGCAGCCATATTTCTTAAAGTTCAAGGTTCTGCGTTTTCATTTTTTGGGGGGGGGTCAGTTGGCTGATAAGACCATAAAATCACTTTGCAAGAAAAGAGCCGTTGCCCATTTATTTCCCATCAAACTGCTAAATGATTAATCGCATCCTCAGACCACATGCTGGACATTCTCCTACAGCTGACCCACTCCGAGGCCTCTTCCACATATCCGTCACATTGCTCTTGGCCTCTCCCAACTCCTCTAATCTGTTGCTAAGTAGGTGGGCGAGATGCCACGCTGACTCTGGTACCTAACGGTGCCAAGGTGTGGCTCTCTCTGTGCCAGCCAAAAAAGAAAATAAGAGGGCGAGTGCAATCTCAGCTCAATTTCTATTCTTCCATCTCATGACATCTCTGCCTGGAGCCAGACGCACAGACTGAGATGATGGGTGTTGCTTTTCTCCGAAACTGCACCACGGAGCCACCTACGCTGCCTAGAATATTTCCGCACACTGACTTAAATATGAATTGCTTAGTGTCATTTCCACTGCATTCCACATTGTTCCATTCGGAGAGTCTTAATTTTGTAGTCATGTAACCAGAATCACCTCTGCACCCACAATCACCTGAATCATCTTTCCTTCTTGTTCTGAGCTGCGCGTATCCCCCCTCCCCTCCCTGCTTTTATCTCTTTCTAAATGCGCTCTGCACTTTTTACACGCCTGTCCGTGTGTGACGGGAGTATCATCTTGGTGTCGCGGCTCGAGATTTTGCCCCCTAGTTCAAAGCAGAAGTGGTGCTGATTGGAACCATTGCAGATAGTGGCAGCCAAATATCTGGAATAAAAATTTTTTTTTTAAAAAAGGGAGCCTGCTCCTGCAGCTATCACACACACACACACACACACACACACACACACACACACAGTGTAAAAGTTGCTCTGACAGCAGTGCAGATGAGTCTGGCCGTGGGCGCTCCAGGCTTTATGACCAGAGCTGCTGAGTGAACGGCGCAGACGTGGATTAGCCGGCAGGCTTCAGGACTTCACACTGAGCCTCTGTGTGTGTGCAGTAAACACCGTATGCTGGTGCAAACAATGCACACCCAAAAGATGTTTTGACAGACACAGACAAGGGAACATCCCCATTTGATAGGTGCTCAACAGCTTATAATACGCCCTAGCACAACACACACACACACACACACACACACACAGCAGTGGACTTGTCGAGCTCCTCCGCCTGCCTGTGTGTCCTCCAGTATTGTGCTGGAGCTGACAGGGAGTGGTTCATTGGCATTACAGTCACCGCAGAGCACAGCAACCTTAAAGAGGCTGCCCGAGGTATCGTTCAGTGTCACATCACCCCTTCGCACCACCTTAATCGCGCCATTTGACGGCATATCGGCGACCGTGTGCACATGCGTGCGCACGCACACGCACCCCAAATATACCCACTTGTTCACAGCACAAATTGAGGAATGCATTACATTAATCATGAGCCACATATCCGCACATGCAAACATTCTCTGTGTTCTTGTAGCAAATTAACTCTTGAGGGACCCACAGCAGGGTCATGCGGATGGCCATCAACTGAGCCGAGTTAATCACACACCGGGATCTTGATGGGCTCCTCTCGGCGACAATTATGCTCGATGGCGAGCTAATGAGAAATTTCTCAATCACTGTGAAGCGTATGAGAGCCTGCTGGTGATGGAGAGCAACGCACTCCAGTCTACTTATTTTATTTATGCCTTTATCCACACACACACACACACACAGACACACACACACACACACACCCCTACCTCGCAGCCTCTCTGTTTTTTGCAAAGGCTGACCTTTCCTTTCCACACCTCCGCTGTGCTCTGTTCTGCACTCTGTGGATCAGGGCTCTTGTCTCGCCTATAAACCACCTCAACTGAAGGTGAAGGACCCTCATTCCCTCCCTCTATCTGCTACTCTATCCCCCGGCTCTATTCTCGGTAGAGAACGGGGGAGGAAGAAGGGGCAGAACACAGCGAGCTATCACCTTCAGAAGCTTCAAAGAAAATCTGCCAGTGATTTCTCAGCATTTCAAAAACAATAATTTATTTTATTTAATTTTTTTAAACATTTTTTTAAAAAAGAAGGAAAGGAGCAAGTAGCATCTTCAGGCATTCTGCCGCATTGAAAAATAAGTTAATCACTGCTGAAGAGCTTTTGCAAATATTGCACACACAGAAAAAAAACAACAACAGAGATGTAAAACAGTAACCAGAGCTCTATTCAGACAGTTACAAAGATACCGCGCCGTCACCTGCTCGCTGTCCAAATAAAAATGACCACCTATGTTTAGCTGATTTCTTCCCACTTTGCAGGGGGATGCCAAAATTTCCCTTTGTTGTGCCAACTTAAACACACACAAAAAACATTTAAAGCATGACATGCACCCTGTCTAATAAAACCAGGCATCAAATAAACAGTTAATTAGGCTACTAATGCTGGCTCACATTCATGGAGCTACAATAAAATTGATTTTGCTGTTTTGCTTAACTGAGTAACTAATCTCCCATTTTCTACACATTTCTGCTAATTGCAAAGCAAAGAGAAGCACTGACAGGGGAGCTATATAATTGGACCGCAGAACGATCAGGGGAAAACCGATGAAATTATATCACTTTCATAACACTGCTCGCCTTGATTTTGCGACGACTGAGGCTGTGTCAGTTTAAGGAAGTGCTCGTAATAGCCGAGAGTGAATTAACAGAAATAAATAAATAAACAGGCACAAATGAGACACTAATTGCGCTGCTCGCTCTGCCTCCAGGTCGCAAAAGGCAGCGCGGCACAGCAGAGGTGCAGCCAGCCAGCATTAATAAATTAAATCCACAGTGGAGCATGGAGGTAATCCATTACCTATCCCATAGGAGAGCTTCCAGGGAATATCAATCTAAGCAATTAGTACTAGAAACAGTAAACAAAGAAAACTAACATGCAAGCCTGGCAGTTTTAATCTATGGAGCCTTATGGGACAGGAAGCACTCAAAAAGTCTGTGAGAGTCATTAAAAGTCAATTTGTAAGAGAACACCTGCAGAACAAACAAGGAGGAAACGAGGGAAACAAGAGGACGACGAACTTAAAAAAAAAAACAGTGCGGAGCGAAGCCTCTTATTGGCTGATCTCTGTTAATTATCCTCATAATGAAAAGCAGAAGCGGAGCTGAGCAAACCAGCCAGGAGATTTGGAAATGCTCGAGCTCGAGCTTCAGCGAGTAACACGCCGCTGACGGCACAGCGCAGCTCGTGTTGTGCTTAGTTTAACAAGCTAAAGGAAGAAAGACCCCACGCTTGCTTACTGACTGGATGCCTTGCAATGACAGAAGAGAGGCAGGAAAGCTGATGCAGAAGACATTTTTAAAAAAGCAGAACAAAAGGAAATATATAGAGGAAAATCAACCTTACTCAAAAAGTACATGAAGAAATTGTTCAAAAAGCGCAGGAACAGAACAAGTAATACTAACTGTACCCAAGTCGTGTCTGCTCACTGTCAAAGTGCTGCAGGACGTACCTGCCTGGCAGCTCTGCTCTCCATCCTTTCTGCTATGCGACCGCTTAGTTTCCATTGTACAGGAGGCACAATTTGCTGGAGAGGAGGCTGGAGTTGCCTTCCAGCTCGCTCCTCGGCAGCTGCCTCCTGTACGCTCGCTCCACTGAGTGAGGGTGGAAGACAGGGAGAGGAGAGTGTAAAGGGAGAGGACGAGGGGTGTGGGTGTCACACAGAGAGAGAGAGAGAGAGAGAGAGAGAGAGAGAGAGAGAGAGAGGCAGAGAGCGCAAGTCTACCTGCCACAACCCATCAAGCCAGCCAGCCTTGGAGACAGCGCCAAATCAACAGCAGGCCCCTGTGTGATGTCAGAGCCTCAACAACCAGTCACGGCGGCCGAGGCCGGCCGGCACTACAGAGCGGACTGAACCAAAGTCACCGGCTAAATGGGGCTCTTCATTAGCTGCTTTAGGATAGAGGCGGGGGAAGGAGGATGATGAGGAGGAAAAAGGGCAGCTAGGGACATGGGATAGATGGAAGGAGACAGAGAGGAAGAGGAGAAAACAGGAGGGCGGGAGATAGAGAAAACACAAAGAAAGGTGCTCAGAGGAAAGAGAAAGGAGAGAGAGGCGGCAAACAGGGGAGGAGGAGAAGATAGGAGACAGGAGCGACGGTTCTGCAGCCAGCTAGGTGCTCAAAGAGCAGGTGGAGAGACGATGGGGAGGCGCTGGCCGCTGAGAGGCCGAGCTGTTCACTGGGCTACCTTCCCATTCAAGCTGGCACCCTGCTTTTCGCACGAAAAAAAAAAAAAAAATCAAGGCTACAGCTAATCCCACTGACTCAGAGATAGACAACACCTGAAATACCTCCTGTTACTGCAACTGAAAGGAAATGTGCTGCAATAAGACATTTCGTTTAAAAACAACAACATAATAAATGCATAATTGGTGAATTAGGGGTTCACTGATTGTCACGTTCTGGGCAGATACTGATTTTTTTTCAGTTCATATATTTAGGTTTTGGATTTATTTTCATATCAAAAAAAAATAATGATGTGTTTGAAAACCTTTGTCATTGCTTTTTAAAAAAAATTTCACCAGCAAATAGATGATGTACGGTGCAAAGACAAAAAGGGAAAACTACTTGGCAGAAAAGCAAAATAAATAAATAAAAAGTCAATTTCTGTGCCAATACCGATGTATTAACATGACAATACAGCCTATAACCAATATTTTTTCTTTTGAATTGTTTGTTGTTGGAATGTATTTCACACTCTATGTGTGGGGAAACAAAGATTTTTGTGTAAACTAGGTCTAGTAACTAACCTGTTTAAAAAGCTCTTCGTCTCATCACACAAGTTTTTATCACTTTGCCAGTGCAAAACTGATACTGTACAGTGTAACAGGAGAGTTACACAGTAGAGATGAAGTGATGTGAAATTGAGAGCTGATACAATGTTTAGACAAACAATTTGTCCAATTTTTTGTGTGTTTTTAAACCTGCCCAAAATAGAGGTGACATATCAGTAGCTGGTATCAGTCAAAAGGATACCAATATTCAGGCAATATTAGAGATGCAACATTTTAAGCAAAAATGTAACTCCATATTCATCAAAGACGCCTGCCCCCACCAATCACAAACTGCTTTCAAAGGACAGCACATAATTGTGGCAGACTTGTGACTTGCTAGCTTTACCTGAGGGGTATACTATGAAGTAAGTTTATAGTACGCCCAGCCAGGTTTCCTTTGCGTTAGCTGGCTTGACAAAACCGAAAACCCCTGTGAGAGATAACGGTTATCAAACAGTTGTTATCAAATTTCTTTTACTAAACCGGGCTCTTTGCTTTAGGGTCTGTGACATAAAAAGGGGCGATTCACGCCTCACATGACTATTCTTTGGCACAAAATGATCCCTGCGAGTGCCACCTATTCCAGTTAGGGATGTTATATAACGGTGAAATAGTGATAAAAATATACAAAGAAAATACCAAATTTAACAATTAAATACAATATTGTTGCAAATAAGACAGAAAATTAATGCAGTAGAAAACCATAAATCTTTGGATCTAGAACATAAGAGTTGTGAAGGTAGAATTCAGGCTGCGCAGTGCGCATGATTACAAATCGCCCTTAAGAGCTTCCATTTTGAGCCTGCCTTTCATAACTTCTGAGGGGTTAACAGGAAAAACAATTAGGGCCTCCTCCATCTGCTTTGTTTATTTCATTAAGTAAAGAAAGTTCTTCTGTCCTCTGTACATGCAAAGAAGAGGGGATGCTAATAGCTGCATGGTGAATATAATCTACTTCATGAGACACTTTCATCACTAAGTGACTGACAGGCTGTCAAAGACATGGGAAGTCACAAACAGGTACTATGCGCAGCCGAAGTCTAGACTGCCATAATGTGATTGTTTTTGTCCTTTCAGTCACTCAGACTTTTAGGAGCAAACACAGTGGGCGGAAAAGTTCCTGCTGTCACTTAGCAACCAACAGCAGGCTGCGACAAACGATCCGATCCAATCCTGCCTCATAATTGTACCATTCGTTATGCCAGGTCTCTGAAGAATTTATTATTGTGCTTTCTTAATCCCATGAAAAGGTCACCAATTGAACAAACAATTTATGGATCGAGGGGATGAATTATTTAATGGCTCAAGCCAAATATTATAGGAATGAGAGGTTTTTTTTCCACCTTCCCTGGAAGGCGATGAATTATTTAGTCATCGGGGCCACATCTTTGATGAAAGCTATTACACGGCAACCTCAACCTCAATATCGGATAATGTCATCAGCTCCGAATATGGCCTAAACCTGCGTAATGAATGGTCAACAGAGCAGTGGGCTGCTGTGGCCTGAGCAGCCGGCGGGTGAAACTGTTTTGGCAAACAATTATTAGCATTTATTTTAAGCCTCGGAGGGGAACGCAGGCAGTCATAAGAGAGAATCTGAGCGGTGATCTTAATGTGTGCACTCACCAAGCCGGTAAAAACGTCTTAAATTTATCGCTCTAGCACAGCAAAAACCAACTGAAAGATCTCCAAATCAATTATGGTAATAATTCAGCATAAGGGAATGTTAATGTGATACAATATGGAGCACGTTGCTGCACAGCACAACATCTCCACTCTGGGAAACAGCAGCCGCAGGGACTGAACCAGCATCCACTCTCTGCCCACCAGGCTCCACTGGTACTGTAATGAAAATGATACTATCATGACGCTCAGCCTCATTGGTGGCAACTTGGAGGCTTTTATGGCCATTTCTGTCTCTTTAAGTCAATGAAGCGATAACTGTGTGCATCTGAATTATTATGGTTATAGCTTACTTATTAAGCAACTACCAAACTGGGTTATTGGATGTCTGATTGGTTGCCTTTTACAAGTTCAAATCAGGATGTACTGTCCTCTTACAAGAATAATAGAGCTTTACTAAACTGCTTTACTTCAGTGCGTTCATTCATTATCATTAGTCATATTCAGACTTCTGAGTGAATTTGAATCAAGAGTTACACTACCAAATTACATGAATGAACTCTTATTTGAATACAAAAGCAACCTTTTTAGATCCTTTTTGTTAGACTCCAAGGTTATCTCTAGCTAAACCGCTCAACCATATGTGTAATTCACTAATAATAACGGGAGTTGTTTTTCTCTGCTCCCAGCCTAAAAACCAAGACACGAGTCAAAGCACAGAGGAAGGTTGGAAGAATCAATTCAAAACAAACGCATTTACTCCGCTAATTGATTACTCTGATTTAATCAGATTCAGCCAAACAATCAGTTTTGCAACATCGACTTTGTCACACCGAGCTCCATTACAAACCTGGTAATTTAATGTTACCTTTGTATCGGCAAACCTACAAACCCCAGACAGAATGAAACGTTTTGCTCTGGTAAAAAAATTATTGGGACTAAAATTCGGCCAACGAAATATCCAGCCAAGCAGTTCAACAATTCAATTAAAGCTTAATTTATTCAACTGGTTAACAGCGTCAGTCAACCACCCATTGCGGCAGATTACTAGGACAGACACAGTCGAAGCAGGCCTAAAAGTTATTGAATAATACCCTGTAATTTAACAACGGCTGTTTGGTTTTGTGGACGAACGCCGAATTGAAGTGTGTCTGCTTACAGTTCAGATGTGGTTTCTGGTTACGAGGTGTGTGCTTTAGCCGAGGAGCACGGGAGCAAACGGAGCTACATTTGGCGTTGAATCCTGTCGGGGCTAAGCTAACGACTCTTACCTGGCACCGTGACTTGCTAACGCTTGAGAACGGCCAAACACCGGCGACCTGAGCGTTCTCACTCCAGCAAAGAGAGGTGCTTACTGGTAACTAGTCCGTGTTGCATGATTACAACTACCCACTTAACATTATTTGTCGCAAACCAGTAAATGCAGGACAGGATACTGCAAATATCTTACGTTGCCTTACCGCTTCGGTTTACAATCGGTGAACAGGCGCTGTTGTCTCCACCGAGGGTGAAGTAGCTAGTGTTTGTGGCAGAGTGAAGAGGCAGCGTCCAGCAGCAGGCTGACTGCGTCAGCTCCTCACGCTCGACACGCAGGGTGTTGAAAATATGTCACGTTTAGTGGTGGTTGTTGTTGTTGTTTTAATTAACTTGTGCCAGGAATCAGACAAGCAGTTTCTCAGACAGTTTCGTCATTTTCCTTCACACATCCCCAAACAAATATGTGTTTTTCACACCGTCAGTCGAGTTGCGATTTAATTAAATAAGTGCTAGGAAGTTACACGGGATAGTCACCGGTACTTAAGTGTAGCGGATGCCGGGTGATATAAACCGAGTGTACCTTGAATTTGCCGCGAAACCATCCTGGCCTTTTAGTTCAGTCTGCTGTTTTATTGCTTCGCGTCATTGCGCACTATCACTAGGTAGGAGAAACCTTACATATATAAATCAACCGAAAATACCGTTCATGTATTTATTTAATTCTTTTTGTATTGTTTTGGGGTTTTTTGCTAACACTTCTGCCATGTGACTAAATTTCTCTTGAGTTCATTACAGGATAGCAATAAATGGGTGCTTGTGCTAGAAGCATGTGGTTATATGTGAACACGGTAAACATAAAAGCTTAATAACAATATCTAGTTACAGAATAGCTAGGAAGCAGCAGAGCAGCGAGGAGTGTAACTAATGTAACTAATTAGGTGGTGCTTTTATTTCTATAGGCAGTATCACAACTTCCTGTGTCCTCTACTAGCTCTAGCTAAGGATGCTACAGACTCGCTGAAGTTTTTAACGGGGTTAGTGCTGTGCGCTAATGCTGCGTTTTGGTGCCGATACGATACCAAGTAAATATTTGGCCAATATTGCTGATACCTATACTAATACCTTTAACCTATAAAGGCAGCTTATGTAGGGGAGCAGTATGTCATGATTTATGAGCTGAATCATCCTCAATTTGCCAAATTCTGAACACATTTTAATAACCACTACAGGATTCTGATTGATTCTGTTGTTTACATGTGCTATAGGCTGTAAAAATACATGTAACACACAAAAAGGTTAACACATTTTTTCATTGATTTATTTATAATTTATTATAATTATTATGATTTATTTAACACAATTCAGTGGGCTACATACTGGACTTGGGAACAAAGTACCGATCCGATCGCGCTATTGATCCAATACTGATACCCGCATTGGCATTGAAGCTATCAGTACTTGGATGGATCTGCCCACCGGTACATGGAGTGTTTGGCTGCTACTTTGGCAGGCCTCAGCCCCTAACTTGTCTTTTTGTTTGATATGTCTTCCAGGCCTGTTTCCAGAGTATTCTTTCTTTCTTTTTTTAATATTTGCACAAAAGAATCTGAATATTTGGCCCAAAATACCCTCATGGTATGAAATGAAAAGTTTTTTCACTTTTCATTTGCACACTCAGTTGCACAGTGGTCATTCCTTTCATGTGATACCAACCAGCTACATACCAATAGACATGAATGATAGACCTTCCTTCTGCTCTTAAGCGCAGGTAGTGCCAACTTTCTGTGCTTAGTAGTTCTTCTTAGCCACAGTCATAGTTTTGTTGGGTCGCTGGTGTGCCTGTCTCGGTGGCTGTGATTACATATGGCAGCAGACACTTCCAGGACTGACCCGAATGATGAGGCAACACAGAGGAGGTGTTGTTGTGTTGTAACTGGAGGTGGCTGAGATAGGCAACTTTTACTATCACCGTGCTTCATCATCCAGCATTTAATAATGATATTCCTGTCAATGCTACCAAGGCTGCAGGGGAAAGTTACTCACCATTACTACAAAATCAGCAGTCAGAGTGCTAAACTAAATATGTTGTGCAATAGATGCTAATCCAAGTACATTTTGGTTTAACAATTTTTTTTTATTTATTTTTTTGTCCTCCAGATTCAAATTGGAGCCGACTGAGCAAGTACTGAGAAACTGATGAGGACTTGCTAATGGAAATGGATGATAATGGCCTACAGGCCTCTTGCTGTGATACAAGATGGTCGGAGCAACTGTCAGGCCTTCCTCACAAGCTCCTGCACCGCCTGATGCCTTTCCAAAGGGAGGGAGTGGAGTTTGCTTTATCGAGGAGCGGACGGTGAGTGGTGACACCCCCGGCAACAGTCCAGTCATTTTAAAATGAAATTTACATCTTGCAAATCAATAATAGCTACTAAAGATAGTCGTCAATGAATGTAGACCTACAGAGAACAGAGGAGTACCGCTCTGTTTTCGACATTACACTCCACCTCTGCAAGTATTGATTTGATTTCTGTGAAGATGTTTTCAAGTCAGATGTGTTGTGTAAGCATATGGGAGGAGACTAGCTGCACCTTAAAGGGGACAGTGGTCGACAGTAGTAGATCAAACATGCTAGTTCTCTTGGATTTTAATGCACTGAATCTACACCGATTAGCTGATTTTCTTTTTCTTTGTTATAATCATAAACTGTACACTATGTCTAGTGCCTGGTCAGTTCATGTGATATTCTTTCAGCTTTCTTCATTATGTAACAATTTCAAAATTCATAAAATGTTCTTTTTAGAAAAGACTCACTGTTACAAAGGACAGCACAGTTACTCCTCCTCAGTGCACAAAAATAAACTGTAATGTTTTTATTTAGTGCCCAGCCTGCTAGGCCAGGTCAATTTATTGTGTCTAGGTGGATTGCTGCAACACAGATAAGCATCAATTTCATTAGTTATCCAGAATATTTTGACATGTAGATGTGCTTTTTTTCATCCCTTGGCTAAAGATCTGTCTTTGGACGCCTCCACAGCCAGACCTATTTTATCAATTAACTCTGTTGAGCACCAGCAGAGGAAGTAAAGCGTATATGCATGAGTTCTATGACTCACACGGCTATTTTCAACTGCATGTTGCGAAAGAAAATGAAAAATGTTGCTTGTGGGATATTTTTATATGCTTCAAACTGAACAAAGAAAAACATGTACTGAGGTATCGGTAGAGCAGGTCATCTATCTTTCTATCTCTATCTCATTGGAAGGTTCATGGTTTGAACTCTGGCTGCTACAGTCTGCATGTCACAGTATCGTTGGGCATAACACTGAACCCCTAGTTGCCCCTCGGTGTTGGAATAAAAGCACTTAGGAATGTGTGAATGTGAGTGAATGGGTGTTACCAAACCAGTCCATTACCAAGTAGTTCCAATCCAAGCCTGGTTTCATCAAACTTAGATGAAAGGGTTGGCCACCTGGAAATTAGGATCTACTCCCATTTGGTCCATTTTTACCTAAACTGAGATGTCAAAATGTTATTCCTGTTTTGTTTTTGTTTGTTTTTTTTACTTTTCGCTGCTTGTCATACTTCAAACTTCTGGGCTTTAAGCTGCATCCACACTTGAAATGATTCAGAGTGAGCTGCCGACCAGAGGCTACGGGATGTAAATATCATTCTGCAGCTAAGGGCAAAATAACTGCTGATAATGTGAAGGGAGCAATTTCCTGGCAAGCAAGTGAAACGGCTACCAATGAGGAATCCTATTGAATGACATATGACCTGGTATTAAGTACTTTAGAGTGTTTACTTTGGCAAATAAAGACAGCTGTGGTCAGTCTTGAGATTACTGGTAATTTACATGATTCTAGGTTGGCTTTCGAAGCATCACACGTTATTGAACTTGAACATTTTTACCTTCTTAACAGTGGATTTCCATGAACTTTGGGATTAATTTTGAATGCAAACTAAGTAAATAAATGTAAAAAATAAGGTTGATGCAGTGGAAGACACAGGGCCGTCCGGTCGAGCACTAAGCCAGGACTTGGGGGCGTTTTTGACAGTGAAGGTGTCTCTTAAGAAACCTGCACATGAAGGTCCCAACATGGTAGCCCGTAGATGCTATGCAGAGCTTTACTGACCACGTGTTGTAGCTATGTGAAAAATACATGGAATAAACTGTGATGCGGGGTACTTGTGTTTGTATTGGTTTTGTTGTTGGATCCTAAAGCTTGTCCCCTTGACCACCTAGAAGACAGAAGTCATACAAAGACTTTCCTTACGTTAGTCTTAAAACATGTAGTCATGGCCAGGGCAATGGCGTGCAAGGCTGACTTTTACTTTCTCTAGATAAACCACGCTGACCGCTGTTATCATGGCCCAGTCTGAACTACACAGTGATTGAATCTGTGCTTTTAGTGTGGGGCAAAAGAGCACCTCAGTAAAGGAGAGAAGTGGGGTGGATTTACAACAACGCACAAAACAAGAAAACACATCATTGCTAAAGAAATAAAGAATAATAATTGTTTTTAATCTCAATTTCATTTTGTTTTATTCATTACTCGAATCCAAGCTGGTGATGGAAAATAAAATTTGATTTATTGCTCAGACCTCAGCAGTGGGATTATAAGAACAACAATAACAACAATGTACAGCGTGTGCAGTTATACCTGTGCACTTCCCCAAGGCCGAGGCAGCAGTTAAGAAATGGTGTGTTTTACTGCTTATGAGTTCAACTTATCATTTGTAAAAAGGCACAAACAGAAGTTTTATTTGGCCTCTTTTAAGAGACCTTGTAGAGTTTCTGGGCATGTGTAGGGCTACGGAGTAATCTTTTTAAGAGTGTGAAATCGGTGAGTTTTTGTCAATATGTGATGTGCATGCACACACAGGAAGAAAATGTGGCACTCCTGTGATGGTATGGCTTATGTATATGCAAGATCTGGCTTTAAGGATAGTCAGTGGTCTTGGCGTTAAATGTGAATAAGCTTCCCCTGAATATCCATAAGTCCTCCAAGGTAATGCTAATCGAGTGCATAAAGTTGATTATCTTTTGCACAACATTCAGTCTGTGATGCTGTGCTGGAAGATAAGCTCCTAGCACTTCAAAGGTTCTGTTTGTCATTGGTGCTTTGATTTTTCACTTCCTGATGATGATGATGATGGCGATGATGATGATGGGGATGTTCATTTGAGCATACAGAGAAGCTCTGCAGTATAACACATCTTCCACTATAGCATCAGTGTGTGATTTAGTCAAATAGGATGGTATCTTTGCACCGATAATTTCCCTAATGGAGTTTTAAAGTAGACGGTTCAGCTCCACTTTAGTGCAGTGAGAACGGAGATTTCTTACCACGCTACAAAATGTAAAAAGTATGTCAAGAAGAATATATTCTAAATCCAGATGTTCAGAAGACTGTAAGACTGTAGCTATGAAAATGGGTATCCACAAAAAGCTTCTGAGTTGCCCCCAACTGTTTGTATGCATGGAGCATTAACTGTAGGAACCGACCGGGACTTGCCCGTTTCCTCCTCCCTGACCAGTCGATATACATGTGGGTTCTCGGGAAGGTCAGCGCAGGAGGAGCCAATCTGAGGGGCTCTGCTTTGATGCAACGCGGCCATATTGATTCAGGAACACTGGGAGGCAGTGCTTTGTTACACGTTGGGTCAGGATTCAATTGGCTCTCATTGCACCGTGCGGACAGCTACCTCAGTCAATTGGCATCAGTGTGGCGGGAAGAGCAGCGCAGGCACCGTTTCTCTCTGGAGACTAGCACAAATGGTATTAGCAGAAGAGACTACAGGTAGCGGGAGGTTGTAATTTTTTTGTGATTAAGATCATTTTCATTACTTAACACATATAACAGGCATGTCAGGTTTGGTGTGGTGGTAATAAATTTTAAACAAAAATATGAATATAAAATTGGCAAATCTGCTTTTGAGTCTTTGAGTAATCTTTTTAAACAATAAAATTGGAGCTTCATTTAGATTCTGTTTGTGTCTACACTTTTTTCACATGAATGTAATGCATGCCAAGAAAGGAGACATTAACACTTTTTAAAATTAAATATTAAGATATACTGAAAAAAACTCTATTTGATTGGCATAATTATTTGTATCATATTTCCACACTAAACTCAGATGAGAAAATATCAACTGCTGTATATAGAAAATCCTAACTTGAAACAGATTGGAGCTGATGTAGGATAAGCTCTCCATATCTGGTAAATATTAGGACAGAGCTGCAGGTATTTGCCAAAGTCTAATACCATCAGTTGATTATTAAAAGCTTGGCTTCCAGCAATAGTTTGATTTTTGTTTTTTTTTTAACAGGGTTTTTTAACAGATGTATTCCAAGCCAGTCAGCACACCACACCGTTTTGGATTTTTTTGAGGAATGAAAGTAATAGCCACAGATTTAACAGACGCAGCTGTTGAGCTTTATTCACATAAAGTTAACATGATTTTTTTCTGTTGTTATGTGTATTTAAAGTTAAAAGCAGAAATAATCAACCAGAAAATGTGCCTGAGCCTTGATGTTCAGTTACTTTAGGTAGTAAGCTACGCTACGTGGACAAAACTGTTCGAACACACTACATTTGTATAAAATCATGCATCCAGCCACACAGTCTGCCTTTACGTACAGTTTTGAAAGCATGCATTACATGTGTAATGTACCAGTACCTTTGTCCATTTAGTGTAGTTAGCTGGTTCCTACTGTGTTTTTTAGTTGTTAGTGTTTTTTTGGCTAGCTAATGAAGCTAAGCTAAAGCTTATAAAGCTGATCTAAAACTGTGTTTGTTTGACTGTTTGGCTTCCATGAATGGACCTTTATTTTGGAGATTCTCCATCACTGCATGACACTGGGTCTAACTTTTAGTGTTTTTCTTTTTCTTTCTTTTTCTTTTTTTTTTTTTTTAAAAAGCTAATGAAAATGCCTATTATGCTTTTTTATGATGGCTAGCTAGCTGAATGCTTGTTTGTTGTTATTTTTTTTAAATTTATTTTTAAGTGCAGATTATTGCTTTTAGATATTGAGTACATGGAGAAATGCAAATTTTAATGGGCTTGGTCCATCTTGTTACGGTTCTCAGTTACGGACATGCTATATTTGCAACAGTAGACATCAAAAGAGGCTAAGAGGTTAAAATCTTACTTTGAGAGCATAGACAGAGACCACAAGCTAAAATGCAATTGCTATTGGCAGAAACCTTGATCATTCTCTCCGTATTAGAGCCACCCTGCTGTTCTTCATTTCTTCATTCAGTTTCCTTGGAAAGAGACTGAAATGAATACTAATATTCAACTGAATATCACAGTGAAAAAGGCGGAAATAATATTTCTACCTACTAACATGAATAGACCAGAATGCAATAATGCAGCAGCTGACTTGCTAGATCTTTAGGAAGGGGTATAACAGTTCTGGTAAATGTAGGAAATCACTACCTGAAATGCAACTAGACAAGGCAGGCTGACAGACGAAGAATAAATGGCAACCCTTCATTATAAAATACCTCCTGAAATGCACTGAACATCATAGATTGATGTTGGATGTCTAACAGCGTAGGAGGATACGTGGGCGGATTTTTCCTTTAAATCTCATAGTCATTGTCTCTTTTCACATCCAGAGCATCAAGAGTACCGAAGCAAAACATCAAATGTTGTTGCAATTCAAATACTTATGGAGTCGGCTGTATCGGCCTGTGTAGGAGGGTGAGTGAATTTTATGGAGCTAGATGGGGGATAATGTGGGAAAGTTGCGGTACCGTATGACAATAAAAACCCATGAGATGTGGTTGATTGTATTGTTTAGAAAGTTGGGCAGAAGTTTGCCATTTAAGTGCTGACATTTGTATAGACTCGGCTATTTTAAAGAAGCGTACACGTAAAATACTGCTCTGAGTGGGCCAGGTAGTGAAAAAAAACAACAGCATTAATTTGAGTTAAAGTGCATCCATTAAGACCTCCTGGTCGCTTTCATTAAGGTGATGAAAGGTGTTGACCGTAGCTTGAAACCAGCCATGTGCTGCAGTCTAACCTGCTCTAATTTGTCCTAAATATTATTGTAAGGAACTGCCTCTGCTTTTATTGAATAAGAAATGCTGTGCTGATGCCAGAGGAGGTCAATGCTGTATTCTTTCTCCCTGTAATGGCCCACATATAGAGTTTTGTTCTCTGAATAAATGTAGGTGCATGAGTTTAAACCATATTTACAGAACCGTAATAACTATTCCTAATATAAAGACTGTACACAGAGTGCTTTCATAAAATCATTTGGGCTAATGAGGCTTGGTGCTCGATGGATATCATTCATAGAGAGCATTTCTCTGAAACTTTAAACCCCACAACTAAATCAGCAACAGTGTATTTTATCTTATTTGAATCTACTTATTAAGAGTTTATTTTTTAGAAACTTGACTTAATAACTACACCATTTTTCATCAAACACCTACCTAAACACAACCTCCCATTCAGGCCCTTTCACAGGCTCTTTGATACTTTCATTTGGACATTTTGTTTGGCACATAGAAATAGATTTATACAGTAAGTCTGTGCCACTGGTACGCTGTAACTGCAAAACCTTTCTGCATCATCCTAGAAATGAAACTTCAGTTAACTCTGACATCGATGTCGTCAGGTGCCATTGTTTCCTCAGCACACCAGCATAAGAATAAATGCTGGTAATGGCGTCGGCCACTTATGTAGGCTGCGTAGTATTCAAATATCTAATCAGCCTGGTAACATGTTGACATGGTAGAGAATTTGTTGAAGTTCAAACCCAGCATCAGAATAGGGAAGAAAGGTCATTTAAATGTCTTTGAATGTAGAATGGCAGTTTTTCAGATGATGACAAAATGTTTTACTAGGGTTTCTGTAGAATGGTCTGAAGGAGAGGAAAAACCCAGTGAGCACCAATTCCCCAGGTGAAAAACACTTGTTGATGTCAGGGGTCAGTGTAACCCAGCCACAGGGGATACAAGCTAGTGTACTCCTAGTGTTGGTCCCAAGCCCAGATAAATGGGGAGAGTTGTGTCAGGAAGGGCATTCGGGGTTAAGGCTTTGCCAAATCAAACATACAGGTGATAAAGAATCAGATCTGTATGTTGGAACAGTCTGGGCCCAGGTTAAAAATAACTGCCTCCACTGCTACTATTGGCTGAAGAGGGGGAAGGTGTGTTAGGAGGCAGCAAGAGAGCAGTCGGATAACTCAGGTTGAGTGGTTTGGGGATAAAGTCAGAGATGGTTTGGACATGTGCAGTGAATCCATCCTTTGTTGTAGTGCTGGTTCAGGTGGTGGTGGTGTGGGGGATATTTTCTTGGCGCGCTTTGGGCCCATTGAAAACAACTGACATGCTTAAGTGACACCGCCTACCCGAGAATTGTTGGTGACCATGTCCATCCCTTTACAACCACATAACCCTTTTCCACTAGTACCTTCTTGGGTTGGCATGGCTCAACATGGTTTTTAGGCTTTTCCATTAGGAGGAAGTACCTGGTACTTTTAAGGTACCTAGGATTCCATCTGAGGTGATCTGAAAATGTGACGTCAACAGACTGCATGCCATAATTGGGTAGTCAGTGCCGTCACTCAATGAGTCGTGGGAGCATCCGCTTTGCGAATATCGGCACTGCCACTTTTGAAACCTGCCAACAAGGGAAATGGCTACACAAAAAACAACACCATAGTCCCCAAGTCTGAGAGAAAGTCATACACTGAGCAGCAGGTATACCGTCGTTTCCACATCCTGCTTTGTTGTAGCGTAATGGAAAACGACCGCTATTGGTGTATCCATGATGGCTGCTTCCAGGTGCCACGTCACAAAGCTCAGATCATTTCGAACTGCTTTGTCGAACATGATGATAAGTTCATTGTACTCAAATGGCCTCCACAATTACCAAATCTCAATTCAGCAATGGATTTGAAGGAAAAGGAGACTTGCATCAAATATGTGCAGCTGACAAATCTGCAGCAGCTGTGTGATCATGTCACCATGGGCCAGGATCTCTGAGGAAAGAGATTGAGGCTCTGGAGGCAAAGGAAAGTCCAGACCGCTACTGCTACTAGCAAGGGCAGCAAATGACAACAAATTTCTTCCTGTTCAAAGGGAGTTTTTCATTCCCACTGTCACCAAATGCTTGCTCATAGTGGGTTGTCTGATAGAGGAGGTTTTCTCTGTATTATTGTAGGGTCTTTAATTTACAGTATAAAGCACCTTGAGGTAGCTGCTGATGTGATTTAGTGTTACATAAATGAAACTGAATAAAAAGGTTTCAAAGTTTAAAGTAGCGCTGCAGCAGTTCCTTTGTCATTCAGATAGGCATGGTGACGCAGCAAAGCAAACATCATTTAAACATCACAACCTTTTGTCTCCTGAATGCCTTCGCAGTTCATCATACTTACTTTTGTTTTCTAGTATGCATCAAGCTTTGCATTTGCCATAATATGACGCAGCAATTTATTAATTAGACTGTTTTTTGACACGTCTTAGCAGTAATCTAAAGGGAGTGACTGGGTCCTGTATCTCCCTTATAAATAAAAAACTAGTTTTCATATTTGCTTCCTAAGGTGCTCTAAATTCCATTTCTTCCTAATAAGGCATGAAATTTGCTATAATTTTTTTTATCAATATAATAGGATAGATTTTGTTTTGTGAAAGCAGCAGGGGATGCATTTCATTAAACAGCATGAAAAATTTCACCCACCATTAGTAACCTGTCGCCTTAATAGGTAACTTTCTATTGTTTGGACCGTATCCATCCAGGATGTAAAGAGGTTTTTATAGAAACAAAGTGCGGAGGTGGCACATCGTAAATAAATGTTCCAGCCTGCTGGGTTCAATTTGTGTATTTGAGAAAATACTTTTATTTTTTTTGAGAAACACTTAACACATTGAAACATAAACAATACGTTCACTTAATCATTTGATAACGTTTTAAGAATAAATGCGTTGTTATGGCCAAACTTACAGTGCATTCATATACTTTATGTAATGTAATAGACTCAGGAGAAGAAAAAGATTATGATTAAACATAACAAAAAAAAATGAAGTTCATAATGTAAGAGCACGCCTACACCTACAGACCATAAAAGGAACATATTATATTTAATGTGTGGCAAGAGACTGGCAGTTGCAAAGTGCAAAGTTATAAAATCGAGTACATCTTAATAAAAGTTAATGAAATTAAGTTGCACAGATTCACCTGTGACCATGTTCACCAAGTTTGAATATGTCCATAGTTTAACTTTCAAACCCAAAAGCAGCATCTGTCTTCACATGACCCGATATCAGTTTGTGAACATCATTCAGCTGTGATATTTTGTCCTGAAATGAAGAGAATGTAAATGTGTGGCAAAAGCTAGCATTGGCCATAGCACATATGTAAACATTAAAGCGTCAGCAGATGAAAGTTGGCTAACTTTAGCTAGCAGTTATGAAATCAAGTCTTTTATTTATAGCGTGCGTTTAAAAGCAAGAGCTGCTCTAACCAAAGGGATTTACAGTGAGATTAGACACATGTGATTTAAAACACTATAAATAAGGAGAAAGGTGTTTATTGAAATGAGCACAATATACAGAGTCAGGAACGGCTCCATGACGATCATTAGGAGACTGAGGAGAAGAACAGAGGTTTAAAAAACATCAAGAGAGTGAAAAGTCTAATTGCGGATCCCAAACTGTTCAACAGTTTAGGGCCGAGGAATGAAAATGCTCCATCCAGTTTGGTCCTGGCGACAGCTCGTGCCGTGTTTTAAAAGCAACGACAAAACTGCCAGTACAGCACAGCCATGGGCTCGCTTCTTGGTAGCAGCAAGAAAGTTTGGCTGCTGCGTTTTTGAACAACTTCAGGCTAAAAATGGCCGACTGACTATACTTTTGATGACGGTAATTGTGCAAGTTATCTGAAATGGAAAATGCCAGTACTGATAACTGAGCTGATTTGTTTATGCATTTTAAACCTGAATCATGGATGAAACTAAGATTTCTTTCATCACTCAATAAAAGAGGACCGAGGTCATTTGATTGCGGTGGTGGGGGTGACTGCCTGGCCAAAGGTCAGACCCTCACTTTGAGTCTGGTTAGCAGAAGGAGGCTTTTTCTGCCGTGCAGGATTCTTACATCCTCAATAATAAGAATGTAGCAGCAAAACCTCTGGACATCCGGAAATGAGCAACCTTTCAATTTCAACAAGAAAATCATGTTATTTCTTCTCAAATGCTGCACAGTATTCTTTCAGTCCTTGCTGTTTTTATATGATGAACAGAAACTATTATCTGTAATCAGAGCTCCTGAAGAACGGCATCTTTAGAGGTCATTGCTGTTTTAAATGTGATTATTTTTCTGTCTGCTGCTTCTTCCTTTCTTTCTGGAAGTGGCTGAAAACAGAATATAAAAACCATAGTTCAGCAGAGGTGTAGTGATATTAAAAATCTACAATAAAAACAGCAAAACATTATGATTACTTTGGGAAACACTAGCTTTGTTTTTTTGTAATTAGATTTTTCTCCCTTGTGGGGAAAGAAGAGAACTAAAAGGGCTTTCTGACAGTTTTTTGTGAGCACAAAAAAGCCGGGAGCAAAAGCTGAACATTTCTTTGTTTAACTAAGGTTTATAATATCCTTTTTCAAGGCATAGATGCTATCAAAACATGTGAGAACCTGCTTCAACATTTCCTGCTTTGTTTTGATTCACACTATAGAGCAAGACTGCACTATGAGCCCGTAACTGTGTGCGCAATCAGAGTGATCCCATTCTGAAGCACCCTTTAAGTCAGCTTTTTATCCAGCGTCTAACCTCGTGAGCAGTTTTCTCCACTGACCAGAGAGCAGCACAGGTCCAGTCCTCAGAAGAGAGCCTTAACGGGGCTTTGGAAGATTGGGGTTACACGCCGAGCCCGCACCGTGCCTCACCGCGCAGAGGTCAAAGTCATCAAATCATCACTGCCAGCTTGGGAGGCACCGGAGCCCGTTTCCTGACACTTTGGGGCTTGTGGGTTTCAGAGATAACATTAGAAAGGTGCTGTGACAGAGAGCGTGCCGTCGTCAGGCAACAGCACTGCAGCATGCTCGCAGTCTCAAACCGTCAAGACGACACTCAGGTTATTTAAAGGAGGATGATTAATGTGTTGAGAAATGGCAAGCACCTGCCCCAGCTGCACTGCCTCTCCTGTGTGTGTGTGCGTGTGTGTGTGGGCGGCTGGATGCGCGAGCACATATACTGTATCCATATATGTGTTCGCTTCTTTTTGTTCGTGTGTGTGTCTGGTGTGTATTTTTGCATGTCTATTGTGTGCATTTTTCACAGACGCTTGGTGTGACACTGTGTGTGTGTGTGTGTGTGTGTGTGTGTGCATTGCGCTGACTGGGCCGGTGTGCTGGCAATTAGAAAAACCACCAGTGGCAAGGTGCACATTAATCATGTTCCTCAGCTGAAAGAGAGAAATGGGGCGGAGATGGGGAGAGGAAGAGAGGGAGGAGGAGAAAGAATAATGAGAGACGGTGTCTGAGGCATTCAGAGCCGCTCCGTCGCACTGTTTGCTCTGACATGATGTTGGAAGCATTTATGAATAGGCAAGGTCACGACAATGGGCCCAAACCCACTGGGCAGGGAGAACCAAACTTGACAAACTAATAAATGCTGTCGACAGAGTTGTCAAAGGCTATGCAATCTTTTAGTACACCTAGACTGGACTACTGTAACGCACTGTGTACTAGAGTTAGTCATCTCTAGCTAACTTATAATTCAAAGAGCCTTAGTAAGATAATTGACTGGGACAAAAAAGAGAGCTTACATTACTCCAGCATTGACAGCCTTGCATCGGCTTCCCGTGCATTACAGGACGGAGCATAAAGCAGCGCTGTTTGTGTTTAAAGCCTTAAATGGTCTTGTGTTACACTCCCTGGAGATCGTTGAAGTCTGCTTCCCCATCACTCTTCCCCACCAGGTGGTCAAAGCTTATTTCAAAAGAGAGTCGTGCCTTTGCTGGTGTTGCACCAAGACTCTGGGATGACCTCCCAAGTGACCTCAGACAAACCTCAGCTGCGACTTTCTTTATGACCTTTTTTTTTGCTGATCTCTGCAATAGGTTGTTTCTTTGATATTTATGTTTGTAATGTGAATGTGTGTCATTTGAATTTTAGGATTTTACAAATGTCCTAAATAAATAAAATCTACTTACTAACTCTTCAACTCATTATTTTTTCCATTTAGTCATCAGAATTGATGTGACAGTAAATATCAACTAATCCCAGCTAACCACATCAGGGGTAATAATGACCGATTACAGGTATTTGGCAGATATATCTGTTAATCCATAACATAGTTCGGTTGCTAAACAATGTCATATGAGAGAGCCACGTTAGGTGAGCGTTCATAGGTTCAGTCATGGCTCATCTCCCCCTCCATAAAAAGCTTGGATTTCAGATGTAAACAACATTAGGACCCTAATGATAAGCAACCAGTAAATCAGCTATTTTTGATTGATAATTAAATGATTAATTCATTGTCATAGCAGCTGTCCATTTTCCGTAGACTGACTAATGGGATTAATTGATTATTTTTTTCAGCTCTTGTTAGTCATAATGCTGCATTCTCCCCGAGAATGTACCGAGCCAAAAGCTCTTCCATGATTGTAGTGTAACACTCATGTTTGGAAAAGAAGTATAATTTTTTTAAATGCATTTAAATGTTAACGGTTACATTTTAAAGCTTTCCTCTTACATTGCACTTATTTTCACGCACACTGTGTGAGTTCTACACTGTAAAGTAGATGGCAAAAATATAGGAATGAATCACGTATGTTGTATTTGTGCTACAGTAATAATGTGCCCGTATTCGTCGGGGACTTTGCCATATATTGTTGGGGGCGGGTGTATACCAACATTTTTACCAAAAAATACTGATCTGATGGCTTCTATTATTTATATACTTACAGTATAGAGCTTGCTTCTTCTCCTTTGGGGTATGCTCCATGACTCATTTTCCTCTTCAAGTCAACTCTTCAACCAATCAGAATTCTACTTACGTGTATCGTCATATCCGTTGGCTTTTTGAAGGACTGTTGGTTGAATTCCCACAGTCCCTGTCCCCGCATAGCCAAAGAGTTAGACAAACAGGCACCAATGCGGGACCATAAATCCCAAATAACACTACTCAATAGAAATAAAAATGCTCAAGTTCTCCCCAATGAATTGACCTGAATTAAATTTGTTGCTGCCTACGAGACAGAGAGTGAAACACCGGCTTCTACAGCAGTCAGCGAGGGTTTTTTTTTTGTTGTTTTTAGGAACTGAATGAACCCAAATACATAAACATTGTGGTCTGCAAAGGTACTCTGCTGCATTAGATGCAGTATCTCAAACTCGACAGAAACAACAACATAAATATTGAATAGCAAGAAGTCCTGCAGACGTACATTAGTAGTTTTAGTTTTGTTGTATGTCCAGAAATCCTTGCTGTTGGTTTATGTTAACTTTTACTTTGTGTACATGACCCACAAAAGTCTGAGACGTTGGGGTGTGACTGCAGGTTATTAAGGCTTCTGTAATGATTCTCTCTAGTTGGAGGACCTGATGTCTTTATATGTAAACTATAACGTCTGTCATATATAGAAGCCATTACCTTCTCTACAAAGTGTGAAACCTGTCTGATAAAGTTTTTCCTTTTGTTTTACAGATGTATGATTGCCGATGAGGTAAGCACACACAACGCTGGCTCAGGAAATCTATTTTCCAAAAAAAAGAACCTGAGAGTTTGCTGCATGCCTTCCAAATTAATTTGTCAGCCCTCTGCTGCACTCCCACGTGCTTAATCGGTTTTGACACTAGAATCATTCTGAGACCTTATTACTCTTGGGCCTCACATCAGCTCAGCCGTCATATGCAATTTGCCACAGAGTCAGTGCACAATTGACTTGTTTTTCTCCCCATTCGCCATGTGTTGTTGTTTGGTGGGCCCAGATGGGTCTCGGGAAGACCGTGCAGGCCATCGCAGTGGCGTACACCTTCAGGCAGGAGTGGCCCCTCCTGGTGGTGGTGCCCTCGTCCCTCAAGTACCCCTGGATCGAAGAGCTGGAGAGGTGGATCCCCGAGCTGCAGCCTGGAGACATCAATTTGGTGGAGAACAAGAGCCACACCATGTAGGTCATCGCACCACATTACCCCGTTTGACCTTCATCCCTAAAAATCACCTCCATACTCATGTCAGCCTCTTAGTGTCTGGTTTTACTGGGACTAAATTTTGGTTTTGACTCTTCTGACGTTCTTAAAGCTGGTTTGACTGTTTTATTAAACTAAAGCTCTAAACACAATAGCTGCTTGTTTACATTTAACAGCAAAACTAGAAATCAAATTGAGTTTCTGTCTATTTTTGGTCTCCACCACATCCTGAAGGCTGATCTCTCTCTCTTAATTCTTAAATGCTCCCAACTGTTCACAAATAGCGCTCAACAGGTGGAGCAGGTCCTTATTAAAATGTATTTTTAAGATCAAGTTGAATGATCTCCTAAATATAGAATAAGCAATTTGTTCTACTCCAAATCAAAGGCTAATATTGTCACAATGACAAAGACTACAGTAGCTTAACGGCTTATTATTAAAGCAGCGGTTTGTAGCATCAAACTGCACATTACTGCTGCCGTGGTTGTGAAATTCTGGATAGATGGTGAATTATTAATTTTTTGTTTGTTTTGTGGTGTGACTTAGCGTGCACATTATTCGATGCTGTCTCGTTTACAGAGCGTTGCAGAAGGGAAGCTCGATACTGGCTTAAAAATCACATAAAGGTACTTAAAGGTACTGTTTTTGAACCCTGTAACGCCAAGTGTATCATATTTGATACATGAGAATTTGTGAGTTCTTGACTTGAACACCATCAGTGTGAGTTTTGTTTGTTTTTTTAAATTAAATTGCACAATACATTTATAAGCAAACATCACGCTTGACTGGTTAAATATATTGACTCAATACACCATGCTGTGGCACAAAGTGGTACTGCATGAAGGTACGGCCTGACTTTAGTTCAGCTTCAGCTGATAATCCTTTGATAGAACATACACAGGAATTTTGGGCAGCTGTTTCCTTCCTTTTTTAACACATGTAAGTAACTCTAAAAGAAAGACTTGTAGTTTGATTTTATAGAATATAATTTATTATCAATTCTCTGGTTTCAAACCCCCCAAAAAAAGAATGTCTGCTGCTAATACATTTAATGGTAAACTAATCATGTTTCCACCGATAACTTTGGTTTTCCTGTGTAGAAGCTCACTCAGGGTCTCTTCAGTACTCATAATATCCATGCAAAATATTGTGCGAGTGGACGGCGGCAGCCATTACTTGAATTTAAAGCGTCGTTGCCCTTACAGTAAGCTGCACAGCAGCATCTAACATCTCTTGTTACGACTTCTTCTCTCCGGCCCTCTGCTAATCATTTACTCTAAAAAGACGTAATAAAAGCGCGAACGTTCACGGTCACACTGTGTGAAGCGGAGGCAGCGTGATAGACGGCAAAGCTGGGCACGATAAATTAATCTCAAAGTGTCCCCTGGTGTCAAGAGCCAGCAGGGGCCGATGTTTGACAGCACTGACAGACAAATCATGTCAAGGCGACGTCTGCGATATTGAACAAGAGCTGAATTTATTTTATTTATTTATTTTTTCCCACGCAGGAAGGAAAAATGCTGGTGCTGGAACGTGCTTCATTTTGTTTGCACTGATTCACGTTTCTGTATTGTGGATTAATGTTGCATATAAGCTTAGAAAACATCTACTTTTTCATCTTCTCAACTTTCCCCTAGTTTTTTTTTCTTTCTAATTTTTGAATGACATAAACTTTCTATAGTTGTGACTTGGATTAGATGGGGGGGGGGGGGGGGGGGACACTCCCAGCATCACAGATCAGGTGCAAAGAGGTTGTGAAAGCCTTCTGGGGAAAACGTGTCCTTGAACTGGATGTGTTAATGACTGAACGAGGAGGCAAGAAAAAATTATGCAGCACCTCCTCTCGGTATTTTGACTCACTTGTGCCTTTGTAGAACATGAATGGCACCTTAGGTTTATTTCAGCTTGGAAATGTGTGTCTGTGAGCGCCTGCGTGTGTGGCGAAGTCAAAGAATTAAAGCTTGACAGATGCTGGAAATGTTTTTGATTTCTCAGAGATCATTATTGAGTTTCATGCAGCTGAATGTCGCCTGTGTGTTTGTTTGTTTGTTTATCTGTGCCTGTGTACCCGTGTCAGAGCTGCACATACCATAGCTGAAAAATATAGAAATTGCTATGAAGCCGTAAAAAAGGAGACGGATGAAAGGTTTGTGTGTGTGTGTGTGTGTGTGTGTGTGTGTGTGTGTGTGTGTGTGTGTGTGTGTGTGTGTGTGTGTGTGTGTGTGTGTCTTGACACGTATTTAAGTCCATAGGCTCTTTTAAACAGCTTGGTTTGCTTTACCTTAAGGGCTCAGTTGCCAAGTCAATAACACCCGAACATTTAAGCAGGTGTCGAGTGTGTATACAATCCTGACTGTAAGCTGTAAACTACACGTTTACTACTTTTAAAGGGGGCTTCTTCAAAAGCTACAGTGATATACTCATCGCCAACAAACTCCATGAAAATCACCCATAAATTGGCACTAGATAAATAAATTAATACTCTAAGTACTGTTGGTGTACCCAAGGTCAAAAACATCATATTTTATTTGTACCATACAGCTAAAAACAACGAGTGACACGTGTGTTTTTTACACACATTATATTGTGGCTAAACAGTTGCAAAACTTTAAAGCCTTAAAAAACTACGTGTCTGTTATTTTTCATTGTAGAATTACTTTCACTTATGGATGCAGTAGGTTTGAGAGGAAGGCTCAGAAATCATATCTAATCCATACAGAAATACTCTTGACAGGTGCTACAACACCTTTGATTTAAACCTGTCGTGCTAATAATTGGACACAATCTTATATATAACACTTAAGTAAAATATTTGGATACTAATCCTCAAATGTTTGACGCTCCAATATAAATGCTAAATGTATCTTTGGCTCTTACTTTGTAGCTCTTTCATTTGAAGCTACTTGAGGAAATCTTTAACTAAATACAATTTAGATCATGTGGCCCAAGCTTAACGTCTAAAGCTTTCATTAGCTTTTAGAGGCTACAATGTACAGTCAGTTGTTAGTTAGCCCTTAGCCCCTCCACATATACAAAAAGTCAGTTACTAAGATTTTGGAGCATTTCTTTAAATAAACTTTTTTTATAAAAAACATTTTTTAAAAAGGATAAATTCTGGGCTATTTCTAAGCAATGAGATGGTATAACAGACTGTTGGTTTTGGTCTTTTTATGAGGCTTATTGTCAATAAAACAGTTACACAGCAATCATTGAAAAAGCACAAACAGCAAGCACAGAGTTACTAGTTTCACTGTAACCATAGAAACCTGATAATATTCTTGTTTCTTGTGTCACAATCGCAGGTAGTTTACAGATACACATTGTAATAAACACATTATTCATTTTGAATCTAAAGTTCACTGGTTTTACCCGTTTTACTTTGGCTATTGTTAGCTATCTCTGTCTCCCATTATTGTATTGGTTTCACACTACTGGTTTAACAAAAACCATTAAAAGAAGTGACTCTTTTTATTGGTCTTTTATGTGTATGCTGTTATCCTTTCAGTGGCATTGGTAGCAGTAAAGTGACGGTCCTGGGCTATGGCCTACTCACCACAGATGCACGCCCCCTGGTGGAGGCACTGAGCGGGCAAAGGTTTGCCGTGGTGGTGGTGGACGAGTCGCATTATCTCAAATCCAGGAACGCAGCGCGGACGAAGATTCTCGTTCCTCTCATTCAGAGCGCCAAGCGCGCCATCCTGCTCACCGGTACCCCTGCTCTGGGTCGACCTGAGGAGGTAATAAAACTTGATTAAATGGTAATTTAATGACGCCTCAGGGGGAAAGGATACAAATTTAACTGGAGTAAGCTGTTTTGTTTTCTCACCAAATGACACGGCAGATTCAAAGTTCCTTCAAACCCTGCTTTGAATTTTTAATGAAAAATTAAACACAGAGCTGAAGAGGAGGGAGCAGTGTGGCTAAATAGAGAAGGCTGCATTCGGTAGATTTGGAACAGATGGATTTTTATAAAGGAATCCTGAGCCCACACTTGTGAGGAGAGATTAGCAGGCCAGCTCGGGGCTCAGCTCTAGCTGCTCACAAAGGTGCTCCACTGTGCAGCGCAGGTAGATCGCCATGGTAACTTGCTCTAGAGCAGGCTACGCTCGGATCCGACATTCGAAAAGCCAATTAACTCTCTCCGGCGTCACTTATCCTCCAGGATCCCGTGGTCTTATTTCAATAACCTTTGTTGCAAAAACTTCATTTACAAAGCCCGATATGAAGAGACACTGCACCGCAATAAATGAGACAAGTAATAAAAAGAAACGCACAGGAGGAGGGGGGGACTATTGAATTTCAAGACAATAAGAAGGGCTGTTCACAGGACAATGGTGTTTGGAGAGCGGCTGAGCCAATCCCCTCTCCATAATGATTTATTATATCGTTTTTATATATGTTATATTGAAGCTGTAGATTACAGCCATATTCCATCACTGCAGCTAAGGAAGATGAAGAAGACGTCGTGAATAGAAAATCCTTTCACCGTCTCAATGTGAAGAGACAATACAGTATCAATAACAAACACCGTGTGCCCGCTGTACTCCGATACAGCTGTGTGTTTAGGCATTTTAAACTTCCCACAATTCTTCCAGTCATCTTCTGCAGCTTCGGGAGCAGAGTAACTCTTAGCTTTTACTGTGTTTGTGTTGCTTAAATAGTCATGATGTTGGCTTAATGAATAATTGATGAAAGTTCATGTGTTTATTAGCTAATTCTCATCATCTTCTGTAAAGATTTTACCCCTTTTTTTTCCTTCCTTTTTGCAATTTCAGTGCAACATCTAAGAATAATTTGTTTTAGCACACCGTACAGAACAGCCTAATTGTGATAGCTGTTTCCTTCAGTGCACACACAACCACACGCACCCACCCACGCACATACACAGAGGCCCCATAATTATTCGTAACCTGCGGTGTATCTTATTTAAGTTTTTTTTCCCCACCCGAATGTCTGTGCTGCATATTAAAAACATTACAACTTTATTTATTAAGGTCTTTTCTTCTAAACAGGTTTCCAAAGTGCTCTGCACATTTATGTAAAGGATATGTTAAATAACACCACAGTGGAGAAACTAAGAAGAGGCACCGCCTAAGACCCGAGCTCTTTCATGGCATGCATTTTTAATTTTTCTTTGCTATTTGGGCTGATTGGGACCTAAATAATGTAAAAACAAAGAATTACCAGATTTTTTTTTAACCTAATTTTTGTTTTTGAGAAAGATGAGATCCACATATGAGGACATTTGTTTCAAATTTTGATAGAACAGTGGCAGCATAATGTCCTCTTGAGTGCATATCAGGCCCTTGTAGAGAAAAATTAAGTATTTTGGTCTAGACGTCCCAAAATGTGATGTCCACATATGTGGACACCAGGTCCTAGGAGGTTAAAGACCCAGAAAAACATCTGTCTGTAAAATTGAAAAAAATCAATGATGAAGAGTATATTAAACATTCAGAGACACTATTTATACAGTTCAAATTTAAAAAATAAAAAGATAATCTGCTTTGCTGGGAGTGTGTGTGTTGGTCTCTGCCTATTGGTGCAGTTTAATTTCTGACATCACTATGTTCCAGCTGAGCCACACCCACCCACCTCAAACCAAACAGGAGACGGTCAGAAATTGAAACCTCTACCCAACTTTAAAAAAAACCCAAACTGCTCCATCTTCAACATAAATAATGTATTGCATCATATTAGTATTTTTTTTAGTTAATATTTTATTAGTAATTATCAGTTAAAGTCCCCAAATTTGTTACATTGACTTGTTATTGCTAAGACTTGCTTACTCCACATTGTATGTTTTTAAAACATAATAAATATGTGTTTTTATGTTTTAAAAGGAAAAGAAATGTTAGTATCACGGGGGACTATTTTCAGCTGTGGATTAATACACATTTGACTCAATTACAGTGTGTGTGTGTGTGTGTGTGTGTGTGTTTACACTAATGAAGGAACATGTTCGCTTACTGATGCTGATATTAGATTTTGAACAACAAAAGAGGTCGATCTCTGTGGTTCAAAGAGTGACATGTCAGCATTCTCACACACACACACACACACACACACACACACACACACACACACACACACACACACACACACACACACACACACGTACGTTAGTAGAATCAATTCATTGCTTATTTTTCATTTGATGTGTTGAAGAAATAATATAAAAGATTACCAACATTATTTCTAATAAATTCCTATCAAAGAGGCTTCATATATAAATATTTAGCAGTTCATATATAGAAGCTTCATTATCAGTGAGCTAATAATCAACCTCCTGACTAATATATGCTAAACTAATATATGCTAAACTAATATATGCTAAACTATTTATGCGGGACTCTGCTTGGCTCGCACTGTCATCTAACTGCCACGTTGCTTTGAGGGAAACTTAATTATTGCCTAGACCCGATCATGATAATTAACTGATGAAATTCAGGCGGATAATTAATTCCAAAACGAAGTAAAGTTAGTACTCGCAAGTAATCTCGAGAAGGTGTATCATCGAAAAAGTGCACGCGCATGTGTGTTATAGACTTCGGCGTGTGTGTG
The DNA here is from genome assembly GCF_965226115.1 of Aulonocara stuartgranti. Taxonomy (NCBI): domain Eukaryota; kingdom Metazoa; phylum Chordata; class Actinopteri; order Cichliformes; family Cichlidae; genus Aulonocara; species Aulonocara stuartgranti. The sequence goes on from NC_138958.1 coordinate 34,221,749, forward strand.
CGTGACACATGCTATCCTGTCTTTGCCATTGCCCGCCTGCAGTGGTGAGGTTAGTTTTTAGATATCATCTCTCCTTCCTTCTCCCTGCCACTAGAATCTGAAACTGAATATAACATTTTATCATCCACAGCATAAACCTGATAAGCCCTGTCCCTGCCTCTGTGCCAGTCTCCTCACTGCCATCATTACTCACTGTGGCTCTGACATCGAGTTAGCACACAGCTCAGGGCATGCTGCACCGTTCATGATGTGCCCTCATTCCTCCCACCTATTATATCAGTGGCGTGAGGGGGGATGCAAAGCTCCCGGTGAACAAGTGCTGAATTTAGAATAAGGCTTGTCAGTGTAGCTGCTGACGATTAACTGTCATTACTTGAGAAATTGCTGCATATACTGGAAAACTGACAGGGATGGTGTGCATTCAAACAGCAGCCTTGATGTTTGCACACACACTTACACATACACATCACGTGAATATTCTGTGAGCTTTGTTGCAACCTGTGATATAAACACGCTCTTTACCTGCAGTCACATACGTCCACTGAAGACAGACAGCAGCAGCTTGTCTTTTGTCTTGCGACATCAAGCAAAGCAAAGATCTTTTGAAAATCTTTATGCCAGGAGCTGTTTAATTGGAGTAAGTCGACTGTGTCCACATCCTTAAAATTTCAAATCCGTTTCATTTTCTTCACCTTGTTAGACTGCACAGCGGTTTGACCTGGTTAATTGGTGCTGACACAAATAACCACACAGTTGCACAACGCAGCGCTGGTAAACTAGGCGAAGGACAGCAGGACCTTGGGTAAGCTACAGAGAAGATGTACTTCATGACAGTAGACTAATCATGAGCTCTGGTAAGGTCTCTGTTTAAAGCTAAAAAAAGCTCATGCTACTTTGTGCAAAAGCGAAAAGGTGGGAACTAAAACAGCCAGCAGTTTCAAGGATACATACATGCTAAATCAGGGGACTTTGTTTGCTTTACTTTTCTTTATAAGAGTTAAAAGTTAGACCCGGCAGCTGGTCACCTTGCTTAACTACTAATGTCAGTTAAATAGTACTACAGTCGAGCTTGTTAACACTAGCTAGCATTATTCTTCATAAGCTACTGGTCATTTTCATAGACTATGTAAAAGAAGTGGATGCAGGATCTGTGTCTAAAAAGTAAAGGCAGTGCAGATGTGTCCTACATTTGCATTCTTTGTAATGGCCAGCAGGAGGCAGTTCTACTGGCTCCTAAACAGTCTGAGGTTTTAGAAGTCTATGGGAAAGCTATGTTACTTTTCCCTTTGTTTATAATCTCCGTTAGCATTTTCCTAAGTAGTGTATAATCTCAATCACTAGTTTCAAGTCTTCTTTAAAACATCAGTGTTCATTTTCGTAAATTATAGTCCCATGTAGGAGAAAATAGAGCATAAAGCAAGTCGCTAGGATGCAGTGCCCTTGGATTCTCAGCTACATCCACTCCTTCTCTTTTGACATCTGGTTTAAAAAAAACAAAAAACAACACATCAGAAGCCAAATGCTCAACTCAAGACTTCAAAAACCAATATCACAACAGTTACATCTACTTTTATAGATTCCATAGTCACATCAGTGTAGCTGTACTAAAACCCCCATTTTTATGCTTCATTTCTTTAAATAAAAAGATAAAGATTGTTAGAAAGAAACTGTATGATAAGATAAACTATGCAAGCAATGAGAAGATCATTGGCGTTATAAAGAGATTCGTTCAGAAATCAGACAGTGAGATATCACACACTCTCTTCAGTTTGCTTCAGTTCTCTATCTCTTTCCCCCATACAGACATAAACACTCTCACAGATATTTCTATGAATTAATCCATGGTTTTATTAAAAATTGTAGTTAAGGCTCCTTACCTGTCTGTGTATTTTACAGCTATTCATGCAAATTGACGCCCTTTATCCCAAGAGGTTCGGAACCTGGACTGACTATGCCAAAAAATACTGCAATGCCCATTACAGGTGACATTTTTCTAAATTTCTGCATATTTTATTGTTGTTCCTATTAACATGAACCGCAATGCTAGTTTACATTTTATATAACTGTATTTGTGTGTTATGTCAGCATTTTTGTTATTCAAATGCACTTTGTTTATATCGTCCAGAGTATTACCCAAGAACATGATATTAATAGTACCTAGAGCTAGGAGAGTGTTAGCTTAGCCAAGCATAAAGACAGGAAGCTAGAGTAAATAGATAGCTCCTAGCTTTCTCTTCACAGCATACACTCCACAACAATTTTAATATTGAAATTGGGAAGCATTATTGTCGTATTGATTTGCCTGTTTTAACCTAGTATTACTCCGCATGGTATCACGCACATTTCTATGCCTCGACAGCTAGGGATAGAAGCGTTAGCGACGCTGAAAGCTATATTTATGTTCAATTTAAGTAGAACTGCCACATCTTCCATACCACACAGTGAAAATGAGACACACAGGTGTTGGGTTAGCATATCTCTAACCTTTTGTAGAATTGAGGTTGTGTGGTGTATCTGAAAACATATGTACAACAGAAAAATTAAAACTTATTCAGGTACAGGGTTTTGGGTCTTGATCTCTCTGCAGCTCCTTAAAAGGATATTTCAAATTTGACGTTTACTCAGACAGGATGAGCTGATCAGGTTTTGGAGATGGGTGGTCATAAAAGTCTCTGTGACCTTTTTAACCATTTTTGTGACCTGCCAGGAAATTTCACACGCATAGCATAGTGAAGTAGTGCTATTTAAACCACGTGCACAGTGAATTTGTGATATTCAGGGCTACCATTTCTTTGGCCATTATTCAACACTATTATTCAGGAACAGAAGGGACGATTGTGAGCACGTTTTATGTTGGGTCAGAAACCAGAAACTGAATTTGTGGCACTAATCTTTAAAAAATCTTTAATTAAATTCCTTAAATCAAAGTCTTTGCTTTATTTAGTTTGGACAGGCGTAGAAATGAAGTGCAACCTGATTGATGGTGGAGGCATACAACTCATTTACGGTGGTAACTGTACATTGATGAAAATTGATTGACACAAATCAGATGTTATTGAATCCGCACCTTTTGAACCTATCTTACTGTGCCTGCATTTAAGTCCACTATCACCAGATTGAAGTGTACTCATTCACTGTTTATCTGCAGTTCTGTGGAATTAGCACAGTTTCAGTCCTTCTCACCTACCATTTAATTGTGTCTGCTGGGATAAGCCGGCCTATACCTGAGCCTGGATTGGTGGTGCTGCTGAGTTGATGGTTTGTTGTCAAAGCCAGACTGCAACTGAAGCCAAGCGCTAAATGCCAACTGGCTGCCAGTTTACAGTGATGATTGGTTACATGTGTGAACAAACACATCAAATGCATTGTTTTGGATGTCCATCAAAGTCAGCAGCTCGGTCAGGGAATGGCTTGGCGCCATTAAATATAATGCTTTGTGTCTAAGAGCGCTTGGTGTGGCTGGGGAATGCCTTTCTAAGTCACACGTATGCACTCTCTCACGCACACTCAGAGGAGTGCAAGGCGGTGCCATCTGAGTGCAATCTTCCCTTCTTGTTTCTTACATAAAGTTGAGGTTGCTGTGGGAAACGGCAGCAGCAGAGGTGAAAGGAAAAACAGCACTGCAGCTGGAGAGATGCTGGTTCAAATCTGCACACAAGGGGGAAACATTATTTTAGAAAGAATGAGTTAGTTTCCCATCCTACACCAATTACAGCTTTAAACAGAGAAGTGTGAAACAGCCAATTTTGGCAGTGCCTTGTTAAGTTTGTCCACACTTCCAGCCAATATGGCAGATAACCAGCCTTTGTGTGGGGGGCCAGTTCTATTCTAAAAGTCCATTTGGCTGATGAATTGTGAAAGTTGCCCGTGAGTTTTGGAATAAACCTGCTGCTGTGGCCATTAGGCAAAATAGTTTCCTGCTTTGCAAAGTGCCCTTAAGCAAAAAGGCAAAAAAGAAGATTCCCCAACTGCTCCAACAGAGCTGCTTAACAGTAAACGATGGAAGGCTGTTCTAGTGCTGGGCAGCTCCCAGGTGGGAATGTTTAAATGTTTAACTATTCCTTCAAGGCACTGCTGCAAGTAAATAAGTGTGGTTTCTTGGGAAGTGCATCTCAGTTAGAGGTGTGTGTATAAAAAAGTTAGCAGGCACAACTTCATCACTTATTTATTCTCTCACAGGTATTTTGGGCCTCGCAGGCAGTGGGACTGTCGCGGGGCGTCCAACTTGGAGGAGCTGCACCAGCGGCTGAGTCAGATCATGATCCGTCGTCTCAAAGCTGATGTGCTCAGTCAGCTGCCCCCCAAAATCCGCCAACGTATCCCCTTTGACCTGCCCAAGGAAGCTGCAAAGGTAGACGTGGGTGACGCACGTCACATGTGAAGACAAGTAATATGTATTTGTGTAGTTTCTGTAGTATATTTGGACTACAGATGAATCATGAACTGGTTGTTTGGTCAGCTGATAATAATCTGTGCATTCTATTTTGTAAGATAAAAGAAAAAAGAGTGCCTGTTAAGTTGGACAGTTTCCAGATTTTTTTAAAAGTGGAGTTATTATTTATTTTAAATGTTCTGATTTAATTGATCTATTGTGACAACTTCTCAAAATTCTCAACACCTCTGAGTCATTGGAACGCTCAGTGCAAGTCTTGACATCTCCCGTCTGACTCGTGGACCTCGTTGCTTTTGAAGGACGTTTTTTTTAGAATATAAATTTATGTCAAACATTATGTCTTTGTTTCTGTAACCACGCAGCAACACGTCGCTGGCAGCTCCATTCACGTTATCTAATTCTTTCAGCTACTGACAAAGCTAAATCAGTCCTGTTTTCAGAGCTCTGCGGTGTCAAGGTCTGCTTGTATCCTTTTGTATAAAACTCGCCCACAATCGGCAGAGCAGAAGCGAGTTTGGCGAATCCAACTCGAAGAGGGTCATGTGAGAAAACCTCTGAAAAAAGTGTGAGAGATTTCTGCTGAATAAAAACAAATATTTTCACATGTGTTTATTATAGCAAACGGAATATTTGCAAGTTTATGGTTTTACAAAACCAGCATGTAGATGAGGTCACTTTGTGCATTTTCCTGATATTTTATAGACAAACAATGAACCGATTAACTAATAATTAAGCACAGTTCCTCAGTTAATCAGTCTCCTTTGGCCTCACTGTGAGGAGCTGTGCTGCTGCACTTGGTTCAGTCACCTGGTTATTTCTTTCTCAGAGAAAAATGCCTGTTACTCCTTTAAGATTAAATAACTCTGTTAGTCTAAGCTTAGCAATGAGGTCTCTGTGTACTTGCTATTTTTCCTCCATCATATAGAAGATACCAGGGTATTTGTAGAGTAAATGTCATGTTTTGTGTGTAGGTGTTTGGATCTCTTTTAGCTTCCCCAAAGTTGTAGTTGCGGTTTCTGCCTCCCACGCTGCACTGGATCCATGTGAATGTACACGTGAATGCCAATATGGCTTTGGCCCGGCTTGTGCGCAAATTAGTGTGTCTCCTCTGCTCTATGCATAGGTCACTGAGGTCAAGGATTACCAGTAGTTAGTTTCCAACTGGAAGCACCCACAGCAGCACACACTCAGAAACATCCACTGAGAGGCTTTTGTTACATTTTCTATCATTCAGTTTGTTTTCAGAAAAGCTGGAAGGCTGTATAAAATGAAAGCATAATCACCTGATTTGAAATCCATCTAAAATCTGTATTTATTTGGAAATAACACAAAAACAACATATCAGATGTTGAAGCTTCTTCGTCTTCTTCTCTTGCCTTCTCCCTTTAGGGCTTGCCAAAGCAGATCGTCTGCCTCCATATCATCCTATCCCTGCTATTGTCCTCTGTTAACCAAACCCTCTGCATACGCCCCTTCACTGCATCCACTCTGAGGTCTTCCTCCTGCCTGGTCCAAAATGCTCATACTGAGCTGTCCCTCTGATGCACTCCAAAACCTAACATCTTCAACTCTGCCACTTCCAGCTCAGCCATTGCATTACATCACTACCAACTTCACACTTCCATTTTAGATACTCAACAAAACCTAAACCCGAGTAAATGACATCATCGTGATGTTTATCAACTTCCTCTGTTAGGCCAGGCTTTCTGCTTCAGCGTGCGTGTATGTCGGTTATTCATGCAGTGAGCACCACCTACTCCCGTCAGAGTCAGAAACTTTATATTAAGATGCACAAGAGCTGCAGAACGTTTTTGTTTTGTCAATTAATGTTCATTGTGGGCGACCGTGGCTCAGGGAAGCGTATCTGTAACCGGAAGGTCGCCGGTTCGATCCCTGGGCTCTCTGTCCTGGTCGTTGTGTCCTTGGGCAAGACACTTGACCCTACCGCCTACTGGTGTTGGCCAGAGGGGCCGATGGCGCGATATGGCAGCCTCGCTTCTGTCAGTCTGCCCCAGGGCAGCTGTGGCTACAACTGTAGCTTGCCTCCACCAGTGTATGAATGTGAGAGTGAATGAATAATGGAATTGTAAAGCGCTTTGAGGGCCTCGAAAAGCGCTGTATAAATCCAATCCATTATTATTATTATTATCGTGCATCATCAGTAAAATAAATATGTTACATTATTGCTCGATGTGCTCTCTGTGCTGCTGTTTATTTCTAACATCACATCAGCACATTAGAAACTTTCTAAAGCGAGACACATTTCAACATTAAATATTACTCAGTGTTTCAAGTGTGACTCTGCCCCATAACCTAACGAACGAGACTTGTTGCCAGATCAAAGTGAGATGAAGTGTTTGATTGGAAATTTTTGGCAATAAATAGCCTCAAGATCATAACGATCCGTTTTCTAATCTGACCTCTATTAGCTGCAGTTTGAGCAGCGTAGGGGAGACTTAGCAGGATGAGGATCAAACATTAAAAACATTTCTGCATGACCAACTGGATCCATACAAATTCCAGTGAAAATGTGACACACAGTTTACACTGCTTCAACTTTACGGCTGGGATTCATTTGGTTTTATCAGTACGATATGGCTCATTAGGTTCCTTGTATAAAATGTATTCCTGCAGCAGATAATATATATAGCACTTAGAGCTTACTGTAAATAAAAAAAAGTCTGTGAAAGTGTGTTGTTTCCAGATGATTTAAGTCAAAGCTCTGAACATAACCTGCTACAGGCAGTTCTGTGTTCAGAATAAGTTTTGAGAAATTACTGAGAACTTGATTTGCAGCTTAACATAGCGTGCTAACCCATCAATCGTGTTCTATAGTACAGTATACGCCTTTGGTTAAAGAAGAGAGAAGCCATGTGATCCTCCTTGATGATGTCAGATACACTTTCATATGACCATCACTATTAAACACTAAATGATATATACTGAGCAGGGATAAGATTATGACCACTGACAGGTGAAATGAATAACTGATAATCTCTTCATCATGGCACCTGTTCGTGGGTGGGACATATTAGGGAGTGTTAGAAGCAGGAAAGATGGGCAACCGTAAGGATTTGGGCCAGTTTGACATGGAGCCAGACTGTGATGGGTAGATGGCTAGTTCTCAAAAACTGCAGCTTTTGTGGGGTGTTGCCAGTCTGCAGTGGTCAGTATCTATCAAAAGTGAAGGAACGGTGATGAACCAGTGGCAGCGTCATGGGGCCTAGGCTCATTGATGCATGTGGGGTGAGGACCAAAGGCTGGCCTGTGTGGTTGGATCCATCAGAAAACTGTAACGCTGGTTCTGATAGAAAAGTGTGAGAATACACAGAGCATCACAGTTTGTTGCATGTGTGGCTGCATAACCCCTTAACCCTTTGTTAAAACCAAAACCCCCAACGATGTTCATATGAGCATCAGAACTACACCATGGACCAATGGAAGGTCTGATGAATCACACTATCTTTTACATCACTTGGGTGTTCAGGTGCTTCGCTTGCCTGGTGAACACTCGGAAGCAGAATGCACGATGGGAATAAGCTACCCAAAGAAACCTTGGGTCCTGCCATTCACATGGATGTTACTTTGACACGTAGCACCCACCTAAGCATTGTTTCAGACCACGTACACTCTTTCGTGGAAACAGTGCTCCTTGGTGGCTGAGGCCTCTTTCAGCAGGATAATGGGCCCTGTCACAGAGCAAAAGTGGTTCATGAATGGTTATAGGAACCCAACAACGAGTTTGAGGGGTGTACTTCACCTCCAAATTCTCTGATCTCAATCCAATCAAGAATCTGTGGGATTTGCTGGACAAACAAGTCCGATCCTTGAAGGTCCGACCTTGCAACTTACCGGACTTAAACGATCTGTTTGCTAACATTTTGGTGCAGATTCCACAGCTCCCCTTCAGGGGTCTATTGAAGTCCAAGCATCGATGGGGCCAGGCCAACACACTATTAAATGCTTCATAATGTAATGCCTGGTTGTGTGTGTGTGTATATATATATATATATATATATATATGTATATACACAATTGGCTAATATATATTGGCTATTCAGACCTGTACCACCTTCAAGGTGGAAACATTTGACACATCTTGAGATGAAAAACAGCTGAAACCGTGTATTAAACACTAACAAGAAAACATATTTTCTTCTTCAAAAAGAAATCTAATTTTTTTAACATTTGATATAAAATATCTGCATTATTTTTATTTATATATAAGCTTCAAATGTTTTGGAAGTCATTGCATTCTGTTTTTATGGGCACATATTGCAGATACAGCATCCCAACTTTTTTGGAAACAGTCTCGTATTAGCAGGAGTGGAAAATGCTGCAGGAGCTTTTTCTGTGCTAATTACTCACTGAGCCATCGCAGGAATGACACAACAATGAGTTTCTTAAAAAGTGATGATCTAGGATTTTTACCCCTATTCTCCCTAAATGTTAGGGGACAGTAATTGGGGACTAAATATGGTTGGTGGGTGTTTTTTGTTATTTTACATAGAGCCACCAATTAAGCCACATGTTGTAAAGATTCGTGTCATGTGTTGGAGTTGCTCTCTCTCATCTGCATTGGGCTGAAACAAGATGCGTAATATCCTCAGAGAAAACGACCTCGGAGATCATTTTTCTTTGGTGGGAAAACAAAAGAGCACGGGTTGTTCTGCTTTGCAGTTTTTGCCTTTATTTTTGTTCGTGAGACAAATCTGCAAGTTTTTTTTGGTTTTTTTTTTAACACATTTCTGCTAAGAAGAATAGACAGGCGTTTCATCCTCACAGCTAAATGGACTGGTTTCAGAGATGAGAAAAGGAAGTGTGAAACGGCCAGTCACCCGAATCCACATCCATTTTGCCTCCCACAGGCAGGAAAATGTGAACAATATAAAACATAAAAGACCGAGTGGACGTTATTTTCCCTCTAAACAAACTGTCTTTTTGAAGCCTCATTTTGCTAACTGACAATATATTCTGTACTGTATCTGTATACCAGGAGCACTCACCAGTTCATTCCTCCTATCTCATTTTACTCCCTAATGATGGCTTTTATCTTCCACAGCCAGACACTTTTTATGCCCCACCTGCCCTTTACATTTTCAGCCTTGGCCTTTAGTCAGTGTTAGTCTGGTGAATATCATCGAGGGTGGAGTGCTTAGCCACTCAGGGTTTTTTTTTTTTCCTCTAGCACATTATAAAGAAATGCCTGAATGTACAGTTTTAATTAGGAAAAAAGCACGGCTCCAACTGTGTTTATGCAGGTGCTTCTGAGTGAAACATCTGAGGGCGAAAAACATGAAGGAAGCGCAGCTTTGTGCTCCAGCAATACGATACTATTTATTCATTCAGCCGTCCTTGACTTTGACGAGGTTTCGAAGCCACTGAAATGCAAATTTTTTCACTAAATGGTGCAAAGCTTTCATGTAAGGAGTCCAGAAAACACAGTGCGGGAAATGCAGTCGTGAAACTTGCTTCCCGACGAAGCCTGTGCGTGCATTAATAGGGTTTCTCTCCAGTTCTCACACCTCTTCCTCCCCCCTTCCCCTCTTTGACCCACCTCACCATTATGTGTATGTATGTGCTTAATCAGGCGCAGCCCACCTCCACCTTCCACCGCTCTGCCATATGGTTCACAGTTTTGCATCATTTGATATGCAGCGCTTTAAGAAAGTGTTTGTTGCTGCTGAATTTTTTTACACATTCACTGCTGTCAGACATTGCAGCTTGAATTAAGACAGCGAGGTGATGAACAAGAGGCCCAAAATAAGCTCCAATCACAAAGCAATTCAGAGTTAGCAGTTTGGAGGTTGAAAAAGCCAAGGAACTTGACAACTATTTCCAAGCCGAATTTATTGCAGAAGGATTGACTCAAACTTTCCCCGTGCTACTTTTCATGCCCGATTTCTATATAATTATCTTGTCTTGTACTAGAAAGTCTTAAAAAAGAAAAACATGCTGTTCCTGAGTGGTGTTTTTATGATAAACAAGGCTAACCTACATGTCGGCAACAAATGCAGAGCTTCTCTGTGTGTCTTGTTTATGAGTGGGGAGGCAGCATATGCTGCTCTTCGCTGGCAGCCTTTCCCACTGCGATCCTCTCCCACTCTCCTCTCCCGCCTTAAATACTTCTCGCCAATCACCTTGAGAGTACGCGAGGCGTCTTTGATTTATTGTACCGGCCGGGCTGCTTCTCCATCTTCGACCCCGACTTGTCACAAGGCAGCTATAATTGGGAGATGCTCGTGACCCACCTAACACAGCAGCCCAGTCGGAGGGGGTGGCATCCTTGGGAATTCTCCATCTCTCTCGCTCTCTATCGCTGGCATTTTTTTCTTTTCTCCCTCTTTCTTTCTTTTTCTTCCAGGAAAAGTAGGACACCCAGCAGCACTATTAATTGTTTTGCCCTTTATATCTCAAAAACAGTAGAGAGAACAAGAGCGAGAAAAGGGTGGGTGAAGAAGTAAAGGACGCAGCCTCAATGTCTTTGCCCTCTTCTTGCTTTGCAGGAGGCCTCGGCTAGCTTCGCCGAGTGGGAGAGGCTGATGAAGAGCCTGGGGTCGGGGGCTGCTACGACGGACACCCCCTTCACTGAAGTCATGGGCCTGGTCACGCAGATGTACAAGCAAACAGCCATCGCCAAGGTAAAGGAAGACCAGCTGCTGTTATATCTTACATACAGGAATACCTTTGAAAGATGAAGCAGGGGATTTTTCTATTGTGTGGGGTATTCAAAGCCCCATAGGGCCGCATTGTTGTCCAAATGATCAATGAGCAACACTGTTGCTCTGGTGGCATGTTACTTCATTACCATGAACACACATACTGTAGTTTATCAATCCCACACACACCATCCATTCTCACAAATGCACCACAGTCCGAAAATAGTCCCCATCAGAGACGCTATAACCTGTTGTTTGACTAATGGATTTTAAATATTACCTCTCCAGCTGTTTTTCTTAATTAGTTAGCATTTTTTATCCATAAAACTGTTGCACCAATCGTGGCCTTGCATACACACAGAATAAGTTATGAGTGAGATCATCCAACTGGATGACGGATATCCAGCAGTTCTTCTGCATATGTGTTGTTCTGTGGTGTTACTATGAAGAAAAGAGCTTTCTGAATATTAGCATTATAGGTATTGGCTCAGAGCAGGCCGAAAACTAATTTTCCCGCAGTGTAATATTATTCAAGCTTTTTTCAAAAGTCCTAAAAAGTTAAATTTTAATTAAAAAATAAAGTTTTTGAAAAGTATTTCATTTTTTTAGGTGTTTTAAGACTAGTAGTTAAAATCAAAGCCAATGAGATTTCATTATGCAAATCATTTTTTAAAACTTTTGCTGTTTTTAATGTTATTTGTTTGAAGTCCTTCTACACATTTATTTACAGACTAGGGATCACAAGCCTAACAGAGCAGGGGTAGACAACTGCAGGCCTCGAGTGGCAGTGTCCTGCAGGTTTTAGATGTCACCCTGGGACAACACACCTGAATCAGATGATTAGTTCATTACCAGGCCTCTGGAGAACTTCAAGACACGTTGAGGAGGTCATTTAGCCACTGAAATCAGCTGTGTTGGATCAAGGACACATCTAAAGGCTGCAGGACCTTAAGGCCTGGAGTTCCCCACCCCTGATCTAGGACATTGGTTTGTCGTCACTACCAGTAAGAAGAGTAATGCAGGCTGTACCAAGAAAACAGTGAATGTCAGATATTATATCAGCTTGTTTACGATTTATGACTGAGCCTACACCATAAGCCAATCCAACAGTTTTAGAGTCTATATTTTTTGTTGAACCAAAAGTCAATAATTAAAAGAAGAGCATCAAATACGATATTGTAATGATTATTGCACTGCTATGTGCCGACTTTTCAGGCTAGCAGATGTCAATAACTTTGTCTCTAATCTGTTTCTTATCTGGCATGATGTGTTAGCTTACTTTGCTTCTATTTAAGTTTTTTGTCCTCACCTTATCCATTAAACCATCACAGCACATGCCTGCCCCACCCTGAGCCTGGTTCTCCTGGAGGTTTCTTCCTGTTAAAAGTCTGTGAAGGTTCTCAGTCATCCAGGTCATCGTAGTCAAAGGAGATTGCAAAGAAAAGTGTCTGGACTTCTTTAAGTTGCTTGAAGACGTTTCGCCTCTCTTCCGAGAAGCTTCTTCAGTTCTAAGGTCAAAGGTGAAACTGCTGGGAAGACAACGTTGGAGAAACGTGAACATTTTATTTGTACTGCATAACCTGCAGGTTCTGACAGAAATCTGCAACTATCCTTTGAAGCACCGCTCCTCTAAAACAGCAATAAGGATCATTATTAGGTTATCTACATTATTATGTAAATAACAAAATAACTTAAAGCAAAAATTAGGAAACGTGAAGTCCGAAGTCTTTATATTAAGGGCCATCAGTCAAACAATATAGTTTGTTCTGGGTCTAAACAGAGCGCGTTGTGTATGACGTCTTCTTTTGCGCAAGTCTACACGCGCTCTAGTGTGAAGCTTTGAGCGTTCACACTAGAGCGCGTTTGCCGTCGCATTTTATTTGTAGTGTGAACGAGCAGACAAAAAAATCGGATTTGATCAAAAAATCGGAATTGAGCATTAAGACCTGCAGTGTGAACGTAGCCCAAGGCATGTTGAGGAGGTCATTTAGCCATTTAAATAAGCTATGTTGGATCAAGGACACATCTAAAACCTGCAGGACACCGGCTCTTGGGGCCTGGGTTTGGACACCCCTGTGATAGGGGTTCATGTTATTGCTTCTTCTGTATTATTGTAGGGTTTTTACTGACTGTTGTTTGGTGCAGGATGAATTGAAATTGTTGATACAACAGATCTGCTACACTCAGGCCTGAGTGTAGCTTGTGAAATCAAAGTCTGTAGTTAATTCATGATTTAACAAAGGGAGGATTGCTTTTTTTCCACCTAATAAATGCATTTATTCTGGCCATCTTTGTCTAATATTACAATTTGTTTCATAATCTAAAACATTCACGTATGAAAAATGTGGAAAAACCTAAGACCACTAAGCATTCATACATTTATTTAACACTGTGGTTCGAGTTTCAGAACATAGAAGGGAAGCACACTGAATGTGATTTGAGAAAAACAGGAAAATCTGTTTTAATCAGTATCAAGAAAATGTGGTTAAATTGATCGATCTCTGTTCTTGTCTGAAAGAGCTGAAAGAGCTGACAGTTTAGGAAAGTTTAAAGACCGCTTTGACATTTAGGAAAGAAGAACATTAATACTACTAACATGTCTGTCTACATTCTGTATGATGTGAGACCTGGAAATAGCATCTATTGGGAGTTCATCACTGAGGTTTCATTTTTCATTTGAACAGTAATGAACAGAGATCAACAGAACACTAGAATAATTTAAAGTATTTGAAATTACTATCATTTTAAATATTTTACATTGTTACTGATTTCTACTGCTAGAAAAACTAGCCTCAGCTGATGCTGAATTCTTTGAATAATCACGATACCAGTTTATAGGAAGTAGAACAAGGCACTTATTCCTATTGGCTGTCCCAAGCCCAGGTACATGGGAAGGTTTGTGTCAGAAATAATCTTGAAGGAAGAGTATGTGAAGAACAGGATTATGAGTTTGAAGTTGTTACATTACGTGCCCCACAGGTTGGATGTCAGAAGAGAAATTGGAATTGTGGAGTAGGTCGGATGAAGTGGTAGAGAGTGGTCGCAGGTGGAGAGAGTGGTGATCGTAGCTGGGCTCTCAGTGGACATGGAGGTGAAGGGAACAGAGTTGAGATGTTTGGTAGATTTGGTGTTAAGGAGAGAAATGCAGAAAGCCAGATGTCGTGGATTTTGTGAGAGGGTCGAAGGTAATGTATACAAGAGTGGAGGAAGGTGCACACAGGTGGACTACATCTTATGCAGAAGGTGCGGATTTAAAGAGATAGGAGAAGCTGCAAGGTTGTGGCAGGTGGGAATATAGATGGGCATCATTAGATAATAGTCTGTAAGAAAGTATTCATAACCGCAAATCCCTATTTATATCTATCTATACTCTACTTCATAACCAGGTGGGATTTCATCTGTGATTTGGCTCTGAGCCCCTTCTTGTTTGCAGTGGTGGTGGACAGGGTGACAGTCGCTGTTTCTTGTCCTGCCTCCCTCTCACCCCAACAGGTTGTGGCAGGTGGCTGGCCCTCCCTGAGCCTGGTTCTACCAGAGATACTTCCTGTTTAGAAGGGAGTTTTTCCTTCCAGTTTTGCCAACTACTTGCTCATCTGATTGTTGGGGTTTCTCTGTATTATTGCTGTAACTTTATCTTATAATATAAAGCGCCTTGAGGTGACTTGATGCTATATAAATCATTCATTTAATTAATTTAAACTGAATGAGATTGAATTGAAATCAATAACTGTTTCGATTGTTTTCCCTAGTGTAGAGTTGTCTACCTTCCCCTTATCTTTAAGGTGACTTTCCTCTGCCACACCTCATAAAATAAGTTACTGTATGTGCAGCTGGTGGGTGGGGCTTCTGTCCTGACAATGGCCATGGTGGTGTATCTGTTCTCATTGACATCATACAGATAGATGTAAGAGTAGGAAAAAACTGCAAAACGGTATTTCTTGAACACAAGCTTGCTTCATAATTTGATACTTAGTATTTACCATTGTAACAATATGTGGCTATAACTGAAAATAGGAAAATACATTGTTGTTCACATTAACCTTCAAATATCTCACAAGCAACAAACCCAGAGCCATACATTATATCACCCAAATAGCTAAAATTAGCTCGATGATGTTGTTTTTTTATTAATTTTCCTATTTCAGGAAATGGTGAATTGATGGCACAGCATCATTCTCAGAGCGCTTGGCCAACCACTCAGTGAGATCTCATGGGAAAATCATTGCCATGGTAACAGAACCTAATGGTTGCCAGTGAAAGCACTAGACAAAGTAGTTATAACTGAGGTATTATTCTGTTGCGTCCAGCCTGGCATGATTATCCCTTATATCAAAGTTACACACCGCACTAGTAGCATCTCTGTGATGTTGTTGCTATGGAAACTCGTGTCGGCTCTCTGAAGTGACTTCTTCTTTTTAATGAGAGCAATATGGGAAGGTGGCATTTAGTCTAAGGAAGGCCGGCGGGGGAGGGGGGTCTAGAGCAACTAGTGTCGCAGAATGTAACATTCCTGTTCGTCAGTGGAAGCATTTTTACACTAATATACCTTTCAACCTCTCTGTTCTGCTTCAGCCTCTTACCAAGAGAACAGGCAGTTACCTAGTCTCTTATATTTGTAGCTGAGCAAATAGTTCCACCAGATATAGTATCCCTCTCCAATCATCTGCCATGTTCGAGGGCTGGCATTCCTCCAGATTTAGCCCAGCGCCCTCAGCCATGAGGAGTGTGGCCCCGAGGTTAACGAAGAGCGGAGATAACCACTGACGCAATCATCGACACGCTACCCGCTCAGCCTGCCTCCAAGCTTGGATCTCTTTTTGCGCTTGGTGTTGTTTGCTGATCTGATTTCTGCTCAGTTTAGCCTAACACTGGACCTCCTTCATTACAAAGCCCCACCCACACCGACCTGCTCTCCACCTCAAAGCTCGATACTGCCGGCCGAGTCTCATTTCCTCTGCTACTGGTTCACACTTTCTCTACTTCCGAGAAAGAGAGGGAAAAAAAGAAAACTTGCTTTGATTCTTTTTTTGGATCATGAGAGGGGTGGAACGGTACTCAATAGGATCCACACATCTATGTCACTCTGACAAGCATCACGGCCCCTGCCTGCCAGTCCGCCTGGCGACGAAGCTGCCAAACGCCTTTGGGTATTTTTGTTGCTTTACCCGCGCAAGCATCTGCTCCCAATTACCCAGAGAGGACAGCTCTGATGCTGGACTTTAAAGCAAGCTAACGGGCCGCTTCAGACAGCGAGAAGTTTGTGCACTAATTAAACTCAGCGGAAGGAAGACGGCGAAGCCGAGCCGTCAGTAATGAGGACCCCCCAGATCAGAACAGGGTCGGGCAGAGGCCTGGCGCAGAGATTCATTATCAGGCGCATCGGCTAATTATCAGCAAGGCGAAGCAGAGGTTCTCCCACCAGAGCATCAGGTGTGCTGATGGCTGCAGAGGTTGTCAGCTTGCAGGAGGTGCGGAGATTATAGGGTGGACTTCACACCACAGAGAAAGGGCCTGTCTCCAAAAACCGTCTAGTAAGGGCTCTGTTTGACTCAACTCAAACCTCAGAATTCTCACTAGTTGGTGCTATTCTTGGCTGCTTTATGGCCCGGGCTCTGAAATGAGCCGAGTGCGGATGCTCAATGACACGCTCGTACAGCTCTTGCAGAAGGTAGCGGGAGCAGGCCACAGCCATCACAGTGTGATCGCTGGGCACCAGCGCACGGTGAAATGATAGATACAGATCCTGCAGGCTACAGTTACCTCACTGTGCCGCTTCCTTTTTAGGTTGTTAGACTCACACCGTCAATCAAGGTCAGAGGCTTTAGCAGAAAACAAACAAAAGTGCATTAAACTTGGACTGTGATGTTTTTAGGGGGGTTTAAGCATTGTTACCATTTGACTTCATAAATCAGAAGCCCGACATGAAGGAGGGAAAAAAATGTGGTTATGCAAAAAGTAAAATGAGCAGAAACTTTTATATCCTGCATTAATTCCAGGCTTCAGCTGTCACTTTTGACAGGTAATAATTCTTAGGAGTGTTTGCAAGTCCTGAATGTGTTCACATATAAAATCTCCTAAAATATCAGCCCAGTCAAATACCTGATGATAGTTACATCATCATGGATAATACAATGCAGTAATAATAATAAAGAAAAATCAAAAAAATTCAAATTTTTTTTATTTGTCACGTACACAGTCATACACAGTACGATATGTAGTGAAATGCTTGGACAACTGCTCGTGACCTAAAGAAAAACAAAAAAGGAAAAGGCTATGATAAGATAGGAAATAAATATGAAAAATTAAAAAGGTAAATTTAACTAGGAAGGAATAAAATATAAATTAAGGTTAAAAATGAAATAACTGTACAACACAAATTAGAATGAAGGTAAATTTAACTGGAAGAATAAGATAAATATATAAATTAAAGTTGAAAATAAAATAACTGTACAACAAAATACACAATATAGAACTATATAAGAATGTATGAAGAAATCTAAATATAAGTAAATATATACACAATAACAGCAGCTGTACAAGTATTAAACCGGAAATGAAGAATATAGTGACCAGTGTTGTGCAAAACCAAAGTCCAGAAAGTCCAGTGTGTGTGGAAGAACTGTATGTGTGGGTCAGTACTGTGTGGTGGTGTGATTGAGAGACCGTATCGCCTGCGGGAAGAAGCTCCTCCTCAGTCTCTCTGTGTTGGTCTTCAGGGAGCGGAATCGCTTTCCTGACCTCAGCAGAGAGAACAGTCTGTTGTTGGGATGGCTGAGGTCCTTCACGATCTTCCTGGCCTTGGTCCAGCACCGCCTGCTGTAGGATTGAGTGCAGGTCAGGGAGCTCGGAGCGGATGGTGCGCTCAGCTGACCGCACAACCCTCTAGAGCTCGTCTGTCCTGCATGGTGCTGTTCCCGAACCAGGTTAAGATGTTTCCCGCCAGGATGCTCTCTATGGTGCACGAGTAAAAGTTCCTGAGCACCTTGGAGGGCAGTTGGAAGTCTCTCAAGCGTCTGAGGTGGTAGAGACGCTGTCGGGCCTTTTTCACCACGGTGTTGATGTGACAGGACCATGACAGGTCCTGCGTGATGTGAACTCCGAGGTATTTGAAGCTGTCCACTCTCTCCACTGGGCACTCGTTGATGACGGGGGTCTGGTAGTTCCTCTCCTGCTTAGTGCTGAAGTCCACTATCAGCTCCTTTGTCTTACTGATGTTTAGAAGGAGGTTGTTCCTCTGGCACCAGTTCTCCAGATTCCTAATCTCCTTCAGGTAGGCCGTCTCGTTGTTATCAGAGATCAGGCCCACCACGACGGTGTCGTCAGCAAACTTGATGATGGTGGTGGAGCTGGTAGTGGCCACACAGTCATATGTGTACAAAGAGTACAGCAGGGGGCTCAGAACACACCCCTGGGGGCTCCAGTGCTGAGAGTGGTGGAGGCTGAGACATGTCCGCCCATCCTTACTGCCTGTGGTCTGCCAGTTAGGAAGTTGGAGATCCACTGACACATAGATGAGCTGAGTCCCAGATGCTCCAGCTTGGTGGTGAGTGTGGAGGGAATTATGGTGTTTAAATGCAGAGCTGTAGTCTATGAGGAGCATTTTAACATAATTCCCCCTTCTAGTGTCCAAGTGAGTGAGTGATGTGTGGAGGAGATGAGAGATGGCATCGTCTGTGGAACGATTGGGACGGTAAGCGAACTGTAGTGGGTCCAGTGTGTCTGGTAGTGAAGAAATGATGAGTCTCTTGACCAGGCGTTCAAAGCACTTCATCACTACTGAGGTGAGGGCTA
Organism: Aulonocara stuartgranti; assembly: GCF_965226115.1. NCBI lineage: Eukaryota > Metazoa > Chordata > Actinopteri > Cichliformes > Cichlidae > Aulonocara > Aulonocara stuartgranti. Next base: position 34,240,592 of record NC_138958.1, read on the forward strand.
CAGGGCGATAGTCATTGAGAGAAGCAGGGTGGGGTTTCTTCGGGACAGGAACAATGATGGACCTGCTCTCGAAGCATGTGGGGATTCACCGACTAAGATAATGAGATGTTGAATATCTCAGTGAACACAGGAGCTAGCTGGTATGCGCAGTCTCTGAGGATACGACCTGGGATGCCGTCTGGTCCTGCTGCTTTCCTGGTGTTCACTCTCTTGAAGGCTCTCCTTACTTCATGCTCGGAGATGACGAGCACGCTTCCGGTGCTGGCAGTATCTTCCTGTCTGCAGCCGTTAGCGCCGCTAACACTAGCATTGTTGGAGACCTTAGCTGCAGCCTCGAAGCGAGCATAGAAAGTGTTCAAGCTCGTCTGCCAGAGTCACGGCCGCGTTCGTCATACCGGTTGTTGGTGCTTTATAGTCCGTTATTGTCCTTAGTCCCCGCCACAGGCTCCTAGAGTCACTCTGTCTGGAGTTGTGACTCTAGTTTCCTCCCGTAGCGCTGCTTCGCCTCTTTCACCCCCTCCGCACGTTATATGACGCGGCTTTGTACGGGTCCATAAAGTGCTATGGCCTCAATAAAGCTAGACGATAAAAGTTCAAACTATCAGTTCTAAACCCGTTAGTAGGGGCTGCCACAAACGATTATTTTGATAGTCGACTAGTCACCGATTATTTTGCGATTAGTCCACTAATCAGATGATGCACCCATTGGACATAAAACGTATTGCACCAGCATGCGTCTGCTCTTATATAACTATCATTAGCTTACAGCTTTAAGTGTTTAAGGTGCTAACTAAAAATAAAGACAAGATGATAGTTTGTTAAATTTTAATGACATTTGAAGATTGTTTCGGTGAAGTTTAATAAACTCCTTGCTATCTAAAATATAACAGGACACCGGAGTATATTCTCGAGCATCTCACACTTCTGATAATCAGCTGTCTGCTTGACGTTTATTAGCTGTGTAAAAAGTATAACTTTAATCTCAGCCAAACTCATTTACTAAGGAACAAATAAAACACTGAAAAAAGCCAAACAATAACATTTTTTAGTTATCTAAGTGACTTATATTACATGTTTAATCTGAGTAACGAAAGACCGCGGGGGGTTTGAAACTGATTTGCTGGGAGTTCAGTGTTCTCATCGGCTCTAGTGACCATTGAACACCGGCTAGCTATCGAGCTAGTGGGTAACAGACGTCTCCGAAAACGTCAGAGCACTTTTGAAAATATGTGATGTCTTGATAAACTGAGCAGATATTTGAGGTTTACACAGCTACATTCTTGTCTGAAGATATGTTAAAAGTTTATTTTGTGACCCAGAAAGAATAATAAGAGTAATATTAAAACTAACTAGCTGCCGCCATTGTTGGAAACTGGAATTGGCTGGGCCACGCTATGAATTCTGGGATAGGTTGGGCCACGAAGGATACACCCGACCCATCCTTCAAATCTCGGGAAATGAAGGGCGCTTTTGTCGGCCGCATTTGTCGGAGTCTTCTAATTTGGACAGGCTTCGTCGTGTCGCTGTAACGTAATTGGCCTACAAATGTGGGCACAGGAGGATGCGGTTCCTGAATTTGGACACAGCTACAATACCGGACACTGCTTCTTCTTCTTCGGGGTTTAACGGCAGCTGGCATCCTTGTACATGCAGTGCTGCCATCTTCTGTTTCAGTCCATTATTACACTCTTAAATCCTACTACTTATTCCTGCGTCTTTTGGGATCTTGCAAAGCTTCAAACGACGCATCGACTATTAAATCAGTCGTCGACAATTTTGATAGTCGACGTAATCGCGACTAGTCGACTAATCATGGCAGCCCTAACTGTTAATATTGCTGCTTCTTCATCTGACTTTGTGTAAATGACACCATTAATATCTGCACATAGTGTATGATATATATACCAGTGATAGGCCAATATCAGCTGGTGAGATCAGTTTTGGCAATATGTGACATAAAAGGTCTTTATTTTATTATTTTTTTGTAAATCCTGTTCATGTATGAAAAGGTGAGTTTTGCTTGTTTGTTATTGTCACCGAAATTAAAAAACAGAAATTCCAAAAACACACCAAGCATAAGCCAAGTTGTGAGTTATTGATTTGACTCTTGGTATCTCCGAGCTGACAAATGCGCCCCAGTCGCTCTGTGTGCACTTTCCTTTTAAAGTCTGGATCCCTGGCATTCAATAGAGAATCGATCACACGGAAAGGATGCCGCGGTGATTAATTGACTTCTTCACTGATCTCGCCGCTTCCTCTGTGTGTGGTCGACTGGTGAAGTGATGGATTCAGTAGCTCTCTTTCATCTGTGTCTATTTGTGTGTGTGTGTGTGGCCAGGCGGGAGCTGTGAAGGACTACATTAAGATGATGCTGGGAGGCAGAGCAGCTGAAGTTCCTGGTGTTCGCCCACCACCTCACCATGCTGCAGGCCTGCACCGAGGCCGTCATCGAGGCCAAGGGTAACCTCGGCACTCTGCGGGCAACTGGAGCTTCTAGATGTGTTAAAGCGGCAGTAAGCAACGGCTGTGGTGGTGCCTGTAGGATGTGTAGCAACACTGGCGAGGTGTGTGAATTATTTGAAATTCTCGAAGCTGCTAGCTCAGGTTCAAGTATAATTAATTTTGTAGTATGCTGCTGCTTCTCCTGGAAATCTCCATACAGAACAGTCTGTTCCATATCTCACACGCTAGCTCCAACTCAGTGACCCACTCAGGCCTCCACTCAAACTCCCCAGCTGTACTTTAATATTCCCCAGGAAGCAGTATGCACCTCACATACTATTGGGTATATACTCAGGCGCAGTCAGGAGTATATTAGCATGTAGTTTCTGAACAGCCCGTGCAGCATGCCCATATTAACATCCTACAATGTAACATATATATATATTAGGGGTGCAACGATATTCGTATCGATATTGAACTGTTCGATACAGTGCTTTCGGTTCGGTACGCATATGTATCAAACAATACAAAACTTTCTATTTATTTTATCAACTTTCCTTCTGATGATGCTGTCTGTGTTGAGCACTCAGTGGATCTGCGCTCGACAGGGCAGCCTAGGCGGAGTAGTCGAACGCAGATTCACTGAGCGCAGGGCAAGCTAGCGAGACAGAAGTTAAGCTCTCCTTGCAACATGGCAAATTGAACCTCCCCCACCCTCATTCAGATCTGGCGTTTGGAATTATTTTGGTTTTCATGTGACGTATGACCCTGAAGGTAAGCGCGTCATGGACTAAAGTAAAACAGTATGTTGGATGTGCCATGCAATGCTCAATTACATGGGTGTGAACTAGTGTGTTAGTGCAGTCTAGTTCGTTAACGTGTTGGCCGTCCAGCCCCACGCACGGGGCGATCCGCGGTAGCTCGTTAACGGAGATTTGCCGCGTTGTGGCGTTAACGTCATTTCAACGAGTATTAACGCTGACAGCACTAGTGGGAACACAACGAATATGACTGCACATTTACTCCGACAGCATCCTAGTGCAAAGACAAGTGGAAGCAGACAAAAACAACAAGCATACATGCTACAAACTTTACCCGAGTCATTTAGACAGCCGTTCACACATGATTCTCCTTATGGGGACCTGATATGTTTAATATGCTGCTGAGAATAAAGCCCAGAAGAAGCGTATAGTATAGTCTTTATTTTGGAAAGAGCCATTCCTCCTAATAAACTCTCTTTCCAAAGATGAGTGATTTCTCGATCAGATTTATTATTTTATTACTTTGTTGTTTCAGCAACATTAAATTTAAAAACTGGACGTTTGAGTTAAAATATATATTTTATAATTTTGATAAATGACAAATTAAAAAGGCATGAACATTTATTTTTTGTATCGAAAAATATCGAACCGTGACACCGAAGAACCGAACCGTGAATTTTGTGTATCGTTGCACCCTTAATAAATATATATATATATATATATATATATATATATATATAAAAAACACCCAGCACACCCCTGCGGGCGGTTTATCCTTCAAGCTCGGGTCCTCTACCAGAGGCCTGGAGCTTGAGGGTCCTGCGCAGTATCTTAGCTGTTCCCAGGACTGCGCTCTTCTGGGACAGAGATCTCCGATGTTGTTCCCGGATCTGCTGGAGCCACTCGCCTAGCTTGGGAAGTCACCGCACCTAGTGCTCCGATTACCACGGGGACCACCGTGACCTTCACCCTCCACATCCTCTCGAGCTCTTCTCTGAGCCCTTGGTATTTCTCCAGCTTCTCGTGTTCCTTCTTCCTGATATTGCTGTCATTCGGAACCGCTACATCGATCACTACGGCCGTCTTCTTCTGTTTGTCTACCACCACTATGTCCGGTTGGTTAGCCACCACCATTTTGTCCGTCTGTATCTGGAAGTCCCACAGGATCTTAGCCTTGGTCATTTCTCCACCACCCTTGGGGGCATC